>NC_140583.1:981952708-984352708 GCF_964204655.1 Triturus cristatus
TACATTATAAATCATTTGTTGATGGTACCATACTCATTTAAGGGATTGTGATATGTGCTAAGGTGATTTTACCATGTGAAAAAGCCTTCTGCTGTGATATCATGAATCATGTTTGAGAGAAAACTATTTTCTTTTGCTTTTCCCATAGAGGTTTGGAAGGTGATCTATAGGCTAAACTGAGAGCATATTTTCTGTAAATTCACATTATCTTTCTCAGTCATGTGAGAATGAAGTCTGACATTCTCAGTAAAACATGTACATCCAACAAGGGCAGGGACTGTCAGTTGATTCTTTTGTGTTCTACTGCAGCTTCCCAGAGTGTTCTAAAGAACAACTAGAGCGCTAACAGTCCTACTTATGACAAACGTATTGCACACCTGAAGCCATCTTGATTGTAATAAAGTGGTAACTCTTAAAACATTTAATTTAAAAAGGAACACAATGAGGGGGTTCATTTTGCCATAGAAAGTATGATTAGTGCTGCAGAAAGAAAAATTAGGGCGCATATTGAGTGACTTATCAACTCCTCTTCCATTTCATAAAAAAATTCTGACATGCAGACTGAAACATGCACTTTGAATACCAGCAGCAGACTTCCCTTGTGAGCAGTAGCTTTACTACAGCGATCTAATGAGCAACCAGAGTGCTAACATTCAGAATTTATGGCAAATGTGTGACACATCTGAATGCCTTCTTGATGGAACCAAAGTAAAAAACTGAAAGTATTTCCTACTGAGGAGACTGCAGTAAATGAGGAAATTAGGAAAATTCATAACAAATAAATCTCCCAAGATGGCCACCAGAGACAAAAGAGCCCAAATGTAGCCGAAATATGACCCAGATGTAGCCCAAGTATAGCCCAATGACAGAAGTGTGCAAAACACTTATTTTTTCTGTATTTGCAGTTTTATATAGTGCAGACTTGTCAGGTATTGGAGTGCTTTACATGAACATTGGTTACATCACACAAGATCAAATTCATTTTGGTTGTAGACATGGGGAGATTAAGTGATTTGACCAGAATCACAGAATGTTGAGCTGAATCAGAAACTCCAACCTGGTTACCCAGTTGCAAAGTCTGCAGCTCTGGAAGTAACACCACATCCTCTCCCCTAGGTGCAACATTTAAGCAAGTGGTCAACTGGATAAAAAAACATAAAGATTACAAATAATTTAAAAATTCTTTGTCGCTATTTGAAAACTCAGAAAATATGTCCTCATTTTAGTTTTTTAGAGCACTAACCATAATTGTGATGCAAATAAGACCCTCTCATATATGTAATTTCTAAAGGAAATGCTCTAGGTATTACAGTTTTGATTACATCAAGATGGCGTCAGGCGTTCCACACTTTTGTAATAAATATAGAATGTTAGCAATCTAGTTGTTCATTGGGATACTGTTAAGAGGCAGAGGCCACGGGCACGGACTCTGAAAATTAAAGGCAGGTAGAAGAGTGCAGAGGCAACAATTTGACCACACTGGGCGGGCAGGAAGGGCAGTGGCAGCACAACAGACTATGGAGGGCAGTGGAAAGGGGGGCAGGGGCAACAAACCAACAATACAGGACTGGCAAGAGAGGCTGTGGCAATATAATAGACAATTGTGGGCAGAAGGAAGAGGCAGTGGTAGTACAACCATACATGCCAACAGACCCATTTCAGCCAGGAAACGTCCAATGTTTTTAAGCTCAAATGGGCTTTATTTGATCTGTCTCCTGTCTACAATCTCCTCTTTTTCAATGTAACTCAAAGGGGAAAATCAATACCCCAGTTTTTTTTCAAAATCTCCCTCTTACCATGTTCAAAATGTTCACAGGTATGGTACATTGAATCATGGTAGGCAGGAGGAATTGGGGTATGGACATGGACTCGGATAACAGAGGACAGGAGGGACATGGAGAGGTGCACCAAACTGACCCTACAGGGCAGGCATCAGGGTTTGCAGCAGCACAATACACGACACAGGGCATGCGGGATGGGAGTGCAGCACAACAATCCATAGAAAGCAATAGGGAGGGGACAGGACCATGCACATGGACAACAGAGAACAGAGGGGAAAGAGGCAATGGTAGCTAGCTGACCATAATGGACAGACAGGAGAGAAAGCTGCAGCATAACAGACCATAAAGGGCAGGAGGGAGGGATCAGGGGCATTACAATGGAACAGACAAGCCAGGAGGGAGCGAAAAGGGGTCTGCACATGGAAACAGTGGGCTGGGGGAAAGGGGGCAGGAGCAGCAAGATGACCTTAGAGGTCAGGCAGGATGGGCACTAGAAACAATACACACCATGGAGAGCAACAATGAGACTATGATGGCATACACACAGACCATGGAGGGAAGGTGGGAGGGGGTCAGGGGCAGCTAGCTGACCACACAGGGAAGGTGGGAGGGGCCATGGCAGCACAGAAGACCATGCATGGCAAGCAGGAGGGTTAGTGGCAGCACAATGGCTATGATGGGCAAGAAGGAGGGTGCAGGGGCATGCACAAAGGACCATGGAGGATAGAAGGGAGGGTCAGGACCTGGGCACAGACAAAAGAGTTCAGGGGAAGGGGCCTCACAACAGACCGCGCGGGGGCAGGCAGGAGGAGCAGTTGCAGCACAACAGACCAGGGAGGGCAGAAGGGTGTGGCAGTAAAATGGACCATGGAGGACAGGAGGAAGGGGATAGGGGCATGGCATATGGGCAGGCAGGGTGGAGGTGGCAGGGACAGGTTACAGTCATCTGACAATGCTAGGCAGGTGGGAGGGGAGTGGCAGCTCAACAGAACACTCAGAGTAGATAGGAGTGGCAGGTCCATGGAACATGGAACATGGTGGGCAAAAAGGATGGAGCAGGGGCATGCACAAAGACATCGGAGGGCAGGGGGAAGGAAAATAGGGGCAGCAAGCTAAGCACAGAGGCTAAGCAGGAGGTCAATGATGGGCCATAGAATTGGGCAATGGAGGGCAGGAGGATTGGACTGGTACATCATGCTAAATGGAGGGCAGTGGCAGCACATCAGACCATGCATGGCAGGAGGGAGGAGGCTAGTCCATGGATTCAGACAACAGAGGATAGGGAGGAGGTAGATGGGGCAGCAAGCTTACTGTTCAGAGAAGGTGGGTATTAGGAACTTTATTGTTTTTAAAATGTGTGTCTGTGTGAACTACTTAAAATATGAACAAGTATGCAGCATAATCTCACTTTTATTCAATAAGAAGAGGACGTTTGTGACTGTGACTCTGGGCTCACTTGGCAGAAACACCCCCTGACCCTCCACCCCCATCGCAAAATGTAATGCCCGTGAAAAGGATAGGTGGACGCAGTGTCAAATAGAACATAGTCCTGAGAGCACGATGGAAAATGAAAACTAGATATAGTATTTGGTATAAACTATGCACCAAAAAGTGTGATATAAGATGAACCGGGGCGTGAAATATAATATGCAATACACTGTGCGCAATGACAGATTCATTGGAGAGCGTGAGATAGCACAGGCACTAGTGCGTGCTATGCGATATGCGCCTTGGAGTGTAATATGCACAGGGCAGTGTTGTGTAACCTAACTAGTCTCTAAAGTTGTAATATAAAATATGTGCTGGGGAGTGTAACGTTGCATATGCACTGTGACAAAGATATGGATCCCAGATTGTAATATGTATGGCATAGCGCTATGCGTTATAACATAGGCATCGAGGAAGGCACGTTAGATGGGGCAATATAACCCATGCGAAGGCAAGTGTGGCATGACATATTCACGGGGTGGTATTCCAGTGCACATGGGCTAGAGAGTGTCATAGCATACGCACTAGCTGGTGGAATACAACACAGAGGTGTGTGGCACTCGGCGGGCACTGGTGGGTGTAACACAGCATTGGGCTCAGCCAGGAGCACGCTGTGACTCTCAAGTGAGGTTTGTCTCCTTTCCAGAGAGTAAAATAAAAAGTATTACACATCCGGCGGTGGATGTGTGTTTTATTAACCGTGAGGGGGGTTTCTTGCATAGTTTGGTAGAATTCTTGTCGAATTCCCTTTGAATGGCTTGGTGTGCGTGTGTATTAAATGTGCCCATCAATAGCTACACATGTTTGTATAAATAAACAACAAGGGTGTCTACTTGGAGAGCACCCACCGGCGGGGGCATCGGGATTAGGCACAGTAGGGTGTCAGATACGTCAGAGTTTCACTAGCAGTGTAAATACATTCCACGTGGATTCATTGTATGTATAGTCGCCTTTTAATGAATATCACACAAATCGTCATGGTGATGGGTACATACAGTTTGTCCAGCATGTGCTAGGTGTTTCTATAAATATATGTTTTTAAAAATAATAAAAAAACAAAGGCCAGCCCCAGGGGATGGGTCCCCGGGGCCATAAGTGGCCTGAGGAGGGGGGCAACGCAGCCCCCCTCCTAAAGAATAAAAAAGAAAAAAAAGGCCATGACCCGGGGGTTGGGGTTCCCGGGGCCGATTAAGGACTTGGGAGGGCCAAATTAATTTTTTTCAACAAAAAAAATTAGGGTGCAGGCCCTGGGGGATGGGGTCCCCAGGGCCAATAAATTAGAAAAAACCCTCCTTCTTAAAAAAAATTAAATAAATAAAAGAGGCCACACCCCCTCCTTGCAGCACTCTGCAAACACGCCCCCTGGCCAGTTGTAAGTTGGGGAATTAATTCCCCTTCAATACTGAGGGTCCCTGAGGGCCAAGTAGCCCAACAGGTATCTCCAGTATGCGCCAGGGAGCTGCATTGCAGACAGGTGTTCTGAGGCCACGCCCCTTTTTATACCTCTATGCAACACAGGTCTGTGGCGCTTACAGGAGGTACCTAGTGGGCTAGTTTGACCCTAGGGACCCTTAGGATTCAAGGGGACTTAATCTCTCAACTTAGAATGGCCACAGGGCGCGTTTACACAGTGGTGAAGGAAGGGGACGGGGCCTGATGTGACTTGTGCAAACATGCCCTGTGGCGCGTTTTAAGTTGGGGAAATTATTCCCTTTCAATCCTGAGGGACCCTGGGGGCCAACTAGCCCACCAGGTGCTTCCAGTAAGCGCCACTGCTCTGCGTTGCAGAGAGGTGGTGCAGGCCGTGCCACTTTTTACACCTCTCTGCAACGCAGCTCTGTGGCACTTACTGGAGGTACCTAGTGGGCTAGTTGGACCCTAGGGACCCTCAGGATCCAAATGAACTTAATCTCCCAATCTAAAACGGCCACAGGACGGGTTTACACAGTGGGTAAGGGAGGGGACGGGGCCTAAGGTGACATGTAACGCCCTGTGGCGCGTTTTAAGAGGTAGTTTTAATCCCCTGCCCTATTATATACTGGGGCCTTACAGAGGAGGTCATGCTAATCACAGGGGGACCCCAACGCATAGTGTTCCCTAGTGTGTGTAGGTGTTTTCTCTGTATTCTGAGTGTCTTTTAACATAGCACTGGCTCTAAGACTGGTTAGTCAGACTCAGTTACCACCAGTATCCGTCTGAAAAAGTTGAGGGTAGAGGATGATTTTGCAACAAGACTTCTTTTTGCTCTTCTGTTTGTTCTTTCTGCACGTTATCCTTCTTTTCTGCACTTTTCTTCATCTTTGAGGACTTCTGTTGCTTCTTTCTGCATTTCTTTTTTTTCTTTCTGTGCGTTTTTTCTTCTTTCTTCACATGTCCTATCTCTGTAGGCATACTTAGAAATTAGCATTTAAAAAACCTTTGAAATTTACTGAAAAAAACATAGGTTTCAGGCACTTTATAGCTAGGAATTAGCATTTAAAAAACTTTAGAAATTCACTGAAAAAACCATAGGTTTCAGGGGCGTTATAGTTAGCTGGACTTTTCACTCGTACAAAACCATTGAAATTCCACCGTTATAGTTAGTTCAGCTAACTATAACTCGCGCGCCCGCAATGCACTGCTGATGACGTCACATATTACATCACTCATGACATGGTCAGTGACATCACTCATGACATCACTGATGACATCTCAAATGACATCACTGATGACATCACTGATGACATCATCCTTGTGATAGAGTGGCATACCTCCTCTCCCCCTAAAATAACCTTTGATACACACATTCAAAAATAGAAACTAAAATTTTCAAAACAATGGACATACCAATACCAGTTACAACAACCTATTCAGTAATTCTAAGATCTACATACACATCCACTCATTCATCAACAGTCCTATACAGTCACTCATACATGTACTCACTCATCATATGTACTCATACACCTATACATCCTGTTACACAACGCCACTCATCCATAGAGTTACTCGCACACATGGTCGCTCATGCTAATAAAGAATCAAACATCCATTTACTTGCATATACAGTTATACACACACCACCACACTTACTTCTACAGAAACGTACACATATTTAGTATTTTAAAAAATCACTTATAGAAACACATACTTATTAATACAGGAACTCTTTCAATCTCTCACTCTCACATATACTCACTTATATACACCAATAGTCACATATACTAGTTTAAAACATATGTAGTTACTCATAAATACACTATTGAGACAGTCATTCACTCACTAACACACCCATGCACACACTCATCCACCCATACAGTCCTGCACACATGCTGTCTTCAACACATACAAACAGTGAGTCACTCATTCATGCACCTATGCACTACGTAATACACCGAACCATACAGACACTCAGACACTCATACTGATACTCAAAAAAACAACTAAAAACCTATATAGACACTCATGTAGCTACTCACCAACCCATGCAGCCACTTATACACAAAGTGAGAGACTGATGCAGATATTTACATATTGAAACATTACTCACTAAGCCATGTATTCACTAAGATACACTTAATCAGTCAGTTACACAATACATTTTTCAAAAACAAATCATCCATTTAGACACTTATATACCCATTTATTCTTCGATCGACCTTGAGATATACACATATAAAACATATGTAATTTTCAGAAAAACACAATTCACTGGATGATGTCATCAGTGATGTCATTTGAGATGTCATCAGAGATGTCATGAGTGATGTCACTGACCATGTCATGAGTGATGTAATATGTGACGTCATCAGCAGTGCATTGCGGGCGCGCGAGTTATAGTTAGCTGAACTAACTATAACGGGGGAATTTCAATAGTTTTGCACGAGTGAAAATTCCAGCTTACTATAACGCCCCTGACACCTATGGTTTTTTCAGTGAATATATATATATATATTCACTTAAAAAACCATAGGTTTCACACATGTTATAGTTAGGTGGAGATTTCACTCGTAAAAAACCAATGGTTTTTTCAGTGAATCTATATGAATACAAATATAAATGCATGCATACATATACATATACATATATGTATACATATGCATGTTATGTACATGAAAGTTTGAAAAACACTAATACAAGCAAAGCTAAAAAGCCACCTAATTACAAACAGAATTGCTTTAACTTAAACGAGGGTGAGACCTATTGCATTTGCAATGTTTTTTTATTTTGGTTCCATCAAGAAGGCATTCTACTACTCTCTGCTACTCACTCTCTACTACTCTCTCTACTACTCACTCTCTACTAATCACTCTCTACTACTCGCTCTCTACTACTCGCTCTCTACTACTCTCTACTACTCTCGCCACTACTCACTCTCTACTACTCTCTACTACTCAATCTCTACTACTCACACTCTACTACTCTCTACTACTCTCTCTAGTACTCACTCTCTACTACTCACTCTCTACTACTCTACTACTCTCTACTACTCGCTATACTACTCACTCTCTACTACTCTCTACTACTCACTCTACTACTCTCTACCACTCACTCTCTACCACTCTACTACTCACTCTCTACTACTCTCTACTACTCTCTCTCTACTACTCACTCTACTACTCTCTACTACACACTCTCTACTACTCTCGACTACTCTCTCCACTACTCACTCTCTACTACTCTCTACTACTCTCCATTACTCACTCTCCACTACTCACTCTCCACTACTCACTCTCCACTACTCACTCTCTACTACTCGCTATCTAATACTCCTTCTACTACTCACTCTCTACAACTCTCAACTACTCACTCTCTGCTACACACTCTCTACTACTTGCTCTCTAATACTCTCTACTACTCACTCTACTACTCACTCTCTAATACTTCCTACTACTCACTCTACTACTACTCCTCTACTCTCTACTACTCACTCTCTACTACTCACTCTCTACTACTCTCTACTACTCACTCTCTACTACTCTCTACTACTCACTACTACTCACTGTCTACTACTCACTCTCTACTACTCTCTCCCTACTACTCTCTCTACTACTCACTCGCTACTACTCTCCGCTACTCTCTCTCTACTACTCTCTCTCTGCTACTCACTCTCTACTACACACTCTCGACTCCCTCTCTGCTACTCACTCTCTACTACTCACTCTCTACTACTCATTCTACTACTCTCTACTACTCTCTACTACTCACTCTCTATTACCCACTTTCTACTACTCTCTGCTACTCACTCTCTACTACCCACTCTCTACTACTTTCTCTACTACTCTCTCTACTACTCTCTACTACTCACTCTCTACTCTCTATTACTCATCCTCTATTCTCTACCTCTCTACCTCACTCTCTCCTACTCTCTACCTCTGTACCTCTACCTCTCTACCTCTCTACCTCTGCACCTCTACCTCTCTACCTCTCTCTACCTGCACACATATGCACACATATATATATATGCATATGCATTTATGCATATGTATGTATATAAATATATATATACATACATATATAAACATATATATAATCTGCATATCTATATAAATATAAATGCATGCATACATATATATATATACATGCATATGCATGTTATGTACATGAAAGTTTGAAAAGCACTAATAAAAGCAAAGCTAAAAAGCCTCCTAATTACAAACAGAATTGCTTTAACTTAAACGATGGCGAGACCTATTGCATTTTCAATGCTTGTTTACTTTGGTTCCATCAAGAAGGCATTCAGATGTGTCACACAGTTGCCATAAATTCTGAATGGTAGCACTCTAGTTGCTCATTAGATCACTGTAGTAAAGCTACTGCTCACCAGGGAAGTCTGCTGCTGGTATTCAAAGTGCATGTTTCAGTCTGCATGTCAGAATTTTTTTATGAAATAGAAGAGGATTTGAGAAATCACTCAAAATGTGCCCTAATTTTTCTTTTTTCAGAACTAATCATAATTTCTATGGCAAAATGAACCCCCTCATTGTGTTCCTTTTAAATTAAACTACTCACTCTCTACTTCTCTCTACTACTCACTCTCTACTACTCTCTACTACTACTCTCTACTACTCACTCTCTACTACTCACTCTACTACTCTCTACTACTCTCTACCACTCACTCTCTACTACTCTACTACTCACTTTACTACTCTCTACTACTCTCTCTCTACTACTCTCTTTCTACTACTCACTCTACTACTCTCTGCTACTCACTCTCTAGTACTCGCTCTACTACTCACTCTCTACTACTCACTCTCTACTACTCGCTCTCTACTACTCGCTCTCTACTACTCTCTACTACTCTCTCCACTACTCACTCTCTACTACTCTCTACTACTCAATCTCTACTACTCACACTCTACTACTCTCTACTACTCTCTCTAGTACTCACTTTCTACTACTCACTCTCTGCTACTTTACTACTCTCTACTACTCGCTCTGCTACTCACTCTCTACTACTCTCTACTACTCACTCTACTTCTCTCTACCACTCACTCTCTACCACTCTACTACTCACTCTCTACTACTCTCTACTACTCTCTCTCTACTACTCACTCTCTACTACTCACTCTACTACTCACTCTCTACTACTCTCTGCTACTCTCTCCACTACTCACTCTCTACTACTCTCTACTACTCACTCTACTACTCTCCACTACTCACTCTCCACTACTCACTCTCCACTACTCACTCTCTACTACTCACTATCTAATACTCTTTCACCTACTCACTCTCTACAACTCTCTACTACTCACTCTCTGCTACACACTCTCTACTACTTGCTCTCTACTACTCACTCTACTACTCACTCTCTAATACTCCCTACTACTCACTCTACTACTCTCTACTACTCTCTGCTACTCACTCTCTACTACTCCACTACTCTCTACTACTCACTCTCTACTACTCACTCTCTACTACTCTCTACTACTCACTACTACTCTCTACTACTCACTGTCTACTACTCTCTGCTACTCTCTCTCTACTACTCTCTACTACTCACTGTCTACTACTCACTCTCTGCTACTTTCTCTCTACTACTCTCTACTACTCTCTCTCTACTACTCTCTACTACTCACTCTCTACTGCTCTCTGCTACTCTCTCTCTACTACTCTCTACTACTCACTGTCTACTACTCACTCTCTACTACTTTCTCTCTACTACTCTCTACTAATCACTCTCTACTACTCTCTGCTACTCTCTCTCTACTACTCTCTCTGTGCTACTCACTCTCTACTACTCACTCTCTACTCACTCTCTGCTACTCAATCGCTACTCACTCGCTACGCACTCTCTACTACTCTCTACTACTCACTCGCTACTACTCTCTACTACTCACTCTCTACTACTCTCTACTACTCACTCTCTACTCACTCTCTATTACCCACGTTCTACTACTCTCTATTACTCACTCTCTACTACTCTCTACTACTCACTCTCTACTACTCACTCTCTACTACTCTCTCTACTACTCTCTACTACTCACTCTCTACTCTATTACTCATCCTCTACTCTCTACCTCTCTCTCTACTACGCTCTACCTCTTTACCTCTACCTCTGCACCTCTACCTCTCTACCTCTCTCTACCTGTACACATATGCATATATATATATATGCATATGCATTTATGTATATGTATGTGTATATATATATATGCATACATATATAAACATATATATAATCTGCATATCTATATAAATACAAATATAAATGCATGCATACATATACATATATGCATGCATATGCATGTTATGTACATGAAAGTTTGAAAAACACTAATAAAAGCACAGCTAAAAAGCCACCTAATTACAAACAGAATTGCTTTAACTTAAACGATGGCGAGACCTATTGCATTTTCAATGCTTGTTTACTTTGGTTCCATCAAGAAGGCATTCAGATGTGTCACACAGTTGCCATAAATTCTGAATGGTAGCACTCTAGTTGCTCATTAGATCACTGTAGTAAAGCTACTGCTCACAAGGGAAGTCTGCTGCTGGTATTCAAAGTGCATGTTTCAGTCTGCATATCAGAATTTTTTAATGAAATAGAAGAGGATTTGAGAAGTCACTCAAAATGTGCCCTAATTTTTCTTTCTTCAGTAATAATCATAATTTCTATGGCACAATGAACCCCCTCATTGTGTTCCTTTTTAAATTAAATGTTTTAAGTGTTACCAGTTTATTCCAATCAAGATGGCTTCAGGTGTGCCACACTTTTGTCATAGGTAAGTAAGCCCTCTAGTTGTTCTTAAGGACACTCTGGGACATTCTGTCATTGGGCTATACTTGGGCTACATCTGGGTGATATTTGGGCTACATTTGGGCTCTTTTGTCTCTGGTGGCCATCTTGGGAGATTTATTTGTTATGAAGTTTCCTAATTTCCTCATTTACTGCAGTCTCCTCAGTGGGAATACTTTCAGTTTTTTATTTTGGTTCCATCAAGAAGACATTCAGTTGTGTCACACATTTGCCATAAATTCTGAATGTTAGCACTCTAGTTGCTCATTAGATCACTGTAGTAAAACTACTGCTCACCAGGGAAGTCTGCTGCTGGTATTCAAAGGGCATGTTTCAGTCTGCATGTCAGAAGTTGTTTATGAAATAGAAGAGGCTTTGAGAAGTCAAAATGTGCCCTAATGTTTCTTTCTGCAGAACTAATCGTAATTTCTATGGCAAAATGAACCCCCTCATTTTGTTCCTTTGTAAATTAAATGTTTTAAGTGTTACCACTTTATTCCAATCAAGATGGCTTCAGGTGTGCCATACGTTTGTCATAAGTAGGACTGTTAGCGCTCTAGTTGTTCTTTAGAACACTCTGGGAAGCTGCAGTAGAATACAATGGAATCAACTGACAGTCTCTGCCCTTGTTGGATGTACATGTTTTACTGAGAATGTCAGACTTCATTCTCACATGACTGAGAAAGATAATGTGAATTTACAGAAAATATGCTCTCAGTTTAGCTTATAGATCACCTTCCAAACCTCTGTGGGAAAAGCATGAGAAAATAGTTTTCTCTTAAACATGATTCATGATATCACAGCAGAAGGCTTTTTCACATGGTAAAATCACCTTAGAACACACCACAATTCCTAAAATGAGTATGGTACCATCAACAAATGATTTATAATGTGACTAAAGTCTTAAAACCTTCTATTAACTGCAATGCTTTTTAATGAGGTGCTATCATGTATATTGGTCCCAAGATGGCTGCCAACACTTCTTGGATGAAGTGCTGACAGCCAATCAGATCTCACGATGAGATGTTTGGCTAGGCTCCGCCCAGATATATATGGGATTTTACTTTTGATTTTCTCAAGAACTACTCAACGGATTTACACCATTTAAGCAAAAGGCACGAGTCTGAACTGAGAACTACCTCTTTGCCAAATTTGGTGTAATTCCGTTCACCACTTCGAGCTGTAGCTGCGTCAACAGGTCCTATGGGAAAATGCATGGGGAAAACGTGTTTTGGGACCCCCCTTTTTTCTCGGCCCCCGCTTGACGAATCACCGTGAAATTTTCAGGATAGGAGCGGACCAGAGCTGGCCAAAAGTTTGGAAACTTTTGCGAAGATTCATCAATCGACGGCAAAGTTATTCCAAATAGAATGTTGCGGATTTCCTATGGAAAATAGGTCCTAACTATAACTACCTACTGGCGACTGCCAGTAGGTAATATATATATATATATATATATATATACGTGAGGAGCAGTTTTCCTCCATGAGGAAGTCTCCTGCCACCTGTGACATCTCACTTACCTGCGTATTTTAAAATATTTTTCCACAAAGAGGGACTACCAGATCCATGATGCTTTACGAGGCGGTGAGTGTTCTGCCGGCCCACAAGGGCGAAACTATGCTAATTAAATAAAGGGAAGCATCTGGTACCATGGCTTGTGGTTTTTCTATGCTGCCAGGAAGAAGGGCGCAAAGCCCGAAACGCGTCGCAGCTCGCATTGGATGGTGAATGGTTGCAGGCACTCCCTTGCGCAAAAAAGATTGCTCCGAGTGCTTCCCACAAAAGGCAAACCCTTCAGTTTCAGATAATTCGGCCCGCCAGGTCGAGGGACAGCACCACCGCGATATCGCCAGCGGGTCCGTGGCTGTTTATTGGGGCAGCCGAATACGTGAGGAGCAGTTTTGCACCATGAGGAAGTCTCCTGCCACCTGTGACATCTCACTTACCTGCGTATTTTAAAATATTTTTCCATAAAGAGGGACTACCAGACCCATGATGCTTTACGAGGCGGTGAGTGTGCTGCCGGCCCACAAGGGCGTGACTATGCTAATTAAATAAAGGGAAGCATCTGGTACCATGGCTTGTGGTTTTTCAATGCTGACAGGAAGAAGGGCGCAAGGCCCGAAACGCGTTGCAGCTCGCATTGGATGGTGAATGGTTGCAGACACTCCCTTACGCAAAAAAGATTGCTCCGAGTGCTTCCCACAAAAGGCAAACCCTTCAGTTTCAGATAATTCGGCCCGCCAGGTCGAGGGACAGCACCACCGCGATATCACCAGTGGGTCCGTGGCTGTTTATTGGGGCAGCCGAATACGTGAGGAGCAGTTTTGCACCATGAGGAAGTCTCCTGCCACCTGTGACATCTCACTTACCTGCGTATTTTAAAATATTTTTCCACAAAGAGGGACTACCAGACCCATGATGCTTTACGAGGCGGTGAGTGTGCTGCCGGCCCACAAGGGCGTGACTATGCTAATTAAATAAAGGGAAGCATCTGGTACCATGGCTTGTGGTTTTTCAATACTGCCAGGAAGAAAGGTGCAAGGCCCGAAACGCGTCGCAGCTCGCATTGGATGGTGAATGGTTGCAGGCACTCCCTTGCGCAAAAAAGATTGCTCCGAGTGCTTCCCACAAAAGGCAAACCCTTCAGTTTCAGATAATTTGGCCCGCCAGGTCGAGGGACAGCACCACCGCGATATCGCCAGCGGGTCCGTGGCTGTTTATTGGGGCAGCCGAATACGTGAGGAGCAGTTTTGCACCATGAGGAAGTCTCCTGCCACCTGTGACATCTCACTTACCTGCGTATTTTAAAATATTTTTCCACAAAGAGGGACTACCAGACCCATGATGCTTTACGAGGCGGTGAGTGTGCTGCTGGCCCACAAGGGTGTGACTATGCTAATTAAATAAAGGGAAGCATCTGGTACCATGGCTTGTGGTTTTTCACTGCTGCCAGGAAGAAGGGCGCAAGGCCCGAAATGCGTCGCAGCTCGCATTGGATGGTGAATGGTTGCAGGCACTCCATTGCGCAAAAAAGATTGCTCCGAGTGCTTCCCACAAAAGGCAAACCCTTCAGTTTCAGATAATTCGGCCCGCCAGGTCGAGGGACAGCACCACCGCGAAATCCCCAGTGGGTCCTTGGCTGTTTATTGGGGCAGCCGAATACGTGAGGAGCAGTTTTGCACCATGAGGAAGTCGCCTGCCACCTGTGACATCTCACTTACCTGCGTATTTTAAAATATTTTTCCACAAAGAGGGACTACCAGACCCATGATGCTTTACGAGGCGGTGAGTGTGCTGCCGGCCCACAAGGGCGTGACTATGCTAATTAAATAAAGGGAAGCATCTGGTACCATGGCTTGTGGTTTTTCAATGCTGCCAGGAAGAAGGGCGCAAGGCCCGAAACGCGTCGCAGCTCGCACTGGATGGTGAATGGTTGCAGGCACTCCCTTGCGCAAAAAAGATTGCTCCGAGTGCTTCCCACAAAAGGCAAACCCTTCAGTTTCAGATAATTCGGCCCGCCAGGTCGAGGGACAGCACCACCGCGATATCGCCAGCGGGTCCGTGGCTGTTTATTGGGGCAGCCGAATACGTGAGGAGCAGTTTTGCACCATGAGGAAGTCTCCTGCCGCCTGTGATATCTCACTTACCTGCATATTTTAAAATATTTTTCCACAAAGAGGGACTACCAGACCCATGATGCTTTACGAGGCGGTGAGTGTGCTGCCGGCCCACAAGGGCGTAACTATGCTAATTAAATAAAGGGAAGCATCTGGTACCATGGCTTGTGGTTTTTCAATGCTGCCAAGGAAGTTATGCGCAAGGCCCGAAACGCGTCGCAGCTCACATTGGATGGTGAATGGTTGCAGGCACTCCCTTGCGCAAAAAAGATTGCTCCGAGTGCTTCCCACAAAAGGCAAACCCTTCAGTTTCAGATAATTCGGCCCGCCAGGTCGAGGGACAGCACCACCGCGATATCGCCAGCGGGTCCGTGGCTGTTTATTGGGGCAGCCGAATACGTGAGGAGCAGTTTTGCACCATGAGGAAGTCTCCTGCCACCTGTGACATCTCACTTACCTGCGTATTTTAAAATATTTTCCCACAAAGAGGGACTACCAGACCCATGATGCTTTACGAGGCGGTGAGGGTGCTGCCGGCCCACAAGGGCGTGACTATGCTAATTAAATCAAGGGAAGCATCTGGTACCATGGCTTGTGGTTTTTCAATGCTGCCAGGAAGAAGGGCGCAAGGCCCGAAACGCATCGCAGCTCGCATTGGATGGTGAATGGTCGCAGGTACTCCCTTGCGCAAAAAAGATTGCTCCGAGTGCTTCCCACAAAAGGCAAACCCTTCAGTTTCATATATATATATATATATATAGGAAAGCACTCTCCTTTGTCGTGTATTACCCAACTGAAGCCGAGTAAAGAGAGCACGGACCACAGGATTCTTGTTCAATATTCGTTTATTCGCTGAATCTCACAGAAAACGGCAGCCATTACGCGTTTCATCCCTCCTGGGGGACTTGATCACATATATATATTACCTACTGGCGGTTGCCAGTAGGTAGTTATAGTTAGGACCAAGTTTCCATAGGAAGAACATTTTTCTTTTGCTTATAACTTTGGCGTTGTTTGATGAATCTTCATGAAATGTTCCAAACTAATTCTTTGTTCATATCAGCTCCTATGTGGGAAGTTTGGGGGTGATTTGTCAAGAGGGAGCTGAGAAAAAAGGGGGGTCCCAAAACGTGTTTTCTCCATGTTAATTTCCATAAGAAACTTTAGATAAGGCTACAGGTCAAACGGGTGAACGGAATTACTCTAAATTTGGCAGGGAGAAGGGTCTTGGTCTAGGAAGCACATTTTTGTTTATTTGGTGTAAATCCATTCAGTAGTTTTTGAGAAATATCAAAATTTATATTGATATTTGGGAATCCTGCCATCTGATTGACTAAGGATGAGCTAATTTGTGTGAAAGGGCTATGTGGATAACAGGCAGGCAGAGAGACGTGTGCACAAAGAATAGACATGGTTTCAAAATGGATGTCGGGTTTAGGCTAATTTAGCAAGTAAATAGCGTATTTGCATAGGCCATAGATCACCCATCCCTGGTTAGGCTGGAGACGTACGGGGACATAATGAAAACAGAGTTCAAATGCCTAAGCATACTTAGAAAGTTATTATATGAAAACAGTTAAATTGAAGTGTATTAAAAAAATGTATAGGAAAAAGTCTAAAAAGTTGGAAAAAATCAATCCAAGAATAAAGTGAATTTCTTACAAGTCTTGGAGACTGCAGTCTGGAAGTTCTTCAGCGGCTTGAGATGCATAATGTTCCAAGAGGCGATTGTTGCCATTGTGTGAGAAAAGCAAAGCGAACCAATTCATATCCTCGAAGGGACAGTAATGTTCCTCGAATGTTGGAGTGGCAATTTGAATTGGCAGGCAATCTGCGATGTTGTCAAAGGTCGCACGTTCCAGAAGATCTTTCGCGGATGCGCAGAAATCCCATTCTGCCAGGCTACCTTTTGCGTTGCATCTGCCATTGCTCCACTGCCCGAACAATCAAGTTCATGGTTTTCAAGATACTCCATTACCTACTGGATATCGGGAGCGATTGTTGGGATGTTGGCAAGGCATAGATCCATTCACCAGTCGAATGGGCAAGTTTTGCAATTAAGAGATGTTGCACGCAGATTGCATATGTGTAAATAAATGTAATGTTGTAGCTGGCTTCGATAATAGATAGAGGCAGGCAGCCAAAAAGTTGTTCCATTTTTTCATGGTATTGATGTAGCTTCGCGTAGAGGCATATTCTGTCGGACATGCTTGTTACCACAGGGAGCGCAGTCATTTTTTACAAGCAAAAATAGTAGTAGGATGGCCGCAAACAGAGCGAGAATTATGGGCACTGTTTCTGTTATTCCAGAGATAATCTAATGAATGAAGTCTGGTATTATACCAAAACCAGTTTGAAAGCCTGTGAAAAGGCTGGAGGAGACAGTGTTAAAAAAATGTGCCAGAGCTTAAATATCAGATGTGTTGAAAATTGTGTAACAATTCACAAAGTGTAATAGGAGGTTCGTATTTAAAAGGGAGTGTATTTTACTTGAAGTTCGTGCTATCTGCAGTAGATAAATTACTTTTGGAGAAGTGAGGGACACTTCTGTTTGAAACAAAAGCGCTTTCAGTTTGCTCCATTTAATAAAATCTTTTTTCAAAGTAGGTATTGAAGGCCAAGTTAAACTTTGGGAGTTACTTTGTGTGGGTGGGAATAGAGATTGCCAGAGGAAGTTATCTGGTTTGAAACAGTAAGGACATACGGTATGCCAGCTCACATTGTGTAGCAGTCCACGTTATTAAGAAGCAGATAACTGCCGATGGAAACAGTGTGAATGTTGGTCTGATTGTGGGAGTTGACGTGCTTTTAAGAAAGCATGCACGATTGGGAGCTGTAGCTTAGAAGCGTCGTGCAGTTGGACATTCTTGCATAGTAATGAATGACTGCCATCGTGGTCCCACTTTTCACCTGTGAGAAAAACTTTGTCATCCTCTTTAAGACAGCGATATGTAAATGGAAGAAACCACTGCTCGTGAATAAACTCGCTACCTTATATAATCGCATACAACATGACAAACAACATGTACACCTAGCAGACACAACGACACTACGTAATGTGGAAACCGTGGCTAGCCATGTACAGAAACCAAACATAGCACCTCTGCCACACAATGCAGAATGCGGGGAGAGATGGGAGCAAAGTATGTGCGAAGGTGGCAAGTGATTCTCAATTATAAAAGTATACAATGCAAAGTGTTGAGGGGATGTGCCGGACAGATGTGAGTACGCAGAGCACAGACATTTACATGTCAACATACACTGATGGTCTATTGAGTGAAGTAGATAGTGGACGCAACCATGTTAGTACAGTTAATAGGGAAGATTACGAAAACATAGCGCTTACGTGGCCCCTACCCCCCTGAAATCTTTAGCGTAGTGGGCTGGTTTGGCGTACGCAAGGCTAGTGTAGGGGTATGAATAAAAGGCACGTTTCTCTGGGTGTGGTTCTCTTCTGGAATGGCGAACATGTCTGTCAGGTCTGAGCAGCTTACACCGCCACGAGGCTGACGCCGTGAGCAAAGGTGGCTGCGGGAATAATGCTCTCAGTCTGCTGCTACCCAGAAACCGTCATGGCCGCTGCGACGCACATATGCCCCACAGTTCACCTTTCGACACTGTCGTATGTGAAAGAGGGCCCACCACGTGCCGGTGGAAGCTTTTGGGCCGAGGTCTGCGAGCTGGGAAGGCCCCTGAGATCAACGCTGGCTACCGCGACACAGGCAGACAGCGCCCAGCCTGAGGCTCAGCACCGTGAAATGCTCTGTATACTACTAACACAGTAGTCGAAGAGGTACCAACAGTGGAAGGGTGTCTTGAACCCACAATGGACGATGTTAAAACTGCATCTGAGAGTGCAGATGAAGGTACTCCTTTCGACCAGCTGTAACCAACTCTAGGTGCCAACAGTGGAACGGTGTCTTGATCCCACAATGGACGATGTTAGAACTACATCTGAGAATGGAGATGAAGGTACTCCCTTCGACCAGGTTCAAGCAACTCTAGGTCCCAACAGTGGAACGGTGTCTTGATCCCACAATGGACGATGTCCGATATTACCTGCTGCTTGTGAATTTTCACAGAAGTCCCTGCGTTGATGTGCATCAGACTCTGTGCTTCCGTAGCTAAGTGCTGCACATGATTATTGGGGTTGGGTGACTGCAGTCGGAGGAGTACACCGCGGTACAGCAGGTCCGAACAGTGGAACGGGGTCTTGATCCCACAATGGACGATGTTAGAACTGTATCTGAGAGTGGAGATGAAGGTACTCCCTGCAACCAGGTGCAAGCAACTCTAGGTCCCAACAGTGGAACGGTGTCTTGATCCCACAATGGACGATGTTAAAACTGTATCTGAGAGTGGAGATGAAGGTAGTCCCTTCGACCAGGTGCAACCAACTCTAGATCCCAACAGTGGAACGGTGTCTTGATCTCAAAATG
Organism: Triturus cristatus; assembly: GCF_964204655.1. Classification (NCBI taxonomy): domain Eukaryota; kingdom Metazoa; phylum Chordata; class Amphibia; order Caudata; family Salamandridae; genus Triturus; species Triturus cristatus. The sequence continues at coordinate 981,972,258 of NC_140583.1, forward strand.
GACGATGTCCGATATTACTTGCTGCTTGGTTGACTGCAGTCGGTGGAGTATAGCATGGTACAGTAGGTCGAAACAGTGAAACGGGGTCTTGATTCTGTGATTGACGATGTCAGAAGTTAAAGTTTGTGATGATTTCTGTGTTCCCACTCCGATCAGGTGCAACCAACTGCATGCTTCCGAATCCAATGGCACGTGGCTGTGAGGTGTTAATGACAACTGCCTCTGGCCTACAGTGCGGTCAGCAGGGCTCACAATTCAGATCGAGTGGTGATTGTTTAATTACAAATTCCAGTAGGCAACTAACTACAACGTCTATTGAAATATACACAATAGCCTTTTAGTATACTTGCTTGAAGAAGTTTTTTAAGATGACTTATAGGTCTAGTACAATGACCAAATTCTTCTTGGTAGTGGTAAAGAACACTGAATAACAGTGTACACAGTGGACAGCAGAGATCGCAATTCCAATTGTTTTGATTTATTTATTGCAGAGTTTTGTGTAATTTATGTTGTATTTTTTGAAGAGGACGTAAGAAAAAGTATTCATGGAAGACTGCGCTCACTACTAGCTTCAATTTACACTGCAGACAGCAGTGTTCACTATTCAGATCAAGTCGCTATTGTAGATGATGCAGTCCTGTAGGCAAAAGACATTGCTCCAGTGCGCTATGTCCACACCACGCATACGCATCATCACAGGGTCCGCACACGGTTTTTGTTGCTTTGCATACGGCAAACTGGGCAGCTCAAGTCAATGCCACGTGGCTGTGGGCTCTTACTGGCTGCTCTCTGGCATACACTGCAGACAGCAGTGTTTACAATTCTGATCGAGTCGCTATTGCAGATGATGTAGTGTTGTAGGCAACAGACATTGCTCCTGGTACGGCCCGCCCGCAGTGCGTATCATCGCTGGCTGTGCACATGCTGAATGCTTTTGATGTGGCTATCTAAGTGCACTAGACCTGATGGACCCTTTATGATACAATCTTTTTGTGTATTATTTCAGATATACTGCCTGTATCTTAGTATACCACAAGTTATGGTTGTTTTACGATAGAATCTTTTCTGTATTATTTCACATCTAGTGTCCCTACCTTACTGCAGCACAGACTATTGACCCTTTTATTATTGAATCTCTGTGTGTGATCCAATGATTACTGTCGTAGTTGATGCTAGCAGCAACCATTCCCTGAGGGCTGGTTTACACTCACCGCACACGCATCCAGCACAGACGTCACTAGATATGTGACCCTGGTAATAAAAAGGAGTCGAGTGCACGTGCCCGTACCCACTTCCACTATCAATCTGTGTCCTTGTGTTCATTATCTATGCATGATACTGCCCCTGGGCCGTACCACATTTGATTGTGCTGTGGACAGCGTATGCAACCATGTTACCTCTGGCAGTGGGGAAAAGTTATGTTATGTAGCTTTTAGATGCATGGCTATCACAGGTGGAAGGCTGCTTTACAGAGCATGAATATTGATGAAAATGATGGTTGCATGTTGTGTGTACTGTCAGATATGTGTACATAGCAAAACGTTTTCAAAAAAGCTCTGTAAGCAGAAGAGGAGTCTCTCATGAAACGCTGTAGAGAGAATGGTGAAAATGGGTGGGGTCCTCCAATTGTTACAATGGGAAATGTTATGAACCAATCAAATGCTTTTCTTTAAGGTCACATGGGAATCGCGCAGCGAGCATGCAAGGAGGCCGTACCCGCCGCGATTTTGAGAAAATGTTACCATAATATAAGTTTATTACAGTTAGAAATATATAAATGTTTCAAATATTTTAGATTATCGCTTGTTCTCATATACACTTTAAACTTATTTAGATATAGTTTTGAGACAAAAACAATGAGGGAATAGTGTTCCCGGCGCGACACCATACGTCTATGACGTAACACAGGGCCTGGCAGCTTGCACTCGTTGCATAACGCAACGCGCAGCGGGCGTGACCCCATAAATACTGCGTACCCATCGCATACCAAAGTAGCAGCTGGCGCGACCACATACGTATATGATATTATGTGGGACACGGTGCCACGAACCCGTCGGATACGAAATGCGCATCCTTTACGAGTTTAGCAATATGGCGGATAGGATTTGCGTTCTGATGGAGCTTGGTACACTACTGGTACGGGACTTCAGTATTCTCCCCCCAAAAAAAGGATATACATACAAAACATTACATATTTTTCAAATTAAAAACAAAAAAGGATAGTAGAGTTCCAAAATATTACAAAACAAATAGAAAAAAATAAAGGTTTTATAAATATTAAAATATGAAATTAACATTTAAAAAACCTTTGAAATTCACTGAAAAAACCATAGGTTTTACAGACGTTATAGTTAGGAATTAGCATTTAAAAAACCTTAGAAATTCACTGAAAAAACCATAGGTTTCAGGGACGTTATAGTTAGGAATTAGCATTGAAAAAACCTTAGAAATTCACTGAAAAAATCATAGGTTTCAGGGACGTAATAGTAGGTCGACATTTGACTCATATAAAACCAGAGAAATTCACCCGTTATAGTTAGTTGAGCTAACTATAACTTGCGTGCCCGCAATGCACTGGTGATGACGTCACATATTACATCACTCATTACATGGTCAGTGACATCACTCATGACATCTCAAATGACATCACTCATGACATCACTGATGACATCATCCACCTGATAATCTGATGCCATACTGATGGCCTTATATAAACTTTGATACATGCACTCTAAAATACAGTCTACTATTTTTGAAACCATACACACAACAATGCCAGATACTACATACCACCCACTATTTCCTGGGTCTACACTCACATCCACTCACTTATAAATGCAGTTACTCATCAATACAGTACTATAATATTCACTCATACACCTTTACATACAGTCACAGTCGGCCACTCATCCATAGCTAATCAAACACCTAATCAGTCATGCAAAGAATCAATCACATACCCATTTACTCCTATATACAGTTATACACACCAACTGCGTTATTTATATACACACCACATCACTTATTTATGCAGATACTAACACATACTTACTGTCTTATACAATCACTGATACAAGCAGACACTTTTATACGCCCACTCCTTCAAATAACTTACTCTCATGTATAGTCATTTATATACTCCATCACTCACATATGTAGTTACTCACACATATACCAGTGAGACATTCATTCACTCACCAACACACCCATACACACACTAACTCACCCATACAGCCCTTCCCAGATGTACATTTGAATCCATACAACCAGTGAATCACCCATTCAGACATGTATGCACAGAGTCACACACATACCCCCACCCACCCACACAGACACTCAGGCACTCATACAGATACTCAGACAACAAATCAATAACCCATATAGACATTCTTATAGCTACTCATCAACCCATGGAGCTGCTTATACACCAACTGAGACACTAATACAGACTTTCACACAGTTTAGTCACTAACCCATACATTCAGTAACACATGTTCAATCACTCAGTTATACAGTCAGGCACACACCTACTAAATAATCCATTCAGGGAAATTCACACTTTCTTCAATACACCTTGACATAGATATATATGAAAAATATTTAAACTTTACAAAAACACACATTCACTGGATGATGTCATCAGTGATGTCATTTGAGATGTCATCAGTGATGTCATCAGTGATTTCACTGACCATGTCATGAGTGATGTAATATGTGACGTCATCACCAGTGCATTGCGGGCACGCCAATTATAGTTAGCTCAACTAACTATAACGGGCAAATTTTTCTGGTTTTATATGAGTCAAATGTCCAACTAACTATAACGTCCCTGAAACCTATGGTTTTTTCAGTGAATATATATATATATATATATATATATATATATATATATAATGTCCAAGAAAGTCCCAATCAATGTGCTCTCAATAAACAAAAGGACTCCACATCAATCCAAGTTCGTAAGGTGTTTAATCTCACTACGCGTTTCGGCTTAATTTGATACCCATTCCCCGATCACTGCCCGGCAACCTCACTCCTCCAAGGTATAGAAACGGACTGTATGGATTACATTTATGCTGAAATCTGCCACTAGCATACCCTCAAGCACAGAGTTTGCATCAGAGCAGATGCAGACGTAGCAGCCACTTTGCACACGTTTAGCTCTGCCAAAATTCCTAGGCCATGTAATGTGCTGCTCCAATACAGGTTTTATCTATGAATTCTGGGGTATGTAGTCTTACTAATTAATTATAAAACAGGACTACAATTCACAGAATTCAAAGAAAAACACTGGACTGGAGCAGTACGTCACATATGCTGCATGTCGTACATGCGCACATTGTCTCTGTAAAGATGTGCAGATACTAATGCTTTTTTACCTTTGTGCCTCATCTCAGAGCGGTTAATCCATTTGGAATATAACAGTTAAGCCGGTTAGTGAACGAACAAAAGCCCCTGTAATAAACAGCATGGGCGCTGATTTGTTCTTGTGCTAATTGCACACCTGGAAATAATAGGAATGCCCAGAGCAAGTAAAAGCAGGGATTGTGCAAGCATCGACATATGGTTCTGGCTTTAAAAAAAAACTGCATCATCAACAGAGCTAAAAGCTATCACGCAGATGCATGTGCCGCCTCCGTTTTGCTGTGCTGGCACTTCGAGCGAGGCAGGTTAGTTGCAGCTCCTGGGCATGCAGAATGGCAGCCCGTGTGTCATGCTGTTCGCCAATTACTTCAAAATCACACAACGAATGAAATGACAGTCCACACTCGTTATATTTTCTTCTGTAGATCGCTAATTTTTTATCAGTAGGTTGTGGGTTCATTTTACAACAAATTCCGGGCCAGATGCACAGAACGTTTTTGTTCGTGCAAACGCTCTGACTCGGAGTTTGCAGTTGGAAAAAAGTTAGAGACCATTTTAGTGGTCTCTAACTTTTTGCCGACTCCCAAACTGGGTTTGGAAATGAACAACGAATTGCTATTTGGAAGGGACGTGTTGTATGTGTACCCTCTAAATAGCGATTCCTATCCCAATGTGTCAACACCCAAGTTGTATTTGTACCTCATTCCTAAAAGGGAATGGGTCCTCTTTCCTATGTAATTGTATTAAAAAAAAAGTTTATTGTGGGTTAGGAAGTGGTCCAGGGGACCACCATCTGCTCTCCAACAAACTTTTAAAAAGTTTTAAACTTTTTTTAATGTAGCCCTGTTTCCTTTATGGAAAATGGGCTGCATAAAAAAAAAAACATTGCAAAAAAAAAAAGAATGTTAGCAGACATGGTGGTCTCCTGACCAGAGAGCATGGATTCTAATCCTTTTTTTTTTTTCAAAGCATTATGATGCGGCAAGTTAGATTTGTCAGGCATTGTTGCAGAGGATTTATCCTGCATTTGTTACGGAGTGGTGTTCAAATTTGGACCGCTCCCTAAATGTTTTGTTAATAATTTCCCACCACATTGTTGGTTGGAACTTTGACTGATTTGTATTCCTGCCATGTTGTCTTTGCGTGGGCCTTACTTAGTCACGTTGAAGGCCTTGATTGATTTCCTATTTCGAAAATTACCTATTTGATGCTTTGATATTTATCTTGTCTGTCCTGATGATGACCTTACTAATTATTTTGCGTGAAACGCCGTCGACACTCATCTTTGGCATACATTGAAGAGGAAGCATCTATTGCCATTTCTGTTTTTGCAATATTTTTGCTTTAGATTTCTTTGTTTATTTTTCCTCTGCCATTGCTTCATTGTTTACACTGTCAATTGTCTTTCCTGTAATGTTGGTTGTGTAGCTGTATGAGCAAATGTCAGTTTATTGTTTTATTGCTTTATTCTTACTTTGTATTATTGTTTTAGTTAATAAGTTCTTTTGCAATATATATTGTTTGTTGGCTCATGGGTATAATTTTCATGTATTTGGTCTTTACTTAACTGTTTTTTTGTGTCAATTTGTGCTTGAACCATTGTTATTATTATAAACTTTATTTGCCCCAAGTTTGGGTGATAGGGCTGCTCCTTTTTGATGGAACCCTCCTTTCCCCTTTAAGCCATGTTCCACAGCAGCTGTGCTGCCGTTCAGCATGTGAAAAAAACCAGTCCGGAGAGGTTGAGGGGAGGTCAAACAACATGAGGGAGGAGGGTAGTAAACACATCGGAGAGCAGGAGGAGGGCAGGTAAAAGGGTGGATTGGGTGACACAACGGCAAGCAGGAGGAGGGCGGGGTGCGTGACAAACAATGGCAAGTGGGAGAAGGTCAGAGGTGAGTTACAAACAAGGGAGAGTGAGAGGAGGGGGAAGGGTGACAAACAACAGTAATTGGGAGGAGGGCAGAGGAGGTGGGGTAGCACAACTGATGGCGAGGTGAAGCAGAGGGACTGCAGAGACATGCACTTAATGGAAGTGCCAGTCAAAAAGTAACAAAAGAGTGCTCGCAGGCCACTGGCAGTCATGAGGCTGTACTCGGTCCATGCACCATGACAGTAACACAAATGAAGACCCAGGAGGAAGCCAGAGGTGCTGACCAATAGGAAGCAAGGAAATAAGAGTGATGTGGGAAGTAAAGTAATTAATGGTCAGGCTCTACGAGAGATTTTGCAAGCACAACACAAGTGATGTGCAGGCAAAACCTAAAAGGACCTATGCAAGCAGTTATGGACACTCAGACTTGAGGTATGTCAGATGGCCATACTGCATCTGATTAAGACAAATTGAATTTGTCATCTACCCACACAAAGGTGTACCTAACATTATTCTCCCTACTGTTCATCCAGAAAATTGGCATTATCCATGTTCATCACCTAAGCCAAACTTGATACATTGTAAGAAATCCGTTAAACGTACTAAGCTTCAACTGGTACATGGTAGTGTTATCAACAGTACATGTTTATTACTTTGCAAGCTCGGTAATGGTAGCAAGGCAAAATGATGGCACTATACAAAATACCATACATTGTTCTCCCAGCCCTTTTCACTTCAATAGACTGGAACGTCGGCAGCAAGACACGCGCTTCGATCAACATGCATCTGCAGATGGTGCAAAGCCCATATGTTAATGTGTGATCTTCCTGCAAACATCTCCCTCCATTTACTGGCTCTTTTTTTAGTTTTTTAGTTCGTTTGTTAAAGAACACTATTATATTTCTCGCTTCTATGCACTCCCAAGTTTGACCGTGAAGGATACCTGCATTTTGCAAGTTGGTCAAGAGGGAAAGCTGCGACAAGTATGTCTGTGGGTTAGTTCTGCAGATGACAATATAGCCAGCAACAGAAAGGAACTATTGCAACACTGACTGCTCCTAATGGGTGCCATCACCTTAAACCATGTTACCTACAAATGAGCTCCTATTTTAATGTGTTTACACAGACCCTACTCCAGGTGAAAGTGTGGAGATGTTCCCTCAGGTCAACGGTGCTCTAGCGGTTGATGACGTCCCCATTAATTCATCCTAATGAATTTGAAGATGTCTTGAATACGAAGAATCCAAATTCCCTCTTCTTTTCCTGTTGCCTAACAATGGAGGCTGCTCAGATCCCTTGTCAATTAGCTGTCATTTTTCTTAGACTTTGGAGATGGTGGTGCAGGAGAAAGTGTGGCAGAGTACAGTGTGTGACGGCTGAGTCGCTCGGCGCGTCTAAGCTCTGTCATGGAGTTGATGGGTTTTGCTTCCAGCAGTATTGGTCCAGGTTGGCAGCTCGTACTTATCCAGAATCATTAAAAGTCTGAAGCCTCCTGCACATTCACTTTACCTCGAATTTAATACTGACAGTTTCAGGAGACAGAAATAACAGCAAGGCAGCTGCTGCTGCTTGCAGGGCTGAGGGAATTACCTCTGCTGTCTAGCATTAGCTCGAAGGGTCTACAGGCATTATAGGTTTGTGGTTTACTGATGTGATGGCACTGCTCTTCCTTTTATTCTTAAAGATGGAGTAGGAATACAAGGGCTTGCTGGTAGAAAACATACTGTAAGAATGTTTGACATGTAAAGATAGGACTTTGGAGTGAACAAGAAAGAGAGACCTCACTAGCACTGAAGCGTCACTGGCTGAAGAAGTCACTAGTTAGAAAATTGGTAACTATGCTACGAGTTCAAGAAAACTTGCATTTGATATATTCAATTTACTTCAATTTAGTTTATCATTCATAAAGCATAATCAGTGCAAATGCATATGGCGTTTCAAGTGATTTTGCACAAAAAAATAAGCAAAGACGTTGTTCATGTAAAACATAAACAACCAAGATAAGACATATAACTGATTAAAATGAGTTCCACTGAATCTTTCAGGTCCATGAACCTCACATGTAATAACAAATACAGACACGAAATCCGTTCAACATTTCTAAATATCAATGTGAAATACATAAATGATCAGTGCAACCATGATCTAAAACTGAAATCAATAATTTCCCAAAAGTTAATGTCTCTTGAGCAAAACTTACCAAACAATCAAAGAACTACTCTCAGCATGAAAGAAATCTACTGCAGCACATACATACCAAAAACCATGTCTCACTCTAGGACTGACCCTAACAATCACAATAAACAAGGGACCAATCAACTCCTTCAAATACACTGGGAGAAAAGGTCAAACATCAACCAGTCTGCTTTTGAAGATAAAAAGAACAATTTATCTCTTAACATTTTTGCAAGGGCGTGCCATGGATTTGTATGGGGAAGAAAGTCTTATCAACAGTTTTGGATTCTCACTTGCGTGGAAGTGTATGACTGAAATTTGAAAATTAATCAGCTCTCACTGTGTTAGCATTCTCAGTGCTTAATTTCAGCAGGTGGTGACCAGAAGTGTTCATTTTAGAGCACTGGGACTTCCTAAGCAGAGAGTCAGTGCAGATGGAGTGATGACTGGTTTTGTTGAGATTAGTAGTGCAGGCCGGCCACCCCCCCCCACACACACACTCACACACACACTCAATTACACACACACTCTCAATTACACACACACACACACACACACACACTCTCTCAATTACACACAAAATCCCTCACTCGCTCACTTGCTCTTTCTCTCTCTATGTATAACTGGTGTTATCAACAGTTGAAACTCATCTTCATGCCTGCAACAATCTTAACCTTTGTTTGGTGAGTGCACAGGAGAATCATGGCCCCAACAAGGCCTCAACACTCCCCTTGACAGACCCTAGTCCTAGGCCGCTTCCCACTGTTTGAATCAAGACTGGGTGGGACGGAAGGCCATGAGTTTGCTTCCCACTCTGCAGCGCGCTGCCGTACAGAGACTCCATGAAACATGCTGAGGCTGTCTCTTGTGATGGCAGCAGCTGCCAAAGTGACTCTCTGGGGACAAAGCCGAGCAGCATATGGAAATGACTGATGACACAGATGCATTGAGCGTTTTGCTTGATGAATTCTCTATTTTAGCCAAACTTAGTGCACTCAGCACTGGCCTGGCAGTATTTTGTAAACTGATCTAGAAAATTTTATGAGAGCAGCTTCAGTGATGCAACAATAATTGTAACGCAAGAATATTTAGGGCAACCAAGTTGTATATTTGAATATTTAGGTATAGCCCATTAATTCAACTACAACCATAAGGTGGTTTAGACATTTATTAAATACTCACTTTTCTAAATAAGATTGGAAAGAACAATATATTTTTAGCTCACGCTTCATACCGTACTTCGGTCAATAATGAATGCTGAAAATGAAAGTTGTTACGGATACCAAATCTGATGGGACTATGGTCAACACCTTTATTGTCAGATCAGATACAAAAAAACTCCATCGACAAATGCACAATATATATCAAGATACAAATTCAGTTGAAATTACAGAATAAAATCAAATGTAAAACCATTTGTAAAGTGCAAATAATGTAATCCTAATTTCAATACTCTAGTTCTTAAATTCCATGAAGATTGCAGAAATGTAGCAATTGTAGAGACAACACAGGTACTAGTGTCATTCTTGCATATTCTCAAAGCAAGGTGACAGTGTCTAATCCCAAGTAGTCTGCAAAAAGGTTTAATCCATTTCTGCCTGTCTGTCCTGTAGGCAGGACAGAAGAAGAGAACATGTTTCGCCGCTAGGCTACATAATGGGCATATGGTGCTGGCAAATTCTGGCTTTGACCATGCTCATGTGAAAATAGCTATCGGTAAAGTCCCTATCCAAAACTTGATGTATACACTCCTTACTGGGGGACACTTAATGGCACAAATTTGTTTTCCACCCGGCCCATCTGGGGTGTCAATAGCAACTTCTAGAGTGCAAATACCCCTATCACTCTTTCACAACACAAAAAACTAGTTGTGTTGAGAGATGAGGTGCTGCATCAAACTCTCCCAATCCTACATTGAGCAAAATATTTTTTATATGCACAATCTGTGGGATTTTAGACATCCATTGGTGTGTTATCACATTGCAGAGACCCTCTCTAAACACATTTAGTTCATTTGTCGACAACATTCTCAACCAGAACAATATAGGTCTCACTTCAGCATGTCCACATATCGGTTTAAACGCCAGGTCTAATCTAATGGGCTCCAACTGGTAACCACTTGGAAGCCTTAACAATGATCTTACGAAGGGAATTTACACCTTCTCTAGGCTATGCAGATAATGATTTCCCCATATCTCTGAGCCACAGAGAGCTGTGCTAAAAGCTTGGGCTCTGTTTAGCTGTAGGGCTGGGAATACAGGGTATATAGTTCCTCGTCTAGCAAATGTAATTAATGAGCATGATCCCTATTTTAGTATTTATGTACTTTTCGCAATTTGCTTGTTTCATGAAATCAACTCAGACAATCTGACGCTCAAATACTCTAATTATCTCTAGAGAATTATCACCGTGAGTTACTTTGCCCCTAAAGTTTGTTTGTGACTTCAATACTATGAATTACTTATTTTGTGTATTTATTTCTAATCTATTGAGATTACAGGATGTGGATAATCTCTGTAACAAAATCTCTAGCCCCTTCTGTGTTTTTGGGGTGAGCAAATTGCAATCAGCAAATAACAAAGCTGGAACTTTCCTATAAGCCAGGACTGGGGAATCTTTCTCACAATTTATTTAAAAAAAAATGAGTGCAGCTATTTTTATAGAGGAGATGGTGCCAAAGCACAGCCTTTTGTAACATGACTCCTTTCTGTAAATTCTCCATTTAAACTCAGCGAAGCTGAGCAAAGTTGCTGTCGTATGAACATTTAATTAGATCTAAAAGGTTTAGAGGGACACCTAGTTCAGATAGAACGGCCTATAACTTCTTCCTAGGGACCATATCGAAACCGTCTGTAATTCGACAAACGCAACATACAGCTGCTTCCGCCAATATCAACTTCAACAAGAGGAAATGGAAGAACTGATTGGTGGTTCTTGTGTTTTCTTCTAAACTGGGCCTGTAACTGACTCAGTATGCCGTTTTCTATTATCTAGCGCATAAGCTTGTCCAAGACCTGCTTACAGAATATTTTCTGCATATTATCAAGCAAAGGTATAGGCCGATAATTAGTAGGCACAATGCTACTACCCTTCTTATGTATTGAGACAACTTTTGCAGACTTCCATACATCTGGAATTTGTACCCCAACAGTTCTAGCATTAGCTATTGCATTTATATGGGGAGCTCATATATCCGGTTCAGAAAAGATGGGATGAGCAGTTATTATCTAGGCCTGGTGCCAGAAGTACGACAATTGGAAATTGCGACTTTCAAATTGCGACAAATTACGAGACGCAATTTGCGATTCGCAATTTCCAATGTACAACAGTGTCTGAGAGACTGTTTGCGATTCCCAATGGGGTCGCACATTGCATGCCTCATGAATATTAATGAGGCACTCGCAATTTGCGACCAATTGAGAATGGCAGGCCCTCCCAGGTATGGTGGCTTGCTGGGCTCAGCAGACCTCCATGTCTGGGACTGCTTTTAAATAAAGCATTTTTTTTAATGCATCCCGTTTTCCTTAATAGAAAACAGGATGCATTAAAAACAAAAAAAATAAACATTTTCGTTTAATTTTTAAGGGCTGGTGGTGGTCCTTGGAACCACTGCCTGCTGCTAAAATATATTTTCCTCTGCATTTGCAAATGGGAAGGGGTCCCTTGGGAACCCTTTCCCAATTGCTACTGCTAAACCCCCCTCTTGAAGAGGGTGGTAAACTGTGAGTGTTTTGCAACTGCAATTGCGGATGCAAAACATTCTTACATGACTTGTGGGGTCACATTTAGGAAGGGAACGGCCCTTCCTAATTGCGTGTCGCAAAACACTATTTTGCTAGTCACACTTTTTTGCGACTCGCAAAATAGTGTTGGTACATGCCCACAGGGATTTTGCATGCACAAATGGGTCGCAAACCCGTTTGCGCATGCAAAATCCCGTCGTACATCTAGCCCCTGTTGTTTTATCCTTCTTTTGTGCCGTAATAGTCATTGCAATGTCTTATAAGGAAAACCAGACTGGTTGTAAATGATTCATCTCACTTCTAGTCTGATAAAGTTTTTTTGTGAGGTTCATTAACGTCGCTTATAAAGAGCCTTAAAGTTGTAACTCAGCCATTTTCCTGTATGTGAACCTCTGGTTTCAGTAAATAATTCCTGCTACCACAGTATACAATATGCCAGAAACGTTTTTACATCATTACCCTTAGAGGCTTTTGGAGACCTTCTCAGTTTTTACATCCCTATTTAAACTTAGCTCCTTTAATAATCTTACCAAAGGAATCAACATTTCCCCTTTTATTTGTTCCCTATTTGCTTATTCGAAGGCTATTATGAGGTCTGTTTTCATTAGTCTACAGTACCCGTTGAACAATTCTTTGCCTTTTAGTGGTCCTGGGCCAGGGGCACTATTATTAAAAAAAAAAGAATCCCTTTAGGCAATCAAAAAATGGAATATGCGCTTCTGCTAATAAAGACGGATGGTCTAAATTATTCACAAAGCTATCCATCGTTGGGGTTATTGTATTATGGATGGGTTTAATAATCTTGGGGTTGTTGCAAAGTTATTCCCATTTTACATTTTTCATTTTTTTTTTAGAAATAACCAGCTCACTACCTTTGGGGAGAGATCTACCTATTTGTTTCTTTTTCAAGGATCAGAGGATTGTGGTCACTTTTGTATCTGTGGTGAACCTTCATATAGCTCATATTGGACCATAGACTGACATCTAGAAGCATATAGTTGATACTACTTCTTTTGCTGGCCTCTTTTAAGAGCTGGAGCTACCAGAGTATCTGAACAGGCACACCCTTTACATGCCTGTATGTCATATGACAAAATGTACTTCACGAGGTTGCTATGTGGGGTGGCAGGAGCAAAAGGATTCATTTCCTTACTTCATTCAGATGTTTGTTTATGTTTATATGTTTATATAGCGCTCGATTGCTGTGGCGTCTTGGCGCTGAGGTGTGTGAACAAAACCAACTCACTGTGTTAACCGGGGACCTATGCAGAAGTAAACAACCATGTTTTCAGAGCCTTCCTGAAAAGCTGCAAATTGGATTGAAGTTTCATGGCCAGAGGCATTTTGTTCCAAAGCTTTGCCGCACATTGCGATATCGCCCTGCCCCCCCCCCCATCTTGCCCGTCTGGTCTTTATGATCCTAATAAGACCCAGACTAGCAGATCTAAGAGCGCATGGGGGAATATAAGGTGGGAGCAGTCTTTGATTTTCCTCAGCACCGCCACCGTATATTGCCTTGTGCACAAGGCATAGAGACATAAATTCCACCCGCTGTTTCACAGGAAGCCAGTGAAGCGATTTGATTCCTGCTGAGGTTGACTGTCCTCTGGGTATACCCTGAAGTAGTCTTGCTGCTGCGTTCTGTAAGGATTGCAATTTTCTCATTTGGGACTTGTCAATGCCCAAAATAGGGCATTGCAATAGCCTAACTTGGACAAGAAGAGTGCTACCATCACTGTTTTTTGCAACTCTTGTGAAATGAATGGAAATATTTTCTCAGGGTTTTTAATAGAAAAAAACAGGAGGAGGTGAGACTGTTTACCTGGGCACAGAAGTTCAATTGATCGTCGAAGATGACCCCAAGGTTCTTAACCTTGGTGACAGGGCGTGGGCATTCTCCAGCCTCAGTTGGCCACCAGGACTTATTCCATAAGGGCTGGCCCGGACCGAACTCCATCACCTCCGTTTTGTCTGTGTTAATTTTCAGGAAGCTATGGTTCATCCAGGTCATAATCTCAGTGAGACAGACATGTAATCTGGCAGCTGTGTTCTCGGGCTGATTGGTAATAGAGATGACAAGTTGAGAATCATCAGCATAAGAGACCAGGGCAAAACCATGCCTCCTGACAAGTTTAGCCAACAGGGTGACGTAGATGTTAAACATTGTCGGGGAAAGGGCGGATCCCTGTGGAACGCCGCATGGGAGTTGGAAGCTATGGACTGCGGCCGTCCCAGAACAACCTCTGCTCTCTTGCCTCCAAAAAGGAGGGTAGGAGGGCCAAGGCAGTGGCCTCCACCCACACATCCCTCAACCGCTGCACCAACACCGTGTGGTTCACGGTGTCAAACGCGGCCGACAAATCTAGGAGTACAAGGACCGCCTTCCCCCCCCATCCACCACCCTGCAGATCTCTTCAGTTGCGATGATCAGGGCTGATTCAGTGGAATGGCATGAACGGAAACCATGCTGTGAAGTAGGGGGCGCTAGGTGGCGCTGCACCAAGATGGCCGCACTACCGTGAGGCTCCTGCCCGACCGGGCAATTCACTATCCTTTCAATCCATCCTGCCCTCACTAACCTACTAACAGACCTCACCGGAATATCCAGCGGCACCTGCTGATCACGGCGGTGTCCGTCTCGCTGTGCTCCCGTGCTGGAGGAGGGCACTGTCGGCTACGTCTCGCCCGGCGGGGGCTGCTTCCTACGTGTTGCCTGGAGCCTGGCGGCGACGCAGACTGCTGGACCCCGCGGCTTTGGGGCCTGCCCTGGTCGGGTGACGCGGCGACTGCATGACGACTCCGAGCTCTGGGGGAGTGCTGCGCTGCCATGCGGACTGCCGGAGGACTGCGGAGGGGGCCTGCCCTGGAGCCCCCGACCTAGCCGTGCCCTGCTGCTTGGTGCGGTCTTGTTCTGCGACCGTTGGATGAGGTGAGGAGCGCCGCCATTGCTGCCTCTCGGCCCCTGCCTGCCACGTGACATCCTATTACACTGGGCCTCCGCTGGGCTGTGGGAGGCCCGTCTGTCTGCCTGGTCGACCGGAGCTTGGATGCTCTGCCCTGCCACGATACGGAGCCCTGAGCTGGGGGTTGCCTGAGGCCACGACGGGCCGCTGCATGTGAGTCGCCCTATTGGGCCCTGCTGACCGCCTCTTTTCCCCTGCGCCGCCATCCGTGCCACGGAGGGGAGGACGCCTACCTCGGCTCTGTGTACGCCCGATTGAGCTCCCTGTGGCCTGCGCTCATCCCTATTGGGGGGGACCCGGGGGATGCTCTGGGACGGAGGGCCCCCTCGCACCTGACGACAGCTAATCCTGCTGGCCTGGACCTCCCGCCGACTGCGGGCTTTGGCCATTTCCTCCCCACTGCTCTTGCTGTTTGCCTCACTGGTGGTGGGCTCGCGTGCCCCCACGCCCCCATCGGAGTCCGGGGTGCCCGTCCTCCTGCCGTTGGGATCTCTCCAGAGCTGGACGCTACTACCGGGGGCTGAGGCCCGCCTGCTTCCGGGGGGTCCACGCTAGAGGGGCCCCCCTTTGAGCTTTGGGCTGCAGTCTGTTGCCTGGCCCCGATTGGACTCTACGTGGGATATTGAGACGGCACTCCCCCCACACCTTAGCCTGTCTCCCCTCGGGTACGGTTGCGTGGAGTGGGGTGAGCCCCCGCCCTCATCGGGGTGCGCCATGGGGCGCAATGATACCCGCCAGTCCCGACTGCCGTTTGAGACCAAGAAAACCCCCCCTCTGCCGATGGCCGGGGCGGACGGTGGGCCCTCATCCGCCGTTGCCCTTGAGGAGGACTGGAAGTCCCTATTGCTTGGCATGAAGCAGAGCCTCTCAACCATTGACTCCAAGATTGACACCATTACTACCCGTCTAGACGGGGTCGTGGCTAAACTTGATCAACATGACGCCCGACTTCAGGAGACCGAGGAGCGGATCTCTTCATTGGAGGACGGCGCCGCCTCTGCAGGCAAACAGATATCGCAAATGGACCGTATTCTTAAACTGATTGCGGACAAAAACGAGGACTTAGAGGCCAGGTCCTGTCGAAACAACGTCCGCCTTTTGGGCCTTGCGGAGACCACCAACACGGGGAAAATGGAGACATACATCGAGAACCTGATGATTGAGTTACTTGGTAGAGACTCCTTCTCCCCGCACTTGATCGTTGAAAGGGCACACAGGTCTCTGGCGGCTCGACCTCCCCCTGGGGCCCCTCCGCGACCTATTATCGCACGATTCCTGAACTACAGGGATAGAGATGCGTTGCTCCGCCGAGCAAGGGAGATAGGTACAGTGCGACACGGAAATGCGACATTATCATTCTTCCCTGACTTTACGGCGTCAGTACAAGAGTCTCGACGCAAGTTCACGGCCGTCAAAAAGAAACTACAAGCCCGGGAGATCCCCTATGCTATGCTCTACCCTGCGAAACTGAAAATTACTCATTTAGGCAAACCACTCTTTTTTCAGCAACCACAACAGGTTGAGGACTTCCTTAAGCGGTGTGGTGGAGCAGAGACACAAGGGGGTGAGGCGCCGCGCCGCTCCAGATCGCCCTCACCAATGGGACAGCAGGACTGACCGCACTCGCGGTGGCATCAGGGTAACGTACATGTGCGGCTCCAGGAGTCTCCTGCTCCTACTACCAACTGTACTGGGTGAGGTAACCCTTTCTTAATATACATGTCTGTATAGGTGATTGCTTACTTCAGTGCTCGGTCACCCAACTCCGTCCCACGCTACGGGCCCGGACTAGACATCCGGACTCTTGTGGGTGAAAGAGAGGAGATGGGTGGCAGGTTGGGCACCCCTAGATATTACCCCCCCTACGGGCGAGCCCCCATACGCCCTCCCCCCTAGTGGGGTACGGGTGGATGCTTTACTGTTTTCTTTCCCTAGGTTGGGGTTGTTAGGGCTGGGGAGGGATGGGGGGGACCAAGATTCCCGGCCAGTTGGGGTTGCCGGTGTGGGAGGGATTCAAGTTCTATGTTATAGTTCTCGAGCCACTGAAACACGAGGGAAGTTTGTGCGGGACGGGGAAAAAGGGAAGGTGCTTAGAAGAGTCATTTATAAATGTCATGCTTATTTCATTGTGTTGTACCATGCTGTGAACAACTATGACACGTTACGGGTCAAAGAGCGATGGAAGATGTAGGGGACACGGGGCCTACGCAACAGCTTAAACTGATCTCCTGGAATGTCCGAGGGCTCAATGACCCCAGAAAGAGGCGCCAGGTCCTGGGATACCTAGATAGACAGAGAGTTTCCATTGCCATGCTTCAGGAGACACACTTACGGCCAGGAGGGGATCCCTCATTTGCGTCACGCTGGGCTGCATGCAGAGTGTTCTCGTCCTACTCAACCTATGCTAGAGGCGTGACTTTGCTGGTGCGACGCGGGCTGGGTTTCATTCCAGCGGGTACTGAGATGGGACCCTGTGGCAGATATTGCATGATTTGGGGAAGGTTCCACTCACACACAATACTGTTCGCTTGCTATTACGGCCCCAATGTCGACGACCCGACGACACTACTGACCATGTGGGGGAGGATACAGACGCTGGGCATCTCCCATGTAGTCCTGGGTGGAGATTTCAATGCCGCACTTAGACCTGCCATGGACCGCTCACACCCCCAACCGTCCCACTACTCGCATACCCAGCGCGCCCTGGCCACTTTAACCGAGGAACATGGGTTGACTGATGCCTGGCGTCACCTCCAACCCTCCCTTCGGCAGGGCACGCACTACTCTGCCGTACATTCCACTTGGGCCCGCATCGACTATATATTTCTATCTCCCGGCCTTACCCCGTGGTTGCTCGATGCAAACCATCTCGCGCGCACACTCTCCGATCACTCCCCTGTGTTGGTCTCCCTGCGCGTTCCCCTTGATGTGTCACCATACCTCAGCTGGCGCCTTAACCCCGCGCACCTCATGGACTCAGTGTTCCATGCTGAAATGGAAAATGACATCACAGACTTCTTCACCTGCAACACTGAATCAGTCACCGAGTTCACTACGGTATGGGAGGCTTTTAAGGTTACTGTGAGGGGGTGGTGCATTGCGAAGGGCGGGGGGATCCTTAGGTGCCTGCGCGGAGATGTGCGTAGATTAGAGGCCGAGCTGTTGCTACTAGAACGTGAACAGGCGCTGAACACACAAGACCAGGGGATCGCAGCACGCCTCAGAGAAAAACTGAATGAGTATACAGACGCTGCCGCTAAGGAATGCAAATTCCTGGGGAAGCCTTATGTTGCGAGGGTGTACGGGGAGGGCGACCGACCTGGAAGAGCTCTGTCTTCGGCGGTGCGGCAGCCCCGCTACCATAATTACGTGTCCTCTCTGCTGGATAGCCATGGTGTCCCGCAGAGAGACACACCTGCCCAGCTCCGAGTCCTCACGGACCATTACACTAGACTGTACTCCTCCGGTAGGCGGACCCCGATTGCACTCACGGAGTACCTCGACGATACCGCGATAGCCTGGTTGGGCCCATCCCAGCAGAAATGTTTACACCACGAACTGGAGCTAGACGAGATCAAGGACGCGATAATGTCCATGAAGTCAGGCAAGGCTCCGGGATCGGACGGCTTGCCGATAGATGTTTACAAAGCCTTTATCCATGTCCTTGCCCCTATTCTGAAGCAACTATTTTACTCTGCCCTCGAGGCAGGTATCCTACCGGGGACGATGCGTGAGGCCCTCATCACCTCCCTGCTTAAGCCGGGCAAGCCCCCGGAATATTGCGACTCGTATAGGCCCCTCTCTTTATTGAACATGGACAGTAAGATACTCGCTAAGGTCCTCGCAACACGGCTCAACTTACTGATGGAGCGCCTCGTCCTTCCCGACCAGGCCGGTTTTGTCCCGAATAGATCAACCTCCCACAATCTTCGTACCCTGCAGGCAGTGATGCAAGACATAGACCCCCACTGCGAGGTGGCTGCGGTGTTCCTGGACGCCACCAAGGCGTTCGACTCCCTCGAGTGGGACTACTTACTGGCCTTGTTGGAACGGATGGGGATTCCCTTCAGCTTCCTGGACTGGATCCGGCTGCTATATCGCCGCCCCAAAGCGGCTGTTCTGCTCAATGGTTCCCGGTCTGCCCCATTCCTTATTCACAGAGGAACTCGTCAGGGCTGCCCCCTCTCGCCGGTCCTCTTCGCCCTCGCCATCGAGCCGCTGGCGGCGAAACTCCGCCAGCACCATAAACACCGCTCTCTTATATACCCGGAGCGACAATTGCTCATTGCACTATATGCGGATGACATGACGCTATACGTACATAAGCCGCGTGACAATCTTAACCCGTTGCTGCGAGAGGTGACCAAATTCGGGGCTATATCGGGCATACAGATCAATTGGGCGAAGTCTGCATTATTCCCCCTGACTGACAGTACCACGAGATTCCCGCTAGATTACCCCTTGCTGTGGGAGTCGGACGAAATAACTTACTTGGGGGTTAAGGTGACCAGGAACCGGGACGCCCTTCTTAGAGCAAACTATGGCACGACCATGGACAAACTCTCCGACAAAATCTTGCAATGGATCCATCTTCCGCTGTCCATGGCGGGGCGCATCTCCCTGATCAAGATGGTAATACTTCCCAAATTGTTGTACCTTTTCACCAATATTCCATACAGCCCTGGAGCACACTTCTTTCGGACCCTCAATTCCCAGCTGTCCCGCCTGATCTGGGGCGGGAAACAAGCCCGGATCGGGCTGCGCACACTAATGTTGCCCTATCATCAGGGTGGGCTCGACGTTCCGAACTTCCAGCGTTACTATGACTGTGCCCAGGGACACTTTGCGGTGTACTGGTTTCACCCCCCCCCCTTCATGGCACACCTGGCAGTGGAAGACGGGTATATGAGACCCGAGAAACCTGCCGGATATCTATACACGGAGACCAGAATGGGGACTCGTGACCCCACCACGGTAGATTGCACCGTACAGGCTTGGAGGCGCATTGCAGACTGTATGGAGGTTACGTTTCTGTACTCTCCACGAATGTCTCTTGCCCATGACCCCAGACTCAGTATTACCCGCGAGGAGCTGTGACGTCGGTGGCTCACACGGCTGGCGATACATACATGGGGTGACCTATATCACCTGGGAACCTTTCGGGCTGCGCCCCACTTCTTCGGAGACAATACCCCGTCGGTGATGGACACATTCCTATACACTCGCCTCCGGCGAAATATTCGGGCGATCACTCCTAATTTCCCGGATGAGCCAGACGTCGTTGCACCTTTGCACACCCTGCTCCAGGCGACCGCCCCGACACACGTGGTCTCTATGCTATACAAGCACGTTCAGGTTGCACCTTCTCCCCCCCGCTTAGGGCTCGGACAGACTGGGACAATGATCTAGGTGCACCGATGACAGACGACCAGTGGGAGGAAAGCTGCAGTCACACCAATGCTGTGACGGGCAATGCCCGCCTCCGTTTACTACATTTCAAGTACTTACACCGTCTTTACTTTACTCCGGCCAAACTGCATCGCTTCGGCCTCCGGGATGACGATCGCTGCCTTCGGTGCCGTCAGCCGGGAGCGGACTTCATGCACTTGGCATGGACATGTCGGCCCGTGGCCGAGTACTGGATCGCGATATTCGCGGCCCTGTCTGTAATGGTTGGGGTGGACGTGTCCCCGTGCCCAATGACTGCCCTTCTGGGCCGCTCCTGCCCCTCGTTGAAAACACACCGGAAATTTTTTGCGCTAGGTTTATTACTGGCTAAACGTCATGTAGCGTGCAGATGGGGTCGGGGGCGAGCGCCCAAATTCAAGACCTGGCTGGCCACAATGACGACCTGGCAGGAACATCTACACAATTATGCTGACCTGCTGCCACACCGATCCCGTCCCAAAGACCTATGGGGACCACTCATGACATACCTTCTCCGCTCTCAGGCGTCGGCTGACGGTGGGGAGGAGCTGGGCGCGGACCTGGGGGGAGAGGCGCTACCTGCCCCACGCGGGCCTGGATCTCCCCCTGCGGACGGTCCGGGCTGAGACATCGCCTTGCCCCCGCTTGCGCTCTCCCCGTGCACCACACCTCGCGCTCAATCCCCCCCACCCTACCCCTGCCTTGTAGCGCGCTTTCGGCTGTGTCTGTGCGCATCGAATCGGAAGCTCGGTATGGAGGACCGGAGGCCTTCTTGCTTCCCCTGCCCCCCCCCAACCAATGTTGATTCTGTTTCTTCAAGGACCCGTGCGCTATGGCGTTCTGGATGGCGACACTTTGCTCTGGCTCCCCGACTCGCTCGCGTTGCTTCCCCCCCCTCCCAGTGCGACTGACCTGGCTATACGGGGTCATGGTGTGCCACTTTGTGCGCCTATTCCATTCCCCAGTGCGCCTTGCTGGACAGCGGCCCTACACCGCTCAGCCCCTTCCGCCACATGCTGGGGGCGTTGGACACACCCTGGGTGGGAATTGAAGTTTGATGTTTCTGTGGCTTCTAAGTCGCTTATTATAGATAAATGAAACCTCAACTGCTCACTGCCGACTGTGCACCGTTTTGTCATTACATGTCCTTGCATTTCTGTGCAGTTACTGCTTTTACTCGCTGCCGGCCCTTCAGGGTTGTAGGCGTACAAGCTGTGTTAAATTATTGTTCATCGTCACGCACTGTCTACTACTCATTCTACTGCAATACCGCTCCCGGCCTGTTCCATCAGGTTGTAGGTGACGAGCTGTGTACGAGTTAATCGCGCCCAATAAAGGTTTTTCAAAAAAAAAAAAAACATGCTGTGAAGTATCCAATAGGTTGTTGGCGTCTAAATATTCAGTCAGTGCTGTGTTTAGTGATTTTTCCAAAATCTTAGCCACTATTGGTAGGCCGGCAATGGGACAATAGTTTTTTGGCTTGGTAGGGTCCAGATTTGTTTTTTTTAGGAGAGGTCTAATAGATGCTTTTTTCCAAGTTTCTGGATAGCAACCTGATTTCAGAACTTGGTTAATAAGGGTAGTGAGATTATCACAGATCTTCTGGGCAGCCAAATGCATAATGGTAGGGGGGTGACCTAGTATTTATGGAAAGCAGAAGTTTTTGTACTTCGTCGTTTGTTACTGTCTGGAAACAAGATAGTCTACAATGAGTTGAGCACATTGGTTGTTCTTTTTTATCCTGAAACCCCGGAGAGTTTAGAAGGCCGTTATAAATTCCTTGCACCCTATCTTGGAAGAATACGGCGAGTTTATTACACATAGCTTGATCAGGCTTGAAAGCATTATTCTGTTGCGGTTTAGCCAGCAGATTGACAGATTTGAATAATTCCTTGGTAGAGTTACCAGCCCCCTTTATTTTAGTTATGAAAAAATACTTTTTTGTGGCAATAATTGCCTCCTTATATTGTTGAATAGCTAAATTATATGTTAATTTCGTTTGGTTACTGTACTCTTGTCTCCAGAGACGCTCAGCTCTCCTACAATTAACTTTTAGGCACTTAAGTTCTGGGGTATACCAAGGTGACGATATCTTAGCTCTCTTTACCGTCACCAGTTCTTTAGGTGCAACATGCTCGGCTGATGCCAGTAGCCAGTTGTTAAACTGCAAGGTTGCTGCATTATTATCCTTTTCTAACGTGGCATGGAAGTGACCAAGGGCCGACTCTAGGTCGCTGCCCTTGACTTTATTCCAGTGCCTAATTTGTACCTTCGATGACTTAATCTGTTTTCGAAGGTATGGCTGCGTAACTTTAATATTGAAATGCATAGCCTTATGATCTGTCCACGGCAGGGCTAGTATTTTAGTCAGATTAATATCAGGATTGCTTGTGAAAATACCATCTAACGCGTGTCCCGCCTGATGGGTAGATTCAGTTAGGAGTTGATTTAAGTTAAAAGCCTCAAGATTGTCTAGCAATCTAATTGTATCCGAATTGTTTTCTGATTCTAAGTGATAGTTAAAATCACCGAGGATTGTAAGGGAGTGAGGGTCAGTATATGACTCCAAAAGCATCAAAAGTGCGTGAGAGAAGGCCACGTTGGGTCCGGGTGGGCGATATATTAGTATCCCTGGAAAGTCGAGAGGTTGTTTAATTTTACACAGAAATGCAGTGCTTCTGCAGGCATAAAAGAAATAGCTTCAGCGCGCACATTTAGATAGTCTCGATAGATAATTGCTATACCCCCCCTTTACCTTTCTCCCTGTCCTGCGCAAAGAGAGCGTAGCCTGTTGGTAAGGCAATATTCCAATCTGGATATGATGTACACTCTGTCCAGGTTTCAGTCACAAAGACTATGTCTGGGGTGGAAAGTTGAATTAAATCTTCCAGCTGATATTTGTGTTTTACTACAGAGGGGCATTAAGCAGAAGACACTCAACAAACGCCTTTTGTGTTGCCTTAAAATCTCTAGCAATCCCATTCGTGTCATTATCCCTACACCCCCTTTTTCTGCCTCTGTGAGCTCCAGGCTTTCTAGTTCCCAGCCCTTTCCCTGTGCTATTGGTAAACATAGAGACATTATGGATATCAGGATTAATCCGAAAGGAGCATTTAGAGCAAAGGGCCTCTATCCCGTGTAAATTTTGTAGAGATATGTTGTATGGTATGCATGTACCTCTCCCCGCTCGAGCAATTGTTTCCTATCGTATGTTTGGGACAGAATTTGACCAGGGTTTCTGGCGCTGGTTGCGCCCCAGGCGCCAACGGGCACAGACGGGCTTGCCTTTGGCACACCTTCAACGCGCCGGCGACGCGCCCGCTGCGCTCCAGCGCGATTGAAATAGTAGTGGAGGGAGGAGAAACTAGAGCGTTAACCCCTGTGCAATGCGGTCCCGTCTAACATCCGGGTGCCCTGGAGGTTGAGCGAAAAGCCCACTAATATTGTCCCAAGAAGACTGCAGGTATTTTAAAAGTTTAAAATCAAGTTTCAGTACAGATAAGCAGATTTGTGCAACAACGCAAAGTTTTAAAATGCAGGCAATAATCACAGTTTACCATGCGGAATGTCCTGCCACCCACACGCTGCACGGTCGCTCCAGCGCGACTGAAATAGTAGTGGAGGGAGGAGAAACTAGAACGTCAACCCCTGTGCAATGCGGTCCCGTCTAACATCCCGGTGCCCTGGGGGTCGAGCGAAAAGCCCACTAATATTGTCCCAAGAAGACTCCAGGTATTTTAAAAGTCTAAAATTAAGTTTCAGTGCAGATAATCAGATTTGTGCAACAACTCAAAGTTTTAAAATGCAGGCAATAATCACAGTTTACCATGCGCAATGTCCTGCCACCCCAGATGAGGGTTTGATCACTATAGACTCAACAGCAGGCTCCTTTGTGTAGATGTGCCGCATGCTTAGGCCAAAGGTGAGACTCAAAGGGCATACCAATCCGCTACCCCACCCTGTTGAGATTATGTCTAGAAGTGGGTGGCAAGAGTAAAAGGCTTCAACTCCCTGCCCCATTCAGATGAGGGTTTGGCCACTGTAGGTTCAACAGCACACTTTTTAGTGCAGACGTGCCGTACGCTTAGGTCAAAGCTGGGCTGCTAGGGGCATGCCTATCCCCTGTCCTGCCTGTTGAGGTCACACCTGTAAGTGGGCTGTATAAATGCACCTGGCACTTCATGCATAGTTGTCACCCTGCTATGTGTAGGCTATGGATGGGTTGGTAAAGGAGTGTGCCAAGAATGGTAGCTCCCCACTGCCTGATCAGAATCTTGAGAGATACTCTGCTGGGGGGGGGCATGGCCAAGGGCCACACACTTTATGGATATTAACCTATTTATGCTTTTTACTGTTTTTATAGGGAAAAGGTGGTTTTGATTGTGAAATGTATTGTTGGCTAGTACATTCTATTTAAAAAAAAAAATGATTTGACATTCAATGGTTGCTATTTTATCTCGTTCTTTAATCCTGAAAATATATTAGGTGCATGTTTTGTACATGTTTATGGTTTTTAATAAGTAATAAACTATATAGTGGCAAAATATCTGGTACATTTGTTAAAATTTGCTTCATATTACATGCTAATAATATTATAACCCTGGTGGACAAGCCCCCCATCGGCTGGTCTGTGCTGTGCTTTACAGCTAATATTTGAAAGTTTCTATATTTCAATGTATTGTTCTCTTTAGTGGCCCTTATCTCTTGGATAAGCAAAGACCAAATGTATCAATAAGCACCTAAGCACCCCCAGTTGTTATCGCGTAGTTTAGTCAAAAACATAAAAGAATATTACTGGCATAGCTTAGGAATTATTTTACAATAAATCTGGAAACCAAACTCATCAGAATGGCAGAATTGTTTAAAGCAGCTACACCATGGAGGAAGCCATGATTAGAAAAGGACTATGGGGCATCATTGGGTCAAGGCAGCCCCTGAATTTCTAACTTTTAAAGAGCATTAAGTCGGTGCAGAAACCAGCACAAGTAATGACTTTTTAGTTACAAGAATTTGGCTTGACTTTCACCGGAATTGCAGATGATAGGGTTAAAAGAAATTAAAAGAGGTGACAGATAAATGCGGAAAATGGAATTTTATTTTCACAGCAAATTTTAAAGTTTTAAATGATTGGTCTTCCTCAAGCTATATACCCTGGAATAAGATAGGAAAAAGGTGAACGGAGTGACTTTGTAGGAAAGGAGACTGTCCGAGGGAGTCCAAGTAACAACCTTGGAGATAGTCAAACAAGCTTTTAAACTGTATTGGGTAAGAAAGTTGTCTGATGGATAAACGTATTACCATTCCTTATAGGTTTGGTTGCTTCTAATGGTTGTGTGGTGCTTTTGTAGCACCATCATGTTTCATTTGATGGTTCTGCCTGAGTAGCTGAAATGTCCACCAATTAGGAGAACAGGCAACAAAGCACAGGGTTCAATAGGAGTAGACAACAGAGTCTTGTTATTTTTTACTTGCTCCATCTATGAAACGTATCACCACTTAGTTTGAATTCCTACTCGCTGAACAATTTGTGCTGTTTTAGGTTTGTAGCTTCTGTTGCCCTATCGGTGGTGCTCCATCATTCCCCTTCTAGAGTGCACTTTTTGTGCCATCCATGGAACAAATGATTCCCTTAAGTTGTGGTCTGTTCTGAGGACCACTTTAATTGGAGACTTATTGGCTAGCTCATCAAGGCATCCTCTGGTTGTCCTTAAGATTGTATACCTTGATAATTTTCCCTTCTGCATTATCCTGCGTTGTTGCTGTGGCTTATTTCCCTCCAGTGTCCTGGTTGCTGATTTGGTTTCTTGCACTTGGTCAGCATTCCTCGTGGCTGCAATAATGTCTTCCCTTATGGCAGTGCCCTAGTCTGCTGCAGTAGTGTTGTCCCCTCTCACAGCATCAGGGGCTTATGTGAATGGTTTTTTTTCTGGTGGCATCATGGACTGCTGCAACAGTGCCTTCTTCAGTGGCCTTCTTGAGCCCACCCCATTTGTCTGCTTGCTCGACCATTTAAGGTTGCTGAGCCTGTTCTTTCTGGCACCTTCCCACCTCCACTATCAGTTAAAATCATCTGGATTTACCTGTCTGGGAAATGATAACTCAGACACCAGAATTAGTTGTGACTGTTGCATATTGCTGCACATTGGATGTGCTGTCATCCTTCTAGGTAGACCAGGAAAGACTGATATGGGAGGAAGGCATCCTATCACAGCTACTCAGTTGCAAAACTGGATGTACCATGACATTTGGAATCATATGAAAACAGTTAAATATAGCAACGTTAAAGCTCACAGAGAAGAAAGATGTAGCTATCAGCTTAAAAGTATACACATTCTATGAAAGTGGGTGCTTAGTTTGGTAAAAGAAAATAATTGCAACCAGAGACACTGTGAAGTTTCAAAATATGATCGAGATTTGGTATAGAAAATGGATGATAAAAATAGGTCTTCGAAATATAGCATTGCATAACAGTCTGGCATTGAGGCAACAATGTAAAGTATAAAACAAAAAGCAATGAGAGCAGAAACTGAAGAGGTAACTAAATGAGTGATGAAAATTAAATGTACTAGACGAATGGAAGAGGAGTTACTTATAAAATAAAGTAATTTATGCAAAAAGGAGGACATAAGATGTAACAATCGTTCAAATCCTTCTTCAATAGATCGGTCTGAGCCTGATTGCTTGTTGAGATCCCCTTTCTGTCTTGGTAATGAGCAATGGCCGGATGTGTTTCTGGCTCATTGGGTATGAGGGGTGGCATGAGCTGCTAGACCCAGCAAACAAAGGATCCAGATTTTGATGTAATCTTCACTTGAACGTACTCAGCAGACCACATAAGGAGTGATTGATTGCTGCATACAGCGCTTCTTACTGTTACATACTCAAAGCAACATTCCAGCACTTATTAGATTATCAGTGCCATAATAAAAGAGAATCAGCTACACATACATAAATCCAATTCTTCACAAAACAGTAATTTTCCTTTTATAAATATCTCAGTATCTCTGGCACGCTGGTTACAAGAGACTAAAAACTGTGACTCACCAGGCATTGATTGGCCTTAACTACAGTACAAAAGGGATACCAATAATACAAGTAGCACTTTTACAAAACCACCAGCAATGCTGTTTAGCTCTAAGAGCTACTTTTGTTAAGTAAAAGTGTAATAGAGCTTTGCATTTAGGAGTACATCAGATGCACAATCAAGAGCACAAACATTTGTAGTTGATGGGTAGAGTCTGCGTTAGTTTGGACAGGAATGATTCAAGCACAGTTTAGTGAGATGGGGGTCCAGGAGAATGTGGAGGATGAGCATATAGATGTTCAGCTCTAGTCGGAACTCAGTCCTGACATGTGGGAGGATTCTTCTAAAGTCTTGAGGTACATGGAAGGCATCTGGGCAAGTTGTGCCAATTGGACAAATTATTAATTTGCACAGTATTAATGGCGCCAAAGCCAGTCGCTTTCATGTGCTTCAGTAGCACAGTTTTTACCAGCCCAAAGTTTTGTCATTGACGTTTCGACCCTAGGAGTATTATTCAGCAGGCCTCATCAGGACATATTAGTCCTGTATCCAGATACATGAGAACTGTAATTAAGTACCTTCAAATGAAGATCTAGCCAAGTGAGAATGGTCAGTCACTGGTGTCAGACTACTTCATTCTCTGTATAATTACCGATCAGCAGGTCTTATGCAATTTAAAGGAGTTAGTTGTTTACGAGCAATGGCAAATCAGTTCGTCCCTGTTTGCTAAAGCTAAAAATATTAATTGTTACTACACATAAATTAAGACATCATTAAGAAAGGATAGTATTACAGAAACAATCCTGTCTGTCTAAGATGTGGCTATTTTATTACTTCTCCTTTACAGAGAGAGAACATGGCACTGATTAAACCAATTTAAAGGCGTGAGGTATCAAAACTCTACTTGGGGAGTAAAAGTATATTAACAAATGTTCTAAATGGCAAATGCCTACTTTCACATTCTAATGATGCTGGCAGTTTATTCCTGTTTAGTGCAATTGCCATGATCCTAGAACTCATATAATGTAGAGACGTATTGCAAATGTAAATCTGAATTTCACGAGCAAGGACCTTAATTCAATTTTTTGGAGAGCCTTTTGAATTAGACCAAAGCCTTCACAGCTACCCATGCTCAGCCTGTAGCACAAGGTTACTTGCAATGTCATCTGTGTATTTCAAAGGCTCTTTTTGACAAGGGGCCAAAGTTCCTTGCTCACAAATTTTGAGATTTCTCCCAGGCTTGAATACTTTGTATCAAGAATCTTAGGGCTGCGCAATGTCAGACTATAATAATCTCGTAAACATTGCTGGTTCTGGCTCCACTCTCGTCTGCACTTTACACTTGTCCTTTTTTTCAACACAGCTTGTTGCCAGTCCAAGCATTTTGGTACTTAAAGTTTTCACTAGTCCTAGTCGAGTACTGTTAAAATGAAGGGTGGGCATGGTGGATTCACGTCATAACAAAAACTAGACCTGGGTGGTGAACTCCACTCCATTTGAAGAGTTTGGCGAGTCTTCTGTGCTCTGCGGAGCACACGGAGTTCTGAAAATACCGCTCTGCGAAGCGGAGTTTTTTCCTCGCTAGCGCTAACCAACGTAAGCTAGACCACTACCAAGCGAGCGGGCGGTTGCGACTGCTCGTGTTGAGAAACCATCCGTTCGCATTGAGCAAGCTGCTGCTCGAGTAGGAAACCTACTCGAGTGACAGAAGGAAGCAGTGCCCTCTTGCTCTGGGCATAGAGCAGTTCCAGCACAGGACAAACACCCGGTGCTTAAAATCAGCGCAAACGGCACAACCTAATGCACTCTGCCGCTTGCGGAACTCAGCATAGCGTGGTACAGTTTTTTGGTCATGTGGAAGCAAACTCTGCCCAGGCCTAATGAAAACAAAAAGCCTTTTATTATTTTTTACAATTCGTCATTGCTCAATATATGTGTAATATCTTCTGAGAACAGATTGGGCACTTTGATAACCATCATAGAGGAGTATTCATATAGTTTCAGGGCGAGAGAGACAATATGTAGCTAATTTAGTTAATTTGGTTTATTGACTGCCTCGAAACATAGTCTGCATCCAGAGGGATAAAGCAGCCTTATTTTATGTAAACACTGCAGTTCCTGACAGACCACTCCTCTACATTTTCTTCTTTGATGACCTTCAAAAAGCACAACTGTGTCACCACCCTCTCTGAACATTGAACACTCCAGGTACCAGATGCTAGGAGGGGGGAGGAGTTGCAGTTGAGCCAAATATTGGACAAGTGCTAATATGTGACAATGATATACAGAACGAATATGGGATGTTACATCGCGTTGCTACAACGCAAACCATTACATCACAAGTCGTTTCCACGACTTGCTGTAGGGGGCGCGCTGAACTTAGGAATAGTATAATTTACTATTCCAACCCCAGCGTGTGCAACAGTAGGGGAGGTGTTGGAATAGTAAATTATACTATTCCTTAGTTTAGCGCGCCCCATACAGCAAGTCGTAGAAACGACTTGCGATGTAATGGCTTGCGTTGTAACAACGCGGACGTTGTAACAACCCCGTTGTAATCACATGCGTTTTAGCGCATTCAATGTAAAAGCTGTTTCCCATCCAGAACACTTTAACGTATAGATTGTAAAATAGTCTAAAAAATAAAGGACGATTGTGACCTAAGTTTACAAATACAAATATTGCTACATGATAATGATGGATTTCTGTGAGATTGGAAAAAAGGTTGGAGTTGAAGATAGAAGGGCTCACAGCATCGCTGTAGGCTTCTTGAGCTTGTTTTGAGACCCGTCGCTTGATGGTGGAATACTGAAGTGGGTGTAGAATACAGTTGTCTTCGCACAGGGTTAGGAGATCAAGGTTAACTCCAAATGAGGGAGCTAATTGTAAACCTGTCAGTTTGTTGTCAATGTGGCTCAGAAGGACAAATTCTGTGGTTGTGCCATCTGGTTTCGAGGATACACAAATCAAGGATTCAATACTGGTGGGACAGAAATTTAGGTGAGAGATGCAATCCACTGATGGCACCTTTTAATGTAATCGAGTATTGGAAGTGTATTGATGAATAGATGTCAGTGGACAATCAAGCATTTTACAGCTACTATTAGTATTGGGCATGAGGTTATGAATTACAACAGCATGAGAACATGCAGAATTGCTGTTACTTGTGGCATTTCAATGGAATCTCCTATTTCCATTTTTCATGCATTGGAGATGGACAATATTATATATTATGTACACCCTCCATGATATGTATGGTTGTGGTTCATGTATTTTTGTAAGGGGTCTCTCTTATTTAGGGTGAGCAACACACCTTAAAAATATCCATTGTTAGGCAGGTCTGGAAGGGTTGTGTGAAATATTGGGTTCAAGTAGATATTGTGCAAAACTCAGAATAATTAAAGACCTCAATTGTACTGTCCTCCCTATAGATGGTAAGTTAAACATTACTTTTGCAAATTAAATTGCAAGAAATGTTTTTTAAAATAGTTTTTACTGGTTTTAATTTTGTGTTTTATAATTCAAGGTGTTCTTGATTGAATACATATTTCTACAGTATGTTATTGTAGTACAAAAATTATTTGGAGAGAATGCTGATAATAATATGGTCCATGCGGATTTGAATATAAGGGGCAACTAATGAATTGATTTATTGGTCTGTACTTTGGTGTTGCTAAGGACAGATTAGGTCTAGTTCTTTTGTGAGCTTACATTTGAATTCTAGACAAAATTGTTTACTTCACCAATTAAAACAGTCTGTAACAAAAGTTCCACTTCCAACACTTATGTAGTGTATTTTTAGGTCTGGCTTAACAGTACACCTGTCACCAGATAAACTGTGATCAACCTAGAAAGTGCTTTCAGAAGTACCGGATAGAGGGGCCAACATGTTGATAGACAGCAGTACATGTTTTTATTCATGGGCGCTATGCCCACCTACAACAGTGAGGTACCATTTTTATCAGGAGATGTGGGGGAATGCTGGATGATAAGAACTTTCTGTATCTCTGAAGATACCTGAATGTTCTTTCACAGAAATTTAAGGAACGTGTGTGTTTTTAACCAATGTTTGAGGTTTACAAAGACTTCTGGGTAAGGAAACATTGTGAGGCAACACATGTCACACCACCCTGGACACCCCAGTTGTTAAGATTTCAGAAATTACTGTTTGTGGTAGATTTCCCTGGGTGGTGGCTGAGCTCCAGCCCTAAATCCACAGCTACATATACAGTAAAAAAAGAAACATTATACTGCTGTGTGAAGTATTATGATGTATGGTCACGTTTTATGTTACAGGCGCTAGGTCCAGCTCCACAAGTGAAATGCCATTTTTATCTAGAGACGAGTGGAAACACAGAATAGAAGAACATTTGTTATTACCATTCAGATTTCTCTGCATTTGTCACTTGCCAACGTAACCCAGTGAGCAAGAAGAAAGTATTTTGCAAAATGCCGTCTGAATCATATAATAGTATGAGTAACCCGAAATGCAATGGTGACAAATATCCACTGTTCCTAAACTCAATATCTTGTGTGCATTCCAGAAGTACATAGGTTTCCTTCATGCCTATTTTTCCTTCATTATATCTTACCATATGAGTCGCAGTATAATAGGTAAACAATGCAAAATCATTGTAAGATGCAGCTCAGTTTATTGGCTCCAGGTATGGTATGTTTTTGGGGAACCTACAAAGGGTATATATCGTCATGACCAAAAGGAATTGTCAGACATAGCGGTATACTGCTTTTGTAAATTGGCCATCGTGATAAGCAGTTGCAGGTGAAAATGTTGGCACAAATATGTGATTTTCCTACTCATCTCATCTTCGCTATTATTTTAGGTGAACAGTTGGTTTCTTTGGGAAAACCTAGGCAGGTCTACAGAAACGACTGAATTCAGTATTGTATTTCCTTTTCAATAATGTGCTTTCTTTGATCATCCATGGGCTCACAGCTGTTTCCACCATAAATTGCAAATAGATTGAAACCACAAAAATGAGAGAAATGGTGTTGGTGAAGCTATGGAAAAGGGCAACCTCGAAGCTGGGGTAGTGGGGTAAATTGGCACTGGAGACTCCCCTGTGGGACTCAAACTTTCTGAGTGGATTGCGAGACGGGGTGGGCTACAGAAAGTGGGATAATCTTGGGGATCTCAGGAAAGAAGAGGCGGTGATCTCATTTGCTGACCTACAGGCAGAATACGAGCTAGCTGGAAGCCAAATCCTGAGATATCAGCAGATGAGGTTCAGCTTAGGAAAATGTGAAGTGCTCCAAGAGGGAATAGAGGAGGAATCACCATTAGAATGCAGCGTGCTGGTTCCTCACTTGACAATCCATGTGGTGTCCCAGATTTACTCTACACTGCTACACAATAGTCTCCCACCGCTTGATTCACTGCAGGAGAAATGGGAAGGGACCTGGGTCGGCTTGAAGATGATGACTGGCATGCATGTACCCAGGAGAGGTGGCGATCAGGGAAGGTTTCTGAGTAATCCAACTGAAACTCTTCCATATTGCATATTACACATAGACCCAACTGTTATGGATGGGGAGGATGGTTAATGACTGCTGTCTGTGGGGATGCCAGATGAGGGGCACCCTAATTCATATGATATAGGACTGCCCAGAGGTCAGAGCTTACTGGGAATGTATAGGGAAGAGGCTGTCACACATTCTGGATTGTGTAGTGCAGTTTACTCCCCAATTTATCTTGCTAGGCATATAGGGAGAACAGTCCATGGATCGCTTTTCATCAATGTGGCCTTGTTGTGGCACATAGAGATCTTCTTAAATACTGGCAGGCGAGGTCAATGCCAATTATGTGGGAGTGGGATGACGGCATGGACTGGTGTATGGGGGCAGGAAGGTTGGTGTACTGTGTGAGGGGGTGCCCACATAGCTGTGATAGAATATGGGGTCCATGGATGGAGGCACGAGAAGTGATGGGGTAGAGTTCCTGATGTGTATGAGTAGATAAGGTCCTGAATGGGGCTAGAGGGCCAACGGGTCGCTAAACGGTTTATAATATACTGCCGCAAAGGGTCGTCCAGTCTGAAACTATTGCGAAAAACTGAATTTTGCTGGATGTATGCTTAATCACATGCCTTTTACAGTTGGGGGGGATTGTTTTGTTGTATTTTTCTGTCAAAATTCCATAGGAAAAAAAATAGGAACAATGGACTACATCTGAGAAAATTCAAAAACGGTGGTAATTTTTTAGATACAACTGTGCTTCTTCCTGTCCCAAAGACAGCAAACTTTATGATAATGCCAGTTTTAGAAAAAAATGTTTTTCCATTTTTAGCAAAAAACAAAATCTAGTTATATTTTGGCTACTTTCTCTATCCCCTCCAGGCATATCAAATTCAACAAACCCTGGATACCTTCGGAATCCCCATGATGTTGGAATAAAACAATGCAAATTTGGTGTGTATACTGTGATAGTCTCTTTTTTACTACATAGCATATGTGAAAAAAAAGTTATGAAGGCGTAAGCACGAAGTATCTCAAATAGCAAAAAGGGTTTAGCATTCTAAGAGGAAAAGGCTTGTCAGCCAAGGGTTTAAGTGTGAATTGATAATACACTGTGCTTAAAACAGGTATTATGTTGCATAGAATTTCACAGTTTACCAAAATAGGCAACAGGTTTGGTGTTGGTGAATCACCCAAACAAACCATGGTGAAAGAAGCTAAGTACTACAATAATCTTTGTTAGGCTTGCTTAGCAGAAATAGTGTTTCTTTGCTAACTGCAATTCTATGTACATTTGTTTTTTAATGACTGCATGCCTGATAGTTGCCTTGTCGGAAAGTTTACGTTCAGTACAGTGGCCTTGAGTTGTTAATGGTGACAAGTCAATGATTACAGCTATATGCTTGATTACTATACAGATAAATGTTATATCAAATATCACAGGTCTGCCCTGTTTGTTATTAAACATTATTACAAAGGCAACATGTCTGACATATTTATTGCAAAAAGCATATGGTAAATAGGCCTCTAAGAGTGGATTGATTTTACATTATGTTACAGGCTTTAAAAAGGTATTTGTTCACATGTAATCTCAGAGATTACCAGAGTAAGCAAGGGTTAAGTGTTGGTTACCTACTATGACAAACCTTGTCAGTAGAATTTTGCTGTGATGATTCTAAGTAGGCTCTATTGAAAGCGATCGTACATTGCTTTGCCAACTATCATTTTGCACCTATTTGTAGTTTTGTAAATGTGTGCCTGATGGTTGTCAGTTTGTGTGCACTTCAGTACGCTTGTGTAGTATATAGTGTCAAGACATTTGTAAAGGCTTGTGTCATCGGTTTACTGGGAAAAGTTGTCCTATTCCTTAGGTGTGATCTATTTATAATAAAATGTTATGACACAACAACTAGGCCGTAGTAACTTATTGTGAAAAGCATGTGTTAAAGGCAATGGGTTTTAAGGGTGTATTGTTATCACACTGTGCTAAAGCCTGTAGGTAGGTATTTTTTACAGGGAATCTCGCAGATTACTGTACAATGGGGATAGATGATTTGCACTATGGCAATCCTTATTAGGCTTATTAGAGATTTTATATTTTGACAACTGTATTTTGTAAGTACCTTGGAAAATACTTATACAGTTCAAAATTGTCCCAATTTGGGTCACTTTTATTTAGGTGCCTGGGACTCTTTTCTGTCCCAGTCTGACCGTCCCTGATGGTTGCCTTGTGGGAAAGGTAAAGATCAGTACAGGAGGGTTGTTAGCTAACAGGTATATAAATGTCCAGTGGTAGGTAGGTACTTTGTTACATGCAATGTTGCAGGTTTCTCTTATAGGGAAGGATTTTGGTGTTGATGACCACCTCTGACACAACCTAGTGGAAGAAGAAGTGCACTCTAATACTTAATGCTAGAATCTCTTATTTGTTTTCCAGTATCTTGTAATTTTATAATATTTATGTTATAAAATCGTTTACCTGCACTTTGTAAGCTTGAGTTGAAAATGAACTTTATATAGTTTCTTTATTTTTTGGTTTTTAAATTTTCTAATATTTCACCTATTTTTTTTATTGATTATCTACGATCTGTGCCCAGTAACTAGTTATTCATGCAAAAAATGATTGTTTTCCTAATTGCATATAGAGACGTAGAGGAGAGACTGAGACCCTTTAATTTCTTTCTTTCTCTTCTTATTATTTTAAAGTTTCTTAAGAGGATACTACAGCTCACCAGGCATTGCTAACGGGACATTTGCCAGCTGCTCATTTCATCTGCAGTGCACTGCATCCTACATAGCCACTTTTCTAAACCAGGAGACCATTATGAAGTGGCATTGTCCACAGCGTATCATAGTTTTGCCAACCCAAGATAGGAAGCTCTTTGGTTCTAAATGTGGTGGCCATGCTGGTATTTTAACACCAATAGACTATTTACAGTAATTTTACTAGACAACACTCACTGGTATGCTTAGTTTTGTTATTGTAAGCATATGCTGTTTTTTTACTTATATACAAGATAAATTGAAAGAATATATTGTTGATTTTGTGGGTTTTTATTGAGGTCATTCCAAAGGGTGAATTCAAGAATGAGTGTATGGATGGATGAATGCACGCATGAACACAAAGATGATTGACAGAGTGCAAGTATGATGAATTATTGAGTGCCTAACCCCATCAATGATTCAAAAGGCACTTTAGTCAATAAGCCAGACCTATTGACTTTGCCAGTGCTTGTTTTTATATTATAGGAATTTCTTCTGGTGTGATTTTTGGAGTATTTTATGATTACTTTCTCCTCGGATGGTTATGTTGTTCCACCTCGACTCCATTTGTTACTTTCGGCGATTTGTTTACTACAAGTGAGAACCAAGGGGTTGGACATTGCATTTTGGCGGTGGTTCCATGGCATCTGGCTCAGCGTAAAGTTGTCACTGTGGATCCATGGAAACACATTCACAATTTTTTTTCAATAAATGACACTCCCTGAGGAGCTGCAGTAAATCAGGAGTAAGTCACACCTACTTTGTGTGCAAAGTTTCATGGGTGAACTTGGCTGGGACCTTAGCCAGGGCTTTAAGTGGGTTGAAAAAACTGGGGGGTCTCTCAAAGGGGCGTGGCCGATGTTATTAATAGTACTTAAACTAGAAATCTGTGCTTAACATAGTGTGCGGCCCAACTAGCATTTTGCTGTTTTTGTAATTGCATCCAGATATATAATACAACAAGCCAGCAATATTGGCTTTGTCAATGGTAGCTAGTTGCAACAACTATTGCTTTGTTGTATATAATATTAAAAATGCTTTGATTCTGAAATGATGAGACTGTGAAAGAATTAAAACGAGTCTCTTTGAAGTTGCACCAAAGACAGTGAAGAGTGGTAATGCGGCAGAGTAAAGATTTTATGGCAAGACCGGAGGCTCATATTATGCAATCCTCTTTATTGCGCCACCCACAGCAGCATCATCCAAGAACATAGAATCACAAATAACTTTGAACATTCCACCAAGAACCGGAACCTCCATGACTCTTCCTTCTTTTTTGCTGCTGCCCAAGAGATAAGTACTATTTTGTTTGGCTCTTCATTTAAAATTTAAAATGTGTGAATATAAGCTAGTATAATATTGTGTGCTAATATTTATAAAGGTTAGAAGGAGTGGTTGTATGTTGTACTATAATATTAGTTGGTTAAAGGATATTATTATAAAAATATTGGCAAATGAAAATATTGATATGGAAATAGGTTAGACGATGGTCGCGCTACGAGTAAATCATAGAAAAATCGTTAGAATAATGAGCAGATGACAGTTTATGGAAATATTTTGGGAAGACAAAGGTTACAATTTGAAGACAGTAAGTTTACCGTTATGCGCGAGGAGCGCGAGCATAGGAGAGCGTTTGCGAGGTGCGCGAGCATCGGGAGGCCATTGTTGGTCAGGCATGAGGAATGGACAGGTTCAGGCAGGAAGAGAATCATCGCGCAAATGGAGGAAGTGTTAGATCGCGCATGCAAGAAGGATTATGTTTCTCGCTCATGCGCAGGAAGCGTTTAAACGCGCATGCGCAGATGATACTTTTGGGTGATTAGCGAGTCGCGCGTCCTTCCCTGTGAGGAAATTGACGAGCAGGAGGTGGATTGTGTGAGGATTTGTTCTAGAGGAGCATTTTTATAGAAGAAAGGAGGCTTAAGGAGAGAATTTGAAGTAGGAGAACATATAGAGAGTAAGAATTAAATTCTTGTGCATTGTTGACAGGATATAGGAAATAGAACATTTGAATTTTAAGAAGATTATAAGTTTGGGAAATAAATTAAAAATAAATAAATAAAATGTCTGAAGTTAATGTGATTACTCAGGCAAATTTGACTGTAGAAGAGAGGTTAACTCTCATGTTGAATAAGTTTGCAAAGGATCTTGATGAAAAGATGGATAAGAAATTAGAGGATTTTAAAAGAGATGGGAATTATGGTCAAGAGGAGAATTTTTGGTCTGCTGGTGAGGGACCAGCTTTTGAAAAAAAGGGAGGAAAGGTGAACAGGAAGAGAAAGAATGTTGAAAAAGATGAAGTTAGGAGTAAACAAGCGAAAAATGCCTACCCAAGCTCTGAATTATTTCGCAATCGTGCGAAACAGGGATGTGTCGAGGACACACAAGGTGGCCTAGGGAGGGGCCAAGGTAGTGGAAGACACACTACTATCTTATGTGAAGAGTCTTCGGGTAGTGCTGAAATAGAGTTGAGTTGTTCGTCGGAGTTTAACTCAGAGGATGAGTTGGTGGTGAAAGAGTCAAAAAATTAGGATAAAGTAAGGAAAGATCAGAAGGTGGAGGGGTAAAAGACCCATTGGGTGAGTCAATGTTTGACCCCATGTTGCTGAAACACCCATTATCACCGGAATGGAGCCCGGCTCCACATGTTGCGGAGTACGTCCAAATGTGGTTTAGAAAACAGATACCAAAGGACGTGAGGTTGAGACTCCGTTCTGAGTGTCCAAGACCAAATTGAACAAATAAGGTTGCTATGACGCCTGAATTGGACGCAAAAATAATTGCGTTTATTGGGAAAGGGGGAAGAGACCCTAAAAAAGGACTAGATAAAGGATTAAGGATGTGCCAGGACAGGTTGCTGGACCTAACTGGGCCGCTTACAAAAATATTTGATATGGCTGAGGAAGCGTATCTTGAAAAGAAGAGTTTGGATAATGAAGAACTCAGGGAATGGGTTCAAAGAGCTGTTTGCTTGTTGGGCAATGCTAATACAGCAATTTCTGTAGAAAGGAGGAAAAGTTTATTACTTAAAATTGATCCGAAGCTTGCAGAACTTGCAAATAATGAGGGAGGATCAGAAGCAAATGGTATGCTTTTTGAAGAAGCGTTCATAAGAGAAATGAGTAAATATGTGGGTGCATTTAGTTCTTTACAAAAATCTCAGAGGGAGATAAAGAAAGTTTTTGACAGGCGTGTTTTTGGAATGGCCGGGAGAAGCAGAGGTCGTTTTCCTGGCCGAGTTCAAGGAATTTCAAGGACCTCATTTACGAGAGGATTTAGACCATACAATTACAGTTACCAACAGTTACCAACAGTTACCAACAGTATGGTTATCAACCAGGGAATTTCTACCCCCAGAAAGAAAGAGGAAATTCTACAGGAAATAGACGTTCAAGAAGGCCAGGTAAGAGAAGACCGTTTTGTTACCCATGTAAAGTTGGGCGGAAGACTTGCAAGAGTTGGTGCATGCTAACGGGAGATCCATGGGTTCTACAGACAGTTTTGGGTTATCGCATAGATTTCAAGGAAGAACCGTTTCAGGATCAGTGGCCTCAAATTATAAGGTTCAGTGCAGTTTTGACGGAGATGGTCGAAAAAGAAGTAAGAGAGTTGATTTTGAAAGGAGCAGTTGTGGAAGAGTTGGATGCGTGTGCAGGGTTTGTAAGCAACATATTTCTGGTAGAAAAGAAAGGGAAAGGAATGAGACCTGTGATAAATCTCAAGGGTTTGAACGATTGGGTAGTGTATCATCACTTCAAAATGGAGGGTATGCACATGTTGAGGGATGTGCTTCAGACGGGGGATTGGTTGACTCGTTTGGATTTGAAGGATGCATATTATGGATAGAACACCAGAGATTTCTCAGGTTCAGGTGGAAAGGAAAGATGTGGAAGTTTGTTTGTCTCCCCTTCGGCCTATCCTCTGCCCCGTGGTGTTTTACGAAAATGCTTCGTCCAGTTGTTGCTTTTCTGAGAGAAAGGGGAATTTGTGTAATAATTTATCTAGACGACATTTTGATAATGGATCAGGAGAAAAGAAAAGTGGAGGAACATACAAGGTTGGCAGTGAATCTATTGGAGGGTCTAGTTTTTGTAGTCAACAAGGAAAAATCATGTTTAACACCATGTCAGGAGATTCAGTTCTTGGGATTTGTGGTAAACACAATTCAGGGTCAATTGAGACTTCCTTTGGAAAAGATAAAGAAAACTCGGAAGGAAATCAAAAGGATTTTGTCTTTAGATGTAATTTCTTTAAGAATGTTGGCACGGATTATTGGTCTGTTGTCTTCAACGATTCAGGCTATTTTTCCAGGTCCATTGAATTATCGAGCTCTTCAGAGATTGAAGGGCAGTCATTTAAGACGTGGCATGAAATATTCTCAGGAGATTTCTCTTTCTGGAGAGGCAAGATCAGAACTATTGTGGTGGCTGAAGAATATGGAGGCTTGGAATGGGAAAGCAATTTTCGGAGTGAATCCGGAATTAACAATAGAGTCAAATGCAAGCTTATCTGGTTGGGGAGCACGTTGTGGTGCGATTTCAACAGGAGGATTGTGGACTGTGGAAGAGAGTCAAATGCATATAAATTGTCTGGAACTGTTGGCAGGATCGTTTGCTATAAAGAGTTTCACGAAAGACAAGGTCAGGTGTTCAGTTTTGTTGAGGATGGACAATGTCTCAGCAGTGAGATATGTGAGCAAACTAGGGGGACCAAGATCAAGGGATCTAGCGGATCTGGCAAGAGTTTTTTGGGATTATTGTTTGAACCAGAATATTTTGGTGGAAGCAGAGTATATTCCTGGTCAGAAGAATGTTCAAGCAGATTGGCAATCGAGGAATCAGTCGGATTCGAGCGATTGGATGATCGACAAAAGTGTATTTTGGAGGATAATGGAGTTGTGGGGCCCGTGTTATGCAGATCTGTTTGCGAACAGATGGAACACTCAGCTGGAGACGTTTTTCAGTTGGCGGGCGGATCCGGAGTCAGCTGGGATAGATGCTTTCAGACAGGATTGGAAGAATCTTCGGGGATATGCTTTCCCTCCATTTGTAATGATAACCAGGGTAACCTTAATGGTTCGCAAGTGGAGGGAGACGGTGGTTCTGATAACTCCTTTATGGAAGTCCCAAGTATGGTATCCCATCCTTCTGGAGATGTCGATAGATTATCCAATTTTGATTCCAGAATTTCCAGAAATTTTGAGAGATGCGTCAGGGGAGTTTCACAAGTTAGTTTTGACAGGTCAATTGAGGTTGATGGCATGGAAAATTTCAGGAGAGTCTGGGAAGTGCCTGGACTTTCCGATGAGGCATCAGATCTTATTAAAGAATCTTGGGCTCCGGGAACAAGGAAAATGTATAGACTGGCATGGAAGAAATGGTTTCGCTGGTGTATGGAGAGGGGTTACGATCCCGTTTCAGTGGATGTAGTTTTTGTGGTGAATTATTTGGCATTTTTGTTTGCCTCTGGCTTGGCGTATAGAACAATCAATTTACATAGATCGGCAATTGCGGCTGGCCATGATTTGGTAAATGGAGTTTCGATTGGTCAGAATGTTTTGGTTAAGAGATTGTTGAGGAGTGTGAGGGTTACAAAACCACCCATAGAGAGATATACATCTTTGTGGGATGTTAATAAAGTTCTTGAGTATTTAGAAAATTTAGGGAGTAATAGTGTTTTGGATTTAAGGGATTTAAGTGGAAAATTGACAATGCTTTTATGTTTACTGTCGTTCAGAAGAGTATCAGATGTTAAAGCATTAGATGTAGGAACAAGGATTTTTAATCCAGAGGGTGTTTGTTTTTATTTGTGTAGAAGAACTAAGACAAATTCAGATAGTATTTTTTATCCATACTTTGATGATCATGAAAATCTTTGTGTTGTTCGGTGTTTGAAGGAATATGAAAAAAGAACTTCAGGTGTTTGTCAAATAAATGAGAAGCAGTTGTTGATTTCTTATAGGAAACCTCACAAAGCAGTTTCAAGCCCAACTTTATCAAGATGGGTGAAGGAAGTGATGAGGAATGCTGGAGTGGATGTGAGTAGATTCGGGGCGCATTCTGTGAGGGGCGCATCTGCATCTAAAGCATTTATGCTAGGGGGTGCGTTGAATGATATCCTCAGATGTGCAGATTGGTCAAATGATTCTGTTTTCAGGAAATTTTATTTTAAACCTATTTTAAATGCAAGTTCTTTGTTGTTAGAGAGGCTTTGAACTTGCATAATATGAGCCTCCGGTCTTGCCATAAAATGTAGATTTTCATAAGTCATGATGGACAGAAAATCTGGGTTTTATTAAAGACACGGAGGCTAATATTATCCCACCTCTCCCAGCCCTAATGTTTTATATTATTTTTCAGGACGTGGATAGAAAAAATGCAGAAAGAAGATTCTAATTCGAGTGGAATTATATGTTTAACGGACTAAGGAAAATGTTGTTTGGATTTATTTATGCAGCGCAAAAGAAGGAAGAGTCATGGAGGTTCCGGTTCTTGGTGGAATGTTCAAAGTTATTTGTGATTCTGTGTTCTTGGATGATGCTGCTGTGGGTGGCGCAATAAAGAGGATTGCATAATATTAGCCTCCGTGTCTTTAATAAAATCCAGATTTTCTGTCCATCATGAATTATGAAAATCTACATTTTTTTTTCATCCTGAGGGTGAGGGCAAAAATGGAGAGCCCGATAGGGACCCATCTCAGCACCTGCTTTTTAGAACTGCCGGTGCTGAGCACCGGCAGGACCCAGCCCACTTAAAGCCCTGACCTTAGCATGGGTGCTGACAGTTTTTTTAACGTGACCGTACGTATTAAAGCAACATGGCGAGGCCAATGGAAATGCATGGCTCTAGGGAAATCAGCTGAAAGAAAGTAATAGCACGAGATAAATGTCCTGAAATTACATGAAATCAGGCATGTAATCTACTCTCTGTCATGCCTCATCTGCCTCGCTGGTTTCCCGTGCATATCTTTACTGTCCACACGTCCCCTATAGCGTGATCTGCCCTTGATGTATGTGTGAAATGGGCTTTGAAATCATTACCAATACTCTGTCCGGAAAACACCCCTATTACACTTGGTTCTGTTTCCA
The DNA here is from genome assembly GCF_964204655.1 of Triturus cristatus. NCBI lineage: Eukaryota > Metazoa > Chordata > Amphibia > Caudata > Salamandridae > Triturus > Triturus cristatus. The sequence goes on from NC_140583.1 coordinate 982,015,150, forward strand.
TGGATTTTTATTTTTGGACTCCTCAGCAAAAGATAGGCCATGTTAGAAAGAGTGCATTTTCTATGTGAGCTTAATTTTAATGAGAGAGTGAAGTGTTGGCTAGATTGGGAATTTAGACTGCTTAAGATTTGAACTGTTGTTGAAAAATGCATCTTTGCCTCTTGTGGAATTCCGTAAGGAAACAATTATCAATCAATCAATCAGGAGAATTGTAAGTGTGCTACTCACCCAAGAGGGTCTCAAGGCAGTAGGGTGGGGTGGGTGGGGGCTAGGCCACTCCCTAACAGTCGAAAAGCCAGGTCTTGAGCGTCTTCCTGAAAATGTTCAGGGAGGGGGCGCATCTGATATTCAGCGGGAGCTCGTTCCAGGTGTTGGACTAACTTCTTTGGAATAATTCACAACAGGAATAATTCAAAACGCTTTCATTCCAAACAGGTCCTAAGCATATCCATCACCCCCCCCCCCTCCACTAGGAAAAGATTAACATACAAGTGTCCACCTCATTGTGATAGTCTGCACGTGCTGCCAGACGCGCCTTAAAAACATTCCCAAATACATGCCTACGTGGAGTCCTATCTAGCTTATAATTCAAATAACGTTTGAGCTATAAAATTGTTTACCTGCACTTTGTAAGCTTTACTTACTTAAAATGAAACTTTACCACGTTTCTTTATATCTTGTTTTAACATTTCATTTAGATTTGTTTAACATCAATTTTGTAAAACCTGTACCCGGTAGCTAGTCATTCGTGCAAAAAAGAATTGTTTTTCCTGGTTACATTGGTAGAGTTTGAGGAGCAACTCAGACCAATAGTAGGTTACCCTGCACTATCAGTGGCAGCTGGCAGGGAACGGGGGTGGCAGGGCGGGGTTTGAATTTTTAAAAAATAAAAACACTTACCTCAAACGGACGCAGTATCTCCGTCGTGTTGCCACTCTTCTTAAACCAGGAAGCACCCGGGCTCCCAATAGCCAATCAGAACGCTACAATGCAGCATCGTGATTGGCTCCCCATAGCCAATCACAACACTGCAATACAGCGTTGTGATTGGTCTGAGCGCCGTGGTTTGGGAGCCTGTGCATGTTCCTCAACAGGTTGTGCATTACAATGTGGTGGGAAAGATGCAAGGTGCGCATGACTTCCCCTGTGACCCCATCCCCACCATGCCCTACCCCAGCCCCAAAGAGAAATAAAATGATAATAGCAAGGATATTATCATTTTATTTTCCTCTTTTTTCTGCTCTGCGAGCAGTGGGGCTACCCTCCTCCGCCTTAGTGGAGGAGCCGCCATTGCGCACTATGCTTTCAAAACCAAACCCCCTTTGTTTGTGTTTCTTGTTGGGCTTGCACTAGATGCACTTTGGGGTTTAACTAATGTAAAATACTAGCAATGTGCAAAAATTTACCTTTTTTTTAAAATGAGGCTCCCATTTCTGCATCCCTCTTTTTACTCTTTCTTGTTTTATGTAGTCACTGAATTATATGTTTCAATACTTTAGTTCTTTTTTTCAACATCGTCATTTCAACGAATTAAATGGTTAGGGGTACCAGAGGGTCAATGGGGGTTTTCTGGGCTGGTCCTTAAGGTTAAAGGGAGCCTCAGCTTTAGGTACTTGTTCATTTTTTGGTATTGAATAAGGAGTGTCTCAACGCTGAAGGGTCTTAGCCTAGCCCTACCTCTGAGAAGGACAGGAGATGTTTAACCACAATTTCTCTGCACCACAGATTAGGATCAGTAACAGAAGTTGAATAATAATTAAATGTTTGCATATTTTTTCCTACAAATACATGGTGCGGCGGCGTGCGCCAAAGAATGACACCACAGCTCCTCATCCTTGGCAGACTTCCAATGTCGCCTACTCATTGAACAAGGGAACTTGCTTTATCCCGCTGCAGACAGCGACAGTCTGGAAACATGAATCATTTTTTGCTATCCTTAGAGCACACATGACTGAGAACAGAATAGCAGAACGCTGAATTAAGTACGCGCCCTGTGCTGGAAATGAGCCAAGCTTCTGGAACTGGTGGTGGTGTTGTCTGAGTGAGCCCACTTATCTTTTTGTATTTCCTGATCTTTTTAGGTGTTTTTTGGGGTGAAAGCCTTACTGCAATATTAGTAGAAAGCGAGGCAATGTTACCATTCTCTTCTAACTGGTTTAATTCAAATTCAACATCACAAAATAAAATGATGGACGGAGTGTTGAAACTTTTCAAACACCCACCCCAGTCACAGATCTGGGTTTAACCCACTGTTATTTTGCTCGCCATGTTACCTCAGTTTAGACCTAGCCATATGCAAATCAGCCTCGACCCTGCTCCCCATGAACTGCCAGGCCAGCTACTTCTTGAACCGTAAACAAGCATCCTGGGACCAGTTTCAGGGTCCTCTGCCTGGCAGCCTGAATCTAGTGGTGCAGCGATTAAGGGACCCCTTCTGGGCATGCCCTTAGCCACTTAGGGTGCACAGAGTAACATCACAAAATAACTGGTAGCAGGGTCAAGACTGATTTGCATATGGCTGGGTCTGATGTGGGTGGAGAAGTGAACAAAAATACAATGGATTTAACCCAGATCTGTGACAGGGGTGAACGTTTGACAATGTTCAGCATTCTGTCCCTTATCTTTTTGTGTTACTATATTAATAGAAATTCAGACATTACTTAAAAAATGGAGGAGGTCATTGTCCTGCTTTTGGATTTTCAGCACCTCAGTTGAAACAACACTATCACAACCAAAGTAACTTTGCACAATTTTTGGCAAACCTTCACAACATTTGACAAAACAAGTGTGAGCATTCGATTGGGCAACGATAATGAAATGTTATCATTTAAAGCGTTATCTTTAAAGGGTTTCAATTATTCCTTATATTATATGATTATTTAATTAGTCTGTCCTCCCCATCCTTGCCTAATTGTCTGTATTATTCGAAACCCAACTTGACCAGCAACATTGCTTGCTAACTCATTTCAGTACTGCAATTGCTTACAATATTTGTCATTGTTGATTGAAGCCTAACCAAGTATGATGCCTTCATCCTTTTTTGTTATATACTGTTTTCAATAAATACAAACAAAAAAACACAATTCCATATACATATTACCATGGCATTCGTCATAGTGCTATATTTTAACAAATGAATTATGGCATCTTGTACCAGAGCAACACAGTCAGCGACAAGAACTCACATTTTATGCTTTTTTTTGGTGTGCGGATGGGTAACTGTATATCTCTTCACAATACTCTTTCCTGCAAGCTTATATATCATACCTTTTAAACTCAAAAGATAAACAAAATGCTGGGCGTGGCTCTCAGGTTCCGTACAACATCTTTTATCTTTTACAGACGTATCTGTACAGCAAAATCCCCACACATGCGCCCATATGATCACTACAAACCAATAGTTGCTGTTAAACCATATTAGAACATTGGAATAATGAGAGCTCCATATCTTCAATGGAGCTCTCAACATTCCAATGTTCAAATATGGTTTAACAGCAACTGTTGGCTTATGACAGCTATTATAAACCCGGGCCAGTGCGTTATCTAACGCCGTGGCTCCGGGTTTATAATGGCTGGCCTTCTGCTCCAAAATTCCAATGTTTGTCTTTCTGTTTCTCCGTTTTTAATTGAAACATTTTACCATGAGTGGGTGTAATGTTCTAATAGATTTACACCTCTTCTGCCTAGGGCAATAGCTGTTGTTAAAGACCCTTACCCTCGTTCTAGGCCCTAGCCTATGGCTAGGGCCTAAAGCCTGGGTTCAGGGCCTTTAACAACAGGTACAGCCTGTGGCAGGGTGCTCTAAGACTATGATGTTTATCACCCATGTTAGAGGTTATAGATTCTTCTTTCTGCCATGCACCTACTAAGCCTGTCCCCTCCCTATCGGTGAGATCTTGACAATGAGGGACTCAATAAGCTATTGAAATTCTTCTTATTATCCATCTCTAAGAAGCTTACTCCTCTTCTTCAATCTTCGCTTTTGGATAACCAGTGCCGGGGCGGGGGGGGGGGGGGCTGCACTTGTTTGCTATTCATATTAATGCATTTATTAATTCTGAAGTGTGAAAATAAGCAGACCTCCTTTGATCTCTGTGTATGAAAAAGGAGCATTTGCCAAAAGGCATATCCTGCATTCCGTCCAGTTTGAATATCTTTTTTGTTTTTGGAATTGACTTTGGCTACCCTAGTCTTGAACACTTTCAACATATTCGTTTAGTGGCTCTGGAGAATAAGTGGGATGCTTTTGCTTTGGGAGATTTTAATGGTCCTTCCAGACACAATTCCCACATGTGTGATGGAGAAGTGCTGCAGAAAATAGAACTACAAATCCAAAAGATGTGACTTGAAAATGGCCCCATCTGAGTGAAATATAAACGCCAGCTCTCCCCAAATCATTAGTATTTAATTATTTGACAGTACCTTATGAATGCAATCTTTCAACTTAGTATTTCCTAGAACCATCAGGATCCATTCTTACACCCAAATAACGTGTTCAGTATGCTTGAGGTTGCTGTCGAGATGGGCTGCCCTTTCCCTAGTTTCCAAGATCCATGCTTGCTAGCAGCTCTAATCCAGTTTGTTCTTTTGCATTTTGAAGCTTGTAGTCTTGTTGATATCATTATAATACCAGCACTAAAAATCACAGAATACAAAGAAAAAAACATGTACTGGAGCAACTAGATATTCATGTTCCAGGGAAACTTGGCAGCGATGAATAGTTGATGAAAATCATACTCCTGCAGTAGTAAAATGAAGATAGTGTTATCACCTGCCTTCTCCTCCTTTTGTAGCTGAAACAAACTACTCAAAGTTTGGTTTTAATCAGCATATTTTGTGTGACATAACAGATAAAAAGGGTTGGGCATAGAACGCAGAGAATGATTTCTAGTGATTGATGCTTTACACGGGATGGAACTTCATGCAGGAGATGTGGAATGCAACTGTGACAACATTAGTATTTTATATTTGCACACTTCAGTCTTATGTGATGCTAAAGAAGGCTGCGTTTGCATAGTGGCCACAGTGGGTCAGGCACTGTTAATTGCTTGATTTAAAAAACAATATAGCAGTTTATGGCTAAAAAGTCTACAGTATGGTTTTATTTGTTCCAAGGTATTATGTACAGCAGGATATGCAATTCAACTGGCACATTTTTGTTAGTGTTTTCAGAAGGGTAACACAACAAAATGTAGCCCCACAAACATGGTGTGTGATACAGATGGTGCTTCTGAGAGAGAAAGCTCTCTTTTTACTGTTCTCTGGTTTTCGAGAGACATGACTCAAACAGTTCATGCTTAGCAATTGATAGGGCAAACACGGCCCAAAATGTTGTCATCTTCTAGAGTAAAGTCCTCTCTTCCGCGCTAAAACCTTCTCAGTTATGGACCTTGGAATGTGTATTAGGAGCCAAGAAGCAGGTTAGACATCTCAAATATTGAATCCATTAACAGTTTGTTCAGTCAATGATGAGGGTTGTATTGTCGTTTAAAAACTTTATTTCTAATTTAGAGATTAGTAAAGTTCTCTCTTAATTTTGGTCTTTATTTAGTCAGCCCACCAATCAAATAAGTTCAAAGACATCTCTTCAAAAAGAATAGTTAGGATAAAGCATCAAATAATACGATTTCATTGAGCGTTTTCCCCTAAGGAATAAATTATATAAATATGTTTCAGAGTTTTAGATTCTAAGAACCCAAAAAGAGTTCGAATTCATTGGAAAAGAGTGAAATCAAAGTAACCTAAAGCTTTCAAAGTCGAACAGAGCTCCCAATAAAGAAGACTCAGCTGAGTCTTGATAAATCCAATTAAGTCAGCATACAGTTGCAGTGGCAAGCCGTCAAATCAAATAGCAAAGAGAGTCTAAGGAAAGAGCAGCAGCCACAACCATCAAGAGTTCAGCCAGGGGAAAGGGAAAGCCGGGGAGACTACCTATAAACACGCACCAATATAAAAGTCAAGAAAACATATCGAAAAATTGTTGCGGGCTTCCTCCTCCACGAGCTAATCATGGGAAAGAGTTCTTCGATAAGCAGGTTCAGCTCCTCCATTCCCACAAAAATACGTTTTATCGTATCGTATGGTTAGCTACAGACAGTCGTTTGCACAATGAGTATCTGGAATCATCAGGCATATTTACCATAGGCTTTAAACACAGATTGACCTTCCACACATAAATTTGTTTCACTGTGAGAACAATGAACTACTAATTAAAAGGCTTAATCAATGTTAGGTAATGCATTATTTTGCTCTATGAATCAATCATTATTGTTTGAATGCACACATTATTCTATTTACGTGTTGTATGAAACATATGAAAGTTCACAACATTTAAGAACAGAAATTTTCCTGAATAAAGTAATACATGTTGTTAGACCGAGCGATTCTGCAGTTATGACAACATCTCTAAGCATGCAATTTTAGGGTCAAGCTTCTAAATCATGTTGTGCACATTTCAGCAATATCGAGTTCCCTTCTATCTGGAAAAGCTTGTTTCAGGGCCTTTCTATGGCCTGCATGAATAACAATGGCTGCCTACTGCAGCGTAACTTTTACACATTTTATGGCTCATTTAGCATTCAATCTTAATTAATTTTCCTTCTAATTTATAGACTCTATTACCAGCCATGGCATTCTTACAGTTGATTTAAACAAAAATGTTTTATGTCTGGCAATTTAGTTTACTTTTACCTTCTGTATCTCTACTTTCTGACTTCTGAAAGAGAGAGGAGAAGGTGGTCCTGTGAGTCTGTGTGTGAGAGAGGAAAAGCCAACAAAAAAGACAAATTACAGTTTTAACAGGAGAGGGGTGATAAAAAGAAAATTATATATTATATATGATCCATCACTCAGACCTATGTGTTCTTCCCTCCATCAGTTGGGCACTCAAGGTTGTGTATTATCAGTGCCCACCCACACACTCATCCCTTGCTCTAACAGTTCACTAGCACACTCAACCACTCATCCATGTATCCATTCATCCATCCACATATCAGCAATACCAATCAGGCATCTATTATCCCAGCCCATGGATTGCTCTGTTTGTCTATCAAAACCAGTTCTTGCGTCCATTCGCACCTTTAGGCATACACCCAACCCCATTCACTCACATTCATGCTTTCATCCATTCTCTTCATATGCTTTCATCTCTGATGCATTCAATCCACCCTCCATGTGCATACATCCATCTATGCTCTCATACCTGCACTTTCATCCGTAGACCTGGCGTTTTACACCTCCATGCTCATGCAGCTATACACTAATTCATTCACCAATCCATCCTCATCGAAGTATCCTTCCTTTCATCCACACATATGCATTAATTCAACCCACAGCCATGCATTAATTATCCATATCAACTCGTTAACTAGCCATATTCGATCACCAGGGTATTCATCGAACAAATATGCATGCATTGATCTACCTACATACCCACCCCTTTGGTGCATGTGGTTACACCCCACCATTACATGTGTGCAATCATAAATCACCCAGTCCATCAGCTGATCCAGTCACACTTTCATGCTTTTCTCCATCCTCCTTTGTGGGCATGTCTGCTTGTACGTGTATTGTATTTTGCAATGTGTTAACCACTGTAGTTGGGCATTTATGCACCTGTTGAATGTCTCATGCTAAAGTATACAAAAAGTGATGGATGGAATGCTTGAATTAATCTCAGCCACTGGTAATTACTCCGGCCTCATGCCAGTCCATCATTATTTTGTACACCATGCCGCCTCAGGTTGGAGCCAGCTCTATGAAAACCGTTCTGGACCCCAATTCAATGAGAACAGTCCAGCCTGATCTGCCAATCCGGGTCCTCCGTGAACCATAACTCAAGCTACCCAGGACTAACTTCACCCTTATTATAGGCTCACCAGCCAGGTCCAAACTGATGTGGTATGCTGTGCAAAATAACGATGGACTAGGATGCAACCCAAGTAGTTTTACCTGACAAATGGCTTTTTTTGCTGAAAATAGTTTGTAGAGTCAGGTTGCCTTGGAGCAAACCCCATAAAAACCCTCTTGTTTGGTAGTCTCTTTCCCGAGGTTCCTGTTTTAGGTCCTACATTGTACCCTCCCTTAACTGCTTCCTGTTTTTTGTATGGAAAGTTGATCTCCATTATCACTCTCCTCATTTTCCTCCTTCTGCTTCATACTCATTGTCTTCTTTTATCTGATCCTACTTCCCTCTGTTTCATACTGCTTCTTCTGTGCATTGTGTTTTCTCTCCCTCTTAACTTTGACGTGCACCTAATTTCTCTCCCCACCCTCACAAATACAACAGCTTTTTGCTCTTGCCCCCAGTGGTGGCCGCCACATTAAAAAGCTAGTGGGGCAGAGAGGGGGGAGGGCGCGTGGCAGGGGGAGCACCGGGTGGGATTAGAATAAAAAAAAGAAAAAAATGTACCTTAAGTTGACAGCCGTGTCCCACGTCGCGCCGAGTGCTTCTTCTTCCGTGTCCCAGCAGGCACTGGGGCTGCATCAGACTCCCTGTTCAAACCCTGTGCTGCAGAGCTGCATGGGGATTGGCCTGAGCAGGCTAGAAAGGCTCCCCGCTCAGACCAGAGAGTCTTCGGGGTTTCTCCAGCACGACTGCTTATTGCAGCCGTGCTGGAGAAACCTAAGTGTCCATGTGTGTTTTTGTCGACCTAAGACGGCCTGCCAACACACACATGTGCACTTAAAGAGTGCACATAGCACTCCTCCTCTCCCCTCTCATGCACCGGCCCCGCCCCTCCCCGCACACGCTGGATGAGACAGCTGCTTAAAAATAAAATGATAATTAAATCTGATTTTATTTTTTAGCTGCTGGCTCTGCCAGTAGGGCGACGTTCCTCTGCCATTGCGGAGGAGCCGCCCCTGCATGCCCCCTTCTTCGAACTTGCTTACCTGCTGTCCCTACTGGACTGTTCTTGCTATTCTTGCTGTGCTGCTGTAACTCCTTCATTCTTTAGTCGCAGCCGGAATAGAAAGAATAGCTTGACCTTGTATAGCTTTTCATTACCTGTTCTATCACCTGTTCTATTTTGTCTCTACATTGTCTTAAATCAAGATAACGCTTATCTCTCTTGTTAAGGTTTGTAACATTTAGATTGCTTTCTGCAAAGCTGGGGGTGGGTTACCAAATCCCTGTGTATTTATTTGCCGATTGATCATTTTTTCCCCCCCAGTTTGACCTATTTTTCCATTTTATTTTTCCAAGTACTATAAAGTCTGTTAATATCAGGGAAATACAATGTGCAGAATCAAATGTAACATCCAAAATACACTTTAAACCCCTCTAAATTCATATTACATTGATTATTCGACTAAATACGCATACTGAACAATTATTAAATAAAAAACAAAATGGCGTATCTGTCCCATTTATCCATTTGCTTAATTAAACATATCAAAAATCACAAGTTTTCTAAGAGGATCCATTCATGAATTACAGTAACAAACCTCCAGTTCTTTTCAATAATCTTATCAAGTTTGGGGGGCTGACCTTTGTCTAATTTTAGATCAGAATAAACCTTACTATAGTTATGGCAACAAAAACACGTTAAGTCCTCCCAACGTTTTCATCAACCCCGAACATTTTAAATCTAGTTCAGATTTTTAATCCTGCACCAATAATATCAGCAAATTTAGTTACCACTCAGCACCAGAATTCCATAATAATGAAACATACCACAACCCCATTTGCATGTACCAACACTGCTGAGAGCAGCAATTTGGTGTTAAGCAGGAAAAGTAATAGAAAGACAAATTCAGAAAATATTGAGCATAGAGAACAAACTGGCAGGAAGAATATGATTAAAGTCCTGATCATCAACCCAACAATGTTACTATTTCTTTATTTCCAGCTGACTCCAATGCCACTATGCCCAGGAAGGAGAATGCCAAGAGGTCTTCTAAGGGGCCTCAGTGAAACTTATTTATTAAAATGTCATCATGCCTCTTGGTATTCGAATTCATAGCTGTGTAATCTAAATATTGAATGCACTGAAAAAATGACTTGTTAGTTTTGTCTTTCATCAAGATAACATTTCATTAGACTTTATTTTTCTACTTCGCGTTTACCAACTTGGAAATATGTCGAAAACACTTCCTAAAAGTCTCTAAAGCCACAGTTTAATTAGGAATCCAATTACAATTAGGGAATTGTATGGTATTCAGTGTACATCATCTGTTAAACATTGAGTTCATGCCAGAACTTTGCTTAAATATATTCTAAATGAAAACTTGCCAGAGTGAGAGGGAAATCCTCCCCGTTGAACTCTGCATGATTTCACAAAATTCATTAGTGTAATTACAGCTAGCCCAAGTAACCATACTGTTACTCCATGGAAGCCCATGGAAGCATCTTAGAAAGACAGATATTGTCTGAATGACCCACGAACATTAAAATAGCAATTTAATGAGCTATCAAATTAATCTGGTAATAATATAATTTAGAAAATTAGCTGTGCAGTGAGGATGATAGTTTCCTTGTAGTTTTCACTATAACGCATAAAATGATCCCTATGATCCGATCAGTCTGAAATTGAAACTGGTGCCGCAAAACGCAAAGATTAGCCGGCAAGGATAACTCAGTGGGTGAAGTGCCCACTTAAGAGGCCTAAAAGTAACAAGTCTGAATCCTAGAAGAGCAGTCTGCACCGTTCATTCTTAAACTTATTTATCATTCAGATAGGTAATAGTAAAACTTCTTATTCATGCATAAAATGGCACAGAAGCTTTAGGTGTCTGCTATACAATTAGTCATTGTTGTATCTTTATTAAGCTATTAATTATCCAAGGCTCAATATTAATGCAAAGGAAGCATTTAAACCACTAAATGGAGCATGTAATTGATCGAAATAGCTTAGTGATCCATTCAATGAATGCCAATTTAGCCTCTTAATTGTATCCACTAAGCCTTTAAATTATCACTTATGAATCACTAATTTCAACCAGATGTGCTGTAGGAATTAGCCATTAACCAATTGGTCATCAAAGTGAACCAATTAGCCATTTATCTGCATAAACTACATTTGGGGTTGTCACTCATGATCAGCGCAACTGTCCACGTGAATAATAAAATTGCTATGTATCCTGAACATGTTTCATTTTCAAACTCACACACATTTTGCCCTTTGAGTTCCCTTTATTTGATTTATTAAATCCTTATCTTTGAACGGTGAACTCACCCGCTTATTTATTTAGTGACAGAATGCAGCTTTCAGCCAATGACATCCGACATTCAGACAAGCTACAGGAGAGAAGACCAGACACAACACACTGATTAGCAAAACAAATGAGATTTTAGTGTCTTACTGAAGCATAGGCGTGTTCAAATAGGCGCAGATAGAGTGGACGCCTGTACCAAAACTGTGGGCTCAGTACTCTAAAAGTCTTCGTTCACAAGGGGCTTTCTTGAAATAGGGAGTGTTGGCAAGAAGAAGACACTGCAGAGGTATGGGATGAAGGTGAGAGTTATGATGTCAGAGAGAAATTTAGGAGTGGTCAGATGAATGGCCCGGAGTACAATCAAAGGGTCTTGAATCAATCTTTTAAGGGGTATTAAAGTGGTGTAAAGACCCATTGGCTGTGAAGACATGGTCACATTTGTGGACACCATAGATTATTTGTACTGCGACTTTTTTCATCAAATCAACTGGTAGACCTAACTAGATACTATTGTCATAATCCAGATGAGATAAACCAGGGCTCTGATGTCTGACAAGATAGAGACTTGTGGAATGAAAGGAAGAATCTTCATATGTGTCTTTAAGGTCAAAATACATCTTGACCACAGTTGTCGAAACTGCACGTCTGCCATCAAGCGTATAGAAACTGTGTTCTGAGAATCAGCCCACAGCGCCGGCGAGTAAATGAAAAGGCAGATTTAATAACACACAATTCTATTTGATGGTGGCATTTGTAAAAATACTCAATACAGATAATACAAATTTGGGTAGATTCCTAACAAGTTTGTGTTTTAATGATAACTGCTATAAATGCAATGGTGTAAACAGATGCTTTAATTTATGTTAAAAGTTTTATATAGCGCGGACAAGACCCTTGTGTGTATCAGAGTGCTTTACAAGCAGATATAGCAAATAAAACTCGGATTATACACAGAAACGAAAAATAGTTATGATACATCATACAAAGAATGACAGCATATAAAACATAGTTCATGTGAACTTGGACAGGAGAATAGCTTTCACTTCTTTTTTGAACGATAGAGTGGAGGGATTCCGTGTGGTTTCAGGGGGTAATGCATTCCAAATCCTAGGGGCAATCCCCGAGAAGGGGGATTTTTAAAAACGATTTGTTCATTGTTACATGAAAACTCGGATATCAGGCAAGCATGAGCCATATAACAGCCCAAAGAATCATGACAATGTCCAGTTGTACTTGGAAAAAACACACAACTGTTGTTGTTTTAAGCCATTAAATAATTAGCCCTGAAATTAAACCCAAGTTCTTCTAATGATTCACAGACACACCATTGTCGTCCATGGTCCACACACGGTCAGCCCTTGAAGACCTTTGTATAGCATTGTATTTCAGTGTACAATCGACTGTGCTTGTGAAGCACATATTCATCCTCAATGCTTCATGCAATCAAACCTAGCCAGCTCGACACATGCCCCAATGATCCCAGAAGCACTGATGTTGTTTTCCTATCCTATAACACTGCCCAATGAGGTGAAAAATTGACCTGTGATTAATGAGATCGCTCCCAGTAATAATATTGCATCACCTCATTTGTTTTCAAATTATCTTTATTGAAAATATGGTCCATCCTATGTCACAGAGTTCTTCGAATAACCCAATTGTACTTGTGTGACGAACATTGTCCCTTTAGCTGAGATGTGCTACTGTGAGCCACTACGTGGCACACAGGGAGCATTGAAATCCTACTCCTCCGGTGTGCAGGGAAAAAACTCCCATTGTGCATTGAATTATGCCATAAAATCTTACTTTCTAGATTCCTCCTTCCTCATCATGCATTTTAATCATATGTCCGGGGCCCACTTGGGTGGATTTATTTCTTCGAAAGGGCTACCCTGGGATGGCAGCAGCACTAGCCTAATGCTGACGTCTAGGTGCTGTTCTCTGAAATGCCAATGGAGCAGTCTCACTTGGCCCCCAGTGTCAACAGGAGCACTCTCCAGTGGATTCTGAACACAGTGCTGGTTGTTAATGCATGGACACCAGTGGTCTTTAACTGGGGCCATAATACAATAAGGGCACACTGTGCCTGTTTGCTCCGTGGTGCACCTTTAACTAGGTGCGCCAGACTTAAACCGGGGCAGTGCACTCTATTATTAATAGACGATATTAATGAAAGAGGGAACAGCTGATTGAAGCAGCGGGTCCACCTTTCACAGTGCAGAACTCAGCCTGCACTTTCAAAGGGGATATTGATCCCACTGTCGATGGGTGCAGTGAGTGACTGCACCTGTCTGCAGGAGGATGCATGGTGGGCACCTTTTTCAACCTTCATCTGTTGTGATGCTCTGACTGTGTGCCATCTCTTTGTGGCCCACACTCAGCTCACCTCCTGATGGCCTCTTTGCCTCTGTGTCTATGTCCACAATACAGCACAGAGGCAACATTTTCTCTCATTTGCATGGAGCATGAAAGTCCCTTTTGGATAGAGTCGGCATTAGATATATATCGGTGCTCTCTGTTTTACATATGGGGCTTCACAAGCATCTGCACCCCCTTCTGTAATCTCAAAGAGCTCGGATGGGTGCGGAAAGCATGTGCACACATCCATTTTGCCCATGTGGCACTTCATGTAATAATGTTAATGTTAAGTGGCATTTGTATAGCGCATAATGACCAATTTTCTCTTAGCGCTTATGGGAGAATTGCAAAACCATACCAGAAGTTACTTGTAACCGAGCCAACCCGGTCAGATATCATCTTGTCCCCAGGCCTGTGTGAACGAGAAGGTCTTTAGTCTTTTCCTGAATGGAAGGAGAGTGGCTTCCCTACGCATACTCTCCGGCAACTTATTCCAAAGTTGGGGAATCAGAACTGAGAAGGCTCGTCCGCACATAGTGACTTTGTCAAACCGTGGACAGGACAGCAGGCCTGCCTCGGAAGAGCAGAGGACATGACCAGGCACATATCTCCTTAGGCTGTCCTTAACGTATTCCGGTGTGCAATAAAAAGGCCCTTAAACCTGGTCCTCTGCTTAATTGGTAGCCAGTGAGGCTGTTGCTAGTGAAGTGGCATGTGTATGTCTTGGGAGCTTAAAAACCAATCTTGCTGCGTCATTCATTACTACTTGCAGCTTACCTAACAGCTTGTCTGGTAGCCCAATGTATAGTGTGTTTCCGTAGTCCAGTTGCGACACAATCAGTGCGTCTCCACAGTGCGCAGAGTTGAAAGTGATAGGAGGGGTACAAGTTTTCTGAGTTGCCGCAGCAGGCCCACACAAGGCCCTAGTACAGTGGTCACTTGATTTGACAGAGTAAGCTTGGCATCAAACTTAATGCCCAGGTTCTTAACAACAGGTACCAGTGTGGGTGTAGTGCCCAGCTCTTGTGGCCAAAGAGATTAGACCATGGATTACCTCCCGGGTTGATGGCTAGTACCTCTGTCTTATCTGGGTTTACTTTAAGTGAGTTGGCAGTCATCCAGTTCATTGTAAACCTAAGGATGTTCTGTACCCGGGGCTGTGCTTGAGGAGAGCTGTCGATCGTGTGATCAGTTGAGTGGCATCCGTGAAGTTGAACACTCGACAGTCCATTTGTGCCAAGGCCGCCACCAATGGCTGGAGGTAGATTTTAAAAAGTAGTGGGGACAGTACGGCACTGATGATCTTTTGCACACCGGATTGCAGTTGAGGTGGAGAAAGTGATTGTCTGCCATTGAGAAGAAGCCTCTTTAGTGGCAAGCCGCATGATTGGGGCTGGGCAGAGAGAAGGTCGAATATTACTTCTGGCTGAAAGTGGGAACGGCAGGTGGGACGAGGTGAAAAACTAATCCAGGCAACGGAAAGGATGAGGAAAGGGCAGACACAGGCCATAGATGCTTTTCTTCTTTATTTCTTGGCTGGACGTTGACTGTGCTTCACACATAGATGTTAATTTGGTCGAAAAGGTCACCCCAAAAACTGTGAATAAAGAATATTTTAGGTGAGTGACAAATAACTTTGGCATACCCAATGTAAACAGCTCTCAGGCGTGGTAATTGTTCTGGGTGAAACAGTTGTATCTTGTTTTGTAACAGTATTAAAGCCCCTTGTCTGAAACAGCACAGGTATACCAGATGACCAACAACTAATTAACGAGTGCTGCTCACCACTTCAATCGGTAGATCTAAAAACTAGTGAATGAGGAAATGCCTTTGCTTCCCATCATCGCCCATATGTTGTGCCACTTTGAGTCCAAGAAAGACTGCAAGAGAAAGTCTATCTAGTTTCCTCTGGCGCAGGCACATTTCAGAGCAGAGCAGTGACTTCTCTCTCATTTACACCCCTTGCCTCTTTGCAGTGTGTGCCATGGGGGTGTCCATTTGTGATAGTGCTTTTGTTGGTGAGCTTTTAAAATTATTTTATTGTATCATTGAGTGTAGCATTGCATTAAAGTTTCAGTCTTAGGCAGTGCGTAAATTATTTAAACAAAAATATAAGTGCTAGGCTCTCGTCAGGTGGCCGCCTGCACTAACCTATTTCTCCTGTTAGCGCCGCCTAAAAAAGAACCAACTACTAACCTTGAAAATGGAGAAGGGATGTGGTGTAATGGCCAGAGCTGCCTACTTTGGAGCTGGGGAACCAGGTTTGAGTCTCGGCGTTGGCTCAACACTGTGATTCTGGGCATGCCTACCGTTAATGAATGTGTCCTTAACTAGTGCTCATGAAAAGCACTGGTGTTGATGATTAAGTGCCAGTGCTGAGCACCGAAAACCGCTTGCACAAATTAAGCACTGGTCTTAGGCTTTTAGTGGGTTAACTGTGTATGGTTCATCAGTGAAAATCGCACACTCAGGTGTAAGACTTAAAGGGAGTACATCAATTTGTGATGTATATCCAAGCATCCTGCCCTTCTCAATCATGTGCTGTGGTCACATTTAGAGAGACGGAGGGAGTGAAAGGAAACATTAAACATCACACATTGTTACTTGTTCCCTTCCCTGCCAGGCTCTAAAGCCCCATCCAATTTTTCAAAATCACATTTGCACAAGACAAATGATTGAGTCTGATTGTTCTTCCATTTTGTTTTAATATCTCATTCAGTTTTAAAGTGAATGTACACCCCAAATTCAGAGTTAGAACATGAGTCATGAGCTTAACCAACATGGCGCTGATGTGTCTGAGGCAGCGATGCCCATCTGAGTGACGTGTCCAGGCCCCCAGTGAGAGCATCAGCCTAGAGGAGGGAAGTCTGGCAATTGAGAATATGTGGAGAGAGGCAGTTTGAACATGTTTTACGAGGTCGGGCAGGGAAATTTAACTTATGAAAGTAGTCATCTGTTATCGAGGCTGATCAGTCATGAGGAAAGATGTGTGGGATGGAAGGGTTGTGTTGTAAAGGATGATACAGAGTCCATCTGTACATGTAGGATACTTCTTTATTAGTAGCTTGGTTCCAGTGTAGGAGATCTGGATAGTAGGAGAAGATAGATGGTACAAAGACAGCCCCACCAGTAGCAGGCTCCCAGCAGCTCAGCCTGAGTTGACTAACTGACACTCTAACCCAGAGAGGCACTCAGGCATTCTATGATGTCATGGAACACTCTGATAGAGCAGTAAAGTGGAGAATAGAAGACAAGTAATTTACTACACATCCTCCTTCCTTAGGGACCAACAGCAGAAATAAAGACAAAGACAAGTAAGATACCTCCGACATATCATTAACAAGAAAGTACAACAATGAGATGCACATATCCAAAGGTGTATTACATGAGGTATCAGAAATTTCACTGGCATGAACAGAAATGTGTTAAGATGCAAAAATAAGTCATTTGGTTACCCCCTTTCAGGCTGCGTGGACCGGCCTCTTCCCTTCCCCTACCGGGGGCTGGGGTGGGGATTGGCCTCTGAGCTGGCCCGCCCTTCCCCTTCCTCCTTCCCCCCCCCCCCCCCCCCCCGGGATATGCTCTGAGTCCCCCCAGACTAGGATTGTTTTCCTTGTGGCATAGTTGGATATGGAGGGTGGGTTCCGGGTGGGAGGTGGGGTAATGGGTCAGTTGAGCGGACAACGCTCCCCTTGGGCACAATAGGTCGGAGGCTAGGAAGGTAATGCTCAACACTGCGATAAACTGGTGGCCTCCTTGGTGGTATTACGACATTCTTGATAAGCTTCGTAGACAACGCCACAATTGGCACAGATGGTGCACAATGCCTGAATTGTATCCTGAGCTCTCTGTATAACTAAAATGCTCAATGTAATGTGTACTATGATATACCCACTTGAAAATCCCAATAAAGGTGTTTAAAAAAAAAAAGATGCAAAAATAAGTGAATACATTAAAATTTCAAATAACATTACTACACACCCATCCCCCTCCGGAGCAGGCTCCTAACAGCTCTGCCTGAGTTGACTAACTGACACTCTAACACAGAGAGGCACTCAGGCATTCTATGATGTCATGAAACGTTCTAGCAGAGCAGTACAGTGGAGAATAGTAGACAAGTAATTTACTACAGATTGGACTCTTTACCAGTGCTTTATTTGAGCCAGTGGTTTCTGGCGCTCTGCACCGGCACTTAATTGTCAACATCAGAGCTTGACAGTTGGCGCTGTGTGGCTAATTTAGAAATTACCACACCAACAGTTAATTAGTAATTCAATATACTTTAAAATGACTATTAAGTGCCGCCCAAGCCATTCTTCTAGCTTTTGGGGCCTAAAATAGTCTGAACTGTCTCACTTGTAAGCGTGTGATGGTTAGTAGTCATGTTGGTACGGTCATTGGCAGCGCTGGCAGGGACAATGTGTGGTGCAAGCTGCAGTGACCTCCTGACGAGAGCCCTGGCACTTATGTATTTTTACAAATTAAGCACTGATGGAAAGTGTGCCTTGGGGATTCCTTGGGTGCTGGGAAGCACAGGGATATTTCATGCGAAGGAAGAGCACGGGGAGAGGTGTACTAAGTGGGAAGAGACATGGAAGAGAGCTCTTTGGTGATACAGCAAGATATTGACACAGAAAGGAGAATGGTGAAAAGAGCATTCAGTGGTGAGTGGTAGATTGGCTGTGTTCACTGCAGTGGTCAATTTGAGCCAGAGGTTGCAGATGGGGCACCCTATCATTTGTGGGGAGCAACACTTATTTTCCTTATCAGGCTTTATCCCACAGAGACAGACTGAAAAACAAACAAGGGGAAAAGAGGAGGAAGAGAAGACAGAAACATCATGACAAAGTGAGAAAGCAGGAACCTGCAATAGTGACGTGAAGGGGCTGGGAGTGTCTGGTGGTGGGTTAAAGAGGCACGAGGTGGACTCAATACTACACGGCCTTAGTATGCGGCATCCCGATCTTCTGAGCAAAACTTTGGGCCCCAACACTTTCAAAAATGAAGGACTGGTTCCTTGTCCCAAAAATGAAACTATATGTTTATTTCTTTATTTTATTTATAAAGTTTTGTATAGCGCTAAACTAGAGGGTATCAGAGCACTTTACATTCGGTGAAGACAGGATATAGTGTAAAAGCAAAAACCCATCACATAAATGAACGTAGCATAGTAAGAATGATATCTATTGCGTATCATCAATGTGGTAATCATACACCGTATCACAGTAGTAGGCAGATATATAGTCAATAGCACATAATGTGCTATCAATAGAATATAAAGTGATAATCTTAGGGCATGTAAACTTGTTTTTTTATGAAGGATGATAAAATGCTAAAAAAAAAAAAAGGGTATTCCTAGTGCCACGGTTATCAGTTTAATCTCCAATTGTATTATTTGTTTGTTCTATAAAAAAAAAAAAAAAAATGACTCTGGGTACCATATAAAAGAACTTTGGGGCATATTATCAAGGACGGCGTTAAACATTATCTCCGGTTTAGCAGCAGAAAACTGCCGCTAAAGCGGCGATAATGGACTTGATAATATGCCCTTGAGAATTCCCATAGAAGCCCATGTTCTGGTGTGAACATGGGCTTCTATGGGAATTCTCCAGGGCATATTATCAAGCCCATAAAGCGGCAGTTTTCTGCCGCTAAACCAGCGATAATTTTAACGCCGTCCTTGATAATATGCCCCCCACTGTGCAAGAAACACCTGTACCATATTATACAGTCCTCTCTTTCGGTTGGTTTTCCAAGTTATTTTCTGTTTTTGTCCATGCGCTAGATGTAGCAACGAAACAGATTCTGTGAGGGACTAGTGTAATTTTCTGTCTGTGAATCGAGGCCCTGGTACCGTCCCTTCTATTTTGGGAACTGCGGTGCGCAGCCAGAATAAAATAGATTTTTTTTCAGCTGTCGCATGGCGGGGAGGGAGGGAGCAGTTGCTGGCAGCTGTTCCCCTGCAGCCTGTGACAAGCTGTGCGTGTTCGCTTTACTTGGGTTTGTGGCCCATCCGTCTCATTAACAGTGCTTCGGGATAGTTTTCTTATCCATAGAAGCTCGTGTTAAAAACAGATGCACTCATCTGTAATGTGGCAGACCCAGAAAGCTGTGAGGTTTGAACGCCATTAGTAGGCTGCGTTTCCATTGGCCCTTTGCATCCCAGCCCAGTTCTGCCACCAAATGGTTGCATCCTTTTGATAGGCTCTTTACCATCTGTGGCGGACAGGCGCTATGCATCATTACCTACATTAGTGAATGTGTGTAGCTTCATAGTTTCTCTGACAACGCTGACCTGTTTTAGAGCTCAACTTAATTATTCTGGTTTTACTCTGCAACTCTCCAACTTTACAAAATTCAGTACACAAATGTATGAAGAGCCATGAGCTTTGCCAACCTGTTTAAATATGTACTTTTCAGATTGTCCTGGCAGGGCTTCACTCAGTTCCTCTCAATCTTATGGTGAATATTTTCTTCTTAGATTTAGAATTTTGGTATCATTAAATTGCCAAACACTTTGGGCCTTATTCTGATGGCGGTTGGACAAGCATCCGACCACCACCATTGCGGGGTGGTAACCGCCCTACTATTAGTCGGCGGTTCCACCCGACATATTCCGATGTGACCGCTCGGTCGGGGCTTGTGCTGCAGCCTGGAGAAGGGCGGCAGCACAAAAGGGTAGATTTGCAAACATCCATGCACCGTGTGCCAGGCACCAGGGGTGCACCACATGTGAACTCCTGGCCCCATAGCAGAGGGCCACGGGAGACAGGGTCCCTGCTAGGGGCCCCCAAAGTCCCTTTTTGGCTGCCTCTTCATGGTGGTGGGACCGACAGGAAAAGGTAGTCAGAAAGGGATATCCTAATCCTTATGCCCCTTTGTAGGGATTAGGAATCCGATCACTGTCTCAACAGGCTCCGTGAGCCCGTCGAAAGCAGAAGTCTTTCTTCCTGCCTAAATTGCTTCGACTGGCGGAATTGTAATCCGGCGGTCGGATCGATGGCATAGATGTCAGTGGGACCACCACAGACAGCTGTTCGGTGGTGGTCCCATCGACATTGGAATGAGGCCCTTTATTTCAACATAAATTGCACCAAAGTGACCATGTTTGATTGGTCTAGAAAGTCTAGTGCGTTCACAATTGGATGTACGTCTTACCTTCGGGGCAAAAACCTCATCTTTAAGTACCTGATCAGGTGGAGTATTGGACAGGCCTTCTTGTGTAAATTGAAGGTTTAATGGACTTTTGAAGTATTGACAAGGGTTCTACATTTTTTTAAGTCTCCATAGAGGCTATTCTGTTCCACCTCAGCAGATGAATCTGTTATCATTACAGTTTTATTTCTCACCGAAGCGTCACACATCAGAGATCAGAAACGGTACAAAAGACAGTCAATTTGTTTCTAAAGGAGTGTGAAATGAAGTAGTTAGGAAGGAGGAAAGAATCCCAGGTGAGGAATGGCAGTGTTAATCATTCCAGCATTTGCCAAAGAGACCTCTATCTGAAATCATCTGCAAGGCTGGTAGACTTGATATCACAGAGCTGGTTTCATCTTCATGAGCCTTTTTGACATTTTAAACATTTTGTCGGGCTGTTTGAGAAGAAGGCTGGAAACACTTTCCTCTGGTACCAGAAGACAAGAAGTAGTGAGATAAAATCAGTGCCTAATTTGTAAAAGAATATTTGTTGAGCCCAAATTTTTGCTCAGAAGCCTGTGGTCGGCACTATCGAAGGTCAAGGTGCTGAATTCCAAA
This sequence comes from Triturus cristatus, assembly GCF_964204655.1. NCBI lineage: Eukaryota > Metazoa > Chordata > Amphibia > Caudata > Salamandridae > Triturus > Triturus cristatus. The sequence continues at coordinate 982,036,417 of NC_140583.1, forward strand.
GCTGTCTAGTCCTGATTCCACCTCATGCCGCTTTAATCCACCACCAGACCCCCCCCCCGCCTATTCATCTCGCTGTAGCAGGTTCTTTTTAATCTCTACTTTCTCCCTATGTCACTGTTTTTATCGTACTCTTCCTCCTTCCCCCTTTTGTGTTTTTGTCATTCTTGCTTTGGATTAAAGTATGTTGGGGAAAAATAAGAAGCCCTCTCCAAAAATTAGTGTTGGTGGGCCCCAGCAGCAACCACGGGCTCAAATTAAGCACTGCAATGAATGTCCACATACCTTCTGTCTCACTTCTTTGTAGAGTGGTTTAGGATGAACGTGCATCAGTCCAGTATCCCTAAGTATTCAAAGAGCACCAGCCAGCTCTGCCTTTAAAATAGAAGGAAGCAGGCCTCATATTTCTCATATGTTAACAGCTGTCTCTTTTCCCTTGCACAGTTTCCTATATTTTGCATTTCGAGAACGCCTTTGAGTACATACTGGTTAGTTGTAAAGATTGTGTACATTGTTACGTTTGGGGATTTTGTCTCATATGTATAGATTACGTTTTAATTAACACTATTTGTGTGAGTTTTAAAAGTGTCACAGAATGCATTGGCACTGCTGTCTAATTTGGAAAGTTTGATGTTTCTAGTTGTTAAATGAAATGTTGTGACTTGTTTCTTAGTTTGTGGCGTTATGGCTCTGCTTGAGATCCCTTTGTAGGAAGCAGTAAATAGGGTCAACATTGGAATGTGGTATGTTGTCTGTGTGAGATGTTTCTTGAAAGCATTTCTCAAAGTTCTTGCATCAGTGTAAGTTTGTTTGTTCTATCTCTCTTTCGGAAGTTGGCCGAGGTTCTTATTTTTCACAATTAGTACACTTTTGTGCTAGTTTGGTGTAAGCCCTTTTAGGTAATTAAATAGATGCACCCTTAATTATTGAAACTTAGTGTGGAAAAGTCTTGTTTGAGGATTCAGGGTGGACACGTGTGACGTGTTTGGATTTTTGATTAAGGTCCTCGTGGGAAGGTCATCAAACTGAAGAGGAATAGAATGTACTTTTCTCCTAATTATGTTTTCTGTTTTTCACACTGGAAGTGTGCTGCCATTCTGTTAATTGAGGGTGACATGTTGTTCCTGGGGTTGGCTAACTATCCACTGTATGTTTGAAAAATATATTTTACCTGCAGCTGTTTACTGCGTCTGATGTACTGGAATTATATCAGTTTAATATTGCCCTATTCAGTATGTTACTCAGTGATGTATAGTAAGTGATAAATGCAAATATAATCAAACTGTAGTATTTATTTATTCATTTAGAGTTCTATAGGGTATCAGAGTGCTTTACAGAGATAACAGATTGTATACATGTAAGACATAGACAAAAGAACATATGTAGGGCTGAAGGAAAGTGAAACACTTGGGAATAAACAGGGTGTATACAATTTTCAGATCGAAATGTAGAGAAATCCAACAATTACATGTGTGGGAGTACAGGGTAAGTGCAAGGTGGATAGCAGAGGTCAGTTCAAGGTGTATCAGCAGCAAGATAAAGCAAGGCCGCTGAACGGTGTGTGCAATGCATGAGTTATGAGAGGAACTTGCCCATTAGGAAGGTTTTGGCTTCCTTTTTAAAAATTGACAGAGAGGGAATTCTTCTGATGAAGGACGGCAGTGAATTCCAGGTTCTTGGTGCGGCCCCAGAGAATGCACAATTGTACTTTTTTTCCTTTCGAAAACGGGGTGGCTTTAGCACAAGGTCTCTGGCGGACCGGGAGTTTCTGGCTCCTCCGGACACCATGAGTTTCTGGGCGAGATATGCAGGGGATTTAATGTGTAACGCCTTGTGAGTGATACATACTAGTTTGAGTTGGATTCTGCTCAAGAGGAAGCCTGTTCAGTGCCTTCAGATGCGGTGAGACGTGATCACATTTTGTTTTTAAAGTAGTCCATTCCATGAAAGTTTTGCAGACTCTGTGGCCATCTGCACATTGGCCTCAGGAACAAGGGCAGTCACGTGTCTTATCAGCACCTGTGTTTAATTGAATAACCTTCTTCTGTTTAATATTAAAACCCCAAGCCAATTTCATTAGTGCATCTCGGTTTAAGTCTGATTGGGCCGACACACATTAACCCCATCAAGGGCAAGTTCTGACAGTACTCCTCATTCGGCCTTGCACCAACCATACTGTGCATACTGAACTATATTGGGCCTTACTGGGATCCCAAATATGATATTGTGACATTAGAATGAATGTGTATTTTTTACATTTCTATTACTCACCATAGGAAATTAACTGCTGCATGCACTAGTGATAGTGATTCTGTAAGAATTAATAGAGATTATAATATTTCAATTGAAATGAAATGTTAAATAAGATATAGCCAATTCAGACATGTTTAGGTTTTTGTATTTATTTTGAGGTTATAGGAGAAATGTTTTATTTGTTATGTGCATTTCAAACAACTACATGTGATGTCACTTGCAGTGATATCACTCTGAATTATGCTATTCTCTGGGATTGTCATTTCCTGTAATATCACTGATCATGCTGATTAGCAGGTACCTGCAATCTTTGCCCGCTGGGGCTGCGTAAGACTTCTCAGTCGGCCTGGAACAGTCTCATTGTTTAGAACAAGGTAATTAAAGGCTCAATGTGAGTTGGGACGCAGAGTATAATTAAGTAGGGGTGGGGAAAGTTTTAATGATCACCTTCGTGGTCAAACAAATATGGTGAATTTCAACTTTTATGAAGAAGTATGAAGTTTGCTAAATTTTCCGCATGAAAAGGAGAGATGCTTCTGTACAATTTACTTTCACAAACAGTGATAAAGAGAAAAAACCTTGAAAAAAATGGATATGATTGTATCAGGGTTTCATTTTAAATAAGGGGAAGAGGTGTGGCGCAGCAGCCAGAGTGGCTGACTCCGTAGCACTTGGCTCACGGTTCGATTGCCAGCGGCAGCTAAGCTCTGCACCATGTAACTCTGGGCAATAGCTCACTTATTCTCCCTGAGGGCCCTCAGCGCCTGGAAACCTTAGGGGTGATATGTTTGTGCTTTACAAATATGGATTACAAATACCAAGTGCAAGATGTGCAAAGACTGGATTCCAAAAAAGTAATCGCAAACTGTGCAGCGACTTTTTGAAATCTGACCTATGTGTCACTAGGACGGTTTGCAAAATAGGGAATAACACGAGGTGGCAGAACTATCTGCCTAATTAATATCCATTAGGTGGGTCACAAGTTGAGACCCCCTGTGATTGACTACAATTTCAGGGATGGCCGGTAAATGATAGCATCTCAAAATGCCTGTGATTCCATTTAAAAACGTCAATCTTTTTTTTAAGGTGCCACATTCCCTTAAAGGAAACTGGACAGCTTTTCACAAAAAAAGTTAGCAATTTTAAAAAAACTTCTGAGAGACGAAGCAGTCCTGTGGACCACTGCCTACTGTCACCTTCATTACCACACTGATTCCCAAAGGTGTTCAAAGGGGATCCCTTCCCCTTTGTGAATCACTCCAGCTCTGGAGTTTGTGACTGGAATTGCTGTTGCAAATCAGTGGTACATACCTTACTGACTCGTGATTTGGAAGTTACGTCCAAAACATGCCCCTTAAAATTTTTGATTCAGCATGGGTTGGAAACCTCATTTTCCAATTCAGAAAAGAAATCTGAATCTCAAAATGGGGTTAATGCATTAGAAAAATAATTTTTGCAGCCATAAGCCCAAGATTGTTGTGAATCGCAAGCTTTGTGACGGCAAAGCCCCTTAGTACCCCTGGCTTCGAGCACTTAGAGTGCTCCTTCATGGACCTTTTGCAATCTCTACTGATCTATACTAATGCTGTCATGGCAAGGCTCAGTCTTTGAGATTGTAGGTTTCAGGAATCAAGGACTTTAGTAAATCTCCTTTGCTGGGTCTCACATTTGATTGTTGTTCAGGCTGACACACTTCGAAGGACTCCATCCCCCACCCCTCACCCGATTGTTTCAGACATTACTTGCCGATAAGATATTTAGGAGATCTAGTGAAGCATGTGAGCTATATAAAGAGCTTACGGGTTTGGAGGTCAGTCGACAATCTTGCAGTCAAGAAGGAAGGTTTTGAAAAAATATTATTTACCCAAGAATGAAGCCGTTAGACTGTCATAGGATAATCAATTAAAGACTCAACATATTGAAAACGCCTCCTGAACCTCCCCCCCGCCCCGAATGCCTTCAGTCACAGGACCAATTTCACTGTAGTTACTTGGTTTGTTGAATTGTTTACCTCATATGTAATTGTGTTTATAAATATCCACTTGTGCTTCTATAAACCTTCACTGCTTGACTCTTGTGTACTCTTGACTTTACCTGAATCCGCTGCCATCTGTCACTCCGTATGCATGTTCTCAGTAAATCAAGAAAAAACATTGTCATTCGCTATGAAATGTCAAGTTCCTTAAACACACCTCCTCTACAATCTTTGCAAGCAATGGAAAGGGGACAAGTTTTTAACGGAATAGACATAAATGTATCTAGAATAATTGTTAATTTCTAGCAGTTTGCCATGAGTACCTAGGGACTCGGATTTACATTAAAAAGCATGTACCATCGGGCAATGACAGCATGTCAACCTCCACGTGTAGACAATAGCTATACCATCAGGAAGTGGCTACATGTTGTCTTGCATAGTGTGTATACCACTGGTGAATGGCAAAATGTGCCCTTTCGATCATCGGAGGTATAGATAACCTTGCTCATAGATCTAGGGGTCTCCAACCTTTTCTGTACTGAGAGCTACTTATGTTCAATGAAACTCATTGAGAGCCACTAATATTATGAGTGTTGTATAATTACATTTTTTACATTTTTATAATAATTCAACCAAGCAAAAGCTTTTTAATTTAATAATCTGGGCTGCACACAGGTGAGCTACTCAGAGGTAGCTGGAGAGCTACGGTAGCTCACGAGCTACTGGTTGGAGACCCATAGAAGTGTCGGACAATAGAAGCAGTTGTTCTTACAACTTTCAAAAGTACATATTCCCTCACGTAGTCGCTGTATGTGTCCTTGAAATTATCAGCAGCCTTTACACCATCTGCCTGTAGCTGCACTTGCCCTTGCAAGTATCATCAGTCCATATACATTCAGGCAACAGCACCACTTACGCTTGCAAATATCAGCAGTCTAGATAAATCTGTTAACAGCTGCACATGCAAGTATCACCAGTCCATATACCATTTGGCAATAGCACCACCTACACTTCCAAGTATCAGCAGCCCATATATCATCTGGCAATAGCACAACTTATGCTTGAAAGTGTCAGCAGTCTAGATACCATCTGGCGATAGCACCACTTACACTTGCAAGTATCAGCATGCCATACACGATCTGGCAATAGCATCACTTACACGTCCAAGTAGCAGCAGCAGTCTAGATACCATCTGGTAATAGATGCACTTGCAAGTATCATCAGTTTATGTACCACCTGGTAATAGCACCACCAAGTATCAGCAGCCTAGATACCATCTGGCAATAGCATCACTTACACTTGCAAGTATCACCAGTCTATATACCATTGAGCAAAAGCTGCACTTGCAAGTTTCAGCAGTCCATATACCATCTGGCAATAGCACCACTCACACTTGCAAGTGTCAGCATGCCCTTTATCATCTGGCAATAGCATCACTTACACTTGCAAGTATCAGCAGTCCATATACCATCGAGCAATAGCACCACTAACACTTGCAAGTAACAGCAGGCCATATACGATCTGGCTAGAGCTGCACTTGCAAGTATCATCAGTCTGTATACCACCTGGTAATAGCACCACTTGCCCTTGCAAGGATCAGCAGTCTAGATACCTTCTGGTAATAACTGCACCTGCAAGTATCAGTAGCCCGTATACCATCTGTCTATAAGATCAGCTACACTTCCAAGTATCAGCAGCAGTCTTAAAACCATCAGGCAATAGCTGCACTTGCAAGTATCATCGGTTTATATACCACCTGGTAATAGCACCACCAAGTATCAGCAGTCTAGATACCACCGGGCAATAGCACCACTTCCCCTTGCACGTATCAGCAGTCTAGATACCTTTTGGTAATAGCTGCATCTGCAAGTATCAGTAGCCCATATACCATCTGTCAATATCATCACTTACACTTCCAAGTGTCAGCAGCAGTCTAGATACCATCAGGCAATAGCTGCACTTGCAAGTATAAGCAGTCTAGATACCATCTGGCAATAGCTGCACTTGCAGGTATCAGCAGTCTAGATACCATCTGGCGATAGCTGCACTTGCAAGTATAAGCAGTCTAGATATCATCTGGCAATAGCTGCACTTGCAGGTATCAGCAGTCTAGATACCATCTGGCGATAGCTGCACTTGCAAGTATAAGCAGTCTAGATACTATCTGGCAATAGCTGCACTTGCAGGTATCAGCAGACTAGATACCATCTGGCAATAGCTGCACTTGCAAGTATCAGCAGTGTAGATACCATCTGGCAATAGCTGCACTTGCAAGTATCAGCAGACTAGATACCATCTGGCAATAGCTGCACTTGCAAGTATCAGCAGTGTAGATACCATCTGGCAATAGCTGCACTTGCAAGTATCATCAGTCTATATACCATCTGGCAATAGCTGAACTTGCAAGTATCCTCAGTCTAGATACCATCTGGCAATAGCTGCACTTGCAAGTATCATCAGTCTAGATACCATCTAGCAATAGCTGCACTTGCAAGTATCATCAGTCTAGATACCTTCTGGTAATAGCTGCACCTGCAAGTATCAGCAGTCTAGAGACCATCTGGAAACAGCACCACTTACACTTCTAAATATCAGCAGCAGTCTACATACCATCAGGCAATAGCTCCACTTGCAAGTATCATCAGTTTATATACCACCTGGTAATAGCACCACCAAGTATCAGCAGTCCTTATACCATCTGGCAATAGCATCACTTACGCTTCGAAGTTATCAGCAGCCGCCTAGATACCATCAGGCAATAGCTGCACTTGCAAGTATCATCAGTTTATATACCACCTGGCAATAACACCACCAGGTTTCAGCAGTCTAGATACCATCTGGCAATAGCATCACTTACACTTGCAAGTATCAGCAGGCCATATACCATCTGGCAATAGCACCACTTACACTTCCAAGTATCAGCAGCAGTCTAGATACCATCAGGCAATTGCTGCACTTGAAGGTATCATCAGTTTATATACCACCTGGTAATAGCATCACCAAGTATAAGCAGTCTAGATACCATTAGGCAATAGCATCACTTACACTTGCAAGTATCAGCATGCCATATATCATCTGGCAATAGCATCACTTACACTTGCAAGTATCAGCAGTCCATATACCATCTAGCAATAGCACCACTAACACTTGCAAGTAACAGCAGGCCATATACGATCTGGCTAGAGCTGCACTTGCAAGTATCATCAGTCTGTATACCACCTGGTAATAGCACCACTTGCCCTTGCAAGGATCAGCAGTCTAGATACCTTCTGGTAATAACTGCACCTGCAAGTATCAGTAGCCCGTATACCATCTGTCTATAAGATCAGCTACACTTCCAAGTATCAGCAGCAGTCTTAAAACCATCAGGCAATAACTGCACTTGAAAGTATCATCGGTTTATATACCACCTGGTAATAGCACCACCAAGTATCAGCAGTCTAGATACCACCGGGCAATAGCACCACTTCCCCTTGCACGTATCAGCAGTCTAGATACCTTTTGGTAATAGCTGCATCTGCAAGTATCAGTAGCCCATATACCATCTGTCAATATCATCACTTACACTTCCAAGTGTCAGCAGCGGTCTAGATACCATCAGGCAATAGCTGCACTTGCAAGTATAAGCAGTCTAGATACCATCTGGCAATAGCTGCACTTGCAGGTATCAGCAGTCTAGATACCATCTGGCGATAGCTGCACTTGCAAGTATAAGCAATCTAGATATCATCTGGCAATAGCTGCACTTGCAGGTATCAGCAGTCTAGATACCATCTGGCGATAGCTGCACTTGCAAGTATAAGCAGTCTAGATACTATCTGGCAATAGCTGCACTTGCAGGTATCAGCAGACTAGATACCATCTGGCAATAGCTGCACTTGCAAGTATCAGCAGTGTAGATACCATCTGGCAATAGCTGCACTTGCAAGTATCAGCAGACTAGATACCATCTGGCAATAGCTGCACTTGCAAGTATCAGCAGTGTAGATACCATCTGGCAATAGCTGCACTTGCAAGTATCACCAGTCTATATACCATCTGGCAATAGCTGAACTTGCAAGTATCCTCAGTCTAGATACCATCTGGCAATAGCTGCACTTGCAAGTATCATCAGTCTAGATACCATCTGGCAATAGCTGCACTTGCAAGTATCATCAGTCTAGATACCTTCTGGTAATAGCTGCACCTGCAAGTATCAGCAGTCTAGAGACCATCTAGAAACAGCACCACTTACACTTCCAAATATCAGCAGCAGTCTACATACCATCAGGCAATAGCTCCACTTGCAAGTATCATCAGTTTATATACCACCTGGTAATAGCACCACCAAGTATCAGGTGTCCTTATACCATCTGGCAATAGCATCACTTACGCTTCGAAGTTATCAGCAGCCGCCTAGATACCATCAGGCAATAGCTGCACTTGCAAGTATCATCAGTTTATATACCACCTGGCAATATCACCACCAGGTTTCAGCAGTCTAGATACCATCTGGCAATAGCATCACTTACACTTGCAAGTATCAGCAGGCCATATACCATCTGGCATTAGCATCACTTACACTTGCAAGTATCAGCATGCCATATACCATCTGGCAATAGCACCACTTACACTTCCAAGTATCAGCAGCAGTCTAGATACCATCAGGCAATTGCTGCACTTGAAGGTATCCTCAGTTTATATACCACCTGGTAATATCATCACCAAGTATAAGCAGTCTAGATACCATCAGGCAATAGCATCACTTACACTTGCAAGTATCAGCATGCCATATACCATCTGGCAATAGCACCACTTACACTTCCAAGTATCAGCATCAGTCTAGATACCATCTGGCAATAGCTGCACTTACAAGTATCAGCATTCCATATACCATCGAGCAGTACCTGCACTTGCAAGTATCAGCAGTCTGTATACCATTGGGCAACAGGCCATATACCATCTGGCTAGAGCTGCATTGCAAGTTTCAGCAGTCCTGGCAATAGCATCACTTACACTTGCAAGCATCAGCATGCCATATACCATCTGGCAATAGCACCACTTACACTTCCAAGTATCAGCAGCAGTCTAGTTACCATCAGGCAATAGCTGTACTTGCAAGTATCAGCAGTCCATATACCATTGAGCAGTACCTGTACTTGCAAGTATCAGCAGTCTGTATACCTTCGGGCAGCAGGCCATATACCATCTAGCTAGAGCTGCACTTGCAAGTATCAGCAGTCCTTATACCATCTGGCAACAGCACCACTTACATTTGCAAGAATTGCCTGCCTATATACCATCTGGCAATCGATGTAGTTGCCTTTACAATAATCTGTAGAGTCCATATGTATTATTGCTGCACATGCTCTTGCAAGTATCAGTACTGTATATACCGTTTGGCAACAGCTGCATGTGTTTTTGCAAAGATCCATAGAATATATACATCACTGGGTGATGCCTGTAGATATCCGTGCAATTATCAGCAGTGTGTACATGTATGCCAATGATTGACCTCCCCTGTACAAATTTATGTCATATATATGCTGTTGGTCAGTATATGCATAGTCCACTGAGATTATCATCATAACATTGCTCTGTATACATGCCATCTGTTAATAGCTGCAGATACTGAGACAAGCATTAAACATATATCTGTTCCTGTGAAATGGCTCAACATGTCCCTGAAAGTTTTAGACATGTAAGGTAGATGCATGTTCCCTTTCCACATATCCGTAGTATGTATACACTAAGGGGCAGTGCCTGCACAGGTCCTTGCAAGGATCAGCAGCAAATGCACCATAAAGAAATATAAACAGTATATATGCCAATAGTCAATGACTGCCAGTGCCAGCATGAACTTTAATCATACCACCAGGTGATGGCAACACTTACCTTTAAAAGTATTTTGGAATTATAACACTTTCCGTTCCTAATCTGTAAACTGGTGTTGCTTGTAACTAGTGGTGAGTAGAAAGACACTCTGCTTCACAGTACATCTCACTTAACTAGTTGTTTCGTACATCCTTCTTCTTAGCCAGTTACTTTAAAAGTACCTTGTCCCACCTCAAACCATGTTGCTTCAATTTTGTGGTGACGGTGATGTATTTTCCCATGTCTGTTAATGCATCATGATTCCATCAGCAAATACTGAATTAAATTGTTTGTTGTAGCCCTGCCTTTTCCACTCCTTAAAATCTGGCTTTTCTGAAACAGGTTTAATGTCCAAGAGTAGTCTTGCTTTCAGTCTCCATATAAGAGTGTATACTTCCATAGTCCTTCATCCAACTTTGCGCACTCCACACTTTTAACAAATGCAGTGACGCCTTCTTCATACATAATAACAGTTCTAAATGATGAAGAGAAACTGAACATGGGATATAACACAAAAGAGCCATGTTTAAAAGAAGTTACTTAGTGAAATAAAATTATACTGCTGAATAATAACAATAACCCGGTATTTGTAAAGCGCGAACAAATCACCCCTAAGGGTCTCAAGGTGCTGGGGGCCGTCGGGGAGATTAAGCGAGCTATTGCCCAGAGTCACATGGTGCTGGGCGGAGCTGCCGCCAGTGATCTAACCATGAACCACGTGCTCCGGAGTCAGCCGCCCTGGCTGCTGCACCACACCGCTCCGCACTGCCAAAGAAGAGCAATCGCTTAAAATAGTGATGATCGGAAAAATTTGTTAGATTTATCATTCCAGAATTTTTGCATATGTTTTCACTTTTGAACTTTTTTATAACTATTTTGATACTTTTAGCTCCTTACAGCAATTTACTTATGTTGTATTTTTATGACAAATGTTCGCGCTTAAATGAAATGTGAAAAGCATCCTTCTATGATTCTATAAGTAGAATTTGCGTATACAAGCATTATTTTTCCTATACATTTACTGTATGTAGTGTGACATGCACTAATTGGCCCCCTCTGGTTCCCGTAGTGCTGCAGATAGTTTAACCAAACGTTCAGCCCCATGGATTATTTTATGTGAGAAATACCAAAATGTTTAATGAAGAACTGCCATTATGATCAAATGTTGGGTATTTATTCTGTGAATTATTATATCTGTACGCACACGCTACGATCGATGACTCTGTACGACAAGTTACATATGGACCTTGTGACATTGATGTTTCTAGTTAACAATGTTTATTTGCGGTTAATTCATTTTATAGCATATTCCGTACTGCGACAATTGTATATCGTAAATGTTGACATCTTTACCATTGCCAAGATGTATACAAATGCTGCCCCAACACCACCTGGGCAGGCTGTGTCTGTCAATAATAACATTTATTGTGAAACAAAAGAAATTCCAAAATGTTAACCCCTTGGCTGCGGCAGGAATTCCGCCGCAGCGCTGGGGGGGGTTTGGGGGCAGCGTGGTGGGGCTGTGCTCATGACGGAGCCACTCCGTCATGAGTCACGGTTGAGCTGTGCTCATGACGGAGTGGTTCCTTCATGACTCCGCCCACGGCGCTAATCGCCCGCACAGGCGGGGAATTAGCGCCGCGTGGGAGGAGCGGCCACCAACGGCAGCGGCATGACGGAACCACTCCGTCATGAGCACACGGCACCCGTGGCTCATGACGGAGTGGTTCCGTCATGAGCGGGGAAAGGGGTTAAATACATTTGTAACATAAGCAGAATTTGCGAATGACAGGAAATTATAGTAAAGAGAGTGAGTTCAGGTCAGACATGCCTTCCTTCAGTCAGTGCTGTGTGGAGAACTGAAAGTGTTAATTTCTCTTTTATGCTCCTTTGGATGATGCTCCCTCGATAACTGGTAACTGGCAGCAGGTGGCATAGTTCCATTTTTGGTGGCATTTGTGTCTTACATGTCCTCTTTCTGTGATGGAATGGACTTTGAAGGGTGAGATGAGATTCGCAGCTCTGCACTGGAAAAAGGAAAAGTCTGCACTTGGATTGATTGCGAGAAAAAGATATACTGGTGTCTGCAGTGGGGAGATCACGCTGATCCGGTAACTTTAATACCATAGAGAGAAAACAAATACGAATTCTCATGAGCATAATTTCTACACTGATGATTTCTTTTAGATTATTTTGTTTTGAAAGAATATCTCAGTGAGAAATTAGCCAGGACACCATAGGCGCCGAGTCAACCCCCATGGCCATGGCCTACTTGGGTGCATCAGTTCATGCATGGTGTCAGTAAATGCCCTTGGTCACTATGTTACTGTATACATTTTCAGACCAAAGGAATCCATCACATTTTTTTTTCCATGAATGACTGAGCAAAGTCTGGAGAAGGCCCGAATCAATTAGGTCTCAACTGTATCAAGGCGGTTCCAGAGTATGTAACCACAGTTCATTGGGTTTAGTTGGTTAACTCAACTTCCAAAAGTACTTCCCTCTGGGCCTAATCGTGAAAACTGCATAGCAAACATGGCTGTAGATAGATATTACCAATGTACGCCCAGCTTTCTGATGGACCCGCTTTTCCCATAACATACGTGGACCTCAAAATATTGTTAGATTGTTACACTTACACAAGGGTAAGGTGCCCAGAGAGGGTCCAAGGAAATGTGTAGATAGAACTAGAGAATTAATGACCTATAGGGAAGGGGCATATTTACCCTAAAACTTTTTTGACGTGAGGGACCTTAATCTACATGTGGGACCCTAAACTGCTCAATATGACAATTAGTCTAACAAGTATTGTAGGGGTTCCCACCCTATCCAGATTTAGGGGTGTGGGAGGAGGGGAATTGATTAGGAGTGGGTTGGCTTCAAAAAGGAGATATTTTGTTTAGACTTCCAAGATCCACCAGTTCCACACCTTTCAACATGGAATGTCAGGAGCCCGTTTAATGTTATGTTTCCCAGCAGTTTACTGAACTATTTGCTATTGCCATCTTGGCTGATTCACGGGGTCCCGGTACTGTGCCCTGTCGGGGATCCGGGCAAGGAATGTGCAAAGTCAAATGTGAACTAGCCATGTAACAAAAACTGACCTATGTGCATGAGTTGCTTTTTCACTTATTGTTTTCTCTTTGGACTGCTCTGTTGAGATGTTCCTCTGGAAAAATCCCAAAATAAAGATGTTTAAAAAAAACAAAAAAAAAGACATTATCAACCCACTATTGAAGTTTCCTAAACCACGTCAGACCGTGGTTTGTTCATGAACATTAGGCAACAAACAAACACAGGGGTTATTATTTTTATTTTTCTATGGGAAGTAACCAAGTTTTCGATGTGAGGCTAGAAGCGGCAGTGGGAAAGAGGGGCCTGTAAGGAAAGAGAATTTAGCTTTTTTCTGCACATTTTAAGTGAGGTTGCTGCCTCCTTCGGTTGGGATCACACTGCTGAGTAAGGATCTCTGTCCCCTTAAATAAGTAGTTGCGCCGCAGCTGTAAAAGCCAGTGTGGTGGAAAGCCTCGCGTACGCAATCCCCAAGGTTTTTCTGAACTCTGAGCTGAATGTTTCACACAAAGGGACTTGTCTTCATGTTTCACCAACGCGTTGGTTTTTGGCTCGGGTTTGAGCACGCACCTGCCTCTCGCCCATTTATTCAAGGTAGGCGTCCTGTGTGGAAATTGCTGCCTTTCCTAAAATAACTCGAACAGCCGTTTCAGTGTCTGGCTGCTTGATTTAGTGAGTCTGAAGGGCATTAACTATTAGTGCATTAAACCAGGGCGAGTGTATTTGTGGCTGGGAGTCAGTTGGAGATGTTAATGCCTTATACATACATGTATTCCACTAGACTGAAATTGTAGGTTACTGTAGGATCACCTGTTGAGACCTTTGCCTCGCCCAGCCGTACTCCCATCACAAGTTGGATGGTACTGGAATAATAGTAAAACTACGTGCAATTTTACAGTTACTGTGCGGTAAATCCACTCCAGCACCTCCCAGGTATGAGTTAAGCTCTATGCAATGGGGAATTTTTGTGGGGCGGAGTTTTATATAGCGTAAACGCGGCCCAAAGGTATCTGAGCGCTTTACATGAGCACCAGTTGCATTACAGATGGACACATTCATGTTGTTAGGCACAGGAGATTAAATGATTTGCCCAGAATCACAGGATATTGAGCATCCTTGCCGAGATTGAACCCGGATCCCCAGCTTCGAGGTCGACCGCTCTAGTCGTTAGGCTGGAATGTTTCCAATCACAAAGCCACTTCGAATTCCCAGTTCAATGGAGTTTAATGCATACATTTCCCATCTGCTCTGAGGATGTGGGGGGTCTGTGGGTGGGCTGAAGGTGGAGGGAGTCTTGTGCAGGGAGAAGGGGCAGAAAGGGAAAATTAACTTCTGGGAGCGGGGAGAATTTATATGCCGACCCCTGTTAGGAAAGCAACAGAGCTGGAGATTTGGCTGCTGCTGCACCCAAAGCTTCCTGCCATTTTACAAAGCAGATTTACGAAGCAGAATAATAGCCGGCTAAAGTTGGGTCACCCCACTGAGAATCCGGTGGAGTGGTATCCGCTCCGCCTGACTCCTAATGAGGGCCTTAGTGGCAAATATGCTCCAGTGTGACAACAGTGTTGCGACTTGCTCAGTATTTAAAGTATTACCACCCTTCTAGTTTTTTAATGCACTTTGATCATCTTTTAGAACAAATACCTTTTAAAAGCCAATAAATTGGGATACGCGTGTGGTCATTTATTCACTTAAATAGAGAATACAGGGCTCAAAATGAGACAGTTTTCTCCACAGATAGCCAGGGTAGTTCACCCTAGATTGGGAGTCACTGCTCCTCACATTCGACTGTCTAATACTTTGATTCTTGCATAAGCAACTCTAGTACCCACCATGAATGTACATTAGCTACGTCCAGACTAGGTCTCAATGGCTGTAACCATGGAGTATTTTCAGGTTAATCACAGACAATACAAATGAGTTCAATTTATTTTGTTTAAATCATTCTGATGTAGAAATCCTGACAATCTGCAGCTGATTTGGCCCTCCTGGACATATGCTGGATTCTCCACTTTTCTTTCTTCAGTTCCTTGCCGATATAGAAGAATTTGTGTTCAGAAGAGGTAATGGTGCATTGCCATAAAAGGTACTGAGAAAAAGCCAGGTGTAGCCAATGAAGGTAAGTGCGGTGGGGCAGGGAGGATGGGATTTAGCATACGACGATGAGAGAAACTTAAATAAAATTACTTTTTTTACATTTAAGTTTCCCTCATCATCGTATGTCGATTCCCACCTCCCCCGCCACACCGCTCTTACCTGCAGGGGCCGTGCCTGGAAAAAGTAGTTGATTAGTTAAAGGAATTGAAGTTGTCGTTCAAATCCATGACTACAGACTTAAGTCATACCAAGCCACAGTATTATTCTTAGATGGAACTGGCAATGAATAATTCAATGGAATAGTGGATTTAAAGCAGAATTCAGTCAGTTGTTCATTGGCTGAAATATCTTCCTCCATGCCCTACAAGAGCCATTACATTTTTACGAAGCTCACAAGCTTTTCAGTACTCTGTAACTGAAGTTCCTTCATGCCAGTTCCTCCAATTGTGTACTTGCTGTGTGATAGTTAGCAAAGGGCTACCAAGGAGGGTGGCAAGTCCCATCTCTTTATTAGACACAGTTTGGGAAGTAGGGACATTTTAACAAGTTGGCGAGTCCAGTTTTGGAAGGTCTGAATGGTTCTCCACAAATATTTCAGAAGGTTACCCCATAATATATGGAATCGTCCTTAACGCTCTCAGTATTGTAAAGAAACTTCACCCAATTATGAAATAAAGTGGTTTTTCTGCTTAGTATAAGTGACCGGAAAGTTCTGGAAATTATGAAAGCTATAATAGAGAGGTATGTTAGCCTTCAGACCCATTGCATCCTAGGTTATGGAAGAAGAATGGGGTTTCTGTGGACGCCATACATTTGTAACGGTTCACCTTCTGTAAAAAGCTCAATCTTTGCAGAGGCATTTTCATAGACTTGAGTCACTCCCTTTTTCAAGAACTTGGATTTAACCCAAAAGAGGTCTCAACTACCACCTCCTGTGAAGATGGTGTGCTGCTGGGCCGTGAAGCTGGTGCTCGTCCAGGATTTTGTCTTATACAAACTTTTGGATTCCTTTCATTCAAGCTTCAGGTAATGTAAAAGGTGCTGCTCCTTGGACACTCTTAGAGCTTTCCAATATTTTATATACTCTAAAATTCTGAGAATGGATGGTGTATTATGTAATAAGTCAAAACTATCTTGAACTGGTAATCACTTTTAAGGTACAAGTACAATTTTGGTGGTTGTTTAAATTAGAAACAAATGCCAATCTGTGTGGCTCAGACACAGCTCACTGGCCACTCCACTTTTCCTCTTCGGTGTGAACCTCCGGAGGTCAAAAAAGGTGCGATTTCACTGGTAAGCAGGTAACTCCCATTGGTATCTGTGGCTAAAAGAGGAAAAGATGATGTTTACCAGTATTAATAACATACATATGCATTACTTCTGACAGCACAGCATAAATGCGATGTTTTACCTGAAGATGGTAAACTTCAAGTGATAAATACCTTAAGCAGCAAAAGAAATACAAAAAAATTGAATAATGAAATCTGCAACCATTCAGAAAGGGCATCCAATTTCAATTTGTTCCTTCACAGCTGATTGGCTTTGACAATATAACCAATTTTTTATTCAACAGGGTCACAGTAAATTATGTTCTTGACAATAGGGAACAGTTCATCAAGAATTTGTTGACAACTGAGCTAATTCAAAATAAAATTATGCCCACCAGATGAGCACTAAACAAGATCTCCAAGTTATTTCCCGTTCTTCTCAGGGTAGCTTTTATACAGTGTGAGAAACTGGTTAATATTAACATGAACTGCTGTCCATTTATCGCCACCATCGTTAGTTGAGAATTAGAATGGTATTCCTGCTAAAAGTTCCTGGCCATCTGGAGAATTCAGAAATCTCATTTTTAATAACCCTGACTTCTGTTGCTAGTCCAAGCTTTGTTTGGTCCCACAGAACATGGCTTTTGGGCTCATCACCTAAAGGAGTTTCATCTCCCCCCCCATTTTCTCCTTAAGGAATTTGAAGTAAATGCTGCATTTTGTTTGATGTCTTTTCCTTGAGGTTCCTCATTTATCTTGTACAAAGATTGCAACACATTCAGAATGTGACCGTGCACCTCCGTGCATGAGCTGACGGATGGGATCACATCACTTCACAAGGCCACTATCCGATGGCCAGCAGTCTCCAAAAGAATTCAAACAAGTTTCTGGTGTACAGTGCACGCGACAATGTGGAGCAGTCACACTTTGCTCCCCAAACTCTAATTTGCAGATGATTTTTCATGGGCTGAGATGGCCCTATGAAAGTCTTAATTTATGAAAGAAGGGCCTAATAATTCAAAGGTAAAATGACAATGAATCTGAGGACTCTTTACCTTAATGTTTAACAGTTTATGGACCAGATTTACCAATGTTTTTCCTTATTTTAGACAGCCTTAAGATGGTGTGTCCTCACCTAGTGCAGTCTATTGACTTCCTAAGGCATGGAGTTGTATTCATAAAGAAGCCAACATGTAGCATGGGCCCTATGCTCTCTCGTGCCAAGCGGGCATCAAACATGGTGAGATATCAGCCCAAGTAAAGCGAGGAACATCAGAAAAGCACATATTCCAATAGCAAATTTGGAGGAAAATCAAATTCTGTCTTTCAGGGAGAGATCAACTGGAAGAAGAGTAATTTAGATATGGAGACACAAACATTGTTTCATGATTGCACGTTGAGAAGATAAGTACAAAGAGCAGGCACCTCAGAGACTAGAAAAAACGTACCTACTACAAAAATGTTTCTTCTGTAGCACAAGTGACAACAGAGCCAGTCTAAGAAATTGCTGTTAGTTCTGGATGTCGGAAGCATATATTAAGAGGCCATTCTTATTCAGTTCACTGATTTCAGCTGTGACTCTCTCTTCATGAATCAATATGCAACATCAATATGTCAGGAACATTTATAAATAGTTCTGTCTTTTTCAGTTCAGGATGCTTCATTATGAATCTCTTTTACGAGTTCATATGTAATAAGAATCTTCATCTTATTGGTAAGGCACTTAAAGATTTGTTTCTCCTCAGATAATAGTCAGTGTGTCCATTTTTGAGCTCAGCTAAGTCTAAGTCAAACGGCGACAGTGTCGCTCGTAAGATCAACGCTGAAAATACAAATGAGCACCTTCCTTGGAATGTTGAGAGTTGGACAGCCCGGCAGGATCCTGAAATTGGAGATGTTACCTACTTGCTTAAGAGACAGCCCAGACATTTATGTGCTCAGACCGATAACAGCCTCAGAACCAATTAATAACATTGATTGTTTATTGATGTCCTTATACATCCTTGCCTAGGAACCAAGACCCTAGCTGAGAAATAGACAATAACAAGCAGTCTAGATTGGCTCTGCTGTCAATTGTGCTACAGAATACTTTTTTTGTAGTAGGTACGTTTTCTCTAGTCACTGCTCTTTGTACTTATCTTCTCAAGCTGCAATCTTGAAACAATGTGTGTGTCCTCATATCTAAATGACTCCTCTTTCAGTTGATCTCTCACTGAAGAACAGCATTAGTTCCCCCACCCAAATTTTATATTGGAACATTTCATTTTCTGTTGCTCGTCCCTGAACTTGGGCTGATCTCTGACCATGTTTGATACCCGCTTGGCACTTGAGAGCATAGGGCTCTGTTCTTTTCCTGAGGAAGGACTGATGTGTGAATTTACTAAGTGATTGTTCATCTCTGCAGAAGCAAATAAAGCAGGGTGAACTTGAGGTGGCAGAATATTGTTTGGCTAGCATATGTTTCCAAGTAAGTTTGAATACATACACGAGGGCTTGAGCATGTTTTTTAAACGTGTTTTGGGGACAAAAAGGTGTTCCCGAGTGATAGTACTTCTACTTTCATTAGTTAGGATGGGTCTCAACCGATTCACCACTGTTTTTAAGGTTTGGTATGGTGCAGACCAGTTATACTTTTCAATAGCTCCATTATATCAGCCTTTCTCCAGAATTGTGCAGGGATTTTTGCTGGCATCTCTCCCGGTTCTCTGATGTTTTCTCCTTTTTCCCAATTCGTTTTTTCTTCACTTGTGAGAGAATGCCCAATTTTCATTTGTCCAATCACCTCTTTCTGCTTCAGAAGATTGAACTTATCTAAAAACGTCCCTATTATTTTCTGCCACCTATTTCAGACAGCTCATGGAAATCCACAAAGCCCAAATTTTCTCTCTGTGTTTTTCCTTAACACATCAAACCAGAAAGAAAAGGTGAATGCCCTCCTTGGGTATAATCTTGCTCCCCCTTTATGAATTTACAAAGATTCCCCTCTTGCATATCATTTTTTTTTTGCCAGTCTAATGATCATTCCCTCTTTAAACTTAGCTATCCTTGTCTGATCTCACTCATTGGTTATGTCATCGAGTAGCCCTGTATCTCTTTTAGGATTTCCATTCATTCTTTTTTTGTACTTTTATAATTTCAAAGGATTTCTAACCAATGTGTGGCACAGGCAGTAGTGTTCCCAAACCACTCCTCGATCACCTTGGGGTTTGGGTTTTCATTTTCATAGCGTTGACTAGTTAAGCTTCTTAGCACCCTTGGGACCTGTCTGACATCCACACGGTTGTGCAACAATGCAGCCTCTCACTATTTCTTCAATAACGTTTGGAGAGTTTATTGAGCCTGTCCTTTTTCTATTTCAGTAATAAAACTGGCAGTTGGTGCTTTTGCAAAGTTAATCGGCGTGGCATTTAGTGTGACATTTTCCTTGATTATCCTCTGTTTTGCTTTTTTTCCTGTTCAGATGGTAAGCATTTAATCAACGGCAGACCTGGTGTTCTTCAGTTGCAGAGAGCACTCCAGCAACTCACAAGTACCCCTTATAATCCGACATTTTCCTCAGGGGACATTCCTGCATCACATTTTTTGTTGTATTATTCATGTGTGAATGCTTAATCAAAGGGAATTTGCCATGCCAGGAATAAGTCCTCTGTCTCTGTTGATACGCGATGGTGCAATTCATGTCACAGCCTCTGCATTTTCATGTGGGTAAGTCGAAGCAGCGGATGGCCATTCCTTCATGCAGGGCCGGCTTTAGCGCTGGTGACGCCTGGTGAACAGCCTTTTTTGCCTCCCCTCTCATCCCCCTGCCAATGACCGCCTCCTTGGATTCCCTCGCCAACACCCGGAAAAATATGCCCCTCATCTCTCCATAGCCCCTCTCTCACATACATTTCATTTGTTTTAAAGCGCTTGTAAAGGCTGGGTTTACTAGTCCACTCAGCTATTCGTATAAAATACAGATCTGCTCTCTGCAGCAGGCATATTAACCCTCTGCGGTACTTTATGGCTAGTCAAAACTGCAACTAGACAAATCGTTAAACTCTCTCTTGCTAGCAGAATCACTAATCACAAGAGTTATCTTGACATTTTTATTGCTGTTTGAAAGCTAGACACACAAGGAACTCTGCAGCACGTGCTTTTAAATAGAAAGTTATTGCTAAACACAGCTCCCTACCAGGTCAGCGCTCAGTGCGGCTGCACCGGTCGCACCGTCCTAAAGGCAGCCCTGCCTTCATATGTTCCAATCAAACCCCTCATTGGAAAAAGCAAAAAAAAACAGGCACTTGACCTATAAAAATGTAGGTCACAGACTTTTATTTTATCGAAAGGTCTGCATTGTAATACTGCACTCGTTCTGACCTCTTCCGGCCTTTCTCAAGTCAAGGAATTGTTAATATGCATATCGTTATGTTTATTGATAAACTATCATCCTTATTAAAAGAATCGCCCATTCTGAACTCCATATCTACCTCGACATGCAAGTATGTAGTCAGACGGGCCCTGCGACCTAGGCTCTGGAGTATTGATTGATGGGTCACAGGTGGAACAGTGCATAACTGGCAGGCAAACACTCGGGCTGGAAACTCTTAATCAGTCCCACAGATTGGTGCACCAACATTACAATGGTCAGGGGAGATTGCACCAATAAAGCATACATGGCCAGAGGGGGTATGCATGCTTCTAAAAACACCATAAAGTCAGATGCCTCATGAGTTAGGAACACATAGCCAATCAGGACCTTACACAAGTAGTCATCACACACTCCCCATGCTGGACATCTGGACACGCTCACCACTGTCTGCGCAATATATGTTGTCACTGGGTGTCGATGAACACAAAGGGCGGCTGTTACAAAAAAACATAACGCTTTTCTTAGAGGCTTGGACTGTTGCAGAATCACACATTTACATGCATAGTTCTGGAAACATTTTCTGGCTTCCCTTTTAGGTCTGACACTTTCCAAGACCTTTTGACTTTACTAAAATATATACATTATTCCTACATATGAGAGCTTTCTTCCACCTTTCCTAATCCATTTGTGTTTTGTCGTATTATTCTTTTTTTGATTCCGCCCACTACAGCTTATGCCATAGGGCAGTGGGTCAGCCTACTTTAGCCATTGGGTATCTTCACTTTGAGTAACTGCATTTTACCCTCTCACAAGGAGCACATCCACACACAAGCTAGTTCCCTTCTGTGCCAGTGTGTTCATTTTGACTTTATAATTACTTTAGTGCTGCTTTTGTTTTTAGTGACTGATGTGATAGCAGGACACTACTGATGCCTATTACAGCTTTATCAGATCCAATCTCCTGCTAATGCTGTTGTAAATTCCTTTTGGAGTGTTTGCTTTTCTGACTGCTGCTATTTCAAAGCATACGAAATTATCAATTTGAAACTGCTTGTAATAAGTTATCCTCTTTTTACTTTTTTTTTACACTTTCTTTCTTTCCTTCCTTCTTTTGTAATATCTTTCCTTCCTTCTTCCTATCCTTCCTTTCTTCATTTCGTTCTTTCTTCCTTTGTTTGTTTGTTTGTTTGTTTCTTTCATTCTTTTTTCTTTCTTTCTTTCTTTCTCTTTCCTCCGTTCCTCCCTTCCTTCCTTCTTTTCTTTTTCTCTCTTAATCTCTTTCTCTCTCTTTCCTTTTCTTTCCTTTCTTCTTTTTTCTTTCTTGATTTCCTTTTTCTTTCATTCTGTCTCTCATTCTTGCATTCTCTCTTTTTCTTCCTTCTTTTTTGTTCTTTCTTTTTTCCTTCTCTTTCTTTCGCTTTCCCTCTTTTCCCTCTTTCCCTTTCCATTTTTCCTTCTTTCTTCTTTCTCTTTCCTTCTTTCTTTCTTTTGCTTTCCTTCTTTCTTTTGCATTCTTTTTTCTCTCTTTTCTTCTTTTCATTTTGCTTTCTTCCTTTTGATATCCTGGTTTCTTTCACTTTCTTTTCATTTCCTTCTTTCTTTCTTTCTCTTTGCTTTTTTCGTCTTCCTTCTTTCTTTGTCTTGATTTCCTTCTATCTTTTTATTTTTTGTTTCTTTCTCTTTCTTTCTGTCTTTCTTTCTTCAATGGCATACTAATTCACTTTTCCAGTAGATCCCTTCAGTGCTAAGGTGTAGTATGGAAATGCGTGTAATTTTGTTTTTAGACAAAAAAAAAATCTTTTTTCCTTTTAGCAAATGATTTTTTTCTTTTTGGACTGATGAGGGCCCAGCATATTCCCAGGCAAAACCCCTGACAAAACAGAACAAGAATTGCCAGAAGTCTGGAGGCCAACGCCAGATCGGTTGGCTTTGCCATTGCTTGTTTTTTGCTTGCATTTATGCATTGTGGGAAGCCAGCACCTTTGTGCTATGCCACTATTGTTTGTGTTGGTTTTTGCTACACACGAAAATTATTTTTCCAGTACACAAAATGACTTTGGAGGTTTTCCATTTCCCTTCCTCTTCCTGCTCTGGAAAGGGATTTTCTTGTACCTTCGCCAGGAGTAATTCTCCAACCATTTCCATGGTGGGAAATGTTGAGAGAAGATTTTGCGAATATACCGAAAATTCACATCTTCGGCCTTCACAAATATTATGGCTAAGCACGCTTTGGAACAGTGACTTCCTACCCTGAGAGTGGTATTTTCTCCCCTAACAATATTGCGCCATGTCGCAATTTAGATGTAAGTAAAATGATTTACTACTGCAAGATCACCTTTTTGTGAATTCCTTGCAGTTGTAAATTCAGCCATTTGTCTGACTTATGCTCTCAAGTGGTTTTGTGATTCCGGCCTTGAAACTTTAATTCATGGACATGAGACATTGAAATACTCCACTTTTCAGTGAATAGGCTTCCTATATACCTAAGATTGCTCATCAATCACCTTGATGCCAGAGGTTCCACTTGATCAAAAAGAGGACTCTTAAATGCTCTAAGAGGGTTGAACCACATCCCAGCATGCAGGCATCTGTGGTCAAAGTTTTGGAGGGCTGTACATGGAAACAACGTCCCTGGGACAGATTCACATTGTTCATCCACCAGCTTAAAAGTTTCTCTTACATGTGGGATCACTTGAACACCCTTCTGGTAATCCTGGCAATTCAGCAACCAGTGAGGCAAGACATGATTGATCGATGGGTACATATGCAAGTGAGCCCAAGTTAGCATCATCAGGGAAGCAGACATAAGCCCCTGAAGTCTCTACCAATGTCTCACTGGGGGACATAGCTGTGACATCAGACCCTAAATTTCTGTTATCAAAGTAATTTTCTTGTCCATTGGCAGGAAGACCTTCCCCACCAATGTCCTGAGCTGGGCCCCAGTGTAAGTCAAATCTTGCGTCGGGCTCTAAAAATCCATGGTTCCGTAACAAAGTGCAGACCTTTGTGACCTGCGATTCCACCTTAGGAAATGAAGACGCAGAAATCAGCAAGCCATTTAAGTAAGCAAAAATCTTACAACACCAATGGGGGAGCCAATACCTTAGTAAAAACCCTAGGTGAAGAAGAGAGTCCAAGAGGCAATGCCTTACATTGATAACGGTGACCCAGAGGACAAAATCATAGAAGCCTCTGTGACGTCCGATGCACTAGCACATGGAGATAGGCATCCTGTACGTTTATTGATGCCAGGAAGTCCCCCTGATTGATTAAGGGAAAAATATTCTGAAGAGACATTATTTTGAACTTGACATTGGGGATGAACTAGTTCAGTCATTTCAGATCCAGCATATGCCTGAGATCACCTGAATGCATTTCCACCAGAAAGATAATTGAATAAACTCATTTCCCTTCCTGCAAATGAGGCACTGTAACTATGTCTCCATTTGCCAGGAGATTTTGAACTCCGTTTATGAGAGCCTGTCTCTTTACCCCATTCAGCGGACAAGGAGTAGCTCGAAAAAGATCTGGTGGGGTTTCCACAAAACCAATTTGAACCCCTCTACCACCATCTGAAGCACACACTGGTAATTTACTGTCTCTACTCAGACTTTGAGAAACTGAGAAATGCGACCCCCCCCCACTTGGTCCACCATCACAGTGTTTCAGTGTGGCTTGAGAAGAAGTCTCTACTGGTGGAATTGGGACTAGTCAGTGGAAGGGGCCCCCCGTCTACGCCCACTAGCACAAAAGGTCTGGTTAGATTTTTCTTGTCTTCCTGGACCAATAGCCCTCTTGTCAGCAAAAAACTTTGCAGCCTTCTCAGGTGCCAGCAGCTTGCGATCTTAAGCTGATTTCTTTATCATGTCCACCAAAGGAGGTTCAAAGAACTTCAACCAAGAGAACAGAATCTTCATTAGCAAACCTTTCAGGGAGTCAAATGAAATATCTGACAACAGCCTAACTTGCTGTTCCATCACAGAGTAGGAGAGGTGTCTGGCCCGTGATCCATCTGTTCCACAAGAGATTGGAAGTCTGTTGGGAGTGATTGGATCACATATTAAGAATATGCTGCAGCTCTAATTGCAAAATTAGAAAAGGCAAATGTACACTTTACTGCCATATCCACACTCTTATCAACAGGGTCTGCAGGAAAAGCGTCCTCTGAAATGATCGTTTCTTGGGATGCCAACCCAGCCATCAAGGAATTAACCTTAATGGATGTCGGAAACTTGTCCACAAAGTCCTGCTATGGATACCGTTTGGCCAAGAATAATGGAAAAGCATGTTTGTACGCATCCTTTCATTCATTCGCCAACACTTTCTTCCCAAATGAATGGAGCGGTAGGGAGTCAGGCTCTTTACGTTGGTATTGGGAGAAGAAATTCTCACTTTCCCCGTGCAACATCACTTCAGGGGAAAAAAGGTTGCCCTTTAAGCTCAGTATCCTCGTCTGAGCCAGATTCTGCAGGGGGCACAGCCTCTATACAATGCCTCTTTGCTGGAGGAAGAGGCTCCCTCTCACGAAAAGCAACTTCCACCACTGCGTGTATTATCTGCTGAATAACAGCCAAACAAGGAGCCACCTCAGGAGCCCTTGGCTCCTCCGCATTGTGGGTTTGCTCCACCACTTTACTACCAATCTCCATAATCCAAGCAGTAATCCACTACAGCAAGCCGTCAAAAATCTCCAGTTTATAATGTTGCTAGGTAATCAAAAATATGACGCTTCCAAAGCAACATAGTTGCCAAGCAAATGCCCCACAATTCTTGCGCTTGCTGTCCCAACGCAAACTGAGCTGAATGAAGTGTGCACGTTGTGGTTTTACTATAAAATGCCATCATCTGCTGCCCACGTATACTGCTCACATCGCAATCACTGCCATGAACACTGTCCCATCCACGCTCGCTCTTACAGAGCGCTCAGAAGTCAACGCAGCCTCCATGGAATCCTCAAGGGGGTTGAAGGAGAAGCACAACCGCTCTCCTCACAGCCCGCTCAAGTAGGACTTCCAGGTAACAGGGAGCGCTGTGGGTACACTTTGAGAAATAGACAACTATATCAAAAACAAACAGCGGTAATATCTACAAATGCTTAATCATTACCAAGGTCCCGAGTATGCTACTGCAAATCCTCGACCTCGCGGGACTCACGAGCCTGCTATGGCAAAACCTTGATCACCCCACTTACCAGCAAATTTGACAGAAGCAACTAGCGAAGGTCATTTGCAGAAAATAAAAAACAGGAAGGAGCTCTGGTTGGACTTCTTTTTATGACATGGCAGGGGAAGAGGAAGTCGGCCATATATGAGGGATGGGAGGCTAGTGTGCTAACTTTTAACTTGGAAGTTTCTGTAGGGAGACTAAAGCTAATTGTGCCATTACTGAGGTGAGGAAGATGGACGAGGAGGTAATGCAATCCCAGGAGCTTTCCCGTAGATGGAGCCATCACAGTACAACCCTACTACGTTTCGAATGGTAGGTAAATGAAGGATAGCAGTAGAGTTCAGGCATAGGAATGTGGAATTTTAATACCTACCTCCGAATTGTAATAGTTTGGTGTCAGTAAGTTAAAAACAAAATGACAAAACCAGCACCTTGCAATAGTTAACTTGTTTCTTAAACAGCACCCTCATCCCAAGATCCTTATAGTGAAGGCAAAATGCTGTACCCCCTCTCACTCAAGAAAAGATAATATTTATCTACACTTGTAAAACAAAGCATGGGTTGAGACTTTCGACAGCCCACTTGAGAATTGAAGGCAAACCTGTGGTGGTGATAAAAAGTCTACACTTAAAGGAAGCAATGATTGAAAAATAATGAGACTTATGGAGCTGGCCAGAGAGTGTTTTCTTTGTGGACTGTTATTGGAATGATGGTTAATGCTGCTCATAGTTTCACGAGTAAGTGGGAATGAATGGCTTGAAATATGCGGGTCTAAATGCTGTAATAACAGTACATTATTTTACAGTTTCATGCTGTGGCAAGCAGCCTTCCTTCACAGTGGGAGAAACCTTGACTGATTGAGATGTGCGTGGGCATGCTTTAGCGCCTTTTATATCAAGTTACTAAAAAAAAACGCTGCATCAATCCAGAGGAATTGTTCCTGGAAAAGGACAAGTACAGAGAGGAAACGAAATACATTCGTTTATTCTCTATGCCTAGGTAGTCATAAAGAAGACGGGTGGGATTTGGAAAGATGACACGCTGCACCATGGAAAAGCATCGTGTTTGTCTGCCATCTAGCAGCAGCAGTTGCTGCATTCCAGAGAAGCATGATGAATGGATGGATGAATGTGACGCCACGGAAAAATACAGGGCCTTCAAATGGCGCTGCACCAGCCAGAAAACCACAACTCACCCTGGGTCTCTGCCATAGATACAGGCCAGCATGTGCCTAGGCCAGGGTTCCGCAGCAACACATGAAAGCGCTACATGATCACTGTGTCACCTACAGCACAGATGAAAAATTGTTTAGATCAGTGGTTCTAAACCTGTAGTCCGGGGACCCTCAGGAGTTCTGCATAGTCTACTCAGGGGGTCCGCAGCTGCTTTAAAAAGTAAATAATATTAACGGATTAATAAAGTACTATTGTAAATTTTAAAACATTCTGTAAATGTGAGAAATTTGTATTTAGGGGAAAAAACTTACGTTTACATCCTCAAATTGATTCACGGGAGCAGTGCAAGTACATTAAACAAATATAGTGTGGAGGATGAGGGAAGTAAATTCAATTGAGTGATATTAAATGTAGGAAAACTTCAAACTTTCCATTTAAATTAAAATGTAGATTTTTGTATATTTGTTTGTGAATTTAATAAAGTATTTCACCATTTGTATATTTGTTTGCTGAATGATTGTTTCTGTATTTTTTATGCACTGTTTCAAATTATCAAAATGCTTAGGGCAGGGCCCCCAGCACTGGATAATTACTCAGAGGGGTCCCCGAGTTAAAGTAATGATTAAGTGGGGGTCCACAGAAGTCAAAAGGTTAAGAACCACTGGTTTTGAGTGATGTTATGCAGCGCCACATAAAGTTGCTGCATTTGATGGTGATCAAGTGGCATGAAAGTTCCATTAGAGTGAGACATGAAGAATGGGTGGATGAATGAGACCACAGTGGGACAGGCAGAGCCTTCAAACTGGGGCTGGGCCGAATTGCGTAGTCACGCTACGCAAAGCCCCGCGAAATGGCAAAAAATCTCCGTGAGCACGCAGGAATTCCGCGAACATGCGGAATTGCTTGTTCCGCCCGTTTGCGATGCTTTTTTCCTTGCGTGCTGGGGGAAATATCTGATGAACACGCATTTTGAAAGCGCAGGCAAGCAAAAAACTCCACGAAGCCGCAGAATTTTTGGGCAATTCGGCGTTCTCCGCGTAACGCGAAATTACCCAAACTCCACAAATTTCACAAGCGGAATGGGATTTACTGCCGTGACCTACTTCAAACCCCTGTTTTACTCGGGCCTTTGTAAAGATGCGGATTACAATGTGTTTGGACAGATGAATAGCAGTGCCACCTAAAGTCTTTGTATCCAACCAAGACCTAGTGGCTGCATAGTTCAGTAAGGATGGATGGATGTGGCATAATCAACTGAGCTGTCAAGTTTGGAACTGGGGAAGTGGGGTCAAGTCCCAGCGTCGGCTGGACATCCTGTGATTCTGGCATGTCACTTAACCTCCCTGTGCTTAAAAAGGCATAAAAAAGAATCTGTACTTGTGTAACCTAGTTTGGTGCTCATGTAAAGTGCTCCAATGCCCTCTAGCTGAGTTCACGCTGGATAAAGCTACCCAAAAAAAACGTGCGGTCAGACCTGTAGCTCGTTTAAAGGTTGCTGCACATGGGCAGTTACTCCCTACAAAGTTGATCCTTGGAAGTGCCATGTAAAGACTGCTCCTTGTTTAGAGTTGGTCAGTGCAGGACAGCTGCCAAAAAGTGGCTGATGTCCCATGCACTATTTAGCAGACATTATAGCTATTGACACTCTCAAAATGGCAGATGGGACATCCACCACTTTTTGACAGATGTCTTTTTCTGCAATGCTGTAATTAATGCCCTCTATTTTTGACACTGAATTAGCTGCAGCAGTGATCTGTAAAAGAGAGGCACAGAGAAGGAATGGATGAGTTTGACTTAAGTTGAAATACAGGGTCTTCAAGAGATACATCAGAGAGTTCCAGGAGGTCCCGCACTGTTCCTCAGTTTGAATTACAGAATCAGATGGAAAAGAATAGACAGAGGATCCCGCTTGCCATGGAAAGGCTCTGTATTTTGCAGTTGTCAAATTCATCCACAGCGCTCTCTCATGAATTCAAGGATGGACAACTCATCCCATCTCTAGCCACTACCCCAAGGAGGCAGACCTGCCATGTGCATATTGTGTCCTACATGTTGAATTGTAGGAATAATGCCCCAGCGAAAATCCAGACCCTGAGGGAGGAGGGGGCTTGTGGTGGGAGAAAGGAATAATAGCAGTGCTTAATTTGTATAAAAATAAGTGCCATGGCTCTTGTCAGGAAACCACTGCACCCTGCACCTCACATTGCCCCTGCCATGCTGTCAGTGATAGTAACAGCACAACTAATAACCACCACACTCCTGCAAGTGTGATAATTCGGACTATTCCAGGCCCCCTAAGCTATAAGAATGGCTTGGGCGGCAGGTAAGTCATTTTTAATGTATATTGAATTAATAATTGAGTGCTGTGGTCATCTCAGACAGTGCCACCTTGTGGCAGACTGTCACATGCGCTGGTGTTGACAATTAAGTGCTGGTGCCGAGCACTGCAAACCACCGGCTCAAATTAAGCACTGAATAATAGGCTTGTTCAACTTGAACAGGAATTAGTTTAGACCAACTCTTCCCAAACATTTTAGAACCACAAACAATTTTTTGAATTGTAAACTTTCACAAACCACATAGCTTTAACAGGCATGAGGTGGGGCCATTTTTAATGTAATGATAGACAGGCTTTCAAAATACTATGAATAACCAAAATAACATAGTCTATACAATTTGAGTTCCTTGCTAACAGCAATTGTTTGTAAATGTTACAACCTTGGCACGTCTTTATCAGACTGTGGCCATTATATTGATCTGCCTATAAAAAGGCCAGATGTGTATTGCACTGGAGCTGGAACACTTTTCAGAGTGAGTGCTGGGCATTGGCATCTGTTCCAAAAAGTCACAATCTTGGTCTTGATACCCGTGATTTTAGGAAAATTTATAGAACCCCCTTCTGCAAAAGGGTATGGGGTAAAGCTTCATATCCATTTTTGTTTTAAAATGAGACCCAGTGGTACATGTTGGACTCTCTCTCTCTTAAATCAAAATACCAAATACCAAAATAAACAAAATAAATTATATGATTAGAAACCAGTCAAAAAACAGATATATTAAATGGAAAAAACAAAGGCTTAAGACAAGTTATAGTTAGGAAAACTTACTTTGTTATTTCTATACAAAACAAACTCAAACCACACAAACCTTAGAAATTCTAAAGTTATAGTTTTAACTTCGGTAGAATTTGTACCCCACCTAAAACTTACTATAACTTGAGGAGCTCCGTACACTGTGTTTTCAACTCGCTAGCCGCACTACATTAACTATAACTCGCCCCTCTCCTATGCACAGTGTTCTCATAAATGATGTCTTTTGAGATGTATGAGTGATGCAGATTGAAAGGGTATAAGCAGTGCATGGGGTAGGTGCGAGTTATATCTATTGTAGAGTAGAGGGGCATTGAATGATGTGGCGTTGAGTTGAGTGGTGCACAGTAGAGTGCAATGGTTTACAGTGCAATGGCGTAAAGTGGTGAAGAGCAAAGTGGTGCAGCGTAGAGTTGCACAGAGTGCAGTACAGTGCAGTGGTGTAGAGTAGAGTGGTGCACAGTACAGTATAGTGGCATAGAGTGCAATGGTGTAGCGTGCAGTGGTGCACTGTAAAGTGCAGTGGCGCATAGTGCTGGGGAGGAATTTTGTTTTCCATTTCAATAGTATTGAGATACTTTCTCGATAATTTTGAGGAAGTACTGTGGTAGATTGTAAACTTTCAAAAAAAATATTTAAATCAATAAAAAGAATTTTCCCTACATCTGCAAAGTTTGCTAAACTACCTCATACCGTCCTATACATTACAAAAATAGTAATAATGTTGATTTCACATTGAAACACAGAACAAAGACAAACTGTGAACTAAAGAAAATGCCTGTCTTTTTATTTTGCAAGGGCTTAGATTAACCAACAATATTGTGTTTCGTCATCGACATATACCGAGGTATACTGCAAAGGTGTTGTGGTATACCGTTGCCCAATATATCACTACGTTTTTATCCCTTGTTACTTACAAACAAGTGAACAAATTCACATCACGCAACAAGAAAGATCCTTTCCTCACCATGATCTATATTCCTACCAAGTTTCATGTAAATCTGTGCAGCCATTTTGCCGCTACATCTGTCTAAAAAGTATACTTTGTTGGAAAACTTTGCATCAGAATCTAATGCAGAAAAAAGAATAGGTATGCAAAGTTTCATGGAGATTCATCAAACGGTGGCAAGTTATTAGGAAGCAAAAATCAGAGGTATGCCTATCTCTCGAATCCTATCTTCCCAACTTTAAATACAGAGTGGCAACTGCCACATTATGAAAAAAAGAAAAGAAAAAAAATACACATATATATATATATATATATATATATATATATATATATATATATATATATATATATATATTTGTTTTTTTTTGTGCAGTTTCTATATAGGCATTGGAGCGCTTTACATAAGTACCAGACTACTTTACATGAGGGCAGATTCATTTTATTTTCAGAACGGGATTAAATGATTTGCCCAGAGCCAACAGCGGGACTCGTACCTAGTTCCCTAGATCCAAAGTCATCTTTTCTGGCCATATCCATATTTCTGAATTTATATGTGAAAGTCATACACAGGTTGATGATTGTGTAAGATTACGCATAGTGAGCATATTCTCAGCTGAAATGGATTTGTGAAGGGAAAAAAAAACCCAGTTAAAAATACAGAAAGGTTCCCCCGGAGTCTTGCTTGGGAGTACTTGAAGGGTTTGTTTTCAAACTGGACTTGGGGACATCTTTCAGCATCTTTGCACTGGTGGTGCCGGACCAGTTTGTTGAGTTTGAGTGCTGACATCAGTGCTACATTACTGGGCTTGTAAAAATGTCTAGCTTCACACAAAGTGTAGCAGATGTATTCATCATGAGAGTGGTAATTGTGTAGTCTGTGGCTGGTGGTGATTTTGAAGTGCCCTGCCACAAATATATCTTACTAAGTCATGCAGAAGCACTGTCATTTACAGACAGCACATTTTCCATTGAAGTGGGCCCTAAATTTACACAGATATACAATGTTACTGATTACACTATATAACACACAAATGATAATCTGTGGAAATCTGGTTTCATCTGGTTACATTGAATATTTATCATTGTGCATCATCAAGGAACAGTGTTTTGATTTGTTTTGAGCCTACTAAAATCTTTGTTTCCATCACACTTCAGAAACATAAAAGAAGAGTGCCTTGTTTTTGCTTCCCTAACTGCTGATATATTCTGAAATATGTGTACAGTTCCCTTGAAGGTATTTAAATGTTGTTGAGTATTACATAAAATGACATCCTACCTGCCTTCGATCACACTTCCTCTATCCCAGCAAGGTTACCACATGGTTCACTTAAAAAAACACTTCTCACTTTCGTGTGAAAGCTAGAAAAGTAAACACCAAACCCTACCTTAAAAGAATAAACAGCAATTTGTCAGAAGACATGTCCTGACATTTAACTTTTGTCTTTGAAGCACAGCAAATGTAACGAGATTAATACAAAATGTAAAGATATGGGGGCATATTATCAAGAAATGGCGTTAAAATTATCGCCGCTTTAGCGGCAGAAAACTGCCGCTAAAGCGGCGGTAATGGGCTTGATAATATGCCCTTGAGAATTCCCATAGAAGTCCATGT
This sequence comes from Triturus cristatus, assembly GCF_964204655.1. Taxonomy (NCBI): domain Eukaryota; kingdom Metazoa; phylum Chordata; class Amphibia; order Caudata; family Salamandridae; genus Triturus; species Triturus cristatus. The sequence goes on from NC_140583.1 coordinate 982,069,274, forward strand.
TCTGGTATTAACATGGGCTTCTATTGGAATTCTCTGCGGCATATTATCAAGCTCATTATCGCCGCTTTAGCAGCAGTTTTCTGCCGCTAAAGCGGCGATATTTTTAACGCTGTGCTTGCTAATATGCCCCATCTTTATTTATTGATCTTTCAGCGACCCTAATTTTGCCTACTGATAGGTTACATTCCATTGTGAAGTACCAGCACTGAGAATTTCTGCGTTAGTCTCTGGTTAGTTGGAGATAAAGAGGGCAGTGAAAGAAACTGATATTTGATGTTTGAGAGGGGAAGTGATTGCAGCTAGTTGGTCGTTCTGAGCATGGTATTCCTTTTCCTGAAGGAGATTCGCACATGGGAATTCTGGGCACCTGCATATAGTTTCCAGTTCTCTCTGGCCACCTGATTGTATATTCCACCTTTCATTTGGAAACCTTCATGCTGTTTACACAATAATGTAAGGGGCTGCATTGGAATCCTCTCAGTGTGTCTTGGGAGAGTGGTTCTAGGGAATGGAACAAGGACATATCTATCATGTCTTTGTCTCAGTGGATTGAATCCAGGCACCATCACTCTCAGAGCAATCTCATTGACTAATTAAGCACAATTTTTTATCTGGGCTCTGGGATAATGCCTGACTTTTTGAGGAGATGGGAGATTTAGCATATTTATTGCAATTATAGGTTTTATTTATCATCATCATGAATAACTTTATTTCGGTCATAAGACCATAAAAGTACAATAAAATATATACAAGTACAAGAATAAGACCATAAATAGAAGAAGTGATTAAGAAAATTATTAAACAATGAGTTATCATGGTTAAAGAAGAAAATAAAACTAAGGCAAAGCATTTCATCAAGTAAAATTCATCCATTTTAGAGACATTTGTAACACATGCATTTTCTTTCGGTAGAGGATTTGTTTATTTTACTGATTTACATTTTTTTTTCTAGTCGCATTTCCTGTGATGCCACTTATACCATGACATTGGGGTCAAACATCATTTGATGTTGGCTTATAAAGGAAAAGGCCGATGCAAGGTTTATCTTCACCTGCAACAAGCTTGTAGAGGGACCTGGTTATATATTGACCCTGTGGACAGATACACTTCTAGTCTGCTTTTTTGCTGATTTCGTTTCCAGGTTGCAAGTGATTGGTAGCACTCATCACACAATTGTATAAACAGGTGAATGAATAAGATGTACCAGCCAGAGACCAAATGCTGACCAGCCTTGAAGCAATTGAAGGTAAACGACACATAGTCGGAACAAATAAAAGGTGCAAAATTTAGAACCCCAAGACCAGGTCTTTAAGCTGTATGAAAAAACTTGGGGGGTCTCTCCAAGGGGCGTGTCCAATGTAATTAAGGGCGTGGCTTAATAACACGTCAGCTAAACATCTGTGCTTAGCATAGTGTGCCGCCCGACTGGTATTTTGCTGCTTCTTTCATTGCATCCAGATATATACTACAGCAAGTAACATGACACCTACAACTAACCAGGACTATTGGCACTGTCAATGCTTGTTAGTTGCATAAGACAAAAAAAAAGCAGCAATCATGCATCGTTGTATATAATATTGAAATGCATCAGTTTTGAAATGATAAGGCTGTGAAAGAACTATAACGAGTCTCTTTGAAGTTACATCAAAGGCAGTGAAGGGTGGCACTGCTGCAGAGGTATGATTTTTTTTCAACCGAGGGTGAGGGCAAAAATGGAGACCCTAACAGGGACCCATCTCAGCACCTGCTTTTTAGAATTGCCAGTGCTGAGCACCGGCAGGACCCGGCCCACTTAAAGCCCTGCCCAAGACAGTGACAGTATGTAGAATAGGCATCATGAATCAATGGGCGTAAGCAGGGTGGTGATATGATGGTTTCATGTCCTGCCCCGTCACTTCCTCCTGACTATGCATTATGCACATCTGTAGCAATGGCGGCCCAGCATCACTGTCTCTCTTGCTTTGTCCACCATGGGAATGAATTGAGGCGCTCTGATTCTCTTGCCTTCTAACTAGTGTGAAGTGAAGTTGCGTTTGTGTGCCAGCGGTAAATATGTGTTGTGAGGAAGAACCTTACTTCTGTAGGTGGGAAATGGCCGTCATAAATGAGGTGATGACAGTATCCGCTATTTACAAAAATTACGAATGGTAGGAGTGCACTATGTAGCAATATAATGAACAAGAGTTATTGTTATGAATTTTATTAAAATTGAATGTGTCTGTGCTTGCGTGGTCCTGTAGGCGAGACTATTCCTTCCTCTCCCAGAGTGGAAGCTTCCCCTGGGGGAGAGTGCAAGGCAACATATGCACTCCTATGAAGTGCAAAGTAAAATAAACAAGCAGTGGCAAAGCCAATAGGTCTAGTGTCGGCTGTCAGCATTTTGTTTTGGCAGGGCTTTTATAAAACATTATTGTTGGGAGAGATGTAGTGCCTCTGTCAATATAAAAAATAACATTGGCTAAAGGCAATAATTGTTTTTGGTCTAAAAAATCACACAATGTCACAATAGCCCCTGGCACTGAAACACACTACTTTGTGTGTTCATTTGCTCCATGGAAAAGAGCAGACTGCCACCACTCACAATGAAACTGGCCGAAGGCTGAAGAGGGTGTTTTTTATTGCTCTTATGAGGCAAAATAGAGCGAGGGATGGAGGAAGAGTGTGGGAGGTAACACTGAGGCAGAGAGGGTGGAAGACAAAGACGGGTGTCTGGGAGGAACAAACAAATAAGTGCTATGACACAGCCGGCATATAGCGGTGTCATAGTGTTTTTTTATTGTTCCTCAGAGGCAATACTTGGGGAAGGAGGAAGGCAACACTGAGGGAGGGAAAGAGTGCAGGAGGCAACACGGAAGGAGGGAAAGAGACAACACAATGGGTGGGGAGGCAAGGAGGGCTTGGAGAAAGCAGACAGACAATGGATGGTGGGATGAGGAGCTAAGGCCAAGCATACAGACAGTGAAGGGTATGAGGGAGTGGCAGGGGGCAAGCAGATGGACAACAGAGGGGGTTTGGGGATGGGCTGTTGCAAGACAACAGACAACAGAGAGTGAGATGGAGGTGCAGAGGCAAGTAGACAGAAAACGGATGGTCAGTGGGCAGGACGGACTGGGGAGCATCTCAGAGGGGGTGAAGTATATAAGAGAGACTCTTGTGTACTCTTGTAGCATGCTTAAACAAAAATATAAAAGTAGCACTTGAAAAAATGCTCAGTGAAAAGGCAAAAGTAACCCATGCACCAGGGGAAGGACAAACACAAAGAGGAAGGAAGCCTAGGGTAGCTGACCAATAAGAAGCAAGCCAGTGAGAGTGACAATAAGGCCAACTAATGGTATGTAATGTGTGGCCTCTAAGCCACTTGTGAGATAATAAAAGTCTCCCAAGAGCTCAGACCTAAAAACGTGAATGGCACAACAACAGACCAATGGATAAAGAGGACCAGCCAGAACACTGTGATACCAAAATACTCCTCAGTGGACAAATATAAGAATTTGGAGGAAAGACATTGCATCAAAAGGAGACAAGTGAAATAGACAATAAAGGCAGCCAATCATGAGCAATGCTCACTCTAAGCTGTCGATAGCCAAGACATACAAATGTACGGGATAAAGTGTATATTTGATCTGTTTGCAGTATTAACATAAATCTACATATTTATGTACATTTAAAATCAAATTTGTTTTCGTAAATAAAACATTTAAGCACTATTTCCTGATAGGGCCAATAACTGATGGAAGAATTGGCTGTGGTACACCTCTAGAACAGCTTACTAAATGGCGACATTTGCTTAAAGTCTGATGAATAGTTATCCAGATAACAAATTGTGATTATCAGGTTCTATTTAACAACAAAAGCTATGATACCAGTGGCAGCTGGCATGGCTCGCAGGTGGTGAGCGGGGGTGGGGGCATTGGGGATGCGGGGGGGTTGAAATGTAAACAAATAAACACTTACCTACCTTGCCCCCGGGTCCGGGTCTCTGCTTCTGCTTTCCTGCTCGGACTCGAGGAACAAGAAGCACAACCAGGCTCCCCTGACCAATCACAACGCTGCGATGCAGCATTGGTATCGGTCTAAGGATCCTGGTTCGATACTCAGCCAGGGAATGGGGGCCTGGGCATGGGCTCCATGCAGGTTGTAATGCAGCCTACCAGGAGAACAGGGAAAGAATGCATGACTGTTTTGGGCAGCCCCAGAGGGCTGGCCAAACAGTCATGCACACTTAAGAGTGGGCAAACCACTCCTCCCCTGCCCTCCTCTGAGAGCAGAGCAGCCCTGCTGGCCCACAAAGACATTACTGAAAGAAACATAAAATGATAATAACCCAAAGTTATTATCATTTTATTTTCCTTTACGTTGAACTGCTTAAAAGCATGGTCTGCCCGACCATGCTTCTCCCCATTTTCAGATTTGAGTGACACTAGCCACTTTAGACTCTGGATAGGGTATAGTTTTGGTGCCCTTCCTGGCCATCAGGACATTGTCATCTGCTGGGGTGTATCAGCCAATATATAGTACCTTCACTGGAATATTAACATAACAGAGCAGCGAACCACTCCTGGCAATACACCTCCTCCTTGTCCCAATTCCTCAGAATTTGTAAATTTACTGTGTGCACCTAACCAAGCATCTGCCACTCCGAAGCTGCGACCAGACGGTCAGACAATAATCAAACACACAAATGGTGGCGCACCGATAGATATAGAGTCCATTTATATATGAGTCTAATCATAGTAGAACATAGTTGAAGTGTGTTTATTTTCAATGTTCTTTGGTGATATGAAACAAACAGCTAATGCGTTTCGTTCACCACGTCAACCTCGTCAGGGCTGTTAAGAGATACATAAAATCACATTTACACATACACACACACACATATATATATATATATATATATATATATATATATATATATATATATATATATATATATATATATATATATATATATATATATATATATATATATATATATATATATATATATATACATATAGACATTGAACATGAAGCATGACACTAAGCACACATTACCAGTTCACAAACATCTAACATCATACATAAATACCTGACATAACACTCTTAAAAGGACAATAAGGGATTGTTTCAGAGGAACAAGGAACCACCAAAACTACCCTTTCTCCAAATAAAAAATGTCTGAGAACCAATATTCAATTAATAAGTGCCAAGACGTGCAAAACCTTATTTCGATTCTTCTGTGAGTAGTGCTTTAATTCTAACCATGCACAAGATATCACTAATGTGATATATCATAACAGTCACCCAGGGAATTTGTGCCCCATCTATTAGTCCAACCCTTATTTACAAACCTTTGCCCAATGTAAGAGTCTATTTCATCAAAATAGCACTGGGCATCAGATGGAGGGGTGTTACTTAAGGGAAGGTAAAACTCATATATTTATCAATAAAAAATGACACTGTTATAATTATCCATGGCCTAACGCAATTAACATATTATTTCCTATCCATCATAGGAGGAATATCCCATGCCAATTGATGTCGTACATCCGTCAGTTATAATCTTCTCCCGATGCAAGTTTTATCGCTTAATCATAACATATCCTCATGTCTCCTGCTGCTATCAATAATTCAGTCAGGGTAGCCTATAAGGCCTCCATCTCAGACATCATTAATGACGTAATGAGTTCATATTAGTCCTTCTTTTTTATTTACATATTTTTATTAATTTTTTTATCTGTTTACTCCCCCCCCCCCCCCCGGACAGGTTAACATATTGTACATTAATATCATGAACATTACATTATGATTATCATTTTTAAATAAACAAACAAACATTAAGGGAAAATCTTTTACAAAATATATGTATATACCATACCTCACCAATAAAAAAACAATTAGAACAATAAAGAGAAAAAGAAAGAAAGATCCACAACAGCAATGATAATAAATCAAATTTGTAAGTCTCGCCAGAGTGTAAGTGGAGTCCATATTTTCAAGCCCCTTTCGCGTCTTCTTTTACCTTTCCGTCTATATATGGCTGTCTCAATGTTATGTACTGCTAAAAGCCTGGCTAGCCATTGTTGAAATGTGGGTGGTAGCGGATCCAGCCAAGCCGAGGCTAGACATAATCGACAAACAGCCATTGCAGCAAATATAAAATCATGACCATTCTCAGGATTATCTGAGTCTTCCAGCCCAAGTACCAGTGCCGCTGGTGACAAGACAACCTTTCTGTAAAGAACAGAGGTTAAGAACTTCTCTATATCTTGGATCAGAGGCACTAGCGCTGGGCAAGAGGCAAAGATATGGATGGGGTCTGCTTTAAATAGATTGCATCTCGGACAGCAAGTCCCTTTACCCGTTCCCCATTTTGCAATCTTATCAGGAGTATAATAGAGAAAAAAACAGGTTTTATAGTATTGTGCCTGAAGTTTGGTAGAGATAAGAATGGTTTGTGCTAGCTGATAGGAATATAAAAATTCTTCTTTAGAGATCTCAAGTTTGCTTTGCTACTTTATAAATGTTTTGTCTAAATCATCAGGGAACTTGTCTAATAATAGCTCATAAACTCCACCAATCGATTGCTTTTTAGGATGTATAATGGTCTCTATTACCAAAGATTTTTCCCAGAGTATTTTTACTCCAGGTTTATGCTTTAAGAAGTCTCTAATCTGGAGATATTTGAAAAAATCTCGCCAATCTAAGCCAAATTCTTCCTTCATAGCTTCATAGGATTTAACCCCCAAGTTAGTAAAAAAATCACCTAGTTGGATAATTCCTAAATTATGCCATTTATAAACACAATTATCTTTAAAGATAATTGTTGGGAGATTTGGGTTATTTAAGACTGGATTGTAATATGAGAATCGTCTTATTTCTAGCACTTTTTTAACCGCCTTCCATACCTTGAAGCAACTATAAAGAGTCTTGAATTTGACCTTTTTATGATAGCTGTCGTGTAAGTGCCTCCAGAGGTAGCCATAGCAGGAATTCCCGACAAGTAAATGAAAGATTGAGGCGGTATGTTTCTCTATATTATTCCCCCCTTGTAATAATTCCTTGCTGTAAAGTAATAAGCATGACCAGTAATATCTTTTTAAATTGGGAAGTGCTAGCCCCCCTCTGTCCTTAGGGAGGGTGAGATATTTATATGCACGGCGCGATTGAGCATATGACCATATAAATCTAGAAAAGGTACGTTCTATTGCTGTAAACCATTGGTTTGAAAACTCTAGACAAATTGTCCTAAATAAATATAATATCTTAGGGAAATACACCATGTTAATTGCATTTGCTCTTCCAATAATGGACAGGTGGAGATTATCTAATCGTCGTAGATCTTTTTGTATCGTGTTCAGCATTGGTTTAAGATTTATCTCCACTACTTCCTCTAGTTTGGAAGAGATTGTAACACCCAGATATGTTGCTCCCTTCACCACTCTAGGATCATCCATCACAATTTTTTAATTTAAAACAATTTGTGTCTTTCCTTGATTTAGGGCATATCCTGATATCCGCCCAAATTCTCTAGCCTCGGCCTCAATATTCAATATTGCTGTTATAGGATCGGAAGTAACTATAGCAATATCATCAGCATATGCTAATGTTTTTGTTGTATACCCCTGTAAAATAATAGGAGTTATATGATTGTTTTTCTCCAGGTATCGAATGAAAGGATCTATATATATTGCAAAAAGCAATGGGGAGCAAGGGCATCCCTGACGAGTACCCCTAGAAACAGCGATTTCCTTAGTCAGACTTCCATTAACAGATACTACAGCCCTAGGGTTATTATACATTTTTTGTATTACTTGAATAATCTTTATTCGAAATCCCACCATCTCCATTGTTTTCCAGAGAAACTGCCAGGAGACCCTATCAAATGCTTTCTCTGCGTCCAGAAGGATTAAAGCCATAGGATCTCCTGTAATTTCTGTTCCGTCTATCAGTGTAATAACCCTCTGGATATGATTTATAGTTGATCTTCCAGGAACAAAACCGTGCTGACTTTTGACAATAACATTATGTATTACTGGTGCAATTCGGTTAGCCAGGATTTTAGAGTAAATTTTAGAGTCAGCGTTTACAAGAGTTATTGGACGATATGATCCTAAATGTTCTGGAGGTTTCCCTTTTTTTGCAAAAATCACAATTTTGGCCTTAGACCATGAACTTGGGGGTTCCCCTCCGGAGAAGATATGAATGATCAGGTCCCTGAGGATGTATTTAATTTCATCTATAAATATATCATAGAACTCTAAAGGGATACTGTCTAGACCTGTCGCCTTTCCTTTAGGGAGACTCTTGACTGCGGTCAGTACCTCTTCCATATTCGGAGTTTCTTCTAGAGCCAGCTGTATATTTTCCTCAAGCTTTACAACTTCACAATTCTCTAAATACCTTTCTATTTCTGTAGTGTCTCTATTATTATTGTCGGTATATAATTCTTTATAGAACCTCCAGAATGCTTGCTTGATCAGCTCTGGATCTTTTAACTGACCTTCCACTGGATCTACAACCTCCCTTATTAAATTAGCATTGGTCTGTTGACGCAGTCGCATCGCCAATTGATGGCCCACTTGCTCATTAACTTCGTATATTAATTCTGTTTGTGCCGTGGCTTTCCGTATTGCCTTATTTGAGAAAATATTAGTAATTGCTGCCTTGGCTACTGCTACTTGAGTTAAGATACTGAAAATATCCCCAATTGTATCTGTATTGCTAGTGTTACTGATGAGTGCTGCTTCTGCTAGCATAAGCTCATCCTGTAGCCTCCGTAGCTCTTCTTTCTCTCGTCTGTTTGCTCTAAATGAATATGACATAGTCTCCCGCCGGATCCCTGCTTTCAATGTGTCCCAGACAACCTCTATTGAGGTACTATTAATATTTTCTACTAGGAACTTGGGTATCCAGTCTTTCAGATGAAGACAATACTGAGGGTCATTCAGTAAAGCTTTTTCAAATGACCACAGAGTAGACTCTATTTTAGTTTGCCTAATAGTCAATGTGCAAAAGAGAGGATTATGATCAGATAATACTCGGGGTAATTTAACAATTTGGGAATTCCTAATTAATGAATTTGAGAATAGAATATAGTCAATTCTGGCATGCGTACGGTGAGGATTTGAATAAAATGTATAACCAAGATCACCAATATTAGTGTTTGAAGTCTGCCAGCTGTCTACAAGACCATGTGTAAGACACAGATATTTAAGAGAGCGAAATACCTTAGGTTTACGTCCTTTATATGTCCAGTCATCATTCAAGGACCAGTCGGTAGGAAGATTTATATTGAAGTCCCCACAAAGAAAAATGGGAGGGGGACAATGTGACAATTCATTAGAGACTTCATCGAACACCACGGGGTCGTCTGTATTACTCCCATAAATAGCACAAATTGTCATTTTTTGCCCTATTTGATAGCTGCATTCAGTAATTGCCCAGCGGCCAAATTTATCAGTTTTAGAGTTATTAAACACCAATCCACTCCCTTTAGCCAAAATTGCAACCCCCCTAGTTTTAACTCCTTGTGTAGTAGCACACACCAATTTGTACCCTAGTGTATTTAACAACTGGCTTTGGGACCCTTCAATATGCGTCTCCTGCATGCATACAACATTAGCTCCCCAATTCTGTAGCCCTATTGAAACCATTTGCCTTTTCTTAAGGTCATTCAGGCCACACATATTCAGTGATAGTATTTTTATCACCGCCATAGTACTGGTACGGAGTTGCCATATCTTATATCTCTGACATTCTGATTTTCTGTGATCCTTGTATGTATTTTCCTTTCCCTTTTTAGCATTGATTTGCTATCCTTTATGTCTATCCTGTCCATCCTTCCCCCCTCCCCTTTCCCCCCCCCCACCCACCACCACTTTTGAAGGTTACCTGGACCTGTCTGGACCAGGGGTGCGACATCTGCGTAGGCGGGCCCTGCGATCTAGGCTAGTTTAATATAAATGAAATCTTTATCTTTTATAGATGACCCAAACTCAAATTTTTCCTTAAACATTTGAATTTAAATTTTTCCCCCAATCCGTTCAGTCATTCCGCCAATAGTCCATGTTTCAACATGTTATTCTTACTCTTAAGTTCAAGTTACAATAAGTAATTAGTCCGATATTTTCGCTTTGCTGTGAATCATATATCTAATTTAGTTTTCCTCCCTGGATTTCCAGAGGCTGTCTCTGTAATCTCCCGAAGATAATCTTCCGCCAGTGTTTCGCTATTAAAGCTTCTTGTTACACCTTTAAAGATAATTTTTAGGCGTGCCGGATTTTTCAGGAATACTTTTGCTCCAATTTTATCGAATGGTCCAAATAGCTGACACATTTTCCATCTTCGCTCCACAGTTGCGTGAGCGAAGTCTGGTCTGGCGAAGAATTTGAACCCCTTATACTCTCTTTGGGTGGTCGGTCTTGCAAGGTCGTAGATTTTTTCCCGGTCGATAAAATTCCCAAAATAGACCAGCATTGCCCTAGGGTATTGATTTTGCTTGTTAAAATTTTTTGATAACATTAAGGGAAAGCGGTGAGCCCGCTGAATTTCCCTTTCCATATCCCAGGATGCCAGTTCTGGAAATGATGATTTAAGTAGGTTAATCATTGCCCCTCTAGCATCGCTTCCTTCAAAATTCTCCGGGATTCCAAGAAACCTTAGGTTGTTTCTTCTGGATCTGTTTTCATGATCCTCGACTTTGGCCATGAGATCCCTTATTATACCATCTTGTTCAGTTTCCTTTTTTTGAAGTATCACGACATCAGTCTCAAGATTCTCGGTACGATTTTCTACCTTAACCATTCTTTCAGAGATCTTGGAGCAAATGCAACCCACTTTCTTCACAGCACCTTGTAGTTTTTCGATAGCCGTGCGATTCTTTTGGCTCTCTTTTTTCACATCCTCGTGGAAGTTTTTTATTGAACATAGAACCTGGCTTAATGAGGGTTCAGTCATTTTTTTTTTTTGGTGTCTTTCTTTGTTTCCTGGTACACCAGGGTATTGACGTAATAAGTCTTCTGAAGATTTATTTCTTGGACTTCTCCGGGACGGGTTAGATCTACTGTTGACATAGTCCGTATTATTACCAGGGTCTGTAGTTTCCTCATTAAGCACAATTTGTTCTCTTTTGTATTTTGACCTCTTTTTCCCTCCGCTCCTTTTTTTCCTGACGTTGTTTTCACTAGATAATCTTGAGTCATTGGATCCAGAAATCTCCAGGGATACTGCTCCCCTTCGTGCCCTTGGACTAGATTCTCTTAAGCTGCTCGATTGACTTGAGTCACTAGAAATAGACATTCCTGTTTCATATAACTCTGATTCAGAATCTACGTCCGAGGGAGAATGACTAGCTAAATATACTTCTTCCCCCCCTAGTAGTTCTTGTAAGTTCGGAGAGTAGGAACGAGGAATCAGCTCCTTCATTTCCTGGGGTATTTTTTTTTATCCATTTGTTCCATTTGCTCTCTCTGATTTAATGCAGCTGTGTCTGTCTCTTTAAGTGTACTAGACTCTTCCTGGGTCGCATTTAATTCAAGGTTCCAAGTTCCTTCGCCAGTATTTGGAATTAGACTTTCCTCCAAGTTGGTTGGGGGTATGTTTTCCTCCAGATTCCTAATCTGCTTTAGTTTCTGTATATTTTCCCCATAGTTTGTTGTTGCATCCCACAGGCGATCCTTGTGTAGGGGGCTGAATATATTAGAGATTCTTGGTTGTGATAATTCAATTATGCCCGTTATGCCAGTATTTTTTGCGGTTGCCTTTACATTTTTTATCGTCTGTAGTCTCTGTGCTTTTTTAGCCATTAGTTCCAGTTTAGCATCTTCCTCTGTTATCTTCACTTTCTCCTTCCTGTTGCCAGTCTCTTTTTCCTTTTCTTTCTCTCTCTCTTTCTCTTTCTCTCTCTCCCTTCGTTTATTTTTTTCTCTTTCTTTTTCCAGTTTTTTTTCCATATTCTTATCTTTACTTTTCCCTTTTTCCTGAGCTTCATCTCTTGCCAAGTCTTTTACCAGATCTTTTGCCAAATCTTTCTCCTTTATTTTAGTTCCTCTGGTTTCAGGGCCTTTATGTCTATTAGTTGTATGTTGGGCAGGTACCCGTTTAGTTTCTGTATTCTCTAGGTCTTGTAGCTTCAGTACTTCAGCCTGTAGTGATTCACCTGTTTCATCCCCCATTTCCTTGTTAGAGGCGGCGTTATTTGTCATCCCAGTTTGTGTTTTCTGGCCCTTTTGTTCTTTTTCCTTTTCCTTTTCTTTTTCATTAGTGGGTCTTTCCCCTCTGTCCTCCTTATCACTCTGGTTCTCTCCGGTGTTCTTTTCCATGTTTGAGATTTTAAGGGGCTTAGTGGGTTTCGCAATACAATTTGGATATATTACTGGCGTCAAAGTACACCGTCTGTTTCCACTCTGGAGTTTTCTCTTGTATCTCTTGTATCTGCACCCCCTAATCTCCTTTTGAAATTTCACTTGGAGTTTTACCTGGAATATTACCTGTGTCCTAGATAGAAGTATAGCCCTATATACAGGTGTAGAGACATGTATAGAGACAGTATTAATCGCTGTCCCAGGCCCAGTCCCAGTCCTAGTCCCAATTCCAGATAAAAATAATGAGATATGTGGGTCAGGTGTGTCGGATAAAGCAGAAGGAGAAGGAGAGTCCCAGGTATCACCTTCTATTCCAAATCCAAATACAAGACCAGATCCAGTTTTGATGCTATGCCCACTCCTGGGCACCATCACACTTCTAATTACAATCACTTTCACTCTCCTTTCAGCTCCTCCCTCATTCCCCCCGAAGTAGAGTGTTTCCCTGGTGTCTCCTAGCAGCAAGTCACGTGGAGCGCTCTGCAAGCACGTTGTACGCTGTACGTGTCAAACTACAAAGCCGCTACCTTCCCGTCTGCAGATGACGTCAGAGACACAAAGAAGGCTAACGGCGAAGAAGCGAAGAAGCTCTAGCCCGGTCCGGTCCGGATAAAGGAGGATGGATGGGCAGGTTTGTTGTGGCAATTAATTTTAGTCTTCGTCAGGTCGTCAGGTCTTTCCCCCCCAAAAACGGAGAGAGGAGGGGAGGGAGGAGGGAGGAGGGATCAGATGCGCTAATGTGAGGGATCCTGCCGTACAGAGGGGAAATAGCTCTCAGAATGAATGAAAGAGGCCCGAGGAGGCCCGATTATCTAATCAAACAAATGGAGATCAGTTCAAAAGTTCAGTTCAATCAATAGGCGATAATCAGTAGTAGTTTTTTACCTCGGGTCGGAATTTTCCGTACTTACGTCTTTTCAAGTTTCTTGTCAATATCACACGGAGCACCGGATAGCAACGGATAGCTCAGCACATGGCCGGGTAAATAGCTTTTGATTTTTTGCTTCTCTCTCCTGCAACTCCAGACAGTAACAATATGTTGAGTTGAATCACTGTGTCGCCGTGTCCTCAGGAAAAGCGCTCTCAGGGTTAAGCTGGCACAACCTCCGGTGAGTGACTTCTGATGGCATCGGTTCCTCGAAACTTTGGTGAAACATGACACTGACCACTGACCGCTGGATGTACAGGCGCTGGGATATGTAGAAAATGCAGAAGTAGATGTAGAGTTATAGCGGCACGATATACGGCAGGGGGGTCATGATGAGGGTCTTGGTCGCTTGGTTAGGCTATATCTAGCATTCTTCCTAGTAAAGTAGAACAGTAAAGCAGCCCAGCACCCAGAGCACCGCTGCTGCGACCGCTCACGCTGACGCCATCTTCCTTCACTCTCTACTTACATATTAGTCCTTCTAATTCGAAAAATGTATAGTCATGTGAACGCGTGCCAGCTATGTACAGGACATGACTCAAATTATATTGGCACGGCTATATATCGTTGTGGCCAAGTTTGTTCCATACTGAGCAGTATGACATTGTGTGCCATATGGAAATTATCCCAATACACACTCAGGAAATGTCTCCCTGTAGGCTTGCCTTATTATACATCATCTTCAGACTAAGCGAGTGAATTATCACTTGGAAATTGTGTAACATATCCCAATATTGCTAAGACATTACCCAACATAGCCCGCGTCACAAGATTCAGCAGCCCGAGACCTCCCGCTCATTTTGATTCCATCTCTTCATCCATACAATGGTCACAATATTGCCAAGATTCAGCCAACTTCCATTTTTGTAGTGAGATTGCTACATTTATTTCGAACCACAGAGCACGGCAACATATGTTCTCCATCACCTCCACGCCACCCTTTTAATTCAGTGATTGGCAGATGTGGAAGGTCAAGAGAAAGTGCTGAAGTGGGCGAGAGGATGCAGATGGCATGCCCACAGGAGGGAGGTGGGAGGGCATGGGAGAAGAGCGATGGGGGAGGACGTCAGAGAGAAAACTTGAGAGAGTAGAAATGGTGAGAGAGGGGCAACTGAGAGAGAAAGGGAGATGGGAAGATAATGAGAAGGAGGAGAGAATGGCGGTAGAGCAAGAGGGAGAAGAGAGAAAAAAACTTAGAAGAGGGAGGGAAAGAGAAAGGAGAAGAGAGTAAAAGGGAGAGTGAGTAATTAGACTGAGAAGCTCGAGGGAAAAAGAGAGAGAGTGCTAACAAGAACAAGGGGCAACAAGAGGATCTGAAAGGGAAAGAGGGAGGAGTTCATATGAAAGAGAGGGGAGAGGATACGGAAGAGAGAGCGATTGAAAGATCGGGAGAAATCGGTAATAAAAAGATAGGGAAGAGAATGAGTAGGGAAGGGCAGTAAAAGTGAGGAGGGAAGAGAATATGAAGACAGGAGAGACAGATTGGAAAAGGAAGGAGAGAGCATGCAAGAGCGTGGGCGAGAGGAGAAATTGTGAGCTATTAGATTTCAAAAAGCTGCTAGTGAAAAGTTATTGGTCAATCAACATGAGCCTGGGCGTGGACTTATTTCTCTGGCTGGTTGAACTCCTTTTACATTGAGATGAACTCTGAGCTGCTTACATTTGATTTATGACTAGCAGAAATTGAATTTACAGCTTTTGTTCAAATGACCAATGCTCTTTACCCACAATGATGCATTGTCTAGTCTTTTGTGTCCATCATAAAAACAGAATTGAATATATTAAGATCCCAGTGCTGGTAGTGGTTTGTAAATGTTGTAGACATGTAAGTGTTATTAAACAAAGGTCAGAATAAAGTAAGCTCTAGAAACAACAGATTTAGGTTGGTGTTCATTATTGGTGATTTGTTGCATTATCTGATTTACTTTTTGTGCCTTCATTTTATTTGATGATTCCTATAGATGTTTTATGTAATTCAGATGTGAGAGTTATTCACAATACTTTTTTGGGTTTTGTTGTAAATCAGAAAGTAGACTTCTCCCAGCTTTGTAGTTGGAGTGACATTAGTCTATTGCCTGTATGACCCCCTCAAGGATGGCATTTAGCAGCTTGGAACAGAGTGTGCAGCCTCAAGCCTAAAACTAATGATTTTGTGTGCTTTACCTTAAAATGTGAGCCACAGAGTTAGCATATAATCCAGATAGGGAGGTAGCTGGCCTTTCACTGCTTTATTCAGCAGCTTACCTTTTAGCTGACAATCTTTTCCAATATGTAGGTGAAGAGGAGGAAAACTGGTGGGTAGATATATTCATGGCTTGCAAAAGGCAGTGCTTACAAGAAGATCTACAGGCTAAATGTGTACACAGACTTTTTCTCCCTTTTGTTTTCTGACACCCACAACTGTACAAAGGGAAATACGGGTATTTCCCTACAGCTGTTTTGAGGTTGATTTGAAAACTGACTTGCTCTCAGAAACATTGGCTTGTAGGGAAAATTGCCTGATGTCATATGAGGTTATTCCACCCCCATTGCCTCCCAGAATGTCACACTGCAGATTTTCTTGAAAACTACACCAACTTAAGTGACGTGAAGATAAGCCAAAAAAAGTCTGTAATTTTTAGTAGGTCTTTGTGCACTTGCTGCCCTTGGATCTATTGTGCAGCTGAGATTCCAAGAGCTCTTAAGAGTCATTTAGTGAATGGTCTCACAGTCTCAAAATCCAAGTGGACATTTTGTACCTTTTCTTCTGTGTAAAATATAGAATTAAAGATGGGTAACAGTGGCTTGCATGGATGTTTTTTACCGAGGGGTTCTGAGTGACAATGTTAGACCCAGCAGTTTCTGGCTGGCTGGGACGCATCAAAGCCGGATGGATTAGACCATCCTAGATGGGATGAGTAGGATACACTTGTCCAATAACCTGTGCTCATCCTTGGGTAGCTTGGCACAGAGCAGTCAGGCTTATCCTCAGGGTCAAAGTGTAGAGTATTGGCAGAACACCACCTTCGCAACATATTGAGTACACCACAAAGGCTCCACATCGTATTTTATAAAACACTGGTCTTTGAATTACACACACATTAAAATTAAAACAACATACACATTGGATGTATGCTTTACAGGTATATGCAAATGTCAAACTCTCATTAGCAGCAGAACAGCATAAACATATATGTACTAGCCATAGGTATTAACTTACGCCATTATCCCCTCATGTGCGTACTTCCCCGATGGGTTCATGTTCCAAGCACTCTCTCCGACATCAAAAGCAACAGAAACATATATGTAAGCTGTTCAGAGGTATTCCCTTTTCCCGCTAACACATTAGCATAGACCACAACATTCCCAATATTGCATACCCCGTACAGTTGTAATGGTCAAGAAATCAGAGGGGTTGACTACGCTTCATGACCCAGTCCCTCAGCCACCCAACCTACACCAGCGAATGATACACATTGTAGCCGCTGGCGACACTTGGACTAGATTGTTTGGACCACCTAAAGTGGAAGGAAACAGTTACATGGTTTTATTCATCAGGCACCCAGTGGCACCTGTACGAGTACAGGATCACTATCCTCCGTAGGCAAAAGACTGTGACACCAGAAGCTGGTGTGCTTCCAGAGTTGAGAAATGTTTCCCCGGAGCCGGCAACACCAGACAGAGGCCAAAATGTCAGGCTCTGTCATCCTTCCGATCTCGAGGTCAGAGACAGTCTAGGCTTCCAGCTCGGGTCCCGCGGACACTGAAAACTTCCAGAACACCCATTGGACACCACATGCTATGGATTGCGTGCTTGCACAGAATTCCGGTCCTAAGCACGGTTCTCTTGGACTCAGCAAACTTCCCCAGCACTCCTCGAACTCCTCACATTCTGGCACCCCAGGTGGGCCGCTGATCTCTACGAGCACATTGTTCTGCACAGCGTTATTACGGCGTACGTCAGGACAGTCTTTGTCCCAACAGATGATCACTTCCATTCATTTTCGCTGCACCCTCCGTGGTTCTTATGATCTCGTGGAAATGGAGAGATCCTTTCTATCCCTGGGATCTCATAGACAGGAGGCAGCCAACCGGCCCTTGGAGAATCCTAAGGGAGCCAGGCCACGACTGTTAGCAATTAGCTGAAGGCCGGCAATATCCAGGCAAAATCCACCAAGTGATAGTCCCCTTCCTGGAGCAAGACAGGACCCAGGCCACCCCAAGTCTGCAGATAATCCAGTTGCAGTCTCTCCTGCTCCAATGGTTACTCTTGTCGATGTACCAGCATCGAAGCAGCGTAGTATGGTTCCAATCCTAAAAGCGTCTCTAACTCTTTAGGGCAGAACCCCAACAGTTATACCCACAATAGCCTTTAAAGATTACATCAGTTCAAAAAAGCCACCTTTGAAATGCACAGGCCCTCTCTCCAATTTTGTCCTGTTTCCCATTTTACCCCGGGAGGCTGGATCACTATTTTTAGTGGAGCCAAGACCCTGCCCCTTGGAAAGCAGGTGCCAATTCCACCCCCTTGCATCTGTCCCAGGAAGGCCCCTCAGAGTCAGAGGTCTGCAGTTTCCCTTGAGCACCTAGAGTATGGCCTTCTATCAGGAATGCACAGATGGAACTGTCCCCCCAGCACCCAGATGTGGATTGGAGACAGGCTGACAGTCACACAGAGCCATGAGCACTGAAGTGTCCACTTTTGCAAATTGGCATTTCTATCTTAGTAATTTTGAATCCAATTGCATGACTGGAGAGGAATTGCCATTATAAACTCATTAATATCAAACAGTATACTGCTACTCTTCTGCACGTAGCAAATACTGCTCAATAGCATTTCCACTGGTCCACCATGTTATTCAATGCGAGAAGCAGGCCCCACCATACCGAACCCACCATTCAGTGCCATTCACTACCCCTGCATGTAGCGCATTCACGCACATGCCCTGCCTCTTCCCAACACCGCACTCTGCTCCCAGGGAGTACTCTGATGTAGTGAGAGACATGCAGAACCTTGTCAAGTAGCTTTTTAAATGCCAAGCCGAGTAACAGTACCCTGCACACACAGGTCCTGCCAGGGCAAACCTGTGGCACGTTTGAAGAGCTACCTCTGTGGGTGGCAAAACCAGTGCTGCAGGCCCACGGAGGAGCTTTTGAGTTGCATGCCCTAGGTATGTCTTAGCCCTAGACAACGGACTTAAAGCATACTCATATTAGCCAATCATGTATACACCAATCACCAGTATGTATGACAAGCATAGTGCTTTGGCACTGAATGGCAGTGTCAAAAGTGCTCAAAGTCCTCAGGCTAGACATAGATCAGTGGAAACCCAGGAGGTATAAAAGCAAAAAGTCGAGGAAACGTACCCTAGAAAGGGTCATTTCCAACAGACATCAAATAGACAATAAGAGCACAGCTCTAGTTGTCTGACCTGAATCCGAGGTGAAAAACCTTGCTGTAATTCACTTTTTACCCATCTATAATTTTATGTTATATATGGCCCCCCAAATCATCTGCCCCTGCTTTCAACTGCTACTCTAGGGCAGTCGAGTAATGGGTGAGCCATAAGTACATCTTCTGTCTGACTCAAATGTGAAAAATTAATACCTTAGCTGCCACCCCTACCCAGACCCACCACCTTCCCTGCTTTCCTTCCTCTTCCTGCAGCTGTGCTTTCTGCTTACTGTCAAAGCAGACAAGGAGTGCTGCTCTGACAGGATTTCGGAAAACCCTGCCTTGCCTTGAAGGCCTTTATAATGTGGCGATAGTGGGTAATGAGTGTTGTTATCAACTGCTGCTACGCTATAGCAGTGAGTTACCAGACTTAGAATTTGGTTTAAATGATGAATATGGCATGTTACAACGCCCTCATTTACAATGCATGCCATTACAATGCGGTCAGTACAAAGACCACATTGTTACGACACATTCCATTACAACGCAAGTCATTACAACCACTTGCTGTAGGGGGAGCGCTGGAGTTTGGAATAGTATAATTTACTATTCCAAATCCAGTTTGTGCAACAGTAGGGAAGGTGTTGGATTTTAAATCCAAAACCTTCTGCCCCATACAGCAAATCGTTGTAACTACTTGCGTTGTAATGGTATTCAATGTAACAATGTGGTCTTTGTAATGGCATGCGTTGTATCGACTTTGTTGCAAACGAGGTTTACCAATGGAGACTCTCTATGAGAACCACACATATATTATAGTTTATTGGATATCAGGATTAATATCTGTCCACCTTGATTGGAATCTTGTGCAACCTACCTTTACTGTGCTTGAATAAGCTTGTGAGGGACTAACTGGAAGCTAGATACCTGGTTTATGTCCAATAATGTGGCTTGAAGAAGAACATTTTGTGCCATTATTAATGCACTATTGGAGAAAATGTTTGGGGGTGTAATAGAATTAACTCCATTCAACCAGGAGCATCCACAATGAAATTTGACAAAAAATAGTTCAGATTTAGAGTCTTCACATATCTTATGCAGACAAAATATGAGCTGAGTGGGTAACACAGCCAAAAATTCATCTTTGCCTTCAAGCGCAGGAAATTTCAGCAAATCCACCCTTACATATTTCATTGCTAATACAGGTGTATGATGATCCTTATGTGAAATAAGGATGCTTGGAGGCTGCAGTAGATTGAATGCACTCAGTGGAATGTGAGGCTTTCATAATCAGGAGTAGGAGGGAGTCCTGATGACAGTGTGCTCCACTAAAGTAATGAATACAGGGACATGTTGGGACGTTCCACGTCACTTGTTAACCTTACATGATGTAGTGTGCCAACATCTTTGATGTGGTGCTGTTGCATCCATGCTTTATCACATTGTTAGTCTCAAGACATTCACTGATACATGATCTAATTAAAATAAGGATTTTCTCATGTACATATGTGTCTGTGTGTGTGTATATATATATATATATATATATATAGATATATATATATAGATATAGATATAGATATATATAGATATAGATATGTATG
Source organism: Triturus cristatus (assembly GCF_964204655.1). Lineage (NCBI taxonomy): Eukaryota > Metazoa > Chordata > Amphibia > Caudata > Salamandridae > Triturus > Triturus cristatus. The sequence continues at coordinate 982,089,521 of NC_140583.1, forward strand.
TATTTCTTTTTCAAAATAATAAACACATTGTTTCTGCTAATGTGTGTAAACTTGTGTATCATTTTGTCCGAGTCTTCAAGAAGAGAAGAGATTATTATAGAGTTAAGTATACTGATACTAAAGAAGAGAAGAGTTCTAATAATGAGCGCAACAATGAGTAACAGATGGGATTGAACATCAGTAGACTGGACTGTAGAAATGTACTAAAATTGTACATTAAAATTGGAGGCATTGGAATAAAATGAATGGGGAGAGGAATTGAAAAAGAAGTTAGGTAGTTGTCTTGCTCGGTCGCTCTAGCATAAATATCTTGAGGCACCATTGTGAACCGAATAAATTGATTGGATACCTAACATTTACGTTTAGGTTTAAAAACAGAGCAACTCAAGGCAAACTATTTGTTGCTAGAAGCGAGCTATTTTGGGTTGGAGAGATCAGAGGAATCTTCATATCATATTCTATCCAAATAGATGGATCATGTGTTAGTGGTTGTCAAAGAAGGAGAAAGGGGGAAGATATGATGAGGAAGTTTCCCGTGGATTTGTTCCCTGCATTAATTTAATATAGTCAGTGGTACCTAAAGTCCACCAAATAAGGAATGCTCCTAGTAAACTCAGAGAAAAAGTGGGAAAAACCCCATAAAAGTTGAGTTCTACAGGCAGAGGTACCTTTGCGATTTAAACCAAAACTTTCCCCATTCCCCAATATCTGTGAGATGTTGTCTACGATTAATGGTGATAGATGGATTAGCAAATTTTCCGCAGCTGTGACAAGTTCAATGTCTGCCAATTCAGCCTGCCCATCTTTAGTTTTCATAACAACCCTACTAGCTCCACTGCATACTCACACGGTGTCATAAGTGAGAGAAATTCAGCACCCGTTGAGAGAATGGGATGCCAAAGAGCAAGCGATGAGACACTACCACCAGAGCTTGGTGCACTATTTCTGGATGAGGCCGGGTTGCTCTTGTTGGGTTTTATGGGTGTGGCAGGGCTTGCATTCGGATAGAGCGGGAGGCAGCCTTTCTTTGCCTGTTTTTCACATAGTGTGGAAAGCCACAGGATTCGTTCAATCGTAGTTGAACCACCCTGTCTGGCCTCAGTACCAGTATTAGTGAGGATGCAGGAGAAAAGTGGGAAATACATCATTTTGAAAGAGGCCTGCCCAGGTCTAGCTCCTGGCCCATTATCCGTATTTCTGTAGACACTCTCCTTCAATCCAAACATCTGCTAGTACAGAACCCTGCCATCCAACCCAAAGCAGTTCCATATACGCATTTTTTAAAGGGAGATAGAAGATTGGGAATCATGCAGGACATGATCACTGTCTTTTTCTTCACACTCTGCCTACTTATAGGTTCCTCAAGCAGCTACCCGCAATCTGGTGGTGCAGCTGCGAACACCAATTCTCGCCCCACTCAGGGCAGCACAAGCAGTGACTTGGGGCAGTCTCGGGGGGAGGGAAGTCGACACCTTGCTCCCCCTCCTCTCCCTTGACTAAAAATGAAGGCTGCTCCCTCCCTCACGGTGACCGGAGCTTACAGCTACGAAGCTCAGCCCCACTCACCATTCCTTGGGGGCTGAACGATTGAAGTTGCAGCCATCTCGCCAAAGGCGTTTGACCTCCGTCTGGTGTCCGCTTTCTTCAGCGGCCTGCTCTTGGCAGAAAACGGGAAAATGCAGAGGGGAGCCTGCGAGGCTCCGGTTTTTCCTCTGGCTGCAGCGGAAGCCCGCACACAGACAGGCTTCACGAGTGGCTCTCTCCGGCAACCCAGGAGCCCTGCCCACGACCAGGCAGACTTCCTGATTTCCGGCTACTTCCTCTGGCCAGCCACACTCCAGGTCAGGCTCTCCTCGCCTGAGTTCAGATTCCAGCATCCGGTACAAGCGGAGATGGAGCCCTCGTCTTTGGGGCTCGGGGCCATGTGCTACAGAGTGCCCATCATGCACTCACATTGGCAAAGTTGGAGCTCTCTTCCTCGGTCTCTGGAACCACACAGGGCTCTCCTCGTCACTATGGGAGCCCCGCCTTCAACCAGGCAACAGCTGCCTGGCGCTTCCTCCTATCTTCCTGTAGGCACAGTGCTCGTGAGCACAAAGAAAAAACCCACAAAGGGCTCCACACGTACCCCAAACAGCTGGGGAAGCGCCCGCAGTGCTCCTGATGTGAAGGCACTGCAAGGAGGAGCAACTGGCAGCACCCTCCTCACTCTTAGTTCCTGGGACGGAATAAAGCACTCACTACCCTGCAATCGGTGAGGGGAGGCAGACAGTACAGCGCTCCCCTCGCGCTAGATTCCAAGTTGGGCAAGGCTGGGCCCTGGAAGGCCAGCTCACAGAGCCATCCAACAGAGGGGCAATCCTTTGTGGCGGTTCCTCCTGGGGCCCAGCAGTCCTCTTCACCCAGGTCCAAGCAGGTACATAACACTTTCATGGAGTCACAGCTCCAATATTTATACCATACATTTGTTTGTTCCCTCCCCTGACACGCGCCTAGGCCCGGTCCAAACCAGTTCGGGGGGGCACTCCAACCGTAGACAAAAGAGGGTTGGTGTTGATCAGCCAGACCTACTGACATTGCCAATGCTTGTTTATATCTTGCTTTACCTATTTTTCACTCTCCACGTCACATTCCTGTAATCAAAATATATTTCTTTATCAGGAACCAGCAATCATTGTGTAGGCAGGCCTGCATATTTCAAAATTCTAAAACCAAGACCTCCTATTGACCCATGTATTCTTTTCTCTGGCTGACTTACCCACCCTGTGGAAGGTGCCTGTAGGATTTAACGTTAAATCTCGAGGATGCAGCTCTCTGGGTATCTGCCTGGCCTTCCTGGCCACAGACACTGGCTTGTTATCCTTCAGACATGAGCTCAAGCGCATTCCTAAGTATGCGGCCTGCCCATGAAAGTGCATCCCGCAGACTAGGTCCGTTTCACCAGAAGTGAGTCACGAGTCTTTCACAGGGCCAACAGCTCCTCACTGTTGCTTCTGGAGTCGAGGTGACCCTGCCTATTCCTGCAATATAATGCATGTGAAAAATACAATAGCAGCAGTCGCAATTTCTGCACTTCAACTCTACGTAGAGTGCACTTTGAAGAAAACAGATTTTCCAAGAAACCTAAACCAAAGTATGCATGTAATGTAAAAAAAATCATAATGGGAAGCTACACTGGCTCCCGATCCAGAAGAGATGCCAGTTCAAGATGTTGACCAAGGCATACAAAGCCCTGCACAACGAAGGACCAGCATTTATGTTTATGATTGTTGGTCCCAGCTGTTTTTTATGTCTTTTACTGTGACTGTTTTGTAAGTACTTTTCCTCTTGCCAGTCTGTCTGACCCGATTATGCATTCCTTACCCCATTTTACCATTCCCCCTTACCTTCCATGTCCCATTTGACGTGTGTCTTGGATATGATATGTGCTAATAAACCATGTTATTGTGTATTCACTGTTTTTCGCCTATGTTATACTTGACTCCTGTAACTGATGTAATTTTGTAACTTGTAACTCGCTGATCCTCATGTAAAGCGCTCTGATACCTCTGGGTCTAGCCAGCGCTATATAAAACTCTGCAAACAAACAAACATAGGGCACAAACACCCTCATTTTCAGAGTAGGTCCTGGCCCCTTTAAGAACGGGGCACTGCAGGGTGAGCCCAGGACAGGGCCCCCGCTTGAGAGTGTCCTGAGTTGGGGACAACGACATTATGGGGCATGGGGCATTTCTGCCTAATACTAAGGTGCATTGCTAATGTGATGAGGCCTAATATGGCTTCTGTCTAAGGTGATGTATCCACCTGGGGAGTGTTACTGTGGTACACCTCTAAATGTGATGATGCACAATGTGTTTATGCCTAATGCTTATCCCTAATGTGGTTTACGCAAAGGGTCTGTACCAGTAGTTACTTGTGGTTTAAATACTTACCTGTTCTAATGGTGATGACAGCCACCCGATTGGCCTTGTCCTGTATATAATCCCCTGTAAAGGTGACACAGTGTACATTTGTGATTATGTTCTAATTTGTTGACGGATAATACAAAGGCTATTTGGTATATAACCTTGTGTGGAGTTTCTTTTGTGGTGTGCCTAGTGTGTCGTCGCTGTGTGTGTGTGTGTTGCACAAACGCTTTACACATTGCCTCTGGGATAAGCCTGACTGCTCGTGCCAAGCTACCAAGGGGGTGAGCAAGGGTTATCTTCAGCGTGAGGATTTCATTTATAGTCCCAAACAAGTGAAGAAAAGAATGCTTCTTGTTGGGTTGAAGAAAATCTTGAATAATACAAAATTTACTATCAACTTCTCGTGCCCTGAGGATTAATTATTTATTAGCAGCACATCATCATATTCCATCACAAACTCAAATTAGAAATTTAACAGCCTTCATTACACCTTTTAGTTGCTGTCTTCTGCCGTTATGTTTCAGAGATTGAATCTTGAACTGTTGAGGAAAGTTAAGGCGCTGATGTATTTCAGGCCGGCATATTGTTGATGGAGAAAACAAAAGAGAAATATAATATATGTGTGGGAAAATTGTTGAAAATCTTTGGGGAAAAGATTCACCATGAAGTTATCAAAATGAAAATTCACTGCGAGAAGTCTAACGGATCACTGACAGATATCGAAAACAAAAAAATTGTGTCATCAGAATATCGTGTCAAAAATTTCGAAGACCAAAATATTGATAAGGTAAGTGGAAATTGGTAAGTATAGATTTACTAGTCTTAACTTCACATCTATGTACCATGACAATATATGTATTGTCAAGACACATATATGTGGAGTTATATATAGTAAAACCTTGCTTAGCTATAGAAACTTAAGTTCACAATATTTTTGTCCTCGATATTCTTGACACAATTTTTGGGCCCACGATATTTCTGTTTCCCATATTCTGGCTAAACACCAAGTCAAACAGATATGGGTCATGAGTTTTGAAAGGAAGGAATAACGCCCAAGGAGAAGTTGGTGCAAGTAAGATACCCCAGCATAAAAAATAAGGATTTATGCCCATTCTTGGGGGGTGTCAGAATTCTATTCAAAATTTGTAAGGGATTTTGTATACAAGACGTATCTCTTGTGAATGTTGAAATATGTGAATGGACTTTTGAGTGTGGAAATGCATCGGAAGTAATCAAGAGTGTGATATGTTCAGTTACACGATTACATGGTTTTGATCCACAGTTGCTAGCAATAAGGGGCTAGGTGCTGTTCTTTCACAGAAGTGTAAAGGAAAGGAATGCATCATTAGCCAGATCCTTGTCAACTACTGAGGATAAAGATTCTGTCATAGAAAAGGAAATGTTAGCTTGTATTAGATCAGGGTGGAAAAAATAGCGCTCAATAGCCAAACACAATCTTGGATTCTTGACACATCTTGCTGCTTTTTGGTTTTCATCAGGTCCCCTACTAAAGAGGCCTTTAGCAGGCTAACCACTAGCTCAGATTTCCATCATGCTATGATTTTGCTGCAGTGTCCCTCTCCTATTGAGAAGCACATAAATCCCCTTTGCCCTTTGTCCTTACTCCAAGAAGAAACTCACTGCCAGAACAAGGTAAACATACAACACCCATGCATGCACAACATTGTGTCACAAATATATATATATATATATATTCACTGAAAAAACCATAGGTTTCAGGGGTGTTATAGTTAGCTGGACTTTTCACTTGTACAAAACCATTGAAATTCCCCCGTTATAGTTAGTTCAGCTAACTATAACTCGCGCGCCCGCAATGCACTGCTGATGACGTCACATATTACATCACTCATGACATGGTCAGTGACATCACTCATGACATCACTGATGACATCTCAAATGACATCACTGATGACATCACTGATGACATCATCCAGTGAATGTGTGTTATTCTGAAAATTAAATATGTTTTATATATGTATATCTCAAGGTCGATGGAAGAATAAATGGGTATATAAGTGTCTAAATGGATGATTTGTTTTTGAAAAATTGATTGTGTAACTGACTGATTAAGTGTATCATAGTGAATACATGGCTTAGTGAGTAATGTTTAAATATGTAAATATCTGTATCAGTCTCTCACTTTGTGTATAAGTGGCTGCATGGATTGGTGAGTAGCTACATGGGTGTCTATATAGGTTATTAGTTGGTTTTTTGAGTATCAGTCTGAGTGTCTGCATGGTTCGGTGGGGGTATTACGTAGTGCATAGGTGCATGAATGAGTGACTCACTGTTTGTATGTGTTGAACACAGTATGTGTGCAGGACTGTATGGGTGGATGAGTGTGTGTATGGGTGTGTTAGTGAGTGAATGACTGTCTCAATAGTGTCTTTATGAGTAACTACATATGTTTTAAACTAGTATATGTGACTATTGGTGTATATATGTGAGTATATGTGAGAGTGAGAGATTGAAAGAGTTCCTGTATGAATAAGTATGTGTTTCTATAAGTGATTGTTTAAAAGACTAAGTATGTGTAAGTTTCCGTAGAAGTAAGTGTGGTGGTGTGTGTATAACTGTATATGCAAGTAAATGTATGTTTGATTCTTTATTAGCATGAGTGACTATGTGTGTGAGTAACTATGGATGAGTGGCATTGTGTAACAGGATGTATAGGTGTATGAGTACATATGATGAGTGAGTACATGTATGAGTGACTGTATTGGACTGTTGGTGAATGAGTGTATGTGTATGTGGATCTTAGAATTACTGAAGAGGTTGTTGTAACTGGTATTGGTATGTCCATTGTTTTGAAAATTTTAGTCTCTATTTTTGAATGTGTGTATCAAAGGTTATATTAGGGTGAGAGGAGGTCTGCCACTCTATCACAAGGATGATGTCATCAGTGATGTCATCAGTGATGTCATTTGAGATGTCATCAGTGATGTCATGAGTGATGTCACTGACCATGTCATGAGTGATGTAATATGTGACGTCATCAGCAGTGCATTGCGGGCGCGCGAGTTATAGTTAGCTGAACTAACTATAACGGGGGAATTTCAATGGTTTTGTACAAGTGAAAAGTCCAGCTAACTATAACACCCCTGAAACCTATGGTTTTTTCAGTGAATTTCTGAGGTTTTTTAAATGCTAATTCCTAACTATAACGTGCCTGAAACCTATGGTTTTTTCTGTTAATTTCAAAGGTTTTTTAAATGCTAATTTCTAACTATGCCTACAGAGATAGGACATGTGAAGAAAGAAGAAAAAATGCACAGAAAGAAACAAAAGAAGTGCAGAAAGAAGCAACAGAAGTCCTCAAATACGAAGATAAGTGCAGGAAGAAGGATAACGTGCAGAAAGAACAAAAAGAAGAGCAGAAAGAAGCCTTGTTGCAAAATCATCCTGTACCCTCAACTTTTTCAGACGGATACTGGTGGTAACTGAGTCTGACTAACCAGTCCTAGAGCCAGTGCTATGTTAAAAGACACTTAGAATACAGTGAAAACACCTACATACACTAGGGAACATTATGCGTTGGGGTCCCCCTGTGATTAGCCTTACCTCCTCTATAAGCCCCTAGTATATAATAGGGCATGGGGATTAAAACTACCTCTTAAAACAGGCCACAGGGCGTTTTTGCACACGTTAACTCAGGCCCCGTCCCCTCCTTTCACCATTGTGTAAACACGCCCTGTGTCCGTTTTTAGTTGGGAGATTAAGTTCATTTGAGTCCTGAGCATCCCTAGGGTCCAACTAGCCCACTAGGTACCTCCAGTAAGTGCCACAGAGCTGCGTTGCAGAGAGGTGTAAAAAGTGGCACGGCCTGGACCACCTCTCTGCAATGCAGCTCAGCGGCGCTTACTGGAAGCACTTGGTGGGCTAGTTAGCCCCCAGGGGCCCTCAGTATTGAAGGGAAATTATATCCCCAATTTAAAACGTGCCATGGTGCGTGTTTGCACACGTCACCTCAGGCCCCGTCCCCTCCCTTCACCACTGTGTAAACGCGCCCTGTGGCTGTTCTAAGTTGAGAGATTAAGTTCCCTTGAATCCTAAGGGTCCCTAGGGTCACACTAGACCACTAGGTACCTCCAGTAAGCGCCACAGAGCTGCGTTGCAGAGAGGTGTAAAAAGGGGCTTGGCCTCAGAACACCTGTCTGCAGCGCAGCTCCCTGGCGCATACTGGAGATGCCTGTTGGGGGCGCGTTTGCAGAGTGCTGCATGGAGGGGGCATGGCCTCCGGCACGATGCCAGTCTTTTATTTATTTTATTTTTTTAAGAAGGGGGGCTGTGTGGTTCCCCTTCTTATTCTAATTTATTGGCCCTGATGACCCCATCCCCCAGGGCCTGTCTCCTAATTATATTTTTTTGACCCCAATCCCCAGGGCCGGCCACTGTTTTTTATTATTTTTAAAAAATATATATTTATAGACACACCTAGGACATGCTGGACAAACCGTACGTACCTATCACCATGACGATTTGCGTGATATTCATTAAAAGGCGACTATGCATGCAATTAATCCACGTGGAATGTATTTACACCACTAGTGAAGCTCTGACATGTCTGATGCTCTACCGTGCCTAATCCCGGTAGACACCCTTGTCGTTTATTTATACAAACATGGGTAGCTATTGACGGGCACATTTAATACACATGCACACCAAGCCATTCAAAGGGGATTCGACAAAAATTCGACCAAAACTATGCAAGAAACCCCCCTCACAGTTAATAAAACACACATCCACTGCCGGATGTGTAATACTTTTTATTTTACTCTCTGGAAAGGGGACGAACATCACTTGCGAGTCACAGCGCGCTCCTGACAGAGCCCAATGCTGTGTTACACCCACCATTGCCTGCCGAGTGCCACACACCTCTGTATTGTATTCCACTAGCTAGTGCATATGCTATGACACTCTCTAGCCCATGTGCACTGTAACACCACCCCGTGAAAATGTCATGCCACACTTGTCTTCGCACGGGTTATATTGCCCCATCTAACGTGCCTTCCTCGATGCCTATGTTATAACGCACAGTGCTATGCCATACATATTACAATTTGGGATCCATATCTTTGTCACAGTGCATATGCAACGTTACACTCCCCAGCACATATTTTATATTACAACTTTAGAGACTAGTTAGGTTACACAACACTGCCCTGTGCATATTACACTCCAAGGCGCATATCGCATAGCACACGCTAGTGCCTGTGCTATCTCGCGCTCTCCAATGAATCTGTCATTGCGCACAATGTATTGCATATTATATTTCACGCCTGGTTCATCTTATATCACACTTTTTGGTGCATAGTTTATACCATACACTATATCTAATTTTCATTTTCAATCGTGCTCTCAGGACTATGTTCTATATAACACTGTGTTCACCTACCCTTTTCACGGGCATTACATTTTGCGATAGGGGGTGGAGGGTCAGGGGGTGTTTTTGCCAAGTGAGCCCGGAGTCACAGTCACTAACGTCTTCTTCTTCCTGAATAAAAGTGAGATTATGCTGCATACTTGTTCATATTTTAAGTAGTTTGCACAGACAAAATGTTTTAAAAACAATAAAGTTTCTAATACCCGCCTTCTCTGAACAGTTAGCTTGCTGCCCCATCCCCCTCCTCCCTATCCTCTGTTGTGTGAATCCATGGACTAGCCTCCTCCCTCCTGCCATGCATGGTCTGATGTGCTGCCACTGCCCTCAATTTAGTATGATGTACCAGTCCACTCCTCCTGCCCTCCATTGCCCAATTCTATGCCCCATCATTGACCTCCTGCTTAAACTCTGTGCTTAGCTTGCTGCCCCTATTCTCCTTCCCCCTGCCCTCCGATGTCTTTGTGCATGCCCCTGCTCCATCCTTTTTGCCCACCATGTCCCATGGACCTGCCACTCCTATCTACTCTGAGTGTTCTGTTGAGCTGCCACTCCCCTCCCACCTGCCTAGCATTGTCAGATGACTGTAACCTGTCCCTGCCACCTCCACCCTGCCTGTCCACATGCCATGCCTCTATCCTCTTCCTCCTGTCCTACATGGTCCATTGTACTGCCACACCCTTCTGCCCTCCCTGGTCTGTTGTGCTGCAACTGCTCCTCCTGCCTGCCCCGTGTGGTCTGTTGTGAGGCCCCTTCCCCTGAACTTTCTTGTCTGTGCACAGGTCCTGACCCTCCCTTCTATCCTCCATCGTCCTTTGTGCATGCCCCTGCACCCTCCTTCTTGCCCATCATAGCCATTGTGCTGCCACTAACCCTCCCACTTGCCATGCATGGTCTTCTGTGCTGCCATGGCCCCTCCCACCTTCCCTGTGTGGTCAGTTAGCTGCCCCTGACCCCCTCCCACCTTCCCTCCATGGTCTGTGTGTATGCCATCACAGTCTCACTGTTGCTCTTCATGTTGTGTCTTGCTTCTAGTGCCCATCCTGCCTGACCTCCATGGCCATCTTGCTGCTCCTGCCCTGCCCCCTTGCCCCCAGCCCTCTGTTTACATGTGCAGACCCCTACTCCCTCCCTCCTGGCTTGTCTGTTCCATTGTAATGCCCCTGATCCGTCCCTCCTGCCCTTTATGGTCTGTTATGCTGCAGCCTTCTCTCCTGTCTGTCCATTATGGTCAGCTAGCTACCATTGCCTCTTGCCCCTCTGTTCTCTGTTGTCCATGTGCATGGTCCTGTCCCCTCCCTCTTGCTTTCTATGGATTGTTGTGCTGCACTCCCGTCCTGCATGCCCTGTGTGGTGTATTGTGCTGCTGCAAACCCTGATGCCTGCCCTGCAGGGTCAGTTTGGTGCACCTCTCCATGTCTCTCCTGTCCTCTGTTATCCAAGTCCATGTCCCTATCCCATTTCCTTCCATGATCCAATGTACCATACTTGCGAACATTTTGAACTTGGTAAGAGGGAGATTTTGAAAAAAAACTGCGGTATTGATTTTCCCCTTTGAGTTACATTGAAAAAGAGGATATTGTAGACAGGAGACAGATCAAATAAAGCCCATTTGAGCTTAAAAACATTGGACGTTTCCTGGCTGAATCGGGTCTGTTGGCATGTATGGTTGTACTACCATTGCCTCTTCCTTCTGCCCACAATGGTCTATTACATTGCCACAGCCTTGAAGGAGGGTAGATTTTGTATCACAGGGGGCCCCTGGCCCGTTCTGTCCACACCTGAAGTATGAGACCCTTGTCCTTGCCCTGCCAGCCGCATTTGTAGGCCGTATTAAATTGACCAGCGGGTCCTGTGTTGCTATATAATTATCCTGAGACATCCTTACCACTCAGCCAGCATAAAACCCCTGTGTAGGCCCTTCTGTTCAATATGTAGGCCTCTTTGTTAAATTGACCATAGCTCTGCAATTTTAGTGTATAGCAGTCTGAAGGCAGGTCTGCGAAGCCTTCTGCTCCAAACTAGTAACCCCCACCCTACCCGAGTGCTCCGTGCTCGGTATCAAAGTTCAACATCCCCCTGAAGCTGTCGACATACAGTAGGCTGCATCCTGGACTGGTACTTGCTTCCTGGGCAGGTTTCCCGCTTTTAAGGAAGTGGCAACCGCAGAGCGTCAAGTTAGGAGAACTGAGGAGATTTTATACATGAATATATTGAATTCCTGTACAATACCCATTATTTTCTGCTTGCTCTATGGAACTTACGATAAGCGATTGGCCTGAGAGACTGACCTTTTCACCCAGTCCATTGTCAGCATTAAGTGGGTAAATGACGAAATGTCTGGTAAAATCTGCAGACGAAGCTTTTGGGTAGCATACGTAGGTAGATGTAGCGTGCAAAGGAGCCCACAAAATGATATAAAAAGGGGGCACCCACAGATATCGACGGACAACCTCGCCGTCTGTATGTAGGTTAACAGGCTGTGCAGGTTTTCCCCAAGAACTGGGAGCTCTTGTCTTCCTTTGCTTAAAATGTCTTGCTCGGCTTTGCTTGAAGTATCTTATTCTATTTTACCTATATGAAATGTCATGTTATGTTTAACCATTGTTCTCTTTACTTTTGCATTTAAAAGATGTTGTATTGTAATTGCAGGAATGCTTGCTCTAAGAGTAAATGTGAGTGTCCCTAGGTAACATTTTCCTTGGTGTAACTTGTTTCTCATGATGCATTTATAGATGTGTTTTCTCTCTCTCTCTGTCAGTCCATTAATTGAGATACAGAGAATATCATGACAGCTGTATGATTATCTGGATTCTGTATTTTGTACTTTAGGTCTCTATTCTGCGGTTTCTTTGAAGTTGCATCTTCTCATTAAACTGCCATTGTATTCTGCCTCCAATTCCATGTCTCATATGTCTGTTTTCTTCATTTTTGGAGCAAGCGTTCCTAGGCACCCCGGCTCAAATTAAGGTGCCCCTTTTGTCCCTGACTCACTCTCCTGCTCAGTTCTGTGGTGGCTCCCGGGGCTCTGGGGACCGCCCCTAGCTTCCTTGACCCGTAATAGATCTTCCCTCCAACAGCCTCTCTTGCAAGTCCTGTATTGTTGGTTTGTTGCCCCTGCCCCCCTTTCCACTGCCCTCCATAGTCTGTTGTGCTTCCACGGCCCTTCCTGCCTGCTCAGTGTGGTTAAATTGTTGCCTTTGCACCCTCCTACCTGCCTTCAATTTTCAGAGTCCGTGCCCCTGGCCTCTGCCTCTCAACAGTATCCTAATGAACAACTAGATTGCTAACATTCTATATTTATTACAAAAGTGTGGAGCGCCTGACATCATCTTGATGTAATCAAAACTGTAATACCTAGAGCATTCCTTTAGAAATTACATATATGAGAGGGTCTTATTGGCATCAAAATTATGGTTAGTGCTCTAAAAGACTAAAATAAGGACATATTTTCTGAGTTTTCAAATAGCGACAAAGCACTTTTAAATTATTTGTTATCTTTATGTTTTTTTATCTAGTTGACAACTTGATTAAATGTTGCACTTAGGGGAGAGGATGTGGTGTTACTTCCAGAACTGCAGACTTTGCAACTGGGGAACCAGGTTGAAGTTTCTGCTTCAGCTCGACATTCTGTGATTCTGGTCAAATCACTTAGTCTCCCCATGTCTACAACCAAAATGAATTTGTTCTTGTGTGATGTAACCAATGCTCATGTAAAGCACTCCAATACCTGACAAGTCTGCACTATATAACACTGCAAAAACACAAAATAATAAGTGTTTTGCACACTTCTGTCATTGGGCTATATTTGGGCTATATCTGGGTGATTTTGGGCTACATTTGGGCTCTTTTGTCTCCGGTGGCCATCTTGGGAGATTTATTTGTTATGAAGTTTCCTAATTTCCTCATGTACTGCAGTCTCCTCAGTCGGAAATGCTTTCAGTTTTTTACTTTGATTCCATCATGAAGGTATTCAGATATGTCACACATTTGCCATGAATTCTGAATGTTAGCACTCTAGTTGCTCATTAGATCACTGTAGTAAAACTACTGCTCACCATGGAAGTCTGCTCCTGGTATTAAAAGTGCATGTTTCAGTCTGCATGTCAGAATTTTTTAATGAAATAGAAGAGGATTTGAGAAGTCACTCAAAATGTGCCCTCATTTTCTTTCTTCAGCATTAATCATAATTTCTATGGCAAAATGAACCCCCTCATTGTGTTCCTTTTTAAATTAAATGTTTTAAGTGTTACCAGTTTATTCCAATCAAGATGGCTTCAGGTGTGCCATACTTTTGTCATAATGAAGACAGTAAGTGCTCTAGTTGTTTTTAAGAACATTCTTGGACATTCTGTCATTGGGCTATACTTGGGCTACATCTGGGTGATATTTGGGCTACATTTGGGCTCTTTTGTCTCTGGTGGCCATCTTGGGAGACTTATTTGTTATGAAGTTTCCTAATTTCCTCATTTACTGCAGTCTCCTCAGTAGGAAATACTTTCAGTTTTTTACTTTGATTCCATCAAGAAGGCATTCAAATGTGTCACACATTTGCCATAAAATCAGAATGTTAGCACTCTTTTTGCTCATTAGATCACTGTAGTAAAGCTACTGCTCACCAGGGAAAACTGCTGCTGGTATTGAAAGTGCATGTTTCAGTCTGCATGCCAGGATTTGAGAAGTCACTCAAAATGTGCCCTAATTTTTCTTTATGCAGCACTAATCATACTTTTTATGGAAAAATGAACCACCTCATTTTGTTCCTTTTTAAATTAAATGTTTTAAGAGTTACCACTTTAATCCAAGCAAGATGGCTTCAGGTGTGCCATACATTTATCATAAGTAGGACGGTTAGCGCTCTAGTAGTTCTTTGGAACACTCTGGAAAGCTGCAGTAGAACACAAAGGAATCAACTGACAGTCTCTGCCCTTGTTGGATGTACATGTTTTACTGAGAATGTCAGACTTCATTCTCACATGACTGAGAAAGATAATGTGAATTTACAGAAAATAAGCTCTCAGTTTAGCTTATAGATCACCTTCCAAACCTCTGTGGTAAAAGCATGAGAAAATATTTTTCTCTCAATCATGATATCCCAGCAGAAGGCTTTTTCACATGGTGAAATCACCTTAGAACATACCACAATTCCTAAAATGAGTATGGTACCATCAACAAATGATTTATAATGTAACTAAAGTCTTAAAATCTTCTATTAACTGCAATGCTTTTTAATGAGGTGCTATCATGTATATTGGTCCCAAGATGGCTGCCAACACTTCTTGGATGAAGTGCTGACAGCCAATCAGATCTCAGGATGAGATGTGTGGTTAGGCTCCGCCCACATATATATATTGATTTAAATGCTATTTTCTCAGGAACTACTGAACAGATTTACACCAGACCTACAAAAGGCACTTCCTTGACCTGAGGACTACCTCTCTGCCAAATTTCAAGTAACTCTGTTCAGCCGTTCGGGCTGTAGCTGTGTCTAAAGGTCCTATGGAAAAATGCATGGGAAAAACGCGTTTTGGGACCCCCCTTTTTTCTCAGCCCCCGCTTGACGAATCCCCCCGAGACTTTCAGGGTAGGAGCGGAGCGTAGCGCCCCACCTATTTTGAAAATTTCGCGAGGATTCATCGACCGGCGCCAAAGTTATTCCAAATAGAATGTTGCGGATTTCCTATGGAAACAGGGTCCTAACTATAACTATCTACTGGCGACCGCCAGTAGATAATATATATATATATATATATATATATATATATATATATATATATATATATATATCCAGTTACAGCTGGTGCGTGGAAGACATGATTGACATCAGTTGCTCCAAGAACATTCGCGGACACGGACCTTCGTTAAAGTGCTTGTTTTAATTAATTCGTGAAGCTGTCGTCATAACGTTTCGGCTCAGCAGAGCCTTGATCACATATATATATTCACTTAAAAAACCATAGGTTTCACACATGTTCTAGTTAGGTGGACATTTCACTCGTAAAAAACGAATGAAATTCCCCCGTTATAGTTAGGTCAGATAACTATAACTCGCGCACCCGCAATCCAGTGCTCATGACGTCACATATTACATCACTCATGACATGGTCAGTGGTATCACTCATGACATCACTGATGACATCATCCTTGTGATAGAGTGGCGGTCGCGCGAGTTATAGTTATCTGACCTAACTATAACGGGGGAATTTCATTGGTTTTTTACGAGTGAAATGTCCACCTAACTATAACATGTGTGAAACCTATGGTTTTTTAAGTGAATTTGCAAGGTTTTTTAAATGCTAATTCCTAACTATAACGTGTGTGAAACCTATGGTTTTTTAAGTGAATTTGTACGTTTTTTTAAAAGCTAAGTTATGTATGTTTTTTTTTGTGTTCTTTTTAAGGTTTTTCACCGTGCGCGCACCGTGCGCGCACCCCGCGATTTCTTTAAAAAAAATTAAATGTTTTTTCACCCTTCGGGGTCCTTTAGGGACCCCTGACAAAGGCTAGGGTGTCAGGAACTCTCTACCCTCCCCCTTTTCACGTTCGCCAACTCTTTTTTTCACTCTCGCACCCACAACAAACAAAATGGCGGCCGACACTTCCTGATTTCGACCGATTCGAACGTTGACTGACATGTAACCACCAATCAGAATTACGCTCGCGCACGTCAGGGTGCGCGCACCGTGTGCGCACGGTGCGCGCACCGTGCGCGGCTATAGATATTTATGTGCTTTAACTGCAATTTTCTCAGGAAATACTGAACAGATTTACTCCATACATGCAAAAGGCATTTCCCTGACCTGAGGATTACCTCTCTGCCAAATTTCAAGTAATTCTGTTCAGCCGTTCGGGCTGTACCTTCGACTAAAGGTCCTATGGAAAAATGCATGGGGAAAACGCGTTTTGGGACCCCCCTTTTTTCTCTGCCCCCGCTTGACGAATCACCCCGAGACTTTCAGGGTAGGAGCTGAGAGGAGCGCCCCATTAGTTTTGAAAATTTCGCGAGGATTCGTCAACTGGCGCCAAAGTTATTCAAAATAGAATTTTCAGAATTCCTATGGAAACACGGTCCTAACTATAACTATCTACTGGCGACCGCCAGTAGATAATAAATATATATATATATATATATATATATATATATATATATATATATATATATATATATATATATATATATATATTATTTTTTATTTTTATTTTTTTTGCAACAGAATTTTATTGGGTATGCAGATGACCATGCGTCACTTACAATGCCTACGATAATTTCTCATGGTGTTACGTTAAATACCAGTTACATGTCCATATATAGCAGGCCTAGGTATAGTCTTATCATTCGGCATGCCCGGCTGTGATTCATGCTATCTTATTAAGTACTAAGAACTACAACTTTCCCTCTATTACTACCCCCTCCCCCATTTTAACAGTCTCTTCCAAATGGACAGTGTCTTCAGGCTGGCCACCCCTCTTGAAAGAAATAAACGACAAAGACCATCTGCAGACATATCCATGCAGATAGTACACTACAAAGGAGCTACATATCATATTCTACCATTAATTAATACAAATGATTATATTGAAGAGGTTGATGTTCACACAAAATAAACCATGATATCAGGGGGTATATCATGAACAAGTGATGGTCCAGAGTGCACCTGGTTTTAAGGAATTTCAATGTTCAAAGTGCATCCACTTAACTTGGAAGTTCTCCCAGCTAGTGTTTGAGCTGCTGACAGCACGACCATTTCTCCCTTTTTCCGAGCTTTGTTACTTGTGAAACTCTGAGCAATTTTCCTTTAAAGAGCAGTCCCTTGGTCTTGGCATCAGAATCAATGCCACCCCAATAGTGGCCTAGGGGATTAGTTGGAAACTGTGATACGAGGAGGCGTGATTTTGTTTTATCCTGGCCTCCCTTTTTACACAAATGGTGTGCTCTTGTGCAATCATTTATGGACTGATTTCCCTGGTCAACCTTTTTACTTAGTTTGAGAATCTTTAGAATGAATTTAAAAGCTCCTTTATGTGTGTGATTACAAAAACAACTGGATTATATATAAACTCGAGGTGAGTCGGGGGGCTGGGGGCTAAAGAGCACCCAGTCTCATGATCTATTTACCAAAATGTAGAATAGTTGTATAGTTATAATCTTTTCAGGTAGAAAAATGTGTTGGGGGCTTCAGTCTTCTTATAATATAACATTTTTTATTTGTAAAGCAAACATTCCAAAATGGATATCTTGGCGCTGAATAACAGATGTTTATTGTTACCCAACTCAATGTAACTAATTTTATCGATCTCAGAAGGATGAAAGGCTGAGTGGACCTGCTGGGATTCGAACCTGTGACCATGAGGTCGAACACAGGCCCCTACAGTAGAGGTATTAGTCCACTGAGCCACCAGACCCTATCCCATGATTAAAGTTATAAAAAGTTCATTTTTCATCAGTTGTCGTGCAGTTTGTTGCATTGTTATTGTGCAATTTTGTGCAGTTTGTGTTAATGCATAAGGAAATCAGAGTTGGTATGCTGTTTTTGACACATAGTTGTCATGCTCTTTGCAAACATGGTATTCAAGCTCAGCAATTTGTTGTATGTTGATGATGCAAACTGTCATGTGGTTAGATATAGCATATATACAGATGCAGAGAGTGTAATCAGTATTCAAGGGGTTATATTTGTGCAGCAGCGTAAAATCACATTGAAGAAATATCGTAACTATTAAAGCTTGTTTACCCAAATGTTTGATCTTGGGCGAATTATACACTCTATGTGCCCTAATCTGACAATTTGTGATCACTTTGAATCAGGCTGGATGAAAGAGATAAGCCCCAAGGGCATCAACCAAGCTTCTCATGCAACTTGGTCCTCTTCAAACTTTTTCCCCTCCAAAATATTCCACAAGAATTCAGCAGAGTCACTTGCTGGAGTTTTATTTAAGTTGGATTACAGTTTGCACGCTCGCAGGTAGACCACCATGCAAAAATATGTCAGGACTTTAAGCAGATGGGAATACCTTCAAATTCTTAAATAATCAATGGTTGTTTAAACAGATCTTGCAGGTTGCCAAGCCTTGGGATTTCTACTTACTGTTTCAAGGCTTAACCTGCTTACCTTGTAACGATGTGTCAACTAGCTCCTGTCCTACTTGGACTGCAAGTGCTGTGTTTGCACTGAGGTCACCCACTCCAAGTCCTTTTGTCTCCGCTTTTAGCTTTGCGTTCCTGCTGTTTGGATCCTAAGCCTCAAGCGGACAACCACCCCCTTTGTTGTTCTTGTGACTGCATGGCGTTTGTTACTGAAAACCTAACCGTTGTTTCCTGCCCATCGCACTGGTGGGCTTGATACCTGCAACACATACCTTCACCTCACCTCCTTCTCAGGCGTGGGTGAGTAGATCTTGCGGCAGGATGATGTCACTGAGGCCGCTGCAGCCTCCTTAGGAGCCCTGGATCCCGCCTCCTATGGACCCGTTTGAAGGCCGCTGCCCGCTGCAATTCATGGCCCTTCCACGCATTTATCCTCTTCTTGGTGCCTTCCCGTCTGTTTCTGGGCTTCTTGCCATCACTCTTGTAGTACCTACACCCTCTCCCCCACCTAGCCACTCACCTGGCTTATTGTTATGATGTAGGTGCGATGGGAGTGGCCCCCCCTTCCTTTCCAGGTTCAGAGTGTGCACCTACCAGACCCGTAAGCAAGCAGGGCTATGACTCCAGCCGCTTGATGCCTGCTTCTCTGCCAAGGCCTCGGCTCATTCCCAAGACATCCCCCAGCACGGGCTTCATTCATGCATTCAGGGGCGTTTAACTATAGGTGCCCGCTTTTGCTATTAGCAACTCTAAAGG
Source organism: Triturus cristatus (assembly GCF_964204655.1). NCBI lineage: Eukaryota > Metazoa > Chordata > Amphibia > Caudata > Salamandridae > Triturus > Triturus cristatus. The sequence goes on from NC_140583.1 coordinate 982,108,671, forward strand.
TTAGTCTGTTTATGAAGCTGGGTTGTGCAGGGTCCCCCTGCACTTACTGTAGCTTCTCCCTCCAGTCATGCAGTAAAATGCATCTTTGCTGCAGACAGGCACCTCTGAAGAGCTTCTGTAGGGATGAAAGCTCCACCGTGCCAGGCCACTTGTGGCATGCCACAGGCAGTGGTGTAACAAAGGCCCCCGCAGCTCCTGCAGTGCTTTGGGGACCCCTGAGCTCCGGGGAGGGTGGGGCAGGGGCATGGGCGTCCGCAGAAATTTTTCCAGGGGGGGGCGAACCTGGCAAATGAAGGGGCGTGGCTAATAATAATGGGGGCGGGGCTAAAATGGCAGACAATCCGGATCGGGTAATGTTCAGGCCAACCTGAGAAAAACAAGCATTGGCATAGCCAATAGGTCTCGCCTTTGGGACCTTATGACTGACTCACTGACTGAAGAACTTATATAGCGCACTTCTGCCAAGGCGTCTTGGCGCTGGGTAAGTATGATGCCGGCAGTATAAGTATTTAGTTCTGCAGCAGGTCCCAAAGGCGAGACCAATTGGCTATGCCAATGCTTGTTGTTATATCTGGGCATGTTGAGAGGCTAGGGGACTGGGTCTCGATGTCAGGTTGGGAGCACAGCAATGACCTACTCAATTTGAATGCGTAGATAATACAACCGGAGGGGTGAAATGAAAGGTTCACTACCAGGAATAACAGGAAAGTAGAAAGTTAGGCTGGTTAGAAAGGTAAGGAGGAGTAGAGGCAGGCATGGTGGTGAGGGGAAAAACAGATGCATGCTAGGAGAGCGCTGTGAGGGAGTGAGGCGAAATGGGAAGAGGCACTGAAGGTGGGTCGGGTAAAGACCGTAGTGAGGCAAACAGAAGGGTAGCGAGGGGTGAAGGGTAGACAAAGAAGTGACGTGTAGAAGTAAAAGATTCAGGAGCAGAGACAGGTAAATAAATCAAAGCTGGAGAGGGGAGAATAACGCAGTCGTAGAACCAGAGAGGGCCAGGTAGAGAGAGGGAGAGGTGTGTCAGAGACAGGTAGAGACAGCTGAGGAAGAGGGAATAATAACGACTGAGGTAGACAGGCGAGGTAGAGGGGTGCGTTGATATAAAGGAAGTGCAGAGATGTGTCACAGATGTTACTGAAGAGGAAAAGAAGTAGAGATATTGAGAAAGAAGTAAGGCACAAAAAGAAGTAAGGGGTGAACAGAGGTAGAACGAGTGGAAGGGGAGAGAACACGTAGAAGATGAATGGCAGGGTAAAATGAGCGATCAGGCAGTGAGTGTGAGGAGTGGGATACAGAGGCATATGTGGCAGTGAGCGCGAAGTGCGGGGTACAGAGGGATATGTTGTGGCAGTTAGCGCAAGGTGTGGGGTACAGAGGGATATGTCGTGGCAGTTAGCGCGAGGTGTGGGGTACAGAGGGATATAAGGCAGTGAGCGTGGGCAGGGCCGACTTTAGCGCTCGTGGGGCCAAGTGCGATAATGCTTTTTGGCACCCCCAATGACCACCTCCACTACAGGTTCTTCATAACCATCCTTTCACAGCGCTCCTCAAGCCTCCGTAACCATTCAGTCTCAGGTGCATTTAATTCATTTTATAGCGCCGCTCCTATCAGTGTAAGGTGTCACAACACTTTACATCACACAGATTACATAGAGACAATCAATCATAGGTGTGTAAATCAGTGCATAGGAAATGTTACATAAGAGAGAGGACAAGAAGGTGTAGGAGTCACATGTCATCCATACAGGTAGGCAGGATAGTTACCAAATTAACCCATTTTGCCACATTAGGATAATGAAAAACTGGGGGGAAATCATAACGCTCTAGCCCAGTTTGCATGCATCTTTGCTAACAGTTACTTGCTCACTGTTCCACATTAGGATTTTAACTCATAAAGAGTTATCAACAATATGGTCTCTCTGACAAAAGTGTGACCCACTGACCTATTTACATTACATTATACGCACTTTGTGAGCTGCACGTTCTTTGCAGCAAGCATAGTAACCCTCTGCGCTACCTTAGGATGAGTAGAAACTTCCACTACACAAAACTTTGATCTCTCCCTCTCTCTAAGGAAGTGCATTAATCACTGCAGTCATTTAGACATTTTTATAGGTGGCTGAAAGTTTCTAGGAGTCCAGGAAAGAAGCAGGTGCTTTTAAAATCATCATATTAGGGCCCCCTACACGAAGTCAGCAGCCGGTGCGGTGGCACCGGTCGCACCGCCCTAGAGCCGGCCCTGAGCACGGGGAGTGGGATACAGGGGGACATGAGGCAGTGAGCGTGGGGAGTGGGGTGCAGGGGGATATGAGGTAGTGAAACACAGGGTCGGGACGTCCTGCCAGACATGATAGGGTGCATACTGGCAGATAGATATGTTATTGACACAAGTCTGTGTACATTTTAGTGGGATCTGAAATCCGGTCTATGCTGCAACCTCAGTTTTTGACTTGGGAGAATAATGCATCGACCCCCCCTCCCCCCCCTCCCCGAACTTCATTCAGAAGATCCCTTGCTCTCAGGCTACAGAGTGTTCAGGGCCGGCTTTAGCGCTGGTGGCGCCCTGTGCGACAAAGTTTGTTGGCGCCCCCCACGGGCGCTCCCCACAGACTCCCACACTACTACCCTTTAACAGTACAGTACCCCCTCAAGTCTCCATAACCACTCTCTCTCAGATGTATTTAATAGTACCACCTGTACCAGTTTAGGGTGTCAGAGCACTTTACATCGCAAACACTACTCAGATGCAATCAATCATAGGTGTGTAAATCAGTGTATAGGAAATGTTACATAATACAGAGGACTACAAGGTGTAGGAGTTGCATGTCATCCATACTGGTAGGCAGTATAGTTTAAGAGTGCTTGGTCTGGAGAAGCACAGACTCAGAAAGTAAATCAGAACCCGATGGTTGGAGGTTACATTTCATAATGATGATTTTTTTTTACCGAAAGGATCTCTCTGACAAAAGCACTGACCTATTTAAACTATATGCATTTTGAGATCTGCATGGTACACATTCTTTGCAGCACACACATTAACCCTCTGTGATACATAAAATGAGTTAAAAATACCACTTGACAAAACTCCTTTTCTCTCCAGGAAGAACATTAATCACCAAGTTATCTTGACATTTTTATTTTTGTATGACAATTTCGGAGACCGGCAATGCAGCAGGTGCTTTTAAAACCATAAAATACTTCCAAATAGGCGCCCCCTCGAAGAGTCAGCACCCAGTGCGGTGGCACCGGTTGCACAGCCCTAAAGCCGGCCCTGAGAGTGTTAAAAGGAGGTCTGTGTGTCCCGACCTAACCACTCGTGCTTGTGGCGCGCAGCTCAAACCGGCCATTGTCATTCTGTTTGTGGCAATCAGCCGCAGACAGAATGACAATGGGCGGGAGGGGCAGCGAGGAGGAGTGCAAGGAGCCCCATCAGGGAGTTGAGGCCTCTGGCAGGGAACACCTCTGCTCCCTGCAGGGCCCGTAATCCCGGACAAAAGGCGTCCGTAAAAGCATAAGTGGCCACAGGGGGGGCAAGGAGGAGCAGTCCAGGGGGGGGCAAGCGCCCCTCCTTGCCCCCCCCTGCGGACGCCCATGGGCAGGGGGGCTCAGCACAGCACACTGGCCAGAGAGCTCCTGAGTGAGTCTGGAGGGGGCAGTTGCATAGCCAGCCCTTGTGCCGCCCGTGGCGGTCACTGCCGTGCAAAAAAGTGGGGGTGGAGGCCGCCCCCAAAAACTCATGCTGCCGGGGACAGACCGCTCCACTGCCCCCCCCCACCCCCCCCCCCCCCCCGGCTACGCCACTGAGAGGGGGGCCTTCCATGTACTATGCAGGGGGGCCCCCCACAAGTTTCGTTATGCCACTGCCCGCAGGGCAGCTCAAGTCCTGCTGATGAGCTTTGATCTTGGTTTCCTGGAAGCATTAAAAGGCGGGGCGTTTAGCGCTCTGCACCAGCTCTCTGTAAGTAACCGGACAAGCCCCCTAAATAACAAACCCACAGAAACCGGAGGGTTGGCCACCCTATAGAGGAAAGGCTTACAAATAAAGCAAATAAATAAGGCATTGTCTCTATTTTTCTCCATATGTAATATCCGTGTTTTGTTGACCTATTTTTTAAAAATATATTTACATGACATGTTGGCAGATCTATACTCCCTTTTCTGCTGTGCACTAACACCTCCCACCCCCCCTCTCCACTCCATCCACCCCCACCCCACCTGCCTTTGCCCTGTCAGTAGTTTTGAGACGAAGTGAAGAGGCTCCCTTAGATTTGTTTTAGAAAGAAATACCAAACATGGAATTTATTTTTTTAAACTCAGCAAAATTCATGTGTCAGACTTGATGTGCTTAGGTATACAGAGTCCTAGTATTCAAGAATGTGAAGTATATAATCATTTATATGTTTTGAACGGGGCATGACAGCGCGGTCCCGCCTGCCCTTGGGACATTCCTTCTTAAGGTTAGCTCTCCCTTTCCGCAGACCCCCTCTCCCTCCCCATCACTGCGCAGGAAGGACCTCAGCAAACAACACCATCACCTCTGTTAGCTCAGGTGTGCATCTGCAAGCTTGGAACTCAAACCGAGGAGCTTTCAAACCTGCTTTACAGGGTGTTATTTTTCTGTAAATGGTCACTTCCGGTTGCCCCCAACCAGGCAGGCAACTAGAGCCAAATTTCGGGGGGGGCTGAAAAAGATTTCGGGGGGGGCTAAGTCTTCCAGCCATAGGCAGAATGGCTGTAAGAAGGGGTGAAGACACAACAAAAGCCTCATTAACGAGTAAATGGTCTTTTAAAGACCCGTGAAGTACTCTGGTGCGGCTGCAATTAGACGGACGCCGGCCCGCGAGGCTGTCTCGGCCGGGCTGTCACACACGACGGGGGGGGGCTGAAGCCCGGTGAGCCCAATGGGTGTTGCGCGCCTGCCCCCAACCCCCGGGTCCTGCAGCCGCTTTCAGTTCAATGAAAGACGGCTTCTCTGCAGAGCTGCACGCGGCGTCCACTCGTCTTCATGTGCCCAGTCTCGGCTGCATCTCTCAAGTGCCCGCCTTTTCAGCACGCTGCTTTATTTCACTATTTTTTTTACAGATTTTTTTGAAGCCTTTCAACTCAGCATGTGTTCAGAGTGTGGAAAATTCCCTTTGAACACTCCCAGCGACTGAAAGAAGGCCAGGAGTGGTGTATATTTTCGGCCGTGAGAAGGCTTCAGTGTCAGGGAGCTACGGCGAGGCGTTTGGCATAAGACAAGAGGCCTTCTTCCACTCCTATTCAGATCACTGTGCATATAGGGTGATTAATGCAAAGCATTTTTTTCCTTAAAGGCAGGCAAGGTTAGGTAGTTGCCAAGTAACAGAATGCCCTATGGGACTGATATCTTCAGTCAGTCCTAGGGCCACATGTACAATGAACTGGTCGGTCTCAATTTACACCCTGATATTTAGGTCGCGCCTGGCGAACGCAGCGCGAAGCGCTGCTGTCGCCAGCGAGATCTATTGTTGCTGACTTGCCTCGGAAGTGGGACAGGAGATGGGCACGTGCAGGCTCTTGGCGGATTTGAGTTGGTGTACGCGCTTACAGCCACACGGCGTGCACATCTCCTGTCCCCCTTCCCTCGCAAGTGAGCATGCAGTTTCACTTTCGTGAACATTCACTCGTTAAAAACACAGCATTTGTTAAAAACATATTTTATACTCTACCTATCTATAAACTGTAGCATTACAGATTTCTGTCCTTTCATATTTGCATGCCATAGTATATGGCGATTTGGTGGACGCATTTTTTACTGGCTTTCTCGTTAACGAACAACAGTATGCACACGCAAAATATGCACGCAGTAGCTTTTCCTTTAAGGGCGATAGAGATTTTCGAAAATTCACGGGCATGGTGTTTCTCCGTGTTTGTTGCCAGGGTGTAAACAAAGCGTTGTTGCCCGCTTTACAAGAAAGTCCTAAAGTGCAGGGGAGTTTACCTTGTCGCTGACCGGCCTGGCCCTCCGCTCCTCCTCAGTGGCGAGCTTTCTCTTTTCCGCCGTGCCTCACACCGAGCCAGGAGTCGCACTTCCTTCGTGCCTGGTCGGATCCCGGAGGCGTGTTTTTTTGGGAGGCAGCCTCAATACCTCCGCCCGAATGCACATCGGCTCACGAAAGCAGCAGTATCGCAGAGCTGCCCGAGCGAGCTTAAAGAGACACTCGCTTCACTGCGCGCTCCGTGTTGCAAAGCCCACGGCTCCCCCCTCCTCCCCCGACAAACTTTAAGAAATCCAGGAATGCTGCTGATTTCATCTCGGTCGTTAAGAGCCCGCAGCGTCTCAGAACCAGCTTGGTTTTTTTGTCATGCCATAAGCATGCGCTGTATAGGGGTTACGTGATTTAATTCAATATTCTGAAGACGGCAAGGTGGGGTTCGCTCACTTATTAGTGCCACAAAAACGCCAGTGTTTCCATAGGCTAGACGCCGATTTCCAAAGAAAACATTAACATCTGCGTTTGAAAGGAACAAGTTTCGGATTTTTGTGTGTGAATATTTTCGCCATCTGCTGGGCACTGCATGAAAAACTTATTTATGCAACATGACTCGTATTTGGCAAATTAGTTTGTGGTATGAAACGTTTTAAATTGGCTGGCTGTTTTTAAGCGCATCACACAAGTATTTACGTCGTTTCTAAGCGCAGTACAGGACTGTTGGCTCTATTATCTAGTTTCACGGTACTGAATTTAACGACCAGGCTACATTCAAAGGTGAGACGGTTTTGCTAAGATCCGATAGGATGACGAAAAAGGTAGCCGAAGAGGTCATCTGTGAGTCATCTTCCCGGTAAGACACTTCATTAATACATGCCATCAACCAACTTCACTGTGAAGGCCTTTTCCTTGCGTCAGCTAAGTATATATATGTTCGTTTGATTTGGTGAACATTAAACCATAAAACAAACCCTCAAAAATACATATACAAACAACCACTCCATCATAAACATATAAATCACCATGAGGGAAACATACAATTATTCAAATATATATCATCTTGTATATGAATAATGAGAATACGTGATTGGTAAATAGTAACAAGCAGGGTCGAACTGGGACAAAAATTTGACCGGTACACCAAAATAAAAGTGGCCCGGATTAGCGTGCAAGAGAGATTGGAAAAAGTGGCCCACATTTGCAAATCAGAGCAGTGTTGAACTTGTAAAGACATACTGTATGGGTATTTTGCGGGGAGGGAGGGGGACTGCGTGTGTTTGTGTTGCAGTCTAATGCTTGTGACAACAATATCATTGAAATCAACAGGAACAACAAGCATTTGCAATGCAATAGGTCTCGCATTTGCGAGAGTTGGTGCTATTGTCATTGTAAATGACAATGCCTTTTATTCATTTGTTTTGAAAACCTGCAAGCGGCGCATAAACATGCACTTTGTATGCATAGTCCTTGCTTACGAGAAGCAAGGCTTGCAGTAAAGGAGACTGCCAGCCTTGCTTCTCATAAGCAAGGACTATAAGTACAAAGTGCTTGTTTAGGCACAGCTTGCAGGTTTTCAAACGCATAAATAAAAGGCATTGTCATTTACAATGCCAATAGCTCCAACTCTCGCAAATGCGAGACCTATTGCATTGCAAATGCTTGTTTTAAACTAGTATCTGTAGAGTTGGCGGGTGCTAGGCCCACATACTCCTGAAATGATTACACGGACACAGATAGTATTGGTGGATAACTGGCCTAGAGCACATGCGTTTGGCCCCTTTTATTGTCAGGGTCACCTGACTGGTGACGCCTGTGGTGGGTGGGTGTTCAGTGTGGGTTACAGGAGAAGTGGAACACTAGAATGTATCCAGCCGGATATTACATCCCTCCCAAACTTTAATGAAGGTCAAAACAATGAAGTCCGAACCTGTGGGAGAGAATACAATTTGCAAACAAAACATAACACAATGATAACAACTTCCACGTAGTCTCTTTCGCTGCTGGTCAACCACCGACGCGGGTATCATTGCAGCCGGGACCACTAGTTGTCCTTGGCACGAAGTCCGGGTGCCCTGTGGATGTAGTCTTTTCTTGGATTCACAGCGTGGAGGTGTGCTCTACAGTCTCTCTCTTCCTGTTCCGCATGCAGTGAAGGTACTGGTGTAGTGCTGGTGGATTATGCCTGTGTTGTCTTCCACCACGCAGTCCTGGTTGGCGTTTTTTCTCCATCTGGTGATTCACTGTCTCCAACGGGATATGCAGATGCAGGACGTCCCTCTCACGGATGCCCCTCTCTCGTGGGTGTCTCCTCTCACCGGACGACCCGGAGGCCCTTTGCTGCCAGGCTTCCACTGGACCGGTGGACTGCTGCCTTGTCGCTCCAACCGCATTGGAGGAATCGCTACGGGTCCTCTCTCCGTGTCCAAAGCTCCACCTGAAAAGGATGTTGTTGGCACTTGTTCCTTTGCATGCTACCTTTGTTCTCCCAGGATTTCCAGAGTGAGCTTCAACAGTCCATCTCTCGTGTCAGGACCCGCTGCCACCGGTGTCCCTGAGGCCTCTGCCCCTTGGATATCCACAGTCCTGTGTCCGTTCCATCCCAGAGTTGGTTGTTACCAATGGACCGGCCTGCTCACCTCTGTCGTCACCGGGTGACCTTCGGATTCGCGCGTAGATCTGTACTCCCAGTGGTGCTGATGTTTTCCAGGCACCTTGTTCTGATGTTCTTGCACCTTCGCACTTCCTTCTTCAGGAGTTTTCCTTTCTGGTGTGTGAGTTGACTTGTCCCGCACACCTCTTTGCTCTTCTCCTCTGCTTTCTTCCTTCGTCATGGCGTCTTGCCACTCAAGATCTGTCTTCTCTTCCTTCCTTCACGACGCGGTCTGGTCTTCTATCTTGCTGGTCTGCCCTAACCAGGCCTCTCTGTGTAGCGTGCACTCCACACGTTTCTCCCTGGTCTTGTCCTCCCCTAGGACACTATCTTCACATCAATCTGTGATTGGACCTGTCACCGCGACCTTCTTTCGTACGATTACTTCTGACTTCAAGTTAATGTCGTTAGACTTCTCGTCCATCTCTTTCTGGTCCTCTTTGCGGACCTCTCCTGGGGTCCTCTTCATGGACATCTCCTCGGTCGTTCACTTCACGGACCTCTTGTCAGATCTATTCCTTCTTCTTGTCAGACCTCTTGTCAGATCTCTTTCTCTCTCTCTCTCTGACCTCTTCACAGCTCACTGTGCTCTGACCACTTCACAGGTCACTTTGCTCTCTGACCTCTTGTAGGTCGGCGTCATTCTTGCATCCATCTGGCAGGTCGACTTATTCCTCCTTGTGACCATCTGGCAGGTCGGTTTCTTCTCCTTGCGACCAACTGGCAGGTCAGCTACTTCCTTGCGACCATCTGGCTGGTCGGCTTCTTCTCCCTGCGACCAACTGGCAGGTCGGCTTCTTCATCCTTGCGACCATCTGGTAGGTCGGCTTTTTCCTCCATACGACCATCTGATAGGTTGGCTTCTTCCTCCTTGCGACCATCTAGTAGGTCGGCTTCTTCCTCCTTGCGGGTACTCGTGCTTCTGGTGGTCTGCGCAACCACTTCTTCTCTCTGCAGTCGCACTGCTTCGGCGCGCTTCTGATTGCGCCCTTCCGTCCCTTCAGTGACTTGCTGCTTTGGGCTATTGTCTTGGCTTCTGCCCAGTGTCTGTGTGTAGTGCTTCACTGTCGTCTGTACTGCCGCAGTGACCACCTCTGGCCAGTAGTCATCACTGCCTTCCTACACTCACACCCTGGCAGCTTGTCTTTTGAAATCCTTACAGGGACACTTGTGTGGGTCTGCCACCCCAGCGTAGGCCATTGCACGTTTTTCTCCTATCTGCTTACTGTGTAGCAGCTATCCCAGAGCTGCTGAGCATTTCTCGCTGGGAATCTCCTATCCGATGTTCTCATTGCTTTCTCGCCACATGTACAGTGAGCATTCTTGGAGTGCATGTACAGTGCGTACCCCTCTCTCTTCTGCTGCCTTCCAGTGTGCCTTGCAATTTGTTATCATTCTGCACTAGGCAGTTGTAATGATGAGGTAGTTTCAGTTGCACCTTGCTGACATTTGTGGGGTGCTGTCCTGTCCCTTCACTGAAGTCATGTGCGCTTCTCTCCCCATCACTTTTGGGCTGCAGCGGCTCTCCTTGTGCTGCAGTACTCCCTTCCTGGCACACCGTTGCCTCCAAGCTCCATAGCTCATGTCATCTAGTGCACTCCCTAACGTGTTCGTTTTCCTTGATTACGAAATCTCTCTCGGCTCTGTGGTGCCTGTCTTCGCTCTCTGCTTCCGCAGGGCTCCCCGAGGGCAGAGGGAAAAGGAGGGCAACCCGTGTCAGGCGCTGACTCCGGTCCCCAAACAGTCTCTCTCGCTCACCACCTGTCCGACCGCTGCCGCCTGAGATACACACACGCTGCCAGACACTCAGGAGGATTTCCCCCTTTTACTGCAGTGAGTGTGTTTACTTTAGGTGTTTGTTCTGTTTTTTCGTTCGGGGCTGAGCAGTCGCACCACATGCCCGTTCGGTGTTGGGGGGGGGAAAGGCCCTCCACAGTGTGTCTCTTGGTGGCGCCGGCCACATGCAGTTGCTTTCAGTGCTCCGCCCCTTGCAGCAGACCCACTCGCTTCACGGGCAGCGCGCAGGGGGGGGCGCTACGTGGAAGTCCTCCCCTTCTCCAGCGTCGGTATCGGCCACCGCAGCTTCGGAGACGCTGCGAGTCTTGCCTCCCCGCTGCCTGCTTTTCATGCTGCCACAAGTGCCTCGGGCCATTAACTCCTCCGCCCTCTCCCCCGCTGCCGCAGCTTCTCTGTCATCACGCTGCGCGAGGGAGAGGGGGCTGAATTTGATCCGGAACCTCACTATGGGGCAGTGTTCACTTTGCGGGTGGTGGTCCCCACCTCAAGGTGGCACTTGACGGGGCTCTGCTGATGCAGGGTGGGCACCCGCTCCGCTTCTCTTTTCTCTCGCAGGCCTGGGCAGGTCGATGGCACACGGGTCACGCCACGGCTTCACACCCTGCCTCCACTTCCACCCGCACGCGAGGCAGTTGCCACAGCCTTTTTCACTCACCGGGCTCGCCACCTGCCCGGCGGGTCGTCGCGGCCGATGCAGGTGGGCTCTGATTGGCTCGCTCTTCTCCCCGGGGCACTTCACTCTCCCCCGCGGTTTTTCACATCGGTGTGGGGTGGGCTCCCGATCACCTTCTGCCCTTCATGCAAGCCCGGGGTTTGCACACGCCCCGCGGGCTATCGGGGGCCTCTGCACAGAGGCGGATTTACTGCAGGCACACGAGATACGGGGTGGGCTCCCAGTCACCTCGCCTTCACCCTGGGGCTTTGGGCATGCCCCACGGACTTTCGGGCGCATTTCGCACCGGCTTCTGGGGGTGCCCTCGACACGGGCAGCTCTCTCCCCCTTTCCACAGCTGCTGGGCTGCTGCACGCACGGGCACAGCCCCCTCGTCGCCAATGTAGAGTTGGCGGGCGCTAGGCCCACATGCTCCTGAAATGATTACACATACACAGATAGTATGGGTGGATAACTGGCCTAGAGCATGTGCGCTCAGCCCTTTTTATTGCCTGTGGTGGGTGGGTGTTCAGTGTGGGTTACAGGAGAAGTGGAACACTAGAATGTATCCAGCCGGATACTACAGTATCCAATATTCGAAACTGAGCTATGTACTACAAGGACAGTTCACAAAATACCGAATCAGAGACTCACCTAATTAATATTCATTGGGCAGCTCGGAAATTGCAACTCTCTTATTGGCTGCAGACACAGGGATGATGGTTTGCTAGAAACATCTGAAATCATGCCTTTCTTTACATATTAAGACTGAAACTTTTTTTTTAAAACCCACAATTTCCTAAAAGGAAGTGGGGTACCTTTTTTTTAAAGTAATTTCCGTAGACCACCACGTACTCCCCACTCCCCGTGAATTTGCCACACACATTCTCAAAAACTATGGATGTGTAAACATTGCAATGCCTTAATTCAGAAAGTTTCTGTAGGAGAATCTCCAAAGCAGTACAATCCAGCCAAGTCAAACAGAACCAGCAGAGTGCAGTTCACCGTGCTTGCATATTTGTGTCACAGTGCCATGCTGGGAAGGGTATGCAGAATTTTTCTCTTACTCAGGTTTACAGTTTGTGGAATTTTTCTGTTCACAATGACAGTGCAGTCGTGTTGGCCCTCGACTCTTTTCTGTGAAGCAAATCTTTCACATTGCACATTTTTTTTGCATTAAATAAGGATGTATGTAATAACTACAACCTATGTGATGATAACCTAGCTGGGAAGGTATGCAGCACGGTATATAATAAGGGTTCGCATATGTTTTTTGACGAAGCAATTATAGTTCAGTTTTTACATATTTTTTATTGTACCACAATTCTATGATTTATAATTCTAGGCAACAAAAGTTAAAAGAGTTTTCCCAGAATCTCACTTTTCTCCCAAGGTCTGAGTCCATAGTTTAGCCACTAAGACATCTCATTCTGCAACATCAACTTTTGTAAAACTGATGATTTTTGGGATTGTCAAGAAGCGAAAAACTTCACAGGCAGTGCACATTTGTAGCCTGTTTTTGCCTCAATTGAATTAAGTGGAGAAAAGGATCTTATTAAGTGTGATTCGTAAAAGGAAATCCGTGTGCTTGATTTGTAGATTCCATTGCACAAGTCTTGTGGCACATAGCGCTGTACAGAATTAAGATGAGACCTAGGCGAAATTTGCTTCATTAATTTCACAACTTTGTATTATGTGATATTCACAAAGTTTCTCAAAATTACATATTATGCAAGATTGCTGATTCTTTTCTTGCCAAGAGACATTTTCTCTTCAATTAAGTCTCCTTTTCGTATCTCGCAAACCTTCTTATGGAATTTTGAAAATTTTCACACAAAAATTACAAAATTTAGATTTTTTTAAATCAAAGCCACATCTGTTCACACCCCCCGCCCCCAGTGCTCTTTGGTGCCGTCCAGTCTCAGTTACTGTGTGATGTCCATACTCCAGACCCAGTTGAGGAGATGAGTGTTAACTTCCCATACAAGATGACTTCCAGGCTTTGACTGAATGGTGTGCCCCCACTGCCTGTGATTCCTGTTGCCTCTAAGCTATGACCTAATTGGCTATTCACCCATGCCTGTCTACAACACCTACCACCAGTGTGTGTTTTCCACAGCGATCACTGAATAAGAGATGAGACGCCTGGAGTTTCCATTCATCCAAATGACTACCTTGCACGCCAAGCAATGCCGCTGTGAGTTGAACGCATTCAAAGGCTGGTTGCCAACTACAGAGGTGGAGACGGCGGTCCAGCCTTTTCAAAACGCATTCTCCATCCCATAAACCTGCCGGCTGTTTATGGTTCGGTAAGCCCACATCAAAGACCGAATAGAGGTGGTCTTTATTATCTGATAATCAGAAAATGTTGGCTGCCCAGTGTGCACCTTCTATTAAAAAATAACCACATCACACACGTCCTCTGACTACTGCTTTTAATAATATGGATTTAGCATTTCTAGAACTCAATGCTATGAGCGCAACAAGAACTGAGCATAGACCTCTGGCACATTTGGTCTATTTATTTATCAGCACCCCAAACACATACTTTCTTCAGTGTTTGCCTGTCATAAACTATTTAAAAACAGATCGCATTTACAAAGTACATTATGCTGATGCACACAATTTGTTGTGCTATATCACACTGAGTGGAATGGCATTTTGTAAGTAATGGTGACACACTGAAACAAAAAGTTTTCATATAAACTCAGACCATCAATATTTCAACTTGTTTGCTTAGCAATGCCAGCAGCCAATAAGAAGTGCTCACATAGAAAGCAATATCTGTTTGCAAAATGTTTCAGCTTACAAGGTGCCAAATTGTGGAATGAGCTGACATTGGAGACGAGGCACTGAGCCACCGTCGCGCCAACAGGACGACTCTCAATCCCGTAGTGCACCTACTGGCTGGATTGCAAGTGTAATCCATAGCGGGCGGGTGGTGGTGTGGCGGTCTCACAGCGGTGGGCTGTTCTGCTCATAGGAGAGCCTAACATGCAGCCACTGTGACAGCACCTGCAGCACATTCCTGCATGGTGTGGCATACATGCCAAAACATGTGCCCTCCCTGCATGCACCCACCATGCCCAGATCCGGCTGGAGTTGCCTGTCTGCCAACCTTACATGGCTGGCTCACTGCCATGAAAAGGGTGGTGAAAAGGTGACTTGTAATATGCTCGGCGGTGCCGGCAGTGGTACCACCAGCATATTCAGGCCAGTTGCAAACCGCTGGCCAAGCAGGATCTTTGATCCCGGCGGAGCCAGCAGTATCTTGGTGATCCAACAGCCACACTCATAATACTGCAGGCAGACCCGCAGTGTGGTGATGGTCAGATCTCCACCACAAGTACGGTGGTCCCGTGGACCTCCGTACTATTAATAAGGCCCCAAGTATTTTGCAAGGAAATGAACTGAACTTATTATAGTTCTCCACAAAATGCTAACAAAGGATGAGTGCTGCTCTTCCTCTAGAACTCAAATCCAAAATGATCAAGGACTTGGCAAAGAAAAGGGAAGACTGTACAGGACACGAAGAGGAAGTTGCTTTTGTTAATACAGTAACGTCAATTTCTAAAGCACGTACCCAGTTAAAAAAAGGATGTGGCACAAAAAAGGTGCCAGAGTGGTGCTCTCAGGTGAAAACATGACCTCAACGTGACTTCGGTTAAATAATCAGAGCCCAGCAACAAACAAAATTGCATACAACAGTAGCTGACATAATATTTTAGCCAAATGATATCTAATTTATGCCATGTGGCATAATGGTGAAACTACAGGCATTACTACACAAGCGTAACTTGAAATTACTATAATTACTTATTATTTTAGTAGTGTTAAAAAAATCCCCTATGCTTGATAATACATATTGATATACAGTGTCTATATTTTTATACTCTGTATGTTCATGAGATATGTTGTCATGCAGACAAATATAAGTAAAGTAATAAGACACTATTAATCATTTCCTACTAATTAATAGTATACAAGTTGATGTAATAGACAAATGTCTTCAAAGTTATAAATGTTAGCAATTCCAATCTGAAAGTAGAAGTCATTTCTTAAATCTACATTGTATCTAATTGTTAAACAAATACTGAAGTAGGCAAAACACAGGCGAAATATAAAATTAGGAAGGGGTGGAACTGCATTGCAACTATTGTGAGCAGACAGAATCGTTGCACATTTATGTGCATATTTTAGTATGTTGCATATTAATTCTGATTTTTTTATGTGGTTCTAGAAATTCAATCAGATGAAATCATATTTATACACTTCTCCTTTTTGATATAAAATGTGTTCAATACTAGCTAATTTGAGTTAGTCATTAATTTAATACACAATGCATGATTTGTTAAATCTGATTCCATATCATTAATAGCACTCCTTTATCTATCAATATAACCCCTTTTAGAAATTCCAGGTGAGTTGCACAACTGATTTAACATATTGCACTAGTATGGGAACTTGCTGGGTTTTGATTCCAATCACTTTTATAAGCAGAATTCTTTTGAAAACAGCAGAAAAAGTGTTGGCTAACTTGCCACACAAACAAAATATATCAATAAATGATACGTTTTCCAATTTTATTTTCTTCCTTAATAATTTTGGCTTTGATTCTCAAACTCTCAGCATATTATCTATCTATCTATCTATCTATATATCTATCTATCTATCTATCTATCTATCTATCTATCTATCTATCTATCTATCTATCTATCTATCTATCTATCTATCTATCTATCTATCTATCTATCTATCTATCTATCTATCTATCTATCTATCTCTCTATCTATCTATCTATCAATCTATTTTTATGAAATATAGTGGCAGCAATAATTGACCATGGTCAAATGACTGGAATGGTCACCTTACTTTTGACAGAATACTAGAGCTACACGAGCCAATCAGCATGTTCAGGGTCTTTTTTTCCATTACAGAGCCCCTCACCGTGGAATATACTGGATTTGGTTACAAAGCACTTCAGCAAACTTTGACAATCATCAACATGTGGATATATGGTTACATTGGAATGTGGATGGGAGTAAAGCATGTATTTCCTGAAAGAATCTGATGGGTCACCGAGAGCAAAAACATAATTTTGATGGTAAGTTAGCCTTATGGGCTCCACCTTGGTTATATCATTGTATTTGTCTTTTTTGACTGATGTACCACAGGATAAAGCATGTTATGTCATCTTTTAGGTTCTGTTACATTGTTACTGTGTTCTTTACTCTGAAGTGGGACATAGAAAGGGGAAAGCATTGGTTCTAGAATATATTCGCTATTAAGAGGGGCATTCTGTGTACTCTTAGTTGAAGGTCTCTCCCTGAGCTGTCAGCTGGTGGTGGTGTCTTATCTGTGATGATTGATTGCCTTAATAAATCAGCTTTCTAACTCCGTGGTGTGAAATCCTATTGTGTCCTGCAAATGGCAATTTTCCACCTAAGGACACCTGAATAGTGGAAGTGCACAGAGTTGAATCTCCTTGAGAAACCCCACAACCAGCAAACAATAACCTATGGATACACTGGCTTACACTAAACAAATCCACAGATCACATTTGTGCAGGCTAGTGAAAGGTTTCACGGTGCAAATCCTCCTTTTCAGAGCCCCCACTACTGGATAACCAGCAGGAAACCTTCCCACTAATAGAGACAGAACACAGGGCCAGAACATAACACTGTATATCACTTATCCGACACATTTGAGAATTTATGGCTAAACCTGCCAAGGCTATGAAAGCTTACTGTTGTCTTTTGAGAGAAAGTGTCTTGTAGAAATAACCTTTTGATTTGTCATGGAGATTCGGATTTTATGTTAAGGTTCTCACTTATCATGAAAGCTTTTAAATGCTTCTAATTCTCCAATGGCTGGCCTTCAGCTTCTGAATTTTAATTTTTGCTATTTGAAAATTTCGAGGAACATTTGTTTGACTGAACAGAGGTCACATCTCCAAGGTACCAGCCAAATACTTTTGGAGGTGTTTTGGATTAGGTCGTTTCCAAGTGGATTAAAAGATGCGGCTAAGGTCATTCGCTGTCACTGAAGTCAAAACTGGTTTTGTTCATCGAGAAAACCAGATACTAATATACGTCCAAAAATAAAAATGCTTAATCCGTTCACATAGGGCTGCCTCTTTCACTATCAATCTATTCCATCCTGGTCCTTACGAAGAAAGAATATTTGGTTTTATCATGTAAAAACAGGTGTGAAATGCTATATAAGCACCCAGACCTATGTACCTAGCTTCCCCCGACTGGGAACCCAAAGCAGCCCTGGCAATTTTTCGGACCAGCCCCTGGAGGTGGGGTGGGGGCAAGTATGAAGCACTGAAGCTTTTGTAACTGGGGGCCGATATTGCCGCACTGCTGAAAAACTGGCCCCCAGTAACAACTGGCCCCCACCACTATAAAATCGGCCAGCACCCTTCCAGCCTCCTGGGGAAACACCCGATGCCCGCTACAGCCAGTCCGGCACTGGTACCGAGCCATTTGCAGTCGGTAAATTTCAGGTTTACCTGCCGTAAAAGACTTTTCTTAATGTAAAACAGCTCTTTTGTGAATAGGAAAGTTCTTTCCTACTCGTAAAAGAGCTTTTGTGATCCTTTTTGAATTGCAAATAGGATGGGCATTGCAGGGATGTCTCCCTCCTATTTGGGATCTGGAGCACAGTATATCCGTGGTTTGTGACTGCAAGTGTGGTTCCAAACCATTGATGAAACTGATTCGCAAATATTCCCCATTTCAGAAAGCAAGCGCAGTGGCGGAGGTCCATTGACCCTTGCAGACCTTGTGGTTAAATAAGAAGAAACCACTTATGATTATTTCTACGGTATAATGGTCGCAAACTGCCTGCATAAACAATCTACCTGGAGTATTAGTGCCCATATAGCTGAGAGCATGATGAATGCCTATAGATGCTTCCCCGAGGCATAAGACATCCTATGTTGTGTGCAGACGAAAAGGACTTATGAAGCTTAATTGATGCTTAAAATGCTTCATAGTCGCTCTTTTGGCTCTCGATGTTAAGTTTAATTTCATTTGCTCAAGGGAAAATTTTAGTAGCAAAAACTGTTGCTTTTACTGGGTTTGTTTACTAATGCCAAATGCCAGCTTTTGGGTATTAACTACCAGTGAAATTGGTTGCTAATACCATAATGGCAAAATTGAAGACCCGTGGCTATGACGGAGTTCCCTCCCTGCCAACATTGTGTTCTGCTCGCCCAATTTAATTTTGGGAGGACCATTAGTTTGGCCACGGTGGAAACGACTCCGTATACTCCATGGCCAAACTTCTCCGACAGCCCTGGGGCGTAAGGGCAGTCATAGAAATGACTTCATGTTTGATGGGCAGACATGTAGCCATATGTTACTGTTTTTTTACTGCCAGGCAAACCTTGCGGTGAGGGACAGTAAACTGTATTAATGCTCCCCGTGCCCTGAGGGTAGACTCCCTCGGTGATGGGAAGCATTATTTTCTTTCTTTCTTGTTTCGGAATTTTCTATTTGTGAAGAAAAAAGAAATACTCTGTGCTACAGGGCTGCGTCTGGCTGACGCAGCCCATATCACAGAGTAAAATGCACTGCCAGGAACCGTCACGATGGCGGTTCCTGGCAATGCTTTCATAAATGACCGCCTGCTTGGCTGTCATTTATAAATTTGGAAGGCGGCCCCTCCTCCATGTGGTCGCAGTCATTTACTCTGTCCCCATAGTGGAGCGGTGGATATCTGCCTAGATATAATCTGGGTCTAATTGACCAACATACATATTCTGTGGCTAATAAGCTGCCCTTTTACCTGGTTTTGGTATTTTACACTGTGATTAGAAAAAACCTGGATAAGTCAAGTGGAAGGAGAAGACAATGTTTGATTTATACGGTTAGAAAAAGTCATGACAATTGATAAGGTTG
This sequence comes from Triturus cristatus, assembly GCF_964204655.1. Lineage (NCBI taxonomy): Eukaryota > Metazoa > Chordata > Amphibia > Caudata > Salamandridae > Triturus > Triturus cristatus. The sequence continues at coordinate 982,127,634 of NC_140583.1, forward strand.
AAGGGTCTTTGAGAGTTGCTGCAGGAGTTTACTCTATGTTGTCACATCCTTCTTACTTCTGCCACTTTGAGCATCAGTACACTCAAAGGAATCCCAGCTTCCCAGGGACATGCTTGTATTTTTCTCAGAGATCCAGATATTTTTGAAATCATCACGTTCAGTCTGCATAGTAAGATTTATGTCTCTTGTCTCTTATATTTTGATGGCGATGACAAACCCCCCACAAATTTGCTGGAAGGTGATCCTACTGTCTTTAATCTTCAAGGAAGCATGGTTTAATGTGCACAGTGTGTGTATATGCAAATAGTTTTTTTCATGTTTGTAGGAAATGTTTTTTTTTTTTTTAAATATTGTGAATTGCTTATAAATTAACCTGGAAAATACATTTTATGCCAGCCTCCGAACAGTTATTGTAGATCTCTTCGTTTTATAAATTCCTTATACGTAATCATTCTTTATATAATGCAGTTACAGTGTAATTATGTAACAGCGTAGACGGACAAAACAAAAAACATTATGTATTTATCTTGCTCAGACCTAGCCACTATGGTGGCAGACCACTTAACATATAGCTAGCAGAAGAATACATATCTTAAATTGATGATAGGGATAGAAAAGTGTACGTATGTTAGGGAAGTAAATGCATTTTGAAGTGGCGGAAAAAGTAGCATCATGATTACATGACAAAGCTGTGTCAGGAAATATAAATTGACTTTCCTGTATGCTTACTGCAGCTGGACGTTTAGATATGATGGTAATCAGGGTCAGAAAAAAAAAATGCTGTGCACATCTGTGAACGGTGCAACAAAACAAAACTGACTTAAATCTCTTTGGAAGTGGGATTCCTTGAATCTGTGGCCATCTTGGACGCTATCGTATAAAAGGAGAGTGGAGTTGGAGTCTCATTGCACTCTAAATTCCCAAAGCAGCCTGTGGTAGGCAGTCATCCTGAGGTCATCGATGAGCAAGTATCTTGTGATAGAAGCATTGGGTTGGAATTTTGACTTGCTGCTTTTAGCACTGTATTGCCCATTCAGATCATTCCTACGTTTGTTTGCAATTTTCAAGGCCTTGTGTATATATTTGTACACTCTATTTTATCACATTTTTGTTGTTTTGGCCATACTTTTATTTTACACTTTGTGTTTCTGCTGATTTATTCAACACCATACTGCATACCATCATTTTCCCATATTGTCAAGAATTAATTAGTTTGGACTCTTGTGCTTTGAACCCTCTATTAAGTTTGCAGAGTCGTATGTGAAAACCACATAGCATGGATTTCAACGGTTAATAGTAATCATTGTTTTTCTATAGTTTCTGTGAGAGAACTGCAGCTAAGTTTAGAAAGAAAGGGTTGAGTTAAGGGACTTGATGCTTAAAGTAATTATGCAAAAGCATTGAATACATTACTGATGATACATGGTTCTGACAGACTTCCATAGGAGTCTAGGAGGAAGTGTGGTGAGCTCTGCATCTGTGATCTGAAAGAAACACGTTAGTTAGATTCCTCACCTTAGAATATCCCCAGGCGTCAGACTGGATCCGGAAGATTTTTTCGTCAGCAATACCCCTTGCGCGTCGCTAGGCGTCGTCTGCGGCTCCGCGTCCGTCGTCGGCGTCGTGCGCCGGAATGACTTCGTCGGAGTACTTAGACGCCGCCCTCGCGCGCTGACGTCAGTTCTTCTTTTTTCCGCGCCAGTAAGCGCAGATCCGGGAGAGCTACCCCTTTTAGTCTTTTTTGACTACGTTTTTTGATCCTTTTTGATCTTGTCTCGACTCCGGTGCCGGTAGCATGCCTGGTTTCAAAGCCTGTGCTGACTGTAACCGCTTGATGTCGGTTACGGATCATCACCGCCGGTGCCTTTACTGTTTGGACCTCGACCACGACGCGGAGTCGTGTTCGGACTGCAAGGCCCTGACCTCGAAGGCTAGACGGGAGCGGTCTCGTAAGCTCCTCGAGATTCACCACTCGGCTCCGCGCCCCTCTCGATCCCGGTCCAGGAGGAGGTCCAAGGATCGGTCGCGGAGCCGCAGCCGACGTCATCATCGCTCGTCTGGCTCCAAGTCTTCGGGTAAGTCGAAGCACTCCAAGAAGTCCAAGAGGCGACACCGCTCTTCGGACTCCCCTCGCCGGTCGCGCGACTCGGCCGAGGGTCAGGGTGGTTCCACCCCCGCGGCTCCAGCGGAGCCGCAGGCGCCGCGCAAGTCCCCATACCCGCCGGTCCCTGGGATTGACGCGGCGCCGGCGGAAGTCAGTGCCTTCCTCTCGCCCATGAGGAGCCTGGCTCCGCCGTCGACGCCCGCTGGCGCGCCTTCGGGCCCCGCGGACCCGACTGGGCAACCTTGCATGCCGGCGGCTCCGGCCCCGGCGCCGGCTCCGGCCCCGACGCCGCAGGTCCCCGAGGGACTCGCCCCCGAGTCCCCGTCGACGCCGATTGACCTCGTCATGCCTCCTCCGCCGGCGTCGACACCGGTTCCACCTCCGACGCCGGCTCCGCTCGGCGTCGAGCCCCAGTTCAGCCCCGCTCCGGATCCGGCGCCGTAGCGGCGTCGATGGACGCCGCGTACGGCGCCGTTAGAGACACATTATGTCTATCGTCCGGCTCTGCTCCTTCCTCCTGTTTACCCGGAATCGGATGACGGGGGCGAATGGGATGGGTCCGAGGATCCTATGGCCGTTCAGGCTCAGCTGTCACAGGACTGGGCAGATGAACTGGGGGAGGCCAGTGGTCTGGATACCTCACCAGACACTGGATTCATCTCTCCTCCGACTGTGGCTTCGGAGGAGGGTGCTGCTTTCTCTGTGGTGCTGCGCAAGGCGGCCGCAGCCCTTGGGCTCGAGCTGCCTGCCGTGGCTGTGAGGACTAACGTCCTCACTGAGGTGCTGCAGTCTGCAGCAAGCTCCACTGAGCCTCTGCTGCAATTCAATGAGGCCCTCATTGACGTTCTGCAGGGCACCTGGTCCAAGCCCTCCACAGTTCCTCCTGTGGACAGGAACGTCGCCAGGTGCCACCGCCCTGCTCCGGGCGACCCCAGTTTTCTGTCCCAACACCCCACCCCCGAGAGCCTGGTTATCCAGGCTTCTACCTCCCAATCCTCCTTCCCGACCGCTCCGCCGGACCAAGGTTCCAAGAGACTTGAACAGTTTGGCAAAAAGCTGTTCTCCTCCCTTAGTTTGGGTCTGCGGTCCTTGAACACCGCCTGTCTTTTGGACCGTTATTCCCACTCTCTGTGGGATACGGTGGAGGACGTGCTGCCCCTGTGCCCGGAGGAGGCCCAGACACGACTTACCCAGGCTCTGGCCGATAGGAGGGACGCAGCACGACATGCAATCCGATGTGGGCTTGACACTACGGACTCGCCGGGTAGGGCGATTTCTACAACGGTGGCGCTTAGACGTCATGCCTGGCTGCGGTCCACGTCCTTTTCGGGGGATGCCCAGAGCATTCTCATGGACATGCCCTTTGATGGCACTCGCCTTTTTGGTGAGAAAGCGGACAGTGCGCTGAATCGCTTTAAGGACTCCCGGGCTACGGCCAAGTCCTTGGGCCTCTCGGCCCCGCGGTCGCAAACTTCCGCCTTTCGCCCCTTTCGTGGCCAAGGAAGGGGTGCCTTCTCACGTCCGCCTAGCCACCAGCCGCAGAACCAACCTGCGCGCGGTCGCGGGCGTGGTTTCCGCCGAGGCGGTTCTGGAGGTCGACGCGGTCAGCCCACATCCACCCCGGCAGCATCCGCCTCCAAGCCTTCCTAGTCCGAGCTTTCCGTCCCATTCCTCGCCAGTGGGCGGCAGAGTTCGCCATCACCTGCTCCACTGGCGTACCATCACTTCGGACGGGTGGGTGCTGCAGATCGTCCGAAGGGGCTACTCCCTCCCCTTCGAGACGACCCCTCCAGCCATGCCACCGCAGCACCACCGTATCTCGGAGGATCATTTGAATCTTCTGCGAGAGGAAGTTTCGGCCCTCTTGGCCAAAGAGGCCGTCGAGCGCGTTCCGAGCCCAGAAGTAGGTCGTGGTTGTTATTCCCACTACTTTCTGGTTCCCAAGAAGGGCAAGGGGGGCCTACGCCCTATCTTGGACCTCCGGAACGTCAATGTCTTCCTTCGGAAGGAACGGTTCAAAATGTTAACTTTGGCTCAGGTTCTAGCTGCCCTAGACCCTGGAGACTGGATGGTAGCGTTGGACTTGCAGGACGCTTATTTCCACATCCCGGTCCTGCCGGCCCACCGGCGTTACCTGCGGTTCACGGTGGGCCAGGAGCACTTTCAGTTCACCGTGCTCCCCTTCGGCCTCACCAGTGGCCCTCGGGGGTTCACGAAAGGGATGGCGGTGGTCGCAGCTCATCTGCGCAGATCAGGGGTTCCAGTCTTCCCCTATCTCGACGACTGGTTGTTGAAGGCGGGCTCGCCCCAGGCAGTCGTCTCCCGCCTCCAGACTACGGCGGATCTCCTGCATTTGCTGGGGTTTTCCATCAACGTGCCGAAGTCACACCTGAGTCCCTCTCAGAAGCTCCTCTTCATCGGAGCGGTTCTCGATTCGGCGCAGTTCCTGGCTTATCCTCCGGAACAGCGGGTCCGGGATATACAGGCCCTGATTCCCATCTTTCGGCCTCTATCCTGGGTTTCGGTCAGGCTAGTGTTGCGGCTTCTGGGGCTGATGGCCTCCTGCATCCTACTAGTGCATCACGCCAGGCGGCGCATGCGGGCTCTGCAGTGGGACCTGGAGTTTCAGTGGGCCCAGCATCACGGCAACCTGTCCGACCATGTCTTGATCTCGGAGGGCACTGCGCAGCAGTTGCAGTGGTGGCTCACGGACCGCGATTGGGTCACGGGCAAGAGCCTCTCCCTTCCCCAACCGGAGCATGTCGTAGTGACGGATGCGTCCCTCCTGGGATGGAGTGGCCATATGGGAGAGGCGGAGATCAGAGGCCTCTGGTCTCCGGCGGAGTCTCGTCTCCACATCAACCTGTTGGAGTTGAGAGCGATCCGACTTGCACTGAAAGCCTTCCTTCCCTCTGTCAGGGGAAGTGTCGTGCAGGTGTTCACGGACAACACCACCGCCATGTGGTATTGCAACAAACAGGGCGGGGTGGGGTCGTGGACCCTTTGTCAGGAGGCTCTGCGCCTCTGGACATGGCTGGAACACCAGGGCATCACCCTAGTGGTTCAACATCTGGCGGGCTCTCTGAACGCCAGAGCAGACGAACTCAGCCGCCGGTGCATGATGGATCACGAATGGCGTCTGAACTCCGAAGTGGCGCAAGGTCTCTTTCAGCAGTGGGGAGAGCCTTGGTTAGATCTATTCGCCACCGAAGAGAACGCGCAATGTCAGCAGTTCTGCGCGTTGGAATTTCCAAGGCGGCACTCGCTCGGCGACGCTTTTCGTCACGAGTGGAGTTGCGGTCTGTTGTACGCCTTTCCGCCTATACCACTTCTGCCCAGAGTGCTGAAGAAGATCAGGCGCGACCGGGCCCAAGTCATCTTGGTGGCTCCGGACTGGGCACGAAGGTACTGGTATCCCGAGCTACTCAGTATGTTGACCGATCCTCCGATACGTCTGCCCCTTCGGGAGGATCTTCTGTCGCAGCAGCAGGGGACGGTCCTCCACCCAAACCTGTCCAGCCTCCACCTCCATGCGTGGAGATTGAGCGGCGGCAGTTGATGCCATTTGACTTGCCTCCTGAAGTCTGTGATATCATTCTGGCAGCCAGGCGTCCCTCCACAAAGACGGTATACGCCTGCCGGTGGAACAAATTTGTGGCATGGTGCACAGCAAAGGCTGTGGATCCCCTTTCCGCCCCTCTTTCTGAGGTTCTCCTCTTTCTTCTTTCTTTGGCCCAGCAGGGCTCTGCCCTGGGCACCTTGAAAGGTTATCTTGCTGCCATCTCTGCCTTCTTGCGGCTTCCTGATCAGCCTTCTCTTTTCAAGTCCCCTGTAGTTACACGCTTTCTAAAAGGCATTACTCACACGTTCCCTCCTGTCCCTTTTGTAATGCCTCAGTGGGACTTGAATCTTGTTCTCACATTTCTAATGTGCGCTCCCTTTGAGCCTCTTCATAATTGTCCTCTTCGTCTGCTGACGCTTAAGACTGCTTTTCTGGTAGCCATCACCTCGGTAGACGGGTGAGTGAGCTCCAGGCATTATCATCAAAGCCTCCTTTTCTCTCTGTTCATCCGGACAAGGTTGTCCTTCGGCCTCGTCCCTCCTTTCTTCCGAAAGTGGTGACCCCCTTTCATCTTGGGCAGTCTGTCACCTTGCCCACCTTCTTTCCGCCTCCGCATCCTTCCAAAGAGGAAGAGAGGCTCCACCGTCTGGACCCAAAACGTGCGCTCTCCTTTTATCTGGACCGCACAAAGAAGTTCCGGGTGGACGACCAACTTTTCGTTGGATACGTGGGTGCTAAGAAGGGGAAAGCTGTGCACAAACGGACCATCTCTCGGTGGGTCGTTTTGTGCATCAAAATGTGTTATTCCTTGGCAAAAAAGGACCCTCCTGTTGGGCTGCGCGCCCATTCTACTCGGGCCACAGCGGCTACTACTGCTTTGGGACGGGGTGTCCCTTTGCAGGACATCTGTCAGGCGGCAACGTGGGCTTCGCTACACACGTTTGCCAGGCATTATTGCCTTGACAGCCAAGTCCGGAGGGATGGCTTCTTTGGCCGTTCTGTCCTCCAGGACTTTCTGGTGTGATCTTGGTTCGCAGACCCACCACTGGGGATGGTATTGCTTGGGTATCTATTCTAAGGTGAGGAATCTAACTAACGTGTTTCTTTCAGGTGAACAAGTTACTTACCTTCGGTAACGATGTATCTGTAAGAAACATTAGTTAGTTAGATTCCTCACCGACCCACCCATCCTCCCCGTTCTGCGAACTGACATCTAGGGTTAAGGCTAGCCCTTTCAGGGCCCTAGAATTTTTTGGCACCAGTGTCGGTATCTTGCATGGCTCTGCGTTCCTGGCGCGGAAGGCTATGTACAAGAACTGACGTCAGCGCGCGAGGGCGGCGTCTAAGTACTCCGACGACGGACGCGGAGCCGCAGACGACGCCTAGCGACGCACAAGGGGTATTGCTGACGAAAAAATCTTCCGGATCCAGTCTGACGCCTGGGGATATTCTAAGGTGAGGAATCTAACTAACTAATGTTTCTTACAGATACATCGTTACCTAAGGTAAGTAACTTGTTCTTTACCCTCTCTTCCCCTCTGTATGGGCTGCTGTGATTTCTGTTACAATTAGAAGCCATGGTCTCTGTGTGCAGGTGAACAGGACTAGCTTTGTGACTACCTCCTTCAGGTTGGTAAATGGAAATCCATGAATTACGTAGGTGTTTTTGGTTCAGTCTAATATGACCAGGAATAGAGATCCTAATCTTGGGAGGTAGGCAGGAAAAAGCCTTTATGGGTGTTTTTAATCATTTATATCCTGGATTTTTTAGAATTAGCTTTTTAGGTCTCGCGCCTAGCGTTGCAGTGCGCAGACCTGCTTGCGCAGCGCGATACATGTTGTAGGGGGTTTGAAAACGGGTCTAGGAATCGCACACGCACAAGCATGTGCTTTTCCTTTTGGGGCACGCTATTGTGCTTTGCGTGCATGTTTTTTACAAAGAGAGCAATAGGCCAAAGGCAGGTGCATTGCTCTACCCACGGCCTATTGGTGTCTATTACGCACACCGGCCGTCATGTGGTTTCAATTATCGTGCCCAGACACGGGCATAATAATTGAAACCACATGTCTCGCTGTGGCACGCGCACACCACTCGCGGGCTTCTTTTTTTAACCAGCTCGCAAACGGCTGCAAATGCCTAGTTTCCAAAGTTGCTCAGATCAATTGGCTTTGACAGTGCTTATTATCATTGATATCAGTGGTGCTGGCACGCTTTTTCGGGTGGGAGTGCCGTTCAGTAACGTCACCTCACTAAAGGCATTGGGCATATGTGATGGGGTTTCTTTTAAAACACAAAAATGCTGCCAGAAGGAAAGCCTTTGCATGGCTCCTTTACTGCTCATTCTCCATCTAAACCTTTTCAAGTTAAATGGGAGTGATGCACCATAGCAACAGCGCGCTGACTGAGTGTGCATCTTGCGTGTCACAGGATCGAATCCTGGGAAGATGGTGCCGCTGGTTGCTTTCTTCTTGCATAAAGCTGTTTGCAACCTCTAGACCACAAATTTAAATCCACAGCACATGGCTGAGAGGAGCTTGAGTGGGTTGTGGAGTTAGCAGACGTCTTGAGCTGTGTGCAGGTAGGAGGGCGTAGAGAATCGAATGCTTGATGCTGGGACTTGTGTGACAAACTTAGGTCTCATCATAGTGTAGGGCCAATCCACCCATGTACATTTTGATACAACATATGCCATTGTGCTGGATCACGTTATTACAACAGCATTATGAGAGGTTTTTTTTTTTCACCAGTGCTTTCTAAATCACCAAACGCGACGGATACGCTGCTTGTAAGTGGCATTTGTATGTGATAGTACTCTATATAATCATCCAGTTGTTACTGGCTCGTTTTGCAGCTGAGGCAAGTGATTTATATGGTGAGTGCTCCAAGTTTACACTCCAGCGGTATGTTGACACTATGGAAAACCAGTGGACACTTGGAACACCCAAACAGCATCTTAGGATCCTGGTAGTTTTTTCCAATGTCAATCTCTATTTCGTCCCCAGGTTAATGCTGCAACAAAGTAAGTATTATCCCTTGCCTCAGGGGAGCCTCCCCCACTGTCACACAGATTGTGCCAGTCCTCACTGCATACATGCCCTGCTTGGATTATTGAAAGGTGTACGAGAGACCACGATCAGTTGGCTCCTCTGCTCCACAGCTAAGCAGGCAGACTCCGCTTCGATATAAGGTCACCTCCCCATCTTTAATGGCCCAACTTAAACAAGCATAGACAAAGCCAGTAGGTCTCACCTATGCAAGAGCTATTGGCTTTTTCAATATGTTTTAGCCGTGTGTTCACCAGCGTGGCCACTGCTCAGCATGACTAAAAGTGAGTAGAGTAGAGTGCAGTGGATTGGAGTAGCGTAGAGTGGTGTAGAATAGAGTTGAGTGCCGCTGAGGGAGTTGAGTGTCAGAGTGGAATGGCATGGAGTGGCATAGAGGGTGTAGGGAAGAGTGTTGTAAAGTAGAGTGGTGTAGAGCGAAGTAGATTGTTGTTAAGTGACATAAATAGGAGTAGTGTAGGAGAGTGGAATGGCAGAGTGGAGTATAGTGTTGAAGAGTCACGTGATGTAGAATGGAGTGGCGTAAAGTGGAGTAGTGCATCATAGAATAGAGTTGAGAAGTGGCAGAGTGGTTCAGGGTAGATTGTTTCAGCACAGAGTGTAGTGGCATAGAATGCTGCAGTGTAGAGTGCAGTGACACAGACTGCTGTGGTGAAGATTAGAATAGTGGTGTAGCGTGCAATGGCACAGATAGCAGTGGTGTAGAGTAGAATAGAGAGGCTTAGAGTGGAGTAGTGTGTCATAGAACAGAGTGAAGTAAAGTGGCATAAAGTAGAAGAGTGGAGTAGAGTGTCCTAGGGTGTAGTATTATACAGCATAGTGTCGTAGAGTGCATGGGGTGTGAGTAAAGTGGCGTAGAGTGCAGTAGTGTTGGGTAGTTTCAGAGTAGAGGGAAGTGGCATAGGGTAGAGTGCAGTTGTGCAGTGGCACAGAGTAGAATAGAGTGGCATAAAGTGTAGTAACATAGAGCACTATGGTGTGGAGTGCCATAGTGTGCACACTGCAGTAATGGTGAGAGCAGTGGCATAGTGTACAGTGGTGCAGAGTAGAGTAGAGTGGCGTATTGTGTTGTAGAGTAGAGTGGCATAGAGTGCAGTGGTTTAGAGTAGAATGGCCTAGAGGGCAGTGGTGTAGAGTGAAGAGGCTCAGGGTAGGGCAGAGTGTAATGGTGTGGAGTTCAGTCGCAGAGAGTGCAGTGTTGCAGAGTAGACTGTTGTAGAGTGTAGTGGTGTATAGCAGAGTGACGTATTTTACATTGGTATGGTGTGCAGTGGCATGGAATACAGTGGTACAGAGTAGAATAAAGTGGCTTAGAGTGCATTGACCTAGTGTACACTGGTGTAGAGTGCAGTCTTGTGAAATTTTGTAAATTAGAGCGGCATTAAGTGGAGTGCAGTGGAAAAGTGCACTGTTGATTTGTAGAGTAGTATTGGGTAGAGTGCCTTGGCATAGAGTGGAGTGGAATGTTGTAGTGTGGAGTGACGTTGAGTGGAATATTCATGGTGTGGTAGCGTACTGCCATTACAGACCACATATTGTCAATTGAAATGGCAATTACATTTGCACAGGCATACAGTTTTACTGATAAGTGTACAGCATACAAAAGATAATGTGTGGATATGTTATCACCCAATGTATTAATTTGTTTTGATTGTGTTAAAATATGTATTTCCACCTCACTTCAGAATTACCCAAAAATGTGTTTCATTTGTGCTTTTCTGTTCTATTCTGAAATATCTGCACAGTTCAATAACGAGCATTTAAATGTTGTTGTAGGCTAGAGAAAAAAATAACACTGTACAGCCTTCTCAAGCACTCCCCCAGTAGGTAGCATGATTGTCCGCTCACTTTGAAGTCCAAGAAAGAAAAGTAAACACCAAGCTCCCTGGAAGACATAGCCTGACATTTAACCTCTGTCTTTGAATGCACCGCAAATGTGATAAGGTTAGAATAAAATAAAAAAAGGTCTGTTTACAGAAATCCAGTACTGGTGGAAGAATACAGTAAATAGGATCTGAGCAAGGGAAGGAAAGAACTCCAACTGGACAGCCTAAAACAAATGGTGCCAGTAGATAGAAAACAAGCAAATGTGAGTTACAATCCACAAAGCCAGTGGTAAGCAATGGGTGGAAGGCATTCCCAGGGAAGCTTTCTGAATGTCCCCAAGATGTTGTAAGCAAACCAGACAGCTGTGCCTAGGCTTCGACCTAAAAATGATCTGGCAAACTCTTAATGTGACACTTCCACTGCCAAGTCTTTAATATACTTAGTAAACTCGAGTTCAAGCCATTCTTTAAACCATCTGCTACCACCTTACACAAAATTGTTCATCTCAAACCAGCAGTCCGAGCACCTAGTGTTCTCAGTTTTGATTATGGTAACATGCTCCTCGTATGCTGTAAGATGATAAGATTTGCCTTGTGTCACTTAAAGCAATCTTGCGTGTAGCTGCAATACTTGTATCTGACTCTACAAAGTGTCACCACAGCCTTTTATAGAAATCTCTCGAATTACCTTGGAGGAATGCTGCTGCTTCACATAAGCCTGTATTTCTACAAGTCCAATATGTATAGGACGATCACTGCAGTTTGTGCTGGGTGTTTGTCCAGTGATAGGCAAGAGATATCAATGAAGGACATCTTAATCTTGATTTACAAAATTGATGTAACATCAATGAAAGAAGAGCAACCCTCTTGATAGCAAGTTTGTGACTCTCGTTTATATTAGTTATTCTTTATCAAGTGACCTATTATCAATGTGTCCATACATCATAGCCTTTTTAGGTCTTGTGCCTAGCGTTGCAGTGCGCAGCACTGCTCGCGCAGCGAGAGACCTCTTGTAGGGGGTTTTAAAACTGACCTAGGAAAAGCACATGCACGAGCGTGTGCTTTTCCTTTTGTGCCACGCTATTGACCTTTGCGCGTGTCTTTTAAACAAAGACAGCACGCAATTGGCCAAAGGCGGGCGCATTGCTCCACCCATGGCCTATTGGTGTCTGTTACCCGCACCGCCGCCATGTGATTTAAATTATCGTGCCCAGACACTGGCGCGATAATTAAAACTACATGTGTCGCTGTGGCGCGCGCATGGCACCACTCGTTTCTGAAGGGGATGCGGGGTTTAGACTGTGTTTTGCTAAACGTATTAATATAACGCACATTTTTATATATATTACTCCAGGCCCACGCCTCGTGTGACTAAGCAGCCATGGGGCCGTTACCAATGTCTCAGGCTTTACAGCATTGCTTCCCCTGCCAGCTGCCTTTCGGAGCTGGCAGCTCTCGCGCACAGCCAACAGCAGGCGGCAGATGTACGGAATTGACTGTTCATTCGAAAACAATTAATACAGCCTCCCGATCAACCCTATGACGTTCCCACAGGAGCAGGGCCGGCAGAACCGTCCAGAGCTACAGAGCAGCCACCAAATGCCTAAAAAATGTAAACATATCACATACTCTGGAAGGGACGTGGTAACGAAAGGCATCAACACACACCGCAAGAGAAACCCGTGCTGTCCCCGCCCCCACGCTGCACTTAAACCCTGAACTGCACTCAATCACTGACCTGCACTCCACACTTCTACTGCACTGCACTCCTGCCCTCCACCTCGGCATTACACCCCACCCCTGCTCTGAACCCCACCTGTGTACTGCACTCTAACCCACAACTGCAGTGCACTCCTGCAATGGGTAGGGTTGAAAAATACAGTAAGGCACATTCTGCGGTCTTACGTAGAATAATACAGCTAACCAGACTTCATAGGGTTGGATAGCAGCGCTGTCACACAGGTGATGGAAACCTTACAGGTTCAAGCAGTGATGGTATACCATCTACCCAAAAATATCCTCTACGGAGGAAGACGATAGCTGGCATTTCGGATGATGCTAGGTTCACCAAGCACTCTGACTACGAAACTCTGCACAGGGCTTCAATGCATAGCCTGGGCCCTTTCAAACCAAAACTGTGTTTGATCTGTCAATTACTCCCTCTCCCCCACAGCAGTCACCTACACTAAGGGCAGCAGCGGACTGTTATTATATATCGCGTCTCTGCCATGCCCTCAGCTCCATACTTATAGGTTCATCATGAACAAAATAGGCAGACAGCCGAGCCCACAGCGGGGCAGTGCCTTAACGCATTACTGCTCAATTCTGGGGTGTTCAGAGCAGGCGGCATACAAGGCTAGGGGGCACCAAGCACAGCACTACTTCCAAGCAACCAGCCCAGCTGACATCTGCGAAGGTCCATTTTCATCCTCCCCTATATGTGTATACCTAATCGCAAAGCATAGGCAACATATGTATTCAGTTTCCTTCGTCCAGCAAAACAACGAGGAGCCTGTTTTGTAGCTGGCAAAATTTAAACACAGGCTTTTAAACTGTTGACAGTGTTCATTAGTCAAATGACCTGGTTTTTCACGTGTGGTGTGAAACATGCTTCAGTAATACTTATGGGGGCCTCCGAAGCAAGTGTAAAAGGAATACCATTACCATTTACAACGCCAGTAGCTCTAACTTTCACCAATGCGAGACCTATTGCATTGCAAATGCTTGTTTCCTAGTATTTCTGTGGCTTCTGGTGAGTTTAGCTTTGCCATTCACACAAGAAGCTTCACTGGTATGTAGTGCTTCATGGGTTAAGCAAGCACCTTGAGGTCCGTTCTCTCTTCTTGTTTAGGGAGGGTTGGGCAATGGAAGTGTCTTAAAATGGTAACAGAAATACAGCTGCATGTAACAGCGTTTTTCAGGGGAACCAGACTTGATATAGGAAGGAGTGCAAGGCTGCATTTCCTCCATCCAAATGGCTGAGGACGAGGGCCTGTACTGTTGATCTGAAGCCTGAGTGCAGAACGTGCGGTTTTAGTTTCCTGAGCAGGGGTTGATGAAAGAGGAGGATCTTATCAATTGGCTTATGTGGTCTGTTACGTTGAGATATTGTTCCATGAAAAAAGCCCAGTTATTTGGTAGGAGGGGCCAGATTGAGAAAAAAACCAAGATGGTGTTGAGATTCTAGCCATTTATGCATTTGGGGTGGTGAGGTGCAGTGGGCCCATCATGGTCCTGAACCAAAATGAGTTTGCACCTGGGGCGCAAAATGATAGCTATGCCTCTTGTAGGTCAGGCCCGAGGTAAAGCCGACGTCTGTAATGTGCAATGTTGCTTCACTGATTATATGCTATAGTATCTGAGTCTTGAAGCTTGCTTATGATTGACGTAAATGCATGTAAGGCACCTGTTACTAAACCAGAAAATAAATAAATGAATATAAAAAGAAAATTATAGCTATGCATCTACATCTATCAATTTTTTCCATGGTGGAGCGCTTTTGATCTGTATTTCCGGATATAGCAAACTATTTTCTATCATTCATTCTTTTGATTGATTTATTTTCTTATATATAAAAAGTAGTCCTCCCCTTTAAGAAAAGGACTAGGTTATTTGCTTTACCGATCGGGGTAGGTGAAATTACGAAACTCAGCTTGCGCACATGTATTTTTGAAACAGAATGCAGGTGAAAAATTCCTTAAGCCGTTGTTTTGCAGAAAAAGTAACTTTCAAATTGCAAAAGCTAAGTTCTGAGAGTAGCATTCTCCAACTAGAACTTTTCTTGAAGGAAATCTCTTCTGTTCAAAATCCACAAACTGTGCAGATTGCAGAAAATCACTGGTGTAATCAAAACGTGCATTGACAACGCCAATAAGTCTGACTTTAAAGGAATCTTGTATGGTGATATAGATAGCATGGGAATCGATCTGCATCTATGTGGAAGCAAACAACTGTAGAATAATATTGGTGTAGGTCAAAAGGTCAGGTGTCAGTTGCAGATGTACAAGACCATGTAGGGTAATGACTGCCTGCCTATCATCTGGGTGTTTACACCAGAACACAAAAAGCACAATCTGCGGGTCAAGATCTAGCTTCCTGCCGAATTTGGTGTAATTCCGTTTAGCAGTTTTTGCTGTAGTCCTGCCTAAAGAAGTCTATAGAAAATGCATTGGGTTTTTGTGTTTTAGGACACCCTCTCTTTTCTCAGCCACAGCTTGACGGATTACCTTGAAACTTTCCATGCACAAACTAGACAAAAGGTTGAAAGCTTTTGGAAAGTTTTGTGGAGATTCATTCATCAAGTGGTGCCAAAGTTATTAGTATATACAGAGGCGCAACTAAGGCCAAATTTCGGGGGGAGCTAACAAAAATTTCCAGGGGGGGGGGCTAATTCTTCCAGCAACAGGCAGAGTGGAGATGCGGGGGCTCTAAGAAGCCAGGAAAAAACAACAAAGCCTTGTTAACAAGTAAATGGTCTTTTAAAGACCTGTGAACTACTCGGTGTGTGCCCGGGAAGCTGCCTCAGCCTGGGCTGCCACACACAATGTATATATCTCCAACTGGCGGTCACCAGTAGGTAGCTATAGTTAGAACCATGTTTACATAGGTAAAGCCTTTTTTGACTTGGCTATAACTTTGGCGTCATTTGTCCAATCTTCATGAAGTTTACCCAAAAAGGTGTCACGGTAGGTTCTGGTTGTCATTGAAAGTTTGGGGGTGATCCTTGTGGTGGGGACCGAGAATTTGGGGCATGAAACAAGGTTGCATTTGGTGTAAATCCGTTCAGTAGTTGTTGAGAAATGTAAGTTTAAAATTATATTAGAACATTGGAATGTTGGGAGCTCCATTGAAGACAATGGAGTGCTCCATGCTTTTACGGGCCGGTAAAGGCCCGCAAAGCAACATTCCAATGTTGTTTTCAAAGGCCTCTCAGAGCCCGAGGGAATTTAAACCCCTCGAACTCCGAGAGGCCTTTGTTTTATTTGTTGGAACATTCTGCCCTCTAGTGGCAGAATGTTCTAATAGCCTTTTAGCTCTTCATAGCAGGGCTATACCGGCTATTAAAGTCCAGCTCCCGTGTTAAAGTCCCTCGCCTTCGGCTCGGGCCTTTAACGCTGGAGCGGGAATTTAATAGCCGTTATAGCCCGCTACGGTGGGCTGTAAGGCTATAGTAATATCTCTGGCCGTGGATATTTAGCTGAGGTTACTCGATGAATCGTGAATGCACACGCCAACGGGAATGCTCTGATTGGCTGGATGCAACCTGAACAGAAAGTTGTGGCTGCCATTTTATCTATCGGGAACGGTTCCCGGGGCTGAAAGCCCACATAAGGAGTCAGGGTGGAGATACTCTGACCCCATAGTTGAGAAATGGGTGTGTTAGTGACACAAGTTATGTGTCCAAAATAGATTTTTTTTAATTGTGTGCAATATTCATGATGAAGACGCGACGTATTCGCGGGGATCACAACATTGTCACAAAGATCCCCAAAAACTGAAAAATATATATTTTTAAAAAAAAATTAACAATATTTCAGGTACTAGGGTGGTTCTGAATAGAGCCTTTGTGTTGCTTGTGTGTATATGGCTACTACACATAAGACCGGATTCAGAGTTTCAGGTTACTTAGAAACACCCTGTTGCCTTCATCTGTAAAGTGCACTCCGTCATTTCTATAAATTTCATGCATGTCAAAACGCAGATTGTTGTAATAGATACAGCCCATTCGATGGTCTCTGAGGAATGCAGAAACAGTTTTATTAACATATTTCCTGGCTTTGTCAATCTGTGGATGGAAATGATTGGACCACTTCCATTTCTGTCTTTGGCATATATTAGAGTACACCAAGGCAGTATGAGGGAAAAGCATCATCAGTTCAGCAAAGGTATCCTTCATTAGGATTTCCTGCCCTACTCTAGTTAATGAGCCTAGGTCATTGGCACCACAGTGCACAATCATGAGGAAGGTTACAGGGAACTTATAGTTAGGAATTAGCATTTAAAAAACCTTTGAAATTCACTTACAAAATCTGGGTTACAGGAAAGTTATTGTTAGGAAATAGAATTAAAAACACCTTAGAAATTCACTGAAAAAATATAAAAAAATGTAAATGTGTGTGTCTATGTTTGTCAAACGGCACAAAAGTTATTATTAGAACAAAAAACTCTCTTACTATGGAATCTGTGACCTATCACCACTGTGTTATTTATATATATATATTCACTGAAAAAACAAAGGTTACAGGGCTGTTATAGTTAGGAAATAGAATTTAAAAAACTTCGAAATTAACTGAAAAAAACAAAGGTCACAGGGGTGTTATAGTTAGGCTCAGATTTCACAAGCACAGAGAAATTCAGCATCAAAGTGAATGATGGCCAGCTAACAGGTGTTGCCGGCCAGAGAGTGCAGAAATACCCTTGACTAAGCCTAGGTGACCAAGAAATGGTCTTTCTTGCAGTTGTAATGGATTGTCGTCGCCACAATGAGATGAGCTTAGATTGTGTAAGACACACCGGGCCATATATACAATAAACTGGAAGAGCGCTGTGTAATTTCTAAAATTGGTAACGCCGTGCTCGGACATTTTCAAAATACAGGGATGCGCCGTATTTACAAGAATGTGGTGCACCCCTGCATTACACATAGCGTAAAAAAATCTGCTTAGTGCCAGCACAGGCACCCTAGTGCCATTTTGCTAGGGTGCCAGTGCTGCTCTCCATGTACCCTGCCTTTCTTTAATTAATTTTTCCCACCATTTGTGGCATTGTGGCACCTTTTAGAAGTTATTTGTTTGCTTTGGAGTGCTTGTTTCCTTTATATTTGGTTGGAGTTATGAAAATTATTATTCATTTGAGAACACTTAGACTATATTTCTTTACAGCTTTCCTGTGTGGTTCTCGGTCAGGAACGAGAAACTAATCTTGTTGTCAAGTTCAGATGCTAGGAATTTTTAAAAACTAAAGATGATTAAGCATTTGATTTAATTGTCTCTCTTCTTGAAGATATGGGGTTAGAGCCTACTTGACTGAATGACCCTTTCCTTCCTCTAGTTTTATGAGTGAATTAGATGCACAGGTTGCAACTCTTTGTCCCTAGATCCTTCTTAAGACACATACACTGCATGTTATGTGAATTTAGAAAGTAATGGGCATAATCCAGTTCAAATAGAAGAGCCATTGCATTGCCACAATTCCTGAAAATACCTTCCATGTGATTTCAGCAGTTATTAAATAAGAGAATATGGTGTTTACACTGTATCATTAGATTATATTTAGCTCAGCATTTTAGTGCTGAGGGTTGGTTTGCCTAGTACTGTGGTCTTTTGTTTCATATAGTTAGAAACCGTGGTTAATCAAGCACTTTTCATCGGAGATAGGTTTTTCATCAAAATTGAAAGCATTGTTTAAGAGCTATCTACTAGGGTTCTCTCTGTTGTGCTCAAGGACGTAACACAATCTGACAAACCTAAGGGAAGCAGAAGATTTGGACTGTAATAATTCTGCCTAGAATATATGTGGAAGGTCCAACAGGCTTCCTTGTCTGCAATATCTTGCAATGAACAAATATAAAAAATGTAAATGTGTGTGTCTATGTTTGTCAAACGTCACAAAAGTTATTATTAGAACAAAAAACTCTCTTACTATGGAATCTGTGACCTATCGCCACTGTGGTATTTATATATATATATATTCACTGAAAAAACAAAGGTTACAGGGCTGTTATAGTTAGGAAATAGAATTTAAAAAACTTAGAAATTCACTGAAAAAAACAAAGGTTACAGGGATGTTATAGATAGGCTCAGATTTCACAAGCACAAAACCAGAGAAAAACTGGCAAAGCTCAGTGTTATTCCAAAATTGGTAACGCAGTGATCTGACATTTTCAAAATACAGGGATGCGCCGTATTTACAAGAATGTGGTGCACCCCTGCATTACACATAGCGTAAAAAAATCTGCTTAGTGCCAGCACAGGCACCCTAGTGCCATTTTGCTAGGGTGCCAGTGCTGCAGGGGCGATTGTTTATGTGCAGGAAGGATTTGCTCTATCCATGTGTGCTGCATTCTGCAGCACACTTGGAAAGAGAAATAAACAAGGAGAAATAAATAAAAAAAATCCTTGTATCACCTGTTTAAGACCAGGTATTTCCAGGTCTTATTTTTGGTGCTGCCCCATACCTTGTAAATATGGTACAGCATCAAAAAGCAATGGGTGTTGTGGTGGAACGCCCACTGCAACACCCCTTGCCCACCCCTTGCCCGCACCTTTCACGCTAAGTGTTGTGTGAATAGGGACATAGTTTACAAGGCGGCGTTAAGCCAAGTTAAGTGGCTTAATGCCGCCGGAGTTAAAACCACCAGAATGTCACTAAAGTTTATGTTCTGATGGCGTTAAGTCCTTGTAAATATGCCCCACCATGTGTAGGGAGCCTATTGACTGGTTCAGATATGCACAATGGAAGCAATATTTTCCTATGTTGCCAATTAAGTGGCTCTATCAAGCACTGTCATCAAGACTTTTCCAAGAGGCAACATCCCCACTTGTATTGCAGTAACACTGAGGAATTTTTAATGCGTGTTTCGGTTCAAGAATGCGTCATGTTTCTGGGAAACACAGTGTAGCTTGGCTTCACTGTAAGCTGCATTTTTGGGAAATATCGTGCTTGTTCGTAGCCTCTTACGGTTGTGAAGTGGGTAACTTGTAGGACCTGTTAAAATGCCAGCCCTCCAGCTGCCTTTGCCAGTCCGGTGCCTGCCTGTATTAAAGTTCTCCAAATAACATTTTTCAGTAATACCTGTTGTAATATGTGACTCATTGTGAATCTTGAGTTTACAGACTAGGGTACAGTCTGTCTGATTCCACCTCCTGCCTAATTCATGATCCAGATGGCATGTCAGCAGCCTGTCTGGTACCCTCCATAGTCGTATCCTTAAATTTTCTGAGCATAAAAGTATTTTAAAAAAACAGTTTGCTTTTGGGAATGCATTACCTCAATTACATTTTGTCCATGTGAAGTCATTTCTTTTTTCTGATACTACATGCAGCTTTCGCCTCGGGCTCCTGGTGATTAACAGGGATGTGTTCAGAGAACTCTTTGGCACCCTCCTGCTATAAATACCAGCATTTTTGTGAGCTGGCTTTTTCTTGATGTTTACAAACTCAAATGTGAAGAGGCTTGAGCTAGATCCAGGGCTCTTGAGACTGTTCTTTGGAAAAAAACAGAGCCTCATTCCATTCCTGATCCATTCCAACTCCCACTCGAATAGCGACAACAACAATAGCTGCCTAGAATCCTAAAATATTTCTCTTGGTAAAGCTTTGCTATTTAAGTGGTGTTTTCCCCCATTTGCTATCCCATTAAGAGATCTTCTCAAATGTATTTATTTTAAAAAGGACTAGATGTCCAGCCGGAGTTTAGGCACTACTAAACAACTAAACATCAGGGATAACTTGAAAAATACAGATAACAACAACAGCAAGATTTTATGTCCACATGTGTGGTCGTAGATCTAGGGTACTACTCCACTGTGTTAGGACTGGGGGTCTCTAGTTGGCAGAGGTATGTACCTTTTACCAAGTAGGGACCCTTGCTTCTAGTAAAGATGATACACACTTTTGATAACCCCTGCTCCCCCCCTTGGTAGCTTGGCACGAGCAGACAGGCTTATCCCAATGGCAATGTGTTAAGTATTTGTACTCTAAACAAACAGTAATACAGTGAAAACACCACAAATGGAAACCACATCAGTTTAGAAAAATAAAGTATCTTTATCTAAACCAAACAAGACCAAAACGACAAAAAATTCAACATACATGTAGTAAAATAGCACTTAAAAACAGTTATGTCCAAAATACAGCTGGTAGAAAACAAATAGCTCCACCTCGGGCAATTACGACTTTGTGACAGCATTAAATCTAAAGTACAGCGCCGACCGCGATATGCGCGGCATCGGGCATGGATTCACACTGACCTCCAAACAAACAGTACCTTGGCAAACGAAGTCTATGATGATGCACGGCGTCATGCAGGTGAAGCGTTGGTGCCGAGGTCAAAGCTGGCTCCCTGGCTCCTACGGGAAGCCGAGGCTTCATGTCCACGAGTAGGCTACATGTTGAATCTAAGATAGGGAGAGTTGGTTGCATTGGCGGTGAGGCGTCAGTTCCGGTGAAGCGATGCGAAGTCGGCGAGTTCATGGGGTCACACTCGGTGGTTATCGGCACTGAGATAATGGGTTGCAGGCGCTGGCAGTGATGGAGTCGGTACGAGCGCTGGCATCAGGAAGGCCGATAACTGCAGGCGTCAAAGGGTGTCGTAGGTCGCCGGAGCTGCGGTGTAGGCAGGTCGGTTCATTGTGCTCTTCATGAGCGGTGCCTCTGGCCTCGGTGCATGTCACGGCGCCATGGCTGCATCGCTGATGGCATCAGAGGTTGCTTTTCTTGCTGTTTTAAGTTTCTTCCAGCTCCCAGCAGCAGGAACAACCTCTAGAGGCTCAAAACATGAACAGGTACCTCCTGGCAGGTCACAACTCTCAGCAGTAGAGTTCAGGGGAGCTGGGGGTGAAGTCTTTGTGTCCCTGAGACTTCAGAACAGGAGGCCAGCACTCACAAGCCCAGGGGCGGCTGGTGACATTTGAAAGTGGCGGGGCGTAAAATGATTGCAAAGGAAGCAAACGAACGTGTGAGCAGTCGCAGGGAGGGGTCAGGCGTGGGGGGGTGGGAGGTGGAGTCGCACGGGAGAATAGTGTTTGATGTTCCTTCTGTTAGGTTGAGCCCGTCAGCAGAAAAACAAAGAAAAAAATTGCTAGTACCAGAAGGCAGAAAGCTCCTCTCGATAATGTCTTTAGAATCTGCTCCGCATAGCTCACAGCCGTCTTTAACCTTTCTCCGCCGGGCTGAAGAGACGTGGCTTACAGTAAACCGCAATAGTGAGCATTGGAATATATTTCTTAAAGGAAGTTAGAATTACGAGAGATAAGGAGATTCTGCTGGCATAGTGAAATGCTTGAATAAAATACCCTGTTTTCCCGTGCCAGGCAAAACATCTTTTCAGTTGGTAAGCACTATGCCAGAGTAACAGCCTTCGTGTTTTTTTACTTCTCAGGCGATTTTAGCGTTTTCAATGAGCGCGCTACTAAGTATGCCTACACATAACCAAGCTTATAGGGCAGTTACAAATTGCCTTTAGTAAACAGTCACTAATAAAATATTCATCTGCCCACATTTTATAAACACTACAAACAAGCCTTATACTGTATACAGCGGAAAGAAGGGTTAACCAAACATGGTATATGTCGTAGGGTAAGGGAAAGGAAAGAGGGAACAATGGTCAGGTAAACGGTACAAACAGAAGCTGATTTAGTGTGGGCCCTTGACAATTTAAAAGGATCAGTAATAGTGCGTACCCTGAATGATGGTGTTCAGTACCTTTTGCACATTCCGCATTGGGGATAGGGGATGTGTCAGTCTTCATTACCATATTGTGGTAGAGCATATCATGAATCAGGGTGTGTGCTAAATATTCCGTGCAGTATGGAGTATCAGTACATAGTGCCATCTGGGCTCGTGCAGCCTAGAGTTAAAGTCAACCCCGGGGGCACCATAGGCATGCCTTATTAAATCAAGTTGGAGGATTACCCTCATGTCTTTAGTCTGGTCATAATTGTACTGTGAGCAATGGAATGTGCGTGTGTGCTAAAAGGAATTAGATAACATAATTATGCTATAAGCACACTTGGTATCGGCGAAAAAGTGTGAGAAGAGTCACTATGTCTCTCGACGCACATATAGACGGGAAGGATGTTGCAGTGCTGTGGAAAGGTCTGCAGCGGGAGAAAAAAGGTGAGGGAGGGTCAACCGCACCAAGGAAACCCTCTATCAGAATAAGAACATGGAAAAAGAGATATGGTTCGTATTGGCCATCAGAGGAGTACGTACCTGAGGTGCAGTGTGCAGCAATGTGTTATTGAGACTGAGTATTTCTGCGGTCCTCGAGTGACGGTAATGTGGACGCCAATGTGAAGCCGGAAGTTTATAACGGAATTACCAGTTGATCAGAATGTTGTTAAGGAAATATATGTGCAGATGGGAGAAAGGGGGGCAGGGGCCATCTTAGAGGGGTGTGAGTCATGATAGACGTCAGGAATAATGAGAGGAAAGGAACAGATTGTTTACATAGTGGCAATGCATTTGTAATTTGCATGATAAATACCATTTCATAGTTAACCGCGTTAATAGTGGCGGTTGCATTCCATTCACTTTGCTATCTATGTGGCTTAATACAGAATTCATCACAGATAAATAACTAATAACAAATGGTTATACATTTAAAACTAAGAGGAAATCTTACCTGACCGCCTCTGCTCCTGGTCCGCGTTGGCGCCTCTGCCCTCTTCAAACTGGAACAGCATGTCAGCACTGCAGTGGCAACCCCTCAGCCAATCCTGGCGCTGCTGCAGCGCCAGGATTGGCTGAGTGCGCAGCCTACTCTTTGCCCGCCGCCTACCCATTAGGAGACCGAGAGGCTCCTAATGGGCATGCACAAGTGCGCATGACTGGGCACGGGCTAAAAATTAGCTCACCATGCCCACTCATGCGCACTTGTGCTGCAGTGCTGCCTGGTCTGACAATGCATGTCAGTCAACATGACGCCGGACCGCCCACGGTCCGACGTCATGCTGACTGACATGCATTGTCAGTTCTCCCCACCCTCGGCGTCTCTGAACTTAAGTAAACTAAGTTCAGAGACACCGAGGGAGCTACGGGCGCGGGCGGGTGCACGGGGGCGGGGGGGCAACGCCCCAATGGACGCACCGCGCCTGCACAAGCCCTTGGAGATTCTTCTTCAGCAGGTTTCTCAGCAAAGTTCCAGTCTTTGTCTTTTCCTTGGCAGAAGCAGCAACTGCAGGCCAAACCAACCAGGTACACAGCAAAGGGGAAGTACTCCTCCTCACAGCTCTCCAGCTCTTCTCCTTGGCAAAGATTCCTCTTGAGTCCAGAAGTGATCTGAAGCTCTGGGGTTTAAGGTTCACTACATATACCCCATTTTGTCTTTGTTCTTCTTTGTGCTGGGTCTCTGCGCCCAGTCCGAATCAGTTCTGTCCTCACTGGTGCAGTATGACCAAATGGGTTGGAGACAGCATTGTGCAAGGGAGCCAGGCCCTATACAGGTGCAAGGAAAACTCCTCCCACTACTCTAAATGCAGCCAATGTATATTCAGCTCTGCTCTGAGTCATCCAGGAAGAGCCAGGCACACCTCAACACCCCAGTGGCTGTCTACAGTGACTGGACATCCCCAGCCTCTGTCACTCCAAAACCAGACAGTCAATACACAAAACAGCAGATACACACACTATGGTTAAATAAGAGAATGCCTACTTTCTAAAAGGGACATTTTCAAACACACAATTTAAAAACAATCTTCACTAAAAGATGTGTTATTAACTTCTGAGTCCAGAGAGCCTAAACTCTATCCCTCTATCTTGTCCTAATGAGAGCTTATATTTCTAAGATGTTACAAACTATCTCCCATGTTATCCTATGGGACAAATAGCCTTTCAATAATGAAAAACAAAAATGGCAGTATTTCACTATTAGGACATGTCACACACACCAGTACATGTCCTGCCTTTCACATACGCTGCACCCTTCCCATGGGGGTACCTTGGGTCCTACTGGAGGGGTGTCTAATATGTAAGAAAATAGAAGTTGCCAGGTCAGCATGGCAGTAAAAACTGCGCGCAGACACTGCAGTGGCAGGTCTGAGATACATTTACAGGGCGGCTTAGGTGGGTGGCACAATCAGTGCTGCAGGCCCACTAGTAACATTTGATTTACAGGCCCTGGCACACTCAGTGCACTTTACTAGGTACTTACCACTAAATCAGATATGGCAATCATGGATAACTAATTGCAATCATAATTTACCCATAAAGCACATGCACTTTAGCACTGATCAGCAGTGGTAAAGTGCCTAGAGTTCTAAAACAAACAAAAACAGGTCAGAAAAATAGGAGGAAGAAGCAAAATATTTGGGGATAACCCTGAAAAAATGGCCATTTCCAACACACTGCTACTCTGCTGATAAGGTATGTACGTTCCTCAGCAGAGGAGGTCGACAGAGAAGCCCGCCAGGAGCAGGTCGCCCAACCTCTGCCCGTCCCTGACCACAAGCTGCACCAGGACCTAGCCTGACTTCCCCTCTGTAGTCTGGGGAACAGCCACGACACGGCCCCCTAATGGGGTCTCGCACCAGTCCTCAGGCGCTCCACGCAGTCTTCAGGCCACTAGTATATGAGCGCACCGTTGTATCGTTCTTTGCCACACCGGTGGCCGCAAGCCGTCTTACAGCCACAGGGCATTCACCCCTGTCACTGCTGTCTCTGGAGCAGTTCGGGGTGGAGTATAGGGTGCAATGTGGGCGGGATGTTATCAGATATATTAGCTGACTGCAACAGATGTCCACAATGTTGGCTCGCTAAGCCACGCCCATGCCATTTCCTATTTTTGATACCATCCATAATCTGCTAAACTGACCTTCCAGTATACTCTTTAATTATAATCAGCCCCGCCTAGCACTGGGTATGGGGCAGAGTTTTACGGTCTGAAATCATATAGAAATGTTTAGAAATGTACTAAAAGCACAATGCTAGTGATTTACAATGGTTTAGATTGTAAAGGAATCCTTGCTTAAAATGTATCGTTAAAAATTTAGTTGGACAGTTTCTTTGAGTAAGGTTAATTTTCAAAACTAAAGTTTCAAAATCTGTCATAGATACATAGGAAAAAATCAATCAAGACTTTCAAAGAAAACCAAAGTAGTTTAAATATGCAGAGATTAGACATGTTTTGGGGATTATCCCATACCTTAATTAAATAGAACCTATTAGTTGTAAATGTATGTGTATAATATTTTGTTTGGGAAACTGTCCAGTGGCCATTTTCACTGCACTGATCACACAAAAGATGATGGGAGGCATGCTTCCAAATAGTCTAACAATTGGTAATCGCTCCAGGTAGCATTAGAACTTTTCGTTTTTCGTCCACTGTGCAGCTCTAGACAAATATCCGCCTTATGCAGATCAGTATTGACCCTGCTTCCCATGGGAACAGTCGATCTCGGATTGCCGAAACAGGTCTTAGGTTGCTTGTTTTCTGGTTCATGGAGGACCTGGCTAGGCAGCTCTCACTGGACTGATGAAATCGATATAATGTCTTAAGTGGCCAAGGGCATCCCAAATATGGATTACTTGCTCGCTGGAACCAAGCTACATCAGACTGAAGAGGCCCAATAAGACTACTCCATCTTTTGATGCTTTCATTGTGCTACAGAGAGGAACTGGTTTTGCAGTTCAGGCTGGACTTTTCCTACTGGAGTAGGACCAAGACTGATTGGCATGTGGCTCTGACCAATCTGAGGTAGAATGGTGGGCAAAAGAACGATTGGTTGGAATGCTGCCTCAAGCGATTGTCAAAATGTGATATTTAAGATGAAACTAGCAAATTTAGTGGATTTATGCCCTTTGTGCACAGTATATTGGAGCTATTAGTTGCAACCACCACCACTCCATCACATAAAATATATGAAGAATGCTTTGCCCTTTGAATGCATACATCCCATCTAGTTGTTAAAGTTACTTCTAAGCTCATTGCAAATGCTGCAGGAAACACTGGGCATTTTTGGGTCTTGGCCAATAGATTTCATATTTTTTTATGTAAGTGAAAAAACAAAGCATGTGCTATCAATTGTGTTGGCCTGTATTGAGGCATCAGATGGTGAGAATATTGTATTTTTATGTATACGTTTTGTGAACAACTGTTATTTTATCGTACTTTAGAATGTCCTGAATCAAAAATGTATGGACTATTAATTTTCATTTCGCTATGCTTAAAGTTACATACATTTGCCACCCTTAGAAAGAAGTGAAGCAATTTCTCCTTGATTTAAAAACTTGTTTTTGGTCTCGTGGTTCTTCTGATTAAGTATTTAGTGTTGGAAGACAGCTCTGGAGATTCCAGCCTGGTGCTTGATATTATGATAAACAGATGTGGCCTCAGCGGGATGTCCTGCAAATGTAGCTTGCGATTGTTTTTCCAACGATCCAGTTGCAATGCTTGTGGGCTTTGTGGATATTTAATGCAAATATTTAAGGAGGCTATGAGTAGCTGGGATAGAGACACTTGTACCTCAAGCATGGAATTCATGAATGCCTTCTGATCTCTCTCAGGGAGTGTTGTTGACTCGTAAAGGAGGAAACATTCGCTGATTGGCTCAGATTACTGCAGCTCGGGCATTTTTGGCCCTTAATGCACTTTAACATACCCTTGTTGTAGGAGGCAACACTCAGGATCTAGTAATTGTCCTTCCATAAAAATGCAAAACAGTTCAAACATAGTTTACATCTTCTGCTCCATATATGACAGAATTATGCTTGGCATTGGCGCTATTGAATGACTCTTGAACATTACTCAACAGAGCCCACTAGGGAGTGACTGATCGCTTTTAAACTCACAAGGAGTAGCCTAGTCTGGACCAGTACATGCACAAGTGCAAAATCAATATAGGGAATGACTGATCGCTATTAGATATACAAGGACTAGCCTACTTTGGATTACTACATGAACAGGCGCACACCCTGATGAAGTCCTTGACAGGACGAAACGCGTTGGCTGCGCTGACTGTAAGTGTTTATTTGAAAACAAATAAAGATGTTATTTTTGAAAAATCTAATTATGGCTCCCACCTCCTATATGGCTCCGAAGATGAAAAAACTGTTTTGAATTTTTGGACATATTTGGCAGTTTCTGAGTGGTGGAACTGCAATAGATGGAGCACTATTGTCGCACACTACTGGAACCAGCACTACTGCAGTTGTCCAAAGGCCAACACTGCTCTTTTCTTTTGTGTTTGTGTTTTTCTTAGCGTTTTGGATTAAAAAAAATATATATATATATATATCTGTTATGCAATATTGAGCAATCTTTTTTGGTGGGCTTACACTGTTACAGAAATAATTTGGTCTGTTTATTCAAAGGCACTAACCTAATGTTTTAACTCTGGGAGCATGGGTTCCTCATTTGAAAGTCGACCGCTTACAAAAACTTTCGATCTCGATGGGTGCATATCGTGTTTGCGGTCTCTTATGAGGAGTGGAGTCATATTAACCAAGGGCTGCAACATTTCATGTGGTCCCAAATATTCAGAACGATAAGCATTTCTTTCTCCATCATTTATAATGGAACTTCTGAATAAAATCTTCCAGGGTTGTTCCGATTGTTGCCCTAGATGTCAAGTGCAAGGTGCAAACTGGGACCGCATGTTTTTTATTGAAATTGTATGTAGTTAAGTTAGTATTGGTAATAGACTGTTTCCTTCAGTGCTTAATTTGTAAATAAATAAGGGCCTGGGCTCCCGTCAGGAGTCCACGGCAGCTTGCATCACAGAATGACCCTGCCAGCGCTGCCAACGATGGTAACAACACAATTATGAACCATCACACTCCTACAAGTTTGACAATACGGATTATTTCAGGCCCCAAAGCTATAATAACGGCTTGGGCCGCAGGTAACAGTCATTTGTAATGTATATTGAATCAATAATTGACTATTGTTGTGGTCATCTCTAAATTAGTCAGACAGCGCCACCTTGTGACAAAATGTCAGAAGCACTGGTGTTGATAACTAAGTGCTGTTGTCGAACACCGGAAACCACCGGCACAAATTAAGCACTGATTTCCTTCATTGAGAGCTGGCCCCCAGGATTAATCTGTTCTCCAATGTTTTATTTTTGTCTATTTGGTGGCCTGCTTACTGCTTATTGTTTACGCAAATTTTCAAATCCTTAGAGACAGCTTCTTCATGTGAAAGGGTGGCTACATTTTAGTACATAGTTAGCTTAGCAAACTATGTTATTGGTCAATGGGATACATGTATAAATTGAAGAAGTCTGGATAATTGTGTATTGTTGTCAGAATGAATGATGATGGGCATGTTTATTTATAGACCCATTTAATTTCTCTTACCTTTCATATCACAATCTTTTTTACATAGACTTTTATTTTGACAATAAAATAAAAAAAAACATTCATTTGCAGGTGGGAAAATTAATCGGAAATGATGCTTACGTGTAGAATGGTGAATTTTATTGGTGATTAAACTTAACTAAATAATAAGATGGACTGTTTGACTAGTCTTTTAAAAAGAAAAAATCTTTGTTATTACTTCAATTAAGAACACAGCAGACACATACTATAACATTAACAGGTCCATATGTCCCAGTCAATGCAGATGGTGCAGTGTAGCTTATGTTTCCTATCCATGAGAGCATGGATCTTTCATCACATATAAGTGGGATCGGTTTTAGTACATAATTAGTGATGCTGGGGGTCGTGATCCTAGTTCTGCCCAACAACCATGTGATATATTTGAGGTAGTGTCTTGAGAGTCTTTAGCTCTGCATCTCCCTCGTCCAGTCACAATTCACTGCAAAGGACATCTCTCGCCACACACTCAAGTCCTCTATTAATTTATTATCATTTTGAAACCTTGGTGTATAAATCTCCTCGGCTACTAGCCGTTCCCTTAAATTATACCTTCACAGGGTCAAGGATGGACTAGGGGACCTTATTCAATGAGTCGCCATGCACTTGACTTGTCTTCAGTTGATGTTTTTCATGACTTTCTGTAATCTTAGTATGGACATTTGAAAGAATTGGGTGCTCAAATGAAAGTGAATACATTGTATAGGGTGGGCGGGAAAGGCTCAATGTTTGAGTGAAGAGAGAGTAATGCGAATGGAGGGAAATGTAGGCAAGCAGATGGAGGGAGTGAGGAGATAGTGATATGGCCATGGTGGAAAGGCAATATGTGAGACCGGAGTGGGGTAATCTGATGTGTGGCTGGCTGTGGCGTACTGGAAACCTCCCGTGGCCCGGTAAGAAGTCCTTTGTACAGCCCTACTCACTACAGCAGTGATACTCAAATTACAGGTTATGGCCCGAGGGCCACATATGGCCCTTCTGACCTTTACATGCAACCCCCTGGTCAACAGCAGCACTGGTCTGCTGGTTACTGGGCTTGGCACTAACATTAACAATACGTTAACTAAACGAGCAAGCATTTATTCAAAGGTTAATTGCAGTTGAAGGAAGTAACTAGGGTGTCCTGCGTTGCTTTGCTTTAGGAACTCCTTCATTTTTAAAGACATCTTGCAGCAAAGTGTAAAAATATTATAGAGTCTCTTCAAAATTCAAAAAGTCTATTCCATTAACATGCAGAACTGTTTCACCTCAGTAAATCCGGTTATATCACTGCATTGAGAAGTGTTTTTTTTTTAAAGCGATAGTTTTCATACATTAATTTAGAAGCATACATGCTTCTCTCCCCCACCCTGACAGCAATGCTGATAATAAACTAAGAGGCAAGTCAGTAGTTATGTGCACCCGTCGGGTGGCCGGGGATGCTATTATGCATGAATAACATTATAGTTTATTAAATCAAGCACTGGAGACTGCTTTGTTCAGCGCGCCTCCTGAAGTCAGCTATTGTGATACTCTTATATGTGATAATGAAAGAAAAGGAGGCACGGTGAAATAAAACAATTGCCTAGGATCACACAATTGGGTCAGGTGGGGGAGCCAGGATTGACCCCCAGGTTTTCTGTTTGTGAGTACCCATACACTAGAGACACAAGCCGTGGAGAAGTACCTATGAGGGGCACTGTTTGTTATATGGGAGGGAGAAGCTGCAACATGGAAGTCAGGGCCGGCCATAGAGGGCACCCGGCGATTCCCCTGTGGGCCGCGAGGGTGGGGGCCGGTTTTGGCCCCTGGGTGCCGTTATTGTTACCTGGGGCTGGCAATATCAGCCCCCTTTAACAAAATCAGCCAAAACCAGCCCTAGCAAACAGCTATGCCGCACGCCCCTCCCTCCCCCTCCCACCCCGGGGCTGGCCGAGCAGTTTGCCAGGGCCGGGTTCGGTTCCCAGTCCGGCCCTGATGGAAGTGTTCTGCAAATGCACCATAAATATTGTTCTAATACTCCTAGAGATACTAATAAGAAGCAATGAGAACACCTGCAGTTAATGGGCCTTCAACCAGCAGGGGTACTGCCCTAAACACTTCCATGTAGTTGGATCTCCAGATTTTCCCTATTGAGTTAATGGGCAGTCGAACGCCCCCACATCCTCTCTCCCCCCACCCCCGCCCCCCATGCCACCTTTTCAGCAGTAGGACTCCACGTCGGTTCTGGAGCTGTATTGACAGATACAGATTATAATTATGTTATGTTTTAGGACACGTGTTACCGCGTGAGCGAATCCTCGGCACCAAGAAACTTCGAGAACCAACTTGTGGAGGACATTTCGCGCTCTGGCACTCTCAATGGAAAGAGCTTTCTGTTTGTTCTATGGGGAATGGGACACACAGCTAATATTACTAAAGTGAGAAGTGATTTGTGATACACAAAGACGGAGGAACAAAAAGCCGATGGGACAGACCCCGGGGGGAGCCGAGCCGAGGGATTGAGGGATTACACAGGCACAGCAGACACAGAAGCGCTTCCAAAGAAAACCCCAGGCCGCAGGCACCGGGCCAAGGAATTGCGGGCTCCCCTCCGCCGAATGGATGCGGCCTGCTGTGCTGTGGACAGGGCCCTTTCAGCCCGTTTGTGTGGGCGGACCTATCAGGTGAAGCCCTGCAATGTTAAATGCATTTGTGTAATACACCATAAAAACGTCATGCCTGTCAACATGGAGTTTCATGATGGGAGGGATACAGTGCCCCTGTGTCTGGTCTGTCCACAACGCAGTCAGACAAGGCCCAAATTGGGTCCATAAATCTTTGGCTAACACTGTTGCACAAATTCAGCGTACAGTGCGTGGAACCCATGAGAGGAAATCATTTGGAGTGTGTGTAATAAGAAGCCATAACTGTCATGCTCACCGAACCCGTTCCAAAATAATGTTTTCCATCTGTTTCATTTTTTAGCAGAATATAACTTTCTGGCGAAAGGTAAAATTAGCCTGCAGGCCCGAATGAATGTTACAAATGCTGCCTCTTTCACGGGTGACATCTTTGTGGTCCTGTTTTGGAAAATATGACAATAAGATACTTACAGCTTATACTAGGCTCACACACCAGCCTTGACCCTTCAGAGGCAACCCAAATATTTATTTAAAGACGTTCTGGGCTCTCCCTTAGATAATGATTACACTGTGCAGAGGTTGATTGCCTGTAACTATGTATGCATGTGGTATTTGTGTAGCACAAACCTAGCCCAAAGGCAGAAAGAAGAGAGCTTGGCACATGCAGGATTGAGTAGCATGCTACTCGCCAAAAAAGTGCTTCAACACCCCATCAGGGGTAACAAGCGCTATATAAATGCAAACTTTTTTCCCTCCTCTATCCCTCCGCTGTCCTTCTGAATTCAAATAACTGACTAACCTATCCACCACTCAAATTACTTTCATATTTCACTATACTAATTCAACACTAATCCTTTATGGGTTCCGGAGTAGCGTGCTACTCGCCGAAAAAGCGCTTTGATGCCTCGTCAGGGGTAGTAAGCGCTATATAAAGGCAGTTACAATACAATACAATTAGCCTGGAGATCTGAACAAATCCACAGACCTACTGAGAGACAATCCTGCAACTTGCAGATTGCACACATTGCTCTGCAGCTTGCACGATAACCATCGGATCTACCTTTCAAGAATCACTAGCAGCTAGAGTGTACATCTCTGAATTAATGTTCCTAACTTTGCCATATATGGAAGACTTGCAGTCTGATTGTGGACTTCTCAGCTTTCCATTTTTCAAAGGTTAAAAAAAATGAGTATCACTTAGCTACATAATATAAAGGGTGCAATAAAAGTGCAAGTCGATGTGAATGAGGTCCATATTTAAAAAGATAAATTCAAATATGTGTGTGTACACAGATTTATATGTGTGCAGTGTTTAAAAAACATTGGGCCCGATTCACAAAGGTAAACTTACACTTCTGTGTAAGTTCGCGTTTTTTCCGTATTCACAAAGGTATTTTACTAGTAGTATCTTTGGGACTGCATATTCTCTGCACATAAAAAGATAGGTCATTCTAATTTTTTTATGTACAGGTACTCCACAGACCTAAATATACTATGTGTAAAATACCTTTGTGAGTGGGGAAAAATACGCAGAAGTGTAAGTTATCTTTGTGAATCAGGACCATTGTGCCGAAATGGAACAGAAAGGGATAACATAAAGTAAATTATTGAGACAACTCTCATGACTTATTTAAACTCCTCTAAAGACTTTCAATATGAGCTTTAGTGCACCTCAAATCCTGCTTGCCTTTTGCACTTGATTTAGCACTTGATCCATAGATGGATCGGACCATGGCAAAAGAGATGCAGATCATCGACCATCCTTCTGGCAACAGCTCAGCCTCTCTCGAAGAGTGTTTGGAACCAACCAGATCATCTTCTCAGACTCTAATGTCCATCACGGTGACGTGTTCCTCTATTAGTGAGGCTGCAGTCAATGTATTTTTTATTTCATTTTATTGCTAGTAAGCAAATCAGGATCAATGTACATACATTGTTTCAAAAACATCGATAAGGATCTCCCGGATGAGGGACCCCTTGGTACAATTCTTATAACATAGAGCGGTAAGTTGCAGGCATCTTATATAAGCTGATCTCCTATATTAACCCAGACCTCAGTTCAAGTGCAATGTTTTAGACATACCCAGCAGGCGGGCTCCGCCTCATATTAACCCGACCTATAGCCACTTCTGTGCTACCCGGGGGGTGATCCACCTCTAATTGCTATCTTCCCATCATATTACTACTTTCAATTTGTTCTTGTTTTTTAACAAACAAAACGTTTAAACTTATGGTTGCTATTGACTGCATCTGGCGGTAAAGGCATCCACCCAATAATTGTGCTTATGTGTCTATGTTTGATGTTTGAGAGAGGTTTTCACATGATGCAGCGTCCCTCACTCCCTATCCCTGTCCCCATCTGGGGTACGTCTGGGTGGGGGAAGAATGATGTGATGTGAAAGGGGCATAAGTGGTGGGTGGACTAGTAAAGAAGGCATAGTTCATCTACAAGGTCTCCGAGGCATCAGAATGTAAGCCAGCTGGAGGTCAACACCTGTGTGCATGTTGTGGGCCAGGAAATATTGCCTCGATAAACGGGGGGGGGTACCTGGAGTTGTAGTCATTGTGAAGCTACGGGAGAGGGGGGAGCCCGCCAGGGGCAGTCAATGTATTTGCATTGTTCCTTAGGGGTATCAACCATTGTTGCCCTGTCCTAAACCTACTCACAGTAAAGGATCTTCTCTATACCCCTTTACTGCTGACGCACATTTGATTTGATTTGCTGACCTCATTCTAGCAAACTGGTCTCATTCCTTTACCAATGCTCTTCAAGCGCATAAAAATCTCTGCTCAAATAAAAAAAAGAATTCACATTTTTCCAGGGCATTAAAAATGTGATTCTTGATAATTTATCTGCTCTGCTCTGAACAGACTCCCTCATACGCATCCTAATGATGATGTCAATGCAGCCATCTTGAATCCTAATAAATGCTTCTTCGAAGTTTTTGAGCAATCTAACCCCTTTTAAGTGCAAAAGGAAAAGGCATTTACCCTTTGTACTTTGGTTTTCAAAAGATCTCTTCGAAGAAAGAAAATCCTTGTGATCACTGGAAAGGAAATGGAAACAATCATCCTCTTCATCTAATCTGTAGAAACCTGAGGGTGGCTAGAAGATCTACGAGGTAAACCTCTTCAGCGCCGAGGACACTCACATCAAACTAGCGATCTATACTGCTAAACACTGACCAAACTTTAACAAGAAAGTCAAAAGAATTGGACCCTCCTTATCCCACCCTCCAGACACAAGGGAATCTCATCTCTTACATGCAAAACCAATACATAATGGCTCTAAGTTAACCTCCTTGATGAAATCGATCTTCTACATACCATCTCAAATAAGGGAAGCTCTCAAACCTTTTCTTGGACCCAGTTCCCAAGAATTCCGAGTAATATCACGAAAGACATGGTCTATCATCTTATGTCCCACCTGACTAAGTTGTCGATCCTCTTGTCCCAGAAGGAGTATTTCCTAGTTGCCTCAAGGTCGACCAAGCCAATCCTTTGCTAAAAAAGAATTTAAAAAAACAAAACAAAAAAAACAATAGCAGGTGTAGAGCGATCTTAATCGTTTTTGACCTCGGTTGGGACTCTCCTTTCTGGCAGGTGCTTTTTAACGCGTATCAGACTGTGCTCAAAGAGGGCTGTTGTACTAAAACTACTGTACTCCAATTTGAAGGTTATAAACTTCAAATCTTCAACATCAGTAGTAGTGTTTGATACCATTAAACATTTCTTGAACGTTAACGTTCTCAGAGAACACATGGGCATCTATGGCATGGACCTCAAATAGTTCACTTCCTACTTGCCCCATAGAGCACAACAGATTATTCACATAGACAAATCTTCATCCAGCTGAGATGCTCTGATGCGGGGAGTACCTAAAGGTTCTATACTCGCTCAAGCTTTTTAAGCCTCTCCATCAAACCTCTTGGTGTTCTACTCAAGACTTCAGAGATATTATATATGTACATGGTAAAAAGGTTTATCTTAAAATCTCTTCACCTAATGACATCTCACTCATTGCCATGAACCTAAAAGAAGTACAAGACTGGATAACGACACACTTCCTGAAACAAAATCCTAAAAAAAAACGGAGTTTCTCCTTATCTTATCCACCCACTCAACCTCCTGTGTTCAGTCTTGGCTAGACTGTAAACGTGCTAAGATCAAAAATGCTAAATCATTAGGGCTCACCTTTGATTAAAATTTTTTTTAAAAATGGCGCTGCAATCTCAAATTAGTGTGATGACAAATTTACATGCTTGGGATTCAAACTAGGACTCGTTTGGGGAATTCATCAGTAGATGCCAGAATGTAAACCCCAAATTATAGTGCAGTATCTTTTCCTATCAAAGTTACACTTTGCACCCTAAAAACTGTAGTTCATACTATGAACCATTTCGTCACAGGAACAAAAATTGGGATAACACATCTCGTGTGCTGCTAAGACTTAAATGGTGAGAGCACTCTGTACGACAGAATGGGTTAGCCACATATCCCGAGCCCTCTCTATTTGGCCTTGAAACTAAACATATCTGGCTGGCTACATTCCCTATTAAGTATCGAGCTCTTCTTTTAGATGGCAAAGTAATTTTCTGGTAGTGCAACAAAACTCTGAAACATCACCCTGTAGGTATCTCATTCTCTCCCCTCCTCCTGAATCCTCCCACTCATAAGCTGCATTATGACCTCATCCTTGATGCCAAGCCAAATCTCCTCACATCTTTTATTATTTGAACTTCCTTCTGAGGAAGCAGCATCTTTTAACTTTCTCTCTTGGGTTCCTCAATCAAAACCTTCTGGTTTGATTGTTTGATAATCATTGTTATATATTTAGGACCCTCCTCCCATACCCTTTCCCCCTTTTAATGAAGCAACAATTAGTTATGGTCATGATTTCTCTATGATGTTTTCTTATTTTTTTTTTTTTTTGGAATAATATTTTATTAAATTTTGTCAAGTACACAGATGTATTCACATTTATGTCTGCAGCACCATAGCGCACCAAAATGAATAACATATGCAAGAATACATTCACAATGCTAACACTTCTCTAAGTTCCTTCCGTCTTAACGTCAGGTCCACCAACGGGGATGTGCATAGTGACCCTCTATAGCTATTCCACGCCTTCCATTTCTTTTCCCACTTTCTGGGGCAATGTTTTCATATTTTTAATGTGATACTTTCATTTTGAATCCACATATTCTGTGTTTGCCTTGAAATATCACCAAGGGACCTTATTCACTCTTAACTTTGTATGCTCTTTATTGTAAAGTGTTCTAATTAGGGTGACCAGACGTCCCGGATTTACCCGGACAGTCCCGGGTTTTCACCAGCTGTCCCGGCAGATTTCGGCAATTTTGGCTCATGTCCCAGTTTTTAGAGGGGGTTGACTGAAACCAGTCAGAGGCACTTTTTGGGTGTTCTGAAGCTGTGCTAGTTAGCAGGTGTTAGAGGAAGCAATTTAATTAATAGGTATGATGTTGGTTGTAGAAATTACATTTTATTTATTTTCTTAATGCCTCTTCTGTGATCCTATGTTGATGTGAACTGTCATTCTGTGCCATTCCGTTGATGAACATTTTTAGTCCTTATTCCATTTTTCCAAAATGTCCCGGTTTTTAGTTCTCAAGGTCTGGTAACCCTAGTTCTAATGCATATGGCCCATCAGAGGTAAAACTGTGTAAATAAAAGCCTGCTGTCCCCAAGGACGGACATAGTATCTGCCATTCCTAAAAAACAAAATTACAGACTAACGTATACCCTGAACTGCTGATCAATGCCTTGATCGTAAAATAAATACATAATAAGTGCAGGGACCCAAGGTACTTCTGAGGAGACTGATTCCAGTGCTGCCAAATGCAGGGGTTGTCATATGATAAAACGACCTCATTTTGATTCCTGCCTCTTTTTACACCACCTTGCACTTCCTATCGCTTTAACTCACTCTTACAGGTTTTTTTCCCTTCCTGCTTTCTCTATTTGTTACTGTTCTCCTATTTTTCTCTTTCTCCTTCTTTCTCAATTTTCTTTCTATCTCTCTCTGGATCTGAGTCAAACCTTGATGAAGAAGAATATGTCCCAGCAGGGCTTTAAGCGTGGCAGGTCCCTCCAGGCCCGAGACCAGGAAGTATTTCAAAGTTGACGTTGAAACGGGTCACTATCAGGCCCTATATTCTGTTCTTTACTCTACAGAGAAAAATGTTTATCAATTTATGAACAATGGCTGTACAGATCACCCAGACAATTCATGGCAGCGAGGGGGCTCCTGTTTACATTGCACATGCTTAACTTACTTTCCCAGAAAATTTGCTTTCTCGAGGATGTTGTTTTTCTGTAGTATTCTCTTCGCAAGCACATTACTTTATAATTGAGCATACCTTGAACTGGGTCGCATCTACCTAGGTGTCTATGTAAGTCAGGTTGTGGGTGGGCGTTTATAATGCTGTGTTTTATTTGTACATTTCAGGTCTGGCTTTAGGGCCGTGCAACTGGTGCGGCCGCACTGGGCGCTGACCTGTGTAGGCGGGCGCTGACCTCAGGGCGAAGCGCTGTGTTTAGCAATAACTTATTTTTTGGAGAGATGAGGTTGCCCGGTGGTAGTGGGAGAATCCGAGGAGGCGGTCAGAGGGTGTGGAGGTGCCAAAAATGATTGTTGTACTGGCCCTGGTACATTTTATTGATATTATAGTGCATTGAATTCAGATAGATCTTCCATCAAGATGCCCCTGACTGTTGTATTTTTTTTTATATAAACTGCTATGGTTTTCTCAGAACGGTTTTGAAATTTCTGTGAATTTCGCAAAAACACGATGGACGTGTTTCCTGTCGGTGAGGCATAAAGATGTTCAGAAACATGCTCATTCAGTCCTTGGCCTCTGCAGATTGCATAGAACAATGGTCTTGAATGCCAGTTGCAATTGCTATTCTAGGCAAAAGTGAGTAAAAGAGGTACACAGCTGTCAAATTATTTACAGTGTGAAAGTAACTGAAAATTCTGTGCTCACTGGTGAGTGGTGTGTAGTGAATGTGTACGGCGATGATGAAGTGAAAGAGATTCAAGGAAGTGCATGAAGAAGGGTGTGAAAAGAGGGGGCAGAAGAGGAAACAGATGAAGTGTGAACTATACAGATGGATGATTTCAGAAAGATGTGGGCTTAAAAGGGTGTGTCTCACAGAGACTAGTGAGGAAAGCTGTGTGAAGGGGAGAACAGGAGTGATTGTGGCATTCTGATGACCTCTATCCTCGCCACAGACCAGTAATTTATGATTCACCGCTTTATATTTTCATAATTTAAATTTTTTTTATTCTAATTATTCATAACAAAAGCATTGTTGTACTAACGAGCTTGGCAAAACCAATAGGTCTGGCTTATTTTAGGTGCATGTGGATGCGATAACAAAATGCTCATAAAAATACTGGTTGGATGGCAGCTACAGAAAGCACCACATTTGAGTTTACATGCTTTAGGGCCACACCTTTAATTAAATTGGGCCACACCTTAAATTAAGTTGGCCACACCTCTGGGAAAGAATTCCTAGGTATGCTCATCAGAGTTTGGAGAGCTGTCTGTCGGATTTCACCAGGAATTTTTACATTCACACAGAGAAAAAGGCACAATACACTCTTCCTCTTGGGAAAGTCCTCGAAAATGTTGGTTATTATGCAAAATATTGTATTTTCTCTCAGTACTTCTACCAATCAGCATTCCTCTCCCTTTCCACTTTCCCTGTGATCCTCTCATGCACCCTGCTTGTCCTATAATGTATTATAACATTATATTCCAGCGTTATTGTTGGTAAAATCTGACCCCCCCTTTCCCCCCCTCACCCCCCCCCCCACTCCCCAATCTTACTGACCAAGTTTCGGCTCTGTACTATTTAAGAAGGTTTACAAGAAGCAGGGGTTAAAGCACACCGCCTCATTCTTGAGTGATAATTGCAAGTGTGTGCTCATGGGAGAGCGCCGTCCCTCTGCTAGGCCTTAAATAAAATACCCGTGTTCCCCTTCCTGGTTTATTTTGCTTCCCTCCCACTGTGTCTCCTCGCAGTTTACATTTCCTGCGCCCACGTGCCAGCGTTGAACCGCGCCGCCAAATATTTATGCAAAATTGTAAGTTCCAGCAAGATTCTGTCACTGTGGCACGAGGTAAAAATATCACACATGGTTCATCATGAAGACAGGAAATAAAGTGGAGGGGAGGTTTACAGTTCAAGCGTATTAATCATTTAGGGTTTGTAGGGCGTAAAATTGAGGGGACTTGCAGTTCCCTGTGATCACCACACTGGTAGGACCACGGCAGCTGCTGCTTACCATCAGCCAGGGAGGTATAGGATTGATAGCCTAGCGGGTCAATAACTAGCTGCTGACATCTGTCATCAGACTTCAGGTAGATGAAAACTCATGACGCCAATCATGTTTTTATCAGGAAGGCCCCTAAGACCCATCTCTTCCCCAAAGTCTAATCTGTGTTGGAAGGTGTCTTGAGGGCTTAGTCCTTGTCAGGAGCGCCGGGACGCCCCTTTGTTGGGGCAGCTGTTGCGCTATATAAATTGTTATAACATAACATAACATAACATAACATCTCCCTAAGGTCTGCAAACCCGGTTTTGTGCTAAGCTCGCTCGGGGGCTTAATGCAGGGAAGAGAACCAGGGGGTGCCCACCGGGAGCGGGCTGATGGGGGAGGGGAGCGCCATTCAGGGGCCCCTCTCTGCCCACGGCCAATGAATATCTGTGGGATATGCATCAGCGGTCTGTGGAGGGAGTTCCGTGGGGCGGAAAGGCGGGGCGGGGAGGGGCAGGGTGGGGGGTACTAAACACCGGAACATGGATAATTGGAGGTAAGTAAACAATTAAATAAATAAAACGAATTTCGTAGCGCGCCCTGCATCACAAAATGCGGTGCAGCGTGCGCTAGGAAATTTGTTTTATTTATGTAATTGTTTACTTACCTCCAATT
This sequence comes from Triturus cristatus, assembly GCF_964204655.1. NCBI lineage: Eukaryota > Metazoa > Chordata > Amphibia > Caudata > Salamandridae > Triturus > Triturus cristatus. The sequence goes on from NC_140583.1 coordinate 982,167,789, forward strand.
ATCCATATTCCGGTGTTTAGTACCCCCCACCCTGCCCCTCCCCGTCTTTCCGCCCCACGGAACTCCCTCACGGACCGCTGCTGGGGATATGGGAGACTCCGGTGGCCCCTCATCAAATTCTGCAGGTGCGTGACCTTCAAGTGTTAGACCTCTGCGCCCACTTTCACTTAACAAAATTGTAACATTAACTGCTACGTTAAAAAAAAAATATTGCAGTGGCTCTTCATTTAGGCGCCAAAACCTTAGCATTTGCAGGGGATAGTATTGGCCAATATATGTAGGACAGATTGTGCTGCTTGTGACGCAGAATGTTCCTTCTAACTGGGGCCAGTGCAAGGGTCGTGGGCACCCTAGGCAGGATGCTACCCTTTCACCTAGTGATGGAACCCGGTGTCTGTACCAGCAATGTAACTGTGCCAAAAGGGCTGGTATGACAGGTCAGTGTGTGGACATTTTTAGGTTTCGCCTACACAGCGCATGCGCTGTGCTACAAGACATATTTTTTACAATTCAGTGGGCCTACAACCCGCCCACAGCATATCATTAGTTGTTATAGTTGTCACTCTCATTTGTAATCTTTCTATTGCTTAGCTCCTATAGGCTTCCTTTCTTGTGTTACCTCCTCCCTGGAGCATGGACCAAGTAGATGTGTTCTTTTTCATCTTTTTCTTCCTCATCTTTTGGCAATGCACTCTTTTATTTTATAAACATTTTGATATTATTCACGGATGTGCAATGTGCATGTCTTCTTTAAACCAAGACACACAGCTTCTTATTTATCTTGCTTTCACTCTAGCAGCTGTCTTTATTGACATTGACACCTTAGTTACTTAAACCCTCAACTGTACTACTCTACATCCACTACACTCTACGCTAATCCACTCTACGCCACTCCACTTTACACTAAGCCTCTCCGCTCTACGCCACTCAACTCTGCATCACACCACTCTACACTAAGCCACTCTACGCCACTTTATTCTTTGCCACTCCACGCCACTCCACTCAATTCTACACCTCTTTACTCTACTCTATGACACTCCACTCTACTCTTCACCACGCCTCTGTACTTTATGCCACTCAACTCTGTCACTTCACTCCACACTGCTCTATTCCACTGCACTCCATTCTACGCCACTCCAAGCCAGTCCACTTCACCCCACTTTATACCACTCTACTCTACACCATGCCACTCCATTCCACTCTGTCACTCTACTTTATGCCACTCTATAATACTCTATGCCCTCCTATTCTATGCCACTCCATCCCTCTACAGTCCATACAGTGCCACTCTATGCCAGTCTACGCCATTCCACTTCACACTATGCCAATCTACCCCACTCTAAGCCACTCCACTCTACACCACTCCACTGTACTCTATGCCACTCTACTCTACACCACTCCACTATATTCCACTCCATGTTACACCACTCTACTCTTCTCCATACTACTCTACTCCACACCACTCTACTCCATGCCGCTCTACTCCACACCACTCTACTACACTATACTCTTTGCCACCCCATTCTATGCCACTCCACTCTACGCCATTAAACTCTACTCCATTCCACACAGTGCCACTGTGCACCACTCTGGCCTATGCCATGCCACTGTACCCTACTCCACTGTACCCTACTCTCCTGTACTCTACTCCACTGTACTCTACACCACTGTACTCTACGCCACTCTACTCTAAGACATTCTCTGTGCCATTTCAATCTGCACAACTCCACTTTACTCTATTCAACTCTTCTCTATGCCACTCTACTGTACGCAGCTGTACTGTACGCCACTCTACTCCAAGGCATGCTACCCTACACCACTTTATGCTACAGCGCTCCAGTGTATGCCTCTGTGTGCTACACCACTCCTTTCCACTTTTGGCTTCTCTACTCTAGGCCACTTTACTCTACACCACTCTATGCCGCTCCACTCTATGCCACTACACTATACACCAATACACTGTATGCCACGCTACTCTATGCCACTCTACTCTATGCCACCACCCTTCTCTACTCTATGCCACTCTACTTTATGCCAACTACGCCACTCCACTCTATGCCACTCTACTCTGCTCCACTCCACAGCCGCTGCACTCCATCAACTACTCCATGCCACTCTACTCCATGCCATTCTACTCTACACCACTCTCCTCCACTCCACTCTACGCCACTCCTTTCTACGCCACTCCTGTCGGCTCTACACTACTCTACTCTACTCCACTCTATTCTATGCAACACTATGCCGCTCTACTCTCTGCTACTCAGCTATACTCTACAACACTACACTCTACCCTTTGCCACTCCACTTTATACCACTCCACTGTATGCCACTCCTCTCTACCCTACTCCATTTTACTCCACACCACTCTACTCTATGTCACTCTACTCCACTCTATGCCACTCTACGCCACTCTATGCCACTCTACTCCTTGCCACTTTACTCCACTCCATTCTACTCTAAGTCACTCTACCCTAAGCCTCTCTATCCTATGCCACTCCACGCCTCTCTACTTTATCTTATTCTACCCTGATACTCTCCTCTATGCCAGTCTATTCTATTTCACCATTCTACGCTACTCTGCTGTACACACTTTTGCACTGTATACCACACAACGCCGGTCTACACTATTTCACTCCATGCTACGCCACTTTAAGTCACTCCACTGCACAGCACTCTATGCCACTCCGTTCTGCACCATGCCACTCTTCACCATTCCACTCTATGCCATTCTACCTTATACCTCTCCTATCTATGCCAGTCAGCTCTTCGCCACTCTACTCTACACGACTCTGCTTTATGACACTCCACTCTACTCTAACCCACACTACCCTAAGCCACTGTACCCTATGCCACACCACTGTATGCCGCTTTACACTATGCCACTCAATGCCACTCTACTCTGTGCCACTCTACTCTATGCCACTCAGCCCTACTCTACTGTACACTACTGTACTCTACATCAGTCTACCCTTGGTCGCTCCATGCTGTGCACCTGTGCGACACTCCACTGCACATTAGTCTACGCCACTCAATGCCACTCTGCGCCTCTGCATTCAACGCCACTGTACAACGCTCTATGCCACTCCACTCCACTACTCTCCTCTATGCCCCTCTATACTCCGTGCCATGCCACCAATCATTAGCAGCCAGCCTGTGCAACATGGCTAAAAGACAGTGGCAGAGCCAATAGCTCAGATATAGGCGAGACCTATTGCCTTTGCTAATACTTGTTTTTGTTTGTTTGTGTTATTGTTTTATGGTCGCTTTTTACTGTTGATTTCCTCAATTTCTACCACCAACAATGTCTGTAAAAGCATGAAATGCTTGCAGTACCTTGAAAAACACCTGCACAACGTGACTTTATGAGTTCAAAACTGCCCCGATTTGTAGGGTGGGGACACATTTTAGCTATCTCATTTACTAATGGGGGCCACTTGGTGCTCTGATTGATTTTCTGTTCGAGTCCTATCCTAATACCATGCCCCCTTCCTGTTAGCACCTAGATGAATACCCCCTATTGCTTTCTGTAGCACTGATACTGCTTTTAATGGTTGTATACCGCACCATTTTCCTCACATCAGGCGAGCCTACAAAGGAAGATTACCTATATTTTTTCTTTTAATTATTTTATCATTTTATTCCTTGTAACCCACGTTATATTTAGCTTAGTGCTCATCTTGCTCATATGTGCTCTATATGGCACAAGCGTTGGCACAGTAGGATAGGTATGGGCAGTGCAAATGATTTTTTTTTTTCACCCCAAAAATTCTGGACATTCACGCTTTCCTCCCTTCATGTGAACTGTAAAGATTCCTAGTTTATCTTTGCCCGTTTAAATATACCTTCTGCATTTCAATATAAGTTTGTCCTCATAGGAGACCACTTTCACTCAAGCATCTCACTTGTGAATCTATTCTATACACAGTGAAAAATGTTTGCAGAAGTTTTGTCCGCAAAATTCTTTTTTTGCGGAGCTTTTTCTTGTTCAATGGCATTGTGCTGGAAATTAACAGAATCTACAATAATTAATGTAAGCGCTTCATCTCTCACACCCACTCCTCCCTTATAAGAGCAGCACTCTGGCCACTCAAGTACAACACCTACACACTTCCATGTAGGTCAACTACTACTTGAACACACTTAGAAACGAGCACCGACTCCAGTCTAGTGCTTTACCAGAGCACTGACACACATTTGCTCCTTGTCTAGAGTGGTATTCTACCGGATCATTACCTTTTTAATCTCAATGGGTCATATCATCAAGAAACGGCTCCGAATTTTGGTCCCTAAACGCTTTGAACTGTATTTTGCCCATGGTTAGTGAACACTCTAAGAAAGACTTTTAATTGATTTTATGTAAACGCTTTGTACAGTTTATTTTATCTTAACTGACCTCTTTTTAATGCACATTTAGGATTGAATTTTATTGAATGTATCTATTTTAGTATTATCTATGTGTATATTATGATTGAATGTATATAAGACAAGTATTCATCTGGTATCAATTGTATTTTTTGTTTGAGTGTACATATCTTGTTCCCTTGTCTTTTTATGATATTGATTTATCGAAATAAAGTACTATGACTGACTGACTGATCAAGAAACGGAGTTAAAATTATCGCAGCTTTAGCGGCAGAAAACTGCTGCTAAAGCGGCTATAATGGGCTTGATAATATGCACTTGAGAATTCCCATAGAAGCCCATGTTCTGGTGTCAACATGGGCTTCTATTGGAATTCTCTGCGTCATATTATCAAGCCCATAATTTTAACGCCGTGCTTCATAATATGCCCCAATGTGTCAAAATATTTTAACCAAAATATTGGCTACCCTAATGAGCACTGATAGGTAAGCATAGAGTTACTAGTCTTAACGCCATATATTTGTATTTTGATTATGTGAATGTCTTCAAGGTATGTTGATTTAGAATTTGGAATAGTAAATTTATACTTCACTGCATACACCTACCTTCACAGTATTGTGGTACTCAGTATTTCGGTCACAACATTTTAACGGAATGATATTTCTCTACTCAATATTCTGACATGCAGTTGTCTGGGAAATTAAGTGCTATAAAGTTCTATTTTATCACAATGTATTGGGGTGTCATGTTACATAAAGCAGGTCTATTAGCTTTGTCAAGGGGTCACCACATATATAGGGCAAGCCTAATGGCTTTTTCAAGGGCGCTACATAGTAAAATGTAAGGCAAGACCACTGGGTTTGCAAAGGGGTCACCACATTAAAATATATGGCAAGTCTATTGTCCTTGTCAAGCGATCGTCAGTATGTGTAAACATTAATCACACGTTAAAAGTAACCATGGAATCAATAACCATGTTTAAAAATCATCAATATTTTTTATAAAAGCATTGTAACATTTATCGAAAATCACTGTCAATAAAGTACTTTGAATAAAGCACTTCAAATAAAATACTGGGCGCAAGTCTTTCTTATACCACTTTAGGCCACATTAAATGCAGCCATAAGATTTGTAGAGTTCCGTTATTGCCGGCTAACCCAGAGGCCGAAAAGAACATGGTAAGTGAGTGGATGCTGGAACTTACCCCCATCTCTTCCTGCCCATATGTCAAAAATATGCCCAAAACAATGCAATTTTCCTGTTGTTTGCCACGGGTATGAGGAATCTGTATTTCCCTGGGGCTGACAGAAAGCACATTAAGAAGTTAAGGACTGATCGCCCCCACCTCAGTTTAAAATATCTATTAAGCCTGGGCAAAGCACTACGCTACGCTCGCATAGTTTGCGAAGTTTGTGCTACTTCGCACTACGCGAATTGCACGTAGCACAGTGCGAACACGCGTAGCGTAGTGTTGCGTAGTGCAGCGGTCATTTTTTGCTTGCTCGCGGTCCTCAACGTCAAGTTGGCGACCGCGAGCAAGCAAAATGACATCCCGGCTAGACTTTTTCCTCGTTCGCGATCAGCAACATCAAGTTGGCGATCGCGAGCGTGGAAAATAAACCTCCCGGTGAGATTCTCAACGCGAGGAGGTCAGGTTTCTCATTGCGAGTGGTCGCGTATGCTCGCGACCGCTCGCGATGAGAAACTACCAGTCCGCGTTGAGAAAGCTGCCGCTCGAGTAAAAATCTACTCAAGCGGCAGAAAACTACAGCTCGCACTGTGCAAGATGTCGTTTTCAATGATTGCACAGTGCGGACAAGCAACCGGCACTGTGCAATCATCGAAAACGACATCTTGCACAGTGCGAACAGGGTACTACGCAGTTCGCGAAGTTCTACGCATAGCTCGCGTAGTGCGAAGTGCACTTTGCGTAGCTTCGCGTAGTGCTACTTCGCGAACTACGCCCAGGGTTAATATCTATGGAATCCAGTTGGCTTTCTTTCCCCCAAGGGCAGATTGGGATAAAACTTTCAATTTTACTCAGTGGTAGAAGGACAGTGGGACTTCAGAGATGGAGATATAGCCCTATGCATACCAGCCCCAGTGGGGATGTAGTGAGCTTTCTGCCTCCCCCATGGCGGCAGAAAGTCTGCTGGGTTCACTATGGGGTGGGGACACAGCCTGAGTTCCAGGTCGGACATCCCGCCCCATACTTTAAAAAAAAAATGTTTGTACTGGTGTCTAGTGGCTTTTCTTCCGAGCCAGATGGCAGATTTTGGTTAATCCTCCTGAATCTACCCCATAAGATAGCCCTAAGACGGTTGGGCATGTTTTGTGGTGGGGGCATAGCCTGATGCCTGGGAGGGCCCCTCTCTGCATCTTCTTTGTTTTACAAAATTTTATACCCCTGGTGTCTAGTAGGCTTTCTGCCCTCAGGGGCCTTTTGGGGAGTTATCTGCCACCTTAGGTGGGCCAACAATACTGATGGGGTCGATAAGGGATGGGGACAAGGGCTGAGGCCCCATCCCTCATTTTTAAAATGATTTTCCATGGTGTCTAGTGGGCACTCTGCCCCCGGGGCAGGTTGGGGTAAACCCCTCCAATCTGCCTCAGGTGAGGCTGAAATACTGTTGGGCCCATTTTGAGGTGGAGGCACAGCCGGATGCCAGGATGTGCTGCCCTTACCCCTTTTTTTGTGTAATTTTATTTGTACTGATGTCTAGTAGGCTTTCTGCCACTCTGGGTGTAGAAGAGAAGATTAAGGGCAAATACCCTCACTCAAGTCCCTGCTGGGTGCAGAAGTGCTGTTTTATTAGGGGGGAAACACTTACCAATTCTTGGGTATAATTGCCCCTCCCAGGTGTCTCATAGCCAGATCCCTTCTTAAGGATCGCAGTACTGCAGCAATACCAAACCAGGGGTTCGCTAGGCAGATTTACTGCTGGAAAAGAGATGCTGCAGAGTAATGCCTCCCTAGCACCATTGAAAGTGAAAGCTGTCGTCGGCTAATAGCACTGACTGCTTTCATTTTGGTCACGGTGACACTAGCGCGCTGTGCACATCGCAGTGATAAAAGAAACTAAACAAATTCACAACACGAGGCAAGCTCTTCCCTCAAGTTGTAAAACTATTTTTTTTAAATAAAAATCCTTCTGGTGCTTGCATTAGTGATTTTCTTTTTCATAGAAGTGGATGAAACAACCACACCCAGCGAAATATGAAGGTGATGTGGTGAACTTGAACAGTTCATGCACCTCATTATTAGGGGTGGGCATGATATTTCATTCAGCCCATGGAATTGGTGAAATTTTGGCGACTCCATGTTACTCTTGTAACGTGTAGGTCTAGCCAAATTCTAACAATTGGCACGTGGCAGACTTTTTTCTCGAGCGGGGCTCTAGAATGTTAAATTGGTGAGCACATGTGACATTTGGCGTCCCCTAATCGATTCCCGGTCGCTAGGAGGACATACTGTGATATTTTTCTAATGCAGCCAGTCGCGACCATTCACGGTCAGAAGGCTGTCGCTTGAGTAGAAAATCTACTCAAGCAGACGCAAAATCATCTCGAGTAGCTGTGCCCTCTGGCACACTGCGTGGCTCTGTTTATGCTGATTTTTTCAGAGCAGAATCCGCTACTGGCACTAAATCACAGCTCGAGCTGTGCAACATGGCTATTTTAGCCTGTTGGCGGAACTGCGGAATCTCACAGAATTTTTAGGGAACTCCGTGAAATACCACAGAGTCGAATTCCACGAGTTCCGCCCACCCCTACTCATTATAGCAGTTAATGACTAAAAACTTGTATGTTTGTTTGTGTTTATCCACTCAGGCAGGCATTCCTGTATATACAGTCCCACACAAACCTTCTTTAATATTAATGATGTACAGTTATGTGCAAATAAAAACATTTACAGATGTTTACTTTTGGAGAATACAGAGCATAGGTTTATGCTTGTAATTGAATGGAATTGTTCACTTGAGTTCAATCTGAGTTCACCAAGTGCTTTGAGGATTTGCCCCTGAAAGAATCCGTGATTGCAGAGAGTCCAGGTTTCCAGCTGGTTACACAGGTCATAGGTCCCTCTGCACATTTCTCTTTTTCGGCTCTAGTTCAAGTTTCTTCTTTAAGGAGGGGAAGAGTTCATTGACAAGCCTATCCAGGAGTAGGTTGGAACCTTTATACCTAATGCCTAACTTGACATTATGAGAAACAGGCAGAATGGAAGAAAGTTTGAAGCAGTTTCAACAGGACTACTCCAGAGACACTTTTTGGGTTGAGAATAATTCTGCTCACAGAAACGAGTATAGAGATATAGTAACATAGCATAAAAGTGTATCCATGGGGTAAAATATTGTAATGTGCGCTCATTAATCTGGCTTAAATTTTGAAATAAAATGAGAACATTTTAAGTGATACATTTTAATTGAACAAATGCAGAAAGCAAGAACACATTTAGCGAAATGTTCTACTCATGTGAACACCCATCATTATTTTTCAATTTCTTTTAAAATCTATATTCTAAGCCTAGCTCTTAACTATATTTTCTGTCCTGTGACTGACAGATGAAACATATAAACAAGACCTCCTAACCTTAAGTGTACCATGAATCCTAATAATGCTAATCCTAATGTCACACTATCCTTTATCCTAACTCTAGCATTTAGGACTTTCCCTTACCCTTTTCTAAATCCCACGTCTATGCCTACACCCCATCCTTAGCCATAACCCTTACACATAATTTCACCTTCACTCCATCACCAAATCTAATCTTAATATAAATCATAAACGTAATCCTAACAATAATCTAAGCCTAACCCATACTCCGCCTACATTGCATCCATTACCAGACCTATGGCCCTAAATCCTAACCCAATTGTAGACTATAAACTATTCCTTACCATACCTCAAGTATAAGAACATTCCTCTATGATATTACTAATCCTAATTCTGTCTCCAAAACCTACTCATTTCCTTTTTTTCTTAATGTTTTCAAACTATTTCTATATTTTCACAAAATGTTTTCTTGCCTTTTGTTTTTCTTACCTTTTGTTTATCACATTTCATTTTCTAACGGTTAAATCTAAAGGGGTTCATGTTTTGAACAAATGGTAATCCTCATTAGTTCAGATAGTTTGGAGATTCCTTGTGTTATTTTCTAATTTGAATTGGTAAAACTATGATGGTATAGAGGACTTGACTGGTGAAACCAATGGCAATAAGAATTAAAATATGATTACCAGAAAGGACAAAGTTATAGTTAATAAAAATTTCGAAAATTCATAATTTCTAAACTAGAGAATTTCTTGCATGATTAATTATAAATAGCATGCCCAAAACAATAATCAGTAAGTGATGTGAAGTAGTATGGAGTTTTTCAACAATCCGCAAACTATTTTTAGGGACAGTGAGTATGAGACGGGGTGAAAAAAAATTCCAAGTGTCAGTCAATATCAGGCATTTTGTGCAGCCTGGAGATTCCAATGGTTTAGTTAATATACACCATTCAGTTGAGAAACCTTCGATAATTAAACTTGAACCACCACATTTTTAGAGATCCTTTATGTAATTATTGTGCTTTTTAGATTTAATAATTGTTCTCTCTCTACTAGATTAATATTAGGTCCTTTTGCATCTTGGCAATTTTTAATAGTGCAGGTGTTGAGTCTGATCAACTTAACAGTCCATCAACTAAATATGAATCCACAATGTGTAATGTAAGTAAAAGACTTATCAACATATTCTTCACCAACAATCTCAAATCAACGTCTTTCAGCAATTAAATTTTTTTTGGAGTGCTATTAGAATCTCAACTAGTACTACATTGTTATAACATATGGACACACATTTGCATACACACTCATAGATTTCTTTTTTATTTATTTCTTTTTTTTTTTTTTTATTGGCGTTCCACATGTACATATATACACAACTAAAGGAAACATACAGTACAATTGACTTTTCCAGCGGCAACCAATAGAGAAGAAAAAAGAAAACTATTCAGAAAAATAATCTAATAATGGTTGCCAAAAAGCCATACCGAATTTCTTTTTACGTGTTTTTTTCAACAAATACATACTAATTTCTAAATTATAAATATTAAATAGTTTGGCTCGCCATAGATCAAAATTTGGGGCCTCGGGTTGTAGCCAGGCAGTGGCGATAGAAAGTCGCGTTACAGCCGCGATAATGAACAAAAAGTAACGAAATTTACAAAAAGGCTGTCCTATAGATGAATCCCCATCAATCCCTAATAAAATCATACTTGAAGAGACTGTGATTGGTTTACCTAAAATGTGAAACAAAAAACTTTCAATTTGGTTAAAAAAAGAACGTAAGGAGGGGCAAGAAAAAAAAATGTGCACTATATCAGCGTTGCCAGCTTGGTAGCGAAAACATTCCCCAGACTTTGAAGCTTGTGAAGGGTTGCCCCATTTCATAATAACCGCAGGAGTGTAATACAAGTTAAATAAAGTTTTAAAGTGCTGGGCTTTTAATGAAGCCGAATAAAAAATCTTATGAGCTATGTCGATGGAATCTTCAATATGAATAGAGGGAGATGAAAGCCAAGTCCTCCACTTCGGGTTAATTTTATCGAGATCATCTGATCTAGAATCCAATAATATATGATAGATAGAACCTATTCGTAATTGCGATCTCACAGCATCTATAATATGAATAGAAACAAGATGAGAAGTGTGTTTCTGCAGAAAATCCCGAATCTGAAGGAATTTTAAAAATTGAGTGTTGGCTAGGTCAAATTTCTTTTTAAGTTCATCAAAAGAAAGATAAACGCCATCTGAAGAAACAAAAGCCCCTAACCGAGTAATCCCTTTGATATGCCATTGGTGCGCTGTTGAGTCAAAAAAAATTGGAGGTAACAAATGAGGTGCAACAAGAGGAGTATAGACTGTATATTTAGGAATATGAAACATCTTTATGAGGCTTTTCCAAACAGAAAAGGCAGAAGCAATAATTTTAAAACGAGTGCGTTTATAATAACTGCCATCAGCTTCAATTTGCAGACAGTTCTTAGCATAGCAACCTAGAGCCATCTGGTAGATAGTAGGGGCTTCTGAGGGATTACCTGCTTCTTCCCCTGTAAGAAGGATACGCATCTTCAAAAGTAGGCATGACATTTGATATAACCCAAAATCAGGGATAGCCCATCCACCACGAGCAAATGGTAGCGTCATCAATCGGGAGGCTCTTCGAATCTTACCAGGGGCCCACAGGTATTTTTCACATAGTGACTGAAGCTGCCGGATCTGAGGCTTTTTGACTAGTAAGGGAACAGCGCGAAAGAAGTAGAGTACTCTTGGTAAGATAACCATTTTTAGCAAGTTGGATCTGCCCACAAGAGTAAGATGAAGACTCTGCCAAGAATCCAGGGTAGACTTAGTTTTATCCAAAATATCATTCCAGTTAGTTGAAATCATATCATTTAAATTAGGTCTAATCTTGATGCCGAGGTACACCACTTCCTCCACTACCCTGGGATTGATTGCTGTAGCCGGATTTGTACAAAGACATTGAGTTTTGGCAGAATTTAACTTATAGCCTGAGTATCTACCAAAAGAGTTAGCAAGATGTTCAAAGACCGGCAAGGCAATATCAAGGTTAGAGGTGACCACAGTGATATCATCCGCATAAGCAAAAACAATATAGGGCTGGTTCTGAACAATAAAAGGGGGAATCTGCGTGTTTAATTCCAACATCTTCACAAAGGGATTAATATAAAAAGCAAAAAGAAGGGTCCCCCTGCAGATCCGAACCACCTCCGATTTAATTCCCATTGAGCATATCTTCGCAGTAGGAGCCTGATAGAAAACCTGAAGAGCGCGGATAAAACCGCCCCCAAACCCCATATGCGCCATTATCTCCCAAAGAAAACTCCATGCAACCGGGTCAAAAGCCTTCTCGGCGTCGAGCAGGGCGAGACCCAGAGATCTGGACTCCACCTGCGCGACGTCGAGAAGAGCGACAACCCGGCTAACATGGTCAACTGTACCCCGACCAGGAACAAACCCATGCTGCTGTAATGAAACCAATCCAGCAACAAACGGGGCCATTCGATTAGCAAGGAGTTTGGCATACAACTTACCATCGCAGTTAACCAAGGAGATGGGACGGTAGGATCCCGGCTGATCAAGAGGCTTCCCCTTTTTAGGAAATATAACAATATGCGCATCATCCCAAGATTGAGGTGGGGATCCCTGCCTGGCCGCCTCACAGGTCTTCAGCATATCCTCTCGAAGTTCGTGAAAAAATACCTTATAGACCTCCATAGGGAGGGTATCTGGCCCAGCCGCCTTTCCCGAAGGCATTTTAAATAATGCCTGATCAATTTCCTCAAAGGTGAACGGCATATCCATTTTCTCTACATCAGACTGGTCTAATTGTTCCCAAGTCAGTGCAGGAAGCCCCAGATCCATAGGAAGATCCCCAATATTCGATTGGCTATATAACTCAGAGTAAAAAAGGTGAAACACCTTCATAATAGTCTGAGGATCATACACTAGTGAACCTTGAGCATCATAAATGGCATTAATCTTTGAAACCTGACTTTTGGCACGTATTCTTTGAGCCAGAAATCTCCCTGAAGATTCGCCGAATTCATAAAGCTGTCTCCGGTAAAGGTGATGTTTAAGTGCTATCTCCTGGGCCCATATGAGATTAATATTGGCCTTGCACTGGGCAAGCCTAGCTAAGATTTCTTTGGTATCTGCTGCTGCCCGAAGCTGGGTGGCGAGGTCCAATTCAGCATTCCGAAGAAGAGAAAGAAGCTCTGACATTTTTTGTTTAAGTGACTTTTGAACAAATAATCCATAACTAAGGACTTCACCACGAAAACAGGCCTTAAAAGCATCCCATACACCCGCCGGAGAGGCAGATCCACGATTACCCAAAAAAAGTTCTAAATCCATTTTTTCATATGATCTACAAAAAGAGGATCATATAGCAATTTTCTGTCAAAAGAGAAGGCCTTAACACCTCTAGAAATAGCAACATTATAAAGGGAAATAACTAAGGGAGCATGGTTAGACATTAATCTAGGAAAAATTTGAGTTTGAATACTATGAGCCCAGGCCATGGATACAAAAAAGTTATCTAAGCGAAATAATTTACTATGAGGTGAAGAAAAAAAAGTATACCCAGGATCATGCGGATAAATTATATTCCAGACATCTGCCAGCCCGTGATCATTCATTAAATTATGCAGAGCTCGGAAAACTTTGGGTTTACGACCCATATAGACATACGAAGGGGAGGAAGCCCAGTCACCAGATAAATGAATATTCAAATCTCCACAAAAGATTAGTGGAGTGGGCCATAGAGCAAGTTCCCCATTTAGATATTAAAGATGTCTGGTTCATCTGCATTGGGCCATATACCGTGCAAAGGGTGAATTTTGTCTCCCCCACTAAACATTCAAGGATGGCCCACCGGCCATGGTTATCCACTAAAGAACGCCCTGGAAGGACTAAAGAGGGTCGAGCTAAAATAGCCACCCCTCGCGTCGTATCAGAATGTTTAGCGATAGCGAGTGTAGTATATCCCAGATCAGCTAATTTCTGGCTGTGGGTCCAGGAGATATGCGTCTCCTGCAAACAAATGATATCAGGATTAATAATTTTTAATTCAGCTTGAATCTTCTTGCGCTTATCATAATTGTTGAGGCCACAAACATTATATGTGACTATTCTTATCCCCTTATTAGCCATGGACCGATATGTAATGAGTTATCAATAAGTTTAAACCTTTTCATGAGAAAAAACTGATAAACAAAAACAGAAAAAGAGTAAAAATCTGAAAATGTACTGTGGAACAAATTTTTAATTAAAGACCCCCCCCAGACCTTCCCACCCCCACCCCACACAACCTTCCCTAGAACCCCCACCCCCCCCACACCCTCCCTTCCCTGAGGCAATGGGACCTAAGCCCCTGTGATGGGAAGCTGGTGACGCTCCCTGCGGTGCCCCCTCTGGATCCCCAACATACCAAACGAAAAAAAGACAACCTACGGAGAGGACCTATTTATATGCCCAACTTATGCCTTTCCTGCTTCAGGAGCCAGACTTAAGTGAATGTAAATAATCCTTGGCCTGAATTTCGGAAGAAAAAAACTTATTCTGGCCCTGATACACAATTTTAAACTTTGCAGGATTAAGAAGAAATGCTTGACCCCCCTTAGCTTGAAAGAGAGGTATTAGTTGGCGGAGCTGCCACCTCCGGACAACTGTCTTGTGACAAAAGTCAGGCCTTACAAAGAAGTTAACCCCTTTGGCGGATCTCTTCTGATTAGGTCTAGCTAGATCATAAACGGCTTCTCGTGCAAGAAAATTATTTATAGAAATCAAAATGGCACGGGAGTAGGGAGTCTCTAGTCCAGGACGAGCAGCTTGCGGTTTACTATGGAAGGGAAAACGGTGGGCTCTCTGAATCTCGACCTCCCAGTCCCAGTGGGAGAGTTCAGGAAAAGCTTCTACAAACAGCTGAATGACAAATTGTCTCGTATCGGCCCCTTCTGCCCCCTCCGGAATACCTAAAACCCGTAGGTTATTACGTCTCAACCGGTTTTCCAATTCAGCTAATTTCCATGAGACGTCTTCTTTTTAAGTCTTTAGCTCGTTGACCACTCCTCTCTGTTTGCTACTTCGTCCAGAATAGAAATACGAGATTCTGTCTCCCCTACTCTGGTGCCGATCTCAGAGCATGTCTTGCTTATGCGTCTAATTGCATTTTGCAGCTTACGGCAGGCCCCCTGCGTTCTGGCATTCTCAAGTCTTGACCCTGTGGGAAAGCATTGTGTCATAAAATATTTCAAGGGTAATCGGCTTATTAGGATCGGAAGAGCTAGCAGCGGCTGAGATCCCCTCACTCCCGTCGTTGCCAATTGCTGGTGGTTGAGTGGTTGAGAACGAGTAGTCCCAGGCCAGATTCTCCACCGGAGGGTCAGAAGTGGTGTTAGCTAGTGCGGAACTTGCAGACAAGACCTGTGTGCCTGAAGGCTTAACTTTCCGAACTGTGCCATCGAGTAGAGCCATATTCCTATAGCCACCCATCAAACAATCATCGATCTCGCCCCGGCTAACAGATCCAGCATCATACTCAGCCCAGTCTCCGCCAGTAACATCATCGTCCTCGGAGGTTGATGACCCATCGGAAAGAGAAAAAAATTTGTCCAGCACATCGTTATCATGAATGGGCTCAGTTCCTCCTATAGCCTTGACCTTGACCACTGGATCCCCCCCACTAGCCCCTAACAAGGGCTCGGCCTCAAGAATAACACCTGACGCCTCAATAGCCCTTCCGGCGGGGGGAGAAGGGTTGATAGGAAAAATGGGGACTGCAAGTCCCATAATGCATCCTGCAGGTTGGCTATCCACCTTAAGCTCAGAAGCTGTGATGTCCAAGGCGGTTTGTGCTCCCCCACACTCTTGGCCCAGGGAGTAATTCGATTGAGTGCTGAACTGAAGGGGGTTAGAAGACACCTCCGGGGGAAGCTCACTGCTAACATTTTTAGATACGCTTTGTTTCAAAGAGCGTTTGGTAAACAGGGGGGCAGTAGTCTTGACAAAATTAGCTGAAGCAGCCGGGGTCTTACCAGCAGATGTCTTCGCTAAGTCCATTTGCCCGTTTGCCGAGGGAGATTTCTGCGTCTTCGAGAGCCCGCCGGAATTTCCCGAAGTATCCGTACCAGTTGTGGGCTGAGCACTGCGGGGCTTATTACTCCTGGCAGAAGTCTTGCTGATTGATTTGGGCGGCATCTCTCCACAAGCCCCCTGAAGGCCACTGAACGCCACAGAAGCGGCAAAAAAGCTGCGGTCGGAGAGACGAAGAGCACCGATAACTCCGAGACGCCAATTGCCTCTGTGCAGAGTCAGCAGGGATGCAGCTGCAAGCCAGATCATCATTGGAGAACCACTGACATCATCACCTCCTAAACGTGAGTGATCTCCAAAACCAGCATCTCGCGCCGGGGGTCAAACTGCTCAGCCCTCTCAGTGGCGGCGCCAGTGGGGGAGAACCAGCGGCAGGGAGAGTTAGTCCAGCTCACTCGGCGAAGCATCGGCCGCCATCTTGCCTGCCCACTCATAGATTTCTTAGTAGCGCAAAGATTAGAATCTCAACTAGTACTACATTGTTATAATATATGGACACACATTTGCATACACACTCATAGATTTCTTAGTAACGCAAAACTGGATTTCTACTACAAGAAAGCTCCACCTCAAGTCTTACAGTTTGTACCCAGCTCTTCAGATTTCCTAGCATAGTTGAACCCGTGTTAATACTAATGAACTAGTGGTGGCACAGAGTGCACGTAATTACATTTGCCTCCATTTAATGTGAATCTAAATGCACTAGAAACATGTGGTCACCTCTCTGTGTATAAGGGTTGCAATTCTTCTGTATGATGTATTGAAACAGCTTTTCTAGTTCATAGCTTAAAACCAAATCGGAGGTCGCAATACAATATTTGTCCTTTCCTTACAAATATGTAATTAAACATGTAAATCTAAACCATAAATATGAATTGTCTAACAGTTTAGGTAGCCAACATAAATAATTCAAATATAACAATTGTAAGGAATAGCTATTAGAAGCTGAGAAAATAAACAGATTAAAAAAATAAGAAACCTATTTAATCTATCATATTATAAAATAACAAAATTCCCTAAATACTCTGTAGTTATGATCCATGTACTGTATGATAACATTGAAAACTATCTTGCATTGCAAATATGTCAAAATGTTTTTTTTTTCTAATATTATCCAATTTCACTCATTTTGAATGGATAAGCTGGGCCCTAATGTAAGTATGTTTTGACACTATAAATGAGTGAAGATTGAATGCTGAGTAGGCACCTTTAGTTCAGGCACTGTGTATCCTGCAAATTCAGTAAGAGGAGTAATTGATGCCAACCATCAAGTGTGACAATCCCATGCATATTCTATGTAATATAGTTTGTTTGTGTTATGCCACTCAAACTCCCCGATGCAAGCACCACATTGGAGGCATGTGTACGAGTTTGGGCCAAATAAATCTAATGTAGTTGACCAAATATTTGAAACCTGCTTTAGAGATAGCTATTCTGTTTGACTCCTGAAGTGTAAAGACTGGAATGTATGTTTCTTAGGGTTAAGTGCTGGAGCTTGGTTGTCAAGAAATCTAAAACCTGCTCACCAAGATGACTATCCGAAGATTCTTTACATAGTGGAAACAAGGTGCGAAATTTGCTATAATCTTTGAGGTTTCTGATTTAGATGCCATACAAACCATATTCAGACCACAAGAGGAGCAGCATTTAGCACTTAAATCCTCCATGTCCTCACTCAAGGTGCAAGAGGAAGGATTGCTATGTGACTGGTCTAAATTGTAAGTTACTTACTTTATGGAAGAGTGAAGATTTGATTAAGTACATCAGGGAACCGTGAAGCAGGCAGCTATAATAAAGACACAGCTGTGTATCCTGCTTATGTATAGCTGCTTATGTATAGATGTATAGCTGTGTGGTGAATGTGGTGATAGATCCCTAAAATCCTCCTTTAGCAAGGCCTCCACTCTGGACTGTGAGGCAGTGTCTATTAACATGCAAATATCTGATCATGACACATTTTATGCCATTCATCTTTATCGTCCTCCAGGGCCTAAGGGCAGGTTCATAGATTCGATTGGCACACTATTAGAGGAAGGGCTGTGTAATAAGTCTTTCACTGTAATGGGAGATTTTAACTTCCATCTTGAAGATCTCACCAATACTGATAACATCAAACTGCAGCAGATATTCAGTGGAGGGGATCTCAAACAATTAGTGACAGATCCTACTCACTCTGCAGGACATATTTTGGATGGGATCTTCTCGAATAATCCCTGCCTGACCTATACTAAAACAGTCCCTCTTACATGGACGGATCATGCGGCGATTCTTTTTGATCTCAAACAAACTGATTGTCATCTTCCTAAATCCTTCACTAAGGTAGTCACAACTACTAGGGATTGGAAAAACATTGATATCTCAGAATTGTTGAATCTGTTGAGAGTCTCGCAACCGGTTCCATCATCAAATGTGGATCTGGATACAACTTCCTACACGGTATGGATAGATGCTGCCTGCCGGAACTTAGCACCAGGTAAACAACGTATTCTCAAACGGATAGTGCCATCTGCTCCTTGGTATTCTGAAGAATTAAAAAAACAGAAACTTGATTGTAAAAAACTAGAACGCAAGTGGAGGGAGATGGTAAAGAGATCTATAAATTATCTCTTGCCAAATACAAAAAATTGCTCTTTGAAACTAAGAAAACATATTTCGGAGAACAGATTAGGAGGGCAGGACCCTCATCTAAGGTCCTGTGTAGCACAATTTCTAGACTCACTACTCCTGCTAGCCCTAGAACTGAAAGTAATCCAGAACTCTGTGAGACTCTGGCTGCTTTTTTTCTTACAAAAGGTAGAAAAGATTTTTCTGTCTTTTTCCCTCATTTCCACTGTTGCCAGGAAGACTCTTGCTAAACAACATTGCGATGGTAACAAGCATATCCCAACTCTAGATCATTTTGTATTTTTGAATTCATCTGAAGTTTTTAAACTTTTATCCGCTGTTCGTTCAGGCTCTCCTGTGGACCCCTGCCCAGTCTCTACTTTGAAACAGGTTCCGGAAGCGATTGTGGAGGATCTTACCCCATTGTTTGCATCGATCTTTGATAAAGGTCACTTTCCAAGTGCCTGGAAAATTGCTTCCATTCTTCCCCTTTTAAAGAAGCCCAATTTAGATCCATTATATCCTTGTAATTACAGGCCCATCTCCCGGCTCCCTTTTCCTGGGAAATGGTCAACTCAGTGGCTTCCTTCAAACCAACTCATTGCTAGATAACACACAGTTCGACTTTCGTGCTGAACACAGCACTGAGTTGGAATTGATTAAATCCACCGAGGAGATCCGAAAGACCTTGGACCAAGGTGGTGCCGCTATACTCATCTTATTGGATCTTTCCGCCGCTTTCGATACGGTCCATCATGTTCTCTTGATGGACCGTCTATCGGCAATCGGGATCACAGGTAAAGCGTGGGAACTTCTCAAGTCATTTTTGACTAACAGAACCCAGACAGTAGATCTTGGCAGAGATAGATCCAAACCCTTTTCTCTTCCCTGTGGTGTTCCGCAGGGATCCTCGCTCAGCCCTACATTGTTTAATGTGTATGTGGCACCGTTGGCCGTTTTGATTAGATCATTTGGATTCCAGCTAACGACTTATGCAGACGACACACAAATTGTGTTGTCTATTAAAAAAGGATCTGAGGCTGAGATTGGGTCTAGATGTAACAACTGTATTCAGGAGATCTCAGCCTGGATGGCTTCAAACTGTTTGAAGCTTAATGCAGATAAAACAGAGGTAATTATCTTTGGAAATACTGCTAACCTCTGGACCCCAAATTGGTGGCCAGCAACAATGGGCTTGCCCCCTGCACCGGTGGTGCGGGCTAAGAATTTGGGAGTAATCATTGACTCAGAACTCTCTTTCAGTGACCATATTAGCAGGGTTGTGTCCTCTTGCTTCTTCATCCTTCGAACCCTTAGGAAAATTAAACCTCTTCTCCCTGAAGGCAGCCTGAAGACAGTAGTCATAGCGCTCATTCTGTCGCGACTGGACTACTGTAATAGTCTCTTTATCAACATCCAGGAGAGACATTTGGCTAGACTCCAGATCGTGCAGAATGCGGCAGCCAGGCTGATTACAGGGACACCTATATCTGTCTCTGTAAGGACGGGCCTCAGGACGCTTCACTGGCTGCCTGTTAAACAACAAATTCAGTTCAAGGCACTGTGTATTGTCTTTAAGGCACTCAGTCAAGCTGGTCCTGTTTTTCTGAAACATGCCTTTCAGTGGTATGTGCCAGGAAGAGTTCTTCGTTCGGCTCAGGCCAAGTTAGTTACTCCTTCTCGTTTTAACAAAGTCAATTGGGGAGGTAGGAGCTTTGACCACTGTGCTGCTAAGGCATGGAATGGTCTGCCTCCCCAGCTTAGAAGCATCACCGAGCTCCTTCGTTTTAGGAAACAATTGAAAACCTGGCTTTTTACATAACTTTCTCTTTAGCATAATGGCTGGCTGATTCTAGGAGGATAATTGCTCAGCGCCAGGACACCTCCGGGTAACAGAGCGCTTTAGAAATCATTTTAACATAACATAACATAGATGATACTGCAGTGTTGCAGGTTCTTGAGTACCACACAGGGCTCGAAAATTTTACTAGTCCTGCAGGTCTAGTAACTTAAAAAATCTCCTCGACCTAACTGTAACATACATGACCTCTATCTCTGAAAGCTGTGCAAATGTGAGAAGATAACAAGATTTAAAGGCATCTTTATTGCTCATTACATTTTTGAGCAATAAAAATGCCTTTAAATCTTCTCTTGTCACATTTGCCCTTCTTTCAGAGACAGAGGTCAAAATTCAGTCTCTTCCTACTCACCAGAAAGGGTGAGTAGGCCCTTGAAATAGCTTGTCCTCAGTAAATCTGGCTCGCCATAGCGAGCGGGCGAGTACATTTTTCAAGCCCTGCAACATTACTGTATGCAACTGTTACATTCATATGCTGACGTGCAGAATGCCTCTACACCTCTGTTTCTTGAAATTCCAGGTACCTCACACCTTGACTTGAAGAAATGGAAAGAGTATTATACATAATTTCTGTAGGCTATGGGTGGAGATGTGTTTACCTCAACTTAAGTTTGTCTTATCGAAGCATTGTCTTGGGTGAATCATTGCTGGGTGTTCAGCTGCCTGTTCATAAAGTGTGAGACAAGAGGCAGGATATAAATAAATTTAAGGGCGCCTTAAAAGCTCTTGCTATGCATAACAATCCACTGCTAAGTGCTGTGCTCAAGTGTCATAAAATCATTGCAATTGTCAACTTTCTTTGGGTGTATTTTGAGCATTATGTGGCCAGTATATGCTTATTAATGGCTACGTGCAATTTCAAAGAGGAGAGCTTATAGGGGACCAATGGGCATAATGCGCAAAAGATTGTTATTGATCAAAGGTCCCAGAGTAGGCAACCTAGATAGACAGTAGGGTGGAACATACTATTGAGGGAATCAAAGAACTGAAGGCTAAATGTATGAAGCAATCAAGCAGTCTTAAAGCTTGTGAGTCACTAAATCTCAGGGTTAGTGGCTGCTAAATGGCTTGTACAAATGTACTAAACTCACTTAGCGATTCAGTACCTGGCTACCGAAATGCAAAATGGATTTAGAAATACCTTATAAATCGCAGTTTGGAAGGCATGTGTTTAGGTGTCCCTTCCAAATTCCTGTTCCCATTGATATGCATGAATGGTTTGAGACCAAAAATGGAGGTGGTAACCAATTTACAAAAGAGAAAGGGTCTCTGAGGGAGCCCTTCCCCTTTATGTATGGAAAACAGTTTTTGGGGCGTCAGCAGCCAACTTTTACACACAGTTAAAGTATGTTTTTTCCTTAAATACAGACTTATTTCCTGCAGGCTCAATTAAAATAAAATTACTTTTGTTTAATCCTAGTTGGCCCCCATCCCTGTCAGGGCATCCGATCGGAGTGAGTTGACATTTGTGACGTCCCTCACGAATATTAAAGAGGTAGATGCAATTTCCACCCTCTCCGAATGCTGGCTTTGTGAACTGACCTATTAGTACATAGGTTAGTTTGTAAAATCTGATTTAATTCACAAAAATGTGGTACACAATTTTTGACTGTTTTTTGTAAGTTAAATCTTAGTACATCTGATGATCAGTGTTCAAATGCTCTTTTTAAAAGGGAGAATTGGTGCACTTTATCAAACCTGATTGCAAACAAATGTAATTATAATGGGTGGAGATTTGCTTCTGGCATTGGCTATACTAAAGAAATATAATTTCCATTTAAAAAGTGCTACGGTAGAGATCCGCTTTCTAAATCCAAAAATGCCCTGCGCTAACCTGGAACTCTAGGGTTGGGGGCCTACCATTTTGGTCTATGCATTAAATGGGCCAAAATCACAAAGTGTTGAACACTAACATGATTAAGAAGGTGGTCAAATAGGAGGTAGAATCTCCGAGAGTATTTTTTTAGAGAAAAGAAAAGCTTCTTCAAAATGTTAGTTAACAAAATTGTTGAATCAGGTTTCCCAACCAACTAATCATATTGTTCATAATGTGCCTATTTCACTGACAGGAGATCTGTAGACTGAATTAGTAAAATGCATAATATTGATGTAATAGACCCCTTTGAGTTATCAGAACTGCTGGTCCTTTTTGGGCTGCTATGTAATCCAAATGAGTTGATGTGTGTGTGTGGGTCTTTGCAATTTGATCCGGGTGCAAAGCCACCTTGATTCAGCCTCAGAGGGATGTTGGTGATGCAGGTATTCACAATGTTAAATCTTCCAAGTGCTTATCACCTGATATCACTTTAAGAAAATCCTAGGTGCCCTACAAAAAGCAGATCTAGCAATACGTTTTACCTTCATAGAACCCGATTAAGATGAATGTTAAATGGAACCTTTGGTGAAACAACCCTCAATGAATAAGGACTGATGCCAAAGACTGTAATGCTGTCTCTTTCCCCTCTAGCCTCTGTGGATCACCCAAGAAAATGATCATTTCTGTTTTCTAACACCTAGTGACCAAAAAATCTGGACAGTGTACAGATCAAATAAATACATGCACATTCTAATTTCAGAACTACTTATTGAAAAAATACAATTACATTGATCATGTGCCTTTGTCTGATCCCTAGTTTTGATGCTGCCACATGATAAATCAACAATGTATCATGTAAACCAGTTCCTCTTCCAAGCTCTGAATATCTGAGGAATGATAATTGTGCAACCTGACCACACTGTCTGCCTTAAACTAATTTGCAGAATGCGTTTAACAGATGATATATAAAGCTTATTTTTTGCCTAATGCCAAATAAATATATTGCATTTACTGTGTTGTGATGATGTTGTTGGAGTCAGTTGCAGCTGGAGGACGGCTTCCAACGTGGTCTAACTTGTTGATGCGTCAGGATGAATAATCTATTTAACCCATATATTGCTGTGAGAATTTTACCACAAAGTAATGAATATAGACCTTATCCGATGTACATTCTCAGTACTTGACACAACAAAATGGCCATTCAAATACTGTTTCCAAATGCAGAACTTTTCAATTGATGCGGTCCTAGAGACCGGACACAGAAGCCTGCATGGAAACAAAAATCCATTGAGGTTTCCAGGTATTTTCTTGCTTTTCATTTTAACTCATTGGGTGGCTTAGGTATCATCTGAATGGCTGTCTTAATTCACTCCACATGCGTGACAGATCCACCATCTTAGTCAAAAAAGGACAATTGCTCATTGCATGAACCTCTAACCTCAGAAGTACTTTGCTGACTTATTATCATGTCATTCACTATGTTCCCATTCCCCTTTAATTTTTTGTCGACTAATAGTTTTCTTGGGGGGGGGGGGGGGGGCGGGATGGCACTAGGGGTATGTGTGGGAAGAACTGGAGGGATGCCTAGCACCTGGCCATGTTCCAGTTTCAAGAGGCACTTGTATCAGGAATGACCACATTCCCAGTCCGCAGTTATGTGCAGGCTGTAAATCCGGAGTGTTTGGAGGTCTGGGTGCAGTAGACAGTGGATACAGAGATATTGGGAGGAGTTTTAGGAAGTACAGATCGAGCCGTGGAGAGCAGCGTGCGTACATAACATGCCTTTGACCATGGAGAGACAGAGAGGTATGTCAGTTCAAAGTAAGTGAAAATGTGCAGTTCAAAACACAATACCTCAGTGGGAAGAATGGAGAGGGGTCTGCCGTCTAGAAAAGTATTAATATTGTCTAGAGGAAGGTTGTGAGGTATTCCCTGAAGTTAACCAAAGAAGGATAAGTTCTGAGGTGTAAAGTGCTCTGAAGCAGTGGTTCTTACATGGAGGTCCATTGAACCCTAGGGACACTTGACACTTACTCAGGTGGTCTAGAATTGTTTAGACAGTCACATATTATTATCAAGTTAATAAAGTGAATATACTTAAATAAAGAAATTCTGAAAATGTACATTATTAAAACGCTTTGTAAATGTGAAAGGATTTGAAATTAAAGTTTGGCATCTTCAGTTTTAAAGATTGGAGCAACTTAAGTGCAGCAAAGAGAATGTATTATTGATGAGTGGAGAACCACTGATATACACTGACAAAAAGAGAAGATGCATCAGGAGTAAAAAAGACAAAGAGGTATGCTAAAGTCTAGCATATCACTTTGTCTTTTATGAAAAGCTCTAAACATCACATTAATATTACATTTACATTTTTGTAAATTAAAGAAGATTTCGTAATTTATTTTTGATTTGTGATTGTTCCTGTGTTTGTTGAAGTTTGCATCATAGACATTGCTTAGGCTGGGGTCCCCAGCTTCCAGTGGTGTACCAGTCAGGGCACACCTAAGCTAAACAATTCAGAACTGCTGCTGCAAGGTCCTGGTCCATATGCTGAAAATGCCTGTTGACAATTGGCTTCTTTGTGAGTCTTTCAGATTTAGAACCTGGCAGGAGATGTGCCCCAAGTAATGTGCATGTTGCCAGATGTGTTGGGCTACAGGGCAAGGTAGTCAGGTTTTCTCAAAAGGTGGGCATTCTAAGGCGTGTAGAACATTTTGAAAGGGATTTTGGATGGAAGAGGAGCCAATTCAGGGCTCCTGAGCGTAGGTGTACTACAGCGTTCATTGACTGCCGATTACTTAAGCTGCTGCATGAAGGACAATTTAAATTAGTTCATGAAGATTCTGTAAAATCAGTGAGCAGAGGATTGCCTCTGTGGATGTGTGACAGGATGAAGGCCTACAATCTATCATTGTGGTTAATAGGTGAGAGGAAGGGCTTCATTTTCTCAGCAATGAAAAATCACCCAAGTAGTTTGTGCCTTTCTCTTGATAGGGTTCCTGAGAGATTGAAGACAGGAGGCCATGAGGAAGCCTGGGGTTCCGGTGGAGGATGGAATGTAGGGCAGGACACCATGTAAACCACACTGTTGCACACTCCTAGATGAGGGCCCATGGTTCCGTTGTAAATGAGGACAACGTTAGTCTTTGGTTGTATATAGAGATTCCGATCTGAATGAAGTACAAGTACAATATAAACTTGATGATGTCTTCAGCCAAAAACACTTTAAGGTATAGCTGGGTGGTGTTTGCATATTGGTGGATAGGAATGTCTTCTTTCTTGAGGAGTACTCCTAGTGTCTATAGTACTCTAGGTGACTCCTGTAAGCTAAAAGCGCGACAATTTTTTCCTATTGATCAGCATGGTTTTGATTTTCTAGAGGATTGAGGCATCCAGTCTGAAAGAACAGGGGTGAGGAGGATAATATGCATGATTGTTTGACTGTGAAAAGGGGAGACACTTTGTATTAGTGATTACATTGTTTCTGACTGTCACCATCTTGACAGAAGTTAAATTAATAGTTCCCATTGTCTGTCTGGGAATGTTTTGAATTCAATGAGGAACCTTTTGCCAAATGTTAATTTATGTTGCACTCCCTAATGGCTTTTTTGATCCGAATCCCCCATCAACATGTTTTTGAGCCTTAGGTGGCTGTCTGAGTAACATTCTGTGCATTCGTACTCCCTTCCGTATTGCCCTGCTCTTAACCTCCCACATGGTATGCCTAGAAGCATGGTTGGCAGTAGGAAATCATTTGCAGTTTTATGCAACCTTTATGCAAATTGTATGCATCATTGTGCATGCATGAGTGTACAACATTCTGCTACTGCTGAAGTCACGTCATTGCACTTTTAGTTAAAAAAATATATACTTTTGGCCATGCTGCACAGTATGTTGTTAATTCTGTAGATTTTCAGCTGTTGGCATTGGCAAAACTGTATAGTCCAAAGGCGAGACCTATTGGCCTGGCCAATGCTTGTTGGTGTTGCTTATTTGTAATCTTGGAAATTATATTAGAATCAGGAGTTTAGCTACCTTTGGTGCAGCAGGTGTAGTGGCACCAAATCTAAGAGGGGCACTTTGAATCCTAATATTTGCTGTGTTTAACTACCTCAACACCAGAAAAAACACCTTCCTTGCTGCCACTAGGACCCGCAGCATCCATCCTACGCTACTCATTAGGATACGCATCCATGACAATATTACCTGAAGATTGTGCCATTTCCAACAGACTGAACTCTATAAAAGGTAATCACAGGTAAGACAGGCCTGACTGACTGCCTCAGTCCTACTGTAGTGCTGTGGGCCCTAGGCCCACATGTTATTAATAATCGACACAGACACTGTATGTATGCTTAGTCAACTGGCCACAAGCACGTGCAACCGGGCCCTTTTAGTAGCAGGGTCACGTCATTCGTGACGCCTGTGATGGATGGGTGTGGGGTGCATGTGTGTCCACCCCCACCAGGGATTGTCTGACTACCTAAATTTCGGTTGAGACACTAGAACGTGTCCAGCATGACACTACAACTGCTGCCCTTGTGGTCGCCCTGCGCATATGTACATCTCTGGCTATTCCAATCCGCCTTTGTTTCATAAGGCTAAATTGCTGCTCCCCTCGGATGAGTCTCGGGCCAAGATAGCCCTTGCTCGCCTCTCTATCTAGCACACTCACAGTGGCGTAGGAAGGTGGGTTCGGGCCGCAACGTGTGTCATCACTGGGGTGGGAGGGGGGTGCCAAAATGTTTTATACACATATTTTTGCCATTTTGTCAAGCCGAGAGTGACAAGAACTTTTCCGCACCGGGTACCACCTGACCTTGCTACGCCACTGCACACTCATACCCTAGTTAGGTATAGACGCTTAAGGGTCTCGTCTCAGAAGGGAACAGAACATGAATCCATCTGCTATTCTACACTGTGCACGACATTTCACCATCAGAAGAAACTCTAAAATTCGCTTGCTTGTACAGGAACAGTGGGGCTTTTATATGACACGGATTTCCTGGAAAAGACATAAAATAATTTGTTATTTTTCAATTAAATAATCTACGGTCTACTTTCAAATAGTTTCAGTTTTGTGGTACAGGTTACAACTTTTTCTGTTTCTTTTTGCCTTCTTGCTGGCAACCCTCCTTGTCGAAGATCTGGCACTGATATGCTTGTAAGCATAAATCACACTTTGGCTGTGCCAACCTAAACCTTGCTTTTACTTCAGAATGAACTTAAGAGCTTTGTGAATGTGCCGAAGTTGATATATTATATAAAAAGTGAGAGCACGCACACCCCCCGCACCCCTCCCCTGTAACCCTTTACATATTCAACACTAAATGGTACCGCAAGCAAATGAATTAAGGGTTTTTTAAAGTGATGAAAAAGAAAATTAGGTCCCACGTTTCTTGGGAATATCAATTAGGTATTTTTAAATATTGCCACCATAGTCACTGTAAATGTTACCACAAAAAGTTGCTGGTACAGAAGGATATAAACCCAATATAGAATGCATCGTTTTGTTATGAAGAAATACTGCAAAATTAATTTAAGCATAGCCCAAAAATTATTCACCAACATGGGAATCTTGCTGGAAGCACAGAAACTTGCATCATTCTTTCAAATCTCGAGAGAATAATTCGTGTAAAATATATACAATAGCTCCTTTGCTGGAAAACAAAGGTACATATCCATTACAGTAAAGTCATCTTTTGTTGTCATAGCTATGAGTTAAAGTTCTTCTGGAGCTGAGTTTCAGGTTTATTCTGTGTCCATGGCGAGACAAACTCTCTGAAAGCGCCTATTTCCAACAAGAACTAACCCAGTAAAATAGTATTGCAAATTGCACCCTTATTATGCAATTGCTTCTCTAGTGTCCACCTAAAAATTCACAGTGTAAAAACTTCATATAGATGCTGTAAATTGTTTCGGGTTTAAAAGGCCTCTAAAAGTAGTCATGTGTATATATTTTCAAGTTTACCTCAACTTTCTCCTCATTTCCCAACTCCACCTTACATAGTCAGTCTTAACTCCCCCCTCTTTTATTACCTGATTAAGGATGTGAAGTGAAAGGGTTCTAAGTGTAATGACATTTTTAAGTGACTTTGTTGATCATTGTAAACTGGTAGCTGCTTATCTGCAAGATGGTTGACGTGTTGCTATATAATGGTGGTGCTGTAGGTGTATGTTAATAAAGGCGGAGTTTACAATGCATGTATGATGTATATGTGTTTGGATCTATGATGCTAGCCATATTGGTGTAGAATTGTCGTTATACGAGAATATTATGGTGGCTATGGCACCTCGGTTTATGCTTGAGTAAACTTTCAGGGCCAGACTGGGAGCCCAAAGCAGCCCTGGCAAATGAGTTGGACTGGGGGTTGGGGGGCGAGCTTGAAGCACTGCTGCTTAACAAAACTGGCCCCCAGCACTGCTGCTTTTGTTACTGGAAGGCTATTTTGCAGCATTGCTGCAAAACTGGCCCCCGTCGCTCCAAAACTGGCCCCCACCCTTCCAGTCTCCCGGGCAAATGCCCTATGCCCGCTACGGACAGTCCAGCCATGTAAGCTTTCAGTGGGATGTGTGTGATCCAATTGTTTATTAAGTTTTTAAGTGGGTAAAATGAAGTATTATTGTGTTTCTAAGTATAGCATTAGCAAATGATGGTTGTCTGGGGGCATGCCTGTCGTTGTGAAGTGATGGTGTATGAATTGCTATATTATGGTTGTTGTGTGTCTGTACTTCTGTGTGTGTTTAGATGTATGAAGTTTGTGTGCTGTTATGTGATATTATGTGTTTGGATATAGGTTGGTGGTGTGTGGCCATTTGATATTGATTATATAGCTGTATTTTACTAGGTGAGGTTTATTTGTGGTTGTGTGATAGTGGGATTGCTCTCATATTCTGGTGTTTGTTTGCACGCATAATGGTACTTCTGTGGTTATGTATTATTTTGGGCTGATGGTTGTATGATAGTGGTTGTGCTATCATATGATATTGAGAAGATGCAGTTCTGAAGGAGAATGGTCTGGGATGACTGTGAAAAATATATGAATAGGATATTAGAATGTAATGTAATTATTAATGTTTTATGTTGTGTGATATATTATTTATTGTTGAAACAGGTATATGATGTACCGAATGCTGGAGGGAAGGGGTAATATATGTTCCCTTACTTGTCTCATGTTCAGCGCTTTAATGACACTAGGGTCAACCCACAAGGGGTCCTAAACCTATGGAACCTTCACATATATTATTACCTTATTTTAATTGTTCTTTCTCAGAGAAGACTGCCTGTTGCAGCTAATGCATTAAGCAGGCAGAAATCCGTTGTGCAGGATAGAGTGCAGTCTGTGACTCTGTCTCCATTCAACTCTTTTGAAGGAAAGTCTGTCGCTTCCGATCAAGAGCCAAACTCTAACACTTGTAAAGACTTTTTTTAAATCTAGATATGCACATCCGCTGTAAGTTACGTATGAGGTTCCACTTTGCTAAGGTAACTAATGTGTGCTTTTTCCAACGTAAAGTGCCTAGGAGATTTCTTCTTTACAAAGGGCCCTGATCTGAGCTGGACTGGGCTAGGGAACTCTATACATCTGCAATAACATAGAAGCCAATGAAGTCTCTCTAACTATCCTGAAATAGAGTTGTCTGTTTGATCACTGGTTTGCCCCACCATGATTATATTTCCCTTGTCTTGCGATCACTCACTGGTTTTCCATACTATCACAATTATTTTGAAAGCCATGATCATCACCCACAGAGCCATCTATCGAAACATTTCTGACTTTTTGGCTTGTTCATTTATCTGGTTCTCTCCTTGATAGGTTCCTTACTCAGTCAAACAGGTCATACTGACTATTCCCAAATTAAAATATGTCAAATATGTGTCTCATTCCTTTATTTGTTCATAAAGAATCCTGCTTTCTCAAGTTTAGCAAGTTCCTCAAAATTGTACACTAGCCTAAGTGTTCTCCCCAGTGCATTAAGGATGTATTTCAAATTCATGTCAAATAGTCTAGTAAAGAAATTGTGTTAGTATTGTTGGAATAGCAGTGGGTGAATTAAATCTGACAGTTGTACTCTTCCTTACACGTTCACCTGAGGCTCTGTGTATTTTTTTTATTGATGATATATAAATATTTAGAATGTTGAAAGAGTATCGTGCTTTGGGTGTAGGCTACTAAAGATGGCCTTGGATGCTCGCTGTTGAAGCAACCTGCTGGCCTGAAAGGAAAAGAAAATCCTGAGGGGAAAGATGAAGGACCGTAAACTTGCACTGATAGGAGGAATCAACTGAGGTACCTGAACAGCTAAAAATGAGAGCAAACACAGCTAAGGAAGACCGAGATCTGGGAGTGGATCTTTGGAGCGAAAGAGCCATGCACCATAATGGTGGCCATCTTGCGATGAAGAAACAGCACACACTAATGAATGGAACGCAGAGAGAGTCTCAGACCCCTGTCACTGAACCGCCAGAGGCACACTGAACCGAAATCCAAGGGTGGTTGGCTGATGAGAAGTGATAGTGCAGACTACAAGGATACTGGAGCACTTGTGGTTGGAGGTAAAAGAGGAGCTGTAAGTGGGTAGTGCTTTGCCATGTATATGTGGACTCTCCCCCCCACTGTTCATGTCTGCTCAGACTGCTCTCCTTCCTCTCACTGGGGGGACAAATGAAGATTCCCTGAGGTAGGTTTGGGTGTGGTATTGTAATACAACCAAACTGCCCCCCAATAACACAGCACATGATTCTGATTTGGCTGTAGTGGTGTCAAAGCAGCAACCACAACAATCCACGACACAAACAGAGAACTACCATCAGCCTCAAACTGACACACACAATGCACGAAAATGCCAGGGAATGCCAAAAACAAGCACAAGCACTAATTACTTTAAAAGAGTGACTACACGCCTCTGATCCTACAGAATCAGAAGGCACGGAGCAATATATAGCTTATCCGAATGGGACCTAAAGTATGATAACATTTGCAAGTTACAGCTGGTAAAAAGAGCTAGGTAACAGATAAAGACCTCAGATATACAGATTGCAATTTTTCCAAGATTACAAAGATCATCATGGGAAAACAGTAGGTAATTAATTGCTGGGAGCCTGCAGAATCCTGCAAGATCAAACGAACATACCAGAGACTGACGCAACAATGCTAAAGAAGGATAACAATTCATCCCAATCTGTGATGTCAGAAAGACGAAACAGGAGACTGGAGGCAATTGTATCCACCAGAAAAACACTTGAAAGCAAGATTGATTCAGTGATAGTGGATGGAAACCTCCCCAGGGATCATAAACGTAAATAGTCTGACAGGATAAAAACAATGCAAGTACATGACCCTTCCTGAAACTAGACTTTTTCTCCATGCGAAAGCTGATAATGGAAGTGGCCAGATGGATCTGATTCCTTGAATATAGCGCCAAAGACATGGAAGGCAGATCCAGGAAAAATAACATACAAATTGTGGGACTATAGAAAAGTGTACCTAATGCTGAAATGATGAGCGCTTTGGAAAACTGGACAGCACAGAATGTAGCAAGGATCACCGAACTATACACCAGGACTGGTAATCTGAAACATCCCTAAAACATGTAGAGAAACAGTTCTGAAAAAATACACTATTACAACCTCAACAAATCATTCTCACCCTCAGACAAAAATTGCAAAAATGTATGCAAATCCTAATGTGGCATGTCAAAGAGGTAACCACGTAGAAGCACAATTCTATTACCTCACTTGGGAAAGCCGGATTGCATTTCACTATTAGGGAAAAATAACTGAAGAGATTACCAAGTTACTAGCAGAGAGGGCTGTTGGTTTTAACTTAATGGGGAATCCAAGGAAGGTAGCAAATTTATCAACTTAATGCTAATACGTGCAAGAAGACATATTGCCATGAACCGGAAAGCCACCGCTGCACCTATCCTAGAAAACTGTAAATAGGTGAAACATGGAGCTGAAATAGAAGGGGCAGTTCTACACATAGAAGAAAGGGGGACTAGAAAAGCAGATATAATCCAGTCCTTGGATGAACTGGCAGAATCATCAACACCGAAAACGATGTCTGATACCCTAGAACAAGCACCCTCCCCCTCATGACAGGGAAGGAACACCTTTCTCAGCTTTCTTCCTACACCTGGAACTCCCCGCCACCTATTTCAGGCCATAACAAACATCCACATATTGAAAAATGAGCACTTAATCGCCATCTTAAACTGCCAAAACTAGCAGAGTAATTTTAAGGACACATGAAGGAAAACACTAAATGGGCAGGTAGCATAGACACACACTTCAGAAGTTTGACATACAGCAAAGCATAAAGCTGAGAGAGCTGCCAACTCCCCCCTTTTATTTTTTGTTACTAATTTTAATGGTACTCAAAATACAACCCACAATGAAAACATAGGCAATAAATGTATAGCAAAATAAGATGAACAACATAAATGCCATTGGAAGGAATACAGTAATGACTCCAGTGTGCAAATATTGCAAAAACAATAATGTATTGCTAAACTGAAAGGAACGGAAAGTATGACTATGCCGAATAAAACCAATAAAAACATCAGTCACTTTCTTCTGAGGTTTGAACATCCCAAAAAAACCTAAAAGCTACACTGTGAAGTGAAGCAAAGTCTCCTCTTTAGCAGTTGAGTCATGACCTGTTGGTCGGCAGGTTTTGTAACAACTTTACTATCAAATCCTTAACACATGGGTCTGGCTTAAGGGTGAACAACAGCAAACAGCAGAAAGCCTTATTAAAACAACTGACTGCAGAGTCTCCCTATGGTAAATTATAAGGAAAAGTTTTAAAAAAAAGTTTTTTTACCTAGAGAATTTTTTTTTTTATGTTAAATAATATTATATAGTAAATGTATATATTTATTTTAAATGTAGAACAAAAGAAAAAACTCTACAGCACTATTAACTTAATTTTGAATTCAATCTTTCATTACTTATAATATATTAAAATAAATAAAAAATATTCTACTGGTTGAAATTAAAACATTCAATTCACATAAACTAAAAAGAATATGTTATCACACATTAATCATTATTACAAAATGTATAGAAGTAATTAAAAGCAATTTATTTATAGTTTAATAAAAAGTGCTACATTCATTTATCTATTCAAAATGTTATTAAAACATTTTATGATTAAATAATAGATGTTTGATATATTTTTAACATTAATATATTTATATTTCTAAGTAGTTAAAATAATTTAATTTCACACGGGGTTTTTTAAGTCCCTGTCTCAGTAATTGTCTATGGGAGGGTGTTGAGGCACCAGTAAGTGGTCATGTGTGATGCTTGATTTACATCAGCTCAGAGCTGGAGTACATAACCACTGTTTTATGTCCTTTTGTGGCTGTAATAACTTTAGAAGTACAACTTCTGAATAGCAATACGCTTCTGCTTTTGTGCGTAGGTGCACTTCTCTCCCTAAATCCCAACTACCTTGCCTAAACTCCTTCCCGTTAGTCATAAGTATCCCCCATTTTTCAACCACTCCCTTCTGTCTTTCCCGCATTGCCACTAAAACACATTCTTACGTGTGTGTTGTGATTCCGCAGTTAATTCGGAGCGCTCCACAGAGAAAAAAGTTGGTGGGGTCGAAACCTCCATGGGTGTCATTTACTTCAGTAATACTATTGGAGTACTACTAAAATTACTACAAAATGCAGTTTGTTAATAGCCCCCTAGTATCTTTTAATATTGTCACTCTATACTGGTCCTGTCAGTGCTAGAACGTTTTGGACAATCAAGTGTTCAGAAAAAGATCCTGACCTCTTTTACAAACCATTGTACTCTGACCAGCACGTGCCACCTAAGGCATAATTGTTATTTATTTTTCGAGAGTGCATGTAGTCTTAAAGGAAGCATGGCAGTAAGGACTCCTCTTTTAAAAAGCTTGTTTAGACATAGGCACTACATAAGGAAACACTGCTTCCTTCAGAATTCCAGGTCAAACGCACTGTCCAAAACAAGGTTAAACCAAGTCATCTGTTTATTACTGTTGATGCATAAACATAATAAAAGGTAGGTTCCCCTAGTTTTTTTTTTATATCAACGCTCTGCGAAGTTGGAAAGCTGAAACGCTCACATCCATGTATAGTTTAAAAAAAGTTTGGCTGCACAGCTGCTGAAACTGACCTGCAGTCTCGCAGGCTGGAGCAGAACATTCTCTAGACTCACTCCAACCCAAAACGTTTTTGAAGGAAAAGTTTCCCACTCATGAAATATTTGTGAAGTAGTGAAGATTGCCATCATCTCTAACCTCCGTACTCCATCCACTCTCATCATGCGCCATCATGACAGAAGAAGTGCCCTGTCTTATGCAATACAGCACAGGTTATCCATACCTCTGCCACAGACAAAAAGACGCCGCCAGGACTGTCCGTGATCCCAATTTTCTACTCTAGACTCCCGGCAACGAGGCACCCCAAGATGGCGACCACTTCTTCAGCGAATGTTACTCTACTGCTGCTTTTGCCCTAGCTAGATGTTCCGACTACAGGTGGCCTAATTATTTACATGGAATACCCAGCACACCCACGGCATCGGCTCCTTGCAGTGAGGCTCGCTTCTACCATGCAACGCATGTCTGCACGCCTGCTCTGCCATGAGGCATGCAACTACGGATAAGTGACTCATGTTGGTCGCAAGGCATCCTCCCGCGGCATAACCTAATTACAGCAACGCATCCCCAAAGCCTTTTCTTAACTGTATGCCCGCAGTAACATTCTCATACAAAATCGGGCTATTACTCTGACCAATATATTGTAATCATTGAGATTTGCACCCAGCCTCCAAGAAAGACCACAAGATGACATCAAGCGGCCTAATCGGCCCTCAGCGATCCCTCATTCACCAGTTCACCTCTACCTCCACTCAGTCCACCAGGACAGCCCATCTGCTTTTCAGCTCTACCAACAAGTATTAGCAACATTGCACTGCACCTTCAAAGAGCCAGGGACTAAACCGCAGTCTGCAGAATACCAAGGCCATACTGCGCCCGCCTCGCCGTTCCACACACAATGCCTGACTTCAAGATGCCAGCGGCACCTTTTCTGCCACTCGCAGAGGAATCTGTGCTATGAGCAGCCAGCCACAGCGTGTTACTCTGTTCTGCTCTGCTTGGCTCATTGATGTCCTCTATGGGCCCAGGCTAACGTCAGTCCCCATATGGCCAGCACGCTCCAATGGAAAGGCTCACTGCTGAAGTAAAGGCTTACTGCTCATTACCTAAAGCATAGGTAAAAATCCATAGACTTAAAGGAAGTCTCTCTGCTATGGCTAAAGGATAAAGGATAAAAGAAAGATTAAAGGATGTTTAATAAAGGATAAAAGGATAAAAAGATTAAAGGAAAGGTTAAGGATAAAAGTATAAAGGATAAAAAGATTAAAGGAAAGATTAATGACTAAAGGCTAAAGGATACGCTCATTGTTGATTGTTATTCCCCCAGGATACTGCCAGCTTCTATGAGGTCAGTGCTCTGCAGTAGCTCTGTTACAGAAAAGGCCCACTTGTCAATTGGAGCTATCCTCTCATCACGCCTGTCTCCGTGTCCACACATCCACACTTATTGGGGTCTATTAACTTCTGATCTTCTGCTCGCAGGCAATAGCGCGCAGGGAACTACGAGGGAATTGCCTCTTCTCTAGCATCTCAGCCATCGCTTAATGTAGTGCAATCACGCTTTTGGACTCGTGGACCCTGGATTCGTGCTCATACCCCTACAAACTATTACGTTTACCTACTTTCAATTCACGATGGCTGACCACAAAGGAAGAGAATCAAAAGACAACAAAGACCCTGACAACAATAAGGCTTCACATAAACGGCCCAAACCAGACCTCCCCAGTCCCACAATCTCCGATCAAAACTAAAGGGGACATGTCTGCCAACATTGAAGTCCTCATACAAAGTCTTTGGGTGCTCCACGACCTGGGGCAAGACACTAAAAGTAACACTGACGTCAAGCACCACGAAATCCAAGCCATCCGCGATGCCCTTAAGGGCATCTCAGAAAGACTAACTGAATTTGAGTCTATAATCAGCTTTACTGGAAGATTCTAACTTCTCGGCTCTAAGACGCATGGGCTACTCATGTCACTCAATGAAGCAAATGACAGGAGATCTCTCCGAGCTTTGAGATCACAACCATGGAGGGAATCTATACATCTTCGGCCTGCCAGAGAATGTTGAAAATGACACCAACTCCTGCACCGAATTCCTGGAGTCATGGATCCCCTGCACCTTTGGCATCATCTTCAAGAACGACTTTGAAATTAGACAGGCAATCAGGATCCCGTCAGGAAAATCACTGAGCTCTGCATCCGGAAGCCCCTCTTGCCCCAAGAACAATGATCTTTCAACCTTTGTGCTATCACCAAACAGGAGCTATTCTTGCTCAGATGAGGAATTCATGGGAATGGATCCGAATCTCAGTTGCCCAGGTTTACTTCAAAGAGTCTGTTTCCACAAGGAAAGGCTTCCTGGCACTTTGTCAAGTGCTGAGAGACCGTAATATTCCTTTCTGCTTCGCTGGTCCAGCCAAATGTCGTATCTACTTTAAGGGCAAAGCAATGTTCTTCAGTTCCTCTGTGAACCTTCAAGCCTTCATAGAAACCTCCCCTCAAATTGGGATGGATGCCTGACCCTGTCCCTTTTGCTCCACTACCATCTAGCTCTTGACCTCCGTTGCACTCCAAATTACTAGATCTACGTTGGAATCCGATAGATCAGAAATCTCTATGCTTACACAATAGTCATCTAACACTGGTCTCCTAGCTAACAGAGCCTAAGCTCACAGCCTGTGCACTCTCAAGTAGCTCAGTCCCAATCGCTCAGCACTTGTAAACAACCATTGACATATGGAGCAACAAATAACGAACTGACGTTGTTACTTAAACAAGAATCTATTACACAAGCAATAATGTACTTACTCCAAGAGCTCGTAACCCTTCAGGGGAGGCTACCAATGTCATTCACTTACCAATCCATCCATATGACAGCCACATCTGTTTTCCTTTCAGGTTTTATTATTTACTGCATTGTATGTTCATCTGCCTGTACTTCGCCCATTAACAAGCTTACTAAATTGGAAAGTTAATACCATCCATTTGATGGAGTGATGACTGCTGCTGTTGAGGCTTGGCCTCCTCGCGGCTTTCCTCTATTCTACTCAAAATAGGGTGAGGAAATGCGGCTGTCTGCATTTCAGAGCAAGGGTGGTGAGTGGGTTAGTTCCAGGGCTTTTGTATTGTTCTGTTTTATTTCTCTTCCTCTTCTCTTTCTTGCTTTCCCCCGCTCTCTCTCAGCCTCCACTATCTCTGGCAGGTCTCGTTTCAAACCAATTCTCCGTACAACTGTCCAGGGTACGTTTGTGCTTTGCAACTGCAGCTGCTTATATCCCCACCCGTGACCATTATCTTAGTGCTACATGCACAGCCTATACTATATATGCATTATAACATTTTTATCACAGATATGCCTCGTCACTGCATCACCCATGCATTTCTCCATACACAACATTGTTCTCTACAGGTTTACTGTACTCATACGGACAAAACATCACATATGCTCCTTATAGTAGAGGCCCTAACTCATAGGGATATCACTCTCATTTTCTTGCTCCCCTACATCGCCCCATCTATAAATGTACCACTACACTACTAACAGATGGCTGACCTTAAAATCATCTCACTAAACACAAAGGGGCAGATTTATGATAACTGGCGCATCCCTGCATATCAGCAGGGATGCGCCAGTTAATATGCGCCACAGCTGCGCCACCATGGATGCGCCGCATTTATAATGCGGCGCACCATGGGGCAAAAATGGCACAGATGCGTGACGCATCTGTGCCGTAAAAGTGGCGCATTGCTGGAGTTGCGTCGCAAGCGCGACGCAGCTCCAGCAATGTTCTAGGGGGCCCTATCTGTACAATGCTGCGTCAATCCTTACGCCTGCTTCAAGCAGGCGCAGGGTTTTGACGCAGCATGGGCCTAAAAGTGACTGAGTGAAATCTTGTAGATTTCACTCAGCCACTTTTAGGAGGCGTTCCTGCGCCGGAACGCCCCCACCTGCCCTGGAACGCCTACATGTGGCGCAGGGCTTTACAACGTGACGCATCTCCCAGATGCGTCACGTTGTAAATACCCCGCACCATGGCGCAGGATTTGCGCCGCTGCTGCGTCACAAAAGTGACGCAACGGCGGCGCAAAAGTGGCGCAAGTGCAACATAAATCTGCCCCAAAGGGACTCTCACACCCAATAAGGCAAAAATCAATTGCTGACTACTGCAATAAACTGAAGGAGATAATTCTGTTTAAAGAGACTCATATAGAGTCCCCTAAAGATGCCAGATTCTATTGCCCTTGGGTCGCTGACACCTCACTTTCTCCAGCTGTAGATAAAAAAAACAGGGTTATCACCTTGCTCTCTAGAAATTCCGAAATTAACATTCTATCACACACACATGACCACCATGGATGCTGATTGATTACAAGAATCTAAAAAAACCTTTGGCATTGTAAATGTCTATGCACCGAACAATAACTTGGTCGACTTCTGAAAGTAATTTGACAAATGTATCTCAGAAATCCCAGAGACCATAGGTATCATTGTAGAAGGGGGGATTTTAATCTGCCAATGGACGGTGTCCTAGATAGACTCTCTTCACACAAATTCCCTGGTAGTAGTTCCTATAAACAATTTAAACTATTGTGTAAAAACAACAACTTAGTTGACATCTGGAAACTATTCAACCCCTCTGGTAGCGACTACTCATTTTACGCCTCTTCCCATCACACCCTCACTAGAATCGACTACATGTTAATAGACAAAATGCTTGCTCACTCATACCAAAATCGACCCATAATAATCAGTGACCATGCATGTATATCACTAGACCTCACCCTCACTGATGTACAGCCACCCCCTGAAAATATGGCGACTCTATGACGCCCTCATGGAGGATGAGATCTCTAAACCAAGATCAGTACAGCAATATGCCAATTCCTGAAAGAAAACAAACCAGAGGTTACCTCAGACTCGATTAGGTGAGATGCCTTGAAAGTCTGTCTTAAAGGCATGTTGATGAACCTATCGGCAGCCAGAAACAAATGCTGGAATAAATTCCTTGACTTAATTGAATCAGAGATTAAAACCTTAAATGAATCCATCAGACACTCCACTGGCTCTTAGGACGTCCCTAAATTGTGAAAACTACAATTAGAATATAATCAAATACTAAGCAAAAGAGTGCAGAAATGGGTGGATATATCCAAGGAGGAGAGACAGGCCCTAGCAAACTATCTAAAATAATCTAAAAACAGAACCATCACCTCAGCCATCAACAACAAACTCTCATCGCCCCACAGAAGATCCTGGAGGTTTTTCATAACTTTAATTCTGATCTATACACTCCAAGTGCAACCCTCAACCCGGAGAACTCTTGTATGCTATCACTAGCCTCTTTAGAAGACTCCTTCTCAATGCCCTGATCACCATGGAGGAAATTTTTTACGCCATCAATTCCCTCACATCAGGGAAGGCTCCGGGCCCAGATAGGTATTCTGTGAAGTTCTACAAAACTTTCCCTGATCTTCCATCCAGTAGCTGCTCGCGCAGGGAATGCCGCGGGGGAGGGGTAGGGTGGGCGGTAGTAAACTCCGGCTCACCGCCGACCGGAGTAATGTAAGTAAATAAATAAATGAATTTAATTGCGCGCGCTGAAACGCCAAATGCGTTTCAGCGCGCAACGAAATTAGTTTTATTTATTTATTTACTTACATTACTCCGGTCGGCCATGAGCCAGAGTTTACTACCCCCGCTCTGCCCCACCCCCGTCCCGCCCCACCGCCCTGCGGCACTCCCTCCACGAGCCGCTACTGCTTCTATCTGACCCACTCCTTTCCCTCTTTCAATCATATGCCTCCCTGGGTCACATCTCTGGCTCAGGCTCTGAAGCCACTTTAGTTGTTATCCCTTAAGAGGGCAAAGACACCCTGGATGTCAAAAACGATACACCAATATCATTAATCAATATAAACTGCAAATTATATTCCAAAATCCTGGCATGGAGATTAGAGAAGGTGATTTCATATCTTATTGGCCCATCCCAAACTAGATTCCTTCAAGGCAGACCGGCTGCAAATAACATCAGGGTCTTCTGCCATGCACTTGAAATGGCTCGTTCATTGCACCCCCACCACAGCGATTGCTCTTGGTGCGAAAAAAGCCTTTGATACATTTTCCTGGAATTTTTTTTACCGGAGTTGCTAGGCAAATTCCACCTAGGCAAGGATTTCATCCATATGGTCATAGTACTCTAGGCAGAACCAGTGACAAAGGTCAGAATAAATAGTAGCCTGTCCCACTTATTTTATTTGGAACAGGGCACCGGACAGGGATGTCCACTCTCCCAGATCCTATTCCTTCTAGTAATCGAATCCCTCCTCTCTTCCCTGCAACAGAATAACATTAAAGATGTACAATTCAAATCAGGCAGGCAACTAGTTGCGGCCTACGCTGATGACGTGCTAATCTTCACTAAAGATGCAGACACAGCAATCCCTCACATTAGGTCCGAAATCTAAAAATATTCTCAAGTTTTTGGCTGTACTCTTAAACGTTCCAAAACAGAGAACTTCCCCTCGATTCGGGGCCACTCTGACCTGAAATGGCAACCTGTTGCACTTAAATTCCTTGGCATCTTGTTCGGGAAAGATCTTCAATCCTCCCTCACGATTAACAAAAACAAAGCACTTACCAATATCAAAGATCTGCCAAATTCATGGTTACACAAACACTTAACATGGTGGGGTAGGACAGAAACAGAGAAAAGGATAATTGCACCACTAACCAACTTCCTCTCGAGCATGCCTACCATAAATCTGTCCACCACCTTCTTTAAAGCCATGGACAAGCATATCTCGGATTTCTTTTGGTAAGGGAAAAGAGCCAGGATTGCCATTCCCACCCTTAAATTGAACAAGAAGCGGGAAGGCTTGAATATGCCTGATTTTGACAGATACAAACAAGCTTTTTTAGCAGCTCAAGGCAACAGGTGCTTTAGAGAGGCGGATGACCATTTCCCTCCGTGGCTCAGTATTGAATCCCACTTACTATCTCCCCTACCTCTGAGCTCCACCCTTACCATCAGAAGCCTCCAGAAACTACCCCAGGCCCACTCACTCTCCATAATCGCTGACATTGCCTCCACCCTCCTGTGAGTCGATAACACTCTGAACAACCATCTCACTAACTCAACTTTAATGTCCTCATGGTATGACCACAAAATCAAGCTAGACAGAAAAACTGTGTTCTAGGAACAGTTGGCCAAAAGGAGAATCAATTCTTTCTAACCTCACCCCCATCTTTTCTCTCGCCTCTCTTCCTCCTTCCTTTACTATTTTGTGCTGCTCATACATCATGTGCTCTTTCAGGGACCTTAATCCTGATCTTATACAGAGATCCCACACTCAGCCCCCCTCTATCTTAAGAAATGCTCTCAATGTACTCCCCCATTTTCTTATATTACTTATAATATATATTATATTTGATATTTACTAGGATAAAAAGATCCAGGAAATATAGTGAAGTCGATTCTGGTATCACAAGCATCTAAATCTGCATGTCAGTCCCCATTTTAATACAGAAACCTGCAAGTGGCAATATTGATCACAGTCAATAAATAATGACATCCAGGGTATTACTGTTTATTGAGTGCAAAGCGTATCACAGCAATACCAGGGCACTTGTAATCATCCACAGAGACACCATCCGTATCTCGACCAACGCCGACAACACCCTGACATCCGCCGAACACCTGCACTTCCAGATCCACACCGACCCCAAGACCACCCTCAGAGGCACCCTGATCTACCGACCCCCGGGACCACGCACTCAATTCAGCGAAGACATCGCCGACTTCATCAGCCCGCACGCCCTCCCCTCGGCCGACTACATCCTCCTCGGGGACATCAACTTCCACCTGGAGAACAACAACGACCGCAACACCACCACCCTGCTTGACAACCTCGCCACCCTCGGACTCAAGCAGCTGGTGACCACCCCCACCCACCTCGCCGGACACACACTCGACGCCATCTTCTCGTCCAGCAAAGACATCTCCTTCAGCCACGCCACTGGACTCCACTGGACGGACCACAGCTGCATCCACTTCACCTTCAAAAGAACCACGGTCCACCACCAC
The DNA here is from genome assembly GCF_964204655.1 of Triturus cristatus. Lineage (NCBI taxonomy): Eukaryota > Metazoa > Chordata > Amphibia > Caudata > Salamandridae > Triturus > Triturus cristatus. The sequence continues at coordinate 982,210,327 of NC_140583.1, forward strand.
CAGCAACAGGCCGCACGAAGAAGCTGGAACAAGATCACAGCCGAACAACTCACCACATCCCTGAGCCAGCACCCTCCCGCCAGCTCACCGAACCCCAGCCAAGCCGCCGACAACCTCACGAAATGGATCTCCACCTGCGCGGACGAGCTCGCCCCCCTGAGGACCCCACCCAGCAGACCCGGAAGCAAGAAGGCCCCTTGGTTCACCGACGAACTCAAGAGCTCCAAGAAGAACTGCCGAGCCCTCGAGAAAGCATGGAGAAGAGACCCAACGCCGGACAACATGACTACCCTCAAGCTCGCCACCCGAAGGCACCATCAACTGATCCACGCCACCAAGAAAACAGCATTCAAGGACCGGTTGGACAACAACGCACACAACAGCAAGGAACTCTTCAACATCGTCAGAGAGCTCTCCAACCCCAACGCCGGAACCAACGACATCACCCCATCGCAAGACCTCTGCAACTCCCTCGCCTCCTACTTCCACAACAAGATCGCTGACATACACAACAGCTTCAGAACACAACCAACGCTCCCCACGACCAAACCAACGCCCCCCACCACCACCCTCAACGCCTGGACACCGATCAACCTCGAAGACACCATCAGCACGATGAACTCCATCCACTCCGGTTCCCCAACCGACCCCTGCCCTCACCACATCTTCAACAAGGCCGACGCTGTCATCGCACCCCACCTGCGGGACATCATCAACACCTCCCTCAACACCGCCACCTTCCCTGAGAGCTGGAAGCACGCCGAACTCAGCGCTCCACTAAAGAAACCAACGGCGGACCCCACCGAACTCAAGAACTACCGCCCCATCTCGCTCCTCCCGTTTCCTGCCAAAGTCATCGAGAAGACCATCAACAAGCAACTGGCAGCCTTCCTCGAGACGACTGGTTCCCTCGACCCTTCCCAGTCAGGCTTCCGGGCCAACCACAGCACCGAGACCGCCCTCATCGCTGCCACAGACGACATCCGAACCCTGTTGGACAACGGAGAAACAGCGGCCCTCATCCTCCTGGACCTCTCCGCGGCATTCGACACTGTCTGCCACCGCACCCTAGTGCAGCGCCTCAGCAACGTCGGGATCAAGGAGAAGGCACTGGAATGGATCATCTCCTTCCTCACCGGAAGGACACAGAGAGTCCGCCTGCCCCCGTTCAGATCAGAAGCCACGGAAGTCACCTGCGGCGTCCCTCAGGGCTCCTCGCTCAGCCCCACCCTCTTCAATGTCTACATGAGCCCCCTTGCGGCCATCGCACGCCAACATAACCTGAACATCATCTCCTACGCCGATGACACCCAGCTGATCCTCTCCCTGACCAACGACCCCGCCACCGCCAGAGCCAACCTACACGAAGGGATGAAAAACGTGGCCGAGTGGATGACGACCAGCCGCCTGAAACTGAACACAGACAAGACGGAAGTCCTCATCCTGGGCTCCTCACCCTCCGCCTGGGACGACTCCTGGTGGCCCCCTGCCCTGGGCAACGCACCCAAACCGACAGACCACGCACGCAACCTGGGCTTCATCCTGGACTCCTCCCTCTCCATGACCAGACAAGTCAACGCCGTCTCCTCGTCCTGTTTCAACATCCTGCGCATGCTACGTAAGATCTTCCGGTGGATCCCCACCGAGACCAGGAAAACAGTCACCCAGGCCCTCGTCACCAGTCGACTGGACTACGGCAACGCCCTCTACGCCGGTACCACCGCCAAGCTCCAGAAGAGACTCCAGCGGATCCAGAACGCCTCGGCGAGACTCATCCTCGACGTCCCCAGACGAACTCACATCTCCAGACACCTGAGAGACCTGCACTGGCTCCCGATCAACAAAAGAATCACCTTCCGGCTCCTCACCCACGCACACAAAGCCCTACACAACCAAGGCCCGACCTACCTCAACAGCCGCCTCAACTTCTACGCTCCCAAACGCCACCTCCGCTCGACCAGTCTCGCCCTCGCAGCCGTCCCCCGCATCCACAGAGCGACAACAGGAGGTAGATCCTTCTCCCACCTGGCCGCCAAGACTTGGAACGCCCTCCCCACCGAACTACGCCTGACCCAAGACCACCTCTCCTTCAGGAAGAAGCTCAAGACCTGGTTGTTCGAGCAGTAGCGGACCCCCCCCCCCCAGCGCCTTGAGACCCTCCGGGTGAGTAGTGCGCTTTATAAATGCCTTTGATTGATTGATTGATTGATCAAGGCCAGTGTCTTCAGATCAATACATTCCTTCAACAAACAAAAATGTCAATTAAGGCAGTTGAAGTGAGCCACAGCTATAACGACCAGTAAACTTTCCATTGTGAAGTGAGAGCTAAGAGCAAAACACATGGCGTAGGGATGAGGTTTATCCAGGTATCTCAGAATCTGCTGTTATGAAGCAAAGGAACTCTGTGAAGTGCTTTGAGAGAAATGGTGGCTCTCCACCACACCTCCTTAGCCCTAGGGTTGGGCGGAATTTGCCAAATTCACTTTCGCAAATTATCGCGAAAATGTTAAAAATCTCCGCAAACACGTGGAATTTTGACCCAGGCCTACTTAGCCCATAAATCTGAAATAATGCTAATCTTGGTAGGTTACCCCTTACTCATTCTGCATAGAGTTGTAGAAAAACACTAAACAAAACAAATTACGGGAGAACATAACTTCCGAGGTGCATTGTTTTACAAAACTGGAAGATTGGTAATTGTTGAATGTTACAAAATAGTATTTTTGTATTTGTAATTTCATTACCTTTTTCGTAACTTTAAAAAAAAATAATACCACCAGGCTCTTATTATGGAAATTAGTACATTTTTACCCCTGACATTTTTAGGTCGAGCATAGACAGCGCATGCGCTGTCGCAAGACCTATAGTAAATACAATATCGAGGGTAATTTCTCCTGACACTTGCCCTTGGTTAATTCTCGCATAGCTCTTCTTATCTCGCTTATTGTTGGCTGACGATCCGATACGTCACTTCCGTTTTTGGAGGAAGCAGCACCGACCAACTACAGTTAAGTTACGCTACATTGTTTTGATGTACACGGGTGCCGTTCTTTCTTTCAGCACTCTCTTTCTGTTTAAAACACCAGTATGCCTATCTAACACGCTGGTTGTGTATTTAATAAACTATTACCTTCATTATGGAAACTTCGGTGTTACCACAGGAAGTGCTTACAGTGCATTTGCAGCTGCTGCTGCTTGGCACCGGTACTTTTGTTGCACGTCTTCCGTGCTGTCCGTGTACTAACATGCAGCATACAGCAGGGGCGCTGGTGGTGTAAACTTCTTCCAATCAGCCTCTCCGTTTTTGTTTAAACACACACTTCAGTGTTCACATCATACTTTCTAATTCCGAAGCAGAAAAGATCAATAGTCTTACAGAATCGGGCACATGGCTCTGGCGATAATGACCGCCCCCACAAGGGCAGAGCTACTTTGGTGTTGGGTCGTGCAGAGGGGGGTGTCCGGCGCAGGAAGGACACGGCTCACTTTCCCTCCCCCTGGGGGATGAGCAGGGGAGGTTTCCGGCTGGAAGGTTAACGTGAAAGCAGAAATTACCGTCCAAAGTGAGCATAGAATTAAACTCTGTGAGTCTCGCACGGACCCATCAGAATACATAGGGGCAGATTTACAAGCCCCTTGCGCTACTTTTGCGTCACTTTTCCCATGTTAAAAGTGACACAAAAGTGGCGCAAGGGGCTTGTAAATCTGACCCAGAGTGCGCTGCCTATAAGAGCGCCTATGCACCTTATCTCATGCTGTGCACATTTTAGAGAGCACAGGTGCATTTAAGCCATCGACTGAGTACTATATGGTGATTAGAACATTTATACTATAAGAGAATGTGACTTCCAGTAGGATGATGCATGCACGCGAGAGCCGCAACATATATTCATCTCACAATGAGGCTGTAGGGGCTGAAGACCACAGCTGTCAGGAAAACGCTGTAAAACCGAGGGAGGGATCGATTATTCTGCTCTCACAGTTGAGCTTTTGGGCGCTTCTTGGTGCCCCACCACCCCCTTTTCAATGAGCCACTTGGGCATCAGCTCCAATGTTCTCCTAGATGAACTCTAAGTAGTTACTTGGAGACTTTGACCTAAAAGGTACCACCCTCAAACTTTCCTCTGGGAGATGGTCCATAAGGCAGTGATGTGTATAGTGCGAACTCGACCTGAAGGTATCAGAGCGCTTTACATGAGCATTGCAATACAGACGGAGGCATTCATTAGGTCGAGCCTAGACAGCGCTGTGTATGCATTTTCTTTTATTGTGTGCATGTGTGTAAGTTATATTTGTGTAAAATGTCTTCCAAAATGGTGTGCTAGCTTATTTCAGTGATGCGTTACTGGTTCTGCTTATGCTGTGTTTAAAAAAAATTTGTTAGGGTACTTTGCATGTTATCTAACCTGTGTACTGACTGTTTTTTAAATATTAGCTGTTATATATTTATTTATTTATGTTATCATGACCTTCAGCTACAGTGTCAGATCGCTTCACATAAATAGAAAGGCAAGCATTTGCAATGCAATAAGTCTCGCATTTACGAGAGTTTGAGCTATTGGCATTGTATATGACAACGCCTTTTATTTATGTGTTGGCTTTCAAAATGGATAAATAAAAGGCATTATCATTTACAATGCCGAGCTAAAACTCTTGCAAATGCGAGACCTATTGCATTGCAAATGCTTGTTTGTTTAGCCACTAGATGTATGGACAATGCCTTCCAGTGAGTCTATCTTTAATTGCTTGGTGATAATTACCTTAGTTGTATAGAGCTGTATATACAGTCACAAGAAATTCCAACCACTATTGGTAATGCATTATTGCAATTTTGCCTCTTTGTGGTAATTTTTATCAGTGGTATTAATGTTTATACAATGACAGTGCATCAATATTAAGAAAACAGAACACCTTCAAAATTAACATCCTTCGTGAAGGGCACATTATAGAACAAGAATTAGCAAATCAAAAAGGTCTGGCTTTCATGTCCCAAAGCAAAGAAACACGTGCATTCCTAAATGCTATTTACATGCATAAATTCTGTTTATCAAATGAAAGCCTGTCTTCTAACTTAACAAAAAAAGTAGCAAAAGAAAGATTGATTTCTGTAGGAGAAAAACAATTGAATGTGATCAACAGAGTGATGATTGTACTTTTGGGTTTTAATAGTCCCTTGTGCATTTCTGGTAGGTGTAACGAAACAGAAAATAGCCAATAGATTGAGGTGAGAGGGTATTACTCCTCTGGGTGGAGCCTAAGGCTACTTTATGTATATTTTAAAGAATTGGTAACAGGGTTTTGCAGAAAACTCTGCTGTCAAGCCAGACTTTAAAACAAGCATTGGCATAGCCAATAAGTCTCGCTTTTGGGACCTTATAAGTATTTAGTTATGCAGCACAATATCCTTGGTTCAACAACATTAACTGTTGCATTGTTAAACACTTATAAGGTCCCAAAGGCGTGACCTATTGGCTATGCCAATGCTTGTTGTGTTTAGCAGCCTGCGTGTGTTTATCTGTGTGCTGGTGAGTGCATGAGTATGTCTGTATGACTGTCTTTGTGTGCGTACCTGGGACTGTGTGTGAGTATGTATGTTAGCTTGCATGCCTGAGCTCGTGTTTAAGGGTATGTGCTCATGGATAATTTGAAAGCCTGTGAAGGTATAGGGCCCAGGGGTTGGCAAATTCTGAAGCTCGGTGCTATGGAGTGCTTTGGAACTCTGAGGCGTTTGCTGCTGTATGCCCAGGCTCACCACTTCCAAAATCCACCAGCCGCCGCTGCCACAACCCCTGGCATTCAGCCCTTCATTGAGGAGTGAGGCTTCTTGGAGGGCAGTGTGCTGGGGTGTGAGGGATGTAACACGCCAAAGGGATCCACAGATGGACAGAAAGTATACACTGGTACTGTTCAGGGCAGATCCAGTTAGAGACGCAAATGTAACTAGTCCTGAAGGGGAGTTGTAGTCTGAAGGAAGCAGGTGCAAGTAAACTATTATATGCCACTTGTGTACTGAGGGCCAGCATATTAAACATTAAAGTATAAAAAGTGCTTTCCTGGTCGTTGGGTGGGTGCTGTAGAGCATGTATATTCTTGTTGACCCCCTCAGCCCTTTTGATGTGCCTGTGATCTTTCGCTAACCTATCTCGGAGCCTAGATACTGCTGCTAGTCCTATGAGGTATTCACATTTCTTATTTAAAAAATATTTGATGAATGCCCATTGCGTGCTTAACAAATCTGTGACTGAATGTTCAAACTCGTCTGCGTAACAAAGGCAAGAAAAAACTGTTGCCTTGTTAATGTAGTGGCCGACTTAGAATGCTGGGTCTCATTGCATATAAAGTGGGGTTTATTTTGAAACTTCTGCACCTTTACTGGAACTCGGACTGTAATGATCGGTTACCATTCTAAAAAAAAAAAAAAGTATGTCATGCCACAGAATATCCCCTTATCAATAGGAGGCGAAGTTTGTTTAGTGAAAGTAAGCACATATAAATCACAGAGAAATGCGATTCGCAAAAGAGCAGTGCTGCGGAAAGTCTGATTGTAGTGAACCACTTTCAACAGTGAGGGTAGAAATGAGCGCAGCAAACATTATTAAAGTCTGTGTCTCAAACTTCTAACCACGACACTACCGCGTTTCAAAATTTTTTTTTTTTGCAGTGCTGTTTAAGTTAAATATTCTGCTGATTTTCCGTAGTGGTTTCCCCCCTAGTAAAAATAAACGGGACGGAATTCAAGTTGCTCGAGTCAAAGTTTTCCTTAGGGCTCTTTGTAGTAAAAGAGGTCTGCCTTGGCATAAACAGCGCTCGGCGTTCTTGCTTCCTACATTTGAGAGCCCTGAATTTTCTGCGTCCATAAACAGTGTAGGGATGCCACTGAAGAAACCGATAACATTTATGCAAACTGAATATCAGGTGAAGCACATTTAAAATATATTAATAGCTGATATAGAAGGTTCCGCAGACGTATTCAGCATTTTCGCATTCAGCTAACGACCAAGACTGGTTGAAGGATTCCCCTCCACACATTTTCTTCCCACTTTAGTAATTCATGTCTAATTGTTTAGCATCAAGGTTGGCAAACCAATACAATAAATGATAACAGCATTATTTCCTTTGTCCTGATGATGACCTCGAATGGCTGATGCAAGAGGTGCCATAGACCTAAACAGATGGTAAAATGATACAAACTGATTTTAAAAACCATTGTACTGTTGGTTTACATAAGTCAAAGTGCTGTTGACACATAAATCAATGTCTTTTTTTTTTTTTTCTTCTCGAAGTTTTATATACCGCGAACTTGACCTGAAATGTAGGTATCAGAGCGCTTTACATGAGCACCAGTTGCGTTTCATGAGGACACATTAATTTTTTTTAAGCACGGAGAGATTAACTGACTTGGCCAGAATCACTGGATGTTGAGCATCGTCGTTGAGACTTGAACCTGGTTCCCCAGATTTGTAGTCCACCGCCCTAGCCGTTAGGCTACATCCTTTCCCCCCCTTGTTGCTAAAAAGAAAATTGTTTATGAAACACAATTAGTCTTTAGAGGAAACAAATGTACCATTCTTAAAATAACAGGTCAACTACCTTGATTCCATCATTTGTCGAACTTATTGTTGTGCACCAACATCATATTAACTTTTTTAAATGACTCCACTGGAAACATAGACCTTGCAGGATACATCTCACAGTGATAGCAGTGCCCAAACTGATCCACTCAACTTTCCTCTGTCACAACGCCCCTTTAAAGATTGAGAGTAGTGCCAGAACTTACACAATACAAGCACCTTCGAACCTTGTGCCCCAAGGAGTGCAGGAGTATGGTACTGAGGAAGGTGCAGTACACACCTCTTCACCACAATATATCATCGCAAAGTGACTGCAGTGCCAGTGTTGGTGCACTAAAGCTTTCTTCTAGCACAGTGCCTCACCACTCAGTAAAGGCAGTGCCACACCTGTCATGGTACAGGTGCACACAGCTTGTTTGCACTTGGGTCTATGTACTAGAAGCATTATCATTAAAAAACAAGCACTGACAAAGTCAATAGCCTTAGGAATCTAGTGAAATGGCAATTTTTTTATTGCAAGCCTAGACCATATAAAGAAAATAAAAACAAAAAAAGGCCACAACCTAAATTTGGTGGCCAAATGTTTGAAATAAAAAATTCCAATTGAAACAACATCCACTTTTATGGCTGTTTACATTTTCATGTTTTTAACTAAAAGCGCACAAATTTTATTGGGCGTATTGTGTTTTGAATGCGACAAGGTTAAATCACAACCTAACCAAGCACGCCTTGTCCGAAGTTACAATGCTACACTGTAACCTAAACATTGTATAAAGGCAACACCAACAAACACTGGCAAAGTCACTAGGTCTCACCTTTGTGACTTATTGGCTTTGGCAATTGTTGAATACCACACTGTTCAGCATCATTGAAGCTGTGCAGCATGGCTGAAGTAAAACAAAAAAACTTTTACACAGCCGTCTGCATCCTCTCTACAAAAAGAGGAGTCAGATTTTCTTTTTTTTTTAGTTACTGTAGCAATTCAAATCCATAACTAAAAACAATTTTTTTTTTTTTAAGTGGGTGTAAATGAAGTGGAAGCAACAGGAGCAGAAGTAATGGGGTGAAGCAACAGGGGGATCAGACGCAATATGGGGGCTGGTGAGGTCATGGAAGCAACATGGGCAGGGCAGAGGGGCAAGGAAGTAGCACAGGGAAGGCGGGGGACATGGATTCAACAAGTGGATGGTGGGACACAAGGAAGCAACAACCAGGAGGGCAGGGGGGCACAGAATGACAGGGGAGGGTGTAAGCAACATGGAGAAGTATACGGGCAAGCGCAACATGGAAGGGGGTGGGGAGGCGTACATGGGAACAAGCAGAAGCACGAGAGGAGAGATACACAACGGAGAATGCGAAAACAAGGAAGAATGCAGGCTTTCTGCAGCGGATAGCTGGAAGGAAAGTCACATACTATAAATAACATACTACAAATTAAATAAAAATATCAAGCAATCAGTGTCTTCAGTTCCCAAGCTCACAAAAAACAATCATTGGCCACGCGGCCATGAAGGTGACGCGGCCACGAATGTGAAACTGGCATTCAGAACAAGCAGTAAATGCAACAGGGTCCTCTCCATTCACCCCCTTTGATCAGCGTCTTTATTTTCCCATGGCAGTCATGTAAATAAACAAGTGACTGTAAATAGAGCCGAGGCTTGTTTCTGTGAAGCAGCCAGCATGAGGAGCCGGTGGGTGGAACTTCAGCAGGTTGCAGATTCCATGACTAGGCTGCGATGCCCAGATTGGGTGGAAGGGCCAGCGCGTGCTGTGCTTGAGGCTTCTCATATCAGAGACCGTGCAGTGCCCCAAGCTGCACATCCGACATTGTGCGTTTCATTAAATTGCCAATCCCTGCATGTTGGTTTTACTGTGTTGTGTACTGCTATTTGCAGACGTCCTTTCCAGTCAAGTGATTGTAAGTAGAGGAAGGGGGGCTTTTACATGAAGGAGCCTGCTGGAAGAGCCGGGGAGGCGGGCTTTGGCGGGATGTGAATTCCACAATTAGGGTGCAAAGGCCAGACCGGGAGGAGTTGCCATGGCACGCTGTTCTCGAGGCTTCTCATGCCGGAGTCCTTGAATGCTGATAACCAACCGTGGGGCTCGTTGCTGAGCTAATAAAAGCTGTATGATGATGAACAATGAAAATGAGCCCTGTGACAAAATTTACAGCCCTATTTTCACTCGCGCTCAAAATGATGTGAAAGAGCAGCATGGGAGGGGGCGGAGAGGAGGCTCTGAGGGAGAGCGACGGCTAAAGGCCGAGAGGAAAGCCAGATGGCAGCTGCGCACCTGCACACGCGCGTAACCGCAAGCTTGAGGCCAGCAAAAGCGTGTGGTAGGACTTTTAAAAGCCCACTCACTAAATGTCTCGCTAGAGCAGCGCATGCGCTGGCTCAGGCGAGACCTAAAAAACAATTTTGCTATGAATATACAATAGAATGTCATACTTATAGGTTAGAGGCAGCTGAGACATTGTTTCAATTAGTCGCCAACACAGAGCCAAATTCTGCAATCAAATATTAAATGTAGATGAAGAAGAAAACTTAAATCCAAAGACCTATCTCAACTGCAGGCTTATCTGATATACAGGTTTATGCACATATGATGTTTTGGAGGGATTGTAAGCATTCTTCTAATTGGTCTTCCAATTCATAATTTGGTTTACTATATATTGTGACTACCTACTACTGGTGCTGTTTTAAAGTTGTAGGACGTTAGAGACCCAACATTAAAGAAAGATACTCTCACCAGTATAATACAACGGCATGGTAACCTCCGGTGTATATCACCATAATTCCATAATTGCAATTAGGATGCACATTTTTTTCTCTCGCTTGTGAACCTTTTTCTCTGCACCTCGAGATCATTTTTTTACACTAGCAGGCTGGTCAAAACAAACACAGCCCGTAGACTACTACTCACGCTATTTGCATTGCCGCATTATTATTCCATGCTGGAAGTGGGTGCAGATATTTCCTTCCATAAATTTACTTTTCGCAGAGCTTTTCTATGATAATGTGAATTAGAACACACTAATAACATCCTAAAACATAGAAACTGAGCTTCTGCCAGTGGCGTAATGCACAATGTTGTCACCACCTGCAGAATGTGATGAGCAGCCCAGAGTCTCCCATATTTGCATCAGCCACTTGAGGTACATGGGGATCCCCTGGATGGTTGGGGCCCTCCCTGGATGGTTGAGGGGTCCCTGGTTCGTTGCGGGCTCACCTGCGCCGCAGGGGCACTCTTCACACCCCTGGTTTCTGCCAGAATGAGTATTCCAAGGCATTCGATATTACTACCCCCAGGTTTTTCCCCACATAAAACCCGGTGGAATATGTCTAAGGAAAACTGCCTGGATAGTGGGAATTACTTGCAAAAATAAGTGTGGAAATACTGGTTTCCACAGTAATTTCTCAGTCCATAGTCACAATGGTGCAGAAATACTACACCCAGAAATCACAGCCTTCAGTGGTATCAGAATATCAGTGCGCAGTATTGCTGCATTGGGAGTCTCGAAAATGCTCATCATGAGTGTAACTGGTTTTGTGACGTATAGTTGCAGCAGAAACAGTTTTTGGCATTTAAAAAAAAGGTCTATTTGCTATACTTTGTGGCACAAGGGATCATTTTCGCGTGGATGTTATGAAGAGAAAAAACTCCTAAATTACACAAAGTTGTAAAGGATAGAGGGGTCAACAACCTCTCCTTAAATACAATTGTATGAGAGTTATTTGTGGCTATTTCTTAATTTGATTTAGGTACACACATAAGATTATCATGGTTTTGTTCTATTGCGTGCTTATCTGTGACTTATTCAACACATAGGGGCAGATTAAAGAAAAGCATTTATAAGTACAAGAGGTAGTATTACAGGAATACTCTTTTACATACTCGTCTGTATGGATTAGCCCCAAAACTTCCACCATCCTACTAATAAAGGTACACAGAGGTCACAGGCCTTTCTATTAGTGATGTGGATCAAATTCAACAGTCAGTCATACTTTCGGTCACTCATCAGTACAGGTCTCTCATATGCACTCATACACCTATATAGACACTCACACACTGCCAATCATCCATAGAGTTACTCACACACCTAGTCAGTCATGCAAAGAATAATCACACTCCCATTTTCTCACCTATACAGTTATACACACACCACCTCACTTACTCATATAGATACTAACACATACTTACGCTCTTATACAATCACTGATACAAGCACACACTCATTCATACAGCCACTCTCACAACCACTCACTCTCACATATAGTCATTCATATACTCCAACACTCACATATTCTGCCTTTCCCATATGTAGTAACTCACACATGGACTACTTAGACATCCATTCACTCACCAACATGCCCATACACACACTCACCCACCCATACAGTCCATCACAGATGCACTCTTGAACCCATACACCCCGTGAATCATCCACTCACACATCTAGGCACAGAGTCACACGTCCCCCACCCAGACAGTCAGGTAGCCATAGAGCTAATCAATAACTCATATAGACACTCATTTAGCTACTCACCAACCCATGCAACCGCTTACACATCAACTGACAGACTGATACAGACATTTACACAGTTTAGTCACTAACCCATGCATTCAGTAAGACACGTTTAATCACTCACTCATACAGACAGTTACACATCTAGTAAATCATCCATTCAGACACTAATACACCCACTCATTCTTTAATACACCTTGGCATATATATATATATATAAAACATATTCAACTTTACAGAAACACATATTCACTGGTCATCAGGGATGTCATTTGAGATGTCATTTGAGATGTCATCTGTGATGTCACTGACCATATCATGAGTAATGTAATATGTGACGTCATCAGCAGTGCATTGCGGGGCGCGAGTTATAGTTAGCTGAACTAACTATAACATCCGAATTTCACTGGTTTTGTACGAGTGAAATGTTCAACTAACTATAAAGTCCCTGAAACCTGTGGTTTTTTCAGTGACTTTCTAAGGTTTTTTAAATGCTAATTTCGAAGTACAACATCCCTGAAATCTGTGTTTTTTTCAGTGAATTTATATATATATACATATGTATATATATATATATATAGCCTTCACGACCGTATCCTTGGATTTCCCTTCCACAGGAAAGAATGGAGAGCAAACCCTAATTCCGTGCTCAGTAAGTGTCTTTATTAGAAGCCTTCAATCCACCACGACCGCTATGACTCGTTTCGTCCTACGACGGCCCTGATCATATTTATCTATATATATATATATATATATATATATATATATATATATATATATATATATATATATATATTCCAGTAGTACTCCTTCCAGTACTCCAAAATGCCTTTTTGAATAGGCTTCTCAATGTGCTCAGAGAAGGAAGTAGAGAAACATGTATTTCCAAAAAAGTTTGTCCCTACATAAATAGCCCAGTCCCTGTAGGAATGACTTAAGTCTAAGCAATCCATTGCCTGGTAGGATGTTTGGAGTGGCACTTGATTACGCAGGTACGAGATTTGCAATCAAATAAATGTGCAGTTCAAGTCATTTTTAATACATCTTAATACTATACTACCGCCTATTGTGCCAACTTCATTTGTGCATTCTATTCTTCATAGCACAACAGTTCTGCTGCTAAGTTGTTATGGAGAGAGACTCCCAAAAAGAATCAGATCTTAACTGTCAATTTAAGCTAATTCTATAACGATGATGAGAATAGAGGAATTTCTAATACTGTTCCTTTAAATTGGGTAATGGTAACCCCTTGTAATTACAACGCTTCGACATTGCAAAGCTGCAATATGAAGCACAATATGAAAAGCGGTATTCTTACTACTACATCTGCTACTACTAATAGTTTCATATTTTTTATTTTTGATTTTTAATAATTATTATTCATGGAAGCTTGAAATCCCGCTGGTAAAACATTTTTGTTTGGTTTTATTACTACTGTCACGTTGTCAAATCACTAACACATCACAAGGAAATAGAAATAGGAAAGGTAGATTATACGTTATTACAGTCGAGTTGTGACATCACAAATACCGCTTCCGGAGCTAGCAGACACTGCCAACAACAAATTTGTGTGCAGAACATTAAAGGAGCTCAATTGAAAGCTAGTTTTCCAGCCACACTTTGAAAAACTTTTTTTTAAAGCTTTCTTTTGTTACCCACACCTAACCACAACAGTAGTGGTGATGCATATTATGCGTAAAATTGATTAAGAAATCTTTTTGCAAGAATTTACAAGCTGCATTTTGATGTTTCTTCCCACGGTTCTGATCCTATTTGTTTACACTTTTTTCTGCAACCATGCGATCTCTTTGGTTAGAAAGAGAACAATGATTTACGCGGGGGGTTGAAGTACATCCAATTACAGTGTGCAGCTTCTTGCTGGAGCAGAGACTGGTGAGAATGTTGGCACCTCTGCCAGCTTGTCTTGTTTGCAGGCAGAATTCTGCACTGCCCTGGCAAATCAGTTGGCACCAGGATAGCTTTCCTGCCTTGGGCTCTCAAACAGGATGTTGCAAGTAGAGTGCAAGGAAAGGAGCTTCCGGTCGGCACTGAGACAGTGCCAAGGTGGCACAGCAGAGGTGGTTTAAGGTAACGATTTCTGTATGGATGAGAAGAAGACTTTAGCAAACGTTGGAGACATTGGGTTGACTGCAGTTCCTGGTTTGAATAACAGCCATCTTTATCAAGTCGTATACAACATCCTTAATAAAGAACTTGGTCCAGCAAGTCACAATGTTCGTATTTGGGTAGTGGAAATGTGTAGTTGCCATTCATGCTAGCGCTCTGAATTGTACCACCAAAAACGGCCACACATTTGGGCATCACTCTTAGGCCGCGGTTCACCCCAATGAGGATTGAGTGTATCTGTACAAGTGAGCACGGCAACAGCATAATTACCCTTCATATGTAGCTGCTTAAGGATATAGGTGTCTGCATGACAGCGCCTTTTCTTGTTATGCCTTGGTTGGAACAAAAGGAAACTTGGACCTTCTGGTAGTTAATGGTCACATATCAGAAATATTCCTGATCAATGATGCAGAGGATGCTGCTAAACAACCTAGCGTTGTCTGTTCGTTATATAAACCAGCACCCTGTTTTGGGGTAAGAATTCATTCACATCTAATGTCTTTTTCACCTAAAGTGTAATGACCATGCAATGACATTTTTATAATTTGGAGGATGACCTTAACATAGAGATGCCCCTTACCAATTATTTCGAAAGCCTTTTTTCCCCATCAGTCTGCTTCTTTGAGTAGGGTCACGAACACGCCACATTCATTCTCATGTTCCGTTGATTCCCTTTACAAAGAAACAAGTTTTTACTTCTCAGTATCAACAAGTTTCAGAACATCCAATTCTTGGCAGTGTGTGTAGCTTGTGTCATAGGCACATTTGGCCATATTTCCACTGCACACTTCCCAGGCGCGCAGTTCAGCTCCGGATCCAGCTCGAGGTGTTATATTTGTTGCAAAAAGCTTTCTACCTCGGTGGCCCAGGCCGTTCCTGGTCTGATTTCCCCAACTGTCTATCCAGATCCTTACATTTCATCTCTGCCTCCCTTTTGTCACCATTGCCTGTTACAGCAAAGAGAGATGCAATGGCAAATCCCATGGGACCCAAAATGTGGAAGTCTGCCCCTGTTGATGTTCACCAGATCTCTACTCTCACGGGTTTGTTAGAAAAGGTTTAAATTGAATTTGCCAAACTGCTTCCTCCCCTGTCTTCAGTCTGTTACAGTTTTTTGATTGTTTAACCGTGCACTCTATAATTAAATAAATACGGCAAGCGACATTTCATAATCTACTTTGAATTGCTGCAAATTCTGAGATGGACGCCTACAGGGGACAGCATACCTCCATCCCAGCGTTCGCATTACCAGCGCTTCCATTTATTCAACCCGCCTAAGTTCCTTAAATGAACAGGTGCGGATTTTAAAAATAAATGTTGATTCGTTTGAAAAACATTGTGGGGAGAAGGCAGTGATCACCTGCCATAATCCCCGAAGGGGAAGCTCTCCTACTAGGACAGCATCCCCTTTGTAAATATTTTAACACCCAAACATGTGAATGAGTATTTGAGCAAAACGGTTCACGACCATAGTTGCCATCACAAACCGCTCACTCATACATTTAATTATGACTCAAATATTGACGGGGACATCACTTGTATCCCCCTCTTATTTACAATTGATAATTGGTTTAGAAACACCTCAAGAGAGTCAAACGATTAGAATTTTCTGACTTATAAAGTGGGTTCTGCATCTATCAAAACACCTGTGTTTTTGCAATCTATATTCTTTGTAACTGCAAAGTGTTTTGTACCAGAGCCCCTTCTGCTGAGACCCACCTTGGGAAATGATGACACAATAAAAATACAAAAATAGTCATCAAAGAACGCCTGACAGGTGATTAAAGACTTAGAACATTTGGAACCCACTGTAACCTGGAGTAAAAAGAGAACGAATACTCAGTATTCCTAGTTATCAGCTTATTTACCTTAACATCTCAGTTCCATCTGAAAACATAGACTGCAAAAACATAAGAATGAGACTACAATCTATAAAAATATCGGTCATACATGCACGTCTCCCTATTTGTATTTTTACCAGGTTTAAACTCTTATATTGAGCCAAACTCACTTCTCGCCTGTTGCAGGACTGGGATAAATTACAAGTGTAACTCCAGTCCTAACTTATTTGTAAGCAAAGACTTGATGGTGGAACTGTTTATGTGCATAAAGAAAGTTATGTAGAGGTATATTTCGCATGGCAGGTATTTTATCAGTTGATGTTTTTAGTAATGTTTATGTAATCCACATTTGTTCTTTGGTTTTTACTTGTCGATGTCAGTTTTTTTTGTGTAACGGGGGGAAGTACCCGAACTAATGGGTTACTCTGTCACAGTGGTGACAGATATCCTGTCTGCCGTGTTATAAATCTCATAGGATATAATGGGATTTAGATTTCGGCGGACGGGATATCTGTCGTCATTGTGGCGGAGAAACCCTTCCGCCAAGTTCTAAATCAGGCCCTAAATCTAAATTACTTGCACTATTCTTAATATATAACATTGATTACCACCTTAGTTTTGGTGTTTCATTTATCGCTAGGTAACTGGTGATCAGTGGGACTCTCCACTAGATATCTTATGTAGTGCTTTGTAGATTTGTCTAAAGTTCACAGATTTTAAGATGTTCCAAACATTGTGTATGCGCTCAACTTTGTTGTACAATTCTACCACAAATACCTCCTTCATTGTGTTTTGATTCAAATTATTTAACATTTCAACCGTTGAGTGAAGGTCAGGAAGTTGACGAGGTTTAAGAAAAAATCACAAATTAAGTTGAAGCGAAGATGGAAAAAGTAGCAAATCCATGGGTTGACAGGTGGTCATGCATATATTGTACAAGTGCAGATAAAAGAATGATTGACATATCAAAGATTTTGGGTCTTTTAAGACCAGTCGGTAGATTTAAACATGTGTAAAATAGGAAATTGAACATTTTTTATTTCCATATTTTCTTAGTAAAGGCGCCATCCGTCACCTTGATTACTTTTATGTTTTTCTGTGGTACCTAACAATATTCTGAGAAATTTCAATAGGTCAGTAATTGGTCCCTTTCCTGCTTTGTGGCCTTGAACATTGAGAGGATAACCATGTGTGCACATATTGCATTGCACCTGCTTGCTGTTCCATTTTGTCTTCAACTTGTTGATTGAAGAGTGTGCACACTTTCACACACTGCTTAATTTGTAAAATATTAAGTGCCAGGGCTCTGGCCAGGAGGCCACTGAGGCTTGCACCACACATCGCCCTTGTCATCGCTGCCAAAACAACTACAGACCATCTCTCTCGCATGTAAATGGGACAGTTCAGATTTTTCCAGGTCCCCAAAGCTAAGGGAATGGCTGGGGAGGCAGGTATTAGCACTGTTTTAATGTATATTGTATTCCTATACAATGGTTTTTCTGCTCATCTCTAAATTTAATGAGCAGCGCCACCATGTGGTAGACTGGCAAAACCATGCTTAGAACAGTTAGCTGCTGGTGCCGAGCACCGTAAACCAATTAAGTGCCGGTGCTGAGCACCGGAAAGCACCAGCTCAAATTAAGCACTGCTTTCACATGTGCCATGCTCGATTGCATTGTGGCTTATATCTCCGCAATGGCTGGGCAGATTTTCACCAAACTAAGAAAGGACACCGGATGATTAAATGCCTATGGTTACATGACATTTTGATGGCTATTGTTCAGAGTGGTTAAAAATGTATACACATTTACAATGGGAATTCACATTTTATTTGCGCTGTCACTTATGGAATACTTCAAGCTTGTTTTTCAGTAGATCTGCACCAAATAGGGCATGCTTTCTATTTCCAGGGGCGTATCTCATTGAGGGGGGGGGGGAGTGAGGGGGTTTCCCTCCCCTAGCCCCCAAATAAATGTATTTTCTGATAAATAGTCAGGTCGGCTAAAGGTGCTTTCAGTCAGGTATTCTGAGAGGTCAGTCAGATTTCACCAGGGATTTTTACATACACATAGAAAAAAACGTGCACAAACTGTCTCCCTCTCTGCTTTGAAAGTCCTCAAAAATATTGGTTACTTTACATAATATTGTCATTCCTCTCTTAGCACTCTTACCAACCAGCATCCCTCTCCCTTTCCACTGCCCCTTAGGCGACCTTCCTGCACCCTGCTTGTCCTATAATGTATTTAAACATTTTATGACAGCCTGATTGTCAGAAAATCCGAAGCTCACACCCCTCCCCAGTTTTACTAACCAAGCTACACCCATGTCTATTTCCGCCAAGTTTTACGCAGGTTAGTCAAGGCGGGGCAAAGTGATTTATTGTAGAAAAATTGATTTTCTTTCAAGTGGGGTAGGAACCACAACTAAAGTGATGCAACTGTGCAGCTGGAACATATATTTATAGCAATATCTATCTATCTATAACACTTGTATTAGTAAAGCACATGTTCACTCCTTGAGGCATAATGGCACTGAATAACAGCTAAATCCACAAAGTCAATAGGACACTGCCACAATCATTGGATGATGTTATCTGTGATGTCATGAATGATGTCATTTGAGATGTCATCAATGATGTCATCAATAATGTAATTTAACATGTCATGAGTGATGTATTAAGTGAGGTCATAAGCTGCAAGTGATGGCCACAAATCATAGTTAGTTGACTAAATTATAACTGATTTTAAATGTTAATGTTTATCTTAATTCAGCGCCTAACAATAACGCCTTCTTGATTTTTTTCAAAGAGTTTCTTTGTTTTGTTTGATCATATTCTAAGTTGAGCAAATGCCCAACCATATCAGGCAGTCTGCGGCCAACCCCATCGATGTTCACATCTTTTGGCCATACACAGTGGGGTTGTGGCCACAGGGCCTGGCCTTAGGTCAGACCCTGTACCCAACCTCTTGTGAAATGCTAACCCACACACAGGTCACTGCGTTCAGTCATGTGCTGTGGAAAGGTTAGGCACAGCCCTGGCCACCAGCAGTACCTTCCACCCAGCTCCCCTTGAGTGGACAACCCCTGATACGCACTGCCTTCAGCCAGCCCTGCGCCCAAATCCCCATAGCCAGTCAACTACCCGCATGGACTGTCAACCACCTGTTGCCACAGCCTTCAGCCATGTACAACAGTGGATTGGCCCTGCACCCCACTCATTGGTCATAGCCACCCCACACTGTTCCCGGCCTATGATCTGCAGAATGCCAGTTGACCACTGGTACTGGTCTATGACCAGACCCATATAATTATTTCAACCTCAGTACCACCCTGAGGCGTTGCTGAATACCACAGTTCCAGTACCTGCAACCCTGGTAGTCGCCGAACCTAAACATTTTTCTTTAAGTTTAACTTAAGTGGTATATGTTCACTCGGCCCCCTTATGTGCCCTTTCATTCTTTTTCAGGACTGGGCCTCAGTCCCTGAGTCCTGAACCGACAGGTGCAACATCTGAGAAAAGACTGCCCCTACTCAGATCTTTTCAGTGCCAAGGTACCGAAATGGTAGACATACGTACGGTCCTTCAAATTGCCTATTTTTATATCAATTTTTGGTACCGTGGATGTACTGTGGTACTGACCGTCCACATATCTCTAACCATTTCTGAGAGCTTACCCCACACCCTTTTTCTTGGCACCCGCTTGATGGATCAGCATGAAACTTTTCATAAAGAAACCAAAGTAGATGAACTTTCTTTTAAAGTTTCATGCATTTTACTCAAATGGCGCCAAAGTTCATAAGGAAACAAGCAATGCCTTTCCTCTAGAAAGACTGACCTAACTATAAGTGCACTGGTACTGCCAGTGTAATATCTATTATATTTTTTGGGTGGATTTAACTAAACTCTCAGTTAAAGATTACTTTCGAAGGACATTGAAAACCAGAGTGCTGTTTGTTGTGTGTCCATGTAAGTGCTGAGCCATCTCAACGTGATTCCTCTATTCATTTTGACTAACCAGTCTATATCAACATAGAAACCAGCAACCGATTTATACCTTTATACCTATGAAATGAAAACATTGGTATGATTGTTTGTTTGGCCTTGCTTTCAAATTACTCCTTTTAATCTCCTCCACATATTCCTGGTAGTCTATATATCTCTTCAAACGCTAGATATGGTCCAACACAGCTGCAGTGAAACAATACCTGCCATACCTTGCAAGCCCACAATGCATATTCAAAAGCTACCCAATCTCTAGCATGTGGGAAGGTTGTGCACATTCTCAGGCCATTCCTTTCTTGGACTCTCACCAATACGCAAATCATGGCCCTTGTGATGGCTTTTTTAAAACAAATTATCTTTATTACAAAAAATAGGATCATAGTATATACAACAAAGTTCGTACTACAAAATCAGTCAACTTGCATAAATACAAGTGTAGATTAAAGTTATTCAGTGTATGCTTGGCATCATAATGAAATTGTGTAGTATCAGTGTCGAAATAGCAGTTAGTATCACAATCGACATTGCTTGGCAACGGACGTATCAGAATATTGTAGTTCAGTAACTCAACATTCCAAACAAAGTATCCAAAGCTGTTAAATTACAGGTAGTGTTCCCACTACTGCGTTAGTGCAATGGTGAAGGTTATGAGGTAACGTTATCCTGTGGGTATTATATAGCTTTAAAGACCACCATAGCAGTCTCTACAAGACATTAAAGGCCCGTTCCAGTGTTTTGGCTCAGTCCTTTAACAAGAAAGAGTGCCTTTAATGGTCGGTGGAACCTGCTACAGAGGGCTCTAAGGCTATTAGAACATTCTGCCCCTAAAAGGCAGAATGTTGAAAGCCCCTAAGGCTCCGTGAGGCCTTTGTTCACAGCAACAGCTGTGAAGAAACATTGGAATGTTAGAACTCCGGGCTTCTACCGGCCATTAGAAGCCCAGAGCACTCCATTGTTTTCAATAGAGCTCCCAACATTCCAATGTTCTAATAGTGCTTCAACACATTTTTTCATCTGCTAATTTCTTGTCTGTCCTCTCTTGGAGTATATTTTATTTACATTCCTCTATATTAATGATGGCACTCTATATAGAAATATACACGTTATTGCTGAGCAATAGAGTTAGACCCCTTACGCATTAGGCTGAAGCTAAAGGAAGACAACCGTCTTAATGACTGCTTTTCAGTGTTTGACAGGTTTGATATTCTTGGAGTAGAAAAGTGAAATCTGTCACTAAGAAGGCCCAGCAGACATCATAAATTGTTTTTGGCAGTTCACAAGGCTGTTACCACAATATCTGTGTTTTTAGCAAATTTTTGTGTCACTATTGATGAAGGAAATGTGATTAGATCAGCTATTGTCATATGTTGGAGGCTGAAATGTGTTAGGAAAAAATCAAACGTTCAAGACAACTACATTGGTGTGGTAGAGGATAAGGGCATTCACAGTCTGTACTTCAAAGGCACTGAGCTATGACGAGTGGGCACAGGAACATCTGAGGTTGGTTGGCATTTGACCAGATCATTGAAGTATGTCTCGCTGAGCAGCCTGCCTGAATTCCAGCAGGATAAGAGCAGATTGATTCACAGTCTTCTGCAGTCCATATAAGGATGTACATTAAAATGTGGTTAAAAGGCTGAAAAAGCTTTACATTTTTTTGAAGTCAGCCTCCTGCAGCTGTGTGGAAGAGGACAGTGGCATAACAGACAATTGTGCAATCTGAAAGTGGAGCAAATTCTGCATTAACCGCAATATTCAAGTAGAGCAGTTCTCGGCCATCTTGATGGCAGGTGTTTGAGCATGCATGGCTTTCTAAAGTCTCACCACCCAACATGACAGATTACATTTTTAGATGACAGTGAATGAAGATATTTAACAAGAGGGATTTTCTGTACTTAGACCTCCTTGAAGCAGACGTTCTCATTCGAAGAAAGCCAGACTCACTTTTCTAGTGTTAATGCCAGAACTCAAGGCTATTGTGAATGTAACACATATCCCAGTATCCTTGAGTGCTTTCACTTAAAAATGTTTTTTAATGTTTCTCTTCTTGAGACATGACAGCAGAAGACATCTTCCTAAAACTATACACTCTCCTTCAGGGCTTTCGTAACAAAGAATGCATCAAATTACAATTACAGTCAAGTCTCTGTTAAGGGAATGCCTCATGCAGTTCAATGGACCCTCTTACTTGGAGAACTATAACAATATGTGAATCCTTCATATAAATTAGAATACTGCGGGTTTCTCTAGAGCAGGGGTCTCCAACTTTTTCTGTACTGAGAGCTGTTTATGTTCAATGAAATGCATTGAGAACTACTAATATTATGAGTGTTGTATAATTTAAAAAAAAATTATATGTACAAATAATTCAACCAAGCAAAAGCTTTCTAATTTAATAAGCTGGGCTGTACACAGGTGAGCTACTCAGAAGTAGCTGGAGAGATAGAGTAGCTCATGAGCTACTTGTTGGAAAGCCCTGCTCTAGAGTCTTCATGGCTCCTGCTTAAAGACAGAGGGAATTTTACACCACTCACTGTGAACCACATAGTCATTCGCTCTGTAGCATAATATAGCCTTTACTGGCCATTGAAGGCCCGCTCCACGTTAAAGGACTGAGCTGAAGGCGAGGGCCTTTAACAGGGGAGTGGGCCTTTAAAGGCCAGTAGAGTCTACTATGGCGGGCTCAAAGGCTATTAGAACATTCCACCCCTAGAGATTGAAATGTTGATGCTCCGGTCTTCTACCAGCCATTAGAAGCCTGAAGCATTCCATTGTCTTCAATGGAGCGCCCAACATTCCAATGTACTAATATATGAAGCATCAGTTTATTAACTAAGGCCACTCCAGCCCTCCGATCAAAAGATGTGATTTTTGCAGGCACTAAGCCACCTATGGGAAGGATACTGCTCTCTCTAAACAAGCTTGTAACATGGGGTGGGCAATTCACTTCTTGTGCTCACTTGGAAAATCTGCACTTTCTTTCCCTTCAGAAAATGGATTAAAGGATCTATTTTTATATCCCACTTGCTTTTGGGTGTTTTATGGAGCACTTTGCTTTTTCTTCAGGAGATAAACAGAGAATGTGTTACTAAAGAGAAGAGAGAGTCTTGTGTACTTAGGTATATTATGAATGCCATTGGAGTGAATATAAAAATTACAGTTGATCTTATGCCACGAATAGTTGACTTCTCAGGGTGTGTGGTATGCATCCTCCAATTTACACATGGTTCCTGATGCAGCTAAAGGCCTTTGTTGCTTGATATGCATAGTCTAAAAAAACTGAAAGTGAACCATTTAGGATGGCCAGAACTACCTCCTCCTTAACACCCCAAATCAATGATTCTTTCCATGTTCATATGTCGGTGAGTGAGCTCCAGTTCCTGTGATGCAGATAATCACAATTGATCCTTTTAAATGATCTGTAGTTTTTATAGTTTGACCATAAAACCCAGGAACATATTTTCAATTGTACTTTTAAAATTTTTATATATTTGTTTTCATGCAATCAAACTATCACTTTGTTTATTTACCTTAATCATTTTAGAGGTCTGTGGATCCAACATAAACTAGACTACTTAGGATCAGAATTAAAGCTGCGGACTTGTCGGTGTGGTTTGCAGGTGATGCACAATTTCTTAGTGTTTTTTTTAGGGAAATATGGATATTTTCCAACCCTCTAGAGTGGGCCCTCAGTCCTCCCTTCCTGATTCATAAGATGCCCTCTTTATGTATTGAATTTACCTTAGAATACTACAAAATATAGATCATAGATGTTGTGGCGGAGTGCTGAGGAACTTTCACTCTCAGCTCTGTTTGGTCTCCTGATGGGTTGCTGTGGAGATTCATATCACATTACGGCAAGATAAAAGGGGGTGGGGGCTATAGTTTTTCAAAATTGTCGATTCCTGCCCTTTGTAAAGGTTGTGAAGTTTCAGGGATTGTTTTGCCTTACCCCATGCAGCCTTTTTCGGTGCACTGTGAGATCATTTTCAGTGCATTATGTGAATGGTCATCCAAGCAGGGACATCTTAAGGATTTTGGGAGCCCTGGGCCAAACGTATTTTAGGGCCCCTGTTTAAAACATTTTTAATTTTATGATCCAGTTTCAGCTCTTTAATGCTCTCTTTGGCCAAGTCACTGAGTGTGCACTGGCTCACTTGTCCAAAATCCAAATGTTTTCCTCTAATACTCAGGGAGAGTGATGTGTGTTTTCACTATTGTAACACAGCAGCAGCTCACTAATCTTAATGCAACAAATCTCTGTGACACCCTCCCATTTCTCATATGTGAACTCCTTTTGATCAAAGGATACTTTTTTATGGATGCTGCGTCAAACATAAACACAATATTTCTCTGCAAAACGTCTTAATAGACTATCACACAACATCCACATTAAAAAGTGAATTGAGGGAACAATGGTATTTAAAACAATCTGTTTATGAATTATTCAAGGTCATCAGAGCAAGAGACTCTGCAGAACTGAGCTGGCTCCATCAGGGAGCTTCCTGAAAGACTGGGGCCCTGGGCCAGAGCCCACTTAGCCCATGCCTTAAAACGTCTCAGCAGCCAAGGTGGGAAAACCATACAGCCTTTTTTTGCATAAATGTTCCTATTGCAGACTGTTTTTTTGTCTTTATGGGCAGAATTTATCTCTGACAGTTTCCCTTTTGTGAAATTATATAGTCTAAAATTATTGATTTTCACAAATCTGGCAAAGAGTAAAACTTTGTGAAGATGTAAAGTTTTTCTCGAACTTCCATAGAACTTTGTGAATGTTGCTGAACAAAACATTTTACCCACCCCTAGTAAAAATCCTGAATTGAGTAGTATTAATACTTTCAACCATACTGGGGTCCCATCAGATTACTCTTGAATCTCAATAGGTTTGAAATCCATTGAATATCCCTTGGATCCAACAGTTGTTCTCATGTTATATTTTTCCGCCTTTTCCACAAAATTCCCTTCTACCATTTATTCTCTGGCTGTTGCCAGCAATTGAACTTTTATGTTTGGAAGGAAGAAGATGTCTCAATCCTAACCGCTTCCAAATGATGCGCTGGGGCAGGCTTGTGGGTAGTGAGGTGCGGCACGGTTTACAGCATTCACTTTTGTTGTTTTTATGAACTGAAAACCCTGTATTTAGTATCATAAGTAAACTACAACTCTGCAGAACCTCTCTTAGCGACAAACAGTTTAAAAAACATATGTTAAAGATTTAGTTCGCACTGTATCTATTTTTATGGTGGTTCCAAGGGATTTTTCTCTGCTTTTGAAAGAAGGCTGAGCTGAGGCTGAAGGCATACTCTATGTTATGTTTCTTTCTCTCAGTAAAATTACAAAATTGGAATGTACCACACATTTTTAAAAACATTTTTTTAAAATTTATTTTGCAGAGTTTTATATAGCGCGAACTTGACCTGAGTCGGGTATCAGAGCGCTTTACATAGCACCAGTTGCGTTACATGAGGACACATTCATTTTTGTTAGGCACGGGGAAATTAAGTGATTTGCCCAGAATCACAGGATGTTCAGTGTCATTACCGAGAATCAAACCCAGTTCCTCAGATTCAAGGTTGACCGCCCTAGCCGTTTGGCCAACTCCTCTCCCCTCTTTACTTAGATCAGTGCATCCCAAACATTTTAGAAGCATGACCCACATTTTAGTACGACAGACTTTCGCGACCCACCGAGCTTCAAAGGTTATGAGGCAGGCAATTTTTTTAGTGCAACTAAAGCATTGTGTGGTAGCGCTATGTGATTTACAAACAGTACATTGTTTATTAAAATGGTCACAACATTTTACTGATAAAACTATATTGCACACAAATGATGTGTGGAAATCGTCTTTCATTGAATGATTTATTATCTGCGCATCATCAAGTAAAGTGTCTTGATTTGTTCTGATCCTATTAAAGTCTTTGTTTCCATCACACTTCTAAATTACAAAAAAAGTGTATCATGTTTCCTTTCCTAACAGCTGAATGTGTACAGTTCATTTACAGGTATTTCCATTTTGTGTGTTTCAAATAAATGACAACCGACAGCCTTTTCTTTCACACTTCATGTACGCCAGCAAGATTGTCACATCATTCACTTTAATTTTTCCTTTTCTGACTGCAAAGCGAGAGTGGTTTTTAAACACCATCCCCATGTTAAAATATATTTAGCAGAATTCAATAAAGGCCCTTGCCTACAGCTGGAGCTTATAACTCAGGAAGAGGCCATTTCATAACCAAGAATGCCCTCAGTAGCAGACTATACTGCTTTCTTACAAACTTTCCTCCTCATAGGGAGATCAGCGTTGACTCACAAATGACATCGCTTGACAAATTATAACGGGGCAAACTACATAAAGATGTAGTATTCTGAAAGTAGTACCACATCTTTGAAATCTCCACGATTACGTGATAATGCAGATTTGTACAATGGTTGTTGTGATGCTGGTGCATTACCACGGACCTAGACTTTACATTGGTTTACCCATGGTGGTTCTGACATATTTGAACTTTGGCTTTTCACTCAGATGGACTCTTAAATATTAGGCATTAAGAGTTATATATTCTCAGCCTAAAAAAGTGTTACACATTCCCGCCAACATTCTTTTCTGCTTTCATATTGCCTTAATCGCCGTTGCCACAGTTCATGTTCACTGTATTGTTTTTTCACTTGGAATATTATACTTTTCTTTTGCAGAGACATATTTGCATTTGTCTGTTTTGATCTTAACTGCATGTTTTTGCCGTTTTTGGTTAAAGAAACCAAAAATGCCTTTTCTCCGGAAAGTCTGACCTAACTATAACTACAATAGTTCAAGTGGCATCTGTGTTATGCACACACACACACACACATATATGTATGTATATATATATATATATATATATATATATATATATATATATATATATATATATATATATATATATATATATAGATATATAGATAGATAGATATATAACATTCTATGTTGTGGGTTTCTCTAAGGTCTCAGAAATATTGCATATCATGGCCTTGTAGCCCGCTGCCTAGGGCTATACCAGTTGTTAAAGGCCCTGAACTACAGTGTAAAGTATCACTCTTTGTCAAAATGTTTCTTTCCAAGTTTTATAAGTACGTACTGGAACACCAACAGTAAGTATTGCAGTCACCACAACCAGCCCCTCCTGCTACCTCCTCCAATTCCTTAATGCAAATGGCCCTATTTCTACACTCTAGAACTTCCCCATTGCCTAGGAGATAGCGAGTGTGGTGATAACAAAGTCATGTAATACAAGGCAAATAGAATTATATACAATACATAACACAACACAGAGTTATAGGCCCGAGCTGCTGCCTCAGGCCTATAAAGAGGGAGAGGGCCTTTAACAACCTGTATAGCCCGAGGCAGAAGGACAACGCAGGCACTTGTTACAGTATGTGCCTGATCCAAAATGGTATCCTCCAGGCCACATAATATAACGTATCAGGTTGGTAACGTGGCCCGACGTTGTGTCCTTCAGTGTTTAGTCGAGTATTTTCCCGTACAAGTCACTCTGACATTTGGGCGGAGCCTTAGACGTAGAAGAGCAATGATCACATCACCAGCTGAACATTCCACGAAGTAGCGAACGCTGGAGGTATTCGAACAATATGACATAGTAACCATCTATCCACAACGGTAAGGGACTGCTTATACCGCATAACAATCATAAAGAAATTGCCCAGAAATGCAGTTCTCCTAGGAGTGGTAATAGTTCCTCTTTACTCTATGCACCCGGATACACCTCCAAAACAGTCTGCTCACAACAATTGCATTGCATGATTCAATTGTGTTCAAGCTCAGCTCGTCGCCAGTTATGTAAAGTTTCACTCGTCAAAATGTTTCCAAGTTTAATAAGTACATACTGGAACACCAACTGTAAGTATTGCAGTCGCCACAACCAGGCCTTCCAGCTAGCTTCTCCAACTCGTCCAGGCAACTGTTCCTATCCCTACACTCTAGAACTTCCCAGTTGCCTAGTAGATAGCGAGCATGGCAAATACAATGGCTTGTAATACCATGCAAATGGAATTATATGCAGTGCATAACATAACACAGAGTTATAGGACCGAGCCATAGTTTCAGGCCTATAAAGAGGGAGAGGACCGTTAACAACCACTATAGCTCGAGGCAGAAGGTCGATGCAGGCGCTTGTTATAGTAAGCACCTGATCCAGAATGGCATCCTCCGGGTCACATATTATAACGTATTAGGTTTGCAACGTGGGCCGATGTTTTGTCCTTCAGTGTCAAGTCGAGTATGTTCACGTACAAGTCACGCTGACATTCGGACAGAGCCTCAGATGTAGAAGAGCAATCACGAGCTGAACATTCCAAGAAGCAGCAAAAGCTGGAGGTATTCGAACAATATGACATAGTTACCGTCTATCCACCACAGTAAGGGACTGCTTATATAGCATAACCACCAATGGTAAGTATTGCAGTTGCCACAACCACCCAATCCAGCTAGCTTCCCCAACTCCTCCAGGCAACTGTCCCTATCCCTACACTCTAGAACGTCCTTGCTGCCTAGGAGATAGCGAGTGTGACGAAAACAATGCCATGTAATACAATGCAAATGAAATTATATACAATGCATAACACAACGCAGAGTTCTGTGGCTCGGGCCTATAATGAGGGAGAGTGCCTTTAACAACCAGTACAACCCACGGCAGAAGGAGTATAATAAGGCTATTAGCACATTAGACCCACTGAGCGTAGAATGTTCTAAATTAAAAAAAGCAGAAGCATGAAGACTCACAGTGGAATGCTGGAGCAGGAGGCTTATCGCAGCCATTATAAGCCTGGAGCCACTCCATTGTCTTCAGTGGACATCTCAACATTCCAGTGTTCCAATAAGAGCATTGACATCCAGAGTGCTGTTTTTTTGTGTGTCCATGTTAGTGCAGAGCCATTTCAAGGTATTTCTTCTGTTTGTTCTGACGAACCCGTCTAATAACACACAAAACAGCAAATGCTTTATTCAACTGAAGAAAAAGATTGCTATGATTTTTTGACCTTGTTTTCAATCTACTCCTTTTAATACTATCAACATATTCACAATAATCTACATTTGTGGAGACGCTTTCATTCATCCCATAAATAGTTTGCATGTTTTTGATGATGTGATGAATTCTCAGGTTAACGTTGATTTACCCACAAATACATTGATTGTTTATGAATGAAACTAACCGAACCAATGTTTTTTACTACTAGTTAATCACCCGCGGTTTATTCGTATGCTGGGTTGCCTCTTAGTGTATCCCTTTATCTATAGGAGTGGCCACAGTTATTTTAACAGCTACTGTTGTATAACTCCTCAAGGAAATCAAAAATCGAGGATCAAAGGACACCCTTTAGCCTATAATGATTTGACAAAAGAGGCTAGTGTAGGCTATATAATTGAGAATGGCGATAGCGAAAGGTGTGGGACAATTTATTGAAACTTTGTAAACTTTGCAAGATTCTTTCAATTTTTCATTGATTTACTGCACTTCTCTTCTCTCGTTTTCTATGTCTTGCATCTATATTAGGGACAAACCTGCCTGCAGAAAAATGTGGTGCAAAAGCTGTTTAGAAGACTGTTTCCAAGTCCCTAAATGCCAAGAGGCAGTGCATTGTGCGTGAATCTTCATGCCAGAGTCTGGTTTTTAGCCAGCAGAACATTTCATGTTAGCGAGCTGAGGCCCAAACTCATAACATGGTCATGTGGCAAACAGATCTTTAAAAAACCCAACTATGGTAACTTAAAATCTTGAGTGTGACAATTAAGACAAAAAAATAAAAAATACTTGAGTACATTTCACGCAAACAAGTACAGCACACATCTAAGGTGAAGAGTTGCATTGCTGCTAATGTTGACTAGTGTCGCATTGCTGCCATGTGCCCCAGTATCATGTGTAAGATGTTTAGTTAGCAGTGGATTTTAAGCTAACAACATGTTGTTTTCTGGGACTTATAGTTTCTCCTATAACGTTATAGGTATTACCTCAAAAATCGAGCACACAAAGTGAGTGGCATTGACTAAAAAGTCAATAGTGACTGAAGATACCCCATTAGTCTGGGACCACCCGGCAGCCACAGGGTTGAAAACCACTGGGCAACAAGGACTAATGTAGGGAAGTGAGAAATATCCCTGTACTACATCTAAATTATCACCAACTTTTTTATTTTTATTTACTGACTACATTTGTTATCTCCCCTCAACTTGTTGGCCTCTCTTCCAATCCCGCTGCTTGAACTTTTTTGTTTCATTCAGATTTTCCATTCCCAGTTCCCCAGTCACAACTGCTGCTTCTGGGTATAGCGACAAGCAGCCCAATGTAGTATGTGACATGAGCCCCAATGTCAATTGTTGTTTCTTAGATAACGTCTCGTGCACTATACCAATTACTCTACTCCTGCGCATCACCCATTGGCTTCGGAAACCCAACCCCTGGTGCTTCAGTAAGGCACAGCTCCCAGTCCTCAGGTGGAGCGCTTCCTTCTGCTCCCTGAGGCACACCACCCAGTGCTCCCTGAGGCACACCACCCAGTGCTCCCTGAGGCACACCACCCAGTGCTCCCTGAGGCACACCACCCAGTGCTCCCTGAGGCACAACCCCTAGTGCTCCCTGAGGCACACCACCCATAGCTCCCTGAGGCACACCACCCAGGGCTCCCCGAGGCACACCACCCAGTGCTCCCTGAGGGCACACCACCCAGTGCTCCCTGAGGGCACACCACCCAGTGCTCCCTGAGGCACACCACCTAGTGCTCCCTGAGGCACACCACCCAGTGCTCCCTGAGGCACACCACCTAGTGCTATCCTGAGATGCAAGACCCAGGGCAAGACTGGCAATAGCGGGCATCGGGCATTTCCCCAGGAGGCTGGAAGGGTGGGGCCCGATTTTGTTACTCTGGGCCAGTGTTGCAGCTGTGCTGCTATATAGGCCCGCGCTACGAAAGCAGCAGGGGGGCTGGTCCACCAAAATTGCCTGGGCTGCTTTGGGATCCCAGTCCAGCCTTGGCAAGACCCAGTGCTTTCTTGAGGTGCACCACTTAGTGGTGCTTCATGCATTATTGCTCCTCTGTCTTGCATTGACCAGTGCTCCCTGTTGGCGCATCACTCAGTGGTCCCTAGATGCACATCAACCTGTGCTTTCCTGATGCACAACAGTTTGTGCCCCCGGCTGCACATTATCCTGTGCACCGCTGATGCACTTCATTATGTGCTGATGCACGGTTGTTTCTGTGAGACATTTGATCTGGTATATTGATACCTGTTTGTTAGTTAGTCAGTTTCTATTGGACTCCTATATTTGTTGGTCATTGTGCATTGTGTGTTGGCTCCGTGTGGATCGCTTTGTCAACATTTTAAAAAAAATCTCCCAAGTAGCACTGAACACCTTCAGCCCGGCCAGGCTTTTGGGCCAATCGTTCTTTGCATTCTGGGATTTGTAGTTTCGCTTCCAAGTATTATGGGCATTACAATCCCAGCATGTAAACGTCTGTTGTCTGAAAAGGCTGTTTGTCACACGTGGCATGGAGCAATGGGGCAGCTTTGCTTTTGGGAAGAGGAACACCCATAATAAGACTCTGGAGAGATTTCACTGACTCACCACTAAACATTGAAAAAATTAAAGTTGACACTTTCAGCAGCCCCGGGGCTCTGCTCGTTCTCATCCCTTAAGAGGGGTTTGATTTCACTGCAACCAAGCCAAGCAAGATTAGAGTAAAACGTCACTCTAATGGATTTGCGGGAAAATGATGGCACTATCCCGGGAGCAGCATTACAGGACGGGCACTCTATATTCGACTAACAGAAGTAACCCAATGACTCGGCTGTCTTTCAGGAGCAGCACTTTGTATGCCAGCCTTCTGTCGACCTTTTGGCTGAAGGCTGGGGACTTCTGATGAAGAATCACTTCTATTGGGAAAAGCTTCTGTTTCTTGAAACCTGACCCAGCTCTGAGAGCATCACACATGTTGCACCCTGTTCCTCGGCTCTACTCCTGCAACGCAGGCACGGCCCACCTTCATGTTAACCCAAGTTCAAAAGTAGGAACTCTGATGCAGAAAGATCTTTTCTACATTTGGGGCAGATATCTGGATTCTTAGAGATTTACAAAGAATTGCAGGCGTGCTTCCTGAAACATACAACACTTTTTTATATAGCGCAAGCTCAACCCGCAGGTTTTGGAGCGCTTCACATGAGCACCAGTTACATTACACAAGCACACATTACTTTTTTTAGACACTAGGAAATTAAGTGATTTGCACAGACTCACAGGATAGTCAGCTGTTGCAAAGACTCAAACCTGGTTCCACAGTCCCAAAGGGGGAAGCTCTGGCCGTAGGGCCACATCCTGTCCCCGTCCGCGAGGTTCTCCCTTCAGCAATCTCCACCGCGAACTGAACTCTTAGCGCCAGACTTTGAGAATCTAACCTGGTCCCTGTATCCGGCCTGCGCTCCATCGTGGCCGGCCTAAAATTGTGAATTTCCCCAGGTCTAGCACGACTGGATGACCGTGAGTGGCTTTTTGTCATTTACTCTAAAATTACGAGCACGGTAATTCCACCCTGTTGTTAGGAATGTCTGCATTCACATGTGCAGTTTACAAATGTAAAATTCCACCAGCCCTGACTTTATAAGCGGCATTTCTGTACATAAACTGTTTGAAGGTTGAGCATTTGAGACCACTTGTACATACTTTAGTATATACTTATATGTGTATGTACTTTGTGGGCTCTGGAGATCAGGCCTAGCACTTGTCTGCACCCGCTTAGGGACTTTTTTTTCAGTTCAACTGCCTCTGTGTAACTGTCTTGATAGAAAACGACCAGGAGAGGTCAGTAAAATACCAGAATTGCTTTCTGCTTGTTCAACTGCCTCTATTTAACTGTCTTGATAGGAAACGACCAGTAGAGGTCAGTAAAATACCAGAATTGCTTTCTGCTGAGGGACTTTCTTTTTTTAATTTTTTTGGCAACTGCCTCAAATTAACTTTCTTGATAGAAAACGACCAGCAGAGGTCAGTAAAACACCAGAATCACTTTAGCATTTCAGTCCATAGAAATTGTCTTCCACGAGCACCCGTAGACAATAATATTTTTTTCAAATCTTGTATTTTCAGTGATATGACCACCGAAGGCCATGATTTTATATTAAAAACAGAGCTTTGGACTATACGATTTCCCGCTGAAAGGCAATATTTCTCTCCATGTGTTCTCATACCTGGCGTGTCATGCAGTTTGGTGCTTACTTTCCCTCCATGTTAAAGAACAGTAGATGTCTCAGCACCCAGGCTAATGTGCTGCATAGCTAAATACATATAAGGTCCCAAAGGTGAGACCGATGGCATTGCAAATGCTTGTTACTTTTTTTTTTAGAGTTTTATATAGCGCGAACTTGACCCGCAACCGAATCAGGTATCAGAGCGCTTTACAGAGCACCAGTTACGTTACATGAGGACACACATTCATTTTTTTTTTTGTTAGGCACGGGGAGATTAAGTGATTTGCCCAGAATTACAGGATGTTCAGCGTCATTACCGAGACTCGAATCCAGTTCCCCAGGTCCGAGGTCGAACGCCCTAGTCGTTAGGCCAACTCCTCTTACTTTTGCCACCTTCCCTCATCTTAGGAAATACTTTTGGGAGCTGGGCCTCGCTGTTGATATTTTCTATACTTATGGCAAATATTTCCATGTTTCACCCAACAAAACAAGACACATTCACTAAGAACCTGAACATAACGCAAAGTGATGCCCCAAATAGAAACACAAACTCTGCTAAGGCCCAAATTACCACCATTAACTGTCACACCTTTTACTCCTTAGAGGCAACTGACAGGTATAAGTATTGGAAGAGGGGACAGGGGATGTCTACCAAACATGGTTAAGAGCTGTAAGCAAACATCTCTTAATTATGAAAAGGCAGATGATGTTCCTCTCTTAGGTAGCCTTCAGATAGGCCCCTGATGTATCCTAACACCAATAACCGCATATAGCCTGTAAAAAGGGACTTACTTTGTAGGATAATGCACAAGTAGTCTTTTGCAATCAGTCCACATGTGCTGATCTGTTATGGGTTCCCTTAAACACCAAGTGACGAGTTTTCCACTACAGTACATAATTCCTAAAGGTTTTTTAATTGATACCTACTGAAGTGGAGCATCTGCAGTTGAGGAAGCGCTGCATTGGCCACTCATCATGGGGATGAGAATCTTTATTGCAACTCTTTAAAGATATTAAGTGATCAGCTCTTTCATTTAATGGATCATAAAATTAGGTCAAGTAGACATTAATATAGCCTTATAGCCCACCGTAGCGGGCTATACCGGCTATTAAAGACCCGCTGTGGCGTTAAAGGCCCGAGCCGAAGGCGAGGGACTTTAACAAAAGCAGCGGGACTTTAATAGTGGTATAGCCCTGCTACGAAGGGCTATAAGGCTATTAGAACATTCTGCCACTAGAGGGCAGAATGTTCTAACAAATTAAACAAAGGCCTCTCGAAGCCTGCGGGGATTTAAATCCCCTCGAGCTCTGAGAGGCCTTTGTAAAACATTGGAATGTTGCTCTGCGGGCCTTTACCGGCCCGTAGAAGCATGGAGCACTCCATTGTCTACAATGGAGCTTCCAACATTCCAATGTTCTAATTTATTGTACATCAATACAATATGAGCAATAATTTGCTGATAATTTGATTAGCCCTGAAGAAGCAACAGTCTCGAAACACGTATTGGCTGTTTTGTTTTGTGTAGCAAATACCAGTTTCAGTGTGAAATTTGTGAAAAGGAAGATGAAGTTTGTTATGGAACCATATACATAAAGAGAACTTTCTATTCAAGAATCAAGCGTGCACCCTTTTTACTTCTTGGAGAACCTGTTGATGAACTTGCTTATTTAATGGAAAAATGAACTGAATGGGTAACCAGTGCTTCTGAGGGGAATAGTGCCTGGCAATTGTCCTGTTTAAGCATTACAATGGTTTATCTCAATGATAATCCTACTGACAGGTTTTTCCTGGCCTCTATTCCCACCTGTACCTAAGCATAGTTTCATTTTCTTTCCAAGGACTGGGTAGTGAGAGAGGATTCTGCATTGGGGCATGAATGGGCGCACAATCTCCATGCTCTCCTCTCTTCCATCAGACACAGGAAGGATAAAGGAAGATGGTGGAGATGTGGAACAAATGCTGGTGGATACTCATTTTAAAAAGGATCACTTGCAAAGGCACTGCTCGAAAATGGCCTATTCTTCATAAAGAGTGAATGTAAAATGTTGTGTCTGACAAGCAATGTAAACTCATTTGTCCAGGAATGTAAGTTCATTTGTACTTGAAACAATTAGCATTTACCTGCAGTGATCTCCAGATTATCCTTTCGGTCTAAAGCATTTCAATGGAAAGTCCATGAAGTTGTGCTTTTAGGTCAGTGAAGCAGACCTGCATTCGATCTTTGAGAGGTTGCGCAACAGTTACTTCCTTGTGGGGTGGTGGTGATTTGCATTCTTCGTTGGCTTAATTGGCCTTTAGCAGATGATTGCTCTGTCTACTGAGATGTGTTTCCTTGGAAACAACTGTGCATGTTGCAAGAATTGCTAAAATGTATTGTTAGTAATTTCTAATGACCATTGAAAAAGGTGCAATATGCATTTGTTAAATACATCGGGAGGTGATTTACTCATCTCAGCTGTACTCTTTGGAAGGAAATTTAAATAAAAAAAATACATAAATAAAACAGACATAATCAAGGTATGGATTTGCTACGTGTTTCACATCCTCACTCATAGTCTGCTTTCCCTCATATAGGCTCTACACACTCTCATTTGGGCATTTGCCAAATCTTGACCACTGATGGTGGTGCAGTCAAAAGAAGACTGGTGTTTTGGCACATAATCGTGGAAGCAGTTTAGGAATTGTAGGAGATTCTCTAGACAATGGTCTCCAGCAGTTAGTCATGGAATCTCCAATGCGGCATCTTCTGTTCCATGCCAGTAGTCAAAGGGTAAACCTATCAGCCATTGATGGTGAGATCTAGCTAAGCCTCAGAAGGTGTTGAGGCTTCACACTCCCAGTTTTTCAGCAAAGTGACTTTGTTCCTACGGTACATGTTTTTGGTTAAAAATTATTTCAAAATGTCATGCTCCAGAAATCCAAAATGGAGAATTCTAGTCTCCGATTTGCAGAGTTCTTCAGGCCTTCCAGCCCTCTCATTTCACCTCCATGAGCTTGAAAGGGAATCCCTAGTGTACAGGTTTAATGGCCCCATGACTTCTGTAGGACTTGACTCTTATGAATCTCTCCGGCTCACCTTCTGGGTGCGGAGAGGTGCTAGATATACTGACCAGGCATAGGTGTCCAACTTGACAAGCCTTCCTCTAATGCTGGTCATTGTGTGGCCCATGGCAACTGGAGTTCGGGAAAATCTAAAGTTGTGAATGTGATTGTAGGTAGACTTGTGTACATCTCTGATATGCACAGCAACTGAGCTTCATATCCCATAAATGCTATAGAGGTATTTAGTGACAGAAATGCAAGTTAGCAGCTGTTCTTTTCAGCCCAAGTTATCTATTGGCTGTGAATTCTGATAGCATTTACCAATAAAAATATGCAAATTATATTAAAACTTTGGTTACCACAAGTTGTGTTCTGAAGAATAGGCTCCCAACATGCTAGTTACAATCACATATATTTCAGAAACAATTGGAGAACTACAAAAAATGACTTTCCCAGGAAACGGAGCCCATATTGCTCAGCCTGGACAGAAGACTGCAGAGTCCAAGATATCAAAGAGCCAGAATAGAACAAGCATTTGCAATGCAACAGGCCTCACATTTGTTAGAGTTAGAGCTATTGGCATTGTAGTTACAATATCTTCTTAATATGTTTTGTTTGTACTGTAGTGAATTCATGTAAGGAGACATAGCTGCAGCACTTTGTAATGGACTAAGTATGTGGATTTACAACTGGTATGTAAGAATTACTGGTGGTGGCAAGAGGTGTAGGTAGCAGTAGAGTGCACTGTCTAGAGGATTTGGAATGAATAGTTGACTTTTGAGAGAAGCAGCTGCAGCAATACCTAGAGTAGCAATTATGTGGAATTACTGTAGGGCCAGAGAAGCAGCTGTAGTTCTGTCTAGAGGTGTAAGAAGTAGAAATTTCTTTGGAGTGCAGTAGTGTAAAGTGCCGTGATGTGCTGAAACGGAAGCGCCATAAAAATGTAAGCAGTCACATACCGGAGAGTAAAGGGTCGCGGGCTGTTAAAGCGAAAGCGCCATGAAAGTCTAAGAAGTTAGATACGGAAGAATAAAGCGACTCTGGTTGGTAAAGTGAATGCGCATGGAGATCCAAGAAGTCACATACCAGACAGTGAACGCAAAAGCGACCAGGAACTAACGGGCAGATGTGGCCTCTGGCTGTTTCCCCCTGGTTGGTATGGGGCACATGCAGACATGTGGCATAGCACTTCATGCGCACACAAGTACACCCCTTTGTACATTGCTGCCTGTAAAACATTGCATAAGCGACCGGTAACGACTGTGTAGATATCGGCAGGTGCACTCAAGTCAAAACACTGACTATAGATGTCTAAAATTTGCTATTTTTTCACATTTGATAATGTTTATTTGGTGAAAAAAAGGAGTTGACCACTTTCGAGGTGCCATCTTTCATATTTGTATTCCATCTAGCTCCCTGAAGTACCCGAAAGGACATACGTGGCGCGGTATGGAAAAGCACCACTCGTAAAAAAAAAATACAGAATGCCATTTACAGCAGCGGCCCTGTTGTCTTTTGTCTAGTGCTTTCAGCGCACTTCTACCGTCTGTGCGAGCGTAGCTTGGAGCAGGTTCAATGTGCATGGGACTGAAGGTGAAAGCCACTGATGTTATTGGGGCGCGGGCGCCCCAAGTCCTTGTATGCCCGATCTGTGAATCCGTACATGGGTTCGCAAGGGAGTGGGGCTTCGCAAGCAGGGCGTTGTAAACTGCACGCCTTTCCCCATTGAATTTTTCAGAGAAGGTGTTACTATTCCCCTACCCAACAAGGTACGCATGCACAGGAGAAAAGTACACGATATGGTGAAACATATTCCTACCAGAAAACTCCAGGTGTGACTGAGTCGAAAACAGACCAGTGCCTAATTTGTGCCGGTGATAACAGGTGGTGGACACCGGTACCCATTTTTGGGGGACAATAGCTCAATTCATACATAGACCCCAGAACAAGAGAAAGCTGGAATTGTAGCTGAAGATAAATACTAGTAAACTGCGACTAAGAGAAAAGAACCAGCACAAGTGAAATAGGAAACAAAGGCGATAACAGAAAGACATGCAATTTGGGATCAATAGCCAGTGTAATATTCGGTAACCCCATGGGCGGGCTTCTAGGAAACATTCTATTATGAATTTGTATTTTTATATTGCGCGAACCTGACCCTGAGAGTTAGAGCACTTTACAACAGAACTAGATTACGTTACAAGCTGAAAGAGAACACAAGTGTGCGTGATCTGCCCAGGATTGCAGGATGTTGAGCCTGTTCCAAAGTCGGCAGCACAAGACAGTGGAGCACATCTTCTCTTTGTAGTGTATTTTTTAACCCATTGACTATTGCCACCCTTACATTAGCACGCTTTGAACGTACTTCCACAAGAAAAGTTGTGGTATTAAAAGCCTCCTCCTCAGCGGTGTGTATACTGTAAAAGTATATGTATATATATATGTATAGATACATATCTATACAGCTCCGCAGAGAGATCGCGTAAACATGGCAGCATGACTCGTCTTCCCTCTGTAGACTGGAAATGGTGACTTAGCAGACGGTGGCAGGACCGGCGTTGAGCGGGTGTGTGCGTGCGGTCACTGTTGCCACAGAGAGGCGCTGCCCTGTACAGACGCTGGGCCTGTGGGGCACAGGGCCGGCTCTGACGCAAGCTCGCTCTCCCGGCACTTGCCTTCTCCCACCACCGCTTCAGGCTGCGCAGGATACAAACACCGACACAAAGGTTACAAAGCCTTAGCCGGCCCCCGTGAGAAGCAACTAAAAGTTTTAACATGGGCGTCCTGTATCTTACCCCTCACTAGCTGGCTGCTGCGCGGAAGTGAAAGCGGCAAGAAGATCTAAGAGGCTCCTACAAACAAGCCTTCGCCATTGCGCGAATGTAAAAAATAAGTGCTCACCCACTAATTATAGGAGACAGTCTCAAGCAAATGATCCTGTCCGGGTGGGCGGGGCCTAATGGAGACAGGGAGGTCACCAAAAAGCCTCACTTTCAATCAGAGGCCAGCGTTTACCATAAAGGATGACGCCGGCCAGTAGAAAGGATGGGCGGAGCTTCCACTCCACTTCTGAAATTGCCTCGATTACAATAGATCTTGCAGAGCGAGCAACGCATGCGTTGCAACGCTAGGGGAGACCTAAAAATGGGGTTGGATTTCTCATTCAAACAGACTGCCCATGCTGTGTGAGAAACAGTAAAAGGGGGACATGTTTGGTGGAAATTTCTTGCCTCCAAACATGACGAGGGTGCTCACAGTATGTTAGGGACACTTTTCAGTGGCAGTCTTTCACAATTCTAACTCCTGCCAAACTTGGTGTAACCACTGTGGGTGAAGAGTCTAGACCGCCATCTTTCTCAGAGTTAGACCCTTACTCACTCTCCTGTTCTAATGGTGATCTCATGATGGAGCACTGCCATGAGTCTCCTTGATTGTGACAACCTTGATTTACGAATCTGTAAATTGGATAGCTCGACTACTGGTGGCTCAGATGGAAGATCTGCCATATTTTGTCAAATTCTCTTTTACCTCAACTGTCTACACGAGATCAAGGTCTTTTTCTTGCTATTTCAGTTCATTTGTGAGAAGTCGGGTGAACCATTTCCAATTCTACTTCCCCAGACACCAAGCATGAGAACATTGCATTAGGAACTGGTCGAGTCAAATATGACTTTAAGCCAGAAGGTTTTTGTGGTATCACTGCTTGCTGGCAGTGGAGTGTTGAAGGTGGGTATGATGTAATAGAATGGTGGGGGTGGTAGGATTCTGTAAGTGGACGGATGGGAGCGTAGTTGCTGAAGAGCAGTTGGTGAGGGAGGTTTGTTCTCCCGTGCTGTAACCGTGTTGAGAATAAAGTATCTTAAGCCTATGCAAGTTATTTTTACAGCCTTGTGTGGAAAGGATTAATATTCCAGCTGTGCAGCTCGTCTGGTTAGAAGCAAGATGTAGACGTTGATGGATATCGGGACAACAGTGTTGGAGATCATGAACAAA
Source organism: Triturus cristatus (assembly GCF_964204655.1). Classification (NCBI taxonomy): domain Eukaryota; kingdom Metazoa; phylum Chordata; class Amphibia; order Caudata; family Salamandridae; genus Triturus; species Triturus cristatus. The sequence goes on from NC_140583.1 coordinate 982,250,664, forward strand.
CAATTGTGGTATGATCTTTACAAGAATATTTTTGGGAGAAGGGAAATGCTGGTTTATTTGGTGTGATCAACTGACGCCCACAAGCAAGTTTAAACAAGCAGTAGCACACGCATCGTAAAACGATATTGGAACTTACAGTGTCAGAGGATTCCGTGGACAAGCACTTCGTCAGTGTGATCTGTTTTGTTTAATGATGTTGAGGGCAAGCTGCGTAACGCGTAAGCACGTTGGTGCAATGCACTCAAATTCCTACAGAAATTGATGCATTTCCACACTATTTTTGGCCATTTTAAATGATTGGTATCATATTTATTCATTCATGGGGTGAATACGGCATTGGAGAGGAATGGATAAAGATGACGATACAGGAGTTGGCAGCAACGTGATTGGTTGAGCGGATTTTGCACACATAGGAGGCTCTTACCACTTTTAAGTGCATATGGAAAGAGCGAGTACACAGCGATACGCATGCCTTAAAGAAATGTTTTGATTGTGAGTTCCCGCAAGCATGCAGTGATACGCACACCTGGAAGTAGTTTTAGAGAATTTGTGAGTTTGATGCGCACACCACAATATATTTGAAGATATAGGGGGAAATACAGTGATACGCACACCTGGAAGTACTTATTTTTTTCAAAAAAAGGAGAAGAAAAAGTCTTACTTTGCAAAAAGGGTACCTAGGTTTGACACTTACAAAATATTGTTATGCATCATAAGCCATAGCAGGGTTATTGTCATAATTGAAGCATCTGCTAAGAAGTATTGTCTGAGTGAGCTGTTTAGTTTAAGTATTGACCGTTAGTTCTAAACAGTGAGAATTGGATTTATTTTTTAAGGATGTGTTTCACTTTCACCCCACCAATTCCATTTTTACCAGAACCAGGGGCACCTCCTATAAAATGGCAAGAGTGGATGGATTATTTTTCTAATTATATGTCTACTATAGATAATAAGACATTAACTCCTGAAGCTAAACAAGGTATCTTGTTGCACTCTTTGGGTCCAGAGGGTATCGGACAGTATAACCAGTTGGAAAAGAAGCAGAGAAGTGCTGATGAGGATGATGTTCATGCAAAAGCTTTGGATGATTTAGAGAAGTATTATTCTCCTACCATTTGTATAGCAATTGACAGGTACAAGTTTTTCATCGCAAGAAAGAGCAGAAAGAGACAATAAATATTATGTTTCGGCACTTAAGAAACTAGATATTCCTTGCATAGTTGTTAAGAGACCAAATCATTATGCACGCCAATAATAAGAAAGTTCAGGAGAGACTGTGGGCTAGCAGAGATGCGGCCTTGAAGGAAGTGGTGGCTGTGGTGAGGAAAGCGGAAATATCTACTTGGTGTGCTAAAGCAGCTATAGAGGAGAATAAAGAAGTTTTTGTGGTGAGTGGGGCCAAAGGTGTAAATAATGTTAAAAAATATTGAGAGGGTAAGAAGGGCGATTGGAAGAGAGAATCTAAGGTAGTTGATTCTTATGTACAAAATATGAGTAGAGAGGGTACTTAAGGATCAGTGACCTGCTACAGGTGTGGTATTCGGGAGTATCTTGCCAATAGAAAGAGGTGTAGAGATAGAGACCAATAATGCTCGACTGTAGGATTTTTGCACATTATGCTAGATCTTGCAGAAGGAGAGATAAGAAGGGAAAAATTCAATGTGTGTTAGATACCCAAAAACTGTCACATAGACACCAGCTGAAGAAGCGTATTCGGTGATTGAGAGGGAAACATTGGCATGTGTGTGGAGTATGGAGCATTTTAAGTCATTCGTTTGGAGCCCTATATTTGATGTACGGACAAACCATAAGCCATTGATAAAATTGTTGAACACTGAAGGTTTTCTTATGGCATTGGCTAGGATTGCTAGGTTCTCACTGAGATTGCAGAATTTCAATTATCACATTAGGTACGTGCCAGGAGTGCAGAATAGGGTGGCGGATGGATTGACTTACGTACCACTACAAATAACAGAGCTACCATGCAATGAATGGGAAGATTTTCAAGTGTCATACACAGATGATGGGGGAATGAATTCCATTTGGAAGCAGGACTGAAGAAGGGCTTACAGTGACAAAAAAAATTTAACATGGTAAAGCAGTATATTCAGGAGGGATGGGGAGACAAAAAAGGTGTCCTGAGGATTTAAGACTGTTCTGGGAAGTCCGAAATGAATTGATAGTGGAGTGGTTAGAACTAAGAGGAGAGTGAAATATGTATACTGGTGCCCTGGCCTGGATGGAGATATAGAGAGGATGGTGAGGGAATGTTTACAATGTGCAAGTTCGGAAACATTGAGATCAGGATTATGTCCAATGGAATGCCCCAAAATGGTATGGGAGATTTTGGCAGTGGATTTTGTTGGGCCTGTGCTCTTTATTTTATATGAGCACATTGCGTCATGCGCTGGATTCCAGGCGTACGCTACGTGCGTAGATGAACTGGACCGTCACCTCGTACTCAGAACATTACATTCCTCTTCACCTTAATTAAACACAATAACATGAAAACAAACAATCTGTTACCAGTTCCGGATGAGTCCACTCCCGGCTCGATGACGCATGTACCAGTCGCAGCCCCTCACATTACTTGGGCTCCTCACACAAGGAAACCTGAAAGACGGGAGGAGGGGGCAGGATTGCTTCGCAGATGGTACCGAGAACGTTCTTGTCGGGATGAGGCCAGAGACGGGACTCTCTCTTCCGGAACGCCGCCCTCTGGGGACCTCGGTGGGGAGCCGGATGATTCTCCTTCAGGGCCTCTCTGTGGAGACGGGGGCTCCCGGTCTGGCTCACTCGAGACAGCCATGGGGGTCATCCCCTGATGGGCTTCACTGTCCTCAGCCATTCTAGGACTTGGGAGGTTTGGTGCCCCGGTATGAACTTTTTTGAAGAAGGATGTATTCCATGTAAGCTCTTCTGTTCCCCTCCGGGCAGTGATCATTGTGCCTCTCTGGTGATTTACTGTCCACGGGAACTGCTCAAATGGGAGGCGGAATTTGCTCCCTGGATGTCGGTCTTTGACGTATACCATATCTCCTTCACCGATGTCTGATGCTCTTGCTTTTCTGTTGATACTGGACTGGTCGTTAGTGTTGGTCCTTTTGGCTAGGACCTGGGCCCTGTCAATCGGGGAAGGAACCCAGTTTGGGTGATGGGAATAGTGTCTCGTACTACTCGGGCCATGCTCGCAGGCCCCGGTGCACTTTCTTTCGTGAGATGGGGCGTTAATCGGTATTCCCTCAGGAAGCTGTATATGGCTCGTTCTAGGGGCGCTTCTTCGGCATGAACAATGCAATGACTTTGTTGAGGGTGCGCATGAACCGCTCAACTTCTCCGCTTGCTTGAGGCCAGCGCGGTGTTATTTTCCGATGGTGGATGCCCCAGGATTTGAGATAGTCAGCAAACTCTTGTCCTTGAAATGGCAGCCCATTATCAGTCTTCACCACTTCAAAGATCCCATGGGTGGCAATGATTTTCTCCACCTTAGTGATCACTTCCCCAGCGGTCTGGCTCCCTACGATTTCTACTTCAGGGTATTTTGTGTAATAATCTAGGACTACAAGGGCGTAGCGTCCGTCTGCCAAGTGCTCAAAGTCAATGCTGACACACTCCCAAGGTAATTGTGGATTGGCTTCCGTGATGACAGGTGCAGGTCGTTCCGGCTGGACTGAGACCTGGCACCAGTGGCATGTTCTGATGGTCTGCTCGACCATCGCGTCCATCCCCGGAACCACACTTTTGCTCTTAGCCTACTTCTGGTTTTCACGACGCCTTGGTGCCCTTGATGTGCCAGTTCCACCACCTGCTGGGCCAGGCTTGATGGGATAACTAGTCGCGGACCTCTTAAGAGACACCCACTGCTGTCCGTGGATAGTTCTTCTTTGACTCTCAGCAGTGCCTCCAACGTGGCCTTCGCTTGTGTTGTCCGTCTGGTCATGCTGGTCTGGATGGATCGCCAGTCATTCGCTCGAACCGCAGCGATGGCCAACTGCAGACACACATCATTTTTGGTGGCTTCAACTAGTGTTTCAATCCTCATTGGCTTCGGCCAGGACCATTCGGCCAAAAAGCAGACATATTCTTCGGTGTCTTTGACTTCCTCCTCTTCTGCTTTGGTCGCCACCCTCGGGTGCCTCGAGAGATAGTCTGCCGGGTTGGAAAAACCTGGTTTGTATTCTACCCGGCAATCATATCCTTGCAGCTGGAGTATCCATTTTTCTATCCTCGGGGGCGGGGGGGGGGGGTTCGAGGCGGACCCTTGAAAGAGAGGGATGAGAGACTTGTGGTCTGTGGAAATTGTGAATGGGTGGCCGTATACGAAAATATGAAAATGCAATAGGCCCAGAGGATAGCGATAGCCTCCCTTTCAATCTGCGAGTAGCGCTGCTCGGTCTCCGTCGGGGAGCGGCTTGCATAGGCGACTGGCGTCCATTCTTCATTACGTTGCTGTTGCGTGAGCACTGTTCCTAACCTGTAGAAGCTGGCATCTTTGGCAATGTTGGTAGGCCGGGCTGGGTCAAAGTTCGACAGCGTGGTGTCTGCCGAGACGGCTGCCTTGGTGTCTTTGATGGCTCGTTCTTGGTCAGGGCCCCATTGCCACGAGATGGTAGTCTTCGTCAGTTCCCTGAGTGGCTTCCTGATGGTGGTCAGATCTGGGATGAAGCGTCCACAGAAATTAACCATCTCCAAGAAACTCCGCATCTCCGAGACGTTGGAGGGTGCTGGGGCATCTTGAATGTCACATACTTTGTCACGATCTGGGGCCACTCCTTTGTCCGAGAACATGTATCCAAAGAAGCTGATTTTCTTTTGCAGGAATTGGCACTTCTGTCTATGCAACGTGAGGCCAGCGTCTCGGATCCTTTGAAAGACACTGCGGAGCCTTCTGTGATGATCTTCCAGGGACGTGGCGTAGACCAACAGGTCATCGCTGACATTGAGGATGCCAGGGAGCCCACTCAGGACTTCCCTAATGGTGTTCTGAAACACCTCGACTGCGCTTGAAATCCTGAAGTTGAGGTGCTTGTATCTTCTCAGGCCGACATAGGTGGAGAAGGTAGTGATATATCTGGAGTCTGGATGTAGAGGCAATTGTTGGTACCCTGAGCGTAAGTCCATTTTTGAGACCCAGACGGCACCATTCATCTCACTTAGAATGTCATCGATAGTAGGAGTTATGTGGCATTCCCACTTAATGGCTGCATTAGGGAGGCGCATGTCAACGCAGATGCAGACCTGACCTGGCTGTTTCAGTTTTCTGGCCACCACGATTGGGGACACCCAGGGGGTGGGCCCACTGACCTTCTCTATGATCCCTTGCCATTCCAACGCCTCCAGTTCATCTTCGACTTTCTGTCTGAGGTGGAATGCTATGCATCGGTGTCTAAGCGCCACCGGTTGAACTGATTGGTCGATGTGGATAGAGACATCTTTCCCTTTTAGGCATCCTATCCCTTGGAAGACGTCATCAAACTCTTCCACGATGGCCGCTAACTCTTCTTGTATAGCGAGGGCAAAGGAGATCAGCCGCAGCTCTTCCGCTGCATAGCCACTGACCAGCATTCTGCTCCCTTCTTCTGTCACATATACCGTTGTGGGGATGCTCGTGTCGTGATGTCGAAGTTCAGTTCTGAAACACCCCAGGAGCGGGATGGGCATCTTCTGCCCATACGCAAACAATCGGATCTTGGCCTCGCGCAACTGTGGGCGTGGGCTTAAATTCATGTACACGTTGGCGGCCATCAGCTCTATTGAGGCCTGCACTTCTTGGTTGTGAATCTGGATATGGCATTTTGGGATCCTGCGCCTTTTCTGCGGTGGTTGGTTCACAGCGAACACGTGATGAACGGGATAGTCTCCTGTATCGTCATCCATGTCTTCACTATCGGGTGTTTCGCGTACTGCCTGGGCCATTTCTTTCTGGTGCCTCGACGACCTGCACACGGCCGTGAAATGATTTATCCGCTACAGCCCGTGCATCTCTTCCCCTTCGCCGGGCAGTCTTGCATGCGGTGGGGTGTGCCCCCGCAGTATCCACATTCCCTCCCCTTGTCCTGGGGACGCTTGCCTGGGGATTGGCACGGTGTGGCCTTCACGACATTCGCCTGCTTATTCTTGATGGGGCGGTGGAGTGCAGCCTCCATGTGTGATGCTCTGGCTTTCGCCAACTCCTTGGACCATCTCAGTGTGAGAATGTCAGCCATGGGTTTGCCAGACTCTTGGAGGATGGTCTCTCTTAGCTTCGAGGAGTAGCAGCCCTGTATGATCTGGGCCCTGATTTCTTCCTGTTCATCCTGGAAGCCGCACGTGCTAGCCAGTTCCTTCAGGTGACCATGGAACGCATCTAAAGACTCCTCCGCTTCCTGCTTAGCCTGGTGGAAGATGAATCGCTCATAGTCCTTGTTTGTCATAGGCTCGAAGTGTGCGTTTAGAGCGTTCAGCAATGTCACGTATGTCTTGGGCGTGGCCTCCACCAGAGTCTTGTAAATACGATGAATGTCCTTACTTCCTATGTGTAGGAGTAGTGCCCGGCGCCTCTCACTGGCAATGCCCGCCCCTTCGAAATAGAACTGAACGCGCTCCGTCCAGTCCTTCTACTTCGGGGCCAGTGATGATGGAGCGCCGTCCACCACAAGTGGTGCACCTCGCGGCACGTACACTGCCTCACCTCACCAGAAGAGGCAGCCGCCTGACCGAGGGCAGACGTGGCCTGGATACACAAAGGCCTCTCACCACTGCTGCCAGCTTGGTGGAACCTGCGCTGAATGCCCTCTAGGGGGCGCACGGGGCTGAGCAGACGCCCAAGAAACGGCGTGGAGCCGGGGTAGCAGAACCCCTCGTGGTGGTAGCAGCTGTTCGCTACCGCCTCATCGCCAGTGTAATGGGCCTGGTTATCGGGGGACCATGTGCATGCTGCGGCTGCAAATGATGGACGCTATACTGGTGATTAGTTTGGTAGCGCAGTCCCAACTACCGTCGCTGGGCCCGCCTCTTTATTTTATATGAGCGCATTGCGTCATGCACTGGATTCCAGGCATATGCTACGTGCGTAGGTGAACTGGACCATCACCTCGCACTCAGAACATTACAGCCATCAAATCAGGTGACGAGGTCAGAGTAAAATAGGCCTGCCCATGCTACGTCATAGCACAAAATGATAGACGTGGGTATGATGGCCCAGATACTCAGGCCACTGAACACACTTGCTTAGTGCCTGGAAGTTATCTTACGTGTAAACTGCCGGCCCCGTCGTTCTAAGGAAGATAGACCTATACTGCACTGAGAGATCTCTGCATCAGTGGCCGTGAACGGCACGATCGCCTACCCTGTCTAATTGTGCACTCTTCACCCACCTTCCCTATCTGAGGCACCACTCTACTGTGCACTTACCAATGTGCATGTCGGTCAATGGCAGAACACAGGATTAGGCATTGCATCACCCATTCTGTAAGATGGGCCACCCTACCGTGAACTCGCCATCCCTATAACAAGGCAACATAATTAGACTTCGGTACACAGTGAGACACTGTTGTATGCACTCGCAGCATGTGGCGAACTTCCCTAAGAGATGGAACAGCAGAACACTGTAGTATACACTCCCCCTTTCTATAGGACGTGCCACTGTGATTTTGACTCACCCTCTCAATGACAGAGCTGTGTAACTTACCATTGGTACACAGCAGGGCACTGTACTCTGCACTCACGTAACACGTAGCAGAGCCCACTGTACTGTGAACGCGCGTCCCTAAGACGGGGAGCGGCAGACACCGTAGCATACACTCACTCTGGACAGCACGCTGTTCCCTGAACTTACCCTCACATTACCAGAGCAGGGTAACCCATAATCGGTACACAGAAGGGCCCTCTGCAGCTCACACTCAGATATAATGGGGCACTGTGCTACATAAGTGGGCAGCTTACGGGGCTCCACTGCTAGGCACCATACCTTCACAGATGGGCACCATACCCTCACAGATGGGCACCATACCCTTTGCAGACATCTGCGTTCACAGGTTCCCGATGCCTGCCCTTGAACGGGCGCTGTAAACACATCAAAGTACCCATCCTGGCAGGGGGTCGGTTGATCCCCAGCCCGAAAGCAGAGATCCCTACTTCGAGAGTAGATCCCCACCTTGGAAGCGCACTGCTCGGTGAACAGGTTCCCTATTCCGCGTAACAGACCCCCCACCCCTCGGAAAGCGATGCAGATCCTTCAAACCTGCCAAAAGAAGAGATTCCGTACCGCAGGAGCCGATCTCTGCTGCGCAAAGCAGACCCTCCGTGACCTCACCGACACACGGGACAGAGATCCCTGTTCGGGCTGCTGTCCTCTCGGCCCCAGGGTCAGAGAGACCGAGGGTCCGAGGAGCAGATCCTCACTGCTCGAGGGGCTCCGGGGAGCAGACCCCTCACTGCTCGAAGAGACCCAGGGTCCAAGGGGCAGACCCCCATTGCTTGAGGGGATCTGGGGTCCGAGGCGCAGATCCCTCACTGCTCGAGTGGCACCAAGCTCCGGGGGGCATGCCCCTTAATGCTCAAGGGTATCCGAGGTCTGAGGGGCAGACCCCTCACTGCTCGAAGGGATCCGGGTCCAAGGGCAGCCTTTACTCTGCCCAAAGATAGGGGCTCTCGGTGGGGCAGAGGGCTACGACGAGAAGCTGAACTCCACATATTCCCTCTGTATAGAGATTCCCGATACGAGAGCAGATCCTTTGGGAAGAGATTCCTCCTGTGAGATCTTCCGCTCCTTGAAGTGCGAGCCGTTGGTTGGAGAGTACCCATACCTACTACGGCAAGATGACCAGGGTGTCTAACTGCTGGAGTAGATTCCGGCTTCAGGGAGTAAGTAGAGGCCCCTGCTCAGTGGAGTAGATCCCTCCACACGAGTAGATCCCTGGGCCTCCTCATAGGAAAAAAAACTCAACCAAGTAGCAGATAGATCCTTAATCCACGAAGCAGACTCCCTGCACTGAAAGACATCCCTTAACCGAGGGGTCGACCCTTCGATCCCACTATAAGTAGCGGACCCCGCTCCCAGGCGCAGCTAACTAGGAAAGTGAAAGCGCGCCATGCATGCGTACTGCTGAAACGCTGGCGAGTCGTACACGTGCACATCGCCTGTCCGGGCGCATGCACATCTCTTGTCCCCCTTAGGCAGAAAATCTACGACAATAGATCTTGCCAAGCGAGCAGCTCATGCGCTGCGTCGCTAGGCGAGACCTAAAAAGGGGGACTGGGCAAGCGAACAAGCCAAATATAGATTTCGAGAGACTTCACTTGACGTAATGCAGCTTTTCCTGAATGATCAACTCTTCTCACATAGAAGTATGGCTCCTGTATATGTTTGTGTCATTCAGATACACCCCAAAAAAACATGACGTAAAATGCTGTTATCCAGTATTAAAAGTAGATTGTGCCTCCACATTAACATGAATAGAGCAATAAAGACCCTCGAATTTTGTACCTCGTTATTGCGCCTTGATGGGAGAGGGGTGTATTTGATAAGATCAGTTATACGCAGCTATGAATGGCATGTGTTATTATTGTATTGTACTGTAATTACACACACACACACACATACCTATATGTATACACACTACCACTAAGGAGGTGCTCAAACGTTTAACAACTGGTAGCACAATACTCTAAAGTTACTTGTTAACCCAGTGGTTATTAATTATCGTAGTAGGTTGGGTTCAGCTCCGTTTTATTTGTTCAGGTGTGACGCTATAAAAGATGTGCCAGCCTCACATGACTTTTGAAACCTGGAGGCTGTAGACGCATCTTCGCAGCAGGTACATCAACCAAAAGAGCTAGTGCACTGGCTAACGAAAAATGCCAAAAGTGTCAAACTGCAAAACCTTAATTTGATTTAATGGAAAGTTTTCATCTACTTAGGAGACCTCGGAGCCCCCCACGCTCGGTCTTTCTTTCCATTTGTTTATTCACAGGCCTATTAATGCTAAAGTACCCACTGTCTGAAAGGTAGGGGTGTGCAGCCTTCCTCCTACAGAACATTTATGGGAAACAGACTGCCTCTTTGTGCTGCTAGGGTGAGAGGAACTGTACAAACATAGCTGGCCACTGCAGAACGCGTTTATTTTGCAATTAGTGGTTTCCTCGCCATCCATCTTTTCCCCAGTTGTCCTGTCAGCCCTTCAGCATCCCTCTTTCTATTCTTTTGGCTCCTTTTCAGCTTTAAAAAAGAAAAAAAAAACGTTGCCTCTTCCATTCCCTCCACCTATTTGCTATCGCGCACGAGGGCGAGTCCATCTGCTATGTAGAGTGTACAGTGTGTTAGCCACCCCCTACCCCGGCCCCGCCCACCCCGTCATTGCCCAGAAGTCAGCAGTTCATTACAGCCCACAGAAATGCTCATTGTGCTGCGCGGGGGACGGCTGCTGTGTACAGCGAGCGTCCCTTTAGAGGTGGGATGTTATTAATGGCCGCTGTCAAGAGGGCCTACGGAAAGGCAGAGTGGTCACAATGTGCTGTGTGCTTTCCTCTAGAAGTGGGGCAAGGAAAACTATTGCCCTACAGTAGTACCTAATGAATGAAATGGTTCTTGCAATGTACCCCATCCTCCTCCTCACAGGATAGGAGTGCGCAGTGGTTAATTAAAAAAGAAAATGTGCCGGGGCTCTCGTCAGGAGGCAGCTTCCACCAGCCCATTTCTCCTGTTAGGGATGCCCAACAAATAACCAACTACTAACCATGAAACCTTACAAGTGTGGAAAGGATGTGGCGTAATGGCCAGAGGTGCCAACTTCGGAGCTGTGTAAACATGCTCGAGTCTCGGTGTCGGCTCATTATCCTGTGATTTTGAGCAAATCACTTAATCTCTCTGTGTCTATCAAAAATCAATGGGCCCTTAACTGGTGCTTGAGTGTTGATGATTAAGTGTAGGTGCTGAGCACCGGAAACCACTGGCTCACATTAAGCACTGGGAGTGCGATGAATGGCTGCTCCAAAACAGAGCCCAAGGGAATGTGGCAAAGTTGTGGGCTATCCTGCTCTCCCCTTCACTTCCTTCCAGAAGTAGGTCTTGAGCTATCCGGAATGGCCAATCTACACTAGAGCCTAAAATAAGGCAAGGCAGCTGCAGTGTACTCCACCTGCCCATATTGAAATGTGATGTAATTAATGGTTATTCCATACCAGGTTGAGAGAAAGTTGAGATGACCAAAGCGTGCCCCGACCTACATCCTTTAAGAAATGAAAATGTAGTGGTCTTTTGCTCTTTCCACCAAATGTTACCTTTGATCTAAGACTATTTTATCTTCTGACCAAGATGTAAAGGGGTGACCAAGATAGTGCAAAAAGGGGATGTCTGAACCAAACCGAAGGGAACAGGTGGAAGACGAGGTAAAAGCTGCCCTTTTCGGGGCAGGTGATAAGGTGCATGCGGTGGATGGGGGGAGGATTGAAAGTGTAGAGATGTCTCAGCAGGTCCTTATCGCTTATACTGGAAAAGAATGTTCTTTAAAGTCTCAGATACCACTACGGACAGTTACTTCTGTGACTATTCGTCTGTGCTCTCATGTGGCAGCAGAGCCCATTCTTGAAGGTTTGTACACAGCCGAGTAGGGTCAAGAACTCTTCTGTGGTTTTTCAGACATGTGTGCCAGAGCTGGAGGTCAGCACACCTTGTCCTAATTCTAAAAGCAGATCTGTTATAATAAAACCTTCGTGGACCATAATGCTGTTATATCATAGCCTTGGAGAAGGCCCTGCATCAGCTCTTATCCAATCATGTAGCATAAAGATCGAAGCCGGATCCTGCATTGGGCTGAGGTTTGACGATCCTCTCCTATATCTGATTTATCCAGCCTGAGAATTAATCTTTCCACGTGCATACCATTTGCCTGTAGCAGAATCACTTATTCCCTTACAATTTAATAGGTTCCATAAACCTCTCATAAATTCACTCTCCAGTAGGTGAGAATTTGGTCTAATCCAACAGCCATATGCCCCGAGATACTTTCAATCAATCGATCAATCAGGTTTTCTGTAAAGTTCGACTTCTAACCTGCAAGGGTCTGAAGGCGCTGGGGGAGGGGAGGTTTGGGGAGGAGGGTGGGAGTAATCTGCGATTCAGTCGAAGAGCCAGGTATTGACTTCCTTCTTGAATTGAGGCAGTGACTCACTTCAAGGGATATAACCGTTTGTAATTGCGGTATACATGATATAAGGCTCAAAGAAGGATGGAATTGCGCCTGCATTGGGCTCTTCACCACAGAACTCTCCCCTCTTCACTTCTCCATTAAAGTATACCTTAGAGCAACAATTTAGAACTAAGCTGCCAGATAGCTTCTCAATCTTCCCATGTGGCTCCATACCACACCGGCATCATATCCCTACACCAACTGCTGGTAGGTAAACAGATCGTCTTTAAATTATGGAGAGCACTAAAAGCTTGGCTGTTCCCAAGATGCAAATGATGATCTATAGAAATGGTCAAGTGTGCATAAATGTGACTATTCGGACACTCAATTCAGCACCTCATGCTTATGTCCAGTGTTGCATCATGCGGCATGTTTGCAACATGCACCTCAACCAAAATGTCCTATAGAGGCCCAACTACAGACAATACCATTAGAACCACACAATTACAAAAGGGCACTAAGGAAATCAATGCCAATCTGAAGACGCTGGTTTCTCATCCGTGACAAGGAGAACAATACAAATCCTGCAATACAAAACAGCACAGTGCCTAATTTTATGTTGAGGCCAATTAATGTGAGGTTAAAACACTTATCATTGCAATTCACTGTCAAGCACACGCTATGCCTGGTTCCCTCCTTTTAACTTCTATGCCTTTAAAGTACACGAATGTTGCAGTTTACTTGGTATTTTCCTTACTTTTTTGGAAGTGGCCGAAATTCTGCTTTAGAACTGCGCTAACATGTGTCTCTGGTATTGCCAAAGGGTGTAGGAGGCACTGTGTTTGTTAGGCCTCGCCTGGCGTTGCAGCGCAAAGCGTTGCTCGCTGGGCGAGAGATTTTGTAGGAGAGTAGATTTGAGAAGGGACTTGAAGCCCCGCCCCTCATTTCATTGGCTGCAGTCACTGTTTACGCTAAACGGTGGCCTGCCATTGGAAATTAGGGTTTTTTGTTGACGCCCTTTCGCCTCCGATCCGGACTGGATCGCCTGCTTTGCTGCTGTCACAAAGCACTTTCTTATCTTTATGGAGCCATGTGTTTCTAATTAGCGTGGAGGAGCGCACTGAGAAACAAATGGCCCCATAAAGCTAAGAGATCGATGCTTGTGTAAAGAATGTTCTGTCCCCTGCATTACCATGTAGTGAGAAAATGTTTGATTTACTCTGCACTCCGTCCCTCATTTGTTTCAGCGGGACCCTGTATTACCTCGTACAAACTAGCGTGTCCGGTTTTGTAATAGGAAGAGTGCATCTCTAATCTTTTTACAGGAAGGAACCTGCCATAAAATTATCTCTGTTTTATGTCCCGTGCGCTGGTTTCCAAGCTCTCTCTGATACATTTCCTAGGGCTTGTGAATTGTGTGCTCCCTCCCTCCCCCGCTGACTCACCCCCAGCTCCCTCCCATTGCAGAGAATGTACTCCTTGACAATCTACCCGAGAAATTCCAGCATCGTTCGCTCTATGGTTTCTGTCAAACACGCACACGGCCGCATCACAAGCTGTCCGTCTCGTACAAGGAATGTCCACACTCCAGCACCACAGCTCGCCATGTGCAGGAGGAAAAGCTGTAAATCCTGCCCTCGGGTTACCCCCGTATTGCAACCATACTCTCACGTATGTGCACGGTACGCCGGCGACCTTTGACAACATTTTATCACTTTGTCCCATGAGACGGGTTAATGTTTGAATAACTAAGGCCTCCTGTATGCCAAGGCTCGTGACCTGCAAACACCCGATTAGTGCCTTGCACTGCCATGAATCTGTGAGCTGTCACCATAACTTACCGGCGCGCGTCACGCCGTGTGCACATTATCCCCATTTCATATTTTACTCTGACGGTTCCAGCAGCTTGAAACACGGCCTTTAGGGAAGGATGAACCGGTACCGCTCTGCAAGGATGCGCCCACGGTTCCCAAGTGACACCCCAGTGTGAGCAGAACTGTGAACGTGAGACCGCTGATGAACTAGAGTCCGGTTGAGTTCTTTGGCATAACTAAGCGCCAAGAAGTCACAAGGTGCTAAAGAAAACCAGAGCACACTGCGCAAACAAGAACATCAAACCGGAGGCTGGAATCTAGAGGTGAAGTCCCCATAAAGACCACGAGGGTCGGGCTGCTTGCATGTTCCGGGTGGTGGGTTTTATGTTTAGCCCCATGGAAGAAGCGGAGGGGCAAGCCCCACTACTCCACGCAGCCCGCTCACCTGGTGCTGACGCTGCCTCTGCTCACCCGGTGCTAGCGCTGCCTCTGCTCAACTGGCACTGAAGCCAAAGCCATACTCTTGTTCACCAGTCTGCATTGATGTGGCAAGATCACACTCTTCACTCCTATGGTCGTGCAGTGCACACCTTGGTGAAGAGCGTGGACTGCCAGCAGAATGTTGGCATGGCCTAATGGGCTCAGCCAACAGAAAAGGTAGTGTGCAACCCATCAGCAGGCAAAAGATATTTGAAAGTTAACACAGATGCTTTATATAAAATATAATTCACAAAAGATACATGACATTTAATCAATACTCGTAGATCTTCATGGTAGAAAATATTCAGTTGTTTTATTGTAAGATTTCATTGAAGTGCAGCCAATGTGTTTCACCTAAAAAGGCTTCATCGGGGCTGCAAATGTTAAACGAGCATTGGCATCGCCAATAGGTCTCGCCTTTGGGACCTTTGTAAGTGTTTAGCCATGCAACAGTTGATGTTGTTGCACCAAGGATATTGTGCTGCATAACTGAACACTTATAAGGTCCCAAAGGCGAGACCTATTGGCTATGCCAATACTTGTTTTTGTTTTCGCTGCAGGAGAATTGATATAGCAGGTATAATATATAACGAGGAACACGGTTGCCCAATGCTAAGAAATGTGAATTTTGCATAATGGTTGAAGATAGCTTTCAGGTCTCTCTACAGACAGCTGGGCTGTCTAGAAGACCCCATGCCATCAATTCTTTAAAGCACTACAATACAGAGTACAGAGAACAACTGAGCTTTGGGTCACCCCCCACGCCCCCCCCCCCCTTATCTCCCAGCCTGCATCTGTTTCTAGGGGTTGCCGTTGGGATTGGCTGTATAATAAGACTATAACATTTTATGGAAGGTTATAGCATCTCATTTTTGGTCCCATTTGATCTTGATGATGGGGCATCAAGTAGTCTTGTTGCTAGACTGCTGATGCGGATGCGGCATGACGAGTAGTTTGTCATTGGGCCAGTATGTTTTATTTGATTATTAATCTTGCTTACGCTACAGCAATTTAATTCCTTGTTTCTGTTTTAATGTTTAGTAAGTGTTTGCTGAGGGATATCCTAGCTATGAAGATGGGGTATTTGTAATTGCCCTTGTGTATATCTTTGTTGTATTTTGCTGTCATAATTAGATGTTGGCTTTACAGCTGTTTTGATCACAAAGATATGAGCTCATGTATGCTTTTCTAAAAATGTCATGCAAATACTGCCCCTTTGTCAAAGTGTCTGCTGTGAATAGTTCACCACTGTTGTTCGTCATGTACAACACAAATGTCCTTTTCTTTGAGTGTACAGCTTAGTTTGGGTAATTATGTCCCTTTAACAAATGGGCCCTATTCCCAAGTTCTGTATTGTTGTACCCCAAGATGTTGCTTCTTTGTGGAATTTTCTTTCTAGGGCAGTGGAGAGCAGCACACAGGATGTCACCCAAGCATTACCACACATTTCTATACAAGAAGCCATAGCTATTGGGTTTACCAGTGCTTATTGTGCTTGCACGTTAGCCGTAAGAAATTCATATTTATATATTTTACGAAATGCTTCATATTTTCCTTTTAAATATGCATTTGTGTAATACGTTTTGAGATATAAGAAAATGTGCTCATGCATTGACCAATTATGAAATGGATTATTTTATTAGTAATATTCATGAGAAAATAAAAATGATGATCTGGAAGATTTTCATTCCTTTATTGTATTCCAGTTTCACCTGGTGGTGCACAGTGAATATCTTCCCTTTTCTCCAATTATTGTGAATGCCTTGAGCAAACACTATATTACTCAATCCGTTTCATATGTAAGTGCTCTTAGGACGCTGGTTACATATTTGAAAAAAAGGCATCCCTTCCAAAGTAACACACTCCTTCGATGGATGTCACTTAAAGGGCCCAGTAACCTTGAGAGAACTTAGTGGCTATGATCACACATTGCACACTATATAAATTAGATAATGGTTATCAGCAACAGGGATATGTTGTTGATAAACATAAAATTGTAAATGATTGTATATGTAACTTCCAAGAAATTCCCTCATGGGAAAGCAAGTAATAGTTAAGGAGACTGGCGAGGCAGTCACCAAATGAACGTCAGCCATGCTGCCCCACCCACAACAAATATATGTAGCTTACTTCTACCACCTCCTTCCTCCTCCTTTAGTATGCCCATGAAACTCTGAAATGTAGGATACTACCTTGTGTTCTGCAGTTGGTCCACATCGTCCTCAAGATCTAATCTCCTTCCATCCCCTCCCCTTATTCTACCTAAAACTCCAAGGAGATAATTTCTCCATTCTGATTTTTGAAGAATAGTGCATCCGGGGTCAAAAATATGCCACACTTCTCAGGCAGTGGTCATAGAAGAGGGTGGCAATGTGCCCCCCCTCTTGCCAGCCTAAAATGGGGAATAAATATGTGAGTTCTGCAAGAGCCCCTCATATGTCTGCCTGAAACATTTGGAGAAGAACAACTGCCCTGCTGGACCATTGGACTGCACCATAGAAGACTTTCACCCAGAAAGACTGCACCTGCTGCACTCTCCACACAAGAAAGGAATGTGCCTGTCTTAATGTATAAGGAGTGGAGTCCCTGAGCAACAACAGGTAGAAAAGTGCTAGAAGAAGCCATCTGCAGCAGCCCAAAGAGAGGACTACTCCAGCTGACAAGCTACACCTGTATTTTCCTTGACTGCACTAGTGCATTGTGGGAGATTGAGTCCCAGCCCCAAGCAGCAATCTAGAGCTTTGGAACCCTTGGCCAGTTCCAGAGGACACTGATCTACTAAATGGAACCAAGAACCAACAAAACTATAGCTCCTGGCCCCCCGTGCAATGAGTTCCGGACCTCCAAGAAGCGCCTCTCATGTAGTTGAACCTTTAAGTGTTTTCTGAACTTTCAAGTTCAAGCTTTTGAGCTCTTTGTGAACGGGCCCATTGCACCGAATGACGTCTCTCACATAAAGGATCAATGTGAGCGGGTGCATATTCGTCTCTTTGCACAGCAAGCATCTCTGCTCATGACCAAGGGCTCTAACCCATCCGTCCGCAAAGCAAGGCGGCTCTTTGCGCCCTGTGGACCACCACCAGCGACTCTCTTCTTACTCCCGGCAACTGTCTTTCCCGCAAACAGGACTCCTGGAACACTTCTTGAGAAGGTAAAACTTCAGAGGGACTAACCCGGAACTGTATCCAAACCATGCTACATCACAGTCGGCTTTAACTTTTAGATGTGACCAATCCAGTGCACCAAGATAGCTGCAGTAGTCGATTTATGCTCTTAGTCGCTATGCTGCAGTTTATTCTTTAAAAAAATCATATCTCCTTTTCCCTACTTTAGATTTTTGTCGTTTTGCTGTCATTTGAAAGATAGAAATATTCTCTATTTATATAAATTGGTGTTGAACTTTTATTTTGGTGTGTCTTTTAATTACTTACTGTTTTGGTGATATTGAATGTTTTACACTCCTGTCCCCTAAGTTAAGCCTTATTGCTCGTCAGCCAAGCTACCAAGGATTGAGCAAGGATTAATTTATTGAGACTTGACTGGAGCTTCTTAGTGATTGTGGCCTTGTTACTAATTGTAGGTACCTACTACATGCGCCTACTAATAAACGACCTTCCTACACAAGTCCATTGGGGCAGCTCCGCATTCTTTATTTTCAGCCCATATTCTTTATACTAATAATTAATAATATTTTATTATTCACTATTAGTGTAATAAAAAGTGGGCCTTTGATGGAAGCTGTGATAAGTAAAATGGTTTTGAATGTATGTTGTGTGCGTGCTGGCAGGTGAGATGGTTTATGTGACAGAGCTTGTGTGTATATGTGAGCATGTGTGTTTCAGTGAAAATGCATGAGAGTCAGTGACAGGTAGTGAGTGAGACTGTGTGAGAATGAGGACCAGATTACCTATTCCCTGACTCACGCTAACACTGCACCAAAGATGATCCTCTGCCTTGCGTCAAAGGGAGAGAGAAAAAATGCACCATTTCTACCAGGGTATGGAGCATTGTTTCTCTCCCTGTGTGCTCGTGCACTTTTGTCATCCATGCACCAATGCACAAACCCTTGCACTATAGTGCAAGGGTGTGTACGTTCTCTGAAGGACAGGTAGTGTGCTGGAAGGGGTACCTTTCAGTACCAAAGCTATGCTTTAAGGCTTTTCCTACTTTGTATGTCTGGTGTACAATGAAACAAAAATGCTAAATTGGAAATATTTCAACTCGATAGGCCTATCTCAAGCAATCATAATATTTTCATGCAAATTCCTCTTTGCCAGTGTTTGTAGATAGGGATTTGTGTCAAACCCCATGGGTGGATGCATGGGAATGCCCATGTCCCACCTATAGAATGCCCACTACACGCAAAATAGTGCAGAGCAGTGCATAATGCAATTTTGCATTACTTTGGGATACTATCCACCATAAATCAGGATTTGCATCGGATAGCGAATACCTCCCTAACACTTTGCACCGCATTTGCGTCGCAAAAGTGATGCAAACACAGTGCAAAGCATTAAAAAACCTGGACCTGATTGTTACTAATTGTAAATGAGTATGAGTGAGATTTAGAGTGAATGGAAGTGGGTGAGTGAGAATCAATAGAGGATAATGGGTGAGGAGTTGGCCTAACGGCTAGGGCGTTCGAATTCGAATTTGGGGACTGGGTTTGAGTCTCGGCACTAACGCTGAACATCCTGTGATTCTGGGCAAATCACTTAATCTCCCTATGCCTAACAGAAAAAATGAATGTGTCCTCATGTAATGCAACTGGTGCTATGTAAAACGCTCCGATACCCGATTTGGGTCAAGTTTGCGCTATATAAAACTCTGTAAAATAAAAAAAATAATGAATAAGAATGAGAGCAAGGGGGTGTAAAAGAGTGTGAGTGTGGTATTTGGGTATGTGACATGCCTTCTTGGAAAGAATGAGGGTCATATGATGTCACTTCCTGTGATGTCATTAAAGTAAAAGAATATGTGATGTCACTTTGTATTATTTTTAGATTTGATTTAATCTGTGTGTATTTCTGGCCACAGCTGCCATACAGGAGCCTGCGACATCAAGGCCGGGTGCTGTTTGAGGGACTAAGGGAGAAGCAGATTATGCTATGTCAGGAATCCTCTGAGGCCATCCCTGACTTCATCGCCCCTCTTGCCATTGACTCCAAATTCTGCATCTTCCTCAGAGATTAAAATTTCCACCTCTACGACTTCACCAACAACACCAGCCTCCTCGACATCATAAATAACATCGGGCTCACCCAACTCATCACCAACCCCACCCTCAATGCAGAACACATGCTGGACCCCATCTTCACTTCCAGCAACAGGGTCAAGTACAGCCACGTCACTGAACTCACCTGGACCGACCTCTCAATCATACACTTCAACATCTCCAGCCCCCTCACTTCCCCTGCTGAGCCACCCAGAGCCCCCCAACGCAGTTGGAGCAAAGTGTCAGATAGCCAATGGGGCAACACCCTCAACACATCATACCCAACACTGCATCAAGCCTTGACCAAGCTGTCAAAAACTTCTACTCCTGGATCACCAACTGCGCCAACATCATTGCTCCCATCAAGACCAGCTGGCACAGGAGATCCACCAAGCAGGCAAGATGGTACACCAAGGAACTGAGTATAGCAAAACGCTGATGCAGGCAACTGGAAAGAAGATGGTGAGTTGTCGGTTGAGTCACCTGAACCATCATGACCCTCAAGCGCATGAATACCCTCTTGGGTAATTAGTTGTGCTATATAAATCCACTGATTGATTGATTTGATGGGCACTGCGCATCTGTCGTGATGTTGTTGCTGTGGAGTTACTCATGTGAGAGGGGAATGCACATGTAAACCAGAGCTGACTCTGCTCACATATAGTGTAGCTGCTCATGTACTATGGAGGAGCAGCTTGTAATATGCAGCGCAGTTTCACTTGTGCAGATGTGATGCTGCTGCTCAGGTGAACCTGGAGCGCATATGTACCAGGAGCCATACAAAGCATGAGCGATTGGCCAACTTATGACCATGTGACTTGACCTGCACAAGTCAAGGTACAGTGACTCTATGTGTTTTGAACTGGGCTGCTCTTGTGCCAGGGTGATGGAGTGTGCATTTACTCTGTGGTTGTTTATGCCAGGGCTAAGTATTTCATGTGTGATGTGCCATGAGGTTTATCAAGGGCCTGAAGCCAAGTCATGACTTGCTGAAGTGCCTGTTCATGGACCAGGCCTTTGGTGATGCTTGCAAGCCTGGGGTGGTTTGCTTTTGTACTTTGGAGCTGTTAATGACTTGGGAGACTGATAATGCTGATGTTGCGATGAGTGGCACACGTGTAATGAATGGTTTGTTGCTGCTCGTGGTCCTCAGCTTCTCGCCCTGCTGCAGTGCTTGCCCCGTTCATGCTGCGAGCAGAGGGGCATATCAGCAATAAATTGCGATAATGATCGCAAAGCGCTCGTATCGCTGGTCTTCCTATCGCCGGCTATCCCTGAATTTCTTTGCGGAGTTAGTGCGGTATTACCAACGCGTTTCCCAAAGGTGATAAGAAATCCAGCGATAGTGGCAAAAAGCACCAATATCGCGTGAAAAACAGCGATAACTTGTGAGCGCTAATGATGAGCTTGTAAATATGGGAGTGTGGATTTAACCTGCCAATCCACCTCCCATACACTAATATGCCCCTACATGGTTAAGTCAGGTTTTGAGGAGATGTAAGGATCCGGCGATACCCGTGGTTAGCAGGAGTTTCAATATCACCTCGTAAATCTTGTTGATACAGCGCTGTTGTGTTAGCGGTCTCTTACATGTTGTAACTTCGACGGCACGCCTGCTTTGCATCTCATTAGCGATGTTCATCGCTGGAATGAGATGCGGTGCAAAAAACGGCTGCTAACATGCGTTAATGCATGTTAGCGCCGCATTGTAAATATGGAGATGAAATTATCGCCGCTTTTTTGGCTTTTAAACCCAAAAAAGCGGCGAATTGACCCTTGATAATATGCCCCATAGTTTCCTCTTGTGGCTGGACAGCAGCACAACATGGTGATAATCACAAGCCCATACAAGACATATTTCTTAAGCAGTAGAAGCATCGCCTTGCCTGAGCACTACTGCAAGCTTGTTGTTTACCGTGTCTCCCTGTTGAATCTGGTGACAATACAATTAGACGATTAGTCAATTCTTGTACATCACCTGGGAAGTGATGTCACCATTGTGTTGAGTTTAAGAGCAATGAGCTTACCTTTCGTGTCAAGGAGGTAGTAAGTGGTTTACTAAACATCCCTTAAAGGCTTCTGGGACATTTAGCGAGTACCACTGTTGGGTAACAAGTACACTTAATGTATATCCCTATTAAAACATATCCACTGCTCAAATTAATTCCTTATTTCACTATACTAATTCACCCCTTATCCTTTTTGGGTTCCGGAGCAGCGTGCTACTCGTCGAAAAAGCGCTCTGATGCCTCTTCAGGGGTAGTAAGCGCCATATAAATGCAATTACAATACAATACAATTAATAGTGAGCCCCCTGAGTGTTTATGTCTGAGAAATAGTGAGCACGCTGATGACTCATCCCATACTTACCATTTTTGAATTGTGTGCAGACTAAATGTTATGAGCAAATGGTCTGTTTTCCCCGGTTTGATAGTGAGCACAACAACTTTACATCCCTGCAGTGTGTCTTCTTCTGAGTTGGAAGTAAGCACACCAAGGGCACAGCCTGTTGGATAATGGTCACATGGAGTGCATAGTGAATGAGTTCTCTAGGTCCTTTGCCCTGTTTGGTGGCGGGTGAATTGACTAGCCATCACCGTTTGTGAGCAAGCAGTATGTTTGTGCATTGCTCTTGGGAAGTGAGCACGTTAAGCGCTCATGCCTCTTGGATTGTGAGTGCACTGAGTTTTCATCCCCGTAGGAGAGTAGACACACTGTAGGTTCGCCTTCTTACTTGTGGCACAATTTGTATTCACCATTGTTTTTTGTGAGTACACCAATTCACCATCCTGTTTTAGTAGTGAACATTCTGGGTGCTCCTTATTGTTGTTGCTGGATAATAAACAGTGCAGGTCTCTTCCAACAGTGAGTATTGTGAGTGATCAGACCTGTTGACAGTGAGTTTACCCATTGTTTCTCCTTGTTGATGGTGAGTATGCAGGGTCGGACTAGCCTGTAGGGCAACCGGGCACTGCCCGAAGGACTAGTCTTACAATGGGGGGTGTGGGCCAGAGTTTGGGCTGTTTGTGGGCCTTTTTTATGCTCTGCTGGGCTGGTTGCTGATTTCCCAGATATTTAAACAGCATTACCTGCAGCAAGCACAAATGCATGCAGTCTCCCATACATTTAAAAACACCTTATACAGCGTGTCTTTACACGTTCAAAACTGCCCCAGTTTGCAAAATGTGGACCACGTTTTAGCTGATTCGTTAATGGGGGTGGGCACTTTTATTTTGGTGGGGTCTATTTTCTGTATCATTCTGTCACTGTGATTGTTATTTCCTCTTCCTACTTGTGTAGCAAAATGTGGACACATACAAGTTTCTGAGGATTGTTTTTGTAGGAAGGCATACCTTCCTGCAAAAATACAATCCTCCCTGTAACTCAGGCACCCTTGCACCACGATTTTACTGATTCAGTAGTGGGGGAGGGGGGCACGTTTATTTTGGTGGCAGGCCTATTTTGTGTTCCATTCCAACCCTGCGAGTGTGCTGACTGTTTCTGTCTGTTGTTAGTGAGCACACTATGGGCCACATTTGCACCATGGTGCAAAGGTGCCTGCATTGGCGCTAGGCACAACGAGAGAACAGGAATGTGTCTTATCTTAGTAGATATGGCATCATATCTTAGTAGTTATTGCGCATTTCTACTCTCTCCCTGTCACGCAGCACAGCAAGTTTTCTTGCCTCGTTGCACTGCGTTACCTTTGAATAAATCTGGCCCTGTGTTTCTAAATTCCCTGGATAGTGAGCTTACTGGAATTTTATCTCTGTTGATACTGAACGCACTGAATGTACATCATATTTATAATCAGGAGCAGATTGAGTGTTTCCTGCATCTCAGTTCCTCCCTCTCAGGTGACTGTACACTTGTTGCTTCCTTGAGTACGGGAGTGCATTTGCCGTTCTTGGGTAGTAGCAGTCCATGTTTCTCTCTTGGTCAGTCAATGTCGCTGATGTTTCAGCATCGCTTAGAGTACCTCACCGGTCTTTATTTCTGTCTGGTCTTTGCTCATTCCGCTGAGGTGGTTGTCGATCAGGCCTCCCTGGGCAGTGGTTCCAGGGTTTATTGCTCATTCAGTCATGATTATATACTCTGGCTCTGCAGGGCTCTCTTCTTACTTAAAACAGATTACAGACAGTATCAACGACAAATAGTCTCTAAACACAGAACTCGCTTATAGAAGTAACTTTTCTGATTCATGCATGTGCTGAAGGCCCCTAAAATCTCAATTAGAGTTGTTTTAAGGGAACAACAATCCCCTGGAGCGTACTGACACTGTGTACAACTGCAGTCCGCAAGAACAGCGTAAGTCCTTCAAAGGCTCGCACATGAGTATCCTTTGGAGACTCAATCGCTGGCACCATATTCTCATGCCTTATAGACACCTTGCTTCTGTGACCCTCAGAAGGGTCTTGCACACCAATGCATTTCTAGTGGATGCAGATGATGGATCAACAGTTCTGTGTTAGAGGTCTCCCATTAGGACCTTGTGGTGCAGATGGTCAGTGCCCTTTGACTCCACTGAGTTTTGGTTGGGATATCACTTCCATATGTGGACTTGGCTGGAGAGGATCCAGGAGTATTCCACCAAGTTGGTGCCCCATACGTTGACCGCCTTAAAGCTCCTTCCAGGATTTCCCTAAGCATGCTCCATTTACAGAGACCTTAGCGCAAGGCTTGTAAGTGTCAATAAAATCACAAAATACCAGGAGCCAAAACACCAGGAGATGGATTTAAGTGTTATTACCATCTCAAAACACCAGGAGCCGTATCATGAAGGGCTGTGCAGGCTCAGTGCTTGTTTCATGCACCTGCAGCATGCAAAGTTAATTAATTTCAGATGATATTTCTCAAATGTAGTGCCAGGCCTGGCCCCTTATTTGGGGTGGTAGGCCCCAGGCCCTACCTTTTTGCAGACATAATGAGTGTCGGTCAAGCTGAGCAACGGTGACCCTGAGCAACGGTGACGCTCTTTATGGTCAGGTCAGGCAGCCAGGCACTATACATGTGCTAAATGCGCAGGCGCCTGCCTGCCTGAGCTGAACTTTGCCTGGATGAGGATTTCACAGCCCTGTTGAAGTGATCTCCTCAGCCCTGAAAAGTGCCTCAAGGTCCTCCACCTCATGGCGAGGATGTGCGTCACAGATAGCCTCAGACCTGGGCGCTACAGTTTCAAGTCCCAGAGTGCCCAGGGCTGAGTGTCAATCAGTGACACCTCTCACAGAGTGTGACGAGTAAAGGACTGCCGCCTCCCCATGTGTATGTATGAATGTATGTGTATTAGTGTATGTGTGTTGTAAATTAATGTGTGTATGTGTGAATGCTTGAGAATGTACGAGTGTGAGTGAGTGCATGCATAGGTGGGTGGGTGAGTGTGAGTATGTATGTATGTGTGCGTGCATGTGGAGGGGGATCCCACTCCCCGTCTGCTCAAATTACCAGCTGCCACTTGTGAGTGCATTATTTTAGACAGCACAGGCCATAAACAGACGAAGCAAACACTGCACACTGTTTCTGAGCTGCACTGTCTGAAAAACAAGCCCTGAGCAGCGCAACTCATCATTTTATGGCCTCAGCACTTTCAGTAAGAGCGCCTATTCACTTGAGTGTTCGGAGCTACTGCCAGATCTCTCTTAACCCAAACAAAAGTAATGAAACGTTACAATGCTTACAGTTGTTAACAGTTGGCGGTTCTCACCAATGTTCTAACCATTCATTCCTGGAAAAGCACAAGGATGGTATTTGCAAATTAATCGAGTTGCCTCTTTCAACCAAGACAGCGTTTTTGCCCCAGGCATTTATGGAGCTCTTTCTTTACTATTTTGGACTGTACTGTTTTAAATACCGAACCGCATGTCCCTTCTTTAAAGTTAAAATAGGTGAGAGTGTTTACTGGGTAAGTTTAGCCTCACCACATACCTGCCAACTTGAACATAAATCTCACCATGTGAACAGGGGGCAGGGCCTGGGGGGGGGGGGGGGGAGGGGGGGGAGGGGCCAGAGGAACTTTTGAACCCTATCCTGTCCCCAAACCCTGCCCCCCCCCTCCCCCCCTCCTCCCCAAACAAAAGCTCAGTATGGCTGCCGCTGATGGACATCGGCAGTTCAAAGTCTCGGACTATTTACAGTGGTTTTCAGCTCGTTTTGCCTGCCACAGTGTGATGTCGGCTCCTCCCCAGGTGGCCATGTGTCGGGAGCTGATACTGTGTGTCACAGAGTGCCACTGTGTGAGTTGGCAGGTATGACGACAGGACAGCCACAGGTGGCGGCTCACCTCCCTGGCTTCTCGGTACAGGCTTAGTCACATCTCAGCCCTTTTCCTTGAATTCTCGACAAATGCGGCAGTGTGAGGCCGATTCCTGTCTGCTTTCTCTCAGCAGCACTTGGTGTTCAGGCAGGTAGAGCTCTGACTCCTGTCTGCCCAATCCCTTCTCATAATCTTTCAGCCCGTCTTCCTGCCATGCCCAGAGCAGCCATCGTTCAGTGGAAGGTTCACTGCTGACAGATGGACAGCATCCTGCCACTGAGCGTGCATCAGGGTGGCCTCACAGTATTGTTGCATGGATTTGACGCTTTGTGACATGTGAGTCATCCTGCTTTGACTTATTTCTAGTCTGTGCTGGAAGCAGCCCGGGCAGCAGCCACCGAAACAAAGAAAAGTCTTTGTTGGGGCATCTCTTGAGCCTGCCTTCAGTCTTCGGGCAATCTTTACAGATGTATAATGTTTGCATGTAGGGGGGTGGGGGTGCACTTAGCGCGCCCCTCAGAACCCAATATATATATATTTTTTTAATGGGGCACTTGCAGTACTTGTGCTGAACTACACCTCATTAAATGGCAGTCTCTGCACATTCCCCATTAACTGGCCGGTACTCATGCAGTTCTTTTTGACTGCATTTCTTTGAATGTGTTTGTGAGGTAGTGTTGTTTACTGGTCATATCCACTTTGTAGGTGAGACACAGTATCTGTGCTCACTGGGGGGGGGGGGGCACTTGTGTAATAGAGGTGGATGGTGGCATTTCTAAACCACGTCTATGGAGTTTCCACGGGGAAGGAAAGTATTAAATTAAGGGTCGTATTACACTAAGGGTCCAGGGGGTGCAACAGACCTGTGCACCTACTTTCTGCTCCTCAGGCACTTTGGTATTACAGAAGGGGCCACAGATGCTTGTTCAGACACTTGTATAATACAAATCACACTGGTGATATACGTGCACAAGTGCAATTTCAAGGGGATGTTGTCTCATTTTCATTGCGGAGAGTCCCATGAAAATGAGGAAACACTTTGCCTCAGCGCCATATTGCAGATGCAGAAGCAAAAGAGCTGTCAGGGGTCAGTCACACTGACTCTACGGCACTTTGAGTGTGTACAGTGAGATAGCCCCGTGAGAGCATCCCTCGAAATGTGAAGAGGTCTAACGGATGCAGCCGCCTACTGTTTGACCGCTAGCCCGCTTTCAAATGCAGTCTGCAAACAGCCGATCCTTCTTTAAGTAATTATCTGTTCCCAGTGCATTTTTTAAATGATATTGTGCACTTACCTGCTCTGCACCTAGGGGCAGATAGAGACCATGTGTCGTATCCATAGTATGGCCCCAGAAGTCAGTCACTATATAGTAACGTAGAAATGAGAGTTGTCATTGACTGACTTGCTTGAGAGATCTGTCCCTCCATGGGGCCAGAGGATCAGTCTATGGACAGCTTGGGTTTGGCCTTCCAAGCCAGGAATGAGTATATGGGTTAAGGATTTCCGTGATAGTGGTGTTTGAGTACGTAGTGTCAAACCCTGTTGGACCTGTAGCCTGGAAGAGTGGTCTGAGTACAAAAGGGGTGAAAAGCAGACGCCCTTTGACTTGAAAGTCCTTTGATACCATGACGGGCCTCCATATGGAATATGCGGCACTGCAAGAACTGCTTGTGTTTTTACATCCGAGGACTCTTTGGAGATTTTCGCAGCCATCTGGGTCCTTCGGTTTCCCTGTGACCATGCACTCATTCCGGTGCTGCCATTGATGTTGACCTAATTCTTTTAGTTGTAGAACAGACATGAAGGCATGGCCTGTCTTTCTGGAAGTATACATTATTTTAGAGGGAATGTCTAAATCTCTGCAACAGAATTGAGTTATGCTTCGTGGGACAAAATGGGCCACATTAAAGGACATGGAAACAGAGGTTGTTTTTTTTAAACCTAATGGTGAGTAAGAACTTTTTCAAGCTTCATGAGGGATGGACTGTGGGGAGTTACCCACAAGTGGCATGGGACTTCTCCAACCCAATCATTCTTACAGATGCAAGAAGCCTCTGAGAAATTCTGCAGAGTGGCCATAAAGTAGCTTCATTTACTAGGGCGCTATACCTTACTTTCACTAGCTTTCATCGCGCTCCAGTCCGTATTGTGTTCCAGTGGCGGCTTCTCCGCTATGGCGGAGGATCGTGGCTCCCCCTGCTGACAGCCACTGAGGGAAACCGGAGAAAAAAAAATGATAATAATATGGTTTTATTGTCATTTTATTTTTCCCGTTTCCTTCTAGAGCCAGCCAAGTCTAGGCAGGACGGGGCTTGGCTGTCATCACACTGTAAGTGCGCATGACAGTTTGGCCAGTTAGGTTGGCCAAATATGCACACTTAGGTTTCTCCAATCCACCTGTATTGCACAGCCGGGTTGAAGAAACAGCACAGACTCCCAGGCACTGTCTGTGCAGCAAACCAAGCTGCTCAGACCAATCCCGGCACTGCTCTCATGCTATTGAGAGCAGTGCCGGGATTGGGTGGGGAGTCTGTTCTGGTGTCCCAGGGACTGCATCAGGAGAGAAGAGGAGCACCGAGGTGACCGGCAGCGTCAGAACAGGTAACTTAAAAAAAACAAAAATTATAATAATTTCCCTAATCCCCGTCTACCCCCCCGCCCCCCTTGAGTTTTGTGGCGACTGCCACTGCTGTGTCCTGCCGCCTAAATTTAGAATTATTCTTGATGAGCAGTGGATACCATGTCATACAGGACCCGTTCGAGTGGTTGTGATTGTCAGTAGTTGTGGCATTAGGTCTAGTAGTTGTGAACTATTTTTAAATCATTTTTGTTTATGCCAACAAAAAAATCTCTGCTGACTAAGCATGTGTGCCATTGTAGTGGGAGTCACATAATCAGTATAGCATCTCACAAAATGGCACCCCGAAGAATCATGCAATGTTAGCACATGCATGCTTTCTTTGCAAACATGGCTTTTCCAAGCATCATGAACGGAACACACTTAGGGCTCATTTTTCAAGTGGAATACAAGCACAGATATCCTATAGCATGTAATTCTAATCAATGGTTTATGAGCGAACTCCAAGAAGGCACACTTTTACTGATACGCTTCCTTCTGGGAACAATGAGGCATAACATGGACATGTTTTGAAGAGGCTGCAGAGATTTTACGTGCTGTATTTTTAAATAGAAACACATATATTTGACAAATATGGTAGTAAGTGGCCCTTGAGTGGGACTAGAAGATCAGTGCAGTATTTCGTTTTGTGTAGCATTATCCAGGGCAACAACAATGGCACACAGGTTCTCAAGTCAAGTTGGCCGCCATGTTTTCACTGCTGCATCCTTCCTAACTTTGGTGGACGGAGGCCAGTAGTATGAATAATTGAATGAGACAAGAGGGTAATCGTGGGATGGGAAAGAAGAAAATCGAAATCGATTCCTGTAGAGGATAAAGAGCAAATCCATATTTGAGCTGTTAAGATTCCTAAAGTCCACCACGTTTGTTTTTACAAGAAAGCCATAATTAACACGTCCCCTCTAGGATCGAAGATTGTATTTATTTAAAGACTGCCTTTTGAAGAAGTCATCAGGTTTAATCATAGACACTGTGGTCAGGGGTTGGCCCAAAGCAGAGCTGCCACTGGTTTGCATTCTACTAGCGTGGAATTTGAAGTGAGAAGGTTGATAATGCACTTTGTATAGGAGGCGTAAGGGACTGCACGAGTTAGGTGACATCTTTATTACTGATCAGCCGATGCCCTTGAAAGAGGTGATTTGTTCTAGCTTCTTGAGTCTCTGAAATGGCTGAGTTAGGAACTAGGACATTTAAATTGCTTGACCCAGGCAAGTGAACACATCTTAATTGGTATTAAAGAATTTACATGGCCAAAGATACTGAAAAGCGGGAAACAGCCTTTAACATGGAAATTACCACGCAGTGCCTTTCCCACGCATTTTTTTGCCTGCTTGTACATAAGAACTTATCGTAACACGGCTTGTTTACGTGTGATCAAGGCTGCAGTTCAGCCAAAACGTGTTGCGTGGAAGCCAGTAAAACTTTCCTGAGCATAATTTCCCTTGTCGTGTGGATTTGTCCTGAGAGTGCATGCCCTCTTGTGGTGGGATTTACTTTATTGGACATTATTGGCCGAAGGGCTTTGTCAGCGTACGCACCACCTTCCATGTGTCCGTGGTCTGGGAAGAAGCGTGTGGATTCATATATGTGTGTGTGTGTGTGTGTGTGTATATATATATATATATACACACACACATTTAAGGTTTTAGCTTTAGCGTTGGGTAGGAGTTTAGGGAAGGGTAGGGGTATAGGGTGGGAAAGGTGTTTTAGGATTTAGGGATGGTTAGGGGCATAGGGTGGTAAGGGTATTTTTAGGGTTATGGGGTAGGTAAGTGTATTGGGTGGTAAGGGTGTTTTTGGGTTTAGGGGTCGTAAGGGTAATTATAAAACGGGGGATTAGGGGGTCTCCCCAAAAAATTGTGAAATGTGTGTATATATATATATATATAATCACTTACTTTAATTATACTTACCTTAAATGGATTTCCCATGTGTGATAAAGGCATATGCATGGTAAAAATAGTGCAGTAAAGTCATGGGTGGCATATAACAGCATTGTAATGTCATACAGCCCTGAAAAGACAAGCAGGGCCGGCTTCAGCACAGATGGTGCACGGTGCAAAAATGTTTGTTAGCGCACACCAATGACCTCCTTTTCCATACATTCCCTCACTTCCAGTCTCCAGTGATGTCCCTCATCTGTACATAGCCCCTCTCTCAGATGCATAGAATTTCTTTCAGAGCACTACTCATGCCAATGTACTGTGTCAGAGTGCTTTACATCATACACATTATACAGAGACAATGAATCATGCAAGGATGTAAACCAATGTATAGGAAATGTTGCATTAGATAATGAGGACTACAAGGTGTAGGAGTCACATGTCATCCATACCAGTAAGCATCATGTTCGAGTGTTTGGTCTGCAGAAGTGCATCTTCAGGATTTAAAATGTTACACAGTGACTAGTGTTGCTTTGCTAATGTGAATCTATCACTATCCAATGAAATCCTTTTTCTAACACCGGTTGCACTGTACTCATACTGCTCAATTGGTAGGTTGTTTTGTTTCTCTCCTGGATCTGTGTCACAGGTTAGGTATAGGGACATATATCATTTTTCAGTGGCTCAATATCACATCAGCTGTCTGGATGGCTGTTTCCCTCACATACCTCGATCGATTTCACAGACCTTACACAGTCTTGAAATGTAACTTCCTGTTTTAGTAAAATTGATGTACATTGCCTGTATTGGTCTTTCGTAAATGCATGCAATATGTGTTTTCGTACTTGTTGTCTTGTTTTCTTCAAGCATGCTTGCCTACATGTTGCTCCAGAGCCTTCCGGTTCTACTGAAAATCTCTGCCCTCTTGCCCCATGCTTATTGTTCTTATGAACTTGAGTGTCTCCATCATATCCATTTGCCTCTCCTGTATTCCTCTGTCAAGCTATTTAAATTATTGATTGCATATTTGTAGGACCTGTTTGTCAGGAGTCTCAGTGGACTAAGTTTACACTCGAAGGACCTCGGGGTCACAGGTTCAAACCCTTGTGTGCACGATGCCTTTCATATTTCGCTACAATTAGCACCAATGTATTGGCTAACAACAAACACCTTTTACTCAGCACGAACTTGCTGTAAGGAGGGGCGCACGCTTTACAAATACACCTGTTATGTTATGTGACCTCTTTGGGTGCCTGTCCATTCCTTCCCCATTTTTATTTGGGGACAGCTTTAGCTGCTTGTTGTCGAAGACCCATTGTCTACAATACAATATGCACAGTGAGCTGTGTGTCAGCCCACTGTTTATTTTTGGTTGGCTTTCTTGCCATTCTAATTTCTATGCTTCTTGTTTGATGGCTTTCATTCCTGTTGCTTTGTTTTACCACCCAGGGAGCATTTTGTGCCATCATTTTGATCGGATGACTTGCATTCTTCCACTGCTGACAGCAAGCATCGACTTTTTTCTTTTTTCTTTAGCCTTCCATGTCTTTCCTTGCTCTCTTCAACTCCTTGAGTTATTTTTGGGAGTTTTTTGTACTTTATTTTTCTCTCCTGCCTCTTCATTTTATTTTTCTTCTTCTTTTATTTTTCTTCTTTCATATCAAAATTAAAATGTGTTTAGTTTTGCGCAAGCCCAGCAGCTGCACACTGTTGCTGGGCCACTCACTCCTCGCTTTTGCTCCCAAGGTGTTCCCCTTCCCACTTCGCATGTTTCTTCTTTTTTTTCTCCAAGGGCCCAGCAGCTGTAGACTGCTGCTAGGTAGCTCGGTCCCTGCCATTGCTCCCTCGCCCTCCCCTTCTTGCTTTTATGTTTCTTTTTTTTTTTAGATAGCCTAGGAGCAGCCTCATACTGCTGGGCCTTTCTCCATTCACAATTCCCCTTCTAGCTTTTTATTTCTCTTTTTTTCATTTTCTAATTATATATATATATTTTTGCAGGCCCACGGCTGCAAACTGCATCCGGGTCATTTGCATTTACTTGTTTTCGTTGTAGTTTCATTTATTGGTACAAAATGCCATTGGACTTCTTGGAATGCTAAATTTCATTTTAAAAGAAAAAGCCAACTTGGAATTGTAAAGTAAACTCAGAAAGAAAAAGCCAAATGACTTCTGGGGCCATATTATAGAAGTGCCCCGGGAGCATAACAGACATTTGCGCCGGCTTTATGCGTCCCCGGAGCACTTTGGGATTACAGAAGGGCTGCAGACACTTGTGCGTCCCCTTCTGTAATGCTGAAAGCACTGGCACACATAAAGCGCCAGCGCTTCCTCAAGGGGGTGTTCCCTCATTTGCATGGGGGGTGGTCCCATGCAAATAAGGGAATCCCTTTTCCTCTGCGCCCGCGCTGTATTACAGATGCGGGTACAGAGGCAAAGAAGCTCTCAGGAGGCACACTAACTGATTGCAGCCCTCCGACAGCGAGAATGGTGATCCCATGGACCCACCGGACATCCCCTTGCAGGTGGGTGCAGTCACTCACTGCACCCACCTGCAAGGGGGTCTCTAATCCCCCTTAAAAAGGCATTTGGGCTGCTGCCTGTACTGTGAAAACACAGAGCGGCTTCAAAGCAGCCACTCCGTTGTAGGGGCAACGCGAGTTCGCGGCTGCCCTGGGGGCAGCGCATTCACCCTAATATGGTACATTTTCCTTGATTTTGCAGGGCACACATTTTAAAAGGTGCATCCGGTGCAATCAAGGTAAATGAGCCGTCTGTATAATATGGCCCCTGGTGCATTATGGTGCATATGCATGTTTCACGCGCACCACAATGTATGCACGTCTTAGAGCAGGTTTTATCATTACGAAAAAAATCTGAGATAGCTGCCAGAGCATCTATATGTGTTCCTATGCATCTTGAAGCACCGCTGACCATTTCATTGTTTTTTTTTTTATTTTAGTTTTGCCGACACTCTGCAAACAAGCAGGGGCAAGGCTAAATGCTGAGCCCTCACATTTTAAAGGTGAGACCTGTTGACTTTGTCATTGCTTGTCTTCAGATTGTCTTTGCATCATTGTTTGGACACAGCAATCTTGATGCAGAGCATAGATATAGAGGTAGTTATCTCAAAAGTTGTGAAGGACTCCTAGTCAACTCAATGCCTGTTTACTTGGATTGAAGAAAAACAAATCCATCAAACATCACAACCTTAGTACATTCATCCAAAAACAGTAGTCATTGTAAAAATGAGTATGGGCTTGTGCTTCAAGGGCCCTAAAGCCCCAGTCTCCTAAAACTAGGCACTATATACTAGGATGTACATAGATGATCGAGCATAATCACAAAGATTGGGTGAGTCCATACCCTCGAGCCAAATAAAATATTTGTCTACAACCACAAATGCATAAACCACTGTTAAAATACCTGGTAGTTTCCTAGAACAAAGGGCAGACAGCAGAATATATCTTGCAATATAGTGTATTCTCTTTTTATGATTTGCTTTGAATAATACCAATGCAGTACAAGACATTGCAAAATACCATTACAACCTTGGGCCTGATAAAACTGACCAGAAGCCTACCGCTCAAAGTCCTCTCAAGTATAAAAGTACCTTGAAGCTACCTTTGCTTCTTCAAAGCACTATGACGCTGCTCGCACACGCGAACTGCAGGAGAGCCAATGGCATCTTCATCATGAGCATGGCATTATCATACCAGGAAGGAGTTTTGTGTGCAAATTCAAGACTGCTTGACCTCTCCAATCTTTGTGTGCAGAACCTTAGCAACATTTGCAACCAATCTCTGTAACTGATCACTGAATCTCACAGAATGAGTCTGGTTGCAAACAACCATCCGGTTTACCAGGTGTTGCACCTTGGCAGGCGCTTTTGCACATCCACTGCTACTTCACAAGTTGACACTGGACCGCACAAGCAGGGGCGACCCTCTGCTAACGCGAAGGTGCGTTGCTCCACTGCTCTCAGAGCAGGAAAAATAAAATGATAATAACACAGTTATTATCATTTAATTTTTTTCAGGTTTGGGGCTCTGTTAGGGTGGGGCAAGACTAGAGGCACAGCGGGAGGAGTGGTTTTCATACTCCAAGTGCGCATGAGAGTTGGGCCGGCCGTCTTGGGAAGGCCAAACTATAATGTGCACTTTGCATGTTCCCCACCAGGCTACATTACACAGCCTGGTGGGGAACATGCCTATGCTCCCAGTGCCCGTCTGAGTGCCGATCCACTGCGCTCAGACCAATCACAATGCTGTATTGCAGGGTTGTGATTGGCTTAGGGGAGGGAGCCTGGGTGCTTCCTGGTTCCGGGACGCGCTGGAGAAGCGGAGGAAAGACGCGGCCGGCGAAAGAGGTAAGTGGTATTTTTTTGTTTGTTGTATTTTATCCCCTAAGCCATCCCCATGCCCCGCCCCTCCACCCTCATTCTCTGCCAGCCACTACTGTGCGCAAGGAAGCACTGCAATACTTTGCAGTGCTCTGCCTGATTGTCAGTGTCAGCTAATTCATTGTTATATTGACTGGAGGCATTTAGAGAAGGAAAGGGCATTAACCTGTAAAGCGGGATGGGGTATTAAAGTTTGAAATATTTGTACAAATTCATAACTGCA
Organism: Triturus cristatus; assembly: GCF_964204655.1. Lineage (NCBI taxonomy): Eukaryota > Metazoa > Chordata > Amphibia > Caudata > Salamandridae > Triturus > Triturus cristatus. Next base: position 982,285,674 of record NC_140583.1, read on the forward strand.
TCAAGTGATCATTTAAATATAAATTTAACACAGGTTCAACAACTCATTTTTTAAGTAAGAGCAGACATGAATGTTACTCAATATCTTATATCAAGTCATCGGGTATTCTATTGAGACATTTAGAGGCCCTCATTATGATCGACCTGGATAATTAAAATATGTGCAGTAACTTCTGTTACCGCACATATCATAATTATGATTTTATTGGGATTTTTTTTTTAGATAAAGCGGGCTAAATATGTGTGGCATGTATTGGAACATGCAGATTTTGGTGTGGTAATTGCCAAAATCTCCATGTTGTTCCCCAAAGACTCGTAAATAGGTGGAATTTATCGCATATGACAAATTCTCACTTAGTAGAATTTGATTTTATCAGGTTCAATTATTATTACACCAATTACTAGACCACTGGTAAGGAGGGCCTTCCTTGTCGAAAATATGCAACCTTCAGCCCAGGATACAAATCTTGTGGGAAATTATCTTATGATAATGCCCTCAGGTACATTTTTAAGATTGTATTATGTTATACTATTTGCATTTGTATAATGCTTTGTTATTATTTTGTTGTCCTGTAGTATACTTTGTATGTATCTATGTATGTGTATTGTATTTCTATAGCGTGAACCTTGCCAAAAGGCAGCAGAGCTTTGTAATGCTGTGTTAATGATGCTTGCCAGGAATAGTTTAGTGCAGGTTCTGCTGCGTATATAATGCATGGAGGTCTTATAGGTAAAGGTTGCAGTCAATAGCCTATTACTGAACTGATTTTTCACAACCTAAAATGGTTGCCCCTCTTAATAAATGTGCACCAAATTGTGAAGGAATTGTTTGGCCCAGCCTACCAATATTGTCAAATTTGCTGAAGCCCAACCAAGGGGGCTTAAACTGTCTAAGGTGCAATCCATAGTTAGATCACTGGTATATGCCTAGATTTGAATTAAAATAATTAAGATGATCAAGGCTAAGGTTACAAAGCCTGAAAGCTTTTTTCCCATTTCAGACGTTGATGACCCGAGTAGCCTTAAACTCAGTACTAGATACACAGCACTTATCGTTGGCGATTGTGTGATATTAGACTTGTACATAAAAAAGGTACTTTTGCAGTCATTAATATTTTGGGTCACAGGACCTCAAATTTGCCAGCTAAGCTTAAACACAGTCCTAACCCTCCCGCAGTTGTATCTGTCTATCTGTATTATGTATTTATTTCACATAGTGCAACCCTACTCCCTGAGGGCATCGGAGCTATATATAGACCTGAGTCAGTAGGTGCTGAGTCTGGGCGCTTACAAGAAATATAATTTGCTGATGCTTGGGGAGTAATGGTCAAAACTGAGAAGAATTAGGGCTGGTGGGGATAAGGATGGTGAGAGAGTGTGGAGGATGGGACTGGAATTTAACAGGAGAAAACAGCAATGAAGACAAAAAGTCCTCTATAAAATCTTTTTTTTTGAAGGGCTACAAATCTACTGAAATTCCTTTCGGAAATTGCGAAGGAGTTTGATTGCCTCCATAAGGCAACAAGGATGGTTTGGTGCTAAGCTCAATGGGTTTCGACGTCAGATAAAAGATTCTGCTCCCATGAAGTATTCTTATAAAGCCTGGTTGGTTCTAAATGTCAGGGTGTCAATGCCTTTGAAGCTTTAGCATCACAGTTCCTGTGGAACCCCTGAGAAGAGGAGGTTTTATCAAAATACTGTTTTGTTTAGGTAAAGGGCTTTGAACGTGGAGAAGCCACATTCAATCAGAATCGAGTATCAAGAGGCTCAAATCAATAGTTTAAAAGTGGAGAGGGGGACTAGATTTAATTTTTGAATGCAATTCAGCTGGTGGTTTTGATGATTATTACCAGGGGATATTGATTGTCCAGTTCAACATAATTTTTTTGACAAAATGTGGAGGTAGCCCTTCCAAATTTTGAAGTCGGGTCTTAGCATCTGATGTCCAATTTAGTTCAAAGGAAGCCAGATTCCGTCTTAATATTTACAATCTCTCTTTATAAGGTAAATCTACATCCAGTGACCTAAAGGCAACTCATGTTCATATTCAGTGGATAACTTTATGTACTGGCACCTGAAATGGACACTTACTACACATTTCTTCACAAGGTGCTGAATCAAAGTTCAGTACCTTCTCACTTCTGCTATGAAGAGTTTTCCTAGAAATATAAGGCTTTTGCAGACCATATAAAAAAAATGCTCTAAAAGCACCAATCAAAATCTCAAAGGGCTATTCTCATTGGAGAAAGTTCTGATTTAAATCAATATTAGTTTTGTGAGACTTTGGGGCCTACTAGGATGGTGGTTGGATATTTTCCAGCCGCCACCATAGCGGAGATTGGGTCTGACCGCCATGCTTGCGGCGGTCCCGCCCATGGTATTATGATGTGACCGCCGCACGCATGGCGGTGATTGGGTCCGTCCGCCATGCTTCCAGTGGTCCCGCCCGTTGTATTATGATGAGCCCGCCACCGCAGCGGTCGGATTAGGCAGCTTTAACATTGTGGCTGGCAGCAGCACCGCTGCGTCGTGAAAACAAACATGTTGTGCATTTCACTGCACTACGTGGCAGGCACTGCACTGTGCCTGCCAATTGGTGCAGGGAAATGTAGGTGGGTCCCATGGGTACCCCCCAGTGACCCACACCACCCCTAATACGAGGGGGGCCTGCAACCGGCCCCCAAACACAATCCCCGCCAGCCCTTCCATAGCGGAAAGACTGCCGCCGAAAAGCTGGCTTCCGCATGTATCCTAATCCGGACGGCGGAAAAAGCTAGGCAGCGGCACCATTTTAGTAGTCCAGCTCCGCCCGCCAGGCCAGCAGGCGGATTGCTACCGGCGGAAAAGCGGCAGATGGATTTTCACACCGCCACGGTCACCACCGCCATTATAATCTGACTGGCGTTTTTCAAGGATACGATCGTGGTGCGGAGGCCACCGCCGGCCCGGTGGTGGAGATCCGCCCACCATCGTAATAGGCCCCTTTATGTTTAACCTACACATGAATGACTATAATGAACCAATGTCCAACGCAGAATCAGGTGGACTTCCAGGATATCCACATAAGACATAATTAAATATAATGCATCTCAATATGGCTCATAGACAGACTCAGTGGTTTTTCAGAAAATTTGCCTTGTATGTTGCCCTCTTGGTTTTATGTTGTATTGTGTAGTGTTCTCATTACAGAATGTTATGAGTCTTGTGGGGTTCCAGGTTCCACTCGGGATGGGCGGTTAGAGTTGCTATGTACTACTTGGTTGTGGTTGTCTAAGCTGCTCTCTCTCTTATGGAATAAACTTGTGTGGAAACCCTGTCTGGCTTCACCTCTACTTACATCATATTGGCGACGAGGATGGGATCAAGAGAGAACAGCGTTCACTTGAAGGAAAGATTTAAGGTATTAGGAATTTTTTTTTTTTTCTTTTCAAAGGGGAAAGGTGTGTAGTGTTCTCATTACAGAATGTTATGAGTCTTGTGGGGTTCCAGGTTCCACTCGGGACGGGCGGTTAGAGTTGCTATGTACTACTTGGTTGTGGTTGTCATATACCCCTTCTGTAATGGCTCTTCTCAGATTTTATAATAACAGTAGAATTGAGATTGTTTCGTATAAGCTGCACTTCAAACTTCTTTACTCTACAGTTCAAACTTCTCTACTCTACAGTTCAAACTTCTTTACTTTCTCAAACGGATTCACTATGGATGGACCAATGCCAGGTTTTCCCGATAGTCCGTGGATATATTTACCAATAAAGTTTGAATGGGAATCATTCACAGATTCAGTGGTTTTCCTGCAAATCAGAAGTCGGACCAGACATCATGTACCAATATTGGATATCCATGGTCAAAGCCTAATATAGGCATCAAACTGGTAAACAGGGCCGGCTTAAGGCGGTGTGGCCAGTGGCGTAGCTTGCGATTTTGCCCCCCAGGGGCCGTATTACGCATGACTGTGCCGGTGCTTGTTGTCGATGTGCGCCAGAGTATGCGCCCGATTGCGTTACAGAGGAACCGTTTGCAATGCTTTGTGATGTTGACACAGACTTTGAGCTCTGTGTTTATCTGCGTTTGCGTCTGTGTGCATATCGTATTAGCGCACAAACGCAAACACCCATAAACACAAACATACTCTGGCGCACATCGACAACTAGCACCGGCGCAGTCATGCGTAATACGGCCTCAGTTCGGTTCCACAGTTTGCATGCAGGTAAGTGTGGGAGGTGCTAGTGAAGGGGTGAAGTGAAAGGTTGAAGTGCCGCCGCACACCGCCCTAACAAACAGTACCTAGCTACACCACTGGGTGTGACGTGTGCAGTCCCACGTGGGGCTGACCTGGGGTGGGCGCTGTATTTAAAAATAGGTTAAAGGTTAAAATTACATGCTGCAGAGTTCCTTGTGGGTCCAGCAGTTTTCAGGCCACAATAAAACTGTCAAGATAACTCTGGTGATTAATGTTCCTGCTGGAGAACGATCAGAGTTTGTCTAGTGGCTGTTTTAACTCATCATAATCATAAAGTAGCACAGAGGGTTAATGTGCCTGCTGCAAAGAACGTGTATCATGCAGATCACAGAACTGAGTGTGAGTGAACTATGAGTGGCACTAGAGAAAAACGAAATGTGTATCAGAAAGGGGCTATGGAGAGATGAGCGGCACTGTTGGAGGGTGGTAGTGAGGGAATTTGCGGAAAACTAGGTCATGGAGGAAGGGGTACCAAAAAAAGACTTTCACACCGGTCACCACCAGCACTAAAATCAGCCCTGCTGGTAAATTTTTATATTTAAAGATTAACAGCTGACTTAATATCATTAACTTCATAAGTTTCCAGTCCTGGAATGTTATTTGACAACACAATGCATTCTGAGATTTGTAGTCCTGTTTCAACTCAGTTGGAATGAAGTTTAAGGCTACTGCAGTGTGTAGAAAGAAAGTTGGGACTGGAATATGGAGTCCCAAGTGGCATTGGTTCATCTGGTAACCTTATTATGTTTGGCTGATAAAACTGGGTTTAAAACGCTCCTGTCAGATAACTGTACTGTCATGCGTTTTATACTAGGTACTATTGGAGCAGAAAATTAGGTTACTGGGTTATGGGGTCAAAAACATTAATATGGCAAGGGGAAAGTGATGTGTGAGTTTGTCATAAGAACATACCATTCGCGTGAACATCACTGTGCATTTGTTTTTGTTTTTTCTTGCTTGCTTTAACACTGAAACATTTGGAACAAAAAAAAAACGCAAAAAGAAATTGTATTCCAGGAAGGAGGAAAGAGAAACAAGTTGAAGATATCACACATGGGGCCTCAGCTCTATTACGTCCTGGGTTTGTTTGGATAACTCTGAGCAATTCGAGATATGAAGCTTTCTTTGGAAGGAGAGCGAGGGACCAGTTTGATTTCCGTCCAGCGAAACTACTGTCTGCTTACTTAGTCGCTCAGTTCAAATAAACATTTTCCACCCAAAGTTGCTCGTGAAGAAGGCCCGTCTGGCAGCAGTTCCAGAGAGCTGAAGAACGCTGCTCGGTTTATTGAAGTTGGTCATCGTTGCTGCTGCGTTTGCCTTAATACCTCGTTCCCGGGAGGTTACAGGATCCCATTTTTTACACCATTGTTGTCTTTGGAGAACTTTGAGGCCAAGCAGTTGGCCCTATATACACAGAAACTGAAGGGTGTGACTGGCCTTCTGCCTTCTTCTAAGCGCTGGTCGTCGCCAATCTTTGCGCCAGGTTGGCCCTAGTCTTCCCTGCTTTAGACGAAGGTCGTTGAGCTCTCGAGTTAATGAAGTATGAGGCTTATTTAATTATAATGACTTTAAATAGAGATTATAGTCACTGTAGTTGGGTGTCTGAGGACCTGGCAGGATTTTTCTGCCTTTCCCTACCTGACAATGTGATTGGCTGTTAAACCAGCTAATAATCCTATTGGATGGACTAGAGTGTTGCAAATTCTCTTGCTTTCCTTTCAGCAGTGGCAGCTCTGAGCAATCTGAACAGATACAACACCGAGGCTGGGATCGCGTGGATCCATGTTTGTGTATACATGAAACCTTTCCGAAGAGGTTGGCACCTGGGTGCATGACTAGAGTATAATCCTTTAGAAGGTGGGTGGGCTGTTCCCAGTAATGCCGCTCTTTTAAGGCGCTGGCGTCCGCACTCGGGAACTCTCTACCTGTGTCTATCAGAAGTCTCCAGAATCACCTGGATTACAGAAAGACTATAAAAACCTGTCTGTTCCCACACTAATCCACACATCCTGCAATGTTTTACCTGGGTAGCGCTGGGACGCCCCGTCGCTGGGGTAGCCTGCACTGTACAAATCTCTTTAACATAGCATAATAGGTTAGAGCTCCGCGTCAAAGCATGGAAACCAGAGAGCAAAACAAAGTCCAGGAGTTTGTAAAAGGCCTCAAACCTTTCCTTTGTTTCTTTTTCCAACTGAAGGATATATCCATACTTCAACTTGTAGTCATGGCTGCATTCGAAAGGGCCTGTACGTATTGCATTATTGTGAAACACAGTTTTTTTTTCTTCAGTGCTAGTCTGAAAATCAATCATTTAAGATTTGTGTCTTTAGCACGTGTGTGCGTCTGTGTGTGGGGGGCATCTGAGAATCAGTTGGTGAGAACAAGAGAGACATGAAGGAGTTAAGGTTGAGTGTAGGGGAAATTCGGGTGTTTGAGAGGATCAAGTTGTTGGGTTCTAAATTGGAATGCACATCTCGTGTGGGGAAGGACTACATCATAGTGTGGGCTGTAGAATTTGATGTTTATAATTTGTGGCAGTTTGCTGTTAACCTGCTTCCCTGCCGGTCATAAATGTAGGAGCACAATAAAAGAGGTGAAATTAACAGAAGCGTATAGTTTCCTTCCACTGGCGACGAGCTGACCGACAGGGCTTTCAGCGCGCAGGGCACAGGAAGACCTTTGGTGCGATCTCAGCATTTACTTGAGCAAGCCGGTTTCAGCACGGCTGTGTGATCTCCGTCGTCGAGGAGTCTGTTAAGTCTGTGCCCATTTGGCATTTCAGGCTGTTCAAGAAGGGGTCCGTGTGGTAACAGGTACGGTGCAGTGCTCACTACGTAGTAAATGTGGTCACATGTGCAGTGCCCACTCCTGCTTGCTGTATGTTATAGCAGCATGTCACAGGGCGGGCCATTTTGGATGTGCAGCGACTCCAGGCAGTAGACTTAATCAAAGGTACAGCATAGCGCTGGTCAGAGTGCTAGGTGAACTGTGTCATGCACTCTACATGGCAGTGGCCATCTTAGGTTCAGCCTGTTGTATTAGGAGCCTTTTATAGCGACTCCAGGCAGCAAGTGGCCAGTGCTGCATGCATTGTGTCATGCACGCATCATAGGTGCTGCCATCTTTTGTGTGATTTGTTATTGTGAGACCGTTAACCAGCGGTCTAGTTCCACGTTTGTTTCCTGATATCGTCATCCAGGAAAAGTGCAGTGTGCTTTCAGTGAGGCGTACACCCTAACTCACAATGTTCAGGCACAGTGTGTTTCCGGTGACATACACACCTTTACTGACCAATGGTCTTGTTCCCCGCTTGTACTTGTTCCTGATATCATCATTCATATTCAGGAAAAGTGCAGTGTGCATTCTGTGACTCGCACACCCTAACTCACTGTATCCAGGCAGAGTGTGTGTTTGGTGACGTGCACTTCTTTATTCTTTAAATCCTGTATGTAAGTGCAGAGAAATGGGCACTCAGTTGTAGTATTCCTGAACCCTGGTTTTAAAATAACGAGCTTTTTAAAAAATGAATGTTCTGTGATTGCGGGGAATTTTGTTTTGTATTCTGTGTTGAGGGGTTGTGAATTTCTCACCTGATTTTGCAGAGTAACCTGCACAACTCTCCAGTCCACCGCAATCACGCTCGGCGATTGATTGAGTGGAGAGAGTCTGTCATTCAGTCCTCCTATACATCGGGCGCCATTGCTGCGGTTAGCGCTCTAGTGGACAGCCCTCCTGGGGTATAAATTAGACCGCGTTAGCCGAAGGCGCGCCAAAGGTAAGCCTGTCTGTGCCCGTCCGCGCCGGGACGACGCCAGCGGCCTGAGGATGCGGCCCGTCCCTCGGCAGGCACCGTCTATGGGTAGGACATGCTATCCATGGGAAACACTGCTAAGGCTCAGACATCTGTCCTCATGTACTGGGGGTAAGATGAAATTGCAAGCAGAGGATATCAAGCTGCACGAGGAAGGTTGGTGCTGTGGGTATTGTGGGGGGGCCCTGAGTAAATAACAACAGGCTTCCCGTAACCTACAGCGTCCCCCCTGTAATTTTCATAGAGAGGGGAAACAGAATGTTGGAACAGAGGATCAGATAGGGATAGAACAGAGAACCTGCATGCGGGGGCTATATTTCAACGCCAGATCCATCGCAAAACATGTAGCGGAGATCTGGGACTTGCTGGGTGATACTAAACCAGACATATGTCTCATTACGGAAACCTGGTTGAACAAGGATTCCACCCCAGCATTGGCAATGGCCTTCCCGGCAGGTTATGTGGTCACCCGATTGGATAGACCTATAAAACGGGGTGGCGGGCTAGCAATTGCCACGCACTCTCCTTATTATATTAAGACTCTGGAAACAGTCTCCTTATCAAATCTAGAACTACTGATATTTAGAGTAGAGCGCGACCTAATTACAGAATGGACGGGAGCGTTAGTATATCATCCACCTGGAGGCAGCAAGAAAGAGTTTTGCACAACGCTACTGGAGAGGGTGGCTCCGTATATTTTAAATGTGAACAAATTCCTCTTAGTCGGGGATTTTAATCATCATCTAGAGATTCTCTCCAATGTAGATTCAGCCAGCCTAGTGGCAGCGATGGAGTCACTCGACCTATCATCAAGAGTTGTTAGTCCTACTCATATTGCCGGTCATATGCTCAATGCTATATTTTCAAATATTTTCGAGCTAGTGGTCGAACCCCCTCAAACCTTAAATTGGACAGATCACTCAGCACTTAGCTTCACTTTGTCATCTCCAAACCTAACTGCTTGCATGCAAGGTCACATAGATCTCCGCAGGCCCTGGAAAAAGGTAACTGCTGCTGCCTTCAGCCAAGTATATAAAGTTCCCTCATTTAGTATGGGTGAAGACTGTGACGCAGCTTTGGGAATGCTTGAGGGTGCAATCATGTTATAGCTCCACTCAGAAGGGTAAGAGTGCAGGTTAGAGCAGCTCCTGCTCCTTGGTATTCAGATACCCTCAAGAGGGAAAAAGCTACATGCAGGGCCATGGAAAGAAAATGGAGAAAATCCAAGACAGAGCAGCACGAACAACTATACCAAAAGATGCACAGAGCCTATCTTAACAGCTGCAATATAGCCAGAAGGGCACACTTGGGCTCTCGCATTATTGAGGCAAAGAACTCCCCGAAGGAGCTATTTAAGATCTTGAAGGAATTTACTAATCCTAAGGCTAACAACCCATTGCCACCCCCCACCCAGGAGCTCTGTGAAGATTTAGCCACTTATTTCACTCATAAGATTGATGTAATCTATTGCTCTTTCGAACGGGTGGAAGCAGACCCTCATGATGATCCTTTGCTGGAAATATTAAATTTGCCTAGGCTAGATTATTTCCCTCATGTTACGAGCGAACAAGTGGGCTCTCTATCAAGTCTTGTGAAATCAGGATCTCCATTAGATCCTGCACCACCGACCGTCATGTCAGATCTCAGCCCGGTCCTGGTTGATGCGTTGGCAGATGTCTATAACATCTCGTTAGACACTGCCACGTACCCGAGGAAGTGGAAAAGCGCACTCATTAAACCACTGCTTAAAAAGGTGCTAGCGGATCCGACTGATCTGCAAAACTACAGGCTGATCTCTCTTCTCTCCTGCTGCTCGAAGTTAATTGAGTCACTGGTAAACCAGCATCTGTCTCGTTACCTGGAACAAAATAACCTTCTGGATTCTTCCCAGTCCAGATTCTGTACCTCGCATAGCACCGAGGCCGCACTGCTGGAGGTCACGGATACTATAAGGATGACATTGGACAGGGGGACCCCAGTGATCCTAGTCCTTCTTGATCTGTCAGCAGCCTTTGACCTCATCTCTCAGAGGATCCTGTTCGATAGACTGCGAGGTATTGGTGTCAGAGTCATGGCTCTTAAATGGATACAAAGCTATCTATCAGAGCGCACTCAGAGCATTCAGTTGGGTACCTTTGTGTCACAAACCTCACTGGTGGACAGGGGAGTTCCGCAGGGATCTATCCTGAGTCCCACCCTGTTTAATGTGTATGTGGCCCCTTTGGCGGAAATTATTAGAAGCTGTGGGTTTGAGACCATCTCGTATGCCGACGACACGCAGCTGATTGTCCCCTTTGAGGATGACATTGTATCCACTCAATCAAAATTTAAAAGCTGCATGTCTAGTATTGCAACGTGGATGAAGAAGAACTTCCTACAGCTCAACTTATCCAAAACAGAGATACTGCTGTTCGGGAAGGCCGAGGAGATCTGGTCTCCCGACTGGAGGTCTCTAGAGGTGGGAGAGGCTCCTTCCCCCAAAAATTGGGCTAAGAATCTTGGCATCAGGATTGATAATAAGTTATCAATGGAGGAGCAGTTGAAGACATTGTCAGGGACTTGCTTTGGAACCATGTGGATGCTAAGAAAGATCTTTCCCTGGATTCCACTCTTGGCAAGAACAACCCTTATCCAGTCACTCTTGGTTAGTCGACTGGACTATGGCAACTCATTGCTTGTCAGAATAAGGAACGACCTACTATCCAGACTACAGGTGGTGCAGAATACCGTAGCACGCCTTGCCCTTAATAACCGACCCGCATCTCTTCTGCACCCCTTTTGAGCCAACTTCATTGGCTTCCGATTAGGAAACGAGCTATTTTTAAGATGCTATGTGTGGTCTTCAAGTCTCTACAGGGGAATGGCCCTGCCTACCTCAATAAGAAGTTTACTCTATATAATCCTACACGGCAATTAAGATCTAGCAACCGTAACTTCTTGTGCTCTCATAGAATAAACAGAGCAAAAATGGGGGGTCGCGCCTTTTCGTATCTGGCGCCCAGTCACTGGAACACTCTACCAGAGAAGATCCGGTCCTGTACCCAGATATCCTGTTTTAAGAAACTCTTGAAGACATGGCTGTTTTAGGAGACTTTGACCATGAGCACTCATTTCTCTAAGCACCAAGAGATCCCTGTGGGGATGATCCGTTTGCGCTACATATATGAGTAAAAGCAAAAGCAAAGCAAAGCCGTGGTGTATTCAGGGATGCGCACACCTTGATGGCACATTATTTTTAAAGAGCATATGCGCACACCCATTGAAGCTAATTTCTGTTACAATGTACTTGTTGTGATGCGCTCATCGCAACATTGTGTGTCATCCAGGAACAGGATATCCTTGTCATCAGGTACTTTTGGCATCCAGTGATGCACACACCATTAATATGTGGCATAATGGCATATGGCCATAGCTATATTGGACTATAATATTACAACAATCTTATTAGTAAAGTACATTGTAATCATTATATGTTATGTTATGATGGTGCTCAGACTTATACTACTTATGGTGTGTGGGAAGGTTTACAGCACTTGTTTTCTTTTTGGGTAAGTTATAGCACTTTTGGTATTATGCAGCTAAGTATAATTCCTCCTCCGTCATTTCTTCCTAGTCCTGGACATCTTTCGGTTGATTAGGAACAATGGAAGGAAGGTTTTGAGTCGTACTTGGATGCTATTGATGGGGATGATTTTACTCACAAAAAGAAGTTTGTGTTATTGACACATTGATTGGGTCCGGAAGGTAGAAAAATATTAAAGCATCTTCCATGCCAAACTATGATGGGTGAAGGCGATGTGGAGGATGAATATGCATCTGCACTTAAAAGGTTGGATGTGAGGTTTAAACCCCATAAAAACGTAGTTCAGAAAGGAATAAATTCTACAGATGACATCAATTGCCTGGTGATTCTGTGGAAAGTTATATGGGTGCTCTAAGAATTTTAGCATCAATATGTGCATATAACGACTTTGAAGACGAATTGATCAGGGATCAAGTCGTGGAGCATACTGATAACAGGAAGGTTCAAGAAGTGTTGCTAGCAACTCACCATTTAAACTTGAATAGGGCTATAGAGTTAGCTGCAGGCATTGAAAGCGCTGCATCCTACATGACGCAAATGTCAGTATCCTAATCATCAGCTAAAGAAGTAGTGGCTGATTTGGTGACCAAACATAGTAAGAAAAGGAAAGCCAAATCTAAGAATTTGAAAAGTTATAGGTTTGGAAGCACCAATCATTCAGGAAATTCAACTTTTTGTCCTGCTATTGGAAAATTGTGTGCTAATTGTAAGAAAAGGGGACACCGCAAAAATATGTAAATTCAAAGGGAAGGAGAAGTAAAAGGAGAAAGGAAAGATTGTCAGTACTGTGGATGACTCTAGATCCTCAGAATCTAGTGATGAAAGTGTAATTTTGTATGTCAAAAAGCAGATTCAGAATATCTATGCAGATATCTCTGTGGTCAGGAGACCTTATTGTCAGGTGGATGTTGGAGGTGTGAGTGTGAACGTGATGGCTGACTCGGGGTCACCTTTCACTCTGATTGGAGAAGACGACTGGAAAAACTTTCAGAACAAGAATATTGTTATCAGGAAATCTGCTATCAAACGGGGGCGTATGATGGAATGCCCATGGAGGTAGTGGGGGATTTGATACAGTGGTATCTTTCAAAGGAAACACATCGAATACCACTGTATACATAGCCAAATATGGGTCCTCTTTATTGAGTTGGTTAGAACAACGCAATTTGGAAATGATTTAGGATCTGGATTACACTGAAAAGGTGCTCTTGAAGAAGGAGTGTGTGACTGTGTGGGCTCTGGAAGAGTGTGAATGGGAAATGTGTTTCTGTAAAGTGTTCACAGACAAGTTGGGAAGGGTCAAGGGATTCAGGCACAAGATGCAACTAAAGAAATGGGCAGAACCTTTGGTGCCCAAGGTTAGAACAGTTCTATTGGTGGTTAGACTGGAGTTAAAGATAAATGTGGACAAATTGTGTGCGCATGACATAATCGAGCCCATTTAGGGTACAGAGTGGTTATCTCCTGTTGTGTTGGCTCACAAACGCAATGGGAGTTTACATATTTGTGTAGATTTGATGGATTTTAACTCCAGAATTTGGGTTGACCGACACCCCATACCGAACATCACTTTAATGCTTTCCTTGGTAAAAGAAGCCAACGTTTTTTTTACTTTTGACATGCCATATGCTTACAACCAGGTTGTTTTGGATCTGAATTCTCAACACTTAAATTCCTTTATCACTCCTGAAGGGGCCTTCCAATTCAAGAGAATGCCTTTTGGGTTGGCCTGTTGTTCAGCGCTTAATGGATACCATTTTTAGAGAAGTAAGGGGAGGTACCTGTTTTCAAGACGATCTGTTGGTGTATGTGGAGAACTAAACTGAGCATGACAGGAAACTGGCCCAGTTATTAGCCATTTTGTAAGAGAAGGGTGTTACCCTGGAGGCAGACAAATGTAAATTTGGAGTGAAAGGTGTAGAGTATTTAGGGCACAAGTTTTCCGCACAAGAAGTGGGTCCAAAGGAGAATTTGGTGAAGGCCATTGTTGAAGCGCCTGTTCCGGAAGGCAATGACCAGTTGCGATCATTTATGGAATTTTATGCACGATTCATTCCTAGTTGTGCAGAGGGAACAAATGCACTGTGTTCTCTCCTCAAGAAGGGTGAGCAATATGTATGGGATGAGGAGCATAACTGTGAGTTTGAGGACTTCAAGTGTGTGGTGGCTAAAGCAATTCCGCTTAAACCGTTTGATACCAAGGATCCCAATATTGTGGTCACAGATGCCAGCCAACATGATTTTGGGGCATTCTTAATGCAAAGAAGAAATGGAAAGGACAACATTTTTGCTTTTGCTGGCCGGAGTTTAAGGGGTGCTGAGGCATCTTATTTGGAGGTAGAGCACGAGGCAATAGCTTGCAGGTGGGTGTAGATCATTTCCAGTAGTATTTGTGGGCCTCTGAGTTTGAGGTACAAGTAGACCCCAAACCCTTGGTGGATTTATTTACTACAAAGGAGCAGGTAGATCCTCATTGAAAATTGCTAAATGGCAGTACAGGTTACAGGATTACTGCTATTGTATGGTGTATATTCCAGGTATCAACAATGTGATGGCTGACTGCCTTTCGAGACTACCTTTACAGTTGAAAGTCAGAAGTGTGAAACATCTTGGAAGGATGATGATGAAATTCTGGTCACTGAATTGTCAAATGCAGTTCAGGAGGCTATTCCTGAGCAGGTTTGGAAGGAAGCCTTGCAGCAGGATGGTACTCTAAAGCAAGTGATGGCTCATGTTGGGAACGGATGGCTAAATGTCAAAATGTCAGATGCTATGTTGGATGTGTAAAGACACATTGGTCCTGAGCTTTTAGAAGTCACTGTTTTTTTTGTACAGGTCAGATGTTTTAGTTGTTCCTGAGAATTTGAAGTTCAAAGTGGTGACTTTGGCACATGAAGGTCACATAGAAATTGGGGCTATGAAGAGGAGAGTGAGGGACATGTTTTGGTGGCCAGGAATGGACAGGGAGGTTGAACATTTGTAAAGGAATGTGTATGTATTGAGTGGTCAGTGCTAAAACACAAGTGACAATTCCTAGTGGCGTGAGTGCTGTCCCGGTGCTTGATAAAGCATGGTCTAAGTTGGCCATTGATATAATTGGTCCTTTAGGTGTAGGGAACAGTCAGGTCAAGTATGGCATTGTGGTGATTGACTATCATTCTGGATGGGCGGAGGTGGCGTTTGTCTATAACATAACCATGTGTGCAGTGAGGAGTATGTTGCAGAAGTTGTTCTTGTGATAAGGTGTGCCAGATGAAACCATCTCTGACAATGGGCCACAATTTGTCTCTTTGGAGTTTGAGGAATTCCTTAAAGGTTTTGGCATTAAGGAAACATCATACTAAATGCAATGGTCTTGTGGAGCATTACAACAGAGAGATAAAGGAAAACATTCAGTTGTCATTGGTAAACGGTTAAGACTGGATGTCAGAGGTAAGAAAATTCTTATAGGCAATTCGTACCACTCCCAACTCAGAAACCAAAGTGATACCTTTTGTCTTGATAAAGGGAAGAGTTCCGGAATCTAAATTCAAATGTATGAGGATGCAGTTTTTGGATGGTGTGAATGAAAGGGCAAAAGCTTCCTAAGATAAGTATGTGTGGAATACCTTATTTGGACTGTCAGCCAGCCCTCTTCATTGATTGGTCTGGTACTGTGCCGTTCAAATTTTTCTTTCAGCATATAGCATTGGGGAAGCACACTTCAGCCATTGGCTAACTTTACTGTCACTCATGGAATCTGCTCTTCCACAAGGAACACACCCATGCACAATGTAGTTCTTTTATATGCTAGTGACTAGCATAGCAATGTGTGTGTTTTTGGGACCAAAAATTATTTTTGACTTTTAGCCACTTTTTGTTTTACTTGACAAGGGTTCGGCATCTTGCTAAAAAATAAAATGAACTTTTGCAAAATCCAAGACAAAACAACACGAGCACGGATGAAATCAAAAGACAGGCAGCCAATCCCAGACCTACTGGTTTTGCCAATACTTGTTCCTAGTAGTTTTTCATTAGCAGAGTGTCCAAGGCCTGCATTATGTCATATATGTGTTCTATATGCAACAATTCATTTACTTTATGACGACAACCCAAGATTTATAACTTTCATCCACTGAGACGCAAACAACATTTGTTTGCATGTACTTTCCAGATTTTTACTATGGGTAATATTTATCTTATTGCATGTACTTTTCAGATTTGTAATATTTATCTTATTGCTCTTTACTGCCATTTATGAGTTCTGGAGCAGTATAAAAACCCCTTATACTTTGGCCTTGCTACCTACATCATGCACATCCCTCTCTGGTGTTAATACCATGGTCAATGCTTTCAAAATCTGCTGTTCTCTACCCAAGCTGATGTACTTTAATCTCCAACCTGCCGCTTCTCATGATCTCTGCAGCTGTCTCTCAGCCTTCTCTTTTGAAAAAAATGACCTTCTCTGTAACAAAATGTGCCCTTTAATCACTTTCTCGTTTCTCTAAACGGACCTGCATCAGATCTACCTTATACTGAAAAAAATGACCTCAACTAATAAAAAAAAAATCTAAAAATAGTTAAATTATTATATTGACTAAAAGGCACAAAGAAAGTACATGTGAAAAAAACAGGAGACGGGGAAAGGTATGCTGGGGGCATTCTAGACATCATTGAGATATCAAAAGCTGCCAAGGCCACATGCGTCTGGGTGGTATTTATTAAACCAGCTGTGGTTTGGGGCTCAAAACATTAGGAAAATTGGATGGACATTGGCTTTAGAGTTTTATTTAAGTTGCATATATATATTTTTGTGATATTTCATTGACAGTATGTTCATATTGATAGACAATCATTGTTGGAATGTCTAATATATACACGCTGCTGCAGCAACAATTGATGGATGGAATTTTGAATGAATCTCACATTTACCACCAGTCAAGAGATCTCGGTTGAATCCATCGTTCTTTTTCTCACTACACCACCCCAGTTTGGACCCAGCCATATGCAAATCAGTCTAGACCCTGCTCCTCATAGGGATAGTCCAGCCTGAACTGCCAAGCCAGGTCCTACCTGGACCAGAAACAAGCATCCAGGACAGGTTTTGGGGAACATCATCAGCCAGGCTAGCTTGAATCCAGTGGCACAGCGAGCAAGGGACCCCGAAACGGGTTAGGCTGGACTGTTCCCATGAGGAGCAGGGTCAAGACTGATTTGCATACGGCTGACAAAGGCTATTGCAACAGCCGAAACTCGTCTATCTTGGCTGCTGGAGCGAGGGAGGCCCAACATAATAAAGAAGCATTAATCCTGCAGCCCTCGTCTGCGTGTTGCGTGTGTGTGTAAATATATATATATATATATATATATATATATATATATATCAAAACAAACAGCAAAACAAAATTAGAGGCCCATTGCTGGCAGAAAACGGCATTTATTGAACGTCTTTGCACTGCAGATTCCTCCCAAATGCCTAACGTTTCGGCCTCGTCCGGCCTTGCTCACAGGCAGAAGGACAAACTTTACAAACTGCATATTGCACACCTGCGTGCTTTTAAGTTCTTGTGACTCACGTGACTAGTTCAGGAATACAAGTTCCAGAGTGCACCGCCAGTAAAGTTAGTGTAAGAACTGGAAGTCCTCATTACTTTATGCAAAAAATACCATGGTACCTGCATAGCGGTGCCACCCGTGTTGGAAAATACACATAGAGCCAGGTGAGTAGATATTATTTTCGCACAATGTTGCAAAATATTCAAATGGCGTAGAATAAAAACGAAGTCCAGCCAGCACGATCATAGACGAAAGTTCTTCATCCAGAATCCCTTCCAACGCGCTTTCCCTTTTCACCACATTGGCGTCACCTCGGTAGGTAGGGTGCATGTGTGGGTCATGCTCCTCCATCAGTTCCAAAGCAAAAGTGTCTCGTTACTGGAGCCCCCGACCCTTCAGGGCGGCCTCTAAACAATGGGCACGGAGCAGCCCATCCACTCAACAGCAAAACAAAATTAGAGGCCCATTGCTGGCAGAAAACTGCATTTATTGAACGTCTTTGCACTGCAGATTCCTCCCAAATGCCTAACGTTTCGGCCTCGTCCGGCCTTGCTCACAGGCAGAAGGACAAACTTTACAAACTGCATATTGCACACCTGCGTGCTTTTAAGTTCTTGTGACTCACGTGACTAGTTCAGGAATACAAGTTCCAGAGTGCACCGCCAGTAAAGTTAGTGTAAGAACTGGAAGTCCTCATTACTTTATGCAAAAAATACCATCGTACCTGCATAGCGGTGCCACCCGTGTTGGAAAATACACATAGAGCCCTCGTCTGCGTGTTGCGTGTGTGTGTAAATATATATATATATATATATATATATATATATATATATAAAACATATATATGTATATAAAACAATAAAAAGCACTTTAATAGACTATATTTCTCAGACATAGTGAACTATAGTGTATATTGTATTTTTTACATATTTAATTTTGTATGAACAATGCATGGAGTACTACAGAAATTTACAAAAATTACAGCACAGCTTAAAAACAGTTTCAAAATAGGTACATTTATGAAAAAGACGGTGCTTGTTAAGTACTAGCATGGTACTATGTACACTTTTTAAAATATATAGAAAAATATATATTAATTTCCTTACCTATTAACACTTAAATAGGTGGCAATATGTAGGAAATAATAATAAAACTGACTACTTACCTATAATGTGTACCCTAGCCCAGAACACTGGTAAACTGTATTAAAAAACATATGCCTGCCGTCTAAATTTGTAAAGACAGCCATTAGCCAATGATATACTGCCTTTTCAACGACATGTACCACTTTATACCTCAAATTTACGATGGTGTACCATGAGACAATACATAACTGAGGGCCAGATGTATTATTGTATTGCGGTACCCTTGCATCACGCATTCGCAATACTTAAGTCAAATTTACAAATCAACACAAGGCCACCATACTTGGCCCTGTGTTGTTTGGTAAAGCTGGAGAAACGCAAAACAGCACAAATCTCTGTCTTGCATTAATCTGCGCACCATATTGTGCATTCCTGAAAAATGTAACCTACATCCATATGCCATTCCACTGTACGCCACTTAAGTCTACAGCACTCCACTGTATGTTACTCCACTCTGAGCTATTCCACTATACGCCACTCTCCTCTACACTATTCCACTGTATGCCACTCCACTCTCTATGACTTCACTCTACTACGCTGTTCCATTTTATGTCATTCCATTGTATGATACTTCACTCAATACTACTCTACTGAATGCCACTCAACACTACGTCACTCACTATATGCTGTTTCACTGTACGCTAATCCACTATACACTATCCCAATATACTCCACTCCACTCCACTGTACAACACTCCACTGTATGCCACTACACTCTACGCCACTACACTCTACACCACACCACTCTACGCTATTTCCACTGTACGCCACTCCATGCTATTTCACTGTACGCCACGCAACTCTATACCATTCTGCTGTATGCCACACCACTCTACGCTATTCCATAGTACACATCTATCCTTTATGCCACTCTACTGTATGTTATTCCACTGAACTCTACTCCACTGTACCCCATTCCACTCCACTGTATGCCATTCCACTGTATGCTACTACGCACTACACCACACCATTCTGACACTGCAGTATACACTATTCCACTGTATGTCACTTCAGTGTACGTCACTCCACTGTACGCCACTCCACTCTATGCCACTCCAAAGTACATTAATACACTGTATGCCAATCAACTATATGCAGCTCAGCTGCATGCCACTACACTGTATGCCACTGCACTTTATACTATTCCACTCTATGCCACTCCACTGTACACCCCTCCACTATACTCTATTCTGCTGTACGGTAGTCCACTCTACACCACTCCATTCTATGCTATTCTACTGTACGCCACTGAATGCTACTCCACTCTACGACACTCCACTATATGCTATTCCACTCTGCTCCACCTCACTATATGCCACTCCAGTCTATGCCACAATATGCCCCTGCATTGGCACTTGACTGAACCCTATTCCATCCTACACTTTTGCACTGTATGCTATTCAACTGTATGTCACACCACTCTACACTATTCCACTGTACACCACTCCAATCTACACGATTCCATTGTATGCCACTCCAATCTACACCAGTCCAATGTGGTGTAGTCCAGTCTTCAAACATGAGTGTTGTAGTGCCCCACCTGCAACCACCGGCTTAAATTAAGCACTGTCAGCATGCATCCAAGAACTTGTGACTTTACTGCCCCGAACATTTGACGGCAGAAAAAAAGTGCCACACTGACAAGTTACTATGCCCACCTTCATCTCATCATCTGCAAAAATCCAAGATCTGACTATTTGTTGTTTTTATTCACCAAGCTAGGCTATTGTACCAGGTATTCTGGATCAACATGATCCCTTCAGGTCCGCTTGGGATGGGTGGTGACCTGCTGCAATTTACATCACCTCCATGACCAGACTTGGAACCAAAACCAGCCCTGTTAAAATGTTTAAAAAATGCACCACACTGGGTTCTAAAGGGGATGTAACAAGTCTGCCTGACCCTCTCCACTGCAGTTTAGTGCAATGCTCCTCTCAGAAGCTTTTTTAAGAAATGTATTTCTCAATGGTGCATACTACAGCACAAATGCTCAAAAATATGGTATAAGCGCTTTAAAAGCCATGGCAGCCTATCCAGCCATAAATGCATCCCACTGCCCAGCAGCCCACCAGGAAACTGCCTTTATGATCGGTCTGGAGTCTGCCAGCTATTTTCAACAAAACTCTTTTTGCAGCGGAGTTCTCTCACATCCTTAGTGACGCATTCCTAGCAGAGAATCGACAGTGTGGGGCTCTCCTAATTTAATAAAGTAAACTCTTTAGCCATTCAGTGTGCATGCCCTGTGAGTTGGCCATGTTGGAACAGTGGGGGAAGTAACGCAGGGCACAGGTTTCCCAAGTGTGGAGAGACACCAGGGGCCATATTACAAAAGCGTCCCGGAGCACTTTGGTATTACAGAAGGGGCCTCAGATGCTTGTGCGCCCCCTTCTGTAATACCAATAGCGCCAGTGCCAGTCGCGGCTAGCAATAGTCGTGGGTGGGGGGGGCGCGCGGGGGATCACGAGTGGGGGGTTAAAATAAAAAGAAAACTTACCTGACCTTGTACCGCGCCGCCACTGCTCCTGGGCCGGGTCCCACGTTTTCCTGTTCCTAAACACGAACAGGCATGTTCCCTCCTCTCCCGTAAGCCAATCACAATGCTGCAATGGCAGCATTGTGATTGGTGCAGACAGCGCCCAGCCGGGTGCCTGTTGGGAGGCCATTTTCTCTATTTAGCCTGAATGCAGCATACATAGATAAAATGTAGAGTGCGCATGACTGGTTTTGTTGGCCCCAGAGGACAGACCAAACAGTCAGGGTACTCAGAGTGGTGCAAGCCACTCCTCCCCGACCCGCCCACCCACCCGCCCCCAACCAGGCATACCCTCCCGCCCACCCCCTACCAGGCATACCCTGCCTTCTGCTTTCTCGCAGCACGAGATGCAGAAACATAAAATGGTATTTAAAATACCATTTTATGTTTCTGCTTCTCACACTGCGAGAAAGCAGTGGGGCGGCGCTCCTCCGCCCTAATGGAGCAGCCGCCCCTGGCTGGCACCAGTGCTATCATCAGAGGGCGTTCCCTCCCCCATCCGTATTACAGATGCAGGCTCAGAGGCAAAGAAGCTGTCATGAAGCGCATTGACAGTGCGCCACCTAATGGCAGCCTTCTGGAGAGGGGAAAAGGGGGTCTCTCGAACTCGAACCCTGCAGACATCCCTAGGCAGGCAGGTGCAGTTACTCACTGCACCCGCCTGCAGGGGAATCTCTAATCCCCCTTCAAAGTGCAGACGGGTTCCCACCTGCACTATGAAACACTGAGTGGCTCCAAAGCAGCCGCTCATTTTTTCACATGAATGCCCTGCCCCCAGGGCAGTGCGAGTTTGCAGCAG
This sequence comes from Triturus cristatus, assembly GCF_964204655.1. NCBI lineage: Eukaryota > Metazoa > Chordata > Amphibia > Caudata > Salamandridae > Triturus > Triturus cristatus. The sequence goes on from NC_140583.1 coordinate 982,307,319, forward strand.
CCCTGGGGGCAGCACATTCATCCTAATGCGGCACATTTTCCTTGTTTGCACCAGGCGCACCTTTTAAAAGATGTGCCCGGCGCAAACAAGGAAAATGAGCCATATGTATGATATGGCCCCAGGTCAGTTAGTTGCTTTAGGTGAGAGAAGATCGCTGACCTGTAATGTGCGAGGGAGGTTGATGCTCAGAACATGTAGCACAGGTCAGCGTCAAGCATTAGGCCGTGGGGGCAGTTTGCATTTGTGGAGTGTATTCTGCCCCATTCTTTGTCAACAAGTGTTTTTTGTCTAGGTCTGCTTCCCATTTGTCGCTCAGGTTCGTGAGGGCCAATTTACTGAGGTATGAAAGTGTCCTCAATAGCCAAGTGATGAGGTGGTTACTGGTTCTTAGTGTATGCAGATATTTGAGGAGCGCATAGGATGAGGGCTCAGCGTTGGTAATGTGCCATGAGGCACGGTGCGCACGGCAACAGCATAGTGTATGAGAAAATGACCTCGCTAGACTTCACAGCATTCCAGAGTCGTGATGCCCCCCTAACTGCCATTCTCCAAGCACCAATGTCAGCATCGGTCCCCAGCTGCCTGGGGAGCCCCATAGTGGTATGGCAGAGGCGTAGGAAATCATCAATTTGGTGATCCGTAGACTTCTCCTGCAGCATCGGAACACAATGCGGAGAAGGCAAGGTGTGGTGGGAGCTTGGTTTGGATCATATGGAAGAGGTGAAGCCCACAGTCCAAGCTCAAGGGCGGAGAAGTTGAGGCAGTGTTGTCTAGATGGTGCTCTGCAAACCAACGGAACACCGACTGAAGCTGGCATGCTAAGTAGTAGTGTTCATAGTTGGGGGCCCAAATCCTCCCCTCATTATGGGTGAGATAAGTTTCATCAGTGCCACTCTACAACGGCCCGCTCTCCGGTTAATGCACCAAGAATGGTATTTAAAGAATGGTAAAAGGAGGGGTGGTAAGAGAGGGAGATTGGTGCAATAACACAGCAGGCGTGGCAAGATGATCATTTTTGATAGTGCCACTCTGCCAGCCAAAGAGAGAGAAAGGGTGCACCAGGCAGTCTGGCCATGAATGGCAGCCACTGCTTTGCCAAGGTTACTGTCCCGTAGGGCCTTCTCCTCATCGCAGACCTGAATTTCTAAATAGCGAAACGTTTGCGGCTGCCTAAGCAGCCACCCACCTCCTACATTCACACCAGGATCGTCCATGATGGGTCGCAATGTGAAGAGGCGCAACTTCTGCCAATTTACACAGAGACCAGAGACCTGGGCAAACTCAACGAGGGTGTCCGCGATGGCAGGTAGGTTTGCCTGTGCATCACAGACGTACAGCTGTATATTTTCCGCATTAGGAGAAACCGTGTGGCTGCAGTTGCTGAGCGGGATTCCTCATGCTGCCCCATCCTGTGATGGCTGATAGGCACAGGTTCTACAGCGAGCAAAGAGAAGGGGGGGCAGTGGGCATCACTGCTCACTGACCCCACAAATGTGGAACACAGGTGATATCAATCTTCCCATTTGAACTCTCACCAGGGGCGCATCATACAGAAGTTGGATCTCCTGCAAGGTCCGATTATCCAGGCCAACGTTTGTGCAGATAGAACAGATAGCTTCAATATAAGAAGTTGAACGCCTTTTCAGGTCAAGCACAAGGCAGGCTACAGGAGGCCAGGACCTGGGGCTCGCCTCGAGAATTCTGAAAATGTTACGACTTGTTCCTGCTCTGCACAAACCTGATCGGTCTGCACTAGGCTCGGGATCAGAAAGAGGAGCTGCTCAGCTAATATTTTGCTGAGAATTTTAATAATCAGTGAAAAGAGATGTCAAATAAATACCTTTGCCAGGTTTAGAAATGGATATTAGAATGGCTTTCCGAAGAGACTGTAGATAGTGGTCCTCCGCTATTGCCATATTATGGAGTCATTCCAGGCGGGAGGAAGGAAGGTTAACGTAAGTCTTGTAAAATTCAACAGGGAGGCCATTGGGCCTGGAGCCTCACTGGCAGCGAGAGAGCAGATTGCCTCTGTGATCTCCGCAGATGTAATTGGAAGAGCTTGCGTGCGTCGCTGGCCTAAAGTACCCTGGGGTAGAGGGAGGTCTTTGAAGAAGGCCATTAAGTCATTGAGGTGGGTTCTAGGCTGAGGCTATAGAGTCTCGTGTGATGCATAGTGAAGGCCTTGTGTATGTCTGCCTAGGTGTGAGTGAGTGTATCTCGTGTGAGGCATGGTGTGGGCTGGACTGAGGGTTTGTGAGTCTGTCTGAGCAACCACACAAGGAGAGCGCTCAATTTATTGGCTTCTGTGCGGGTCTGGCAGTGTGCGTGGCCCAATTGATGCATCTTACTCGGTTCATCAGTTCGGGGTGTTCAGTTTGTGCTGCCAAGAGCGTCTCTCAGTCTGTGTCGCTCAGCGGTGCCTTGGTGTCTAAGCGGAGCAGTGCTTGAGTTCTCTTTCCAGCGTTTTATAGGCCCCAACCACTGAACCAATAGAGGCTCCCATGATCATAACCTTAAAGGCGTCCCATTCGACTTCCCCATACAAAGCAGTGCAATCATTGTGTGCAAAGTAAGAGGAGCTCTGATCGTGGAGGTCAGCACGGAATGCCTGGTCCTCAATTAAATCAGAGGCCTGCAGCCAAGGGCATATGATAAGACACTTTCTGGCCCAAGTAGTCTGTTTGCGAAAAGGACAGACTGAGAGAGCCTGAACAGACATTTCCATCGAGGCATACATGCAGGTCATCAGGGGAGGAGTAAAAGCAGCATACCTGAGTTAGTGGGTAGCGTTTGTACCAAATGTCCTCTAAGTGCAAGTCTTTGAGCCAGCATTTCAAGTACGAAGCGCATCTTATCGCCAAGATGTGGGGCAGTGGGGGAAATGAGCAGCCTAGGGTGGTTTCCAAGACACAGTTAAAGTCGCCTCCCAGTATCCATGACACTCCAGCCCAGTGGGTTATTACACCAGTCAAAGAATGCTATCTGTTTCGTGTTGGGAGCTTATATGCTGCCTATCACCAACATTTATCTGCCGAGGGTGCCCTCAACAAGTGCTTATCTGCCCTATAAGTCGAGCTCCCATTTGCGATGTCGGAACAGAACCCTCGCTCTAACCCACACCAGGGCCCCCTGGGCAAATGCAGAGTAGCTCGCGGAGAAGAGTTGGCTGCACCAGCATCTCTGGAGCATGCTAATTTCAAGCTTGTTCATGCGAATGTGAGGCATGCCAGCTTGGTAAGGGGTGCAGCAAAATAAACAAGCATTGGCATAGCCAATAGGTCTCGCCTTTGGGACCTTATAAGTGTTTAGCCATGCAACAGTTGCATAACTAAATACTTATAAGGTCCCAAAAGCGAGACCTATTGGCTATGCAAAGCGGCCGTGAAAGTTAAAGTGATCGCGATCGGGATCATGATCAAACATCAAAGCGGCTGTGCGGCCGCAAAAGTGAAAGTAATTGCGGTAAAGCGCGCGCGCCCGCGCTCATGCACTGTGGCTCTAGGCTGGCCTGGTAGCACTTTTTGGAGCCCTCTCAATAAGTCTCGCCAGACCAGCGCATGCGCTGGGTCAGGCGAGACCTAAAAAGGAGGAGAACACTAGGGGCAGAGGGCAGCTGGCTCTCCATCCAAACATCATACAACAATCACTGAATATAATTGGGGGGGTGACTAGCGTCGAATAGCAAGATGAAATTGTGCCAGTAACCTTTTGGCTGTAGCGTGCCGGGAGCGAGAGGCTGCACAGACGAGCACGCGGGAGAGAGGTAGCGAAGGTGGAGATTAGGGCCCTCAAGTGAGGGGGCCATACGTGGTGCAATTGGAGAGAGAGGGGCTGGGAGGTATGCGGCAAGAGGTAGCATTCAACCCTCTCACCCCAATCCCCCCACTCACACCATGGAAATCATATCTTTTGTGGATTGACGTCTGTAGGAGATGGCAATCCCAGCATCAAAAGACAGGAGATGGAAGAGTCTGTGCCGCTGGCAGACTCATGCAGTGACAGCATGCACGGCAGGCCAGAGCTGCAGATAGCTGATGCGGCATCCGAAGCTGACCCTCGGTTCTCCTCCCTTTGTTACCGGAGGGGCTCAGGCTCACCAGGGCATGTTTCATGTGGTGCATTTAAGAGTGGTCCCATCTGTAATGTCATTTGCGCAGGGAGGTAGCTGCTGGTGGGGGTGCCGAGCAGAGTCCTGAAGTTTTTCCACCCAATGCCAGGTAGCTGCAGGGACGTAAAAAAAAATATGATCTGTTGGTGTGCACTATTTGGAGCCTGGCAGCAAGCAAAAGAGAAGAGGTGAGGTTTAAGTCACTGTGTTTGTGTTTTACTGCTGGTATAGTATGAATAAAACATCACATGGGTGGACAGTTTACAAGCCTCCTTCAGTACTTTCGTCTGGTCTCTGTAGTGGAGAATCCAAGCCATCAGTGGTCAGGGTGCGGATCCTGGAGGCGGTCTCCGTACAGGAATTTTGTGTGCCCGTTCAGTGGAGAAAAAGTGTGAGACTTTGTTTGCCGGCATAAAGATTTAAATCCAGGTTTCTAGGTAAAATGCATTTTGGCCCTTTGCCCTCTCCGCCAGCCCCACTTTTCAAATGTTGTTTCTGTGGTATCGTCCTTCTGCATCCTCCATGAGCTCCTCAAGGTGGCTTAGTCGATCACGCTGGTCCGTGACCTGTCGTCGCACGTCTGCCATCTCCGGCTACAGTTCTGTGAGTGTCTTCTCCGAGTGCGTGACTCTATCAGAGAGTTTCCTTTGATCTTCATGGAGCAAGCCAAGGACCACTGCAATAGCATCAATTTTGTACTTCAATGACATTTTGGTGTGTTCTATGGTGCCCAGGATGGGCTCAAGTTCCCCTGCAGTATCGGCTCTTGTGAATTCTGTTGTGGTGGACCTGCTCGACATCCCCGGCGTCTGCACCACAGCTACAGAGTAGAGATTCCCCATTGTGTCAGGAGGAGGGGGTGATGAGAGTGAAGCTTTGCAGTTGGGCCTCTTAGAGGCAGGTGAAAATCTCGCCTGTAACACAAACAGCTAGTGTGTATGGAGAATACACTTGCCTCCCGTGTTGCAGGGGATGGGCTCAGAGTTAAGTGTCCAGCGCTTAGGAGTGAAGAAGATGCATGATGCAAAGGGACATGTATGGCCAAAGTAGTGGTGCAACAAGCAGAAGGTGCATCATGCCGGGGGGGGGGGGGGAGGGTCATAGCCCCAGGGACGACTGGAAGCCTGCAGCCCACATGTAATGCCTGGTGTTCTCGTCTCACCCCCCAGGGAGCGTGCGAGTGGCAGGACCGGGTTCACTCTCTAGTGTAGGACTGCCTCTTGAAGCAGCCCCCATCTACGAAGACCGCAGGCATCAACGATCGCGTCAGTAGTGCGGGCCCCAAGGGTGCACAGTGAGGCCAAAACAAGGTTGAGGACTGGCTGTGGTGCACAGCTGTTCACGTTGATGGCCCGCCCGTGGACTATGCCGAAATTGTGATGCTCTTTCGTGGTAGTCAGGGTGGTTGTTGATGGTTATAAGATGGTGATCAGTCAAGTATTGTGGTATGATGTCTGTGTTAAATATGATTAGACTCAGTTAATTATCTAAACAAGTGTGCATCCCTTTACTTGAGTGCTTCAATGAGAGCATGCTAAAATGGTTGATGAGATTGGTGATAAAAGTGGACAGTAGGTGGCCAGTCAAGATGTTGAAGTGTGAAGACCAGGTTGTTGTTTGAGGAGACAGTTAAGTTCCAGTGATGTTTAAAAATATCATCTTAAAAATTATTGGAGGATTTTTTTATTTAAATCTGACAGCATTTGATGGAGATGGCTGGTGTTGGCAGAATTTGGTAACTAAGCCTTTGAAAGATTTATGGGGAGTTATTGACAATGTGACAATGAGTCATTATTTCATTTTTAACCGACTCGTCTACTTCCCCATATAACTCTAATGGTATGCTTTAGGCAGGAGGAAGCATGGATTTTGATGTCTCTGGCTTTCATGAAGTCAAAGGTTTCCTAGACTAAGAAGTAATTAATGTAGTTGATAATGACATGCCTGGGTATAGGCATTATTGTATTTGGCCCTCTCCGCAGGGTTCGTTTTTGTTGCTCATAGAACTTTACCACGCCTAACCAGTTCTTAAGTGCTTGTGTTCTCTCCTTTAAACGTGGTGAAATTGGCTTACACCCAATTGGCGCATTTAATTTGCATGTAATCCCTAGTAAAGAAGTACTACAGGAACCCAGGACATGTGAATTAAATGCTGTTAGTGGACCTGTAGCACTGATTGTGCCACCCTCTTACGAAGCCTTTGAAACAGGTCCCAGGCCTGTCATTGCAATCGTTGTGTGCAAACTGCCATTTTGACCTGGCAAAATATACCTTTTTGCAAGGTCGAAAGCTTCCATTTTAATACATATATGACACCCGCTAGTGTAGACGTAGACACTAAACAGCCCAAAGGGCAGGGTGTGTTGTATTAAAAACGTTGGACATGTACATTCAAGTTTCTTATGTCCTGATAATGAAAAACTCTCAAATTAATTTTTCACTACTGCAAGGTCTACCTCACCCATAGGATAACAGTTGGCGACATTTTGGTGGCTGCAGCCTGTTTCCTGGGTCATATGACCAGGTGTAGTTGACAGTTGGCCTTTGTGTATTCCTTTCAGACAGCATCACAATAGAGGGTCTGGCTGTTGGCAGGATTTGCCATTTCTGGCAGGTTGGGGGGGGGGGGACTGTCACCTACCACACTTGCACATCAAAGGCACTGACTCAGCTCACACACAAAGGACTTCACACTAGGCTATTGTGCCCCCAGACAGACTCAGACCATCACAGGGAGGCAGAAAATTCCAGCCACCTCTGAAGGAGGAAAACTCCAGAAGCTTCTCCTACTTCAGAGGGGACTGCACTTATGAAAATAGGACTCTCAGACCCACTCTTCAGTACACTCTGTGACCTGTGGTACTACAGAAGAAGGACGCCCTGTTGCCCTGCTGCTTGAGGCCTGCCCTGCTTGCTGAGAAGGAAGACTGGACCTGCTCTCTTTATCCCAGGCTGAAGTGACTCCAGCTGACTTACCTCCTGTTCTGAGCTACATGGACACAACAATCTCCAGAACCCCCGCCCCCTCTGTAACTCTCTAGCTTACTGGACCTGTAACTAGACCTGCCTGAGCTCTCCTGGCCTCTGCTGGAGTGAGTTCCAGATCCCCAAGATTTGCCTACCAGGTCCTGGGCCCTTGGTGTGGCATCAGTTGAGCTCTTCCCTGAAGAAAAGGAGAAATCCTGAAGTTTTGGGCCTTCACAGGAGTGAATGGTCCCATTCAAGCCAAACTGTGGCAGCCCACACCACCCGCCAACGCGAAGCTCTGGTAAACCTGACTCTTCATGGCACAGCGTCTTAACTCTACAGCGACTGCCAGTGAAGATTGGCAGCACGAGATCTGCACTTCACGTTACATTATTGACAGCTCTCTATGACTGCCAATGAGAAGCTCCAGCAATGACCATTCACAACCCCTAACAGGATCTTCGGGTTACAGCATCAGCTGTCCATGACGCCTAGCGTGCATTTCATGCTCCAGCGATGACCATCGCGATGCTTTCCCTGCTCCTCACGGCCTCCTCCGCCATGAATGGAACTCTTCGCACTGGACTTTAGAAGGTTACTTTTTCAGCGGGTTACCCTGGTTTCTGTATCTGGCCTGTGCTCCTTCGTGGTATGCCTGAACTTTTGACTTTCACCCAGTCTTGCATGACCAGATAACTGCGAGTGGCATGTTGTGCTTTTAGGCACTATTCTTACTTTAAATGTTTGAAATTGCATATCCCCTGCTCTACTGATTGGATTTTTGTTGCTTTGGTGTCAAATAATTTATTATATTTTACACTATTTTTCTAAATTTGGGTGCGATTTTTCTTTTATTGTGTTTTCACTTTATTCCTGTTTGTGTGCCTCACAAATAGCTTACACATTGCCTCTAAGTTAAGCCTGACTGCTTTTATGCCTAGCTACCAGAGTGTTAACTACTGGTTAAGTTACTGGCTTTTGTGATTTACCCTGACAAGAATTGTGACTGGTGCTTGAGAAGGGCTCACACTCCCCACAACCAACAACCCAATTTCTCACAAGATGTAGGCCTCTAATTGCTATTCAAAACAAATATTATGGATAGGTTTGGTGGTTTATTGTATTTCATAGTAGTCATGTGATGGAGTTGAGTTGTGGATAGCATGGCAGGTTGTATGCGAGTTGTGCATCTCAATACAGTGAATGTGTGTGCAAGTGTTGGATGATTGATCTTGATTGATGTGACCCCCCTTGTGACGATATTTGCTATGATTATTAGTGTTTTATTTCTGTCATGGGACTGATCAATAGTGAGTAAATAGAAGCAGAGTTTATGTTAAAGTTTCTCTGATGAGGTTGTTGGATCTGGCAGTAGGTGTCTCATTTGCTGTCACTTTTACTGTGTGAGGGTGGGTTGTTTAGCTGCAATGTTATTTTCTTTGCATTGTGTCCTTATTGATGGTGTTAGTCATTCAAGTAAGGTCATGGATGGGCGTGAATGTTGTTTGAGGTGGTTTGATTAATATGTGTGTTCATTGAGGCTGGTGGTAGTTTGATGTGTTTGCTGGGAGGCTACATGTATTGTTTGAGACTGGAGAGCAGTGTTTGTTCTTATGAGTGCACTTCTATTACAGTGTGTAGGTTTAGGGATGTTTGGAGTGTGAGATTGAACATGGAGGGGAATGCTGTGTGTTGAATGTGTGTGCAGTTTGGGCTCCTTTGCTTTCGAGCTCTGGACTATTTTTAGAGCTGAAATGAATGTGTCCGTTTTGCATGAGCTGTGTTCTTTATACTGTATTTGTGGTCGAGTGGTTTGCTTTGATCATCAAACTCTAGTGATCTAGACTGTCTGCACTGTGTGACAGAAACTGATACCCCTTGCTAATTCCCCTACTGAAACTATGGCTGGACACAGTGTCTTAACGCAAGGGAACTCTGGGCAGTTGCTCCGGGGCCCCATGAACATAGGGTCCCATGCAGACCACAATTTAACACAAATTTTCCGTTAAACATTTTTATTCCTATGAGTGGTTGTGTAGGCAGGACCCAGTGCACTGCTTTGCCTGGGGGCCTATAATGTTGTCAAGACGGCCCTGGCTGTATGCCGCGTCTGATTGAAGATGTCTGTATTCAAGAATTGAATATTTTGCTACTGTAGTTTTCCACGCTGATGGTAGTCTTTTTTTATGGGATGCCTGGAGCAGGGGATTTTATTGAGCCCACGTCTGAAAGATGGTAGCTATGTTGGCTGTGAGTGCAAAGGCGATGCCAGGAATTCGATGAGCCCCCAGGCAGAGCTCGGATGGCTTTCCTGGACTCATCTCACTGTCCTGTTGCAACATGACTGCTCTGAGTATGCTCGAGAACATTCTGAAAGAGTTTAAACAATGGCAAGGTGGAAGCCGGTGCTTTGTGTTTTACACACATCGTGCATGCATCTAGTTGGCATTTAGTGAGCAGGCCATGGTGTCTCTTGCTGGAACTTTCAAGTAATCAACCCTCTTCATCTATCTTGTAGGTGGAACAATGCTGGGATCCCGGAGCCGCCATTTATGTTGTGACGTCATTCTACATGAACCTCAAGGGGCCACACCGCTTCACAACAGGTTTGGCACATTTCAGTATTTGTTAGCCATTTTGTGCGTGCAAATCGGCACTTGTGGGCGACTGCAGAGCCCCATGTTCCAAATGATGGTGTGAACCCTCAGAGGCCCACACCATATGCATCTCCATGTCCATGCGCTTTATCCACTGTGCCCCAGTCAAAAAGCGGCCATGTTGCCATCGCTTGGTGCCATGTACACCATCAGCCCTGTACCCACAAAGATCATAGAGGATTTATTAATTAAATATATAAATATACAAAAAATATATATATTCAACAATTTCTCCCATCTCCATATCATCCCACTGTAACAGGAGTTGGGAAATCTAAAAGCACGTTCTCTTATCACTTAATGCTTTTTCAGGTTCACTGGCTCCTAAGAAAGTTTGAGGTATACCCTCTGTGTCCAACCAAAAAAATAAAATAAAAAAAGTGGAATGCATTTGGTCACCTGTACCCATTTTCAGGAGAGCCTTGCACTCTTGCATCCACATTGACTCTGTGCGGTCTCACAAAGCCTCATCACAAGTGTCTCAGACTGGTTGCTACCATGTCATTGAGTTGGGTGAACTTGCAGAGGGCCTCGTTGGAAGGAAGAGTTACTTTTAGCACCTCTGTGATAGTGGATGGTGTGCATTTGACCAACTCCCACAAAAAGATTGAATTTGTTTGGTTACTCTGCACGCATGTCTCCCCAACAATTGTGTGTTCGAATGGGACTGATTAATCTCACTGGGAAGAAAAGTTATTTTTTATTCTTGGACTGTTTTGAAATGTTTTATTTTCTGTGAAAAGAGGCAGATTTGTTTGACTCTCAGGATTCGTTTACCAAGGTTGCTCTATTTTGGAAGAGCCTGTAACTCTATATTGATTGATTCTTGGTCCAGAATGATCTCCTGCCATGCAATGACGTTGAAGACCGGGTTGACCTTGAAACTAAGTGGTAGTGCCCTGCACTGTGGTGAGTGTGGTCTGCGATCCCCCCTGGGGGTGGTGACATCACTTGATTAGCAGCTGAGTAGCATTGTCAGCCTTGAAGGGGCAATGTGATCTTTTCATCTCAGAAGAGGAGCCAGTCGATTTGTGCCGCAAGGGACTGTTGCTTCCAGCTCATGACGATAATGATGGCGGTGGTGCATGCGAATGAAGTTGGTGGTTATGGATTCCAGAGGTGCATGTCTCATGAGCTTGCACTAGCCAGTCAGTCAGTCAGATTAACACCTTATCGCAAATTCTTCATAATTATGCTATGTCATTTTTAGTCTAACCCGTAGACTGGTTGTAGGCTGCCTGGTTGTTTGTCGTGTAATGTGGTGATGTTGTGTGAAAAGGGAAAAGAGGAGTCAGCAGATTCAACGCTTTGTTCATGGATTGATGGTGTGTTATGTTTGCACAACACAGAGTACTACCTCATTTGTATTACTCACAGTATACAATAGGCTGCTGTGAAATTTGCAAAGATATTAAGGGGGGAAATTAATTAAAATGGGACACGATGCAGCAATGCAACAACTGAAAAAACAATGTTAAACCTACTATATATAACATAATATACTAAGATATGGTGATGTTTTTCCTTCCCCGAGTGCTGGTGCACTTATGTTGCTAGGTCGCAAGGCACAAACCCTTGCACCATAAGGCAACAACATCACGCGTTCTGTCCAGAATAGGTTTTGTACTAGAAGGATAGCCTTCCAGGACAAAACTATGCTTTAATACTTTTCCCACTTTGGATGTGTGATGTACAATTCAGCACTTGTGCAACGTTTAAAAACTGTAAAAAATTGAGTTCATAGTTGAGGGGGTGACTAACCAACCGAAGTAATAGTCACATTCCTTTACAATGTAAACCCTTGAAGTCACTAATTTAAACTGAGCTTAACCCCCTGGTTGCTCTGAAAGAGGGCAGACAGGCTTAACTTAGGGCAATGTGTAAAGTATTTATGCAGTACCAAAATGGGTCCTGCAGATGTCGTAAAGTCGAAAATGTTTCAAAGTCACAGGTCTTCAGGGGTGGTAGAAGAAGTCCAGTCAGACACAGCCAAGGGTTCCAGGACCTCAGAAAACAAACAGTTATTGGGGGTCAGGACTCACGCCAGCGGTGGCCTACAGCAGGGTCCTGGGCAGGACCAGTTGCAAATGGTCAGCTGGGCTGTTGTAGGAAAGGCCTCTTGTAACTTGTTGTATAGCTGTATTGTGAACAGTAGGTCAGTGTTATGACCATTTGAGTGCACCACTTTCCCCTGGGTACAAGAGGGAGCAAGTCCAATCTTTCCTGGCTCCTCCCAGGTCACAGGCAACAGGTCCAGTGTTCTTATGTTCATCCTCAAGTCTAGAAAACATTCTGAATAGGGTGACATGGGATGCCACATTTATGCCTGGCACTAGCTAGTTTGGTGGGAGTGACTCCTGGCCGTCCCCTAAATAATGGGGTAAAGGTTCCCACTGATAACATGTGGGAAGGTACAGGGCACCAAGTAGTTAAGTTTAACTCTTCTTTATTTAAGTACAGCGTTATCAACCACATCCATCTGTGTCTGGTCCGGGCTCTAACCTCCTCTCTGTTTGAATCCTAACATTCCTATCTGGAGCTTTCAATGCTCAAACATTCGAGAACCTTGCATGACCACTACAGTGGCCATGGTACCACATACCACACACCTCTCCCCATTGCTACAACAAAGCAGTTAAAGCCCTAAACAGATTTTTCTAAATAACGAAATCTAATACATCATTGCCAAAGACAACAGCTTGATGTTTGGCAATATATACATTGCAAGAAGGTTCAAAATTACACAATATCCTGGAGGTGTGTCGGTCTCCTACTCGTGCACAAACTTTTCCTTGGGATAGTTTGCAGATCATCAGCAATCCTAGAATCCAGGGAGCAAGACACTAACTCGTCCTTAGAAGCAGAACCACTGAGAATATATTCAGTGTTAGCAGGAGGACCACTCGTATGTCCAGAGTTGGCAGCACAACCACACAACCTCACACTCTTTTGCAATCAAACCCATCCATCTGTGTCAGGTCCCAGCTCTATCCTCCTTGCTGTTTAAATCCTAACATTCCTCTCTGGAGCTTTGCATGCTAAACCCTTCCAGACCCTTACATGACCACTACAATGGCCATAGTACGACGTACCACATAACACTACCCACTTTTACAGCAAAGTCTCTCTCCCTTACTACAGACAATCCCACAGTGCCCCTCTTTGTCTGATTCCAAGATGGTAAAGCCATTTCCCCACATGCAGAGCCTGTGTGCCCACCCTGAGGTGTGACCAGGGTAATGAACAGCCCCTCCTCTGTGATCACTTCAACCCAGTTCTGGGGGCAGATCCTCTCCTACTTGGACTGGTGACTGCCTGAATGTCAGAACAGAAGAAAGGGCTTGTCCAGGTGTCATCTAACAACTGCCAGTGAAAGGAGAGGCCCTTTTGAAGTAAATGATGTTCCTGGGCACAGCCCATATGGTTGCCCTCTCACAGAAACAAAAACACCTCCCCACGCTCAGGCCTTTGTCTCTGCTCTGGTAGTGGTTTTCCCACCTCATCAGGGTGTGAGCATTCAAAGGGCTGCAGCTGGAGGCTAATATAAATTAGCCTTCAGAGGATTTAAGCAGAGAAAATATAACTTTGTAAAAGTTTCTTTCCCTTGATATTTATGAAAAATCTAATGTCACATTAAATTGGGCTTTTGGTCGATATTAAAATAAGTTTTTGGATCATTTTTCTAGCTAGTCCCTACCCTGAGATAGCAGAATTAGTATGTAGTGTTGCTTTGCAGTGTTTCTTTATGCCCCACTCAGACTCCCTACAGTGGCTTATGAGCGCGAGTCACTGTAAGGACATATTAATATTAAATTTCTTCATGCCCACTTTTTAATACCATGCACTCTGCCTTGTGGGGCTAGAAGGCCTACTTGGGGGTGACTTATTTATTTTTAAAAGGAAGATTTTGACCTGTCAAAAGGGTTTATTTGGAAAGGTCGAACTGCAGTTTTTACACTGCTCCAGTCAGGCTACAATGTTTGGGCTGAATCCATGGTTACACTGCCACTGGATTGGAGGGCACGCACAATAGATACTTCAGTCCCCTAGTGGCATTTAACTTACAGGCCCTGGGCACACCTTGTATCATATTCTAGGGACTTATAGGCAAGTTAAATATGCCAATGCAGAGTATACCAATTCAACTATGTCAAAGCAGCAGTAGTGCGCCAACACTTCCCTTGTTTAGGCATTGCAGTATTGCAACAAAGGGTTTTCTAGCATGCAAAGGACACAGCGTCCTTTGCATGCTAGAAAACCCTTTGTTGTAATACTGCTTAATGCAACTACCTTTTTTGAAGATGTTTAGGCCTGATGGCTACCTGCGATGATGTAGTCCAGTCATCTTCTCATATGAGAACTACTCAATGAGGAGTGCTAACGAAAACTATTTTATTTTGATTTAGGATAGCAGAGATTCCTGGCACAGTAATTAACAGGCAATAACATTGGAAACTGAATGTCACTCCCTCTCTATCTCGGGAAGAATAGAACAGGCATTAGGAGCTTGCTGCACAGACAGAAATCATGTTCATTAACCCAATAAGCTCAATATTCCGAGAACTGTGAATGTGTGCAACTTCAAACAAGCATATGTTGCAATGGCCCAATTAGAAGGCTGAAAATGTACCTTAGGTCAACAGTCAGGCAGGAGCCTATTTCTAAAGATGGATTAAAAAATATTTCATGAGCTCATTGTAATTTCAAAGTTAGAAATCATAAAAAGGGTAATTTCCTGGAAATCCCACGGCAAAAATTGATTCTGAAGTGCTTTGTACTAACATCTGTAGAAACTGCTTTTTAGGTCAAAGCCTACCACTGCGCTGTCTGGTTTGCTAACGACATTTGGGGGACGTTAGGAAAGCTTCCCTGGGAATGCATTCCCCCATTGCTTACCATTGTTTTTGTGGTTTGTAACTCACATTTGCTTGCATTCTATTTGCTGGCTTTATTGATTTTAGGCTGTCTATCTTAAGTTTGTCTCTTCCCTTGCCCAAATCCTATTTACTGTATTCTTATATCAGTGCTGAATTCCTGTAAACATGCCTTTAAATCATTTTCTTATCATGTCACATTTGCTGTGCCTTCAAAGACCGGGGTGAAATGTCAGGCTCAGTCTTTCAGAGAGCTTGGTGTTTAGTTTTCTTTCTCTGACTTCAAAGTGAGAAGATTTATGAGGCATGCCTGCTGGGTACCCCATGTGAGACAGAAAGGGTGTAGGATGTTATTTTTTCTAGCTGGCTACTCAGGGTGTGCTGTATGATGTTTTTTTTCTAGCACAAAACTAAATTTAAATGTCTGTAAATGAACTGTGCAGATATTTCAGAATATAGAAAGCGCAAATAAAGCAATTTTTTTTATTATTCTGAAATGTGGTGGAAACAAATATTTTAATATGACTAAAACAAATCAATACACTAGGTGATGACATTTCCATACATTATCGTTTGTGCGCTGTATACTTTTATCAGTAAAACTGTATGTCTGTGCAAATGCAATGGTCATATCAATTGAATATGTGTTGTCTGTAGTGGCACTGTGCTACCCCACCGTGCATACTCCACTTAACCCCACTCCACTCCACTCTGCACCACCCCACAACACTGCACTCAACTCTGCACCACTCCACAGTTTGCGACTTCACCCTGCAACACTACACTCTACTCTGTACCACTCCACTCGACGCCTCTCTAGTCTATGCCAATGCACTCTACCTCGCACTACTCTACTGTGCACCACTGCACTCTACAACACTCTACTCTATGCCACTGCACTCTGCGTCAATCCACTCTCATCTACTGTGCACCACTGCACTCTACGCCACTTCACTCTACTCTGAAACAATCTACTCTACAACCACTCTATTCCACTCTATGCCACTCCACTCTATGCCACTGCAATCTACCCTGCGCCACTCCGCTCTACCCCACTGCAGTCTACGCCAATGCACTCTACACCAATGTACTCTACATCACTTTACTCAAAACCAATACACTCTATGCCAACCTACTTTGCAGCACTGCACTGTACGCCATTATAGTCTACAACACTCTACTCGACACCACTGCACTCTACGCCACCCTACTGTACACCATTGCACTCTGTCACTTTACTCTGCACCACTACTCTACACCAATGCACTCTACACCATTGTATTCTGCAACACTCTACTTAGCAACACTTCACTCTCTGCCACTGAACTCTGCACCACTCTGCTCTGTCGCTGCACTCTACTCTATGCCACCCTGCTGTACTCTTCGCCAGTCTACTGCACTCTACTCACTATACTCTGCACCAATCCACTGTACGCTACTGCACTCTACATCACTGAACTCTACATAACTGAACTCTACATAACTGCACTCTTGACACTGTACTGTGCAACAAAGCACTCTCAGCCACCAAACTCTGTGCCACTCTACTGTATGCCACTGCACTCTACTCTGCACCAATCAACTCTACGCCACTCTACACCAATGCCCTCCACACCACTACACTCAGTGCCACTCTACTCTGCAATCACTCTACTCTATGGCGTAACGAAACTTGAGTACATGGAGGCGCCCCCATGCTCTGGACCCAGTCAAGTCAGAATCAAACAGACAAGTGTTGAACGTACATTTTAAACTATAATGAGCATTAATCAATGCTTATTTGATTCTCTTTGACTTTAACCGAGGACAAAAATAATGAGAGAGAGCTCTTCAGACATGTTGTCCCTCACGAGCCGAGGAAACTCTAGAACTATCTGGACTTTAAAAGGGTGTTATTTGTATTTTGTTAAACCACTGCTTGACAGCAATTTAGGCCTTTTTTCCTGGTGTGTTAGCGCTGAGAGGCCATTCTGGTACAGTACTGCTTTCTAAAAAATAAATACGACGGATACATTTTAAATAAAGACTGAGAAGGCAAACTCAGCACATTTGATGAGCTCTGCACCCAACGTTGTATTTACTTGATTTGGCCCACCTTAGTTACTCCTTAAAGGTTCAAAATAGGTACAAATTAACACATTTTTCAGTCGCAAGCTGCAGATTTTTCTCTAAGTTTTGGAATAGGCAATTTCTTGTTTTGCCTGATGTGTGTGGAGGGCTCGGTGTGCACTGAAAAAATGTACTCTCTCTGCAGAAGCCCTTAACAGGGTCGATGGCTTGCAGGCAGATGCACAGCGTTTCTCTCCCTGGCTGGAGCTCTTGGTGCTGCCTGTGCACAGTGTCAGAGGGGGCCCCATGGATCTCAGGCCCCAGCGCAGCGGGGCTATTGTTACGCCACTGTCCACCACTACCCTCCACGCCACTGCACTCTACCCTACTCTGCCACTCAACTATACACTTCTGCACTCTACCCTGCACCACTCCACTCTACTCAGAAACAATCTACTCTACATCACTGCACTCTACGCCACTCCACGCCCTTGAACTCTACACCACTGCAATCTACTCTGCACCACTCTATAGCACTGCATTTTATGCCAATGGACTCTACACCACTTTCCTTCAAGGTAATGCACTCTATGTCAATATACTCTGCACCACTCTAGGACACTCTACTCTACTATACTCCACTTCACGATACTCCACTCTATGACCCTCCACTCCATTAAGCTTTACTCCACTCTATGCCACTCAAACTCTGTGCCAATACTCCATAACGCTCCACAAAACTCCCTATACGCCACTCCATGCTACTATACTCCAGTTTATTCTATAACACATTACTGGACTTTGCTGCACTCCACTGCTCCACTCTACGCCACTCTATGCCACTCCACTCTGACACTCTATGCCACTCCACTGTACTCTGCGCCACTCGACTCTAGAACACTGTCCTCCACTCTGTCATTCCAGTCTCCTACACTACTCCACTCTATGTCACTCCACTCTACAACAATCTACTCCTCTCTACGTCACTCTACTCCACTCTACGCAACACCTTCTACACCATTCCACTCTACACCACTCCACAACACTATATACCACTCCACAACACTCTACACCACTCCACAACACTCTACTCCACTCTATGCCACTCAACTATACCGCACTCTACCCCCTTCCACTCTGACACTCTACTTCAGCCACAACACTCGACTTCACTCCATGACACTCGACTTCACTCCATGCCACACCACGCCACTCAACTCTACTCTACAGAGCTCTACTCCACTTTATGGCCCTTAGCTCCAATCTCCTTTACCCCACTAACTTTTAGCCATACTGAACAGCAGCCACACTGGTGTACAACATGGCTAAAACATATTGATAAAGCCATAGCACTTACACAGGCGAGACCTATTGGCTTTGACAATACCTGTTAATTGACAAATCACTAATTTGCCCTTTTAAAGTTCTATGTAAGTAGTCTATAAATATTGCAGTGGCGGATCGCAGAGGTAATGCTGTGGGGCAGTGAGGCAGGGTGGGGCTGGGCGGGGTGGGGGTAGTGGAGTATAACATACGACTGCAAAGGTGAAAGTAAATAAATAAAAAAACACTTACCTTGCGCTCGCCGCATCACCGACTCGGCGATGCGGGAGCGCAAGGTAAGTGGTTTTATTTATTTACTTTAATCTTTGCCGTCGTATGTCGGACTCCACTACCCCACACCCCACCCAGCCCCGCCTCACTGCCCCACAGCATTACCTCTGCGAGCCACCACTGAAATATTTTCAAATCCCTTAACCTCTTCAATGCCCATGACGAGCTGGTCTCGTCATGGGCCGCGGTTGCGCTGTGCCCATGACGAGACCAGCTCGTCATAAACCCCGCCCGCTAATGCAACGGCCGGCACAGGGCGGGGAAAGGGGCGGGCACTGAAGGGGTTAAAACATGTGTATTGTAATCGTATTGCGTTTGATCATTATATTTAAAATGCATGATTTATCCCTCTATTTTCTTGTATCTAGCGATAGCTCCGCCCCTTAGTTTGAATAGTTAACCCTAGCCCCCCCACTCCCTCCCCCGCAACAGCCACCTCTCGAAGTTCACGTGTAGTTTCGCCCCTGAGTGGAGGGTGACTCCTAATCCCACTGGGACACATACTGTACTGAGATGATCCCTAAAAACTTCACTCTACAATGGGTTTTGCCAACAGGTCGCAATGACTGACACCCTCTACAGAACAAAATGCAGGAAAACGAACCCTTTGAGAGACCCCCCCAGGTTTTTCATTCCACTTAAAGCCCTGATTATAACTACAACCGTCTCAGCACCCGCTTTTAAGAAGTGCCGATGCTGAGCTGAGCACCGGCTTACACTGGCCACGCCCCTTTGAGAGACCCCCCCCCCCCCCCCCAGGTTTTTCATCCCACTTAAAGCCCTGATTATAACTACAACCGTCGCAGCACTTGCTTTTAAGAAGTGCCGATGCTGAGCTGAGCACCGGCAGGACCCAGCCCACTTAAAGCCCTGCATAGATATATAAACATCATATCCAGGACTTTAAGTGGGATGAAAAAACGGGGTGGGGTCTCTCAAAGGGGCGTGGCCAGTGTAATTAAGGGCGTAGCTTAAAAACACATAGCTAAAAATATGTGCCTAGCATAGTGTGCCGTCGGACTTGTATTTTGCTGTTTCTGTCATTGCATCCAGATATATGATACCCACAACAAGTCAGGACTATTGGCTTTGTCAATGATTGTTAGTTGCAGAAGATAAATAAGCAGCGACTATGACTTGTATATAATAATATTAAAAAAGCTTCCGCTTAAAGCCCTGGCGACACCACGACAATGTTTCTGGGGGGGTCTCTCAAAGGGGCGTGGCCAATGTAATTAAGGGCGCGACTTAAACACGTACGCTAAAAATCTGTGCTCAGCATAGTGTGCCGCCAGACTTGTATTTTGCTGTTTCTGTCTTTGCATCCCGATATATGATACAACAAGTAACATCATACCTACATCAAGACATGACTATTGGCTTTGTCAATGGTTGTTAGATGCATAAAATAAATAAGCAGCAACTATGGCTTATATATTAATATTGAAAAAGGCTTCTACTTAAAGCCTTGGTGACACCACGACAATGTTGCTGCTCCTGAATTTTAAAAAGAGAAGGGAAATCCAGAGAGAAAATGACTCTCTTTAAAGGATTTCCCTTCTCCACAACGCTCACCTGGCATGACGTCAGTAACTTCTCCAACTAGTGAGAAGTGAGGAGCGCACATCGATGTCAACACTGTAGTCCAAGAAAAGACAGACCACCTGTGCCAGGGCCACAAAACAGAGCCCAGTAGAGATCCGTTTCGAGGCCCCCTTTTCAAATCCTTGCAAACATGAGCATAGCTAAGGTGGTTATTTTAAAAAACGGCAAACTGAGGCAGGCGCGCAACACCCATTGGACTCACAGGGCATCAGCCCCCCCCCCCCCCCCCCCTCGTGTGTGGCAGCCCGGGTTGAGAAGCTTCCCGGCGCACACACAGCCGCACCCGAGCACTTCACAGGTCTTTAAAAGACCATTTGCATGTTAATGAGGCCTCGCTGTTGTTTCATCCCTTCTAAAAGCCCCTGCAGCTCCACTCTGCCTATGGCTTAAAAGATTCAGCCCCCCCCCCCCCGAATTTATTTCTTAGCCCCCCCCCACCCCCCCCCCCCCGAAATTTGGCTCTAGTTGCGCCTCTGATCTGAGGGAGTCTCCAAACTTTGCCACAGCTGACTGGAGCTGCGTATTTTCAGCAGTGGTGTGACCTCGGAGCGGGCGCTGTGCTATCAGACAACCAACCACGCAGTTAGTGGAAAACGTGGCCGACGTTAACGTAGTGTAAGTGGGGAATACAGGACTGCCACTTACGGGCTTGTGGAAGCACAACCAAGAATTTCCCTCCTAAACCACATCCCTAAACTAAGATAATGGGCAGTTGCCTTTTCCGCCTCTCCCTCCGTGAGCGGGTTGTTGTCACAGAGCAGTGAAGTCTCTGACGGCTCCTAATTGCAGTTTAGAGTGTCACACCAGTACTGTGCTGTGAATTGCGAAACGCCATTTTCAAAAGTTGTATTTTTTCATCCTCTGTACTCCGCATATCATCGAGAATGCTCGGTATTTTATTTGAAGGGATAGAAAGAGAAGTTTGCAGTCGGAGCTGCCCAGGCAAGGCCCTTTCTGTACAATGTTCGTGTGACCCCGCAGCGGAAGAAAGGCGGTTTTGGGGGTCCCCTTTTGAAGAATAATCCTTCTGCGAGCCTTAGCATCTGTGTAAACTGTGAGCGGCCCAGCCTCTGTGGGAACTCCAGTGGGGAAAACAGTGGCCGGCGGGGAGGGAGGGGGGTGGGGGGATACGGTTTTGTCTACAGAAATATAATTTGATTCAAATCCGTTCATTCAGCCTTTTTGGGGCGGAGGGCCGCCCGCTCCCCATCCCCCCTCCCCCCCCCCAAACCCCTCTCCCCCCAATCAGATATTGTATTGTATTGTATTGTATTGTAATTGCATTTATATAACGCTTACTACCCCTGACGAGGCGTCAAACCGCTTTTTCGGCGAGTAGCACGCTACTCCGGGACCCATAGAGGATTAGTGTTGAATTAGTATAGTGAAACATGCAAGTAAATTTTAAGTGGTGGATAGGTTAGTCAGTTATTTGGATTCAGAAGGATAGCAGAAGGATAGAAGAGGGAAAAACAAAAGAGGTTTGTATGTATATAGCGCTTGTTACCCCTGATGGGGTACTCCGGAAACCCATAAAGGATTAGTGCTGAATTAGTATGGTGAAATATGAAAGTAATTTGAGTGGTGGATATCAGTCAGTTATTTGGAGTGAGAAGGGTAGCGGAGGGATAAAAGGGAAGAAAGGTTTGCCTTCATGTAGCACCTGTTACCCCTGATGGGTGTTGAAGCGCTTTTATCGTGAGTAGGACGCTACTCTGGAACACATAAAGGATTAGTGTTAAAAATTAGTATAGTGAAGTATGAATAATTTGAGTGGTGGTTATGTTATTCAGTTATTTGGATAGAGAAGGGTAGGTTGCGGGATAGAATGGGGAAAGAGGTTTGTATTTATGTAGCGCTTGCTACCCCTTGATGGGGTTTTGAAGCGCTTTATTGGCGAGTAGCACGTTACTCTGGAACCCATAAGGATTAGTATGGCGAAACATGAAAGTAATTTGAGTGGTGGATATGTTAGTTATTTGGATTGAGAAGGATTGGGGAAGGGTAGAAAAGGGAAAAAGGTTTGCGTTTATATAGCGCTGGTAACCCTGATGGGGTGTTGAAATTCTTCATTGGCGAGTAGCACGCTACTCTGGAACCCATAAAGGATTAGTGGTGAATTAGTATAGTGAAATATAGAATTTGAGAAGTGAACATGTTAGTCTGTTATTTTGATTGAAAAGGATAGTGGAGGGACAGAAGAGTGAGATTATTTTTTTTTTTTAGGTCATTGCAGTAGGAGGAGGCTTTTGGATGAGTAAAAAGAGGTTTTTGAGGGGAAGAGTTAGAGGGGAGAGTTTATAAAGGTTTGTTTTGGGGGATCGGTATAGTAAAAGAGGTGTCAGATGATGCAAGGAGGGGTAAAGTAGGAGATAGTCTAGAAAGGGTTATTTTGGGATCATAGTAATGGTATGGGATTTGGGATAAACGAGAGAGTGGATGTAGAGAATATATTGGTAGATGTATAGGGGGAGAGATAGGGTAGTGCATTGGAAAGAGTAGTAGAAAGAAGTTTGAGATAAGTCAGAAGGTTGGGCCAGAGGATATATTGAGAGAAATATAGGCTTAGAAATAGGGTAGTGCATTTGAAATGCTAAATTAGAAGCAACTGATAAAAATATAGATCCATAAGTACATTGAAAGTATATAGATGCATAAAGGAGGTAAGTATATATAGATTAAAGGTATTGCTAGAAGTACAAGATGAGAAATAGAGTAGTGCATTGGCTATGCTTTTTCAGGAGAAAGGTAACAGACACACAGATCCAAGTACATGGCAGGTACATAGATGCACAATGGAAGTAAGTACATCTAGACCAAAGATGATTTTAAAAATTATTTTTAAATTTATCTATTTATTTATTTATTTACAACATAATTATTCTACATGTTTATACAAAGCAATGCACAAAGATAGGTACATATCTATAGTGAAAATAAATGCTTATATACAGAGGAATATGCTGGAAATTTCTGTTGGCGTATGATGCTTATGTGGGGAAGAGGCAATTCTTGAGTAGTTTTCTGAAGATAAGGTGGTTGTCGGTGGATCTTATGCTGGGGGGTAAAGAGTTCCATAGTTTGGCTGCTTGAACAGAGAAGGATGTGCCACCCATGTTTTTTTCTTGTATCTTGGGATTTTGAGGCGAGATGCCCCTTTAGAGCGTAGGTTCCTTTGTTGAATGTGTTTGGTGATTTTATTCCTGATGAAGAGCGGTCCCATCCCATGTATTGCTTTGTGGGTGATACAAAGTAGCTTGAATGTAGATCTTCTGGCAACCGGTAACCAATGCAGGGCTTTCAAGGCAGGTGAGATGTGGTCTTGCGGTTTGATATGCAAGAGTAGTCTAGCAGCCGAGTTCTGAATCCGTTGTAGTCTTTTCATGGTGGTTAAACGTGATCGTGGTAGAGGCTATTGGCGTAATCTAGTTTCGACAGAACAAGGGAGATGGTAGCTTGGACCTTGTGTGGAAATCCCAAATGAGGGAAAATTAGTCGCAGCATTTTTTTTTGTGACAAAGCTTGATTTTGCTAGTTTGGCCACTTGGGCATTCATCGACAGCTTGGAGTATATGATTATTCCAAGGTTTCTTACTTCCATCGATAATTTAGGTGGTGATCCCACTACATCAGGCCAGGCGGCAAGCGGGTCATAATGTTTCAAATCGCCACATGTGAGTATTTCCATTTTTGAAGCATTCAATTTGAGATGGCTCCAAGTCATCCACTGATCCACGGCTCTGAGACAACTGAATATTGGGCATTTTTCAATGTCTTTGGGGCATTCCAGTTGAAGGAGTATTTGCGTGTCATCTGCATAGCTATAGCACGTGAGGTGAAATTGATTGATCAGTACCGGTAATGACTTCATGTAGATGTTGAAAAGCATGGGCGAGATGATAGAACCTTGAGGGACCCCTGCTTTTGTGGAGTATGGTTTGGACGAGAAAGGTTTGGTATGGATGACATTAGTTCTGTTTCGAAGGTAGGACATGATCCAGTCTAGAGCAGTTCCCTCTATGCCGGCTTCATAGAGTCTTTGTTTCAGAGTGTTGTGGTCAACCTTGTCAAAGGCAGCCGAGAGGTCCAAGAGGAGTAGCGCAGCAACCCCACTGCGGTCAACTGTATTCTTCAGGTCATCCCAGATGGCAAGGAGGGCAGATTCAGTTCCTCTTCCCAGACGTAATCCTGTTTGGAAGTCTGAGAGTATGTCATTCTCTTCAATGAATTGTGACATCTGGGCAAACGCTGCTCTTTCTATCATTTTGCCCAGGAAAGGTCCATTTGTAATGGGTCTGTAGTTGTCAGGGTTCAGCGGGTCCAAATTTGTTTTCATCAGTAAAGGATGTGTGATTTTTTTTTAGTTCTTCTGGAAATATTCCGGTAGTTAAGGACTTGTTGATGATTCTTCTTACTGGAGTGGCAGCAGAGGTTGTTAAAAGAATTGTCTTGAAAGTTTGTGGTGGACAGGGGTAAGAAGGGCTGCCGGCAGGCCTGCTTGCTTTGACCAGGTCCATCAATTCATCGTGTGAGATGTGTCGGAAGGAATGGAGAGGCCGGGTTAGAGTATTCTTGGATTGTTGTTTTGTACAGTGGTTAGTGCTGGTGCTTTGTTTCTGTTTTAAGTATAAGTCCAATGTGTCTGCTTTGTCTGTGTAATGATTTGCCAGTTTGCCTGTAAAATCTTGAGTAACAGGATGAGGTCCTTCTAGGCAATTTGGTTTGCGAAATTCATAGAGTATTTTATAGAATTCTTTAATTGTATTTAGTATTTTGATTTCTGTCTGAATAGTACCTTTTCTTAGCTATTTTATAGCTCACGTTGCAGCTTTCTAATTTGTTGTTTTATGTCTTTTATTTCTAAGTTTCTCCAATGCGCTTTTTTTCTTTTGTGCTGTTGTGTGGTTTTGAGTGGTATCAGGATGTCAAAAGCTTCCTGTAGCCACTCATATAGATTTTGAACCGAAGTTATTGTTTCCAGATTTGTACTTGATGTTAGCTGTGTTTCTAAGTGTTCCAAATTGAGTTGGTTCCTTGGTCGATAGGTGGATGGATGTAAGCTAGTTTTAGGTGAGTCCCTTAGTGTTGTTTTATGTTGGAAAGCAAGCGAGTGATCGTCTGACCATGTGGCTGGAGTTATAGTTTGAAAAGTAACTAGTTCAATATTAGCAAAAATGACATCTAGGATATGTCCAGCGATGTGTGTGGGTTTGTGGACAATCTGATGCAGGTTCAGTGCCTCTAGGCCAGTGATTATTGTTTTTGGATGGGTCATATTGGGTTTGTCAAACCAAATGTTGAGGTCACCCAGAACGCATAAGTTGGATTGTATTGTTATCAGGTTAGAAACTGTGTCTAGAAGTGCGTCTGGGAATGTCGCCTTGCTAGGTGGAGGGCTGTAAAGGAGCAGGAAGTTACAGGATGAAGACGGTGCAGTATTGCATCTTGTTAGAAGAGCCTCACAATTCTTTATGGAGATGTCATCAACTTTAGTGCTGTGTAATGTTTGCCTGAACACAACAGCTAGACCACCTCCGTTTTTGCCTATCTGATTTTGGGTGATCGTTTGATAGCCTAGAGGAACGGCTTCATGCAGGACTGGAGCCATATCATCCCCCAACCATGATTCAGTTGTGAATAGTATGTCTGGTTTTGCATCTCTGAGAAGGTGGTAGATGTGATGTTTGTTTTTAGAGATGGATCGAGCATTTATTAGTAGACAGTTTAGAGGATGGCCTTTGGTGATAGTGAGACTTTGTTTTGTAGTAGAGTGAACAGTATTGTGTGTGTTTGTAGCAGGTGTTATTTTAGTGCTGGCATTAGCTGTATTAGGATAGCAATCGTGTAGCTGTTCTGTATCTTGTTCCTCATCCAGCATGCTAAGAAGGCATTTTGATGGGCCTGCGTGTGTATGTGGTGGAGATGGTGTTTGAGAGTGAGTTGGTGTGCTATGTTGTTTTTGTGGTGTAACATTGTTGTGCAGTTGAAATGGGGAAGCAAAGTTGTGAGTTGTGGCACGTCGCTTATGTTGTTTGCATGTGTTTTTGGTGGAAGGTGTATGAGTCAGGGGTGGTGGTGCAGCATGTGGGTTATGTAGTAAGGTTTTAAATTGTCCAATGGATGAAAGGCGGTTAGAAGAGAGTTGCTGTGTTGCTGTATCTGTGTTAGATATAAGTGTGTGTGACTGACCATGAGCAGTTGGTCGGTTTAGGGAACACAAACATTAGCCATTGGTGCCAGCCCAGTCCGCGGTGACGTGCCAGGCTCTGCCCGTTACTAATAACTATGGGCAGTTTAGAAGCTAGAAATAAACATACTCCAGGAACCCATACAATTGGAGGGTAAGGTGGGCAACGGAAAATGGGGCGGAGCTAGGACTACATGGGGCGGGGTCATGTAAAGCAAGAGTGTCAGCTTCTACTGTATTTTTTTAAAACTCTGCCTCAAAAAAGTTGTCAATAAGCGAAATGTGACAGCAAATCTGTTCTGTCTTAGTTAATTGGCCTTAAACATGCTGAATTTTAAAATGTATTCCGAAGTTAAGGCAAGTGCTGAAGAGATTTTTATGTGGCCAGCAATTTTTCAACATCTAAAAATGGTGAGATTACTCTGGTGGTTAATTAATGCACTTGCTAGAACGATTTAACTTGCCAGCGAGTTCTATTTTTTGTCTACTTACATTTTTAACTCATGAGGTATCATAGAAGGTTAGTGCATGAGCTGCAAAGCACACAGTGTAACATGCATGTCACAGATTTATATTTTATTTATCTGCAGACTGCAAGGCATGGGTGTAGAACCTTATTGATTTTTTGTCAATCTTGTGTTATCCAGTGCCTGGACATCTCATACACAGGGGTTGAACAAAGTAAAAAAACGATCTCTGAATCTTAGTTTCTCTTCGGTACGTTTTTTTCCCTCCATTGTATTGCCATCTAGATTTTTGGTTAAAGATAGCTCCAAACTGGGACTGTACTAAAAAAGGAGGACAGCCGAAGACCCTTTAAATATGGCTTTTGGTTTGGGTCTAGCCAGAAGTTTAAACAAAAAAAAGCCCATACCCCCTGCTGGTTGCTGCTGAAAGTAGAAATCAGACAATGTATGGGTGCTATTAAATATGTCTTGGTATTGGCAAATTACACTGGGATAAATTCAGCATATGTCACTGAGGCCCACCCAGATCCCTGATTTGGCGCAATAATAGCAGACTGTTCCGTGATCTGGATGAAACGCCCTTATTTTCTGCACTGACTGTGGTCCACTCGGTGACGTGTCGAGCCATTCCATTGGCTTCTGCTTCGCTTCACATTTTTAGACCCCTTCTTATTTCCCACTGGTTCCAGATTTCCTCTGGAACATCACCTCCTGCCTTTGAAGGTGCTGTACTCATGTTGTCTCTGAGTGCTCATTGAGAATGTTTCATTTTTGCTGTAAATAGTAAAAGAGGGTTTCACTCACCCCTGAAACTGAAAATGGGCATTTGTAAAGCGCAATTGTCATTCAAAAGAGAGCATCCTGGTGCTGTGCTAAGGGCTACTACAATTCCTGAACAACTAAGGATTTAGGATTATATTAATGAGTTACAAACTGCTGACAAGAGCCAGGATTTTAATTCAGGTTTAAAGGTTTCCTCTGGTTCAGTTGCACAGAAGGTGCTAGGAAGCAAGTTCCACGCCATGGAGCCCAATATTGCGAAGGAATTTCCCCCATTTTTTGTCCCAGGTATGACAGATATTAATTGGGTTAGGCCTAAGGCTCTCCAAATAATCAGAAGTGATGACTTTACCTGTTTTCAAACTAGCTGGTCGCTGGTCGTGGAGCAGATGTGACGGGTGCAGACTGGCTCGCCAGTGGCGGCGGGCCTGCTGCTAGTCCGCACTGTGGGTCTGCACATAACGGCAGCTTAAGCCCTGCCTCCCACGAACAGCGGATGTGGTACCTTCAGTAAGTTCTTACAGTCAAGTTAAACAGTACGGTGCAGCTCAAATAAAAGTGAACCAAACTTAACTAAGAAAAACCAAGATCCTCTGCAATAGCAGCAACCTGAAGCAAGTATCCTCGCAAGAGAAACAAAAATATCACTTTGATGCAGAGTGCCTCGCACGGAGCCCCTGCAATCATTGATGTCGGGAAGAGTAGTGCCTAGCTGTACACAATAAAAGAGGGATTCACTTACCCTTCTGCTCTACATAAATGTGATTCCTCAGTTTTTTTGCTTCACTTTTACTCAGGGCCGGACTGGCCCTGGTGGGCACCTGGCGTTTTCCCGGTGGGCCAGAAGGGTGGGGGCTGGTTTTGGACCAGTGTGGCCGATTTTGCAGCAGGTGTCCTGTTTCTCGCTCATTAAGGAGCGCTCGAGCACTCTCAGCGTCCTGGATGAGTCTACGGCAGAGACGACCATTTGTGCAGTAAGGGTAGAGTACCGCGGATGTGGAGAGTGTGGAAGCCCGATAATGGCTACTTAACAGCTTGGGGCCGCCGGTCACGGTAAAGTACCATGGAGTGCTGTGACAATACAATTGGCAGTTCCCCATAGACTGTAGTAGTACACAGTACAGTTAATGATGTTTTTATCGCTTGACGAAAGTAGTGCGAGGCTGCAAGGTTTGGAACATTCCCTATCAGGACATACTAACGGATGTGAGGTGTACACTCACGGATTATAGGGTGACTAAGGGTGACCCTCTGGAGACATTGTCAGCACACAACAATTAAAATGAGTGTTGCTGTATATATATATCCACAGGTTGACGATCGGCAACTGCTACTTACTACTTTCTGCAGGGTATGGTTGGCTAAAATTTGTGCGTGCTCCCTTAATGGTGTGTTGCTGGTACGAGCTCTGTTAGCAACCACTGGGTAATTATGGCATTACGTCGCACATTTGCATGCATTAATGTCTTGGCAATATTGCTAGTAAACCATAATTTTAATATGTGTTTAAATGTTTGGCACTATCTTTCTTTTATTTATTGTTTGTCAGTCACCACAGATTGTGCTTGAAGTATCGGTGAGGTGGAGACCGGTCCCCAAGCCCTGATGAAATTGCCGTATATAAGTGGCAATGAAACATGTCGGCTTTTCTAACTGAAATGGTCTAACACATGCCGTTCTTTTAATCTGAGTGTGATCACTGCGATCAATAAAGTATGTATAACTGCGAGTGAGTCACAACTCATTTTAGTTTGGAGAAGCAATTTTCTTCTTTCACACCACGGGTCCGATTGGTTAAGAATGACATAAGAATTGACACTGCATTCTATTTCCACTTTCTAGTTTGCTCTTTTCTTCATCTCTTAAAAACTAGGGCACCATCTTTTTTCTTTCTTTATGGTAATGCAAGTTACCAATGATGATAGCATGAGCAAACTGGTGAGTACCAAACAGCAGCTCCTTTGGTGATGCTTACGTGATGTACTTTCTGACCTCTCACACCTTTTTTTTGGTTTTGCTCATGAGATGAGACGATATTTGGTGTATTGACAAACTTTTTATTTTGAACACTGGGAACTGGGCATGACTGGAATTCTGACGAAAGCCAGCTTTCTGGCAGAGATAGTTACAGACTGCCCCAGACACTCTAAAAAGTTTTGTGTTCCCCCATAATCAGGTAATTTGTTGTATGCTGCAGTCTCAGTCCCATGTATCAAAACCAGCTGCAGTGTATTCCACCAGCATCCCCCTCACCCCCTTTGCCCCCCATCCCCGCAGCCGGTACGACTAAATTGCCAGGGCTGGTTTGCGTTCGCAGTCCGGTCCTGCTCTTCTTCCTTATGTTCTCTACTGCCCCCTACCCATCTTTTGCTCCAGTCCTCAGTTCCAGTGAGATGCAAATGCCTCTGTCTCCATCCAGTTAGATGTGAAATGTGCTCAGTAAAACAACTCCATCCTCGTGGTTCGTTCCTCATTGCATCTGTTTCCCCCCTTCTTTCCTGCCTCAGCCTCCTTATTTAAATTTCTCTTGTTTTCTCTCTCTCTGATAACTTTAGGTGGAGTAATGCATGTGGTAAAACTCCAGCAGCTGATAGGCAATGTCCAGAAGCGGAGTCAGGGCACACAAGACCTACTCCCGCAGTGCGGGGGTACATTTCAATGAGCCCTCAGCAGCCATGGTGTTTGCTCTGTCTCTGAAACTCTACCAACGCCACCCCGAGGAGCAACATACTGTGGTCCTCCATTCACATTTACCACATGCTCCGTGCAGGTATAGGTGCTAGAAGTAGGGGTGCAGGGGGTGCTGGCGCTCCCCCCAGCCGGCCTACCACACTTTGTTAGTGGCAGCTGCGACTGGATTAAGTGATTTGCCCAGAATCACAGGTTGTTGGGCCAACACCGAAACTCAAACGTTCCCCAGCTCCGCAGTCTGCAGCTCTAGGCATTAAGCCACACCCTCTGTCCATACAGGAGGAATGGGCTGGTGCAAGCTTCCGCCTGACGAGAGCCCAGGCACTTATTTTTTTACAAATTTACCGCTGGAGCAAACCTCGTATTCGCTATAAACTCATGGGGCTATGCAGGCTAGAATTGTTAATTTGATTCCTGGTTTCTCCCCACAGAACTAACCATGAACTAATAATCAGATGGTGTCTAATGCACTTAGCTTGAATTTAAAGGGTGATCTCTCACTTTTCATTCTCACCAGAAGAGAGGAGCGGCTCGATCATTCTTTCTGGTGGAGAAGGGATAGTTCCGTCAACCCTCAATCCACATATACACATCCACATATACACACACACACACACACACACACACGCACACGCACACGCACACGCACCCCCCCCCCCCCCCCCATTCTGTCTTTGTTAACGCTAAGACTGAGGGCTGCATAGTGGACCATCATACGCTGGGAGCCAGCTATAGGAGGCCTCTGTTGTGAAGTGCAGTGTTACTGGATACATATCGCTGTCGGCTAATTAATAACAATTCTCAAACATAGGTATGTGTAGTTTTGGTTGTTTTTAACTTTTCTTTCCTTTTTTCCTGTATATGGAAAACAATTCAACTTCATGAAATTCGCAAAGTTTTTTACTTCTGGACATATGCTTCTATATTATGACTTTTGCACGAATTTTTGAATATATACATATACTTACATATACTTGTTTGATGCTAAGAAGCATGGTATTGTAGAAGAAATCCTTCTCTGAAAACAGCCGCCTTCTCCTCTGCGAAGCTGTTGTGAATTGAAAAGCTCAGCAAATTGAAAATGTACAAAGAAAAATTACACATACATTTTTCAGTATAGAATTATGGCCTTTTTATTGATTTAGTTGGTTATTTATTTAGTTTCGTTATTTATAACGCTGGTGATTACCCAAAAGAGCTTCCTGACCCTAAATCTCTCAAAATCATTCTGTGGACAAAAAAACCCACAAAAAACACTGCCACTGGTCTGCTCACAATGAAGCATTTTCACTGCAAGGCCGCGTCCTGAGGTGAACGTTTCTGTTCCACAAATACGGCTTAGGAATGAGAAACTGCAGGGCTTAATTTGTAAAAGAATGGCTGCTGGTGCTCAAAGCCATGCGTCTGCAAGGCTTTCATCAAGCATTAACAAAGCCAATAGGTCTCGCCTTTGCAAGAGTATTTTTTTCTTTATTGCTTTACAATAGTGTGGGTCTATAGTAAGTGTAGATTGTATGTGTTTTTGATTATAAAATATCCTTAAATGTTTGCTGATTAATTGATGCACGATGGCGTACTTGTGTTATGGAATGTAATTGTGTGGAGTGGTATTATGTGTCATGGAGTGGCATGTAGTGGAGTGGACGATGTGGTGTGGTGGTGAATTTTGAGGCATGATGTGGATTTCTGTGATTTAGATTGGATGTATGTGATGTGTAGTGAAAATATGTCTTGTGGAGTAGAATTTTGTGGTTTGTTGAGAAATAATGTGGAATGGAATTGTGTGGTTTTGAAATGTGCGGCCTGGATCTGTGTGGCATTGAGTGAAATTATGTTGAGTGGTATTATGTGGCATGATGTGTAATTATAATTAGGCGCACTCTGATGACAAGGTCGGTTTGGCCCTCACTGTAAGCTGGTGATGATATTCTTCTGTAAGGACTCATAATAAATAACATGTTCCAGTAGTACTAAGTTTAGGAAAGACACGACAAAACTGAATTTCTCCTTGAAGTAAGTCGCTAGGGAATGAGTAGAAATCCATATTTTAACCATGCTTACGCATGTTGAATATTCATGCTTTTAAGTGTACGGTAGTATAGGACGCTTAGAAATGTATGACTTTGAAGATTGTTGAGTGTGTGTTTTTCTATCCAAAAAAGTAGAAAATCCACCTAGATCATTGGCGGAAACCTAGTATGTGCAGATTTGAATTTATTTTGTAGCGCACACCCCCAGATCTAAAGATTACAAATGTTCACAATTCAGGCAAAAAAAAATGTTATCAAAAGAAATTACATTTCAGTTTTGTTTAAGCAAAGTAAAAAGGGACATCAGTCATTGGAGAACTTCCCCTTTCGGTGACCGCATCCTGGCGGTGCGGGTGCTAAGGCACGAGCTTGAAGCATCTCACACACAAGTTAAATTTAGCTGTCCCGCCTGTGGCTGTACGCGAAATGCGTGGGCTTGATGCAGCCAGATGCGGGGGGTGTAAGAAACTCTAAATTTAGCAGGTGCAGCTTCCTCTTGGTGCCCATGTACGTCAGTATGTAAAACAGTTTCCATAAATAAACCACTGTGTGTGCATTTTACAAAAATAGCACAGTCTAGTTTTGGTGGAAGCTTTGCATGATCAAATGTTGTCTCCCTACTTCATGAACATACATTTCATTTTAACCAAAACAAGTAGAAACTAATAGATGAAAACTGGCGGCAGTTGACCCGTTTACAGTAAACTTTACTCCTATGCAGTAGCGAAAGTAGGATAAGTCAGCAATCCTTGGATAAAAATTCCAAATTCATGATCACAGCCACTAGAACAGCATTTGGGTTTATTTAGCACAGGTGTGCTGAATGTGAGGCTTGATTAATGCCAGAGTTTCAGGATCTCGACATAGGATAATATGACATTAAATAATTTGAATGCAAACAATTTTTATGTTGTATTGTTATTGTGCCATTTTAGCACGGATCCAGCCATTCTTGCATATCATTGGACATCTCCAAATGAGTCCCTCGTTCAGGCTTTTGTGTAAGAGATAAGGCTCCAAATATTAAGATAGCCTTCAATTGACAATGTGCCCTACAGAGAAATCCTGAGGATTACTGACTTGTTTTTGGAAAGAACCCTCTGCCATGCCATGATTCTCCTTGGCAATGATTTGTTATGTTATGTGTTGTTAATTTGTAAAGCGCACCTTCACTCGTGAGGATACCCTGTCACTGAGCAAGCGTGTGCCCAGCATCGCCAAGGGTGGGGACTGATTTGAAAAGCTAGGTCTTATGCTTCTTGTCAGTACTCCAGAAGGGAGGAGGAGGAGGCTCTGGTGTGTAGTGGGAGGTTTTACCACAACTTAGGGGCGATGTACGAGAAGGTCCGGCCTCTGGACTTTTTTCTGTATATACCTGGGATGCGTGCAAGTAGAAGTCCCGTGGAGTGGAGGTGGCTGGGTGGTTGATGGAAGGGAATGCATCTGTTCAGGTAGTTGGGGCGTATGCTGTGTAGTGCCTTGAACGTGTGGGTGAGGAGTTTGAGCTGAGCGCATTTGTGTATCGGGAGCCAGTGGAGCTCCCTGAGGTGTAGTGTGATGCGAGTTATGTGTAGTAGGCTAAGGATGATTCTGGTTACCAAGATCTGGATGATTTGTAGTCTTTTGGTGAGTTCCTTGGTGATTCCAGAACACAGCGTGTTCCGGTAGTCCAGTTTGCTGGTGATGAGGGTGTCAGCGACTTGTTTTCAAGTGTTTCTTGGGAGCCATTTGAAGATCTTCCCTAGATGTCTTTAGAGTGTGGAAGCAGGATGCTGTGACTGTGTTGACTTGCGCGATCATGGCCAGTTTTCTGTCAATGACGATCCAGAGGTTCCCGTAGTGGGTGCTGGGGGTAGGTGTGGATCCAAGGTCACCCGGCCACCAGGTGGAGTCCCAGGCAGGATGTTTTTCCCCAATATAACTACTTTTGTTCTGTCAGTGTTGAGCTTGAGACAGTCAGACCTCATCCACTTTGGTCATGCCGATGGTGAACTTGTTCCTTGTGTTAGGGTTCTTGTACGGAAGTACGAGTATGAGATGCATGTCATCAGCGTAGAAGAGTATGTTGATGTTGTGTGCACAGATGACATAGGCCTCAGGTGTCATGCAAGCGTTGAAGAGGGTTAGACTGATGGACAAATATTGAGGTACACCACAGATGAGTTTGCAGAAATCCAAGGAATATGGTGGTCAAGAATGAGCAGAAGCAGTGGAGAGCAGATCATTAGATG
The DNA here is from genome assembly GCF_964204655.1 of Triturus cristatus. Classification (NCBI taxonomy): domain Eukaryota; kingdom Metazoa; phylum Chordata; class Amphibia; order Caudata; family Salamandridae; genus Triturus; species Triturus cristatus. The sequence continues at coordinate 982,341,579 of NC_140583.1, forward strand.
CTAATCGCATGAAGAAGTTTGATGAGGAGGGGTTGTGAGACCATGTCAAATGATGCAGAGGTCCAAAAGGTTGAGGTCTGCCATATCTCCTCTGTCTAGTATCATGCAGATGTTGTCTGTGGTGGCTATGAGTGCTGTTTCTGTACTGTGATTGAGCCTGAAGCCAAACTGCTTGATGTCGAGGAGCTGGCAGTTGATGAGGTGGTTGGTCAGGCGTCTGTTGATGAGCTTCTCTAAGACCTTGGCTGGGTACAGTAGGAAGGATTTCGGTCTGTAGTTGGTGAGGAATGCTGGGTCTGGGTTTCTTGAGCACTGGAGTGACGGTGGCTTGTTTCCAAGCATTCAAGAAGGTGGCTGAGTTGATGGAGGCATTGAAGTCTAAAGTAAGAGCTTTGTTATTGGTGTGAGTCCTTTAATGAAGGCATGGTGGGGGCAGGGGGCAGACAGAGCACTGGAGTTGATAAAATTCATGGTTGTGGCGGTAACACTTTCGGTGACGGCTGACCATGGGGTCAGGATCAGTTCTTCGGCAGAGACTGAAAGACAAGTTGCAAAGGTTAAGACTAGGTCTACTTGAGGATCAAATTTGCAGAAAATTGATGTGATCTTAATGCAGAAGAATTCCAAGAGCTTAGTGCAGAGGTCTAGTGAGAGGGTGATGTTTCTGGTGGCATGGTGAAATCTTTAATGGTGGCAAAGATTTACTTACTGTTGTTAGTGCCATCTTCATTGTGGTCTGCAAGTGATGTGCACTTGGTGGTCTGGATCTGTTGGTGGTATAGTCTCAGGGTGGATTGGAAGATGACCTTGTCCACTGAGTCTTGGCTCATTCTCTTCTCTGTTTCGTCAGCCTGAGTGACTGAAATGGCTTGTAGTGATCGTCTTGCCATTTTACCAGACATGATTATCAGGGAGTAGGCACATGTAGTAATTCAGCTGTTGAAGGTCTCGATGGATCCCGCAAATTGCTAATGTGCTCAGGTCACCCGTGCGTAGACTGCACACATCCAGTCCTCCTCTGAGATGTTCGTCCATCTATGTCGGACAGGTCCAGCGATGGTCGGTCTGCGATGGAGTGGGAGTAGGATGCAGAAGCTAATGAGAGGATGGCCTTTTCAGGTGATTGATATTAGCTTGTCAAAAATCGAGTCAAAGAGTGTTCTGATGATTTGGATGGTCCCAATGACATGCTGGATGAGGCTGAGGTTTCTTAGGTTTTGTAGAAGGGCAAAGAAGGTGGGCTAAGTGCAGTCTTCAAGGTGATAGTTCAGATTTCCAAGGCAAATTAAAGTACTCATGTCGATGATTAAGGATGCAACAAGGTCTGTGATGTTGCTGGTGAAATTGGTGTGAGGACTTGGTGGTCTCAGTATGAGGGATCCACACAGTCTGAAGTTTGCTTGATGTGTAGTTTGAACATGAGGTGTTCCATGAAGCTAGTGGATGTGTCTGTGGAGGTAGTGCAACTGATGATGCCCTTAAATATGATGGGGATTCCACCTCTGAGTCCAGCCGAGCAATCTTGTAGCCACCAGGGATGGCTGTAATTATGCCCGGTGACGAGGCTGTGTTCAGTCATGTTTCTATGAGGAAAAGTAGGTCCGGACTGGGGTCGTGCAGCAGGTCTCAGAGCAGGTGTTGAGAAGCATATATGAGGAGAGCATGGAGAGATGTGTGGTTGGTGACTGGTCTGTGTGTCTGTGAGGGGAGTTGGGCATTGGGTGCTGTTGGAGCTGGGGTGTTGAGTGGTTGGTGTGGAAGAGTGCAGAAGAACTGTCAGGAGACTCAGATGATCGCTCTCTCCTTGATGTGTGGAGCAGTGAGACTGCAGTGCAGCGAGTGGCAGTCTGAGTTGAGAGCAGCAGGCTAGCGGTGGGTAGGGGAGAACCAGGGTTCCTGGTGCTGGGCGTGGTCTAGGCTTGGACAGGTGCAGGTGGCCTTGCCTTTGCTGTATCTGCGGCATGCCAGTGGGTATCTGCGGCATGCCAGTGGTACTTTTGTGCTGTGGTCAGCATTTAGTAGGTTCTGGGAGGGGGACGAGCACAGGGGCGGTGGGAGGGGCTGAGTAGGGTGCCAGAAGCAGGATAGCGAGAACTGGTGAGAAGTATTGTGGTGGTAGAAAAGGGTGGGATCCCAAAGGCACAGGCCAATTGCACAACAGAGTAAGAGGCAAAAAACGGAGCAAGGAGGCACAAAAAAGAACAAGGCAGAGCAAGAGGCACATAAAAGGGCAAGAAAGAGCAGAAAAACGGAGCAGAGAGGCACACCCCAAGGGCAAAAAGAGAGTAGAAAACAGATCAAAGAGATAAAGGGCACAAAACAGGTAGATGTCACAACAGAGTTAGAAGTGAAATAGAGTGTGAGAGAAAGATCAGGAGAGGAGCGAACCAGAAGCCTCGAGGCACTGGGGCAGGAGCACAGGGCGTCTAGGAATAGAGCTCAAGTAGGATACCTTCACTGGTTGACCTTTTGATCGGGTTCTGAGACTTCATCCTGAATGAGCCTCATTTAGCTTCAGGATATCCCCAATGTGTTACCAGCAGCAGTGACTTCAAACTTTCTGCATTTGCATATGATTTTTCGTCATATGTTTGCGCCTCTCTAGTATCACCTATATGTCTAGTTGGATGCCTCTGATTTGACTTCAAGAACATATTTCCAATTTGGCTTCAGAAGGATGTGTCCATTGTGGATCTAGGAGAACATTTCTAATAAGACTTCAGGCAGATATCTCCATATGGGCTTCAGAAAGACATCTCTTATTTGTCTCTGGTAGTGTATTACTGACTTAACTGCAGGACGATATTCCTCATTTGGGATCAGGAACTTATAGTGGGTACTCATAACCAAGAACTTTATTGGCTTGTTGTTTATAAGCTACCACCTATATCCCTATTGGGGAAGGTTTTGAGTATGCTCTTGTGGAGTCTTGTATATGTGAGGTTGGGGAGTAACCAGCATTGTTAAGATATTAGGCGGAGGTGAATTTAAATATTTTTTTCACTTATATTTTGTTTTATTATCACTACAGGTTCCTCTCAAAAAGGTGAGAGACCTCACTTGAGGTATTTCTTCCTTATACTTCCCTAATTGGGAGCAGGAAGGTTTTTACAATTGGGAACAACAGTGGTGAGAAGTCCTGAGGAAAGCCGGGTTATATTTTTTAGTGCTGGCTGAAACATGTCGACATCCATGCAGAGTGGGGGGGGGGGGGTTGGAACCTCATTATAAACTCTCCAAACCCATCACCCACGTTTTTTTGATTTTTCTAATCCAAACTGGGCACCTAATATTAAAATTGGATCAAGGTCTTCCCAGTATTGGTTTTTAATCACTGTCTATCCTGGTTCTGCACTTTTAACTCAGCGTTTGGTTCCACACCAATTTTTATGTTGTATGTGTTGTTTTCCCCTCCCCTATTGCTCCACCTCCATGCGTTTGGCTGGAGCGGAGGTGTAGTAGCAGCCCTATGATGAAGCATGACACAGCTTGCTGTGTGCGAGGGCAGTTTTACAATTTTGGTGTATCTCCCACTTCGTCCCCACGAAACGTGTTTTTTATCCCTCTTCTTTTTGTGATATTCAAATCCTGAGTGGGAGGTCGAAGAGGGATCTACCTCTCACCCCTCTGGAGCTTTTGTGTTTTGCTTCTAAGTGCGGCCGCTGAGCCGCAGGGGTCTATTTCTCTTTTAACTAAAACTAAATTTAGTTTTACCCAGGACGCACCCCCAATATAAGTGGAGTGGATATCAGACGAACTGGGCCTTTCTGCCTTGGCAATATGGCTGAGGAACAGGGTTTGGCATTTGGGGATGATGCAGTTGCAGCAATTCTCAGAGGGCCATCATTGCTCGGAGACACCACAATAAACCAGGTCCTAACACAAGGGAAGGGTTGGGATACCCTCCTAGAGCTCAAAAGATCCCATGTCAAAACGATCTTTCATGGGGCTATTTTAACAGAATATCTAAGAGGGAATGCGGCGCCTAGAGGACTCCTGGTGACGAATGAACCTCTGATATTCCTTGAAGATCCTGTATTTCACAAAGAATGGTCCTTGATTGCCTGGAAATGTACGAGGGATTGGTTGATTCTTATTATTAATACAGCAAAGAGAATAGCTGATGCCCTCTACATCAAAATCCAGGAAAATGAACAAGGAATAAAAACTACAATTCTAGTGGGATTGTTCAAAAAGAAATTGGAGGAAATAAACAATGACATAGCAGAGTATAAGGATTATCTACTTAGATCAAAAGTAAACAAACTCCAGAAGGACCTGAAAAGGTTCTCTAAGGAAAAAGTTTACCCTTACATCACCGATGAATATGCTCAGAAAAAGATGGATGACATGAATAATGGCAACAATAGGGAAAGTAGGACTCCGGATAGAACAAGTTCAAGCAGTGAGGATAGTGAATATGAGAGCAGACCCTGGAGAAGAAGGGGGAGAGGGAGAGGAACCTTTCGAGGGCCCCACCCTCAGTTTACACCATATCCTCATTATCCCAATAATAACTTTGGTTGGCCCCCACTATATCCACCACAATTCCCAGGCATGCAGGGAGGACCTAGGACACAATTTCCCCATATGCCGAACCCTCCTTTTTTAGGGAGGGGCCGAGGGAGAGGGAGGGGCAAGCAGAAGAGTACCCCAGGAGTGCAGTGGGAAGACCTGGAACAGAGGGTAACCAGGAGCATGGCGAACGAACCAACCCCAGGGACGAGCCGGGAAGGATATCCTTAGTGATAAATCTGTCAGAAACAGAATTGTCAGAAACCCAAATTGTAGTATTGGAGAAGGGATTGGGTTATGTACCTACCAATACACTAGACATTTCAAGATCAGACAAGAACCAGCCGGATTCTTTAGGAATATCCGACTAAGGGTATTCTTTGGGGACCAGATTTTAGAGGTACCCGAGAGGGGTGACACTAATTTTTGCCCAAAATCTAAATTCACACCATCATTAGGACATCTCCCTGTTGAGGTAGAGGCTTTTGAACAAGCTATTATTCATGAAGTAGAACTGTTATCTAGACAGAAATCTACTACTTTTATGAATCTATCTACTAAAGAAAGAAGGGCCCTTGACGAGTTGAAGAACAACAATGAGATTGTAATAAAGCAGGAAGACAAGGGTGGAGCCACTGTAGTGTTGAGTAGAACTGCCTATGAAAGAGAATGCCTGAGACTCATCGCCGACAGTAGCAATTACAGGGTACTAGAACAGGACCCCACAGAGGATATTAAGAAGGAAATTACATCAATGGTTGAAGAAGCTATTCAAAACGATTGGATTACAGAGAAAGAGGGTAGATTCCTCTGCCAATCAGAACCAGTGACCCCATATTTTTACATCCTCCCGAAAGTACATAAGCCTACGAGACCCCCTCCAGGGAGGCCAATCGTATCGGGCATGGGATCACTTTTGGAGCCATTATCACAATTTTGTGACTTTTTCTTCAAGCCCATTGTACAATCCAGACCAGCATATCTGAAAGACACGACGGAAGTCTTAACATTTTTTGAATACCTTGGAATTTGACCCCACAGAGGATTTCATGGTAGGCTTGGACGTGGAGACCTTATATACCAACATACCTCAGATGGAGACATTAAGGGTGGTCGAAGACATCCTATACACTGTGGATTGGGAGTACAGCACCCCTAGACCTTTTATCTTACATCTGGCAGAGGTAGCCTTGGTAAAAAAAATCTTTGAATTCCAAGGCACCTATTACCTCCAGACCCACGGGACCTCCATGGGGAGTGTTTTTGCTCCCAGCTTAGCTGGGTTGTATATGTCAGCCTTTGAGGACTAGTACATCTACTCCCATGAGGGTCCCTGGTTCGATCACATCAAGGTCTGGAGGCGATTTATTGATGACGTGCTCCTTATATGGAAGTGGAACAAGGAGTCTCTTGAGGATTTTCTCATATGACTGAACAGTAGGAATCCCCTACTTCTTTTCACATCTACTATATCAAAGGAGAGTTTACCTTTTTTGGATTTGACCATCTTCTGTGAAGGCGGTTGCCTCAGACAAAAATGTTCCACAAGCCTACAGACAGAAATAGTCTGCTATCATTCTTAATGCAGGCCGCTGCGCGGCGAGGGTGCGAACCTTGACCTGTTCTCAGGCCAGGTCCGCTCCCCCACCGCGCCAGCGTTCCCTGCTGGTGCTCTGCCTGCTGCCGTCGCCGCTGCTGCTGTTGCTGCAAGTTCGAGGCCCTCCTCCACCCGCAGGCTCCCGCCTGCGCCTCATCCCTGGTGGCCCAGTGGTGGGCGGTAAGTATCAAGTCTGACCTCTTCCTCTGTCCGTCTTTCTCTCTCCCGATTTCCCTCCTCCTGCTTGTCTGCTGCCCTTAATTGTATTCTGCCTTTAGCCTCTGCTCGTTTTATTTTTTATAAGCCTTTCTGCCTTTAGCCTGCCTGTTTTTCCTCTTAATTGTATTCTGCCTTTAGCCTCTGCTTGTTTTATTTTTCATAAGCCTTTCTGCCTTTAGCCTGCCTATTTTTCCTCTCACTCTCTGTTGTTTCGGTGCTGTTGGTTTTTTTAAGTGCCCTTCTCCCCCCGCCCACCCCCTGCTCTCCTTTCCCGCCGCTGCCTTCCCTGCGGCCCCGCCCCCATCCTCTCCCATTCGCCACCCGCCTCCCAGCTGCTCCTCCCTCCCTCCACCCTTCTTAATGCAGACCGCTGCGCGGCCGCGCCACTGGCGCGCTAGAGGCGCGCCAGAGGCAAGCCCGTCTGCGCCCGTCCGCGCCTGAACCGCGCCCAGCGCCTGAACCCCGCACACCCCACCGCGCCGGAACTAGACTCAGCTACGACGCCGACTCCCTCCACGCTCTCAACTCCGGCCGAGACCAACACTGCATCCAGGCAGCCTCGAAACGCACCCACGGACCCTTCTCCTGCCGCAACTGCAGCTCCACCTACAACAGAACCACCAAACCTTCAAGGACCAGACCCAACCACCTCCTCTGCATACTCCTCAACACCCACTCCGCTCGAAAACACGCCATCGAACTCTGGGACCTACTCAACACCACCACCCAGGACGTAGCCTTCCTGACCGAGACGTGGTGGAACGTCTCCTCGGCTCCAGACATCGCCATCGCCATCCCAGACGGTTACAAGATCACCCGCAGGGACTGTGCCAAAGGCACCAGAGGAGGACTAGCCATCGTCCACTGATCCGCCATCGAGGTCACCACTCACGCAGACGACACCCTCCTCACCGCCGAACACCTGCACTTCCAGATCCACACCGACCCCAACACCACCCTCAGGGGAACGCTCGTCTACAGACCCCCCGGACCCCGGGCTCAGTTCAGCGACGCCATCGCCGACCTCACCAGCACCCACGCTCTCGCCTCCACGGACTACATCCTCCTCCGGGATCTGAACTTCCACCTCGAGAACAACAACGACGCCAACTCTGCCACACTGATCGACAACCTCGACAACCTCGGCCTCAAACAACTCGTCACCGCACCCACCCACGCCGCCGGCCACACGCTAGACGCCATCTTCTCCACAAGTACCCACGTCTCATTCAACCACACCACCGAACCCCACTGGACAGACCACCGCTGCATTCACTTCACCTACAGGAAACCTACCACGCACCACCGCACCCAACAGCTACCTGGATCAAAATCCCCGAGGACCAGCTGACCACCACCCTCTCCCTGAACCCACCCACCGAACCCACCAACCCAGACGCCGCAGCCCGCAACCTCAGACAGTGGATCGACGACTGTGCCAACACCCTCGCCCCACTGAAGATACCCTCCAACAACCACACCAGCAAGAGAGCCTCCTGGTTCTCCGACGAGCTCCTGGCCTCCAAGCGCACATGCCGGAAATTGGAGAAGATATGGCTCCACGCCCGCACACCGGAAAACCACGCAGCCCACAAGGACGCCACCCGCAGACACCACCATCTCATCAGATTAGCCAAGAGATCCTCCTTCAAAGACCGCCTGGACAACAACGCATACGACAGCAAAGAACTCTTCCGCATCGTAAAAGAACTCTCCAACCCCAGCGCCAACGACGTCCCTCCCTCACAGGAACTGTGCGACTCCCTCGCCAACTTCTTCCACCGCAAGATCGCCGACATCCACGACAGCTTCGACACCACGACCGACCCGACCGCACCAGACCCCACCCCTCCTGCGAACACCATCAGCGCCAACCACCTGACCTCCTGGTCCAACGTCTGCGACGACGAGACGCGCAAGGTTATGAACTCCATCCACTCAGGATCGCCGACAGACCAGTGCCCACACCACATATTCAACAAGGCAGGCGCAGCCATTGCACCCCAACTACGGAAGATCATCAACATCTCCTTTGAAACTGCGACCTTTCCGCACAGCTGGAAGCACGCCGAAATGAACGCCCTCCTCAAGAAGCCCAAGGCGAACCCCAAGGACCTCAAGAACTTCCGGCCCATCTCCCTACTCCCGTTTCCGGCGAAGGTCATCGAGAAAATCGTCAACATGCAACTGACCCGCCACCTGGAAGACAACAACCTCCTGGACCCGTCCCAATCCGGATTCAGACAAAACCACAGCACCGAGACAGCCCTCATCGCCGCCACAGATGACATCAGGCGCCAATTAGACAACGGCGAAACATCAGCCCTCATCCTCCTGGACCTATCGGCCGCCTTCGACAGGGTCTGCCACCGCACACCAAAGACTCGCCTCCATGAAGCCAGTATCCAAGAGAAGGCCCTTGACTGGACCACATCCTTCCTCTCCGTCAGATCCCAGAGCGTCCGCCTCCCGCCGTACCGATACGAAGCCACCAACATCATCTGCGGCGTCCCCCAGGGCTCCTCCCTCAGCCCGACGCTATTCAACATCTACATGGCCCTCCTCGCACAAGTGGCCCGCCACCACAACCTCAACATCATCTCCTACGCCGACGACACTCAACTCATCCTCTCCCTCACCAAGGACCCACGCACCGCCAAATCCAACATCCACGGCGGAATGAAGGTCATCGCCGACTGGATGAGGAGCAGCCGCCTGAAACTGAACTCGGACAAGACGGAGGTCCTCATCCTTGAACCCACCCCCTCAGCCTGCGATGCCTCCTGGTGGCCGACCACTCTAGGGACAGCACCGACACCGACCGACCACGTACGCAACCTAGGATTCATCCTCGACTCCACCCTCTCCATGTCCAAACAGGTAAACGCCGTCTCCTCCTCCTGCTACAACACCCTCCACACACTTCGCCGACTCTACAAATGGATCCCAGCCGAAACGAGAAGAACGGTAACACAAGCCCTCGTCAGCAGCAGATTAGACTACGGCAACGCACTCTACGCCGGAATCCCAGCCAAACACCTACGACGACTCCAGCGCATCCAAAATGCCTCCACCCGACTGATCGTCAACGTACCCCACCACTGCCACATCACCCCCCACCTGCAAGACCTACACTGGCTCCCCGTCGAAAAGAGGATCACCTTCAAACTCCTCACCCACGCACACAAAGCACTCCACAACGCCGGACCAGCCTACCTGAACAACAGACTCAGCTTCCACACCCCCACCCGCCAGCTCCGCTCTGCCAGCCTCACACTCGCCACCGTCCCCCACATCCAACGAACCACCTCCAGCGGCAGATCCTTCTCCTACCTCGCCGCCAAGACCTGGAACACCCTACCTACCCTCCTACGTCAGACTGAAGACCTACTCGCCTTCAGAAAATGCCTCAAGACCTGGCTCTTCGCGCAGTAGCGGCGCCTCCCCCCTCCCCCCTCAGCGCCTTGAGACCCTCACGGGTATGTAGCGCGCTTTACAAATCCCCTGATTGATTGATTGATCATTCAAGTGTTTCCATACAAGATCCCTTAGGGAAAATCTTCCTGTTGGCCAATTTTTTGCGTCTTCGACGCAATTGTTCAAACCGTGCAGATTTCAAGTCAGAAGCAGAGACCTTAGAAAATAAGCTGTTACAAAGAAACTACCCTGCGAGGGTAGTACACAGGGCTAAGAAAAGAGCATCTAATTGCCATCGTGAGGTACTCCTGGAGTCCAAAGTGAAAACACCCATTGAAAGAACAGTGTGTGTGACTACTTTTAATACATCCTCCAATGACATTCAGAAAATTATCTTACGGAATTGGAGAATCTTAAATTCCAAGGAACTTGATTTTGAGAAGCCACTGTTCTCATTCAAGAGGAGTCAAAATATCAAGGATATCCTGGTACATACAAGGCCGAGATTCACTAGAAGAAGACAAGTGGAAGGAATTGGAGGGAACCAGATAGGTTTTCTTCCGCCAGTCTCAGGGCATACCAGGTGTGGGATGTGTGATGTTTGTCATCTCACTGCGAACACCAAAAGTATAGAACTGGGACTACCTTATCCTTGGGAACAACGCAGTCATACGAATTGTAACTCTGCCTATGTAATCTATCTACTGAAGTGTCCTTGTGACCTAATATACCTTGGTATGACGACCAGGCGAGTTAAGATAAGGATCATGGAGCATAGGTCAACTTTCAGATGTCAACGGACAACAAGCCGTTTGACTAACCATTTCAAAGATAAGAAGCACTCGGCGGAGGACTTCTTCTGGACGGTTATAGACAAACCTAACATTAATCTAAGCAGTGGTGATCCAGAAAGAGCCCTCTTTCTACGGGAACAGAAATGGATTTATAGAGCCAGGAGCTCCATAAGGGGACTAAATGATGACATTCCCTGGAATAGCCTCCTGAATCCGTAGTTGAAACTGTAAAATGTCCCTGTTCTACACACTGATTTTTTGTGCTTTCAAGGGATCATTTGAGATATGTTATCACTGGATATGAATTGCCAGGGTTTATCCCTATCTTGGTTTCCTTTATCCCCTACTTTTTGGACTAGCACACATTAGACTTTGAATACCCTCTTTCTAAACTAATGGAAACTCATTTTATTTGTGTGATAGTAAGGGCCGGTTTATATCGACTTCTATCAGACCCTCTTTCATCCAATATATTTCTTCAATTTTTTAGAGCTTTTTTAAGATATGCTTCACATCACGTGTAGCATATGCCTAATTACTCTACTTTTACGTATAGTCTTTGTTATTAAGCTCAGATTGGATGAGAGGGGGGAGGGGCCATTGATAAGATGGATCCTTGTACGACTTGGCAGTTACCTGTCATAACCACAACATTGTTCCATTATGAGTTGCCACTCTAGTATATACTTTCTAGTTGTAATTTCACTCAACAGTCTAAATATGAATATAAATAAATATTTACACAATTTTGTAATTAGAATTTCCAAACGGAAAGATCTTTTTCACAATTCCTTTTTCTGTTAGGAGGTGCTGCCCTGGGGTCTCGAACTTGGATCCCTGATGTTTGCATGCGAAGGAAAGAATCCTCTCCTCTTGCCATACGTGGTCTAGTGCTCCCGCGTGATACACCGTCACACGTGACGAATCACGTGGGTTAACGCGCGTAGAGAGGCGTGACTGATATTTTCTCATAAGCATGGAGGATACGCCGCCGGAGTATCCTGCACGGCGGTGAAGGAGGCACAACAAACGGTGGCGGACAGCAGCCCTAGAAAGCAGTAAGGGGGTCTCCCCACGGGGGGGGGGGGGGCGTTAGCCTTGGAGTAGAAAATGTTAGGTGCTTAACACTCCTTTGAGAACGCACTATACCAGAGGAGATAATCAACTGAGGCATTGTCATTTTAAATACAAAATGTCTGAAATCTTTCATTGATTTAGTTAGTCTTTAAACTTATGATCGAAGTAATCATTACAAAGACCCTTGCAAAATCATGGCGCAGTTTATCAACATTGCAGCATTGTCCAATATAAACCTATTTTTAGATGTAATATAAATCTGGGCAATGATATCACTTACTAGATGAAGAGAGAACTTTTACTTGAGACGACCTTTGCACTATAATACACGCCCTGTTATTCGATCAAGCGCTTGACAGTTGAAGAGCCTTTTTGCGTGTGTAAAACATATCTCCTTTTAAAATCCAATATCTAAATCTTCATTGTTGGCATTTTCTTGTTCCCAGAGAGTGCGTGTGGGCGGCTTTCCTCACTCCTCCGCCATTTCGAGTTTATAAATTCAATAAACTCGGTAAGTTGTGTGTTGACGATCGTTTGGTCGCTGTGGTGTCTTTTGAGCAATTGTAATCTTTTACTTGGTATAACTACACCTGATAAGCGCTTTCACTGGAGGGAGTACATATCCAAGAACTTTATTGGCTTGTTGTTTATAAGCTACCACCTATATCCCTATTGGGGAAGGTTTTGAGAATGCTCTTATGGAGTCTTGTATATGTGAGGTTGGGGAGTAACCACCATTGTTGAGATATTAGGCGGAGGTGAATTTAAATATTCTTTTCACTTATATTTTGTTTTATTATCACTACAGGCTCCTCTCAAAAAGGTGAGAGACCTCACTTGAGGTATTTCTTCCTTATACTTCCCTAATTGGGAGCAGGAAGGTTTTTACAATTGGGAACAACTGAGGTGAAAAGTCCTGAGGAAAGCCGGGTTATATTTTTTTAGTGCTGGCTGAAACATGTCGACATCTATGCAGAGTGGGGGGGGGGTTGGAACCTCATTATAAGCTCTCCAAACCCATCACCCACGTTTTTTTGATTTTTCTAATCCAAACTGGGCACCTAATATTAAAATTGGATCAAGGTCTTCCCAATATTGGTTTTTAATCACTGTCTATCACTGGTTCTGCACTTTTAGCTCACCGTTTGGTTCCACACCAATTTTTATGTTGTATGTGTTGTTTTCCCCTCCCATATTGCTCCACCTCCATGCGTTTGGCTGGCGTGGAGGTGTAGTAGCAGCCCTATGATGAAGCATGACACAGCTTGCTGTGTGCGAGGGCAGTTTTACAATTTTGGTGTATCTCCCACTTCGTCCCCACGAAACGTGTTTTTCATCCCTCTTCTTTTTGTGATATTCAATTCCTGAGTGGGAGGTCGAAGAGGGATCTACCTCTCACCCCTCTGTAGCTTTTGTGTTTTGCTTCTAAGTGCGGCCGCTGAGTTTGGCTGGCGCGGAGGTGTAGTAGCAGCCCTTTACAATTTTGGTGTATCTCCCACTCACTTATTGGTCCCCACGAAATGTGTTTTTTTATCCCTCTTCCTTTTGTGATATTCAATTCCTGAGCGGGAGGTCGAAGAGGGATCTACCTCTCACCCCTCTGGAGCTTTTGTGTTTTACTCATGAATTGACTCGAGAATGACACTTTTAACATCCCTCAGTGGCGTAGCTAGACCTACTGCCACCCGGGGCGGACCCTAAGTTTGCCGCCTGGTGCAGATAAGAGTGGGGGGGGGGTGTTGGGGTGTCGGCCGACGGATGACTTGTTTGGGGAGTGGGCTGGCGGCCGACGGACGACTTGTTCTCAGGGGCAGGGGAAGGTGGTAGTCAACAGACACAACTTGCTCACCTCCGCCTTCCCTCCAGCTACGCCACTGCATTACTCCAGTAGTATAAGTCTGAATTTGCTTCACAAACACAATCCTGATTTGTCGCCAGAGAATATCCCTCAATGTGGTATAAGCCTGTAAGCCCTTGGTGCCACCCATTTGCAAAGAAAATCGAATGGCGCATATACTGTAGAACTGACAAATATGAGAGGGAATGGTCAATGAGGATGCACAAGGAGTGAAAAGGAAGAAACACCTCCTGCACAAATTCCATGCGAGTTTGTCCAACCTCTTCTCGAGATCCTTCATCACGTTAATACACTCGCCGAACCTGGTATCCAAAACAGCTGTTGTTCATTCAGTCTTTGAAAAGTTAATAAATGCCCTCATGGTGAAGTGGCAATTAGAGATACTCGTCTGTGTCCGCAGACGATGCACCTTATGAGGATCTCTATAACAAAACTCTGCTTTCCTAACATTGACCGGTATTGTACCTATGATGGCTTCATGAACTGGACAACTATAAATTTCCTTGTATTATGACAGTGAGAAAGAGATCTTTTAAAAAAATATATGATACAGCCCATGGCCTACATACCCTGTCTGCAACAATTTCTTTGGTGCATTTGGCACCTGCTTTGTAGGTCTGAGGTGCACACTTGCGATGTTGGAGGACTTCAGTTCCATCCCATCCTCAGCTCCCAGTGTCACCCCTTCAGGCAGCATTTTGGTGTAACAGCGTCCTTAGCCAGACAGCACACAGTCACTTAAAATAAATAGCACATACTGAAATGACTAGATCAGGTGGAGTCAGTGGGTGCTTTTGAGGGTTGGGGTGCTGAATACCAAGGCTGCACAGTCTTGAGCCCACCTCATACCTTTTAATCCAACACTGGGCAGTCCCTACCTCTTTATCTTTATCTTTACACTCTTGCAGGTTCTTTTTCATCCCTGCTTTCTCCATTTATCTCTATTTTCCATATTTCTCCTCCTCCTTTCCTCCTTCTGCGTTTTTCTCTCTCTTGCCCTGGATCAAAGTCTGTTGAGGAACATTAAGTACCGGTCCCCAGAAGTAGGTGGTGGTGGGCTCCACCTTTCAGCTCAAATTGAGCACTGGCTAGAGTATGAAGTTGTCTGAGCAGAGGAGAATTGGGAACAATTTTGGAAGCGGTCAGTCGTGATAGCATCCCCAGTGGCTTGCTGGCTCTCAGGCTCTGCTGACATGTTGTCCATAAGAGATTAAAGCCTGAACAGGGAATTGTGAATATTGTTCTTCTTCTAGCAGCACCACCCTTGTGGGTGCCTGAATGGCTTCTGATAAAAGAGAGACCAGCGGGGCTTTCTGCGATAATGTCTTCGCATTCAAGCTGTGTGATCTATGCATGTGTTTTTTATAGATCTTGTTTGCAGCTGACATGAACCATATCTGTGTGGGGATACTGCTTAGAACAGGTCTTTCTCTGATTCACTGCTGCTCAAATGTCATTTTTTAAGTTACTGCTTCTCCTTTTGGTGTTAACAGCTTACCTGTGCTATCAGCACTGAACAGAAACTGTGATGGTACTGAAGCTTGTTGCCGCTTTGTTTAAATTCTACAGTGGGCTCTTTGTGTCATGCAATAAAGGGAAATTTCATTGTGCTGGGAGATGGCGTTAATGAAAGACCCGATAGGCTTGCTCTGATTCATTGGTCTAGTCTTTTACTGCTGATAGGGGCGCGCGCCGAATTTTCTGCTCCAATTGAACACTGTAGCAGAGAAGTGGTATGTATAACGAGCATTTTCTTTTGTTTTACAGTTTTATGTAGTACAAACTCGACCCAAAGGTATCAGAGTGCTTTACATGAGCACCAGTTGCATTACAGATGGACACATTCATTGTTTTTAGGCACTGGGAGACTAACTGATTTGCCAAGGATCACAGGATGCTTGAGCCTCCCGCCGGACTCGAACCTGGTTCCACAGCTTCAAGGTGGAGGGTCGCGATTTCGACTTTCTTATGTATGATTACTTGTTTATTTTCAGGTACATTTATTTAAGACTGCATCCAGTTTGTGCTGTTTTCTTCTGTAATTGTACCTTATCGGTAATATTTTGTGCATTAGCTCTGATTAATTTGAAAATGAATAAAATATTTTGAACGGAGAGTGGAGGCTGGCATGGACCATAGAGCGGAGCCAGATATATGTAATACAGATCTACCCATAGCGTGCGTCAGATCATTGCCCTCAGCTGAGAGCAGTGCCATAACTGAGTTCAGTGTCTAACCATCTTCTCTCCCCCATTCTAGAAAAGATACCGTAAAGGCGACTAGGTGGATGTTTAATGGACTAGTGCATAATATCAAAATAAGACATACGCTGACAGCACTTAAAATTGTGGTTTATGTTATGTTGTCCAGACGTGACACGGCGCTCAGCCAGGGGCTAGAGGGGTTGGCATGTTCTCCATGCAGGCTGTTATGCTAGTGCGTATGACTGGTTTGGGTGGCCCGAGAGAGCCGACCAAACAGTCTTTGCACACTAAGGAGAGGGCAAACCACTCCTTCCCTGCCCTGCTTGGAGAGCAGAGCAGCCCCGCCCATCCAAAGCAAACAAAAAATGGTTATTATTACCATTTTATGTTTTGGCTTCTCGCACTGAGGAGGAGCCGCCGTGATTAGCACACTTCGCTTGAATGTGGTCTGAGACGCCTGAAATGTTTGAAGATGTTTTTATTTAGCAAAGCGACATAAGTCAGTAGGAGAAATAAGCAGATGAGGGTTTAAACTCTGAAATGTGCCTGAAAAGAGCCCCTCTATTGGGCAGTTGCAGTAATGCAGGGATGTGGACCCACCAGATGGTGGCTCTGTAGCAGCGTCGAAGAAGTATCGAAGCAGTATTTATTGAGGGCAGTCTCCCAGAAGTCTTCATATTCCGGCCAAGAATTATAGAGCTTTCCAGTAACACGGCCTGAAGATGACAGATTTGTTTAGGCCACCACACAACCTTGAGTGATGTGGTCAAAATTCCTGGTGGCAGGGATTCTGCTGTGACATGCACACAGCTGTTTACCTTGGACTGGACCATTTCTCATGCAAGCCTTGTGCGCCTCTGAACTTCCGGTTGGATGGTCTTGGGGCATGTCTACCATTTCAGCATGATTTGCACATTGGAGTCTTTATCGAGCTGCCCTGAAACCCATTGTGTGTACAGAATCAGAATCCGAATAATTTATTGTAAAAGTATTTAAAATCGTTACAACATAGTGCAAGTTTAGTCGTAAATGAAAAATAAATTGTCACACTAAAAGTTTTAGATGAGAGAATGAGATCAGTGCCCGTGATTCATGTGGCTGCCTCAAAATCCATTAGCGGCGAACTGCAAAAGCAGTTAAAGTGAAAGTTATTTTGAAATGATGGTGCCTCTGTACTTGTATAGCTACTGAAGACATCCTCATCGTCATTATGTGGTAAACTAGAAGGTCAATTCAGTTACTAGTGGTATACTGGGTTTTTATAGTCATCTTTCCACTGTTGCTACTCTTTCTTACAAAGTATCCACCATTGACAGTCATTTCACAAAAAACGGCAGATCAGTCTTGTGTCCCTTGGTTCGAAGCAAGTTAGTATTGCTGGCCTACATTATAAAATTCCCCTCTCTATGATCGCCTGGCACAGCAAAGCCATTCGGCTACCAGTGCTTAATTTGAGTCGGTGGTTTCCGGTGCTGGCCCTAGCACTTAATTGTCCGCAGCGGCACTTGCGAAAGTCTGCCACAAGGTGGCGCTGTTTGGATAATTTAGAGATAGCCATAACAAAAGTTAACTATTTATTCGATATACATAAAAAAATACTATTACCTGCCACCCAAGCCATTCTTATAGCTTTGGAGGCATGAAATAGTCTGAATTGTCACACTTGTAGGTGTGTAATGGGTAGTAGTTGTGTTGTTGCTGTCATTGGCAGTATGGCAGGGGTAACGTGTGATGCAAGCTACAGTGGCCCTGACGAGAGCCCCAGCACTCTCTCGCTTCCCGCAAAGTCTGCAAACTACATTTCCAATTGGTTTTAGCCAAACCTGCATGTGCTTGAGTGAGGGAAGGTTTCTAAACCTATGCCTCATGAACTTTTCTTTTAAGTGAACTGATAAACCTGACTCCAAATATGGTTGTGGCACTAAGGTTTCATCATTGTGTAATTACATTCAAGCATGGCGGCACTTAAAGAGTGTGAACTTGTACATGTGCAAGGGGTATGCCACCATTAATTATTGGTTATTTTCTTGAAAATAGGAAATGTTCATGAAAGTTTCCAATGAGCCTTGAGATTTAATTTGTCCATTGAGCATTCCAAGTATCTTCTTGCTGCTGAGTTAGGTGTTCTGTTGCTATTTACTTGGCACAAGTATAGATTTAGTGATTTTTCAGTTGTGTTTTGTTAGTCTGTAGCAAGCTTGCCTGGCTGCTGATTGTTTCATGAGGTTCATTTCCATTCTTAACTGTGCAGGGGGCTCATTTTGTGGGAGGACAAAGATGTATCTGTATATTTTGACTACTATGGGGTCCAGAACTTTTGTCCCCCCCCCTTCCTTCCCCCATCCCCACGCAAAATGCCTCGCTGTCGTATGTCAGTGTTGGGAGACGGTTTGGGACATTACTTTCAGCACTGGAAGTAGAGAAGGTTCCTTCAAGGTTTTGTATATTGCTTGAAATGCTGACATTGATGTTCTAAGTTGGCGCTTGTGAGATTTAAACAGTCCTTTGTTGTCAAACAAAACCCCTGGATATTTGATTTCCTTCACTGATTCAATCTGATTGCCTCCCAGGTACCATTTTTTTGTTGCCCACTGCCATCACCTTGGTTTTAGTCATATTTATTTCCATTCTGTTTTGCTGGCTGTATGATTTTAAGAAATCTATCAATCTTTGAAGGCCAACTTTGGTTTTACTTATTTGGGCCAAGTAATCAGTGTAGAGGAGAGTGGATAGCCGGAAAATGCCTAGTTTTGGTGAGTGGGAGTTGACCATGTTTAGTTGCGATGTCAGGTCAGCTAGGTAGAGATTGAAGAGTTTGGTTGCCAGCACACAACCCTGTTTCACACCTGTATGCGTGTTAATTTTTCTTGATAGTTGTGTCCCATCTCTAGATCTCTCCCACTCCCATTGAGAGTACTCAATTGTAGAAAAGAGACATGGTATGCTTTATGTCTGACTACTCTGCTTGCATGGTATTCAGGTATGGCTAGTGCAACAGAAAGTGTGGGGTAGGATATCTAACTCTATGTCTGTACAATTTACCACTCCACACTGAAAGAAAAACGATGATAGGGTGACCAGAGAAAGGGCAATGGTGGTAATGGTAAATCCCCACATGTTAAAATGAGCTCAGGGAAACCTATTGTCATTCAGTGCTACCTTCAAACAGCATTTGTTTACACATGCATGTTGATCCTGTCCACATGCCTGCTTGTAGTGAATTACAATGGCAATTAACAACATGGACCAGTGTTTTTGATACATTACAATTACCTGTTTGTAGTTGGAAGTGGAGGTTGATGGCCACAGAGCTCTGTTTCTGTTGCAGGCACTGGATCTTCGCCGCGCTTCCATTGAGGAGTGGGAACCACTCCGGGGCAATTACAAATACATTGCCTTGGAAGGCACTCGCACGATTGATCTGGCATTGATAAGCTGGTGCATCTCATGCTGTGGGGATCATGCAACACTGATGACAACATTCACAAATCAATCAATCCACAAATATACAAGAAGTATTTTCAGAGCAGGAAGGATGATTGGTGGGAATGTGATGAGGAGTGTGATGAGGAGCTGGAGACGAACAACTAGAAAGAGAGAGCATCAGAAAGCAAGTGACAGGATCTTAAGCCTAGACTTAGAGATGCGGGTATATGACTGTCGTGGAGGCCATTGATGGCTGTGTATTGCTTCAATCTCCTACCACCGAACCTGTTTTTAATTAACTGCGCGATGAAGAATAAGCCTGTGTTTTCCTTTATTTCGTACAACATTGCCTATTTGTACAAATCTGTCTGTTGTTCTTTTGTGTTGCACTTGCAATATAAAGACAAAGAGATAAATTCTGGTAAAACTGGGTAAACTTTATCAATTAAGCCGTGATTCAATGTTTTATTCAGATGCGCTGTTTCAGCAGCATAATTCAATATTCGTATAGGTGGAAATATGTAATTAGTCATTCAAACTGGCTTAATTAGTGTGGGCAGAATTATTGTCCCTGAGGTGTTGATTAATTCATTATGTGTTTTACCTTCTTCAGTATTTTATGTATGTTGTAGTTATTTTATGTCTTCGGCTCAAACATGGCCAAAAGGCAGCAAAGTACTGTAAATGGTCAAATACAGTAATGAAGTCAATGAGTGATATGATTGATAACTGGCTGGTAGACTGTTAATGCATTGTATTATAGTATCCTTTAAAGAGGTGAGTTCTCAACTCTTTTCTAAACTGGAGCAGCAGATCCTGGTGCATAGATGGAAAGGACTTGGGGGCTAATTACGAGTCTGGCAGTCCATGGACCGCCAGACTCGCAGGGTTGCGGCCATGGCAGTCTTCCCACCGCCCTATTAGAACTAGGGCAGTCGGCTGCCCTGGGACCACTGCAGCCGCCAGGGAGGTGGCGCTGTGGTCTTAAGCCGCAAATATGCTTGGCAGGACCGCCGCAGTCCTGCCAAGCATATTATGAGTATTTCATAGGCACCGCTAAAGAACCACCGGCCTGACCAGGAGAAAGCTCCTAATCCTGCGGGCAGTTCAACCATGGGTTTGGTGGTGCGAGAGGAAGGCGGTCCCGCTCCCGCACCGCCAAACTTGTAATCAGGCCCATAGTGCCTTGTTATATGCAGAGTCAGCCATGCGCCTTCACTGACACACTTGCTCATCCAGCTACACTAGAACTGAAATTACAATAGTGGAGTCGAGTTGTTAAGGTCCAATCCAAAGTTCAAAGCCATGTGAGGACTTCTGTCCCCACAGTTTGCTGACCCTTCTAGGATAAATGTGTCTAAGGCTGCTTCGCTTGTCGTTGTGACAGTAGACTGAGACAAGTTCCGTTTTTGTCCCGGATCATAGTTCTTAGAATACGTTTCCAAGCATTACTGTATGACATGCCCATTCTTACAGTAACTTGTGTTTCACCTCGCACAGCGGAAGCTGGTGCACACACAGGAAGTGAATAGCTGAAGAGTTTCCTCTTTATGTGGAAGCAATATATGGGGGCAATTTGCATTAACCAACTGTGTAGCTTCTGAAGGGTGTTGTCACTTCTGCAAACACGATCAGCACCACCGGGACTTAGTCACAGTGACTATTATTAGAGCTGATGAGGGTGTTTTATGGTGTGATTGTTAGTGAGCTCAAAAACTTGCTATTGACATTGCTTCTTGGACCAGAACATTGAACATCTTTTGTGAGTCATGTTCATGGACTACTTGGAGTATGTGTCGGTTGCTCTCATAGGATTATGTAGGACTATCGTAGAGAGTTCGTCAATTTGACCTCTTACGCAGAAAATGCGTGTTGACCCTTGCAGACTTTTCTTGAGCCATGAACGGTTAGAAGATATCTGTGTGCTTAACAAATTTAGTTTATAGGAAGGTAATGATCGAGGCATATGGCCATTCCTGAATCTGAACTTTACGGGTGGGCAAGTTGAGTTACAAGGTTCCTTCCTTACTGTCAAATTTTGCTTTTGGGCATAGATATGCTTATTTTTAAGAAAGTGGCACATCAAATGACTTCAAAGAAGGCGACCTTTAGATTAGTACAGTTTGGGCACCTATAGAAATGTGAAGTGCGGGGAGCAAAGTGTATAACCGTGGTTCAGTTTGTCTCCAATATTCTAGAACACAAAACAGAGCTCATGTGGAAACACATTGAGAAAGTAGTGTGTGGGAAAGCAAAAGAAGGAAGGAGTCAAACAATGAGATCATTTACCGTCTGTACAATAGTGGTGAATTCTCTGTGTTGATGTGCTTCTAGAAAGAAAAACTACTTGGAAACAAGAGCTATCAAAAGCATTAAACAGACAGCTGATAAAAGAAAAAGACCAAATCCTGAAACTAAAGCTAAAAGAGAAAAAAGTGCTGCTCCACTCAGTAACAACACCAGTCTACAGAAATGTCCTCTCAGTAGTCAATTGTTGAGGAAGGTCCATGTTAGTTATAGTAAGTTGGAAAGTTCGTATTTTTTTAACAACAGATATTTCTTCATAGCCGCACCACAAAAAAACATTTTGCTGCATCTAAGTAGTAAAGGTCAGTCAAAATTCTCCTACATGACCCTGATGTCCCAGAAATTTTATTGACTGAACATTGGATAAATTATCCTTCCTAAATTTACCACCACAGTTCATAAAGCACTGAATTGCCACACCGTAAAATACCCTTGAAAAGAGATCAAACCCTGTACCCTATCCCACAATCTCAGGCACAGTTCCTTTCCGAAACCGAAAATTCTAGGCTCAAGGAAATGAAACAAGGGAATGTTACAGCCAGGAGCAGTAATTTATGCAACAGTCCATGGCCGTTGAGCTAATAAATACTCAGCACAGGATGAGCATAAATCTAAATACGACGAAGGGCTAGGAAGAAGGAATCCACTTCAGTTATAGAGAGTGTCAGAGGTAGGCAAATAACAGATGTCTCCCTTCACTTGCCTTTAACTTTCATTCGAAGTTGAGGTCTTCCTCACCATAGAATTTTTTTAATGGGTCCTTCCTCAATCACCGCGGATCTTTCAATAAGCTCCTTCATTTTTTAATCTTACAGGAGCTATCAGGACTTGCCAGATAACAAGCAGTACTTATCATGGGCTAGGGTCACTGTGGGCCTTGGAGACTGAGAAATGGTGGAAGTCCCGAACCATGAAACTGACTGGTAGGTAATCCAGTCATTACAATATTAAACTGAGGATGTGACAAGCATTGAGAGAACAACTGGATGAATCCCCCTGCCAGTGCTACAAATTCACTTAGACAGGGAGCCGCTCCATATCCTAACAGACTTTGGACAACCTCTGGTTTCTGCTACTTGAAACCAAGAAACACAGGCGTGGGAAGAAGAGGCTGCATCTTACACCGGGTATTAATCTGAGAGGAACTTTTAAAAAGTGAGATCAACCAAGCACAGCTGGCACAATCATGAACAGAGAATCTCAAACCCTTCCCCCACCCCACGAACCCTGAGCTTAGGGTACTTGTGCTACAGATGCCCTTAGAATGGAATCTCATTAGGTCCTAAAATCTGCCCCATGGAGGGGGGGCTTAGCATGTCTCCTATAGGGGGAATACCCTTTGATTTCACCTAAGCAAATCACATGTATTATAAATGCATAGTTAATTAAAAAAACATTGCATAAAAATCGCATTAAAAGTTCATCTTAAAAACTTGGAGAGGTGTAAAATCCAGGGAACATTACAAAAAAGTTACATTAAAAAACAGAGATCTCATTTATAAACTATTACGCAGCTTAAAACAAAATATATCCATGCACGGACCTTGGGCATAATACCTATGACATGACATTATGCCCAATCTCATAGTTTTTGTGATTACAACTTATTCTAGCCTGGATTTATAAATTTTGTGAAGACCTAGGGCATAGTCGAACCGTTGTATCTGCTGGGCAGTTTAAACGACCAATCATGCGTGCCACGATTATGTTCAATGTAAGGTTTTTGTTGTAACTTTCCACCAGCCTGGTATATGGTACCTACGGATTTGTCCGAATTACCATATACCACTACAGTTTTTTTAAACTATTTCTAGTCAAGGCGATATAGCTACTAATGAACCAATTAGACATTCTGCTTCCTAAAAGTCTGTATGCCAAACGTGATAACCTGACAAAGATGAGTACAGGAAACGAGTTGCTTTCAGGCGTGCTTCGGTGTGAACTGATAGATTTCCACAAAACTGCTCCTTGCTGCATACACATTTGACTGAGGAACCAGGCCATGAAGCTTAGTTAAGTCACTGCATCGGGAAATATCCTTTGCAACGCATGCATTACTCCGCACGCTATTACCCCTCATTTTTTACACCGCAAAAATGTTTCAACGCAGGGCTTTACATTGCAAACTGTCACAATGCATTCCCCAAAGTAATGCCCCCCTGGAGTTAGAATAGTAATTGCGTTGGAATGGGGAATGCGTTGTAATGGATTGCGTTGTAAAGCCCTGCGTTGTAAAAATGCTGGGTAATGGCATGCGGAGTAAAAGCATGCGGGGCAAAGTGTCCTATTCAAGCAAGGTTCTGGAGCAATAAACTGGATTCCGTACACTCAATAGATTATATAGACTTCCTCATACCACACCCTCTTGCATGGAACTAGTGCTTCAGCAGCCACACTTTGGGCCAAATTGGAAACCATGGAAATTCCAGGTAGTCTCCTGGGGACACTAAAAGAGCTCCACAGGGGAAACTGGGCTAGAGTGGAGTTGGATGTTAATGGTAGCCTTTCTGGGAAGATTAACATTAAGAATGGGCTGCTTCACGAGTGAGTGTTGGCACCAACTCTCTTTGCTCTGATTTTAGGTGACCTTCCAAAAATCCACCCCAGTACCCACTCCTCCTCCTCCCCTGAAATGGGGGTTCCCACATATCCTATCTGCTTTATGCATATAACCTTGTCATTATGCATCAGACTCCTGTTGGGTTACAAAGGAAACTGGTGGAATTTGTCAAGTACCGCCTTAAAAAATAAGTTAACTAGCAATTTTGACAAAACTAAAATCATGGCCTTTGTTAAGAAGGCGCAATGTTTTATATTGGGCAGTCCAAAATTGAGGAAGCTGCAGGATTCAGGTATTTAAGTATGCTTTTTTAATAAATCACTGACTTGGTGTTCCCATATTAATTCACTAAAGTCAAAAGCCTTATCATTCATTAGCGGTTTAAGAAAATTGAAACGTAATTATGGTGGGCCCTTCTTCCGTCCAGTTTTTGTAGCTTACAAAATGCTGATCACGCCCAAAGTTCTATACGGAGTAGAAGTGCTGGGCCTAGGTAATGTTCTAGATTGGGGTAAGGTAAAAAAAAAGGCTGTTGACCAAAAAATCTGTTATTGTTCCCATAACCTTCAATGGCATTGGCCATTAGGGTGGAGGCAGGCTTCCATTCCTGTTCCACAACTACAGTCATACGAACATTGAGGTTCTGGAGCAAATTGGTATCATCTGAATAACCCAAGAGAGCTATCCAATGTAGGTATGAGAGTATTACAAGAGAGCTCATTTGGGCTTAGAAACTAAAGGACCAGCTGCAGGTGATTGCAGACATATTGACGATCAATAATTACAATGTGGCACTTCCATTATCAACTTTAAGAATGAATTATTCATGTTGGTCGGGTTAGAATAAAGAGAAATGGATCTCCATTGCTTAAGATCCAAGCCCTCAGTGGCAGAACTCTGTCAAGTTTGGGATGCCAAAACCTCCTTTCCTTAACTTCAGTCTCCCAAACTCCCAAATGTGACATATCTTTAAATTTAGAATAGGATTACACCCACTTCATATTCACCCCCGCGCTGCAATCTTAAGAATGAAGAAGGATTGTGCGGATGTGGGATAGATAGGAATTACATAAAAGTTCATATACATTTAGATTGTTGACACTTTTTAATGTTGTGACGGCAAATTTTAAAACCTATTTTTTTAAATATAACAACTCAGAACCATGAATCCCAAGTGCTGTTTCATTCCAACCAGAGCTCGAGTCTGGGGTACACGCAGGTAAACGGCGTCCCCCACTCTTTTCATAGGGTGGACACCATCCCACCTGCCAAGAAGTTGGGCTCCACAGAAAAATGCTGAACTTGTCCCAGTGTAATTTTCAGACACCGGGAAACGTTCAGCAGCACTTCAGCAGCCTGCTTTCTATTCCCAGCAGCAACATGCAGGCAGCAGCAGCGGTCCGTGGAGGGAGTTCCATGGGGCGGAAAGGCGGGGAGGGGCAGGGTGGGGGGTACTAAAAACCGGAATATGGATAATTGGAGGTAAGTAAACAATTAAATAAATCAAACGAATTTCGTAGCGTGCCCTGCATCACAAAATGCGGTGTAGCGCGCGCTACGAAATTTGTTTTATTTATGTAATTGTTTACTTACCTCCAATTATCCATTATCCGGTGTTTAGTACCCCCCACCCTGCCCCTCCCCCGCCCCGCCTTTCCACCCCACGGAACTCCCTCCATGGACCGCTGCTGGCAGGCAGGGAGGGAGCCTTTTTCCACCTCCAGCTGGGCCGAAGTTAAGGGGCCATCCAGCCTCCTTTTGTTTGTATATGCTGACTGGGGCCCGCCTGGAACCTTACATTTAAATGTAAGTGCCACAGAGGGAAACAAAGGCACACAGCTTGCCTTCTCTTCACAGGTACTTAAGAGAGGCCTGTTTTTGCCTTTGTTCTGTCCCTGTATATAAATGCAGACACTGTAAGACTGTCAGATGGGTTAGTCTGTCCCAGTATTTGCAGAAATAATTTAAGTAGCACTACTTTATTTCTTTTATAGAGCCACATCCTGTCGTCAGTAGGTCATTTGCATATTGTCTTACTTGGTCAGTCCCCCCACTTCTTTTTATAGGACTTGTGCTCTGATTCCAACCGAGGCCTGTAGCGAGAAATGGAGTAAATACACTTTGGAAACATTACTTGTAAAACTTACGAAGGCCACATAAAGCAGACATAGCCAATAAATAGGGTGGAAATTGTTTGCCGATGGCAGCTATTTCTGATGGGTTTAGAAGGAGTTTTTCGGAAAATTGGCAAATAACAGACGATGACAATATTGCTTTGGCCTTCTTTATAAAACGGCATTTTTTAAATCGCATTATTTTCATTTCTACTGTTGTCAGATGTGTATTTTAAAGGACATGCTGAGACTTTGGTGAATTTACCTGATGCCGGATAAGACCCTGGGATGCCGGTAAATGTGCCGAGCTTTTCAGAGCAGTTTAATAGCTGACAGCAGAATTCCCTTCACCTGTGCCATATGAAATCCCGCGAGACCTGTATCGCATAGTAAACAAAACAATACAAGCCTAGTTTCTAAGTTACAAATAACAAGCTGATTAAAGAAAGCCCGGGCTACATATAGTGCCTCGTGTTCTGCCAACTGCGGTCTAATTAAAAGTAATCCTTGGTTTTAACGGCGGAGCTCCTCGGAGAGACGCAGGGGAGTTCCAGTCTCATTGTAAACACGTAGTAGGGGTTCTCTAGTGCTGCAGAAGCTCTCCTGTGCCCGACTCTGACATACCTGATTTGTGTAAGGTCATTAACGTGCGTGTAAGGCCCACCCCGTGTTTCTAATATAAAAACTAAGCGAGGGTCCGTTCTTTTCAGGGTTTGCTTATTCTGCCTTTAACAATCGTGGTTTGTTTTTCTGAGGCGTAAATTCACAATAATGTAATTGCATTTATATAGCTCTTACTACCCCTGACGAGGCGTTGCAGCTGTTTTTCGGCGAGTAGCACGCTACTCCGGGACCCATAGAGTATTAGTGTTGAATTAGTATAGTGAAATATAAAAGTAATTTGAGTGGTGGATAGGTTAGTCAGTTATTTGGATTCAGAATGATAGCGGAAGGATAGAAGAGGGCAAAAAAGGTTTGCATTTATATAGCGCTTGTTACCCCTGATGGTGTGTTGAAGTGCTTTTTTTTGGCGAGTAGCTCGCTGCTCTGGAAACCCATAAAGTATTAGTGGTGAATTAGTATAGTGAAATATGAAAGTAATTTTTGTGGTGGATATTAGTCAGTTATTTGGAGTGAGAAGGATAGTGAAGGAATAGAAGAGGGAAAAAGGTTTGCATTTATATAGCGCTTGCTAGCCTTGATGGGGTGTTGAAGCGCTTTTTTGGCGAGTAGCATGGAACCCATAAGGATTAGTGTTGAATTAGTATTGTGAAATATTAAAGTAATTTGAGTGGTGGAACTGTTAGTCAGTTATTCGGATTGAGAAGGGTTGGGGAGGGATAGAAGAGGGGAAAAGTTTATGTGATCCACCACATGATTATTGGGGCGAGCTGGGTATTCCCCTCATTACATCTTGCCAGTAGCATGTGTGTGAGGAGGTTGCAGTGTCCGTATGGAGTGAATATCCAGAATCCTCCCGGGTATCCACAAACAGCAGAGCCAGGGGCTCCAGTTTCAAGTCCAGCACTGTTATGAATTTGATTCGCTCCAATAAACTTTCCTACCACACCTGTAATGCTTCAAATGACCACCGCATGTGACTCACCATCAGCGGCGCAGCGTGGGTTGCCAGCGCCCGTGCAACATTTTCAAAGTAAATATTGCACCCCGTAACCCGTGGACCGTTAGCTCAGGAAGTGCTAATGGTCCACGGGTTAGGGAGCGCAATACTTTCTCTTAAAATTGTGCACCCCTAAGAATTTTGCGCCCAGGGCTACTGCCCGTGTGGACCCCACACGCTATGCCACTGCTCACCAGTCCCCTTTCTCCACCGCTTCTCCATCAGTGGTTATTAGCACTAAGCATTGCGTGTAAACACACCAGTGTAAGGTACCATTGCATCAATATTTTATATCTTTTCTCTTTGTACTGGTTGGAAGTTCTAACTGCCGTAGATCATGCATTTAATCAGGACTCCTCTGGGATTTGTAATTCTAGTTCTGTTTCCCACGCGGCTGTGTATGTTGGCGTGGTTGTTGGTGCGTATTGCTTGGTAATCTGTACATTCCTGAGATGCCACTTTGTGTGATGGTCTATTTTATGGGAAATCCCAGCACTGAACCACCAGAGACCGTCAAAGCTTTTGTTCTAATTAAAGAAGTCCTTACAGGCTCAGTCCATAATGAACTTAGGTGTTAAGTGGTCCGTGTGGTGCAGTGTGTTTCTGCCCAGTGACTGATTTCTGTGCCTTCATCCGGACAGGGGTTTAGATAAACCTTCTCTGTTTGATCAAGTGAATTCTAATCTTAGTGTTCTACTAATCTGATCCATTTGACCACAGGATGAACAGCTGAATGCCAAGACCAATAAACACCATGTGAGCTGGAAAAATGACTGAAAATAGTCAAATTCCATCCTCCACTCCAAAGTGCACTTAATTAGGGGTCTCCAGGGGTTGCAGCTGCGACCGAGGGCTTGACCCTTGCGACCCTTGGCAGTGCCTTTCTTATCCCTGGCCTCAGAGGTGGCAATATCAGTGTCAAGAACACAGGGGCAGCACCACACCTTCCTTATGTGCTGCCCTATTTTCATTATACTAATAGTGAATAATATTATTTTATTCACTATTAGTATAATAAACAATGGAGAACCCTTAGACGAAACAGGATCTTTGGTGACAGTTGTGGTAAGTAAAAATGTTTTTAAGCATATATTGTATGCGTGCTTGCAGGTGTGAGAGTGTTAATGTGAGAAAGAGCATGTGTATGTCTGAGCATGTGTATGTATGTATAAGCATGTGTGTGTGAGTGAAAGCAAATGCGAATCAGTGACAGGTACAGAGTAAGTTGTGCGAGATCGAGGCCCAGATTTACTATTCTTTGATTCAAGGCAATGCTGGACCAAAGTTACTGCACTGCCTTGCGTGAAAGGGCGAGAGAAAAAAATGCACCATATCTGTAAAGATATGCTGCATTTATTCTCTCCTTATGCTTTGGTGCACTTGTGGCAGACTACGTGCACACCCTTGTGCCATAGTCTATGTGTTCCCTGAAGCATAGGTTTTATACTGGTATAAAGTATTCTTTAAAGATTTTCCCACTTTGTATGTGTTGTGTGATGTACAATGCATCATACATGGAAAGCTATAAAAAGGTGGAGAAATGAAAACATTTCTCCTTGTTACTCTTGCCTTGAGGAGTTGTAAGATTTTTGCGCAAATTCCTGTCCACCAATGTTTGTAGATAGGTATTTGCATCGAAACCCATGGGTGGGTGCATAGAAACGCCCATTCCCCACCCATGGATTGCTCCCCTTGATGTAAAATAACGCAATGCAGTACATAGCTCAATTTGCATTACTTTTGGGTAATATTCAATGTAAATCAGGGTTTGCGTTGGATAGCAAATCCCACCCTAACACACATAAGTGATGCAAACACAGTGCAAAGCATCAATAATCCTGGGCCTGAATGCCTGTAGATATGAGTTATTATGAGTGAGATTTAGAGTGAATGTACAGGGGTGTGAGAGTTTGAGTGTGATGTTGGGGTCATGTGACATGCCTTCCTGGAAAAAAAACAGGGGCAAGGTTCATATGATGCCACTGCATGTGATGTCATTAAGGTCAAATGTGATGTCGCTTCTGCATTTTGGTGAATCGATACCCATGGTGCATGTTTAGGTCCTGAGGAAAGCCACGAGGCCCGATCTGGACTAAGGTGGGTGAAACATGTAGAGCACACTTTCACAGTTGATGTGAGGAAACATAGTTACCCCCAAGTATATCTCTTTCTTGTTTAATCTTACCCCGATTCCGCGTTATATAATAAAATCAGGTTAGGAACATTGGAGCAAATTTTAATACAAATTTCAGAGTTCCCCCAAGTAATTCAGTTCAGAAGTGCTCCCACCTTCAGGAGGTTGAGCCCAATCAACCAAATTAGGTGGCTGCGTGCCGACCCGATGATGAAGCATGCCACTGATGTAGGGTCTCTTAAAAAACCTTCAGAGATTCCAAGTTGGATTAGGTTTCTTTGAGGCCTTAGATGTTTTGCAGTAGTTTTTGTTTGTGTAGTAGCATTACCCACTTCCTTTGATTAATTTTTGTTTACGAATGGAAGTTGAGTGGAGGTATCCACTCTGCTTCTATCCCCCCACCCCATTTTTTGTAAATCTCATCTTTTGTTTGTTACCCTTGATGTCCAGCAGGATTGTGATCTGTTTCCACCCTGCTTGATATGAACATTTACATAGAAGTGCCAGACACGAATATCCAACAAAATACAATCTATCTTGGCACTCGTTCCTCTTGCTGCGTAGGCGGGAATTTCCCGGGCCTCACGTTCACCGCAGTTCCTTGCTGACACTGACAATTCATTCTCACAGAACCTTCCAAGAACACTGTCGCTCTTGTAATATGCCAATAAATTAAGAGTGAATCTTGGGGGTCCCATTTTGGTGTCCGTATCACCAAAGATGAATCTACTGGAAGTTGTTTTTTAAAGGCAGGGGGCCGCTGCTGGTGCCTCCAGGGGCGTAGGTTCTGGGGAGTGTTTGGGGTATTACACCCCCCCTAACAAATGCATTTTCTGATATATAGTTGGGTACAGGTGCTTTCAGTCGGATATTGTGAGATGCCAGTCGAATTTTAACAGTAATTTTTACATACACACAGAAAAAGCACACTCTCTCTGTTTTGACAGTCCTAAAAAAAATGGTTATTAAAAAAAATATTATGTTTTCTCCCTTAGTTCTCCTACCAATTTGAACTCCCTTAACCCTTTCCACTGCTCTTTAGGCACCTCACATGTACTCTGCATGTGGTATTATTTAAACATTATATTCCAGCCTGATTGTTGGAAAATCTGAACCTCCCCACCCCCCCAAAAAAAAAAATCATCACAGCAGACACTGGAGGGAATGGAAACTACAGGAGAAATAAAGAGACGAGAGGAACAAGAGAAAAGAGATGACATAGTGAGGAGAAAGGGAGCAGGACTGATGGGGAATATTGTTTCAGGGCCGCATTTGGTGCCCAGGCCGGCCCTGCTGGTGAAACACTAGTTCCCTCAGAACACTCGAAGCCTTTAACTTGGAGCTCATCTGCCGTTGAAAGTGCGTGACACCATCGCACGGGGACCTGAAGCCTGCACGCCCCGGGGGGACGGCAGACTGTTGATGTAACTCAATTTGATACAATTCTACAGGCGCATCTGGCAAAGTGCGAGCCAAGCAGCAGCGCGGTGACTCCAGCGCGTGCTAAGAGTGGGCCCACGTGTTTACAACCTGCGCATGCGTGCTCTGGGGAGATGAATGTATAAGTGCGGCTTGCATTATTCAGATGGGATGAGAATGGAAAGATAAAGTGGCTGTGATAATAGTGAGAAGAGAAGAACGTATTTTTTACTCTCACGTTTTAATTTTTTATCATGACTTTTTTCAAAATCCTTTTCCGTGCAGCGCTTTGAAGTGAGATAAACCGCATATGGTGCTTCATACAAGTTGTAAATACATTTTAAGAATGTGTTTCCCCAAAATGGAAAGAATTATTAGATTGTATTGATGCACTTTTGTGTGCCTTACAGGCAGGACAGGAGAGGTTATGGCAAAACATTCGATGATTTTTTAACGAAAAATTATGAAAATGTTTAAGTTCTCCAGGGTAAACATTTTCCATATCGTCACAATGAAAGAATTTCCACCTTCCCACAGTTAAATCCATGAGATTGCTTGGTCCGTGGCCATCGCAAGCGCATTTAAGGGCGGGTACACAGAGGGCCCTCTGTTGTGCGCTCTTTGAGCAGTCTTTGTTTGTTCTCTCCCACAGCCAAATCCTACATAACTAGGCCAGGTCGTTTTATTTCAGTTTCACCAGCGGTGGGGAACAAGAAAGATGTGGTGGGGACTGTATCAGTCAATTCTTTTTAAACTGGGGAACCGTGTTGAGTCTCAGCATTACTCAGCATCCTGTGATTATGGGCAAATGACTTAATCTCCCTGTGCCTACCAAAAATGAATGTGTCCTTGTGTAATGTAACCGGTGCTCATGTAAAGCGCTCCAATACCCTTGGGTCGAGTTTGCGCTATATAAAACTGAAAAAAAAAAATACTCGGAATTCCACTTGGTGCCATTTCATTCCATCTATCTTGTCTTCCGCTTGTCTTTGTCATTACCGAAGGAGATCACCCATATGCAAACCATTCTTGCCCCCCCTTAACTCACACCCCTCACCTAATACATCCCAGTCCTCGATCGCACACACAAGCAGCCAACTCCAGGGTTGTTTTGGTCTCGTTGGACGCTATCTTGTTTGGTACTGCTGACTCAACACCCCTCCCTGGGCATACCCTCACCAGTACTGGAGATTTACTGGGACATCAAAATATCGATGGATGGAAATGCTTGGGCCAATGTCTAATAGAGAAGCTTCTTAACCACAGGCTCTTCTGTGCCAGTACAGAAAGGGACTGACCAAGTAGATATGACTAGAGCAGTGCTTAATTTGAGCTGGTGTTCGCAGCTTGGGCCCACCGGCACTCATTTAAGAGGACCAGCACTTATATTTCCTCATCAGACTTTGACCCAGGGAAAGAGAGAAAAGTACACAAAAGGAGGAAAGAAGGAGGTAGAGAAAGGCGGCAAATCCGTGACGTAGGGAAACAGCAAGAACCTGCAATAATAGTGAGATGAAAGGCCAGGGAGTGTCTGGTGGAGAAATAAGGTGAAAAAAGACTATGCAGACTTGTTATGTGGCACAGCATGATTCAATACCGCCATCCAAAGGATTCTGAGCTAAACGTTTGGCCAAGCACTTATTCTTTTACGAATTAGGCACTGGTTCGGTGGTGGATTAAAAAGGTATAGGGTGTAATCAGACTCTACAGTCTTGGTATTCAGCACCACGACCTTTGATAGCGCCGGCCACTGGCTTCTGAAAAAAACTTTGGGCCACAGCACTTATGCTTTTAAAAATGAAGCACTGTATTTTCCAGAAGAATTCCCAAGGATTACAAGAGTTGGGGCTGAAGTTTGGCATAGAAGTGTTAGCTCAATCATTTCCATTATTTTTTGTACATCATCAGGGTGAGGTCTAGAGGTGGCTCATTCTTAATGGCGGTGGTGCGTCGCCCACGGTTTACAAAATTATAACAACGGAATGTTATTATCATTTTATTTATGCTGTCTGATTCCTGAAATACAACAAGTATAGGGCGGGCCAGACATGGCAGACAGGAGGGGCAGTGTGCACTTTATAAGTGCACATGTGTGTTTTGCTAGCCATATTAGGCCGGCCAAACACACATGCACACTTATGTTTCTCTAACCTGGCTGTGTTACCGGGCTGGAGAAAAGCCACAGGCTCCAATGCACCGTCTGAGCATTAAACGAGGCCGCTCAGACTAATCCTGGCACTGCTCTCGTCCTAAGAGAGCAGCGTCTGGATTGGGTGTGGAGCCTGTGCCCTGAGGGCCCATCCTCTTCTGGCCCGACAGGAGGAGCAGCGAGGCAGGCTTCAGCAGACCGGCCAGTAAGTCTTTTTTATTTTTTTTACTTCTATTTTATTCCTCCCTTTGCCCCAACCCCCTGCCCTCTCCACCCGCAGCTGCTTTACCACTTTAGATAGGCGGCCGCCAGCACTGGTGAGGTCTGACAATTTGAAGAACCCACGGTATGTCATCTGAGCATTGCCACGGTTGGCAAGAGACTTGTATTTAAATGAAAGGTAGCCACGCACTAAACTTTTGTCTGTTAGAACAGTAAGTAAAGAAGCCCCCAGGTGTGCGTACATTCTTCATAGATGGGAAGGGACCTATACGTTTAACCTTAATGTCGGTTTAAAAGTAGATAAGAGACTGGCATCTCTTAAATGTAATTCCACATCCAATGAAACTAAAGATTGGGTGTTTAAAAATATATGTCTACATCTTCATCCTCTTTAATTGTAATTTTTTTAAGGGTGAGTGCTGCCTATCCCTGATGAGGCTAGAATCCTTCTCTGTTTTCTCCCTTTTCTCTTTCCTTTTCTTTCATCATTGATATCATTTTCCATATTTTTCATATTATAATGTTTTCTTTAGGTTTTTTTGATTTTGTTTGTTTAAAATTTCATGCACGTATTGTGTTAACTTGAACCCTTGTTAGGATTCTAGTATTGTTTACCCCTGCTTCAGGTTTTCAGGGCTGCCCCTGTTGTTGATAACTATCCCTGATGAGGTGCACAGGAACAGGACACACATTACTCAATTGGGTGCTTGGATGTAAGTGAAGTTGTGTTTTTTAGGGTGGCTTATGCAGTTTGTGTTTCAGTGATAGGCATATTAGCCAGATAAGTGCTGTTATATTATGCTAATGCGTGGTTGCTGCATGCTTAATGTGATAAATGGGACTCTGCAAATTCTAAATGACAACAGTAGTGTTTTCCACTGTTCAGTGAAATAGAAATACATTTTGACTAATGTATTTTCATATCAAAATTGATTACAGGTAAGAATAGTGTTTTCCCTTCTGGCCCTCTGCACCCGCTTTAACCCTTTCTTATTTTAGGAATTGGTGAAACTTTTGGGTAGGAGGACTTGGGTTACAGCTTGCCCCCATTCCAACCCAGGGCCCACATTTTTTTACTTTAAAAAAAAATGTATATATATGTGTGTGTATGTATGTATGTGTGTGTGTGTGTATATATATATATATATCAAGAAAAAACCTCCGAATAGGAAGCCACCAACCCTGCAGGGCGGCCTCTTCAAAGACGGGCACGGAGCAGCCTGCCAATTCCACTTCCGTGAACAGACACACAAGAGGCCCACTTCAAGAGACACAAAACTTTTAATTCGAGAATTCAGCACATATATAGTCAGATTTCTGATGCTTGGTCCCCCTCTGGTTTTACTGTTTTCCAGTTTGGTTCAAATTTGGTCTGGATTCGTCAGACCATTTTTCTCTAATATGAAAAAAATGCTAGAAATAGGTGCTACTGTGTCAACAGAGGCATAACACAGAGGCACAACACTACAGCCAGGGAGGCCCCACCCCTCTTGGGGCATAATTTAGTCTAACACCTATGAATATCAGTGAGATATAGGGCCTGATTACAAGTAAAAATGCTATTTATCGCACCTGGTAATTAACGATACCCTGTGGTTCGTTATTTATCAGGTGCAAGAATTAGCACCTCTTTCAAGTTATTGGGGAATAACATGCAGATTTTGGTGTTTGACACACCAAAACCCACATGGTATGGTAAATGCCGTACATATTTCCAGTGTTAAATTTCAGCAGACTTGACCTGCTGAAATTTTGCAAATGTGGATTATTTCACGCATTCAATGTTTATCGGATGTGTTGCATAAAAAACAAATTTGCAATTCTGTTTGGTGCGTAAACAGGGGTTTACACACATGACTAAATTATCTGCCCAACTTGTAATAAGGGCCACACACTACTATTCAGGGCCACTCATAACATTCTGCATGAGAGACCCATCATTTTTCTGTGTACCACTGAATTTGAGGATCATGAGGTAATGTGCCTGTTTTGCGGGAAATAATTATTAGATATTTGGTACATTTCATGAGGTGATGTGCTATTTTACTGTGACATGGAATTTTGGGTATTTGTAGCTAGAGTGCCCTAATGTCTTTAAACTCTACATTTTTAGAGCTGACAGACACTGCAGGAACTCCACACTGAAATAGTACAGCCCAGCATGGCTCCAACAATTAACTAAGTAGGAACCTTGGAAGGAAGTTCATGAAGAATTGTTCCTCAGATTAATCTAATGCTTGTAGGAATCCGGGATATGAACAACCATTGGCAAAGTCAAAAACTCAGATCTTGGTCAACCTTAAATTGTATAAATCTTTTTACAAACATCTGCAATTGCCATTAAAAGCATTGAAGTAATCAAAAGTAAAAACTTTGCAGTCTAAAGTTAGCATGCATTGTATATGTTTACTAAAAAGTAATCAAAAATTGACATATCGCAAAAATAATTTAAATGAAAGCAGAAATGAAAACAGTAATCGGCCCA
The DNA here is from genome assembly GCF_964204655.1 of Triturus cristatus. NCBI lineage: Eukaryota > Metazoa > Chordata > Amphibia > Caudata > Salamandridae > Triturus > Triturus cristatus. The sequence goes on from NC_140583.1 coordinate 982,377,697, forward strand.
CCTGTCATAGCCATGAAGTGAGCTAGTTTCTAGGAAGGTGTGCACATGTGCAAGAAAAAAATGTTTTTACTCACAGTGAAGATTGCCAGTGGTGAAATGAGCTATACCTTTGCCCCATACTTTGGGGTGGGATATGAGTAAACAAAATGTGAATGACACTTAAACAAACCAATGAAGAGCGCTGAATAAACATCACAAATTCTTCCTCCAGGCCAAATCTAAAAATACTCGTGGGTAAATGGATGTGATCACTGTTAGAAATGGGGGTCTCTAGTTGGCAGAGGTAGGTACCTTTGACCAAGTAGGTGCCATTGCTTCTAGTCAGGGAAAGGGGGGTACACTCCTGGATAACCCCTGCTCACCCCCTTGGTACCTTGGCACGAGCAGTCAGGCTTTTCTCAGAGGCAGTGTGTAAAGCATTTGTGAACACAAACAGTAATACAGTGAAAACACAAAAAATGGACACCACACCAGTTTAGGAAAATAAGTAATCTTTACTAGACTTAACATAAGACCAAACAACAAAAATCCACAATACTGTAATCAAGAATAAGTTTTTAAAATGGTAGAAATAGCTTAGTTCAATGTAGATGGTAAAAGCGTCACTTTACTCTCAAAGTACCTTGGATGCGTCACGCAAAACAAACAAAAGGGTCGCAGGGAAGGTGATGCGTCGGTTCCTTGCTTCGGGGGAGGTGATGCGTCGGTTCCATAGTGCAGCGCAAGGGAGGTGATGCGTTGGTTCCTTACCGGAGAGGAGGGGATGCGTCAGTTTCTTACTACGTTCAGGTTACGATGCCACAAGATGGCGCCTCGATGCAATGCAAGGATCCGGTTTGATGCGACAAAATGGCATCTTTGAGGCGATGCGACAATGTGGATGCGATGCGTGCACGCCCAACAGCCGGGTGGCGACTCGGTAGACTCTTGAGCTGCGACAGGCCCTGCGAAACACTTCTCCGGTGATGTGCCGGCGACCTCTGCAGCGGCGACACGTTTCTTCGGTGATGCGACGGCAACTGCTGCGGCTGCGACACGCTTCTTCCACGATGAGTTGTGCTTCCAGCTCCCAGTGACACGCAGTCTCCAGAGGGCCCAAAACAACAGCAGAAACTTCTCTGCAGGCAGAATTCCCAGCAAGGAAATTCAGGGGGAGTTGGTGGTGAAGTCTTTGTGACCCTGAGACTTCTGAACAGGAGGCAAGCTCAACTTCAAGCCCTTGGAGATCTTCCTCACAATAGTAAAAGTACACACAACGTATCTTTTCTCCTTTCCTTGGTAATAAAGTAACCACTGCAGGCCAACCAAAAACAGCAAACAGCACAGGGACAGTCTCCTCCTTCAGCTTCCTTGGTTCCTCTTCTTGGCAAAGGGTTTGTCTTGATTCCCAGAAGTGATCTTAAGTTCTGGGGTCTGGGCTCCAATATTTATACTGCAAAATCCTTTGTCCTCTGAAGGCAGAGGGTGTCTGTGCCCAGCAAAAACCAGTTCTGTCCTCTCTGGTGCAGCTTCCTGGCAGGAGGTGGAGACAGCATTGTTGAAAGCAGACCTGGCCCAGGTAGCTGAAAGGAAATCTCCTCCCACTACTCTCTATTCTAGGAGGGCTCAGGTCAGTGAAAGGAAATCTCCGCCCCCTACTCTCTATTCAATGCAGGGCCTATTCAGCCCAGCCCTGACCCATCAGACTGCTGGAGCCAAGGCCCTCTCCATCCCCCTGTCACTCACAAACCAGACTTGGAATACACAATCCTAGCAGAGGCATGCTGGATGGTTAGGCAAGAAAATACGAAACTTTATTTTCCTATCTTGTTCCCTGGGTCAGTTATGATTATAAGATGTTATAATCAAATTGCCCATTCCGGCCTATGGGAACAGATAGCCTTGCAATAGTGAAAAACAACATTGGCTGTAATTCACTATCAGGACATGCCACACACACCAGGGCATCTCCTACCTTTTACATACAATGCACCCTGCCCTTGGGCCTACCTTAGGGGTGACTAATATGTAGAAAAGGGAAGGTTTAGGGACTGGCAAGTAGGTGCACTTGCCTAGTCGACATGGCAGTCCCAGACTGCACACAGGCTTTGCAATGACAGGCCTGAGCCACACTTTACAAGCTGCTTCTGTGGGTGGAACAACCAGTGCTGCAAGCCCACCAGTAGCATTTGATTTACAGGCCCTGAGCACACATGGTGCACTGAACTAGGGTCTGACAAGTAAATCAAATAAGCCAATCATGGAATCACTAATCCAATACACAATTTCAATAGGGAGCACTTGCACTTTGGCACTGAATAGCAGTGGCAAATTGCCCAAAGCATCTATACCAGCAAAATCATAGCAAAAACATAGGAGGCACCAGTGAAAAAATAGAAGGGAGACCTACGCCAATGGTGCCAGGTCTAACACGTGTCCCCTCTAGCTGAAATGTTGAGAGAACTACCCACCCTCTTGGGAGTTCTCTTCACTAAAGCGGAAAAATCTGGACAGACCATCAGCATTGGGGTGTTCTGTACCAGGGCGGTGTTCCACCGTGAAGTCCATCCCCTGTTGGGAAAGGGACCACCTCAATAGCTTTGGATTCTCACCCCTCATCTGCATCAACCATCTGAGAGGCCTGTGGTCTGTCTGAACCCGGTAGTGAGTCCCAAACAAGTATGGTCTCAACTTCTTCAGTGCCCAGACCACAGCAAATGCCTCACGCGCAATTGCACTCCACCTCTGTTCCCGTTGAAGTAGCCTCCTACTGATAAAGGCTACAGGTTGGTCTAAGCCCTCCTCATTCATCTGTGAAAGTACAGCCCCTACACCATGCTCTGAAGCGTCTGTCTGTACAATGAATTCTTTAGAGAAATTGGGCGTCTGAAGCACGGGCGCCGTGCACATGGCAGTCTTCAGGGCATCAAAAGCTTTCTGACAGGTGTCAGTCCAGTTCACTTTCTTGGGCTGCTTCCTGGAAGTCAGCTCTGTCAAGGGTGCAACAATGCTGCCATACCACTTGACAAACCTCCTGTAGTAACCAGTGAGTCCTAAAAAGTGTCTCACCTCTGTCTGGGTCTTGGGGGGGTTCCCAAGCCAGGATGGTATCAATCTTGGGCTGTAGGGATGCCACCTAGCCGCTCCCCACCTGGTGTCCCAAGTACATCACCGAACCCTGCCCGATCTGGCACTTACTTGCCTTAATCGTGAGGCTTGCCTTTCGTAGCGCTATCAACACTTCCCAGAGGTGGTGCAGATGTTCTTCCCAACTGGAACTAAACACTGCAATGTCATCCACGTAGGCGGCACTGAAATCTTCCAATCCAGCCAACACCTGGTTGACCAACCTCTGAAAGGTGGCAGGGGCATTCTTCATCCCAAAGGGCATAACCGGTAGTGCACATCTGGTGTGGAGAATGCTGACCTCTCTTTTGCCCCATCAGTTAAGGCAATCTGCCAGTACCCAGACGTCAAATCAAACGTACTGAGGTATCGGGCAGCCCCTAACCGATCAATGAGCTCATCAGCTCTGGGGATGGGATGCGCGTCAGTCCTGGTGACTGAATTGAGCTCTTGGTAGTCCACACAGAACCGGAGTTCTGGCGTGGCACCCGGTGTGGCAGCCTTTGGGACCAAGACCACTGGGCTGGCCCAAGGACTGTTACAGGACTCAATAACCCCTAACCCCAGCCTCTTGGAGACCTCCTCCTTGATGCAAGCTCTTACCCTGTCAGTCACTCTGTAAGTTTTGTGCTTAACAGGAGGACTGTCCCCAGTGGCCACATCATGGACACAGCAATCAGTGATACTGGGAGTCAGGGAGAACAGATCAGACAACTGTCCCAACAGTTGGCGACAGTCATCCTGCTGCTCAGGGGTCAGGGTGGAATAGAGGTTTACACCATCCACTGACCCATCTTGCTCTGTTGCAGACAGGAGGTCAGGAAAAGGCTCAGTCTCCTCCTCCATTCCATCATCTGTCGCTAGGAGCATGCCCACTTCGGACCTCTCCAAGTGGGGCTTCAGGCGGTTGACATGCAGGACCCGCAAAGGGTTCCTAGGAGACCGCAAGTCTACCAAGTAGGTGACTCCGCTCTTGCGCTCCACCACCTCAAATGGTCTGGTCCTCTTATCATGGAGCACACAAGACTCCACAGGGGTCATGACCCAAACTTTCTGACCAGGCTGAAGCTCGATCAGAGTGGCATTCTGATCGTACCACCGCTTCATCTCTTCCTGGCTGGCTTCCAGATTCACCTGAGGGAATTGCCTGAAACGCCTAGTTTGGTTTCTGAAGACCAGAGTGTAGCTATATACATCCTGGGGAGGTTTCCTGGAAGCTTTCTCCCAGCCTTCTTTTACCAAACTCCGAGGTCCTCTTACAGGGTGTCCATACAGTAGTTCAAAGGGACTGAACCCTAAGGACTTCTGTGGCACCTCTCTGTAAGCAAAGAGAAGGCATGGCAAGAGGACATCCCACTTACGCCTCATGGGTTCCTCAAGACCCACAATCATGCCTTCTAGGGTGCGGTTGAATCACTCAACCAGCCCATTAACTTGGGCGAGGCTAGCATCACAAATCTAAACAAATGGGTTAGTGAGGCTCTCAACTCAATCGCCCCCTTGAGACCGGAAAACTCTACGAGAACGTCCCCCTCCGTGCCCTGGTTTTCTGAGGAGATCAGAGCAAAAAAATCTGAATGCAAAATATTGGAACTCAGCTGGAGATTAACCTATTGTCAGGAAAGTAAAACTTGTTATCGTGCAGTGCTTAAAGATTACCGTAAACTCCTCATTGGAAAAAAAGAGACTTCATTGCCGAACGTATTACTAGTGCAAAGAACTCATCTAGGGAAATTTTTAAAATAGTGAAGTCTTTTACAAACCCCCTTGCGCTTACTCACGTTTGTCCTCCCTCACAGAAACTATGTAACAAAATCTCAGATTTCTTTGAGGAAAAATCGCTCTGATCTACGCATCTTCCCAGCAGTACCCTGCCTTTCTGGGATGCCTAATGCTCATAAACTGGAGCAGACTCCTCAGCAAGTTTTCTCAGAATTTGTTGATATTTCTATGGAAGCCTCGCTGACAGAGCGTCAGTAATGTAAATCTGGGTCCCCTTGCGACCCTTGGCCAGCCAAACTATACAGTGCCCTAGCAGAATGTCTTAACCCCCATTTAAATGCCATTTGGAATACTTCAATCAGACAGGTCAGAAATCTGGGTGAGAGATGGGACAAAGATTTGTCCCTCTCGGCCCATGTACAATCGGTTTCGGTGGTCTGTTTTGGCAAAATTAAAACGATCAGGAAATTTATAAACTTCCTGTCTGATTCAAGCCGCAAAACCGTGGTCCATGCTCTAATCACCTCCCACCTTGATTATGCGAACGGCCTGTATATGGGTCTGCTGCTCGTTCTGATCCATAGACTCCAGATCATTCAAAATGCGGCAGCCCGACTGGTCTGCGGGGTCCCGCTTCGACACCGCATCTCTCCTTACCTCAGGCAACTGCACTGGCTGCCAATAGCCAAACGGATTGAATTTAAGGCCCTGACGTTTGCTTTTCAAGCAGACAAAGGGAGAGGGCCTATCTATCTGAGGAGGAGACTCCGCCCTTATCAACAAGACAGACCTTTAAGGTCCAACAACAAAAGCTTTCTCTCCATACCACGTTTTGCGAGAGCAAGAATGGGAGGCAGAACATTTGAGGTGGGTACCACCAAATGCTGGAACAACCTCCGCCTCCATTTACGCATGATGCAGTCCGAACAGGAATTTAGAAAGGCCTTGAAAACTTGGCTTGTTAGTCAGAATGACTAGTTTTGCGCTGTCCTCTACCTTGTTCACTGTCTGTTATAGCGCCGGGACACCCCATTTGGGGTAACTGCGCGCTCTACAAATGCATTTTATTATTATTATAAGGAGTGGTGAACTTATAGGTTACACCACACTCCTACCACAGGGACTTCATATACTTGGATATGAAGTTGGGATCACGGTCTGACACCACCTCCCTGGGGAACCCCACACGGGAGAAAATCCCCATTAACGCACGACCCACCTTGGGGTGCGTCACCGACTGGAGAGGGATGGCTTCCAGGTACCGGGTGACATGGTCCACCAAGACCAGGATGAACTTGTTGCCCATGGCTTTCTTGGGATCCAGAGGCCCCACAGTGTCAATGCCCACCCTTTCAAAGGGGGTGCTGACCACAAGGAACGGCTGGAGAGGAGCCTTTTGCTTCCTCCCACTCTTACCACTTGCCTGGCAAGTCTGACAGGTCCTGCAATGAGTATCTGACCTCTTGCGCATTTGGGGCCAATAAACGTGGGTGACAAGCATTTCAAAGTCTTGTCCTGCCCCAAATGTCCTGCTAAAGGCACATCATGAGCCACCCCAGTAGGAAGGCTCTGAAGCGCTGGGATACCACCAGCACACCGGCTGACCCAGGCTCAGCAACCTTAGGCTCGCTATACAGGAGACCATTCTCCCAGTAGATCCAATGTGATTCAGACTGATCACCTGCTGCCTGGCTTGTGGCCTGTTGCCACAACCTCACAAGAGAAGGGCACTTCCTATGCTCCTCGCAAAACTCTTCCCTGGAGGGTCCTCCTTCCTGCTGCCAATGGGTCAGCTCAGGCAGGTCCCCCAGTTCAGCTACTTGCTCCCCTGTAGTTTCCTGGGCATCCCCCTCAAAGTCTGCCTCCTGGACCGTGGGAGATTTGGGGGCTAGTTTCCCGCGCCCCTTCCTCTTCTCTTTAAGGCAGGCACCTGGTCCACTCTTTCAGGCTCCAGGTCCTCTTGAACACCCTTACTGGCTGCCATGGAAAGGGTGGTCACACACGCCCACTCTGGCAAACCCAACATCTCCAAATGAGCACTTCGCTCCACCTTAGCCCAAGGGGAGCTCTCCAAATCATTGCCCAACAGACAGTCAACAGGCATGGCTGGCCTCACAGCTACTTGAAGAGTACCTGAGACTGCCCCCCACTCAAAGGCAACCTGATCCACCTTGCAGTGGCTCTCTGTGTTGTCTGTGGCAACAACAGGGTAAAATGCATTGGGGATTACCTGTTCTTCAGACACCTGATGACAAGTGACAGCTGTCACACTAGCTCCGGTGTCTCTAAGAGCCTCCACTCTATGGCCATTGATGGTCACCCACTGCCTGTATTTTTTAGTGTTATCAGCAGTTGGGTCCTGGGGACCACCTCACAGTCTCCTAAAGAGACTAAGGACCCCACCCACCTTGGGCACCCATCTCCTCACCCAGGGCTACACTAGCCATCTGCCGGGGCGGTGCACCTGTGGGTGCTGTGGTTGCTTTCAGGGGACACTTAGGATCCCAGAAGCAGTGGCCCAACTGACCACAATTATAACATTTCCGGGGCCCCTTTTAAACAGGCTTATCTGTCGGGCCCCTGACGTTTTCTCAGGGGGAAGCTGGGAACCCTTACCTTGGTTCCCTTGAGGATTACTTTGGGCCCTTTCTGGAACTCCCTCTGTTTACCCTTGTCCCCCCCACTCTTCTGCTGGGGACCCTGCCCACCCTTGGCGGAGTCTCCCACCTGACCCTTGTGGACCTGGATACTAACCCAGCGGTCCGCCTCCTCAGCAAACTTCCTAGGGTTAGTCAACTTGCTATCAATAAGGTGCTGGAGTAGCTCTGGAAAATAATTACTAGACAAGTGCTTCCATGCAATCAAGTCATAAAATGCTTCAAAATCATTAACTTTGCTACCCTTCACCCAACCATCCAATGCTCTGCAAAAGAAAGACACATATTCTACCCAAGTGCTGGACTCCAGTTTCTTACAATTCCTAAACCTTTGTCTATAAAGCTCTGGAGTCAACCCATACCTGGTCATTAAGGCTTCCTTCATGTGGACATAGGAACTCTGATCCTCAGAGGGAAAATCTAACAAGGTATCCCGCACATCACTGAGGAACTGCCCCCACAACCCTGCTCCCCAATCCTTCTCATGGACTCGGTGGGAGGTCATAGCTACCTCATAGGCCTTAAACCATTGCCCAATATCTTCGTTCTTGTGGAACTCCTTAATGACATCTTTGGGGATGAACATGCTTGTTTCTACAGGCACGGATGGTGTGTTGCCACCAGAGGGAGTAATTTCGAAACTCTTGGCTTTCACTTCCAACTCCCTCAACATTCTCTCGTGCTCAAAATGCATCCTCTTTTCTTCCAAGTCTAACTTTATATTCTCTAACTCCATCTGACCACCCAGCTTTGCTAGCTCCAATTTATGGATCCTATCCCTCTGCCTGCCCTCCAGCTCCTCTGGGGAGAGGCCCTATGAGGAAACCCTGCTGCCTGGTCTGGCCCAATGGCCCATCCAGCTGCCCATCTGTATTCTCTGCCTCATCCCTAGGCTTTTCAGGATGCTCAGTAGCATTTCTAGATTCCAACCAAGCCCTCAGCGCCTTTTGGAACTCTTCCTTTTTGGTGATGCCTTTCACAGGGATTTGAAATCTTTTATAGAAGGTTTTAAGCTGTGGCTCAGTGTAGGTATCAACCCTCTCTTCCTCAAATTGTAGATCCATAGATGCGTTGGATGCTGCTTTGGTCATGGTGGCAAGAATTGGCAGTTCTCACCAAAAATAGACGTTCCAAGGAAAAAATTCTACCAAAATGTATGTGGTCGAGTTATGGTCTGCACTCACTAGTAGTGCACACCAATCACTGTATATGAGTCACAAATGCAAGTCCAAATTCCGACCACTGCCACCAATGTTTGAAATGGGGGGTCTCCAGTTGGCAGAGGTAGGTACCTCTGACCAAGTAGGGGCCCTTGCTTCTAGTCAGGGAAATGGGGGTACACTCCTGGATAACCCCTGCCCACCCCCTGGTAGCTTGGCACGAGCAGACAGGCTTATCTCAGAGGCAGTGTGTAAAGTATTTGTGAACACATACAGTGAAAATACTACAAATGGACACCACACCAGTTTGAGAATAATAAGTAATCTTTACTAGATTTAACACAAGACCAAACGACAAAAATCCACAATACTGTAATCAAAAATAAGTCTTTAAAATGGTAGAAATAGCTTAGTTCAATGTAGATGGTAAAAGCAACATTTTACCTTGGATGTGTCACGCAAAACAATCAAAAAGGGTCGCAGGGAAGGTGATGTGTTGGTTCCTTGCTTCGGGGGAGGTGATGCGTTGGTTCCTTACTGCAGGGCTCAGGTCAGTGAAAGGAAATCTCTGCCCCCTACTCTCTATTTAATGCAGGGCCTATTCAGCCCAGCCCTGACCCATCAGACTGCTGAAGCCAAGGCCCTCTCCAGCCCCCTGTCACTCACAAACCAGACATGGAATACACAATCCAAGTAGAGGCATGCTGGATGGTTAGGCAAGAAAATACGAAACTTTATGTTCCTATCTTGTTCCCTGGGTCAGTTATGATTATAAGATGTTATAATCAAACTTCCCATTCTGCCCTACGGGAACAGATAGCCTTGCAATAGTGAAAAACGAAATTTTCTGTAATTCACTATCAGGACATGCCACACACACCAGGGCATGTCCTACATTTTACATACAATGCACCCTGCCCTTGGGCCTACCTTAGGGGTGACTAATATGTAGAAAAGGGAAGGTTTAGGGACTGGCAAGTAGGTGCACTTGCCTAGTCGACATGGCAGTCCCAGACTGCACACAGGCTTTGCAATGACAGGCCTGAGCCACACTTTACAAGCTGCTTCTGTGGGTGGCACAACCAGTGCTGCAAGCCCATCAGCAGCATTTGATTTACAGGCCCTGAGCACACATGGTGCACTGAACTAGGGTCTGACCAGTAAATCAAATAAGCCAATCATGGTGTCACTAATCCAATACACAATTTCAATAGGGAGCACTTGCACTTTGGCACTGAATAGCAGTGGCAAATTGCCCAAAGCATCTAGACCAGTAAAAACATAGCAAAAACATAGGAGGCAGCAGTGAAAAAATGGAAGGGAGACCTCTACCAATGGTGCCAGGTCTAACAATCACAAATTGGGGGGACATGATATTAGGTTTTGTACATGAAAACAATAATATTTAATCAACTTCCATTCTTTAGCAGCAATGTTGATGGGGCAGTGTGATAAGGAGTTTGTTTCCATCCATCCTCATGTTTGGAATTTGTGCTTATTACATAGAGTGGGAATTTCAGATTTTCAAGATAATCATCTAAGGTTATGTAAAACGATCCACATTCATATTGCTTATATGAAAAGTTTTCTGTCATGGATATTCTGAAAATTGAGCAAGAATCTTGTTTTGGTGGACCAACAGTTTTTGAACAAGTTATTTACTGGTAAATGATGGACCTGCCTCTATGAGGGCAGCAGAGATTTTTACAGAGAGGTTTTATATCATCAGTTCTTCAAAAAAGTGTAATAAGGACAAGTACAGAGAGAAAGTGGGCTTTTCACTACACTTTCTACGTGTGTTTTTCATGGTTTGCCTTTGCTTTAGTGAGGTGTCCTTCAAATCCACGGCAATTCCTGGATGGTTATATTATTCCAGAAGTTTTTATTTTAGATTTCTTAATGTGGAATCAAGTAGATCTTTTGTTGGAGTAGATGTGACAAGACGTGTAACCTGTACATGAGAGCCAGCGTGTAGTCTTAGTTGTATTTACTTCGGTGTCATCAAGACATTCATGTTCTGATGTATGGGCACTTTTTAGGTCAAGCCTAAGAGCTTACAATTGGCTTGAAGCCCGATTGATGCCCGCCCACTGTTTACCATTAGTTGGCTTTATTTTCCCTCTCATTTGCTAGCTTCTTATTCGATTGTGTGTATTGTCGATCATTTGTTTGTTCCCTAATTGAGTATATTATTTTTACTTGTGCCCTTCCACTGCTTATTTTTAGGGAACTACTTTTTTTATATAACTTAAGCAACATATATGAATGCATGTATTGTCCGTGTGTCTCCTTTGTCTGCTCTGCCTCTCGGCCCTGTGCTCAATGTTATTCTCTCTCATCCATGTGCTTCTCTCTACCTGCGCTGCTTGTTGCTCTCTTTCACCTTGTTCTTTTCTTCGTCCTGCCGCACTCTGTGGTGTTCTGTCTCACTGCTCACTTTTTCCACCATCCCAGCATTTTGAGCTCTCTTGAAAGCTACTTCTCCCCTTCGCTCGCTCCCTGTTGCTTCCCGCCTCACTTGCTCCTCCGTTGCCCGACCCATGCGGTGCTATTTTTTTATTATTTTTTTAAGTTATACTTAAATAATCTAGAGTTCTTTTGTGTTATTACTATTCCATTTTTTAATTTACGTATCCGTTTCAGATCAGTAAATTGAAAGGAGGCCAGCACGCCAAATCTAAGCGCACATGCGTGGTCATGCGTGCATGTATACAAAAATAACGGTCCTGCCAACTTCCATGTCATCCTGCCTTTTTTCTCGTTTTGTTCTCCTTTTGTTCATGCTGTATGGAAAAAAGGCATTGGTAGAACCAATAACTCTCATCAGTGAGAACTATTGGCTTTGCCAGTGCTTGTTTTACAGAGTGGATGCTGTTGTTATATCTTAGCCTGTGAAATATTCAATAATTCCCTTTGCACGTTTATGTGTTTCACTTTGATCTCATGATAACTTGTTGTTGTTCTATTTATGTTGTTGAATTTACTTTTCTGTTCACAAAGTAAAGATGCACACATTCCTTTTAAAGATGCAATAAAATACTGTCCTTTTTTGCATGTTCCACTGCTGTTGCTGTCTGACCAAGTCAACACATGTGCATAAGGTAGGCTTTCTTAAAATAAAGTCAAAATAATTTCCTCTTGTTCCTAGTCTCCTACTGGAACATCATTTATTTTTTAAATAAATTAATTTGTCTTTTCAGTTACTGAATACCTACAATAGACAAAACAACAATTGGTGGTAACAGAACAAGTGTGCCATCGTCAACATACACCCCCCCATTACTTTTATTTTGGGATGGTTTATTTCAATACCATTGCTCTTTCATAACAACTCTACTTCCTCTTCGGGCCTACTGGCACATTATTGAACAATCTATACAATTTTCTTGCTTGCAAAACCTGTGAAATACTAATTGCAAACAATCATCTTGCCTTAAACAAATTTACTTTTTACACACACAAGTCACTTCCCACAAACAGTAAGGATTTTAAGACATACTAAACAACCATTCTTTACAATTGCGTTGTGCAAAGGCTATTGTAATAAATTACTAACCTTCCATTAAAACCCACAGCCTTGCACAACTATTTTCTACAAACGTATTATGTACCATGTTTACTGCTATTGTCTTAATACATGCATACCCATAATTTTTTGCTGTTTTGTTTAATACCAGTTGTGGCCGTACCCTGCCAAAGTGGCTGGGTGGGCCGGAGGAGGGAGGTGGGGATGGGAAGGTGGGACTCGGAGACATAAAAATAAAAATAAAATAAAAAAAGTACTTGAATGCCACCAACTCCATAGCTGCCTGCCACATCGTGCTCTTAATCCTTCTGGGAACAGGCTTCCAGACTGCACTGCGGCCAATCCTGAAGCTGCATGAATTCAGCATCAGGATTGGCCTGAACGCTGGCAACTTGCGCTCCCAGACAGACTGGGATCCTGTGCCTGCTCTCTCTCCTCATTGCTCATGAGGATTTGACCGGCCTGAGACAGCCGGCCAAACCCGCATGTGCAGTGAAGGGAGTACCACCACTCCCCCACCAGCAGTTTCATTCCACTGGACTGTCCCCAAGACTCATCAGAATCCTGGGGGCGGGTCCAGAGGATTAAAATAAAACAATAATAAAACGCACTTAAAACCCATTTTATTATCATTTATTTTGAGGGTGGTGGCGGTGCTCCTCAACCCTAATGGAGGGGCCGCCGCTGTTTAATACTACACTATATACCCGCCCTTTTTTTCCAAAACGCATATCTCTATTGCCTTTCAGAAATGTACATTTTCTTTTTGAAAATATTTGTTCTTATGAAGCACTTTAAGCAAATTTATTTGCCAAATTCGTGTAATGTCAAAATCAAAGAATGCTTCCCTTATAACAGATCCATCTATAAGCATGTTAAGAATATCTTCAAACAAAACAATTACTAAACAAACCGGTTATCCTTTTAATTTTCACTCTATTTCTTTGTGATACATCAGATAATGCTTTGGTGCTTGTGTCAGTGTAGATGTGACTTCAAAGTAACAGCACATCTGTACACCTGTATGCGATTCACGGCAGATTTGTTTCTTATCCTCTCTTCTGCACCAACATTGTCATGTAAAGCCTGAAATCTTTCATTGTATTGTCATAGAGAAATTTCAGAGGCAGGGTACATAGCACCTCATCTACTTCTATTTTGCTTCCTCCACCTACGCTTTTTTTTGTAGGTATGTGTTAGCCAAGACCTTTTGATTTTAGTAAAATATTATATATGTATATATATATATGTATATATATATGTATATATATATATATATATGTATATATATATCCTACAGGTGGTCGCCAGTAGGTAGGTATAGTTAGGACCTAGTTTCCATAGGCAAAGCGCTTATTGTTTTCCCAATAACTTTGGCGCCGGTTGACGAATCTTCGCGAAGTTTTCAAAACTAATGATCAGCTCCGGTCAGCTCCTGTCTTGAAAGTTTCGGGCTGATTCGCCAAGCGGGGGCTGAGAAAAAAGGGGGGTCCCAAAACACGTTTTGCCCATGTTATTTTCCATTGGAAACTTTAGACAAAGCTACAGCCCGAACTGCTGAACGGAATTACACCAAATTTGGCAAAAAGGTAGCCCTTGGTTTAGAAAGAGGCCTTTTATTTTAAATGGTGTAAATCCGTTCAGTAGTTGCTGAGAATTTAAAAAAATAAAAGTTTTGATATCTATTGGCGCGGTGGGTTCGCGAACTCTCCCGACAACGAGCTTCACTGTGATTGGCTGCCAACACTCCAAACCAGGAAGTGTTGGCAGCCATCTTGTGACTCGGTAGAACCGAGTCACAAGAAAACAGTGAAACAAAGGTGAAAAACAAGAAAAGGGGACAGGGTAAAAACAACCTGACTCCCTAGGCCTGCTCAGGGGGTCCCACAAGGACCCCCAGGGCCAAGAAAAGCATTTTTTTTTAAATAATTTCAGCGGAATTCGTGCTGGGGTCGTGAATCCTGTCAAAATTATTTTAAAAAATGAAGCGCTTCATTTTAATGAGGCCCCCGTGTGGGCCAGGTCCTGGGGGCTTTGTCCAATTTATAATTGCGGGGGCCTGCTGGGGCCCCCGCAGCCAAGGGGACCGCCACCTCCCCGGGGCTTGTATTTTAATGTGTGTGGGGCCGCCAAGGCCCCCCCAAGTCTCGGGGACCGCCACCCCGGGACTTTTCTAAAATATTCGCGGGGGCACTCGGTTCCCCCCCCGCACCCCTGGGGACTGCCACCCCGGGGCTTGTTTTTTAATGTGTGGGGGGCCTCCAAGGCCCCCCCAAGCCCCTGGGACCACCACCCCTGGGCTCTTTTTTTTAAAAAAACTGAAACCTGTGTGGGGGAAGGGGGGGGGGCTCGAGCCCCTCCACACACCCCCGCCACCTGCCTGGGGCACTAAGTATGTAAATTTGGGGGTAGTTACGGACCCCCGAGCACTGGAGACCACCACCTCCCCAGGGCTTTGAACACATTGGGAGGGGGGCCAGCATAAATCGGCCTCAGGGGGGGTGCCAGGTGGTCCCCTTCCCGTTTATTTTTTTTAACAATTGGGGTCAGGCCCTGAGGGATGGGGTCCCCAGGGACCCAAAAGTGCAAAAAGAAGGGGGGCCACAAAGCCCCCCTTCTGGAAAAAAACGGCATTGCGCCGAAGGCCCCGCCCCTCCTTGCAGCACTCTGAAAACGCGCCCCCTGGAGCGTTTTTAAGTTGGGGGATTAATTCCCCTTGAATACTGAGGATCCCTGAGGGCCAACTAGCCCACCAGGTACCTCCAGTAAGCGCCAGGGAGCTGCATTGCAGAGAGGTGGTCCAAGACCACGCCCCCTTTTTACACCACTTTGCAACGCAGCTCTGTGGCACTTACTGTAGGTAGCTGGTGGGCTAGTTGGCCCCCCGGGACCCTCAGGACTCAAGGGGACTTAATCCCCCAATTTACAATGCACCAGGGGGCTCGGTTGCTCAGTGGTGCAGGGAGGGGGCGTGGCTTGATGTGACAAGTGTGCAAACGTGTTTTAAATTGGAGGATTAAGTCCGCTTGAATCCTCAGGGTCCCTGGGGGCCAACTAGCCCACCAGGTACCTCTAGTAAGCGCCACAGAGCTGCGTTGCAGAGTGGTGTAAAAAGGGGGCGTCACCTTGGACCACCTCTATGCAACACAGCCCTGTGACGCTTATTGGAGGTACCTGGTGGGCTAGTTGGCCCCCAGGGACCCTCAGGATTCAAGGGGACTTAATCCCCCAACTTAAAACACGCCACAGGACGTGTTTGCACACATGTCACATCAGGCTCCGCCCCCTCCCTTCACCACTGTGCAAACGCGCCCTGTGGCGCCTTTTAATTTGGGGGATTAAGTACTACTCCTTACAATGTAGAAGGGACTGCGCTTTTAGGGTGTGGACATGGTCATGGGCAGTAGACACCCTGAACCTTGAGAAAGATCATAAGAGCCCCAACTAGGATTGCACTCACCCATCTGGGGGCTCTATTCCCCTGCCCCTTTCAAGGGAAAGGGCAAGGGCTAGTGATTAATTTGCAAACAAATACGTTGCCAGAGGCCTAACTTTTACTCAGAAGCCCATGGCCAGTGATATTGAATCTCAGGTTGCCAAATGCAAAGGCTGCGTAGTCTTAATTCCACCTCATGACGCTTTAATCCACAGCCAGACACTCCATGCCTCTTTATCTCATTCTGCAGGTACTTTTTCCATCTCTGCTTTATCCCTTTGTCACTGTTTTTCCATATTTCTTCTCCTCGTTATTCCCCCTTTTATGCTTCTCTCTCTTGCTCTGGATCAAGTTTATTGAGCAAAAATAAGTGTTGGTCCCCAAAAATGAGTGCTGGTGGGCCCCACCTGCAACCACCGGCTCAAATTAGGCACAGGTTATGGCCTCCATCTGCACTCCATGTCTGTCTTTCGCACACTCAACTATGTTCCAAGACTTCTGCACTCTCATTGGTGACTGTATCTCTCCAATGTGCACTCCTCTGCTCTAACATCTGGCCTGTTACAATACCTCACTGGTCACTATAATAGTAAAATAATGTTACTAATTTAAACCAAGCGGAACCCAGAAAACAAGCGTCATAGGAGATGGTAGAAATGTTTCTTAAAACCTATCTGCTGTATTTCTCCAAGTGACAGAAGTGAATTCATAAGACTCACTTTAAGGTAGGCAGTAAAAACTGGCATCAAAACATCCTCACAAAATCAATTTATTCATTGGCACCCAATTCTAACTTCTGTGGTACAAAATGGGAAATAACATGCACTTGTTTCTCCCAGTTTAGTGTATAGTGTTTCCGGTACCACAAAAGTTTGATTTCCTTCAGGTTTAAGCTGGACAATGGTGACTCCACAAAAATCTGAAGTGAGCGATATTTGCACTCTTGTACTGGGAGCAAAGTGAAGAATGACTTTGCTTCCAACTCAGAGTGAGGCCCAAATTCGTGACAGCAACTCAACAGAGCGACTGGTTTAAGAATTTTACTCTTAGAAATCCAGAAACCCTGAATTAAACGATTACTCTTTTACCTCATTATGGAGTCACCTGAGGACGTCAATTATGCGGCCAAGGTTCAGTGAGTTACTGTGACTGGTGGCATGTGCAGCCACTTGAGTGACGGAAGTGATCCTAGATTGTTTAGAAGTATTCAGACACAGGGAAAGCTGCTCTTTGTCACTTGCTGAGGTGTTATCAAATCTTTTGACTCCAAAACTAGTCTACTAGATAAAGGCCTTCCCTTCTGAGAGGAACGGTGGATTTAATTTATAGATGGCTCAAGTTCATTATCATTTTTAACTCAGTGATTATTTTTTTAAACATAATAATCTTAATGATCTTTCCTTATTTGGCAAAGTTTAAAACAAAAAACACCAGAATATTTGTTGGGGGAAAACCTCACAAAATCTACTTTTAGTGAGAGAATTTTCTCATGATCCAGGAAAATTCTCCTTTTGTTCAAAACACTCTATCCGGATCAATCTGGAATGTATAACATTCTGATAGCAAGTGACAGGTGTGCTATCACGGAGGAGAGACTTTGTATCACGGTGATAGAAAATGGGTGAGATGGATAAAGCTATTGTATCCCTTGTCAGTTACATTATGTAGTGATTCTGTAATTAGGAGAGCATCCAGGGATTTAGTAGTGGAATGAAAGCCTTTAAGCATGAATACCAGATTCTAAATCTGGTTGTTCACTGCTGTGACACAGCAACAACTATGAATGAATGAATGAATTAATTAATTAATTAATTAATTAATTACTCATTTCTATATCGCACGGCTACTCAAAAAAGTGTGTCCCGGTGCTGATCAGTATGCCCAAAGGTGAGAAACTGGAGGTAGAAGCCTAGACTCCTTGCAAACCTCTGAATAGAGATGTCTTCAGCTCCCTTTTAAATATTGGATCTTCGGGTATCCGTCTGAGATAATCCGGGAGTTTATTCCACAGATTCACTGCTATAACCTTGAAGGAAACACCTCCCCATCTCTCCTAAATTCCAGGCCCTCAGAGACCCTGTCCATGCAGTACTGACTCTCTGCATTGGTGAAGAGCAGATAGGGAGCTGTAGGAGGGAAGGTAAGGTACAGAGGGTGGTGAGGATTGATGGCAGATGCTAGGTTTTTTTATTACATGTGGCATAGGAAGGAGAGGCAATGTTATGCATGCCTTCTACTATTTTATCTGTTCCTGCGCCTCTACGAAGCAGTTGGAAGTAGGGGAAGATGATTTTGGTGGCCATACTTAAGATAAAAGTATAGACGGGTAAGATGAATAACGGATATTTTTCACCTTGTGCTTCTGACTGATGAAAGAAACAACTCAAGGTTTGCTCTTGTTGTATACTTGATGTGACTCAGAACCCATCAGTGAAAAAAGTATTATCCACTGTCACCATCTACAATTCAACATATGAATGAGTTAGCAGCAAGCACTTAAGTCTCACTGACATAATTGTGTACCATTTTTGAATGAAGACGAGCAGCAGCTTGGACATAAGAAAGACCAAGTGAGGTGACCAAATGAGCTCAGAAGTTTTAGCACACTCACTCAGACAGGGAGGGCTAGGTCATGACCAAATACATCCTCGCAGGTATTCAGTAGTAGAGAGAAGTGCCTTCATAACAGATTGGACTTCATTCATGCAGGATACCATCTGAATAAATCAATTCTTTAGATCACTATTCCAGCGTTAGTTTCCTCTAGCATTTTTCTTTTGTTTCCTGTTCCATCACCATACGCATGCTCACATATTAGCATGCTAACTTAAATTGTGCAAATCTCTTGCAAATCTTTACCCTCTCTCTTTATCAACCCTTTGTTCTTTACTTTCACAGGCAATTTCTTATGATCAGGCCAGCACACATCATGTCCTGATGATGATCCTAGTATTTTACGACAGGATCGAAACGTCGTCGACCTAAGTTAACAACGTGCACATTAATCCATTGTGTAAAAAAGTGCATTTGTTGTTGTAAAAAAGCTTTTAACATTGGATAATGTAAACAAGCTCTTTCCGTCTCGCCTGAAATGCCCTTTTGTTCAGTTGTTTGTATTTGTTTTTATGTGATGTCATGTCTCTCTGAAGGATACAGGACTGTGTCCCACAATCAGTATGATGTCCTATATGTGAATGTTTCATTGAAGAATTAAAATGGATTGTCCGGCTGGACATCCCCCAATATAGTATCGATTCTGGACTATATTTATTCCATTTGTATCCTGAATGTTCTAAGGACCACTGTTTCTTGTAAATTACTATTACCCAAGGTCCTTGATTACCTTTGTTTGGGTTCCCTTGTTTCTTTTCAAATATCTGAATAAAGCAGGCACTCGTACCAGGGTACCAAATAGCTCAGGAAAAATGACTGGAATATGTCATCCTAATTTTCTTTATAGGGGTCCTCCACCACTCTCCACATATCAGTCAGATCACAGAGGAAAACACCCTTTATACCAAAATGGTGTAAATCTGCAAAAGGAAGTGCTGACACATGACAACTCAAGAAGGATAATTATTGTTGTGATGCAAAATGTTGTGCTGACATGAGTGTCAAAACAGTTTAAAGGAAGTATTGTAGCATATTTGAAGTCTCTCCTGACGCCAGCTGCAAGGCATATGACCTCTTTTGTCATACAATCCTTGGAGAAATGATACATGAAGGTGAAGGTTGCACTCTCTGATGGCCCCTTCTCTGTCAGGCCACCAGCGGAAGGTTTCCATTGATGGAGCCAACTGGTGCTCTGTTGACAAAAAGCAAAGCATTCCGGTTTCTAGCCTGGTTTCTGAAATGTGATGATAACAACTGTTCCCTAACTTTGGGAAGAACTGTGCCCAACTGATGTGTTCCTTAGTACAAGAATAAAAGTTGGGGGTGGGTTAGTAGGCCTGAGCATACTTCGTAAAACTCTGTAATGACTCTGTCTAGTCCAGGAGCTTTGCCAGTAGCCAGTGACTACACTCCTATTTGAATCTCTTAAATGGATAAAGAATTATTAAACTGTTCTCTAATTTCAGCACTCACTCAGGTCAGTGCAATATCATCCGGATGCTTAGAAATCTGCAGAAGCGGAATCGATTGTGATTTATAATTTAGAATATCTGCAAAACGGGTCCATATATTTTGCGGATTAAATGTATTTCCCATCTGGCGTAGATATAGGTGAAATATTACTTTGTTGATTTGATATTCAGGCCGGGTTTTAGGGGGCCTGTCACCTTCCTCAAACTGAAGCATCCAAACATGTCTACCCAGGAAGACTGTGGAAATGTACCCAAAAGTGAGCACACTGGTGCAGGGTCACCCCCTCGTCCACGCGTCCAAAGACTAACAAAAAGAGATCGGCACTGGAGTTGAAGCAAAACAATACGTTTATTAATCACTCATGAGCAGGACCATGTTCACACAACACTCTCAAGTATTGTAGGAGGAGGTACACTGAATTCACAAACCATCGCCCTTATATACAATTTTATTGCAATGCAAGCATATGGACAGAAATGGAAAGAGCGAGTTTAGACACCGAAATAGCTATCAGCAAACAAAGGCAGATGAATGACCACTTGGTCAGCAAATAGGGAGGGGGAGCAGGAATGTTTATGACAGCAGTAAACGGTCAAAAGATAGCCTCTAAGACCAGGTGCACCGGCAGCTACAAACCCCCCAGCACGTACATTGCTTAGCCATGTCGAAAGAGATCAACTAAAGTTGATGACACAAGCAGGGTGAAAAGGCGAAAGCAGAGGACGAAAGAATTACGAAGGAAGTTAAATGGACGCCACAGCCAAAATGGCTGTTGCTTATGCCAACATAAAATATTACACGTTTCCACAAGACTAATTCCTCCTTTGCAGTTTTGGAGAATTCTCACATTACATTACTAATATCTACAGGTATGGCATCTTTGTGCATTGTTTTATATTGCCACATCAGCTTTATTAGCGTGGATTCAGGGGAGTCCATACGATCTCACTTTTATTTCTGAACCCCCGCTTCTTAGCGATACATACCCCCTTGAAACATGTCCCCAATAGTCTCAACAGAGCTGACATTTGTCTCAACGTATTCAGAGATATATTTTCACATTTCCGTTTTAAACACTATATTAGCCAAATATTCAAAGCGGAGTCTCCAGGTTCTCCATTTCAGCAGAGGGAACTGGCTTCAAAAAGTCAGGACAATAGGGTACTGGTCAGACAGTGTTCTTGGAAGTTGTTTGCTTCCTTGCACTCAATTCACCAGGCTTCGTGATAGTAGCCAGTAGTTACTATGGAAGCCCTGTGGTTCACAACATTTATTTAGAATTGTATTGCAGTCCATCTTCGGGACATATATATTTATGGTTAGAGCACATAGGGCCAGATGTAGGTAAAATCAATTTTGCGAATCCTTAATAGCGAATTTTACCGATTCGCTATTAAGGACTAGCAAAATTGAATGTTGGTAGGAATCGCTAAAATATTAGAGATTCCTTAATATTCCTTAATAGCGAATCGCAAATTGAGATTCGCTAATAAGGAATACCTACCCATTCATTCCTATGGGCTAGGAGGCCCATAGGTAAAATGGGAAGACATTCACAATTTGCGATTCGCATATTGCGGGCGCAATTTCAAGGGTTCCAAAAGGACACCCTGTTGCACCCCTGAAATGTGCATGTGTGCACATGTGGCGCACATACATGCCCTAAGGGCATGAATGTGTGCCACATGCCACCTTTAAAAAAGCAAAAAAGTATTTTTTTAAAGGAAATCGCTAATTACCACCAACTTGAAGTTGGTGGTAATTAGCGATTCCTTAAGGCTAAAGTGCACTTTCTTTTGTGCTACTTACATTGTATTTAAGGAATCGCAATTTGCGATTCCTTAAATGCAATCGCTAAATAGGGAATCACCATTTTTGCAATTCCTTATTTTGCGAGTAGGTTTAATCTTACCTACATTGCTCAAAGCCAAATTGCGATCGCAAAGGCCAAAATTCTGCGAATTTTGGCATTTGCGATCGCTATTTGGCTTCCTACATCTGGCCCTTAGTCTTTAATCTATCTACTTCTGATGCATTTCTGCCCTGGATATCATTAACCTGGATGTGGATCAGAAAGTTTGGGTTCTTGCACATTTTCATTACTGCCACACTGGAGTATGAGTTGTAGGATGAAATTTATCTTTGGGTTCCACATTTTATAGCGAGCTATAATCTGCTAGGGTGTTCCAATGTCTGCTGTAGCATAGCTATATCTAGTCTATCCTGTTTTTGGTTTAAACCAATAATAACTGTTGAACCAGTGGCAAAACATAAGCCCCTGCGGTACGGGGGGCCTCCAAGTTCCAAGAGGCCCCCTCAGAAAAAGTGCTAGATGGTGACCCAGGGAGGGGGCCCCCTACGTGCACTTTGCAGGGGGGGTCCCCACAAGTTTCGTTATGCCACTGTGTGGAAACCCACTGAAATAGAAACAGCCCTCATCTGTGTAAACATATAAATGCTGATATACACATGCACAGCCACAAAATGCCATTTCAAAGAAAGGAACATCAGAGAGAATGAGTAATTGTTTCTTCTATTTTAAGGAGCCAACACAATGTAACATTGTTACACAAGTAGCAGCAAGAAAGGCTGAGCTACAATTATTCTGCTTGAGTTTTGTTGTTTAGCGGTGTCACTAAAATATTATGTCTTCTTCCTTTGGCTTCCTACAGTGTTTGTTAAAGGTTTAGAAGCATGTTTTAGTTTTGATCTAATTATTTTATACACTGTAGAGCATCTTGGAATACTAAAAATACATTATATTTGCCAGGGTCCTCGTCAGGAGGCTAGTTTAGCTTGCACCACCCATTGCTCCTGCCAGTGCAGCGAATGACTGTATCAACACAACTACTAACCAGCTCACTGCTACAAGTGTGACAATTCAGACTGTTTGAGGCCCCCCAAAGCTATTAGAATGTCTTGGGAGGTAGGTATTAGTTGTTTTGAAGTCTATTTAATTTATAAACAACTCTTATTCTGCTCATCTCTATATTACAGAAACAGCGCCTCCATGTGGCAGCTGTCATTAGTGCCGGTGTTGGCAATTAAGTGTTGGTGCTGAGCACTGGAAACCACCGGCTCAAATTATGCACTGCTGCAGGGCCTGTGTTAGTGCCTATCATGTCAAAAGCCAGTTGACTCTGTTTATGGTTGTTTCCCCCCTTGTTCCTTCTAAAGAAGGTAACGATTGAAAAGATTTCTATATACTGATTCACTAGTTTACAAAGTCACAAAGGAATGTCTGTTGTATGTTCCAAAGAGGTAAGCAATTTGGGACGTCTACCTTCACAAGAACGCAGCATAAAGGGGAAGATGGTGAGAGGACAGAGCAGCTTGCTAATAGACACATATTTCTCTCAATATAATGTGCCTGCAGGATATTGCCTCCATCCCTGTACCTTTTATGTGTGAAGGCCCACCACATCAATAGAATGCAGGACCCTGGAAAAAATGGACACCGGTAGTGCTTTAGGGTGAAGATGAAACCCCTTGCACTCTCAATCACCACCATGCCATGCTGTTCCTGCATAGAGGGAAGATCTTCAGGCACTCGTCACTTCCTAATCAGCACTTCACCTCCAAGTCCTCTCGCAAGCGACTGGCACTGGGGCTACCTGATAAACCTTTGAGAGCTTTCAAATTTGTACAGCATCCTGCTAGTTTTGAACCTCTCCACTTTTATCATGCGGGGAGCGCCCGAGTCAACAAGACAGCAGGCCTGAAGTCTTCGCCAGGTGCCGGCCACCACTGTCTTCTTCTTTTTAGTTCTGCTTCAGGCTTCATCTGCATCACCCCTGACCTGCTACATTGTGTCTGATAAATGCGTTGTTCCCAGCTCAATACTGCCCCCTGCAGGCCCAGGTCCAGAGCGCTTGCCACACAAGTTTTGACAATCCGTCTGCTGTCAGTATAGAGTTAACAGGCTACCACCCGCAAGTCCACCTCCCATTGATCTGGAACCATAGCTGGGTGCAGTATCATCAATTGTTACTGAAGGGTTTTTATTTTCTATTCCACTGGACCGCTCAACTTACTCCGCCATCTTTCTTTGCAGCACTCTGACATGCTCCCTCCCCTCTATGTAAGTTGGCAATCTGAAATGTGGGCAGATGGGGCAACCATTGGTTTTTGGTACAGTCCAAATTATTGACTACCTTTACATGACCTGGCAAATTGCCTAATGGTGACGGCACAAAGGAATTCCTTGATAGCCACCTGATTGTGATTACATGTATAGTGTTTTACAGAACACATCTTCGCATCTTTCTCCTGGGCATGCCTGTGTATTATAACCATTGGCATTGTTGGCTGATTTCAGCTTTTGTCTGTTGAAAACAACTAACCAACTCAAAACCCTGATGTGAGACTATAAGTAATCAATGGTGTAAAATGTTGGAATATTAGAAAATGCATTAAAATTGTATAAAATGTCATAGCTCTGTTATTCCAGCTTTATATTTTAAAAAACAATGGCCATTTTTACGCACCATTATCGATTTTCTCCTTAAAATTAAGAATTGTAAAAATAACATGAATCACATCTTGTGTGTGAATATTACCCAGATGGCAAAGTCTATATTGAAGGCCCCAGCAATGCCTCTTACAGTGCTAATTAAAAATGTAGTCCACGTTAAGGTCAATTTAAAATTACTTCACAAGAAAGACATATTCTGTTTATTTGTGTGTTCCTCGGAAGTATGGAAGATCTGGAGGAAAGGTATGGCTTGTTGTATCATGTTCCTGATAGATGGTTGGACCCCACAAGACGCTGATGGTTACAATCCTCATTGCACCATTTAATAAAGACACAAGGAGAGTGCTTGAGAATAGACATTAGACCCATGCCCACCAAGCCTTACTTAAATCTTGCGGCATGGATTGGGACACTTTGCCTTATTGTTAGAGACATTTTCCACAGAATTCTTTTAACAACTACCAGGAAAAAACTCTATATGATTTCTAGTGTGCAATGTAGTGGAAGGCACCTAAGATCATT
The DNA here is from genome assembly GCF_964204655.1 of Triturus cristatus. Classification (NCBI taxonomy): domain Eukaryota; kingdom Metazoa; phylum Chordata; class Amphibia; order Caudata; family Salamandridae; genus Triturus; species Triturus cristatus. Next base: position 982,402,385 of record NC_140583.1, read on the forward strand.
GGGTGACCGACAACGACCAGCGGACGTCTTTACCCAACCTGCTGATTTCTTAATCCAAGCTGCCTCTGCTTATAATGTGGAAATGTCTGAACAATGCTGTTATCCATCAAATGTATTTATTTAATTTAGCATGTTTTATCCTGCTCCACATACCACTAGCAGGTCAATTAAGAGATATGAAATTGTATTATTTGCTTTACAGTGCAACATTAGATATAGGATAAGCACGTCGAGGTAACCTACGAAGACAAGGGAGTAATTTGCAGATACCTCACACAAACTCCTTGATTGTGACATATACAACCACAGTTGAGTCACTTCCTGATTTTAAGGTGGTGTGGCTGTGACCTGAGCATTGAGTCAGCAGTACTTCGTCTTAGGAGCCTTTGACTTGTAACATCCATTATTTTGTAACGCGCTGCTTAGTAAAATCACACTACCCTCGATACCCGTAGTGGCATCACAGGAAGTGACGTCACATATCCTGTGACCCGAAGAAGGGCCGGTGAATATTTCTAAGCAGTAATAATTGAAAACTGTAGACGTTAAGTAAACAGTTACTGAAAACGAGCACAAATACACAGCTTCTAAAAGTGGCAAATACTAAAGGCAATGGTGTTTTTAAATAAACAAATGCCAGATAAGTTAAATCACAAGTGTTAAAAAGCAAGGCACTGTGGCTGCAAGTAGTATCATAGGAATGTCCATATGTGTTCCCTTTTTTCACTTTCATTGCTGAATATGGGACAAACTACCTGAAGTGTTTTTGATCGGGAAAGATATTTTCCTTAATTTTGATTCAGAGGCGCCACTTTGAAAATAGTGTCATAGAACAGGTATAATATTGAACAATGTTAAAAATGGGATGTCTCAAGCACTTAAATGTGTGTTCCTACTCGGTTGTAATATAGTGCATCAAAACATATACAACATGTTGGATGCTGCCTTTTTAATGCATCAGGCTGTCTAACTTAATGCCAAGCCCTCGCATAGTATTTAAGGCACTTGTTCTCTGGCTGGCTACGAAGCCCTCAGGCATTGGTCTAAAGAGCTTGAAAGGGTACAATGAATGAGGGTTGTTAGCGCTTTTGGACATCCACTGGTACCCCCAGATGTCCTTTGCTTGTAATGACCAAAACTGGCTTCTGTTTCTGAGACTTGGTTCAGAACTTCAGGTGGACTTTGGTGCGTGGCGATCCTCTTAGGTGTTTAATCAGATTGTAAGTGTTTGTAGTCAGAAAATATGAGACTTGTTTATTCTGCTTTTTGGTTTACTTTATCATGAAAAATTCTTGCTGATGAGAATTGAACATCACGTTTACTGCAGTGTGCCTAGCATGTGCTCATTAAAGTTAGTGCATTATATGGCATCCCTACACAAGACATGCTTTTGGAGTGCCAGAATATGCTGCAGAGTCTGTGAAAAGCAGCAATACAGGGCCCAAGCGATTTGGGGAGTACTTAAAAATAGAGATCTAATTGTCCCTCAGCCCTTCATAATCATTCACACATGAGCTGACTTTTTGTCAGTGATGGACTGGTGGTGAGACTTGACCCACATGCTTCTTTGCATTCGTTGTCCCACACATGCAGGCCGTGGTTAGTTGAAGTGGTGTCTCGCCCTGCAGGAATGGATTGAGGTTGCAGCATAGACAAAGAGGTGGCATTGTCTGCTGAGAAGTTCAGATAGTATGAGTGAATGGAGAATAGGGCACACATTACTGCTCGTGCCACCGCTTTTAGTTATAAGTCACCCTCTGACATTGTTTTCAGTTACCTTTCTTCCAGAGGGCTTTCAGGTTATGCATAAGCCTGGGTGGAGAACTCCGCTCCATTTGTGGAGTTTGCAATGGTAAATTGGCGAGCGAGGGAAAATCCAACGCGTGGGTCACGGATGGTCGCTACCACTCGTGTTGAGAAACATTCTGTTCGCATTGAGGAAGCTGCCGCTGGAGTAGAACTTCTACTCGAGCCGCAGAAAGAAGCAGCGCCCTTTTGCACTGTGTGAGATTCAATTCATGCTGATTGTACAGCACGGGACAAAGACCCCGCACTAAAAATCAGTACGAAAGGCGAGAGGTAACCCACTCCGCTGCTCGCTGAACTCCGCGTAGCTTGGCAGAGATTTTTTGTCACTTCCGCCTTCCATTCGTGGTGCTCTCTCTTGAGCACTGCAGCTGGGGGCTACTGGGGTCTTCCTCTGCCCCATTCGCTCTCTCTTGCATGTTTGATTTAGAGGACGAGGTGGGTTTTATTTTCTCCGGATTTCAAAGTGCTTGGTGCGTGTTTTTTTCCTTCGTGGCTCAGGCCAGTCAGTGTTATGCAACTTTAAGCTATGCAATGGTTTGTTAGAATGCACTATGATATGTAAATGACATTGCTTTATGTTACAAATCTTTTTATTATAATGTGCGACTTTTCCTTACATGATGATATGCTACGGTGTGCTTCATTTTGTCAAAATAGATGCACGTGTTGTGTAGCGCCGTAATGGCTTGAAGGGTTTGCATGGCAAACCTGAAACACGGCCTTGCTGACAAGCCAGGTGATGGCCGGCACTTCTCAGGAGCATAGCAATAACTTAAACGGGGCCTTGAGCCTGCTGGGGGATGGGGGTTCAATACAAGGTCAATGATATATGTGATACATATAAATATCTTGAGCACAGCCTGCAGCACTTCTGGGATAGTGTCACACTCTCAAATTTGCTTGAAAATGCTTCATTTGCCTACTGTTGTTTTCAAAAACCCCCGTAGCTATGCTAGCTCGCCGCAGTGAAGTATGGCAATTGTTTTACGCCTCACCACTTTCAAATGTCACCAGCCGCCTTTGAATGCTTGTTGTAACAAACCCTGGTCAACTAGATGAGGACAATAGTCAATTGATTTATCTTCCAAACTGAGGGGTGCAAAGTGATTGAGCATAAACCTAAAAAAATCAAATTAAGGAAAGTCCATTTAGTTGCATTATAGATAACAATACACTGCTTGGGAAAATCTGCTCGCTGTTGATATGATGTTAATGAAAAAGAGCCTTCATATCTTGATAGAAGTGGACCGGTCTATCAGAAGTTCTGGAATATCCATGAAGAAAGTCGTGCCTGTGAAAGGCAAGATGATCGGAGTCAGTCACGATACCAACATCGACTCTATTGCACGAGAAGCATTTCTATACTCTCAGACAGTGCGACAAATATTGTTACTATGCTCTTACCTTTCTGACTGCCGACGTCACTAGAAGCACCTTTCTCTACAAGGTTTCTGTTTTTACATGTCCCACTAGTAAGAACCTCATTCATCTTCACGAGCTCAGTTCTAATTTTTCCATATTGTCACATGCATATTTAGGAAGCCTTAAGAAAGTCAGTCTTTATCGAAACACATGTTGGCTTCTTCCTGAATTTTATAATATGTGTTTGTGAGAACTGTTACTTTAATATTTTTGTAACAACAGAGTGTGATAACACAGTATGGATTTATAAGAATTGTATTATGGAACAACCTTTCTTTGTCAAGAAATCTTTGCTATCTCTGCGTGCGACCCTAAAAAAAGGATATATTCAGTCACATGTTAGGCTTTTCCAAAACTGTCATAAACCTACTACTATTGTGTCAAGCCATGTTCTCAAAACATCCTAGCAATTCTTTTCTTTTGAAAAGAGTATACTGGTTGTACTGTGTTCATCATCTTTAGGACTCTGTATATTACCACTGTTTACAAGATGCAACATTCCACCACCTATAGCTGCAGTCATAAGCACATGCCGTTAGTGATTTGTTGCCTGTTTTAGACGACAGGTAAACTCTTGAGCCTATCCTAATGGGACTTATGGTTCAAACGATGTACTGTATTTGCTGCCCTACCTTTTGAGTGTCCTCAACTCTGCACTTGCTGATGATCACCATTGTCATCTTCTGCCTCAATCGGAAGGGTCTCCTTGGCCGGTTAACTTTCTAACTCACCAGAGCTCTCCCACTCCACCAGCTGCCTTGCCCCTCCTCTCATAGCCTCCTGGTCATTTGCCAGTCTCTGTATAACCATTTTGGAGTTCCCTATCTTTTCATGGCTGGTCAATGGTAGATAGTGTGTTCATGTTCTACATTTGACCCTCTCTCAGAAGCTCGGTGTTGAATTGTTTGCTTTCTATTACCACTGGATGTCCTCTATCTTCGTTCATCCCAACCCAACTAAAACAGTGATTCTGGTAATTGCTGCTCCTTCTCCATATGTTTGCATTTGTCGATCATCCATATTTTCCTCCAGCTTCTATTCATTATCCTCTTCGGCTTTTACATTTTTAATACACATATATATTGCTTCTTCTAACCTGTAACAACCACATAATCTAAACAAAAAAAATTCATGTCTATCATTCAAAGCAACTAGAATTCTCATCTACACTCTCACTCTATCCTCTTGATCACTGAATGGTCCAGGCAACTGAACGCTTGCGACTAGCAATTGTAACCTTCTGGAGGTCATGAGTTTGACTATTGACAAGCATTTCATCCTCCCTTGGTTAGTGAGTACCATAAATTGAGTAATAGCAGGGTCACTGGAATTATGCAATTCTGCCATCATGATATTTTCCACATAAATATAGATGTCCACCATTGCCACATAATCCATTATCTGCGACATAAATTGCATCAAATGTTTCTTCAATAAAACCCCCAACCCATTGTGCTGTGTAGAGACCGACTATTTTCTGAGGTTAACGGGTTACATCTTAGTTGCATAAAGCTGTTTTCAGGTGTTAAACTGGTGCTACTGAGATGTAGCATTTGCCCTAGACACATTAAACTCTATTAAAATGTCAAAATAATATGTTTACACTGCATTATGCCGCATAATTTAGTAAACTCATTATATATTATGGTCTTATTCTGACACATAATTCTAGTGACTCTCAGTATTACTAACATCTGTTATTTTCAATGCTTGGGAAAGGCAGAATTGTAGAATGAATAGGTTGTAATAATATTAATAATAGTAATAATATTAGTAATAAAAAAATGTAAGGCACCTTAAAGTATTGAGAGAGAATGTGTTGGAGGCTGGGGCGGTAGGAAAGTAGAGGAGTTGTAGATCAGAGTAATAGAGTGACCAGAGAGAAGCAAAAGAGTAAATCTGAATCCCCACATCATCATTATTCATCATCATCTTCGTATAATAAAATATTATTAATATTAAAAATACCACTACCACTCCTAATAGTAACCCGCATCACCATAACAATTATCATTATTATCCTTGAGTTACTCATTTATAGTACTGTCTCTACTTTATTTGTAAGCAGTGAGGTGAAAACCTTGTATGCATTCAATTAAATCGGCATAATCAAAATGAAATAGATCCAATCACCATCAAGGTTCTTCGGAGGAAAGACTGATTGAGATGATATGGCGACACCAGTGACCTAAGGTAAAGCGGTCCAGAAATAGACAATGCTTTATTGGACTGGTTTCACAGTTGGGAGCCAATGTAGGTCCCGGAGAAGATGGGAGACCGAGGAATGCTTTGAGAGGTGAAATGGCAACCAAGCTGCTCACTTTTAGGGAACTACTTTTTCTGTTTGCTTAAGTACTCCATCAGAGTGCATGTGTTTTTCCAGCTCTCTCCCTTTTTTCTGTCTCACTCAAAAACCATCCACTTGTACTCTGTTTTTGTTCTCTGTGTCTCTAATGGCTGCTCGTATTCTCTTCCGTGTACTCCTCCAACCACATTCTTCTGTGCTCCTTGTTTCTGTTTTGGTTTCCCTCATGTGCTTCTCCCCCAGACCCGGTGTTGCTCTCTCCATCATGCCCCTCTATCCACTCCCCATTACCCCCACCTTTGTCATTCATTTTTTTAAATATACATTTTTTTGCGGGGGGAGGGCAATGCAGCAAATTGATGGTGGCCCTCCACTAATTCACTTTCACACTTACAATTTCAGTTTTTATAACAGACTGATTTAAGTGGTGCACGCCATCTTAGATCAGTTAATAAAAATAAAAGAAGCTGGTACCTGCGTCATTCTGTTGGTGCGGGCATGCGTGATAAAGCATGTGTATGCCTAAAGAATGCAGCGAATTTACCAAAATCAGACACTTCGTAGCTCCGTTATTTGGGGCGTTCTTTCCAATACCAAACAGCACCATCAAAAATCATTGCTTTATACATGTGCTCTTCACAGTGCTCAAAAACATTGGCGTGCCAGAGATCCCACAGGGCAGCCTATTTATTGGCTTTGCCAATGCTTCTTTAAGTATTGACTCGCTCTCTGTGCACCACAAGGTTTCTCTCGCTGTTGACTTGCATTTCTAACTGTGTCTATGCACTGCAGAGTTTTCTACCCTTTGTCTGAATTATCAGTGTATGATGCGCATTTCATTTACTGCATCCAATAGCATGTTGGTGGGCATCAATAAGATGTCAAACACAATTTTACATGGAATGGAAAACCTAGAGTTTTACAGGGAACTTAGGACATGGAAGTTCTTAAATTCAGTACTTTCTGTGAATAAATACACTAGTGATGTATTTGAGCACAGCAGTTAGTGGCGTGATACATGGAATGAAGACTTTCTACATGGATGTCATTTTGGGGGCGTTGTGTGTCGCATCTGTGACCCCTGTCTTGCCCCTGGCAACCCCTGGGACTGCCTTTGTGACCCCTGGACTCAGAGGTGGTAAATCCAGTGCCAGCAGCACAGAGGCAGCTCGTCCTCGTGGATGTCATTTGGGGCTTCACGCTCTTTGTTTTCTGTCAACTTTGTTATTACATTGATAGTGATTAATACTATGCAATTCACTATTAGAGTAATAAAGAATGGAGTACAATTAGCTGCTATATAACCTTCCACGGCAGCTGAAGTATGTAAAAAAATGCTTTTAAATGCATGTTGTGTACACGCTTGCGGGTGAAAGTGTGTATATATGAAAGAGAATGTGTGTAAGTGTGAATGTGTGTATATGTGTAAGCATCTTAGTGTGAGTAAAAGTGAAGGTCAAAGGACATGTGATGTCACTTCCGCCAGCCCTGGCATATTGTTGTATTGACGTCCATGACGGTCTAAGGCCTTGGAAGCTCTTAGTAGAAGGAAGATCCCTGTGAGTGGTTAACACAGCCTCAGTGGGGGCCGGCATGGCTTGTGGGTGGTGGAGCGGGCGTGGGGGGATCAGGCGGGGGGTGTCGTGTGGCAGAGGGGTCACGCGGCGGGGGGGTTCGCACATGGTGCAAATATATAAAAAATACACAAAAATTAACTTACCTTGGAGCCGGGTCCCACATTTCTGCTCCTCCTCTCTTCATGGAACTCGTGGAACAGTAAGCAGGCCCCGCTGACCAATCACAACGCTTCAATGCAGCATTGTGACCGGTAAGCACCCAGGCTCACTCACCAATCACAATACTGCAATGCCGCGTCGTGATTGGTTTTGAGCGTCCTGGTTAAACGCTCAACCAGGGAATGGGGGCCTGGGAATGTTCTCCACGCAGGCTGTAATGCAGCCTGCATGGAGAACGAGGAAAGTGCACATGACTGGTTTGGGCGGCCCGAGAGGGCCAACCAAACAGTCATTGGGCACTTTGGAGTGGGCATACCACTACTCCCTGCTCTGCTCAAAGAGCAAAGAGCAGAGCAGCCCCGCCCACCCACCCACATAGCAGCACGAAGCAGCGTAAAATGAGAATAACTCAAAGTTATTATCATTTTATGTTTCTGCTTCGCAGTGCTTAAAAGCGGAAGGGCAACGTTCCTCCGCCATAGCGAAGGAGCCGCCACTGTATGGCCTTTGGGAGGCAAAGCACCGAAGTGTATCTGGGGTTCTCCTCTCCGTGACCTCAGGAAATGAAAAAATGTTGGTGTGGAGGAAATTTGTTAGGAGTTCAACTTTCATCAATGTGTAGCCATTTCTGGATAAGCTGCATAACTCCTGCATACTACTTGGCTGAGGAAATGGAGAATATTGTGAAACTAAGGCGATTAATAGGAACTATGCACAACATGCATTTTTCCCTGGAGTCACCATGTCTGTGACCTGAGGCCTTAATACCAATTTTTTTCAGATTGAAATAAAAGGGGTCCTACAAATACATTTTTTACCTGGGTCTTCCCATTTGGGGTATCAGTGCAAAATCAAGAAACTAGCCTGGTGTTTGCTTACTGCATTTGTTGGTCACAATTTAGAGGAATAGCTCACTGTCAAAGACCATTTGGGTTTTAAGGTTGTCTACTAGATTTATAGGCCTGGGCCTCAAGCAAGGGCTTAAACCCTGGAAGAAGGATTTTAATAACCAGTAGAGCCCAAAGCAGAATGACTATAATACTATGAGAACATTCCACCCATTCATGGTAGAATATTCTGAATTAAACAGACAAAAAATAACGCTAAGCTTTGCATTGACAGGGCAGATCTCTGCTAGCTTTTACAGGCCCGCTGCCAAGTCATGTTTTTTCAGAGGAGCTGTCAGCATGCCTGTGTTTTAATGTATTTGTTACCCTACTTGTGCAGCTGGTTCTAGCCCCACATCCTGTGCCTGAACAGGATGTTTGAATTCCAGCATATAAAATGATGGAGTGAGTTGCTCTAGGATTGGAACTCATTTGTGAGTAGGTATTTTTTTTAGGAGATAACAGCATTGATTTGCCCTGGTGAAGTCCTGAAGAAATGAGGGAGCGATGGGTTAATCTACGCTGTAAGTAACCGGGGAGAGGATGTGGCCTAAGGGCTAGGGCGGTCAACCTCAAATCTGGAGAACCGCGTTCAAGTCTCAGCAACATCCTGTGATTCTGGGCATATCACTTAATCTGACCGTGTTTAACAAAAAAAAATGAATGTGTCCTTGTGTAACACAACTGGTGCTATGTAAAGTGCTCTGATACCGTCGGGTCAAGTTCGCTATATATAAAACTCCGGGATTTTTTTTTTTTTTTTACTCCTTAAAATTCTAGTGATATGAGCTGCATGGCAGTGGGATTTGATAAAATAACTGGTATAGAAGTACTCTGAAAAGTTTACACTTAGAAATTAGAACTATCGTGACACTCTGCTGCTATGTGAGAAAGATAGACCGGGTCTGTGTTGTGGGCTACCATGTCTCTTTTGTCCTCCCTTTTCTTGTCCTATCTTGCTTTCTCCTCTGGGGTCTGGAATGCATGTGTACATTCCAGGTGTCCAGGGATGAGCTGCGGGGGAGGTTCTGGAACTTGGGGAGCTTTGGCAGTTGGGGAGCTGTGCCACTGCTGGGATGCTGTGTTGCTGTATAACCGTGGTCCAATTTGTTGTATCTTAATTAAACTACTGGAGGACTTGTACACGTCTTTATCATCTTTTCACTGGCGACGAGTTGTACCTGTGTGGGGACAGGTGTCTGGACCACTGGTTTCCCCACCGAACCCACAAGAAACTGAAGAATACTGATCTCAGTTCTGCCTGAAATGCGAGAAAAATCGTTCATGGACACCTATCGCACCCGGGTTCTGCTGCAGAGGAGTTTTTAAAGATCAAGAGACTGGGAAACCGGAGGCAATTGAAATGACGGTTAACTGAATCGTCGCTTACCTCGGTTGCCCTGACAACGTCGCACTGAAGATCATCTGTGCCGTTGGATCATCTCGGGCCTTGCGATTTCTCGTCACTCTCGATCCTTGAGGCTGCGGACCGATGGTGGATATTGATCTGGAAGGTTGATCGGAGCGAGGAGTCACGGAGCTCTGAATTTCAGTGTCGACGCATGCGCACTGCAACTGGAAACCGGGATGGAGGCTGATTCTTCATACATGCGCGGTGGTGTTCTTCCAAGCGCTGATCTCTGGAGCATGCGCGCTGATGCGCATACTTCTTCTGAAGAGAGCTTGTAGTGTGCCGGTACCCGTGCAACGATACAGGAGCCCACGGGAGAGAGCCTGTGGAGTGACAGTACCTCGAGCCACATTACAAGAGCCTACACGAGAGAGATTGAAAGGTGACATTATACACAGCACCATTACGGAACTAGCAGAAGAGAGCTCTTCTTACATACATGCGCGGTGATGCGCACACCTCCTTGTTGTAGCTCACTAAAATGTAGATGGATAGATCATATTCAAACCGGCAAAAATATTGATTTGTTTAAGTAAATACATGTATATTTAGGGTTGGGACTATTTCCTATGTGAGTATATCTCTGGGATTATCGCTACTAGCATTTCCAGTGTGCATTTCGAGTTTTCTGCGTTCTTGATTGTTTGAATATTTCTCATTGAACTTTGGTTACGCTGGTTAAAGTACTGTTTACTGTTGGTTTTAGTGAGGTTTACTCACCAACATCATTCGAGATTAGCAACATAGTTGGTCTTTTCACGTAAAGTTTTAACTTGGGTGTTTATTATTTATTTGTTTATTTTCCTCACCTTCTCTCTTTTGCATCATGGCTACTGGAATGTCACAACCTCCACAATTTCTTTCGGAATCTGGTGATCCCATCTTGCCATGGAAGAGATGGAAACCTTTGTTTGATTCCTATTTGTTGGCCATTGGGGGAGAAAAATTTTCAGCGGTACGCAAGCAAGCTACGTTGTTACATAATTTGGGGGTTGAGGGCAGACATGTATATGATGGTTTGGATGAAATTGTTCTTGGTCGTGGGGAAGGTGAACCGGAGAACATTTATGATATGTCCATCATGATGCTTGAAAGACATTTTGGCTCTAAAATTAATGTGGTTTTAGAACGTCATAAGTTTTTTAGCAGAGTTCAGGGTAAGCAAGAGAAAATTAATAGTTATGTGGCGGCCTTGAAAACGATGGCTCGCACTTGTGAGTTTGAACAATTGACTGATTCCTTGATCAGAGACCAGGTTGTGAGATGTACGAATGATGTAAAAGTCCAACAGAAACTTTTAGCAAAGAATCCTGATCTTAAAGAAACCCTAGCCATTGTTGAAGGGATGGAAAACACCAATATGTGGGTGCGGGAGATGAGGCCTGAAAAAGCTAATGATGCTTCGGTTGATGAGAAAGCAATTCATGAGATAAAAAAAAATGATTTGAAGAAAGATGACCCTAAGGAAAATAAGCTTGGGTTCAAAGGAAGTGTATGTGACAAGGAAAGGAAATTTCAAGAGTCAGAACAAGCTAGTTCTAATTCTAAAAATTTTAATTCTGAACAGAGCGGTTTCAAGAATACCAGGCCTGGTTTTAAGTGTTTTAGGTGTGGTAGTGACAGGCATCTTCCCAATAGTTCAAACTGCTTTGCAAGATCTGTGACTTGTAATAAATGTGGTAAGAAGGGGCATTATGCAAGGGTTTGTCAATACAAGGGCAACCAAGTGGTACGTTTTGTCAATGAAGAGGAAAAGTTTGTTTGCAGTATCAAGGAGAATGGACTTGTGGATGGTGATGATTTAGACATGCCTGTTTGTGAAGTATCGATTGGTGGTCAACTATTTCCTGTCTTGGCTGATTCTGGTTCACCCTATACTATGGTGGGAGATGCAACTTGGGATGCTGTCTTTGGTTTAGACAAGTTTGAATTGTTTCCTCCTGACATCAATCCTGTGGGGTATGGTGGTGTCAGAATAGATGTGTTGGGATATGTAGTCAGGAAAATTCAATATAAAGATAGGGAAACTGTGGGGAAGGTGTATGTGGCGAAGAGGGGTGACAATCTCCTGGGCTGGAGGCACCAGAGGGACATGGGGATTACTTTGAATCCCAACTCTCCAGAGAAAGTCTTACTTTTGTCTCGGGAGGTGTTGTCTAACAAGGATGTCAGTTCATGTTTTCCAAGAGTTTTCAGTGATGAGTTGGGGTTACTTAGGAACTTTGAACACAAGATTATATTAAAAGAAAATGCTCAACCTTTTGTTTCCAGAGTAAGGAAGGTTCCACATTTAATGATGGAGCCCTTAAAGCATGAACTTGATAAGTTGTTGGGTTTGGGAGTCATCGAGGAAATTGAGTGTTCTGAGTGGTTGGCCCCGATCGTTTTAGCTCCCAAGGATGGTGGCAAGGGGATCCGCATGTGTGTGGACTTGCGCGGACTTAATAAGCACATTTGGGTTGACAGACAACCTTTGCCCAACATCTCTGAGACCCTTGCTCTTATCAAGGATGCTAAGTGTTTTAGTGTTATGGATCTGTCATCTGCGTACCATCAGGTTTTACTCCATCCAGATTCGAGACACTTGACATCTTTTGTGACACCCCTGGGTGCCTTTAGGTTTGTTCGTATGCCTTTTGGTCTCGCTTCTGCTGCGGCATGTTTCCAGAGGGTCATGAATAAGGTGCTTGAGGGGTTGTCGAAGGTTCTCATCTTCCAAGATGATATCCTGGTGTATGGGAGAGACCAACAGGAACACGATGAACATTTATGGATGGTCCTACTGAGGCTGCAGGAGGCTGGTCTAGTGATCAAAAAGGAGAAGTGTAAATTTGGAGTGTCATCTGTAAGTTATTTGGGACATACCATCTCTGCTGGTGGAATTAGTCCTAAATTGGATCTGGCTGAGAGTATTGTGAAGGCTCCTGTGCCTATCAACAAAGATCAAGTGCGATCTTTTTTGGGTCTTGCGGAATTTTGCTCCAAGTTTGTTCCAAATTTTGCAGCAATTGCATCTCCCCTTAGGTTGCTGCTCAAAAAAGGGGTGCAGTTTTCATGGTCCAGTGAATGTTCTTCTGCCTTTGATTCCATTAAAAGTAAGATTGGTTGCATGCCGACTTTGGGGAATTTTGATGCTTGCAAGAAAACTGTGCTGTGCACTGATGCTAGCATGCTGGGGTTGGGGGCGGTTTTATCACAAGTTGTGAATGGTGAATCCAGAGTAATTGCCTTTGCGTCTCGTTCACTCAAGGGTGCGGAGGAACGCTACTCTGTGATTGAGCGGGAGGCATTGGCGGTTTTCTGGGCTATACATCACTTTAAGTTTTATCTTTGGGGCATACCTATTGTCATCAGAACTGATCACCGTCCTTTGTGTCAAGTTTTCACCTGCAGGGAATCTGATAATATCTCACCTAGGATCAGGCGTTGGATGGAAGGGTTAATGGAATTTAATTTTGTAGTGGAGTATGTGCAAGGTTCGAAGAATGTGATGGCTGATTGTCTTTCAAGGTTGCCGTTGGAGCAGCCAGGTGTGGAGGTGGAAAACTCTTTGGTGGCATGGGTGCATGAATCTGCGGTTGATTCTGAAGAGTGGTCTTCTAATTTTCATGAGGACAGAGATTTGGAGTTGCTCAAGGAGTATTCGGTCAAAGGTTGGCCTATGGACAAGGAGGTACCAGAGTCCTTGAGACCTTTTCTTAAAATAAAGGATGAACTGAGTGTTTTTGATGAAAAAGTATTAAGAGGTAATCGTGTAATACCTCCACAAGGACTCAGGGGGAAGATTGTCAATTTGGCACATGAGGGGCATTTGGGGAGGAATCTGACCAAAGCCAGGGTGCGTGAGTGGTACTGGTGGCCAACGATGGATCGTCAGGTGGAGGATGCTGTCAAAGATTGTTGGGATTGTGCGAACAGTGACAAGAGTAAAAAGACTCGGGTTGCGCCTCTTTCACCTGTAGATGTTCCTTCTGAGCCATGGTCCAAGTTGGGTTTGGATATTTCTGGACCTTTTGAGCTTTTTCCTCCTGATGAGCGTTATGTGTTGCTTTTGGTGGACTACACCTCTAAATGGGTAGTCACTAAATGTGTCTCTGTTGTAAATACCCGAACTGTTATTGAATTTCTTTCTGAGGAGTTTTCCAGAGAAGGTATTCCAAAATATCTTATCACAGATAATGGGGTGCAATTTGTCTCGCATGAGATGTCCAGATTCTTAAAGGAGTTGTCTATCATTCATTTCAAGACGGCTTTGTATTCTCCGCAAGCTAATGGTCTTGCGGAGAGTATGAACAAATTGGTTAAATCTTGTGCCCAGAGGGCTCTACAGACTAGAACTTCTCTTAAGAAGATGCTCAGGGAAACATGGTGGGCTCATCGTACCACCCCGAATTGGCTGACTTCTGTTTCTCCTTTTTCTATTTTGAGAGGAAGAAAGGCTCATGACAAGCTGAGTCCTGCTTGGTTGAAGCTGGATGTGAATGATTTGAGGAAGGATGAGCAGGTAGATGTGAAAAGAAGGGTCTATCAAAGTGAATATAAGCGCAGATTTGATCAAAGGAATTCCACATCCCTTAGACGCTGGTGTGTTGGGGACGAAGTTTTGATCAGGAATCCTGGTCTGCTGAAGAAGGGGCGTCCTAGGTTTATGGGTCCTTTTGTCATCAGGGAGGTCAGGAGGAATGTGGTTGTGTTGGACTCTGGTGATGTATGGAGCATGTCAAGGTTGGTTAAGTGGGAGCCTGGTGTTGATGCTCCTGAATTTGACCAGGCATGTGGATCGGGTTCTAAGGAGATCTATGGTAATGCTGCTACAGGTGCTTCTGGTTCCGGCACTTGTAGGAGGTTAAGATGTAGGCCAAATTGGCATAAAGATTATCTTATGTCTTGAAATGTATTCTTTATCATTTGAATGTGGCTGTGTGGCAATAAGTTTATTGTATATTTTGAAATGTTTATTTTGTTGTTGCCATTTCTCATTCCTTTTGTTGCTAAGGAATAATGTTGTTCCCACATGTTCTGTTCCTTGCATTTTATTTCTCATATAAGTTTTTCATCCTTTATTTTTAAGGGTAGGGGATGTGTTGTGGGCTACCATGTCTCTTTTGTCCTCCCTTTTCTTGTCCTATCTTGCTTTCTCCTCTGGGGTCTGGAATGCATGTGTACATTCCAGGTGTCCAGGGATGAGCTGCGGGGGAGGTTCTGGAACTTGGGGAGCTTTGGCAGTTGGGGAGCTGTGCCACTGCTGGGATGCTGTGTTGCTGTATAACCGTGGTCCAATTTGTTGTATCTTAATTAAACTACTGGAGGACTTGTACACGTCTTTATCATCTTTTCAGTCCCCCTCCCCTACCACCTCGCAGCTCCGCCGTCATGTACCCTTTAAGTCGACTGTGGGAACCACTCTTGCTTCAAGTCAACTCTGACAGGACTGGGCTTAAACCGTGTTTTTTTAGAACCTTATAAATTACATTCCCGCTTTATTGTATTTGCGTTGATTATAGAAGTGTTGTGGTTGAGAGGCGCCTGGGGGGCCCAAAGCTGAGTAATGCTGCAACAACATGGCACCAAAGCCTGGCTTCTGAGGTTTGCGGTCATGATGTCTTGGGAGACTTCCAGATTAACCCTTTGCTCCCGGCAGGCTTCTTGAAGAACTCAGCCTTGTGCAGAACCTGCCCGTTTCCTCTCTCCCTCCCTCGGCCCCGCTCTCTCGTAGACTAGACATTGTTACATTCAGAGCTTTAAGTGGGCCGGGTCTCACCGGGTCGGAGCACCGGCAGTCTCTATCGGGCTCTGTTTTGTGCCCTGGCACAGGCGGTCCGTTTTTTTTGAGCGTTAAAGTAGGGGAAGGAAATCCTTTAAAGAGAGTCGTTTTCTCTCTGGATTTCCCTTCTCGTTTTGAAACTCAGGAGCAGCAACATTGTCGTGGTGTCACCAGGGCTTTAAGTGGAAGCTTTTTCAACATTAATACAAGTCATAGTTGCTGCTCATTTATCTTATGCAACTAACAACCATTGACAAAGCCAATAGTCCTGACCTGCTGTAGGTATGATGTTACTTGTTGTAGCATATATCTAGATGCAATGACAGAAACAGCAAAATACCAGAATATGTGTTTTTAAGCCACGCCCTTAATTACATTGGCCACGCCGACTTGAGAGACCCCCCCCCCCCCCCAGTTTTTTCATCCCACTTAAAGCCCTGGTTACATTATATGATCATCTTCCTTGGCTATTTGGTTGGAATAAAGAGCTGTCTGTAGGACTTACTCACTTTAATCAGCTTTACAAGAAAATTCTGTAAATGTTAGCACAGCAAATGTTTTCGCAAACCTTGCACCCTGAGTGAAAAAAGAAATAAATTATCATAAGACGACTTACACAAATATATACATCTTATTCGTGCTCCTTAGAGGCAGAAATCGCACATTGACATTTACTAAAACAAAACAGTGTGTGCTGCCAATGTTCACATTTTACTCTGCCCCTTGGAAATGTTGGTTTAAATTAATATGAGGACTTTATTAATACTTTCACAAAGTAGTTTCACAGAACAATGCTAAATTATTTAAAAGCGGGTGCAGGAATACTGAACTTAATGAGTAGTAGTTCATAAATCACTGTACTGCCTGTGGAGGCAAGAGCGCGAGGCGGGAAGATGGCCGCGCCTTGGTGAGGATCTGCCGGCCGAGCACCTAATCCGTCAAGAATCTGGCACAACTGATGCCCACGGACTTTAAACAAGCATTGGCAAAGCCAATAGATTTCGCCTATGTGAGAGCTTTGTCTGTCTTTTAGCCATGTCGTACAGCAGCATGGCTCTGCAGCACGGTTAAAAAGTAAAGTTAACAAAAAAAACTGCTATAATATAATTGCACTTTTGCATGTGATAGCGCTTCACCCATCATTGAAAACCAAATGCTATTACTGAGTATTGTACCATAGTATCTGTGTATATTGGCATCAAAATGACAGTCTGCTGCGGATAAGGGCAGCTTAGTATTTTCAGTGTTGGATAAAGGCTTATGTGCTTGCTACCTGTTTTTGAGTCCGTCTGAAAGTGTTTCAAATGTAAATAGTGTTACGGAAAGCACTCCATTACCTTCGGATCGGGTCGAGTTTGCTTAGGGGTGAGAAATAGTACCATCACATCAGAGGCTGCAGAAGGGTGCTGATTAAATTTAATTAATCTGTACTTGGTCCCTGCTCCACGGAAAGGATCGGGAATGATGTTTTGCCAGCGCCGGCCAATAAGGTGGCTGCAAAGTAGGGGGATGCTACAGCCAACAAATGGTAAGCAAAGTGACGGCTCCAAGCCCTTTATGTAAACAATAGCCTCTTGCAAGTGAGACACATATGGTAGCGCATGCTCTCACAGGCTCAACCCTACAAAACATCACCAACCCGACTGCAACAGTAAGGATTGCAAGAGACAGAAAATCCCTCCCAGCAAATCTTAAAGATATGTGCAGGGGAAGCCGGCGTGAGGTGTCTCTGTTGGCGCATCTGGGTGCCAAGTCGGCCATGCAGGGTATGCAGCTCACTTGAGTATGAGAGACACCAAGCAGAGAAACTAGTGGGGCAGCGTGAGAATTAGATACTGCATGTTGGCCGTACCTGAGGCAGTGGCAGACCTATGTCTGTAAGAAGGATATTTCACCAAGGTGGGGGCAACTCAGGATGCTCCACTGCAACCTGGCATGAGTCGGGGTTGCCGAGGGGGCATGGCCAGCAGGCAACTTCGATGGCCGCACCTTGAGGGAGCTCCAGCCGAGCACAACGTACAATCCCTATCCATCCGTTCAATTATCTGAACTCTGCACCTGATGCCGACGGCAAACAGCAACACAAAGTGTTGTGAAGTCCCGTGCATCCCTCCCTAATGGAATTTGTGCAACTTAAGGATGCTGGCAGCTGAGTTCGGAAGGCGCAGCCGAGACCACGTCCTTGCATGAATTGTGGCCCCATGCATTGACACCATAACTGGAGTGAGGTGTTGGGATGCACTGTCGGGGGGGCACAGAGGCCGCTACAGATGCGATCTTGAGAGCAAGTGGCGGAGATGTGGTGGGGTTGGCATCAGCAGAAGAGCCCATATGTGTGTTAGCTTGGGCTATCCGGATTGAGTAAAACAGCTCGTTGACTGCTGGTGCTTTCTCAGTGGCCATCAGGTCGGACGGGCAGGGCGGGCCCTGGCGGAAAGTGCAGAAAGAAGGGGAAGGAAATCTACCTAGCTCTTGGCACGGTGTACCGATGTGTCCAATGAGTGACATGGCCCCTCGCGATGTGCTGGTAGACCCCGGGGACTCGGCAAACTGCCTGATTCGAGTCACAGCCAGCTCCGCTTCGTAGGCCAGGATTAAACACCCTCCTGCAGCACTAGACCATGGAAGAGGAACAGAGAGCCCTACCAACTTGATTGGAGGTGGGCTCTATTGCAGGCATATTGCTGCATTGAGTTTGCCCATAACCACTGGTGCCCTGAGGACTTTTGGCACCGGGGTGTTGTTGCTGCCCCCTCCCCCAAACAGACTGGCTCAGGCTTTACAACAGCTGAGGCTGGGCGAGGGAGTACCCGAGGCTTAGGGCCAAGGAGGCACGCAGGGGCCTGCAGGGTCGCAGAGACATCCTGAGGGCCCTGCTGTGAGTGGCCAGGGACCAAATCGATCCGCCCGTCATGAGGTTCAGCCTGAAGCGACATCAGAAGCAAGTTGAGCCAAGAGAGATCTCAGGGAGTAGTGGTGCACCAAACTAAGATGGAGAAGTGCACATAGCTAAAGGCAGACAAAAATGTGGCTGTAGAAGAAGAACAGCAGCCACCCCCTCCTGCAGCAGAGGGAGATTTAACACTGCAAAACATTATGAAAGCAATTCAAGGGGTTTGCACGGCCCTAGAGGGCAAAATAGATACTGTCACATTAGAAGTTACACTGATGCATGCCAGCATACGAAACCTGGGTTTCTGAATCAAAGTAGTTGAAGACACAGTATCTACACTTCAGGCTGAAGCAAAATTCTTAAGATCCAAGTTAAAAAACTTCAATCTACTACAAGCATCCTTAAAGCCACAATGGAAGATTTCGAGTTGTGCTCCCACTGAAATAATGTCCACATTCTTGGGGTCCCTGAGCCGGTGGAGGGCCTGTCGATGGACTTATTTGTTGAAGACCTAATCCTGAAACACCTCCAACCTCGGGGCCTCTCCAGGTACTTCTCAGTGATCTTCCCGGCCAAACTAAGAGTGGCAGCTAGGGGACGACGTGGTTCTTTCAGACTCCACAGTAAGCGTGGAATTAGATAGATGGCTGGCCAACGGTTAGAGACAAGAGATCACGCACACGTCGCCCCAGGGGTGCAGGGGACCAGGGACAATGAGGGCTGCAGCATCAGCTGGCTAATGAGGACGCAATGGGGGATAACCGCGACACTGTTACACCCTAAAACCACATGTGGAGACCAGATACTTAGTGGTATTGCAATGGTGGAGGGTATGATTCTCATGTGGAGGTTTTACTTACTAGGGAGATGGATTGCTTGATCTGTCTGCCTTCCACCCCCCGGCGTACCTGCCATGGGTTTATCCACTTAAGAGACCATCATGAACGCTGCTACAGTATGACTCTAGAAAAGGGCGGTAACTGATTTAATTTGTTAAGTAGGGAGGGTGCGAGGTGAGGTACTTGGGCTGGTCCACGTTCCCCCACAATAGGATACAAGGGTTGGGATAAAAAGGCACTCGCAAAGTTGGGGAGGGGTGGGCAGTTTTGAGTCCACTGTGCAGGGAGGCAGGGACGATGCAGCGCGCGCAACGAAATTTGTTTTATTTATTTATATGTCTACTTACCTCTAATCGGTCGTATTCCGTAGTTACTACCCCCCCACCGTGCCCCTCCCCCTCCCCTGCCCCACGTCAGCACCCGGTAGCACTCCCACTACGGGCCGCTACTGGTGGCAACGGGGACTTGTTATGTATGACGGTGTTCGATGTTCTTGTTAGTAGAAGTGATGATGTCCTTAGGTGGTTGCAGTGTTCGACTGAGTCAGCTGATGCAGCCCAGGCCCAGGCCTGATCGATTATAGTTCATTGAAAGGTTGACTTTCTCCATCAATATGGGTGGGTGGTGTGTTGTGGAGGCATGTGTGATGCTGGGACCCAACATGTATTGGGATGGTACCCACTAAATGTCCCAAATGCTTAATACAATCGAATCATGTAAGTTTAAGATTTTGTCCTGGAATGTGAATGGCCTGGGAGACAGAATCAAGAGAGGGGTAGTGCTGCAGTATTTGAAACAGCTGTCCCCTGATAAAGTCCTCCTTCAAGAAACGCACCTTCAGGGCACAACCTATTGTGCGCTAAACAAATGGGGTTAACGCCTGGTGGCCCACGCGGGCTACATGAGGGGCTCTAGAGGGGTGGGCATCCATCCCTGGAACTCGGTCCCGTTTAGTGTACAACAGGTTACCTATGACACCCACAAACCTTTTGTAGCACTGACAGGACGCTGGGAGTGACACCGTACAATATAGTCTCACTTTATATCCCACCAGACTCCAGTCCTCGACATTGGCAGACCTGGAGTACTGTTTGCTTCTTCTCCCGGTGGGTGACCTAGGGCTGAGGGGAGACTGTAATGCAGCTCTTAGTGGGGACATGGATTGGTGGCCCCCGTGCCACGGACAGGCCTCTAGTAAAGCCCTGTATGATTTCATATCAGCATTGGAATTGGTGGATGTGTGGCGGGTCCTTAAACCCACAGCCCCTCAGTATACCTTCCACTGAGGCGCACGTGAGAGTTTGTCATGAATAAACTATATTTTCGGTCCTGCTGAGTAGGTTTCAGCGTTCAGTGATGTAAGGCTTCGAGCTCAGGGTATTTCCGATCATGCACCAGTAAGTGCAACCTATGGGTGAGGGTCCCTAGATGGGAGAAGTGTGATGCCCCTTAACCCCTGGTTTCTCAAGGTGCTACGAATCCTGAGTGGCTTCTATGAGGCAGTCGAACATTACTTTAAAGAAAATGAGGGTACACTGATGTCAAATTGTGTTCTGTAGGAGGCATTTAAGACAGTAATTAGTGGCCAGGGGATCACATTGGTCCCACGTCACAAGAAAGAAATTGCAGCGCAGTTGATGTCCCTGGAACGCATGATTCAAGACCTGGGGCCTAGACTAATAGCAGGGTAAGTAAGTAAGTAAATTTTATTTGCAGAGTTAATAAAAACCAATGCAATTTTCTCATTTAAAAAAAGGGGCAAAAAAGGAAACATGTGCATACTGTACAATTTCCAACATACACTCAATTGTCAATCTAAAATAATGAAATTCCCCCCCCCCCTTTTTTTTTTATTCTTTTATAAAACGAAAAGATCCTATAAGTTAAAAACTCCAATAGCCAATTTTCATCACTGTAATAAATAAAAAATAATAACAGTGTATTGGGTATAGTTCATGCTAAACAAGTAGCTACGGGCTAAGTTAAAGGTCAAGTTCCTGCATCCTTTTCTCTACCTCCTTCATAATCTTCACCAAATTGCAGTTTAACTGCAAGTCGTCGGGGGAGAAGCAGGCAAGCACGGCATTCCTTCGCGTGCGTATTCCTCGTTGATTAAACAGAAATTTCAACCAGCGTTTTCTTTCATCAAGCAATTTGTCACAAGAGCACAAAAGGTGTGGCATGTCCTCAGTTGCCTTACCGCATAAGCGACATGAGGAACCCCCTTTATCCTTCTGCCAGTGTGGAAGATGAGATTTGCAAGGTATCAGGCCCATTCTAAACTTAAGAAACTTCAGTTTTATAAATCTTGAGTAGCCCAGATTAAGATAGCTCTGATGGCCTTGATTTGAGTAAGAGTTTAAAACAAACCACCCGTGTGACCTCCTGGCAACTGACTCCTTGTCTTCTATCCATGAAAGGTATTTTGTTGTTTTCTTTACTAGTTTTTTCACTATAGAGTGGCTGGTGGGAGTATTCCACAGTTCCTTTAAGCCTAGATTCACCAGGCTTTTGGACAAATAGTTGGCGGCTTGCGATGCTGGGTTCCGCTGTAGTTCGGACCATAGAAGGCTGTTTAGGGACCCTTGTTTTGCCTTCCTGATTTTGTCCCACGTGATTATATATGCCCCCTGTCTTGCAAGTACTTGTTTTTGGCCACCAAACTCTAGCCTCAGTTGAGCCGAAGAGGTGTATTTGGGTAGGCCGAAAATAATCCTATATACTGCTGTCACGGTTTTATCCAAAATTCCCGCATCTCTTCCTCTTTGAACCTCGCTACCATAAGTAATGGTAGGCAAGAGTTTGGAGCAAATAACTTGTACCAAAGGGAGGAGAGAAGGGCTGGTAAGTTTTCCATTTAATTTTTTTAGCGAGACTGCAATGGCAATGCCTTTTCCTCTGATACTTTCTCTTTGTAAATTGAACTGGCCATCACTGTCAATTTTAACCCCTAGATACTTGTACATTTTTGTATCCTCTAAGCGTTTATCATTCCAGAACCAGCTGTATGATGACTTTCTTTTTTTATTGATTGACATTGTTTTGGACTTTTCCAAGTTTATTGACAATTGGTTCTCATCAGAATATCTTTTTGTTGCATCAATAAGGTTTTGCATCCCTATTTTCGTATGACTGATTAAGACCAAATCGTCTGCATAAAGTAACGAGGACAATGATTGGCCTCCTAGTTTTGGCGCGTGAGAATTGCAAATGTTGTGCACCGGGGTGAGATCTCCTAAGAACAAGTTGAAGAGTGTTGGTGCCCAGACGCATCCTTGTTTTAAACCGTTATTTGTTGGGATGCGTCTTGACAAATGGGAGCCATCACCCAACTTCACCTGTACCCATGTGTCACTATGTAGATTAATCAACAAGTCTAATAAAGGCTTTGGTATCCCCCATCTCTTTAGTTTTGCCCATAGAAGATTCCGATTAATGTGATCGAAAGCTGCCTTATAATCTATAAAGCACAAGTGAAGTGGCATTTTTGTTGTTTTTGCCTTGTCAATTAACAGACCCATAGCCAAGATGTTTGTTGATGTCCCAACAGATTTTGCAAAACCTGTCTGGTTAGCAGGAATTAGGGATTGTTCTGTAGCCCACGTCTGCAATTCCTCCAAAAGGATTCCCGCAAAATATTTTGCTTCGTTGTCCATGAGGGCAACCAGTCTCTAATTGCTTGGTAAAGTTTTGTTCCCTGCCTTAAATATTGGGGAAATGATGGAGCCCTTCCAAGAGACCGGCAAAACGTTTAGATATTTAATTTCCAAAAACAGTGGTTCAAGGGCTTCAGCCCATTTCATTCCGTTCAGTTTGTAAAGGATAGGTGGGATACCATTCGGGCCTGGTGCCCCCTCCCGCTTTCCTTTATTAATTTGGCACATAATTAATTTTTGGAATTTTGTCGCACCTACACTCGTAGTTCGCGCTGACGGGTTGAACCAGTTGTTGCACAAAGGAGTTAATTTGTTGTCATCAATAGCTGTCGTCGTAGTGTTGATTTTATGTTGTGTGAAGTGGCCATTAAGATAGTCTACCCATGTTTGTTCGCTAATGTTTGAAGAGACTCCTTCATGCCTGGGATTCATGAAGGAGTTAATTGTTTTCCAAAATTTTGCCCCGTCGTTCTGCCTAATATCAGAATGTAATTTTGCCCACAAGTTGTCCTCGATTGCTCTATTTGCTTCCCTTTTAGTTTTTTTAAGGGATGTTTTTAATTCTTGCAAATGATGATGTCTTATCATGTCATTTGGGAGATGTCTAAGTTGACGCATTGTTCGTGCGATATCTTTTTTTATGCCCTTTATTTTTTTTCTATGGTCTGTTGTGAAAGGGAGCAAGTTTCCAGCTTTCTTTGTGTGTTGAAATTTCAGGGTTGTGGTATAGCCTGCCATAGTAGTTGTAAAACTCTCCCATTTCTCTACCTCGCTTGCTCCAGTCCTCCCCTCGAAGTGTTGTTTTGCTATTTCTTCTATGTTTCCGTCCATGACCGCTGAGTACTTAATTCTTTTGTAGTTGATGGTGTAAATTAACTCATTCGGTACCCGCGATTGTTCAAGTTTTGGTTTCATGAGGTTGAGTATAGTTTCCTGAGGACAGTGATCGCTGTCAGCCTTCTCCCCTATTTTAAATGAGACAATATAACGAAATAGGGATAAAGGCATAAAAGTGTAATCCAGTATTTTACTTACTCTCGTGTTGTAAAATGTGCACGCTGGTGGGTTGTCTCTGCTAAATCTCCCATTCAATGCTCTGAGGTTATAGCGCTCGAGGTTCTCTAGGACCTCTTTTCCAAGCTTTGATTGTATAGATGGTAGTATAACCTCTTGATGTGGAATATTCCAGGCTGTGTTTTGATTACGATTCTCGTCGCTCGTTGAAAATCCCATCAAATTGAGGTTAAAATCCCCGGTAATCATAACGTCTGTTGTTAAAGTATCAGTTATGATTTCGTCTAGGCATTTGCATAGAGCTTTTACGACCTTTCCTTTCCTTTTTGGATGGATGTAAGCATTGATCAGTATAAAATGAAGGCCTTTCTTACTTTGGATGAAAGAAGACAAATTTATTATTTTTAGATCTGAAGAGAAAAAACCTAGGTCCTTAATATCATAGCCACTTACAACCGAGACATAAATTACTAGACCTCCTTGTAGATGACCAAATTTTGCTGTTTTCACCGCACTGGTGAAGAAGCGAAGAAATCCATGCAAATGTGGAGGTTCTAATTGCCATGTTTCTTGCAAGAATATTATATCAAAGGATCGTAAATAGCTAACAAATTCCGGATCGGTCATTTTAGAGGCAAGACCATTAATGTTCCATGAGCATATTTTCAGTTGGTTTTGCCTTTTGATTTCCGTTTGGTTTTCCAATTGTCAGTTTAACTGATTATTTATTGTTCTTGAGATCCATCTTAAGTCGGAGTAACTTTGTGGCATACTGGCAGAGGTACAGTCCCTGGCCCAGATGTCTTCTGTGCTTCTTGCTCCTTCGATCCGTTTGGCGCCTCTAAGTACCGTTAATACCTTCCTGTTTGAGGAGTACTGTTCTCCATCGCCTACCACAGGAATTAGTAGGTCAGGATATTTTGGTTTTATGTGTGGGGCAATTGTTATTCCCCAATCTTTGAAGGTCATGGTTTCTAACAGAATTTTTTGTGCCACTAAAGATGTTGTCCATGTTGCTTTTGTTTTTTCGGCCTTCATTCCGGCTTCTAATTGAAATTGAATAGAATCCAGGTCCTGAGTTGTGACACCTGCTAAAGATGGAATATGCGCAAGCAACCGTAGGATGTTTCCTCTGTTCAATATATCATGCTTGCCTTTTGCAATGTAATCCGGAGTAAACCAAACGATGTTTGATGCATCTTTTATTGTATCCATACAGCTGGCGTTATTTTTGCACTCATTTTTGTGACCTTGAGCAAATTCTTGTCCTTGCGGTATTCTTGCTAGTACTTGTTCTAGTAGAGGAGAAGCGAATTGCCGCCCTCCATGGCGGAAAATTTCCTCTCCAGTGATTGATATTTGGTTCTCATTACCAATTTCTTCTTCCCTTGTGTATTCTTTAATGTCGTTTCTATTAGGTAGTTTTGTGTCATTGAATTGTGATATTTGTCTGTTGGGGTCCAGTCCATTTGCATGTGTTTCCTTGGGTTCCCCATTCTGTATCGCCTGCTGTAATGTCTGTACATTTTTCATCGTCTGATTTATTCCGTGTGCTTTAGAGGAAGTCATTTCTGTTGCCATGGTCGATGAGTCCGTGATGTGCTGTTTTACTATCTGGTACTGTGTTTGCTCCTTAGTTTTGCTGCCGTTCGCCGATGTCAGTGATGGTCTGCAGGATACTCTAGATTCTAAAGCATTTAATATTGCAGTTTTGTTGGTTCCTTTGACAGTTTCCACTTCTTGCATTACACTGATCTTTTCCAAAGGATTATGTTCATGTTCGACAGATTGGGACGTCGACCCAAAAAGACGCCTGAAACCTTCTTGAGATGCGTTTGATTTTTGATTTCTGCCTTTGCGTTTTTTTGCCCTCCTTTGTTTTGCATTGGGTTGCTTCTCGGCTTTGTCTTCCATTCGAGCTGTAAGTCGTTGGTCTACTATTGCTACCGTGTCTTTTACTTCTTTGTTAGATTTTTTATAAATCGAAGTGTCCGTCTCCCCCCGAAGGCCGTTTATCCCGGTCGTTGTCAGTCCTATCCATTTTGTTTTGTCGATCGGAGTTGTAACACAGGTTCCAAGTGAGTGCTTGTCAGCTTCTACGACCGTTTGTCTTATGCATGAATAGCTGTCCCTGCTTTCCAGGGGCTTTTTTAATTGTGTGCATAGATCAGACAGCATTAATGGTAGAGTAGCCAGTTTATCAATAACAGGGCCGCAACCACATCCCACGTCGCTGTTGTGGGCTTGGTCCTGTTTGTTTTGTAGCAATGTAGTTAATGCTCCCAATTTCCCATCGATAGCAACCACAAAAACAGCCAGAGTATCTAAAAGAGTCAGCTGGGCATCCATCTTGTCTGACTGATAATGGAGTGCTTCTACAAGAAGTTGTATTGTATTTAGCAAGCTAGCCCATGCCGTTCCCTGGCTGAAATTTTTTGATGAGGCATCTGCACCGGCTGGAGCTACCTTGTCTTTTTGGTCTTCCTTTTTCTTTTCTCCACCGTCTGATAGATCATGTGGTAAATCAATTGTATTAACTGTGATTGCCGTGGTTGGCCCATTCATGTTTGAATCTTGGCCATAAGCTGCCAATAGGTCGTTCCAGTCTTCTGTTCTCAGGTATGAGGAGATTTCTATGACATCTGTGTCATTGACAGCATTTTCTATTGTAGTTGGCTCCTCATTTCCCCCCCCCCCCTCCCCCTATTTGGCTTCGGTTGGTGATTTGGTAGAGCTTTATTTGTGGGGAAGGTAGATCGTAACACTTTTAAACCCGTAACGTCCTGTGCCTCGTTCTTCCTTGGTTGACTGTAAACAGATTCCTTGAACAATGATTTTTCCCCAGGGCTTGTTTGGCATAATTGACTTAATTGGCTTGGATGATTATTAATTGTAAATTTGTTAGTTGTGTCATGGTCTTCAAATTTGTTTTCACTGTTTGAGGATCTCCCATCGCCATTTGGATTGAAGCCAGTTGCTGAAGTGTCATCCTTTTTATCTTGATCATCTTTGGTCATCTTAATTGTGGCAAGTGTCACCTCTTGTCTATGTACTTGAGCTTGAGCTTGAACTTGCACAATATTTCTACTTGGTTTTCTTCCTGTTATCACGCAGCTTGTCAGTAATTTATCATTTTGAGGTGTTGATGTTGTTTGTAAGGGGCTAGAGGTTGTTATATTTATGCTTCTTTTTGTATCAGGACTTTTCCTTTCGTGAGTTGGTTTCAGGTCTTCAGTAATTAGTATTGATTGACTTAATTGCAAGGGCTGAAGAGGTGATTGAAGGCCTGTAACATCGGTTATATTTGAATATAGGGCGTCCCCTGCGTTTTTTAAGAAGGAAAATTTTGTAAAGATTTTAGGTTGGTAAGAAAGCTGTTTATTTATTGTTTTTTTTCTTGTTTCCAGATTGTGAAGTAGGCAAGAGGCATTTCCAATTGCTGATGTTTCAGTTAGAGAGCAATTATTCATAATTTCTGACTCTATTTCTGGTGGAGGTACGATTCTTTCCTCCTCCAGCATCATGATTTTCCGCCTCCTTGCTTTTATCTCTTTTTGTTGTTGTTACACTATTCCGAACTCGACCTGACCTCATGGTGCCCTCCACTTAAGTGTGTTCTAATTTTACTCCTTCGCCGCACGCGACTTGCCTTGATGGTTTGTGCCTTGATACCTTGGTGGTTTTAGCTGTGGTTTAGTTATAGGGTCAAAGGCTAAAAATGGGGCCCAAAGTCAGTATCGTGAAAGAGAAAAAAAAAAAAAAAAAAAAAGCTCACAGCACTGCTCAGCCTCTGGACCGTCGGCTCGGCGCAGCTCAGTGCAGCCCGCCCAGCTCGGTACTACTCCACAAAAGGGAGATGCCCGCCGATACCAAGGATTGCCAGCCTGCCCTCCCACAGCAGCGCACAGGAAAATGGCAGTGGGCAATGGGCAGCAAGCGGGTGACAGACGAGACAAAGTCCGGGTAGATCACTCCGCCGCAACAGCGCTAGACCAGTAGGTTGTGCTTGGCGGCGGCGCAAAGACAAGCTGCGGGGGATCGGGGAGAAATCAAGGACCTCTCTCACCACCCACCCACACCCGCAGCTTCTCACCGTCTACTCCCACTGTCGTGTTGCCTCCTCAGCTGACTCACTGCTCTGCTCCTTTGCTGTCAGCGCTCCTCCGCTCCTCCACTCAGTTACAGGCAGCCACAGCCTCTTTGCCGGTCTCTCCACTGGGCCACCACAGAGCCAATGTAGCTCTCCTTCTCTGGTGTCCCTCCTTCTGCAACTGTTTTTCGGGGACGCCTGCTTTTGAGCTCTTCTAGGTGTCTTAGTTTCTTGTGTTCCTCTTGTTTTTATTTCCTTAAATTTACACTGGGAGTTGCTTAAATTGCGCTTTAATTGCACTTTTGTTGCGCCTTAAGTTTGTCCGGATCTACTTTTCAATTATGATGGGTTTGTTAAGTTTTTGTTTGATATTTGTTGCCCTTCTGAGCGTCAAGCTCCTCTTCACATCGAGTGAATCCCCAGGCTCTTTTGTTTATCTGCTGAGAGGAAGATAGTTGACAATGTTGTTGTACTGTCTCTATAGTGACTCCTCTACAGCTGCTCGAGGTGCAAGCCCCACCTGCCTAATGCTAACCGCTTCAGCTCCGTAATACTGTTCCGTGGGGCTCTTATCTAGACCCCTCCAGCTGCCCCCTTCCCCCCCCCTTTGCTGGCACCACTCGCTCGATGCTTCTGATGGTATTTTCAAGTGGGTGCCAGCTAGGGGGAGCCAAGAAGCCGTTTCAACAATGCCGCTCCTGAGAACTGCGAAAACAAACCAATCTGGGTGATGCGAGCGGGGGTTGAGAAACAGAGCAAGGCCGCAGGTCGGGTGCGGAGGGATGGAGCCGGAGGTTGGCTCGGGCTTCTGGATGCCTGAGTTGCCTAAATTGGGATGCCTTATTTTGTAATGCCCTTCGGGGGGCCGCGGTTCCGTGCTAACTCTGGCGGTGGAGTCGCTGGGGCTGTTCTGGCTACAGGGGGGAGAGTAGCGAGCTTGACGGGGCAATTAGAATTTTTTTAACTAAGCCTCACCGCCGCAGCTGCTTCTGATGCTACTGTCTCCGCGCTGCCTCTGCACTCGAGCCGCTGGACACGCTCTGGAAACGGCTCTCCGGCTTCGGTCTGCTCTCGTCTGCTCTCGGCTACAGTCTCCTCTCGGTTCTCGCTTTCGCCTTGCACTGCCGACTCACTCGCACGCTCTGCTCTCAACCCGGAACTAGGCGGGCTTTCTGATTGGAGCTTCCCAAGTCAGACGCACTTCCTTAGCCTTAGGGAGACAGACTAATAGCAGGGGAGGATACGATGGTGCAATATTATGTTATTTTAGGTCATTTATATTTAATATAGCACACAACTCACCCAGGGGCATCTCGGTGCTGTTATGGAAACAGGTAATCAGTGGAGGGGGAAAAAGGATTTAGAATAGATGCGATTTGAGTAGTTTTCTGAATTTACAGTAGTTCTGACAAGTGCAAAATAGATTAGCCATAAAACAGAAGGAATACAAGGATATAGTAGAGAAGGTGGCCAGAGCCAAGCATCAGGTGACCCAACACCGGCCATATGAGGAGGGAGATAGGGTGGGTAAGCTCCTGGCCTGGTTAGACAAGAGAGAAGCGATGACACAATGGGTTTATGAAATACTTAATGAAGAAGGGGTTTGGCTATGGGATGGACAGGGCATAGCCGATGCCTTTGTGGCCTATTATACAAAGTTGTATTCCCCATCCTCGATGACCACAATGGTTGAGGCACATGAATTACTAGCCACTCTTCTGGTTCCATACCTCGAACATGGTGATTAAGACCTGATGGAACAAAATCTTACTGAAGGTGAAGTCCTACAGGCCATTTGTTCGTTAAACTCGGAAAAAGCTACGGGTCCCAGTGGCCTCTCTGTTGAATTTGACAAAATTGAGGCATCTAGAACTGTCCCCTTCCTCCTACAAATGCTCCAAGAGAGTCGGGAGGCTGGGGAGCTACCCACCTGACATCTATTCATCTTATAGACCGATATCATTACTAAATGCAGAGATCAAGATCCTGGCCAACATCCTGGTGTGCAGATTAGTCCAGGTGATAGGTAAACTGATCCACCCAATCACTTCATGCCAAGGAGAAACACTGCACTTAATCTGAGACACCTGCATGGGGTCCTGGGTTGTGCAACGTCTTTCCAAAAAGATGCAGTGGTGGCATCGTTGGATGCCGTTATGGCCTTTGATTCTATAGAATGGCCTTTTATGTATGCGGTCTTAGATAGGCAGGGGTTTGGGCCGAAATTTCATCTTGGATTTGATTGTTGTATAAAAATTCCCTAGTGCAGGTAATGGTGATCGGTGGTATGTCAGGAGTCTTTCAGCTACTGTGAGGTTCTAGACAGTGATACCCCTTGTCCCCACTGATTTCCGCCCTAGTGATGGAACCCCTTGGCGGTCTGGATAAAAGGAAACCCATTGATTAGAGGGCTGAGGTGAACAGAGGACCGGGAGGATAGAATCTCCCTCTACGCCAATGACACCTTCCTCTATGAGGTGAGTCCATATGCTACGCTCCACAGAATACTTCATATATTTGAGCCATACCGAAAATATTCAGGGTATACAATAAATTGGGACAAGTCCATTAAATGTGTCCATTGTGGGACAGCCCCACGCCTGTGGGGTCCGGGTGGTTACAGAAGGATTTAAATATCTGGGAATATTCTTTATGAGTGAGCAGACTATCTTTTTCGAATGCAAATTAGAGCCTCCCCTGTGATGTTTGAAAGGGGATGTGCAACACTGGAGAGGCCTCCTGTCTTTGCTGGGAAAGGCGGAGTTGTTTGAAATGATGGCGCTGCCTAGCTTCTTGTACATTCTTCACAGCACACCATACCTGGCCCCCCTCCAATATTTCTGAGATGTTGTCGCAGTTGTTCGAACACTCCTCTGTGATAAGGGGACCCCCAGGAAATCCTTACAGAAACTGACAAGGGGCTGGTATGATGGTGGAATAGTGCTCCTGGCCCTTCAATACTATTATTGTGCAGCCCAACTTACAGTAGTCAAACACTGGGTCCATCTCCTACACGACGATCCCACACACAGAATGGACAGGCGAAATATGTGGCCTTGGGGTCATCTCAGAGCCTTCTATAGAGGGAAACGTCATGCAATATCACTTATACCAACTTCTTCGGCAATTCAACTTTGGGACACCACTTTGGGGGTGCTGAGTTAACGAGGACGGATCACCCAAAACACGCCGCTGTGGGATATGGCACAATTAGCTCTTATGAGGGGGCAAGGGGCTTTGACAGATGGATCTAATTGGCCTCTCAGGCGTGGGGAACCTATGGGCCGACGGGGAGGTGAAGTCCTTTGGCGACTTACAACGAGAATATCAGTTGAAGCCTCTGGAAACTTTCTGCTATTTGCAGATTAGCCATACCCTGAGGGGGCGATATGGAGAGGTGAGGAATTCCCTGAGGCCTCCCCATTGGAAGACAGATTGCTTGACTACTAGGTGCCCAAAAAACCACCTTTCTGCAAACTCCTTAATGACCCTCTGGTTAAGCTCCGGGAAAAGTGGGAGGACTACTTAAGATGGTTAAAAGATGATAAGTGGCAGGAGGCGTTGACATCCCCTAGAAAAGAAGCTATCCTTTCTCTTTTTCGATTAGTGCAATTTAAGATCCTGCATGGGACCTACAACGCATGTACCACACTGGTCGGGATGGGTAGGGTTGAGTCATCACATGCCCTAGGGGATGTGACTCAGAGGGTACATTCTTCTACATGATTTGGACCTGTTTGGAACTTCAGACATTTTGAGATGCAGTGGTATCCTGTATCGGGCCAATATACACAAAGGAATATGAAGTCATCCGTAAAATGGTGCCTTTTGAATATGTGGGGGGCAACAGACCTGTCTAATACAGACCGACGCTTGATCACGCTGGGTTTTATGGTGGCCAAGCGAAAAATAGCTAAAATGTGGAGAGCCCCAACCACTCCACAGTTAAAAGACTGGGAGGCAGACATGGACTTGTGTATGCTGGTGGAAAAAGCAGTCTACCAATCTAGGGGGTGTCCCCGTGAATGGAGGTAGATCTGGGGGAGATGGAATGAAAGTAGGATAATGCTGTGCACTCCTATTGGAGGGACTGTTCCAATGGCTTTGGAATAATCAATATAATATGACAATTCTAGCTGTGGGACCACTTTGGGTGGGACTGCGGGGTGCAAAGATGGAAGACCTGCAATGGATGTGTTTATATTTGTAAGATATATGTCTACAGTCATCGCTGTATTCTACTTATTTCTTTATGCTATAAAGAAAACTTTTAAAAAAAGGAGCGGAGGTGGCCCCATGCTGGACTCTCAACCCTATTCCAGCTGCTGCTATACGTGAGGCTTGGATATAAGGATACAACACACTTTGTAAATGATGATTTGGCCCGCGACTAAACCACATGACCTGGAAGCTGCAGGGCGAGGCTGGGTGTGGTACCTGCTTGCAGGGACTGGGCTGCATCAGGAGTGCCATCACTCATCAGGAAATTTGGCAATAGAGACAAAACTGAGCTGGGAAGCAATTGGTGCACAGACTACCATTTATAAAGACAGTTTATGGACCACATGAAAGTAAAGAAGTAAGGACAAGCAGGATGACAGGGTTAAAGTGCTATAGTAAGCAGTTTCGAATGTTGAAGATGTGATGAGCTGTAGTAGCGAGCAACTGATAAGCATGGAAAAGCTCCTGTTTTCAGTAGAACAGGTGCACAGGTCTCAGTGCTCCCAAACATTGTATGCCTGTTAAATTTCCAAGACCTAATACTAAAGCCCTCCATAGAATGCCGCGACCTAACACAAGATCTCTGTTTATGTGAACTTCACCTTGGCAGTCCAAGCGATGCACCGTAATGTTCTTCTGGTAGAGAGGCTGCTCCAGAATGCAGTGGTGCTGTACATGCTACTATATCCAGCCAAGCAACACATCAACCTAGAAGGAAAACCACTGATATTTACGGATTCAAAGATGGAATTAAAATTGTGCCGCAAACATCTGTAATCCACCTCTAATAATGCATGAAAAATTGGAAAGCCAATCAAAATGACCCTGAACATCACAGTGACACTGACCAGGTTCATATGAAGGCATGCTGAACATGAATACAGTTATTTACATCTTTTGAGGTCAAACACCCTAATGTTGGGGGAACACTACAGTCCTTAACTCTGAATTCAACTGCAGGCACTATGGAGGTATTGCAACTGGCCTGCCAGTCGCGGGGTGCCCTTGGCTGCTATTAGTTGGGCCTGATGTATTGACACAACCCCCAAGCACTCACATAAATGTGGTTTTAACTTACACCCACCAGAATATTATAGTCATGCATTCACAAATATAGATGCCCGGTGACACTAGCTTAGGCCACAACTCTGTATTGAGTTGGCTACAGCTGACTAACAGGTTACCCATGACCATTCCTTTTCTCAATTGGTTTATTGTTTGAAAAAAGCAAACACTTCATTTCCTGGTACCATCCTCAATTGTTTCTGTGTTACAATGTCTACATTGGGGAGAGGAGGGAGGTGTTAAAATTGGAATCTCTGAAATATGCGGGTCAGAGTTAGTGGGGAGGGTAGGGTTGTTGTGATAAACAGCAGTATTATGGTTACAACAGAAGTCCCCCATTGTTATACACCACAGGCAGACAACCCTAACAGACAGACAGTGGAAGGTGATAAGACACCACTTGTCAATTTGTCATAGATATAAATCTTCATCAGGATACTTACATAGAGCATGCATGGCATCAGTGACCCATGCAAGGCATGGCTCATACTAGCCTACCTAGATAGATAAAAGATCGGCCTAAGTTTACTCCAGGAGACAAACTTGACAGCCTGCATGGAGTCAAAACTGATGGGTCTCATATACGTAGCATCCTTCTCCACATACTCCAGGGGTTTCACATTGTTATCAGGAAGAATGGCCTATTCTGCCCATTACAAAACATCTGTAACCAAGATAGTAAATACATCTTCTTGCAAAGGTACAAAAGTAGTAATAATCTGCATATACAGCCCGAACATAGAAGACTCTGGTTTCTTGCAAAAACTTTGGCTCCCTCTTCTTGCTCTGGGCACACAGATACAAATTTGGGGGTGACTTTAATGTTTTCCCCAATCCTCAAGTCAACAGATATAGTACAACACACCATCCTCACCCACAAGCCACAAAGCAGCTCCAGCTGATTGTACAAAAAACTTCTTGCTGGATGTCATGCGCCGCCTTATAAACCATACACATAGGCGACTTCCAGTTTTGGGGAGGTTAGCAGTCTAGTGGCCACTTTCCCCCCAAAATAAAAACTGGATGCCCTGCTCGACGCACAGCGGGCGTGCCAAAGGCAAGCCCGTCTGCGCCCGGCCGGGACCAGGGACCACAAATCCAGGCCAAAATATTACATACCCTCAAAAGCTACTATGTTATTCCTCCGAGCAGTTGCTGAAATATTGTGGCTCCTCTCTTCCTGACTGTAAGTTACTCCAGCCTATGGAAGATGCCACTAACTGCCCTTGCTGTAATTTCACATTTTGCTAAACACTTTCTAGAGAACAGAGCAGCTCAATTCCTGACACTACCCCTTGTTC
The DNA here is from genome assembly GCF_964204655.1 of Triturus cristatus. NCBI lineage: Eukaryota > Metazoa > Chordata > Amphibia > Caudata > Salamandridae > Triturus > Triturus cristatus. Next base: position 982,436,798 of record NC_140583.1, read on the forward strand.
ACAAGTTCACTGTTTTTCCCAAGGTAACAATCCTTCTAATAAGATTTTCACCTTTTGGAATATTAACTGTCGCTCTCTTCCAAAACATAAAGCAGACATATTTGACTTTTTAAACAGTGAACATCCAGATGCCATCGTTTTAACTGAAACATGGCTGCATATGAGTTCAAGGCCTGATGTGGCTTCTGCTTTACCAACCAATTATGCCATAGTTAGAAAGGATAGAGATCTTGGGAGGGGAGGTGGCATTGCTGTAATTTAAAAACAAATCCCCTACACATGTAAACTGGAAGATTTACCTTTTACGGGCTGTGAGGCAGCCTTATTTAAACTTACTTTGAGCCCTCAATTTACATTCTCTGGCATTCTTGCTTATCGCCCCCCCCCCCCGGACCATAAGGCCCCTGGGCTGCGTCATTTCCGGGTGCAATCACTCCTTACCTCTCAAAACGGCCAATTTCACTATTCTGGGTGACCTTAACATTCATCTTGAAAACCCTGAAGGTTCAATAAGCAGTTCACTGATCTCTGACCTTGCAGCTATGAATCTGCTGCTCTGCAATAACGGCCCGAAGCATACAGCAGGTCATTTACTTGATCCTATTTTTTCTAATCCATCCTATGTTCATTGTTTTCCTGCTCTCCCTCTATGTTGGTCCGACCACTATGCAGTCAAATTTCACTGGACAGTTTCGGTGAATCCGATCATAGCTCCACCTGGAATTCAATCCAAATCCAGGAACTGGGGTAAACTAGATATGGATGTTTTTAATAAACTCTTATCGGATAGTGCCCCCACTATAGATCAAATATCGACCACCTCTTTGGCCACAATACATAACTGGATTCTTAATGCTCTTGATCACTGTCTTCCACCTTCACCTAAAAGATCCTATAATCATTGATCCCCTGCTCCTTGGTTCACGGAGTCATTAAAAGCTGAGAAAACTAAGTGCAAAGCTCTGGAAAGACACTGGAGGAGGATCTATTTACCTGACTCTAAACTGAAATATAAAAAAGCTTTAAAAGAGTATCAAGCCCATTGTAAATCTGCTCGGGCTGATTATGTTTCCTCCATCATTTCTAACGCGCAGAATTGTTCGCGGACCTTATTTACGACGGTCAAAAAATTAGCTGGTTCTGATACACAGCTCACACCTCCTATTTTAGATGAACAACAATGCGACAATCTTGCCAACTTTTTTGTAAATAAAGTGGAACAAACACATTCGTCACTTTGCAAAACCCAGTAAACGGTCCCTTCTCCATTGACATCTGTCTGTGACTTTACCTGCACGGTTGAACCAATCACTAAGTTAGAATCCTGGGTGCCTCTTGATATTTATTCTTTTAAAAAGATCCTAGGCAGTATTAAATCAGGCTCCCCTTGTGATCTTCTTCCTGTCTCAACACTACAGCAGCTTGATTTACCATCAATGATATTAATCATAGAGCTACTCAATGCTTCCTTACAAGATCCTACGGTTCCATCCGCTTGGAAGCAGGCCATGGTTCTTCCCCTCTTGAAGAAGGCTAATGCTGATTCTGCCCAGCCATGAAATTTGAGGCCAATTTATTTGCTCTCTATTTACTCTAAAATTCTGCTTCAGGCATCAGACATCAGGCATCAGACATCCACAAGCATCAGACATCAGGCATCAGGCATCCACAAGCATCAGACATCAGGCATCAGACATCCACAAGCATCAGGCAACAGACATCCACAAGCATCAGACATCAGGCATCAGACATCCACAAGCATCAGGCATCATACATCAGGCATTAGATATCCACAGCATCAGGCCTCAGACATCAGTCATGAGACATCAGGCATCAGACATCCACAAGCATCAGACATCAGTCATCAGGCATCAGACATCAGGCATCAGACATCAGGCATCAGACATCCACAAGCATCAGGCATCAGACATCCACAAGCATCAGACATCAGGCATCAGACATCCACAAGCATCAGACATCAGGAATCAGACATCAGGAATCAGACATCAGGCATCAGACATCAGGCATCAGACATCAGGCACCAGACATCCACAAGCATCAGACATCCACAAGCATCAGGCATCAGACATCAGGCATCAGACATCATGCATCAGACATCAGGCATCAGACATCCGGCATCAGACATTCACAAACATCAGACATCAGGCATCAGACATCCACAAGCATCAGACATCAGACATCATGCATCAGACATCATGCATCAGACATCAGGTGTCAGACATCATGCATCAGACATCCACAAGCATCAGACATCCACAAGCATCAGACATCAGGAATCAAACATCCACAAGCATCAGACATCCACAAGCATCAGACATCATACATCAGACATCAGGCCACACACATCCACTAGCATCAGGCATCAGACATCAAACATCGAGCATCAGACATCAGGCATCAGACTTCCACAAGCATCAGACATCAGGCATCAGACATCCACAAGCATCAGACATCAGGTATCAGACATCATGCATCAGACATCAGGCAACACACATCCACAAGCATCAGGCATCAGACCTCCACAAGCATCAAGCATCAGACATCAGGCAACACACATCCACAAGCATCAGGCATCAGACCTCCACAAGCATCAAGCATCAGACATCAGGCATCAGACATCCACAAGCATCAGGCATCAGGAATCAGACATCAGACATCAGGCATCAGGCATCAGGCATCAGACATCAGGCACCAGACACCCACAAGCATCAGACATCCACAAGCATCAGACATCAGGCATCATACATCTGGCATCAGACATTCACAAACATCAGGCATCAGACATCAGGCATCAGACATCCACAAGCCTCAGACATCAGGCATCAGACATCCACAAGCATCAGACATCAGACATCATGCATCAGACATCAGGCATCAGACATCAGGTGTCAGACATCATGCATCAGGCATCCACAAGCATCAGACATCAGGCATCAGACAGCCACAAGCATCAGACATCCACAAGCATCAGACATCAGGAATCAAACATCCACAAGCATCAGACATCCACACGCATCAGACATCATGCATCAGACATCAGGCAACACACATCCACAAGCATCAGGCATCAGACATCAAACATCGGGCATCAGACATCAGGCATCAGACTTCCACAAGCATCAGACATCAGGCATCAGACATCCACAAGCACCAGACATCAGGTATCAGACATCATGCAACACACATCCACAAGCATCAGGCATCAGACATCCACAAGCATCAAGCATCAGACATCAGGCATCAGACATCCACAAGCATCAGACATCAGGAATCAGACATCAGGAATCAGACATCAGGCATCAGACATCAGGCACCAGACATCCACAAGCATCAGACATTCACAAGCATCAGACATCAGACATCATGCATCAGACATCATGCATCAGACATCAAGCATCAGATATACGGCATCAGACATTCACAAACATCAGGCATCAGACATCAGACAATCACAAGCATCAGACATCAGGCATCAGACAGCCACAAGCATCAGACATCAGGCATCAGACATCATGCATCAGACGTCAGGTGTCAGACATCATGCATCAGACATCCACAAGAATCAGACATCAGGCATCAGACAGCCACAAGCATCAGACATCCACAAGCATCAGACATCAGGAATCAAACATCCACAAGCATCAGACATCCACAAGCATCAGACATCATACATCAGACATCAGGCAACACACATCCACAGGCATCAGACATCAAACATCGAGCATCAGCCATCAGGCATCACCCATCCACAAGCATCAAACATCAGACATCAGGCATCACACATCCACAAGCATCAGACATCAGGAATCAGACATCAGGTATCAGACATCAGGCACAAGACATCAGGCATCAGGCATCAGACATCCACAAGCATCAGGCATCAGACATCCACAAGCATCAGACATCAGGCATAAGACATCCACAAGCATCAGGCATCAGACATCCGCAAGCATCAGGCATCAGACATCCACAAGCATCAGACATCAGGTATCAGACATCATGCATCAGACAGCAGGCAACACACATCCACAAGCATCAGGCATCAGACATCCACAAGCATCAAGCATCAGGCATCAGGCATCAGACATCCACAAGCATCAGACATCAGGAATCAGGAATCAGACATCAGGCATCAGACATTAGGCATCAGAAATCAGGCACCAGATATCCACAAGCATCAGACATCAGGCATCAGACATCAAGCATCAGACATAATGCATCAGACATCAGGCATCAGACATCCGGCATCAGACATTCACAGGCATCAGGCATCAGGCATCAGAAATCCACAAGCATCAGACATCAGGAATCAGACATCAGACATCAGGCACCAGACATCCACAAGCATCAGACATCCACAAGCATCAGACATCAGGCATCAGGCAACACACATCCACAAGCATCAGGCATCAGACATCAAACATCGAGCATCACACATCAGGCATCACACATCCACAAGCATCAAGCATCAGACATCATGCATCAGACATCAGGCATCAGATTTCCAGCATCAGACATTCACAAACATCAGGCATCAGACATCAGGCATCAGACATCCACAAGCATCAGACATCAGGCATCAGACATCCACAAGCATCAGACATCAGGCATCAGACATCATGCATCAGACATCAGGTGTCAGACATCATGCATCAGACATCCACAAGCATCAGACAGCAGGCATCAGACAGCCACAAGCATCAGACATCCACAAGCATCAGACATCAGGAATCAAACATCCACAAGCATCAGACACCCACAAGCATCAGACATCATGCATCAGACATCAGGCAACACACATCCACAAGCATCAGGCATCAGACATCAAACATCGAGCATCAGACATCAGGCCATCACACATCCACAAGCATCAAGCATTAGACATCAGGCATCAGACATCCACAAGCATCAGACATCAGGAATCAGACATCAGGAATCAGACATCAGGTATCAGACATCAGGCATAAGACATCAGGCATCAGACATCAGGCATCAGACATCCACAAGCATCAGGCATCAGACATCCACAAGCATCAGACATCAGGCATAAGACATCCACAGGCATCAGACATCTGCAAGCATCAGGCATCAGACATCCACAAGCATCAGACATCAGGTATCAGACATCATGCATCAGACATCAGGCAACACACATCCACAAGCATCAGGCATCAGACATCCACAAGCATCAAGCATCAGACATCAGGCATCAGACATCCACAAGCATCAGACATCAGGAATCAGGAATCAGACATCAGACATCAGGCATCAGATATCCACAAGCATCAGACATCCACAAGCATCAGACATCAGGCATCAGACATCAAGCATCAGACATAATGCATCAGACATCAGGCATCAGACATCCGGCATCAGACATTCACAAACATCAGGCATCAGGCATCAGACATCCACAAGCATCAGACATCAGGCATCAGACATCCACAAGCATCAGACATCAGACATCATGCATCAGACACCATGCATCAGACATCATGCATCAGACATCAGGTGTCAGACATCATGCATCAGACATCCACAAGCATCAGACATCAGGCATCAGGCAGCCACAAGCATCAGACATCCACAAGCATCAGACATCAGGAATCAAACATCCACAAGCATCAGACATCCACAAGCATCAGACATCATGCATCAGACATCAGGCAACACACATCCACAAGCATCAGGCATCAGACATCAAACATCGAGCATCACACATCAGGCATCACACATCCACAAGCATCAAGCATCAGACATCAGGCATCAGACATCCACAAGCATCAGACATCAAGCATCAGACATCCACAAGCATCAGACATCCGGAATCAAACATCCACAAGCATCAGACATCCACAAGCATCAGACATCATGCATCAGACATCAGGCAACACACATCCACAAGCATCAGACATCAAACATCGAGCATCACACATCAGGCATCACACATCCACAAGCATCAAGCATCAGACATCAGGCATCACACATCCACAAGCATCAGACATCAGGCATCAGACATCCATAAGCATCAGACATCAGGAATCAGACATCAGGTATCAGACATCAGGCATAAGACATCAGGCATCAGACATCAGGCATCAGACATCCACAAGCATCAGGCATCAGACATCCACAAGCATCAGACATCAGGCATAAGACATCCACAGGCATCAGACATCCGCAAGCATCAGGCATCAGACATCCACAAGCATCAGACATCAGGTATCAGACATCATGCATCAGACATCAGGCAAAACACATCCACAAGCATCAGGCATCAGGAATCAGGAATCAGACATCAGACATAAGGCACCAGATATCCACAAGCATCGGACATCCACAAGCATCAGGCATCAGACATCAAGCATCAGCCATAATGCATCCGACATCAGGCATCAGACATCCGGCATCAGACATTCACAAACATCAGGCATCAGACATCCACAAGCATCAGACATCCGGCATCAGACATCCACAAGCATCAGACATCAGGCATCAGACATCAGACATCATGCATCAGACATCATGCATCAGACATCAGGTGTCAGACATCATGCATCTGACAGCCACAAGCATCAGACATCAGGCATCAGACATCATGCATCAGACATCATGCATCAGACATCAGGTGTCAGACATCATGCATCTGACAGCCACAAGCATCAGACATCAGGCATCAGACAGCCACAAGCATCAGACATCCACAAGCATCAGACATCAGGAATCAAACATCCACAAGCATCAGACATCCACAAGCATCAGACATCATGCATCAGGCAACACACATCCACAAGCATCAGGCATCAGACATCAAACATCGAGCATCACACATCAGGCATCACACATCCACAAGCATCAAGCATCAGACATCAGGCATCAGATATCCACAAGCATCAGGCATCAGGCATCAGACATCATGCATCAGACATCATGCATCAGACATCAGGTGTCAGACTTCATGCATCAGACATCCACAAGCATAAGACATCAGGCATCAGACAGGCATCAGACATCAGGCATCAGACATCAGGCACCAGATATCCACAAGCATCAGACATCCACAAGTATCAGACATCAGGCATCAGACATCAAGCATCAGACATAATGCATCAGACATCAGGCATCAGACATCCGGCATCAGACATTCACAAACATCAGGCATCAGGCATCAGACCTCCACAAGCATCAGACATCATGCATCAGACATCCACAAGCATCAGACATCAGGCATAAGACATCCACAAGCATCAGGCATCAGACATCCGCAAGCATCAGGCATCAGACATCAGTCTGTGTGCTCAGTTGTATTATGTCCACTGGAATAATAGCAAAGTAAACAAAGCAAAGTACTAACTTGCACTACAAAAAGTATGTGCGCTGCTATTAATATAAAGCTTAGTGTGCAGCGCAGTTATGTGCTCATGGCAACCTAAAAACAAACAAAAATGTAAAAAGACAGCGCTCTGTTGGCATTAAATAATGTTAAAGACGTACATCGTAAAGCCCTTCGCTCTGAAAATAAAGAAACTCATTTCGAACATGCAGGCTTTTGTAAGCACATGATAACGTGAATGTTTAAAAAGACGAACAAGACAAGCCCGGCGGAGCGTGGCGCACGCGCTTGGCGGGGGAGTGTATTCCAGGCGGGTGAGCGGACCCTTTGAAGTACGATGCCAAACGGATTGCATGGCGGCATGATGCATGTGATTGTGCGCGTGCTCGCCATGCAATCCGCTTTTGGGAGCACTTTTGGGAGCCCCTTACTAGAGTCTCGCTGGGCGATCGCTTACGCGATAGCCAGGCGAGACCTAAAAAACGGCCCCTACTAGTCCAAAACCAGCCCCAACCGTTTCGGTCCACCGGGAAAACGCCCAGTGCCTGCTATGGCCTGTCTGGCCCTGATGACAAGCTGTGACACATGCTCTTGCATCTTGATGCTATGCTAATTGTTATAATAAGGTGGATTATTAATCACTCTGTACTATATAGCGACCTTCATTGTTAGACCACTAGAAAATAATGACAGATGTAATAATGGCTATCTTCACTTATTGTGTTGCTATAGTTGTTATAATACAAAGCGTCTATAAACAAAATAAATAAATAAAAAAAGGATTGGCATATCTTCAGAAGAGCACCCAAAATTAATATTCATGTAACAGAAATGATCTGTAATAATCTGCTGCATTGCAGTTCAAAAGTTACTGCTTGGATAGTGTGACTGTTGACTTCTGATTTATTAAAGCATGGTAAGGCGCTGCATTTTTTATGTAGTGGAAGGGATGCACGAGATGGTATCTGGGAAATTTTGTTTACTGGTTTTGAATTTCATTTTAAGCAGAAATTAGGTACTTGCACCCTGTATCAGAACATAGGTTTCAGTGGAACTTACTTTGTACATAGGAATTAATTCAACACAAGCGGTAGGCAAATTTATTTCTCCACATGAGATTCAAGTGAATGTCAGGCCAAAATAATGGAGGTGGTCACGTGTGTTTTCTCCGGTGTGAATATTGGTAGAAGGTTAATTGAAATGACGCTTCCATAGCTTTGATGTTTGGCCACCTGGAGGCTGAAGGCACGCCTGGTATGTATTAAACAAAAATAATAGTGTTTGTTACTTGCTGCTAAAGTAATTTAGCACTTAATTATCAACACAAGCGCTTTTCATGAGCACTAGTTAAGGACAGATTCATTATATGGAATGCACCACCGAGACTCGAACCTGGTTCCCCAGCTCGGAAGTTGGGCCATTATGCCACATCCTCTCCCCACTTTCATGGCTAGTAGTTGGTTCTGTTTTGGGGAGCACTAACAGGAGAAATGGGCTTGTGCAAGCTGCCTCCTGGCGAAGACCCCTGCACTTATGTTTTTTACAAATTAACCACTAAATGGTGCAAACTGCTTTTTGAATTCTGCACTTTTTTGGAAGGATTTGCAGCAAAAATAAACCTACTTATAACTTTAAACGAACCAAGGAATACGTTTGGACCATTCTAGATAGCTGAAACCACTTTCTTTACATTTAGAACACTTCTCAAAACTACTTATTGAGACAGTCATTGAACTACAGGTTTGCAACCATACAAGATACATACTTCCCTCTCAAGTTTGCTTTTTTCCATCAATGTTTAACTTAAAACAAGGTCCCTTAACTTCATTATTTACTGTATGAAAGACCTTCAAGTCTGGAGGATTGGTCAGTCAATATATTATATAATGCGTGCCATTAAACCAACCTTCAGGCCCACAACTCAGTTAATTAAGCTGGGTGTAATTGAAAGTGAAATTGCATGATTTGGAAATTACCTGTAATTTTTTATTACACTTATTACTCGAAATTCCCAAATTAACATCATTAGGCCAGGTCGCCTAATTATGCCAACATTTGCGGGATAATATGCCATCAATGCAAACAAACAGAATGCTCTTAGCTGCTGTTCACAGACTTGGGTTTTTCGTGGGGTATTTTTTAGTATGACGTTTGCCGTTGTGGTGAAAATTGACATGAGGACATGTTACGCACTAAAATATGATGGATTTGCATTTCGTCTAATTGCGAATAATTTCCCCAAAATCTCACATAATCGCACAAAAACAAATTACACAAATTTCGCTCACCACTAGTTGAGTGGTCATCTCACAACCCTGATCACAATGTAAAAAAAAATAGACTGAAGACCCATGCTACGTCAGGTCTGGACTCTGCCAACTTCTACCAAGAGAGAGCCAATTGCATACCCTCCATTTTTACTACATTAATCTGACCCCACCACTCTTTCCCCAAAGTGTTCCCAGAAAATGTATACTGGTGCCAAAACAGAACTATCTCTTCTCCATTCTCTACTACTTCTACTACATTGTGTAAATCATATAAAGGTAATAACAATGTCCTGGAAATCTCTGAAGTGGTTGAAAGCTGACAGACGTTTGCCTTATAAAACATGTGTAAACAAACAAATGCATGTTTGGGTTGAGATTGACGAAGATTGCCACCTTTCCTTGGTTTTAAACGCATTGCGTATGGCTGTTGTTTGCTTCAACATAAAAACTCTGATCTTTCCACCTGCCTGCTGTCAAGTTTTTGCCACTGTGTTATCTTCTGGCTTTCCCACATAGCTGTTCCAGTCGTGTGTTTACCAAAGGCTTTTTTCATGAATCCATGGATTATCTTCTGCCTCTGGGGCACACGCTGGAATGTAGTAAAATTCGAGTCTCTTAGAAAATTATTAGTTCCACTCATGGTCTCGGGAAAAATCATTTTTTTATCTTGTATTCTCTTCTTATTCTCATACAACAAGGAAGACCAACGCCTGTTCTTGAAGTCCAAATAGAGGTCAGATGTTTAGCATAGTCACAATTCTTCATTTTACATACACTACATCGAAGCAGAATTCCTCTAGACACTCAGAGGTTAGATCCGTCCCTCCTCGACCGAGGATGGACACAGCTGTCCTCCAGTAAACGATGGACATTGTCACTGAATGGGGCTGAATATAGGGGTGCAGGTTCATTGCAGTCTGCCATCCATGCTGATTTTCCACCTTGACTCGCTGTGATAAACACAGATTCCCCTCTGCACTCTTTTCCCGCTATTTCTCGTGTCCTCTCTGCTCTTCGTTTCCCTGATTCCTCCGATCGATTCTGACATTCCTCTGCCCTTGTCCAGGAGGGGAATGGAGGCACGGCGATTTGTTTTGTGCCAGCCTGCAGTCCGTACACCAGACGGTTACAGAGAGAATTTGTGAGAAGCAGTTTATTTACTAAGACAATGTAAACCAGCTCAAACAGTTAGCTGTCTTTCACTAATGGTGAGATGAGATCTTAGAACCGCATTTGAAATGCATGGAAATAGTCGATCAGAGACACACATTTCAAACCAAATGCAAATTAATATCACGCATTCAGTCTTAAATGTATGGCCATGTGGGTGTGGCTCACTCTCCTCAGCATTATCTGAACTGAAGTGCATCTCCCCGGTCAAGCCAATGCCCCCCGGTAATTGTGCCGTTGTCTCTCAAACTGATACGGTATAGTTTTTCTGTGCGTGAAAGTAATGCAATATCTTTCCTATCTTCTCGCCATTCTGTGCAATGTTATGTTCTTCTAGGGGGTAGCGCGTGGAGGGGCGCGTGGAGGGTCGAGCGGGGAGAAGGGGGCGGGGGTAATTTAATATATTTTTTTTTAACTTACCTGTCAGCAGGCCGGGTCCCGCGTTTTCTCGGCGCCTGCTTCTGCTCTATGGACTCCTGCCACTGGCAGGAACAGGAAGCAGGCAGCCTCTCTCAACTAAGCCAATCACAACTCTGCAATGGCAGTGTTATGATTGGTGGGGACGACGCCGAGCCAGGGGCTTACATAGCGCTGGCGCTCTATGTGCGGTAGCGATTTTAGTGTTACAGAAGATTTTAGTGTTACAGAAGATTTTAGTGTTACAGAAGATTTTAGTGTTACTCGAGTGTCTGCTGCCCCCTTACCGGATATGGCAATTGCACTGAGTCAAATTCCTCCTCAGCATCAAGGGTCAGTAATATTGCTGCCTCTCCCATTCAATCTCTGTGTGCCTGACACCTGGCTCAGATTATATCTTGTTGCTCTGTGTGGCATGAATCCCGATCGATCTGGAGCAGTGATTGTGTCCACCACCTAGTCCAGGCAGTTTGCCAGTATCTTTGCTTGGACCTTAGTTTCCATGTTGAGAAGCGAGATCGGCCTCCAGGAGGACGGAGCACTTCTCAGACGGTTTCCCTTCCTTGTAAATGAGCACTATGTTATCCTGCCTCAGGTCCCTGGCTTCTATTCCCATTCTCTTGGCTTCATTAAACATGGCCTGGAGGAGGTTCACAGTCTTAGATTTCACACATTAAAAATATTCCGGTGGGAATCCATTTGGACCCGGAGAGGTCTTGCTTTTTAACTGGGTCAAGAACTCAGAAATGTCTTTGTCTGTTATCTCATCCTTCAAGGCATTACAAGCTTCCTCCCCTAGCCTTAGAACTGCAATATCTCTGATGAACTCTACCAGGCCCTTGGTCCCCTAGTGCCCTCAATGGATATACCCGGCTCAGGTGATCCACGAATGCCTATGCAATGTCTCCTGCTGTCTCTGCCGGGGCTAGTTATGCCAATAGCTTCTCTGCCTGTTTGCCCACTTTGTATAGACTAGCTTGTTTATTTCTGTATTACGCTCTTGCCTCTTAAGTGGTCAGGCTTATGTACCCTCCCTGTATCGATTCTATGTGTTTTTCAAGCTTCTGCGTGGCAGAGGCCATATACTCACCGTCCTCTTGTACTAGCCTTTTCTCCAGCTCCCTACACTCTTTCTCCCTTCCATTTTAACCCCAGGTATGCCCACCGAACTGTCTTATAAGCTTCCCACAGGTTAACACTGGTGTCTACCATCCCAGTGTTCACCTGGAAATCGTTGTCAGTATCTTGCAGTATCGAGCGTCACATATTCCAGTCTGTCAGCTCCCATGGGTCCAGTCTCCATCCCACCCTCACTTGAGCTTTAGCAATCTTAGGGGGTTAGATATACCCCTGGGTAAACAGTCCGAGTATCTAAAGCACCTCATCCTGTGTCTCGGCACTAGCAAGTAATTCAGTCGTGACAGGGAGCACATTGAATTGGAAACATATGATTATTGCAACTTCCGGAAGTGTGTCTCCTTCCACCGATCTGCCATCACAGTTGCATCGAACAACACCTATAGACATGTGTCTGGCCTGGGTTGCCTTCATGACATGGTCACCCTGTCCAAGTCTCCCTGTAGCGTTATGTTCAAGTTGCCTCCCCTTATTAACTGGGCCTTGGGGTCCTCCACTATCCATTTTCACAGCTTAACTAGCTCAGATGCTTACTGGACAAAAGGGAAATACCAGGTGGCCAACGCAAAGTTCAGAAGAGTTTAAAGGCTTTTTTGCATGAGTGTTTGTTTGATGCAATGCTAGGTGTAGCCGAAGGAGACACAGGCTGGAATAAGAATATCTTGATCCTCCAGTGGGGTGTTAGTTCATCTGCACCTGTAAACAAAGAAATCTTCTTGTACGTTGGACTGCGGTCCACTTCTGTATGGTATACAAGTTCATATCTGAAGTCCGGTTAGCCCCAGGCTAGGACCATTAACATCCCCTAAGTGATGTTCCAACTTGCCCCTCTGGCCACATATGCAAGATACAACCGAATTTGCCATGTGATAGCTCACAGACGAGACCAGAAATTCCTGCAAAAATATGCACTGGGTCAGCCACAGTATACTTTAAATAAAGAAAATCCTTAATATGACTGATTAGTGAGTTCAAACAAGTTCACAAAGTACTGCTACTAAACTGCAAGCAGCAACAGAATGGATTCCTATCAACAAGACCAGTGAAAAGTCACAGTCTGGGCTTCGAAAAGTGTGTGGGAGGGTGGGGGCTATCCTGGGAAATCACAGATAGGTAACTGTTAGACACATAAGTAAAGGGGTGTCCAATGTTGGTTCTAGAGGTTTGGCTCCATGCCAGACTATCAGGATATATACAATCACTGTACATAGAATGAATATAAATGGAACTCAACTACATAGTGGTTGTTTTGAAAACCTGACATTGAGCTCACCTCATAGATCCAAGCTGGTACGATTCCAAACCCCAATGTAACAATTTTGTGCACGGTGCTGCCTGGGATGAGAGACAAAGACATTGACCATACCACCGCACCTGCCACCTGGCCTTTGCAATTTCCAATTATAATGCGTCGGCACTGAATTGAGGAACAATATCTCATTGATTCATCAGACTTTTTTTTAAATTTGAATCTGCTCTGCAAATTGTGTCCTATAGTTAGCTTTCCACACAAGGCTGAATCTATGCTTCCAAATACTATTTCAAGCCTGGATTATGCTACCAGCATCTATCTTGCCCTGTTTACATCCATTTTCCATGTAATGACAGAATACTGATGCTTGAATGCTCTTACATTTTGGCCACTGGGAGCAAGAGAAACCAGGCCACGTCTCTCACCCATGGCTACCTACCCATCAACAGACACCTTTTTGACACTGCATTTACTTATCGAGGCTCGCTAGTCCTAATGTTCAATATTCCACCATTACTGCACCAGACAGCACCCCTGCGGTACATTAATGTAATTGCCAAAAGCAAACAAGTAGGACGCTGGAGGACAGTGATTCTGAGTGCAGGTGACCATCCTCTGGCACGTGCTGCCTGTGGAACAAAGATCAAACTTATCCGTAGACATGTAATGAAGAGCCACATACTCTCAGCTCAATAAATGAACGTGCAACTGTTGGTCCATTTATTGTATTATATAGTGCTCTTTTCAAGTTGATGAGACCGTATCCAGCCCGTCATTTCCTTTGGGCAGGACCTGGATAAGGTTAAATCTCTGTTTGCGGGCTGCATGAGGAATATTGCTAGCTGGATAACAAGGAACTGTCTTCAATTGAACTGTAACAAGAATGCGATTGTGCTGTTTGGAAGGGCTCAGGAACTCTGGTCAGCGGACTGGTGGCTGGTTGAATTAGGTCCAGCCCCATGCCTAAAACAGGAGGTAACAAGCCTTGGCATTAAACTGGATCTGACTTTATTCAGTTAGTGTGACCTGTGGGTCTTGTTTTGCCACAATGCTCTTATTAAAGAAAGTCTGTGGCTGTCATCCTCCTCAAGGAAAACCCGAGTCCAGGCCTTGATTCCAAGTCACCTTGACTATGGGAATGCACTGCTAGTTGCAGCCAATGACACACTGCTGTCCAAGCTCCAGGTTGTGCAGAACACGGCCGCCCAGCTGATCTGCAACCTCCCTTTAAGCTCCTCTTCTGCATCCATCTTGAAAGCCTTGCACTGGTTGCCAGTTAGAGAAAGCATAATTTTTAAGCTGTGTTTCCTGACTCACAAGGCCCCAACCAACTCATTACCAGCTTATTTGCACAACAGACAGAACTCACCACCCCACCAGACTACTCATGTCCGCAAACAAAGCTTTATTAAGGATCCCTCACATCCACAATTCAAGATTCGGAAGCAGATCGTTCTCATATCTTGCCCCCACTTCACAGGGACAAACTTCCTCTGCAAATTCGTATGTGCTCAGAAATTGACAAGTTCAAAAGACTATTAAAACAAGGTTGTTCTGATAATCCTGTACCGACCCCGAGTAGCAAAGCGCTGAGTAACACCTTTGGGTGTGAATCGATGTACTATAGCAAGTGGCCATAACATAACATTAGTATCATGAGATTGTGTGCGTGGGGAACTCTGATAAGTTATACACCCCAAAATGTCCCCTATCAGAGATCTCACATTTCACTGGGTCAGAGACGGTGTTAAACATCAATTTTATGAGGCAAAGTGTCACGCGTTAATGCACCTCCCAAAGCATCAAAAATCTGATATAAAATTCTTTAAGTACAAGGGTCCACTCATGAATTGAGTTCTAGATCAATGGAAAAGTTAAAAGCTTTTATTGCAAAATGCAAAAATTAACCTTACAAAGTGAATGCCATAAAGGCTTTAGATTACATTTATACAGAGAACGCAAAAATCTGAAATTATTCTAAATCCTAATTGGACAGCAAAATCGGGAAAGAAACTGACAGCATTTGTAGGAGAACAGGAAAGTCTTCTGTGGCTCACCACGAATCGAGACATTGTGTACATTATTTTCCCATATGAAGTAACAGAATGTGCAGACTCATGGTGGTGTGAGCAAATGTAGCATTTCGTCAGCAAATGAAAGCACATGAAAAATAAACATCATATTGCCTTAACACCTAAGCACTATTCCACTACATGAATACGTATTCAGCACCCTCTATGCTAATGTCATCAGGAGATGATAGAACAAAACTAGATGCATGAACAATAATGCGTTATATGAATGGATCAGCTCAGTAAACCAGCGGCAGGAATTTAGAATGTATCAGTTAGTGACTGAAAGTCAATCGAGAGCAGAACAACAATAACAATGGAAATAAACCAGTGCATCTCAACTTGATTGGTTGCTGCAGAGTTTGCGAGGAGACAAGTGGGCAGAGTGAAGAAACATCAGCAACAGTTGTCACTTCCATCTTGGACAAGATGGCATTTATGTCTAGTCTGAGACCTAGTTAACACATGCTAGATACAGACACTTCTACACTTCATAGAGAATTAATTCCAGAAGCAACAGTATTATTTCAGTGTATTAATGCATAATTGTGAGTGATAATACAAAATTGTGAGTGATAATACATTCTGCTCGTTGTTAATAATGCCCAAAAATGTAGGCACACAAAAATCTTTCACACAGGCACTTGTGGCAAAAGAGCACACACCAGTACCCAGGTAGCATAACAAATGTGTACTGAGAGTGAAGAAGAGATTTTCCAATCCCAACGCAACTCATCATGGTATATCCCGTTCATCCTCCATTACCACAATGGTGTCTTCCTCTTCGCTGGGGCACAGCTTCTTGCACTGCAGAGCACCACACCTGAACATGCTGACATCATACTGGGTACCAGTTATGCTAGAGGTGGCATAGCACATCTCACCTACTCTCTGTAAAATCTGTCCCTTGAGGGGTAACAATGCTTACCAGCGGTTGTTTCTCTTTGTGCTGGCTGCCCAAGATGCCCTCCTTTTGCCTCACTGAATGATCAATTCTTTATGTAATGTTTATTGAAACCATTTCAGCCGTCTTCAGCCAGGCTTCCTTGAATCCAGTGGCAAAGTGAGCAAGGGACTCACGTCTGAGCATACCCTGCCAATTTATGGCGAACAAAGCAAAAACCAAAGGAAATGATGGACGGAGTGTTGAACATTGCGAGCACTCACCCCCAGTCAACTGATCTGGGTTTAATCCATCACCGTTCTTTAGCCCACTCTGCCACCCCAGTTCAGACATGGCCATATGCAAATCAGTCTGACCCTGTGCCTCATGGGAACAGTCCAGCCCGAACTGCCAAGCCATGTCTTCCCTGGACCGGAAACAAGCTTCCTAGGACCGGTTTCTGGCATTTCAGCCGTCTTCAGCCAGGCTTGCTTGAATCCAGTGGCAAAGTGAGCAAGGGACTCACGTCTGAGCATACCCTGCCAACTTATGGCGAACAAAGCAAAAACCCAAAGGAAATGATGGATGGAGTGTTGAACATTGCAAGCACTCACCCCCAGTCAACTGATCTGGGTTCAATCCATCACTGTTCTTTAGCCCACTCTGCCACCCCAGTTCAGACATGGCCATATGCAAATCAGTCTGACCCTGTGCCTCATGGGAACAGTCCAGCCCGAACTGCCAAGCCATGTCTTCCCTGGACCGGAAACAAGCTTCCTAGGACCGGTTTCTGGCATTTCAGCCGTCTTCAGCCAGGCTTAACTTTTGGTGAGCACTGGAGCCAGTATATGTTATATCAGTCTAATTTTCGTAGCACTGTATAGGTGGGTCTCACACAACATTAATGTGACAACTTATATGTTTTCTCTCTCTGTCTAGCTCTCCGCCTCTCCTTCTTTACTCCTGTGTCGTATTATCTATCCATTTCTCTCTCTCTCTCTCTAATGGCCGTCTTGCTTTGGTTGACGTTAGTTCACCATCAGTTCTTACCCTCACTTCCCAGCATTCTCCACACTCCAACTGAACATTGCTCATTTCACTATGCAAAAACTTTGGATTCTTATTCTTGACCAGATATAGATCCAGTTTTCTTACTTTTTTGTGCATATGGCGACCCTCGCGGGTGATTAGCAGCGCTTTATGAATCCGGTTTGATTGATTGATATGTGGATGCTGCCCATCTCTCCTCAAAATGTTGTGCTATGAAAAGCTTCTAACATGAACTGGAAATGTTGGAAGAGGACAGTTATTGTGCACTTAATGGGCATCTTTGGCAGAAGCAGACTGATGTCCATAGTGTGTCTTGCGCCATTAATGCTGAAGGGGCTTCTTTGGTTCACTTATGTAAAAGATGACCCTGGCGAATCATGCATCAAACCAGAAAGTGAGGGAAGGAATGCTTGGAATAATCTCAGCCACTGATGATCGTTTTAGTCACATTTCAGATCTTTCTAGACAGATGCCAGCCACATAAAAATCAGCCTTCTTCTTGCTCCAATAGGAACAACCAGCCTAAGCTGATAGCCCTGGTCAGCTCCAGACAGGAAGACAAACAACCCCTGACCTGAGCACATCCGTTGCACATATGGAGTCAACTGAATCCCACAATTGCTGGTTGTTTGATATTAATATAAGCATTTAACCCCTCAGCTTTATGTTTTCCTCCATGTGATGTCCTAAGTGTGCCAGGTATGGCCAGACATGGCACCCATGAGCGCTGTGCCATAGGAATGAAGATGCACTTCACAGACTCGACCCAAACAGGCGAACACCAGCCTAGAGTAGTTTGTCATTCAGGGCAGGCCTGGCCTGGCAACTGTTCTTATTGCTGCAGAGCTTAGTCACATTTTCATGACAGTTGTTCTAGTCTGAAGTGGAAAAGTAGACAAAAAAGATGGACTGGAATGTGATCTGTAGTTATTACCAGCACCTGAGATTAATTCATGCATTCCATCATCACCTTTTGTCTCATTAGTGTGAGGCCATAAGTGCCTCTGTATCAGTGGCGGTTCCTCTGTGGGAGTGGAGTAGCATTACCCCCCCCCCCCCGACACTGCTGGGCAGAAAGCGTAAAAAATAAAATGGTAACAAAATGATTTTATTACCATTTTATTTTTGATGCTTTCTGCCAGCAATTGGAGTATAAAGGGCAGGGCGGCACCAGGGCGTCATTGCTGCTAATGATTGGCAGCAGTGAGGAGGGGCCACTTAAGTTTGAAGTGCGCATGTTGATTTGGCTGACTACCTTGCTACGGCCAGCCGGGTTGGAGAACAGGCATATACCTGCAGTGCCATTTGGAGCATGGAGCCAGCCCGCTCTAGCCAATCAAGACACTTTGCTCATGCCACTTAACAGCATGAGAACAGTGCCTTGATTGGATTAGAGATTTGGCTGTGGGCTTCACGCTCTCAGGACATGCTGTAGTCCAACAAGGAGGACGTAGTGCAGAATATTGAGAGGCAGTGTAAGGTAAGTGATTTTTGTATGTGAATATTATTCTGTGTAGTTATTGTGTGTATATTTTTTGTGCCTCTCCAGTGTGATTTGCCACCAACCGCCACTGCTTGGTATGGCTGGGGTGTGATCACAGCTAGCTTAGCACTAGGAATCATGCCACACCTCTCTGGCAAGGATCAAATACGCTGAAACTGGTCTGGGGTTACTTGTTTCCTATTCTGAGGGGATCAGGCATTGTAGTGCGGCCTGTACTATTCCTGTTGCAGCAGGACAAAACCTGATTTCCATGTTCTGTGTGGAGAAGCATAGCAGGCCAAAAAAAACATTGGACTGGAATGAGTCCCAGAGTAATTACCAGTGGCTTAGATTAATTTAATTATTCCACACATCTTTTGTTTTTGTAGAGAATCGTGTACATCGCCTCATAGCTAAACACCAGTGGATGTCGAATACAAATCTTCTTATAAACCTTGAAGAGTGCACAGACTTGTGGATTTATACGATGTTTTATCCATCAGGTGCTAGAAATAGCTGCCGCTATATGGCCCCTGTGCGCGCTCATGGTGCATGTGTGCAAACATGTTTGTGTGAGCTTGCGCATATGTGTGTAAGACATTTAACAGACTTTTTTGTGTAAAACTTAAAAAATATATAAATGCTTCAGGTTTTGTTACGCACGTGATTACTGTGGGTGGAAGAGTGTTTCACGGACGTATAAATCATTTTACATTTACAAGTGAACTTGTTTTCTGGAAATCCCCTTCCAGTCAGTTCCTCCTGAACGCTGTTAACGGGCTGTTCTCAGGCTGTTGATAGCTTTCCTCCCGTCCGGCCGCCGCGCACCTTCCTGGAAATCCCAAACGTGTGTGTGGCGGTGGCCTTGTTGGGAGCTCAGCTACCTCCACGTGCTCCGGCTGTGTTTGCTAAAAACACGGCGGCCTTCCCAAAGGACACGCCATCTCTCCAGGGTCCGGGAGTTACTACTCTTAGCAGTCAACAAAACAAGTTTCTCATCAGAAGGAGCTCGAGGGACGGGAAGAGGTGCAGGAGAAAGCTTCGCGCGTGCAGGCAGCAGGGATCCGGCAGGCCCCACGTGGATTGGGGCAATTCTGTCAAAGCATGTGTGTGGGCTCCCCTCACACGCAACAACGGGGAGGCGGGGAAGGCAGCTACAATCAAAGGATATTCCTTTAGAACCATGACAGTCTGCGACGAGAGGTACCGCTCTGAAGAGACTCGACAAGTAGCAAAAACAGAGGCACAACACTTCATGAGATGAAAGCACAGCACACTAGGAATTATATATTTATTATTCACAAGCTTACAAAGTGTGACGCTTTGAAAACAAAATGAATAAATAACACGGCATCTTCAGCGGCCCTTCACTGTAGTGGGAAATCCTTCCCACTGAGGGTAATAGGGTGCAGTGGGTGGGGTATTCGGCATTTTTTCCAAGGCCTCTGCTACTTCCTGTTCAAATGTGGCACCTTAGCTTTCCTAAGTGGGACCCGCAGCAGCCAAGGCTCTGCGCCTTCGCCGTCCCAATAAGTCCCCGGTTGACCCATCACTTTAGTTGTCCCAGGGTCCCCTGGCCTCATCTCACACCAGAGCTTCCCCCCTTGGTAGGGGCCTTAGCTGTCCAAGGATCCAGCACGGCAGGCCTATATCTGAACATCCATCCCGGTCTGAGTGTCAATGTGTCCCGCGTTAAGGCACCTTCCAAAGCATCACATATCACATGTACAATTCTCTAAGTACAAGACCCACTCATTAATTGAGTTCTAGATCAATGGAAACGTTAAATGCTTTTATTGCAAAATGCAAAAATTAAGCGTACAAAGTGCATGCCATAAAGGCTTAGATTACATTTATACAGAGAACGCAAAAAAGTCCTAATTGGACAGCAAAATCGGGAAAGAAACTGACAACGTTTGTAGGAGAACAGGAAAGTCTTCTATGGCTCACCACGAATCGAGACATTGTATACATTATTTTCCCATATGAAGTTTTAGAATCTGCAGACTCATGGTGGGGTGAGCAAATGTAGCATTTCGTCAGCAAATAAACATCATATTGCCTTAACATCTAAGCACTATTCCACTGCATGAGTAATTATTCCGCACCCTCTATGCTATTGTCATCGGGAGATGATAGACCAAGACTAGATACATGAACAATAATGCTTTATAGGAATGAATAGGCACAGTAAACCAGCTTAAGGACTTTAGAATGTATCAGGTTGTGACTGAAAGTTCATCGAGAGCAGCACAATAATAACAATGGAAATACATCAATGCATCTCAGCTTGATTGCTTGCTGCAGAGTTTGTGAGGAGACTAGAAGGCAGGGGGAAGAAACATCAGTGACAATGGTGGCTTCCATCTTGGACAAGATGGCATTTATGTCTAGTCTGAGATCTAGTTAACACATGCTAGATAAACACACTTCTACACTTCATAGAGAATTAATTTCAGAAGCAACAGTATTATTTCAGTGTATAAATACATAATTGTTTGTGAAATACATTCTGCTCGTTGTTAATAATGCCCAAAAATATAGGCACATAAAAATCTTCCACAAGGTCACTTGTGGCAAGAGAGCACATAACAATACCCAGGTAGCATAACATCTGTGTACTGAGAGGAAAGAAGAGATATTCCAATCCCAATGCAACCCATCATGGTATATCCAGTTGGTGAACTGTGGCTCAATGATTAGAGCGGCAGACCCTGATGCAGAGGTCTAGCCCGGGACCAGGGTTCAATTCCCCACCTCGGCGGGTCTTGGGCTAAAAAATTCCACGGACCTGATAATTCTTGCCTCGGTGCCATTCCAATCATGGAGTCCCACTCTGCAACTCTGGGCAATAGCTTGCTTAATCTCCACAACGGCCCCCACAACGCTAAGGATGCCTGGCCTCCACCTTGGGGGTGCCCAGGAGTGGACACCTCACAGGGAAAGCCAGGATGGGTTCCACAGCGGTATTCGTACAAGCGCCTTGAGACCCTTGCGGGTGAGTAGTGCGCTATACAAGTATCAATTTACAATTTATCCTCCATTACCACCCTGTCCTCCTTATAACCAGTACTGTCCTTTCATTTCCCTTGGTCTTCCAGCTACCAGAGTCTTGCTATTAATAAGAGCAGTTTTCCCACTGTTTTTTCCTCCATTCGGGGGGCTCTTTCCTGAAGGCACTATCTGATAGGCACTACCTATTGTCTGCGGCATTGTGGCTACTGTTAGAACTGAGGGTCTCTAGTTGGCAGAGGTAGGTACCTTTGACCAAATAGGGACCCTTGCTTCTAGTCAGGGTAAGCGGGTACACTCCTAAAATAACCCCTGCTCACCCCCTTGGTAGCTTGGCACAAGCAGACAGGCTTATCTCAGAGGCAGTGTGTAAAGCATTTGTGAAAACATGCAGTAACCCAGTGACAACACTACAGATGGACACCACACAAGATGTAGTATAAAAATAAGCATTTTTATATAGACTTAACACAAGATCACAAACGACAAAAATCCACAATACTGTACTCTAAAAATGATAGAAATAGTTTAGTTCTTGTAAGATGTAAAATACGACACTTTGAGTTCAATGTATCTTAGGATGCGTAACGCTATACAACAAAAGTGTTGCAGGGAAGGTGATGCTTTGGTTCCTTACACGCAAGAAAGCGTCGGGTCCCTACTGATGCATAGGGGATGCGTTGGTTCTTCTCTGCGAGGGGAGGTGATGCGTCGGTTTCTTACTGCGCTTCCGTGGCGATCCGGCCCGCAACACTGTGATGCGATGAAGATCCGGTGCAATGCGACAAAGATGGCGTCTTCTTCTTGATGCAACACAATGCGTGCACGCCCGATGGCCGTGCGGCGACTCAACGATTCTTCTGAGCTGCGACAGGCCCTGCGACACGCTTCCCGGTGATGCGGCGGTGTCTAATGCGACGTCGATCCTCTTCTCTGGCAATGCGAGGCGCTTCGGCAACGATGCGACAACTGCAGCGATGACACGCTTACCCAGCGATGCGACAACAGCGGATGTGGCTGCGACGTGCTTCTTCGATGATGCGGCAGCATCTGATGTGACGTTGATCCTCTTCTCCGGTGATGCGAGGCGCTTTCGTGTTGTGAAGCAACAGCGGCAGTTCGGCGACACGCTTCTTCTTCGTGCGTCGCGCTTCCAGCTCCTTACGACACGCAGTTATGTTATGTTATGTTAAGGGTCCTTCTAGAGTGCGCGACTCACCCGGGGGCATCTCGGCGCTATACTTAGTTAATCACTGAGAGGGAAGGAGGGTGGGAGAGACCCAAGACAAATACTGGAGACTGAGAAATAGAAATGTTTTTAATTTTTTCCTGAAGATTGTGAGAGAGGGACAGTTTCGAATGGCAATAGGAAGCGAATTCCAGTAGCGCGGCGCGAGACATGAGAAAGTCCTAGCCCCTGCACGGGAGCGGCGGATTCTGGGAATTTTCAAAAATTCCATGGCAGTAGATCTAAGATTAAGGGAGGAGGTCTGTTTTTTTAGTTTGTTTGCAAGGTATTTGGGACCTGTACCGTTCAAGGCTTTGTACGTGAGGCAACAGGTCTTAAAGTGGGATCGTTTCACGATAGGGAGCCAGTGGAGCTCTAATAAGAGAGGGGCTGAAGTCGTACCTGCCGGACGGTCGAAAATCATTCGGGCCGCAGTCCCTCAGAAAGCCCAACACAACTGCAGGAACTTCCAAATAACTCTTGGGGAGCTGGTGGGTGAAGTCTGTTGTCCCTGAGACTTCAGCAGGAGGCAAGCTCTTTCTCAAGCCCTTGGAGATCCTTCACAAGTTGAATAAAGTACACACAAAGTTCCTTTCTCCTCTCTTTGGCAGTCAGGCAACCACTGCAGGCCAATCCCTCAAGCATAGGGATAGTCTCTCCTCAGTCTCTCTGGCTCCTCTCCTCAGCAAAAGTTTCTTCTTGTTTCCCAAAAGTGATCTGAAGTTCTGGGGTCTGGGTCCCCCTTTTTATACAAAGTTTCTCTTTGTTCTCTGAAGGCAGAGTGGCCTTTGCCTAGTCCAAACCAGTTCTGGTCAGTCCTGGAGAACTTTGTTGACAAAACTCCTTATTTCCTTTCACAGTGCAAGCCAGGGACATCAGACGCACCACAGGAGGTGGAGCCAGCATTGTGGAGGGAAGGCACATCCCTATTCAGGTCCCAGGTGCAACTCCTCTAGGGGTGGGCGGAATTTGCAAAAGTGACTTTCGCAAATTATCGCGAAAATGTTAAAAATCTCCGCAAACACGCGGAAATATCGCGAAGATGCGGAAGTTTTTTTCCCGCCCGTTCGCGGTATTTTCTGCGTGGTCGCGGCTCGCCAACTTACCCATGCGGTTGCTCGCGGGCACGGCCATCTTGTTTTCACTCTTCTCGCGGTGCATGATCGCGAGAAGAAAGACGTGATCGCGCAACCAATGACATTACTGCGGGTGCGAACTGTCGCGAGACAGCGCAAATGGCTACCAACAATCCAACATCTCGTGGAGAACGCGACCGGATCGGGAAAACTTGTCGGCGAACGCGGGGTTACAGGTAAGGCGATCGCGCGCGCGCGAGAATGTATTATTTTACAGCGCAAGCAAGAAACAAATTATCGCTAAGCTGCGGAATGCGGAAATTTTGACATTTTCGCGCTCTCCGCGGAACGCGAAAATGTCAAATTATCGCAATTTCCGCGAGCGGAACGGAAATTTAGCCCAGGCCTAAACTCCTCCCACCCATTTACATGCAGATCTCTCTATTCAGCCCTGTGCTGATTCACCCTGTTTCCTGGAATCCCCCAGCCCCAGCCCCTGTCACTCAAACTCCAGACAAGGAATACACAACCTAGCAGAGGCAGGCTTGGATGATTAGACAAGAAAATGCTTACTTTCTAAAAGTGGTATTTTCAAACACAGAATGTTAAAACCAACTTCACTAAAATATGCATTTTATCATTCTGAGTTCAGGCATACTAAACTTTCTACCTAGTTCTCAAAGTCAGTTAGGATCATAAGATGTAATAATCAAACTGCCCATTCTGGCCTATGGGGAACAGGTAGCCTTGCAATAGTGAAAAACGAAAATGGCTGTAATTCACTATTACGACATGCCACACACACCAGGGCATGTCCTACCTTAAATTTACAATGCACCCTGCCCTTGGGCCTACCATAGGGGTGTCTGATATGAAGAAAAGGGAAGGTTTAGGGACTGGCACGTGGGTGCACTTGCCCAGTCAACATGGCAGTACAAGACTGCACACAGGCTCTGCAATGGCAGACCTGAGACATACTTTTACAGGCTGCTTCTGTGGGTGGCACAAGCAGTGCTGCAAGCCCACCAGCAGCATTTGGTTTACAAGCCCTGGGCACACTCAGTGCAATGTACTAGGGTCTGTCAAGTAAACCAAAGCAGCCAATAATGGAATCACTAATCCATACATCAATTTAACATAGGGAGCACTTGCACTGGACAGCAGTGGCACAGTGCCCAAAGCATCTATAACCAGCAAAAACACATGGGGCAACAGCAAAAAATGGAAGGGAGACCCACGCCAAGGTGCCAGGTTTAACAGCTACTAGAAGGGCTCATCCTTATTTCTGAGCGACAAGGCCCCGTCGTCAGGCATCTTATGACTGATAAAAGTCGAGAAGGTACCCTCCCCTAAAGACAAAGATGAATCCAGGCCTCCCGTTAAAATATAGAGACTCCTATATTAATGGGAACAGTGATTGCAGTTGCAACAACCGATGACCAAACCAACACGTCAGGTACCACCATGTTGCCTGAGGATCATGTGGCAATTCTCATTCACAAATCCCTCCCAGTAGAAGAGAGAAAAATATGGCGTGACTCGCAAGGTCGCTTTGTGTTTACTAAATTATTCCTTCACAACTATACATTAGTGATCATCTCAATCTACACGCCTATCACAATAAAGTCAAGATTTTTCACAAAATGAAGTCCTGTCCGAACTTGGCAATTCAATGATGGTGGAACTTTTACGTAAGTCCAGTCCTGGACTGCTCAGCTCGCACATACCCTAGGAAGGATTATGAAAAGGATATCCTTAGAGATCTAATGTCAGACCTTCCCTAGTCGACCCCTGGGTACTTCAACATCCTGAACATAGTGAGTGAGCTTTCTTGTTGTGCCACCACAGAACTGAAAGAAGTACTGAATATTTCCTGACACACACACAGATATACTCTCGAAAAATCATTGCATGTCAGATTGGTGTTCGCTTCATCTCAGATCCTGCTTTGATTACGATATGCTTACATTTACATCTTACAATGCCC
Organism: Triturus cristatus; assembly: GCF_964204655.1. Lineage (NCBI taxonomy): Eukaryota > Metazoa > Chordata > Amphibia > Caudata > Salamandridae > Triturus > Triturus cristatus. Next base: position 982,463,189 of record NC_140583.1, read on the forward strand.
AGATATAGAACTTGGAATATCTCATGATGGAGCTCAGAGGCAAGCTCAACAGTGAGATAAGAGATGAAGAAAAAGCAGAAACCTTAAAAAACATATCAGCTGGGAAGGCTCAGAATATGGTGATTTTCTTCCTGAATTTCATAACATGTTTGCTAATTAGTCAGTGTTCCCATTGGGAAAATGTCCAGAGATGCTATGAAGAGTGGAGGCTTGAGGGCTGACTTTAACAGGGCATACACATACCTAATTCCAAAACCAGTGAAGGACCTTATATATTGTTGGAATAGCGGCAGGGAATAAAAAGGTTTTTCCAGTATTAGTGTAAAAGAGCAAGGTCAGATTTTTCCCTGTATGCACCTTCTGAAATCACATAAGCAGCATCCTACATTCTCAGTCAAGTACAAACAGTAAAGTTAGTACTGACCCGCTCGCTTTAATTATGTATTTGAAATGTTGCCTATTACAGTCTCTCATACTCAACTCCAACATGTTGACCCTCTGATAGAAGATTATGTCTGGCAAGATACAAGTGCAAAAAGAAAAATTGATGGACAGAATGCTGCACAAGGTCAAAAATTCACCACAGTACAGAGATCTGGGCTTAAATCTATCGTTTTTTTGCTCTCAATGCCATTCCAGTTTTAGACCCAGCCATATGAAAATCAGTCTTGATCCTATTCCCCGTGGGAACAGTCCAGCCCGAACTGCCAGGCCTGGTCCTTCCTGGACTGGAAACAAGCATCCTGGGACCAGTTTCGGCGCATCACCCCTCATCAGCCAGGCTAGCTTGCCTCCAGTGGCATGGAGAGCACAGGACCCACGTCTGGGCATACAAGACCACGTCTGCAATGGCCAAACTACCTGCAGGGACTACTTCAGGCGGCCTACACCTCCCAAACATCATTGCTAATCCATGCCGCTCAACTTTCGTCGTAATAGGTATTCAACTTTAATGCTGAATGGAAAATCCCAGATTTAGGGGATTCTGGAGGACAAAATGCAGGGAGGATAAAAAAAAAACGCCCACAAGTGATCTGTATATGCTATGCTACCATTGATGCAAGGGATTATCCTGTTATAGCAGGATCGATACAAATATTGTCCTCTGGTCATAACATCTTCCAACAGAATGGTTACTTACAGCTTCAAGCACCCATATGGAGCAATAATGAGATATGCGTTGATGTCCCGATGCGTAATTGGAAAGTATTGTACAGAAAGGAATCCTAAGCATCAGTCATGTACTTTCAGCAGAGACTTTTCACTGCTTGAAAGATTTAAGCATGGAATTTCATCTAAAACCCAACCAGTATTTGCAAAATGTACAGCTTAAAGCTGCCTGACAAGACTATTTGTAAGCCGGATAGCTGATCTATGCACCTTTTTATACATCCCTAGTAAAATGGGACTGCTACAGAAAGTTGATTTCTGGCCTATTTGAAACGCTGACTGAGAAAAACTTACTCCGACCTCACTGCAAAAGATCTGACTCAGAATGGGTAGAGCTATTGTCTCATCAATATCACAGACTTCGAGAAGCAGGGATAAAATTTAACTTTTTTGAAATCAGCCATGCCTGGCACTTGTCACCATATATCTTACTCAGAGCAAAAATGGTTGTGGACACAAGTTGCTGGAGATGTGTACAGGAGAGGGCAGATACGGCTCACATTCTGGGATGATGTCTGACAATACAGCCCTTTTCGGCATCTGTCTGGTGCCAGCTGAAAGCAGCATGAATGGCACATAGCCTGTCAGTCACTCGCACTTCATTACACACATTACACACACATGATATCCCTGGAATTATCAATCCCTCGAAGGGCGATATCTGATGGACATTTACTTGTTTATAAATAGACCATGTTCACGTTGAATTTGCTGCTTTGTGATATTACTCTTTTTGTCTTGTGTTGTTTTATTTGTAAATTTTCCTATTTATTTCTATTTGTCCCAGGCACCCACCGATGAGTTTCATCATAGAAGGCTTGGCTGTTGTATATACTATATTTTCCTCTTTCGTCTTCTCTCAAAAACCTAATTATTAAAAAAATGAGAGAAGCATTTCAAGGCAGAAATGCATATTTTCTAAATTATACTAGTTCATGTTTTTGCCAAACCTGCGACCAATAGCTTACTTTTTGCGGTGCTTAATGGAGTATTGAGTGGGTTTTGAATCTTTTTCGTTTCTTTAACAATGGTCCCCTTTTGACTTTATCATATTGTATGAGCAATATACTTAGTTATAGGGGCTTTCAGCCATTCCTCTCCATCCATTGTTTAGGTATTGTGTCATTCACATTTTTCGTCCACTCACTATTGCACGAGACAGTGCATCAGTCCACTTCAGCCATTGGCTAACTTCACTATGATCTACTGCATTCTGCCCTTTCACAAGGAGCACTTCCAAAGCAGTTTATTTAGAGACTGCTTTGGCTACGGGTGTTTTTTGAGACAGAAAATAATTTTACCTTTTGGCTTCTTTTTAATAGATTGATGCCACCCAGCAGCTTCCCCATCAATAAAGTTTTACAAAAACAAGCACTAATAAATCATAAAGGCTTAACGGGCAAAGCCAGACGTACTTGCAATGCCAGTGCTTGTTTATTATTTATCCCAACTAAATACCTCTGCGATTTTTGTATATTCAGTTGACAATTACATTAAAATTTATCATAATTATATTATCAAATAACAATATCTGAATTTGTTAATCTTTATATTGTCAAGTGTAATTAGGAGCCCTAAGCAAATACTTTCAATGAAGTTTAAATTCTAATTGATGACCTTAAACCAACATAACATAACTTAGCATTAACCCCTTCGGTGCTCATGACGGAATGGTTCCGTCATGACCCACGGTTGAGCTGTGCTCATGACGGAACCATTCCGTCATGACCACACCCGCGCAAGATTCCGTCAGCACAGCGGCGGAATCTGCGCAGCATCGAAGGGGTTAAAGGAAGTAGAAAGAAGAGAAACAAAATTTAGTAGGCTGGACATGGCAGACAAAAGAGAAATGAAGTTGTTCTGTAGAACATTCTCCAGAATCTAGAGGATGAATCCTTCTGGGTTCTTCAGTTGAAGGCCTACACTCCATTATTGCTAGCCTGGGCTGTTTCCAATATTAACCCTTACATATGGGTTCTAGTTTCTTTTTAGAAGCAATGTTTTTAGCTGACCTTATACCTATTATTTGCTTTTGTTTTGGAGGTCTCGGGTCCTCTTTTAAGATCCTGCAGTGTTTGGCTGACAGGAATTCTCTTAGCGGGCTCAAAGCGGCCATTATAATTAATTATGAAGAACAAGCCTCTTCTCGACGCGTTGTAATGGCTGCCGCGCCCGGGCGGTCATGCATTATGGAGGAGCTGGTAGATGAAAAGGTTTTACGTATCGAACCCCCGTGCTGCAGATACATTAGCTGCTGAGCACTTCTGTGACAGGTCTATTTAGAGCCTCCCCCACACATATGGCACTCCACACACATTGGCCCTCATTAGACCATGTTGCCCATCAGTCAGAAAGTGCTCTAATTGAGCTAAATGGGCCTCCAGACATTCCCCTATTACCCAAAGACGACAGTAACAGAGTAACAGCAGAAGCCAGGGCTGTAATTATAAAGGGATGGAGGCGGGCTCCTCGTAATAGGTGTTTATGGGCACCTCTGATGTGTTAAGGCCAGAATAAATGTAATGCTCCAAATTAGGCAACTCAAGTACCAACTCTAGACGTTAGAACTGTTCTGGATCTAGCCAATCTGGTAGGTTAGACAGGCCTGGCTTCTCCAAAGAGGTGCCCTGCCTAGCCCACGGCTATTCACGTCCGGACAGACCTCTATTTGCTTTTTATGTATTTTAATATTTCAAATGGGCCTGTGGCCCACTCTTTCTGCCTAACCATTTTACTAGCCAGCAATGGATTGGACTACTTAAAGCATCTGATGTGGAGTGAGCGGGACAGAAAGCTCTATCACATCCTCCCTCATCCATGCAAAACGATAATGGATCCTGTAACAAACCTACAACAAAACAATCATTGACATAGGCAGAAGGTCTGGCATTGACTGCCAGCCTTTTGGCTTTGTCAATGCTTATTTTTTTTGTCTCAAAAAGCATACATTGTCATTGTAGTCCCCGGCACCGAAGGGGACTACTTTGTGTGGGGATGTGCTCCTTGTGCAAGAGATCAAAGCGGGAACTGAAAATGAAATTTGCCGGTTGTTGAAGTGGGCTGACCCACTGCTCCGTGCTTTATGCTGCAGTGTGCAGAAGAGAATAAGAATCCCACAACAGCATACCAATGGGAGAAGAGGAATGGCTGAAAGCCGTTGTAAGTAAATATATTACATTTGTGCTTTATATTTTATTTGTACATAAATATTTTTTTTTTCACCAGCCAATACCATGCATAGCTGTTGTATCTACTGCAGTTGTCTTGTGCCCAGCCCCGTAACAGAAAGCCGACTGTCCATGTTGTTACACTGTGTGTGCAGGCTTGATCGTTGTCATGTAGTATCAAGAGGTCTTGTTCAACACCAGACCTAAAAATACAATGCAAGCTCCAGTCACAAATTAATTCATAAAAAGAGACCGTGATGTGACCGAATCCAGATTCAGACTGACCATGAATGCCACATGGACCTGACTGCATTACAGGCTTTGGGGTCACTTGCATTCTGGTAGAGGACCTCTTCAGTGGGATGTGTCTAATTCCTTCCTTATTTTAATTTCAGGTGTAAAAATGTTTGTAAACCGCTTTCAGCAGGACGCTCACTCTAGGCCACCTTGGAAAAGAAGACATTCCGTCACAGATACCTTTCATACTTATGCTCACAATATGAAGGGCCACTCAACGGACATAAAGGCCAGGATGCTCGAATTTTCTCAGTCCTTGCTTGACAGAATTTAGATAGAATTTTGCAGTCCCAAGAAAAAGTTAACAATATTGTTTGAATTGAGAACATACATCTTAATTGTGGTTCTTGTGTTGCTTTCAGGCTCCCGTGTTCCAAATAGTTAGTGTACCACTTAGGTGTGTTATGTTTATTAACTTTTGATCAGAAAGGCCAGTCGGTGAATTCAAGCCTCCGTCCGGCTCTCAGTTTTATCAAGTGGATCTACATCTGCCGGTATCACGTCCTCCGACACCTCTGATGTCCATGATGATTGAAGATAACTTACCTTTACTTACCATGTTTTTTTTAGTATTATAAAATGTCTCCTTGCTTGGTTCTTTGCTTTACTTGGGTTATTGTTGAATGCTCCACCAGGAGCCTTTTGTAAACAGCCCAATAGGACTCCTTCCCCATATTTCTGTGGTTTCTTGAAGTCCATGCTGGTGACCACGTTGATATTTAAATTTGACTGCCCTCAGGTTCGAGGTCATCCGCGGAGTACATACATGCTCTGCTGTTATTTTAGGTTTAGAACAGACTGTATGGTGGTCACTACTCCCTAGGTGTTTATGTTGCTAACCACAGCTTTGAGGTTTACTGATTTCCACAGTCACTCCCCAGTGGGTGATTGATCGGGAATAAAGAGCCCAGCGTTCTGGTCCCATGCGGGCACAGCGCTAAGTGCAGCCTGGCTTTTAGCCTTTCCATCACTGGCCTTTGAACAACTGCAAATACTCACAGTAAAATAGCTACAGACACCACAGGGTATTCTAAAGATAGATGTTTATTTACAGTGGGGATATACACTTTGTACATTAAATCTTAAAAAATGCATTACTAAAATAGGTTGGTTGATAGTATCCTTGCGCCACTGCAGTGTACTATTTAAATCATGGTTTCCTTTTGCTTCTAAATTCCGAGATGGGCACTGAAGAGGCCTTTACATTCAGCTGGATTCACTCTTGAATCTGTGACCTTTGAATCTCGTCATTAAAACTAGGATGATCACTTGAGTTAGGAGAGATCTGCCAACCGTGAATTACAGAGAAATCTGCTACTTTTTTAATAGTTCAGCTCCAGAAGGGATTTTACTCGGTAAAACATTGAATTCCTTCCGTTCCTTAGCTCGAGCTGCATACAAGCATTGGCAGAGCCTATCTGACAGCTATTGGCTTTGCACATGTCTTTTAGCCATGTTGTACCACGGCTTCTGTGCAACTTGGCTAAAAGTAAAGTTAAAGCACTTTGAACTAGCGCCAGCCGCATCATGGCGCTTTGTTTTCTTCTGCTGGGTGGGGGTTGGCAAGACGGACAATGGGAGGGATGGGAAAGTGAGGAAGGGTGGGAAAGGTACAGTAAAAAAAGTTATATGACATGGCCATGGCTGGCCATATCATAACACCTTTTTTGTTATGGCGGGTGGGGGGAAAGGCAACATAAACAACGGGGGGTTGAAGGGGAAGAAGCAACCGGGGCATGGGGTTGGAAGGGGAAAAAGCAACAGCCATCAGCCAGGAGAGGAAGAAGAAACAGGAGCATGGGGGTGGCCAAGCCTGGACTGGCGGTAGCAGGCACTGGCCAATTTCCTGTTGAGCCGGAAGGGAGGGGCTGGTTTTTAACCCGAGGGGGCCGGTTTTGGTACTGGGGGCCAGTTGTTGCAGCAGTGCTGCAATACCAGGCCCCTGTAACAAAAGGACTAGCTTCCTTCTGGGCAATATAAGTAAATCTCCCTAAGGAACGCCAATAGAGCCCTAAGGCAGAGAGCTGCATATTATTAAGTAGCATATGTATTTTGATATATGTCTTAACTGCAACACTTCCAATTTGTTGCTTTGCTGTGGAAGGGCTAGTAGCCCCATTGGCTGACACAGGGTTACTGGCTTACCCCTCAGCCTGGATAACTGCTGAATGGGACTACCTAGCTGGGTATCAAAGGTATAAAATCAATTGTGGCTTTAAACCCGACTTGATGCCCATGTCAAATTTAATGTCAATACAACTTTTAGAAAATTGACACTCTGTGACCTAGTTGTCCGGTATACTCACACGGGCACTGGAAACAGACAGCATTCTGCATGCCTAGGGAGTGGTGTGAGTGACTCCCAGGTTTAAGAACAATAGCAGCCTGCTAAAAAGCGAGGTGTTACCTCCCCTTCGTAGACAAATGGCATTACCATTTCTGAGGGTCTACCCTTTGTTAATGTAGACAGGCTGGAAACAGGGACAGAGGGGGAAGACCACTGCCAAAACTGGTTTTCCCGTGGCAGTGTAGCCCAAGGGTAGCCACACCTCTAGGGTAGGCTACCAAGTTCCTGATATCCGATGAAGGGGCCCAACATCTTGAGAGGGGACAGAATAGTGCATTCTGGGATGACTAGATCCCACACATAGCCGGAAAGTCATCACCAAGAGAGAGGTGATCTGGTAGCCTATTGGCTAGTGACTGCATCATCCTCTCAAAGCACTTGATGGGGATAAAAATGGGTGGACCACAGATCACATTGTAACTGGAAGAAGGATTGCCCTATTGCCCCCTGAACTGCACAAAGAGAGGCTGCACCATCTGCTGGATTGCACCTGCTGCATTTTGGGCTAGCGAGCTAAGAGAGGACTGTGCATGTGGCTTCTGGCTTGGGTAAAGGTTGTGCCTCAGACCGAAGAAGTGACTCAAAGTAACAGTGTGCTGACCCCCTGGAACCTGCACCAGGGTCAGCACAGCTCACATCGGCAAGTAGGTAGCCACCGCAGGAGATTCGCTACTAGCTGCCACTGGGCAACCCAAGAGACCGATCCTCGATAACCAGAAGGTGCACCCAAGTCAGCTGGACCCAAGAGTGCCATCTGCATCCAGATTGGTCAAACAAGAGGGACACCAGCCCCCCTCAAATGATATTACTGTGATTGCTATACAAGAGACCAGAAGCCCAGCCGAAGCTGGCCTGATGAAGTCTCAAAGAGGACTTCGAGGGACCCTAACCTCTATAGCCAAAGTTGCCCCACTTGACCTGAGGAATAACTGCAAAGGCACTCCGTCGATTGCACAGCACCCGAAGCACCATGAGCATCTTCACCTCCTGTATTTGCAGTATCAGGACCACTAAATTGAAGTCTATGTTGGTCGGGCTGTAAAGGTGGAACTGGAATGGAAAATGCTGTAGTGGCCAGGTAACTGTACGAATCTACCCCATTGGCACCCCAGACCTTCTCCCTGTCAAATTTGGTCATCCAAGCCTGGCCGGAGTAGCAAACTAACTTTTACAAACTTTTCAGAAGGTTTTCAATTTTACAGTTGCCAATGCTTGTTTGCAGTTGCATTAAAAATTAAGATTTCTTTATAAATCTGTAGCCCCGGAATCCTCTGGTGGATTTTGCTCAGCTGGTTTTGTTGTTTGTTACTGATAAATGCTTTACATTAGTTCTTTTGTTGAAGCCTTGCTGCTCGAAGTCATAGCTACCCAGGGTTGAGCTTATTGATGTGCAAATGAGCCTGATTAGAACCAAGATAGTTTTTGCGAGTGTATTCCACGGTAAGACCGCACAGCCATGCCATATAATACACCCAAATCCTCTCGGGAAAGCATTGTGAAAAAGAGCAAATATATTGTCTCTGAAAATTGATTTCAATAATAAGTTTACTAAGATAATGTTCTTTCAGACTGTTACAAACATATGTATAAAAATAACCACGGGCCATATAATACATATAAAAAGATGTGACCAAGACCAATCACCAGATCTAGCAACATAAATCTACTAAATGTTTAATTGAACATGAACCAGCATGATATTATATTTATTAAATAGAAAAAATGAAAGTCTAATCCCAGGATTCCTGAGTGAATATGGATCCCTGAAAAGGTCAACAGAGGATGCTAGCTGTCAAAACGTAATTTGTCTTACAACCTGATCCTATTAGAAGCCGAATTGATGCCTCACTTCAAAAAATAGTAGTGGCTACATAAGTAAACAGATTTTCTCTTTAAATTAATACACATTCTTATTAACAAGTAAACAGAGACAGTGCTAGCACTGCGCCATAGCACTTTTTGTGTCAGCCAGGATGAGCAAGCAAGGAGGGGAGAAGATTGTGGCAGTACGGGCCAGTACTGAGGACCACAAATCGAGTGCCAAGCGCAAGCAGTGCAGAATAACAGTAATCAAGGGACCTATCAGTACTTGGGCCATATTCCAAATAATCAAATGGATACATACTGAAGCCATACAAAGCCGACTCACGCTCACCAATTACAAGAAAGAAAAAAGAAAAAGTGGTATGGAGGAAGCAGCAGGCAAGGGGAATGGGAAGGGGAAAGAAATAGTCCCTCAATCACGTAGAGAGCAGCGGACAGGCATGGATTTACTGGAATCAATCGGTGCTTGGTCCCTGCTCTACAGTAATGATTAGAAATGACGTTTCACCTGCAGTGGCAAATTAAGGAGGCTGGAAAGAAAAGTGACATGAAGCAAACAAATGGTAAGCAACTGGCGGCCTCCGAGCCCTTTCTTTATATACAATAGTGTCTCGTAAGCGGAACATGTGCTAGCACATGCTCCTGCAGGATCTACTCTAAAAAGCAAACACAGGGAGATGATGGACGGAGCACTGAAACTTTTCAGACACTCACCCCCAGTCACAGATCTGGGTTGAATCCATCATCGTTCTTTAGCTCACTTCGCCACCCCAGTTCAGACCCAGCTATATGCAAATCAGTCTTGACCCTGTGCCTCATGGGAAGAGTCCAGCCCGAACTGCCAAGCCAGGTCTTTCCTGGACCGGAAACAAAGCACTACTACTCTCTGGAAACCTCACCTCCATTTTGTGCAAGATGCCAACCCACTGATATCAAAAATGGACCCCACAGCCCTCTATTATTCTGGTTCACTCGACACCCTATACACATTCTACACAAAGAAACTCACATAAGATACTATTGAGATGTTATCACTAGGAGTCAGGTAAGCTCATAGAAACACAAGTTTACTTTAGTGGGCTAGATTATAAAGGTCAAGCCACACCTACAGATTCCCAAGCATGGTATGCTGCCACCACCATTTTATGTATCAAACCGATGACAGGGACAGTATACCACTGACTGTTAAAAAGGATTTGCATGGTGCACCTCTCCAGGTTACAGGACATAACCGGGAACTCATTCATGTCACGGGACCTCTGTCAACATGCTAAATTAGCATGACAAAATAAACAAGAGTTGCAAAGCTAATAGGTATCGCCTACGTGAGATCTAATGGCCTAGTCAATTTTAATTTAGCCATGTTGTGCAACTTTTGTGTGAAAGGATTAATATATCATTATATTGTAATATATTACATCCTAATAATTATATAATCATGTATTAATAAATTCATAACTGGGGCAGATGCATGTAGACCGGCAGCAAATGCTCCCTCCGGATATGCCTGCCTGCCACCACAGGAACACAGTATCAACATTTCCTACACAGAAAGGATTGCGAGGGGCACATGGTATGGTATATGGCCTGGTAGGATATGGTATGGTATGATATAGAATGGTATGGTCTGTCATTTTATGGTATGGTATGGCATGGTATGGCCTGTCGTTGCATAGGTTTCGCCTTTCATTGTATAACATTAAATCGGTATGTTATAGTCTCTCGTTGTATGGTATGGTTTGGAATGGCATGGTATGGCCTGTCATTATGTAGTATGGTATGCTATTGGCTGTTATTGTATAGTAAGGTATGATATGGCCAGTCATTGTATAGTATTATATGTCCTTTTATTTTATAGTAGTATTGGTATCCACTCTCATGGTAATGTAACGTACGGTATTGCATTGCATTGTATTCTATTGTAGCATTTATATAGTGCTTACTAGCTCTATGTGGGGCACCAAAACTTTTTCCTACACGAGTAGCATGCTACACGCTGTTGGTTGTGGGCTTGGAAGGATGTTGTCTATGTTTAGATCCGATGTGGGTAGTGTTACCATGGTGAGCATGATGACCACTGAGGTGTGGTTATTCTGTTATGGGACGCAGAGCATAGCAGTGTGTTGGATGATGAAGTGTGTGAGGCAGACATGCAGTTTTATGTTTCAGTATGCTGGTACTTTTGGACAGCTTTGCAGGTCCCTTTATGGTATTCCAGATGATACTGTCTGCTTAACTGGTTACGGCACAGGGTGTCCAATATGAGATTTTAGTATAGTTGTGATCCTGAGCTGGCACGGTTGGAGAGAGAGAGATAGAAGAGGATAGATCTGTTGGGATGGGCATTTTATTATCATCCTGTATCTGAATGCTTTTGTAAGACGTAGGGACGCAGTCAGATTGTATAAATATGAGGAACCTGCAGAGGTGGACTATGTTAAAGCCCTCCTAATTGGCCAGCGGGTGAGACAGATCTCTTCACTTATTCCATGCCTCTTCATTTGGTGATGACTGATGTTTTGGTTGCATAATGCTGGTAATGGGCAACCTTCACCGCAGATATGTCTTATGTACATTTAAGGGTATAAGCTATCATTGGTTGCTGCTGCTGTGTATTATGGTTTTACTGTGTATTGTGGGCATGGTATAGTATGGTCTGTCATTGTATCGTTTGGTATGCCTTTCATTGTATAGTATTGTCTGGTATGGTATGGAATGTCATTGTATGGAGTTATATGGTATTTTATGGCCTGTCACAGCACAGAATGTCATTGTGTGGTATGTAATATCATTGTATAGTATGATATTTTATGGCCTGTCTTTGTATAGTATGGTATGATATGGCCTGTCATAGTTTGGTATAGTATGATATGGCCTGTCATTGTCTAGAATGGTATTTTATGGCTATGGAATGGGCTATCATTTTATAGTATAGCATGTTATGGAATGGCCTGTCATTGTATGGTATGGTGTGGTTTGGTATGGTGTGGTACGGTGTGGTATGCCATGTCATTGCATAGTATGGAATGTTATGTTATGGTATGTTATTCTATAGTATAGTATGGCATGGTATGGCTTATCATGGTATGGTATGGCCTGTCATGGTAGGGTATGGCATGGGGTGGTCTGTCATTGTATATGGTATGGTATGTTATGACCTGTCATTGTACAGAATGGTATGGTAAGGTATGGATTGTCATTGTATAGTATGGTATAGTATGGCGTGTCATTCTATGGTGTGGTGTAGTAGTGTCTGGCCTGTTATTGCATGGTATGGAATGTCATTGTATAGTATAATATAATATTTTATAGTATGGTATGGCCTTTCAATGACTGGTATGGTATGGTATGGTCTGTCATTGTGTAGGACGATGTGGCCTGTCTTTGTATTGTATGACCTGTCATTTTATGGTATGGTATGGAATGGGAAAGCCTGTCATTGTATATGGTATGAGGTGACCCGACACTGTAGAGTGTGGTATGGTGTTATATGGTATGGTATTGTATGTTATGCCATGACTTCTCACTGTATCTTATGGTTTGACTTGTCATTGTATTGTATGGTATAGTGTGGCCTGTCATTATATACAATGGTATGGTATCGAATGGTAGGTATGGCTTGCCATTGTATAGTATGGTATGTCTTGTCATTATATGGTGTGGTATGCTATGGTATGGCCTGTCACTGGATGATATGGTATGGTATGTCATTGTATAGTATGGCATGGTTTGGTATGGTATATTATGGCATGGTATGGTACGGTATAGTAAAGTATGGTATGGTATGATCTGTCATTGTATAGGATAGTATGGTATGACCTTTCATTCTGTGGTGTGGTATGGAATGGTATATCCTGTCATTCTACATGGTATAATGTGGCCTGTCACTGTACAGTGTGGTATGGCATGGCCTGTCACTGTATCGTATGGTTCGACTTGTCATTGTATAGTATGATATTGTGTGGTCTGTTGTATGTATGGTGCGGTATGGTATAGAATAGTATGGTTTGATGCTTTATGGTATGGCATTTCGTGAAATGGCCTGTCATTGTATAGTATGGTATAGTGTGGTCTGTCATTTCATAGTATGGTATGGTATACTATGGTTTGATATGGTATGGTATGGGCATTTCATGGAATGGCTTGTCATTGTATAGTATGGTATAGTGTGGTCTGTCGTGTTATGGTATGGTATACTATGGCATGGTATGGTATGGTATGGTATAGTAAAGTATGGTATGGTATGTCATTGTATAGGATAGTATGGTATGACCTTTCATTCTGTGGTGTGGTATGGAATGGTATATCCTGTCATTCTGCATGGTATGTTGTGTCCTGTCACTGTACAGTGTGGTATGGCCTGTCGCTGTATCATATGGTTTGGCTTGTCATTGTATAGTATGTTATAGTGTGGTCTGTTGTTGTATGTATGGTGTGGTATGGTATAGTATAGTATGGTTTGATGCTTTATGGTATGGCATTTCATGGAAAGGCTTGTCATTGTATCGTATGGTATAGTGTGGTCTGTCGTTTTATGGTATGGTATGGTATACTATGGTTTGATATGGTATGATATGGCATTTCATGGCATCGCTTGTCATTGTTTAGTATGGTATGGTATGGTTTGCCATAGTATAGTATGGCATTGCCTGTCGTTGTATGGTACGGTATGGTAATCTTTGTTACATTGTTCACATTAAGCTATGGGAAGGGCTGCCAAACGAGCAGGAAAGCACTTTAAAATATAATTCTATTTTCACACTAGACAGTTTTTTCCAGCCCGTAAACATGCAAACATAAACTGATTCAAAAGACGCCCTTTTTTGCATAAAACATTTCATTCATCCGTAAGACATCCTATAAATCATGAAACACATACCAAAAAAGACTTTGTTACTCAGCAGCTATAGCACAAAACCATTATCGTATTATGTAATCGTTGTTAAAATCTATGCTAACAACCTGTGGCCTGTTGATGGTGTTATGCTGCTCCAAAGACTAGAAGGGGAGAGGGTAACGAACAAACAGTTAAAGCTCAGCGCGGAGCAAATCCAGGAGCAAGACAACCATAAAACAAATACACTCTTGTAAAGTTTTGCAAGTAGAAAAAAATGTGTTTGATACAGAATGCAAAGCAGTGGAAGGACAGACCAGAAGAAAAGGAAGCAATACTTGGACCATGCTCCAGGGACGAGGAAAACACATGAACAGAAATTGAAGGATAAATTAAGCCTGCACGTGCATACCAAACATGAGTCAGCAAATAAGACTGACAAGAAAACCAAGAGTGGTAAGCAATGGGTGGGCTCTAAGCCGACCTGCATGTAAACAAAATGTTTCACAAGTGACAGTACATGCGCTGACTCAGGTGAGACATAAAAAAACAGAACACCAGATCAGTGGGGTAGCGTGGGGGCGGGGGTGGGGGGCGGGGGAGGGAACAGAGGGGGGAGCACAGGGGCAGTAGCCCCAGGCACAAATTTCTTAGGGGCATTTTTAGGGGTGCAAAATTTTAATATGGGCGTAAACATTTTATAGAAAAGTGGAAGGATACTTGCCTTGCCCCGGGCACTGGCAACACATGTACACATGTACCAGATACAGACAGTTGGGCCCTCAAGGCAGGAGAACACAACTGTACACAAAGCATGGGATGCATCACAATGAAATTGTGAACTGTGGGGCCAGAGTCTGTCCAGTAAAGAATAAAACAGCCTTTTGTAAGACAAGTCTAAGCCAGAGGTCTCTATATAAAGGGCATACATTCAGTGGTGAGGAGTAAAACTGATGGCCATTTACAAGTGTTTCGTTTCTATAGCTCGGATGAGGGCTAGCTACTGCCCAATGTATTAACAACATGAATATTATGTCTTATTTATAAATTTTTACAGCACGAGGGACATCTCAGCCCCATGAGCGACGAGGGTGGAAAATGTTGTTCCTTTACAAGAAAATATCTAAATCAGCAAACGACCTTCGAGAACTAAAAACCGGTTCTCCAATAAATTCAAGAACCATTCAAACCTCAAAGAAAGAAAGGAAGTGGGAAAAATAAATAAAAACTCTAATGATTATGAATTCAAGAGCTCTGCAGCAGGATAGGATAGGATAGGATAGGATAGGATAGCCACTTGTAAAGCGCGAACGAATGCCGAAGCGTCTTGGCGCTGGAAAGTAGAGAGGAAACACCCATCTTACCACCTGGTCACATCAAACAACCGCGTTTTTAACAGTTTTCTGAAAACCTGATGATTGTGTGCAAGTCTCAGAGGAGCAGGAAGCTTATTCCAGAGAGTGACAGCATGAAATGAAAAAGATCTACCGCCCCATCTAGCCTTCCTAACACGGTGTAACTTAAGAAGGCCTTGAGAGGAAGACCTAAGTACCCGACCCGGGGAGTATGGAATAAAGAGCTTTTGGATCCCCTTTGCTCCTCCACCAAACACTGCCTTGTGTACTAGGCACAGTGCCTTGAACTCTATACGCTGCTGGACTGGGAGCCAGTGAAGTGCCCTGATTCCTTCCTTAACCGACTGGTCTCTGGGAACGTCCAACAAGAGTCTGGCAGCAGCATTCTGCAAAACCTGTAATCTCCCCATCAGAGTCTTGTTTACTCCTAATAATAGAGCATTGCAATAGTCCATTCTGGACAGCACTAAGGCCACCACTACATTTCTACGAAGCTCATAGTTGATAAAAGGGAAGATCTTCCGCAATGTCCTTATTAGATAGGAGCAGGATGAGGCAAGATTACTTATATGTGCAGAAAAATTAAGCTGGTTGTCGAACACCATTCCCAGGTTTCTGACCTTACGCACGGGACAGGGGCATTCACCGGCCTCTTCTGGCCACCAAATACCACTCCACACAGAATTTCCCTGGCCAAACTCTATTATCTCAGTTTTCTCTGTGTTAATTTTGAGATAATTCACCCGCATCCAGTTCATGATTCCTGACAAACAGCTATGGAACTCAGTGGCCGAGTCATTGATTTGGTGACTAGTAGACACAATAAGCTGGGAATCATCGGCGTAAGAGATGATTGTAAAGCCGTGTGCCCTTACCAGCTTGGCCAAGGGGGCTACATAGATGTTAAAGAGCGTGGGTGATAAGGCGGAGCCCTGCGGCACTCCACATGGAAGGGTAAAGGGGTCAGACTGTAGACCCCCCCAGGACAGGTTCTGCTCCCTACCCTCCAAAAAAGAGGCTATCAGGGCCAGTGCAGTTCCTTGGACACCAAACTCCTGGAGCCTCTGACACAATATAGTGTGATTCACGGTGTCGAAGGCAGCCGAGAGGTCCAGCATCACCAGGACCGCCCGGTCGCCCTGATCTACTATAGTGCGGACATTTTCTGCAGCCAATAACAGTGCTGACTCTGTGGAGTGCTGGGCACGAAATCCGTGCTGAGACACATCCAACAGGTCATGAGCCCCTAGGTATGCTGTCAGGGAGCGATTTAGCTCCCTCTCCAGAATCTTAGCCGCCATGGGCAGAGCAGCAATTGGCCGATAATTTTTTTAAACAAGCGGGTCTAATGATGGCTTTTTTAATAGAGGCTTAATTATTGCTCTCTTCCAGCTTGAGGGATAACAACCCGATTTAATAGCGGTGTTGATTAGCTGGGCTAGCTCCTCCGCAATCACCTCGGCAGCGAGATGAAAAACTGAAGGTGGGCACGGATCTAAGGGTGATCCTGAGGTGACTGAGTTGATCAACCTCCGGGTTTCCTCCACCGTGATAGGGGCAAACTCAGTAAGACCAATAGAGCCCCTAGTGCAGAGTTCTTGCCTCTGACCATTCAGCTCTAGACTAGGAGACACACTACTGAACTGATTGTACATGTCTTGCACCTTCTCCTGGAAATACACCGCTAACCTTTGGCATGTTTCCAGGTCCGGTCGATAGGTATCATCCTGAGGAGTTTTGGCCAGCGCTGTAATGGTCTTAAATAGCTCCTTGGCCGAGTTGCCCGCCTCACTAATTTCGGTAGCAAAATGGGCCCTTTTGGCTACCACTATTGCTTGTCTGTATGCTGTGAGAGTGCAGTTATAATGGGCTTTACCCTCAGCTGTGTAGTCTCTCCTCCACAGCCGCTCAGCTCTCCGACAAGTGCATTTCAGGATCTTTAGTTCATTGCTGTACCACGGCGCAGATGGCTTAGTCCTCCTAGAAACCAACGGCTTCAGAGGGGCCACCATCTGTATCGCGGACGCTAACCAGTCCTTGAAGAGCAATGCCGCCTCCGAGCTGTCATCAGTGAAGGAGGGTCGTGAGCCTCTCAGGATCGGGAGAAAATGATCAGTGGTCACCTGAGACCATGGTCTTATCATATGTTTTTCTGCCCTGTAACCGAGGGAAGTGACCGATATACCGGTCATGACCGTGAAATTTACTGCCATGTGATCTGACCATGGCAATGGCAAAATGGTAGCCACCTCCAAGTCCATATTATTAATAAAAATGCCATCTAAGGTATGTCCGCCACTATGAGTGGGGCTCACCACTACTTGATTAAAATCAAGTGCAGCTAGGCTCTCAATTAGCCCCGCCACCTCTGGCTGCTCCACGCTTTCTAAGTGGTAATTAAAAATCCCCAAGGATCATAAAAGGATGGTGATCCATCCGTGATTCCAAAAGGTGCATAAGCATTGCCGGAAACGTAGATTTCGGGCCCGGTGGACGATAGACTAATATTCCCTGGAATTTATATGTATTGCCTACATAGATAGTGAAGGACATTGCTTCTGCGGGGAGGTCCAGATGTGTCTCCACACGGATTTTCAGCCGTGTAGAATGGACCACTGCTATTCCCCCCTCTCTCTTGTCCAGTCTATCCTGTGGAGAGACAACGTATCCACTGGGAAGGGCAATGTTCCAGTCCGGGCCGGATGTATGGTCTGTCCAGGTTTCTGTTAAAAAAATTACATCATACGCCCCATTCTCAATTAAATGATAAACCTGATAACTATGTTTGTGAAGCGACCGGACATTCAACAACACACAACTTAATGTTTGGGGCAGCAAAGCCCTCCTCATAGGAGGGGGCGTTGCTCCATTTGCTACCTGTCCCCCAAGATTCCTGTCAAACAAGGAACACCCGCCAACCTCCTTACGGTGCTCTCGGAGCTGGGCCGCACAGTCCCTACAAGCAGCAATAATACTAGTGGTTGTAGTTGTAATATTAGTAATGGTAGTTGTTCATCACTCTTTACCGCCAAGCCGGCTGCATAAAGTAGCTCTGGGAATCAATAATTAATGTAGGGGAAGGCCAATGGCCAAGCCTGCACTCTCAGTGGGCAACCATGGACAGTCGGATTTGTGGTACTTGGGCTGGGCACAAGACCACTGCAGTTGCCCCAACAGCTATGTATGTAATTGGCTGGTGAAAAAATATACTCATGTACAGATTAAATATAAAGCTGTACAAAAGGGGGTGGTGATGGACAGAGCATCAGAACCAATCAAACACTCACACCCAGTCAACTGATCTGGGTTTGATCCATCACCGTTCTTTAGCCCACTCTGCCACCCCAGTTCAGACACGGCCATATGCAAATCATTCTGACCCTGTGCCTCATGGGAACAGTCCAGCCCGAACTGCCAAGCCATGCCTTCCCTGGACCGGAAACAAGCTTCCAAGGACCGGTTTCTGGCATTTCAGCCGTCTTCAGCCAGGCTTGCTTAAATCCAGTGGCAAAGTGAGCAAGGGACTCATGTCTGAGCATACCCTGCCAACTTATGGCGAACAAAGCGGTACAAAAGGGGGTGGTGATGGACAGAGCATCAGAACCAGTCAAACACTCACACCCAGTCAACAGATCTGGGTTTGATCCATCACCGTTCTTTAGTCCACTCTGCCACCCCAGTTCAGACATGGCCATATGCAAATCAGTCTGACCCTGTGCCTCATGGGAACAGTCCAGCCCGAACTGCCAAGCCATGCCTTCCCTGGTCCGGAAACAAGCTTCCTAGGACCGGTTTCTGGCATTTCAGCCATCTTCAGCCAAGCTTGTTTGAATCCAGTGGCAAAGTGAACAAGGGACTCACGTCTGAGCATACCCTGCCAACTAATGGCGAACAAAGCGGTACAAAAGGGGGTGGTGATGGACAGAGCATCAGAACCAATCAAACACTCACACCCAGTCAACAGATCTGAGTTTGATCCATCACCGTTCTTTAGCCCACTCTGCCACCCCAGTTCAGACATGGCCATATGCAAATCATTCTGACCCTGTGCCTCATGGGAACAGTCCAGCCCGAACTGCCAAGCCATGCCTTCCCTGGACCGGAAACAAGCTTCCAAGGACCGGTTTCTGGCATTTCAGCCGTCTTCAGCCAGGCTTGCTTAAATCCAGTGGCAAAGTGAGCAAGGGACTCACGTCTGAGCATACCCTGCCAACTAATGGCGAACAAAGCGGTACAAAAGGGGGTGGTGATGGACAGAGCATCAGAACCAATCAAACACTCACACCCAGTCAACAGATCTGAGTTTGATCCATCACCGTTCTTTAGCCCACTCTGCCACCCCAGTTCAGACATGGCCATATGCAAATCATTCTGACCCTGTGCCTCATGGGAACAGTCCAGCCCGAACTGCCAAGCCATGCCTTCCCTGGACCGGAAACAAGCTTCCAAGGACCGGTTTCTGGCATTTCAGCCGTCTTCAGCCAGGCTTGCTTAAATCCAGTGGCAAAGTGAGCAAGGGAATCACGTCTGAGCATACCCTGCCAACTTATGGCGAACAAAGCGGTACAAAAGGGGGTGGTGATGGACAGAGCATCAGAACCAGTCAAACACTCACACCCAGTCAACAGATCTGGGTTTGATCCATCACCGTTCTTTAGCCCACTCTGCCACCCCAGTTCAGACATGGCCATATGCAAATCAGTCTGACCCTGTGCCTCATGAGAACAGTCCAGCCCGAACTGCCAAGCCATGCCTTCCCTGGACCGGAAACAAGCTTCCTAGGACCGGTTTCTGGCATTTCAGCCGTCTTCAGCCAAGCTTGTTTGAATCCAGTGGCAAAGTGAGCATGGGACTCACGTCTGAGCATACCCTGCCAACTAATGGCGAACAAAGCGGTACAAAAGGGGGTGGTGATGGACAGAGCATCAGAACCAATCAAACACTCACACCCAGTCAACAGATCTGAGTTTGATCCATCACCGTTCTTTAGCCCACTCTGCCACCCCAGTTCAGACATGGCCATATGCAATTCAGTCTGACCCTGTGTCTCATGGGAACAGTCCAGCCCGAACTGCCAAGCCATGCCTTCCCTGGACCGGAAACAAGCTTCCTAGGACCGGTTTCTGGCATTTCAGCCGTCTTCAGCCAGGCTTATTTGAATCCAGTGGCAAAGTGAGCAAGGGACTCACGTCTGAGCATACCCTGCCAACTTATGGCGAACAAAGCGGTACAAAAGGGGGTGGTGATGGACAGAGCATCAGAACCAATCAAACACTCACACCCAGTCAACAGATCTGGGTTTGATCCATCACCGTTCTTTAGCCCACTCTGCCACCCCACTTCAGACATGGCCATATGCAAATCAGTCTGACCCTGTGCCTCATGGGAACAGTCCAGCCCGAACTGCCAAGCCATGCCTTCCCTGGACCGGAAACAAGCTTCCTAGGACCGGTTTCTGGCATTTCAGCCGTCTTCGGCCAGACTTGCTTGAATCCAGTGGACTGTTCCCATGAGGCACAGGGTCAAGACTGATTTGCATATGGCTGGGTTCAAACTGGAAAGGCATGGTGAGCAAAAAAACGATGGATTTAGGCCCAGATCTCTGTACTGGGGTGAATGTATGACATTGTTCTGCATTCTGTCCATCAATTGTTGTTTTGGCAGATTAAATATAAAGCACATACCTCAATATAAAACACACCAATGCCGCTATCCTTATAATACGTGTTCAGGTCCTGATTCATTCTTTGGGGTACCTTAGAAGGATTATTTCTAAATTTTGGTACAATAGGTGAGAGTCATATTACTAGTGAGAGAGAAGTGAAGTCCTTTGTACAAGGCATGAGAAGAGCTAGAACAAAGGAGTTTTCAGGAGTAAACGTCATCTTATCCTGTGAACCCCGGGATCTCCAAGAAGTATTCATACTACCTACCAAGTAACTCGTTTATCCATGATGTGGTTTGATGCGATAAAGCAGGCGGAGTTTGCATTTACACTTAGTGCTATGGTAGGCCTGAGTCGTACCATACATCGCTTTACTGTTAAAGGCCTACAACCTTCTCCCTTCCACAAGTGTTGTACAGGAACTTGAATAATCAGTCGCCCCATATGTCCCGCTGTACCGCGCTCTGGTTCTCATCAGTTACCTGTGTTCGCTGCCAGGGCGGGACTGGGAACCCAAAACAGCACTCGCCTTTTTGATGGATCAGCACCCTCACGCCTTCCTCTCCCAGGGTGGGGGGGGGGGCAGTGCAAGTGTGAAGCCCTGCTGCTTTTGTTACTGGAGCCAATATTTCAGCCCCACTGCAAAACCAGCCCCCACCGCTGCAAAATCGGCCCCCACCCTTCCAGTCTGCCGGGAATCGCCTGATGCCCGCTACAGCTAGTCCCGCCCTTTTGGCGGCATAAATACCAATCCAGTCTGATTGGATGCATGCAAGAGTCTGGGTCACCTTTCAGACTTACATCTTTGAGCAGAAGGGTGCAGTGTATGCCATGATACAGTATACTCAGTAACTGTTATCTGGGTCTGCACCAAATATGCAACTTTATCAGTTGTGTGATTGCAATTACATAGCTTTGTAAATGTACGTGTTATAATTTGTTTGAATACAATGTAACTACCCTGTGTCACCACACTATGTAACTGTACTCAGTGTGCCATGTATCAATACTCACTAAATTGTGCAACTAAGTAGTAACTTTGATAACTTTTGAAATGCAACTATGTTGTCTGTATTAAGTAGCTATAACTTGTAACTGTGCCAAATATGCAAATGTATCAAGTGTGTCAGCGTTTTAAAAATGAAACTGCACTAAACATACTATGTAACTGTATCAACTATGTAGCTATACTGTGAACCTACACACAGTGTAACAACATTCTCTGAGAACACCCGAATACCTCTGGCACACTCACGACCCATCTGCCATTAATCTGAGCATGGGCTAAGATGAAGTGGTGTTTCTTGTTTTTAGGCCAACAGCATGATGAGCCAGTCCAGGCGCATATGACTCTGAAATCAGCAGTGAAAAGCATGGCTGGCAGTGAATACAGGCCCTTTCTTAGCACTTGCTTGCCAGAATTTCTGGCCCTACTTGGTCTGGCAATTACCCATTCACAAGAAACTGTCTAGCCTCCCTGTGTGACTGCGGCAGCCATCTTGTTTGTGTAGCCATGTCAAGTATTGTACTTCATTGTGAATCTCTTGCCCAGCGGTGCAATAGGAGCTAGACAAGTGACCGTGGGGACATATCTGCACGCCGCTTACAATACAAATTCTCATTTTTGCAGTTCATCATCTTTTACAATTATTCTGGCGACCTGGGCTCTGTGCGAGGGCTCCCAAATCCATCAGTGCACAGGGTCTAATGAGGCATTGGATTATCCCAGATTGCACAGCACGGTGTGTTTCTTGCAGAATCTTGGAACACGAAATGTCATTTGTCAGTTTCCTGTTTTTTAATGAGCTGACAAAACAAACTTTGATAGCAGAAAAAAAGTTTAGTTTAAAAAAGTCTCTGTTTTGCTGGGGCGGCTCCCCTGCTAAGGTGGTGGAGCGTCGCCCCAATGGTCTTTGAGCCGGAAACAAAAATTATACTAACGTACTTATTATCATTTTATTTTTCGCTGGTTCAGGGCTGGATGAGGTCGGGAGGCGGCTGGAGGGGGCTGGAGGCACAGGGAGAAGAGTGGTTTGCAAACTCCAAGTGCCCATGACTGTTTGGCCAGCTGTCTTGGCCCGGTCAAACATTCATGCTCACTTTGCATGTTCCTCACCAGGCTGGATTACACAGCCTGGCAGGGAACATGCCCAAACCCCAGACCTCATCTGAGCCCTGATTCACAGCGCTCAGACCAATCACAGCGCTGCATTGCAGTGTTGTGATTGGCAACAGGGATTCTGGGTGCTTCCTGGTTCAGGGACTCGAGAAGCGGAGGAGAGATGCGGCTGGCAGAGCAGGTAAGTGGTTTATACATATATATATTTTATTTTTTTGTCCCCCGCCACCTCTCCCACCCCACCCCACCCCTCCACCCTCATTCCCTGCGGGCAGCTACTGCTGCTTTGGCTAGTCCTTCACTATGTTCACGTGTCTCAAAAATTGCAATACTGACATGCTTTAAAATCACTCCATCTGGCATAAGAACGTATTTTTCTAAAACATTTTAGCTAACATGCCGGCCTTCCTCTTTCCAGTACTGTTATGAGGAAATAGGAAAAATAGTCGGTGAATGCTGAAAGAGTGTGAAGGATTGGACGGGCAAAAGGGGTGTTACTGGAGGCGGGGCCAGATGTAGTCCATGTCCCAGCTATCTTGTTCTTGGCCCGCAACTGGGCCCCACCACTGCTACTGCTGACTGTGCGTAGACAGGCAGTGCATGAAACAAGTATTGGCAAAGCCACTAGCTTTTGTCTATGAGAGATCTGCTGACTTTGTCAGTTTTTTTTACACATATTGCACAGCAGCATGGGTTTCTGTGTAAAACGGCTTAAACTAAAGAAAAAACAGTGCTGTGACGTGCCCAGCATTGACCGCGTTATAGTGCTTTATTTTCATTAAGCCATGTTGCACAGCAGTCCGCTCTGCAATATCTCTGCAATATCTCTAAAAAAACATTGACAAAGCCAAATAGCTCTCATGTATGCGAGTGCTAATTGCATAGTTGATGTTTTTTGTTCAGCAGACCGGAGGGTTGGAGGGGCAGGGGGAACCATGGTGGAGTGACAACAATATAACGTACAGTGGGGGGTAAGCAACACGAGGGAGTGCAGGGGAGGAGAGAGGGAGCCGCAACAAAATGGACACAGAGGGAGGAAGGTGGTACGGCAAGAAGCACAAGGTAGGTGCCGATGGGAGGAGGAAAGGAGCAGCAACACAACGGACAGTGGAATGAGCATGGGAGGGCATGTAACATGAGGGAGGTTCTGTGTTGGAGGGGGTTATCAGTAACACAATGGACAGCAGGAGGATGACTGGGGGCAGGAAAAATGAGGGAGGGAGATTGGAGCAAGAGCACAGACAGCGGAAGGAGGGAGAGTGGCAAGAGGGATCAAGCAAAATGACGGACAGCAGGGGTAGATGGGAAGGACTGCAGACATAATCACACAAAAAGTGGGGGTGCAGGAGCGTGCAGCTAGTGGGAGGATGCTGGCCTCAAAAAGGAAGCTGTACTTGGTCAATGCTCCATGGCAAAGACAAACATTTGAAGCCCCAGGAGGAAGCAGGAGGCACTGACCAAGGAGAAGCAAATAAACAAGAGTGATGTTGAAGTCAACAAATGATAAGTAATGGAATGTAATTGGTGGGTTTTAAGCTTGTTTTAACCCCATTCGATGCGCGTGACGGAGTAGTTCCGTCACGCGCGTCGGTTCCGCTGTGCGGGTGACGGAACCACTCCGTCACGGCCCGCCTGCGCAAGAACCCTTCAGCACAGCGCGGTAATCCGCGCCGCGCTGAAGGGGATAAGCTTTTTTTTTGTTTACAAAAGATTTGGCCAACAGTGCATGCGCTGTTTTAGGCAAAACCAAAATATGGACAATGGTGTTTGCCTTTATTTGTCAATCAATCTTTCACTACAAAGCAGTATTTAAGGCAATACTCAAGATTCCATGTTTGCTTAAAATGTTTAAATCTGACTTTCTAAGCACATGTGTGTATATATGTATATCTACGCATATACATATAGATAAATATACACAAAAATACATCACATTGACATATTTTAAACAAACATGCATATATATATGTGTGTGTATATACATATATGTGTGTTATTGTTTGTATGTGTGTGAATATATGTTTGACAAATCTTCAAAAACTTTCCAAAACAAAATTTCATGCACCTCAGCTTCTTCCCGGAAAGTTTAAGGGTGATCCATCAAGTGGGGGCCGAGAAAAAGGGATAGTCCAAAAATGCATTTTCCCAGTGCAATTTTTGAACAGCGATACCACAAAAACAGCTGAATGGAATTACACTAAATTTGGTAGAAAGCTTAATCTTCATCCAGAAAGCATTTTTATTTGGTGTAAATCCATTCAGCAGTCTTTGAGAAATTAAGGTTCAAAATGTATGTATATGTAGAGATGAGGATGGTCCAAGGATCCAACAGATATGATCTGATTTGGCCACCACATTAACAAAGATTTGGCTACAGGCATTTTAGGACTCGGAATAGAGGTTAGAAAAACAGGTGGGGGGAAAGTGTAGGGAGCCCTCCCAGAGTAGTAATTTTTAAGCACTGGGGACCTCGCCTCCGGGGCTGATATGCGTATATATGGGGAGGAGACGTGCAGTCACATCCTGCCTGAGCCATTTCTAGGCCTTGTGATCAAATTGCCCAGGGCCTTTATGCTTATATATGTGGAGGAGGTGTGCGGCCTCCTCCCAAGCCATAGAATGGCCTTGGGCACCCCATCTCCCGGTGCCACATTGAACAATGCCATGGTACACCCTGGTCCCATCTCGGCTGCTGCGTGAGCAGGCTGCATTGGTTTATTTCACCCTGGCGGGAGCAACATTTGTCTACTTCCGCGGGGGGGGGGGGCAAACCTGTGTTCCCTGCCCTCAAGTTCTCCCTGCCTGTGTGCTTACAGGCACAGAACTGCTGTGTCCAGGTGGTATAGGGTTCCCTGGGCACTGCTGCCACCAGGCCCCAGTGGATGAGGTTCCCAGCATACCAGATGGCTAACTGAGAGGGGCCCCCTCCTCACAAAAACTAATTTAACCCCCTGAGGATGGGGTTCAAGGTCCTGCAGAAGGGTTGAGGAGGGGGCCACATGCCCCCTTACTCTTTTCAAAATGACCGGATCAGCCTTGGAGGATGAGTCCTCAGGCCAGTGGCGTAACAAAACTTGAGGGGGCCTCCCTGCAAAAGTACACCGCAGGAGACTGCGGGGGCCTATGTTACGCCCCTTCCTCAGGCCATGAAAAGGCTCAGAGAGGGGAGCATCATGCCCCCCCCCTCTGCAAAAAAATAGCATTATGTGTGGTGAGGAGAGTAGCAGCTCATTTCACATTTACTGCTGTATCTGGATAGTGCCCCATGATGCCCTGCAAGTGCTATTTATATGCTGGTGGTGCTCCTAGAAAGGGCAGGGGAACCATCAACTTAAAAAAAAGACTTGTGGGGGGCTGCAGGGAGCACAGCAGCCATCCTAACAACATTTTTAAACAATTGCAGTAAGTCTCCTGGGTCATTGAATCCATGAACCCAGGAGGGCAACCCATTATTTTTAAAGCATTACGAGCTGGAGCAGTTCGATCTTCAGCTGGAGTGAAGGGGTCCCTTATGGTTGGTTCTATGGCTACATTTTGTTACCTGAATGTTTTTTAAAAAAGACTCAAATACATGCTATGTTTTTTTCAATTCTTTATTGAAAATATGTTGTGAAAATCACAATAAAACATTGCAAAGTGCGTATTTACAAAATATTTTAAAATTATTGGTGAGTTTTTGACAAAGATAATAGGTCCGCTTTATATACCTGATATTCTGGCCTCTTGATAAAGCCAATATGTCTGCTTTTAATATTTTGGTGTTCTGACCCTTTGAGAAAGTCAGTAGACCTGCCTTACTCGTGGCACCCTTTATATTATTTCAGGACATAGTCAGCCATGCATGGCGGCAGGGGATGGGCAGGGAGCCACTTGGGAGTTTTAGGCACCTGCAGGGGTTGGGTGCAGAGACTGGTCACAGGTCAGTCCCTATGTCCAACCCCACACCATGCACTGCAAAGGACATCTTACTTTACGCAACAAAAAAACATGTAGACATTCTTTTTAAAAAACAAAGGTTAACATGACGGTAGATTTAGGAATTGGAAAAGTATATAACTTTACAATAAAAAACCTTAGAAATTCACTGAAAAAAAGCAAAGGTTAAAGGGACGTAAAAGCATAGTGGAAATGGTGGCTAAACGATACCTTATAAACTAAGAGAACTATTGAAATTTACCAGTTATACTTATCTCTAGTAATTATAACTCACGATCTTGCCCTGCAGTGCTAATTACCTTACATATTGCATCACTCATGACATGTTCTATGACATCACTGCAACATCTGAAATAACATCATTGGTGACAGCACTGTGCATGCTGAGGGCACAATTTTAGTTACTTGAGATAACTATAACTGGTGAATTTCAATTGTTTTTTGTTAGTTTAAATGGTATGTTTTAACTGACATTTTTAACTAACTATAATGTTCCTGCTTCTGACTAAACAGGGAATGGCGAGGCAAGGTCTCTCATAGAGATATCCTATTCCACACGATTTAAAACGGGGCCCACAGAGTTTTATGAACCTCCAACTATAGACCTGTTCTCTGTAATGGACAGAGTTGATCTTTGTAGAGTGGTTAGTCAGTCAAATTTATCGAGCAGTATCCTCTGACTGGTCTATTCCTCCATCCAGTCACAATTAACTTCAGTAGGCTTCTGCGACTTTAAGGTTCAAAAACAGACTTGGTTAAATCTCCAACAGTGAACTACGTGTAGTTGTAAATCACCTGTAACTGACTGTACATGCTACATACGGTTGGTCAATCAATCAACACACTTTTTTCAAACAGAAGTTCTTTTCTCTGCGTTTTTATCAAGTAAGGAGTCAAGTGGTAATGTGCAAGGTGAAACATTTATTATATCGTAATTTGTGGTAGTAAACCATAGCAGCCCTCTATTGGTTGTATACTGTTAGGCGCCATTTTCTATCCTTCAACTAGGTAAATTTGGTTGAAGAAGAGAGACCAACTTTGAAGCTTTAGAAACAGTGAAGGAGTCTTGCGGTAGGTATTGATTTGAACTGCTGTTTTACAGAAGAAGCATGCGAATAAGAATGGAGCAGCAAACTTAAGCCATCTGTCTGTCCCGTGTTAGCATATTTATTTAATCCTAATTTACACACAATTATTAAAACATCTCCAGATTTTAAAAGAAAACAGTGGGATTTCCCTTTTTTTTTTTTTGCAAGAACATCCAATGCAATGTTTATTCTTGAGATTAAGAAGTGGAAATGTATTTGCAATTTAAATGTATGGTAGGTAGATGAGAGGGGAAATAACTGCATGAATATGTCTGTTCTCTCTGTGGGATTGATTTGCAATATTAGATTGGTGTACAAAATAGCAATCATATTTTGTACT
This sequence comes from Triturus cristatus, assembly GCF_964204655.1. NCBI lineage: Eukaryota > Metazoa > Chordata > Amphibia > Caudata > Salamandridae > Triturus > Triturus cristatus. The sequence goes on from NC_140583.1 coordinate 982,491,331, forward strand.
CTGTCCCATGGTTCATAACACATGAATAGACTTCCTCATGAATAGGTTTGTTTATAACAAAGTGAGGTCTGCGAAAGAAGCTTAGGACTTAATTGTGGCTCCATTTACTTCTGCGGAGTGTTACCATGTTTTAAATAGTTTAGGCCATTTTTGTATCTATATTAGCTATTTTTACCATTGTACTGTTGACATGGCTATTCTAGTGTTTGTTGACCTTCAGTGGAGGACAAAGAGTGCATTTACTTATGTACATTTATCTTATGTGGATGTTCTTATGGATACCGCCTGCCTGGACTTACATTGGCTACACCTGACCTAGTGGTTTCCCGCTTTCTTAGGTTGATTGTTGGCATAGACTCAGATAATTAAAGGGGACATCCAGTGTAAGAGAAAATAGGTGTTTTTTTAACCAGTCCTGCCTTATTAGCAATCAAACAACAATTGTCATTCCAGAATATTGTTTTGCCTAATGACGCCTGCGTCAGCTTTTAGATGCACTGTGACATCACTCCTGTGGATACCATTTTATGACACAACCTGCTTTAAGTAACATAATCTTCCTTCCAGACTGGTGGAATTACTTCAGGTAATAAAAAATGCTTCTAGAGCTTGTTAGAATAACTCTTTCACAGATTTCAATTTCAAGAGCCTATCTCAGTCTTTTATTTGTCTGAGTTTTCTGAAATGAGTATCAGTAAATTGGGGTGATCATAACCCTCGTTATCTGCATTAAAAAGACACTGCAGAATGGTGTGAGAAAGTGCCTTATACAAAATGACGGTGTTAATGCAATACATCATGTAGTTCTGTCAGCGAGACTACTGTGGAACAGAGTGACTCAGACAATACTTCTCATGGCACATTTCTGTAGTTCTGGGCCCTATTTCTAGATTTCTGAACCCTATTTTCACCACCTTTCGTAACTTCTGAGTCAAAGAGCTTACACCAGTCTTCTGGACAGATCACCCCTCATTAAATTCAGCATCCCCATCCCGATCCAGTGTGCACGCACCTAATGTCAGACCTAAACTGGAGCAGAATCACTGACAAGGAATGGAACGCTGCTCTCTCACACCCACCGACCCCGAACACAACAAGAGCCTCCTCAAAGCTATCAAGAATTTCAATAGTTGGATCACCTCCTGCATCGACCCCCTTCCCCAACACATCCATACAACAAGATCTAAACCACAGGCCAATTGGAACACAGAGGAAATCAGACTTATGAAACTCCACTGCAAATAACTGGAGCGTAAGTGGAGAATGAGTCAGGACAATGCCGACAGCAGCATTTTTAAATCTGCCTTAAGACGCTGCTGCTAAATGATCTGGACCACCAAATGCGCTGCTCTGGCAGACTGCATCAATTTCAGCACCAATAGAAGCAAATAAATCTTCACCAGTATAAAGGATTTCATCTCACTAGTGGCAGCTTCCAACGCAAGCACACCCTCGCTGGACCTCCACAACAATCTCTCGCAATACTTAACCAGCAAAATCACCACCATTTACAGTGTCTTTAAACAGCAGCCAGACCTGATAGACCTTGCCAAACGCATTCCAATCTTATTCAAATCACCAATAGTAACCATATGGCCAATAATCACCCCAGAAGTACCTGCTGCCACTATGAAGTTCATTCACTCAGGGGTCCCATTGGACCCCTGTCCCCATTAAGCCTACTCCAGAGGACTGCAGCCCATCAGCATCATGCTCACATCCATTCTGAATGTCGCCACCTCTGCCATGATCTTCACAGATGCTTGGAAACGTGCAACTGTCCTCCCATTGCTGAAGACACTCTCCACAAGCCCTTCAATGTTCCCCAACTACAGACCGATCTCCCTGCTATGATTACTGGCCAAGGTCTAAGAGAAAATCGTCTACAGATGCATCATCTAATACAGAAATGCTGACCGGCTTATCACGCCATATGCCACACCCCCTCCACTTCCAGGACGACTGCAGAGATGCTGTAATGCTCCGTATTCAGCCAGAATGGACGTGAACGATTTTTCTGAGCAGCAGTCAGTGAGTTTCTGGTGCCCACGACAAATCGAACATCTTTGTGGGGCCAATTTCCTTCCCAGGATGGCAGAAAGCGGCTGCAGGAGGAGAGAAAAGGGAGAAAAAAAGAAGGAAAAAAAACAGCAATGGTGGGAACCTTAACACCAACCAGGCTCCTGGTTTTTCCTGATCCCTGCCGAGGTGCTCTGAGACAAAGTCGGAGGATATAAAGAACGTTAAGGACGCACTGTTAAAAGAAAAATCTTTTTGGAGCAGGCAGCGGTACCTCCCAGTATTCAAGCAGGCTACCTCGTAGACTTGCTTTTACAGCGCCATAAGGGACCACAAGGTTTCTCTCCAAGGGGTATGTGCATGTGCTCTGCTGCCTGTTAGTGCTTGAGGCTTTTGTGCTACTTGGTAGAGGGTCACTGGGGGAGTTTGATGCGCTAAGCCTTCTTTCGCCTTTCCTGGTAGTGGAAAACTTTTGGGACTCTCAAAATGCGAAATTCCTCCTGAAATACAGCCGAATCCTAGCTTGATTCTCCAGTTCTGGTTCAGAGGGTCAAAAATCGTGCCGGTCAAGCAGCAGCCCGGACTAATCATGCAGCAACTTTGAGGAAAGCTCTGGGACTGCTCACTGAAAACTCTCAGATGGCCACCGCAGAGCTCTCCCAGAAATGCTATCCAGGGGGGCCGCTGCTGATCTGGACACGAGTATCAGTCCCGTCCCTGTTGTTTCTCCTGGCGCCGGTCCCTTAACTGCGCAAAGCTTAGAGGATCCAGACGCAATGTCATAGAGGGGGCGTAGAGAGTTCCACCAAGAGCTGAACAACCTGCAGATTCCAATAAGGGGGCGTCTCTCAGTAGTGGAAGCATTGTTTTTTACAACTTCAAGTTCAACTCTCCCCTAGACGGAGCTTATCGGATTTACCGGCTCTTGAAGACGATAGGCAGGCAGTTCCTGATAATACCGTATTTTCTGCAGCATCCGCTGTAACTTCTGCAGTGCAATCTAAAGCTGGGACTGAATCAATTCAGGAAAATTCTTTGCAGGATGATAGATCTTTTTCGTTGCAATGGGATGCTAAGTGCTTGCTCAACTTAATTCTGGATAACAGGGCTCGGGTTCCAGCATAACTTCATGAGGGGGAGACTAGAATCTCTCAGTTGGAGGACCAGGTCGCTGTTATGAATGACAAAGTCGCTGCTTATCAGAGCCAAAAATCTGCAATGCACTTCAAATTGGAGGAATTGGAGAATCAATCTAGGTGCTGTAATCTTCGTATTCTAGGTATCCCAGAAGGCCGCGAGGGATAGCAGACACTACAATGGGTCCAATAGTTCATTAAAAAAAATGTCCTTCCGGAATTTAATGGGGATCTGACTATTATGAGGGCCTACCGGGTGCTCTCGCATCTCCTCCCTAACGCTACATTCCCACGGACAATCTTTGTTAACTTTGGGGATTACAAGGTCAAGGAACAAATTCTATCTAAGGCCATAAAGCAGCGACACTTCACCTCCTTCGATGTCCCATTATGTCGCATTTTTTCTGATATGTATGCCTCCGCAGCTAAAAGACAGAAAGAGTTTGTCAAAATGTTTCACTTATTTAAAGAACAGGGGGCACACAGGCAATGATTGCACAGCTAAGCAAACGAAGAGTGCTCATTAAAGGTAGATTTCATGTATTCTGCAATTTCTCTGAAGCACAGGAACTACTGCAACAAATTTCTTCAAGCAAGTCTTAGATTTCTTAGCTTAGGGCCTTTATAACTGCTGTTATAATCAATTGTCCATTTGCTCTTTTGTCTGCTCCTCTTCCTTTTTTTAGTCTGGTTTTCCATTTACTTAGCTTTCTTATAGAGGATTGTGGGGCGGTATATTTTTTCTTTTTCTGAGTCTCATTTCCTTCTTTTTTTTTTTCTTCACATCTTGGGTGAGGGGGGAGGGGTTGGTAGGCCGGCAGCTCCTAGCACCGTGTCAAGGTGCCAGTTTTGGGAAATGGGGTAAGCTTGTCAGATCCATTTGTAAATTCTAGGTTCATCCACATTTTACCTATAAATCTATATCCTGTTAGGGCTAGTGGGGGAGTAATGACAGATCGTGTGTCCCTCCAGCACACTTCAGCCCATCTTGCGTCCCCTTTAGGACCAGACCGTGCAGTGTGTTAATAGACAGAAAGGAAATCCTTAAGGTGGTCTCTTTTAATGTAAACAGACTCAATAATAAAAAGAAAACACGGCCCATTGAATCATGGATTAAGACAGAAAATCCAGCCATTTTTTAAATTCAAGAATCTCATATACCAGAGGGGAAGCTAGCAGATTTTTCAAAGTTTAAGTCCTGGGCAGCTTACCGGGGCTTCTCCTCCTCTTCCGCATCACATCGCAGCACAGCGATTTTCTTAGGCAAAAAACTTAAAGCTGAGGTGGTTAATTTTGTAAGTGATCAGAGAGGTAGGTGGTGTTGGGCGACCTGTAAATTGGGGAATAGATTTTTAACCTTTGCTAGCATCTATGCCCCAGTAGTGGATAATCCGGCACCATGTGAAGAGTTTTTTCAATCCCTAATACAAACTCCCGGGGAAGTGTTTATAGGGGGAGATTTTAATTTCTTAGTGAATCCAAAAATTGATTCCTCAGCCATTTCTAAAAAACAATTAAAACCTAAAACCTGTAGAATTATTCAAAACTCTGGATATAATCGACCCCTTTAGGTCAGTATTCCTGAATAAGATTGCATATACCTGCTTTTTGGCCAGATTTCGCACCTCCTCACGCATCGATTTCTTTAATATGTCTAAGTCCTTGATTTGTAGTAAGCAGAAAATCCTCCCGAACGGTTTTTCAGATCATGCAATGCTCATTTTAGAGCTTGATTTAGGTAAAATCTCTGCTTATTCTAAGAGATGGACTTTAAGTAAGCAATATCTTTCGGAAGAAAGTTGGGTACTACTCTGTAAAACATAGATAAAGGAGTTTCTCGCAAGAAATTATGGGACGGCTCCTCCCCACATTGCATCGGATGCTCTCAAGGCTTATATTTGGGGCCTAGCTATTGGGAAGGATGCTGAAAGCTCTAGAAAAAAAAGGAAAAAAAGCAAAATTTAGAACAGGAGGCGCCGAGGTGCTATGATATTTTTCTCAGTAACGCCTCTGCCCCCAATCAACAAAAATTTGATCAGGCCAAACGGGATCTTACCGAAACTTATTACGTAGAATGTGAAACAGTTAATAGCAACCATAGGCAAAAGGTATATGAAGAGAGCAATTTCACCGGGAGGTTCCTTGCACGGTAAGCCTGGGAACGGGCTGCAAGTAACCGGATTAATACTTTGAGATGCCCTATAACTGGTCCCCAAAGTGAGGATCTTGCCGTCATAGGGGACATAATGCTTCGACACTATAAGAATATTTATGGTCAACAACAACCCATTGATAAGGCATCCCTTGACAAGTTTCTCCAGCAACAAGAAATTCCAGTACTTTCTGAGGCTGATAAAAGTAGAATGATGGGCCCTATCTCCAGAGAAGACTTGGGGGATATCATAAAAAACCTCCTGAATGGCAAAGCCTGTGGACCAGATGATCTCCCGGCTGAGTTTTTGAAAACATTTTCAGATGTCGATTTAAAATATTTTTTGTTGGTGGCTAATTCAATCTTAGGAGAGGCCTGATTCTGCCTTCATTCAAAAAAGGGAATGTAGTTCGTTTTTTAAAGAAGGGAAAAGACTGTGAAGACCCCAATTCATATCGTCCAATCACACTTTTAAACTCTGACTATAAGATCATCTCCAAATTTTAGCTAACAGATTCAATGTTATAGCCCCGAATTTGATAAAGTCAGACCAAAATGGGTTTATAGCAGGAGCATTGGATTATTTCGAGACAAGAAAATACCAGCCCTGGTCCTTCTGTTAGACGCAGAGAAGGCGTTCGACCTCGTAGTCTGGGAGACTTTATTCCATATCCTCTCCAGCTTTGGCATACCTCCTAAGATCACTGGGCTGATTCAGAGAATACGTCTTAACGCAGAAGCCAATATTATTGTTAATGCCTCTGAGGCTGATCAAATCAGTGTAAAACGAGGGACCAGACAAGTTTTCCATTTGTGGAAATGTACCCAAAAGTGAGCAAACTGGTGCAGGGTCACCCTCTTGTCCATGAGTCCAAAGACAAACAAAAGAGAGATCGGCACTGGAGTTAAGTTTATTAATCACTCATGAGTGGGACCACGTCCACACAAATCTCTCAAGTGCTGCAGGAGGTAGTACACTGAATTCACAAACCATGTCCCTTTTATACCGGTTTTCTGCAATGTAAGCATGTGGACAGAAATGGAAAGAGCAAGTTTTAAAAATAGCTATCAGCAAACAAGTGCAGATGAATAACCACTTGGTCAGCAAAGTGGGAGGGGGAGCAGGAATGCTTATGGCAGCAGTAAATGGTCGACAGGGAACATCTAAGACCAGGTGAACTAGCAGCTACAAACCCCCAGCACATACATTGCTTTAGCTGAGTCAGGAAGTCAACATTAAATAGATGACACAAGCAGAGTGAAAAGACGAGCAGCAGAGGACGGAAGAATTATGAAGGAAACGAAATGGACACCACAGCTGAAATGGCTGTCGCTTATGCTAAATTCAAATATTACACGTTTCCACAGACGACCCTTTTAGCATAAGCTAAGACATTTTCTTAGGCTTCTAAAGGGGTACGATAAACATCATGGATGTCAATTATCATTATAGCACAGATTTCTTGTTCCATTGCTGAATGGGCATTTACATTTTGGACGTTTTAGATGGCACATAAGTAGTACAAGTGGGAATACAGAGGGAACAAAGCATTGGCCCACATTGAATACATAAGCAACAAGAAAAGAGAATTGCCATAATTATGACTAAGGCCGATAATACTTTTAGACCCCATACAGAAAATATGTTCCAAAACAATCCAGCCCAAGTCCATGTTCCTGAGTCTTGATGTATTTCGGTGGCTATCTTATGTAGTTTGGAGATGGCCGCATATACAGAAGGTGAATTGTCCGATATGAAGACACAACAGCTGGATCCGACGATACGGCATGCTCCACCTCGATCAGTCAGAATAACATCTAGGACAAGTCTATTCAAGTTCCCTAAGGCCGCAGTTGTCTGATTGATCACTGCTTCCTTTGTACGGTTGAGGCGACGGACCAGCTTACTGTTCTGTACTGGGCCAACAAAGAAGAAGAATCCTCTGTTAAAGTCTGTATATTGTTCGCATGTGGTCTCTGTCTGGTCGACTACAGAGACATCGATTGCTCGTTTTCCCCTACTACCAGCATGCTGATAGAACAATTGCAAATCTTGGTGGTAGATTAGGGGAGCTAAAAACACAGGTGGTAGAAGGAAGGCTATGTAATAGGTACCAGACCAGCCTGGAGGTAGGAAGTAGTATGCCTTAGTTTCACAAACAAAATAAGTGTGACGTGATGCAAGGAAGCTGCTTCGGCCTCTCGTAGACATCTGCAACACTGTGGTACAGTTACTGTGGCCCACTGGCACATCGCCTGTACTCTGTACACAAAGGGCGCTAATGGTCATGGCAACAGAGATAACAGGGGGTCCATTTCCTTTAGCTGACCTATAATTTAGATACACATAGTTTGTTGCTGCACTTCCTTTACTGTATTATTCAATTTCTAAAGCAGTCCCTTTTGCTTGTGGGTCCCCATCTTCGTTGGGGTAACAGCCTTTGTTCAGTTTGGCGTTGAGGTCACCCACATCCCATGTTTTTGAGAGATTAAATAATTTAGAGGCATATAGAAGTTTGAACCAAACTGAGCATGTGCCATTGTGAGAGAATGGCAGGGGTGACAACGGGATTCCTTTTATGTTCTGATGAGGAGGAATCCTGCCACAAACCCAACAGTTAGTAGCATTGCTTAGCTGGTGTGTCTGATGCAACATTTGAAAAAAGTGTTATTGAGATATGACATTTGGTGCTTCTTTTCATAATAGGGAAGAGTGAAGTATTAATGTTCTGTGGGGGACAGGAGTAGGCAGTAAATTTTGAGCCGGAGTTACTTCCTCCACAACCCACATTATTACAGCAATGATGACAGCAATCAAAGTTAGTCCAGTAATGAACATTGTGCTTTTGCAACAGATTTTTTCAGCATTTAATTTCTTCTCCTCAGACTTTTTGATCTTGTCGGTAAACAACAAAACAGATGGTGCCCTAAGGTCCTTGGCAGACGTTGGTTTCTTCACTAACGTTGAGATGAGTAGGGGGGCGTGGACAAGTCGGCTGCAATGGTGGACGCGTTTTGCTGAGGCTCCACGATAGACGGGGTCTGTGTCCGCCTCACAGCGTCGATCCCGGCCGCAAAACGGACATGGAGTGACCGAAACTCACGGGGCCTCTAGCGCCGTTCCCCCGAATATGGAACGGGGGATTTTGAGCCAATCGCAGACTGCAGCCTTCCGAGAGCCCGTCATTGGAAGACAATATGGCGGCCGCCCGGGATCTCGCCCGGCATCCAAGTATCCTGGCATCCTAGGAGGCTCCAGCCCGGATAACAGCGTGCCAGATCGGTGGGGCCTGGCCATAATGAGCGCAGGTGGCCCGCGCACCCGTCAGCCCGCCTACCGCTGTGGGCGGTCACTCTGGACAGCGGGCGGCCCTGCGGAATCCCGACAGCGACCACAGCGATGCGCAACAGCGCTCAGCAACATTGGAACACGTAACGGTGGAGTCACAGCCGCAAGCGGAGGTGTGCTCTAGAACGGGAGGCACACACGTGCAGGCTGACTCTTCTCCCCCCCCGCGTGGTAAGACGCCGGGCTGCCATTTCAGCCGAGGCCGCCTGCCTCCAACATGGCACCCGGCAGTGATGAGCGGTATTGACCGGTGAGTGTCCACAGTGAGGGAGCGGGGCACCGACCAACGCCGGGCGGATCGGCAGCACCCTACAGGCGGTGTGTGGCAAGGACTGAACACCCCCACGGGCCTCCTGATACCGGGGGGGTGTGGGGCGCCCCCTTCACCTTCACCACCGCCACAGCCCATCAGTACCCGCTGCCTGGCCCTGGGGTGGTGCAGTGGCAGCCCGCTCGACACCAGGACTGACAGCCTACCCCTCCACTGGGCCAGACACCACCTACTCATCGATATCCCCGCAAGGCATTTGGGGCTGGAGCTGATACTGGGAGGGGACTGCGACTGCTCCAGGCTGGTGAGCGGATTCATTGCCAAGGACGGTGCAGAGTGAAGGAGCGGAGTACCAACGCCAGCAACAGTGGTCCCCCACAGTGTAACCTCCGCGGTACCCACCGCTGCAGCAGCATCGGAGTGGGGGTAGCCGTCAAACAGGCCAGCGGAAGCGCTCGCTGGGGAGCGCGCAGCACCCAACACTTACCACAGAAGGAACAACAGCCCCACGTGACACACGGTAATCCCCGACCTCGCATCGCGCAGACCCGAGCGCGACTGAACTGTCCGGGTGCCACGATGGGGAAACCTAGAACCACACAGACCACAGTGGTACCAGAGACTGCCCCCTAAAACATGCCTCAGTCCAAGACGGGGGCCGCACTGACGGCGACCCCTTCCAAAATGTCCATATCAGACAAGCTTGACCGAGTGTTAGCAGCCATCGAACTTTCCCGAGTGTCAGTGGAGGAGAGGCTTGGCACTTTGACGACCGACATCTCCCTCATCAAAGATTACCACCGGAAACTGGCTGATAGGGTCAACAAAGGGGGTAAGATCATGGCGGACCTGCAACATGCAATGCAAGACCAGCAGAAGACGATTCAGGATGTCCTCAACTGCCTGTCTATAATGGAGGAGCGCGTGGTGGACTTGGAAGGCCGGTCCCGGCACTGTAAGATACGGGTGCTCGGACTGCCGGAGGGGATTGAGGGACAAGACCCGGTGGGTCACATGGAGGCATGGCTGAACTCCTTTACCCCAGCTGCGGATAGGTCAGCCTTCTTCTCCATTGAACGCGCTCACAGAGTCCCGGCCTGCAGACCCCAACCCGGAGCACCCTTACGACCGATTCTCGCGAAGTTTCTACATTTTAGGGACTGAGATGCTGTGCTTAGGGCCGCTAGATGCACCGGCCCCCTCCGAGTCAAGGACAAACACGTGATGGTCTTTCCGGATTATGCGAGGGCAGTACAGCAGCAGAGATCGCTGTTTCTGGAGGTTAAACGGCGACTGCCGGCGAACAATATCCAGTACTCCCTTTTATTTCCAGCAAGACTCAGAATTGTCTACAAAGACTCAACATTATTTTTTCCGTGTGCGGAGGAGGCGAGAGACTGGGCGGATATGCACTGCCCACAGCAGCCCGGATCAGGAATGGAGCGAGGACAGAGGAACAGGGCACCAAGGCCCAGAAAATGCAACCCCAATAAGGGACACAAAGGCAGGGACATTCTGGCAAGGAGCCCGCGTTTGACTCCCCTGATCTGGAGCAGATTATGCAGGAGCGCCGAGACGCTCTCCGGGCCGTATCGGCATTGCAGGCTTCCCCGCCCTCAGATGACATGGACAGACCCCCACGACTGTTTTCCTCCGCGGTCGAGGAGGATAGTGACAGAGCGTCATCCAAGGGAGACTCCGTCATCCTGCAGCAAGTCACCCCCCAGACAGCAGATTTTATGGGGTAGGATTCATGCAGGTTCACGACACCGAGGCTGCAAGGGAGACACGGTAATGGGACTCTAGTGATGAATGGGCACAGGGCGGCCCTGCTCACAGCTGATCGAGGGAGAAACCCCTCACATTCACTGGTAGGTCTATCATACTACTTGTACATCACAACCCAGCAGCAGTCTGGGACCACAGGATGCACAGTGATCCTTCCAGAACCCGTCCATGGATCACCCTCGCATACACGAACCACCACCCCCACGATTGTTAATTGTTTGTCGACACTCTCCTTCTTCCAGAGCGTCAGTTTGGACGTATCGCCCCCAGCGATAGGTCCCCAGTATTGGGACTGTTTCCCGACCCCAGTTCTCAATTTCCTCACTCCATTCGCCATGATCTTTTGTTAGTCCCCAGATAGGGGGCAGGGGCATGCACATACATCTCTACATAGTTACGTACATACCACTCACTGGCTAGTGAAAGGAGGCTCCCCTCTCTTGGGAATAGAACGCAACTGCGACCCAATGCCGACTCTACTATGGCACACACGGACTTCCAGTTCTTAACCCTCAACGTGTGGGGGATGCACACAGTCCGGAAGCGCTATGCAATATACGCATACATCAAGCGACAGCGGGCACAGATCCTATCCCTTCAGGAGACCCACCTCACTGGGGAAGAACTGTGCAAACTCCAGAAGAAGTGGCGGGGCACCTTCTGCGGCACAACATACTCCGATTTCGCAAGAGGAGCGCTCATTTGGATTCGGCCCGGAGTGCCCTTTCACAAAACCGGCAGACAAGTGGATCCTGAGGGCCACTATGCAATACTAGAGGGGTTGTTGGATGGGCTGCCCCTCCTTGTAGGCAGTGTATACTCCCCGAATGTAGATCAGGCACCGTTTTGGGGAACCATGACTAGTGTGTTAGGGGGATACACACAGTCCCCATGGCCACTGGGTGGGGATTTCAACTGCTCCCTGGACCTTACACTGGACAGATCCTAACCCCCTGCCGCGCGCTCCCCAACCAATGCACAATCAGTCGCATTCCGTGCCTGGGCTGCCCACTGGTCTCTGGTGGACGCATGGAGGCACACACACCGAACTCCAAAATATCCTCATTTCACTCGACACCACACGACCTACGAGTCCGTCTGGACCGCTTTATGTGCACACAGTCTCTCATTCCCAGCATCAGGCACTCGGACTACTTGGGCAGGGTAAATTCGGATCACGACGCGCACACTTTAACACTAGTGTGGCGACCCCCAGCGCCACCGATCCCTACGTGGCGCCTCCCCAGGGACTGCCTTCTGGACCCAGTGTTTAAACACGAGCAGTCAGAAACCATCCAACACTATTTCGCTGAAAACGCAGGCACTACCTCGACAAGGGCCCTAGAATGGGACGCATTCAAAGTAGTCCTACGGGGAGCATGCATCAGACAAATCACCGGAGTGAAGCAGACACTAGAAAGAGCTCTCTAAAGCGGCTGACCAACTGGAGCTCCCCCCCACACTATTGGCGGAGGCCAAATCCAAATACGAAGAGGCATGCGCTGATCTGCGCCGGTATAATTTCCGCATGTACACCACCAGAGTCCACAGTGAAGGTAACCGCGCAGGCGGCTTATTGTCCTGGCTCATCCGTCAAGACATGCACACACAACCGATCACTAGTATCCGAAACACCGCTGGAGAGGTAGTTTATGCGCAAACTGATATCTTAGATGCCTTCCATGACTACTACGCCATGCTCTATAGGGAGCCCATGCCGGACAGGGGGGTACACATTCGGAACATGTTGACATCACGTACCATAATCCAACTCACAGACGAGGAACGTAAGACGTTAGATAACCCTATTACGCCAGCGGAAATCAAATCTGCCATACACCACCTGGCCAAAAACAAGGCTCCGGGTCACGAAGGGTTCCCGATGGAACTGTATTCCACGTTCTCCCAGCAGTTAGTCCCACGGCTACACACAGTCTTTCGGGAGGCGCTAGAAATGGGACTCCTCCCTCAATCGATGCGAGAATCAGTTTTGGTAACATTTCCCAAACCCGATCGGGATCCTTTGCTCCGACCTTCCTACCGACCTATCACCCTCCTGACCACGGATTGTAAAATCCTGGGAAGGATCCTAGCAGACAGACTGACTGACATACTCCCCAGACTAGTGCACATAGATCAGAGTGGATTCGTCCCTTGGAGAAATACTTCCCAGAATATACGGCGACTGTTCCAGGTCCAGCTCTGGCGGCTAGGCTACAGGAGGTGGGCGAGCAATGGGGCATCCCTCTGGGAGGTCGCACACACTGCATCTCCCTATATGCGGATGATCTCCTTATATACGTTAGAGACATCGCAGCAGACCTCACCACCCTCTGGGCCAAACTCGCAGACTTCGAGAGCGCTGCGGGACTCCGGGTGAACTGGCAGAAATCCTCTCTCTACCCCTTGCATCCGCAGACCCCGCATAGGGAGCTACGTATCGGAAATGCCACGCTGGCATGGACGGGCGATGCCCCGCGGTACTTGGGCGTCAGACTCTATCATGAGCCCCGAGACCTCCTGGAGGGCAACCACTATCGTGCCCTACGGGGACTTAAAAGTCAAGTCGCTTTCTGGCGGACCCTCCCCCTGGCCCCCATTGGGAGGGTAGCCTTATCTAAAATGATCATGGTACCCCGGCTTTTATATTACTTCACCAATATTCCAGTTGTCCCGCCGCGGGCCTTCTTCCAGGGGCTCAATTCATTACTAACTTCCTTGATATGGGGGAGGGGCTGCAGCAGAGTGGCCCTTTCGGCCCTACAGCTGCCCTGCGATCAGGGAGAGATGGGCGCCCCATCTTTTGAAGCCTATTTTCTGGTGGCGCAGTTGCAGTGGTTGTCGCGGTGGACGGCGCATCGCAACCTTTGGGAAACGGTGTCCCAGGACGGACAAGTGACGGTCCTGGAGCTGACCCGAATGCTCCTACCAGGCACCAGACCCGTCCCAGCATATCCGCTGCTGGTCAAGGCAGCCAGAGCCTGTACCATGCGAGTTCACCGCATGTCCAAGGGAGCACCATTGTACTCGCCATTACTACCGTTGGGCGGCCTCCCTAGGGGACGTGGGTTCTACACCACGGGAGAGCTTAGAATCTGGACCGAATTCCAACTCACGGAAACAGAGGCCCTGTTCTCCGATGGCCAATTGATCCCATTCGCAGACCTAGTCGAAGAAACCGGTCTTCCAGCCGGCCAATTCCTGTTGCATAGGCAGCTGATAGCAGACTGTGAGCGGACCTGGGACCTTGGGAACGGGGAGCCCAATACTCATCCGGTGCTGACTTACGCATGGGAACAAGAATGGGTGAGGCTCGAATCAGCAAGGCTGAGCCCAAAAGCATGAAAAACAAAAGAGAATGCCAATGCTGATCACCAATTTGCAAAATAAATAGACCGCGGAAGAAATTTCAAACAACCACGTCTACACTAATTAATAGTATTTATTCAAACAACATCTTTTTTTATTATTCAGTTAAATCTTATATGAAAGTTTTGTTAAGCACACAAACAATTAAGCACCACATAAAATTTTTACAAAAAAACATACACCACACAATTGACAAAAATGACTAAACTCCCAATTTGGCAAATGTACTAATTCTCAAACACATTCATACACCACTCCTCATTCATCAAAAACACACTCATTCAAACAATCTACCTTTGGTTGCCAATAACATCAATTTGAATAAACCAAAGGTCTGTCCAAACATGGCAAAAAGTTGACCGATACAATTTAATGTGCATATAACCTATTGTTTAGGCAATCGTTTTTACAAATAAGCAAAATACTTCTTGTAATGCACCAAAAGAAACCAATTACACCAATGTTTGGTATCAAAACAGAAAAAAGGACCTTTTTTCTGTTTTGTGTGGTATATGTTTTTTTGTAAAAAATGTATGTGGTGCTTAATTGTTTGTGTGCTTAACAAAACTCTGCGGTCTATTTATTTTGCAAATTGGTGATCAGCATAGGCATTCTCTTTTGTTTTTCAGACTTACGCATGGGGCGGGCAGGCATCACATCACATGGATCTACAAATCCATTATGGAACTCACACAAGTACCGCTAACCAGCTTACGGCTCCGCTGGGAGGAGGATTTCGGACGTGCCCTTCATGATCGCGAATGGCGGCTGGCCCTAGAACATCACAAAAAAGTGTCCCGCAATCAGAGGTTCAAAAGCATCCAGTTCAACATATTACACCAAGCCTATCTCACACCTGCGCGGCTTAAACGCTTCTACCCGACATCCCACTTTGATAGCCCCCGATGTCACACCCCGGAAGCCACATTCTCTCATATGTTTTGGTCATGCCCAGTGATACAAACCCTCTGGATGACGGTGCACACCACCATGCAGGCAGTCACAGGTCTCACATTCTTCCATACATGGGAGGCATGTGCCCTAGGCATTTTTAAACGCAACAAGCGAAAGAAAGTAGATACCAAATTTGCCCTGCTAGCTGTGCTGTTGGCCAAGCGCAGTGTGGCAATGCATTGGCGAGCGGCAGAGGGGCCACCAATAGCTGCATGGTGAGGGGCGGTGCAGAAGTGGGCCGCAGCCGAGGAAGATCTTATTCGACAGGAGGAGGCTCGTGGTCTGCGACGGCAGTCTATCTCATTAGAATGGGCAACACTCCTACAAGACTTTCGACAAGCACACACGAACGACACAGAGCACGCGCAAAACCCCCAGGCAACACCAGCACCTGCATCCCAGTCGGCGCACGCGGCCGGTCTTTCATCCCCCACCTCTTCCCTCCTCCAAGCGACGACAGCCCCACCCGGGGCATCCGCCCGGAATCATGGCATTGACCAAGAGTAGGTTAAATGCATGATGCTAACGTACTGATTTGGGACCCCTCTACACTGACCCATACTTTCTGCGACCCCTGCCCCTTCCCCTCCCCCCTGGACCCCATAGTTCCCGAGTTACATACCCCCAAGTTTAGTTTGAAAACTGGATTACCCATGCATGATACCCTACACAGGGGTTTAGGATCAGAGATGAGCATATGGTTCGGGGAACGACGGTAATTCTGCTATTACCGGCCGCCCGATGCCTTCTGGCACATCCGGCGGAGAAGATGGGAGGATACCCCTCCTCCACCAACGAATCCACTATGTGACAGCTTACCCCGCTACCCGTGTCATACTGCTGATATTGACATTTGTGTTACTGCAATGATTAAGCTGTTCACTGTATGATTTGAAACATGCTAAAATCCAATAAAAAGGTTTACAAAAAAACGTTGAGATGAGTAGTCACTAAAAGGCTACCCCCCTTTGTAGTAGGTCTTTAACCACCTAGGACAGTGGCTCAAACAGTCTCTTTCTACGATGAAGTGTCTTTCTTCCTGGATCGAAGCAGATATCTAGATGCACCAGGGATCGTGTGGTCCGGGAAGACTTCCTCAGGTCCTTCGGGTGACGCAGCTCGTCCTCTCTTGGTGACCAAAATGTCGCGATGATCTGTCATCACAGCAGGGCTCACGAAGGTATGCGGAGCTTCCCGCACCTGCTGATAAATAGAAGACAAGCTGTTAGTTAACTGGGACAAATAGTCACTCATCAACATGTGGGGCGAGGCTTAGGGACCCCCCAAATATTCATAGGCCTTCCAAAGACAATCTCATGCGGCGTAAGGCCATATCGTATATGTGGTATTGATCTGATAGAAAGCAGGGCTAAGGGTAGTGCATCAGGCCATTTCAAAGACGTGAAAGCCTGTATTTTAGCCAATTTCAATTTCAGGGTGGAGTTGTAACGCTCCACCAGGCCTGCTAATTGTGGGTGAAATGTAGCATGAAACTTCTGCTTAATCCCCAGCCCTTTCATGACATATTCTACAACTTGCCGAATGAAATGAGGTCTGTTGTTCATCCGTAGGACCCGAAAAATGCAGTAGCGAGGAAAGAACTCCTCTAGGAGAACTTTCGCTGTCGAGAGAACTGTATTATCCTTTGTAGCATACGCCTCCAGCCATTTACTGAAGGCACAAACCACTACTAGGACATATTTCAAATTATTGCAGTGCTCAAACTGAATGTAGTCCGTTTGCAGGACCTCAAAAGGTGCAGTTAGTATCGCAAACCCTCCTGTTGGAGTTCGCATTCCCTTTCCAGGATTATACTGAAGACAGACCAGACAAGACTGGACTATCTTTTTCGCAGTGCCGGCAATATCAGGATGATCCCGAACTTGCATAAGTAGTTTTGCCATTGAGGATCCACCAACATGTGCGGCCCATGTGCCATGTGAATCAAGTGATATAAGTAGGCTGTGGGTAACTTCCAATTGGTCATATCTTTATTCCTCCAGCAGCCATCATCATCCAGTGTTCCCTCCTGAGACCATTGATCTAGTTCATCAGCAGAGGCAGATTGTTGCATGTCCAACACTTCCTGCCTGGCATCATGCCAACATTCAGCTTGTGACTTCACCACATACATGGATGTGGTACTTTGCTGCATTGCGCTCTCACAGGCTGTGTGATCCGCAAAGGCATTACCTGCTCCTATTTTATCAGTTACTTTCTTGTGTGCACTACATTTAACAATTGCCACTTTCTTAGGATAGGTTAGGGTAGTAAGAAGATTATGCACTAATTCTGCATGTACCATATGTGTCCCATGTGAGGTGACCAAAATTGTGTGCCACCCCAAATGCGTACTAGCTGTCGGTAAAAATATTGACAAGTAAGTCTGTACTAAGCTCACATGCTCTTGTTAGTGAGTGTAGTATGGACTTCCTAATACTGGTGCAGAACAAAGAGCTTGGCATGACTGTTGGAAGGCATTCTGACATTCAGTAGTCCATGGGAGAGGCATCAGAGCATCTTTAGTCAAAAAGGCCAACAAAGGTTTAATAATGTGCAAAAAAACTGGGGATCCACTGCCTACAAAAAGAAGTAAGGCCAATCAGTGCACAGACATCCTTCTGAATATGGGGCACAGGAGTATCTAAATTAGTCTAAATGCGATCTGGTGTGAGTGCACGTCCCTCCTTAGACAGGAGGTAACCTAAATAGGTAACCGGCTGTCTACAAAATTGCAATTTCTTTCTAGAGACTTTGGGATTATGTGATGCAAGAAATGATAACAACAACAGTGTACCTTCTTCACATTGCTCAGGAGTATCTGGTCACTACACCAGAAATAGTAATAATCCCTAACTAGCTACCATAAATTAAATTCCTCTGAAGTCTGGAGTAAAGCAAAAAACGAGACATAGTATGAACATAGAAGTAGGACTGCATTTTTATCAGAGCCCCAAGCATAGAAAGACTTACTTATCCCTTGATTACAAATGAGTCGGATGGGAGTGAGGTATTTTTACCAGTTGTGGTAAATCCATCCGGTTAGCAGTTTTTAATTGGAAAATGGGGCATGACATGTAGAACTTGATGCTCACAACACCAAGTTTCACATGCATGCGCTTATTGCACATTTTCACAAAGCAAACTCGTTTTAGACCGTCTTATTTTAATGCTGTGGTCAGACTGACAATAATGCATTTACTGCTGGTTTTGATCCAGCGGAGTGTTTCTTTTTGGCAGCAAGGGATGTTTACTTATGAGGTGGGTGGTATTTTAAAACAAGCAGTATTTTGCATTTTCCACCAGTGTTCAGATAATGCTTCCTGTTGAGCACCTAAAACACCTACTATGTAAATGACTATAATTACTGGCAATGCCGAGGACGCAAAGTGCAGAGTATTAATACATCTCACGCTGCATAAATGTATCGCTATGTAGCATGTACCGTGCATAATACTAAGCAAGCCTTGCTTCTATCACTGTGCACAATGCAGGTAAAAAAGAGAAAACAGTTACGTAAATCTACTGAAGTTTATCTGCCTGGAGAACGCAATTTTCATCCTTCCAAATTAAAAAAACTGAGTACCATTAAATCAGGTAATAGTAACACCCGTCGCAGGGCTTAGCAAAGACAAACGTACACTCAACAAGTTATTATTATTAAAGTGCTACCAAGTATCCAGAGGAGAACATGACAGGCATACTTAGGCACAGCCTGTCCTAATAGGCAGCAGTCAGCCCAAGCAGCAACAAAGCCAATGTGTTTCAATTTTGTATAGTACACAGAGAGAGAGGCCAATAACAAGAAGGGTCAAATGCACCGATGTAAACAAAGCAAGACAAATACAGGCTTTTATACTCACACAGAACATACATATACAAGCACCTAAGCATACAGACAACATGCACAAGCACCCAGATATATGTCAGTCATGCACAAAAATAGAATCCAACAAAAATATCCTAGCTAGCATATCGACTACCACAGTAATGTGAATGGAAGTGTTTATAATCTAACTATGGACTCAAAATTCTTAACGCTACATCTAATGGCCACTGTAAGTCGAGTTCTTTCTTTGTGTATTTGTTCCACAATGAACCGTACATTAGGGGAGAAATACCATATTTAATATACATCTCCCTGTTAGGGGTCTCTTCTGGAGGGTCCGGCAGACTTTGTTGAAAACTAATCTTGGTAGTGGAGTGTGCTGAGAACAGGCATGTTTTACAAATGTTTGTAAAATATTACTACTTTAAATAAATATTCCAAAAAAGGAGAAAAATCTTCACATTATCTGCCTTCACTTTTTGCAAAACGACCTTACCTAACTGACAAGTCTCCAACTCCCACCTGCCGATCTCTGGTCGACCTAATGGTCACTGCAGAATTAAGCCAAAGAAGACCCCAGTCGAGATCAGCCATCACCTGGAGGGTCAAATCGGCAAAACCGGAAAAGTCACGTTGGCCTGCAAAGACAAGGGTCTCCTCATGCAGTGCACATCCTCAGTAATAATTTGATCCTCCGTCATGACCACTCCTTTGGACGTCCGCGTCTCCGATGTAGCCCCACGTGCGGGCGCCAGCTGTGGAAATGTACCCAAAAGTGAGCACACTGGTGCAGGGTCACCCTCTTGTCCACGAGTCCAAAGACAAACAAAAGAGAGATCTGCACTGGGGTTGAAATAAAATAAATCAAGTTTATTAATCACTCATAAGTGGGACCACGTCCACACAACACTCTCAAGTGCTGCAGGAGGTAGTACACTGAATTCACAAACCATGTCCCTTTTATACCGGTTTTCTGCAATGTAAGCATGTGGACGGAAATGGAAAGAACAAGTTTTAGAAATAGCTATCAGCAAACAAGGGCAGATGAATAACCACTTGGTCAGCAAAGTAGCAGCAGTAAATGGTCGACAGTTAACATCTAAGACCAGGTGCACTAGCAGCTACAACCCCCCAGCACGTACATTGCTTTAGCTGAGTCAGGAAGTCAACTAAAATAGATGACACAAGCAGAGTAAAAAGACGAGCAGCAGAGGACGGAAAAATTACGAAGGAAACGAAATGGACACCACAGCTGAAATGGCTGTCGCTTATGCTAACGTCAAATATTACACGTTTCCACACATTGTCCCCCGTTTTATTCGCCCCCCTTTACCTACTATGGGGAAACTAAAGTTATATGTGGATGATATCATGCTTATAATCAAAGGCGATAAGGGGGTCCAAGCAAAAGTCTTTGAGGTTTTTGAGCAGTTTGGATTGCTCGGAGGGTATGAAATCAACAAAAAGAAGACGGAAATAATCCAGTGTGGATGCAAGCCTGATGTATTACATCCTGACATTTTGTCCTGTCTAAATTCTAAACCAAAAAGATATCTAGGGGTTTATTTCTCGTCTCGAATCGTTGACCTGTATGATCTAAATTTTGTCCAGCTTCTGCGGGAAGTACAAGATTTATTGCTTCGGTGAAACTCGCTCCCATTATCTATTATGGGAAGGGTCTCACTAATTAAGGTGCCTGTTTTCCCGCTATTTCATTTCTTATTTTCGGCAATTTCGGGTGTTTTAACAGCACCTTTTTTCACCAAATTAGAGTTTATGTTTACATCCTTTCTTTGGGGAAAGAAAACTACCAGAATTGAACTAAGCACTGTATATGTGGAGTTGGAGAATGGTAAATTAGCTCTCCCTTATCTCATGGATTATTATTTTGCATATTTTGCACAATATATGTCCAGGTTAAAGTCAAATTTGAATACAGGACTATTTGTAAATTATTTTATGAATCTAATCTGTAAAGAGCATCAGATATGCTGTCCATTAAAAATTTCGAAATTCCCTAAATTAGTGCATTATACGTGCATGCAGTGGTTCTTTTATAAATGTCAGGCCTTTTTTAGAAGATATACACTTTCCAGTTATTAACTCTTCAACCCCGTTATCCGAACTCACTTCAGTATTTAGGGCTACAGAATCGACTGAAATTATTAAAAAATGGCTAATGCCGGTTTCCGGAAGTTCTCAGATTTTATAAGGATCGATAGGTGGCTTAACATTTCCGAAATGTATGATCTAAATCTGAATGACTTCCTTCTTCTCGGGTCATTTAAGATTCTTATCAGGTTCCTTACATTCTGGATCTGATTAAGATTAATGAACATAAAAAGCTGAAATATGCTCTTTTTGAAGAAATCACAGTCAGGAAACCAAGGGAGTGGAAATTTTCTTTAGCCCCTATCAGGGGTTCTGATCTCTCTGAGAAAGCAATTACAAAATGGGATAAACACGACGGTTTGGAGGTTACAGCGAATATGTGGTCTGAATTAAATAAACTTAACTTTAAAACATTAAGGGGAGTTAGTTGGCGCGGGATGCTATTTTTTAGCAAATGGCTTCTATATAGAAATAAGGGTGGGCGTAGTTCGCGAAGTAGCACTTCGCGAAGCTACGCAAAGTGAAGTTCGCACTACGCGAGCTACGCGTAGCACTTCGCGAACTGCGTAGTAACATGTTCGCACTGTGCAAGATGTTGTTTTCAATGATTGCACAGTGCAGACAAGCAACCGGCACTGTGCAATCATTGAAAATGGCATCTTGCACAGTGCGAGCTGTAATTTTCTGCTGCTCGAGTAGATTTTTACTCGAGCAGCAGCTTTCTCAACGCGAACTGGTAGTTTCTCATCGCGAGCGGTCGCGAGCATACGCGACCCCTCGCAATGAGAAACCTGACCTCCTCGCGTTGGGAATCTCGCCGGGAGGTTTATTTTCCATGCTCGCGATCGCCAACTTGATGTTGCTGATCGCGAACAAGGAAAAAGTCTCGCCGGGATGTCATTTTGCTTGCTCACGGTCGCCAACTTGATGTTGAGGACCGCGAGCAAGCAAAAAATGACCGCAGCACTACGCAACACTATGCTACGCGTGTTCGCACTGTACTACGTGCAGTTCGCGTAGTGCAAAGTAGCGCGAACTTCGCAAACTACGCGAGCGTAGCGTAGTGCTTCGCCCAGGCTTATATAGAATCCCACAATTTTTATCTACGGTTTACCCCAGACAATCCGGTCAGTGTTTTCCCTGTTTAAATCATCCGATAGCCAATTGGATGCATATTATATCACAGTGCCCTTCAATTCAGGGCTCTGGAATGATATTTTTCGTCATCTGGAGGCTGAATGTTTTGTCATAATAGACTCCAATAATAGGCTGAAAGTCCTTGGCTATGACCCTTCTTTACATCTCTCTGATAATTTGATTACATTATTATATATTGCAATGGCGGTCGCCAGGTCACTCTTGCTTCAAAGATGGCGATCAGACTTGGTACCAGCAAAATGTGAATGAGTTCGGAAAATGAAACAGGTCAGGAATAGCTAGCGCTTGTATGCATTACAAATTGGAGGGATTAAGAAGTTTGATAATTTCTGGTCAGCTCATTTCGACTGAATTTTAAATAAGAGCTTAAATCTTTAAAGGTTGCCTTAATATGCAGAAACTTTAACTATTGCTGTATGTGTTGACATATTTGTATACTCCTTAGCACTTTATTGCACTATATACACTTATTTTACAGCACTTTATTGAACTATAGACACTTTAGCTTCCCTTTTCCAAAGTGGTTTAAGTCAACATGAGAAAAGAAAAGAAGGGAAGGAAAGAAAGAAAGAAAGGAAAAAGGAGAAGAAAGAGGTAAAAGAACATTAATTATCACCTATATGTTGATGTTTTTGCATAATTTATTGGACCCAATGCACCTTAGCTCATTTTAGATATGGCAGGCAACGTTGGATTTGATCTTTAGTATGCCAAATCACCATTAGTGGCCTTAATTTTGGCAATACTTCCAGCTTTATCCAGACTTATGTTTTACTGCTTTATGGACACCCCAGTGATTATCGAGTTATTGATGAAAGAATACAGTATCTGATCTCTGATTTGTCTAATCCAAGGTTATTCTTTTTTTTCTGACTATGAAACTTGATTTCAACTGACTTTGTATGATCAATATGGCTATTGTGTAAGGTTGTATTATTGGATATTTGTAGTGGGTAACTTGGATGAATTTGTAAACTCTTGATGTATCTCAATAAAAAAATGCATCATCTAATATCTCTGCTCCTTGTTTGGGTCTGAATTCATACCCAACCACAGCATGGAAACTGTACCCATCACTGCCACGGAGGACATCTGCAAGACTCTGGATGGAAGCAACACCACAGTCCTCATCCTCCTCGACCTCTCAGCCGCTTTTGACATGGTCACCCACCCCATCCTCATACAACGCCTACACAACATCAGAATCCAAGGACATGCACTCCAATGGATACGCTCCTTGCTGACTGGTAGGATCCAGCCAGTTAGCCTGGAACCCTACACCTCAGATGTCTGTGACTTCGTCTGCGGAGTTCCGCAAGGATCCTTCCTGAGCCAGACCCTTTTCAGTGCATAAATGGCCCCTGTAGCCTGCATCACCCATTTTCTCAGCATCAACATCCTCTCCTGTGCCAATAATGAACAACTTTTTTTCTCCCTCATGGACAAGACGCTCAGTATCCGGATCAAGTACAATGCCTGTATGACTCAAGCTGAACACCGATAAGACTGAAATCGTGATCTTTGGGAAGAGCACTTCATGTTAGGACTTCACCTAGTGGGCAACACAGCTAGAACCGACCTCTAACACCCATACCGATAATTTCAGGAACATCATATATGGCAAAAAGCAGCATGACCACCCATGTCAATGCTATTACCTCCTCATGCTTCCATACCCTGAAGATGCTGAGGAAGATTTTCAAATGGTTCCCAATCACCACCCAGAAAAACAATCATGCATGCACTTGTCACAAGCAAGGTGGGCTACAGGAAAACCCTCTATGCCGGGAACAACAACAAAAATCAGTCGAAGGTTGCAGACCATTCAGAACTCCGCAGCCAGAAACACCCTCAACTTCTCCAAAGTGCACTCGGATCACACCACTCCTGAAGGAGCTCCACTGGCTCTACCTACACAAATGAGAACAATTTAAACTCCTCACTTACACTTTCAAGGCACACTATAACACTGGTCCAGCATATCTCAGCAATCACAACTGCTTTCTCAAACCTTTCACCTCTGCTCATCCGGACTTCTATTTGCACATGTCCCACGCATTCAGAAAACCAGATTTGGCAGTCGAGCCTTCTCCTACATCACTCCTAAAGCATGAAAGGACCTACTACTACACATAAGAACCTCCTCCTCACTTCTCGAATTCCGCAAGAAGCTCAAGATGTGGCATTTTAAGTAGTTTCACTAGGCCATAGGTTTGGCTGGACTAATATGTTCTAAGTGCCAGGATACCCTCCCAAATAACAGTGAACTCTACAAATCTGCAGAGCATTGCATTCAGTGTCTGTACATTATAAAGGCATGTGTGGTAGATTGAGCACATTGCTTGTGTGCTGAACAATTGTTCAGATTTGATGGAGATTTGTGGTTAGTTTTAAATCAGAGAGAAAGCAATAGGGGATGTCTGGGGGGACTAGATCTGTCGTTTTAGTGATCAAGTGTCCACTAACATAAAACTCACATAATATTGGGATCAAACCCCAATAGATAGTAAGTCTGCATCATTGGCGAAAAAAAATATTATTGGTTATTGGTAGTTTCATCCCCTCTCTCTTACACTTTGACTTTCTCCACACTCTGTATGTGTGAGAAAAAACATATCATGACTGTGAGGATCTGTTGTTACAAATGCAGATGGGCAACTCAGTGGTACTTACATCAAAACTGGTTGGAAGTTCTGGAGATTCGGGCCTCTGTGTAAAGTCTGTGACATGATGAAGGTGCAGGTTGGGGGTTCTTATCAAGACCTGTCTGATCCCAAGTTGGTGTGTAGAAGTCTAGGATGGAGAAGGCCTCTGAGGCTCTGTTTTTCTCAGAGACAATAAGGGAGATCTAGATCAGGGTGTGCATCCTACTCCATTTGTCAAATCGAGAGAAAATAGGTTGGTGTCCACTACCCGTCTGAAGGTAGTATTTCTATACTGCTTGAACACCATCTCAAGAAGTAGCAGCTAGAAATAATGGAATTAATATGTTACACTCTGATTTGAGCTGCTTGCTAAAGCAGTTTTCTCTCAGAGAAAACTCACTTTATGGGCTTGCAATGTCTGTCATGTAAAAGGAATTATGTAAAGTTCTCTCACTCAGTGGATTTGTAAATGTTTATCACAAACTAGGAAGCACCTTATATGGGGACGGAACAGACAATAACTGCTGGAAAAACAATGAGAATGACATTCACACTAATAACAAAACATAAACCTAACACAATGAGGTACATATGTTTGTAACTGGAATAAATAAATAAAAAATACACTATGCTCATGAAAACACATAACCATTTTGCCAAATATTTCTGACTCTTTTGCCTAGAGTTATCGGAAGAGAAATCACACATTTATTACCGTCCTTCCCAACATTTATTCCCTCTCGGGAGATGTTCTCCGCGACATCTTCCAGTATGCACAATTTTTCTCAAATTCCAAACATTACTATATGACAACTAACTCCACAACATCTCTACCAACTCTCACCAGCCGCAGAGGTTTTGCACATATACTTTATTCACTCTGTGACCCTGTGGTCCAAGACTTACAAATCTGTTTGAGTTCCGAACACAACTCTGTGCTTGTCATCAATTTTCAGGGAGTGACACCACTTGTCAAAGTAGATATAGAGCGATACACCTACACTGACTTCCTTACAGCTTTCCTCCAGTTTTTTCTCTTTGGAAAAAGGTAACTGTAACCTTCCTTCAGTACCCTGTTTCATCTCTTCAGCTGGCCAATACTTTGGGCATAGATGTTCTTAAATGATGTACCCCCAATTTGTTCAAGCAAGATGGCGACTTCGTCTTCTCAGACACAATTTCGATGCCATTATCAGTTACTATTTCCACAGAGACTCCTCCTCTCTCAAGAGATCCCCCAAAATTTTAATAACCACCCTATTTTCTAAATATATTACAAATATAGTTGATCACCAGCAAGAAAGTAATCCACCACAACCAGTGTGTATACTGGACCTGTGAAGGATACACCACTGTTCCGTGGGACTTGCCACTCCAGGCACACGCCATACAGTGTCTCACTTTGTGTTTTACATATTTATTTGGCCGGGCACCAAAAATTATGTGCTTTTTTCATGGTGTGTATGCCAATGTGCCATCTCTAACACCATCTTTCTTAATCCTACCTGTACCACCAACAATTATTTTCTACTCCTTACCCTACCACATCAGTTGAAGTGCCACACTACATACTATCTTCTCACCACCAGACAATTGATCCTTCAAGGACTTTCCTGGGCCAGTGCAATTGTACATATGTTTTTCACACTCCACAACACTTTATCATCTTCCATGTCTTTCACCCACTCTTCATGTCTGTCACTTCATAACCTCCTGCCACCACACACTCATCCTCAACATTCTGCTTTCACTCCTCACTCTATTGTACCCACAATAGTGGCCTGCTGTAGCGTGTTTGGTCTAGCAAACATATTTAACATTGAAGTAATACTCCTGCAGGCTAACATCCAATCAGCAATATAGGGTGTCAAGGTGGGCGAATTTGCCTTAACTGCCCCATTAGTGGTAGACAGATCAATGAGGGGCCTGTGGTTAATGGTACAGATGCAATTTATGCTCATATATATTGCATGAAGTGATTGATGCCCCACCCTCTGACCAGGGTTCACTTCTCCACAATGGTAACTTATTCTCTGACCCTTTTAACACCCAAGATGCATAAACTACAGTAGCCTTCTTTCCATTCCTAATCTGCTTGAGCAGATCGTACTTTCTCACGTCTGTAACTGTGATAGATTTGCAGTGTCTGTCATTCATCTTTAACAATTTCCATAAGGCACTGGTCTTATCTGCAAAGTTAGCCACACATTTTGAACAGTACTCTGCAAGACTCAGAAATGAACGTGCTTGTTCTTTGTTTTTTGGACTGGGTACATCATTCATGCTCTCAACAAGCATTCCTTCGGCTTAATCCCATTGCTGTTTATAAGATAACCTAAATAAACTGTAAAGTCTAGCCCCAATATACATTTATCACCCTAAGTCATTTACCACTCTTCTTCATTATATTCAGCACCTCTTCCATTTCCAATTCTTGCACTTTTCAGTTTCTCTCATATACCAATATGTCATCCAGTAAAAAGCTGGAAACTCCTTCGGGTGTCATAAATGATGCCAGTGGCTTAGAACCTATGTCCTGGGCAATCTGGTCATGTTCCAAAAAGATGCCTCATGAGGAAAAAACTGAGGCAATCATCAAGGTGCCTGGCTTCTCAGTGCTGTTGGGGATTTGGTAATGATCTATCCACATGCATCTGTTTAGATCCCTTGGCACAAATCCTTATCTTGCCAGCATCTTTCAGGGCTAAAACAATCAGAGCGAACCAATCTGACGCCTTCATGCTTTGGTCACACAATTTTTCCAATTTTAATTTCTACTCCGCCCTCTATGTGAACAGCACCAAACACTTGGGTAAAGCATGTTCCCTTGTGTTCAAATCCCTTTAAGAGATCCAACTTTTCATTAAACACTTCTAGATATTTCTTGTTTCTATTGTTTATAAATTTCAGTCTTTCTTCCATTCTGCACTACAATACCTTAGCGGAATGATTTTGATCCAGAGCTTTGACAAGATCACGCTGTTGAGACGAACCCAGTAAACACCCACCATCTTTTTTACTTACGTAGCTAATACTTCCAAATATACACATACAAACAATTTAGTTTATATGTGGCCACCTTGAAATTCTCTTAGCTTCAAAATATCCTGCTAGCTTGATTTTTCCATTCATAGACCATTACCTTTATATCTGACTTTTTCCTCTTCCTGGTATACGTATATCATGTTTTCTCAGGCAAGGTGTATCTAATAGCAAATCAGCCATAAAACTCTCACAGATTTTCTATTTATCATGATCTCACAAAAGGACAATTCTTGTTCCTCCCCTGCCCTGTACATATGGAGCACACATTCCTTGTACTAATCACTGCCAACAACTTCATTCACTTCATTATTCTCTGAGTATACATTATTGACACCAACACACGAGCTGTAACTCTTAATCATTTTGCCTTTGCAAATGCGTTCATAATGTCCCTTTTGATTGTATTTTCCGCATATTTGCCTGACTGCTGGACTTGAATTATTGGTATTGAAATGCCCATTGAACCCACATCTATAACACTGAACTTCCTTACAAACCATAAAGTCTTTTCTTAGTTTGCTGTTTGCCCTCAAGGGGTATCACGTGGTACCTTCCTTTGAAACAAATATGCTATTGTTTGTCAATCTGGGTATAACACTAGGTAGGAAACTAAACTGGAAGCCCCAGATCGATATGCTGGCCTTAAAACATGCACAATTAGCTGGTGTACTGATAAAAGAACAGAGGCTTTCCCAGACCAAACCCATTGTCCCCGCCCTTAAGATTTACAACTGTAAAATCAGTACCTCAATATTATATGGCGCTGAACTTTGGGGCTTTGAGAATTTAACATCGCTGGTATTAGCCCAAAACAAATTTGTCAGAGCACTAATAGGCCTCCCGCAATCCACCCCACTTACACCCCTTTATCTTGATTTGGGTTGCTACAGCATAGAGGACTCCGCACGCTTCAGACCTATAGCATTCTGGAGAGGGCTCTGGACCACACCTGAGCTTTCTCTGTATGCTAAAGCTCTCCTTGAAGTTATGGGGTTGGGCTGCTCATACAAGATCTCCTGGTTTAATAACATCAAAACCACCTTGGCTAATATGGGGATGAGTACCCTGTGGGAGGATCCAGCTGCTAATTTATTTCCATCTAAAAAGAACCTCAAGGCAGCGTGTTGGAGTATGGTCAAAACTAAGCGGTTCTCATCTATCATGAGGCCCACCCTGACTAGAGAATTCTTGGAGATCAAGCATGAGACCAAGTTTGAAACCTATTGGGACCTCATCACCAGGCCAACAGACAGGAAACTGTATCACCAGTTCTGGGTAGGCTCACTCCCTATAAGAGCTCTTACTAGTAGTTGGCACCCGCCAACGGATGACAAATGCATTTCATGTCCAGCCCAAATTGAGACATTAGCGCATATTTTGTTCGTATGCCTAGCCTATAATCCACTTGGGACCAAATGGCTTAAACCTATTTGTATGAATCTGGGCACAAGATTGGCTCTGGTGGCCTTAAGGATCCTAAGGACAAACATTAAAGATTTCATAGTGGTAGCAGTGGCAACATTTTTGAGCTGGATGTGGGTCATCTGTGCCAACAAGATGAGGGTACACTAACCTTGCCATTTCTATTCTTGAGGGTTGAGACAACACGGAATGGGCCTGTTGATAAAACATCTGTCTAGACCCTGAGATTTGGTTATTTAAGAGATGATCACTTGTTGACCCTGTGCCTAAATCTGGTCCCCATATTACGGGCGGATCAACGGAAACAACTGTCCTGTTACAGTTTTCGTGTTTTTATGTATAATCATTTTTGATGTGCTTTTTAAATATGTTTTTATCTTTTGTATGTAAAACTGTGCCACTTTATGTAACGATGTTTTTAACTCATATGTAAATATATTTGTGGTTTTTTATATAAGCCCAGATGATTGTAGAACGCATATTATATTCCAATCTCTTTTAATTATTGATGTACTCGGTCTTTTATGATTTTGTAAATCGAAATAAAGACTTTATTGACTGACTGACTGGCTATTGTTTGTCTTAAATTATTGCACGTTGCTCTTTACTTCCTTATCTATTTCAAACTGCTTAGACTAGGAACATTTATTCAATCTGTATAGAACGTTTGATGATTTTTTTCAATGTCAAATGCTTTGTAAGCCACAATTGTTCCTTTTTTTATTGTTATTAAACTTTTACATATATATTCTCTCACCATTTCTTCATGGATGGTAGGAGCCAGCATTTACCCTGCCCCTGTAAAGTCTTCCACAGATTCTCCAGGCTTCTTTCCCTTGCTCAGAAATTTGTATCATTCCACAACCTCATTCCTTTGTGTTTTAGGGTCAAGCCTGCAAGAGCATGCGCTAGCACATGTGTTTCGCTTGCAAGACACTTGTTGTTAGCTGAAAGAGCTGGGAGCCTGTCCTTGACTTACCATTTGTTGGCTTGTGTTGCACTCTTCTTTCCACCCTCGCAATTCATCAAGGCAGGCCTAACATCATTCCATTCCTCTCTGTGGAACAGAGACCAAGCACTGTTTGATTTAACTTAATCAGTGCCTGTCCGCTGCTCCCGATGTGATTGAGGTATTATTTTATTCTTTTTAACTTTTAGTGCCCTGCAAACAGAAGGCATGTGACTGGCAAAAACGTGCCCAACAAGACAAATCAAATTGCAAGATTTATTTGCTCTATTTACTTTTCTTTTATTTTGCTAAGTCTTCGTGTTTTCTTTTGTTTTTGCTCATGGGCACTGTTCTCAAAATATGAGGATTGTTTTATTTCAAAGTGACATTGTTTCTTCTGGAAATGTTGCTTTAACACATAATCGTGCTGTACAGCCCAATGCACCCACTCCAATCTGCCCCACTCCAGTACACGCCAATCCACCCCACACCAAACTGCCACACTCAGTACAATCCACCCCAGATCTATCCTATCCACTGCACTCCAATTCAAACCACTGACCCCAATCCAATCCACTACATTGCACCACACTCCAATCCTCCCAATCTGCCCCCTCTACCCCACTCCACCCCAATCTGCCCCACTCCAATCCAAAACAATGTGCCCCTCTCCAATCCAAAATAATCTGCCCCCCTCCAATCTGCCCTCTCCAATCTAAAACAATCTGCCCCACTCCAAAACAATCTGCCTCACTTCAACACACTCCAATCTAAAACAATCTGCCCCACTCCAATCTAAAACAATCTGCCCCACTCCAATACAAAATGTCTGCCCCATTCTAATCTGCTCCACTTCAATCCAAACAAATCTGCCCCACTCCAATCCAAAACAATCTGCCCCACTCCAATCCAGAACAATCTACCGTACTCCAATCGAAAACAATCTGCCCCACTCCAATCCAAAACAATCTCCTTCACTCCAATCCAAAACAATCTCCTTCACTCAAATATGACCCACTCTAATCCGCCCGCTGCAATCTCGCCCACTCCAATTCAAAACAAACTGCCCACTCCAATCCATCCCAATCCAACACAATCTGCCCCACCCCAGTCTGCCCCACTCCAGTCTGCCCCACTCCAGTCTGCTCCACTTCGGTCTGCTCCACTACAGTCTGCTCACCTCCAATCCTCTCACTCCCATCTGTCGCACTCCAATCCAAAATAATTGGCCCTACTCCAGTCCATCCCACTCCAATCTTCCCCACTCCAGTCCAAAACAATCTGCCCCACTCCAATCTGCCCACTTCAATCTAAAACAATCTGCCCCTCTCCAATCCACCCAACTCCAATTGGCCCTACTCCAGTTAACCCCACTCCAATCTGCCCTACTGCAATCCGCTCATCTCCAATCCACTCCACTTCATTTCGACCCACTATAATCCAGTCTACCTCTCCTGAATCCACCCACTCCATCACAATACACCCCATTCCAACCTACCACAATCTACCCCACTTCAATCCACCCCGCACCATCCAATCCACCTCAATCCAGCCCCATCTAAGCTACCCCACTCCAGTCCACCTCACCCCAATCCAATTCACACCACTCCAATCCAATACACCTCAATCTACCCCTCCTCAGTCTAAAACAATCTGCCCCACTCCAATCTTCCCCACAACAATCTAAAACAATCTACCCCACTCAATCCAAAACAATCTGCCCCACTCCAGTCCAAAGTGATCTGCCCCACTCCAATTCAAAACAATCTGCCCACTCCAATCCAAAACAATCTGCCCCACTACAATCTGCCCACTCCAATCCAATCCACCCACTCAAATTCACCTCACCCTAATCCACCTCACCTGAATCCAATCCTATCCACCCCACTCCAATCCACCTAAATTCAGCCAAATCCAATCTACCACACTCCAATCCACCCCACCCTAATCCACCTCATTTCAATCCATCCCACCGAAATCCAGTTCACCCCAATCCACCACAGTCCACTCCACCCCACTCAATTCAGTCCACCTCACTCCAATGCAATCCATCCCACTGGAATCTAGTCTACTCTACTCCAAACCAACCCACCTCATGCCAATCCAATCCACCCCACTGCAATTCACCCCACTCCATTCCGCCTCACTCCATTCCACCCCACTCCATTTTACTCTACCCCAATATAATCCACCCCACCGCAATCCACCCCACTTCCACTCTAACCCACTGCACTCTAATTTAATCCATCCCATCCAATCCACTACTTTCCAATCCGCCCTACTCCACTGCAGTCCAATCTACCCCACTGTACCCCAATCCAATCCACCCCACCCCAGTTCAGTCTGGCCCACTCAATCCAATCCATCCAGCCCACCACACTCCAATCCACCCCATTCTAGTCCAATCCACCCTATTCCAATCCACCCCACCGCACTCCTAACCGTCCCACTTCAATCCACCCCACTCCAATTCTATCCACCACTTTCAGTACAGTCCAATCCACCTCTCCACTGTAATTCATCCCTCTAACCCAATCCACCCCATCCCAAACCAGTCCTCCGCACTCCAGTCCACCCAATCCACCTCACCCCATTTCAATTCATCCCACTCCAATCCCATCCAGTCCACCTACTCCAATCCACCCCACTCCACTCAATCCAACTCAATGCAGTCCACCCACTTTCTCAACCCACTCCAACCCACTTCACCCTATTCCACTCTATGCCACTCCACTATATGCCACTGCTCTCTACGACACTCTCTGCCACTGAACCACTAAACTCCACTCTACAACACTCTACTCCAACAAATCCAGTCTACGACACTCTACTCCCCCCACTCCACTCTAGGGCACTCCATGCCACTAACTTTTCGCCATGCTGAACAGCAGCCACACTGGTGCACAACATGGCAAAAACACATCGCCAAAGCCAATAGTTCTTTTATAGGCAAGACCCATTGGCTTTGCCAATGGCATATTCGTCTAGCTTCTCCTTTTTTTGACTAATGTGAAATCAGTAGGTATTCGAAGGCCCATTGAGAAGTTTTAGAAGGTCAGTTCACCTTTGATAACCATATGTTGGCCCAGAATTTCCATATTTTAAGAATAATGTTTGTGTTTCTGATCATGGCAAAATATTAATTATCATCTGCCCCAATATGCAGTGGCGGCCGGCATGGTTCGCGGGTTGGTGATGTGGGGGGGGACAGAGGGGAGAACGGGAAAGAAAAATTAACAATAATAAAAGAAACACTTACCTTGCTGCTCTGGGTCTCACGTCTCTGCTCCTGCTCTCCTCGTTGGACTGAGGCACAGGAAGCACAGAAAAGGCTCCCCTGACCAATCACAATGCTGCAATGCAGTGTTGTCATTGGTAAGCACCCAGGCTCCCCTGACCAATCACAACGCTGCACTGCAGTGTTGTAATTGGTTTTGAGCGTCCTGGTTCCAGGCTCAACCAGATAATGGGGGCCTGGGCTTGTTCTCCATGCAGGCTGTAATGCAGACTGCATGGAGAACGGGGAAAGTGTGCATGACTGGCTTGGGCGGCCCAAGAGGGCTGGCCAAAAAGTCACTGCACACTTTGGAGTGGGCAAACCACTTCTCCCCTGCCCTGCTCCAAGAGCAGAGCAGCCCCGCCCGCCCGCAAAGCAGCAGGAAACAAAAGATGATGGTAGCTCAAAGTTATTAGCATTTAATGTTTCCTTTACTTTGCAGTGCACTGCTTAAAAGCAGTGGGGCAACGCTCCTCCACCATAGAGTAGGAGCCGCCCCTGCCTATGTTAGGCAAACAGACATTATCTTAGTACGGTTGCTATTATAAAAAGTGTAATTCAATGTTTTTACTGTCGCAGAGTTGAAGGCTCTATCAGTATTGGCAGGTCTGAACTTGCACCAGTGGTTCTTTCATATTGTGCAAGATGTAGGTGCCTTGGAAGTGGCCCTCACGAGTTCTTATTGCAGATCAAAGAGGAGGATTCGAAGCTTGTCTGTAAATGTAGGGTTTCTGGCCTCTCTCCCCCATCCTGGTGGCAGCCTCTTCTTCGTCACTTATGGACTGTTGACCTCGATCTCCTTCAGTTAATGGGAAACTCTGTTCATAACTCTTGTTTTTCGTGTACAGGTGATCCAAAATCAACCAGGAGCTGCCTGAATTATCCATTAGTGTTAATCTAAGAACCTGTTTTCAGCTCACCCTGTTTTGAGGGATAAGCACATGCCATCCCTTTGTGTTGGCCCACAGGAATCCTTTGTTCAAATGAGGGGATGCATACTAGCAGCTTCTGAGTTCCAGTACATTGATGGTACCACTAAGGCCAGATGTCAAAATCTCCCTGTCTTGCTTGATCACTTTACCTGGTGAATCAATATCGACTCTTGGGGTCCAAGGGGCTTCATTTTTTTTTTGCTGCTGGAGGCGGGGGGGGGGGGGCGCTCAAAAGCACGACATGATGACATGCCTGCCTGGATTTTGCATCCCACAGCAGTGGAAACTTTAGTGGACACAGAAGACAGACTGGCAGCTGAGCCTGTGAACTCCATCCCAGTTCATGGCCGAGAAATGACACACTGACAGCTTAGTGTCAACGCACAACAGCCCCCGGGGTTCGGAGTAGCAAACCCAGTGACGAAGGGTGACTCAGGCCTCATTAAGGGCTGGGTGGCAGTGAAAGAGCGCAGGGAGGCTTGCAGGGGCCTGCGCCCAGCTCCTGGGCTCGGCAGCGTAGAAGTGGGAATGGTTATGACTTTGTCATTGCTAAGTGGTGCGGTGCTCAGGAATGCAGCCCGAGGGGGGTATTCAACCACTCTTTTTAAGTAAGGGCTTGTTTGTGTTTGAGAGTTCACACAAGCTGAAGTTTATTGGCTGTCTGGAAAGAACACTGCCATTGTTTTCACAGCCCATGCATCAGCTGCCATGTAAGGAATGTAAAGATATTAATATAGTTTTAAAATATTTTGTCGTACAATTTGGATACAATTCCTTGACTTGTGGTAATTCTTTTTTGTATTCATCCTGATTCATTTTTTTTGCTCATCTTATTTTCACGTATTCCTAGTTCTTCTTTGTTCAAGGAAAAAATAAAGTTCTGACTAGTATATTTCCCCACATTTAATCGACTAATAAATAAATGCATCCTCACTCTACATGTCTACGTATTTTTGTATTTTTAGAGCGGTGAGAATGACATTTTGAAACTCTCCATCCTATCCCTTTTCACAGCTATTAGCCTCACAGCATGGGGAGACACACAAAAGAGGACCTAGTTTCTGTATGTTTCCTTTGTAAACTAAAATAAAGACAAGGGAAATATTGTGTTCTCTCTTTATTTATATGTGAAAATCAGTAGTAATAGAAACATATATATAGTACATTCCCTGGCGATATTTTCAGCTTTTCTAAGCTTTCTACCTCAGTGTGTAATGTCAACTCAGGAAACCTTAATGGTTCATTCTGCATCTTCTAAAACTTTGATGTGTGGACCTTGCCCCTCACCATCTCCATCAGGGATTTCCTGCTCAAGGTCAAACGAGAAAGTCAAGCCACAAGTCACATTGAAGTGGCTCATGTCCTCAGTGTAGTCCAGGCAGGACATCGCTAAGATCAGTAAACACTAAATGAAGATGCTTTTATGATCCAATATTAATAAACTGCAGAGAGGGAAAAGTGCAAGACAAAATGGAAGGAGATCATAGAGATTTCAGCGTGGACCAGGATACATCACACTGGGACAACTAAAGGTAAGAAGGAGCGTCTGAATGCAAGAGACTGCCAAATGAACCATGGATTGGCTACATTAATCGTTTTATCACATATACAAGTCGTGGCGTGGCCTCTTTGGCCACTCTTCCATCTGACATTCGACGTCTGTGTTTAGTTACCTTGGCGAATGTTGACCTTACTCTATCCAGCCATCCACAAGTGTCTGGGCCTTTATATATTTGATCTTATACCCTTTAGTTCAAGCCTGTCTGTCTACCAGATCCTCACTGGTGTGCCAGTTTTGACTTGTCCTTTTAATTTTGCCATCAACAGTGTTTCATGTGCCACGTTCTCTAGACGTGCCACGTTCTCTAGACATGCGAACTGCAGAAAGATGGGTTTCACGTCCGATGTGGATGCATCCACATTGGTTCTGTTATTTCTTCTCATGTGATCACGTGATTTGTGGCTTCTGTGCCTTTTCACTTTGGATCATTGTATCGTTTGGGACATAGGCATCGCATTCTCCAACTGGGGCTCTTTCTAATTTAGATGAAGAGACATACTTCTGGCCTTTTAGAAGTTCCTCCTGGATAATGTTCACTTTACTTTTCAGCGGTGAGTGACATTTCAGGATAAAAAAGAAACAATGAGGTCAAAAGAGACATATCCTTCTCCCATTGCTTTGGCCAGGAGAACCACAGGGTAGACATTTGCTAGTTCTCGTTTTGTTCTTTTTCATCCCCACTCTTTTCTGACCTTTACGCCTTTCGACAAGCAGATTTTTTATGTCTCCACAAGTTATTGTTTGCTCCAATCTCCTCTGCGTGGTCACATCCCACTTTTCCCTCCATCTCTTTAACTCTGCTGTCACCGCTAGCAAGAGTCCTTGATACAAAACAATACTAGCCAACAGATGTCGTTTCCTATCCTAGGCAACTCTGAATTCAACCTCTATGAAGCTGGCAGTGTGTTGCCCGTGTCTGCTGGACACTGCAGCTCACATCTAGCCCGTAAGGGCCAAGCCTCTGCCTGCCTTGTTCATTCAAAACGTTTGGTCTTAGATGCAGTTTAAGATGAATGTTGTCTGTACAAAGAAATCATAAATGATTCCCCACATGCTCTTCACCCATCACTTCTGAAGTCCAACTCCTGCATAGGTCCCTTGATGACACCAGTAGCTCCAGCAACCATACTCGCCTGTCATGACACCTGGGAAGCTCAAGCTGCTCAACTATTGTGATGTGTGAAATATGTCATTGAATGTGTGTGGTTATTTGTGCACTACACATCTGCACATTCACTAATATTCACTGAATGGATTGTCTTGTGCATTGGCTCCGGCCAGCATGCATTCTGAGATGCACGTTAGCTGGCATCGGGCCAGAAGATAGGTCTCGTCCCTAGACATGGACAGGCCACTGAAGGCTCAAACCAAATGCTTGTCTCTGGTTCAGCTTAAGATCCTCTTAGACCCTCAAGCAAAAAGAAAAGAGCCAGCCCTTCATGTGGCTTCTGCCCAGAGATGTTTTAAGACATGGGCAAAGTCAGCTGTGGACCTGGACCCCAGCTTTTCAGGGGGCCACCTTATAGAGCCAGCTTGGTTCTGCAGAGGCCCTGATGACTTTGAATAATTCTTAATCAGATTGTTTTAAATACCATTTTCCTGTAATTTATGTTTAATGTGGGTGATGTGTGAGTTTACTGCAGACATTTTACAGAGAAATGTTGTGTTTATGTTTCATGCAACATCCATAAAAAGTTACTTTTAGATCAAAGCAGGACCTCATATATGAGAA
Organism: Triturus cristatus; assembly: GCF_964204655.1. Lineage (NCBI taxonomy): Eukaryota > Metazoa > Chordata > Amphibia > Caudata > Salamandridae > Triturus > Triturus cristatus. The sequence continues at coordinate 982,529,031 of NC_140583.1, forward strand.
ATGGGAGGGTGTCACAGAGATTATTTGCAGTAATGCCAGTGGGCTGGTGCGGAGTTACAATATTCAAAACACACATCACTATCTTTGAATATTAGATCTAAACACATTTAGAATTTGGACCAGTGTCCATGTGCACTGTCAGTGGCCTAGCCAAAGGGAACATGAAACAGCTGAAACTGGATCATAAATTCATAGCTGGTCCCAGCAGGGGCACGCAAAATACGTTTGGCCAAGGGCCCCCAAAATCCTTATGATGTTCCTGCTTTTGCCAGCCTCACTCATCTCGGTTTCAAACCTTGACTGCAGCACCCCTCCTACAGCAAGGGTGGTTTCGCCCAGTGCCATGCCCATTTTTGCAGGTGGGCTGACAGTGTGAAGTCGTGAAAGTGTTAGGAGAGGGGTGTCTTGCTAATGATTTTTCGAACAGTCTCTTCGGAGGGCAGACGATGTATAAAATCCCTTCCACTGCATCCCTCAAAGCACTTTCGCAATCCTCCACAGGGTCTGGCCGCTTAGTCGATCCAACCCCGTCCACAGAGGGTGATGAAAAATGCAAGAGGCCTGCGTGGTCGGTGGGAGCGCTGTGTGAAATTCTGCCGGCAGCTGAGCTCTGCACTTCACTTGGATCACGTGACCTCCGTGGGCTCTCCCAGGACTTTGTTGAGTCAATGTGTGTAGTAACAGTGACCACTGAAGGTGTGGAAACTTCTTTGAAACTGCTATGTATGGAAAGTCGCTGGAGGGACACATTATAAACATTAAAACCGAGAACCCTACCTTCTCTCAATTGAACCTAGTAATTTTCACTCAAGTCTTACTTTTTTGTACAGAGAGACTCCTTATTGCAACTTGATGTAACATGTACCGTGTGTTTCACAGGTAGCACTGGCCTCGCTCTGGAAGAATGTGAAAACAAAGCGATGGCGTTTGTCACTTATTATGTTTGTGTTGCAGTATATCTCGGGGCCTCAGACAGGTAGACAGGAACTGTAGCAAGCAAGGAAGTTAATGTAAATCTATACCCCAGGTGTGCTCAGCTGCTCACGATCTCTTTCCACTGTTAGGAGCTCTGGGCCTTCTTTCGAGGGTGTGTAGCACTTTGGCAACCAAGAAAGAAGTGAATGAATAGTTATTCTGACGCTCCAATTCGAAGTACCCCTCAGTCCCCTGAGGCCTCAGCTGTGAGGGTTCTCTGTCAGGATGCACCGTGACTTTATTGGAGTGGCAGGTCACTTGTAAACCTTGGGTTTTGGCACTAGGGTACCATTTAGGAAATATTTCCTTGAACAGAAGCCCACATGGAGCATGCAGAAGCAGCACCTCGACTGCTTTGGCGAAACTCTTGTAACCAACGAGCAGAGTGAAATGCAGCACTCTGGCTTATGTGGCAAAGAGTTGTGACCCACGAGCAGACCAGATGCAGCAATCTGGCTTATGTGGCAAAGAGTTGTGACCACGAGCAGACCGGATGTAGCACTCTGGCTTATGTGGCACAGAGTTGTGACCCCCCACCAGCAGACCGAGATGCAGCACTCTGGCTAATGTGGCAAAGAGTTGTGACACACGAGCAGACCGAGATGCAGCACTCTGGCTTATGCGGCAAAGAGTTGTGACCCACAGTCAGACCGGATGCAGCAATCTGACTTATGTGGCACAGAGCTGTGACACACGAGCAGACCGGATGCAGCAATCTGGCTTATGTGGCACATAGTTGTGACCAACGAGCAGACCGGGACGCAGCACTCTGGCTTATGTGCCACAGAGTTGTGACCCACGAGCAGACCGAGATGCAGCAATCTGGCTTATGTGGCACAGAGTTGTGACCCACGAGCAGACCGAGACGCAGCACTCTGGTTTATGTGGCAAAGAGTTGTGACCCACAGTCAGACCCAGATGCAGCACTCTGGTTTATGTAGCAAAGAGTTGTGACCCACGAGCAGACCGGATGCATCACTCTGGCTTATGTGGCAGAGTTGTGACCCATGAGCAGACTGAGACACAGCACTCTGGTTTATGTGGCAAAGAGTTGTGCCCGCGACGAGCAGAGCACTGAACAGTGCCAATCCTTGATTGAAAAGATCATTCCTTCCAAGGAGGGATATCTGAGCTTAGGGGATGTGTCTTTTAGACATTATCTATATGTTACACCTTTTAAGAACTTAGAGTAAAGCTCATGTGGCCAATGGCCGCTGTACATAGATGAACCCCAGCCTGCAGAAGAAGTCATGCTGTAGAGGCACTATTACAGACACAACAGCGCAACTTAATCCGTACTTGAAATGGAAATATAGAATTGCAGCTACTCCTTGTCCCTGAGACCCTGTTTGCTGCTGAGAAGTGCTGGTACACTCCCATTAAAAGGAGCTTGAACATCGCTGAGAAGCGCCGGTACCCTCCCTTCTTCTTTAAAGAAGTGCAGGTACTCATTACCTGATAGGACCTTCCCATTTAAAACACTGAGCTGAATCCCCTTGCTTGATATTTTTCCTGCTAGACTGTGCTTAGGAAGGGTTTTTGTCAAAGGATTGGGAAGGAAGACATGCTGTGGGACATGCAGCCGGGCTAGAATATTGTTTCGATGTGCATATCCTGTGTGGGAAGGAAGTGTGAGACAGAAATATTTTGCTGTTGAGTGTAAACAATTTGAAGATACAACTCTACAGCACAGGAAGCTTGAAAATGCTGTACTTTGATGTGCGTTTCTGTCGCAAGCAGTCTTCCTGCCCAGCAGAAGGGCTTCAGGTGTATAGTGCGCTCACAGCATGCAAGTCGCTGCCCCCCCCACCCCTGAAACGACGCGCACAAAAAGAGAGAGAAAACAGCGATTAACGTGGTTCAAACAAGGCGTAGCCTTTTATTCACTGAGACACATAGTATCATTGAGGAATGATAACCATAGTTAAGCAGATATTATTGTTATGAGAACAGAGGATGACAGATCAGCACAAACAGTCAAGGAATGTGCAATCAAGACAACGATTGTCTCAGCTTTCCATATATAGCGCAACACTCGGGTTGCAAGGTGCCAGAAGGCCCCTTTCCCTTAACCATCACCCGTGCCCTCAGCCAAGAGCGTCCGGGTGATGATTGACAGGCATACCTTAGTAGAAACCTTCCTCTCTAATCACACAGAGGGATGTGACATACCCACAGATCCCTACCAACACATACACCAGGGGACTGCCTATCGCTCTGTCCCTGCCGGGGCACCTGTCACCAGACAAATCCCCTCATAATGTTCAACTCCAGGCACCCCAGGGTAGGGCAGAAAGCTCCAGGACCACCAGTAGGTAATTCCCTCTTTCCTGTCTGCCCAGTGCCCACACAAATCAAAACCCCTCCACGATGTCAGGTCAGTAAATCAGTCCAAACTTTTGGGTAGCCCCCTTTTTCTGCTGCTAGAAATTCTACCAGTTCCACCTTTCTCCAGGTGTGGGTGGGTGGGTGTGAGCTCCAGCCAGCCGTGAGCTGGAGCGTGGTGCAGAGAGAAAGAGGCCGATCGCTGCCTCTTGATGCCTTAAAGCCACCTGTCCTGGGCAATGCCTGATAATGCCACGTCGGCCATCCTTCACTTTGTGGTGACACAAACATGGGCCTTCGCTCAAAGGTTCGCTCTTGCCCATGGAGCGACTAATGGCGCCCCTCCGCAATCAGCAGGGGGCACCTGGCCATAGTGCTCTCACAACGTACAAGTCGCTGCCCCCTCCGAAACAACTCACAAAAAGAGGGAGACAACAGCGATTAACGCGGTTCAACCAACGTGTAGCCTTTTATTCACATTGATACATAGTATCATTGAGCAATGTTAACCATATTTAAGCAGATATTATTGCTATGAGAATAGAGGATGACAGATCAGCACAAACAGCTCAAGAATTATACAATCAATACAACCAATGTCTCAGCTTTCCATATACAGCGCAACACTCAGGGTGCAAAGTGGCAGAAGGCCCCTTTCCCTTAACCATCACCCGTGCCCTCAGCCAAGGGCATCCGGAGATTATTGACAAGCATATCTAAGTAGGAAACTTCCCCCTCCAATCACACAGAGGGATGTGCAATACCCACAGATACCTACCAACTCATACACCAGGGCACGCCTATCGCTTTGTCCCTGCCGGGGGGCCCTGTTACCAGGCAAATCCCCTAACAATGTTCAACTCCAGGCACCCCGTGGTAGGGCAGAAAGGTCGAGGAACATGCAGGAAAGGGGTACTGACCGGCCCAGTGCCCACACAAATCAACACCCCTCCAAGCAGTCACTTCAGTAGATCAGTCCAAACTTTTGGGTAGCCCCCTTTTCTGCTGCAAGAAATTCCGCCACAGGGCAGTGAGGTCCCTGTCGAGTTTGCCCTCCCCTGCCACTGCTGGATGGCTCTGGTACTGGTTCCTAGGTCAATCCGACTACTGAATGAAAAACTTGCGCCCCAAACGACCATGCTCTCTATCTCCAAAACCCCCACTCTTTGGGCACTTTAACATATACCATTGCCCCATACTACCCCGCTGAGTACACGAGCGGGCTGACCACAGCAGCACCGTACAATGGAATGTCATGCCAGCACCTACCTAGTACTCCATATCCAACGGACAGACACTTGACACTGGGAAATTGCTCTGCCTTCTTGAACCCGGAGACAGTCCATTTCCTGACTGGAAAAAACAGCTGAGCCATGCATCGCGAAATTCGTACCGCCCTTGAGGCATAAACCTTTTGGCTAAGCTGACCTCCAGTATGATCTCCAGCCGATCTGAGTTTGCATCCCCAAGCAGTGCTCTAAATGGGGAAAAATAAGTGCAGGTACTCATTAAAATGAGCTAGAGGTGTGGCAAGTGGGCGGGGCTCGGGGTGGGGCTAAGGGCAAGACAATATGATACATAATGACTTCTATACCAGTTGCAGCACATATTAAAACACAAGAAATGTTTATGTAAACAAAACAGGTTAACTCATTACACAAAATGAAAGCCAAACAGGATGGATGACACGTTAACATATATATGTGTGTGTGTGTGTGTGTGTGTGTGTGTGTGTGTGTGTGTGTGTGTGTGTGTGTGCGCGCGTGTGTGTGTATATATATACATTAATGTTAACAAGAAATGCAGCAGATTTTTAACTTTACTCAAATTTGTGTTAAAATGCCATTTCTAAGCCCCGATTTCAGAACTGAACACATCTGGTATTTTTAATCTGAAAAACGTGTCAATCCTAACTTCACCTGTCACATCTTTTTTTTTTACATTCCCCCCCCCCCCCCCCCCCCCCTCCTTCCTTCTATGTTCATCTCGGTTTTCTCCCAATCAGACCCATCACCAGTTGTCACGGGAGGCCCTTCCTGGAGTTCTGCCGGGTTCCCTGCTATACATTGCTCTTTGGGCAGGGCTACCTTCACACCCATGAATCCTTTGCTGTTGTGTAAATGCAGCCATCAGTGTTGGAGGGGCACACAAAGGGAAGCAGCTCCTTCGCTGAAAAAAACAAACATGAAAAGAAAACCAGCTTTGGGGAAGGTGTAGGATTGGGGTGCACTGCCACTCGCTTAAGTAAGGCCAGTGCAATCCCCTAAACAGGACTGGATTCCTGACCGCAGCCCCAGCCCAGGCCATTTCACGCACCTGATGGAGAGAGGGCTGAGGGTCGGGGAGGGGCTAAAGCACTTTCACCTGAATGGTCGTTGCATGCCTAATTAACAGTGCAGGGTCTTCCTAGACCCTGTCCTGTTAATCACAGCGTGATGGAAGCCATCTCAAACCCCTGCAGTGTGAGGAAATTCAAAGCGCCGCCTCTGGACTTTAGCAGCGTCCCTGCAAAATTCTACTTCAGACGCTCAGTGCGATCGCGAGATCCGGAAGTAGAGCGGCATCTGTCCTGTGTTGAAGGAGATACCGAACCTGAGCCTGCCGTGCCATCAATAAGGGTACCGGTACTCTCCCTGACTAAAGAAAAGTGCCCCTACTGACGGCTAGAAAATTTGGAAGTGCCGGTACTCAGTACCGGTGAATACCGGCCCATTTAAAGCACTGTCCCCAAGGGTTGGCCCACCACCTAATCATAGTGCCCCATTAAGTTATTGCCACCCCCTATAAGTAAACCGGCAGCCCTAATTGATTGTGCCTCGTCTACTAATGTCTCTCAGTACGACACCAGTCGCTCAAAGTTCTTGGTAAGAGCCTGAAAGTTTGGTACCTCCCCTGCCCTCTATACATGAGGATCCATACTGATTCCTCCTAAACACTCTCAGTGGACCTTTGCACCCTGAAGCAAAGCCACTGACCCTGCAAAGGGACACTTGATACTACCCATCATCGCAAAGACACTCTTTAGCATCCTCTGCCTACAAGTTATTGCTGCATACTCTCTCCTTTCCCCTTAGTTAGGCCCACCTCCTTCTAGGGACTATTATGGGCTGCCCAGAAGGAGAGCTTCAGGTGTAAGAGTATCTGCTTTGGCAGTACATTAACAAGTCCTCCTTTCGCCCGTTGCCATGATTCAATTTGTTACCTTTTACATTAGAGAAAATAGGCTTTTAAGTTAAGTGCTGATGAAATATCCAATTGAATCGGTTAGCAGCCTCCCGTGGTGGCCCCGGTATATGTGGCAAACACACCTCAGCTTTGGAGAAGAATTGTTGCTGCTCTGGTTGGAAAACTGCTCTCAGCCAATGATCAATAATTCAGCTTCCGACACTAACCTCATTTCTTGCCCATCTGCTTCCCTCGGTGCTCCCCCGAGTGTCTGCGCGTGCTGGAAAGCAGACTGAAAGCACGTCACGTGGGCCGGGGGGGGGGGGGGGGGGAGGTCATTTCGGGGTCATTCAAACCCGCCATCTATGTTGGCAGTGGTCACGTGGTCTCTCGCGCGAGATCAGTGAGGCAGGGCGAAAAGCACGATACCGGAGAGAATTAAAGCATTGCCGAGTTTTAAGAGACGTGCACAAACAATTAGGATGTCTGCCTTTCTACTTGGAACTAATATCTAAGATGTGTTATTATTGCCCAGTGTTTTGTGCATAAAGTGAAACTTTAAGAGAGTGATGGAGAACAGTACTTTCACACACCAAAGCAACTCTGCAAAACTGGACACTTTCAAATTAGGTAAGATGTGAGCATGCATTCAAAGGCTTGTTTCCAATTTTGAGACTTTCAGGCTACTAAATGTATGGGATTTTAGTAACTACTGCCATGTGTTGCAAAGAAGTTGTGAATCATTTAAAGATTTAGGGAACAACCATGTTATTTACATTTTTCTTTCTGTAATCGTACTTTATCAGTAGCGGCTGCTACAGGGAAGCAGTGATGGGGCCAGGGGGGGTTAAAAAAAAGAAAAAGAAAATTAATATTACCTTACCGGCGGTCACCTTTCCTCTTGCCACGACACAGGAAGCACCCAGGCTCCCAGACACCCTTCACCATTCATGACACTGCTGAGTAGCGTTGTGATTGGTCTGAGCGCCATGGTTCGGTGCTCAGAGAGGGACAGGGAGGCGGTGCATGTTCTTCACCCAGGCTGTGCAATACAGCCGCTGGAGAACAGGCAAAGTGAGCGTGATGGTTTAGTACAGAAAGAACGGGTTTTACACATAAAGGAAGAAATGGCGCTCAGCAGGTCAATGTAAATGTGTCTCTCATTCAAAAAATTTTGTATGGTGCTAAACTGGGAAGGGGAAACCCTAATAAGCCCTTAATTTGCGCAGGGAAACCCTACCACATGATATATACCAACAGAACCCGTGCACACATACAATATTATAACAGGCAAAGTCGATGCGTAAAAACAAATGAAGCAAAATCCAACGGAGATGTCTTAGTCTTCTTTAATACGTTGTTAACAAAGCAGCCAGCCGACACGTGTTTCCTCAGAGAGACAGTGGTCTCTGAATCTTCAGGGCTGGGAATGATACAAAATATGACCTGAGAGCACAGTCAACAATCGGGAACACATATTCTCATGACACCAATTAAGACAACACCCATCACTCGTGGAGACCAAATAACAAGAAGGAACCCAAAATCATTTGGTGCGGGGCATGCCCCTATGCTGTTCATCACATATAAAAAAAAAAAATCTACAGTCGCAAATCAATTGGCATAATTCAAAGTTACTAAGCCTAAAAACATACAGAAGATAAGTTCATCTGAAGTAAGAAATCTATTCACCAAAGTGAGCATGATGGTTTGGCTGACCCAAGCCGGTCGAACACACAGCCATGCGCACTTGGAGAGTGTCTACCACTCCTCCTCTGCTCTGTGGGCAACCCAGCCCTGCCCCGTCCTGCACCTTCAGAGCCGTAAGGTAAAAATAACATGGTGTTATTATCATTTTATTTTACTTAAGGGGTGACGCTCTGCCGCCTTAGCAGAGGAGCCACCACTGTTTCTCACTTGCAGCACAAATGTGCATCTCACAGCAATTTACAGATGCTTGCAGTGTCCCTGATTTGGTCTGGAAGACCCCATGTCATCATATCTTTAAAACGTGCCATAAGCAGCATCAAGAGACAGAGCAAGCTTGATTCAGCTTTTTCAGTCACTGACTTGTGTGTGCTTTTCATGGTTTACCACTGCTTGGAATGACTGTCGATCAGGGCCAGGGCTTTTCATGACACAGCATCCAGTAGGTGTGTTGTAGGCCTGAATTCATTTAAATTACAACAGCATAATGTGTTTTATTTTGAGATTTCACGTTATGCAGAATTCCCCAAAGAACGCCATTATGCCACTTTGTGTAAACTTGAGATTTGCTATAAAGATTTACAGCAGATGCGCCATTTGTGGTAATAATTTACAGCAAGCTCACAGTAACAGAACGTGAGCGGCTGTTCATGGTGGTTTTGTTTTTGCACAATTTTTTAGCACGAAATGCATCGTTACGTAAAAAATTGACACAAAGGCATTTTGCATTAAAACATAGCGAGAATGATGGTTAGCATTTCCCATATTTAAGTGTAGTTTTGCCAAAATTTCACACAATTATGCGAGAACAAGTTACTATTGCCAGTATGTATTTGATTTATTTACTTAGCTGACATTTTAACTGATTGACTGTTTATGAATTTAGGTCATTGTTTCGGACGTGCTTGATGTTGGTATGACATAGTCAGTCATAAAGACACCTTGCTATTCCTTGAACTCCCTTGTTTGTTCATTTGTTGTAGTTTGCTATCATGACAGCATATTGTTGCATTTACCGCTTTTTTAGCTAACAAACTAAAGAGGCATGCACGAATAGGCTTTCTTGAAAAGGCAAGAAAAGAATGCATCTTTGTCGTAAGTTTATGCTTTGCACTGTTTCGACGCCTCGTCAGGGGTAGTAAGCGCTATATAAATGCAAAATGCAATTACTTACAACACAAAGATCATCTTGAAACTCCTTTTCAGGACACTTTTCTTTGGGGGTACAGCTCAAATCTGCTAATGCAGCCTGTTCAGTAAGGGGGACCTTCCTCCAGGGCCCTTATTGTTATAGCCAAAGATGTTTGCATCATATTATATATTTTTGGGGAGAGCAGCAGGGGCAAGATGCAGAGTTCTTTAACTGATACCAAAGCCTCCTCAATGCTATACGTATTAGCTTTGCCATTGGTTGTTACGTATGCTGAGCTGTTAAGTCACTTGTAGTATGCTTCCTTTCTAGCACAGGTGGTGGTTTTATCCACTGTAATTCCAAACGTACCTATTTTACGACCATTTTCAGTGAGTAGAAGTGGCTGCCCTGCCTGCGATGAGTCTTAGTGCAGCAACAATTCCATAGGGCCAATGTAAGGATTTCTGGGTCCCGTTGCAAGACATATTTTGTGACCCTCTCTATGAGAACAACTTTACATGTATTACCCACTTGCATCTAATTCAAGCACACATGATTCTAAACAATTGTGAATTGGGCACCAGATTTTGAGAAATGAGGCACACAGAAACAGCCAGCATCTCTGTCTGCATGATGTCTGCCAGCCGAACAGAACCAAAAGAAAGCTGGGTCAAGCATTATAAAGGGTCCCTTCCTTTTTAGGTCTCGCCTGACCCAGCGCATGCGCTGGTCTGGCGAGACTTTTTGTGAGGGCTCAAAAAAGTGCTACCGCCGTAGCCTAGATCTACAGTGCATGTGCGCGGGGGCACGCGCCTCACTTTCGCGGTCACACAGCCGCTTTGATGTTCTCCGTGAGGTTTGTTTTTTCTCCTGTTTATTACTTCTATGTAGTAATGGTGGCACCCGTGCGCCGCCATTACTACAGAGCAGTAATAAACAGAAACAAGCATTGGCATAGCCAATAGGTCTCGCTTTTGGGACCTTATAAGTATTTAGTTATGCAACTGTTGCATGGCTAAACACTTGTAAGGTCCCAAAAGCGAGACCTACTGGCTATGCCAATGCTTGTTTGCACTTGTATCTAGATTTTCTGTCTTGCAGCACTGTTTTTCATGGAATTTAATCTCTTACCAGCTTGCTGTTCCCATTGTAGAAAAGACATGAGTGACTGAAAAGATGTATAGTAGACTAATGCATAATATTAAAATGCAACATATGCACATCGCTGAATAAACTGTAGCTTTAATTGCTGGATATCCGTAATCACATATTAATGTCCCGTTACACTTGGCATACTTTCTGCAACGCAGAAAGGTAAAGCCCTGCTCCTCATATTTTCTCTATTGCCTTAGGTGAAATCTGGTCATTGCCTCTGTAATTCTCTTTCCCTGCCTTGTACCTCCAGCTATGTTTCTATGTGCACACTTCTCTGGCTAGACAGAGACTACAGGATATGCATAAGGGAAATTGGAGTGAGACAGGAAGAGAGAAAAAGAGAGAATGAGGTAGATAAAGACCTGAGGTAAACAAAGAGGTGATGTAGCTAGAGGAGCGATACAGAGAGGAAAAATGGAGGCAGAGCAGTGAAGGGCAGAGAGAAATAAGGTAGTGAGGAGTAGATGTAGAAGTAGGCACAAAATGATGAAAACTTTAGAATGTGAGAGACCGGTATAGAGAGGTCACTGTATTTAGAAGGAGAGGATGTTGGCAGAGATTAGGTAGAGAGACTAGAGAGCGAGAGATAGGGTAGGTGGATATAGATTTAGAGATGACGATAGAGGTAAAAAGAATGGGGTGATGTAGTAAAGGTCAGGTGAAGTAAGGAGAGTGATAAGACAGAAAGCTATCTAAGGCAGATAGAGGTAGGAAGTAGCAGAGAGAAGTAATATAGAAGTAGTCAGAGAGAAGAGGAATTAGAGAAGTTGGGTAGAAAGAAGGTCACGGCATTAATCAATCAATCAATCAATCATGGAACTTATATCGCGCACTACTCACCTGTAAGGGTCTCAAGGCGCTTGGGGAAGGGGGTCTGCTACTGCTCGAACAGCCAGGTCTTGAGCTGTTTCCTGAAGGCCAGGTGGTCCTGGCCTTCAGGAAGCGCTTTGTGATGTAAAAGAGATGAGATATAACAATACAGATACTGTAGAGAGAGAGCACGCTCAGAAGCAGAGCAAGATAATGCAGGGGAGAGGTAGAAATAGGCAAGCTACACAGACGGATGTAAGAGTAAGTTAGATGGAGGAAGACTAAAGTAAAGAGAGAGAGAGGGGGTAAAGCAGGCTAAGCAAGGTAGAGAGAGAGAGAGAGAGAGAGAGGGAGAGATGACTTAGGCAAAGGGAGGTAGACCACAAAGTAGAGTGCTGAGGTAGCCATAGTCAGAGAGAAATTGAGAAAGAGCAAGAGGAGACAGAGAAAGAGTATTCTTACTGTCCAAATCATTTTTGGTGGTGGGGAAGATCGGAGCATGGTCATGATTAACGGGGTGTCTGCAGAGACCTATCTTATTTAACCACTGAAAGTAACCCGGTTAACCCAAACTTTCAGACTTTGAGGCTAAACGTTAATTTGCTCGCTTTTTTACATTCTCTACTCCTCTCCAACTGTGCAGTTCTAACAGGATAATGCAACTAAAGAACCGAGAGCAAAAGAGATGGAAAAGCAGCGTGAGAGGAGGGGACAGACAAAAGGATGGTGAGGGAGGAGAGAGAAAGATTGATATGGGAGAGCAGTGAGAGTGTAGAGACAAAGTAAGGAAGGGGACAGGTGAAAAGATAGAAGAAAGGAGGGAGAAGAGTAGAGAAAGGGAGACAAATGGAGGGAAGTGTGTCCTCCACTCTAGGAGAGTCTTAGAGAGATAACGTTTAGAGGCAGGTCAACTACGAGCAAAGAGGCATGCAGCCATATTACATTTTTGATTACTCCTTGTGGGGTTCATTCTGGGCTAACTGAGCTGAGCTGTGAAAGCCCTCATTCAGCCCAATCCATCCACCAGCCCTCTGAACCTCCCCTGCAGTGTAGGAGGGGTCAGGAAGAGGCGCTGCTGTCTAACTCTTGCCTTTATTTGAAGTTTAGCTTGCTGGCCGCTACAGGACTACTAAGGAACACGCTGCAGTCAAGCTGTCTCCCACACCAGGACTGAGTGCTCCTTGTTACTCCGACACAAGATTGTCAGGAGGTGTTGCAGTGGGCATACAGTTCTAATGCAGTGCTGTGCCTCTGCTGAAGGCCATGTGTGGTTGGCTTTGCTGCTGCGTATGTGTGCTTGACAGGCAGAAGAAGCATGCTATGCACACCCTGCCGCACAGTGTCACAGTGAGCTGCTCAGTCTGTTGGAGGTGGTGGTAAGGACGTGGAAAAATATGTTCATGCACACAGTGAAATACGGTGGGACTTTAGTCTGCCCACTCCTGATCATTTTATGAGGGGCTCAACAAAATGTCCTGTATCAACATGACATCACTAACTTCTGAATTCCACTAGAGTAGGATCCTTACTAAACAGGAGACTATCCTCCTATTACAGCTTAAATAGCCAGGGTTTGTGATTCGCTTCTTGTGTTGAGGGCTCTCTTTACTGTTTCGCTGTTGTCACTCCTGCTTTGCATCCTTCAGAATTCTGCATGGGAGGGGCCTACTGCTGAGGGTAGATTAGCTGATTGAGGCAAATTCCTGGCAGAAGCGACAGTCTCAGGCTTTAGCTTAGATATCTTCCCAAAAGGAGAAATATGGAAGACTAGGCATTTCCCAGTCAGACATAAGCTTCCTGTTCTACTTCTTAGTTCTATATACCGGCTTACTCCATTCTCCAGGTACCACTCTCAGACTCTGTCTGAACCCTAGCCTGGAATCTTGTATCTACCCCTACCATCTTGGAGTCAGGCAAATAATTGCCAGGAAGGCCAATCTTATGAGAAAGGAGTATCTTACCATTCAGCGCACCTTCCTTGGAGCAATGAACTCCATTCAAATGTTGTCTCAGCCAAAGGTCAATAATTACTGATGCTTCTTATATGAGATTGAAGATCCTTATGGTACTGCTCAGAATTCACTAGTTTTTCTGTTACAATCATGTGTCTGACCTATATATCCCAAATGACATCCACAGTGATCACACTTATAGAAGTTTTTGGGAGATAAGTTATGCTATTGGAATGATCCCTATCCTGCTCTGCATTTAACTTGTCCGTTGAATCGCCTACTGCCAACAAGATGATGTTAAAAATAAAAGATAACATGTCGAGAAGCCCAAACTTTCACTTCAGTTTATTGCAAAATAGCAAGCAGCACAGCAAATAATAAAAACAAAAAAGCTGTCAGTTAAACTGACCAGATCTCTTGCTAGTAAAAAGTTAGTTGGACACTAACATTAAAGTGCATAACATTTTAGAGCAGTTTGTTAGGATCTCTCTCTGTACAAGCCTGTGAAACCTAATCAAGTTGACAGAAACGTATTACTTTCTAAAAAAACTTATGTAATGAGCATGTGGCAGGATCCTCTCCAAGTGGAAAATCAAAATATCCTTGAGGAGAAGATCTCATTCATCAACACAATACTGATCTCATTATTCTCTTAAAACCCTGCTTTGATTTGGCGATACTTGAAATGTGCACATATACTACCGTCAATAGAATGGCATCTGGGGCTGCTAGAGCTATTCAACTTAAGTATATTTGAGGCTAAAGGATACTTCAAGTCAATATGAAACAACATTCGTATTTGATCTGTAAAATATATAGCACTACACACTGCGTTGTGTGTGTGTGTGCTCATGTGTATGTGGGTGCAATACATGTATATGTAGTCACTGAAAATAACAAAGGTTAAAGTAAAGTTATAGTTAGATGAAATGTTCAGTTGCAAAGTAACATTTTGAACTCTATAAACCACAGAAATTCACCAGTTATAGTTATCTCAAGTAACCATAACTCATGTCCTAAGGTAACTATAATTCGGGTCCCCGCCATGCACAGTTTTCTCATCTATAATTTCATTGCAAATGTTGCAGTGATAATATCAATGATGTCATAGAAGATGTCATGAGTGATGTAATATGTGGGGTAATTAGCAGTGCACGGTGAGGGTGCAGGTTATAGTTACCTTAGGATACAAGTTTTAGTTCCTTGAGGTAACTATAACTGGTGAATTTCTGTGTTGTTTAGAATTTCAAAAGTTACATTGTTACTGAACATTTCCCCTAAGCCTGCTGCCAAGCCCTCCAAAGGCATCCAGCCAACGCTGCACAGGCCCATGGACTGTGTGTAACAAGGTGGTTGGCCACAGGGTCTGCTCTGCAACCAGACCCGGCAGCCAATCCCTCGCATGCAGCCAACACCACGCTGTGCACAACTTTCAGCAATGCGTGGGGGAAGGGTTGGCCACAGTGCCTGCCCTGTGGTCAAGCCCTGTGGCCAACCACCCCAAAGATAGCCACTCCCAAGCCATGTATGGTGGGGGGTTGGCGACAGGGCACGGTCTGTAGCAACCCCCCGCAGGCTGCCAACCCCATGCCGCACACAGCCTTCAGCGATGTGGCATTGGGTTGTTCTTTGGGCCCTGTGATCCCCATTTTCCAGGGCCAAAACCTATTTATTAAGGTGAGGGGGGATGCAGCCCCCCAACCAAACCCCAATTGACCCCAGGGATCCCTTCCCTGGGGTCAATTTAAACAAAATGGGTGAGGGGGCATGCAGCACCCTTCTCTGAGCCTCATCGGGCCACTGGTGACCCAATCCGCCGGTG
This sequence comes from Triturus cristatus, assembly GCF_964204655.1. NCBI lineage: Eukaryota > Metazoa > Chordata > Amphibia > Caudata > Salamandridae > Triturus > Triturus cristatus. Next base: position 982,544,074 of record NC_140583.1, read on the forward strand.
CCAAATACTATTTAACAGGGGAACGGGCATGCAGCCCCCCCCTTGCCGAGCCTTCTCGGGCCCCAGGGACCCCATCCCAGTTGCCAAATTTAAAAGTGGACGGGGGCCCTACAGCCCCTCTCCCTGAGCCTAATTAAGACCGGGGACTGCATTTCACAGGGGCGAGTAATTATTAGATAGAAGGGCGCCATGCAACCCCACTCCCTGAGCCTAATTAGTCCTCGGGACCCCATCACCAAAATTGGAATAAAAGAGGGAGGATCACACGGCCCCTCTTCCTGAGCCTTTATAGGCCCAGGGACACCATCCCCTGGGGCTGAAACTTATTTTAAAGGACAGAGGGTTGTGCACCCCTCACTCCCCAAACCTAGTTTGGCCCCGGGATGCCATACCCAGTGCTTCCATTTAAATAGGTGAGTACCCCAGTGCCCACTCGGGGCACCCACCAGCAACACATTGGGTGCCACGGTGCAATTGTGACCAAGGTTGTGGGTGGTAACTGAAACGCGTAGTTTGTCCTTGTGCCTTCCATAAATTTACATTTGATACATTCAACCTGAGTGCCTCCTTTGAGTTCATATGGGAAGACAAGACGTGTGTGTATATATATTCAAGCAAGAGGTAACTCAAACAGATGGACTCACCAAAGAACAGAAATATATTTCCACTACTATGTTTCGGCTTCCTTAGGTAGTACAATATTTTTTGCTGCACAGCTGACACTGCCTGATTTTCAAAAAGTATTGTGAGTGAAGATTCGATTTGGAATGTGGAATCAATGCAGTCCTGAGATCTCTTAAAACATGAAGTAATTAGATGGCATTATAAGTGGTGTTCCGTCCATCTGGATGCAATGATTATAAATGATACATCCAGAAGTTTTCTCTGGAGTCCAGTAGTTTTTCCTTTGAGACATATTCCACAGGGAAGAATCTTCAAATCTAATAGCAAATGGTCTACAAGGTTAAAATAATTGGCTACAGGCTGGTCAAGTTTCTTATTAATTATTGCTGATTTGTGGTTCCTGAATCGTGTACCGAGGTCATTCACTGTTTGCCTGCATATTGTTTTTCACAGCTTTGATGTTTGTACTGAATCACATAAATAATGCATGTTGAGTGGCATGTAAGAGGCTGTCTTATTCCATAGGACCTTCGTGTAACAGAACTAGTCACTAATGATGTTTGTAAAACGTATCACATGTGCTGCACCTTTTAGAATCACCCTTCCCCACCACCCAAGCCATTGAAGGCCAACGACTTGCATCTCCGGGGATGATTAATAAATGAAAATAGAAGGTGGGCCGAGCGGCCTCTCTCCTTGAGCCTATATAGGCCCGGGGACCCCACACCACAGGACTGTGTCCTGAGGAGCCCACCCCGGGGACACAGTGGTTTTCCTGCCATGTGTTTGCTCCCGTATGGCGGGAGCATTTTTAAATCTCCTGCCAAATGGAAGCAACCACCAAGTGTGCTCCCAGCTGGTGAGAGTTTTAAATATGCTCCCACCAGCTGGGAGCACACTTGTGTTCTGTTTCCCTCCCTGCACTAATGCGGGCAAGGAAACAGAACACATATTGTTCCCGCCCAGAGGGAGCAAGTATAGATTGCTGCTTTCTCTTCGTGGGAGCAATGCCAGCTCTTGCACCATGCCCCACATGGTGGTTTGTTGGTGCCCTGGGTGGGCACCAGGGCACCCACATATAATTAATGGAGGCCCCAGAGGATGGGTCCTCGGGGCCAAAATAGACCGGGGCCGCTGCGCACTGCTTATGACCGTACATATTCCATCACTCATGGCATGTTCTAGGACATCATTTATGACATGTTCTATGATATCATTTATGATATCACTGATGACATCTCAAATGACATCATCCAATGAGTGTGTTAGTTTGTTTTATAGTTTACATAGTGATGGATAACTGCCATTTTAAATTTCTACCCAATTTTGTACAGCCTGTGTCCAGCTCATGGGTGTAAGTGTTTACAAAACGCTTGTGGTCCTAATGCATCATTGGTGTGTAGAGGTATTGAATACATTATAAATCTTTGTATTGAAGAGTAACTGTGTGCAGGTGACAGTTGATGACTTGTGTTCAGTATATTCCACACAAGTTTTTTGGTACTGCAGGAAAAGTTTTCAACAGAGCAAAGGTTCTATATACTACATACTAAGTATTGTAAGCAGCCTTGAGTTATTAGACAGAATCATCTCAGCATGACAATTTCTACATAACATAGAAGACTGTGTAAACCAAGTACTAACCTATGTACATGTGCTTGTTTTGCTTTAGAAGATGGGTTATCTGCAAAGTTTTCACCACAGTATGAAGGCTGCAGGTAGTATGATCTTTAGCAGCTTCCGACCTTGGTTATTTTAAATGAATGGCCTCTCTTTGGACATAGAGTGTACACTGTTTTTAGTAGATACTTTTTAATACTCTGTGGTGTCTTTCTCATGAGAGTTTCAGTGTCTGTAAACAGTGTGGTACAGAGTCAACTCTCTCGATAGGGTAAACAGTGTTTACAGTACCGTTTTTCTACTCATATCCACTTCATTTATCAGAGTAGGTTCAGGGACTGTGAGGGGTGTGGTATAGCTAAAGACTGTCCATAGTAGGGCATTACATATGTAGCAGGCCTAGAGTATCTGGAGGAACTTGGTTTTCCCTGAATAATTGTATACCGATTGAACATTGTATGCAGTATAGGTTACACTTTTATCTGTGGTTGATAGCCAACATGAACTCTTCTACTCATGAAGCATACGGTAAAGGGTCTGTGTTGCCCATAATACAATTTTGCTTCACCTATGGGAGTTGTATGTATGATAGCAGTAAATGTACAACATATTATTCTGAGCTATTTTGCACTTACTTTCATAGCTCTAATGTCATACCCATTTATAGATCAATGTGTGCAAAAAAACTTTGATGATGTCATCAGTAATATTATCCATGATGCCATTTGAGATGTCATCTGTGATGTTGTAAATGATGTCATAGAACATGTCATGAGTGATGTAATATGTGTGTTCATAAGCAGTGCATGGCGAGGCGCAAGTTATAGTTAGCTCTGCTAATTATAACTGATGAATTTCTGTGCTTTTGTTTGTTTTTAAAATGTTAATATTGTCACTGATAAAATTCACCTCACTATAATGTCACTTTAACCGTTCAGTGACAACATAATGTTTTAAACTCAAACAACTGATGAAATTATCTTGGTATAGTTATCTCTATACACTGATAGTTATAGTTATACTAAAGTAACTAGAGCGAGAGTGCCTAAAGTTACTTTAGGGCATGAGTTATAGCTGCTAGAGATAACTATAACTGGAGAATTGCAATGGTTTTTTTGAGTTTAAAACATTGCCATCCAGCTGAAGAGCATAGAGCTCAGACTCACAATGCTTTAAAAAATGTTAAGTTCTCCTGGGCTCATGGATTTGATGACTCAGGAGAATTCCAATTTTTTTTAATGTTGTTGGGGGGCAGCTGCACTTTGTGCAGCACCCCACAACAAAAGAGAAATGCTTGATGGTGCCCTGCCTCTTCAAGCTTGAAAATATTCTCCTTTCTGCCACACATTTATGATTCATTTAAAAAGAATATATATTAGGGGTGTCCAGGTGCTCCCCAGGACACCCAGATCCTTTTTTTGGGTGGGGACCCACCCCAGCAGCTTTTTAAAAGTAAATAAAAAATGGCGACAACGTTTTTTTTTTGCCATGATCCTGCGTTAGTACTGCAGGATGACAGCAAAAGCCCTTATTTTATTTTTGAATTATGGCCCCAGGGAGATCCCTCTGACACCCTCCCTCCCACCCCCAAAATGGCTAGAGGGGCAGGGTATCCCTAACCTGTCCCCTTCTGTCTTTTTATTTGTTACAGCATTTTCAGGACAGGGAACTAAGTTCCCGATGTCCTGTAATAACCCGGGGGAGCGAGAAGGCCCAAGGGAAAAAAAGCACCCTCAGCCAATCAGAATGCGCTATTTTTTTAAGTTAGGTACAAGGGACTCTTACGAGAGTCCCTCCAACCCAACAGTCCAGATATACAAATACTTTTGATCCTTAATATCTCAAACACCAAATCACTAGAAGCACTCTTTCTGTTTTAAGATCTAGCTTCCTGCCAAATTTGTCGTAATTTACGATCAGCAGTTTGGCGGTAGCACTGTTAAAAAAAGTTATCGAAAATGCATGGGGATTTTGTATTTAGAACGCCCCCCCTTTTTCAGCCCCACATCATGTATCACTCCGAACGTTTACATGCGCAAACTAGGTAAAAAAGAGAAAAGATAGGACCTGTAATTTGCCTCCGTCTCCCAGATGTCATAGCATAAGCAAAAGCATATTCTTGGTGGGAGGAGAAACAGAAATAGTTAGACAGTCTGACTTCTCAAATGCAACTTCTTCAAATCACAGTGCTGTAAAAACCAATATTATTAGCCCAGAAAGCAATTTTAATTATTGCCAGACAAGGATTGATGTTTTCACATTTATAAGAAAATTAAAGTTGACTAAATACTATAAGATCAAGCTATCTACAAATGACACCACTAATGAATTAACACTGAGTAGCAACAGTGTTGGCAAGCTCAAAGTTGCTGATGCCACTCTGTTACGAACACTACACGAGCTCTCCAATGGAAACACACTAACAGCTTACCAATGTCCACTCAAAGTCTAATACGTGAGGAGGGTATCAATCCATCAGCTTCCACCAAAAGTCCTTTCAAGCCTTCATCTACATTCATGCCTATGATGCCAGGAGTATGCAGTGGACATTTTTCACGATCGGGTAGTTGATGAGGTCAAAAAACTCGATTATCAAACATGGTTGCAACTCAACAAATATAAATTCCGAGATAAGCAATATTTCAATCTCATGACCAAATTACGCACAAATTCTACAGTGGTTATAAAGAATTTTGACAAAGGTTATAATATAGTACTGTGGCATAAAAAAAAATACTCAATACCAACAGGAGGCCTACAGACATTTAAATGATCCCATGTGCTATAGAAAATCCAACATGCAACAGGTCAAGGAGGAATTTGCGGGCTGGAAACGTGAAGGCCTTATATCGAAGGATAAATATCTGTTCTTGAACCATGAATTTCTAGTCATGTCAGTATTGTATTGTATTTCCAAACTTCACAAAAGTATGTCCCCAGTTCCAGGCCGGCCCATCATACCAGCTAGGAAGAGCCTACTTGAAAACTATGTGGAGTTTTTTTGTTTTTACAAGAATTTGTTGTTGGCCTTCCCTCTTACATTCGGGACACCAGTGACTTTTTGAGAAAACTTCTTAACCAACCTTGGTTAGTTGAGTATATCCTAATAACCATGGACATAGCCTCCCTTTAAACAAGAATTGAGCACAGGGATGATGTAAGGGTGGCAGAACACTACTTAAACAACAGACCTTTAGAGATTTTTAATCATAACAAAATGTTGCTAAAAATGATCAATTGGCGCCTCCACAATAACTACTTTTCCTTTGGAAATGAAATATTTCAGCAGCTCAGGTGTGTAGCCATGGGGGCTTGCTTCTCCCCCAGTTATGCATGTTTACATGTTGGCTGGTGGGAGGAGAGAGTCGTAATGGTGGAGCACCGCACTGACTGGGACACGCATGTTGTCAATTGGTGGCGATACATAGATGATGTGTTCGTCATTTGGAGGGGGACGCAAATGCAAGCAGAAGAATTTGTCCCAAAAATTAATGTCAATACTTTAAATCTTGAGTTCACTACTCATATAGACAAACATGCAACGAATTTCCTAGATGTACATGTCTATGTTGAAAATGGCATACTTGAGTCCTGCTTATTTTGCAAGCCCACAGCGGGGAATTCCATTTTACATGCCGCTAGTTTCCATCCCAAGACTCTTATCAACAGTATCCCGTACGGGGAATTTTTAAGAATTCGTAGAGTGTGCAGTTCAGATAAAGATCTTTCTCATTATCAGCAAGAGGCTGAAATCAGATTCCTACAGAGGGGCTATGAAAACAGAATTCTAGAACAAGCTGTAATCAAAGGCAATACAAAAAGTAGACAAGAAATGCTCAACCTCATAACTAATTTGGGCAACTCTGAGTGTACTGTTGTGCCCAAGAGTAATAATATTGATTCTATTGTGAGGCTCATCACTACGTACAGTAGACAGGCATGGAATATTAGAGCCATCATTAACCAACAGTGGTCCATAGTGCTTACATATGCGGTTTTGAGCCAGACCTTACTTGGCAAACCCACCTTTACCTTCCTCAGAGCACCATCTATGCGAAGAGCTCTTGTTAAGCTTGACACCACAACTAGTTGGCTGTCCCCCAAACAAGATTTTTACAAATATAGTACCTGCCGAGCGTGTAAATCTAGGGTCAACACGTTTTCCTATACCACGGCATTCAGTTCCAAACCAATAGATCTAAGAGGACGTTACACATGCAGAACTGAATATGCTGTATATGTCCTCCAATCTACATGTTGCCTACGTTATGTTGGCAGTAGAAAACTGCAGGTACACACCAGAATTCTCCAAGATTTGAGAGCTATTGTTAATTTTGATCCTTTCCACCCGGTGACAAGACATTTTAAGGACACACATAGCAACAATCTTAGCTGCATCCAGTATTTTGTAATCGGGGCAGTACAGGCACCGAAAAGAGGTGGAAATCGAGAGAAATCATTACGTCAGTTAGAGTCCAAATTTCATTTGGAACTCGACACTAAGACACCTAACGGCCTAAACACCAGCAATGATTTACATAACTTTTTATAGCTTCTAACAAATGTTAAAATTAGGATTTGAGCCTATATGAATGAGTGACCATAGCCGTTTCAGCTTTTATAATTGTTCAGATTGATTTCCACAGGTGTGTATTACATACACTAGGGTGTCCTATGAATTATGATTACATAGCTATATGGCTCTGGTCTTTGTTGATCCAGTAAGTAGTTTTGATATACATAGCCTATACATTTTAAAGTCAACTCTTTCCAACGCTATTGCTCTCTGTTTTAGCATTGTATAACACATCACTTTAGATAGTTAGGGACCTTAGCACTATAGCACTTTATTTAGTATATCGACAACATTGGCATTAAACCAGCATGTACTTTTAATTTACAGTATTATACTGTTAGAACTGGGGGTCTCTAGTTGGCAAGGGTATACACCTTTTTCCACATAGGGACCCTTGATTCTAGTTAAGGTAAGGGGTGCTGCACTCCTAAATAACCTCTGCTCACCCCCTTGGTAGCTTGGCATGAGCAGGCAGGCTTATCTCAGAGGCAGTGTGTAAAGCATTTGTGAACACATACAGTAATACAGTGAAAACACTACAAATGGACACCACACCAGTTTAGAAAAATAAGTAATCTTTATTAGACTTAACACAAGGCCAAACGATAAAAATCCACAATACTGTAATCAAAAATAAGACTTAAAAATGGTAGAAATAGCTTAGTTCAATGTAGATGATAAATGCGACACTTTACTTTCAAAATACCTTGGATGCGTCACGCAAAATAAACACAAGGGTCACAGGGAAGGTCATGCCTCTGGTTCCTTGCTTCAGGGGAGGTGATGTGTCGGTTCCTTACTGCAGTGCAGAGGAAGTGGTGCGTCGGTTTCTTACTGCGTTCCGGTTACGATGTGACAAGATGGCGCTTCGATGCGATGGGACGATCCGATGCGACAAAATGGCGTCTTTGATGCGATGCGACAACGTGGAGGCGATGCATGCACGCCTGACGGCTGTGCGGCGAAATCGATGAACTTTGGAGCAGCGACAGGCCCTGCGACACACTTCTCCAGTGATGTGATGGCAACCTGTGTGCTGGTGGCCCGCTTCTCCGGTGATGCAACACGCTTCATCTGCGATGCGACAGCGAACAGCTGCGGTGGCGGCACGCTTCTTTGGCTATGCGACGGCAACTGCTGCTGTGGCGACGCGCTTCTCCTCGTTGCATCATGCTTCCAGCTCCCAGCGACACGTAATCTTCTCAGAGGGCCCAAACAACAGTAGGCACCTCTCTGCAGGTAGAATTCCCAGCAAGGGAATTCAGGGGAGCTGGTGGTGAAGTCTTGTATCCCTGAGACTTCAGGCAGGAGGCAAGCACACTTCAAGCCCTTGGAGATTCTTCTTCAAGATGATAAAAGTTCACAAAGTTTATTTTCTCCTTTCCTTGGCAAATAAGTAACCACTGCAGGCCAACCCCAGAAATAGCACAGCACAGGGGCAGTCTCCTCCTTCAGCATCTTTTGGTTCTTCTCCTTGGCAAAGGGTTTGTCTTGATTCCCAGAAGTGATCTAAAGTTCTGGGGTCTGGGCCCCAATATTTATACTGCAAAATCCTTTGTTCTCTGAAGGCAGAGAGTGTCTGTACCTAGTCAAAACCAGTTCTGTCCTCCTGGGTGCAGCTTCCTGGTAGGAGGTGGAGACAGCATTGTTTGAGAGCAGACCTGGCCAGGTAGCTGAAAGGAAATCTCCGCCCCCTACTCTCTATTGTATGAGGGCTCAGGTCAGTGAAAATAAATCTCTGTCCCTACTCTCTATTCTATGAGGGCTCAGAGCAGTGAAAGGAAATCTCTGCCCTCTACTCTATTCTATGAGGGCTCAGGGCAGTAAAAGGATATCCCCTCCCCCTACTCTCTATTCAATGCAGGTCCTATTCAGCCCATCCCTGACCAAATAGACTGCTGAAGTCAAGGCCCTCTCCAGCTCTCTGTCACTCACAAACTAGACATGGAATACACAAATCCAGCAGAGACAACTGGATGGTTAGGCAAGAAAATACCTACTTTCTAAAAGTGGTATTTTCAAACACAGAATGTTAAAAATCACCTTCACTAAAAGATGTATTTTAACATTCTGAGTTCAGGCATACTAAACTTGAGTTTCTAACGTGTTCCCTGGGTCAGTTAGGATTATAAGATGTTATAATCAAACTGCACATGCTGGCCTATGGGAACAGGTAGCCTTGCAATACTGAAAAACGAAATTGGCTGTAATTCACTATCAGGACATGTCACACACATCAGGGCATGTCCTACCTTTTACATACAATGCACCCTGCCCATGGGGGTACCTTGGGCCTACCTTAGGGAGGGGTGACTAACATGTAGAAAAGGGAAGGTCTAGGGACTCGCAAGTCTGTGCACTTGCCAAGTCGACATGGCAGTCCCAGAGCACACAGGCTCTGCAATGGCAGGCCTGAGCCATATTTTACAAGCTGCTTCTGTGGGTGGCACAACCAGTGCTGCAAGCCCACCAGCAGCATTTAATTTACAGGCCCTGGGCACACATGGTGCACTGTACTTGGGTCTGACAAGTAAATCAAATTGCCAATCATGGAGTCACTAATCTATTACAACAATTTACAATAGGGAGCACTTGCACTTTGGCACTGAATAGCAGTGGCAAAGTGCCTAAAGCATCTAGACCAGCATAAACATAGCAAAAACACAGGAAGCAAAAGCATGAATTTCACGTATGTATGTGCAGTCTTTTGTCAGTTACTATCACTGAGTGTGTAGTCAATAATTATGTGTTTTTTTATTGAAAAATCAACAAATGCTGTAGCACAATCTTGTGATCAAGGCCACTTGCTGTGGCCGAAACACTTCATGGACAGCACTTGAAGCTCAATAAACACTTGCTTTTGCACCACATCATTTTGGAGTCCGTGCTCGCTTCTGTTTGGAAGTTGTTTGCCATATCAAAAGATTTTCTGCTGATATATATCTGTATATATCTATATCTATATCTATATATGTATATATTATCTACTGGTGGTCGCCAGTAGATAGTTATAGTTAGGACCGTGTTTCCATAGGAAATACGCAACATTCTATTTGGAATAACTTTGGCGCCGGTTGTCGAATCCTCGCAAAATTTTCAAAATAGGTGGGGCGCTCCGCTCCGCTCCTACCCTGAAAGTCTCGGGGGGATTCGACAAGCGGGGCTGAGAAAAAAGGGGGGTCCCAAAACGCGTTTTCCCCATGCAATTTTCCATAGGGACCTTTAGTCCAAGGTACAGCCCGAACGGCTGAACAGAATTACTTGAAATTTGGCAAAGAGGTAGTCCTCAGGTCAGGCATGTGCCTTTTGCATATATGGTGTCAATCTGCTCAGCAGTTCCTGAGAAAATCAAAAGTAAAATCATATACATATATGGGCGGAGCCTAACCACACATCTCATCGTGAGATCTGATTGGCTGTCTGTACTTCATCCAAGAAGTGTTGGCAGCCATCTTGGGACCAATATACATGATAGCACCTCATTAAAAAGCATTGCAGTTAATAGAAGGTTTTAAGACTTTAGTTACATTATAAATCATTTGTTGATGGTACCATACTCATTTTAGGAATTGTGGTGTGTTCTAAGGTGATTTTACCATGTGAAAAAGCCTTCTGCTGTGATATCACGAACCATGTTTGAGAGAATGGGGTGGGGGAATCATATCGCCCGACGCCCGAACCATGTTGTTTATATTGACGGGCAAGAAGATTTATTGTCTATTTATGTCCGACGGACATGTAGACATTAATCACGTTTTAATCACGTTAAAACAACAGGCTGTGGGCACTCTGGGGCTCACAGCCAATCCGAAGCTTGCAGAGAGCCTTTGGCGGCATCTGATTGGCTAGCAGCCCATGACTGGGGTCTAGCCAGTGATTGGCTGGGGGAGTGAAACGTCACTCAGCCTCTGCAAGCAGTAGTCCGTGGCCGCCATGAGGCTTGCAATAAGCATTCAGGTAAAATAAGCAGTTTTGCCCACTTGAATTGTGTGATATTGTGACGGAGGTGCTGCGATTTTCTTTTATTTATATTTTTAGCAACCGTGCGTGGGTAGATTAACCCCTTCAGTGCCCATGACGAGCTGGACTCGTCATGGGCTGCGGTGGCGCTGTGCCCATGACGAGTCCAGCTCGTCATGAACTCCGCCCGCTAATGCAAAGCGCGGCACTGGGCGGGGAAAGGGGCGGGCATGCAAGGGGTTAATTAGTACAAAAGCCTAGGCCAGGCTCGCCTCGGCGCCTCAGATGAGGACGTCAAAAAAGCGTATCGCAAGCAGGCGCGCTGTGCTACCACCGCTTCATGGGGGAAACACCCATTACAACGAATTCAGATTCACGCGCTGCCATCGCAACGCGGGTTTAACATCGCGGGTCCGGAGCCTTCATACCGCAGAGGGGAACAGATCTGCAGATTAATGCTTTCAAAAGAGACATCCGTTGGTGACTTTCAATTTATAACTTAAAGTTCTAATATAGAATAGTGAACTATTAACTTTCAGCCCAGAACTGCATAAACACACCGACAAATATACATTACAAAATTGATTAATGTTGCAAAGAGGGTACATTTGGCGAAAAAACGATTCTTATTATTAAAGGAAGCTCCCAACTTTGCTGTTTCTTTTTCGACTCTGCGTTTGTGCTTCTCCACACCAAGCACTCTTAAACTACTGCCTACCAGTATGGGTGACATGTGACTCCTACACTTTCACTCCTTTGGCTTATGAGCAAAAAACATTGTCGCACACGGCGCAGCCAGCACTAAAAGCTTTCGAAGCACCTGCTGCAGCGTTTCTTTCCACCGGCAATTACCAGGCCTCACAGAAATGTGTAGGAAACTTGTGTGATGAATTACCATCCTGGAAAGAGATCCGTGTTTTGTATAGTTGAGGTTGTGACCTCGGTGAAGTTAGTGCAGAGGGTTAATATGCCTGCTGCAAAGAACATGTACGAAGTCGATTACAGAGTGCATAGGATGGAAACAGATCTGCAGATTAATGTTTTCAAAAGAGACATCCGTTGGTGACTTGCAATTTATAACTTAAAGTCCTAATATAGAATAGTGAGCTATTAACTTTCAGCCCAGAACTGCATAAACACACCGACAAATATACATTACACAATTAAATCCAAAATGGTCGCACACTGCTGACCTACCTGCGTGTTACCCCAAAGAACTGTGGTCCCTGTAGTTCAGCGTCGGCGAGTACACCTATGCTCGTGTCGTGAGTGCAAGTGTGAATAGCGTTAGCCATCCCTGGACACGTGTTTCGAGGTTGTTGCCTCTCGTCAGCAGGGAGTAGGAAAGAGTGCAGGGTTGCTGTGTAGGCTGCTAAAATCATTATCAGGTATGTACCTCTCGTAGCAACGCAGGTGCGTAACCTGAGCCCGTCGACTCCCCGGCTCAAAGAGCCACTAAATAATTAAATCCAAAATGGTCGCACACTGCTGACCTACCTGCGTGTTACCCCAAAGAACTGTGGTCCCTGTAGTTCAGCGTCGGCGAGTACACCTATGCTCGTGTCGTGAGTGCAAGTGTGAATAGCGTTAGCCATCCCTGGACACGTGTTTCGAGGTTGTTGCCTCTCGTCAGCAGGGAGTAGGAAAGAGTGCAGGGTTGCTGTGTAGGCTGCTAAAATCATTATCAGGTATGTACCTCTCGTAGCAACGCAGGTGCGTAACCTGAGCCCGTCGACTCCCCGGCTCAAAGAGCCACTAAATAATTAAATCCAAAATGGTCGCACACTGCTGACCTACCTGCGTGTTACCCCAAAGAACTGTGGTCCCTGTAGTTCAGCGTCGGCGAGTACACCTATGCTCGTGACGTGAGTGCAAGTGTGAATAGCGTTAGCCATCCCTGGACACGTTTTTCGAGGTTGTTGCCTCTCGTCAGCAGGGAGTAGGAAAGAGTGCAGGGTTGCTGTGTAGGCTGCTAAAATCATTATCAGGTATGTACCTCTCGTAGCAACGCAGGTGCGTAACCTGAGCCCGTCGACTCCCCGGCTAAAAGAGCCACTAAATTAATTAAATCCAAAATGGTCGCACACTGCTGACCTACCTGCGTGTTACCCCAAAGAACTGTGGTCCCTGTAGTTCAGCGTCGGGGAGTACACCTATGCTCGTGTCGTGAGTGCAAGTGTGAATAGCGTTAGCCATCCCTGGACACGTGTTTCGAGGTTGTTGCCTCTCGTCAGCAGGGAGTAGGAAAGAGTGCAGGGTTGCTGTGTAGGCTGCTAAAATCATTATCAGGTATGTACCTCTCGTAGCAACGCAGGTGCGTAACCTGAGCCCGTCGACTCCCCGGCTCAAAGAGCCACTAAATAATTAAATCCAAAATGGTCGCACACTGCTGACCTACCTGCCTGTTACCCCAAAGAACTGTGGTCCCTGTAGTTCAGCGTCGGCGAGTACACCTATGCTCGTGTCGTGAGTGCAAGTGTGAATAGCGTTAGCCATCCCTGGACACGTGTTTCGAGGTTGTTGCCTCTCGTCAGCAGGGAGTAGGAAAGAGTGCAGGGTTGCTGTGTAGGCTGCTAAAATCATTATCAGGTATGTACCTCTCGTAGCAACGCAGGTGCGTAACCTGAGCCCGTCGACTCCCCGGCTCAAAGAGCCACTAAATAATTAAATCCAAAATGGTCGCACACTGCTGACCTACCTGCGTGTTACCCCAAAGAACTGTGGTCCCTGTAGTTCAGCGTCGGCGAGTACACCTATGCTCGTGTCGTGAGTGCAAGTGTGAATAGCGTTAGCCATCCCTGGACACGTGTTTCGAGGTGACGAGCAGTGTGTGACCAACCTTTGCTTAATTTATTACGGCTCCCTTGAGCCAACGGGCTGACGAGCCTTGGATCTGCACCTGCGCGCCATGAGAGGTACTTGACCTGTTTTAATTACATTTTGGCAGTCCACGCGGCACCCCTTTACACTGACCTGCTCCCTGCTGACGAGAGGCAACTACCTCGAAACACGTGTCCATGGATGGCTAACGCAACACATACTGTTCTTTATACATCGTGGCATAGGCGTACCCGCCGTCGCCACTACATCTACCACAGTCCTTTGGGGCAACTTGCTGGTGTGACGAGCAGTGTGCGACCAACCTTTGCTTAATTTATTACGGCTCCCTTGAGCCAATGGGCTGACGAGCCTTGGATCTGCACCTGCGCACCATGAGAGGTACTTGACCTGTTTTAATTACATTTTGGCAGTCCACGCGGCACCCCTTTACACTGACTTGCTCCCTGCTGATGAGAGGCAACTACCTCGAAACACGTGTCCAGGGATGGCTAACGCAACACATACTGTTCTTTATACATCGTGGCATAGGCGTACCCGCCGTCGCCACTACATCTACCACAGTCCTTTGGGGCAACTTGCTGGTGTGACGAGCAGTGTGCGACCAACCTTTGCTTAATACATTACACAATTGATTAATGTTGCAAAGAGGGTACATTTGGTGAAAAGATCCGTGTTTTGTATAGTTGAGGTTGTGACCTCGGTGAAGTTAGTGCAGAGGGTTAATATGTCTGCTGCAAAGAACATGTACGAAGTCGATTACAGAGTGCATAGGATGGGAAGAGATCTGCAGAGTAATGCTTTCAAAAGAGACATCCGTTGGTGACTTGCAATTTATAACTTAAAGTCCTAATATAGAATAGTGAGCTATTAACTTTCAGCCCATAACTGCGTAAACACACCGACAAATATACATTACACAATTGATTAATGTTGCAAAGAGGGTACATTTGGCGAAAAAACGATTCTTATTATTAAAGGAAGCTCCCAACTTTGCTGTTTCTTTTTCGATACAATTTACCGATTTGCAAGGAACGTAGGGCTCAAGTCTGGCCAGCTGCAAAAGTGAGGGGGAAATGGCAGGAGGCACGCTGGCTGACACCTTTTATATCCCACCCATACTTTTTTACAAGGGTTACGGTAAATTAGTACATTACGTATGGTTTGAAATGTACGTATTTTGTGGGAATAAATACACAGCCAAGGGTGACGGTAAATTAGTACATTACGTATGGTTTGAAATGTATGTATTTTGTGGGAATAAATACACAGCCAAAAAAAATGGAAAAAAAGGGGAATAGAAATAAAAGAATTACCGTCAGGGTTAAGGGGAGGGGGCGCAGGGGGGCAAGGACGCGATAATATCGCTTGACAAGTTTTCCTTTAGCATTATTATTGCACAGCATTCAATGGTTTACTGATTTTAATAAAGCAAAAATATATTAATGTTTCTCTGTCAGCTGGAGCCCTTAGGTTTGATGTGGAATGGGGGTAGGTGGGACAAGTGGATTTTACAGGACATGTAGATCTCAGTGGCATTTTGTCCCTTGGACAACTAGATTATTTGGAAAATTCCACACCCCTGTAAATAAAAGACCGGCATCGTGCCGGAGGCCACGCCCCCTCCTTGCAGCACTCTGCAAACGCGCCCCCTGGCCAGTTGTAAGTTGAGGAATTAATTCCCCTTCAATACTGAGGGTCCCTGAGGGCCAACTAGCCCAACAGGTATCTCCAGTATGCGCCAGGGAGCTGCGTTGCAGACAGGTGTTCTGAGGCCACGCCCCTTTTTACACCTCCATGCAACGCAGCTCTGTGGCGCTTACTGGAGGTACCTAGTGGGCTAGTTTAACCCTAGGGACCCTTAGGATTCAAGGGGACTTAATCTCTCAACTCAGAACGCCCACAGGCCCTGTGGCGCGTCTTTAAGTTGGGGAAATAATTCCCTTTTAATCCTGAGGGACCCTGGGGTCCAACTAGCCCACCAGGTGCTTCCAGTAAGTACCACTGCTCTGCGTTGCAGAGAGGTGGTGCAGGCCGCGCCACTTTTTACACCTCTCTGCAACGCAGCTCTGTGGCGCTTACTGGAGGTACCTAGTGGTCTAGTTGGACCCTAGGGACCCTCAGGATTCAAGGGGACTTAATCTCCCAACTTAAAACGGCTACAGGGCATGTTTCCACAGTGGGGAAGGGAAGGGAGGGGGCATGAGGTGACGTGTTCAAACACGCCCTGTGGTGCGTTTTAAGAGGTAGTTTTAATCCCCTGCCCTATTATATACTAGGGGCTTACAGAGGAGGTCATGCTAATCACAGGGGGACCCCAACACATAGTGTGCCCTAGTGCATGTAGGTGTTTTCACTGTATTCTGAGTGTCTTTTAACATAGCACTGGCTCTAGGACTGGTTAGTCAGACTCAGTTACCACCAGTATCCGTCTGAAAAAGTTGAGGGTACAGGATGATTTTGCAACAAGGCTTGTTTCTGCTCTTCTGTTTGTTCTTTCTGCACGTTATACTTCTTCCTGCACTTTTCTTCGTCTTTGAGGACTTCTGTTGCTTCTTTCTGCATTTCTTTTTTTTCTTTCTGTGCATTTTTCCTTCTTTCTTCACATGTCCTATCTCTGTAGGCATAGCTAGAAATTAGCATTTAAAAAACCTTTGAAATTCACTGAAAAAAACATAGGTTTCAGGCACGTTATAGCTAGGAATTAGCATTTAAAAAACCATAGAAATTCACTGAAAAAACCATAGGCTTCAGGGGCGTTATAGTTAGCTGGACTTTTCACTCGTACAAAACCATAGAAATTCCCCCGTTATAGTTAGTTCAGCTAACTATAACTCGCGCGCCCGCAATGCACTGCTGATGACGTCACATATTACATCACTCATGACATGGTCAGTGACATCACTCATGACATCACTGATGACATCACTGATGACATCATCCTTGTGATAGAGTGGCAGACCTCCTCTCCCCCTAATATAACCTTTGATACACACATTCAAAAATAGAAATTAAAATTTTCAAAACAATGGACATACCAATACCAGTTACAACAACCTATTCAGTAATTGTAAGATCCACATCCACATCCACTCATTCACCAACAGTCCTATACAGTCACTCATACATGTACTCACTCATCATATGTACTCATACACCTATACATCCTGTTACACAACGCCACTCATCCATAAAGTTACTCACACACATAGTCACTCATGCTAATAAAGAATCAAACATCTGTTTACCTGCATATACAGTTATACACACACCACCACACTTACTTCTACAGAAACTTACACATACTTAGTCTTTTTAACAATCACTTATAGAAACACATACTTATTCATACAGGAACTCTTTCAATCTCTCACTCTCACATATACTCACTTATATACACCAATAGTCACATATACTAGTTTAAAACATATGTAGTTACTCATGGAGTCACTATTGAGACAGTCATTCACTCACTAACACACCCATGCACACACTCATCCACCCATACAGTCCTGCACACATGCTGTCTTCAACACATACAAACAGTGAGTCACTCATTCATGCACCTATGCACTACGTAATACCCCCCACCGAACCATACAGACATCAGACACTTATACTTATACTCAAAAAACCAACTAATAACCTATATAGACACTCATGTAGCTACTCACCAACCCATGCAGCCACTTATACACAAAGTGAGAGACTGATACAGATATTTACATATTTAAACATTACTCACTAAGCCATGTATTCACTAAGATACACTTAATCAGTCAGTTATACAATCAATTTTTCAAAAACAAATCATCCATTTAGACACCTATATACCCATTTATTCTTCCATCGACCTTGAGATATACATATATAAAACATATGTAATTTTCAGAAAAACACACATTCACTGGATGATGTCATCAGTGATGTCATCAGTGATGTCATTTGAGATGTCATCAGTGATGTCATGAGTGATGTCACTGACCATGTCATGAGTGATGTAATATGTGACGTCATCAGCAGTGCATTGCGGGCGCGCGAGTTATAGTTAGCTGAACTAACTATAACGGGGGAATTTCTATGGTTTTGTACGAGTGAAAAGTCCAGCTAACTATAACGCCCCTGAAACCTATGTTTTTTTCAGTGAATATATATATATACATATACATACACATGTATATATAGTAATCACCTATTTCCATTTACATAACGAACACTTCATTTTGGCACCATAAATCTTCCTTTCCTGGGAGTTCTACGTATAACTATTCCGAATCATTAGTATTAAAGGTGCTGATAAACCATATTAATACAAATAACACAGATTAGGCTTTTCAGTCTGCTTTGCTGAAGAGCATAATTATGTGATCTCGTAATTTGGGCCTGGCCACAGAAGCAAAGTTCAAAAAGGTGCAAACCAATGTTCCCCAATTTACACCAACCCCACCTTCCCTGGTCCAATAAGGTGTCCATCTTCATCCTAGACATTGACATTTCTTAGTGCTACTTGATTTTGGGTGTTCTGAATGTAAGCATGGTCTGGATGGCCAATGACTGGCAAGGCGATCACTGAGCAGAACCCTCTGGTTGTCTGTTGGATCATGGTAGGGCTATCAACCGTAGTCCCAAACAGCCTCGGTCCGTGCAGGTAACAGCGGTGGGGCCGGGTG
Source organism: Triturus cristatus (assembly GCF_964204655.1). Lineage (NCBI taxonomy): Eukaryota > Metazoa > Chordata > Amphibia > Caudata > Salamandridae > Triturus > Triturus cristatus. Next base: position 982,562,362 of record NC_140583.1, read on the forward strand.
AGGTTGGATTTTGAGTGACGATGCTGAGGGAAAATACATTATTTATTTAATGTTCCCTCTGCATCGTCCCTCGAAATTCGCTGTTCCCCCGCTGTTACCTGCATGGACCGTGGCTGGTCCCAAAGGTTCTGCATCTGTATCAGCATTGGATGATGACAGCAATCTATCAGGAGTGAACCGCTCGCTGGCAAGTCATCTTCTGCCCTCATCCCCACCAGCAGTCCCTCCCAAGCCTATGCAGCTTGCAGAGCTCCTCTGCCATTCCTAGCTTCTCTAAAGAGGGTGACACTCTCATATTCAGCCTATCTGATAATTTCCCTTTTCCATCTATCTAACCATGGACTCCCTGTCAACCTCCATTTGAGAGGGATTTTTCGTTTGGCCTAAATCAAAGAATTTGGACATAAGTTTATTTTCGGCTGGTCGTGGATACAGCCCCAGCAGACACGCCTTGGGGGTCAATACAATATTGTGGTCTTTGGTGTCCTTAATAAAGTCAACAACCTCTCTTCAATACGTGCAAAGATTTGTGCAGTCCCAAACCATGTGAAACTTCTATGTCCCCACAGTACCACATCTGTGGCATGTAGCCTGGGTGCATGAAAAGAATTGATTGATCTTGCCAGGTGGAAGATATGCCCTGTGGATAAAACAGAAGTTGAGCACCTTAAACTATGCATTACTGTAGACTCTCGGGGCTCCATCCAGCACCTTAACCCAGTCTGTGTCCTCCTTACAACAAGAAATACCCAGCTGGGAGGTCAATCTTTGATCATAATTCCTAAAAGGGTAACAGTTCTCCATCTCTGAATAGGTCACCCATTTTCTCAATGCCTAGTCCTGTTGAATGAAGTAACCTACTCCAGTTGCCACTGTGTGGGAGGACAGACAAATATTACAAGGGAACGTCAGATGAGTAGGGACCTCTGCTTGGGTTTTTTGTAAGCAGCAAATCCAGCAGTGCTTGACTACTGTGATCCACCTTCGTTTTTGAGGCTCTAATAGTAGCTACATCAACAGTGCTGTTGCTGTGAACAAAGGCCTCAGTAAGCCTGTTTTACAAATTAGAACATTCTGCTTTCGGCTCGAGCCTTTAACACTGTAGTGGGCCTTGTAATGGCCGGTAGAGTCTGCTATTGTGGGCTCTAAGGCTTTATGAGACAACCACTGCCATCTCCAGCCATTGCAAAAATCCAGAGGTTTCCAGCAACTACAGTTTGCCGATGGGTGGAGTCGCACTCAGTAACTTTCCCAAGCACAATGCCTTCCATCAAGTCACGCCGATAGTCAATTCACCTGCATATCCTCGAAATGAATACTGCACACGCGGGCTTAAAGTATGGCACCACCATGTTGTTAACAGTAAGCCCTTCCTCCCAGCAGCGGCATCGTATAAGGGAGTTTTTCTGCTCCTGCTGCTATCCTTTAAGCTCTTTTTGAAGAATTCACAATAATACAGATGAACATTTATAATGAGATTTGTCCCATTGCAAATGTAGAAAAACATTTTTCAGGGTGTCACTTTCTGAAACACATTTAGGACCTGCAGGCAAGATGAGGCCAGGTCACAATCAGAATACTTGCCTTTCTTGGATGTCCCTTCTTGCAAGTCAAAGAAGTGAGGCTGTACTCATAGTTCTAGGCTCTGACTTCTCTGAGTGACCTGGAAGGAAGGACAGTTCCTGCTGAAGTCACTCATATAGACCTTGATATGTACGGTTCTCAGTACCAATGCTTATGAATGTATTGAATTGCATGCATTTCTGTACTCCACATATCCATGCACCTGTTTGCATTGCATTTTCACTCTCTCCCCAAGCAGGTCTGGAGCAGGAAAAGCCATGCTTAATATATGTCAGTATTTGTTGTTACTGGGCACCAACACTTATATCTAAACCCCAGCACTTATTAATGACATTCCATTATATTGTGGCATTGTCTGTCTATTTTTGCTCGTCCACAGTGTTCAGTTCACTTTGGAAAAAAATAATATAAAAAATAGCATGTCCAGGCCATTCTCGAAGGTTGAGGTGACCTGGAATAGTACCAAACGTCACAAGTGTGTGATGATTAGCTGCTGGCAGTACTGGCAAGGTCAGTGGGTAGTGCCAACCGCGGTGGCCTTCTGAGAAATACCTCAGGCACTGGCTCATAGATTTTGTACAGATGAAGCATGATTTGCTGATGGTGCACATCCTGTTGTATTGCATGTGAATCGAGGATGGAGTAGGATCTGCACATGCCCAATCCACACCCTTTAGCCTACATTTTGTAGAGAAGAGAAAAGCAAGACAAAGTGCTCTTTATCAACCAGCAGAGCAATGTGCACTACTGACATTTGTTTTATATTTCGTGCATGCACAAAATGGCCCCATCCCCATATATCTTATGGCGCAGATTGGGCAACTTTCTTACGTGAAACTCCTGTATGTTTTTAAGATAAGTCCTAAATTAAGTTTTAAACAAATATATATTATTTCGGTACCTCATAATAAATGTCACTCATTATTTCAGTCACTCACAGTTTTAACTCATTTTCGCTTTATCTCAAAATGTTGACTCTCAGACTTATGACATTTTGGCAAGAGGGCTAAATACATTTATACAGTGGCTATTCTCCCTTTAGAGCTGAAGTGCTACACCTCCTTGTTTTCTGTCCCGTTTTTTATTAACCCATACACTATATTCACTCTTTACTATATTCACTCTTTACAAGAGTGAAAAATAACGTATTATTCACTCTTAGTATACTAAAATAAGTGCTGTTCAGCAACAGCCTGTGACAGCTAGTGACACTGTCAGATGGTTGGTGAAGGTGCACAAAGGCACCCGCACTAGTCATCAGAGATTATGCAGGCCTGGTGAAGCCCCCAGCCCAGGACTCAATGACATGGCACACCTCAGTGCCTCCCCATCTGTGACGTGGTAAAGCGTCACAACTAAAGGTAGCCAAGGGCACTGCAGGCTTTAAAAAAAAATATATATATAGATAGATAGATAGATAGATAGATAGATAGATAGATAGATAGATAGGTAGGTAGGTAGGTAGGTAGATAGATAGATAGATAGATAGATAGATAGATAGATAGATAGGTAGGTAGGTAGGTAGGTAGGTAGGTAGGTAGGTAGGTAGGTAGGTAGGTAGGTAGGTAGGTAGGTAGGTAGGTAGATAGACAGACAGACAGACAGACAGACAATTTTCATTGAGTTTATTGAGTATGAAATATGGTGTTCGACAACACCAACAATTACATTGGAGCAAAGACACGTTTGACCAAGTAAAGCAAATACAGCACTTTTTGTAAATTCAAAGTCAGCGATCATGGCCGTGATGGGCTAGAGGGGTTGAGTGGATTGTGACCCACTTTCCAAGTTTCCCAGATCTAAATGTGTAATATTCCAACCCCATATTTCACGGAATTTCCTTGGGCAGCCTCTGACCCTGTGTGTGACCCTCTCAGCTGCCATGAAGGGCACTGCAGGCTTAAGCTCTAAAGTGCCTGTGGCTACATGCCAACCAGCCAGTCATCCCACGCTTTCCCAACTCCTCACGGGGTTGTGAAAGGGTGGGGTGAAACAGTAAAGACTAAGGGCCCGATTCACAGAACTAACTTAAGACAAAAATCTTAAACTTACTACCATTTTGGTATTCACAGAAGGCACTTACTCTTTTCGGTATTCACAGAAGTTAGGAGTCCTAACTTTAGGACTTCTAAATGCTTTCTCTGAATACCGAAAGTCTTAAAGTTAAGATTTTTCTCAGTTTAGGAGTAGTAAAGTTAGGACTTCTAACTTTAGGACTCCTAAATGCCTTCTGTGAATACCGAAAGTCTTAAAGTTAGGATTTTTCTCAGTTTAGGAGTAGTAAAGTTAGGACTCCTAACTTTTGGACTCCTAAATGCCTTCTGTGAATACCGAAAGTCTTAAAGTTAGGATTTTTCTCAGTTTAGGAGTAGTAAAGTTAAGACTCCTAACTTTTGGACTCCTAAACTGAGAACAATCCTAACTTTAGGACTTTCGGTATTCACAGATGGCATTTATGAGTCCTAAAGTTAGGACTCCTAACTTCTGTGAATACCGAAATGAGTAAGTGCCTTATGTGAATACCAAAATGGTAGCAAGTTTAGGATTTTGTCTTAAGTAAGTTCTGTGAATCGGGCCCCGTAACCTCAAATCTAGGAATGCACAGGTTTGAGGTTCCAGTTTCAAGCGCTGGAAGCAGAAAGAAGCCTCAGGAGACAAAATGGGACCTGCGTGGGCAGCAAGGTGAGTAAAAATAATGCTTCTTAATGCTGTCTGCATATGCATGAGAGTGTGTGTCTGTGGAGGGGCATGTGTATGTGTGGGGGAGTTGCCATGAAGGACTGAGTCAAAGTGAGTGAGAAAGAGTAATAGGAAGAGTGAGCACATGTGAGAATGAATGAGAGGTGGACTGATACTGAGTGTTACTGTGTGTGAGACTGAGTGAGTGACAGTCTGAGCCAGTCTTAGTGAGTCCGAGAATGTGTGAGATAGGTGAGTCAGAGTGAGAATGAGTGAAATTGATTGTCAGACTGAGCGAGAATCACTGAGACTGATTGTGGATGAGTGAGTCAAAGTGAGATTGAATGAGTCAATATGCATGAGAATTAGTGGAACTGAGTGAGAATGGATGAGCATTAGTGAGTGACCATGTGATTGAGTGAATCTCATTGAGAAGAACTGAGTGATTCAGGGAGAGCAAATGAGTCAGGGGGAGACTGAGAGAGATTACGTTAGATTTGTGAGACTGAGTGCAATGAGTGCGTCAGAGTGAGACTTGAGTGAGTCATGGTGAGATTGAATGAGCGAGACTGAGACTGAGTAAATAAGAAGGAGTGGGACTGAGTGAGAGTAAGAATGAGTGAGACTGCATGAGTCAGTGACACTGAGTGGATCAGAGTAAGTAAAAGTGAGAACAGTTGAGAATGAGAGTAAGTTAATGAGTGAGACTGAGTATAAGCGAATGTGAGTGAATCCTCTGAATAGAAATCAGCCTTGCTCATTGGAGTTCGAGCTCCACCACTTTTAATGGTCACCAGCTGCCACTGTGTTTATAGTGACCATAGCAAAACAGAAGCCTATTGAAACTCGTGTAAGAAACAAATTTAATTTGAAATGGCCTCTCTAGATGTACTACTGTCTGTGGAATTGTAGAAGAAGGAGAATGAGCAGGTTTCCAAAATTGAGCCCTTTTGCCCAATGTGCAGAAGTCAAATTGATATTTTCACCTTCTATACCGTAAAGTCTGAGTTATGTTATGTTAATGATTTTGTAAAGCACGCGAATACCAATCGGCATCTTGGCGCTAGTGTCAAGCCTGATGACATGAGACAGAGGCAGGAAACCGAGTTTTAGACAGTGGAACAGAAAAGGCAAGTTTTTAGTTGTGTCCTAAATTTTAGGAGATTTGGCTGAACTCTGATATGGTTTGGCATTAGGTTCCACCATTTGCAAGTGGATGGGATAAACTTCTTCCTCCCCATGGTGTTTTTTTTATTCTGGGAATGTTTACCTGTCTTTACGCACTGGATCGCAGGGTCTGACAAGGCACATACCATTTAACAATTTCTTTAAAAAAGAGAGGACCCGCCTTGGAGTCAAAACGAAGTAAAAATATTTAGTTTCTTCCAAGTTGAAACATCGATTACACAGAACAGTAAAGGCGATGTTCTGCCTTGGTCCTTCCATTCAAACGACTCTCAAGGTTCCAAGAACCAATAGGATCTAAAACATCAAGAGGAGCACGCTCATGGAATGAAGACAAACCATTACAAAAGTAAGTACATACAATATACTCCAACGTATATATATAGAATTAATGTATTTGCCAAACATAACACATCTTTCCCTCTAACATAAAACAAACATTTTTCAACATACAAATACTCTTACTTAAAACGAAAAATAAATATAAAAAATAAAACTCCCTTATCCGCATACCTTCATCATTCATCCACATCCGACACAAAATTTGACATCCACTTTGGTCTAGCACAAGCTCTTCTACATGGCCTTCCTATTCCTTACAGTCACACTCCAAATTTCCACCTGAATTATTGTCACCCTCTGATTTAGCATCACACTCTAAATTTCCACCTGAATTATCACCTTCTGATTTAGCCTCTGCTTCAGCCACCACTACACCATCTCCTTTCCTTTGCATGACTATGTGATTCGGAATTCCACTTTTCCGTGCCAACTCCCTTCTGTTTTGAGTACCACTATTTTCCTTGTCTACACCCAAATCCTGATTCTCCATGACAGGATCAAATTGAAACTCTTCACCACAACTCCTGAAATTCTTTTCATACAATCTGCTGATCCCCTTCAGGACAGCAATTCTTCTGAGGTTCCAAACTTTACCATAGCCAATTAGATCAGCGTTGCGCAAAAACTTAGACACTAGCTAAGGTTCCGCGAACTTCCAGTGCCTATTAACCATTCTTTTACTCACCTCTTCCACAGAAACATCCAAATCAGATTTCTATAGTAAACATTCAGCATTACACTTAGTCCTTGCTCCCTTTCCTCTCATCACCTCAAATGGAGACGCTTCCAAAGCTTCATGAAGGATGGTTCTATACGTTCACACAGTTTTAAAGACAGATCTCACCATTCTTTATAGCCAATTGTATAGCATTCTTCAAAACTCTGGTAAGGCTCTCGATCATTCCATTTCTACTAGGATTACATAACGAAGAGGTCCTATGTTTCACCCCAATTTTCTCAAAATATCGCTTTGCTAAATTTTACATAAATTGTGCACCGTTATCACTAATGATTTGAATGGGTAGCTCTTCATCCTCAAATACTTTGTCAATAATCTTCAGCACTTCCACAGAGCCTATCTTTTCTACCACCTTGATCATAGGCCATCTAGAGAACACATCTATCATGGCAATGGTATATTGTGATGGAGTACCAATCAGACCCATGATATCAATGTCTACATTGTGCCACGGTCTCCCAGGAACAATTGGCGCGCACACTTTTTGGGCCTCAATGTTCTTAATGACTTATCAGAATTAGCACACCACATAACATTTCTCACCAGTCTTTCTGCACAAATGTCCATGTAGGGTAACCAGTACCATTTTTTACTCTCTGGTTTTAACAATGCCACAATGACCTTCATGACCCATTTCATTATATTAACTCTCTAAGCATCGATGGCTGAATGGCACTATCCCCCCTGAGTATAGGCCCATGAATCGCAGACAATTCACTCCTGACTTTCCAAAAATGTCTCAGTTCCTCAGGAACCAGTGATTTTTTGACCATTCTTGTTCCACCAAACTAATCTGGTGTTCAGTACTGTATCTTTAAAATATTCTGATTCCCATTCTTGTTATTTCACTCTTGGGACACCTTGATCATGAATCAAAGCAATTTGTTATTCATCCCATCCATTCTAATCATATTCCTGTATGTCCACTGGCATGTGTGATAAAAAAATAAGCCAAAATTACTCTTTCCTGGTACGTACTCAACTCTATATATGAAATCTTGTAACCTCATTGACATCCTTGCTATTCTAGCAGTATCATTGAACAATCCTTCTGTCATCAAATGTTTTACCAGAGGTTTGTGTTCACTGCAAACTGTGCACTATTTCAGGGGAGGCCTGCATGGCTCGCTGGTGGGTGGCAGGTGCAGAAGGGTTGCGGGGGGGGGGGGTTGCGCAGAGAGGGGATCGCGAGGGAGTTAAAAAATTAAAAAATAATAGCTTACCTTTCCGCTAGATCCCGGGTCCCACGTCACTGGTCCTGCTCCTGCTTCCGACTTTAGGAACAGAAAGCAAGCAGCCAGGCTCGCTCCCCTAAGCCAATCACAACTCTGCATTCAGCATTGTGATTGGTCTGAGCGCTGCTGTAGGGTAGGCCATTTTCTCCATGAAGGCTATAATGCAGCCTGCATGGAGAAGGGGAAAGTGTGCATGACTGGTTTGGGCGGCCCAAGAGAGCCAACCACACAGTCATTGCGCACTTGGGAGTGGGCATACCATTCTTCCCCTGCCCTGCTCCGTGAGCAGAGCAGCCCTGCCCACCCCCAAAGGAAACATAAAATGATAATAACTTAAAGTTATCAATGTATATTTCCTTTCCACTGCTCGAAAGCAGTGGGGCGATGCTTCTCCACCATAGCAGAGGGGCCGCCACTGCAATATTTTCCCCAAACAAATGATTGGAAGTGTTCCTGGGCCAACACACAAGCAAGGGTCTCTTTCTCAATGACCAAGAATTTTCTTCCACCGGTGATAATGCACAAGAGGCGTATGCAAATTATAATTTACTTGCCCTACCCATCAATTTGAGACAGGACACCTCCCAACCCTGTGGTGTTAGCATCCACAGTAACCATATTTGCAAGCTCAGGGCCACAGCATTTCTGAAACTGGAGCTTCCACTATCGCTTTTTATTATGTCCACAAATTCCTCCTTGCATTCTACAGACCACACAAATTTCACCTTGTTTTTAAACCATGGTTTTATGTTTTACACCCTGTTAGAAAACCCCTTCACAAATGTTGAGTAAAACTCAACCAAGCCAAGGATAACCTCACCTCATCCTTGTTCAAGGGATGTGGAGCATTCTGGATAGCCTCCACTAACGTTGGCTTGGTAGTCAATCCCTCACCACACAGAACATGACCCAGGTAAGTCACAGACGACACAGCAAACTTGCATTTTGAGTGCTCAACAGTTAGGGCCTTTTCTTCTAGGATTCCCAATACTTTCCTCCAGTACTTTGTAATGCTCCTTCCTATCCTTGCCAAGTAATAAGCCGTCATCCTGTAAACACCTTCCTTTCATGAGTTTACCAAATGACTGATGCATGTGTCTTTGGAAAATAGCTGCCACAAACACCATCTCAAATGGCATCCTCTTATACTGGAAGCACCCTGTTAGGCTGATAAAGGCTGTATGCTGTTTACTCTAGTCCTTTAACTGAATCTGAACCGCCTAGCATCTTTTATCGAAGCTAACATCTCTGAGATTTTGGAAAGGCAAAATGTACCCTCTAAATTATTGTTTGTCAAATGACGCAGGTCAATGCATAATCTGATATTACCGTTCCCCCGTCTTGCTACCACCACTGGAGAAATCCATTCGGAGTATTCGATCGGTTCTATTATGTTACCACTGACCAACTTCCCCAACTCCTTTTTGAGCTCCCACCTGATTAGTATAGGGATATTCCAAATGTTATGCACTTTGGGGCAAGCATCAGTTCTTACTACAGTACAATGTTAAAAATTCTTTAGTATACCAATTTTCCCACTTACGACCTCGGGAAATTTTCTCAACATTTCAGGCCTGATGGTTTCATCCACTGTCATAACTGGTTCAGGGCTATTGGGATCCAGAGTAATATGAAGGCCACCCTGATCCCTCAATCCACATTTGCCAAACATAACATATACTAAAGCGAGTTTGGTAGGAACTGCTAAGAAGGACACTTATTTTGTGTTTTTTGTGAAGGTGTCTAAAATATGTTTCATAACATTCTGATGCTGCTGACCCAGAGTCCTGTGAAACTTGCTCAATTCTAGTTTGGCAGTAGACATTTGAGTGTTTAGAAAACTTCCATGAGGGTCTATATTACAGAATTATTTTATAAGTACTGATGCAGGCTCTAGTACAGTGTATTTTAACTTGAGTGCCTCTGAAACATCTAGCCTTTCCTGACAACTTCACGTGGTATCCTTTGTTTCACATTTTTAGAATGGGAAGTTGTCATGGCGACGGAACAATGCTTTAAATATAGCACATCATTTCTCAGGTAGCTGATCATTTGCTGTCTGTGAGATAAACAACTTTTACTCGCAGCTAAGTTATACACTCTGTAAATGAAGGCCAGTGAGCTGGGTCTGTGCAGGATTCAATTTTATTATTTTTAGCAAGATATATATTACATTTGATTTTAATAGAATTCCCGTTGGCTTGATGATGGACTATCTGGCTTTTGTATTTCCTATTGTTTATTAATTAAGCAAGCACCTAAAGTGTGTGTATCCATTTTTACAAAAACAATACTCACAGTTTAACACCCCGTTTCATAAAAACACACATGACACAAACTTACTCTCAGTGAGCGAAGAGGAGTAGCGAAGCATGTTACATTCAAGCAGAATGTGCATAAAGTGGATTGCACACAAATTCAAGGATTCATTGCAAATATTCCACTTGATATTCTGCAATATTCAAACATTTGTTTCAAAGGTTTAGTGCAAACTTCTACAAAGACAGCCATAAATGCTGCAGGTTGCAAATTGGATTTCTTTTCTGTGGTTATTTCCAGCACATACTCGTTTTATAGAAATGATGGATTCTAGGGGTTGTATTTAAAAAGCATATGAAGCATTTTCAACCTGAACCTAGGCAAGTGAAATCGTGCCAATGTCTCTATTGAGCAACAGCACAAAATTCCATCTTGGCCACAGAAACCAAGAAGTGTTGCAATACAGCTGTTTGGGTAGGATTTTCCCTTTTTAGCTGGAATCCTTTGTTACCATTATGTCCCTGGAGCTATTTTAAGTGTTATGGTACTGATTTGATAATTGTAACTATAAGCTCTATAACCATTTCGAAGATGCTTATTTTCAGTTTGACACTATGTCCACATCCTGGTTGTTTAATGGAAGCTAAATACAAAATTCTCAGAAGTTGAGAATTTTCTTCTCCACTAAAAATAGAATCATGGAATTTTTACTGAGTCCAGACTCTAAAAAAAGGTGTGACGACATCCAATAATGCCAACAAATTTGTGAGCATTTATAGAGCAGTATAATTGAAAGTCAATTGTCAGCAGTTTAAATCTATCAACTCGGACTCAATAAGCCTAGTGAAATCTTCATAATTTGTGTATTTTCCATGTGATTTTAATGCGTCCATGTTTTATTTGAATTCAAATTCCCCATTATTCATTTAAATATCGACATACTTTGCTATTTTATCATTCTAATTTGAGTACCACTTTTTAAGCAACTATTTAATCTTTCTAGAATTTACATGTTTTCAGAAGTATTTTAGAACCCATAAAACCATTATATATACAACATTCCTAATAAACATGAAAATTGTTTTAAAAAATCCAGTGTCCTGTTAGGGCCATCACAACATTCACAATATTTATGAATTGAATTGAATTGAATTTAAAACGTATATAACGCGAACTGTCACCCTACGGGTATCCTGGCGCTTAGACTTGAAGACAGCCACCACAGCAACAGAACAGAAACTTTAAAAAAGCTGCCTTACCTTTCCTTCTCTACCACAAGTAGACCCTTGAACAATCCCAGAAAACGCTAAAACACAACATACATTGTCGGACAGGGGATCCAAAACCTAAACAAGCCTTATCAAGAAATGGATCAATCTAGAATGCAAACTCCAATCAGACCTTATTAACGAGGCTATTGTGGATTCCAGAGGTCATTTACGTGAGAAACATTTTAGAATTTAAAAACAAGTCATCATCAAAATAAAAGACTTTCAAATATTTAAAATCTGACCAGATATAATCAAAAGCCAATTCTCGATTTTAATAGCAACTAAACCTCATCATACAAAGGGGTAATATGCAATACAAAATTTAACAAAATGGCATTCTAGAGTCTAAAAATCAAGCTTAAATACTCAAGTAAACGTCTATTCGAGAATCCTTACTGCTGGAGATTGTGGGGGTATAGGTTTGCATACAGAGACTTGGGTGTGTGTCTTTTCAATAGATAGCCCTTTGTAAAATGTGTCAATCTAATCCAGAAACTATGACTGCAATTCAATTAAGGCTTTGTCCTCTGTCAATGAGAGAAGCCATTCACATCTTAGACAAGATATTACTCGAAGATCTTTAAGGATAAAAAACACTGGCTTAAGTAGCAAAATATTTGCTAAAAATTGAGACTGGAAAACTTCAAGACTGTAACATATTTTACATTGCCCTTAATTATTTCAGGAACCGAATAAGTAGTCTTTATAGAAATTGTTAATGTTCAGACTATTTTACGACCTGGATCATTAGACTGACCATCGATTTCAAACAGTAAGCAAAATAATTGAGGAAACAGGAGACCAATGGACACATTTACAGGAAAGATCCCAACTTAACAGCAGCTAAAGCATTACTGATGATCATGTGTTTGCTCTGACCATTTGACCTTTAAAAGCCCAATAGTTGATTGTCTTCAAAAGTGTAGCATAAGAATTTTCAAAATTATAAAGCTTTCTCTTAGGAGTACTTGGTTCTTCTGAGCTACATGTACCACATTTTCTGAAAAATGTTTCTCAGCCCTCCAACATTTTGTTTTAAGAGCAAAATGTTCTACTTGCTAGATACCAGCAAGAGAATGGCGCAGGGCTGGGAGAAGTTTAGAACATGGCCTGCCTTTGTGCCCTTATGTTCAGCACAATGGCCCTGTGGATGTTCTCTCACCAGTTGTGTTGGAAGTTCTAATCTATTTGACTGAAACCCATGAGTCTTTTGCCTTTACCGTGGATTCCAAGCTCAGAAAGCTGTAGCAGTTATACAGGCAAATGGAATTTAAGTAGTATTGCCTTTAAAGCCAGCCGCACGCGAACAGTATCTCTGGTCTTTATAAAAGAGATAGGATGGTAAATGTAACGATTGAAGTTAATATGGGAATTGCTCATGTGAATTATTGGTTCAAGGTTTCAAAGTACATAGCTGCTTAAGCATTTTCCACATCAACTCAATAACCTACATATTATCTACATGTTCTGCATTTTATTTTCAACACCCACGTGCACAAAACAAAGCATAACTAACTTAAAATCCGCAGAATGGACACAAATTCTGCTATGCATAACAACCACTCAAAGTCAAGCAATGGACAACTGTACTTCAATGCAGAACAAAACAAACAGCAACGTCCTTCAGTGCACACATCCATAAACATAAAGATGCACACAGATGCATAACAGGAACTAGCCAGCCACTGTCTAATTTAATTTAATCCACTCTGATCTATTCTAACTCCAACTTCCACTATTTAACATGTTTCATCTCTTAGCATTAAATACACAACTAAATACAATATCAACACACCGCTTGATTCTAGTTACGAGTAACCTAAAACTGCAAAGGCACCCATATTTTGATAGGGCTAGGGAAGCATCCATAAAAGGTACCAATTGCTCTAGAAAACTTGCGCACTGACTCAGCACCTCATCTAATTTGTCTGACAGGTGTCTTGTGGTGCCCCAGCCCTACCAGAATGTTATATACTAGTCTTTTAAAAGTCTTCTTATTTTGCGAGTTGGCCAACCCACCTCTGTTATTCTTCCAAACAAAATTTTACTTCTGAGAAAAAGAAAAAACTCAGAGTCCATCAGGGCTCCAGGTTGGGCTTGTGTTCAGTGCTGACGGGTACAGCAGTACAAAGCAGAACACTGAGACATTTTATTTCCAGCCTCTCATAATTAGGCTGCCGTGTTCTCTGTTTTTTACTACTTGTGTCCTGGTTTTACCTCATTGATTCAGCTCTCATCGTTCCTGTGAGTCATCCTCCTTTCAAAGCTTCCAGGTATATTTTAAGAGTTTAGAATAGAAAAAGCTTCTCGGTAAAACTCAAATCGTCTCATTGGAGAGTTTCCTCATTAGATGTAATGGAAATAAAAACAAACTACCGAAATTGGGGGGGAATAAATGAAGGAAGTGATTGTTCCAAAGGGAGCAAAAAGGCATTAACAGGAGTAGGGAGGATAATGAGATTAACAAAAAAGAACTGAAGGGAATCTATTGCACGTTGAGCTGGGTGTAAAATGTCAGGTGTTGCGTCAGCTGCCCCAGGAGTACAGCTGGGCTTATACGTAAGCCCTAGGGACAGGGGCTGGACGTGAGAGAACCACGAATCCCACAATATCGTAACCCAGTTTAGTTACTCTTTAGCCCTGCTCCAGAAACAGGGTTACGGACACTGCCACCTGAGAAGAGGTGTGATGGTTCGTTAACACTGACCGCGGAGCAGAGACATCTCTGGCAACTGACTCCTGTTAAGAGGCATCAGTGGCAGTGACCATTGACATGTGACATCATTGACACTAACCTCTAAGCCGACACGTCACTAACGCTGACAACTGAGAAGAGGTGGGAGTCTTCACTGACCTCTGAGAGGAGACTCTACTTATACTAACTCCTAAACAGAGACATCACTCACTCTGACCGCTGAACATAGGCGTCACTGACAATGACCGTGGAGCAGCCGTGTGAGGCATCACGAACACTGACAGTTAAAAAAAGGCATCAGTGACACTAATCTCTGCGCAGAGAGAGCCCTGACACGAACCACGAGTGAAGGCATAACAGTAACAATGCCACGTTAGTTAAAATTCTCTGCAGTGAGAGATTGCAGGATTGCTACTCCTTTCATTGAGCATCCATAAGCACCTGCCTGAAATGGGTGTCTTTGGCAAAACCAACCCACCGTACAAAGTAACGGTTCTGTTATAATTGTCAATCAATTAAACAAACAAGATTTTAAAAAGCGTGGCTAATCACCCTCGGGCGTATCTAGGCGCTTGAGGGCCTTGCTGCTGAGAGTGTGTTCAGTTGAATAGCCAGGTCTTGAGCTCTTCCGGAATTCTAGATGCGAGGTTGCGGTCCAGGATTTTGCTGTGAGGTAGGAAAAGGAGCATCCTTCACTGTTGCTTAGACAGATACGGGGTGTGTGTGCAATGGAGCGGGAGACTGAGTGCAGAAGTCTGGAAGGTTACTAGAAATACAAGCGGTGGTTGATGTAAGCTGGTCCCTGATTGTGTAGGGCTTTTTAGGTGTGGAAGAGCATCTTAAATTGACACCTCTTTTAAATGGGTAGCCCTTGGAGTTTCTTGAGGTGAGGGGTGATGTGGGTCAGTTTGAAGAGGACGAGTCTGGCCGCTGAGTTATGTATGGTCTGCAGTCACTTCACGAGGTGAGTGGTGATTCTTAGAGTGCATTGCTGTAGCCCAGTCGGTTGGTGACTAGAGCTTGAGTGATGGTTTGTCTGGTGTTGATGGGTAACCATTTGAATATTTTCTAGAGCATGCGGAGAGTGGGGAAGTAGGCAGAAGAGACTGCATTTATCTGGCTTCTCATGGTGAGCTTGCTGTCCAGGATAATGGCTATGTTGTGGGCCTGGTCTGTCGGAGTGGGTGAGGGTCCTGGTTCGGAGGGCCACCAGGAGTCGTTCCACGGGGAGGTGTTGGTCCTGAAGATCAACACTTCAGTTTTGTCTGTGTTGAGTTTTAAGCAGTTTCTTTTCAACTAGTCAGCGATGCATCTGTGGAAGTTGGCCCTTGTGGTGGAGGGGTCTTCTGATAGAGAGTGAGGATGAGCTGGGTGTCGTCTGTGTAGGATATGATGCTTAGGCCCTGGGTTCTTACGATGTTGGCCAAGGGAGTCATGTAGGTGTTGAACAGAGTGGGTCTGAGGGATGAGCCTTAAATTATGCCACAGATTATGTTCTTAAGTTCCGAGGTGAACGGAGGTAGCCAGATTCTCTGGGTTTTTCCAGCGAAGAAGGAGGCCGTCCATTTGAGGGCGTCTCCCCGGATTCAAATGTGAAACCTCTTTATAAGGTTGTGGTCAGATATGGTGTCAAACGCTGCTCAGTAGTCGAAGAGGACGAGGACTGTTGTTACTCCCCGATCCAGGAGGCTTCTGATTTGGTCTGAGGCGCTGTGTTTGGTGCGGAATCCCGATTGGAAATGTCCAGAAGATTGTTGTTCTCCAGGTGTTG
Organism: Triturus cristatus; assembly: GCF_964204655.1. Classification (NCBI taxonomy): domain Eukaryota; kingdom Metazoa; phylum Chordata; class Amphibia; order Caudata; family Salamandridae; genus Triturus; species Triturus cristatus. The sequence continues at coordinate 982,578,122 of NC_140583.1, forward strand.
AGTGAGTTGGTGGCTTTCAATGACTTTGGTGTGAAAGGGGAGAAAAGAGATGGAGTCATAGTTCTTGAGTTCGCTGGGGTCAGTGGATGGTTTCTTGAGAAGGGGTTTGGCTTCTGCATGTTTCCATTCTTCGTGGAAAGTGGACGTGGTGATGGGTGCTTTGAAAATGGCAGTCAGTTCACTGTTGATCTTCTTGCTCCATCAGGTTGAAGATGTGATGGTGACAGGTGTCTGTGGGTGCTCCAGAGTGGCTGTAGTGTTCTATTTGGTGAGCTGGTTCCAGGAGGTGAGTAGATGGTCAGGATTCACATTTGTGGGAAAGAGGCTGTAGAGGTCAGAAGAGGTGTGTTGGGGCTCCAAGTTCTTTTAGATGGTGGAGATCTTGTTGTGGACGAAGTCCAACAGGGTGTCGCAAAGTTTCTGGGAGGAGGTCATGATGTTTTCGGTGCCTGAGTGGTTGGAGAACTCTCTGATGATGATGAAGAGTTCTTTGCTGTGGTTAGAACTGGCATTGATGTGGTTGGTCAGGGCGCTCCTTTTCATCTCTTTCAGGAGTTGGTGGTATTGGTTGAGGGCTGTCTAGAAAGTGGATCTGTCTGTGGGATCCTTGCTGGTGTGCTTTTTTCTTTCTAGTTGCTTGCAGTTGCGTTTTGTGGTTTTTAGTTCCATGGTGTACCAACTGTCCTGTTTGGTGGATCTCTTGAGCTTGGTGGGTTTGATGAGGGTGACTCTGTTGGTGATCCAGGAGGTGTAGTTCTTAACAGCCTGTTCAAGGTTGGTTGCGGTGTCAGGGTGGGAAGTGTTGAGGGCATTGTGGGAATTGCAACAAGGTCGCTAATGTCCATTGCACGGCATTGAAGTTATAGTTCTTCAGTCAATGGCTTTGTGCGTAAATCTTAGCATATACCTTCTAAACCAGTGGCCATGGCCACACTGGCCGTGGCGGGCATTGGGCGTTTTCCTAAAGGGTGGGGCGGTTTTGGACCTGTGGGGGGCAATTTTGTTACTGGGGGGCAGTTTTGCAGCAGTGCTGCAATATTAGCCCCCTGTAACAAAAGCAGGAGCTGTGCTTCTCATTAGCATCGCGCCCCATGCTTCTGAAAGGCTGTTAATTCTCCTGTCTTTTCTTTGCATATCTGGGCCCTCTTCCTCCCTGCCTTTGTTTCCTGATCCAGTATTTGCGTTTCTTCAGCGTGCATGATCTCATGCCGTAGACATACGTTCAGCTGACGTGATACTGCCTGGCAGGTTAGTATGCGTGCACGAGCGGCGAAGCACCGCGCCTGCCTCAGACTGAAGCGTCCTCGAGACACTGCGCGCCGGCAGCTGTCAGATGTTCAGTCAGGCTGATTCCTGCGTCGGCCTCACTCTTCCTCAGTCCCGCTGGGGGTGCCTTCAAGCGGCAATAAACAGATTTTCATAACGCGCCTACTTTAATTCGAGATATATTGGTGTGGCAGAAATGGCGTGTCCTGGTCAGTGTTTCTAATTTTGCCGCCTTGTGAAAAGTTTCTTTTAAGTGGTAGTCACAGTTCTTCTTTGTCAGCCTCATTATCGCGCCACAAGCGCACAATATGTTCACAAATGACATTTCACCGCAGTGTCTGTCACAGGTCACGCAATCACAGGTGATAATTGGAAAATGTTGCCCTTTTCGTTGGTGACAGGAGGGGCTCGTCATTTCGTAGGTATTGATGGGTCTTATGGTGCCTTGGCCGTTGTGATAACGGTTACGTGTTTTGATTATATGAAATAATAGATTAAAAAATAACTTGCCACTGCTACTTGTAATAAGAGGCTGAATCAGGAGTGTGAGATACACTGATGAGGTTCTATTGTTTATGCGTTTTATAAAACATATCAATAACCAATTATTTGCAAGAGGTAGTAGTACATATATTCTTTTGACATCTCAGGAGATGTCAACATACTTGCCATGGTCACGTTTGCAATGTGAGAGGAGAAGCGTTCATTAGGAAGAGTTGTGACATCGGAAGAAAGTGCAGTTTGGGAAGACTTTTTTTCCCATTTTTTTGTGAATGATGTCATTTGGTAGTAGTGGTGACATTCAGCTTGCGCGGTGGCATGGGGGGTGAGTGACACCCCTTGGGTGAGCTGCACATATTTGTGTAAGCAGCGCCATTTGGTGTGAATAGCTTCCTTTGCTGTGAACAGATTCGTTTTTAGTGTGTGTGGTGTCCTAACTCATTTACTTAGAGTTGTGCCATTTTGTGTGATTGCTGTCGTTTGGTGTATGTGCCTATGCGGGGGCCATTTAGTGTGCTTGGTGTCATGATGCATTTGGTGTGAGTGGTTCCATTTGGTGTGAGTGGCGAATTTGATGTACTTTATGTCAGTCAGTTGTGAGCGGGGCCATTTGATGTAAGTGGTGGCATTCTGTGTGAGAGGCACATTTGGCGTGAAAGGTGCCCTTTAGTCTGATTGATGTGATACTGTACCTGTTCGGTGCTGATTCCGCTACTGTCTGAAAGTGCCAGTATTCAGCGACCTGCTGACCATGAGGGGCTTTGTTCAGAGTGAGAGGCTGTATTCAGTCCGGTAACTATTCTGTCAGACTAAAGCCATTGGTGAGAGTGGCTCTGTTTTCTTCGTGAGTCATTCTTTTCAGAGCTTTTGGCTCAATTTACTGTGAGTGTTACCAGTGGCAGCTGGCATGTCCCGAGGGTGGTGAGGCTGGTGAGACATTCAAAACTAAAAATGAAATTAAAAGCACATACCTGCGAGCGACGTTGTCCTTGATGGTCTTCTCTCCTCGAGGCAGGCAGGCAGGCTTCAAACTCCCTAGCCAATCCTGGCGCTGCTCTCACCAGCATGAGCGCGGCGCCAGTATTGGTGGGAGTCAGTGACGGCCCGTGTAGGGCGTTTTACCGGGGCGGTGACGTGGCGCAGAGGAGGGGCAGGGTGGGGGGTTGCAAAATGCGGCAAACGGCCGATTTCAGGTAAACTACGAAAAAAATTAATAAAACGAATTTCGTTGCGCGCGCTGCATCGCATTTGGCAACCCCCCCACCCTGCCCCTCCTCTGCGCCACGTAACCGCCCCGGTAAAACGCCCTACACGGGCCGTCACTGGTGAGAGTGGCCTCTATCAGGGCTCAGAAAAGTACTGGAGCTTTTGCTCCTATAACTCAGCTGTTTTAAGACAGCTGGGTTAGAGAGCTTTAAAGTGTGCATGCGTGGCTGGCCGTGGCAAGTTGGCCGGTCAAAAAGACATGCGCACTTTAAAATGAAAGTGCCCTGCTATCTCTGCTGCTGCTGCCAGTCAGCAGCAGCTCCGGCCCCATACTGACGCTCCGGGCGACAAAAATTGTTATAGTAATGAATTAATTCATTATCTTTTTATTTGTAGTCTCTGGGGGCATTTCATTGGGGCGGCGCTCCTCCGCTCATACGGAGGAGCCGCCCCTGAGTGTTACTGTTTATCATGAGTGTCATTATTCAACTTCAGTGTCTCTAATTAGTAAGAGTGGATTAGGCCTGAGTGAAAATGTAATTATGCTGGAGTAATCTGAGTAATTTCGCTTTACTCTTTTGATGACAAATGACTGAAAAGTTTGCAATTATGCCAGTTCGCATAATTTTGTGTAATCACAGGTAAAAATGCATGCCCAAGAGCATAAGAATAGAGTGTGAGCATCTGCTGCTGTTCCTGTCCTGTTTTTTTTTAGTGCTATTATTTTAGCACAAAATGCATCTTCTGGACCATTCTGGATGCAAAGGTGCATTTTGCACTTGGAAAATAGCGCTTAGTGCAGAGTTGCGCCCCTTGCGTAATTCCACGCACTCGTGCACGATATTGGTGTAATTATGCGTTATTATTGCTACAGCAAATTATGCGAGTTACACCCACCGTTCGAGTGGTTTTCTTCAGTGTGATTAGCTCTGTTGACTGTGAGTGGCTGTATTCAGCATGTGTGACTCTCTGCAGCTTGAGTGCCTGTTTCTAATCACCATAAGTGGCTCTATGCTGCATTTCCATAAGGTGAGTGTGGTAGCACCCCCTAAAAATGGTTGGATATTTCTAGAGTGCTCGTATGCACAGCTCGGTCACATCTAGAAATGGCGAACTGTAAATTGTAACCTGAGGTGAGGAGGAAGACGCGGACTCTTGGAGTCTCCTTAAAGGCATGATGCTGGTTCGGCAGTGGAGCAATGGGAAGGCTTCTCAATATTTTATAATAAATGAAAGTGTGTCAGACTCTCTAAGACCGTATTTAGAGGTGTTACTGATGGGAAAATAACCAAAGAAACGGTATTCACGTTTTTTATGCTAAAGCTAGTGTAGGATGTATCGGCCTTCGCTAAGTATTGAATAACATTCTTTTTGACAGCTTCTTTAGATATGTAAAATTCAATTATTTCAGTGCTTAATTTGAGCCGGTGGTTTCCGGTGCTCTGCCCAGCACTTAATTGTCAATACCAGGACTCATGACAGTCCTCCACATAGCGTCGCTGTTTACAATTTTGTGATGAACACAACAACAGTTTTTAAATGTTTCTGTATACATTAAAATGACTAATATCTGCAACCCAAAGCAAGAAAAATAGCTTGGGTAGCAGGTATTACTCATTTTTTATGTATAGCAATTCTGAATTGTCAGTAGTAGTGCAACAGGTGGTACAAGTTGCTGTGGTCTCCTTACAAGGGCCCTGGCACTTATTTATTTGCAGATTAAGTACTGAAACATGTGTTACTAGATTATGTGGTGTTGCTGACACATAGGGCGAGCATAAAATCCTTTGCACAATGGATACCAGTATTTTATCCTGTGCCTAATGCTCATGTTTATACAGATCTTAAAACCTGACGACATTTACACTCACTTAGAAAAGATACAACACAAGGGATGTCCGTCACTTCCCAATACTGGCCTCTGATGAAGGTGACCAGTCCTTTTTTTTGGGGTGTGGTACCATAATTTGTCCGGCAATCCTTTGTTAAGGTGGCATACTTTCGACCTTCACGAAGCTCCAAAACTTTTCATTTTTGCAAAATCTTGGTACCTTGTAACAATTTTTCACAAAAACTAATTTGAGGCAGGTTTTTCTAACATTTTTAATGCAAGGATTAAATTACACAGAAGTGGTAAATTTGTCATTTTATTCTCCAACAGAACTAATTTTGTTGTGGCCATTTCCTCCTGCTAGTTTTTCCAATTCTTATCAATAGCCACATGTCCACTTCTAAATCCAAGAAATATGTTGGAATTGAGCAGTGGTTCTTTAACCATCCAACTGTTAAGGAACTTTAAATAATGTTTTTTTTAAATAAAGGGACTGAGAAATATACATACTTTGTGTTGAGGAAGCCTTTTCTTTCAAAACGTTGCACGATTGTTAACTAAATATGCAAAGTATATATTTTTTTAAATAAAAAATCCACTCTGTGCAGGTTTTACTGGGAGAACATTGTAGCACAGCCTACATTTCGAAATAGTTTTCATGACACTTTTTTTGTGGAAAACTGCCTTATAAAATGCATTTTGTGGAAACATTTTCGCACAAACAACATTTGGGATAAGTGCATACACTTTGAATGCAATATTATAATTTTGGACACATGATACTGTAGCATGAGTTACCTGTTTGTTCCAATGTACCCGTTTGACAAACATTGAATTATATTGTGTTTGAGATGCCTTTTCCAGAAGAAAATATCCTCATTTTCATGAAGACCTCTTTCTTCCCTCCACAGGCCCATCTTCTAAAATTAACCTTTTACCTTTTGGATATTGTGGAAACAGGAAAGAAATGACCCTGTAGCTGCTTGTCCACAGGTAAGAGCTCAGCTTTCAATGATTCAACACCTCGTTTGGGTAGTAAGCATTATATAAATACATTGCAATATTGTTGTACTCAAATGACTCATCTGCTCATAGTTGCATCGACAAAGATGCTGACGACATGATCAGAAAAAAGTTAATTAAACACTGACACTTGCATGCTGTCACTCAAGGGAAGCCACATTGTCTTGCTCCAGAATACGAGCATGGTTTGAGTTTGTGCTGTAAATGTTTGTGTCCCAAGTTGGGTTATGGTTTCACGTCGATGCACATTGGGAATTGACTTTAAGCTCTACAGGGGTGGCTGTATGACTCAGTGAGTTAAGCACTACCAAGAGGTCACACGTTTAAATCCTCGCAAGGTCAGTGCTGCTTTTAATCCTTCTGGGGTTAATTAACTAATTACCAGTGAATTATGGGATGTGATCAAATGTTATTCTCAGTGGCGTAGATGCAGATTTTGCTACCCGGGGCGGTCCCCTAATTTGCCGCCCATTGGCGGCGGCCAGTGAAGGTAATAGCAGGGGCGGAGGGGAGTCACGCTCGCCGCATCGGCGAAGCAGCGAGAAGTGCCGCTGCCCCCAAAAAAGTGCCGCCCGCCAAGGACCACACCCTTCGTCACCCCCTAGCTACACCACTGGTTATTCCATTACAGTGGAGAGTTATAGCAAACTGAAGTAAGACCTTTAAATAAGTGGAATGGTTTAAAGCACTCCCTGCTCCACGGGATTAGTGGGATAATGTATCCTCAACTGTACATTATAAGGATATTTCAAGACACCGAGGGGTTGTGAGGCCATCTAGAGCCACCAGGCCACTTGCTTTTTGATCTCATATAGCTCAAACGTGGCCTGTAATTTCTTTTTAACGTGCTGTTAGAGGTGATTAAATCCACATAATAACTGGTTCCTCTTAATTTCCACCTTCACAACAGAACTCGTCTGTTGTCCAGCTGCGGGGCTGATTTCTCTAGTTCTGTTTTTTCTTTGAGTTCTGGGGCTTGCACCTTGGATCTTGCCTTTGAAAGTAGGACCACTTGTCTTAGAACAGAAAAGGAGCAACAGGTCAACACATATTTGCCAGCTTCTGAGCTGTATTTCCCAATGTCCATTGCTGTTATTTTCTATGACAACCTAACTCAGCCTTATCACCCATGTGGTGTGGAACAGGCACCACCCACAGGCTATGTGAGGGCCTGGGGATGATGCTGAAAACATGGCATCCAGAAAATACTTGAAGGCAGAGGTTGTCATGGCTGCTGCCATTGTGGAGTCTGAGTGAGCAGTGGAAGAAGGCCTGGCATTTGGAGCATGTGCTAGTAGCTAGTGTGATCACCTTAGAACTCTGCGCTGCATATGTGGCTAAGTCCTCAAAATAGTATTACATTGAGGCATGCAGAGCCAGCCTTTCACTGCCTATAAAATTGTAATTAATTTGTTTGTTGACTGACACTTCAGAAAGTGTCAGTGGTTCTCTCTTTTCACGTGTGGGGTCGCAAAAGGTGAGATTGGAAGCGGTGACAGTGAAAAGATGCATGGTATTAAAAGGTCAAATTACATCTCTAGTTACTTGTAATAGCATATTACATGCAACTATTGGCATTATTTTCTTAACACGGGAGCATTCTGACGACAGAACACACCTGTAATAAGAAATTAAAGGCGAGGGGTGTATACAGTTAATACAGTTTTCTTCTAATTTTAAAGATATTGCAAGTCACCGTTGAATGCCATGACCATATAACTTTGCATAAATATTGAGTCCCTTCCTAAACTTGGGTATTAGATTGGGGAGACTGTTGATGCTCAGACAATGCTCTGTTTGGATTGTGTGAACTGCAGTGATTGGAGTTACCATTCAAGGTGTCTGACATTACTCAAACTCCTTGTTACTTGAGCGGCTCCCTTGATACTTGGTATAGGTGTTCGACTTACATTTTGGGCCCTTAATGCAATGTTTGGGCCTTTAATCCAGTTTTTTTTCTTTAACCTAGCCAACGTATCCTTTTGTGTCTTTGACAAACGATGGTTCATCAATAGCCAACCAGTTGTCTCACCAGTGTCTTTACATGGGCATTCAGCCTGTGAAATGTTTTATCACGTGTCACACCTCTAATCTTTGAGCCCCTGAACACGTACTTCACTAAAGGTACTCTACGTTCCTGAAATTGCATGCGCTGCATGTTTCATATCACCACTGCAGCAAGGTCATTTACCCTATGCATTGGCATGGTACTTCCAGGGCAATGCAGCCTTTACAGGCCCAGGTTTCTTAATTTAATTCTAGACATGCTGTAGTGGTGAGCATGTTTGTAAGGGTGTGTGCAACCTAAGAGATAAAATCATGTAAGCAATGAAAATAGAATGATATATTCAGGATCACTCAGTTTGGTTAAATGCAGCTGCCGGATTTAGAATTCATGCTTCCACAGCCATCAGCATAACCAGAAGAGCACTTCCTCTCCTTTAACCCCTTCCCCGCTCATGACGGAACCACTCCGTCATGAGCCACGGTTGCGCTGTGCTCATGACGGAGTGGTTCCGTCATGCTGTGGCCGTTGGCGGCCGCTCCGCCCACACGGCGCTAATTCCCCGCCTGTGCGGGCGATTAGCGCAGTGGGCGGAGACGTGACGGAACCACTCCGTCATGAGCACAGCTCAATCGTGGCTCGTGACGGAGTGGTTCCGTCACGAGCACAGCGCCACCGCGCTGCCCCCAACCCCCCCCCCCCCAGCGCCGCGGCGGAATTCCTGCCGCGGCGAAGGGGTTAAAAAGATGAATGTACCTAGATAGAGAACACGAGTACTTAACAATCTTGAATCAGAGTAATTTGCATACCTTCTTCCAATATGCTCTATTTGTAAACTACGTTGACTTTTCTCCAAAAACGAAGTTAGCAATTTTATTGAGTATTATGTTGGAATGTTGAGGTTGTGGCAGTCAATGCTAGAATGCTTACATTAACTAGTCTTTGTTTCCTGTGTTCAAAGTTAAGTGATAATTTGAATCAGAGAAATTAAGCAAGTGGGGACAGATGCATTGTTTGTTTTCCTGCAGCACACCACTCTGGGGAGACAGATTCTTGGAGTCTTACTGTCTAAGTGATATGTAGCATTAACAGCTGTTAATTGCCCTTTCTGCACCCATGCCACCAGTTTGGCCAAAATTGGTTAATCAGTGGTAAGTCACCAGAGAGCAATAATACATAAATAATTATCGTGTCCTAGGGCTAGGACAGACAAAGAGGAGTAATCATATTATGAGTGCAAATTTAGAGGTGGAACCCAAATTCAGTTTTGGCAGAAAAGGGACAGTTTGGCTGTTTTATTTACAGCCGTGGTTAATTTGTAAAAGAAAATAAGTGTTTAGGCTCTCATCAGGAGGTGGCTTGCACCAGACCATTTCTCCTGTTAGCGCTGCCTAAAACAGAACCAACTACTAAGCATGAAAGTGGGGAGAAGATGTGGCATAATGGCCAGAGCTGCAGAGTTGAGGAACCAAGGGGCTCATTACGATGGCGTGAACCGGGACCGACTGCCATGCATGCAGAGGTCCGCAATACCCTATTATGATGGGACCGCTACCGCGGCGGTCTTGTTCCGCACCGTTAACATTGCGGCGGTGACTGCTGACAGAAGTACCGCCGCGATACCAAAAAGTGTATGTTGTGCATTTCACTGCACTACGTGGTAGACACTGCACTGTGCCTGCCACTTGGTGCTGTGAAATATTTGGGGGTACCATGGGTACCCCCCAGTACACCCTCACTTCCCCCCACCACAAGGGGGGCCCGCAACGGGCCCCCAAGACAAAACTCAGCCTGCCTTTCAACGGCGGTTGCACCGCCGCAGAAAGGCTGGCTGGAGACCGCATCATAATTTGGTGGACAGTGCTTGATAGGCACCACCACCATTTTGTGGATGCAGACCGTTCCCCGGGCAATCGTAACGATTGCCTTGGGTAGTTCCGCGGCGGACAGGCTTTGCCGCGGTTGAAGTCTGAATACCACCGCCATCATAAAATGGTGGTGGGAGAATCGTGGTCCGCAGGACCGGCGCACCTCACCACCAGCCCGGCGGTGGCGGTCCTTTCGCCATCATAATGAGCCCCCAAGTTTGAGTCTCGGCGTCGGCTCAGCATCCTGTGATTCTGGGCAAATCACTTAATCTCCCCGTGCCTACCGTAAATGAATGTGTCCTTAATTGGTGCTCATGAAAGGCACCGGTGTCAGGAGCGGTCTGTGCAGGTAAGAGCGGTGGGGCGGTGTGAGCAGGGGAGTAGTCGACTACGATGAGGGAAATTTAAATAAACATTTCATATTCCCGTCTCGGCGTCTGTCGACTCCCCCCATGAGGAGGGGAGTTGACAGACTACGATGAGGGAAAATTAAATAAACATTTAGTTTTGCATCGTCGGTGTCCGTCAACTCCCCCCACCCCACCCCACCCCACTGCTCTTACCTGCATGAGCCGTTCCTGACCGGTGATGATGATTAAGTGCCCGTGCTGAGCGCCCGAAATCACCGGCTCAAATTAAGCACTGATTTACAGCCAACGTGTATCAATCATCACCTCAAATTGCAGTAATCTAGCCTCTTTTAAACTTCATTTTAGGCGATTATGTCGACATCAGTAAATTGCTTTGATGACTGTCCCTGGGTTTTCAAATTCTGTGAGAACATGGTGTGTGAAATCTGTTCCCATGGCTTTCAAGACATCTGTTTCAACGAAAGTGCATGATTCATCCGTGTGTTAGAGCATCTAGGGTAAAGCGTTCAGCAGCCATCTGTGGCCACGCATGAATTCAGCCACCTAATTCTGCAACCGAACTTTCCTTTTTTTTCTATCTTGCTGGCGGCAGCAGTAGCAGAATGTCAGATTATGTGATCTCATTTGAGACAAACGGATAACAATTTAGCGACCTCGGACTTTGTTTTTTTTGAGCATCATTCACAAATTCATCATCCCACATCCATTAGCCATTGGGTGATTGTAACTGTTATTTATGATGCATGGGGTTTATTTTAACTCTCCACTGACGGGTACACACAGGAAAACTGCACTTTTCTTACCATGTAATGTTAAAGATGTCTCTTGAGCAAATCCCCATAAAAAGTACAAAATGCTTCCTCACATCGTTGGTCTTCGGAGGCCACTGTGTCAGCCCCACTTGGACCATCAGCAGGCTTCCATAGGGCAGTTCCCATTCTGGGAAATAAAAACAAGCCCAATTTCTTGTCAACAAACGCCCCATGAATGTTTGATCATGTAAAAATATATTCCATATGAAGTAATGCGGTGTTTTTTGTAGTTGAGCCTTCTCCACTCCCAGGGGCAGTCAATCGGCACTGTATGCTCCAGTGGGACATAGGGAGAAAGAAGTAGCCATTCTCCACTGCCTCAAACGTTCAACCTATGCAAACAACTCCCGGGTCCAGGACACCACGGACTGCACACTCTGCCAGTGCACTGTGCACACTGCAGCTGTCTTATAAAATACTCTCACACTACCCTATCCCCATACTCTCCTAGTTTGACAAAAACTATCACAAATTGGCTCTGTTCCCAGCGACATCCTTTGTCCCCCAATAACAGATAGATCTTACCTGGTGCTAACTCTCTGGCTTTTCAAGATGTCCTCGTGGGAGGCCTCTCATTCATTATCTGAAATGGCTTCCAGTACACCCACTTGGTTCTTGATATATGGCAGTAGTAAGATAAGCTGGCCACGTCGCCAATCAGAAATCTTCCAGTATTACTATGTAGACTGTAACATTTCTGCAGCTTTGAGTAGTAGATGAAATGGCATACTGTGATAAGATCAGTCTTACGCAATGTGGGTTATGTGGCCTCCAGAGAACAGTCTGGTGTGGTGTACTTTTATCGGTTGCGCTCATCAACTAACACTGTGACTTTGGTATACAAACCTAGATGCTGCTGTGATAAGGGTATAGGCATGGTTGGTTCAGGCCTACTGCAACCCATGCTCTGGAATTCTGATATTTTATGAAATATGTACTTCACAACAATAAACATATTCATATCAAAACAATATTACTGAATTGTACACAATGTTATTTATTTATTAATAATAACTTTGGCACCATTTGATGAATCATGATGAAACTTTCTAAAAAAAACGTCTTATCCACATCAACTCCTTCCTGAAAAGTTTTGGGGTGGTCCATCAAGCGGGGCTGAGAAAACATGTTTTTCCTCTGGGCTTTTCAATAGAAAAATTATACACAGTTACAGCCAAAGCGGCTGAACAGAATGACACCAGATTTGGCAGAAAGTAAGCACTGGTCACGAAGGCGTGCTTTTTGTAATTTGGTGTATACTATTCAGTAGTTTTTGAGAACTTAAGGTTAAAAATATATGTATATATAAAGATGGCCCGGCACCCGGCAAACTTGCTCCTTAGGGGTTGGAGCGTATGCGGGGACCCAAGGAGCATTAAGGATTGTAGTTTGGCACACAGCGCTTCGCCTTGCAAGAGGCCCGTCCACATGGATTCATTTCTATTTCCCCACACAACACCGTCCCAATAGTGAAGCATCTTGGGAGTTGGAGTGCCTACAGCGCTGCTTAAGGTGTGTGGATGATTGTGGGATGGTGCATGTTCTCACCAATGAGAGGACTGCAAGACTAATGTAAGCGAGGGTGAGACTGTGTTCCTTCTCAACAGCGGCATCTGAAGAAGGCCCTACCGGCCGAAATGCATCATGCTTACCTGTTGCTCCAATAAAGTCTCCAAACTGGATTCCCCATGTGGCCTCTTCCTTTCTCTCCGAGGGAGGTTCCTGCTATATATAAAGATGTATCCACTGCAGAGGATCCGTGGATCTGATTGTATTGTGATTGGTTGACCGTAATTAATGTGGTCTATCAGCGGATCTGTGATGCCAACAGTGCATTGTTATTAGTTGGCCACAATCAGAAAAAAAAGTTGCAGTCGCCATCTTAGGGCTGGGTCCCCGAGTTCTAGAATATAAAATGAAATGATGCAAGTGGGCAGGGTATGGCTACCCTGACCCCAGAGCCTTGTGTGTGTGGTAGGGCGGGAGGGAGTCCCTGGAGAACGGTCCTTGGGGGTCAAATAAAAAAAGCAATTAAGACTCACCACGGTGTTGAGCGGGCCCCCCAGCAGTCTTTACCACAAACATTTTTATAAACAGGGGGTTTGGCACCTCCAAGCGAGGCCCTGCATGTAACCGCACACCATGTATGGCTAAAAGACATGAACAGCAGGGTTTGGGTCCCCACTGGGAGCTAAATGCAGAGCCTGACCCGGGCCAGATCCCGCACCCAACCGCATGAAGCACACTATGATGAGCATTTTACTTCATATTAAAAACATAGACATTTTCTAAAAAAACAAAAACAAAGGTTAAAGGGATGTTCTTGGAATCATAATAATCTTTTACTTTACAAAAAAAAAATTACAAATCCAGCGAACAAAACACTGAAGTTCACCAGATATAGTTATCTGAAGTAACTAGAACACGTGCCCTAAAGTAATTATAACTCACACCCTTTCCATTGCCTGGTAATTTCCTCACATATTACATCACTCATGACATGTTCTATGACATTATTGATAGTATCACCGCAAATTCTGAAATGACATCATTGTTGACAACGCTTTGCATAGCAGGCCAAAAATTATATATTTACTTAAGGACACAAGTTATAGTTACTTGAGATAACTATAACTGATGAATAGTGAACTATAACTCTGTTCTTAGTTTATATAATGTGCCTACTCATTATTGAACTATCCAGAATAAACAATTAGCCGAAAGGGCCTTGGCACCCCTACAGCTACTTGTATTCTATGGTTTAGAAACAATAGATTTGAATTGAAATCATTAGCTTTCATGAAACCTTTTTCATTATTGAAAATAATCAAGAAAACAGAGGATTCGTTTAATACAAAATAGCATAAATATATTCAAGCTGGCTTGATTACCATGTTGCAATGAATAATAACATGAATACATGTGTATTTTATATTTCAAATTTTATGTGTGGTAACCAGCAAAAATAATTCACAGAGGATATACCTAAACAGTAAAAGGATGATAATTATAAAACTATCACAGACCTAAACAAATGTTGGAAACCTGCATGTGCATCGGAGGCAAAGTTTTAAACTGGGTTGTCTCTTCCATGCCTAATCGAAATTAACTGGTCTGGATTGAAAATCATGCACTCAAATTTCCTCTAGGATCTGCAGGCTACCACAAGCCTCAATATTAGCTCCAGTGCTGACCAGTCTTTAAATTATTTAGTCCAAACAGTGGTTCAAGACCTAATTATCTTGCACAATACAACAATTACAAAAAATCACACATTATAATCAAATAATATATTAATAATCGTTTGAAAAATTAGGATAAAGAAAAAGAAAACAGAAAGCGAACAAGACCCTTATGTATATAATTATCAAAAGTACAAATTAATTACAATAAATTAAAAAAAATTAAAAGACAGTGGAGCTCTATACAATGTGTTGGTATACAGGAATAGTGAATGTTTACAGACCAAAAGCAGTGGCAGACAAAAATACATCACAAAAACATGTGTCCTCAATTAATTGATCTGGGAATTATTGCACCACAGACGTAGCACACCATACAATTCTTCTCCTCATGGAATAACTATACCATGTTAAGACACTGTTTATTTCTAGTAAGTGTCTTTTAAATCAGGAGCAATGTTACCTTATTTTATGGAGACCTGGCAGTTTGTAACTGCTGATTTTCTTTATATTGCAGTATGTGTCTATATACTTTCTATCTGGACGTTCTTTACCAATTTTTTCGTGAAACAAAGTCGGAGATCCTCTACAAATTAGGTACATATCTTTACTTAAATAAATTAATCTGTCTTCGTCACTTGGGTGGTGAATTGGTGACATCACTTCTCACTTGGGATGTTTTTAATGTGCTTTTTATTCGAAATCAGGTACACATTGTTTTTATAAACAAAATTATTTGTTTATGGCACTTGGGTGTTGAATTCTTAAACATCACCTTTCTTTGGGATGTGTCTAATGTTTTCTTCTTTTTCTTTTCTTTTCTTTTCTTTTCTTTTCTTTTCTTTTCTCTCTCTTGTCTTAATGAAGGAAGCTTACTGTTAATTTGTGACCCTTGGATATATACATTTATAGGTTTTTTCTTTGTACAGAATTTGGACGCTCTGTCAATTTCTCTTTGTCCTGAGGATGACCGCATATTAATAAAGTGGTTGAAACGCCGTCGACTTATTTGTGGCCTGTGAATTAATTGAGGACACATTATTTGGTTTTATGTTGTTCCTTGGTTTTGTGACTTATTTTTGTCTGCCACTGCTTTTGGTCTGTAAACATTCACTATTCCTCTGTACCAACGCATTGTATAGAGCTCCACTGTCTTTTAAATTTTTTAAATTTATTGTAATTAATTTGTACTTTTGATACTTATATACATAAAGGTCTTGTTCGCTTTCTGTTTTCTTTTTCTTTATCCAAATTTTTCTGACGATTATTAATATGTTATTTGATTATAATGTGTAATTTTTTGTAATTGTTGTATTGTGCAAGATAATTAGTTCTTGAACCACTGTTTGGACTAAATATTGATTGCCCCTAGTTCAGGAGCTTTTGGGCCGCCCTTGTGGTTGGTAATAATAATACAGTCTTTACATTAGCCACTGATATTCTTGGTGTAAGAGTAAGGTGAAGCAATCCATATTTACGCTGATATTACCCATATGTACTTAAAGATAAGTTATCTGTAGGATGTAATATAACAAATACAAAAATGAATGGCTGAGAATCTCGTGACGTTGAACATTAAGCTGTGTTTAATCAAATTCCATCCATATGCAAAAATCCCTGGCACCTGACTGGCAGATTTCAAATGTGATGAGTTCTTGCCAATTTCCTAAAATGTAGCGAAATCACTAGAAATGAGAATAGAATCCAACCTCTCCATGCATCATCACATTGAACAATCTACCTTCAAAACTTGAACTTCTTTATTAAAAAAACTTAAGCCCTTTCTTCATCCTTACACATTAAGACTGGTAATACAATCTTTGGTTCTCAGAAGAGTGATTATTGCAATTTGTTACTCACTGGTACCACCTCTGACCAAGGCCCTATTAGGGCATTATTCACTCTGCCGTCAGAGTCATCTCCAATGCCAGGAAATGTTATCATATTATATTTCAGTATTCAAAAAAACTCAACCGGCTTTCTCTTGAGGACAGGCTCAATTTAAAGATAGCTTGCTGTAATTACAGTATCCTGCATTTACCATCAATAGATCTGGAGTCAAAGTAGTCTTCGAACCTCCCAGAACAATAGCTTAAAAGACAAAAAGATTCAACATATGGAAAGCCTACCCCCAAGCCTTTTCGGGATCTGCAGCAATTATTTGGAACTCAATTCCACTGGGCATGTGATTGGCAGAGCCCTAATGTCCATTAGAAAAACAGGAAAACATTTATTTTGAACGTCAACTATACTAAATATTAGACTCTCCAGGCTGAGTACTTTGCTATTGTACTGGTATGCTCCTGTCCTTTGCCCAAGCATCTCACTAACCCACCCTCACTTTTCCCCAAGGGCACTTTCTATTCTGGCAATAAATGAATAAATAGTGGAGGCATTTCATCTTCTCGGTTGAGCATTTTAGGTCATTATTACTACTGCCCTTAGAGCCTTGACGATTGGTACTGGTAGATCTGCTATGTGAGAGTTAATAACAAATCTACCTCTGCTGTCCTTCTCTTTGGATTGTGAGTTCTGTGTAGCACTTAGTTTTCCCATTATGTCACCTCAAAATGGATTTTCATTTAAAGAAAGACTGACAATCTACTGAAAAAGGGACAGATGAAAAGAATTAAAGGAAGTATAATATAAAAGTGAAGGAATATTTTATACACCTTTCAAAAACTAACAGGCCTTAAGGAATTGTATCCCGGGTATTTTGAATTGCCTCTTATACCTATAGATGTTCACACAATTATTCGTGAAATTGTGATGAAAAATGCACAGTTATGGTATCCTTTTTCAAATTTCTCTACTGGAGTGTGAACTCATTAAATTCCCTGTTGAACAGCAGGCTTGCTTGGCACACAGTAAAGTTATTGAACTATTTTATGAACCTATTGCTTTTAGCCAATTTAGGTGCACATTATGGCCTAAAGTTAGACTTCTTCAGCCGCCACCGTTTACAGCTCTCTTCATGTTACCCCCTTTCGTTGAAAGTTTAACAGCTGCAACTGACCATAGCGCTATTTTAGGAGCATTCTCCTGTCGTATCGTCATACAGAAACCACGCGGAGACAGGTAGGGCAGCTTATCTACTTTATTGCTCTTCTTCTCTGTGCCCACATGCACGTCTGTTCCCTTGCCCTCATAGTCTTAAAGTGCCCTCCCCACTCCCTGACCGGAAGGGGTGTCCGGTTGCTGTCCCTTCAACCTCTGCCATGTGGCCCGTTTGAAGGGCATTTGTCCCCCAAGCACCTTCAACCCTCACTGAGCAGCTGTTCATAACAGCTGCGCTAGACTTGACAGCCTTAGGGTGGTCTTCCACCAAACCCTTTGCCTTCCTCTTCCATTTTTACTGACCTCATTTTTGCTGGCCATAGGAGGCTGTGCACTTTACCACTGCTAACCAGTACTAAAGTGCTTATGCTCTCTGCTTAAACCACTGCAACATTGGCTTATACCCCATTGGTATATTTAATTTACTTGTAAGTCTCTATGAAAGTGACACTACCTGTGCCCAGGGCTGGAAATTAAATACTACTAGTGGGCCTGCAGCACTGATTGTGACACCCATTTCAGTAGCACTTTAAACATGTATCAGGCCTGCCTTCGCAGCCTGTGTATGTGCAATTTTAAACTGGCATGTCAACCGGCCAAAATAAACCTTTTGCCAGGCCAAACCTTTCTTTTTCATACATATAAGTCACCTCTAGGATAGGTCCTGAACAACCCAGAGGGCAGGGTGCATTGTATTTGAAAGGTTGGATGGTTTATTTTAAGTTTTGCATGTCCTGATAGTGAAAAACTGCTACATTTGTTTTTTGCTACTGCAGGGCCTAGCTCTCCCATTGGATAACATCTGTACTTGCCTTATTACATTTTCTAAGTGTAAATTCCAAATGGGAAGAGATAACAGTCCATGTTTGGTGTCTCTGGAATCACAATTTAAAATTCTAACTTATGATGGAGTCGTATTTTAAATTGTAAATTCTTAAAATGTGACCTTTAGAAAGCTAGCCTTTTTTTGTCTTAGCCATTTAGTGCCTGCAACCTGTCTCTGCTTCACATGACGAAGTGTAGCTGACAGTTGGACTCTGTGTATTCCTCCTAGACAGCCAAACACACAAAGGGGAGCTTAGGTGTGGCTGGATGTGCCATCTGTGGCAGGATGGGTGGGAGAAGCTGGGCCCAGACCCCCTTACACTTGAATAGTCTGTGTCCTGTCGACACATAAAGAGCTGCATAACCCCTGTATTTAGTCTGAAGCTAGGGTCAGGAAACAGGGCATCTGTGACCTTCAAAGGCCGGCCTCTAGAAGCTACCCACTTCAAAGTCACAACTGGGTTTAAAAGAAGGACTTCAGACGCCATCTCTCCTTACACTTCTGGACCTGTGGATACCCTGCCAGGAAGAAGGACTACTGTGCTGCTACAAGGACTGCGACTCTGCTAGATTGCTGCTCTAAAGGGACTTTTGCCCTGCTATGATGACCTTCTGCCTGCTGCTCTCATGCCTGGGGGAGAAGAACTCTACCTACAACTTCTACTTGAATCCAGGACTCCAGAGTGACTCCAAGGGTTAGTCTGCTGGCCTCCTGATATGAGCCTCAGTTATATAAAAAAGCACCTGAACCAGTCTCAGCTGCAGCGAGTTCCTAACCCTCAAGTGGTGCCCCTTAGGTCCTATCCCTTGGTGTGGCTCAGCGAGGTTAAATCAAGCTTTTGGGTTCTTCACAAATAGGCCAATTCACACCAAGACTGCGCACTCACATCAGAAACCAGTAGAGCCGCTGATAGCCCATCTCTTTACACTGCAGCATTGACCACTCGTCTGGGACCGCCAGCATGAAGCTCTAGCCCACCCATATGCAACACCCGGCCTGCTCTTTGCTCCATGTCGACACCTCCTGCAATGCTCTCCTTGCAGCCCTCTTCAAGGCGAACGGAACTCTTGGCACAAAACTTGAGATTGTAACCCTTCGGTGGGACTGATTTGGGACTTTATCCGACCTACGCTACATTGCGGTCGGCCTGAACGTTTGACTTTAACCCGGTCCAGCACGACCAGCTAGCGGCAATTGATGCTTTGTGCTTTTAGATGCCATTATGCACTTTATTCTTTAAAAATTCATAACTCCAGTTCTACTGATTGAATATTTTCTCATTTTGGTCTTATTTTATTTGCCAAGTGTTGCTCTATTTTTCTAACCTTATGTGGTACCTTTTTGTGGGGTGTTTTTAAGTTTTTTACTGTTTGAAGTGTTGCACAAATACTTTACACATTGCCCTTAAGTTAAGCCTGACTGCTCTGTGCCAAGCTACCAGGGGTTGAACACAGCTTAGTTTGAGGTCTGCTGTTGTCTTACTCTGACAAAGATGGTGGTTGCTACTTGATTAGGGCTCACACCCCAGTCAACCAGTAACCAAATGGTAACCAGTACTTAGCAGTACTATAATACAAATAATGGGGCCCTTGGCATGTCACCCCTTGGGAGGTATTGTTGAATGGGTGGTGGACTCAATACGATCAGCACATCCTGGGTTCATAGACATAAGGAAGGACACCTGGGTAGGTTCTATATGCCCCAAGTAAAATGAATGTGTTTACGAGATGTAGATTTAGGCAGCCGCGGTCGGTAGTAGGAGTAACTGCAGGGCGATGGCTTGGGGAGGGGCAGGGTGGGGGGTAGTAAACTATGGATTATGGAGGTTTACAGGTAAGTTAACATATAAATTAATAAAACGAATTTCGTTGCGTGCACAGTATCGCATTTGGGGATGCAGTGCACGCAACGAAATTTGTTGTATTAATTTATATGTTAACATACCTGTAAACCTCCATAATCCATAGTTTACTGCCCCCCACCCTGCCCCTCCCCCTCCCCACGTCACCGCCCTGCTGTTACTCCTACTACCGACCGCGGCTGGATTTAGGCAAGATAAGGATGGGTGTTCGGGAGCACTCTGACAAAGTCACTGTAGCAACTCAAATGGCTGATAGCATGAGCAAATGTATTAGGTGTAGTGAAGGAAAAGGAATTAAAAAATGTGCCCCCCAAGGTCAGCAGAGACCTTGTCTGACTTGCATAACGCCTGCCACTGTTTTGGGACACCAAACACATGTGCAAACAAAATTGAGTCTGCCAGGCAGTCAGTAAGACATGCACACAGACCTCACACTCAACCACACATACATACATGAGCCATTCATTCTGCATGCATATCCCACACATATGGAGGTAAAGTACCCACGTTTGGAAAAAGGGGCAGACCTTTTGCAAAGGGGAGGCCAGTCGATATTTCCCCTGAAGAACAAAGAAATAAAGTCCTGTCTGGTCCTTGACTAATCACACAGCTACCAATGTCAGTCACAGAAAACCAGTGTACAGAGGACAGAAGCCAGTTTCTGAAAAGAAGAGTACACGTGGGTGCACTTTGGGACCCTTAGGGTACCAGTCTATTGTCTCAGATTAATATAGAGTGAGAACCCTGAGTGACATGGCATAATTGTCAGGCTCACTGAGGGAAAACAATGTAAACCCCTGAGGAATGACACCGGGCTATACCCAAAGACTCTCCAGAGCCTTGTTAAAAATATCTCCTTAGACAAGCTCACCTCGACCTAGGCCTACAATCATATCACACATTAGTTTTGATAAACAGACCCAGAAAGATTCTAAACCCTCTTTTAATTTTTACTTAATTGATTAAGTTATTTATACAGACGGCACCTACCTGCTTAACAACCTGCACAAGTTACCAAAGGAAAGAGGGCTGTTTATCTGAGCACTGGGATATGATATGTATAAAAAAAAGCAACGGATAAGAACAAAGCAGACAGTAATGTATCTTCGTCAGAGTGGGAAGAAGAGGAGGCGGCCAGAGACGTTGCAGGAGTTATTTCCTGGCAGTCAAAACTGGGGTCCACAACCTGTTTCAGAAAAGAGGGAAGTCCCTGCTGAATTTCAAAAGATGGGGTCAAGACAGGAAAAAGTCAGTATTTTTCTTTTTCTTTTTTTTTAGGAGTCCCTGGTGCCATTAGTTTTGTGCATTTGGTGATGCATACCTGTACAAGTGTTTTGGGCAAATAATTGGGCTTGTAGGTGCCGGTAGTCTTGTAGATTGGGCATGGTGACTTGAATTTGAGAGCCAGTGACGCTTGTTGTGAGACGGCAGTGTGGTGGTGTTCACACTGATTGGTGATCATTGAACCAGCCTCAAGGAAGCTGCCTTGTTTAGGGCGAAGGATGGCAGCATGGCAGATGGAAACCTTTGCAGCAACTCCGCTTTCTTCGGCATGTAAACGAAGATCCGGGCCCTTGAATATGAGTCAAGGGTACAATATTTTACGTACTTTCTTTCCATAGCAGATAACTCATTATAGCAATGACCTTACTTGTAATTCAGATATAGTGGCCATTAAGCATGACGTTTGGTTCCTGCATCCAGTTTGCATTCAACGATACCTCCCAAGGGGTGACATGGTAATGCATTAAGACTGCACATTATCCACCACTCTGTCTGGCCGCGCTTATCCGCTACTTGGATCCTCCCCCACCTCCCCAGGGCATCTGCATGGATTATGACTTCAGTCCAAAAATCTGCGAAGAGACGCTTGGCAGGCTGCGTTGTAAATGGTTGGATTTGTGTGGGATTTAACGTGTTTGTAAACAGATACAGTTCATCATCGCCTCTTGTGCGCTGGGACTAGAGGATTGGGAGTAGCGGTGCTCGCATTTACCGTACAATGGAGAGGCTACAAATAGAGCCCGAGCTCTCGCTGGACTCCAAGGACAAGTAGTCCTTGAAACAGGTTCGATGGCGGCTAATGGACAGCACTGCACACATCTGATGACACTGAGCACGATTTGGTTGAACATGCATATGAGGAGGGAATTTTACTTGGTCAATTCTGATAGTGTATAATTGAAAAAAGAGAATTTCACTTGTTGCTGTATCTTTTGGGATGGAATAGCCTGGAAGGAATCAGAAAGCTTACCCAAAACCATGTTGACGATTCATAAAGAAATGTATCACTGAGATAACGCATCTTACTTGTATGCAATATAAATTTGACTGGAATTGAAGACCCCCTTTCTTTGCTAAACGTTAAAAAAAAGCAACTCTATGGACTTAAGAGATTGAAGGCATTTGCATTGGGCGCGAGGGAGCAGATGTTTGGGTGAGAACTCTGGACTACCTGGCAAGGTGCCGTCAGTTTATACCTAGCCAAGAGTTGCAATTCCAATTTACGTTCCGGTGCCCTTTCTTTAAAACTGTGAAGCATCTTTAGTTAAAACCTTCACTAAAGGTGTTATACATCATCTGAGAATATTTTGTGGCAACAGGGTCTGGTGGTTTAGTGGACTAATGCTCCACCGCAGGGGCCTGTGTTCAACCTCATGGTCACAGGTTCAAGTCCCAGTGGGTCTCATCCTTTCTGAGGTCGATAAACTGAGTACCATTGAGTTGGCTAACAATAAACATCTGTTTAATTAGCGCCAAGATGCCCCTTTTTCAGTGAACATGCGCTTTACAAAATACACATTATGTTGTGGCAACCACATTGGTTACCAGCATCAGGTGAGCGCATCTACTAAATATATCTATTCAGCCGCATTAATCAGAAATAAATTACTGAAGTCATCAAGATGGCCTTTGGTTGAGATTTGAATGCAGCTGTCTGTTGGGCAGTTGCAGTGTATTTATTTCTAACACCTAAGAGTGATATTAGAATCATTTCTGCTGGGCGTGTTCATATAATTATGGGCTACATTCTAAATTAATGTAACAATTTAAAATCCTCATTAAATTGTATTTTTCAATCTGAGATGTATGCCTTGAGTTCTATTAATGACTATAATATGTTTGTGATGTATGTGATAGCGCAATGCTTGATTATGACTTCGAGTGAATCGTTGAAAATGTAAAGGATTGAGAAGGGGCTAAAGTTAGTGTTTAGGATTGAGGTTTGTGTAGTTCGAATAGACAAGGGCTAGGATTACTACTTTAGCAGGGTGGATATTTGTTGGTAGTTTCATGTATGTGCTGTTTTCCATACTTTAAATGGGATTTACAACACACAGAGGAGATGTCACTAGGCAAAAAACTGCTTATTTTCGAAGTGGAATTTAAGCTTTTAGATTATGTTGACTAAAAGGGTGCCAATCTCCCACTCGCCACAGGACCAACACATTAATTGTGCATGTGCTCCTTTGGTTTCAAAGTTGTCACACGGTAATTCTATGAAGAGAAAACTGGAATGCTAAATCAGTGGGTTAATGCAGTTGCTACATTGATTTGGTTTTGAAATGAGGATTAGGTTGTAATCCATCCACAGTGAGTTTACTGTTCAAAGTAAATTTGATGACTCTGAAAACCACTGTGTGATATATTAGGAAAGCACATATATTGACTATTTTCAATTAAGATCGATCGGTAGAAAGCGAAGTCCATTGCAAAAAAAATATTATTTTGTTTGAACAATTAACGTAGCAGAGACATCTTGTGTTCCAGAAGTACCACTCGGCTGGTGGCACCTTATCCAAGCTGCGTATAACTATATACGATAGACACAGGAGGAGGTGCTGCAACAACTGTCTTGTTTGTGGAAGATTGCTGCCTCTGGAAGGATAAGATGGACTGGGCATGTCAGGAAAACTGCTTGACTTCTAGTGAAATCAAAAGTCCACCTGCACTAAGGAGCCCAGTAGTAGACACTGTACGCCTACAATAGGTCTCTGTTGAGTTCAGCACCATAATTAACTGCATCACTTCCGGCCCAGAGCAAGAGTCACCAACGACAGCAGTTTGGTGATCAGCGTTCCTCCTGACCCTGAGTGGAGTGCAGGAAAGCCTGCCCGTGCCGTGCGGCTGTATTCAGAGGCTTTGAGAATTACTTGAGGCTCATCCCTTGGCCCTTGAGAGAGAGAGATAGCTGGAAGTGATTGTTCTGAATCCGGAAACAATGAATGCCTCCTTCTACCTAGCACAATTTAGAGATATTCAGATTTGAACACCAGACCCATTGTGTATCCTTGTGTTTTCTGTACCAGCAACCACAGTCAGTGCCCCCCTTAATCTGAGCTTTCAACCATGACTGCCAGTTTTCAAGATATAAGGGTGTGCATCATCCTCTGTCCTGAAGGGTGCTGACGTGTGCATCGACTGTAGTCTTCGTACCATTTGCCGTTGGCCTAGTGGATTCCAAGGGACTGTACCAAGTCATGAACCGCGGACCACTGGGCATTGCCTTGAAAACCTTTGAAGTGACCTTTGCTATTTACTCGTCTAGGTGGGTACTTCATAACTTTTTGGAAGTCATCTTTTTAAACTTGAAAGGTTTTTTGGCAGGTGCAATGAAACTCATTAAACATCCCAGAACCAGCAACAGAAACTCCTGATCTCTGAGTAAAAAAAAATGACACATTTTGAATTTGAAGTGCACCAACTCTAGCTCATAAACTATAACTGTAGCAAATGCAGGACTATCAATCAATCAGGAAATTGTAAGCGCACTACTCACCAGTGAGGGTCTCAAGGCGCTTGGGGGGGAGCAGCAGTTCAGTTCAGACGAAGAGCCAGATCTAGAGAGCCTTCCTGATGGAGTTCAGGGAGGGACTAAGGTGATGTTACTGTCCTTTGGTTGCTGGTGTTCCAACTCTGCTAGTCCAGTTAGCTAACAGTGGCTAAAGAATCTCATGTTATAACTTTTATATTTCTTAGAGGCTATTGTAGCATTTGGGTGCCAAATGTATAAAAGGGTTTTACCCATTCAGTGTCTATGGGAAACATCTTAGGGTCGCTGGGACCACTACCTGCTCTTGAAAAATATTTTCCAACATACTCACAAAGGGGAAGGGGTTTACCACCTACTTGAAGTAGGTGGTAAACTGCGAGTGTTTTGCAGCCGCAAATGCGGTCACAAAACACTAGTACATAGCATGTTGACTCGCTATTTGGAAGGGACACCCCTTCCTAATAGTGAGAGTCGCAAATGCTATTTTGCGAGTCAGGGACTCGCAAAATAGCATTTATACATTCTACTACCCTTTTTTGCGACCGCAAACGGGAGGTTCTCCCGTTTGCGGCCGCAAGAAAAGAGTCGTACATCTGGCCCTTAGTCGTTAAAGAGTTTTGTTGTATTTTACTGTGTTCTGACCCACACCACCTCTCTGAGTAAGCGGTGGTCTGTTCTATTTCCCAGGAGTGAAATGCAGATAAAAGTGGGTGAGGGGGTGATCCGGTTAGGGGTTAAATAGTACTGTGGCCAATTACACCACTGGTAAACCCAGTAAACCTTGACCTTTTTGGGACCATTAAAACCATGTCTCACAGGCTCCTTCACAGGGTTCTTGATGGACGGACCGACACCTCAGACCTTCTGGCTCTTCAGAACCACCAAACTCTTGGGCAGGGTATTCTTGCAGCTAGTAGAAAGCCACATACTGCCAGGGGGGAGTATTATGGAGAGTCCCCTGGGGCACAGTGGGCATATGTGCCTGCTTTGAATACCCCCAGGGCACTTTGGTAATACAGAAAGGTCCGCAGATGCCCTTTCTGTAATACCGATAGCACTGGTCCACATTTAGCGCCATGGCAATCACCAGAGGTTGTCCCCTCATTTGCATGGACGTGTAGCCCCATGCAAATGAGGGAATCACTTTGCTTCTGCACCCGCGCGTGTTATAAATGCGGGCGCGGAGGCAAAGAAGCGGTCAGAAGGCACACTCTCAGTGCGCCCTCTGGAGAGGGGACAAGACATCCCCTTGTAGGCAGGCGCAGTCACTCACTGCACCCTCCTGCAAGGGGATCTCTATTCCCCCTGAAAAGTGCAGGCGGGCTGCACAGTGAAACACGGAGCAGCTGCTTCAAAGCTGCTCCATTTTTCAATTGAATGCGCTACCCAAGGACAGCGTGAGTTTGCGCCTACACTAGAGCCAGCACATTCTGTGAAATAGTGAGCACTTACTCTGTTTGTGCCTGGCGCACCTTTTTTAAGGTGCACCATGGCGCAAACAGAGAAAGTGCGACCTATCTATAATAGGGTCCCAGATGTTCCACCAACAACTGTACTGCTAGTAGGCAATTTCTGTTGTCTATTAAATCTTCTTCACCAACCTGTTTGTAACCTCCAGGTCTATCGCTTCAATTCCTGTACTGCCAAGTATGACTGTCATTGCTTTGAGGTCAATAAAATGAGAGCCCTTCAGTTGGTTATCAGTAAAACATAACACCACAAGCCAAGGGAGCAATAGAAACATCAAGTTAGGATGAGTTGGCTGCAGATGTGGTCAGGAAAAATACATTTGAGAAACAGCCAACTTGGTCTTACTACATGATAAAAGCTTTTAGAACACCATCTATGGAAGGCGTTGCGCTATATTGCTTCTGGGATCGTATGGGTTCCCCGTCTGCCTGTTTGTTCCAGATTCTTCCCTCTGTCATGTGAGCCATCTCTGGGACCTATTGACAGGGCCGGACTGGGAACCCAAAGCAGCCCTGGCAATTTTGTCAGACTGGCACCCACCGGGGGGAGGGGTGCAAACGTGAAGCACTGCTACTTAACAAAACCGGCAGCCAGCACTGCTGCGTTTGTTACTGGGGGCCGATAGGGCAGCATCGCTGCAAGACCAGCCCCCCATAACAAAACCAGCCCCCATCACTCCAAAACCAGCCCCCAACCTTCCGGCCTCCCGGGCAAACGCCCAATTCTCTCTACGGTTAGTCTGGCCCTGCCTATTGATGTGGTTACACTGGACTTTAATGAAGCCCTCTTACCTCGCAGGAATCAACAATAAAACGATGCCCACTCACAGCAACTGTTGGCAGAAGTCTAGTTTTAGGGCATCAGAGATTGTGTCACCTACGCCTACCTTTTAGCCTCTATTTAAGCTCTTTAATGTGTTTCTAGTACATTCACTGTCAGTGATTTCACAGATTCAAATAGTATGTTATGTCAACTCTAGAGTCAGGGGGAGTGTGATGTCCTTTACCATCTCTGATGTTGGTGACATTACACCTGTGTACGTGTATTTTGTGTAGTTTATCTTGCATAAAACTCAACAGGTAAGAAATATGTCCTAGCAGATCTAGGTAGAAAATATTATCAGGTATACAGTTAAATATTTACTGCAAAGCTTTTTTTTAATGTTTTTCTTCTTTTCTGCAGTTTTTATTACTCTCTTTTGCATCCATGTGAAACTTAAAAAAGATACCAATGTTTAGGTTTGGTTTAGGTTTAGGGATTTGTAGAGCGCATCATGGCTACCCTTAGGCATCCCAGCGCTAGTATGAAGCAAGACAGGGAGAGTTTCCGCAGATACTTAGGGGAACAGCCATGTTTTTAGTTTCTTTTTAAAGGTCGTTACGTTCTCGATCATTCTTAGCTCTGGGTCCATACTGTTCCACAGCTAACAACACAGTGTTGACAACTTTCATTAAGTGAAGGTCTTGCCTTTTTCATTATTTTATTTCATAGAGGTGTGTTTTTTGTTTCTGTACACAGTTATTTTACACGTTTTCAAACTCCTCTCCTCGTGTTAGTTCTTGTCCCAGACTTCCACGCGTGAAATGTCATTGTTTTCTTCTACTCACCCCTCTCATACCCTTTCTTGGAATGTTTGTCATGCTTTCTGCAATAATTGCCATTCTGTCGCCTCGGTGGCTGAATGGGTTTTGGGTGTATTTATCGTGCAAATCGTTTCTCCAGATGATCTGCTGAGTGTGCAAGATGTGCCCCTTATGCCTAACAAAAATGTCCAATTGAATGCAGCAATTAGTGATATTATTTTTAAATGTATATCAACGTGATAGAAATAGAAGAAGGGATTCACTGCGGTCTGTGCATTTCCAGAAATGTGTTACACGAGATCATTAATCATATCAAAATTACCAGCCAGAAAGCACGCCCACGTCCTTTTTCATAAGTTATCAGAATGTATATCTAATTACAAATAATGGAAGCGTTCACCATGTTCAAATTAAGTTGAAAGTGTGCCCGTTTCATTTGCATTCTTTAAAGATGCCTTAATTAACGTCATCCTTCTTGCACTCTCTGTGGATGAAACTCTGTATCTCTTTGCAATGGCAGTCCAATCCTAAAAATAATCTGCTTCATTCCATTTACATATATTACACAACTTATTGTGTTCATCTGCCATGGATATTTCATTCCTTTTCGAGTCGCAGTCGCCATCTTCAACATATAAAGTTTATAGCCGCTTCTGGTGACGTTTCCTGGTTGCATTGTTTCAGCCTGTGCCGCGCTAATTGATTGCAGCGATAAATCAACGAAGGATGTGCAGCAGAGGAGATCACTTTCCAGCAAAAAGTAATCCAAACAGAAACAATTCCCGCAGAGAAGAATCACGCAGCATCAACTTGCAGTTTGAGCCTCGTGATACACATGGATGAGAACAAAACCAATGGTGTGAACAGGGCCGTAGCTTCAGGAGGGGTGTTTGGGGTGTTCAGGGCACAAGTCCTAAAAAAAGAAGTGGGGGGACGCTCCAAGTTAGGTGGTGTCACCGGAAGTGACCTCACAGCCGGAAGTGACGTCACGAGATGGAGTCCCCACTAATTAACAAAGGTTAGAAGGCGATGGGGGCAGGTTCAAAGGGAAAAGGAGAATGTTTACGTTGGAATTAGTCACCGTATTGACACTCAAAGGACCGGGGAAATTAAAGATGCGCTTGTTCGGTGCGTATTTATTGCCCACAGTAAATTTGCCGGTCTCCGTCTGAAATGCATAAACACATACTGACCTTTTCTAATATACGGCCACGAGCGCCCGTCTGTCATACTGAACAGCTCCATCAACGTGAAACAACTTAAAGAGCTCTGTTCGCCCTCTCTCGACAATAGAAGGTTAGGTTTGGTGAGTGCTGAGCGCGCGCGCAGGCTCGGGTACCGGCTCCATCTTTTGGGCAGGGTGGACGGCGTCCACCCGGTAAAAACCCGGTAAAATAAGTGGGGGGACGCCGTCCACCCGCGTGGTACCCCGACTCGAGCCCTGGGGGTGTTACACCCTCCTAAAAAATGTATTTTGTAACAAATAGTTGGGTACAGATGATTTCAGTCGGGTATGGTGAGGTGTCTGTCGGATTTCACTGTGAATTTTTACGTTCTCACACTAAAAAAACACACCACCTTTTTCTCTCGTCTCTGCCTTATAAAAACTGGTTAGTTTGAAAACCATTGTGTTTTAAGTACCCCCAATAACCCGCACTCCTCTCTCGTTCCACTGCCTCTTAAGCCCCCCTCGTGTCCTGCTTCTCATAACATATTTTAACAAGTTATGCCAGTGACATTGCTGGGAATCTGAAGCTCACATCCCCCCAATGTTACTGACCAAGCTATGCCCCTCAGTGTGAATTTCAAAAGAAATTGGTCAACAAGTAGTTAATTCCTAAATTCTGTGGCTTTCAGATGTAAGAACAAGATAAAAGTTTATTTCCTGAAAAAGCAATATTACACAGACTGAACTGAAATTATTAAAAAAAGGAGATATTAGTAAATACTAAGGGGCATATTATCAAGCACGGCGCTAAAATTATCGCCGCCTTAGCGGCAGAAAACTGCCGCTAGAGTAGTGATAATGGGCTTGATAATATCCCGCAGAAAATTCCAATAGAAGCCCATGTTGACACCAGAACATGGGCTTCAATGGGAATTCTCAAGGGCATATTATCAAGCCCATTATCGCCGCTTTAGCGACGGTTTTCTGCCGCTAAAGCGGTGATAATTTTAACGCTGTGTCTTGATAATATGCCCCCTAGTTTTCCCCAAAAACTCTGGGGCATATTATCAAGCACGGCGTTAAAATTATCGCCGCTTAAGCAGTAGAAAACTGCCGCTAAAGCGGCGATAATGGGCTTGATAATATGCCGCAGAGAATTCCAATAGAAGCCCATGTTGACACCAGAACATGGGCTTCTATGGGAATTCTCAAGGGCATATTATCAAACCCATTATCGCTGCTTTAGCGGCAGCTTTCTGCCGCTAATGCGGCGATAATTTTAACGCCGTTTCTTGATAATATGCCCCTCAATTGGTTGGTTTTTCCTTAGATATGCAAACTCTTGTTACATCATTGTAATAGTACGTCCTATGGAGAGTAAAAAGTTACCGACTCAGGAAAGCAAACGTTAACCTTGCGGCTGTATGAAACAGGTGAATTGAACTATAGGTGGTCAAGGGGAATGGGAGGAGAGGGACCTGGTTCATTCTGGGTTATGTGGGACAGAATGATTAAGGATTCAAGATCATTTCTTATTTGCAAAGCACAGCTTACTGGGTAGCAATGGTCATACGGAGCTGGGGGTACGCCTCCTGCCGTGAAAACTTTGATGGTGGGGAGGTAATGCCAATAGAAAAATGGAGAGAGCCTAATAAATACTCCTTACATAGAAATCTAATTGAATGCTGGCCAGGGCCATTTCATCCTAGAAGTGGTGGATGATGAAGCAGGAAAGTGTACTAAACAAACAGCAAAGTGAGGCTAATAGCTTATGGAGGTATTGATTGGGAAACACAGGTATTCACCGCTTTATTTCATCTGTGTTCTACAATGTTGTCTCCAAATACCATTACACCTCACTCCATGATATACAGATGCCACACTGTGTGTAGAAGAATGTCAAAGACAAGTGAATGGCATGTACTTCAAATCGAATGTTCCTGTTGCGGAGACAAAAGCTGTCAATTACATGAACCCTTCATGTGAATAAAATTAGTTGTCTGTAGTCTTATAACCCTGATTGGAAAAACACCAGCCACCGTGAAAGTGGCTATCGCTTAATTATTACTTAGCATATGAAGACAACCAAAGGCATTTTTCTTTTAAGAGCACTTAGGTTCAAACACGAAAAAGCCGCACTGTTCTTTTGCACGCCATCATGATTAGAGACACCATAGAGCTGACACACATGATATCATAACCCATTGTCTGCACAATTTAGATAACACATTGGTTGATTCCTTCGTTGATTGATTAAGAAAACATCACAAACCCGGTGTTTTCATGGCACACTCCAATGCTTTGACATGGTAAAGTGTTTCAAACACTGTAAATTTCCTACTCCGTCCCTTAAGATTTCCTTGCTGCCAAGTAACACCAGCTGGAACTCATTCTTTGCTCAACAAAGATGGCTTGTGGTGTTGCATACAGAAGTGATTTAAGTGTAACCTCCAAATGGCTACTTCTTATCCTATTATATCTGAGCGCTTACCTGACACATAAATCTTGCCTTTTGTTTCAGCTACCTAACATTGTGTCATCCTTGAAATACCAGTATAGTGCAGCTCTTTTATTTTGGGCAACTCTATAGTAAGGCTATAGTATTCTTTTTTTTCTTTTCCTGAGAAGTAATAATCGCACACTGCACCTGATCTTTTTTTCCAGGTGATTACCTCACATTTCGGCTTATCAATCATTCTGTATGTTATCTATTGCCAATACATTATTTTACATGTTCTCCTTCACTACCTGTATGTTTTTGGTCACTGTATTAACTGTGCTCAATTTTAGATTTTTACACACCTTTGCAAACATTTTTAGCTTACTAAACCATACTGCACACCTTGGACATTGCTAGACAGAAATTGACATGGGATTGCAAAATATACCTGAAATAGCACATTTGCTCCATGCACCTGAAACGGCACCCTTCCCGGAACCCCACATAAATTGCTGTTCCTTGCGTTTTACTACAACATACTCAAGTATTTCAGAGCTGCCAGTTTTGGCTAAATCACTTGAACAGACTTAATTCATCTAATTATACCTTCTTATAATAGTCAGCCTGTTTATAATCCATATAAAATATCTGGCATTTCATAGCAATGACGGTCTCAAAGGCAAAATACTTTTTTGCGTGTGCTACAGCATCTTCCTATATGTCCAGGATCAGGGCGTTAATTCATACATTTCGTGTGCTTATAGTGGCAAATGCTAATCTTTGGTGCATAAATCAATTTCTAAAATCTATAGTAGTCCATGGCTTTGTCTTCATTTGCATATGATTAGAACACTGCTTATTGACTTATATATCTTTTTTGCTCTTTCTATTGCCCAGGAGATGGGGAGACTTGCCCAAGATGGCCACCATGTGGGTTATCATGGCTTCGCCATCATTCTAAAAGTATATTGACTGCCTCCGGTGTCAATCAATATTGACTTGACACACATATCAGTTGCATTTGCCTATGACCATTAAAAAGAGGTATCCTACATGCTGCCTCTTCAATTGAATCATCTTGAATGATAGGAATCAATCGCTTTAGTATTATTGGCTGTAAATCTTGAAAACTGTTAATCAATTACTCTTTGGAACGTGAAGGTCAGGCTGTCAGGAGTGAGACGGACCTAGTAGTTTTTGCAAGGTTGTATTCCATGCATTTGTGCCTCTATATTGGTTGACTGCTGTAGACATCCACAGCTATGCATTCCCTTCATCTCTTTCTGCTCTTGACGCCATTTAGTACATCTTTATTTCATGTGATAAACTTTCCACTCAAAAGAGTCTCAGATTGCATGTTCGAATATTGTAGTTCATCCCAAATTGTCATTTCTGAGTGGACTTTGTACAAGTAGGAAGTGGATGGGGGTGTGAATTCGAAGGAGGAGACTAAGAGACTGCCACAGACTGTGCACAGATGTCTTGGTGAAGTTGCAGGCTGCTGTGATTGGGGGCCTGGTAGGTGCTGAAAAAAGTCTAAGACTGCTGCCCCCTGTGAGGTTGCTTCTATAATTATCTGCAATAACTAACCCACCTGGAGGTGGGCAGCACAATTTCCTCCAGCATTATCTTTATCCTCGTTTCACTGGGACAGGGTAGTCAATGCCTGTCTGTTGCAATCCTTCTGAAACAGCAATGGCTACCGTTATATTTAGCATTCTGTGTTCAGAAAAGATCCCACAATACTTTGGGGGTTTTCCTTAGAGCCATCAGCTTTCCCGGCTGTGACCATTACGCCATTGTCGGTCCCGGGTAACCGCGTCAACCTAAGTATTCACTGACCACATCGTTGTGGCCTGTGCCTGCCTCGACCTACATCTTTCTAGTCACAAAATGTGCCTGCAGTCCTTGGCCAGCCTGTTTACCCATGCGGGCTGCATGTATGAACGCCCTATTCATGAAGTAACACACAGAAAAAACAGAAGGAAAACCTCTTTCCCCGCCTTAAAAGTGTCAAACTAGCCCTAATTTTGTTTTGTTTGTGAATAAATTGGGGCAGTGTTAAATTTAACAACCAGGAAAAGTCGGAATGTTTACGTCGTGTGCCTGGCAGTCCTAATTAGTGTGTACAGGTGCCACATTTTAAAATGCTGAAGATTTTGCAACCAGGTAAAGTTGTTTTCTCATGGTACAGATGTTTCCTTTCCCCTAGCCTTCTTCAAACAGCCAGTCAGGCAACCTTTCTTCTACAGTTCACGGGCATTCATAATGTGGGTGAGCCAGGATTTAGAGACAGGCGACTCTATAAAGAAACTTTATAGTTTGCAACGCACCAGTGCCTTAGGAGAGCCAGTTCAGCTGGGGCAGGATCAGACACATCACGCTTAGCCTAGCTAAACAACGATTTGTGACAAGTGCTTCAAATGTATTTACCCTGTGTGCCATGGGTATGGGCACAGGTGAAGGAGATGTGGCCTAACGGTCAAAGCTGCCGCTCTTGGAGCCGGGGAACAACTGGTGTTCCTCGTATAAAAATCCTGTGATTTCGGGTAAATCACATAATCTCTCCGTACCGCAAAAATAATACAATTTTGAATGTACGCTGGTTCTCATATAAATCGCTCTAATGCCCATGCAAGAGGACTGTGCTATTTAAAACTGCAATAAATACAAATAAATGTGGGTTTCATAACTCACCGTATCAAAGACCCGCAAGCTGCACCTTACACAGATAATGACCAAAGTACATCTGGGGTTGCTTGGGTTCCTGTTCAGAAGGGGTGAGTACTTACATCTCAGGCTGGGAACGAGACAGCGTTGCTTAAGGTAAGTACCTATATTTAATGGCACAAATAAGCAAAAAAAAAATTCCTTGGAATCTGCCTAGATAACGTCCGCTGATACTATCGTTTCCATCCATCTCCTTTGTGGAGTCATAGAAAGGAATATCCAGCAAAAAAGAGTGTATTGTTACTTTGCTTTGGAGTCTTGCCAAGAGAAACCAAAATATATCACAAATCGAGGACAATTTAATAGATATAGTCATGACTTTCTATGTTTGCTAGTAGTGTGCAAAATAAAAATGATTCTACTACGGTTGGACAAAGTGCTCACTTTTGCACTTCGTGATGTTGCGAACTGTGTTGTTTGTACAACTTTACGTTAGGGTAACCTTTAGGCACCCAAAAAATGACAGTAAAGTGTACAGCATAACATTTTTGGAAGAGAACCTCAAGCAAAAATTATTTTTGGGGACTTCTGTATCATAAAATATACCTTTCGTTGATTTATTGCATGCTTCATTCTTTTTAAATGCATTCAAAAAGTCTCCAAAAAGTAGCAGCTGGGAAAGTGTGAATCCACCAACTTTTACAGACAACTTTCATTCAAATCTTTGACCCAGTCAGACTTCTCCTCAATATCAATGTACTATTGTTAAAATACTTAGATGTGCAGCTAATTAAATGCAAGCGCATAACTGGGTATCATACAATATCATACGTCACTCTTGGAGCTTCAAATCCAAGAGAGGAGGGAATGTGGCATTCATTGACTATCAGAGGAAGTGACAGGGACATGGGTACAAGTCACCCACTGTAGCGATCACTATATGCCACACAATGTATGAATAAACTGTAGTCCAGCAGCATCCCTCGCCCCAATGCCATGCTCCCTTCTCCAGCAGCATCATTCAACTCCACCGCTCATCCATATTACTTTATTCAGACAGACAGCTGATTGGCATATCTAAACAGCCTAATCCTTCATCTGATTCTTACTTAGCTCACGGGAACCCGGAAAGGTAAAGAAGACTTATATTGATATGTTACATGAGCCACAGAGCTCAGCCTGGATAGAGCTCCCTAAAATATTAAAGTGCCAACATGCATGCTAAAGCCTACGCCATCTTGGAGGATATTTCATTAACTATCTAAGTTGAAATACCTACAAAAATAACTAATCAGTTCATGACTACAAATAATCGGAAACATATCACTTACTTTGAAATATTAAGGTCTCAATCAGACCAGATGAGAAAGCCCTCAGTTGTAACTAATTACAGTTATACCTAAGGGAGAAATGTCCCTTGGAGAGCTAATGGACATTGGAGGTCGTGGCCAACAAGAGTGGTGGAAGGTTGTTCTGCAGCAGTTTCTAAACTAACTCAAGCAGGCATGGCTGACAGTCATCCTAAAAAAAGGGGCAGCTCTATGTTCAGTCAATCCAGCCATTGACACTTAGCAGGCGCCCCTTTATTGCCCAACACTGATTACAAACTGGTCATCCTACAGTTGTTCAAGTTCCCAGAAGTTAACAGCATTCTGGATTAGAGACAGGCTTCCAACCCAGCAGAGGTACAGAGTCTACATTGCCAGATACGCATCTATAGATGCTGATAGTGGTAGTTGATGGCGTGGCGTCACTGGCGGGGATCTGCCTACCACTTTCAAATGGTGGGTCATGACATAGTGTAACCTTATCTGCTTGTGTTAAGAGGTGTATTGTATGGCTGTGCTGAACCGTTTAGACCATTCCTACTGGTGCAAGTTCTCTCTTGGGCTGACCACATGCTTATACGAAAACAAAAGAACTAGGGTGTTCCATGAAAACATACTCCATTACATCTATTTTTTTAGAGAGTATTGCATACAGTGATATTACCTTGCCGTCGCTGCTTGGTTGTAACTGGTTGCTGACGAACAATTGTCTGCATTAGTTTAATATTTTTAGGACTATTTGCATTCCAGTGCACCTGTCATCAACCCAATCCTTTACTGCCCTGGATTGGATAGTAAATTATCTCCAGCTGGGGGATCAGAATATACCAAATGAAGCAGATCTAAATGTGGGGAGTTTGCTCTGTACTGCCGTCTTTAGTCACCAAAGGTTGTTGTCTCGCAGGGATGTTTGTAGAGGTCTGTAAATACAAGTAGGTGGAAGATTTGAATCACTGTGGGCACTTGTATTCAGGTTCCAAGGTCTGCACTGTGCAACACTCTCTACGGTGGATGACCATTGACATCCTAAGTCATCTGAGGTATTTTGTGGAATTGCTTGAACAGATAAATACTTAATATTCTGCATGGTAAATGCTGTTGTTGTGTAATCAGTGTTGACCTCAGAACATTACAGAGCCTATGACTTTGCCCACAGCGGGATCTTTCCCCATGTTTATTCAAGTTGGCATTTGGTTGGAAGATCATGTAACAGTCTACCGACCTAATCTCTGACATGTGATGTCGCACCAGATTCTGCAGTGAGCCTGAACCCCTGATTCCGCAGGCCTTGCACTGGTTATTGTCATTAATGTGGGACTTGGTGAGAATTTGTGGAAATCTTGTCCTTTTAGACTGGGGTCCCTTTAGGGCATTTGGTTTGGCACCCATTTTTGTCTATGTCAGATTTTTTCGATAGGCTGCTAAACGCTGTGTTGCAGTTATGCAGTAGCACCATCACAAAAGATCTGTTTGGCTTTCAACTATGAACAATTTGAAGAAACACCAGGATCTTTCTGAGCAGAGTTGTATGTGACCTTGAATGAATTATTTATTTCGATGAGTTGGTGCAACCTAAGGCGAAATTGATACCTACAGATGTAAAGGTATTGCGGACCCAGGGCCAGGCCCCAGTATTCTGGCCATTTAGAAGGAACAGAATTGCAGTGGTGCCAGTTACTTTAATAAGTTTAATTTTGGCACCTATCACACAGTGGTAGTGTTACTTCATACAAGGGTTTGTATGATATAATCGTTTAGTGATATTATATGGCTACCCAATCCATCTAGTTAAAATCGAGAGTTTGAGTGCCAACCGCAGACAATTGACCGGAAGGATGTGATGTTTGATTGCCTCTCCTAGAGGACACATTTACACACTGACCAATAGGTATGTAAGAATAGAGCCCTGTGGCACGAGACCCTTTTCTGTGCTGGCTACAACCTCGTTGAAAAGATAGATTGCTGTCGAGGGCAGTTCCCAGTTTTCCTATACACTCTTTCATCCTATTATTCACTGACAACCATGTCATGTAATGATGTCTAGAGGTCTGGAAATATCTCCAACATCGGTTTTCATCTTTGCCAAGAATGATGATAAATTTGATTGCTTTGGTAGGAGTAGATGTTTCCAGTTTGCACCATCCTTTTAAGATTTATATATTCACCAGAACGCAGATGAACATATTTCAAAGTCCAGTTTTCAGCATTTTTCTGCTAGTCTGTAATTTTGTATTGTTTTCAGTGCAGGATTGAGAGTTTTCTACACCTAGAACTTTGCACTCCTGGGGATCGTCACATGTTTTGCCAACTTGACCTTGAAGTTGCAAAATACACTCTAAGTTGATAATTGGAAGTGTTCTCATCGAAAGTTAATTGTGGCCAACCTCTCCAGGCACCTCTTTCGCTTTTCCAAACTCCCTGTACTTGAAATTTGTTCTGAGTTTCAAATTCGAGTTCATCCAAAGATTTAGATACATTGTAATGGTTTCTCAGTTTGAGCATCTGTCTGGCTGCTTGGCTTTGCATTTGCTGAAGCAGATCAATGAACTACAATGAACAGCACTCTGCAAACTGTAGGATGCCACAAGCATGGATCTTGTGACTTGCATTTTATTTTCATTTTGGAGAGGTGGTTAGACATTGCAGTGCATGAACGGATAATTGAAAGATAACTTGCAGTTAGTCACCGAAGTCCTGTGGCTCCTCATATTGTTGTCTTACCACTTCACTTCTTCAGTTTTACCTCAATTTGTAAGTTTTGGGTTTTGGCTGTAATTGCCTAGAATCCAGGAGGTTGTGATGTTTTTTAACCTTCTAGTGTTGGTTGCATCCTTCAGGGATCCTGTTGCTTATATCTTAATTGTGGATACATTCATTGTAACCTGTGTACTAAGTGTTGCATATACATCTTTGGGAATATGATGCTAAGAATGGGTTCATTTGTAGGTAGGAGTCTTTAAATGTGCAGACTGGCTATTGATATTGCACTTATGCTGGGGATACAGGGTTGTAAAGGGTTTGAAGGGAGAATTTGGTGCGATTTGATGTGCTGGAGTTGTGTTGTGAACTCTCTTCCTTTGCCAGTTTTGTGTAAAAAAAATGAGTGCACATGCTCAGAGTGCTGTTTACATGATTGAGTCCTTTTTACATTTTGGGTTTGTTCGGTTCGCAGTTACCTCACTGAAATAATTGGAGCAGTAAATCCTTAATTTACTTTTAGATATTTTGTAGCATTTTGCACTCAACCCGATATTACTCAGAATTCCAGCTCTCTATGCTAATTGGCATTGCATTGAATTCAAGGTGCATTGTTGTGGAACTCTGTCATTGAAAATTAATTTGAAGAATCTTCCATATTTCTGTTTTTCACTTGAACAGTTATCTATAGAGTTCCCGAAAGTCCCCGCTCTGACTCCACCACTGTTTAACATCTACATGCAGCCACTGGGAGACCTACTCAAATCACTCACTTGTACACCTGTTTTCTGGGCGCTGTTTGTTCTCAATTCGTTCACATTGCATCAAACTTCAAAGTTTTCTGTGCAGAAATCACAATAACACACTCTGTCTTCAGTCCACAAAAACTGGGTTTAATGCACTAGGCTCTCATAAACCATTTATAAAGTTGCCTATAAAGTTACCAGGATCATTTCTTGATCCTTATCATTCTCACCTGTAACATCTTTCCCAAGAAAAAGCAACAGTCTTTGAATGTCATCCTCCATGGAGGCACTCATCAAGTCCATGATATACTCCGGCAAATGTACTGTCTGACTCAGATTTAAGATTTTGTCTCTCTCCCAAACATTAGCACTATCACTTACATTACACTGATGAATCTTCCCAAATGCTACTGGCCTGAGAGAATACATGTACACAGCTCATCTCCTATTCTGGACCTGAGGACTATGTGGAGTTACTATTACATTCTTCCACACGGCGAACTTTAGTGATGGTGGAACCTGGTGCACCAGTAGCTTTTTGGCACCCCCACCTCCTCCACAAATTCCCTCATAAAACCCTCAAACAGCGCACTGCATCTCCCCACAGCCCCTCTCTCATATGAATTTCTTTTGTTTTATAGTACTAGTCATACCAGTGTAGGGTGTCAGAGCAGTGTGCATCACACACACATTATACAGAGACAATATATATATGTAGAGACTGCACTCCCCACGCCTCCCCCTGCAGTGCTCTGACGTCACGGAGCATAGCTTCGTCCCAACTGACCCTCTGCAGTAGAAAAAATTAAATTATAATAACGCTGCATTATAATGATTTTATTTTTCCTCTTTCAACTGCTTGGAGAGCAGTGGGGCGACGCTCCTCCGCCTTAGCGGATAAGCTGCCCCTGGTCAAACGAAGAAAAGGCACAACATGACTCAACCGCTTGTCCATAAATATTTGGTAACTAATCATTCAGCGGCTTCACATATACACATGGAGAGAAAAAATCTCATGAAAATCCCACTTAGTTGGTGACTAGAAGACGAATTTAGGACTCCCAGGCCCCTTAAAACATTTGAACAATTTCACCTACTAGCACCACTCCCACAAGTTCCCAACAACATTTTTGAGACTTCATGCAGATACCTCAGAAGCAGCCAAAAATCAGATTTCCTGTGGAGTGTGGTGTCCACCTTAACATGTGCCTCTGTTATCTCTCTCTCTCTCTCTCTACATCTGCCTGTCTATCTATCTGTCTTGATATATGTGCCATATGTATTTTGCCTCTATTTCTCTCTTTTTCTCTATCACTGTTTTTCCTCTTTCCCTTTAAGACTTCCCCCCTTTCTCTGCCCTTCTCTCTTTGTCCCCGATTTATTTGTATCGGCTTCTCGCTAGTCTCTAGTCTTCTCTCTCACAATCTCTCATATTTTTTTGCCGTATGCACTTTCTTTTTATTCCCCTTTTCTTTCTCTCATGCTCAGATTCTCTTTTGACTCCCTTTAATTTTCCTTTCTTTAAATTGGCTTCTGCTAAATTTGAAACCTCCCTCTTTAGCTGCTAGCAATATTTTTATTTTTCTGTACAGGAACATCAATGGGCATGTTGTTCACTGTAAGTTAAAGGGGCATAAGCTGCCTGTTTAGTTGTAGGCATGTCGACTGGCTCTGTAGCTCCCTCTTTCAGCTCTGGGTAAATATTTTCCTTTTTGATTTTCATTGATTGCTCAACTCATATGTACAAGTAAAAGCGACCACTACTTACCACACCACTTATGACCGTTCACAGAGCACACCCACAGAAAAGAGAGTCTTTAATTCAAAATAACCCTAAAATAAAAGAAAGCTAATACATCTAAATTAACCAAGGAGAAAAAAGACATGGAGGCAAAAGTCTTAAACACTTAAAAACATAATTAGAAAGCACCAAAGAGGATAAACACAAATTGAAATTAAACCAATTAGAACCAAACATTTAACAGAAATATTAAGCAGGACAAACTAATAAAGCAAACGTGACAAAGAAACACAAGAAATAAGTTTAAAAAAAAACAAATGTAGTGAAAATAATATGTATATTTTCATGTGTAATTCCGCAGAACCATACCATTGTACAAAAACAGAAGGTTTGATAAAATGGCTCAAATAACCTGTCAAGGTACAAATATATGAAATTCATGAGCACAACCTTTTTTATCCACACTAAATTCATAATTACGCCATGAACCACTCTATCACACTACTAGAAATTACCGTCTTCTGAGTGGTCTTCTCCCAAATGTTTGGCTTCACTACCCTACTTTTTGCTGAACCCCTTTCGGGACACTTTACTCCTGCTAACCAAAGTGTGTGTGCTCTTCCTTCCAAGGGCCTGCAAATGAAATGCTACCAGTGGGCTGCAGCAATCATCGGGACTCCCACTAGTGTAGCACTGCAAAACATATCTTAGGGCTGCCATTGCAGCCGGTGTGTGCAGTTTTAAACTGCCATTTCAACCTGGCAAGATAAACGTTTTGCTAGGCCTCAACCATCACTTTGAACACACCCCTAAGCTAGTCCCTAAATGCTCTGAGGGCACAGTGCATCATATCTGAAAAGTAGTCACCCCTGATGTAAGCCCTAAATGTTCGCAGGGCATGGTGCATGGTATTTAAAAGGTTTGAAATGTATACTTTAAGTTTTATATGACCTGGCAGTGAAATCTCCAAAGTAATGTTTTCGCCGTGGCTAGAGCGGTCTCCCATAGACTAACACAGGTTTAGCTTATTACATTGAATAGGTGCTAAATTCAGTTTGGGAGTAGCTAGAGTATAACTTATTCCACTCATTGCAATTATAATATATAATCCTCTGTAATTTTTAAGTCAAATTTAAAATTACTATTTTGAAAATTCCATTTTTTTAAAGTTGGCATTTTCCTGCCTAATGTGCCTTTGTGCCATTTTCCAAGGTCATCTGGCTGTTAATGGCTCTCCTGGGGTGTGACGTGTATTCCTCCTAGATAGTGGACAAAAGGGCCTTGTGTGTAGGGAACCATGTGGCTGTCCTGAGCAGGATGGCTTTGTGGGTTGTTCCCTGCCCCTTACTAAGCTTTAAATGGTAGCCTGAGGGTTGTACTCAGCCCCTTACTGACTTCAGAAGATGCCTACACTGTCACTGGCAAATGCAGCTCACACCTGGGCCTGCCTGCCCTTTGTTTCACTAGACAGACTTGAGGCAAACTCAGGAAAAGGGAAAGTTTTAGAGTTAGACAAAGAGGTGTCCCCAACTCACAGACTGGCACTGGGCATAAAAGTGGCATCCTCAGAATCTGATATCATAACACTCTTGGATCTGAGTAGTTTCAGAAGAAGATTTGACCAGCTGTTTGAAGAAAGACGATTGGACCTGCTTGCCTTGAACACAGAAACCCAGAAGTGACTCCAAGGGTCAGGTGGCTGGCCTCCTGTTTGAGCTACAGGGACACAACAAGCTTCCAGATGCGTTACCTGCTTTCCAGCTAACCAGACCCAACTGGACCTAATCTGGTCCCTTCTGCTTGCCTCCGTGTCAGTGATTCCAGACCCTCAAGTGCTGTCCTCAAGGTACTGAACTTCTGGCCGGAGTCAGAGTGTACTTCTCCCTGCTTAACTAAAGGCCACGCTGTATCTGCTGCAGAGCAAAACAGCTGCAAAGCCACCCATAGTAGCACTGCACAACTCCTGATCAGCAGCTTCACTTGATCGGGCATAGAGAACTCATAACTCCAGTTCTATTTATTTGAAATGTTGTCATTTTGGTGTCATTTTATTTAACAAAGTTCAATCTATTTTTCTAAATAGGTTTAGGATTTTGTTTGTGATATAATGCATCCTGACAAGGTGTTTTGAAGTGGCTTCTTGCAATCCCCTGCTAGCAAATACGGAAAATGAATTAACAAAAACACCCCAGGAGCAAACAAAGAAAGCAAAATATAACCTCAAAGATGAAAGTAGAAATATCCACATGGCAAAAAAAATTGAAATTAAAAAAACAAAAACAATTTCACAAAAATGGAATTTCCGGTTTTTAAATGAGAAAAGTCAGAGATAGAAATGAGAAGAAATGTTTTAAAAAGTGGACTAAAAGACATAAACTAATACCCAACACAAAAGTGAAGTGAAAATTAGTGACACCATAAGAATCAAATATAAGACAGTGGATTAAAGAAACCAAGCAGCAAGTAAAGAGAACCAAAACAATATATTTCGGACCGGATGAGAATAAAGAAGGTTAAAATAAATGGGCACTGTGCGGCAAACGAGGAGGAGCTGGGAATGGAAAACAAAATGGGTGAACAGGTGGACGAAGAGGCAAAAGTGTCTTGGTAAAAGAGGTATGGTGTCAGTGAAACCAAATTACAACAAACCAACAATGGAGATGTGAGCAAGTAAATTCTGAAAAATAGATGAGAAAAGAGAGGAAGACATCGTGAGGGAAAAAAGGGGGCAGAATGAAAGATAATTAGGTAATGGGGTCAGATGTACGAAACATTTTTTTCATCACAAACTCTGCGATTCAGTGTTAGATGTATGAATGATTTCTGGCTAGAATTCCTGTCACAAAACCTTGAAAAGTTACTGACTCCCAGGGTGGGATGTTAGCTGATTTTCAGAAGGGAAGAGTTCTTCTTTCAACCTAACCCGTCCAAATCCCCTCCTGGCCCCCCGTCCCCCTGTTGTGAATAAATATAACTGTTGTTGGTGGTCACTTTAGAAACAGTGGCAATATGACAGCGAACATATCAGTGTGTGCACACTTGAAATCTGTGCTCCTTCTCCACCAGTAGGTAATTTGTAAAAATAATAAGTGCCATAGCTCTCGTTAGGAAGCAGCTTGCACCAGCTCATTTCACTTGTTAGCACAGCTGAAAACAGAACCAATTACTAGCCATGAAAATGGAGAGAGGATGTGACGTAATGGCCAGAGCTGCCAACTTCAGAGCTGGGGAACCAGGTTCGAGTCTCGGCATCAGCTCAACATCCTGTGATTCTGGACAAATCACTTTATCTCTCTGTGCCTACCTTAAATGAATGTGTCTGTAACTGGTGCTCATGAAAAGCGCCAGTGTTGATGATTAAGTGCCACGCATACCACCGGCTCAAGTTAAGCACTGTTCTGCACCCAACTCAAATGTTTACTGGGCTTTGCTTTTCAATATTGCCATGCTACATCTGTGTAACACCAGCTCCTCCAAACACCAATGTCTTTCTTTAATGATTCAGTTTTTGTACCTCTTTCTTCCTCAGTTCTTTCTTTAATGCTTTTTTTGTGTGACATCTATGTATGAGGATCAGTTAGAACTGCGTAAAGTACCTCAAGTTGGATCAGTCCTCAATCCTCAGAGAAGTGTGCTTCCTCCAGATGCAGTGTAAGGCTGTATGGCTTCCTGTTGCGTTTTTATTTGGATATTCGCAGTGTTTAGCAGGATACTCACTGTTGCCTCCGTACAAAGATAGTCTGTTGCAAATTATTGCCAATGCAGATGAACAGTCACACGAGTAGGAGGGGATGTCGAGCATTTTGATGAGGGGCTGGTGAGTTTATGAAAGGCTGACACTAATCATGTCTCTTACCAAGTTTTTCTTTTGGGAATCATTGTTAAAACAGTTGTAAATTTTTTTAGCCTTAACATTCAGAGCCAGATGTGCGGAGCAATTTACCAGTCGCAAAAGACCCAACGGGTATTTGTGACCCATAAAATGCATTTTGCCATGTACAGAAAACAAAATGCAACTCTGTAACTTGTTAAAGAATCACATTTTGCTTTTGCGATTCAATATTGAGAAGGGGCGTGTTTAGGGTGTTCCTTCCTAATACCGAAAAGCACTGGTATGTATGAATGTTTTGCGACCAAGAATGCAGTCGCAAAACATTCGTAGTTACTGGCAACTTCAAATTGGTGGTAACCCATTCGCAAATGGGAAGGGGTCACCACAGTAACCCCTTCCCTTTGTGAATGTGGGCGCCAACATTTTTTAAGAGCAGGGAGAGATAGCTTTTCATTTTTCTTTTTGAAATGCATCCTGTTTTCCTTTAAGGAAAACGGGCTAAATTACAACAAAAAAATATTGCTTTATTTAAAAATCAATCACAGTCATGGTGGTCTGCTGACCCCAGCAGGCCACCATCCCGGTGAATGTAGCCATTCACAATGGGTCGCAAATTACGACCTGCCT
Source organism: Triturus cristatus (assembly GCF_964204655.1). NCBI lineage: Eukaryota > Metazoa > Chordata > Amphibia > Caudata > Salamandridae > Triturus > Triturus cristatus. The sequence continues at coordinate 982,623,007 of NC_140583.1, forward strand.
CGTGAATATTGATGAGTCAGGTCCATTTGCAACCCACTGCTAATCGCTAAGAGTGTCATACACACTGTTGTACATTGCAATTTGGTATTTACTAATAGTGAAGCACTAAAATTCGCAATTAGGAAATCGCAAACACGCGATTTCCTACATCTGTCCCTCAGTTACTGTTCACTGATACCTGTCTGTGCCAATTGGACTCATATTGTAGAGGCTTCCTACTCTGAGAGATAAGAGCCACTTTGTAGGCGCTGGCTGCTCATTCACAGTTCCAAGAGCAGCACAGTGCTGTTTATGCAGCATATGAAACATTTTAACCGGTGCCTACAGCTATTAAATTCAGTGGTAATCTGCGTGGCAGAACCTGTGACAAAGTGACAATAGAAAAGAGTCCCAAAATAATCTCTGTGTGTTTTTTGTGATGCTGTTGAGGAATGAAAGTTCAGGTTTGCCTCATTTTTAGAACCAATTATTTTGAAGAAAAAAACCCTCTCTTACTCTGACCAATTAAAGAGAAGCACCGCCTGGGAAGCAGTTAAGTGCTAATGAAAACCCGCCCTCCCTGCAAACATTCTCAGACCCCCCTCTACATGTTCCTGTCACCTGAAGTAGCCGGCATGAAGCTGCAACAAAGCGAGTTAATATTTCCTTTCTCCCAGCAAGAATGGCCTCCCTTGAAAAACAGCTTCAAGCTAATTTTAGCCCTGCTGTGGTTACCGGAAACCTATTTTTAGCAGCTCTTGCCAAGGTGCCAACACATTCTGGGTTTAGGGGTTTCGACACAAACACGCCCACCTCCACCCCGTCCGCCCCGCTGGGCAGTGTGGTTAACTCTTGCAGGCAACATGTTTTCAGTGATCCGAGATGTATGTTTAACAGACGCCCAAGGGCTGCCTTTCACGAAGGAGACTGTGCCCTTCAATGTCACGTACAGCGAGGAGACGCCCGGGGTACTCTGGGTTCACACAGACTGATCAACATCTGCTCACATGTGGAATCTGGCTCGGGCATTCTCAAACCAGACGCCCTAGGCTTCGAGAATGACTCTGCCAGTTGCCGTAGTGGTCAGTGGACTTACTTTGTGTTGTTTTTAAGGGGCGTCTTCTCTTTTTTTAAACTAATTATTATGGCGTTTGTTGTGGAAGATGGAAAACAGTTGTGCTCAAAAGAAAAGTAAATCCCAAAACATTGCTTGTGTTTCCTGTGCTAAGTACTATAGTGTGCCAAAAATTCCTTTTATTTTATTTATTTGCAGTTTTATATAGCGCAAACTCGACCCAAAGGTATTGGAGAGCATTACATGAGCACCAGTTACGTTAAAAGATAGATTAATTTTTTGGTAGGCAGGGGGATATTAAGCGATTTGCCTAGAATCACAGGATGTTGAGCCGACGCCGATACTCAAACCTGGTTCCCCAGTTCCAAAGTCGGCAGCTCTGGCCGTTACGTTGAAACGTGTTGTTTTCCATAGACGCGTTCACATTGTTCTCCATTCTACAATATGCAGAGACAGGTTGAGTAATGGCGAAGTGACACCCATTGGATCATATCATTGATGTAGTGTGAGTTTCTCATAATGTTGATAGTATCTATGGCATCCTTTCAACTTTTTCTGTGTGTGCCGAAACTTATGTCTTGAAAGAAGTACATTGTTCTATTTCTTTCTTAGTGATCAACTAGACTTAATCATGGCTAGTCCTGTGTCTGTGTTTCTCTCTCATCACCATGTTAATTGCTTTAATCTCAACCCTGGAGAATTTGACTATCTTTGTGGCACCTTCCATGAGCCCCGATGTTGACAACTTCTTTTCATTGCTATCTGCTAGCCCTGTCTTTATCTTTCCTTCCAGTGATCTTTCCTGCTTCTTCTTCTTTGTAGCTACATGTGATGTTGTTGGGTCTTCGAGTAAGGTGGTTTCCTTACTTTTGCACCTATTTAACTGTTATCTGCTGTTTTGTTTTTAGATCTGGGTAACATTTTAACTACACCGTAGAAATTTTTATAATTCCTGAATATCTCGTTATTCAAGATTTACAGACTATTTTCAGTTTTGCACCAAGCAAATTTGCTTAAGTTTTACATGCACAAATTGAATGAATTTATACCAACATTTTGCAGAAAGAATTTACACAGTTTTGCACCCCTAGTTTTCTTTGTAGTCATTGTTACACAGAAATGGTGCCAAGTTACATAAACTATCTTTGCATATTAGCTAAATGCTATTGAAATCTGTATCTTCATTAAACCGTTAAAAGGGGCTTTCCTAACCAACAGAGGCACAGTGCACTGATAACCTCTCCTCTTTCATCTGGTTCCACAAAGTGCATATCATAAAGGCAGCCCTCTGTTCACCCACATTACTAAATTCATAACCTTAGAATACCACTCTCATCTCTTTCCCACACTCCCCTTTTTTTCTTAGGTCTTGCCTTTTGAACATCCCCTGTAGCTATTGGCGACTTTTGTTCAGATGGTTGGCTGTAAGGGTTGTCCATCAATGTTGATATCATCCTATGGCATTTTGCAGCTATGGATTACTTAAAGTACTATTCATCAGTCCATACACATTGGCATTAATGTGTTGCTTTGACATTTTTTTGTAACTTTTCTATTGGAAGGGCTCCCAAGTACTTGCTAGGTCCTCTTCGGTTAATACCCACAGGAATGCTTTGTAATATCTCCTACCAGTCCTGCTCTGCATTACTTTATTAATGTATTTTTTCCTAAAGCTGGAAAGTGCAACTGGACTGTTGGCATCACTTTTGTGAGTACCTCTGTTTCCACGATCCCTGGAGGGTCATGGATGTCATGTTCAGAGGTTGCTAGAAACCATTTGCTCCCTTGTTCTGTTAGGGGGGCTTATAGTGGCACTGTGAGATAGCTGGTCTCTAGGCCAACATATCCTATGGGGTGCACAGAATCAGTCAAGCCACCTCGCCCAAAGTTTATGTTGTCCAACAAATGTGCAGATCCAACGGATTAGTGGGAACTACATGACACACCCTCCACCGGTTCATGCAGATCTTTCCTTATTACTGAGATTTTTGCACCAACCTATTTTTTCAGTTTGTAGTAGATGAAATATTCTGAGGAAAATTATCTGGAGGTACGGTTTTCCTACAAAACCTTTAACTCCTAAATTTGGCCAGTAACTTCATCTACTGGCTGAAAATGAATTATTTAGTAATGTTTCGGTGCTCCAGCCAGTCATTGCCAGGGGCATTCCACAGGCTCCTTCTATGGAGCTATGTTCTCCTTACTCCAAGCCAGGAAAGATATCGAAGGAACAACACTCACCAAATGGTACATAAATAGATCCTCAACCAAAATGAAAAGCGTGTATACATTGTCAAAGTATACTGGGAGCACAAACTAGTTTGTTGTGTTCTTTACGGCAAATGTTTCTTAGTGGTAAGATTTGGTGGTGCTCTATAGCAAGAAATAATAGCCAGTTATTTGCTACTTGAAAAGCTTATTTGGTGCCTTATGCCCATTTAGCATCCTCTGCTAAATTGTAATCATTTTTTCAATCTGAGATGTCTTCGCCGTTTGAGCCTGTGCCTATGTTAAGCATTGTTCTTGGGTGCTTTTGATAGTGAGTACTTGACTGAGCCAAGGGCGGATCATGAGGGGGAGTGTACTCAATATTTGAGAACCACTATCTTGTGACCAATAAGTCAACTAGCACCCTAAACTCGTCTCCCCTCACTAAAATGTACCCACCAGATGCCTAAAACCAAGACCTCTGACACTGAAGATGAATGTCCCGGCCTCACACTTTCTCTAAATTAGAATGTAGGCAAACAAGAAGTGCCTTTAAAACAAACCATCTGATTGGCTGAGAATTGTATAGAGCTCCTAATAGCGTATACAACACTCTTACATTATTTTTCTTAGCTGCGGGCTCATAGCACACTTAGTGCTCAAAGTAGGCTGTATTTTACACCTCACCTCATCTTTTTTCCCCCAGACACTTTTAGTTGTAGCGATACACTGAGGGTCAGGTATATTTAGGTGGTATGGTTTGAGGTTGTGCTTAAAATATGGCATCCAGATTTAGCATCCTTTCATGGAGTCCACATGAGAAAGACCCATGCTGTGCTGGACAAGCGGAAAGTTTCACATATTCGACTTCTGCCCCCAGCTCGAACACAGAATAACCTCTCTGTAAGAAAGGAAAGGATACACTTTGCTTCGCATATCTTTGCAAATGCGGAAGGTATGTGTACTCTCCTGCAGTTCTCAAAGGTTTTACTAGTCTTTCAAGGGATTGCACAATTGTACAAAACAGCCTTAGCAGTAAAACAACTACAAAAAACGTTAGAAACTTGTTTCACTTGGGTGTAGAGAGCAATACTGGGTTGGTTCAGGAGAGCATATACAGACATTTTAGAGTTGATAATATAATGTGTAAAAAATCAGTTAATCTGTATAGTTAGTGCCTCCCAGGTAATTTAAAGTTAAACATATATGTACAATGGTTTTGAGGGCTAGTCCAAACGTGGGTGAGTAATAGCAATTTCTGTTCATTGGACTCACCACTCTGACTGACCAACAAGATTGGGCTGACTTAAACTGGGGCATAGGGAAAGAGTTCTGGCGGAAAAAATAAACCTTCCACGCAGGTAGGATTGAATATATGCTTAGTTATTGGAAGACAAGTTCCTCACCAAGAGCGGTGCCAGCGTGAGCATCAAGGAGCCCTTCACCACTCCAACTGGCATACCCAACCATGATACCTCGAGCACCATCCCTTAGAATTCCATGTTCCACATTCCACCATCACCGTCAACACTCTACCTACCAAGCTACATCCCACAAGTCTGTGCATGGCTCACCATTATGATGATGGATGCATGTGGGCCTCATGTTTTCTGCTGGACTGTAGGTTCGAATGTGCACTATGGAACGCACCTGCAGGAGAGAGTCGAGAGCCACATTGACATGGTTGTATGCAACAAACAATGCTTATTACACTATATATTTTGCATCCTAGAAGCGCTATGAATCAAGGACTATAACAACACTTCTTAATTCTTGTACCTAAGAGAAAAAACATTAAATCAAGCTTGCACATATGAACTATGCACGCTACCATGGCAGGCTCCTTGACCTGGTATCTACCCCTGAGTACACCTGTACCCATGTATTGAGGACATGTCTCTCCAAATGTCTAGGCCTGATTGTGCGTAGATGAAGGTCTAGAGCACGGTAAAATATCCTGGAAGGTTGAGCAGACTAGGGCAGACAGGAAACTAAAATCAAGCCTGGACAAAGTGTTCAAATCAGCCATAGCCATACATTGCAGGGAGCCAGAACTGGAATACTTCCATGGGACACTGTTAGGTCATGTCACTACATCTTTCTCTGAAAGCATCCCCCATGTCTGCAGCTCACCAGGGAAAGACCGGAGGCGGGATGGCCAGTCCGGCCCAATGCAGATACTGCAGTAATATTTAGATTTTCGGATTATACATCCAACAGAAGCTTTATGAAGCAATTTCAAGTATTTAAACAACATACATTGTTTTATGGAATTAGTTATCATGACATCCTTTCTGAAAGATTTTTCAGTTAGTATGTATATGTTAGAAAAAAGTTATTTCAAAAGTTACAATTATTGCAGTTAATAGAAAATCACATTCTTATAAAATATCTTTAATTTACACAGAAAAATGATGGGTTGTTGTGTTTGTGTGAATATTCTGTCCAGATTAGATCGTGTGTACAACCCTAATTTATGTTGTTGTTTCTCTAACAAAAGTACTATAACTGATAACCCTCTGTACCTTTATGATTCTGTCTAATTTTATGTGTTGTAGTTTGCAATCATTGTAAGTCCAATTGAAAATGTAATTTTTTCTATTGATTTTATTCGTAAATGGCAGACTCATGTGGTATAGCAAATCCTAGCGTGCAGCTAGTTCATCAGAGGCCGTGGCCTCAGTTCTTCTTGTGAAGACCACCAGTCAACTTTTTAAAACACTGGCAGCCTCCATGCCTTCAATGGAGCCACCATGTGATGGCTCCACTGAAGGCACTAAACTTTGCTGAGCAGGCACTAGGTTTGATGTGCATGCTTGGTAAGTGTTTTTTTTAAACAGAGGGCCTGATTTAGAGTTTCGTTGATGGGTACTCCACCACTAATGGGATATCCCATTCACCATATTCATTATAACCAAATGGACTTGTTATAAGGCACATGGGATATTTAATGTGTTTGTGACAGAATATCGGTCCTCCATACTGTAAATCAAGCCAAAACTCAGAGGGCCTTGTTTGGCGCTCTCAGCATGGAAAAATTAGTCATATCCACTGTTGGACCTGTTCCTTCCTGCAGGGTCACCCCAGAGTTCTGCTTTCCACTACCTTACCTTACTGAACTAGCTTTTTGGTTTTTAGGACTCTTCACACTTTTTTCATTCAAAACAGTTGTATTGTGCTTGTGCTCTCCTTTGAAAACATGGTAAAATTGGCCTACCTCTGGTTGGTACATTTAATTTACTTATAAGTCACTAGTAAATAATACTAAATGTACACAGGGGCTGTAAATTGAATGCTACTAGTGGGCGGCTGCAGCACTCATTGGCCACCAACTATAGTAGCCTTTTAAATTTGCCTCATGCCTTCCACTGGAGCCTGTAATGCAGCTTTTGAAACTGCCATTACGGCCAGGCAAAATAAACATGCATACAGGCCTTAACCTTCCTTTTTTAATATTTATTAGTCACGCAAAATGCAGGCCCTAACAGCTCATAGGGCAGGGTACTGTGATGTTCATGTTTGTGCTTTATAAAACACAATTAATAAATAAATACATTTAAAAAGTAGGACATTTGTACTTGCCTTTCAGATGTCCTGACAGTGAAAACTCCTAAAGTTATTTTTTACTGGTGTAAGGCTATGTGTCCCGTAGAATAACACTGGGTTAGCTTATTACACATAGAAAGTGATAACTTCAGTTTGGGACCACATAGACAAATGCTGTTTGCTCTCCAATGAATTGTAATTTAAAATGCTGTTTATTTATGAAGTTGAATTTAGAATTATTATTCTGAAAATGCCACTTTTAGAAAATTGCCATTTTCTGTGCAACCCAAATGCATCTTTTTTCCTGTGTCTTGGGCCATATGACTGTGAATGGCTCCCCTGTGGTGTTTTGTGTATCACTGCCAGTCTTACCGACAAAAGAGGCCTAGGTGTGGGGATAGAGGATCTTTCTGATAGCGTGGAGTGGAGTTGTGCCCTGCCCAGATTACATTTCAAAGGACCCTTCCTGCAGCTTACACATGGGAATCTTACACCAAGCCTACCTTTGCCTTAATCCCCTTAGGCAGTTTGGAGCCAAGCCCAGGGGAAGGGGATGAATTGACTAGAACCAGTTTTGGGGGTAGGCCAGTGAATTCCACACATATAAAAGTGGCTCCTTCAGAACCTCTCATCAGAACACTCCTAGACCTGTGGAAGATTCAGAAGGAGGAATGCCGTGCGATTGGACCTTCTTGCCTTGAACCCATCCACCTCGGAAGTGGCTCCAAGGGTGATTTGGCTGAACTCCTGCTAGAGCTGCAGGTACACATCAAGTTTACAGAGGCTTCCCTGCAACTATCCAGCTAACCAGCAACCAACTGGGTCCTGCCTGGATCTGCCTGAGTCCTGCAGCTGGCACCTGCTGGAGTGGGTCCTTATTCCGAGGAGATGTCCCCAGGTCCCAGACCCTTGGCTGGCATCAGAGTGTACTCCTCCTGAAGAAAAGGTGAAGATACAGAGGTTGCGGGTTTCATCTAGACCATTAAGTGACTTCTTTGTGCCAACAATCAACCACACGCAACAACCGCCAATGAGAAAATCCTGCAAGACTTGCTCCCAGCACTGACGATGACCTTCATGCAGCCCCCTCCAACGTGAACAGCAGCTAATTGTGCAGACTTGAGAAGCTAAATCTTCAGCAGGACGGGTCTGATGCCTGTATCTGACCTGCTCTCCATCCCTGTTGGCCTGTTTCTGGGACTCTCCCCCTGTCTTGGGCGACCAGATGACCACTAGTGGTACTATGTGCTTTTTGGGGCGTTTTTCACCAAAAACTTTAAAAAGTCTTATACTTCTGAATGGGTTTTTGCCATTTTGGTGTCATTTAATTTATTACAATGAACTCTCCTTTTTTAAATTGGTTTGGGATATTTTTTGTGTTTTGGTTTCATTTCACTACTATTTGAGTTCTGTACACATGCTTTAGAAATTGCCTCTAAGATAAGCATGGCTGCTTTAGTGCCAAGCTACAAAAGGGTTAAGCACAGGTTTATTTTGTGATTTTTGTAGGTCACCCTGACAAGTATTGTATTTATTATTTGAGTGGGGCTTCCACCCCTCTCAACTAATAACCTCATTTCTTACAGTCACCCACCTTCAATGGGGCAGCCAACTATTATTATGACCAGACAGCCCTGTGGTACACTGACTGTCAAGTCAAAGTATCCTGAAAGTGGATACAGCTGAGGCTCCCATGTTGGACCCTTGCAGTTCCCTCACATGGGCTGGGCAAACTGCAAGTTTTGCAGGGTGGAACCGGCAGATTTATATTCTTTCCATATTTCCTTCCCTGTGCACGTTTAATGCCGCGTTTTCCTGAATGATTGTCTTGTTTTATGTTATTTTCTTTGTGAATGTTTTGAATGCAGACATGCCTTACTGAAGGAACATTGTTTGCAGAAAATTTTCACTCTCTCGAATAACCATACATTCATCAGATAAAAAGTGTTTTTGTTTGGCCAAATGCTCATTGGCCACAGGGAATGTTCATTTGAATGGGCATAGTAAATTGTATTGTCGATTGCTAAGTATGTTATTTGCCTGCTTTGGTAACTTTGGTCTTTAAGTCAGATAGAATCCTGAATGCATTTTAATAAGTGTGAGAGGTTTTCACATTTTCTAGTCACTCGCTCATTGAGACTTTGTTCTGACATGCTTGATTCTGTGTCCCTATCAAATTTGGTGAAATGTAACGTTGACCATTAAAAGCTATTTCATTTTTAATGTTCTAGTAAGACGTCAGTGGTAAAAGAGTTGCTCAACAACTTACTTCAAATAGTTTTTTAAAATTATTAAATCCATGACCAACGTTCACCAAACTTTAAATGTGCAAATCCACATGATTTCCAGGAACCAATTTGAAATATGCTGTACTTTGATTTAAAAAATTGCCAAAAGTCAAACATATGATTTTTTTATTTTCCTGCGGAAAGTTTAGTATAATCTTCACTACACTGCTACTGTTATGTTTTTATATTATGTGCTCAGTTATTACCTTCGACTAATAAAAGTTATCTAGAGTCATTTAATGTTATTTTGTAGGGTAAGTGAAATATAACGTTATTTATGAATAAGAGGCGTTGTGCCAGTTCCAAATTAGAAACGCATTTTTAGGTCTCGCCTAAAAATGTTGCGCTGCCCTAGGTGATGACCTTTAGAAATTGGTCAGCTCTTTTCAAGCACTCATGCTTGTGCTGGCATCCACCTTGCGGGAGCGAGCAGTGGCACGTGTGGCCACGCTAATTGCAAACAGATGGCCCGCGTGCCGCTGCTCGCTCCCGCAAGGTAGATACCAGCATAAGCACGAGTGCTTGAAAAGAGCTGTTTGCATTTGCCTTCACTTTTGTTGTGTTTGTTGTTTTTTGATACACGGTACGCTCAGGGTCCATCTGTTTTTTATTCCTAATGCCCCTTGGCAACTCGATCAGCGGCGCGTTCAGGGGCCATCTGTTTTTCAAATACTAATGCTCGTAATTGGAACAGAGTAGATATGGTCACCCTAGGTCTTTCTTTAGCCTCTTCGGCTCCTACCCTGACTGATCTTCCCCTAAATAAGCAGGTAGCCCTTATTAATCTCTGGCTCTGTGAAGCCTGCAATCAGATCGCTCCACTCAGACGTGTCGGAATTCGCCGCCCTCACGATGCCAATAGATGGTTTTCTAATACCCTTAAATCTCAGAAACTTGCACTCCGTCAGGCGGAGCGCCACTGGCGCCGCAAATATTGTCCCGATTCCAAGCTTTATTATCTGACCCTTCTGCAGGCGTACAAATGTCCATTCTCTCCGCCAAGCAGGAATATTTCTCTCAGAAAATTAATCTGGCAGTTAATAAACCTAAGGAGATTTTTACAATTGTGCACAAACTTTCTGCCTCTGATAGAGCCGGTTCGAGGCCCATTCCCTCCCAAACCCTGTGCAATGCTCTCAATAATTTCTTTATTGAGAAGATTGCCATCATAAAACAGACATCCCCTTGGCACCCGCCTTCTTTACCTGTCCCCCTCGACCTCCGCCATCCTCCTTCATTGACCAATTTCCCTTGATCTCTGAAGAGACCTTCCGCACTCTCCTGGGTAAAGTCACTTCGGGCTCCCCTGCCGATTTTTGCCCGGCATACATCTTAAGAGATATTTTCTCCCGTTGTCCGGCCCCTCCTATTACCCTTCTTAATACCTCCATCACTCTCGGTATTGTACCTGATTCGGTCAAATCTGCCACTGTTATTCCCATCCTCAAAAAGCCCGTTGGCGATCCTGCTGTTCCTTCAAACTTCAGACCTATCTCACTGTTGCCACTCTTAAGCAAAATTTTGGAGAGTCACATCACCACTTCACTCTTCAACCACATTGAAGTTCATCACCTCCTAGCAACTAATCAGGCTGGCTTTCGGCCGGCTCATTCTACGGAATCTGTTGTCCTCTCTGTAGTAGATGAGCTCAGGCGCAGTGCCGATACCAACTCCCCCCAGGCCCTAGTCCTCCTCGATCTCTCTGCCGCCTTCGACACGGTAGATCATACCATCCTTCTCGACCGTGTCGGGGGCGCCAGCCTGCGGGGTACGGCCCTGACCTGGCTCGCCTCCTTCTTAACCGGCCACACTCAGGCTGTTCGCCTGGAGGGCTTTCTTGCTCCCATCAACTCCGTCATCTGCGGAGTACCCCAGGGCTCTTCACTATCTCCCCTTTTGTTTAATCTCTACATTCACCCCCTCATTGTTGCTTTACAGGATATGGAGTTCACGGCGTTTAATTACGCCGATGACCTCCAGCTCACTTTCAATCTTTCTCCCTCCCCTGATTCCATCTTTAAGGTGCACTCCACTCTTATGTTCATATTCAACTGTATGAATTTCAACCAATTGAAATTGAACCCCGATAAGACCGAGTTGGTCCTCTTCGGTGGTCCATCCAACCCCTGGTCTTCTGCTTTCTGGCCCCCCATCCTTGGTTCCCCTCCATTACCCTCAGCCTCTGTGAAAACCCTGGGCATTAAAGTTAGTCAAGACCTCTCCATGCGCCCTCAGATTAGCTCCGTAGTCTCCTCGTGTTTCTTGGCCCTTAGAACCATTCGCAAAAACTCACGTTACTTCTCCGTTGAAGCTCTTAAACTCATCATTTTAGCACTCATCTCGTCCCGCCTGGATTACGGCAATGCCCTTTACGTCGGCATTCCCGCTTATGAATGTCGTCGTCTGCAGCTCATCCAGAACCAAGCGGCCCGCCTTATCTACAGGCTTCCTAAATCTAGTCACATTACTCCTGTATTACGGATTCTGCACTGGCTTCCCATCAGGGAACGCTCACTCTTCAAGATCGGCTGCTTGACTTTCATGTCCCTTACTGGCACTGCCCCTGCTTTTGTTAGATCTAAAATAATTGCATATGTCCCCTGCAGAGACCTTCGTTCTTCCACTCAGTCTCTTCTTAAGGTCCCCCGTTTTCGCAAGAAGAAATCTGACGGCACCAGATTTTCTACTCTTGCCCCTCTCTTTTGGAACTCGCTCCCTCTCGTGATCCGATCCACCCCCTCTTACTTGGACTTTCGAGCCAAACTCAAAACTCACTTGTTCTCCCTAGCCTACCCCTCCTAAATTTTCTCTTCCCTTCCTCTCTCAGGTTCAGTCTCCTGCCTACAGCGCCAAGAAACCGTTTGGTGATAGAGCGTTAAATAAATTCTTTTCAACTTCAACTTCTAATCCATCCCATTCCTCTGCAATGGTGATTTTGATGCTCTATCTTGCTTCAAAAATGATTCGAGCATATTAACTGTAAAATGCACAGATTCATTTTCGTAGTGACCAGAAAATCAGTGAGTTCTGTTAATGTGATTATATTCGAGAGACGTTCGCGGACCCACTTCCCCCTTCCTCAAAATAATTGTAAACTTAAATAAATGTGTTACGATTGCTAAGTGCATTGTCCTTGGCAAACCATTGGGGAGCGAGCGCCACATTGCGTAGTTTATAATCTGTTTCTCAGCACCTTATAACTTTACGCCACCAGCCTGTAGTGCCAGCGAGGGTACAAAGTCGATTTGTTTAATTAGTATGCTAACTTACTTTAGCCACAATGTTCCAGGTTATACTGCCAGCACCAGTAAATGTGCATTGGCAAAACCAGCAGGTCGCTATCACTTAAAAACCAGGCCTACCGATTTGGGAATACTTGTTCGTATTCGGCCATATCAATCAACCATGCTGATCTTTGTGTAACGGGGCGTGAATAGGTTAAACGTGTATGTAAATTAAGTTTTTAGCAATATGCGGGTTTAAAACAGAGAAACCAGGTGTGATACTTTAGAAAACATTGTTGGCTACACCACGTGCTTAAAGTTAAACTCAGTTTCTTGTATAAGAAATATCAAGCTTGTTCACTACAGAGTGCACCATAGACAGGGCCACGGTAATCGTGCAGCGAGACATTGTTCGATTTGGTTTTAAAAATTATGCAAGGAAACAGAAGCATATTCTGGCTGTATTATCATTTCAACGCGCATTAATATTCTATGCTAAATTGCCCCTCGTTAGTACCACCTGGTCATCCGCTGAAATGTCATTTGCTAACCTGTGCTTCTGCTGCCCTGCTCTCTAGTGGTAGATTCTGTTAAATCCGTATCAGAAAAAAGGGACGTTTTGATCATCTTGTAACTGAAAATTAGGTTAATTTTTTGTCGTGCTGCTTACTGAACTTGGTTTGACTTTTCAAAATAATCGATCACTGGAAAATCAATAAATCTCTGCTAGAAAATGCTATGGTACAGGGTACAAACATGTATTGACTCCCAATCAACACTTTCACCGTTTGTTGACCAGTCACTCAAATTATATTTGCTTCCACTCCAGCTGAAAGTCAAAAAACCAGCCATTGGATGCTTTCGCTTTGAATGACAGGATGTCACCAATGCACAAAAAATTGTTCCCGAAAAATCGAAATTGTTAGTCACTGGCATTCCTCATTATAAAGCAGCTTTGGTATATTCACTTATCCTTTTGAAAATGATCACACCTCATTAAAATAGCTAGAGTGTATTTGCAGATTTTTAGGTTAAAGCCACACCCCAGGTTTGTGAATGACAATTCAACCCCTTGTATCTGACTTGATGGGCCTCTAGTAACTGCTCGTGGAACTCTCTGCATCTCATCTACTGGGTTGTTGGAAGAGCACTGTTTGTATGCAGAAAACAATCTTCTCAAATCCAAGACAAACCTTACACCCACAAACCGGTATCTAATTGTACTCACCAGTGAATAAAAAGTACTATAAATAGGTGTGATCATAATAAAAATAAAGGGAAGTTTTAACCCCTTCCATGCTGCGCGAATTCCGCCGCTGTGCTGACGGTTTCTTGCGCGGGCGTGGTCATGACGGAACGGTTCCGTCATGAGCACAGCTCAACCGTGGCTCATGACGGAACCGTTCCGTCATGAGCACCGAAGGGGTTAATCTGCAATTTGACTTCATTATGAACCAGGGTTGGTCAATTCTTTCTAAGGAAGATGCACACAAATGACTTAAATAGCCGAACACTGTATGCAAATGTGTATATACTAAAGCCACACCCCGTCAGCTTGGTACAGGTAATTTGAAGCAGTGTACCACCCTCCTTTCCATCATGGTTATGTATCCGCCCCTCATCACCAGTAACTCTCTGTTGCAAGAGCCATTGGATATTCAAAGATCACACAGGAAAATAGATATGCATGTTGTATAGACTGGTTTCTGGTGCCCCTTGGCATCTGACCTCACACCGCTATAGATCACTTATCTGACCCCCGGCTCAGGTCAATCACCAGCCCCTAAGCCAGAGTCCGCAGTCAGAGTGGCCAGCACAGCTCGGCGTTCCTGCGCCATCATCTCAGGGTTTGGTTTCGAGGGGGTCCCCGACCGCCTCCTGCCCCCGACTCTGTGACACTTCTCTCGTTGCTTGTTCCTGCTTTTACTCGGGGACTCCTCCGATGAAGGCTGGTCGATACCCAGGCCTTGGCACGCTTCCTGCAGGGATCGAATTTGTCGTAATTTACCATCCCATTTGAAAATGATGCGGAAGGGGTGCCCCCAAGAGTAGGAAACGCCCTGGTTGCAAAGATGGGTCGTAACCGGACGTAAATCTTTCTGGAGTGTGATGGCCGCCAAGTCCTGGTATAAAGCTATGGTGTGCCGCCGGAAAACCAAGGGTTGTAGATCTCGTGCTCTACGCAAGATGAGCTCCTTGAGCTGGAAGTCCGGCAGGAAGGCCAGGATGTCAGGCCCCTCTGCAAGCCGACTCTGTGAGCCCTGTCAATTTTGATGGCAATGTCCGAAGGTTCCTGCAGCATATGGCAAAAGAGCTCTTGGGGGTACCCAGTAATGTCCATGCCTTCGTCATTGGAAGGTACACCCTTCACCCATATGTTGTTTCTACGGGAGCGGTTCTCCAAATCCTCGGCGTGGGCCTGTAGGCCGATTTGTTGGGCCTGAAGGCAAATCACTTCTTGCTGCAGTTGTTCGACTTACTCGTTGCGGGATTGCTCGTGGTCCTTCATCGTCGCCATCCTTTCTCCCACTGCGTCTAGATCCCTGCGTACCTCCTTCATTTAATCTGCAAAGTCCTTTTTAAGGACGTGGAGGTCGTCCCTCAGGGCCGAGAAGAGCTGGGACAAGAAGGCCCTTGTGACTGGTTTGTCCGCATTGATTCCGTCTCGTGCCCCCGGGGCACGCTGGTTAGGTGTGGCCTCCAACCCCGGTAGCGCCCGACATTTTGGCGAACAAGTCCTTCAAAGTCCTGTCCTTCTTCTCCTTCTCTTTTTCCTTCTCCTTCTTTCATTGCGTGGTGGACATGTCTGAGCTGCGGCTGTACGGGAGAGCTGCCGTCCATGTGTGTGGCGTACCTCCGGTCCTGGGGCACAGCCCGACACTGTGCTTGGCTGAGGGTACCTGTCCTCTATGCCCTCCCAGGCTTCGCTGCTTAGTTCGCTACCGCAAGCACCGCAGGGGGAAGTGTGCTAATTTCGGGCAGGGGGTTCATCGATTCCACCAAACGCCGACAAAGCCGTCAGCATGTTCTCCGCGTCTTCGCCTACTACCAGGTCCCCTACCCTCTGTAGGCTTTAGTGCGTGGCAAGCAGTAGGTCGTGTCCTGTAAGGACCTATGTGGCCTGGCAGGGTTCACTCTTGCTCTTTGGCCCCCAGCATGTTCAATATTACAGGGCAGCCTGACGCCCCATCTGCATCCCTCACTCCCAGCTCCCCAGGGCGCCACCTCTGTGACTGGGCCCCGCCGATCCGGGTGGGGCCACAGGCCCGGAGTGGTATCCTGCTACATGGCTGCCCTGTCTAGCAGGGGAGGGGAAGCTCCTCTGGGCCGCTCTCCTTCAGAGTCCGGAGACCCGATGGCCGCTGACGCGGGGTTCGCAGGCGCGTGGACCTGGGCTTGGACGCCCGGCCTGCTCCAGCTCTGCTCGGGCCCCTGTACACCACCGCTCCACTTCCTCAGCGCCCGCTGTCGCCCTCGAACGCCTGGGGGAAGGCGCCTCACCCCCCTTATGGACCAAGGGGGCCCGCTGTGGAAAGCGCTCCTAGGGCTACGGGTCTCTCCGGCACGGGGGCCTCCAGTGCCCTGCCTCACTGCACCGTTCCACTATTCCACCCTGGTCGCCATCTTAGCTCGCCGGGGCCAAGCCGCTAGGTAATGCTGCTGGATACATTCCCTCGGTCAGATCTCTCCGCAGAGCACAACCTGAGGTTCACGCTCGTCTACCGAGCACAACGGAGGGTCCGGCGTGTTGTAACAATGCCGGGAAAGCAGTGGGCTGCCAGTGGGAATGGGGAGACAAGCGAGTCACGTCTCACCCGCTCGCCATCTTGGCCACGCCTCTTTAATGGCCTTTTAGACAAGATCAAACGCTCCGTGGTAATATGCTACATCCAGCGCTTCCTACCATCCATATTGATGCTTCAGGAGACCCACTTACTGGGCTTCCATTGTCCATTCCTCGCTTGTCAGGGTATTGATTGGGCAATGTAGGGGTATCCCAGATTTATTGCACACTGATCATTAATGCCCCAGTGTTAGACCTGGCATCCTTGGTGCGATTTTGTATGCTAGATTTCGTTTTTGCTGGATTTTGAACTCTGGGTATTTTACCAATGCTGATCAGTGCTAAAGCGCAAGTGCTCCCTGTGTAAATTGTCATGATGATTGGTTATCCCTGATTGGCCTGGAAATCAAATGCTGCTAGTGGATTGCAGTGTCTTCAAGTGCAGTTTTAAACTGCCATGTTGACCTGGCAAGTGCGCTCACTTGCCAGGCTCAAATTTCCCCCTTTACTACATATAAGGCACGTCAAAGGTAGACCCATTGGGGACCCATGGGCAGGGTGCAGTGTATGTGAAAGGTAGGACATGTAGTGGTGTGTTTTGCATGTCCTGATAGCGAAATACTGCCAATTTCCTTTTTTCACTATTGCAAGGACTCTCTCTCCCATACTTTACAGATATCACAAGCCTTTAAAGTACATGAAGTGTACACATAAAGAGACCCCAAGAAGAGGTATAGTGATCATACTTGCACCAGAGGCCAGTAGCGTATATGAAGTGCAGATGGAAAGTGGTCCTCTCTGACCCAGAAGTCAGTAAAGTGTAAAAAGAACAGGTATAAAGTGATCATATGAGAATCAGAAATCAGTACGGTGTATGACACACAGGTATAATGTGATTCTGTCTGTACCAGAAACCAATAAAGTGCATGAAGAAAAAGGTACAAAGTGATCTTATCTGCACCAGAATCCAGTAACGTTCATGTAACACAGGTGTAAAGTGATCCTGTTTGAACCAGAAGCAGGGAAGATGCATGATGCACTTAAAGTGATCCAATGTATACCCAGAAGCCAGTAAATAGGGGAAGTAAACACGCAAACTGATTCGCTGAATCCCAAAAGTAAGTGAAGTGCAAATGCAAAAGTCAGTAAAATGTAAGAAGATGAGGGCATCTACTGCTAAAGCGAATGCGATATAGATGTAAAGTGATCCTATCTGTACTAGAAGCAAATAAAGTGAATGATGTGCAGGTGTAAAGTGATGCAATCTGTACCAGAAGTCAGTGAGGTGTAAGATGTGCAGGTGTAAAGTGAACCTATTTTCACCAGAAGCTTGAAGTGTAAGAATTATATGTTTAACGTGAACCTGTTTTAAAATTCATATTAATGCTCTTGAAGCCAATTCCTCTATTAAATGTAGATTACAGTTAAGCTTCAAGAGGGAGAGAGAAAGAGAAGGATGTTGGGGGGGGACAGTAGAGAAGTAGGAGAGATATAGAGGAGAAAGGCAGAGAAAGAGGATGGATTGATTGAAAGAGACAGATTGCATGAGGACATGATGGGATCGAGGCTGGTCTGAACATTTTTGTCAGGGCTGCTTTGGGAACACCAGTCTGGCCTTGCCCAGGCCTATGCGGTCTGCCAGGTCTCATCCCTTCTGTAGTACTGCCTGGCTCTGTTTTTGCTTTCCCGTCCCTGTTTTTGCATTTTTTGAGCACGGTTAATGACTTTGCCCTCAGAGCCCTGCTGGAAGGCACATCAACAAATTCACTGTCCTTCATAAAAAATACCTGCTTTATGTTACTTTCAAGATTTCCACCTCTATTTCACAAGTTCCATCTTGGACCCTCCCAAAGAATCCAATTCAGAAAGGTTTTCAGAGAAGCAACATTGTTTAGTGGAAAAAGGGGGCCTGTCCCTTTGAAGCCCCTCTCATAGTGAGCATAATCCAGCAGACTTGGTACCACTCATGGCAATGATATTCCAGTTATTAAAATATGAATGTTAATGTTGCCACTGACTCTAAATGGTCTTCTCAAAAATTCTGTCCCATCCAAACCACCTCTTAATCTTCCAGTGTCATCCATTCCCTACACTTCAGAAATTGCCTTTTCCCTCTTCATCTGTATTCGGAATCATTCTTATATTTCTCCCAATACCTCATCATTGACGGAGTACAATTCAACTTCGTAGAATCAACCTCCTCCCTTCTGAAAGCACCTTCCTTCTTATATCAAAATTTGACCCTACCCCCTATGATTTCCTTAAATCTCCCTCTTGCTCTTCTGAAACTATAGAGCACCATATTACCTATAGAACCATGGAATATGGCCAAGCTGAATGGCCCATAAGGGTGCACAATTTGTAATTTCAGCTGGGGCGTTAAAACTCCTAGCATTGGCTAGGCTTATTTTCCTTCCAAAACCACCTCCTTGTTAACGTGCTCCACCACCCCATTCCAAAACTCCATCAAAACCACACAAAGGATCTTTCCAAGTGTTTGCATGAAGTCTTGATTCCACGTCTCATCTTTACTCTGGTTTGGTAACTAAAACTTGTATTGTAGGATAACGTCTATATATAATCAGTTGCCGATATCTTTCAACACTCACAGTTTTCCAATCTGTGTCAGTCTTTGAAACATCAAATTAATTGCATGTTAAATTTTCAACTTTTCTCAGTTTAGAACAAGTCATTGGTGTCTTGAAGTAGATATATTATTCAGTCAATGAATTTTTTTTACCACTATACACCCATATTTTACTGAGATGCACATATGTTCCAGGATTCATATGCATCATAAATCTAGTACCAGAACAAGCAATATAACCTTCCCTGCACACATGCTGGCTCTAGCAGAGAAAATCATCACCATCTTGAAGAGAGCTCTCATCGAAGGTGACATGAGAATATTATTAGTATGGTCAGGGAATAATATAAGGCAGATGTAACATAACATAATGTGTATTTGTAAAATACATGTTCACCCAGAAGGGTATCTTGACACTGAATAACAGATGTTTATTGTTACCCAACTCAATGGTGCAAATTGTATCAACCTCAGAAGAATGATAGGCTAAGTGGGCCCGCCAGAATTTCAATCTGTTACCATTAAGTCAAAGGCAGACTCCTACAGTAGATGCATTAGTCCACTATGTCACCAGACCCTGTTCGTCATAAAGAAACCAGAATTCTCAGGTGACTACAGTCCTAAACACCCTATCACCCTTGGCATTAACAGAGTGATGCTTGCAGATTGTACTCTGCTATCATCGATGGATTGCAAACTCCATTGGGCAAAATCGCCAGTGCATGGGAAGTCGGACTCGCATAAGAACATTAGCAGACATAGAACAGAGAAGTTCTTTTACCCATGTCAGACAGACATATAAGCAGGTCTCAAAGGGAATGGAAAATACTCAAATCCCAGATAGGTCATCTGAATTTAAAAGATAATTGTGTACATACTCAACAAGCACATTTATATTCAGCGGTCCTCCCATTGCACCTTTGCAAGAATCTATTGCATTTTGTAAACAATGAAAAGGAATTGCTTAGGTCAACCATGTCAGCATACTAGTCTTGAACTAGACAGTTCTGCCTGTCTGCCTTAAACTTTTACTGAGTTTGAGGCAGTCCAGATTGGGAAAGTAAATAAACGAGAATGTCTACATTCAATTCATAATTACAAATTGACATCTGCAAGGCGAAGGTGGTCAATCTCAATTGCCTATCGTGGCTGGCAGGGGCGTAGCTTCGATTGGTGAGGAGTATTGCCACCGGGGCCCAAAGATCTGAGGGACACACTGGACCCAGATGATTGCTGTATTTTATAGTTCAAACTGTGGATTTCCTTTTTTATACTAGGGTCCATAACACTGGCTATGCCACTTCTAGCTGCACTCTTTACATAATCCTAAATGTCTTTCTGGCCTTCAGGAATGTCCCTCAGAAGCTCAAACAACTACTAGTTCCTGTCCTACTAAGAAGCTCAACAAACGCAGACCAGGAGATGTGAAACAGCCTTTACAATGCGGGCTGAGCCACCAGCCACAGTCCATGCAGGTAAGAGGGATGGGGCTGGGTTGGGTTGGGGGGAGGGATTCGACAGGCGACCAGGAGGGAAAATTAACGAAATCATTAATTTTCCTTCATGGTCTGTGGAAATCCCCCCCCCCCACCCGGCCCCACCGCTCTTACCTGCACGGGCCGCGGCTGTGAGCCACGCTTCGATTAACTACGCATATGCCTTAACCACGCATATGCGTAGTTAGGGCCATGCGCAGTCTAGATGCTGAGGTGGGTGGACATAGGAAGAAGAAGGATCGGGAGAGGACACACTAGGTGTGTGGGACCAGGGCCTAGTTTTCGGAGGTAGTTTTTAAGGGTTGGACGGTAGCTTTTATGGCTCAGGGTTGAATGTAGTTTTTCGGACTCAGGGGGTGTTAGTGGGTTGTTTATAGGGTTTGGGGTAGGTTTCAGGGCTGTTTTTAGGGCTCATGGGGTTAAGGGTAGTTGTTAGGGCTCAGATGGGGCTCCGGTAGTTTTTAGGGCTCATGGGGGTTGGGTAATTTTTAGAGCTCAAGGGGGTCGGGTAGTTTTTAGGGTTCAGTGGGGCCAGGGGAGTTTTTACGGTTCAGGGGGGGTCAGTGTAGTTTTTAGAGCCCTGGGCGGGGGCGGCTGGGGTGTGATCTTTACCACACATAGCCCTTTTGCCAGTCATGCCTTTACCACAACATTGCGTGGTAAAGGAATGCATTGTTCAGATGTATCCATTGTTCAGGCAGTGTGGTAGAGACACGCCTGGTTTAGCCATGCATCCCTCTGTCGTACAACCCCCTGAGATTCATGCCACATACAAACCCATATTGGTGTACCCTTCATTAGAAAAAAGACCCTGTAAAAAGTGGTCCCCTCCTAGTTCCCCTCACACTCTGAGGACATTAGTGACTCAATATAAGTCATATTTCTGTCCTTGACCGTGAATAGAAGTCACTCTTTTACTTCATTAGAGAGAAACTCCGTCCAGCTGAGATGGAGGCAGTCGGGCATCACATGAAGTCACTTGAGCCTCAGCCATAACCTGGTTCACCTATTGTCTGCTAAACCAGACTCATTAGTTTTAAAATGGCCGCCATTCTTACCAACAGTAGTAGTGTGACCCCTTGCAACAACCAAAGAGCTCCTATTTTGAATTTCTTTGATGGCTACATGGTACAAATGTCTCAACACTCTTGAAGCCTAGTACACCGGCTTTAAAATGTGCCTGGTGGATACCCGGTTGCATTTTGTTCCACAAGAGGAGGATGTTAACTGCACAACTACCCAAAGCACTGTCAGCACTGGATGCACCCATTAAATTCTGCATAAATGGAGCAGATCTGAAACTTCTGTTCTTGTGCCAAATTGATCCAAGACTGCTTCCCTTCAATAGGCTGGACATACTTTGATCCCTACCCAGACCTCTGTATTCAGGGCCTAATGTACTGTTCCCATTTGCAAAGCAGGAATGTGCAGGTACCACGCCATTTGGTTTCAAGCGGGAATATAATTTGTGATGTGATCTATGTACTTATAGGTCGCGTAGCAAATTTCTCATTTGCATGGGGTCACAAACTGACCTGCCTAATAAATATCTTTTGATGAGGTCACATGTTTCGACCCCTTTGACTGTTTGCAAATGGAGGGTGGGTGGTCTGCAAGACCCTTATTCCTAAATTTGCTTTTCCAAACAGGAAACTTTTAATAAAGCAGCCCGTGTTCTTTAAAGAAACAGGAACTACGTTAAAAATAAAAATAAAATTAAATCTCGTTTTAGAACGCATTGGGGTAGAATCAATGTCTGCTCCCTCTCCACCCTTCTGGTCATCCAACTCGATGCCCAGTGGACCCGCTTCCCCTTTTGAGTCAGTTATTGCCTCCACCTTAATGGGTGGTAACGTTTCAATGGTTTACTCCATTCCACCCTCAAAGAGGATGTGGAGGCCTCCTGTTTGTTATTCAGAAAGGGTCGCCACAGGATGACTTGTAAAAGCGACCTTCCACAAGGCCAGTTCTGCCTCTGTATAAGACAGCACCTCATCCACTGTACTTCACTCTCTCATCAGCAATGCCTTTTAACCAATCCGAGCTGCTTGCAAGCACTATAGATTAATAAGTATAATCCATATGGGTGGAGAGAAAGCCATTTTGGAACTATTCATGTGGACTTTTCACCAAAAACCTGGTGTGGCTAGAGCTTCAGAGTGGATTAGGAATCTAACCGGCCGTTAGATATTTTAAATATATATTTGTTCACACAGTACAGTTTTTTAATACACTTGCTGACTTCCAGTTGAACAGGAAAGAATTCCAGTCTTTTCACTGACATAAAAGTGAGGCACAGAGTTGGGTTTCCAGAAATACCATATTGCATAAGAGATTGATAGAACATGATTGCCAAAGAAATGACGAGCCGTTCCTTGCTGTTGCTCCTAGGAGAAAATTACTGTGGAGTTATATCATGTCCCAGTTGTATGATTGTGGGGTTTAATGTGGGCTCTGCATGCATACGCTTGAAGAATTGCTGGAACACACTAAGACGCAGGTTTAAAAAGGTTTTGCATTGGGTTTGCGTTACTTTTTAACACAGACCAACTCAAAATCATTTTTGGGATTTACAAACCAACGCAAATCGGTATTTGCATTGATTTATAAGACATGGGGGCCTATGCATCAACAATGCCATTTGCGATTCCTTATTAGCGAAAAATAAGGAATCGCTAATAAGGAATAGCAAAAGGCTATGCATGTAGGAATCGCTATTCAAATAGCGATTCCTTAATATTCCTTATTACCGAATCGGTAATACCGAATCGGTAATAAGGAATACCTACCCATTCATTCCTATGGGCTCGGAGGCCCATAGGAATGAATGTAAAGCCAGTCTGTATTAGCGATTCGGTATTACCGAATCGCTAATAGCGGGAGCACTTTCAAGGGTGCCAGGGTGTCAAAAGGACACCCTGTTGCACCCCTGAAAATGATATGTGCACATATGTTGCACACACACATGCTCTAAGGGCATGTGTGTGCGCAACATGAAACTTTGAAAAATGCACATAAGTGCATTTTTCAAAGTTTTTGCAAATTACCATGCAGTTCATCTTCATGGTAATTTGCTCCCCCTATTAGCGAAATCGCTAATTTTTTAACTTTGATGCATTGCATTTAAGGAATCTCACTTTGGGATTCCTTAAATGCAATCGCTATTTAAGGAATCGGTATTTAAGGAATCCCTATTTAAAGAATCGCTATTTAAGGATTCCTTAAATAGCGATTTCTGCTTTTGGGTTGATGCATTGGGATTGGGTATTTTTTCCTTAATACCGGGAGCTATTACCGAATCGGTATGTTACCGACTGGATTTTGGGTTGATGCATGAGGCTGATGGTGCTTTGCATTACTCTGCGTCAAGGGCATCCCATGGGTCCTACATGGCTGTTCCAGTGCAACCACCCATGGTTTGTGACACAAAACCCTATCTACTAACAATAGCAGACAGGGTTTTGTGCCAAAAAAGAACACCACTTGAAGGCAGACGTTAAAAGGAGAAATACTTTTATTTCTCCTTTCTTTTCTGACTTTGCATGTGTGCTCCACCATACAGCACACATGCAGAATGTGAAAGGTTTTACAGTTTGTCTAGGCATAGAATTTTGTGCTGGAAGAGTAGCCTCCAGTGCCAAACCTATGCACGGCTGCCCGATTGTGCCGTTGCTAGGGAAAGTGTTGGAGAGTAAATGTGGGCCTAAGAGACTTGCAGGATCTTTGCTGACCTCTGGGATTCATAGAAGAATAGTTCTGGCAACAAAATGGGAAATTTACCGTGGTGCACTGTATTTGACCCATGTGCCATAGTATCGCTTTTGTGCTCGCTCGCCACCCTTTGCATTTCTCGGCTCTCCCTTGGCGCAACCGAGCAGTGTCTCCCCCACTAACACCTCCAACTCCCCCCTCCAATTAACCCCCAACCTCCCAACCCCCCTTTCACTGGACAGTGTCAAACAGCTCCTTGGAACTTTTGAAACAGGTTTTATTTCTTCTTTCTGATGTTGCTGCCATACTGTTGTTCGTTTCTAAGACTGAATCTGTCACAAACATCCATTTCTCTCTGCCTGTAGCCTCATAGTTCACACGGTTGCTTGCAATCATCGCTTCCTATTACAAGTGAAAATGCCAATAAACAGCCTGCAAATAGTCGAAACTTCTCATTGTGCAGAAATTCTGCCTAGAGCAGAGCTTGGCTGCCAACAGGGAAATTGATGCGATGCCCAAGAGGCCAGTGCCAGGGCTCGGGCACATGCCTGTCGACCCTCTAGCATCGGAATGCTCCTGCTGCCTTGGCACTGCGTGCTGCATTCTTCTGATTCTGTGCATGTTACATCATTTGTGACTCCTTGCCAAAGGATACCAGCCTCATGCAGTGCTTTGAACCCCGCATGACTTGACTGCCTTCTATCAGAGAAGAAAAGCTGCTGAGGATGAGGCTGGATTCACAAGACAGGCATCCCCTCTTAACCCATCTAGTTTGAAAGCTAGTGTAAGTACTGCTGCAAATGTGGCACAGTCTGAAGGCAGAAAATACAGTGGTTGTAAGTCTACACACTTACATTTGTAACATGTTTTGAAGCGTCTGCGCCTCATAGTTAAATGAAATTTACAGATATTTGTTCCACGTGTTCACAGATTATACTCTACTATTTTGGGGAAAAAAATGTTTTTGTAATCATTTTTTTTTATATATAATCTGTCCAAAACTGATATATCATAGTTGAGTAAACTTTCAGCCCGTAAATTAGCACTTTGTAGCAAATATTTGGCATCAATTTCTGCTGTCAGCTGTTGCAGTAGTTCTGTATCAAATTTGTATCATTGTATCTGCATTATTTGACCGCTCTCAGTCGCAAGGTTAGTTTTGATGGACAGCATCTTCAATAGTCGCCACAAGTTATTGAGAGGAAGTAGACATTGTCTGGGATACGGGAAACAGCGTTTACAATGCTGTCATTACATTGTAGTGCTATTACTACGCGATACCTTTACATCACAAGTCATTAGAACGACTTGATGTAGGGGGCGCGAAGGTATTGGAAATGAATTCCAACACTTTCCGTACTGTTGCGCAAACTGGAGTATGAATAGTAAATAATACTATTCCTAAGTCCAGTGCGCCCCCTACAGCAAGTCGTTCTATTGACTTGCGATGTTAATGTATTGCGTACTAACAACACGGTCGTTGTAGCGACTGCGTTGCAAAAGCATGCAATTTAATAGCATGCGTTGTGACATGCTATATTCCTGGGCTACTCAACTACTAAAGAACCATGGACATTTCAAGGATTTCAGGGGCCCGCGCAATACTATTTTTGGGGCCCGGTTCCGAACAGCTTTGAATTTATTAGCTCATTTCAGCTCTTTTATGCCCTCTTTGGCCAGGTCACTAACACGGGGACTCTGGTCCAAATTCTATACCCCACCAGGTGGCGAGTTGCCCCGCCCCGCTCCCTCTGGCCCTCTCCACCAACTGCGCGCTTTTACCTTAAATCACCACTGACAATTTTCTTGGGTGCCTGAAAAGGTCGCAGTTTATTCATCAAACATATATTATTGCAATATGTCATCGACTCCCATACACCACCCACATTAAAAATAAATAAAAGGGCAATTGTACTTAACCCAATATGTTTAAGAACTATTCATTGTCATCAGGGCAAGACTCTGCACAACAAAGCTTACTCTATCAGGTGGCCCCCTGGAAGACTGTGGCCCTGAGCCAGGTCCTACTTACCCATGCTTTAAAACGAATCTGTAAAGAACTTTTGCATTGTTGTTCTTTATCCTCTGGAATGTAGCTTTAGCTGTGTGCTTTGTGTTGTTGTCTTCTGAAAAGGTCACGTTTCATCATATTTTCAGCTCTCTTTCAAAGGGCAAAAGGTTTTCCCCTACAAGAACTTTTCAGACGGTTTCTCCATTAATGTTCTCTTTTGTCCTAGCAAGTGTCTCAGTACCTGGTGATGGGAAACATCCAATAACATGATGCTGCCACCATCATTGTTCACAGCAGAGAAACTGTTATTTTGGTGATATGCTGTGTTGAGCTCTTTTTTTATTTAGAAAGTTTTATATAGCTCAAACATGACCGCTGAGGGTATCAGAGCACTTTACAGTTTATAGATCAAGAAGGGTACAAGCAAACCAAACAAAACCAACACAGCGAAAAATTCACAGTCTTATAATGTCCGAAATTCTCGTGAACCAGGCAGCTGGGCCACAAATCAACGGCAACTTCCCAAATATCAAATGGAGTAGCCAGACTGAGGCAGATATTTCTTCATCAGGAGCCCTTTGACTTCAATTTGAAGAGGTCAGTGGAAGGGTTCACCGTGATTTCGGGGGGAAGGGAGTTCCAGATCCTTGGACCAATACCTGAGAAGGCTCGATTGTATGTCTTTTTTTCCCTGAATTTTTGTGGTTTGAGAAATAGGGTGCTAGCGCTTCTAGAGACTCTGGAACCACAAGAGAGCTCCCGTTTCTGAGTGAGGTATAGCGGGGTATTGAAGTGGATGGCTTTGTGTGCCATGCATGCAATTTTTAACTGTATCCGAGCTTCATATGGAAGCCAGTTCAGGGCCAGCAAGTTTGGAGAAATATGGTTGTCTTCACTCTGGGCAAGATGCAAAGCGTTGCGCTACCATAGTCCAGCTTTGAGATCACTAATGCTTGCACTGCAACCTTTAGGTCATGAGCAGGGAGCTCGGGTTTGAGTTTCCTTAGGATGCTGAGTTGGAAGTTTGCTCCTTTAGTGAGGGTACTGATGTGCTACTGCATGTTAAAACTTTTGTCTAACCTAATACCCAGAGAGGTTGCCGAATCAATGTAGCCAATGTAGTTAGGATGCAATGATCAATTTTACTTTTCTATGGCCACCAAATGTTTTGCCACAAAGCTAAACATTTTGTAGGATGTTTTTATATCATCCACTAGTCAGGGCTTGTGTAATAACTTCATTTTAGCCACTCTGCCTTAAAGTCCAGATTCTTGGGAGAGCTTGGCATACTATTTTACACATACACTTCTATCAGTCTATTGTTTTAAAGTAATTATTTAATGAGTCACCATTCCAGACATATAGGCTCTTCCAATCAGATAAAAATGACGTAAGAAAAGCAAACTAAAATAAAAATACAATCAGCAGTACCACTCATATAAAGTGAAAGTGAGGGGCATTTTCAGAAGAACATAGTATTCTAGGTGCAAAATTCACAGGCAAGAATAGCCTTCAACAACAAAAGCACCATCAACAAGAACAATGACAACAAGAACAACAACATGTGTATGTGAAGGACCACTGAGATGCTCATATGGCATTGGCTCCTATGAGGACGGTGCAGGAAGAGAGGGCACGTCTTCTTGTGGACAAACTGTACATACAGACTTTTTTACGCACATTGGGAAACCCTTTCTGACAAAAGGGGCTCGACATCCTTAGACCACTGTCGATTGAAGACAGGGGTGTGAGGTATGTATGTATATGTACACATACATACCTCACACCCCTGTCTTCAATCGACAGTGGTCTAAGGATGTCCAGCCCCTTTTGTCAGAAAGGGTTTCCCAATGTGCGTAAAAAAGTCTGCTTTTTCCTGTACTCTATATATGAGCTGTCCGTACGAGGCCGTCTTGTACATCTCAGAGAGCCATTCATCATGCGTTGGTCTGTGTGGTGTTCTCGAGTGGCTTAGGATGCAAATCTTTGCCACTGTGAGGCGAGTGGCCAAGAGACTTCTCATATTGGTCGTCAGGAATGGGACATCAGGCGTGTTATGGAGGAGGACTAGTAGCCCCATTAGAGTGATAGGTGGCTTTACAGCCAAGTGAGGACCACACTGAGGCCCAATATGCTGAGAGCTCTGGGCACTGAAAAAGTATATGATTTGATTTGACCAGGATTTATAAAGCATGACAAATGCCCGAAGGCGTCAGGGTACTGTTGTCACGGAATTCCGCTTCAGTCCAGCAGCGGCTTAGATACTTTACCCAAATGCTAAAGGGGTCTGCCTAAAAGGTAAACAGCCAGGTCTTAACAGCCTTTCTAAAGGGCAAGTTCCCTTTGATCAAAGTCAGAGAATGGGGAGCGAGTTCCACAGCCTGGCTGCTGTGACTGAGAAATCCCTACCACCTCCATCTTTTCATCCAGACTCTGGGTAGAGTGACCAGATTAAGATGGGCTGAGCAGAGATTTCTCCCTAGGAAACATCACACGTATGTGGGGCACTTCACAGTGATCATGAGGTCATCTTCAAGAGGTCAAGTAATGCAGTACTCCCTGCTTGCTTCATTTTCGAGGGAGACCAATACAAATCCTGATGCATCTTGAAGAGAGTAAACTTAATCCTAGATTCCCTGATGCCCTTATTCAGGTTTTCAACTATTTTGGTCCAGTCTTCCTCAGAGTAGTCGTTATTGAGAAGGTGATAGGCAATTGCTGCAGAAGGGGCTTGGAGTGCAAATGCCACACTAAGAGATTATAGAGTCCAGAGACTACCCCATTAAACTATCCCCACAAGGTTATATATTGCAGAACCGGGGATTTCTCAGTCCTCCACGGAGGCGAACCAATCCACTGTGACCAGTCTTCACTTTAAGCTCTTTGAATGATGTTAGATGGGAGAAGGGAGTTAGCTCTCTGAAAGTTGTCATTGGCCCCTTGGTCGCCTCTCTGATCAGTCTCCATCTGCGGACATCCAGTTTGGAGGAATGTCCTAATCTTGTATGGATCTTCGTGGTGCCACACACCTTCTACTTCACTCAATGCCTTTGATATTTTCTAAATGTGTCCCTTGATATGTCCCTTTCCTCAACCTGGCCTTGGTACGCCTGTGAATTTCCTTCATGATTTATCCTGAAATCATATGAATCACTGTAATTTAACACATGTGAAGTTCAGTGTACTTGGTGTATGATTTTGAAGGTAATTCATCTTTTAACAACTGCTGTACACCTTTTTATAGATTATTTTTGCCTTTGAGGCTATGAGGTGGGATGTGTCCATAAAGAAAAGTAAATGTTATTAATGTATATTATGTCCAGGCTAAAAGGCAAAGAAGGGGGCTTTAAGGGTGTGTTTGATGTATCCCACATAAAGCGTTTAAGGCACATCCTGCCTGTCTGACAATGAGGTTATTTGGAAACTAGAGTAAATGGTATTACAGTAGTTGTAGTGTGCCTGAATTAGGGTTCTCAAAATGTCAACTCTGGGGTCACTATGTAGAAGTGGGAAAATGTCTTGAAAGAGGATGGGCGTGGGCAGCATAAGTGAGTTTATCATTGAAAGGAATCACTGGATCAGTAACTAATGATAAGGGATTCCAATTCGAAAGGGCTAGTCTAAGAGGTATTGATTTCAGTTCTGTTTCAACTATCGATATAATCTCACTGTTGGTGCCATACGTTGATAGTGCTGACAGAGTTCCTTTTACAGAGGGAGAGCTTGAATTAATTAGCAAGTGTACATGTAGAGTGCTGCAGTATTCCTGTGAATACTCTAGCTACTCAATGCATTTCCATCAAACATAGGGGTGACCTGCATTCACCTGGTCCTAGATTATTGCTTACTGTATGTGATGATCCTGCTGGGGGAGGAGGGTGGACATTTGTAAAATTAGTTTTGGAAGTAAATGTGCAGTTAATGACATTTCCCATCCACCAATTCAGACAAGATTGCAACTATTTAGTGGTGTAGCAAGGGGGGGGGGGTGCTCCAGGCGGCATGAGTTTTGGGGGCAGCAGCCTCTCCCTGCTCCTACCAGCGGCCATTGAGGAAAACACAGGGGTGGCCAGCACCCCCGTTCTTACCTGCGGCCATTGTGAGGGATCGCAAGCACACTCCTCCCTGCTCTTATCTGGGGCGGCAAATACAGGGACTGCCACCGGCGGCCAAAGGTCTATCTACGCATTTGTAACTAGTACTGCCCATGTGCATTGTGAGGACGAGATTAATGATCTAATGATATTAGTGCTCACTGACAAGCACTCACATTAGTTTCAAAGAATATAAAGGAACAAGCCGTCACAGTAAAATGTAAATCAGAGGTATGCAGGACAGTTAAAAAAACAGATATACTATGCTCTGCAGAGCGATATTGCAATCACTTGAGCACTAAAATATAACAATCATCATCAAGTCAATAGATCTACCGTTGTCAAACATGATATTAATTTTTTTAACAAACATATGCTATAGGAATTAACAGTTTATTAGTAACAAAAAGTGAATATACTCCCAATTAAAGATGTTTACGAAGAAAAGAAAAAAATGACTAATCACATAAATAAATAAAAAAAAATATGAAATGAAAGCAGGAATGGGAATAGAGATGTGTCCAACAACCCTGGTATTGGGCTACCTTATACTTCAATCTGCCTTCACTCAAGGGAGCCAATTACAGAACTGGAATGCCTCAATTCAATGACATGGTCAGTGACATCACTGAGGACATCTATAATTACATCACTTATGACATCCCTGATGGCATCATCCAGTGATTGTGAGTCTCTACGAATAGTTTGAGTGTTGAAGATATATATTAAAGAACTACAAAAGTTAAATTTGTATACTTTGTGTACTACTAATGAGTGATACTTTTCTTTACCATATATTATGTGAGTGGCTGTGTGACTGTGTGTATCCGTGTATGAGTGGATGTCTGAGTGACTGTATAGGTGTGGGAGTGGGAGTGGCAGTATGGGTGAATAAGTAAGTGTATGAGTAACTGTATGGGTGTGGGAGTAGCTGTGTGTCTGGCTGTATTGGTGAGTGAGTGGGTGTGTGAGTGACTGTATGGCTAAGGGAGTGCTGTATGGGTGAGTAAGTGGATGTGTGAGTGGCTCTATGGATGAGTGAGTGGGTGTGTGCGTGTCTGTATAGGTGAGTGAGTGTATGAGTGGTTGTGTGGCTGAGTGGCTTTATTGGTCTGTGAGCAGATTTGTTAAAGGCTGTCTCGGTGACAGTGGCTGTGTGAGTGGCTGTAATGGTGAGTGGCTGTGTGTACAGGTGGCTGTATTGGGACTGAGTGGGTGTTTGGTTGATATGGTACACATTAGAGTGCTTGTATGAGTGTGTGAGTGGATGCCTGAGTGGTTGTATGGGTGGGTGAGTGAGTGGCTCTGTTGAGAAGCTGCATGTTTGAGTGACTGGGCATATGAGGGGGTGTATGGATGAATAAATGGGTGTATGAGCAGCTGTATGTGTTAGTGGCTGTGTGAGTGACTATGGGTGAGTGGCTGTGTGACTGTGTTTATCCGTGTATGAGTGGATGTCTGAGTGACTGTATAGGTGTGGGAGTGGGAGTGGCAGTATGGGTGAATAAGTAAGTGTATGAGTAACTGTATGGGTGTGGGAGTAGCTGTGTGTCTGGCTGTATTGGTGAGTGAGTGGGTGTGTGAGTGACTGTATGGCTAAGGGAGTGCTGTATGGGTGAGTAAGTGGATGTGTGAGTGGCTCTATGGATGAGTGAGTGGGTGTGTGCGTGTCTGTATAGGTGAGTGAGTGTATGAGTGGTTGTGTGGCTGAGTGGCTTTATTGGTCTGTGAGCGGATTTGTTAAAGGCTGTCTCGGTGACAGTGGCTGTGTGAGTGGCTGTAATGGTGAGTGGCTGTGTGTACAGGTGGCTGTATTGGGACTGAGTGGGTGTTTGGTTGATATGGTACACATTAGAGTGCTTGTATGAGTGTGTGAGTGGATGCCTGAGTGGTTGTATGGGTGGGTGAGTGAGTGGCTCTGTTGAGAAGCTGCATGTTTGAGTGACTGGGCATATGAGGGGGTGTATGGATGAATAAATGGGTGTATGAGTAGCTGTATGTGTTAGTGGCTGTGTGAGTGACTATGGGTGAGTGACTGTGTGAATACATGAATGGGAGGTGAGTGGCTGTGTGAGTCCCTGTAGGAGTGAATGAGTGGGTGCATGAGTGGCTCTATTGATTAGTGAGTGCATGTGTGAGTGGTTATATGGGTGTGTGAGTGGGTATATGAGTGGATCTGTGAGGGGTGTGACTGGGTATGTGAATGATTCTATGGATAATGTCATCAGTCATGTCATTTGAGATGTCATCTGTGATGTCATGAGTGATGTAACTAACAGTGTCATGACTTATGTATATATGGGAGGACATAAGCAGTGCATTGTAGGGGCAGTTAGCTCAAGTAACTATAATTGCTGAATGTCACTACTTCTATATGAGTGAAACCCGAGCCTAACTATAACGTCCCTGTAACCTTCGTTTTTTCAGTGAATTTCTAAGGGTTTTTTAAATTCTTTTTCCTGTAACATTTGTGTTTTTTGTGTGAATTTCTAAGATTCTTTTAATGTTAAATGAGATGCCCATTACTATACACAGTGGGGGGTTGAACAAAGGGCCTAGCCAGGCATTGTGCTGCCCTCACCCAAGTTTACATCTTCAGCCCCCATCCTCCTTGCCATGCACTGTCAAGGTCCATGACCCTGCTCCCTCATTACAGCTGTGTGTGGCCGGTGTTCTGCCACTGCCCTTCCCGCCTGCCCTAAACAGTTACCTTGCTGCCCCATCCACCTCCTCCCTACCCTCTGTTGTCCAAGTCCATACACCAGCACCCTCCATCCTGCCCTGCATGGTCTGATGTGCTGCTACTGCCCTCCATTTAGCTTGATGTCCCTGACCCCTCCTCCTGCTCTACGTTGCCCAGTTCTAGGCCACATCATTGCCCTCCTGCTTAGCCTCTGTTCTTAGCTTGCTGCTCCTACTCTCCTTCCCGCCAATGTCTGTGTTCATGCCCCTGCTCCCTCCTTTCTGCCCACCATACTCCATGGTCCTGCCACTGCCGCTCCTGTCTATTCTTGAGTGTTCTGTTGAGATGCCTCTCACCCTCCCACCTGCCTAATGTGGTCAGATGGCTGCAGACTGTCCCTGCCACCTCAACCCTGCTTGTCCAAGTTCCATGCCCCTATCCCCAGCCTCCTGTCCTCCATTGACCATGTTGCTGCTATTCCCTTCTGCACTCCATGCTCTGTTGTGCTACAAGTGCCCTATCTGCCCTGCATGGTCTGTTTCGAAGCCCTTTTCCCTGGCCTCTTTTATCTGTATTCAGCCCCCACCTCTCCCTTCTATCCTCCATTGTACTCTGTGCATGCCCTGCCTCCTCCCTCTTACCCACCATGGCTGTTGTACTGCCATTAACCCTCCCACTTGCCATGCGTGGTCTTCTGTGCTGCCACCGCCTTTCCCACCTGCTCTGTGTGGTCAGTTTGCTGCCCCTGACCCCCTCCCACCTTACCTACGTTGTCTGTGTGTATGACATTATAGTCTCACTGTTGCCTGCCATGGTGTGTTGTGCTTTCAGTGCCCATCCCACATGCCCTTCCATGGTTAGCTTGCTGCTCCTGCCCTGCCCCCTTGCTCTCTGCCCTCTGTTTTCCATGTGCAGATCCCTAAAAGTAATTTTATTCTCAACCCTGTGACACCTTCATGACCAAGGACCACAGCTCAACTGAAGTAGAGTTCCAATAACAAGTATAGCCAGTATGAACAGTATAGGAATGTGCACTCATAAAACAATCCATGTAAATTAAAGCTACAACACACTTCTCCTGCTCACACACACTATAGATTGTTTTGTAGTTGGAAGCACTACATTAATAGAGCTGCAATTTTATTTACAACACAAATAATGACATAAAGCAAATACTTACACCATCCTATTCTTCAATTCATTTTTATTCAAAAAGTTGTACATCAACCACAATTTTTTAAAATAGATTCATAGCGCACTCCCCCAATAAGTATAAAAATCCCTTTAAAAAGATACTTTTTTTCTTATGCTTGACAACTATTAATCATCAAGTTGAATAATATTGGACATTTCCTGTACTTGGCATCAACTGCTGCAGTAGCCTGCATAAGAGACAACCAACATGGTCTCACGGTACTCAGAGTCCACTTGGTCAGAGCAAGCAGCAGATATTTAATATAGTCGAGTTCATGAAACATACTCTTTCATAACTTTGAGTTCCTCTACATTAAATATCCAGACTTCTATTAATGATGTATGTTATTGCATCATTTAAAGAATTTCCCTCAGATTCCAAAGATAAGATAATGCATTTGAGGAGTGGTCTTATTTTCACAAGTCTTTGCCCTTACTTGCCAGCTTGATAACTTCCCCAAAATCAGTGCTTAATTTGAGACAGGGGTTTCCGGGTGCTTGGCACGGGCATTTAATTGTCAACACCGGTGCTTATGGCAGTCTGCCACAACATGGCACTGTCTGGATAATTTAGAGATGACCAAAACAACAGGTAATTAGTAATTTAATATAAATTTAAAATGACTGTTACCTGCTGCTCAAGGCATTCTTATAACTTTGGGGGCCAGAAATAGTCTGAATTGTCACACTTGTAGGAGTATGAGGGCTAGTAGTTGTGTTGGTACTGTCATTGGCAGCGTTGGCAGGAGCAATATGTGGTGCAAGCTGCAGTGGCCCACCGACGAGGGACCTGGCACTTATTTATTTACAAATCAAAGCACTGCCCAAAATATCAGGGCAAGGCCCGCAATATCACCGTCTAGTGAAAACCACATCATCAGTCTCTTATCCCTTTAATTTTGGTGTTGAAACAACTTCTCCCTTATTGACTACTGTAGCTGCTACAAAACAAGCACTACCCTGATGTTACAGCTCTTCCATGTATTACAGTGATGCATCTTTCTACACCACACGTTCTTGCAGCGTGTGCACAGGCCCTGCAACTTTATTGCGGCCAAACCTGGGCATAGGAAAATAGAAAGACAGAAAATGTAGAGGTCCACTACCGATAGTAACAATTTTTCTGGTATTTTCGAGGACCCGCATGAAGATCATTAAATGTACTTGTGACTAATAATAATACGTTGTGCAAATATGTTGTTAGTGCTAATTCGCAAAAAACAATTTCACTCCCATAGCAAAATGGGGCCCTAACCCACCAAAACCAATTGAAAACAGCTTTGTATCACCCATGAACTCTTACTAAATGTTTGAAATGAAGCATCTTCTGCCTCGCCCTGCCCCACTCAACCTTCACACCATTCAAATGAGTAGTGCACCTAGCCGCCAAAATTGATCACATCGCCCCCATGCTGCATAATTTCCACAGGTTTCCAATCACAGTTAGAATCAAATTAAAATCTTGCTGCCTTGTTTACAAAGCTATCAAAACAACATTTATATTTAGCAGCCTTCTGTTCCCTCTCGGGTGATCTGAGAGGCTGCTGACACACCCTGCAACTTGCGGTATGTAAATTCAGAACAAAATTTGCCATAAGCAATCCTATCCTGGCGTTGCTTTCAATGGCATCGCTGGGCTGTCTTGAGCCATAGTGATAGCAAAGTAACTAGGCCCCCACACTAGGTCGACATCTCAGTCTGTGAGCTGCCGCCGACACTCCAGAACCTGCCTCGATAGAGTCTATATCTGCCATATCAAAACTCTCTAACATTCTCAATTACACTACTTACACACTGCATTTCTGCGAGTCAAAGCCATAACCTTATAAAGCTTTACCAAAGCCAGTAGGTTTTGCCCTTGTAAAGTGCATGCACACAAAGACATAACATGCAGGAAGCCCACACTCACACTGCTGCCCTCACTTAGGCACATCTCTCACACTGTACTCACACATGAATATGCTGCACTCTGCACTCACACATATACAACTTTCAACCTACAGACCACTTACACTGCACTCACAAAAGACAATGTTATCCTGCACTCACATAAGCACGCTGTTTACATACAAGTCAGCGCTCACTAGAAGGAGCAGAGTTTGGACAGATGGTGGCATAAGTATCTAATGCATCGATCCACAAGTGCAATTCAAAGCTCTTGAAGTAAGCTACACTGAAGCCTGAATGTCCACTGAGGTTATCTAATCTCTTATCAGTCATACTTGGACTATCCCTGCAGACTATGTGAACCCGATCTTTGTGGACTTTTGCCCGGGAGAGTCTTGGCATCAAAGAAGTCCCACTTGTCTTCTAAAAAACAAAGTGGTGGTTTTCTTTGTAGTACATGTATATGCTAAAAGAAAGAAAAGAAAAAGGAAAAACAAAAGACAAAAGATAAAATATGCCAACTAAATGTGGAGGGCATGTGCTTCAATAACAAAATTGTAAAGCTTCACACTGGTCTGCTATTTTTGAACAGTGAAAAATGATAGAATATGCCAAATGCTGTTTCAAGATGGTGGCATAGTCTTGAAGCTTGCAGCAGTGATGCCTCCTGCTCTGCATAAGAAAGTTGTTGTTCAGTAGCAATGCAGCAGAGTTACTGGTACTCTCATTAGGCAATTAACACCAGTCTGCAGGTGAGCTGCTGGGGGGACTAACAAAAGGACATGTCTCCTGAGGTCACACTCCTCTGGATGTAGAGAAGCAAAGAGTAAGCATTCCAAATACTGTTACTCAGACTACTTGACATCCTAAAGACCAGTGGTTTTCAACTAGGCAGAGCATAACATAGGTTCAAAGACAATGGCTGAAGAGGGTTGATCCTCTGCCCAATTGTATGTATGTTGCCCAGAGGGGCTGAAGTAATATGTGAATGACACTCTGTATGATCCATAACTGAACTGGGCTTACCTGCTTTTCTCTAAGCAAGATTATGCATTATTTGAGTGAAAACATGAGGCTGATGAGACAGCTAAAACAGTCTTTTGGGCAGACCAACAAGATGCAGAAATAGATAGAGCACAGGGAGCAGGAGTGCAGTGGGTTCTTGGTTTACACTCATAAGACATATAGCATTGGTCAAGAGCATAACAATCCTCCCCGAAAACATGGAACAAGTGTACTACTGTAGAAACAGTGCAAGATTCATTCAAAGACATGAATAAGTGTGGTACTGCAGTGCCAGACAGTGGAAGCTTCCTTCAAAACATGGAACAAATATGGTACTGCAGGGTCAGTGCAAGCTTCATTGAAAGATATGGAGCAAGCATGGCGCTGAATAACCACTACAAGCTTGCTTCAAAGGCATACAACAAGTGTGGTAATGCAGGGCCAGTCACTGCAAGATTATTTCAAAGACATAACAAATGGGCATTGCAGGGCCACTGCAAGCTTCCTTCAAAGATGAAGCACAGGTGTGGCACTGGGCAGGACCATTTAACGTCTCTCTTAGATACAATGAACAAGCAGCATTTTAGATTTGGTTTGAGTGTAATGAACATCACTGGGGTGTGTGAGCGCATAGCAAGATTTATACACCAAACAGGTACAGCACATGGCATGAGTACATGTTTCCCTCACACCCACAGAACACATACAGATCTTGACAGAAAGAATATAAGATTCCCTTGCATGCACAGAACATGCACAACATCTGCACTAGCAGTCCAAGCATGTGTGTGAACACATACGTACAATGTGCAGCATTTGGCAGCAATGTAAGTTCCCATCTCATGCAACACAGGTACATGATGGTCATCAGCAGTGAGTCTAAGATATCCTCATAAAAAATAGATATCAAACAGTCTGAGAATCTGGGGTGGGCCGTGGCTCGGCTACAGCAGCAGGGGGAGCAGTGGTTTTAGACACTGAAAGTGTGCATGTCGGTTTGGCTGGCCGTCCACAGCTGGCAAAACCGACATGTTCACTTTAATATCGCCAGGCTGTTCCTGGGAGATAGCATGAGTGATCAGGGGCATAGGCTCCCAGTCCTTGCTGGAGCGTTAAACTAGCCCGCTCCGCCCAATCCCAGTGCTTCTCTCGTGCTTGAAAGAAGCAATGGGGTTGCATATGGAGTCTGGGAGCCTGTGCTCCTGGGGGTTGTAACAGTGGTGTAACAAAACTTGAGGGGGCCCCCCCTGCAAGGTACATGGAGGGGTTTCCGCTCCGAATTAAATCAGGAGTTCTCATGTCAGAGTACTGTGCTGAGTTGGCCCCCTGCAGCTTGGTTCACCCCCTGCACCGCGGGGTCTGCGGGGGCCTATGTTATGCCACTGGATTGTATTGACACAGGAGCTGAGGAGCAGTGAGGCGTGACGAGGTAGCAAAAGATCGGGCGGCCAGCAGCGAAAGGTAAGTGTGTTTTTTTTTTATTATTCTTTTTTACCCTTGCTGCCCCTTCCCACCCCTTAAGTCGGATTAGCAGCAGCCGCCACTGACAGCAAATGTGCTAAGATCAAGATACAAATTTAAATCAACTTTTCAGACCTCCAGCATGGTTATTGAGGAGCAATCTCAAGGGCCTGTTGTAGTTGGCCCCTCCCACTTCTCAGCCCTAGTGCTCCCCCCCCACCCACGCTGCTCCACTGGTAGCCCCGCCCCTGGTTGTTTCTTCCTCCTCATACTCCCTACCTCTCTACATCAGGAAGAAAGAAACCTACCCTTCTCTCATTCTTAGGAAACTAAAAAAAAACATAATTAATGAAAAATTAAGTAATGAAAAATGCCCTCCGTGTCAGAATTGATAAAACACAATTCAGTGCTACTACTGTGTTTGAAAAAGGTCTGCGTTCTTCTAACATTTGTGTTCACTCTGGATTCAAGTATTCTTATTTGATGTTCACTATTATTGTCATAAAATGGGTTACATATCGAGCACCCAATGGCCGTTCTGTCCAGGCTTGCTATGGAAAGCTATGAAATGAATTAAGTGATGAAAACTGATGAATTGGCCAAGAATCAATGAAGGACCTCGGCCAAGAGGGCATTAGTTGAGTCCGTTGACCTCCTAGCGCCCCCTTGGGAACAGTTGGTGTCTTTGGCAGAAAGTGGTATATTTGACAGCCCTGCTGAAAGTACGGAACTTGTTTCCTTTTTTATCACCTTTAAGGGCTCTTTTTTTTCCTTTTGTTTTTTCCCAGAAAGCAATGTAACAGCTAACAAAGATGGGAATGTAGTCTACTGTGATCGTGCTTTCATCTTTTTCACATGTTAAGTTGCACACATTAATCTTTGACTTACATTTTTGAGTATTTTTGAACTTGTCACATTTTTAGGATGTCATAGAGAGGGCATAATGCACGTGCCCATACGCATGCGCAAAGCACACACATGGACAGAATAATTTTAAAAAGAGAACCTAAAAAAACATAATAAAGGTTTTCTTTTTTTTAGAAGTTTTATAATGTCTGAATTTTCATTAAATGCTGACATTAATAAGCTAAAATCACTTGTGGACGAGGCCACGAGGCTAGATCATACCACTTCACAAATATTTCAAATTATGAAGTACAACTTTAACTGAATAAGGCCTGCTGCCATGTATGTAGTACTCTGGTGTCGTTTATTGGGGGAGTCAAGACTGTATATAGCCTTAGCACTGGTTGACTGTGTTTGTGTGGGCACATTTGGTCCAAGAGACTGAGGGAATTAGGACGTTCGCACAGATTGCCCTGTCCATATAATAGGGCTCAAAATTTCTGAAAAGATTTAGTCATCAATAGTAGCCAAATGAATTGCACAGTAGCCGCACCTTTGCACGCCTTAGATCATTGGCAGCATGAAGTTTACATAAATCAGAGATAGCGATAACGGGTGATGAATGCAACAAAATATGAACAGAACATTAAAAGAGTCCTATTTTTTGGTCGAGCCTAGAACAGCGCGCATGCGCTGATTGCGAGACTTTTAGTAAGGGGCTTCAGTAAGCTCACCAAGCTCACCACACGCTTGTGCGTGTGGTTTTGTTTTTCTCACAGGCTATTAGGCTTTGCATGCGTCTTTCTAAGAAAGACAGCACGCAATTGGGCAAAGGCGGGTGAATGTCTCACCTTTGCTCCGCCCACGGCCTATTGCTTGCGGTTACCCGCACGGGCGACATCTGTTTTGAATTATCGTGCCCAGACATGGGCGCGATAATTGAAAACAGATCGCTCGCTGTGTCACGCGTGCACCACTCGCGAGCTTCTTCTTCTTTCTGGCACGCTGAGATTAAGTGATTTTATGGAAGCACGCTCTTCCTTCCTTACACTTGTTTGGTAAGTTCCTAAAAATACAGTGCTTGTTGCCTCCGCCTGGACAGCGCTCGTGCCTGCTGTGTGCGGACTGCCTGTGCACGTGCGGCCGGCTGCGGACGACTCCTTACCCGAGGCAGCATTGAAGCGGTGCAGGAGATGCATGGACAGCGACAGGTCCTGCTGATGGGACAGTCCTGCACTCCGACAGGTCCATCATATGTGATCACATCTGTGCAAAGTCACGTCTAGCATATAGCGGCTGGCCTGTGTAGAGCGAAAGGCAGCTTGAACCTATAGACGCAAGTCAAGTTTAAAAGGTCAATTTTGTGGAAAGGGACAAGGCAAGCATGTTGGGGAAGTTCTGTACTTAGGGGTAGGCCCATTTTACAGGGAACGTTCTGTGCAGAGGAACACGTCTACAGTGGCAGGTCAGTTCTACATAGAAGCATCCTATAGAGAGACTTCCATGCATAGGTCTAGAAACTGGCTAAAGAGACATTTCCGAACCTGATAGAAGGTGATGAATCCTTCCTCACACAGGGGCATGCCTCGCCTTTAGCCTCTACTCTCGAACAGTTGCAGCAGATTGGAGACAGACCGGGATGTCCGAAGCCTGGGGAGTCTTCTGCTGCTGAGGAGGACCCCAGACGCGCCTGGAGGTGTCTCCGGATGAGATGCACATCCGCGGAGTGACTCTTCTCTGGGCTGCACAGGTGCCTCGGCGACCTCAGGAGGTGTGTCCACCCTCCTGCCCTGAGCTGTGACAGTGCTACCCAGCTACGCGCACAGCTCAGCACATCTCCACGTCTACGACTGGAAGTTCTACAATTTCCGAAAGTGCATGCGGTATATTTAATCATCAGCGCGAGGAGCCCGTCAGTGTTTGGGTGCTGTCTGTCGGTGACTGGGGGGAGTCGCGACATCGTCTGTGTACGAACAGGTAAACAGCCTGACACACACTTGACATTGTATATACAGTGCTGAGAGCTGTCTTTAATAGTTCATACATTGATGAGATGTGTGGTGTTAGTATGTGACAGAGCGGTGGAACCTGTGATTTTATGTAACATGAGTGATACGAACTTTAATGGGATATGTAGTTATACAACTGGGAGTTTAATATAAGTATATAACAGTGATTGCTGTATCTTTATCGGGACCCGCGTAGATCACGTGTGGCTTCTAATGAGTAATTAGATGTTTGAACTGCGTTTTATTGAGTACAGCTAAACTGGATATTACTGACATGTTTACAGCTCTTTGAAATACAGTTGTGGGTATGAAGCGCCTTGTGCAAGTTAATATAACAAATTGGACCTGGTGTGCAGTTCTGTGGGCTGTTGATTCAATGTTATATGCATACATGGGAGCTGTAGCTCTTATGAGATACCAAGCGATGGAAACGGTGGCTTTCCCAGTGTAGGCAGGAGTGAGAGATTTGCCTTTTGCCGGGGTACGTTGTGACGGGAGCTGTGACTTTAATTGCACGTGGAGCGTTTACGACTTTATGACTTTATTGGGCTAGACACGGGTGGGAGCTTTTACTTTGCAGCCACGTGCAGCTGTGAGGGTTGTAATTAGATTAGGATGTGCAGGGATGGGTAAAGCCATGCCGTATATCACGGGGGCGTGCTTCTCTCACTAAATGAACAAGCATTGGCATAGCCAATAGGTCTCGTCTTTGGGACTTTATAAGTGTTTAGTTACCCAGCACAATATCCTTGGTGCAACAACATCAAGTGTTGCATGGCTAAACACTTATAAGGTCCCAAAGGCGAGACCTATTGGCTATGCCAATTCTTGTTTATATTGCATTACATACACTTATAAATGCAATCACTTCCAAATAAAGTGATTTGACAAGAATCACACAGTTTTGTTGTGACTCCATGAATAAAGATTATGAAGCAGGTCTCCAGATTTCAAGATCAACCACATAGTACTAGACAAGATCTACTGCCTTCTACCAGCCATCTAGTTGCATGCAAGGTATAACCATTGTAAAGCCTGGAAATATTCCCTATACCCCCAAGAAAGCATTGACAGACTCATGAGTTTAAAAAGTGGGCTGTGGCATTTATGCATGTTACTTGGTGCCTTGATGAAGCATGTTTTACAGAGAAACTTGTTATAATTCATACTTCTATGAATGTTGCATTACTACCAAGAGTCCTTTGCCTTATCCTCATTCTGCTGCTCATCCAGAGCATAGGCTACAGGTATGCCGTTCGCAGTATCTGTGTGAACATAATTTTCAATACCAGCAATTTCTGTACAATGAATGCCAGGATAGATGGTCTGCCAGCCTAGGCCTTTGTTCCATTCTTAATTTGAACTTATACAAGAAGCGAATAATTAAATTCCAGTTGCTTTAAACTGTCTAAGATCAGAGTGATATTTACACCTACTTCCCGGCGTTTGTTACAAGCGATATGTAGAGAGCACACACTTCTGAGACTTGTTTTCTATAATTCCTTTAGGCACAGCTCTATTTTTATTGCATGTATTGCAATTACAATTGATTTACTTTAACATTCTTCCAGTGCTGAATAGCGATAACAACTATAGACATATTTTTTTATACAGTTTAGGACATTATGAATTTACAAATGTTTATAAGGTACACAGATGTCATGTTTATGCTCTTTTAAATTATTTCTTCAGGGGAAATTGTGCATATAAAAATTCCTAAATTAGGATGATCTGTCAAGCACAGTAGCCAAGGTAGTAAAAATACAAATTAAACACCAGTTATATGAAAAGATAATCTAATGTATCAAATACAACAATCTCCAGAGTAACATATAAGGAAAAGTAAAGTATCAAATCATTGCATTATAACAACACCACGAAAAGGGGAGGAATGCAAAGATCATGAGTGACAAATTAAATGAAGGGTCATAACCGATCATCAGTGAAGACATAGGTGCCCCATCATAAACTACAGTTTGTGGTATATTGGATTAGTGCTACTTACATATTACAAAATGCTTCTGCCTCTCATATTTTTTCAATGAGGAGATCTCCACCTTGAGTGCCGCGATCTCTACACACGTACACCTATGGTTTGAGAGAATGTGGGAGGGACAGGGGAGTGGCTGTAAAATGGGATCTACTTAGCTTAAAATGGGAGGTGTTTAGGGAGGGATGAAAAAGGAGTTAAGGTATGGTTAAGAAGAGGTTTAGGGTGGGACAAACGTCACATTACAAAAGAGTATACCCATTGCCAATCTCAAAATCACTTCTATAGTAAGTGTAGGTAAAAGGTCCCTAAACAGTTGTAAATGTACTCCAGCTCGGATCTGGTGTAAGTTCTGCACCACATATGGTCAACACCTTGAACTGCAACACCCTTACATAGAAAGAATGGCAGCTGGGCCTTAAATAAACCCCATGGGAAATAAAGTTAAAATTAATTAACTCATTTTGATGTTTAAAAAATATATCTAAGTTTTATTTAATGTTAGAATAATTATATATATTTACAAAATAAACAATATGGGCCTGATTCACAAAGGTAAACTTAAATGTAAATGTTAATTGAATTTTTTGTAAAAAACAATACTTTAAATTTTTCTATATATAACTTTTAGTTTTTTTAATAAAGAATAAATACAACTCAATGTTTAATTTTGCTTTTGGTGTGATTTTTTAACAAATCGTTAAAAAAATAGCAATACATGAATTAAGTTTATTTTAAATAATTATTTTTATTCACTTTTAAGATGTGTTGTAACTGTTTTTATTTGTTCGAGGTTTAATATATATATATATATATATATATATATATATATATGTATATATATATATATATATATATATATATATACAATTTTTATTTTTTATTATTATTAATTTTTTTAGAGTTATATACAGCGCAAACTAGACCCACTGATATCAGGTATCACAGTGATTTACGTGAGCACCAGTTGCTATGTTCATTTTAGAACTCCCAGTATTTCAATATTTTCAACTGTACACTTTTCTTAAGAAGCCAGGTATTTAGCATATGTATCCTTACTAATAAAATATAAACGTTTGGGTGCATAACTATATATAAACACTAAAAAAAACACAGGAATTCACCAGTTATAGTTATCTCAGGTAACTATGACTCATGCCCTAGAGTAACTATAACTGTCAGCCTATTAATCTGATAGATAATTCACATATGTTATTAAACAAGCAAGTATTGACTACAATTTAAACCTGGATGGAAGAGAGTCAAGTCCTGTCACACCTCCAGGTGGGATTTAGGTCATATACTAGAACCATAGACCAGGTGTTCCTTATTATTTGAATAGTTTGGAAAATTGTGATTTTAAATTTAAATAAGGAATATTTATATATAGTTTGTTGATTTGCGAGCCGCATTCAATCTAATACCTCAAGAGAAGAAAGTGACTTTGGGCAGCAG
The DNA here is from genome assembly GCF_964204655.1 of Triturus cristatus. NCBI lineage: Eukaryota > Metazoa > Chordata > Amphibia > Caudata > Salamandridae > Triturus > Triturus cristatus. The sequence goes on from NC_140583.1 coordinate 982,667,540, forward strand.
TTAAAGACATAGGGATGCCAACTACTCTGCTACATTTTATTATACATCTATATAGTAATAATTACGCCCAAGTAAGATGGGATAGGAAGAGAGAATTAAGGGAACGTATTATTATCACAAGGGGTGTTCACCAGGGATGTGTCCTAACACCGACTCTGTTTACATTATACATTAACAGACTAAGTGAGACCCTATATGACTGTAAGGGCAACACCCTGAAACTAGCATATTAAAGGATCCCTGCCATACTCTTCGCAGATGACATATAATTAATTTCTAAAACTCATGTGGGTCTACAGAACATAATGAACCAGTTCTCGGACTCCTGTGAGAAATATGGCCTGGAAATATTGTGTCCAGAATTAAATTTATGACCTTTCGCCTGCATAGGACATTAGGAGGGAAGGTAAAACTAAGATCCACTAATTTGAAACCTGGGTGTAAGAATGCCAGCACTTTATATTGGGCACCTCAGTTGACTCTATAGCATGCTGGGTCAACAATTGTGAAGAAACTAAATAATTCTTACTACAGACCGAAATGACCCGCACTTAAAATTTATAGTGCAAGAGGGCTTGATGAAGCTCTGAATGGATTGGCGATCTGAGGTACAGGCCAAATTAGGGTGTTGGAGAACACTGAAAATGGGTATAAAAGATCTATACTTATGTTACCACAAAGTTCCCCCTCACACCAATGTGATTAGACCTTGGTTTAAAGAGTGTAATGCATATGGCAACCTTTAGACTCTTGATTTACTGGTTTAGGGTTTGGCCTGGCAGATCCCTGAATCCCCTCAGACAAGCACTTTTAGAGATGAAAACTCAAGTTATGTCCAGCTAATACCTTGGCTCAAATATAGCAAGACTTGAATGTACAGGGTGGGCCTATCCAAAGCCTGGGATGAACCTGAGCGGATAAACAAGGAAATGTTGGGCCAGTTAAAAATGAGATATTGGAAATACATCCATGACCATTGGCTGTTCAAACCAGAAATTGGTGCTCTAATAGGGAGGCTTCTCGATTTTAAGTGCAACCCTGGATTTGAATTGTTTTCGGATACAACTGAATCACCCCAAGCCAGATCTATTTTCGTAAAGTTCAGGTATGAAATCCTGCCTTTAAATAAATACTGAAGCAGGTGGTGGGAATGCTCTGTTTCATCCTCCGGTCCATCATGTGAGGTAAGCACTGTGTCTGAAGGCATTTTTTGTACTTCTTTCCCTCTTATAGTGAACTGAGGAAGACCTGGATCATTCCCATCTGTTGTATCTTGTCCATAGCACATTTAACAAAAGCCATTCAAAAACTAAAATATGAAAATGGAGAATGGGTTATGTTTGCAATGTCTAGATATTTACTGCATGTAAGAAATGTAAGATGCATATATAAATACTGGTCTGTCTTTTCAAGCTCTTGACCAACCATCATTATAAACGTGCTTTTAATTTAAATTGTAGGTCGACATTTAAAATATTGAAGATTTTAGGTAAAATATCAAACAACTTGTGTTGAGTCCTCTAAATCAAATTACAACAAATGCAAATGGACTGGGCGATGTAAATATATAATGCAATATTAAAAATCATAACAAATCAAATGGCATACACTTATAAGTCTTACTGTCTAAGATAAAGTGTCACATGAAGTGCAAAAAGAATGCAAAATGCAAAGTTGGACTAGTCATATGGTCTATATATATTCACTGAAAACACCAAAGGTTAAAATCACTTTATAGTTAAGTGAAATGTTTGGTAAGAGAAATGATCAAAACAACGCAGGCTTAGCCACGTGTCTGAACAACGCAAGTGCAACCTCGCTTGCCTTAACCACGCATGTCTTAACCATGCATATGGGTTGGGGGTAGCTTTGAAGGTATGGGGTAATTTTCTGGGCTAGGGAGTTGGGGTTGTTTTCAGGGATGGAGGGGTCAGGACATTTTTTAGGGCTCGGGGGGTCAGGTAGTTATTAAGGCTCGGGGGTCAGGGTAGTTTTTAGGTCTTGGGGGTCGGGAAGTTTTTAGAGCTCAGGGGGGTCAAGGTAGTTTTAAGGTCTTTGAGGAGGGTGGGGTACATTTTAGGGTTGGGGCAGGGAAGTTTTTAATGCTGGGGAAGGGGTTGGTTTTCACAAGGAAGGTGGTAGTTTTAGGTCTCAGGGTGGGGATTTGGGGGGCCATTTTAGGGCTCACAGTGGGAAGCAGGGATTGGAGCACTTTTTGGGCTTTGAGAGCCATTTCAGTGCTCAGGGCGGGAGGCTGGGGTTGGGGTAGATTTCTGGCCAGAGGGTGTTTTAGGGTTCAGGGTGGGGGGCAAAGGCAATTTATTACCATATGCAAATCTGATGTGCGCAGCAGGGTATTGGCTGATCCCCCCCATTCAGCTAACCTCATACTACACATGGCCAACCCTTCCAAAGACAGCCAACCCCATCAGCAGGGACTTTGGTCATGTGCAGTGGGGGTTGGCCATGGGGCTGGCCTGTGGTTAATCCCACCAACTGTAGTCAACTCCACACTGCGCAGGACCTTCAGCCATGCATGGTAGGGACCTGGCCTGCGGGTAATACCCTACAGGCAGCCAAGCCCACGATGCACACAGTAATTGGCTATCCACAGCTGGGGGGGTTTGAGACTTTTCATGGGGCATAGGATTGGCCTTTGGGGCGCGGGGACCCCATCCCCTGAGGCCAAATGCAATTAATCAGGGGTGGGGGCATGTGGCCTCAATCGCCAACCCTTTAAAGGCCCTGGGGACCCCATCCACCAGGGCCGCTACTTAATTTAAAGGGGACAGGGGGCATGCAGCCCCCCTCCACAAGTCTTTTTAAGCCCCGAGGACACCATCCCTGGAGGCCTGCACTATTTCAATGTGGGCGCGCCCAGTGCACCTACCAAGTACAATGTTGGGGGCTGCAGGGGAGCCCTAGGCCTTCCGCAGCTCCAGCAGGCTCTGTGCATGCTGCAGGAGCCGGCACTGCTCCCGTCTGCAGCTACTTAGGCTTAGGACCTGTTTCCCTGCCCACATCAGTGCAGCCAGAACAACAGATCAAAAGTCTGCTCCCAGCTGGCAGGAGCATTTTTTAATGGGAACAGACTGTGTGTTTTCTCCCACGTGGTGAGAGATTTAAAAAAAAAAAATGCTCCCACTAGGACGGAGTATACACAGGCCTGCACTATTTCAATGTGGGTGCGTGTGTTTTCTCCCACGTGGTGAGAGATTTAAAAAAAAAATGCTCCCACTTGGACGGAGTATACACAGGCTTCCCTGCCTGTTCTGGTGCTGGTAGGGAAGCTGCTGTGTCAGAGGTGGGCTCCCCAAGACACACCTAGTGATCCGGTCTTTGGGGATGGGGTCCCCGGGCCATAGAAGACTCATAGAGGGGGGCCGTGTGACCCCCCCTCCATTTTTTTTTAAAGTAGCAGCTGCGGAGGATGGGATACCCAGGGCCTTTTAAAGGCTTTGGGAAGGGGTCGGTGTGGGCCCCCCTTAAAAAACTTCAGTGGGCCCGAGGGATGGGGTCCCCAGGCCTGAAAGCAGCCTGGGATGAGGGGCTACGCGTACCCTTTCCCTTAAAAATACAGTGGCGTAGGGGAATAGGGCCCCTGTGGCCAGAAACGGCCTGGGGAGGGGGGCCATGCACCCCATCCTCTTAAAAATAACCTCAGGCCCCAAAGACTGGGTCCCCGGGGCCAAACACTGCCTGGGAGGGGAATTGCACACCCCCTTCCCTATTTTATTGCCTGGGCCCTGAGGGATGAGGTTCCTAGGGTCTCTCAGAGGCACATTGAGGGAGGCCATGCTCCCCTTCCCCAAATAAAAACATTATCCATCTCCTCTGGGTGTGGGGTTTAAAAAAGAAGGGTGGAAACCAGCGCTTGCGCTTGTTTTAAAAGAAATATTGCTGCAGATCCTCTGTGAATTTGTAGTTGAATGAAAAAAAGTTTCTGACCCCAGCACTAGGCTCAGGGGGTCATGGTATCCCTACCCTGCCCCTTATATATTTTTTGAAAACATTTTTGGACTCCTAAGATGGCTGCCACCATTTGCTTGTTGATGTGGTGACAGCCAAGCAGATCTGTACAGGAGTTCAGTTGGATCGGCGTAGGCTCCACATCCCTAGCTTTACAAAGTTTTTGAGCCTTAATTGCTCAAAAACGACTGACCGGAATTACACCAAATTACAAAAAGCACTCTTTCTGGACCAGGATCTAACTTTCTGACAAATTTGGTATAAATCTGTTCAGTGGTTTGAACTGTAGCGGTGTCTAAAATGAATGGTGAAAACGTGTTTTGGGACCCCGCCCCATTTTCTCAGCCCTTGTTTGACAGATCACCCGAAGCTTTCCATGCGCAATCTAGTCAAAAAGTAGCATGTCGCCCCACCAGGCCCCGGCCTACCCCGGCGGGCTTTAATAATAGAATCATGGGAACCCATGCTTGTTTTCTTGTTTTCATTATGCTTTGGATTTGTGGATCCTCTGCGAATTTGTGGCAACATTTAAAAAAAAAAAAAAGCTTTTGGTCCCAAGCGGGTTCCCTTGGGACCCAATCACTAGGCCTAGGGGTTTAGGGTCTTCCTACCCTTCCCCCTTATGTCTTTTTTTGCATTTTCATAGGACTCTGGACTGAGTCTCAAGTCCTAAGATGGCTACCACCACTTACTGGTTTATGTAGTGGCAGCCAATCAGATCTCAGAAGGAATGATATATGCAAAGTGTTTTAGCATTAATTGCTCTAGACTATGGAATGGATTTACACACAAAATAACAAAAAGCTCACTTACTGGGCCAAGATTAGCCCGGAACCAACTCCTGAGGCGGATGCCGGGAGCGTTAGTGAATCTTTTTAAAATTGTATTGCTGGCATACCTGTGCTGTTTTCCTTTATTTGTATTCTGTGCTCAGCTAGTGCCTGTCCTCTGGACCGCACAGCCGATCTAGGTGCTGTTGCGGGGCTCGGGTTTGGATCGCCGCCATTGTGGGGGAATCCCTGGGCCGAGGCCATGCCCACTAGCGCTAGGCCACGCCCCCTTAGGTTATTTGAACCGCGCCTTCCTTTGCAGCGCACATTAGCCCGGAACCAACTCCTGAGGCGGAAGCCGGGAGCGTTAGTTAATCTTTTTAAAATTGTATTGCTGGCATACCTGTGCTGTTTTCCTTTATTTGTATTCTGTGCTCACCTAGTGCCTGTCCTCTGGACCGCGCAGCCGATCTAGGTGCTGTCGCGGGGCTCGAGTTTGGATCGCCGCCATTGTGGGGGAATCCCTGGGCCGAGGACACGCCCACTAGCGCTAGGCCACACCCCCTCTGGCCCTATTTCATCGATGTGCCTGCACCGGTCGCGCAGCGGACGCACGCAGCGGGCACGCCGCCAGCGCGCCGAAGGCGTGCTAAAGGGAAGCCCGTCTGCTCCCGTCCGCGCCAGGCCGGGCCCTGGGGCCCTGCACCCTGCCTGTCCCATCACATATTCATCCAGTCAACTATTGGCTTGCCACGACGCCTGGCCCATTTGTCCATCCACTCTGGCTAAGATCAATTCACGAGACATTGCACGCCCTGCTCACACTGATCCCTCTAACCCTATATCTACGCCCCACGCCATGCTCTCATGCCTTATCTATCCCTTTTCCTCCTCTAAATCATCAGCTTGCCCCCCTCATTTGGCCTCGGTCTCTCTTCTCAACACTCGCTCAGCTGTCAAGCACCAATTGGAGCTTTTTGACTTTCTTAATACTTCCAGTCCTGAGATTTTGTGTCTAACTGAAACCTGGTATACTGCCGATTCTTTACCTGACGTTCTCACTTCTCTTCCAGACTCCTACTATATCCTCCGTGCTGACCGCCCTGAGGGTAAGTCGGGGGGCGGAGTGGCTATGATCGTTCGTTCTAACCTTCTATTTCAACCTCTTCCCTACCACTCTATTCCATCAGTCGACCTTCTGGTGGTACGTTCTACCAATCTCGCGACCCCTCTCACTGTTGTACTGCTTTATCGTCCTCCTCAATCTATGTCCCATTTTATCCCAGCTATACAGAATCTTCTAGCCACCCTGGTCGTTAACAACTCCTCTCTTCTGTTATTAGGTGATTTTAATTTTTGGCCAGGAGACCCTCGTGAAGACTCTATGTCTAAAGATTTCTCTGACACTCCCCACAGTATTAATTTCATCCCTCATATTCTTGTTCCCACTCGTTTCATGGTCATACTCTTGACCAAGTCTGGACTGTCAATCTCCCCATCTCCACACCCATCATATCCCCTTGCGTCTGGTCTGATCATTTTTTGATCACTTTCTCTGCTCCTTTGGCAGAGGTCAACCTTTCCCCCTGTCCAAAAAACACTTATGCTCGAAATTGGAATAAAATCGATACGGTCACTCTAGGTCTTTCATTAGCCTCTTCGGCTCCTACTCTAACTGATTTCCCTCTAAATAAGCAGGTAGTCCTCATTAATACCTGGCTTTCTGAAGCCTGCAATCAGATTGCTCCTCTCAGACGTGTCAGAATCCGTCGCCCTCACGATGCCAATAGATGGTTTTCCAATATCCTTAAATCTCAGAAACTCGCACTTCGTCAGGCGGAGTGCATCTGGCGCCGTAAATACTGTCCTGACTCCAAGCTTCGCTATTCGGCCCTGCTGCAGGCGTACAAAAAGTCTATCCTCTCCACCAAGCAGGAATATTTCTCTCAGAAAATTCTTCTGGCACTTAATAAACCGAAGGAGATCTTTACAATTGTGCACGAACTGTCTGCCTCTGACAGAGCCGCTACTAGGCCCATTCCTTCTCAAACCCTCTGTAATGCCCTCAACAATTTCTTTATTGAGAAGATTGCCATCATAAAACAGAATGTCCCTTTGGCACCTGCCTCCTTTACCTGTCCCCCACGCCCCCTGCCATCCTTCTTCATTGATCAATTTCCTTTGATCTCTGAAGAGACCTTCCACTCTCTCCTAAGAAAAGTTACTTCGGGCTCTCCTGCTGATCTTTGCCCAGCATACATCTTAAGAGACATTTTCTCCCGTTGCCCGATTCCTCCTATTACTCTTCTTAATACCTCCATCACCCTCGGTTCTGTACCTGATTCTTTCAAATCTGCCACCATCATACCCATCCTAAAAAAACCTGCCGCCGATCCTGCTGTCCCTTCAAACTTCAGACCCATCTCATTGTTGCCACTCTTAAGTAAAATCCTGGAGAGTCATATTACCACGTCACTCTCCAATCATATTGAAGCCCATCACCTCCTAGCAACTAATCAGGCTGGCTTTCGGCCGGCTCACTCTACAGAATCCGTTGTCCTCTCTGTAGTAGATGAGCTTAGGCGCAGTGCCGACATCAACTCCCCCCAGGCCCTAGTTCTCCTCGATCTCTCTGCCGCCTTCGACACGGTCGATCACTCCATCCTTCTCGACCGTGTCGGAGGCATTGGCCTGCGGGGTTCGGCCCTGGCCTGGCTCACCTCCTTTTTAACCGGCCGTACTCAGGCTGTTCGCCTGGAGGGCTTTCGTGCACCCGTCACCCCCGTCACCTGCGGAGTTCCCCAGGGCTCTTCACTATCTCCTCTCCTGTTCAATCTTTACATTTACCCCCTTATTGTAGCCCTACAGGATATGGAGGTCACTGCGTTTAATTACGCCGACGACCTCCAGCTTATTTTCAATCTTTCGCCCTCTTCTGATTCTATTTTTAAGGTGCACTCCACGCTTACGTTCATATTCAACTGGGTGAATTCCAACCAATTGAAATTGAACCCCGATAAGACCGAGCTGGTTCTTTTCGGTGGCCCCTCCAACCCTTGGTCTTCTGTTTTTTGGCCCCCTACCCTTGGTTCCCCTCCCTTACCCTCAGCCTCCGTGAAAACCCTGGGCATCAAAGTTAGTCAAGACCTTTCCATGCGCCCTCAGATTAGTTCCGTAGTTTCTTCATGTTTTTTGGCCCTCAGAACCATTCGCAAAATCTCACGATATTTTTCAGTTGAAGCTCTCAAACTCATCATTTTAGCACTTATCTTGTCCCGCCTAGATTACGGCAATGTCCTTTATGCCGGCATCCCTGCCTATGAATGTCGCCGCCTACAGCTCATCCAGAACCAAGGCCCGCCTGATTTATAGGCTTCCTAAATCTAGTCCTATTACTCCTGTATTACGGATTCTGCATTGGCTTCCCATCACTTTTCAAGGTAGGCTGCTTGACCTTCATGTCCCTTACTGGTACTGCCCCTGCTTTTGTTATATCTAAAATAATTGCATATGTCCCCTGCAGAGACCTTCGCTCATCCACCTTGTTTCTTCTTGAGGTGCCCCGTTTCCGTAAGAAGAAATTCGGTGGCACCAGATTTTCCACTCTTGCCCCTCTCTTTTGGAACTCACTCCCACTTGCGATCCGTTCCACCCCTTCCTACTTGGACTTTCGAGCCAAACTTAAAACTCATCTGTTCTCCCTAGCTTACCCCCTCTAAATTCTCTCTTCCCCCCTTTCTCTCAGGTTTAGTTTCCGGCCCACAGCGCAAAGAAACCGTTTGGTGTTAGAGCGCTATATAAATTCTTTTCAACTTCAACTCAACTTCAAATAAATCCGTTCAACAGTTTCGGCTGTAGCTATGTCTAAAGATCCTGTGGACAAATTAATGGGGAAAACGCGTTTTAGGACTCTGCTCTTTTCTTGGCCCCACTTGACGGATTACCCCAAAACTTTCAATGAAGATATATTTTGTTTTTTTGTTTTTTCAGAGTGGCATCTTTGCAGTTGTAGTTAGGAATTCCTCAGATTTTGGCTTGCTAATAGCTTTGTCTCCTTTTACTGAATATCAAAGAAACTTTGCGGAGCAATTCTGTTTGTACATTGGCTGATGATGCAAAGTTTTGTGGTGATTAGTTAAGGGTGTGCAAATGAAAAATGAGGGGTCCCAGAACAAATTTTTCCACAAATGCATTTTCCTTAGACTTTTTAACCATCCAGAGCGACAAAATAGCGGGACAGAATTTCACGAAATTTGGCACAAATGTAGATTATAGTGTGGAAAGGGTCTTTTTGTTGTGATTCTATCTGAATTTGTTCAGTTGTGTTTTTTAATAAAAAGGGACAATAGCTTAGTGATATATTCAGCCACTGTACCTTTGCTGTATACTGCGCTACCTGGCAACGACAAAAGACATTATTATTGGTAAATTAAAGAAATGCAAAAAGAAATGCAGCCATATTGTTTAGACCACACTTTTGTTCTGTGTTTTTACCTGAAATATATCTTTCTACTCATTTTGAAATGCACAGGAAGAAAAGAGGTAGTTTAGGAAAGTCGGTAGCGAGAGGGAAAAGTACTTTTTTAACTTATATATATGTTTTAAAGTTTATGATGTACTGTGGTAGTTTCGCTAAATTATCTAGAAAGTACAGTCATACCTGCTGAAATCTAAAAAATATATATTTATACGACTAAAGACACTCCACGACATGCCACGCCACTACACTCAGCGACTTATCACTCCACTCTATGGCATGCCACTTCACTCTGACACGCCACTCCTTTCTATCAAACTCCACAGCATGCCACTCTGCTGTACGACACGCCACCCCTCTCCACCCTATGAGACACCACTCCACACTATAACATGCCACTACACTCAACGCCACTCTACTCTGTACCTCCCTACAACACTCTATGATGCACCACTCTGACACTCCAATGTACTCTACAACATGCCACTCCACTCTACAACATGCCATTCCACTCTACTCCACAACATTCTACTCCAAACTATGCCTCTCCACTCTGTCACGCTACCACAGACCACTCCGCTCTACCACACACCACTCCACGCCACTCCACTCTATGACATGCCACTCAACTCTTGGGCATGCAACTCCAATCTACAACATGCCACTCCACTCTAGGACAGGACACATCACTCTACGATATGCCACTCCACTCTACATCCCTGCACTCTAATACTTGAGGGCATGTCACTCTATGGCATGTCAATCCACTCTACGACACACCACTCCAATCTACAACACATCACTCCATTCTGTGACATGCCACTCCACTCCACTCTACACCACTCCTCTCTATGCTCCTCCACTCTTAGATACTCTACGACACTCCACTCTGTCATGCCACTCCACTTTATTCTACACCATGCCACTCCGCTCTATAACTCTATACTTCACTCTGTGCCCTCTGCTCTACGCTACTCTAAACCAATTCTATATCATGGCACTCCACTCTACTCTGTGACATGCCACTATACTCTACGACATGCCACTATTCTCTACAACATGCCACTCCACTCTACGAGACTCCATTCTACTCTACAACACTCCATGGGACTCCATTCTATGACATGCCACTCTACTCTACGACATGCCACTCCACTCTACACCACTCCATTCAACAACATGCCAATTCATGCCCCTCCACTATAAGACACTCTACAACATACTACTCTATGACATGCCACTCCACTCTACAATATGTCACACCACTCCACTTGACACTATAACACACCACATCACTCTATGACATGCCACTCCAATCCACTCTATGCCACTCCCCTTTATGGCACTCCACTCTACGGCACTCCATGCCACTCTGACACGCCACTCCTCTTCCCTGCCACTCTATGTCCTTCCACTCTAAGATGCTCTACAGCATGCCACTCCACTCCATACTATGTCACTCCACTCCACTCTACGACATGCTTCTCCACTCTATAACACTCCACTCTACATCACTCTACTATACGACACTCCATGCCACTCCACAGTACAACACTCCACTTCACTCTATGACATGCCACTCCACTCTGCTATGCTATGTGGATTTGTAAAGCGCACGGCTACCGGTAGGCTTCCAAGCATTGGCTAAAACATAGCGTTGCTTCAGGACAAGTGGAGAAACACTGGGATGCTATTAACGTGGATTTAGCCAGGTGTTTAGACTTTTTCTAAACTGTGATTCATTGTTTAGGTATCTTATTTCTATGGGGAGTGTGTTCCAAAGTTTGGGGATAACATATGAAAAGGATATACCACCCCATCTGGCCATGTGAATTCGAGGTAACTTCAAGAATCGACCAGTAGAGGATCTTAAAGCCTTACTGGGAGAGTAGGGGGTCAAGAGTGCCCTTATCATAGTGGGTCCTTTGGCGTTAAGCCCTCTATGTGCCATAGAGAGTTTTTTTAATTGAATCCTTGCCTCAATGGGGAGCGAGTGCAGAAAAGGTAGAGCACTGTTTGCTGAGGCAAATTTTGTACAACCTGTAGTGTTTTGATGACATATTTGGGGGAGCCTATGTACAGAGAGTATCCGTAGTCCAACCAGGAGAGAAAAAAGAATTGGACCACATTCTTATAGAGTGTTCTGAGGGTACCAAAACAAGTCAACACACGTTTTTTGGCCAGTGTATCCATGAAAAAGGAACTTGTCGAGGCACATCCAAAGGGTTTTGATAAGGGAGGCAAACATTCTGGGCAGTCTGTAGGTGGTTAAGGGTCAAGTCCGTTCCTCAGAATCATTCAGCTCAGTTTTTTCCCCATTCAGTTTTAAGCAGCGGTTCACTATTCAACTGGATACTTTTTCCAAGCAAGGAGACAGCTGATGGAACTGTGATCCTTTTCCTGGGGCGAGGGAGATGACCAATTGTTTTTCGTTGTTGTATGACAACATTGACAGCCCTAACTCCTGAACAACATAAGCAGAAGGGTGCATGTACAGGTTAAAAAGTGTGGGGCTGTGGGTGAACCCTGTGGAACCCCACACTTCAAGGGAAGAACGTCAGAGTAGCATGAATTCTCACAAATTCTGAAAGATATGTCCTTAAAAAAGGAGGTGAACCAATTAAGAGAGGAACTTTTTATTACGGCTTCACCCATTTAATACGTAAGTGTCTCATGGTCAACCATGTCAAACTCTACACTTGATTCAGCAGCATTTTTAATACTTCTGTTACTGCAAGGAGGTCAGTTTCCATACTGTGGTGTGTATGGAATCCCATCTATGAAGTGTGCAGTATATGATTTTCTTCAAGGAAAGAAGATGGTGTGTGGTTGACATTTTTCTCTAGCACCTTGCCTGTGACTGGGATCAGGGAGATTGGCCTATAGATTATGGGCAGGTTGGTTCAAGATTATTTATTTTTTAGCAAGTTTTTGACCACTGCATGTTTCCACCTAGACGGCACTATTCCAATGGATAGTGACAAGTTAAGGATTTCCAATATAATGGAGAAAGTGGCTGGAGCTCCTTGTGACAGTGTGTGGGGGCGTGCAGGGTCAAGCAGGACCCCGATTTGACCTTGCTACAACAGGCTACTCCATTCTACAACATGCCACTCAACTCTACTCTCCTCCACTATACGACACACCACTCCATGACACATTATTCCACTCTGTGACATGCCACTCCATTCTGTGATATGGCTCTCCACTCTAGGACACAGCACTCTACTCTACGACATGGCACACCACTCCACTCCCTCCACTCTACAACATGCCACTCTGACTCACCACTCCACTGTAATCCCCGACACACCATTCCACTCTATGCCACTCTGTAACACTCTATGAAACCTGACTCCACTCCACTGTACAACATTCCACTCCACACTAAGACACTTTACTCTATGACACTTTATTCCACTCTAAATACATTCCGATTAGGGCTGGGTGGTAAACTTCGCTGGCAAAGTGTGTAGAGTTATGCCACTCCTCACTCTGCTTAGAGCGTGGAGTTTGGCAAAAACTCCATCAACTGTCTAACGAGAGGCTTGGAATGCACAATCTCATCTTCTCTTCATCATATAGTCTAACGAGAGGCCTGGAACGCACAATCTCATCTTGAGCTTCTTATTCCGGCTGGCCTTGACCCTCTTTCGGACTGTGTGAAGTTGAGAGTGCGGTCTGTGCCGGATGCGATTCAGTAATTCGAAACAGCAGAATTTCCAAGGCCTCCGAAGCTCTTGATGGAGGCATTAATGGCAATGAAAAGCCTTAAGACTCAAGAGATGAAAGGACCATGAGGATTATGGCCCTATGTACGAGGTGCCTGAGATGATGAGCTGCTTTGAGGGCACGCAGTGGGAGCTAAGAGAGTGGCACATTAGGGTTACTTGTGGAAGGAGTTACTCCCCTGTGACACTAATGAGAGTGGCTGCAGCAGGGGGCAGTGACAGGGTAATGGTGGTCACGTTGGATGCTTCTGGAAGCTCTGGTTGGATCTGTAAGATGAGAGTAAATTATTTATATTATTATTATTATTATTATTTATAGAACTTATAATGCGCAACAGCTACCCGCAGTGGGTTTCCCGGCGCCAGGGATAGACTAAAGAAGAAAGAGAGAACACAGTTACCATGTCAACACCAGTTAAAACAGCAAGAAGGCAATTAAAAAAGCAAGGTCTTTAATTTTTTTCGGAAATCTAATAAGTTGGCTTCCAACTTAAGGGCAGTAGGCAATGTGTTCCAAAATTTGGGTCCTAGATAAGAAAAGGACCGCCCACCCATTCTGACAAGTTTAAATCTTGGAACAACAAAATCGCCATTTGCCGAAGATCTTAACAAGCGGGTAGGTTTGTAGGCTTGAACAAGACTTTTTAAGTATTTAGGGGCCACGCCATGTTTGATCTTGAAAAGATAGCACAGGGCTTTAAATTTTATGCGACTAGGGATTCTCAACCAATGCAGGTCACAGAGGGCCTGTGCCGCCGAGGATCTCCGTGGTAGATTACATAGGAGTCGGGCCGCCGAGTTTTGTACCACCTGGAGTTTATTTAAGGTAGAAACATCGGCGCCAAAATAGAGAACATTACCGTAGTCAAGGCGAGATATAACTAACGCTTGCACGACAGTTCTCTGAGTGGAGTGAGGAAGCATCCACAGAATTTTCTGCAGCCATCTTAAGATGGCAAAGCAAGTGGAGGCAACCTTGGTGACTTGCTGTCTCATAGATAAATTGTCATCTATAAGAAAACCAAGATTGCGGACTACAGAGACCGGTTGTGGAAGGGGTCCCATATTACTTGGCCAATGCTGAGGGCCCCATAACTCTTTGTTCTTTCCCAAAATAACGACCTCCGTCTTGTCGCCATTCAACTTGAGGAGATGCATTTGCATCCATTCGGTGACGCGCGATAGTCCATTTTTTAGAACAGAGTCACGGTTGCCTTCACTGCTGGAAAGAGAGAAGACAATCTGTGTGTCATCGGCATATGAGAAGATTGTCAGCCCAGCGTCCTCAGCGATGGTAGCCAGGGGTCTAACATAGATGTTAAATAGTAGAGGACTAAGTATAGACCCCTGGGGGACGCCATGTGCCGATGAACAGATAGCTGAGGAGGCTTTCGCCGAAAAGACCTGAAAAGTGCGCTCACTCAAAAAAGAGGCAATCCAGGCGAGTGCAGGGCCATCCACTCCAAGGGACCGGAGGGAATTTAAAAGAATAGAGTGGGACACGGTATCGAAGGCCGCACTCAAATCCAATAGGATGAGTGCAGATGTTTCCCCTCGATCAATACCGTGCCGCAGCCTCTCCGTAACCCCTAGGAGAGCAGTCTCAGTAGAATAGTGTGCTCGAAAGCCGGATTGAGAAGGATGTAAAAATTCCGAGCTTTCCACTAATTGATTTAACTGAGAATTGATATGTCTTTCCAGTACCTTTGAGAGAAAAGGCAACAAGGATATGGGTCTGAAATTGGACAAGTTCAAAGTATCCGCACCGGCCTTCTTTAGGAGGGGAACAACCATTGCATGCTTCCATTCTGGTAACACATAAGACTCAGACAGGGACGCATTAAGAAGTCTCATTAGGACCCGACGGGGTTCAAGATCCAGTGACTTTAGAACTCTTACTGGAATCAGGTCACGGGGGGATCCTGATCTAACACTGTTCAAACAGGTAAGAAAGGAGATATCATCAAACGGCTGCCAGTTAGTAACCTTCAGCAGAGGGGAAGATAATTCAGGCACGCTCGATTGTATCAGGTGAGAGTCCGTTACTGTCAAGGGAGAACTCATAGAATCATATATGCGCTCAACCTTGGCCACGAAAAACTCAGCGATGGCTATACATTGATCTTCCTCCAAAGCTGGAGGGATCGGGGCAGCGTCTGCTCCTGTTAGCTTTTTTACAACAGAGAAAAGAGTACGTGGGCAATTCTGAGCTTGCGTCACTGTACTCACAGTGTAAGAAGCCCTAGCTTTTTTACATTGGGAATGGTACCCCTTAAGGGCTTCTTTGTATTCCGCCTTAGAAGAGGCAGAATAGAAATGCCTCCATTTCCTTTCAAGCACCTTGCACTTGGCTCTTAGGATCTTCAGATCTTCCGAGAACCAAGGTGCAGGAGGATGATGTAATCTAGTGCGCTTAGGTGTTAAAGGCAGTAGAGTAGTTATAGCACTCGTGAGCCAGTGAGATATTGCCGTATTAAGCTCTGAAACAGAAGCATCCGTGTCAGGACAAGTATTGGAGAGATACTGATTGAACTCTACAATATCAAGCCTTCCCCACTGATGAATCAGTTCATTCCCACCACGGCTACCCTTGACTGGACTCTTGAGAAGAGACAGGGAAAAATGAACCGCGAAGTGGTCAGACCACTCTAACGGACGAGCACTCTGAGAACAATCAAAATGTAAATTTGAAAGAATAGGGTCCAACAAGTGACCGGCAGAATGAGTGGGTCCAGAGTTCCGAAGTGATAAATTCAGGGCTTCAAGATCATTTAAAAAGTGTGTACTAAGAGTACAGTGAGGATCTTCAAGGTGTAAGTTGAGATCACCTAAAATAGTAAAGTTTGCCTGCTGCCATGATTTGTTACCTTGAAAATGCATGATTTTGCTCATATTATTTTAAAGAGAAGCTTCCTAACTCAATGTTTGGAGAGTACATCTGCTTCTTTCTCCCTTCTGACTGAAGTACCCATTGGAACACAAAGATCTCTGCAGCAGGTTTCTTAACCCCTTGAGATATTTTAAAACCCAGCCTTTTAGTGACCAATGAAGTGAGCCAGAACCGATTTAATGTCACTTCTTCCCTTGTTACCCATTTCTTTAGAGCATTTTGTACAGTAAATGTTTAGTAAACTCAAAGTATAATTTGACTCTTAAACACCGCTCCTCATGATTCCGACCCTCGTGACCCTTTCTGCTGCTGCTCCTTGACCTCCAATTCATGGGATCTCAAGGTAAATGTTCTCCATTTCCAGCTATGCTCATAGACAGGAGCCCTTCGATCAGTGTTGACTCTGGTGGAGTCTGCATAACAGTTTCGAAGATTGACGTCTCAGTGCTAATGTGCCCAGTCACCCGTCAATGCTAGATTTACATGCTCTCCTTTCTCTAAACCAACCCTGACACATATTCATTGATATCGCTATCAGTGATGATGTCATGCCTTCGGACACGCTGTAGGCTAGTGCGGGAGCTAATGCCCATCTTAATAGTGGCCATACCAAGCATGTAAATACCTGGCCCAGAGCTAAGCATCCCCATAAATGACTTAAGTCATTACAGTAACATAGCTGCTGCAGAAATCTGTAGGAACCCTGGAAGTTCTCGGTTATGACTAAGAAGGGCTGAGTCGTCCCTTCATCATTGTGATGCCAATTAAACAGGCGCCATTTTCTAGGATGATTGCAAGTTACGTACAGCAGCAAAACAGTAGCCGTAAGAGGTGCCTGGCAATAATCCCAGCCCACCCACTCCACTGACATAGGGGGAACGAAGGGGTACCCTGGCAGAGCATTTACTTCAGATGTGCAGAACTCCGCGGAATTCCACTGAATTTTTAGGCAACTCCGTGGAATTCTGTGGAGTGAAACTCCATGAGCTCTGCCCACCCCTAATTCAGATATCACTTTAGTAATCTATTATTAACTTACCATCTACCATGAAGTGACCATAAGGAGATGTTTAACTTACCTTACACTTACCATTTATCTCTACATTAATTATAATTTAGTATTTGTGATAGCTATAAAAATATTATTAATATTGTTAGAAGCTCTTTATCTTTAGAGATATTTGGGAAGTTCTGAAACATTTTTCTGGAACTTTTTTTAACAAGGTCAGCAAAACCAATCAACAAAAAAAATCCTTACGGGGAAGGAGGACAACAAAGGAAAAACAACAGCGCTGTTGAGAAAAACATTGGTGAGCCATGACAAGCTCATGATGTTTGGTCATATCTCACTCTCCCACAAGAATGACAGTATGGCAGAGGAGACAGTACGTCACAGTACTGCCATACTGATCTATGATTTCTCTATTCTGCCTTAACAGATGTATTTAGTACTGTAGTTTCAGGACCAGGCCCTGATGCTTTGACAGATGCACTAGGTTGAGGTGGACGTCCTAATGGAGCAGAAGAAGTAGAAGGTGCTACTGGAGGGACAGATGCAGCGGGTGGTGGTGGAGGTGCTAGTGACCCAGAAGTTGAAGGTGTTGCAGTAGCCAAAGAAGTGCCAGCTACCGTCCTTCCTTCTTTGGCTTTGTCTATCTTCTTCTGACGCCATCTTTCCGCGTGTGTCTCCCTCGTTGAATGAATTGGCTGCAGGTATTTTCCCATTCCCATGATACCGAATGAGTACTGTTTCACATTCCCATAGAAAATTACTTTGTTGCATAAGTTGTATGTTACAAGTTTTAAGTTAACGCTTTTCCCTCTAGGTTGCAATGAGAAAAAATCCCACTCAATGGATTCCTTTTTTTCTACATTGCTCCACCTCTTGTTCTTCCTGTTCCAACACCATAGGATCTTCTTCTACATCCATTGCAGGTCTTTAAAAGTTGCAAGGTAGGTTTTGAAGAAAAGCTATTCACTCTTTCTAACAGGGCAACCTTCTGTTTGGAAGAAATCCAATTGAATGGGAATAAATAGTATACACTTCCTGTTTCCTACAATTGACAGAGTTCTAAGCTAATGAGATGATGTTTTACCAAAGTGAAATTACCCCAGTTGTATCTCAGTACTATTGCGAATCCCGCATAGTTCTCAAACACAACCTAGTGTAGCAATACTAAAGCATATACCATTACAATACATAACTAGGCATGAAACCCTAAAACCATATTTGAAATGCTATCTTTGGTCTAAAGGAAATTTAAAAATTTTACGGGGGTACCGCAGTACTTTCGAGGAAATGCTAATGAACATAAAATGGTGATGCACATGATCATAATGAACTTTGAACTTTTACGAAGGGTGACACACTTTCAGGAAAGTACTGTGGTTTTAAAATAAATGTAAAAGAATACCATGAGAACAACATTTTATAATTAGAAAAGATTTCATTTTTTTACACAAAAAACATACAAATTCGATGAAAGAAACAAAAGTTGAAGATTAGTTATGGTTAGAAAAACGTAATCAATTATTTTTACACAACACCAACTTAAGCTACACAAAACTTAGACATTCTAAAGTTATAGTTATAACGTAAAGTTATAATTTACACCCTGCCCAAACGTACTGTAATTTGCACACCTCCGTACACAGTGTTGTCAACTCACTAACCATACTACATTAACTATAACTCGAGCCATCCCCATGGACTGCTTATACCCTTTCATATTATATCAGTTATAGTAAGTTAATGATAGCATTCATCTTGACATCTCAAATTATGTCATTTATTAGACTACTGTGCATGGTAGAGGGGAGAAATTTTCCAAACTTTTGGCCAGCTTGCTCCGCTCCTACCCTGAAAGTTTCGTGGTGATTCGTCAAGCGGGGGCTGAGAAAAAAGGGGGGTCCCAAAACGCGTTTTCCCCATTGAATTTCCCATAGGACCTGTTGTCGCAGCTACAGCCCGAACCGCTGAACGGAATGACACCAAATTTGGCAAAGAGGTAGTCCTCAGTTCAGACTCGTGCCTTTTGCATAAATGGTGTGAATTCCTGAGAAAATTAGAGTTAAAAGTACATAAATATCTATGGCCGGGGAGGATTTGCAGACCCTACCCGCACCGTAAGCGCACCCTCCCGATCGCACGCTGAATGCTAATTGGCTGTCGAGTGTCTGTCTACATTCGAAACCAGGAAATGTTGGCGGCCATTTTCTGCCTCGGTAGAAGCGAGGCTGAGGAAGCAAGGGGAATAAGTGTGTAAAACATATAAAGGGGGCAGAGTGGAAATACTCTGACCCTCTAGAGGTGCTTAGGGGGTCCCAGGAGGACCACCTGGGGCACCCTTTTTTTTTTTTTTTAAACGGCAAAATGCGCGCACGGTGCGCGCATCCTATCGCGTTCGGTGCGCGGATCCACAGAATCTTTTTTTTTAAAAAAGACAAGAAATCATTGGTTGTATGACTACTTTGTACACTGAAAGGTAGGGTGTATATTTCTGTTTTTTAAAGGTATGATTCTTATTGGTTAACAAAAACAGATTGTAAGGAACATTATATATGATTAGCTGATATGTTGAAAAGTGAAGCACACTTCCTCTTTTGTTTAGCAACATTGTGTGCTGAACTTCTGACCTGTGTGTTCAGTGCAGTGTTCCATTACCTGTTTCTATGGTAACAGGCAGAAGGCAGATTGGGGGAAGGGTTGAAATGTATTTCAGTTGGAAAGGGTTGAAATGTTTAACCAATAGAAATGTGTATTTGCTTGTGAGTTTATGTGTGAAGGATTGTGATTTGATGTTTACATGTATATGTGTGGAAAATGAAAGGGAAACTTTTCCATTCTTTGTTTTTGCTGAGAGGTGCACAGTGCAGAGATTCTGTAAAAGAAAATATGGTGAGTGACTGATATACTTCTTAATCTACAAAAGAACTTGAAAGATTAGTTATTTAATTGTGAGGGGATGTATATAGAGTATTTTGATTTTAATCAGACTAATGTATTTCTCCTGTTAAAGTGTAGGGAGTACTTTTTTCTCTCTACAATCTTATTGACAGTGTGTGTGCATGTAGAAACCATTCTGTGATAAGCATTTGTGTTTTTGATGTATTTGCAGACAGATAACTGTGCTGTTCTTATATTTTGTTAGAATTAGAAACCTGTCATTGTTTATGAATTTGTGAAATGAGTTATGTTATGTTTCTATACTAAAATGTAGTACTTCTTCTAGATGAAGAAATGTGTTTTGGTATAGTGCAAGGGATAGTGTTGTTTGTCTAGAATCACACAGTGAGTATGTGTGCATTTGGGAACCACTGTGAGAGAAGCATTTGGTAACATCGTGTATTTGCTGACAGATAACTGTTTTAACCTGTCATGTTGTGAAGTTTTAGTAGCCTTAGAAGACAGTTATGGCTTATGCTTTGATTAAATGAGTCAGGCTTTGACAGAAAAGTGCAGTCCTGAAATATGTAGATTGTGTGCAGTTCCCTTACCACTTGCACTGTGGTGAATGAGTTTTGGTAAACTCCTAGGGATAGTGGTGCTTGTCTAGAATCACACTGTGAGTTAGTGTGTATTTGGGATCACTGTGAGAGAAGCATTTGGTAACATCATGTATTTGCTGACAGCTAACTGTTTTAAAACCTGTCATGTTGTGAAGTTTTAGTAGCATTAGAATCCAGTCTTTGCTTATGTGTTGATTAAATGAGGCATGCTTTGACACTAATGTGCTGTACTTAAATATGTAGATTGTGTGCAGTACCATTAACTCTTCTAGACTAGTGAATGAGTTTTGGTAAACTCCTAGGATAGTGTTGCTTGTCTAAAATCACACTGTGAGTCTGTGTGCATTTGGATAAGGATTGTGAGAGAAGCATTTGGTAACATCGTGTATTTGCTGACAGATAACTGTTTTAAAACCGGTCATGTTGTCAAGTTTTAGTAGCATTAAAAGCCAGTCTTTGCTTATGCTTTGATTAAATGAGTCAGGCTTTGACACAAAAGTGCAGTCCCGAAATATGAAGATTGTGTGCAGTTCCCTTACCACTTCCACAGTAGTGAATGGTTTTTGGTAAACTCCTAGGTATAGTGGTTGTTGTCTAGAATCACACAGTGAGTATGTGTGCATTTGGGAACCACTGTGAGAGAAGCATTTGGTAACATCGTGTATTTGCTGACAGATAACTGTTTTAACCTGTCATGTTGTGAAGTTTTAGTAGCCTTAGAAGACAGTTATGGCTTATGCTTTGATTAAATGAGTCAGGCTTTGACAGAAAAGTGCAGTCCTGAAATATGTAGATTGTGTGCAGTTCCCTTACCACTTGCACTGTGGTGAATGAGTTTTGGTAAACTCCTAGGGATAGTGGTGCTTGTCTAGAATCACACTGTGAGTTAGTGTGTATTTGGGATCACTGTGAGAGAAGCATTTGGTAACATCATGTATTTGCTGACAGCTAACTGTTTTAAAACCTGTCATGTTGTGAAGTTTTAGTAGCATTAGAATCCAGTCTTTGCTTATGTGTTGATTAAATGAGGCATGCTTTGACACTAATGTGCTGTACTTAAATATGTAGATTGTGTGCAGTACCATTAACTCTTCTAGACTAGTGAATGAGTTTTGGTAAACTCCTAGGATAGTGTTGCTTGTCTAAAATCACACTGTGAGTCTGTGTGCATTTGGATAAGGATTGTGAGAGAAGCATTTGGTAACATCGTGTATTTGCTGACAGATAACTGTTTTAAAACCGGTCATGTTGTCAAGTTTTAGTAGCATTAAAAGCCAGTCTTTGCTTATGCTTTGATTAAATGAGTCAGGCTTTGACACAAAAGTGCAGTCCCGAAATATGAAGATTGTGTGCAGTTCCCTTACCACTTCCACAGTAGTGAATGGTTTTTGGTAAACTCCTAGGTATAGTGGTTGTTGTCTAGAATCACACTGAGAGTCTATGTGCATTTGGGAACCACTGTGAGAGAAGCATTTGGTAACATTGTGTATTTTTTAGCAGATAACTCTTTTAAAACCTGTCATGTTGTCAAGTTTTATAAGCATTAGAAGCTAGTCTTTGCTTATACATTGATAAAATGAGTCAGGGTTTGACACTAAGGTGCAGTACCATGTACTATACTCTTTACTGTGGCAGAGCTGACAATTTAAATGTTTTACCCAAGCACTGTCCTAGAAGTAGTCTGATGATTTAGTCAGTTTCTAAGTACCAAATAGACTGCTTCAAATGCCTATGCAGTATGCATGTAGTGTTCTAACATACTATACACTTGTCTTTTACACCTTCAATTCCCTAGTCAGTATCCATACACTTCCAGGAAACACCCTTTCACTCTTTTTGCAGTCCTTTAGTGACCCATTCAACACCATGTACTAATCCATTCACTGTGCCAAAACCCAAACACTTATAAATTCACCAAGACACTCTCTTTCCAGTACTCTAATGATTCAGTCACTGCCTAAGTATTCATGCACTGAGCCAGGCCTTAGCACATGGACTTCTTCAAACCCCTATCCACTATGCATGCAGTCCTCTAACCACCTACACATTTGTCTTTCACACCTTCAATTCCCCAGTCAGTATCCATACACTTCCAGCAAACACCCTGTCACTCCCCTTGCACTCTTCTAGTGACCTATTAAGCATCATGTACTAATCCATTCACTGCGCCAAAACCCAAACCCTGATAAATTCACCCAGGCACTCTCCTTGCAGTACTCTAATCATTCAGTCAGTACCCAAGTACTCACCCAGTGACCCAGGCCTTAGCATATGGACTGCTTCAAATCCCTATCCACTATGCATGCAGTCCTCTAACCACCTACACAATTGTCTTTCACACCTTCAATTCCCTAGTCAGTATCCATACACTTCCAGGAAACACCCTGTCACTCCCTTTGCAGTCCTCTAGTGACCCATTCAGCATCATGTACTAATCCATTCACTGTGCAAAAACTCAAACACTTATAAATTCACCAAGATACTATCTTTGCAGTACTCTAATCATTCAGTCAGTGCCTAAGTATTCATGCACTGAGCCAGGCCTTAGCACATGGACTGCTTCAAACTCCTATCCACCATGTATGCAGTCTTCTAACCACCTAGACACTTGTCTTTCACACTTTCAATTTCCTAGTCAGTATCCATACAGTCCAGCACTTGTCACTGCCTTTGCACTCCTCTAGTGACCCATTCAGTACCAAGTACTAATCCATTCCCTGTGCGAAAAGCCTAGCACTTATAAATTCACCTAGGCACTCTCCTTGCTGTACTCTAATCATTCAGTCAGTACCCAAGTAGTCATGCAGTGAGCCAGGCCTTAGCACATGGACTGCTTTAAATGCCTATGCAGTATGGATGCAGTCCTCTAATCACCTACACAGTTGTGTTTCACACCTTCAATTCCCTAGTTAGTATTCATACACTTCTAGCAAACACCCTGTCACTCACCCAGTGTGTCTCCTTATAGTACTGTAATCATTTAGTCTGTTAGCATGTAGTGTTTTAGTGAGGTAGGCTTTAGGGCATGAACTGCTTCAAAGTAGTATGCACTATGCATGTAGTGTTTTAACCATCGTCACACTTGTGGTTCAGGGCTATAGTTTCTTAGTCAGTATTTATATAAAATGTGTTTGTACAGTAATGGAATAGTATAAATTTGAAAGTTATTAATATACATTTATTTGTGATTCTTTTTTACAGATACAGAACAGGAGTGTTTCTCATCTATTTGCACTCTTCTCGTGCAAGATTGTTTGGATGAAGGGTCCTTAGGTGTTTCATCATACTTGCTGTGCCGCACGAGTATTTTTTGTTAGGATCCCCTCGTAACAGAACTCTTTTGAAAATGTTGCGCGTGAGAAAGGTGGCATTGGTCTTTGTTTGCCCCTCGAGAAAAGTAGAACATTTCCACATCACTGAAGGAAAACGTTGTGGGCGTGGTGCATCCTCCAAAAATTCATCTTTAGATTCGGTGAATATTTTAAAGCGACATCATTTACGGTTTTTGTAAGTTAAAGTTAAAAAAAATTGTTAGCTGTGTGCATTTTATATATCTGTGATTTGTATCTTGTTTTTTTATTTTGAGAATGGCATGTTGTTTTTTTTTAACAATCTTTGAGAATTTTTTTGCCCGCTGTTAAGTGGTGAGTACGATTGAAATCACTATTTTTAGTGAAATTTAATATATTCTGAGAACAGCAAAAAAGGCAAACAAATTACTTTGTGGAAATTATGCTGTGTTGTAAAAAATGTATTATTACATGTTATAATTTTTTTTCCTTTTCTTTCACAGATCCAAATTTTAAAATAAGCAATTTATATGAATTTATATTGGAATGAAAAACAGAAAAAAATGTATACCATTTTTTATTCATATTACTGTGAAGGTAAGTTTAACTAAGTCTCAATATGCAGAATGAAGAGGTCTGCAAGAAGCTACAAAGTTGAAACACGTTTCTAAAAACACTCTGTTTATATAGTTTTGAAATCTGACCATAATCAGATATCATGTGACCTGCAAAAAAAGAGATTTGAGGGGTTCATAATATTTCCCATTTTAGCTATTGAAGGACCGCAATTATTTAAATCATTCTTCTTTGAACATCTTTGCAGACAAAACTCTGTGCTTACCTTCTATCATTCGCAAGGAAATTTAAAAACGGAAATATGTCACTTTTTGTAACATAGTTATTGTGCAAGCTACTCTTACATATTTACAAAGAGAGGAAAAGGCACTCTGTGCACTTTTTATACTCCATGTAAATACAACCTCATCATGCACACCACTTTGTGTTGAAAGGGTGTTCTATAAGTGTTGTGCATGATTGCACTTAATACTTATAGAACAAGACACATGTCTAGATTTATCAGAAATGATAAATCTCGATATGTGTGTGAATGCTGCACCATTCTAAAATTGGTGTAGGAAAGCACAACAAGGAGAATTGTTTTAATTTCTCCACATTTTTATATCTTCAATGCATGCTGAAATGTTCAGCATACATTGTAGGAGAAAAATGCATTTTCTCATTGTTTTTGTGCAGGAAGGTGTGTCTTCCTGTAGAAAAACAAACAGCACATGACACAGATATCCTTGCACTATGGTGCAAGGGTGCCTGTGTCACCACAGAGCTGCAGTTTAAGCAGCCATGCAGAGAGAAGCATAGATTTGCAACATATTTATGTACATATGTTGCATCCCTGTGCTTCGGAAGTACTACAGCACACTGCAGTTAAAGAGGTTACTGTGTGATGCTGCAGCACTTCCTCATAGTTCTGTCTTCAGAAAAATGGCAGCTGTGGAAATCTTTCCCAAAAAGTTTCTTCTAGTTCTAAGGTGCGAGATGTTCCTCCAAAGAAGCTCTAAGAATGATTGAAATGGGTGGGGTCTTTCAATAGTTGGAATAGGAAGTGTAATGAACCAATCAAATCTCTTTTTTTGCAGGTCACATGGGATCCGCGCACCCTGCGCTTACGCAGTACGCACCCAGCGCGCATCCGCGAAATTGATTTAAAAAAAAAAATGTATAGGATTAGATGTAAAAATATATTAGTTTTAAGACTAGTTTAGAGTTTGTCTTCAATTAATATTCACATGAAATAGATATATATATATGTTTTTTTAAATGTTAAATATTTCGCGGGATCCGCGCACCTACAGCGTCATAGACGCAGATGACGCATCGCGGAAGCGCGTAAACGTTGCGTTACGTACATCGAACGTGCCGCGTATACACTGGGAGTCACGTACCGGTCGCATTGCGATCGCGCACTGAACACGTACCCAACGCATACCATGCTTAGGGTGCGCGGATCCAAAAACATTGAAAAAAATATATAAAATAAAGTTTTGCACATATAGTGAAAAAAATATTTTGAAAAATATAAAAATATATGTTTGAAAAACCCATTAAGTTCAAATAATATTTTTTAATTTTTAAAAGAATTAATTGAAAAAATAAGTTTAAAAAATGGTGATTAAAAAGTATTTTAAAAAAAATGTAATTAATGAAATTGACACACTGAATTTGAAAAATATACAAATCCAATCAAAATCATTAAACATGATATCTTCAGAGATAAGTTATAGATAGGAATTAGCATGTAAAAAACCTTTGAAATTCATTGAAAAAAACCATAGGTTTCATGCACGTTATAGTTAGGAATTGGCATTTAAAAAACCTTTGAAATTCACTGAAAAAAAACAAAGGTTTCCGGGGCATTATAGTTAGGAATTGGCATTTAAAAAAACCTTGGAAATTCACTGAAAAAAACATAGGTTTCAGGGGTGTTATAGTTAGCTGGACATTTCCCTCGTACAAAACCCTAGAAATTCCCCTGTTATAGTTAGTTCAGCTAACTATAACTCGCGCCCCCGCAATGCACTGCTGATGACGTCACATATTACATCACTCATGACATGGTCAGTGACATCACTGATGACATCACTGATGACATCTCAAATGACATCACTGATGACATCACTGATGGCGTCATCCATGTGATAAATTACTGCATCTTCTCACACCCTAATTTAACCGTTGATACACCAACTCAAAATTTTAGATGTCCATTCTCAAAACCATAGATACTCCAATACCAATAACTACATACCCACTTATTAACTCTTAGGTCTACATACTCCCCCACTCATTCACCTGTACAGTCACTCATACTTACAGTCACTCCGTACAAGACTATCAAATGCATTTATACACCTATATAGACACTCACACACCACCAATCATCCATAGAGGTACTCTCACACCTAGTCAGTCATGCAAATAATTAAACACAGTCCAATTTACTCACCTATACAGTTAAACACAATCAAGTTCACTTACTCATAGTACTATTTTAATATATTACATCCCATACCATATCTACCACAAAGAGAGAGTTTTAGTTAAATTAATCAAAAGTTTTATTTGTGTCTATGAACACAACTACTAGGAAATCTTTCAGCTGCAGAGTTTTTAAAGATCATGAAGAAGGTGTTGAATGCTGCCTGAGGTTTTTTGCCCATTGCATAATACAGTTTTGGTCGGGATGGACTATTGTCAGCATATGTTCTATCCTTAAGGCAAAGATTTTTCCTCAAAAACTTATAATCCATGTTAAGCACTGACAGTGGTCAGTACAATTTCTAGTTTGTAGGTTCCTTATTCAGTTATTACAGTGGCATCTGTAGTTAGTTCTGCAGTACTTACTTATTTTTGCTTCAGCACAGTGAGTTTCTCACCAAGTAGCCAACAAATCAGAATAAGTAGTGTAAAACTCGTGGAATACCATCTGATTGTGGACCTACTACCTAGGCAGGCCTGAAAACCATCCCTTAATTTAAAATATGGTTAGAGGAGAATTATGCTATTCCCTCTGCTCAGGGGTGATTACCCTCAGGTCTGACTCTTGTAATATATATTTCTTATGATGTCAGCTTGAATGTCCTTGCTCTGCTCATCATAAAGCGCTAATAAATACTTAATAAATGCTCCATTTGTTTCTTCTTGTGTGTAAGTAGATTTGTAGTTTTCTCTAGTCAACTGGGACACGCAGGGTTCTATGATTTACTTTATGCCTGGGTTGTCGAGCTCATCATTGGTTGTCATCAGATAGTCTTTAAAATCCACACATCTCTGTCTTTCTATTAATTCAGCATAAACTACAGCTTTAGTATGTGTTGTATTAGGGTGATTTGTTAATCCTTTTTGGCGCATACCTTTTCTCAATTAAAACACAGTCTGAATGAAGGTATAGGGACATCCTTATTCGAAGCATGAAAGAAGGCAACTGCTGTAAGGCTGTGCTTCTCTGCACCTTGGTAGCGAGCATGGATCACATGGATGGGAGGTTGCTTACATGCAATACGATCTTCAATTTCTATTCGGAAAAATATGAAAGACTGTTATGTAAAAAATTGCATGTAGCAGAATACACTGACATCTCATGAGAGACTAACGCCTGAATCCTAAAAATGTGGTGTGGCAAATGGCAAGTACCAAAATATACTGTGTAGCATTGCAGATCAATAGCTAAATACTATTTATGCTACAGATGTCTTGTCTAAGCTCAAAAACACATTCTCCTCAGCACATTTTGAGTGAAGCATGTTGAACTGTACATGGCACAAATAGTCCCAAAGTTGGACCCACTAATAAATGAAATTCATCAGAATCTCAGAACCCACAGCAATTTCCCACGCTACTTTAGGACAAAAATTCAGCCACTCTGGGAGCAGTCTTCATGGGCAAAAAAACCTACTATATTGCCCTGTTTCCTAAAGGTTCTAACCCATCACTGATCATCACAGAGAAATGAACCTAGCACACCCCCACGTCATCCAAGTTAAACCATCCCATCTCACTGCACATTTTTGTTTTTCGGTCCCTAATAGGCAGTGCAGCATGATATATTAGTGTCCATAGAATGCAGTGCAGAATGATGAGTTAGAGTCCCTAAGATGCTGTGTGGTTTGTTGTTCTTACAGAGCACAGCAGCATGACTGGTCAGTGTTTCTAGGCGGTATAACAGTTTGATGGCTTGGCAGCACTGTGATGAATTGGTGTTTCTGATATGAAGTACACAGCGACAGGTGGTTAGCTTCCCTCACTGGATGCAGTGGTGGGTTAGTGTAGCTACAGTGCAGTGTAGTGTCTCTAGACTTCAATACAGTAGATCTCTGTTTATAGAAAAAACTAGTGTGTGATCAATTAGCATTCATGGGGTGAGTGTGGACAGAGCAGTGTTTCGAAGATGCAAAATAAAATGGTTTGTTGTGTCCCTAGACAAGTAGCCTAGTATGCTAGCTTAGTGTGCCAGGGGCCTAATGCTGGGATGGGGGTTGGTGTCTCAAAGGCACATTGTTGTGGAGTAGGGTCCATGGGATGAAGAAGGCGCAATGGTTTACTGCAGTGGCGGCACCTTAGCTATTGTGGAGGGGCGTCGCCCTACTGCTTTTAAGCAGAGCAAATAAAGGTAACATAAAATGAGAATCTTTGAGTTATTATCATTTTATGTTTCCATGCTGTTTTGCAGGTGGGCGGGGATGCTCCGCTCCAGGAGCAGGGCAGGGGCGGAGTGGTTTGCTCACTCCTAAGTGCACATGACTGTTCGGTCAGCCCTCTGGGACCAGCTAAACAGTCATGCACACGTTTCCTGTTCTCCACGCAAGCTGCTTTAGAGCCTGCGTGCAGACCATGACCAGGCCCCCATTCCCTGGTTGAGTGTCGAACCACAATGCTCAGACCAATCACAACACTGCCTTGCAGCGTAGTGATTGCTCAGGGGAGCCTGGGTGCTAACCAATCACAATGCTGCATTGCAGCATTGTAATTGATCAGGGGAGCCTGGCTGTGCTTCCTGTTCCTGGAGTCCGATGGAGGAGAGCAGGACCAGAGACACGAGACCAGGCGTGAAGGTAAGTGTTTATTTTCCTATTTTTTATTATATTGCGGTCCCCCACCTGACCTCCCTGCCGCACCCTCCCCGCATGCCATGCCGGCCGTCACTGGTTTAGTGGGGCATCTAAGTAGGTAAATGCCACTAGGAAACAGCACTATGAAGTGAACTGGTACTCCTGCATTCAGTTGAGTGGAAGCCTGTCCTTAGTGTACAATGCATTGTGCTGGGTTACTGTCCTTTATGTGCAGTGCACTTATGGCATAGTGCTACTAGCTTGAAGAGGCATGTGGCTATTTCGGTATCACAGCATGCACTGCAATACCAAAAAGACTGGATTCAGAGGAGCATCATGCATGCACAGCACCATCCCAAACAACTACAAGACAATATAGACGCTGCAGCGCCAATAAAATGACATATGCAAATTCAGGCTAACCATGTTGGCTGTCCTATTTGTGAGTCAAGGATAAGCCCCAACCAGAAGTCCACAACTACTGTTTTGAAACCTTTTGCATGTGCATTTGGCTAAATCCAAGAGGCTATCACAAAGAACTAGAACTTGAAACAGACTCAAAACTCAAAAAAAGGCCTTGTGTCAGGTCCTCAGAAAGAATTTACTCTGGATGAGAGTATTCTGCCTTCCTTTAGGCCTTAGATCAAGGCACTAAAGTGATACATTGTCCTAACATTAAACGCAACAGGGGGGAAAGACAAGGAAAGACACTGGAAGTTGGTAGTCAGACAACACAACTCCTCAGTCAAGGATGGCATTCTGTAAAGGATGGCACTATGATTAATAATTCATATACAAAGTTCAACAATAATATTTGCAGATTGTATACATTAGAATAAAAAGGAGCACTCACTACAAGTGCATAAGGAGTTTCACGTCCTGGTCAAACAGTTACAGACAAGGAGGGTCCAGATGTTACCGTTGATCAGCTAGGAGACAGCTGTACGGCAACAGCAATGCAAAATCCTCAGAAGATCTGCAAAGGGGAATGCAAGAATGCAACAAAAGTGAAGGCGAGGGAGAAGCCGGATGCAAACTGGGAGGTTATTGGTAGAGCTCACCAACACACAGAGTTGCTAGGCAGGGACTTGCCTCATTGCCCAGAAGAGTAAGGGATCTAGAGTTGGGCACATAGAATAATAATTAGACTTCCTGTTATTGAGGATCATGTTGTTTTATCCTCCAACCACTAGATGTCCCACACATGAGAAATGCACCAGTTGTAAACCCTTTTTTGTATGTTCCATTGTACTAAGAAGTGTGGCCTCAAGAATTAAGGGGCATATTATCAAGCCAGGCGATAAATTTATCGCCGCTTTAGCAGCAGAAAACTGCCGCTAAAATGGCGATAATGAGCTTGATAATATGCTCTATGGAATTCCAATTGAAGCCCATGGTAGATGTCCTTCACATCTAACATGGGCTTCAATTGGAATTTTATAGAGCATATTATCAAGCCCATTATCGCCGTTTTAGCGGCAGTTTTCTGCCGCTAAAGTGGTGATAATTTTATCGCCTGGCTTGATAATATGCCCCTAAGAGTGTTGCCTGCAGATAAATATACCTCTTTTCCCCAAAGTGTTGTGTTTCTTACCAGTGTTACTATAATAAATGAAGGATCCACTGATCCCACTGTGTAAGGTACCTGGGTGGGGTCTATGAAGATTTGCAGTTCCAGTCCTCATTAGATGTGGTCCGCGAAGACTTGGGGAGAGGATGCGGCCTAACGGCCAGAGCTGCCGACATTGGAGCTGGGGGAACCAGGTTCGAGCCTTGGCGTCTGCTCAGCGGCCTGTGATTCTGGCCAAATCACTTAATCTCCCCATCCCTTCCCAAAATTAATGTGTCCTTGTGTAAGGTAGCTGGTGCTCATGTAAAGCGCTCCAATAACTTCGGGTCGAGTTCGCACTATATCAATTTGCAAAGAAAAAAAAAATACATATGTTACCCGTTCGCTGAGGTAAAGTTTTGTGATGGTTGGGATGTGAACTGATACCTTGACAGACACCGTGGTTTGATCATAGTGTAGGGACGAAGACAGAGCATGAGTGTAAATGTAAGCTACTACTTGGCCGCAGGCAGGAAAAAATGCAGAGGAGATGGGATGGAAGTACAGGCCTTCTTCCAGTATTTTTGCATCCAAGCTTACCTTTCAGAGATTCAGAGTGCATGGGCACTTACTCTGGAGCCTCTATCCACGAGAACAAGTATTTCACTCAAGTATCAAGCTCTAGAAAATGAACATGTTTAACTGTAATATTCCCTTTGGGTTTGAAGCTCTACATTCTTTGCCATAGTACACCCCCCTTTGGGTGTGTTACATTTCACACATTTGGAACCTTTCTGGAGTGAGAGCCTTTTTATTTTTATGTGCTGTGCATCTCGTCTAGGCAATTACGTTTTTTAATTCTGCTTTTTTTATTTTTATTATAAAACAAGTGAAAGCAATTTTTGGAGTCGGCGATTGCAGCGCCTCAGGGGATTTTACAATAGAGTGAGAATGCAATAAAACATAAAACTTTTGATTGTAGTCATAGACAATCAGTCTCATTTTCAGAAAAGCAATTAAAATGCATGTCTGCTGTGTGAGACTCAGAACCCCTCCTGAGTGATTCTCTCATCAACACCAGGTATGATGGATAAGACAGAGGATTTTTTACCTTTAAAATATAAATTTCGTTTTCATTTATTTTAGGTATTCGAAATAGCATACACTGAATAACAATAATTTCATAGAGCACTGTTTAAATTATTTAATTTCGAAGCTCTTACAACTTATATTTATTATAACCCAACACACTGGTACATGTTTTTACTATTCTGGGAAGGATGAGAGGTTGAATGCATCTTCAAACCACAGATAATAATATAATAATAATAATTATCCATATTTGTAAAGCACAAGCATATCACACCTTATGGTTTCAAGGCGCTAGGGGGCCATCGGGGAGATTAAGGGCCAGATGTAATACCATTGGATTTTGCAAGTCGCAAATTGCGAGTCACAAAATCCTATATATAACAGTGTCTCAGACACTGTTTGCGATTCCCAAGGGTTTCACAAATTGCATGCCTTATGAATATTAATGA
Source organism: Triturus cristatus (assembly GCF_964204655.1). Lineage (NCBI taxonomy): Eukaryota > Metazoa > Chordata > Amphibia > Caudata > Salamandridae > Triturus > Triturus cristatus. Next base: position 982,699,890 of record NC_140583.1, read on the forward strand.
GGCGACCCCATTGGGAATGGCTAGCACTCACAGGGTTGGTGGCCTGCTGGGGTCAGCAGACCACCATGTCTCGGACTACTTTGTCAATAAAGCACTTTTTTTTTTTTAATGCAGCCCGTTTTCCTTAAAGGAAAACGGAATGCATTTAAAAAGTAAAAATTAGACATTTCAGTTTCATGGTTTAAAGGCAGGCAGTGCTTCCTGGGACCACTGCCTGCTCTTAAAAAATGTGCGCATCCATTCCCAAAGGGGAAGGGTCCCCAGGGGACCCCTTCCCGTTTGCAAGTGGTTTACCACTCTTCTTAGACGGTTGGTAAACTGCGTGTGTTTTGCAACCGCAATTGCGGTGGCAAAACATTCATACATAGGTTTTGGACTGTCTATTAGGAAGGGACGCCCTTGGCACGCCCCTTCCTAATAGCGAGTCGCTAACCCGATTTTGCGAGCGCTAATTGATTAGCAACTCCCAAAATAGGGTTAGTACATTGGGGTGATCTAATTTGCGGTCGCAGAGGGGCCAAAATCCCCTTTGCGACCGCAAAAAACAGTAGTAAATCTGGCATCAAGTGAGCTATTGCCCAGCGTCACATGATGTTGAGCTACCGTTGGCGATCGAACCGTGATCCCCGCACTCCAGAGTCAGCCGCTCTGTCCGCTGCGCCACACTTCTCCCACACCTCTTCAGATCTCACAATGGAAATGTTAGTCACTAAACTTTCTTATCGTACAAGCACATAACTCTAAAGACCATTCTGCAGAGGACATTTTACTGTAGTAGGAGTCTCTCAAGCTTTGCAGAGTTCATTCAATACCAGATCATAAAAATCAGATGCTGATGGTAAGGTGGGAGCTTGTCATTTGAAGACTACGAGAGCCAATCCCTAGTATCCCCAGCATATCCGTCTCAGATGCCAGCTGTGTAATTACTTTTACCTGATGTAAAAGTGTAAGCGTGGGGGGACCTCGTAATTTTGACACCCCAAAATTTACCTCCACAAGAATCCCACAGTTTTGATGAATCGGAGACGGTGGTAAAACCTCAGTTTCATTAGTCAATGTGTCCCTGAGGTAAGGCACCTTCCAGCACATCAAAACATCAGAAATACAGTCAATTAAGTAAAAGGGCCCCCTCAATAATAGAATACTTGAAAGATGTATTACAAAAATGTTAAATGACATTGCAAGTTAATTGCCATGAGGGCTCTCAGCAAATAGAGAAATGCAAAATCAAAAATATTTCAAGTCCCAAGTGGGCAGCAAAATCGGGAGAGAAATGACAGCATTCCTGGTAGAACGGGAAAGTCTCAGGCTCACTGCCAAAATAGAGTGTTTTATACATTATTTTGCATACAAAATTAACAGAACTGAAGATTTGTTGTGGTATTATTGAAAATGTTACATTCACAGCAAATCAGAGCAGTGTCTCATAAAACGTAATATTGCCTTAGCACCTAAGTACTATCCCATTACATGAATAATTAATCTCATCCCTGTATGGTAACATGGTCCGTAGATGGTGGAACAAACTTGATACATGGACAACAGTGTGTAATATGAATGGAGTACAGTGATCTTGCAAAAAGACTTCGAAGAAATAGTTGCAGTTTTGTGACTGAGATGAGGAAGATTCATCGAGCACAGCATAAACAATGACAGTGGAAATAAGCAAATAATAGCCTGCTTGACTACATTCTTCAGAAATTAAAGACAATCAGATGTCCAGGTGTAGGACAGTCTTATTACCATTTGGAAAATATAGCTGTTAGGCCCAAATTGAGGTCTAGTTGACCAGAGTCAGGAAAATGCACTTCTACACATCATGGAAAATTTGCTTCAAAGAGAATAGCACTATAACAGCGTGTCTATGTACAATCAAATGTAACATGCATTGGCATAGCCAATAGGTCTCGCTTTTAGTACCTTATAAGTATTTGGTTATGCAGCACAATATCCTTGGTGCAACAACAAGTGTTGCATGGCTAAACACTTACAAGGTCCCAAAGGCGAGACCTATTGGCTATGCCAATGCTTGTTTGCTTTTTGAAGCGGTTAGGCCAGGGAGAGAGAAAGAGAGTGGGAGAGGGGGTGGCGAGAACGAGTTTGTTCGGGGGGGGGGGGGTATTTTATGCTAATAAAGTACTTTATGGGCAGTGAACTTTTTAAATATAAAGAAGTGTCATTTTGTCTCTTTCGTTTTTGTACTGTAAAATATTGCAACGCTATGGGATGTACCTCAGAATAACATCATTAATTGACAACCAGCAGCGTACGAGAACCCTCGCTTAATCTAAAAGAACTGAAAAAGGTGACCTAGGTGCGGAGAAGTGATCCTACCACAAACATGCCCTGTTCTTCAACAGCTAGGAGAAATGTTACTTTAAAGTACTTGCATTAATTAAGATGTTGTTTGGAACTTTCTGGAAGCTTTTCCTATTTTCCTCACACCGCATTGAAATTTCTCCACGTATTTAAATTTAGCTGCAGAGGTGCGTCCCCTCTATTAATGGATGTCGTTGTGGATAAATGTTCAATATGTAAAGGCTGGCTGCAATCATGTCATCTAGGCGCATTGGTTCTACCATGCACCAGGAAGCGTATTCAGAAACACATGAAACATCTTCCTTCTATGACTTAAAACAATGAACGGCTTCCTGGAAGCACATTTAGAGCTGAGTATGTAGAATATTTAGAAACCCCAGTCCCCTAAAAGAAAGTGTTTTGCTGCTGAGCGTTCAGTGTATGTGATGGAAAGCAGCGCATGTCTCGTGTCTGCGCGTGGGCAAACACACGACTGCGTGAACAAATAGTCGTGCATTCAAATGCATGTTGAATGTGTGTTATCTTAGTGATTTCTATTACGCTAATGTTATGGGTGTGTACATGTAGGTTGTGTACCAATCTGATTATTAATGTGTGTGCATTTGTACTCCCTCATATTGGCTGTCTCGTTCACATGTATATGTATATATATATCCAAACACAAAGGGGCCTGCTGTAGAAAGAGCCCACACCAGGTCGATCCATTGCCAAACAATTTTATTGAAGGGTGTAGCGAGGACGCAGCAAAGCCTCACAGGAATAAAGTTCAATCTGCTGCCTGACGCGTTTCGAGTTATCCACTTCTTCAGAGGCAGGGACTGGAGGGGTCAAGACACCGCATTTTTTGCACCCTTTTGAAGTCATGAGTCCCGCCCCGAATGGGCGTTGCCACACCCATGGCCTGCTGGTCGATGTAGTGCAGTAGCGCTACAGTGAGCTGCAGCGTCTTGCCTCTCAAAAATATTTAAATGAATCCCAAGTGGGGTGTGGGGCAGAGCTTGAGCCCCCGCTAACACTCTCAGTCCCCCAATACTGGCACCCAGTCCATATGCAGCGGCGTCGGTTGGCGTCGTCGCTGGGGTGCTCACCAGAACACCGGGGCTCTTTCCGCGGCTCAGGCGGGGCCGCTAAACATCCAAACACAAAGGGGCCTGCTGTAGAAAGAGCCCACACCAGGTCGATCCATTGCCAAACAATTTTATTGAAGGGTGTAGCGAGGACGCAGCAAAGCCTCACAGGAATAAATTAATCTGCATTAAAGCGCCGACTGTGCTAGAAGCAAACCGGTCCACAAGTGTAGGCAAACATCTAATCTTCACATCATTCAAATTAACTCCTATAGATGGAATCATAGCTCCTAATATATCTAATACTATCTGTCCAAAACCATGTTTCACTCTTTTCTGACCAGCAGCATCATTCACTCCTCTCATGAGATAAACTCTAGGAAACGCTGCCAGATAACATGAACACACCCAATTGTGTGTTAGTTTGAAATAAGCAGTCTTACCACACACATATTAAATCCCTCTCAGAGTTGGTTCTTCGCCAATGAGGGAATCACCATTTAGATCCTAATTTCTCTCGCACTCAATCTCACCTACATATTCAATTGACCTAACACCTTTAGGTTCATGATGAATAATACTTAATTCACCTTTTCGCTCACGCTCCATTCTGAATCTATGATTCAATTTTGACAATCTGAATTCTTCTTCAGCCTTAATCTGCTCTGTTATCTTCTTCTCATCTTTCTAGTCTCAAAATGTTCATTTTTTTTCTCATTATATTGCCTAACAATCTCATGCTCTTCTTCGCTTAAACTACACACACACTTCCCTTTAGTATGGTTAGTGTTACAGCTGACTTGTGCAATTATATTCAGAAATTTACTATATTTTGACCCACGCTTACCATCTTCAGAGACTGGTGGGTTGCCAGCAAGATACTGAAATCTGACAGATAATGCAATTGAAATTCATGTTCATTAGAAATACTAAAGAACACCTTACATGCTAGACCATAAGACAGAAGACAGCAGCTTTGAGGTTCACACAGCTATGTTAGCATCTAAAGTTGTCAGTTTAGCAACTCATGCAACCCACTTACCCTTGATCCTTTCTCTATGGGGTCCTTAGACTGTTCTAGCAGTTTTTTTGAGCTAGCCCCTTTTCCAGAGCCTGGTCCGACTCAGATCATTGTTCCAATTCTGATTGCTTTGGCTCCTCCAAGAGTTTTTCTGGAGACACAAAAGACTCATACATCACTGAACCAATGTTCTTTCCATATTTTATGTAAGCCAGTAGCTTTCCCCAATGCGCAGTGAAAGATGTAATTTATTCTCTCATACCAGACAGCTGATACAGTATTTCTTTTGTAACTGACAGGTGATGGAGTAGCATGGTCACTGCCGCTGACATTTCAAGGTGACCCAATACTATAGACGTATGATCAGTATCTTGGCAAATTCAAACACATTTTCGACTGAAACATTATTGTCCTGTCCGCAACTTTTAGACTATTAGGCAATCTGGGTTATAATCATATCCATTATTACTGCTGTCCAGTGCCTTGCACATCAAAGATGTTTATCAAAGATCATACAGAGAACCTACAACATGGAAGGGTTTTAGGCTGTAGACACTTGGGGTCTCTTTTGTCCATTTTCTAATAGCAGTACATGACGACACATCAGGCTAAGTGAATGCTTTGGAAAGGCGTCTTCTGATAGTTATGATATCACTGTTGCTGGGATATGTGGGTGAAGAGAAAGAAAGGGTTTGTGGTCATGAGTGATTCAGTTATGATAAAGAGTTGTGTAACCACTGACCTCAATCAAGGAAGGATTCCAGATGTTGTATGGAGCAATATAAGTGCCTTGCTTTCGAAGTTCCCGATACTTTAAGAATTTGCATGACATTACAACTCTTCATGTTTCCCTTAGGGCTTTGCAAGAGATAGGGATGACTGGTCAAAATAGCATTACAGAGAAAATTTACTAGGACTATTACAGAGGCAATCTAGACTGGCAGTCCACCCGCCGTATTTTGAATATGGCCGTTGGACTGCCACAGGACCACTGCTACCACCGGGATCCTTGATCCCTCGACGGTGGTGCAGCGGTCCGAGGCCATAATAGGCTGGCGGTGCAGCTGCTGCACTGCCAAACATATTATGAGTTTCCTCACCGCCATAGTTTTCATATCGGTGAGCCCGCCATGAAAGCTGTGGCGCTGAGAAAACTAAGGGGGCCCTGCAGGCCCACCTGTTGACTCAGGGAAATGGTGATGCAGGCAGGGGGGCACATGGCATGCCCCCCTGTTTGCATGCACACCCAGTTCCTGCATGGCATGGACTTAATAGTCCATGCCATGCAGGAACTTGCTTTGGCGTTCCTATTGTGGTGCCTTTCTACGGCTCACTTCCTGGAACCACCAAAGGATCGCCCACCAGACCAGGAGAAAACTCATAATATGGCGGGCTGTGTTAGTATAGTTTTGACAGTGTGGGAGTGGACGGTATTGTGGCGGCCAGCTCCCACAATGCCAAAGTAGTAATTAGGTCCTTAGTCCTGACAAATTTGCAATTTACTCAAACTTATGTATGATTCAAACATCTACATTTAAGTCATGATTAAGAAAACCTAAAACAAATCTAGAGGGCTCATGTATAATATACAGTAGTTATATATAATTCCCTGGGTGGAGCATATGAGTAAGTCTGAATGTTGGGAGAGCAAGTGATTTACCCATGAGGAAAGGGAATGTGGAAGTTATGATTTCAAGATTGTCGACATACTCAAAAGGATTGCAACGCCTTTGCTTAACTTAAATGAACACATAACATTCACTGAAATTAACCACACAGTAGTTCGGTCAGAATTAAGTGATGTTGACAAATCACTTTGAAAATTAACAAATCTAGTGGAGTACATGGGGAAACATGTTTTATTGTAGTAAAGAACAATGGACCAAACATAACATTAATCTATGAGGAAGTTAGGTATGAGTTCAAGTACATACAAATGTGTGCTGTCTTTGTGCCCATTTCATAAAGTTGTTTCTGTGAGCAGTTCTATCACTTTTTCTGAGTTAGATGCAAGTTGCTACTGAAATTATATGAGTAAGACACAGGTACTATAAGAGAAGCTATGTGAACTGATCCTTTTGATAATTCCAAAGATTGCCCGTGGGTATCTATGCAGTGCATAAATCTTAAATGCTTAGGTTACGTGCCAATGGAAATGTTTGCAAATTAGCTAGAAGTTGTAAATTATATGAGCGTGTGTAATGTATAATTGGAGAAGTTCCAATTTATTGAACATATCGTCAGGATTTGGCTACATTATCACTAGCATCTTGGATGGTGTGAGAAATGGGGTTATAGGTTGAGAGGGATTTGAGCCCTTCTCAAGCAACAGCCACACTCCTTGTCAGTACAAACATCAAAAGACACTGAATCAAGCTGTGTTTAAACCTCTGGCAGCTTGGCACAAATCCAAACAGGCTTAATTTAGAGGCAATGTGTAAAGAATGTATGCAGTAGACAAACAGTAATAAAGTGAAAACGGAACACTAGAAAAATCCTACATCAATTTAGAAAAATAGAGCAAATTTTAATAAATCATTTGACGTGAAAATGTCAAACATTTTATCATTTGAGGCGAAGATATGCAAATTTAAAGTTTTATGGTACGTATAGCATCTAAAGGCACAAAACCCTCTTGCGATTATCTGGTCATATGAAAAGAGGGAATAGTCACAAGTTCAGGCCAACCGCAATGGAGCACAGGCCAGATACAGGGAGCAGGTTAATCCTTGTGAAAAACCTGCAAAGAGCAGAGAGAGCATCACAGATGGTCATAGCTGTAGCGTGAAGATCCTGTTGGGTGTTGCGGACAGTTGTTGCTGGAGAATTCAATTGGTGGTCCCCGTGGGCTGTTGATAATGTAGCTCAAAAAGCAGATCTCGCATTGCCGGTCATCACTAATTGTCATTTTAGCACAAAGAATCAGGTTCCCTGAAGCTTCGTGATGGCGGTCGGCTCTGGTAGAAAGATCTTGGCATGAGCGAGTCTGTTAGCAGTCGTGTAGAGCCCAGACAATCAGGATTTTTTTTTTCCTTTCGGGAGGAGCTCAACTGATGCCACACCAAGGATCCAGGACCTGGGAGGGTGTCAGGAACTCACTCAGTACAGCCAGCAGGGCTCAGGCAGGTCACCTCAGTCTGGGATTAAGGGTACAGGCCAGGTCATCCTTCTCAGCAAGCAGGGCAGGCCTCTAGAAGCAGGGTGTCCATATTCTGTAGTAGCCACGGGTTCAATAGTGTACTCACCAGTGGGTCTTAGGATCCTATTTTTATACCTGACGCCTCCTTTGAAGTGGGAGAAACTTCTAGTGGCCTCTACTCACGGAAGCGTCTGGAATTTCCTGGCTCTTGCCCTCCTCCCAGTCTGTCTACAGGCACAGTAGGCTAGTGTGATGTCCTTTGTGTGTGAGCTGGGTAATTGCCATTGAAGTGCAAGTGTGGTCAGTGACAGCTCTTTCAACTACACCCAGTCTTGTGACCCAGGAACAGGCTGTAGGATCCAAATGCTTAGGACAGTGGTTCCCAAATTTTTGACTCCTGAGGACCCCCATTGAGTCACCACTGGAAGCCGGGGACCCCAAGCAATTTGTAGGATTTAAATTTCAAACATTAAAACAGTAATTCGAAAAAAATAAACAAACGTGTGTACACAAAACAAATACTCAAATTACTAAGGATCTTACGGGCATATTTACAAGTCCCTATCGCCATGGGAACGTCACTTTTTGCGATGTTACTGTGGCAATAGGGGCTTTGCCTTATTTACAAGGCACAGTTAAACCACTTATTGTGGCTTAACGCTGCCTTGTAAATAAGGACCCCTTTCACGCAATGCTTGGCGTGAAAAAGGTGGGCAGTGGGAGTTGCAGTGGGCGTTTCACTCCAACACCCATTGATTTTGACGCTGCCCTCTATTTACAAGGTCAGCTTAAATAGGAGACAGCACCAGAATTAAGACCATGAAAAACCTGGTCTTAACTTGGCGAAATGAGGAGGGAATGCCTTATTTCTCCTCGTTTTTGCTTTTTCCAACGGAAAAAGCAAAACACCTTTGATTGTTTATGTTCAGGATGGTGACCCTTCCTGCACATAAACAATCTTTAATAAAAACGAAGTTTTGTAACTTCCATGTGTGTTGCATTAGGCAGCACACATAGAAGTGACAAAAAGGCATGACAAAATTGTTCATGTGCAGGAAGTGGGAACATAGCAGCATCAGGATAATGATAGACTGGGAATAAACATATGTTACTAACTTTTACCATGCAGTTTGCAAGCAGCTCTTTGACAGTTTATAAGACACTGTGCTAGATTGCGATTGTCCCTTATGAATTGCACAGTGACAAAAGAATCTCTGTGACAAAATCAGTAGCCCCCTGACCTATGCACATGAAATACTGTTTTTTAAAATGCATTGTACACGTTCTTTGCAGTAGGCAGATTAACCCTCTGTGTCACATTAGATAAGTCAAAGCTGCCACTAGACAAAACTCCCATCTCTCTCCAGCAGGTACATTAATCACTGGCATTTCCTTGACACTTTTATAGTTGCTCGAAAACTGCAAATTTTACAAGGAACTTTGCAGTGCTTTTAAAACTGCTGCCTGCGGACCCCCTGGGAATTTGCCACGGACCCCTGGGGGTCCTCGGACCCCAGTTTGGGAAACACTGGCTTAGGACAAGAAAATGCCAGTTTTCTAAAAGTGGCATTTTCAGAATTGTGACTTAAAATCTGACTTACCACTAAAGAGGGTTTTAAATTACAATTCCTCAGACACCAAACATGAAATTCCCATCTGCTCCCAATCATACGTTATCACTTATTAAATGTAATACAGTAACCCAATGTTATCCTATGGGACTGGTAGGCCTTGCAATAGTGAAAAACGAATTTGAGACATGTAAAACTTAAAAGTACATGTCCAACTTACTTAACCTCTTCCCTGCTCATGACGGAACCACTCCGTCATGAGCCACGGGCGCCGTGTGCTCATGACGGAGTGGTTCCGTCATGCTGCGGCCGTTGATTCCCCGCCTATGCGGGCGAACAATGCAAGTGGGCGGAGTCGTAACGGAACCACTCCGTCATGAGCACAGCTCGCCCGTGACTCATTACAGAGGGGTTCCGTCACGAGCATGGTGGCGCCGTGCTGACCCCAAACCCCCCCAGCGCCGCGGCGGAATTCGTGCCGCGGCGAAGGGGTTAAATACACTGCACCGTGTCCTATGGGCTATTTACGGCCTACTCTAGTGGTGACTTACAGGAGCGGCCGGTAAGTTTTGGAGGGAGGGGGACAGACGGGACACACATACACGCACACATAACACTCACAATCATGCATTCACGCACACACTCGCACACACACACACACATACACATTCTTTCACAACACTCTTTCCCGAACATTCATACTTACGCGCATGCACCAAACAATTTAAAAAGAAAACAAAACACACACTTACCTGTAGCCAGCTCTGCGTTGCCTCGGCGGTTCATATTGTAAAATAATATGGACCAGTCTCAGGATATTTCTAAGCAGGCCACTGCAACTTGCTCCAATTATGGTCCCTGCCAGCGCTGCCAGACACCAGGATCAACAACACCTACCTGCCATTACAGTCTACAAATGTGACTATATTCTGTGACCCAAATCTGCAAGAGTGCCATGAGCACCCTAATACTATTGCTAGTTCTTTAATTGTATATTGGATTTTTCAAACACTTTTTTTATTTTTATTGAATGATAGCTCTACCATGTGGTGGACTCTTATAAACATGTACCGGTGTTACAAAATAAGTGCTGGTGCCCAGCACCGGTAAACACCGGCACAAATTAAGCACTGCTTAGTTGAGAGTCCCAACAATCTGAGAGTCAGGCTACCTTTTTGAAATAGAAAGCTAAACTATTTAGCCTTGATGCACTCATATTACTTTTCGAGGAAGAAGAGCCCATGTCTGTGGGCATCACTGAATTCTGCTTATGAAGATTAGCTGGCAGATATTGCATGTGCTTGTTGAAGCTAATCTTCATAAGCAGAATTCAGTGATGCCCGGTCCATACTTTCAAGGGCGGGGTTGCGAGTCACAGGTCACTTAAGTTAAGAAACAAAATGGAATGTATTTGTCCGTGCAGAAGCAGTCTGAATTCAATCAGCCGGGCCGGAACCTAACTTGCGGTTGGACACTTTATACATCCCAACCTTTTGCCATTAAACTTTGCATGATTCGCCTCCCATGAGTCCTGAATGTTTGCTCTTCAGAAACGACCTGTGACTTTAATAGCCATACAACTCCATTTGACGAGTCGTGTGATGATTCCGTCAAGTGGCGCTCTTGTGAAAATGGTAGCTACATTTGAAAGTGGGAAATCGGGCCACAATCAGTTCATTTGCATTTTTAGGACTGTCTGTGTTAGCAGTTACAGGATAAGGAATAACAGTTCTCCCAGATGCTGCAAGAACTCCTCGTTTCCAGCCCTAGGCTTCTATTGACCACAGTAGTGCTTTCTGCGGTGTGCAGTGCGGTGTGTCATGCATTCAGCTGGAGAATCACACTTCGAAAGACATGATGGGGCAGATTTATGAGCCCCTTGCGCCACTTTTGCGTCACTTTTAACATGGGGAAAGTGACGCAAAAGTGGCGCAAGGGGCTCATAAATCTGCCCCGATATGTTTAAGGAAGGTCCAAGACTGGAAGACTCCACTTCTCATGCGGATGTGGCCTAACGGCCAGGGCTGCCGAATTTGGAGCTGTGCAACCAGGTTCGAGTCTCGGCGTTGGCTCAACATACTGTGATTCTGGGCAAATCACTTCATCTCCCCGTGTCTACCAAAACAGAACGTGTCCTTGTGCGACGTAACCGGTGCTAGTGTAAAGCGCTCCAATACCTCCCTTCGAGTTCACGCTATATAAAAATTGCAACAACAAACAAAAACAAACAAGATGTCAAGCCAGCATTCGTTGGACCTGTTGTTTCGTTTGGACTGCTTTTGAAAATGATTTCTTCATTTTTGTAATCACACCTATCGCACAAATAGTGCTGCGCGCCACGGAGCTGGAGAAGATGGTCTCGAGGCTTGTTTTCACACCTTGCTCCTCCATGTTGGGAGATCGAGCTGGACGCCCTTAGCCCGCGCGCGCCACATACGGGAACTGTCCCTGTCTCGGACAGGGATGTCATTATGCCAACCGCCCCAGTGCTGTGGTCAGACGAACAGAAGACCCAAGGGAGATAGTCTGCTTTGGACTCTGCGACCTCTCGAGGTACTCCTTTTTAGGTCTCGGCTGCGAAAGGCTGCGCTTGCGCAGTCTCGCTCCGAGATTTAATGAGTTTGAGTGACTTTGAGAAGAGGGGCTTGCACCCGCCCCTCTTCTCTCCTGTTCTCCATTGGCTGGCCTCTTAAATGCTGGCCAGCCACTGGAGAAGAGGTCCAGTCACTCCGTTGAAGCCCCGTCCTTTTCGGATCGGGGGCGTGTTTTTTGCGAGAAGTCTCAGGGAGGAGACAACAGCAAAACACGCCCCCAAATCCGAAAAGGACGTGGCGTTTCTCCGAGGCATTTTCTGCTGTGCCTCGGAGAAAGGCGGTGGTGTCCCGGCGTTGCTCCCTCACCTGATCTCCTTCGTACTCCCACGCTGGCTCCTGCGTGGTGTCTCCGGTCTTGCTGTTTAGGCCCAGCTCGCCCGGCAGCCTATTGCCTTCCTCCGCCATCCTTACCGGAAGTAGATCTCGCCCGCCACCGGCTCCTAAGGCACCGGAAAACAGGACTTTCTATGTTGCTCATGTGTGTTTGCTTGTCCGTTCGTCTTTCCCTTGCCATGTCTTTCAGTCTGGCTGCCAGCGGTTATGCAAGTTTCTGTTAACAGAAAGAGCGAAATGAATTTCTGAAGCGGTTTATGCACGACGCTTGTATACCGTGATTCCCAGGCGTTTGTGCACTTTTCAGGGCTTTTGGGAGAGTGTCAGCTGGTGAACAAGATACAGTGAAAAGGAATAATGGCTAGGACGAAACAACGGTTCTTATATACATATAAATATATATATATGTATATGACATATCTATATATATATTATATATTACATATATATTACACGAATGCATGCGAATAGGTTCTCCCTCTGGTACTACAAGCACCAGGTGTATGCATACATTTATAAGCAGTAGACGCGTCACTACATCAGCAGCTCCCAGAGTTACAGCTTGATATATTGAAATGTACAGCCAGGCACACAGAGCCGTAGGGGGCCTGTTGATATATCACGAGAACGGCACCCTGACGGGTAGAAACGGGTGTTGCTGGGTAGAACGAGATACGTAGCTAAGCTCCAGGCCCCGCACCCCCTCGCTGCTCACCAGCGGGTGCACGTGTCTCACTTTTCAAAGGTGGAGGCCGGGTCCGGAAAAACGCCACGTTGTGTGTTAAATAGCGCCGAGACAGTAAAAATGCAACTTCTGTGGCATGGGCGTAGCTGCCAAAAGCGCATCACGTGCAGGGACACCAGGGCCTAGATGAACGCCACATTGTGTGCTAAGAACCGCGAGGAATAGTGCATTTAGGCCTGTGTGCGCACGTGCATAGTGTTCTGTACGCAAGCGTCGTGTACGGGGTGCTGGCTGAATGCTGAGGTGCAGTGTAACACTGTACGGCCCCACTGCGCGTGTGTACGGAGACGTATATTTAATAGAGGCGGGTATAATCTCATTTTACGGCTTGATAGAGCCTATAGACAATCTCGACTCTGCAATTTACTCATGCTGATGCTCGTGTGTCTAAAATCTACCGGTCATGTGTGTGTGGAGCGCTCACAGCGGGTTAGCCCCCTTGCAGCTGTGTGTTGACTGATGTGGTTGATGGACCCCGGTGTGTGCTTTTGGGCCCTGTGGTACCCCCTTGACTACTCTTCCTTTCCCCACTGCAGCTCAAAGACGATGAGACCGGACCCCGCCTTAGCCGCCCGGCCGCCTGGTAGAGGCCGAGGCAGCGCCGTGTGACCCTCCGCACATCCTCGAGGGATCCATCTGAGCCCGGACATTCCCCTCCTAGGGCTCCTCTTCCCCCAGCGCCCTGCCGCGGTGCCGGGCTGCTGTCTACCCGGAGCCCCTCGCGGGACATCCCCCCACGCTGCATGGATGGCCGGGACTTCGCTGTCGGACCGGTGCAGCCTGGCGCACCGGAGCGCGGCCCGGAGGGCAGTGCAGCACCCCGGACCCTTCCAGGCGGGCAAGTACTTCCCTTCGCCAATCGCCATGGGGGCACATTCAGGTCAGTGCGCATTCCTTCTCCTTAAAAAAAAAAGCATTTACAATGCAATGGTCTCGGCGTTGGTAAAGTTAGAGCTATTGGCATTGCTCATGACATTTGTTTATGTTTGTGTTTTTAAAACATTTAAAGAAACGGCATTGTCATGAGCAATGCCAATAGCTCTAACTTTACCAATGCCGAGACCATTGCATTGTAAATGCTTGTTTTTTTTGCTGCTGTTGCGGAACTATTCAGTGCCAATTATAGCTCAGATGTTCGCTTGGGTAGGTAAGAAATAAACTGCGGTGTGTTCGCGTACGGCAGGCGCATTACCTTTGGGGTTAGCCGCATATTTTACTGTGGTGAATACTGGGAAAAGCACATGGATGACGAATCCTACATCCAATATACAGTTAATTGTGTTTAAATGACAATATTTCATGACAACAAAAGTGACACATACCAAATATACTGGGGAGAGTTCATCACATAATGCTGTTCCATTCCATAGTGGTGTTCCCAAAACTTCGTGATTTAATATGTTTACAAATGCATTGCTTGTGTTTGCTGGCTCCTTGCTGGTTTTCCCCACAGTTACTAGTGAGATAAATAAATGTACCTGCTTGTTTGAACCCATTGTCGTGCTACTTGTACACCTTCTCTCTTTATAGGACGTTCCTCAGTCTGACTTTCAAAAAACGTACATTTCTGGGATCCCTGGAAGGGATGTTGAGTAATAGCTCTTGTGTACTTCACTGTGTTGCAATCAGTTACTGCATGCACTTGGGCTAAGTGAGGCCGAGAAACTGAGAATGAAGCCTTGCGTATCAAGGACTAAAGCAACAGAGACTGGCAATATGCCAGCCCTGAGCAAACATCCTCTGTTTCCAGAAGATGTTGTGACCTTATTCCAATCTTGATGCAGGGGGACGAGAAATCAGACATGGTCGTAACACTGACTAAGATGGCATACCCCACTTGTTCTGCTTTGGAAAGCAATTGGAGGCAAAGTTGACCAGATTTTTAAAGATTCATAAGTCCGTTTGTGGTGTGACTTAGAACTTAGAAGGAAGCCCTTGAGAGAATTTTTTAAATCATAATGGCTTAGTTCTAGTCTTTCAATTGTGTCAAACACACAGCTGAGTGGGAGAGGAGTTGGCCTAACGGCTAGGGCAGTCGACCTCGAATCTGGACTGGGTTCGAGTCTCGGCAATGACTCTGAACATCCTGTGATTCTGGGCAAATCACTTAATCTCAAGTGCCTAAAAAAAAAAAAATGAATGTGTCCTATGTAAAGCGCGCTGATAACCGATACCTTGGGGTCAAGTTCACGCTATATAAAACTCTGTAAAAAAACTAAAAAAACACATGAGTTCGAATGATGACCTCACAAGAGCGTCCCTAGGCTGTCAGCAAGAAAACGATAGGCCTAGGTGTGAAATTCCGCTCCGCTTGCGGAGTCTGCAGAGTTTTTTCCACTCCATGTTCCGTATTGCACGCGTAGTTCCAAAAAACAATTTTCCTCGCTCACGCACACCAACATTAATTTGGTGAGCGTGAGCCAAGAAAATCTTACTCCAGACCACCTCCCATGGAGATTTTTCAATGCGAGCAGTCGTGGATGGCCACCACCGCTCACGTTGAGAAACCTTCCGTTAGCGTTGAGGAAGCTGCTGCTTGAGTAGAACATCTACACGAGCAGCAGAAGCAGCGCCCTCTTGCGCGGGACAAACACCTGGCGCTAAAAGTCAGTGCGAACGGTGCGACCTAACGCTCTACACTGCTTGTGGAATTCCACGTAGTGCAGCAGAGTTTTTGGGTCACACTGATTTTCGCAAACTCCGCCCAGGCCGAGAAAATGAACACTCTACACTGTCTCAAACCTCAAAAGTAACAGCAGCTTGAGAGGAAGGAGCATATTTGAATGCATAACAGATGCCACTTTGGATTCCGAAAACAGCTACGATTTAAAAATAGGCCTGGGCGAAGCACTACGCTACGCTCGCGTAGTTTGCGAAGTTCGCGCTACTTCGCACTACGCGAACTGCACGTAGCACAGTGCGAACACGCGTAGCGTAGTGTTGCGTAGTGCTGCGGTCATTTTTTGCTTGCTCGCGGTCCTCAACGTCAAGTTGGCGACCGCGAGCAAGCAAAATGACATCCTGGCGAGACTTTTTCCTTGTTCGCGATCGCGAGCATGGAAAATAAACCTCCCGGAGAGATTCCCAACGCGAGAAGGTCAGGTTTCTCATTGCGAGGGGTCGCGTATGCTCGCGACCGCTCGCGATGAGAAACTCCCAGTTCGCGTTGAGAAAGCTGCAGCTCGAGGAAAAATCTACTCGAGCAGCAGAAAACTACAGCTCGCACTGTTCAAGATGCCATTTTCAATGATTGCACAGTGCCGGTTGCTTGTCCGCACTGTGCAATCATTGAAAACAACATCTTGCACAGTGCGAACATGTTACTTCGCAGTTCGCGAAGTGCTACGCGTAGCTCGCGTAGTGCGAACTTCACTTTGCGTAGCTTCGCGAAGTGCTACTTCGCGAACTACGCCCACCGAGCAGTTCTCATGTCACCATGTCTTAGAGATATGTTTAACAGTGCTTGAGTCACTAGAAATATCATTTTACATGGTTGCAACATGATTTTGATTACACCTTTTTACAATTAATTGTGGTCGTCCTACTGCTTTGCGGCCTTGCGGGCTGTTAATGTCAGCTCTGTTCTACAAGGGCGGTGTGGTTCTCGGTTATTTGACTGGTTGGAGTGTCCCTACTTCCCAGACAAAAATAAATCATGGGCACCAGATTTCACTATGTTATTTCTTATGTTTTGTATAAGGTCTTTATTTCACCCCACAACCAGTGCTTAAGTTATAAAAAAAATAGGTGCCAGGGACTTCATCACCAACACACTATTAATCATCACACTCTTAAAAGTGTGACAAATCCCAGTCCCCAAAGCTATGGCCTAGGTGGTAGGTGTTAGTCATTTATTATTGTGTATTGAATTAATAAACGACTGCTGTCCCTATGTGTAAATTTGACTGATAGTGCCACCATGCGCAGACTGTCATAAG
Organism: Triturus cristatus; assembly: GCF_964204655.1. Lineage (NCBI taxonomy): Eukaryota > Metazoa > Chordata > Amphibia > Caudata > Salamandridae > Triturus > Triturus cristatus. The sequence goes on from NC_140583.1 coordinate 982,716,617, forward strand.
TGCAGGTGCTAAAAATTAAGTGCGGGTGCCGAGCATCGGAAACCACGGCTCAAATTTAGCACTGCCCACAACTAGTAATATTTCACATTAATTTTGCATTCATTTACCCAGAACAGCTTCCTCCTGAGAAAGACATGTTAGAAAACTCAAATTTTTAGGGGACACATATTTTAAGGTTCATAATTTTTAAGTTACGGAAATATTACTCTAGTTATTGTCCTGTTTGCCTTCTCTGAAGCCTGTTTCTGATTAGCGCCTCCAGTCCCAGATTGAGGATTTTGTGTGCCTTTCAGCAGATGGTAATTGCTGCTTGTTCAGAGAAGGAAGACCCTGCATAAATTACAGTGAGGTTCCTCCGGCATAAATAACGTTGATTTCTGCTGAATGGTGACCGGATCTGTGCTCACATCCGTTGGTTGTTCCAATCTTCTGATTGCGAGACTCAGGCTTGGGCCAACTGAATTGTGTGATGACGCGGTAAAGCCATGGGACATCTGGAATTATATTTGGATGAGCGTAGAATTTGTTATGAATAAAAAGGGCCGATGTAGTGATGACCCTTTAGTCAAACGGTGGACATTTGTGTCTGGTCCAGATTGGCCATTGGGGTAAACTGCTGTTTCCTGGTGGGCTGCAAGCTAGGTGCTGCTGCTAGAGATTGATGGATGGTTTGCACGGATTCAGCGTTGTGAGCATTTACCCAATATGTTTGAAAAATGGTGCTGTCATTTGCACTACTTGCTCCCACATTCTAAAATTGTCTTGGGATGGGGTCACCACTTGCGCGGTCCCGCATATCTTGTAATACACTCAGCAAAAGTTTGTACTTTATCAAAAAATTATGATTATTATTTGGACATTGGGTATGGCGCACGACTCACCCCTGGAGGAGTATCTTGGCACTGTGCTGCTCAAAAGAGGATAAAACATTCTAAAACAGCCAAGTTTCTTCAAACCCTTCTTAAAGGGGGTAAAGTCTGAGCAAGAGTGGAGGCTAAGAGGGAGTTTGTTCCAGTGATAAGGGGCTGTGTAAGGGAAAGATCTGTCCTCATATCTTAAAGTGTGGATGCGTCGGAATACCAGAAGTGCCGGATCTGAAGATCTTAAACATCTAGGAGCAGCTTTACAATAACTGGCGCATCCCTGCATATCAGCAGGGATGCGCCAGTTATTGTGCGTCACGGCTCCACCACCATGGATGCGCCGCATTTACAATGCGGCGCACCATGGGACAAAAATGGACGCATCTGCTGCCGTAAAGGCGGTGCATTGCTGGAGTTGCGTCGCAAGCGCGACGCAGCTCCAGCAAGGCTCGGGTGCCCCTATGCCTAACATGCTGCGTCAATCCTTACGTCTGCTTCAAACAGGCGCAGGGTTTTAAGGCAGCATGGCCGGAAAAGTGACTGAGTGAAATCTTGTAGCCACTTTTCGGAGGCGTTCCTGCGCCGGAATGCCCCCCCCTGTGCAGGAAGGCCCACATGTGACAAAGGGCTTTACAACATGACGCATCTCCCTAGATGTGTCACATTGTAAATAGCCCGCAGCATGGCGCTGGCTTTGCGCCGCCGCTGCATCACAAAAGGGACGCAACGGCAGCGTAAATCTGGCGTAAGGGGCTTGTAAATTTGCCCCCTAGGAGGCAGATACAAAAGAACAAAGAATACTGCTCCTCTCGAAAGGAAGGCCTTGGTCTTTATATCCAGTAGGTGACCTGCCTAAATGGTTGTGCTGCGTGTGCTGCTGTCCTAATTGTGGGTCAGCCTACAGGTGAAGAAAGGAGGAGTTGGCTCTATGGGCAGAGATATATACAGGGGGCGTAACTTGGTTGTTAATATTAGGGGAGTGCGAGTTTCAGGTTTTCTAACACCCATGCTGGCAAATCATGTTAAAATACATTATAAGAGAAGCAGAGTTTAAGGGGCAGTGGAAAGGTACCGCAGAGCATATTGTAAGGGGTCTTTGAAACAGAATATTTTGTAAATTAATCAACATACTTTAAGACCTACATAGCAGAGAAGACAAACAGAATGTGTTTGTGTGTGTGCATGTGGTTTGTCTGTGTGTATGTAAAAATCCCTGGTGAAGTCCAACAGAATCCTCGCCATACCCAACTTTTTTTTAGCTTTGTTCACACTACATAAATCATACACACACATTAGCAGCACATTTGTTCCTCACAATTACTGATTGCTAGGCAGGGAAAATGCCAGCGAGGCCAGGTCAAATTATTATTTCAAGAAGTGTGCAGGTCCCTTAGAACAGCCAGACATTGGTGCTGTGTCGTGGATATAGGTGTATGATTAAACAGGCACAGATATCTTACTAATCTGTTCATTATTATCAGTGCCCTCTCTGATGCATTAGCCTCCATTCTGAAATACCCCGCCCTGTAGAGTGCCACCCGGCCTCTGCTATACATTGTATCGCACGCTCACTGAAGAGGCTGGGCCCAGCCCAATGGTATAAATAAAGGCCAGGAATTGCTCATTGGTCTTCGGGGAGACCTGCAGCCAGTGTCTGTGTGCAGTGCACTAAAGCGGGGTGTTCCAGGCCAAGCAGGCCTACACTAAGGGTTGACCTGGTACCTTTGCACGACCCTCTCCACACTCCCTGTCCAACCCCTCTCCTCACTTCCTGTCCAGCCGCTTTCCTCACTCCCTGCCCAACCCCTCTCCACACTCCCTGCCCAGCCCCTCTCTACACTCCCTATCCTGTCCCTCTCCACACTCCTTGTTCAGCCCCTCTTCACACTCCCTATCAACAATCCCTGTCCAGCCCCTCTCCACACTCCCTATCCTATCCCTCTCCACATTCCCTTTCCAGCCTCACTACACACTCCCTGTCCATCCCCTCTCCACACTTTTTGTCCATCCCCTCTCCACACTCCCTATCCAGTCCCTCTCCACACTCTCTGTCCAGCCTCTCTCCACACTTCCTGTCCAGCCCCTCTCCTCACTTCCTCTCCAGCCCCTTTTCTCACTTCCTCTCCAGTCCCTCTCCACGCTCTCTGTCCAGCCCCTCCCCTCACTTCCTCTCCAGTCACTCCACGCTCTCTGTCCAGTCCCTCTCCTCACTTCCTCTCCAGTCCCTTTCCACGCTTTCTGTCCAGCCTCTCTCCTCTCTTCCTCTCCAGCCCCTCTCCTCACTCCCTCTCCAGTCCCTCTCCTCTCTTCCTCTCCAGCCCCTCTCCTCACTCCCTCTCCAGTCCCTCTCCACGCTCTCTGTTCAGTCCCTCTCCTCTCTTCCTCTCCCGCCCCTCTCTCTTCCTCTCCAGTCCCTCTCCACGCTCTCTGTCCAGTCCCTCTCCACACTCCCTGTCCAGCCCCTCCGGCTGAAAGCAGGGTCCAGTGTCCTGCCTGTAGAACTAGGAGGGTTCAGTGCTCCAGGGTCCTAGCGTCCTCGCTTTGCTTGATTATATGACATCATCAGACAGAGAAGTTTTAAAACAAACCCTTGTCTTCATCACAGCAACATGTTTAGTGCCCAGCAAACAGTGGAGGTTCAGGCAGATTCTGACCCCAGCTTGGGTGCAATGACTATTTCCCTGCAGCAGAGCTCCCCTCAGCAGAGGGTCCAGGCAGAGACGGTGAGATAGATCATTGTAGCTTAACTGTGCTTCTTTAAATACAAACTGCACATCTTTACCTGTCTTACACGAAGGAGAGCATCACTCACACTGGCAGAGAGGCAACATCTCCTTCAGGAAAGGCACATTCTGCATGCGGCCAACACAGGAAAAGCACAAAACCCTCCTCATAGTCGTATCAATTGCTTGCACTGTAGATGCCATCACGAGGGTCTTCCTCCGTGAAACTGGAAGAAAGACTAAATCGTGCTTCTCTTCAGCTGGCAGCTCACACTAGACGGCCTCCTAAGATGCAAAGTTACCTGAGGTGCCCAATTCAGGCCAACAAATCTAGTTTAAAACAAGCATTTGCAATGCAGTAGGTCTTGCACGTGCGAGATTTTGAGCTATTGGCATTGTAAATGACAATGCCTTTTATTTATGTTTAAAAAACCTGCAATAATAAAAGGCATTGTCATTTACAATACTAATAGGTCAAAGTTTCTAAAATGCGAGACCTATTGCATTGCAAATGCTTCTTGTTTACAAGCACCCCATGCTGCGCTTTCATGTTAATAGAGGCCACGCTCCTTTCTTTAGATGAGCCGTGTCTAAAGAAAGGTCAGCGGCTGCTATTAAAGTTAAAGCGCGGTATGCGACGCTTATACCAAAAAAAGCATTTGTTTGCCAAGTTGACAAACAAATGATTTTTTAGGGAAAAGTGCCCTGTGAAAGTGCGCATGGCGCGCTGATTATTGAAGGAGAGCATGTAGTGCCTGCAGTAGGAGAAACGCATTAAAGAAAATAGTGCTTCAAGACTAAATAAGACGTGCCGTGTAACAACCGAAGTAAAAGGTCCAGTCCTCATGGGAGGTCACGAATGAAGACAAGGCGGTACTAAGGAGGGAGTAACAAGCCTATAAACGAATCAGAAGCCAGCATTTACGAAGGACAATGACACAAGCCAATGGCAAATATGGGCAGAGAGTGTGCTGGGCTTCAAATCCATACTCCAATACAACATAACGCGTAGAGCAGCACATGCGCTGCCCAGGCTCAACTAAAAAATGAATATGAAAGAAACGATGGCAAGAGGTACACACATCGCTCAGAAACCTGTTGAGTGGGCTATACTAGCTCTACCTTTATTTCCATTTGTTTACCCAAAGATCCTACTTCCAACTTCTCCACAAGTTTGTATGAGGGAAGAATGCAGGCAACATTCCAGTATAAATTTGATGGGAGTCAAGTTAAAACAGGATTGAAAAAAAAAGGTTTCTTGGCATATACAAGACTCTTAATTACCAATGCCAACATGCCTTTCAGACCATTGGCCCAGCAATAACTATCCACTGTAAATATGCAAAGAACAGTGTTTTGAGGGAGCGCTAGAGGAAAATCTGTAAATGGAAAAAATAATAAAATCAGATTATCAGAGAACTAGCACAGAAACTAGGATTCAAATTAGGCGTTGATAAAGGCAATAGGCTTGATATTTGTATAGCGCATGCACATAGAGACACACATTGGTCCAGATTACTTAAATATGCACAGATAAAGCCAGACACATAGGGACATGCATGCACTCAAAAGATGCCTAAAGAAATCCATGCAAAAGACACACAGTTGATGGATGATGGATTTAGGCCCAGATCGTTGTACTGGGGTGAATGTATGACATTGTTCTGCCTTCTGTCCATCAATTTTTCTTTTTGCATTTGTCACCCCGAGTGGGACGGGTGTTTCCAAATGTGGGTCCGTGCTCTCCATGCCACTGGAGTCAAGCTAGCCTGGCTGATGAGGGGTGAGACCCTGAAACCGGTCCTAGGATGCTTGTTTCAAGTCTAGAGAGGACCTGGCCTGGCAGTTCGGGCTGGACTGTTCCTATTGGGCACAGGCTCAAGACTGATTTGCATATGTCTGGGTTCAAACTGGCAAGGCATGGGGAGCAAAAACAACAATGGATTTAGGCCCAGATCTCTGTATTGGGGTGAATGTATGACATTGTTCTGCATTCTGTCCATAGATTGTTCTTTTTGCATTTGTCACCCGAGTGGGACGGGTAAGCCCGGACGTGGGTCCCTTTCTGTCAATCAATTGTTCTTTTTGCATAAAGAAATCCATGTACATACAAACCAATGCATTCCCACTCACGAGACAGACACACATCCGCACTTGCAAGTGCACATAATAGACTACTGGAAGATAGCCGCAGCCAGTGCAGGTAAGAGCAGTGAGGCAGTGGGCCGGGTGGTGGTTGGGTGGGGGAGTTTGACGGACTACAAAGAGGGAACATTAACTATTTATTTAATTTTGCCTTGTCATTGTCTGTCGAAATTCCCCCCCACCTGGCCCCACTGCCCTTACCTGCACAGGCCGCGGCTGCTGGAAGATATCTACACAGACCTCTGGCCATACAGTCACCCCCGTTTACAGAGTAACAGAAATACAGGTACCCATGTGCACAAATTAACAAGCACAGGCTCATGCATTAACACGCTGAATGTATATTCAGATGCACATATACACCCACAGACCACACCTACAGCCATACAGTCAATAAGCAGACTTTAGCAAATGACAGCTGGACTATTGGATAGACAAATAGGTATAAGATTCATGTACAATTAATTAGTAATCCTCAGGGAGAGGACCATTCAACTTTGGCTAGTAAAAGAGTGATTGTAATTGCTGGTTTGACCTATGGCTGAGAGGATATTTGTAAAATGATTGGTGGGACGCGGCTGTCCCACCAAGCATGTGGATGCATTCTGACCGCCCGTGGTTCCCTGGCATTTGCGGTGGTGATATGGCGCTCCCACCATCAACCAATTCGTAATAGGGCGGTAGGAGACCGCCACCGTCATGCCCCCGCGAGTCTGGCGGACCTTGGATCCCCCAGACTCATAATAGACCCCCTAGTGTGTCCTTCATCTGCCCATGTCTGTTTTCATTTTCTAAATACTCACTCATGCACAAAGGAATTACCAAGTGATAGGTTCCAATTCTCATCATGCCCCTGGGATCACAAAGAGATTGGTGGCAAATCTAAGCATGTTGAGGTTCAGAGCATCAGCAAATGACGAGTGGCAAATCATAGCCACATCTTGGCATTCATTGAGGGCTATTATACGACTGGTGGAAATCAGAGCAGCGACGGAGAATTGCTAATTGATCAGATGCACATCTGAACATGTATTGATGAGTATTAATGAATAATTGGTACTGCAGAGGGTGCTGATTCATTACTGGGAGAGTACTCCTAGGACTACATTGTGCAATATGGGTGAGCAGAGGCACCAGAGTGTTGCTGGATCTTCAATTCCCTGAACAGACTGGCCAATGAAGATCACAGCACTTCAGCTGGAGAGGTTGAAAAAGGTGCATAAAATTAGTTTCAAGAGCACCTGTGTAATGCATGTATGTAATACTTTTACTTTATTCATTGCTGAAGCATGCAAATACCACAAAGTTTGTCTACTAATGATAAGACCGACTATGCTGCAGAAGAATTTGAGGTTGAAAAAACCCAAATTTCAGTAAGATTTTGGAGGCCACCTGATCTCTTTGGACTCTCGGGGTCTGAGGTAGTTCCAGTGCTTGGAAGGCAAAAGAAGAGAAGGCCCGACCACCATGACGCACCTAAAAAAAATGGAATCCTAAGTAGGAGGCGGGGACAAGTTTGGGGCACGTGAAAAGAACTGAACTGAAAAGGCCCTTTTGAAGTTTGAGAGCATGTTCATGGATTGAACCATAACAGTCAGGAAATGAGCAGACCAGTTAGGATCCGTGGACTTCAAATTAAATTATTTCAAAAGGTGTCTCTATAAAGACAAACATGTAGAGAGAATACAAAAGGGCACCACAAGTAAATAAGCAATTGGGACTAGCAACTTTTTAATTATATTGCTTCAAGAAAGCTCCCATATAAAAACCCGTAGAAAATAAATTACTGAGCAGAAGTTAAGTGTAGGTCTTGTGTGTAATGAATAAGTAGGAACGGGGTACACTAGCTGGGGGTTTATATTGACACATGGGGACAACTGTATTAAGAAGACAAAGATAAAGATCAAGACTGCATAAGGCTTGTGTATCAATGATTAGGCAGTAAGTGTACAAAACAGATGGGATTATCAGTCTTAATCCTCTGTCTTATTGAGCATTCCCAAAAGACACACAATTGATGGACGGAATGCAGAACAAATCAAAACATTCACCCCCAGCCAAGAGATCTGGGTTAAATCCATCATTCTTTTGCTCACCATGCCACCCCAGTTTAGACTTGGCCATATGCAAATCAGTCTTGACCCTGTGCCTCATGGGAAAAGTCCAGCCCAAACTGCCAGGTTCTCCCTGGACCGGAAAGAAGCATCCTAGCTCTGGCTGTGAACAAAGACTTCAGGGAGCCTGAGGGGATTTCAATCCCCTTGCGCTCCCTGAAGGCTTTTTTTTGTTAGAACATTCTGCCCTCTAGTGGCAGAATGTTCTAATAGCCTTATAGCCCTTCGTAGCAGGGCTATACCAGCTTTTAAAGTCCCTCTGCTTTGTTAATGTCCCTCGCCTTCGGCGCGGGCCTTTAACAGCCGGTATAGCCCGCTACAGCGGACTATGAGGCTATATTAGAACATTGGAATGTTGGGAGCTTCATTGAGGACAATGGAATAGCTCAGGCTTATAATGGCCGGTATAGGCCCGAAGTTCCAACATTCCAATCTTTGTCTTCATGTCTTTCCCTTTTCTAATTTACAACATTCTAACCTTAGTGGGTGGAATGTTTTAATCGCCTTTTAGCCCTCCTGCCTCGGGCTATATATGTTGTGAAAGGCTCTCTCCCTCAATATTGGCCCGTGCCTGTGGCTTGGGTCTATAATTTGGGTTCAGGGATTTTAACAATCGGTATAGCCCTCGGCAGTGGGCTATAAGGCTAAATAGAAAATGTACTAAGAAAAATCACTGGACCACTTCCAATAAAAAAGTGTTTGAGGGCTTAGTGTAACGTTCAGCAGCTGAGGGAATTTGCCTGCTGCTAGAGGAGGAGACAGCTCTTTTTTCTTGGTGCTAGAGGTCTTGGAGGTTGATGACATGAGATACCATCAGACAGCACTATTGGATCAGTGTGAGACTGGCGAAGAGCACTGGCATGATTGTGAGAAGAGGTTCTTCAGTTGTGCATGAGCTGCCGACACCAAAACCAAGTTAGATACTAGAGTGGCGAAGGTACATGTGCACATCAGTCAATGCAGCAGGTGCTTGGGAAGGTGCTGAGAAGTAATGAAACATGAACATTCCCTGCAGCACCATTTGAACATTGTATATTGGTGACATGGCCTGCCCCTGGAGTCTAAAGAGAGGCCCAGGGGATTCTAATTGGCAGCTTCAAAGATTATCTGAGAAGACGTAGAGTCACTCCTTCTCTCAGCGTATTATCAAAGAGCTGGAAACAAAGACCTAGCGATTGGTGTGTTGAATTAGCCTGAGAACCGACCTAACAACGAGCCAGATGCATGGGGGGGGCGTAACATGAAACTAGAGCAAAAGTGAAATAATCTCTCCAACCTTCAAGTGAAAGTAAGTAAAAGACTTGAGGAATCCGTTTGCTATGTTCATTCTCATTGGAAACAAGAGGAGAGACCATAGAGACAGAGTCCCAAAAGTCTATCACAGAAATGTGGTTTTGTGAATGTGTCACAAAGATTGGAATTAGATGAAACACAATACCCTGTTTCTGCGGAAGTATCACATTTCTGTTTAATTTATATATTTATTGAGTTTTATATAGCGTGAACAAGACCCGAGACATCGGGTATCAGAGCGCTTTACATGAGTACCAGTTTTGTTACAGATGGATACATTCATTTTTGTTAGGCACTGAAAGATTACGTGATTTGCCCAGAATCACAGGATGTTGAGCGTCGTTGCCGAGACTCGAACCCGGTTCCCCAGCTTCGAGGTCCACTGCTCTAGCCGTAAGTCTACATCCTCGCCCCAATTTAAATCTGGAAAAATATGCCTAGGAAATTATGTGTGAACATACAAGCTGGATAATCCAGAGGCGGTAATGGCTCAGTGCAGTCAGAAACAATTAATTACAAATTTGAGGAGTATGCCAGTATCATAAAGGGTTTTCTGTCACCAGAAGATTACCTTAATTTCATTTCAAACAAGCAGCCATACACCTATATGACTGTGTGTATAGTGTTTTTGTCTGTATGTTTACCTACCTTCATACTACACCTTCCATAAGTGTGGTGGCTGGTTTCTGCACATAAATTAATCTATTCTTTAAGTTGGTTACATAGGAGGGTTCTTATTTGGCACAAGTATGGCTTTACAATATTTTCCATGTGTTTCTCTGTCTGATTACAATGTATTTCACCCTTTACAAATGTATCTCCAGAAGAGTAGTTGAATCCTACCAATGGCGCCATGTTCTTGCGTTCATGGACTAACTAGAGTTTAACTATGGTTCAAAGTTTCTGGCCATTCATTTAACCTGTGGAGACCTCCCCACCGAGAAAGTCTACGGCCCTTATGCCTTTATGGGCCTTCTACATAGAGCGTAGCATCCGCTTACAAAACCATCCCCGTGAAGGTCTGGGGATGGTACGTGCAGCACAGAGAGTCTTCTTTTCACACCTACTGTAGTGTACACAGTGCTGTCAACCAGTCACAGGGACAATGATGTGACTGTGTGCATTAAAAATGCCCCCACACAGCCTCCATACAACAGATGCTTTGACAATCCCGACAGTAGAGCACGCTTGTTTCGCAAGACCTTGCTTGTCAGACCACATACAAAGGATGGAGTGTTCTACTTCAAAGGATGACAAAGCCTCCGACTTATGTCCCACACAATAGCTGCAATGACGCTTAATGCGCACCAAACAGCCCCAAGTCAGATCCACACAGGAACTATTTACTTTTCTTGTTCACAGGAAACCACTCAGTGTCTTTAAGTCAGACCAGGTGTAGACCTCGCTAACCACAGCGCCCTTACCGCAGCTTCACAGCGATAAAGAGGTGAACCCTGCCTGACCCACACACCCCCTCCAGGTGCAGAGACCTACCTAGACATTGCTATGGAGTGTTTTTGGACACCAAAGTTTCCGACGCTGTGTTACATACTCACGATTGCCAGGAAATAGAGGGGTAAAATAATGAAAAGTGAAATTGTTACAAAAGGTGTTTGTTTGTTACAAGTGTAGCCTTGAATCTGATCGCTCACAGGATCTGAAACCCGTGGCAGAAAAAGGATATCCATGCACTGTTAGGAATTGAACTTTGACTGAAAATCAATATTGTCCTTGGACTTAAGCAATAAAATCTATATGGGTTAATTTAAAACGCGGCATCATGGAATTGTTGATAAAAATGGCAGACTTGTTGAACTCCTGCGAGGAACCCAGCTTCATAGATATTGGAAACTCATGTGACTCGCACGCTAATTCTAACATAGGACTATTCCTTGGCAGTAGCGGCTACTGCCAATAACACTTGATGGGCGGGGTAATAATAAAAAAAGCATAAAAGAACTTGCCTGCCGCTGCTGCTGCCGGACGCCACCTTGGTGCTCCTCTGCTCCTGCTGCATTAATGCTTCTCTGCTCCCGTCCCCACCCAATCACGATACTGCTCTCACATGAAAGCAGCGTCGTGATTGGCCTGAGCGGGCTGAAATGCCACTCAGTTAGGGCATGGGAGCCTGCACTGGTTCTCCACACGGCTGGCTAAACGGACATGTGCACTTAAAATCTGCCTACCACTGCTCCTTCCCAGCTGACAACGCTGGGATAGAGAGGATATTAAAATAGTTTTACTATCATTTTTTTTTTTTTGCTGCCTTTCGGCACTGAGTCGGCGCTCCACCGCCATAGTGGAGGAGCCGCCCCTGTTCCTTGGTAGCAAGTTAGACAATCAATAGGGTATGAGAGAGTCAAAAAATGCCCAGTAAATCCTTTTAGAAGAAAGGACCAAAAATGGAACGGCATGGAGACAACACTTTAAAGTTTAATACAGACACAGCATTTGTCAGTCAGTCAAAGGCTTTATTTCGATAAAAACATATCATAAAAGCGTAACAGTTAAAAATGGAATAAGTTAATTTCATTTAAAAAAGAAGAAACCTATTATTACAATAAGGTGCAAAAACAGATCATAAATAATTATTTAAGAATGAATTAAACAATTTCCTTAAGCCTTTTACTTCTGATACGCCATGCCCAAGATAAGAATTTTGCAAGGGCACAAACGTATAATGGGCGAGCATCTGACATTAAAATACGGAGTGCCACAATATAGTGTCTAGTTCCCAAGGAGCGGCACAGTTGCTTAAGCCATCTTTTCCTTGGGAGGGCGTACTCATGGCATTCAAATAAAAAGTGAGCCACAGACTCACGTCTGGATATGCAAAAAGGGCAAAGATCGGAGGTCTGAGGGAGGGAATTCCATCGTGATGTAAAGCTATAAAGTAGGAGGGTCCCAGTCCTAAACTTAAAATACAAAGCTCTATCAAAGGGGCTCTCGATAATGTCGAGATATAATTCCCGGATTGGGTGATCCTTAAAATTCAGGAAGTCCTCAGTAAGTCTCCCCAATGATGTGTTCGAGATCCGTTGGGTCGCAATCCAGTTCCAATATAAGAGCTTAAGCGTGGCTTTCGGAGGGGAAGATTTATTTTCCCATGATGCATTTAGCCCCAGATTATGCAAAAGGGCCTTCATGTCACGCAACCATTTTATCCTATGCCATCCTGGGAGTGACATGATTTCCGAGAGACCTTTGGCATATTTGGCTAGTTCCGGGACCCGCCACAAGCGAGCCCATAGCAATAAAGGGCGAAGTTTCGCCAGATCACCGATGGGGCGACAACCAAGATCGAGCATTAATGGAATCGTGGGGGTGCCTTGGGGAAGTGACATAATGACCCTGAAAAACTTCCTCTCTGCTCGTGATAAGTCGCCAGTGTCACAAAAGCCCCAGAGCTCGGCACCATAAAGGGCAGAGCTGACTCCTCTTGCTGCATAAATATCAATAACGGGGGCTATCGGTCTTATAGCACAGGAGCGCTGCTCCTTCACGAGAGCCCCTGTAACTCTTTTATGAGACAACAGCATCTTGCATAAATGGGGGCCCCACTGCATATTATGGGATAAACGAATCCCTAAATAATCAAACACATCCACCCTCCCCAAAGGTTCATCATTCAATTTTGGGGGGCGTATGGGTTTTTTGGGGGGATTTAACACAAGATACTTTGTTTTATCTCTATTAATTACCAAACACCGCTCTGTACAGAAGAGCTGGAAATTATTTAAGAGTTTTTGGAGTCCCATTGGGGTTTTGGAGAGCAAGAGTGTATCATCCGCGAAGAGGAGGGTCGGGATACGTTCCCCCGCCAGGGATGGTTCATCTGAAGGGTCTTTCAATAGATGCTCAACCACACCGTTGATATATAGCGAGAAAAGGGTGGGAGCTAGAACACATCCCTGGCGTACCCCTCTCTCTACCGGAATTCTGTTAGTTTTCTCACCATTCCTCCCCCACCTAACCTGGGCAAAAGTGTTTACATGCAGCCTTACCAATAACAGGAGCAAGTAGTTGGGCACCCCCATGGCAGCAAGGACTTTCCAAAGAGCCTCCCTAGGTACTAGGTCAAAGGCAGTCTTCAAGTCGATAAAGGCAAGGTAAAGACTGCCTTTGCCCAAGACCACCACCTTCCAATACACAAGCAACAATCTAAACGCTTGCTCGATTGTGCCGGTGCCTGCTCTGAAGCCAGCCTGGTAGTCGGAGAGGATGCCGTTTTCGTCGATCCATTGTAATAATCTGACCAACAACACCTTACCGACCACCTTTTGTGTTATATCTAGCAGGCTTATGGGTCTGTAATTTGATGGGTCGTCCCTGGCCCCCTTTTTAAAGATGGGGACGACCTCCGCCCCTTTCCAGGATGCCGGAATTGGCGCTCCCCCACTGATGGCATTAAGCAGGCAGTTAATAAATTTACCCCATTTCGGGATGTCCGCTCGCAACAGGTCCCCGGGTAAGCCGTCTGGGCCAGCTGCTTTTTGGGGCCTGATGGTAGTAATTGCATACTCCACTTCTTTGATCGAGAAGATGGAGTCAGCCACCCTGTTGTTTACTGGCAAAGCTATACATAGTGTTCCAGTTGCTAGAGCATCACTCCTTGTTAGCAAATCCGGGGTTGCTGATGCCCCCTCCCTTATATGTTGTTCATTAGAAATGTCCATGGAGAGAGCATTAGGGGTAGCACCTGATTGATTTGCATAAAGTTTAGAGAAGTGGTTGACCCAAACTTGGCTGGTGATATTGCATGTAATAAGGTCAGTATCGGGTCTATTTTTGGCTCTAATCCTGTCCCAAAAACGCCTTGCGTCTTTCCCCAAGCTTGCCTCTTTTAAAGAGCGCCAATATTCGATTTCCCACTCTTTTTTGGCACTTGCCAGGGTTTTCTTATAATTTAGCCTAGCTCCCTGAATATCTCCTTGTGTTTTGCTTTTGACGGCCTTAATCAAAAGTGATTTGGCGTGCCTACAAGCAGGTGTGTACCAATCGTGCTTTCCCTTTGGGAGCCCCATTACTGCATTTTTGCCCCCTTGATTCATTTTTAGGAATACATTCCCAATAGACTTAATAGTCTCCTCAAAAATAGGGGTAACACGGCCGGGATTTAGCTCACCCTTGTCTGACATATCCAATTCCAATTCTAACTGTGCATCTATGAGAACAGTATTGATTATATTTAGTTTAGCTTCATCCTTCGCGACCATGTTCCATTTTAGTCGTTTCCCACACGAAGATACAGAAATTTTGTGGGCTGGGTTAAGGGATTTTGCGATCTTTTCGTAAGGCCATGGGTTCCTGAGGGACAATGAAAGCGAATTATGATCGCTTTCAACTGTAGGCAGGACTACCATGTCCTGAACAAAGCTCCAAAGAATGAAATCTAGCATGATGTAATCGATCCTAGAGGTGTGGTTGACTCTATTAAACGTGGCCGCACCCAAAGGATCAGAACGCGTGCGACCATTAACTGCTCTTAGCCCAAATTCCAGCGTTAGGGCATTGAGCTGAATAGCAGTTTTGGACCATTTTTTGATCGGAGGGATGGTTAAAGTTGGGATACCCCATCTAACATCATCCTCACTTGGGTCATAGATGTCGTCCTGTATAAGGGGCTCATAGGTGCAGTTGAAATCACCCGCAACCAAAACTTGGGATCCAGCTAAATTTTCATTCAGTGCCATTTCAAGGATAGATACTGTCGGGGATGGAGAGCCATATTTGGTACCTCTGGCGTATACATTATATAAGTCAAGGATGGGTCCTCTTTGTGAGCCTCTCAGAGAGATTTTTAAAATATCTGGAGAAATAATTAGCTTTGACTCAATCTGGAGATTTAAGGCAATGCTTACCCAGGTGAGTAGGCCTCCCGACGGGCGACCTGCCCCATTTCTTGGAGGTACTGCAGGAACGAAATGGGTAATATAGCCTACCCGATACACAGGTTCCATGCTCCAAGTCTCTTGGAATAGGCAAATCGTATGCGCCTCTACTAGGGCATTCCACTCAGGCAGTTGAAGTTTCCTGTGGATGCCAGCTACATTCCAGCTTAGGATCTTGATAGTGTCGCCCTGTTTAATGGGAGTGTTTTTATTTGGAATACTGTGGCATTCAGGTTGCGGCTGAAAGACATCATGGCTCACAGGCTCGATGCAGGGCACAAATGGTGCCTTCCCAGACCCTAGTACAAGGGTGGAGCGTAGGCAGTGGGAGGGGGTCTGCAGATCTTTTTGAGGAGTAGGGTTAAGGGAGGATATAGGCTGGATAGAAGATAAGCAGTTTTTGTGTAGAAAGCAGTCTACGAGTTGGACTGGGTTGGGGCTAGTGCATTCATTGTCCTCAGGGACAAATCCAGAACCCAATAATGGTCAATCTACTTCTTCCAAACAGCTGAATCTGTTAGCAAGTGGTATGCCACTCCAGCCTTCAGAAAGAGCTGTATCTCTACCCTCATAGCCTAGCCAAGCCTCCCTCTCCCTTCTGTTGTTCCAAGATCTTACTTTAGACGTGCCCCTGTCGGGAGTGTCGTCGCAACAATTTATAGGAGGATAAAAGGAAGAGAGTCTCCTCACCTTTATTCCGTCAATTTTGGGCCATGTATTACGATGGCAGATATAATCAGCCGTTCGAGAATTATCAAAATTGACAATAATGCAATCTCCCTGAATCTTTTTCTTCTCACTCCCTATCCAGGGAACCCTACGCACCATAAGGATCCTGCTACTACAAGAGTGAGGGAGTGGTCTATTAACATTTAGCCAATGCTGTACCTTGTTTTTTAAGGACCGCGTTGGTTCTTCTTTGAGAGGCCTTAACTCAGGAACACCAGTCATGATCACGACGTATGGGTCACTTTCTGGAGGTAAGTGTATAGGATGACCAACCTCACCCCTGAATTTGTCTTTTTGTTCTACTGACCCCATGGATTTAGGTAAATGGTTTTGGTGAACTGGCCCCGGTGTTTTTACTGCAGTGTTTTGATGTACTAACCCCAGGCATTTAGGTAACGTGTTTTCTAAGATTGCACCAGAGGTAGGGGGTTTGGTGGGTTCACCAGCTATCCTAGAAGCAGCTAACAAAGATTTTGGTGGCAGATTTAAATCAATCGGGGGAGCACTCACCACTACTTGCTCCATCCTCACGGTCGAGGGAGTAGCCCGCAACTCCTGGTGGTTGGCCAGTCCATCGCTCTTAAGTGCATTCAAAGAAAGATTCATGGAAAGTAGGTGCTTTTCGATATTAGAAAGAGAAAGTGCAATAGGATGCACATATTCTCTGAAAAGTTCACCTAGTACATTTAAAAGTTGGTTGTCAGCCTCACAAACTTTGCAACCCTTGCCCAAACTACTTGGATCGCTAGGGGCCAGTGGAATCATACGAGGGTCTGCTGTATCTATGGCTGTTTTATCTGGGGCACTCTGGACAGAATTACTTTTGGTTTTCCTTGACATCTGGGTAGTCAAAGTTTTATTCGGGGCTTTAGAGTTACATTTTTTCGGAACCCTAGGCTTCTTCCGTTTGGGGATGGCACCCTCCCTTGCCCCCCTTGGGAGATTTGGACTGAGCCCCTCCTGCCTTGGGCTTAAAAACAGGTTAGGCGTCCTCTCAAGATCTTTGCTAGAGTGCATATCTGAGAGGGCTAAGGAAGCTGACAGATCAACCGTATTAGGTACACCGTGAGTTTCAACCTGGACTTCAATGAGAGGCCTAATGGTGTTTGAGCTTGTAGGTGTCTTAGCTAAAGCCATAGGGCCTAACGAGGAGCGTCTTGCTAGTGCTAAATCTTGTGAAACTCTTCGCTCCAAGAGTGATATACCTTGATTAATGGCTTCATTTGCCCTAGTTATAAATTGGTCAATCGGGCCAGATGTATGTACTACCCCCTGAGCGTTTTTGCTCCTAGAACCCCGCGTCATCCTTTCAGACATGTAGTGATATGTGGGGCCTTCACACAATTTAAGTTAAACAGTTGGCAATTTGCCAGAGGAATAACGGACTGTAAATGACTAGGTGGAATAACCAACTACAATGCCACATCAGGATTTAAATGTCAATGGGGTGGCCCAGTCCAGTCTTAAACGGGCTTAAACGTGCCCGCCCTTGGCCCGGGCGCGGCCCGCGCGCGGTTCCCGCGAGGCGGTCGCCTATCAGGTCTTTTATGCGCCTCCAGGCGCGAGATTGATGGAGGCGGCTTCCTCTTCCGCCGCACAGGATGCTGGGGAATGAAGTCCCCCTCCTAACGGCGGCCGCTTTGGAATGGCGGCAGCAGGAGGGAGACGAGCAGCGAACACGGACCCCCAGAGGAGAGCGCCACGGGAAGATGCAGGTAGGTTTTCAATTCAGTAGTCGCTTCAAAGGAAGCACAACACCCCATAAAAAGCGTTAAAATCGTCAAAATCAGGAAGGACTCTTTTTCTCGCCACTTGCCTGCTTAGTCTTGATGGTTTCCGTGGTGAACTTTTAATCCGAGTCCTTCATGCAGCTCCTGCCTTGCGGAGCTCCTTGATGAGTCCTGTGGTTTTCCCCCGGCCTTCAATGTTATATTTTTCTTTTACTTTTTATTTTGCTTTGCTTTATGAGTCCTTATCCACCTAGACCACCCGCTCCAGTGGATGGGCTGTTTGGCGTCCTCTCCGTCCTCTCCGCTTTCCGCTTTCCGCCTTCCTCCGTAAATCAGCGCACCTGCGCTAACCGCTCCAGCCGCTGCTTGCCACCCGCTCTCCACTGATCCCAGTCCCCAAGATCGCCACCACTCGCTTTCCGCCGTCAATAGGCGCGTTGATGTTGCTGTGCGGACTCTGCCGGGAGCAGTGGACGACTGAAGCCATAGTGGAGGAGCCGCCCCTGTTCCTTGGTAGCAAGTTAGACAATCAATAGGGTATGAGAGAGTCAAAAAATGCCCAGTAAATCCTTTTAGAAGAAAGGACCAAAAATGGAACGGCATGGAGACAACACTTTAAAGTTTAATACAGACACAGCATTTGTTTGTCCCTCTACACAGACTCATAGAGGTTCATGGGAGATATCCACTCTGAAGATAGTGTAAAAGTAGCAGGCACACTTACCATAACAGTTTGATCTGAAAATCTGCAATAACCAAAACCACGTCCCACTAGGGAATGCACCAAATGTTGTTGCTGAGCCACTAAATGCAAGAAAGTGCTCTGCAGGCACTACCTTCTTCTTTTAACTTTTGGGCCCTGATATCTTATGGGAATCAAAACACATGCAAATAAAATATTTCACCTGCCTATAGTCGCAATGGTTACAACGCACCTCTATAATACTTCTGAATACCAGTGGCGTAGGTAGGGGGGGGGGGGCGGTCCGCTCCAGGCAGCACTATTTTGGGGGCAAACAAAGGCATTCAGATAAGGCTCGGCTTGCTTTCGTGGACGTTCGTGGACGGGCAGAGAAGGAATAGGTCTCGGGCAATGTCCTCTTCTTTTGTGTGCTGGCAGTTGTCCCCCCCACCCCCATCTTCCTATTATTCCCTCTCTTCCTGGCTTGCTCCTCACTTACTGAAAACGGTAACTTGAAGAAACGGTTCACAACCTCTCTTTCCTTCTTTCATTTAGTTGCTTCCCTGTAAAATGGATCCAAAAAAGAAAACACTCTTGCGGGAAATGCCCTTTTTCTGACATTTTTCTATTCCAAAGTGCAGCGCGATGGAGAGAAATAGAAGGTTTTAAATATAAAAAATAAATCCATAACTAAATAAAGCAAGACAGAGTGGTTGCAAAGTGGCCAGATTGGTTTTATTCACATCCAAATACATGAGCCTCACTTTACAGAGTTTGCCAGTGAAGCGCTACTTTTTTTTCTAGTCTTTCTTTGAACAGCATTGTTGTCCGCCGGTGGGAAAGTGTACCATTCCTGGAGGGACTGCAATATCTGGTTGATGGGTGGATTGGAAAACAAAAATGTGTACCATGACTCTGTGTTTATGGATGTGGTCTTTTTAAACCATACTGCTTACGTTTTGTAAGGATATAAGCAATGGATATTGAAACAGTTCCCTTCAGGGCCCTGTAGTCATGTCCTTAACTTTTCAGGTAAAACCACTCGCTGATTTCTGAATAGTGAGTGAGAGATCGTTAAGGTAACCTAGGGGCATATCAGCAACAACCGGTGATAATTATCGCTAAGTGCACTTAGCGCTAGGATAATTATCGCCATCTAGCGTGGATTTTTATCGCTGAGATAGCGTGCTATTAGCAACGCTTATCTAAAAAGCGATAAAAATCCTAGCGCTAACTGCCTAACATGAGATTATCGCTGGAAACCCAGCGATAATCTCACGAAATGTGGCGTTAGCTTGTTGATAGGGACTCACAAACTTAGCCATGATATCCACCTTCCATAGGATATCATGGCTAAGTCATTCCTGAAGCAGGCGTAAGGAAAGTAGCGATAACAGGGGTTATCGCTACTTTTCCTGCCGCTATGCTTCATAGCGTGGGGCTTGATGATAGGAGAAATGTCGCTTAGCGACATTTCTCCTGTCATGTCAGGTCAGGTACACCCACTTTGCATCTCATTAGAGATGCAAAGCTGGGCGTTAAGAATAGGCGCGCTAGTGCAAGGTTTCACACGTTAGCGTGACCTTGCTAATTAGGCGATAAAATTATTGCCGCTTTTTGGCCGAAAACGGCCACAAAAGCGGCGATAATTTTCTATCGCCGCCTTGTAAATATGCCCCCATGTTGTTTTTGCTTACTTTTCACATGCTTTACTTAATCTTGAATTCCCTATGAGTGTTTGCTTTTACTTTTTTTTTTTTAGGCAGCGTATTACTCTTGTCAAGTGCATAAATTTAATTGAGCCACATCCAAGTGTTTATAGCGGGCACAATTAGATTGTAGCGGAAGGCAGTGCGAGTTTCTCTCAGTGGGGCAGTATGGTGTTCAGTGGGGAGAGGATGTGGCACTATGGCCAGAGCTACTGAATTTGTAACTGGGGAACCAGGTTCAGCCTTAATAACCAGTCCACCAGACCACTCTACTGAGGGAGCATATTCCCATGCTAGACCTTAGAAGGCCCCACTAGACCTTAGAAGGATTGATATCTTAGCACAAGCAGGTGTACCCTAGTGGTGTCAATTGTGAGTTAACCTTGAAGGCCTGTCCACCACAATCCATACTGAAGTTCATCTCCAGTCTTGCGGGCAGGCCTACGAAGCAGCACACCCTAGAGCAACAGTGATCCAGTCACTATGACTCTGTCACTGAGGTCACATGAACCTTGAGCAGGTTAGGGCGGTGCGAACGGTGTGACCGCACTGGGTACCTATTTTGGGTGGGTGCGTAGTGTTTGCAAGTATATTATGGTTACAAAAAACTTGCTGCCTCCTTCCTGGCCTCCAGCAATTTTCAGAAACAATAAAAATGTCATGATAACTTCGGTTATTAATGTTCTTCATAGAGAGAGATCCGAGTTTTGTCTAGTGGAAGGGTTGACTCCTGGAAAGGTAGCACAGAGGGTTAATGTGCCTGCTGCAAAGAACATGTACCATGTAGATCACAAAGTGCACTGCTTTCATGGAGGACCATGATGAATGGTCATTTATTGTCAGCTGTAGATGATGGATCCCTGAACAGTGTCATGTATGTGCATGTTTGCATTGTGCTGAGGGGATTACCAGGTAATTGTTCACGCAGCTCTCTGATGGATGTCACATGCGGTTTTTCTGAGTCCCCAGATAGATCATTCAGTCTGTGTGTTCTCTTTTGTACTGCCAGTCACTGGTGTACTCAACTGTGCATCCTTGGACCGTATCATGTATGTGCATGTAACTTGCACGATTGAGGTAACTATTAGCGGCGATACTACGTGTCTCTCGGTCCTCTTTCAAGTGCTTGCTGTCCTTTTTCCCCAGCAGCCCCCCGCCCCACCCAGGGGCGGCAATCTGAGGGATAGCCCCGGGCTCCACAAGCTCTAGCTACGCCTCTGAATACCAGTAGATGCTTCCAGGAACATGATTGCCTTGGTAAGCTCTTGGTTAGACTATGCTGATTCGGTAAACACTGAATTTCTTGTTGATTCAATCCAATACTTGGAAAACATTTATAGCTGCTCTGTACTTCGACTTTGTGACCTAGGAAATGAGAATAGCTCCACTGCACTTAACTTCATGTGTTGGTATGTGTTTAATCCATATTCTTAGCCATTATTTACAGAATCAGGGTTGGAAATCGCAGTCCAACGTAACATCACATTCCACACTCTCACAAAGGCAATAAAGATTGCCAACTAGAGACCCACTGACCTCAATTATTATCAGTGTAGCACCAATGTAGTGGCTGAGATGCATGAACATTCACAGTCTTAGAATGCACAGTGTGAGTGCCTCTTTCACCACGGACCGTAATCGAAGGGTGGGTAACTAAATTTAGAACATGACTAAGATATAATTGATTCTTATGTGCGTCCGGTGCCCAGTGCCATTAAGCAGATACCCCCAGGTCTGCTTATAAATGGTGCAACTCAGTGCATCCTTTGCTCTAGTCAAGTAGTCAATGAGAGCGTTAGCCCATTGGGAAATGTACAGCATATTTCTTTGTATATAATCATTTAATTTGATCATATATATATGTATCTAGACATGTGTATTCCTTTGTATAAATTAGTACAATATTTATGTCTATAAATATATATTCTTTAGTTCTGCACAACAAATGTACATATTGCTTACATTATTCTATGCTTAACATGTATGTAGGTTACTGCATAGTTTTCATATAAGTTATTTGATTAGATGCTTATGCTTCTCCATTTATCTATCACACTACGTACATTTTATCATAACTATTTATCTATAATTGATTAACTATCGAATTAGTGAAAGAAAATAAAAAAATGAAAAAACACTTGAATGTCTGAGTTTATTAAATACAACTTAAATCTTGATATATTACCTCCCTACACATATATACCTTCCATTATGTATCAATATATTTATTACTTTACTCCTACTGTAAACAAATATATATTAAAATTGGTTATGCGACGGAGCAGAGATGAACACAGCAGGGTAAGCGCACTACAAGTTCCAGCATGCCAAGAATAAGGTCCCATCAGGGCGTCCACCAGAGGGCAAAAAAGTATTAAATGAGCATGCTACGAAGGGTGTGTCTTACCTATACGCCGGGGCTTACCTTTGAAAAAGGTCAGGAAGACCGAAATGCATCAGGACTGCCCTCGCTGTAAATAAATGTATCTACCTTCATCACTGTGAGTGCGGCTATGTCTTTCCCGCCAGGAGAGAATTTTTGAAATGTCTAGCGGTTTGGTTCCACCGCAAGCAACGCAACACCAGCAAAGAGCGCAGTGACTGTCCCGAATTGAACCGCCTTTTGCAGCTCGTGAAAACAATCAGGGACAGTGGCTGCCGCCGAAGACTGGCTTCGGTTTGGACTCTGTGCAGCCTTAAAATTGGTTATGCGACGGAGCAGAGATGAACACAGCAGGGTAAGCGCACTACAAGTTCCAGCATGCCAAGAATAAGGTCCCATCAGGGCGTCCACCAGACGGCAAAAAAGTATTAAATGAGCATGCTACGAAGGGTGTGTCTTACCTATATGCCGGGGCTTACCTTTGAAAAAGGTCAGGAAGACCGAAATGCATCAGGACTGCGCTCGCTGTAAATAAATATATATATATTTATATATATTATATATATATATATATATATATATATATATATATATATATATATATATATATATATATATATATATATATATATATATATACCCTCTCTAATGCACTATCCTGTATCTCACCCTTTTTCTTCCTCACTATATCATTTACCTCCACTCTCTCACTCATCCCAAACCTCATTCTACTACTATGATCTCCAAATAACCCTTTCTAGACTCTTCCCTCCTCTCTCCCTCCTTACATCAACTCAAACCACATTTTAATATTCAGATCTCCCAAACACCCCTTTCTAAACCCTTTCATCATGTATCCCTCCTTAGACTCATTGAGTCCTCATTTTTCTCCCTAATCCACTTCTAGAGACTCTTACACCCTCCCTCTCTTCTTTACTCATCTCAAACCTCCTCCTGCTGCTATGATCTCCAAATGAACGTTTTCTAGACCCTTCCCTCTTCTATCCCTCTATTCTCCTTTACAATCTAACTAACAGACTCACAAGTCCACCGCTCAATTAATTCACATTTCCCCATAATAACTCCCCACTGATCCTTTTTGGGTTCTGGAGTAGTGTGCTACTCGCCGAAAAGTGCTTGTCAGGGGTAGTGAGCATTATAGAAATACAATTACAATGAGAACTAAGATATCCAGCCTTTCTGTGGAAGAAGCCCTGCCTAACACGTACGTGTATCAGTGTTGAGCCAGTGAATACCAGACAGCACACTGCCCGAGGCTACCATCTCATTTAAACTTTGGCCACAAGACACCAGACTGGAATGGCCACCCATGTACTCACAAATGATTGCAGCCCCCTGAAAAGATGACACCAACAAGTGAGCATTCATTCTGTTTATTACTCCATGTAATGGCACCAGGGAACAAGCAGCAGCTGCCCGAACTAGAACTCCTGACTCCCACCACTCATCAACATTCTACCCGTGAACATTTATTTCAACCAATATCCAACATCCTCCTCTCCTATCAGGCATGTGCCTGCGGCCACAATGGTCAACACCGTGGCAGTACTATTTAGAAACTCAACAGGTGTGTCCAGTGCTGTTATTCTTTGGCCTGCATTTACCTTGGGCTGTAGATGGGCAACTGTAGACCTCTCCGAGCTGCAGGTGATGCATATTGGCATGTACCTCCACCTGATGACCAGGCACTCCTAGAATCCGGAGTGGTTGTGAGAGGACAGACAAATGAAGATAGGCAATGCAACACCATTTAAATACTGCATCGAGCTCAGCATGCCTAACCTCTCAAACAGAGGCGTATCTTATATTGATCGAGGCACTTAAAACATTATGATGGGCAAATATTTTTAATACATGTTTATTATTATAGCATACCTTAACAAATACTGTGAAACCATTGGACGGGGAGGACAGAGCCTCCCTATTGAAGGGTGAGGGTAACACCAGTGAGTACCATGGAGGCCAGGAAGCAGTAAGGTTTGCTGGTATCTGCAGAAGAATCAGTTCTTCTGTAGAGCTAGGGCTCAAACTAACGAGCTACATTTATACGTTTACCCATGTGCATAACAAAGCAGAACGGTGATATCTACAGATAATTGTAAACCAACTCAGTTGTGCTCATTTTCTCAGGCACGGACCGGTAAAAGTCTAAGTGAAACACATGAGACTTGAACCTGCGACAAAGAGGCCAAACACGGATTCATGCGGCGGAGTCATCAGTTCAGTAAACCACCAGATCCGTAGTAGGGTGCCACATATGGGGGTTTCAGCAAGGCATGATACTTTTTTTTTATTGACTGTTATCTACCCTCTTGTTCTACTGCCCAAATCAGTCTTATCAGTAAGGTAGGGAAAAGCAGATATTTTTGATGAGATGAAATCCGGGAAAACAACTTCTCTTCAGTTGTATCTGAGGCCATGCTGCTGTGATTAAATAATATAAAGCCATTTGCCCAGTCCAGTCTTAAGTGTAGAATTCATTAATTGGAAACTGACCGTATAGGATGCCCCAAATCCTTCACGGGGCCCCCGTTCGGCCACAATGCCAATGAATCTGCCAGATATAAGAGACTCAGGGGCCCCATTCTGCAGAGGGGCCCCATGATTTTGCGTTTCATCACTGCCAATTCTGGAAAGGTTTCTTCTCTCTTGCTTTGTTATATATATTGTTTTGCAATCTTTGCAAAGTTCAATGGAAAACTTTGTGACTTGTTTTGCTTTTTGCGTGAACAAAAAAAACCTCGAAATGTAAGTAATATATCTCCTTATTTAGCATCCACAGAATCATTCTTCATCTCATACATATTTCCATCTGAGTCCCCATTGAAACATTTCTTAATTTCTCCCACCCGAGATACTTATGCTGGGAATGATGGGTGGCGGCGGAGTTAACGCGGATTACAAGTGGGACCATGAGGGTATCTTAGAAATGGGTAATTGTTTGAGGAATTAGTAAAGCTGATGCCCATTATTAGTTCTCATTCCCTGCTTGGTATTCCACACCCAGATTACAGATGCTAAAAGCTGCCTAAATTATCCGGATGATCTGCACTGGGTCACCAATCTTACTGCAGTCCTTAAAATTCTGATGAGTCTGTTTCTCTTAAAATTGCACTCATGATTGAGGGACTGCTGTTCTTCTGCACTATATTATTGTGCATAGAAAAGTTAAACAAATAGTCAGCCTGCACCGAAAAACCTCTGCCTACATTCTCAAGGTTAGCTAGAATTGATTAGAACAAAAAGTATCTCACAGTGTGGTGAAAATCTCTTATAATGCAAAGAAAAATGCGGTGGCAGTTGAAGGTGAACTTTGAAAACTTTGCAAAACTTGGAATCCTTAAAAAAATGCAGGGAAAATTAGTCTTTGAACGCATATAGTAAAATAATAATTGCTCCGTATATCTAACAAAAAATGTCATTTTGCAAAGGTTAATTTTTGCAATTTAGCCTCAGAAGACTAGATTTATTTTGTCAATCTATGTCAAGAGGTACGTTTTGTACTCTAACATTGAGACACGATGTTGGCTCCAAGAAAGTATTCATTGTCGTCACTGGTGCAAAGGTTGAGTTCACTACAGAGCGATTTAATGGGGATATCTCTAAACCACTATCGGCTTCGTCAAAATCTTGTTTCCCTTATAGGCCAAATTTCCTCTGACTTGACTTATCCACCACCAAAGTCAATACAATAATGCACAGCAGTAGAGACTGATTCTTGTCGGGCAGTATTGTTCTCTGAAGAGGTGTGTCTTGAGTTTATTTCTGAATTGCTGGAGCGTAGGATCAGATGTCATGCTGATTGGGATGGCATTTCTGATCCTGCGACTGTAGAGAGAAAAGACACCCCTTATTTTTTGCTTTTTGTTTCTAATCTGACAATGTCTTGGATTGTGGTCTCTAGACACTGTCCGCCTGAAGTAATGCCGAAACGCTTGGATTGCTCCTGAATCCATATCTCTGTCCTTCCTTTTTAGGTGTGACTTGCTAGAGCAGCTGTCTGTATTACCAGTTTTCATCAATGATTTTAAACATATGTCTGTATTACCTTTTGTTATCAATACTTTTAAATGTGGGTAGAATGGGCTTGGCTCCGCTCTGAGTAGTAATTCTCACTCACATTATGCTATTGGCTATATGGCATATAATTCCGCCGTCTATGGAGTGCTTGTATTGCAATAATAGAGGGACTGTTTTACATCTCAAATGTACACTAGTTGATCACACTTTGAATTATTTATCCTTTAGACGTTTTATCTAAAGAAAACAATGTTTTTATTTACATTTTCACTGCTTCAGGCATTTTGTAAATGTTTTAGACAGGACTCTATTAGCATTGCCAGTGCTTGTATGTATATATGTTTATATGTATGTTTGTATGTATGTGTATGGTTTTTCTATAGAACACAACTAGCTAAAAGGCAGTGGAGCCCTGTGCAGGGTCAAAGACAAGCGTAATGTCAATGAGTGATTGAAGTGGTAGCTGGGTTGAGGACCGTTAATACATTGTGATGTAGTGTTCTTCAACCCTTTCTTAAATTGGAGCAGCATTGGCTAGTCCTGATGGATATGGGTACGTTTATCCACAACCTGGGTGCAGAGATGTAAAAGGCCCACTGCCTTGTTTGGTCTCAGCTAGACAGGGCATGTACTGTTTCAAAGAGACTTTTTGTATTCAATATGCGGGCTTCAGCACACCCATAGGCTTCCCATTTGCTGACTCCATTGTTGCCTCATATTCTTTCAACCCATTTTTCCATGGCATGCCTGTGTCATGCCTCTGACTGTGTCTAGCCCTCTCCGAGACCATGGACCAATTGCTACTTCCAGCCACTGCTCCCATTTTAGGAACTGTATTAGGAACTACAGTTGTCTTAGTTTTTGAGCACTTCACAGGTGCGCTCATGTTTTCACTTGCTCCTAGCTCTGGTGCTGTAAACAGGCCTGTAAATCTTGTTTTTATCTCATCACATTTACTGTGCATTCAAAGACCAAGATCAAATGTCAGACGCTGTTTTCCGAACTCTCTTTGCTTTATGCAGTTACTTCCTAAACTATAACTTTATAAAGAAAAGTTTGCCACATTTGTCTTTTGCCTCCCTACCCAAGTCATATTTTACCAACATAAACAGTGCACCTACTTGTATTGTGTGTCTTATTTTGTTTTGTACCTTCTGTGCAACCACTGAACCTAAAGTAAACAAGTACACATCTCAGATGAAACCTAATTGAACTCATTTCCCGACCGCAGGTGGGGTTCATACGCTTCAAGCCTCAGTTTGTGACAAACCTTTGTGCGGGTCACACCTCCTTTTGACTTAGCTTATGTGCATCAAACTTTGTTCTGTTTCCATGCTTATTGGTGAATCATAAACAGATGCCGCAACAGCGTTAAGGAATGGGAGTGTTGCTAGTTATTTCCTTACTTGCACATACACCCAACCCCTGCCTGTCTTTTTATGGTTACTTCCCCAAATGTTGGGTCCCCCTCACGTTTTGCTATTGCATTTTCTTCACCATGTTTATAGCGCAAGAAAATATTTTTTATTGCACTTTAGAGTTTGACCTATACTTAATTCATGCAGCATACCGAGTAATTCGAGGGCCCAGCAAAGAAAAGTGACGTTGTTTTGTTTCTATTCCCACTTCCGAAAGGCACGCTGAGGTAAACAAACTCAGAGTCTCATGATGCTGCAGTGAAAGTCTAGTCTGTGTACAGAGTATAATGGGAACCTGCAGGTAGCTGAATGTGGTGTGTGTGTCTTTCTAAGTTATCCCATTGAGCATTGTTTGCTTGTTATTTTCTTTCTTTTTTTAACTTTGCAGTTTGGCATGGCGCAAACATGGTCCGATGGTTCTGGAGTGCTTTAAGTGCTCACCATTAAAATTATGCAATGACATATACATTTTTAGCACTAATCCTGCTTTGATTGAGGTATTTTTTATTTTTTTATTGTTTATTGTTTCGCTTTCTTGTGCTCTTTTTCATTGCTTGCCCATCTCCACATCCCCTCCTGCTTCTCTTCTTGACCCATCCCCCACTACCTCCATTGTCGCTTCTGCTTTTATTTTCTATATTTTTGTCTTCGTTTTTTTCCATAGCACAAACCCACTCCTCACACACAAAAATTTGTTATGACGTGGTCTGCACTGGCCACATCATAGTGCTTTTTTCAGCAACTTTCAGCCATGCTGAACAGCAGATGTGCTGCTAGACAATATGGCTAAAAGACATTCATATTGACAAAGCTAATAGCTCGGGCATTGCCGAGACCTAATGGCTGTGTCAATGCTTGTCTGTTTCGTTCCAGCTCTGCTTAATCTGTAGTCTGATAGTGTTCTGGCTGCGGCTGTGCCAAGAGCCACCAGAGATGGTGAGATTGTCTGGAAGGTCATGGGAGAGTGGGGTGTGTAGGGGAAACAGGTTGTGATGGCTTTGTAAATTATGCACTGATTTTGAAGATGGTACGGGCCAGTAAGTGTAGCCAATTGTATTTAATCTGGATAGGGGTGATGTGATCATATTCCCTTGGGCCCATTGAGATGTTCTGTAGTATGTAGGATACCCTTAAAGGGTCTGGAGGTCATTAAGCAGGAGATTATGAGCATCCAAGTATGTGGAATAGAAGGGCTTGAAAAGCTGTTCTGACGTAGCTTTCTGGAAGAAAACATTTACATTCTTTAGAAAGGAGAGCTGGTACCAAGCCATGATTGTTTTTTTGGCAACGTGTTCCTTGGAAATGAGCTTGGTGTCCTGGGTGATTCCAGATAACTTGGCATTCAGTGAAAAGGTGAGATTCAAAACCATCACGGTTCATGTCAATGAGCCAGGTTTGTACTATTTCTTGTTTGTTGGTCTTGGCAAAAAACAGGAATTCTGTCTTGTTCAAGTTGAGCTTCAAATAGGTGCGGGAAATCCAAACTTGAATGTTATGCAGGCAGGGCCAGACTGGTCGTAGCGGGCACTGGGTGTTTCTCCGGTGGGCCGCCAGGGTGGGGGCTGGTTTTGGGCCCCTGGGGGGAGCATTTTCGTTACCAGGGGCCGGCAATATCGGCTGCCTGTAACAAAATCGTCCGAAAGTGGCCTAGCAAACATCTCAGCCGCACCTCCCTTCCTCTCAGGGGGACCGGCCGAGCAGTTTGCCAGGGTCAGTTTCTGTTCCCAGTCTGGCCCAGTATGCAGGCAGTATCTGAAGCATTGGATATCTGAGGCAGCGGAAACTTTCAAGTAGAGTTGTGCGTCATTGGTATATTGGTGAATCTTGATGCTGTTATCTGTGAACAGAGCACTAAGTGGCTCCATGTAGAGGCTGGAGATGACAGGAGACAGAATGGGACCCTGGGGGACTCATTGACTGATAGGGATCTTTAACAAGCTGAAGGTGCCCATGTGAACAATCTGTTGTTATTGTAAAGGTAGTAGGAGAAGCAGTGACGGACATTGCAGGTGAACCCATTCGAGACTCTGTAGTGCTTATGGGGGTGGGAAGGTCAATTGTGTGTAAGGTAACTGAGATTTGCAGCAATATCGGGGCAGGGCTCACCTTCACATGTTGTCAAGAGGGCATTGTTTACGATGTGTAAAGTAGTGGCCTCTGCACTGAGGTGTGATGTGAAACCAAACTGCTAGTGGTACAAAAGATGGTTAGCATTGATGTGAGTTTGCAGATAAATGAAGGGTGGCTGATGGGCCACGAGCCAGCAATGTCTCTATAGGAGTCCAAGATCTGGCTTGCCTGGTTTTTATTTATGTACAAAGCCTTCTTTTGCTATTTATATATTTACTTTCATAAAGGAGATACCAACCTATTTCAACCCTGTATTTATCAGGATAGTGTGGTAAACTAAAGCCTTGGTAGGACCCGCATGTTATCCCTTTACAAGTGGTGAATTATAGAATTTGACGTCCAGTAAGCACTGTAAGGCTTACATTGCCTAACTGTTTGCCATGTTGCTCTCCTTGACACACTGAACCATCTTAAAGAAATCTTGCTCTCCCCTATTACAGTAGTGGAGTCTATCAGTTTGGTGGTGCCAAAAGGCAGAACCAGGTCTAGGGAGAAACCCATCTTTGCTGTCTTCTTCAGTAAAACACATGCATGCTGCTTGCATTGCTATCAACTTGGTGAGTATTGCTGTTGTACCATACCTCTTCCTAGGTGCCTAAGAGTCATTCAAGACTCAGATTCTGTGGGTACCCTTGGGGGTGGTGTTGGAGTCTTGCTGCAATACTGACCATGCCAAGCAGGCATTTCACCAGAAATGAAGTCCTTCTATCTGGGTTTGGAGTGAATGCCTATTGTTCTGCCACCCTCTTCCACATCTCGCAATGTTTACTCCACCCACATCAGAAAGGAGAGTATCTTCTGTTTCATGCTCTGTCGTCTACCTTTTTCATTCTTGGGTCAATTCACCATCCAATAAAACATACCTGGTACTCCACCACCCTCCCACGCCTCCTCTGTAGCACTGGCCACATGTTCTCACCCAAAGAGGACCCCCACCCTCCCTCTGCTACTTATGCTCCTTCCCACACTCATAGGAGAGTGAGAGATGACCCAACACTGTGTGGCATCTGCTATATGTTGCTCCTCAGTAAGGGGTGGACTGAGAGTCCTTCTGCAGCCCTGATTGGATGTCCCTTGAGTTGGTATCCAAACTTTAATCAACACAAAGTTCTTATGACTTAGTAGCATTTCTTTAGATAGTGATTGGGTGGGAGGAAAAGCAGCATAGAAGGAGTCCAGCACAAGGCTGATATACCCTATAGAGATGCCAGCAAGGAAGAATGTGAGCACATGCAGTGAAGCGGCCCTTAACCTGCTGGGGAGAGTCTCCATGGTACCTACTGCTGCATGCCAGTTCATCAGCAGATAGTCTCTGAAAAGAGCACCAAGAGCGAGGAACACACATGAAGAGATAAGCACTTTGCCTAACCGATAGCATAACACTGTGAGCTGTCTGATTGGTTTACCATTGGCATTCATGTTTACTAGTATTTACTCATCCATGCACACTGGTCCATAGCTGTCATGTGGGCCCATGCCTGTTGTGAGTCTTTGAGGCTGTTCTGACTTTGTTTGCCAAAAGCACTGTGCATGACAAGGCTTGTACGACTGTGGTTACATTTGAGAACACAATTGCTATTCCCACATTGGAATAAATCACTCACGCATGGTCTGGCTGGATATGAAAATTGGCTTGGGCACCAAATTAGAAGTGGTCTCCATTAATGAATTAAGTAGCTAAAAAAGTGGCCCACATTTGCAAACCGGGGCAGACATGCTCTGTAGACGTTTTGCAAGGCATTGGAGAAAGTATGCATTTGTACTTCCTGCAGATATTTTCTCAAGTAATATCTGGGAAATGAACAAAAATAACCATTGGCAATGCCAACAGGTCAGGCTTATATATGAAAGGGCATTTTGTGTCATTGTGGGGTTTATCATTATCCATGCACTCTGTCACTCATCTTTGCACTCACTCATGCTTGCATTCACCCATCCATCCACTGATTCATTCTTGCATTCACCCTCTGACTCCAGCACAATAAATCACACAATCAAACTCAACAACATATGCAAGATAAATTAAAAGAATACAGGAAGAGAAAGAAAACATGCTGCCATCTGACAACGGCGAGCAATAACAATACTAAACTCAGCAGCCAGTGTCTGTCTTCCAGTGGTACAGTACACACGCTATCATTCTAAGAATAGTTGTTACAGTGCAAATTAGAGTGCTGTGAAAATCTGCTGCAAATAGGGTTTCTTAAATGTGGAAATCAACACTAATTCCTTCACTACAAAGTTAATTTCACCAAAATGCCTGGGGTAGTGGAAGTGACATCATGCACTCTTTGACCTTAATGAGGTCACAGAAAGGGCATCATATTACCTTTTACCCTGAATCTTCCCACGAGGAGATGGCACATAATGACATCATTTTAATTATCATCACTAAAGTTCCATAATAACTCCACGATTTACAACACAACACATGTCTATATTAAGGTGCGCACATGATACATCAAAAAAACATTTACATGGTTTGTAGTAAGCGAGCAAAGTGAGTTGGGGGAGGGTTCTTCCACTGGGGAAAGTTTTGAAAAGATGGGCTCAAATAGTGCATTTTAAGTAACAATTGTCTCATAAATGTGCCAAAAATCTGTAGGTTCTAAAAAGACACTCATTAAATAATCAAGTTGTAACAAGCTAATGAAACCTCACAGTCCTCATGAGTTGACCCCTTTATTTTCAATATCCAAACTTTGACACCATATGTCTGTTGATAGAGCTAGATCTTTGTCATTGATGTCCCTTTTTCCTAAACATTACATACAATTTTCTAGTGTTACAATTTTGCCACTATACAGTCCACTTACTATGTGTGACCCTTATGTCAAATGTTACGTCTAGTGTGCCAAGGACAGTATTTTGACATGGATGCTCCCCTGACAATTGCACTGGTCACCTTCCTTATGTCAAGAATTCCTGCCAATGTGCCAGCACAAGCATTTTGTGACAGGTGCCACCTGTGCCAAGAAATGAATCTAGTATGCTATTGCCTGCATGTTTCCCTATAGTGTCCCTTGCCAAGATTTACCTCTCGTATGCTAGTGCCAGCATTTTCCCATGGGTGCCTCAGTAAACCAAGAAGGATGCTAGGTCTAACAGCAGACTTGCAAACATAAGAGCATGTGCTCGCTTACTTACACACTCTCACTCACATTCACTCATATTCACTATTGCTCACTCATTTGCACTCAATAATTTTCACTCACTCTTACCCTGACTCACTGATTCGCACTCTCGCTGACTTTTACGCTGACTCACTTATACTTTTTCATTCAACCTTCACACCCACATGCAATCCCAAATACAAACATACGTAATCACACATACACACGCTGCCTCACCCAAACTCTCTCACCCACATATACACAGACAACATACGTTTAAAATAATTTCATTTCGCTTATCTAAGGTGCCAGTAAAGGTCCAGTTACAGATCCTACTGCTCCACTTTTTATTACACTAATAGTGAATGATAGATTATTGTGCACTGTTATTGTTATACAAATGAGCAGAATACAAGGATGTTGGAGCCTGATGCTGATAATCTAAGTCAAGTATGTGTTCCTGACATGAAACCCCTAAATGTTATCCATGTGTAGTCTGTGTGATTTCATGTCACAAAATACCTGACTGAAGGCTGTAACACGGTACAAAAACAACCCACCCTTAAATGCCTATTTGCATTAACATATGTGTTACACAATACATAATTTAGGCCTATTGCCTTTGTATCACTTTTCATAATAAACCGATCAGACCTATGGCATCTGAAATACATTTTCCCAGTGAACTAATTAGACCTGGTGCTGTTAGCATTGGCTTGTCACCATAACCGTGTCAGGCTTACTGTATTGACCTTAAACATTCCCAAAAAGCAGCCATCAGACTTACAGTAAAAAAAGTACAAAAGTATACAAAATTACAGTTGTTAAAGTATCTCTCATAAGATGTTCTAGCAATGATTTTTACAGTGCAAATTTCTATACCCTTGGTTTGTCAGAGGGGACAACCAGCACCATAATCCTTTCTTTTTCCAGCAATCTGTGAGACTTCATGAAATAAAACAACTATCTGTAGGCTTTAATACAGAGAAATAACACCCCACCCTTAAATACCTATTAACTTTAACAGATGCTTTTCACAATCAATATGTCTAACCTGCTATGTTTTACATAACTGTTCATAAACAATCAGCCCTATAGGCTTTATTATTGGATTATCACCAAAGCTATCTTGGACCCATAGCGTCGGATATAAGCTTTT
Organism: Triturus cristatus; assembly: GCF_964204655.1. Classification (NCBI taxonomy): domain Eukaryota; kingdom Metazoa; phylum Chordata; class Amphibia; order Caudata; family Salamandridae; genus Triturus; species Triturus cristatus. The sequence continues at coordinate 982,750,740 of NC_140583.1, forward strand.
CCACAAGGCATATGTCACGTATACCATAATAAAATTTGAAAATGTGTACAAAAGTACAGGTGTCAAACAATATAAAATCCCTTCAAATAGCCAAATAAGGATTATCTTAGTGCACTTTTTCTGTCTCCTGGTTTGTTCAAATGGGTCACCAATGTCGAACTATTGCCCACTATAGTAATCTTAAGAATCTGTGTAACAGAATACCTGCCTACAGCTTTATCACAAAGTAACAACAATCTAACTTTAAAAGCCTATTTGCTTTAGCCCGTTTTTCACAATAAGTGAGTCAGGCCTCCTAGCTTCATGATGACTTTTCATTATATACAGAATTCATCTAAGAAATCCTGACGTAACTATTTCCAGTGAACGGCTAAGGCCTATGTCCTTTACTATTGGCTTGGCGCTATACCAACATACGCCTAATGGGATGTGCATAAACTGGCAACCATTATACATATATTTATGAAATTTCACATATGTACAGTATTACAGTTGACAAAACAATATACAACTTTTCTCAAAAGGGCCTAACAGGAATCACTGAGAAAAACCTCCTACTCTTAGGCTTTGTCAGAGTGAGTGACCAATCCCGAAACCCTTGCCCCTACACTTATCTGCCAGATAACATGCTACCTAATACCTATCTAAAACCTGTGGTAACAAGACACCGTTAAAGGCCTACTGGCTTTAACAAATGCTTTCACAGTAAATATGCTAGCCCTACTGCCTTTGTCTTAACCTTTCATTATAAGCAGATCAGACCTATTGCATCCAACATAACATCTCCCAGTACACCAATGGGCCCTACAACATGTCACCATAACCAATTCAGGCCTACTCTTTTAAGTGTACGCTTTCTCACAAGGCACCCATTAGACTCACAGTCATAAAATGACAAAAGTATATAAAATTACAGTTGGCTACACAAAATACTATCTCTCCTTAGAGTTCCTAGCAAGGATTCTCACTGAACAAATCTTCAATTTCCATGGTTCGTCACAGGGTGTAAGCAACGCCACAACTTGTGCCCGCGATAGTAAGCTGTTAGATTCCATGTAATAAAATCCTTCTCTGCAGGCTTTTATACAAGGTGACAACAATCCAAACTTAAGTTAATTGGTGTTAACCTATGCTTTTCATGATTGATATATAATATATATATATATCTTCAGCATCCCATTAGCTTGGAGACAGATACAGAAACGGACTCCTGTTTTCCTTCATGCAAACTTTTATTGAGTTCAGCGCAATTCCACCATGTATATATATATATATATATATATATATATATATATATATATATAAAAAAAAATATATATATATATATATATATGTATATATATATATATATTATCTACTGGCGGTCGCCAGTAGATAGTTATAGTTAGGACCGTGTTTCCATAGGAAATCCGCAACATTCTATTTGGAATAACTTTGGCGCCGATTGACGAATCCTCGCGAAATTTTCAAAATAGGTGGGGCGCTCCGCTCTGCTCCTTCCCTGAAAGTCTCGGGGGATTCGTCAAGCGGGGGCTGAGAAAAAGGGGGGGTCCCAAAACGCGTTTTCCCCATGCATTTTTCCATAGGACCTTTAGTCCAAGCTACAGCCCGAACGGCTGAACAGAATTACTTGAAATTTGGCAGAGAGGTAGTCCTCAGTTCAGGGATGTGCCTTTTGCAGGTCTGGTGTAAATCTGTTCATTAGTTCCTGAGAAAATTGCAGTTAAAAGCATATATATATCTATAGGCGCGCACCGTGCGCGTACGGTAAGCATACCGTACGCGCACGGTGACGTGCGCGAGCGCTATTCTGATTGATTGTTAGATGTCAGTAAACATTCGAATCGGTCGAAATCAGGAAGTGTCGGCCGCCATTTTGTCTCTCGCAGTCTGAGGCAATGAAAAACAAAAGGGGGAAAACGTGAGAAGGGGGCCGGATGGACAGGTCCTGACCCCCTAGCCTTTGTCAGGGGGTCACTGAAGGACCTCCAAGGGTAAAAAAATAACTGCGTTAAGTGGGCGCGCACGCCACAAATGGCGTAAAGTAACTTAGCATTTAAAAAACCGTACAAATTCACTGAAAAAACCATAGGTTTCACACACGTTATAGTTAGGAATTAGCATTTAAAAAACCTTGCAGGGAGGAGCCTAGCGCGCATCCAAGATGGTCGCGTGAGCACAGGGCTCCCCGGACCCTTGCTGCTCCTCGGAATTTATCCTGAGAATATCCTGATGTGGTTTATGGAATCTGGCAGATGAAGACCGGCTGAGCACGTATCTCTTTTCAGAACTCGAATCGGACCTGGGAATCCTGATTTGTCGTTGTTCGAACTTTTGGGACCCACCCGACGGAGGTGCCCGGGGCGAGGGTGAACCGTGGAGCCGTGTCGTAATTGAACAACAGCGGCTGCAGTGCGGTGCCAGTGGCCGCTCTACCACTTTCGGTTTCACTTTTGGACTTCAGGGGGCTGGCCTGCGAACGCACTTGATGTGGCGGGGTGTTTCCTTGGCCTCTGCACGAGGCCTTGTCTCCACCTGCCACTAGTGTGCCCATCGCCTTGGGTCCCCCCGCACCGCTATCTTGTGGTCCTTGGTGAGGCGCTGGTCTGCGGTGCCGGTGCCCCTACGACTCTTGATCGGCGGTCCCCTTCGGTATCCGTGACCACATGGGGGGCAAGGGGGGCCCCGAGGGGCGTAAGACTAAGGCCTCCCTCCGCGGGGGACCGGTCCAGGCCAACAACATGGACTGCTACACTCAGGGCAGAGGGTCCCCTGGAGCGACCGCCCCCCCCCCGGATGCCGCCGGCGGTGGCACGGCCGTTTCTCCGGAGCTTTCCCTGCAGGACATCATGGGCGCCATTGATGGCATCAGGGAAACCATCGCCACGCAATACGAGGCCCTGGCCCGTAAAATCGACACGGTGGCAATCGATGCCACCTTAATTCGGGCAGACCTCTCCAAAACTAACGAGAGGGTTCAGGCTCTCGATGCGCGGACCTCCACCCTTGGTGCGGATGTGTCGGACCTGCAGGCCGCGCTGGGTGACATTAAGGCGGTCAACGATCAGATGGCTCGGCGGCTGGAGGACTTCGAGGGACGGGCCCGACGCAACAACATCCGTGTCATAGGCGTACCGGAGTCCTCTGACAGCCGCCCGGTTGACCTCCTGGTCGAGGAACTCATCCTCCAACAGTTGGCCCCTGCAGGCCTAAGCAAGTTCTTTGCCGTGGAGCGGGCACATCGAGTTCCGGGCGGTCGGCCGCGGCCGGGGGCCCCCCCGAGGCCTATCGTGGCCAAACTGTTCCACTATAGAGACCGAGATGCGATTCTGCAGGCCTCACGGGTCCACAGCCCGGTTCGTCATGAGAACTCATCCATTAACTTTTATCCGGACTTTACCCAACTTGTCCAGAAACAGCGGATGGGATTCCAGGGGGTGAAGCGTCGTCTCCGTGAACTGGGCCTAAAGTACTCTATGCTCTACCCTGCAAAACTCCGAGTGGAACATGAGGATCGGACTGCCTTTTTTGACTCTCCTGTGGCCGTGAGTGACTGGCTGGACTCGCTGCCGGACAGAGGTGGCCGTCCTGGGCCCTCTGCGGGCGCCGAAGGTGACGGGTCCCCTTTGGAGTGACTTTTGGTCCTTGATTCTGCCATTTTGCACTGTTCAGATGGGTTTTACTTCTTTTGTTCATTTTGTCTCGCTAGGACCTGTGTGGGGGGCGGGCGGGGACGGGTCCCTTTCCTCCTCCGGGGTCTTTTCGTAGAATGGGGTTAGGAGGGCGACAGGCACACTGCAAGTTGGGGGGGTTTTCTGGCCCGCAGGGGTGCAGGGTGGGGGGAGTTGGATTTGGGGGGGGTTGGGGGGAGGGAGGGGTTGTTTTGCTGTGTGTTTTTCGTTTGCAGGGCGAGGTACTGATTTTTGTCCAGATTCGGGAACTGTGCTACTGAATGGGGGGCCTTTGATCTATTGGAGGGGATGGGGGGGGACGGGTTGAGGCTGATGTCGTGGAACGTCAATGGGTTGGGGGACCGTATCAAACGGGGTGTAGTACTGCAGTATTTGCGCCGTCTGACTCCTGATGTGGTGTTTATCCAGGAGACGCATCTGGTTGGTAATGTTTGTCATGCAATGAACAGGGGGGGATACCGCCTTGTGGCCCATTCTGGTTTCACAACTGGTTCCAGGGGGGTGGGCATTCTCCTGCGATCCTCACTTCCGTTGGATATCACTGGGGTAATCTCGGATGACAGAGGGCGCTATGTGTGTCTGACTGGAAGGTGGGAGGGGCAGCCCCTTTCCTTGGTCTCAGTTTACGTCCCCCCGGGCCTCCAGAACTCCACCTTTGCAGACTTGGGTCGAATGCTGCTTGAACTTCCGGATAGTCTTTTGCTTATGGGCGGGGACTTTAATTCGGTGGTTTCGGGTGACCTGGATCGTCACCCACCCAGGGCCCTCCCCGCTGCCCAGGCATGGCTTGGTGGACTGCTGGAGACCTTCGGTCTGGTAGATAGTTGGAGATTAATGCATCCGACCCAATGTCAGTACACCTTTCACTCTGGGGCGCATGGGAGTCTTTCTAGGTTAGACTATTTCCTTATGCCCGCGGCACAGACTGGTCGGATACGAGAGATTAGGCACCTGGCGCGGGGTATCTCCGATCATTCCCCGCTGTGGTTGCTCTTTGACACCGAGTCGCGGTCTGCAGGGCGGATCGCTCCCCTCAACCCGTGGTACCTGCGAGACCCTACGACTCGCGACAGTCTGGTTAAGGCTATGGACCAATACTTCCTTGAAAACGAGGGGTCGGTGTCGTCCGCAAGGTCCCTGTGGGAAGCTTTTAAAACCGTAATCCGCGGACACGCCCTCTCCCAGATAGTGGTGGCTAAGAAGCATAAGAGTGAAGCAGTGGTGAAGCTGGAGACTGACATCTCGGGGCTGGAGTCGGCCTTGGAGACGGGTGTCACTCCGGACGGGCTCCATGCCCTCAGCCTGAAACAGTTTGAATACAGGTCTCTTGTCACTGACGCTGCCAAAACGATGTATAGGGAGCAGCAGGGTCGATTGTATGATGCCGGAGACAAGGCGGGAAAGTTGATTGCGTGGCTGGATAAGAAGGAGAGAGTGAATCGTGTGGTCCCGGAGCTGCGTGTCTCGGATGGAGTGTGTCTGACTGAGCCTGGCGAGATTGTGGAATGTTTTGCTGACCACCTCCGGGCCGTGTACTCCCCGGTGACTGATAGGGACGAGGAAGACTCTTGCCTTCTGCTGAGGGATATTGCTTTGCCCTGCCTGTCCGTCGAAGACCGTGAGCAGCTGGACGCCCCCTTGTCTGTAGATGAAATTGCATCTGCGATTCGGTCCCTTCGTTCGGGCAAGGCGATGGGTCCTAACGGTCTGCCTATTGAATTATATAAGTTGCGCCCGGATAAACTCGCGCCCTTCCTCCGTCGTATGTTTCAGGAGTCCCTTGAGGCAGGCTCCCTTCCTGACGACCAGCGTCTGGTTACGATAGTCGTGATCCCCAAGGACGGTAAGCCACGAGACCGCTGTGCCTCCTATAGGCCTATTTCACTGCTAAACGCAGAGCCTAAAATCCTGGCCAAAGTCCTTGCCAATCGTCTGTTGAGCGTCATCTGCGATCTGATCCATCCTGATCAATGCGGCTTCATCCCTCACCGTAACACCGCTCTTAACTTGCGGCGTCTTCACGGCGCCCTCGCCAGGGCGGCGTACCTCTCCGAACCGGCCGTGCTGGTTTCTTTAGACGCCACGATGGCCTTTGACACCATCGAGTGGCCATTCCTCTGGGCTGTCTTGACCAAATTCGGCTTTGGGGAAGGATTTCTTGGCTGGGTGAAGCTTCTTTACACGGGACCCATGGCTCAGGTGGTGGTTAATGGTCGGGTCTCTCGGCCCTTCGCTCTCGGTAGGGGTACGAGGCAGGGGTGCCCGTTGTCCCCTCTGCTCTTTTCTCTTGCCCTGGAGCCGCTCGCTGGTTGGCTCCGCTGGGAGCCCTCGCTCAGAGGGATCCGGTGGGCCCCGGGCTTCGAGGATCGGGTCTCGTTGTATGCAGACGATATTCTCCTGTATCTCACCTCGCCGCGGCAGTCGCTTAATGTTCTCTTTGATGTTCTGACTTCCTTTGGGAGAAATTCGGGTCTAACGATCAACTGGTCTAAATCCTGTGTCTATCCTATCTCCGGCGACCCTCCTCTCTTGCCGCCTCGGCTTCCGATCCAATTATCTCTGTCCGGCTTTAAATACCTGGGAATATACGTCTCGATGGACCCGGTGGCTCGCTATGAGCAGAATCTCCTGCTTCCACTTCGGCGTTTGAGGGAGGACACGGCTCGGTGGTGTAAGCTGCCCTTGTCCCCGCTGGGTCGGGCAGCGCTGTTTAAAATGATGTCCCTTCCCAGATTCCTCTATGCACTTCAGAACTCCTTCGATGTCATTCCTGTGTCCTACTTTCGGGAGGTGGAGAGCCTGCAGAGGAGACTGGTGTGGGACGGACGGGCTCGTATCGCTCTGGCAAAGCTTACTCTCCCCTGGTATGACGGGGGCATCGCGCTTCCCGACATTCGCAGGTATTATTGGGCCTCACAGCTATCGGCCATTAACCATGCCACGTATGCGCCTGGCTTGAATCCGGCGTATGAGATGGATAAATTCCTGCTTCCCGGCGGAAATTATAACAGGGCACTTTACTCCAGCTCGGCCGGACGGACCCTTACGGGCCCTACTAAGATTGCGGTACGGATCTGGAGGGCGGCCAATGTAGCCATGGGCTGGAGTGAGCGATTAACATGTGCTACTCCCCTGTTTGCCTCCGACCGACTGGGAAGCCTCTGGACAACGAAGGGGTTCGAACGTTGGGACACGATTGGTATTAGTAGAGTGGGAGACTTATGGATTAAGGGTGCGGTTAAAACATTCGCGTCGCTCCAGAGCGAATACGAACTTACGGAAAGGGAGTTCTTTCGCTACGCCCAGGTTCGGCATGCCCTGCTCTCTGTTTTTGGGGAGGGGACCAAGATCCCGGCTTCGTCGCCCCTCGAGGACCGCATACTCGATGGTCATGTCCCCGACAGTACTATCTCTTTAATTTATAAAAAACTTATCAATAATCGGGCTGACCTCTTGGTGCGCCTCCGGGAGGCGTGGACGGGGGATGGGGTGGAACTGGACGACGAGGACTGGCAGTCCGCACTGTCGTCCCCCAAGGAAGTGGCCATTCCAGCCCGTCTCCGCCTGGTCCAGCTTAAGATTCTCCACCGGGTGTATGTGACGGGTCCCCGTTTGGTCTCGATGGGATTTTCTGAAGACGGGCTCTGTAAGCGGGGATGTGGGCTCAGTGCCACCTTTCTCCATATCCTTTGGGAGTGCCGAGAGGTGGCTGAATACTGGCGCCGGGTTCATGTGGTCATGGGACAAGTCACCGGGGTTGCGCTGTTGCCGGAGGTGCGTCGCTGTGTCCTGAATGTGTGGGAGCCCAATGATTATAACGCGGCTCAGACTCGGTGGGCGGCCCTGGGGAACATGATTGCCAAGAGAGATATAGCGCAGCTATGGGGTTCCCAGCGGCCTCCCACCGTGTCCGTATGGAAGGAGAACATGGACTGGTGCATGTTCAGGGAGAAGACTGTGTATGTGGCTCGTGGTAAACCGGGGGCATGGGGTAGAATCTGGGGGCAATGGAACGCGTATCGTGGGGGTATCTGTACTCCCCCCCTAGTGGACACCGATATTGCTTTGTCCCCCTGACCCTTGATGGTTCCTTGCGACTTTTGGAATAACCGAATATAGACGTTCCTCTCCCGTGGACCCCCCCCCCGACCTATCAGTACTCCTTCCTCTTGATAGCTATTTGAAGGTCTGAAGTAGAGTCCCCCGGAGGTAGCCTGACCCACACTTTTTGTCCTTATGCCTCGCCTTTTGTTTTTATTTGTTATTTATGTTAAACCTATGTATCCTGCTTCCCTAGGACTATCATGAGCCGTGTACGGGACTGGGCCCCGGGAGTCGACTACTGCCTTAAGTACTGTATGATCCTTTCTGAATCTAGCGGCCGGCCCCGGTGGTTGTAGGCCCATGCTTGTAATTGATTTATTGTTCAATAAAATTTTCAAAAAAAAAACTTGCAAATTCACTGAAAAAACCATAGGTTTCACACATGTTATAGTTAGCTGGACATTTTACTGATAAAAAACCAATGAAATTCCCCCGTTATAGTTACTGTAGGCAACTATAACTCACGCGACCGTAATCCTCTGCTGATGACATATGTGTCTTTATGAAAAAAAAATATTTGTAATATATGTATAGCTAAAATTTAATGGAAGAAGACATGGGCAATAAGTGTCTAAATACAGTATTAGCATCAGCAGAGGATTACGGTCGCGTGAGTTATATTGCCTAATCAATTGATCCTCGTATGTTGTGCATGACCTCCCACTAGAAGAAACAGAACAGAACAGAACAGAACAGAAACAGAACAGTCCATAGTTCAGAGCGCGGTGCAGTGACCCGCTCTCGTATATGATAATACATTGGTACCGCCAGCTCCTTGTAGAATTGTGGGAAACATCCTGGCAAACTCCATCGTTGCTGGACAGCCCACTAGCAGTCAATCTGCTCCCTCTCCCCGATACCTCTACCAAATCCAGGTCGTGGGGGCGCCGCGTTGAGCAGTCCATGCACACAAGCCACAAAATTTGCCGGCAATACGTGGAGCTCCAGACCGAGGGGCGTGCCAGATAAGCGGAGCCGACCACCGCTTCACATATACTTCCAATCCCGCTTTCACACAAAAAACCGGGTCTGACACTTGCTTGGGCTGGTCAACACAATTTTAATGCCTCCAGGGTGCACAAAAAGAAACAACGCGATGTCCATGCCATCAGCTCCTGGCAGACGCGTTTCGGCGGATGCCTTTCTCAATGCCTGGCGTTTGGCTGAAAGTTCAAAAAAGTAGGTTTTCGCGTTTTTTTTTATAAAGATCTTTCCGAGGATTCCTATTGGCTAGAAGTTGTAGTAACAGAAAGAGGACTGGGAAAGTTCCACCTAGTCAGTACTAGCCTCTTTCTAATCAAAGGATCCTCGTATGTTGCGCATGACCTCCCACTAGAAGAAACAGGACAGTCCATAGTTCAGAGCGCGGTGCAGTGACCCGCTCTCGTATATGATAATACATTGGTACCGCCAGCTCCTTGTAGAATTGTGAGAAACATCCTGGCAAACTCCATCGTTGCTGGTCAGCCCACTAGCAGTCAATCTGCTCCCTCTCCCCGATACCTCTACCAAATCCAGGTCGGGGGGCGCCGCGTTGTGCACTCCATACCCACAAGCCACAAAATTTTCCGGCAATACGCGGAGCTCCAGACCGAGGGGCGTGCCAGATAAGCGGAGCCGACCACCGCTTCACATATACTTCCAATCCCGCTTTCACACAAAAAAACGGGTCTGACACTTGCTTGGGCTGGTGAACACAATTTTAATGCCTCCAGGGTGCACAAAAAGAAACAGCGCGATGTCCACGTCATCAGCTCCTGGCAGACGCGTTTCGGCGGATGCCTTTCTCAATGCCGGGCGTTTGGCTGAAAGTTAAAAAAAGTAGGTTTTCGCGGGTCTTTGATAAAGATCTTTCCGAGGATTCCTATTGGCTAGAAGTTGTAGTAACAGAAAGAGGACAGGGAAAGTTCCACCTAGTCAGTACTAGCCTCTTTCTAATCAAAGGATCCTCGTATGTTGTGCATGACCTCCCACTAGAAGAAACAGGACAGTCCATAGTTCAGAGCGTGGTGCAGTGAGCCGCTCTCGTATATGATAATACATTGGTACCGCCAGCTCCTTGTAGAGGCAGCGTTGTGATTGGCTGACTGGGAGCCTGGGCGTGCTTCCTGTTGTTCAGGTCAGCGAGGTAGGACTAGGGAGGAGAGACGCGTGAAGAAGGTACTTTTTTTTTCTTGCTGCCCACTTCCACCTCGCCCCCCCCCCCTTCTGCCCCTGCCCCCCTACCTCCAATCCCTTCTGGGCCGTGCTGGCATCTGGCACTGGCTTGCTCAGAAGATTTTTCTGATCCTCCGTATTTGTTGTCTATTGTTGTGTGAGCGCTCAGAAGCTGCTGCGTGGCACTGCGAGCACGAGATATTACAAGGATTCCAAGATGGGATCCCAAGCATTTGTGTTTCTTATCTTGTTATATGCACTTATTGTGCGCTTTGCTACCATTTGCTTTGCCATGTAGCATGGTAACACATGATATCTTTTAAACACAATAAATTGTGCTCTTGAGCGCCAATTGTTGGGCCACAATGCATGACAGTGTTTTGAGATGTTTTGTTCCTAAACCGTTTGGTGTCAGGGTGCCATTTTCCCATCATCAGACCATTCGCTATTAAGGCCATCTTCTTGGTTCCTTCTCTTGCTCCCTGCTATGGCTTGGACGCTTTCTGGACTATGGGTATTCGTCTGTTTCTGCTTCCTCTAGCTCCCTTTTGAATTCACCTGTCTACTCACCGGTTAAGGGTGCATGAAGTTTTAAAACTGTCTTTCTCACAACCTTTGCAAAGTTACATGGAAATCTTTACAGTTTTTGCAGTTTTTCATTTTTCATGAAAATCCAAACTTTTGAAACAATGTCTGTTCCTCATATTCTCACTGAACGCTAACTAAATGATTCTGCATAAGAAATATTCTACAGAAGGCAATTAGCGTTCCCTTCTTATGTGCCAATGTTCATCTAAATGCTGTGCAAAAAGCAAATTTGAAGAGGAAACCTCTGCATCAATTTTACAATCTCGCTCAGTTGGATTGGAATGGAAAACGAGCTTGTGGTTGAGTGAAAATTATTTCACAAAAGAGAAAGATATTCGCTCGGGTACAAGCGAAGTTAACCCGGAATCTTTTCGGCCTTCCTGAAGGCTAAAAAACCGAGAACTCCGCTAATTATGCTGGTGAACAAAATGGGCACCCTCCTTACAAGAGAAAGATGGGTACCCCTCAGTCAAAGGCCTCCCTTCTTATCTTCGAATGGAGGAGGGGAAAATGGTCCAGCATGGTCCGAGTCCAACGAAATCCTTCTACTGACCTTGCCGGTTTGTGTGAGGCGCAGTTCTGGGAAGCACGTGCTGGGTGTTCAGTACCTCAAAGCCGCCTCAGTCCTAGTCGCAAGGCGCATTGCACCCCCGTGAGCTAAAGGAAACATGCCCTTGCGCCAGCCGGGGCAAGGCGTCGAATTCCTTCGAAGGTTTCTGTCCAACTCAATCCCTTCGAGGCCTAGAAACTCCCTTCCAAACACGAGTAGAGCACAGAGGGTTCCCTTTCTCTGTCGGGCAATTCCAGACTATAGAGTCCCAGGCGCCCCCTGCTCTAGCATAACTATTTCGAAAAGCTGCAAACTTGTCTTTTCTCTGTCACATTTCTTTCAAAAGTCATGCTGGCTGTTTGAAAAACCGTATCCGCGAGTGTGATTTAAATGACTGGGTTACCGTCCAATGCTGCCTTGTAATGCTGCCTGTTTTTTTTTTTTAAATTACTCAGCATGTGCTGTTTTATGCCTTGTTTATATTTCCGTAGTTTTAGTGGAACTGTGTGGCGCTAATATATGCATGTTCAGATTATTCTGCGGTGATTTGAGACATTAGTAACTAAAAAAAATACAGAAATTCAATGGTAGCATTCAGGTATGCTCTCGCTCACTCAGTGGTGTAACGAAACTTGAGGGGGCCCCCCTGCAAAGTAGTTGGAGGGGCCCCCTTCCGGACTTACTAAGGAACTCTCAAGCCATGCTACTGAGCTGAGGGGGCCCCCTGGAGCTCAGGGGCCCCATGCACTGTGGGGCTGCGTGGGCCTTTGTTACACCACTGCCCTCACTCTCATACGCTCCACACATCTTTCGAAGCAACACAGGTAACGCATTCTCCTACATCGCACCCAAGACATGGAGCGACCTCCCTCAACACATCAAACCCTCCTCCTCACTTCTCAAGTTCCGCAAGAAGCTGAAGACCTGGCTCTTTGTATAAGCACCTTAGTGGCCACACACCTACATACTTGCCCAAGCGCCTGGATACCCTCTCGGGTGATCAGTGCGCTATACAAGTCTGCATAACATAACATTCACAAAATACATACAGGCGTTCCTTGTGCTAGTGATGGGCTCCCTGCGAGATGAGGATTCATGCACCTAAAATCTCACTTAGGTACAATGATTTTGGCCAAAAAAGGCCTCTCCTCTTTGTAAGGCCCAGCATTATGACACAGCATTATGCCTCAGCACCTGGGTCAGGAAAACTTTGAGCTAAAGAGAAAAGGGCATACTACTTAGCGTACTGGAGTTACATCTGCAATTAAAGTCTCCATAGGCTGTTAAAATTGTTATATAGTTGGTCTTCCATTTTCAAAGAAACAAAACAGATCCACCACCCACATCTTGCAGTTAGCCGCACAAGCAAAGTGTTGATAATTCTGTCCCATCATCTCAAAAACACTTGCTACCAAAATATTTATCTCCCCTCCAAATTTTCACCTTGTTTTACATTTTAATATTCAGCCAGACTCTTCTCACATTGTGTACGACTGTTTATGGACTGTCCTGGCTCCAATCTTTTTATATATCAGTGGTCACGTGCTTAGGTCTTTGAGGCATCTCTAAATATCTTTGGAGATTTATGGGTGACATGGTCGATATTTCGGTGGATATTTTTCAAACGTACATTTTTGCTGTCTTGTGTTTCTTGAGTTGAAGTTTACACACGCTTTCATTTAATAACATTAAAGGAAATTTTTTAGTATTTTAAAGGCAGTTTTATGTGATGTGGACACCGGTATCTGGAGCTTTTGTGGAACCCAAATGAAAAAGTTCACACAGTGCTCACTTGTAGTGTTAAGAAATAAAGTGAGCTCTCTGAGAGAAACATCCAGTTTTCCTTCCCCAGGAGCCACGAGCATCTGGCACTGCCTAGACGTTTGGCTTCATTAACTGCTTACAGCTGACTGGTGTCAACAGACTTACAGTGAGCTTAGAGCCAGCCCAGTGCTTACCATTGGCTGGCTTTCTTGTCACTCTCATTTGCTTGCATCTCATTTGATGGCTTTCTTTCCTCTTCCTATGTTTGTTGATTCTTCTGTACACTTCCACTACTCTCATTCATGGTATTACTTTTTTCTTCCAGCACTGCATGATAGTGCATGCATTTTCTTGTCCTCTTTCCCTCGTGCTGTGATTCTCCCAAACCTCACTTGCACGTGCTCCTTGTTACTCCTCTACTCGGACCCCAGCTTTTCTATTGTTTTCCCTAACACTCTGGCTTATTTATTCCTCTCCCTACTCTTAGCTCGTCCACTGCTTTCCCTGCTCCTTCTTAATTTTGTTTATTTTTTTATTAACGCCACTCTCGAGCTCCTCAATTGATCACAGCCCACACCTTTTCCTCCCCCATTAACATATTCTCAACACACTCTGCCACTTGCTTTTTTGTTCCTCTTCTCACCCCAATTGTGGTCTTTGAACAACATTTTATTTCAGTTATCCTATTTTTGGAGGCCTTATCAGGTATCATTTTTTGCGTGCCTGCTCTGTTTTTTGTAAAGCACTTTCACACATGTGTACATGTCATTTCACTATTTTTTAAAAAATTTGTATCTTTGCCAAAGTTGCAAAATATCATCAAAAAACTTTGGCATAGCCAATTGGTTAAAGGGCAAGACCTCCTGGCTTGGCAAATACTACTGCTTTGTTACACATATACATATTGTCTAGGAGTGTGTGTCCTTCAGATGCACAGAGCCAAGGGCAAAGTGCCTCCCCTCCACCTTCTTTGTGATAGGCCTAGATATTGATGGTTGTCAGGGTTCAATCAAGCGCCCTTTCACATATGGGTTCTGGCTATAGGTTCCCCAAATGAAATGCCCATTTACTGGCACCACCCTGTACCTAGGAGTGTAGGTCTTCTCCTGTCAGTCACTTTGAGTGACCACCTAGATCCCGCCTCACAGTTGGTTCTACTCAGGGCTTACATTGCACCAGTGGCACTCATTTTAGGGGACAGGAACACATTTTTCATCATCACACTTTAGTCCACAGCAAGACAGAAAAAGGCAGAAAAGTGAAGAATAGGAAGAAGCAAGAGAAAAGCAGGAAAACAATAGCAAAGGAAGAAAGTGTGGATGAAAAGGAACCCGTAAGAGTGAAATAAAAAGACTGGAACTCGAGGGAGGTGGAAGAGAGAGACATATTTAGTACTAATCGACCTTACTAAAATCAAACGGCCCGGCACCGCAATTTTGTTACCATATGATAAACCTCAGTTCAAAATAAAGAACATGAATAGAGCAATCTCTTCTGAACAAACATAATGGATCTGTGCATTATGTTAATCAATTGTGTTGACATTTTTAGAACTGAAGTTTATCATACAGTAACAAAATTGTGGTGCTGGGTCATTTCATTTTGCAATTGTTCATGGATTTTTTCCTATAAGGAGGATCAAGTGGACTGGTTTTACGGGTCTGTGCACTACTTTGAACGGGAAACAGTTGGAACACTGCGGTCTAAACCACAAGTGCTCTGATTCTGCGAGCCCTAATATGCATGCCTTAACCATGCTTATGCCTTAACCACACATGCGCGGTCTAGCTGCGGAATGGACGGACGGAAGCAGGGCGAGGTGAGGTAAGTCAGGCTGGGGGGTGGGTCGGGCTACTTTTGTGGGCTGGGGGGTCGGTGTTGTTTTGTGGGTTGTGGGTTCAGGGTTGTTTTGTGGGCTGGGGTGGGTCGGGTAGTTGTGGGCTGCGGGGTGAGTCGGGGTAGTTTTGTGAGTTGGGGGTGGGTCGGGGTAGTTTTGTAGGCTGGGGGTCGGGGTAGTTTTCTGGGATGGGGTGGGACAGGGGTAGTTTTGTGGGCTGGGGTTGGGTCAGGGGGTAGTTTTGTGGCTTGGGTCGGGGGTAGTTTTCTGGGCTGGGGGGTTCAGGACTAGTCTTCAGGGCTTGAGGGGTTGGAGGTAGTTTTCAGGGCTGGGGGGGTTGTAGTTAGTTTTCAGAGCTGGAGAGTGGGGCTCGTTTTTAGGGCTGGGGGTGGGGCACGTTTTTAGGGCTGGGGGGGATCAGGGGTGGTTTTCAGGGCCTGGGGGGTCAGAGTAGTTTTTAGGGCTGGGGGGGTGTTGGGGTAGATTTTTTAATTTGGGGTTATTTGGGGGTATTAGTCCTCAGGCAGGGGGAGGGTATGGATAGTTGGGTTAGCTTTTAAGGCTTAGGGGAGGGCAGGCAGTTTTTAGGGCTAGGCAGGGTCAGTTTAAGGGGAAGGGTTAAGGGACAGGGTTTTAGGCATCAGAGCAGGAGGAGGGAACTTTGTGGGGGTTGGGAGGGGGTATGGGTATTTGCACCTCATGGCTGGAGGGGGGGTGGGAGTTTGTCCCTTAGGGCCGTGGGGAGGGGGTGGCGAACGTAGCCACGCATGCCCCTTTACCATACATGCCTTTACAACAAAAATACGTGGTAAAGGCATGCGTGGTAGAGGAATGCGTGGTTAAGACGCAGTCGTTATTCAGACTGCGTTGTTTAGGCATGCGGAGTTGGGGAATTCGTGGTTGCATCATACAACCCTTTGAACTATTGTTAATTTTACCCCATTAAAGTGTCAGCCTTTCTGTATAATAAAAGTATCCACTCATCAGCCTTAGTTTTAGGCAGCGCTAGTAATGGGTTTCTCAGATTTTTTAAATTTATTATTCATTAATTTATTTATTCATTTTCAAATTGCACCTTGTGCTAGCAGGTGACTCACCTGACTTTGTTCCCTCTGCTCAACCCACTTCCGCCAAAAATCCCTCATCATCTGACACCCTACCTCTTCTGCTTAGCTTGTCTTCAATGCAATGCTGGTTTCTTCTGTACAACCCATCACCTCTGCACACCCCACATCTTATGCACTGGTTGCCCCCCACTGCACAGACCATCTCTTAGCTCAAGGCTGTCCAACGTTGATCCACAAGAGCTGGATCTGACTATGTAAATGATTCCTATGTAAATGATTCCCACGTAAGTTCATTGTTCATAAATTATTTGTATACTCTGATAATTTGGCATGGATCTGGCCTCTTGGTATTATGATAGATCCTATATTCATTTTATTCCCTTGCTAAAATCTGACTATGCTAGCTTGCCACATCAACAATATGGTCCTTCAATTCATCTCTATTGAAAACAATCATTAAAAGCACCATGCCATACCGGTGGTGGCTTCCTTTGGAACAGGGGTGGTGGGGTTGAAAATAAAATAAAAAACAAACTTACCTGTCAACTTCGCCCGCCGCCTCTCCTCTGACCTCAGTCTCGGCACTGGCACCACCAGAAGCACCCAGGTTCCCAGACTCTCCCAGCCAATCACGTCGCTGCATTAGCAGCCTCATGATTGGGCTGAGTGGCCTTTTTGGCCACTCAGGCAGTGCCTGGGAGCCTGGGCATTTTCTCCACTGGGCTGTGCAACACTGCCAGGTGGAGAACATGCTAAGTGCGCATGGTGGTTTGGCTGGCCCGCGCGGGCCAGCCGAACTGTCATGCGCACTTAAAGAGTAAAAACCATTCCTCCTCCTTTTTACGGCGGCAATCTCAACCCTGCCCCACCCTAACCTGGCTGTGAGTCACACAGAAAAAAAAAATGATAATAACATCTTGTTATTATCATTTTATCTTTATTTTTTTGACCTGCTCAAGGAGCAGTGGGGCGACACTCCTCTGCCTTAGCGGAGGAGGTGCCACTGCGCCGTACACTGCCCACAAAATGCATAACCAGACCCGATCAGGATTTTAAATGAAAACTCGAAGCCAAAGAAAAATTGCTATGAGCTGCTTTGGTGAAACACTCCACTGGCGATACGAGATTCACCAGGGAGCAGGTACAGGATTTTAATATTTATAAAATGTTTTTGCATCTTTGCATTCTATTTATCTGCAAAATCAGATTATTAGCTGCAAATCAGAGTTAGGCTCTCCCATTGCTCCAAATTTCGCCAATTAAGGGCCTTGCCATTTGCAACAGTAGTATGTCGGGCAATGCAACTGAATTCTCAGTTCTTTTTTGCTTCTCCCATGCCTGTGCATATAAAAAAAAACCTCTCTACTGGATGGACTCCTTTTCTTTATTGCAGGTTCGTATAGGCAACCTTGACCCAAAGTCATTGGAGAACTTTACATGAGCACCAGTTATTTTACACAAGGACACATTCATTTTTGGTAGGCACAGGAAGATTAAGTGATTTGCCCAGGATCATAGGATGTTGAGCATACGCAGAGACTCGAACCTGGTTTCCCAGTTCCAAAGTCAGCAGCTCTGGCAGTTAAGCCTCATCCTCTACAATGCTTGTGGCTGTCTCTGTGTGTTTTGAAATGTGTCCTGTGAAAATAACCCTCTACCGCCCTCTCGCCACTAGGATAAGTCTGTCCTCTTTCTGGATTGCATTTCTCGTGTTTTCTTTTTGACACACCCTCCTGGATTCTTATCCTGAATTTCTTTGTGATCAATGTCTCAGCACCTTAAAGGTTAATGTCCCTATCAACATGCCCTCCTGAGACACATTCTCCCTCAGCCACTCCCACCCCTTATCTCTTCTGCAGGCGTTACACCTCACTCCTGTTAGCACTGCAGAGTGCTGCCGTCATTCCTGCCCTATGCTTTTATGATATCTCATGCCTTCTTCAAAAGAAATCATTATCAAGCTGTTACTTAGCTGTGAGAGCTGGACCCATGACAAAGGTTGATGAGAACCACACATATAATGCCTATATATATTACTGAGAATGCACAGAGCTCTTCAGATTTGACTTTTCAGGCATTTGTTTTTAGGTTTGGCCCCACTCAATGAATCTGCATTCAGTTTTTACAAAATGGGGTTCATCCTATTTGGGATAGGCATGGCAAGTTTTCTACGGCGTTTCCAGGCGGAAAGGGTATCAAAAAAGTGCATGTTCCAATTTTAATTCCCATAGAAAACTTTGCTCACTGAAAAAGAAAAGCCAATGAACAGATTTATATCACATTTGTCATGAAACTAGAACTTTACTCAAGGAAGCGCTTTTGCCTGATTTGATGTGAAACCATTCATTAGTGTTCAAGAAATTTGTGTTTAAAAACATTTGGAGGTGAGCTGGAAAGTCTTTCAATGTTAGAAATATCTGGACTGTTAGTCTGTGAAGGTTAGAGAACTCTGGGCTGCAGGCTGCGGCTACGGTCCAAAATGTATTAAAAAAAATCAAATCTGATTGCACAAGGGAGCTTTTTCTCCCAATGTCCATTGCGAGTCCATAGACCCGAAGTCCTCTGATTAGCAGTCCACAGTTTGGAGAGAAATGCTGTGGCCACTATTACAGACTCGAAGTTTCGGGCCTCAGTTCCTGAAAAATAATAAATTCACCTCATTTACAGAAATGAAGTTGCAAAGATAACACAGCTTTTAATGATCTGTAAAGGACAGCAGTCTCATCAACTCACCACATTTACAAAACTGAGGAAGGAACATGAATGAAAAATTGGGGTGGTTAACTTAAATAGGTGTAGGGTCTTTGAACACTTGATGTCTAGTTGGAATCTCTAATGTGTTGGAGAGAAAATGGAAAACTCATGCCTAAGTGTGCTTTAGTAACAATTGTCTCTTCAATTCTCTTTAGAGGGAGGAGTTAGTTTTCCAAAGTCTTTGATCATTTGTTTGGAATTGCTTGGTGGTCCCCTCTTTAATATTAATAAGGTGCTCAAGCAAAACAGTATTTGTGCTTTAAAGTTGTCTCTTGCATCCTGAGATGATCAATTTTTGACACATAGTTTGGGATTCAGAGTGAAGTAATGTGGTCACAATATTTGGTTCCTTAGATGAGGTTTGCCACTGTATAAAGAGAGACTTACAAGAGAATAAGATGTCGTTTGAGGTATGCATGCGAATGCAAGGATTTGCCATTGTCCAGTCTCGAGAGGACTAGAGATAGGACAACTTGTTAAAAGCCGTCTGTAGGTATCAGATGTTTAAGTACATCTGTCAATGAATTTGCATATTGTGCTTGCTTTGCTCAGGTGTTGATGTGTGTTTGAAGACTGAGATACGTGTCCACCTGGAAGCCTTGGGATTTAGCAGATTCGACGATGGAGTAGCACAGACCATAGTATTGAGGGCCTTAAGACATGACTGTACCAGAGTTGAACAACTGGGAGGGAAAATACATTTGAATTCCATTTTGAAGGGGTTTAGTGGGCCACACAGGATTCTGTGTTGCCCAAGACTTGAGCATGGAATTAATTGTCTTTTTGGGGGGATACGTTCAGAAACAACTGTGCATCTTCCAATTAGAACCTATAGAAGAGTACAGATCCTCGAGGGAATTCTTGTTGTTGTTAGAGTGTTGTACACTTTGAAGTACGGTTCAAGATTTTTATTGGTTGAGAACAACATCTTAGTATCTCTCCTCTAAAACCTAGGCTTTTATCAAATGTGTTTAGAAGTGTTTAGAAGTGTTGTATGGTTTATGGAGCGGGCCAAAGTGGAGCGAGACAAAGAGAGTGACAAGGCAGGAATCACTCACTTCTAGAATGGTTAAAGTGTGCATTGTCCACTATTTTGATGCATTCTGGTCTCAGTGCTGCAAAGAGGCTGCAAGACTGATTGGAAATCATCTAGCAGATTCTTGTAGGCAGCTAAATGGTTTAGTTGGATTTCAGTGTAGGTATATACACATATACATAGAGAGAGGTTGGCAGATTTAAAGCTTCATAAAAATCTGTCCATCTAAAGACGAGGAGCTGTCCAGAGTTCTTAGCTAGTATTTTGTTGGGGTGGGTAAAACTCCCATAATTCAGTGTAGCATCATCATCATCAAAATACTTTATTCGATTTTTAAACCCATAAAAGTACAAAAGACAGTACAGGCAAACAAACATAAACTAAGGGAAATGTACAAACAAATTATAAAAATTAGAATCTAAAAGTTTAGAAATCTCCAATTCAGTGTAGCGTAATCACACGGAATTGACTGAGAATCCTACAAGGTTGCGTTTAATTACATGAGAAGAGTAATTCTGCATTTAGTGCCATTCCTTAGTGCAAAAATGTCTCCCTGTGTTCAAAATGGGCGCAAGAATGCATTTCGTTAGAAGAAATACCACTAAATGCAACAGAAGAACATGAATAAGGGGCGCAAGAAGCCACTCGCGCTAGCTAAATGTGCTATTAGGGTGGGATTTTCCTCCAAATTAATCCTAGCATTTAGCACTATTTTCTTAACGCAAAATTCCCCCTTGCGTCAAAATGGGCGCAAGAATGCATTTGTGCTATGAAATAGTGCTCAATGTGGTCTTGGGGAAGGACTTTCCCTCAGCTTACTCTCAGCAATTAGTGCTATTTGCTTAGCACAAAATGCACCCTTGCATCCAAAATGGATATGACGGTGCATTATGCACTAAGAAATAGTGCAGTGCTAAAAGCAGTAGAACATGAATAGCGAGTGCGAGTGGCTACTTGTGCTCGCTAAATGTGCGGTAGACTTTTTGCCCTCCATATTACTCATAATAAGGTGAGAAGATAATTGTGTAATTATGGTAATTCCACACCAAAGAGTAACACAGAATGACCAAAATTACTGTGAATACTCCGGCGTAATTGAAACTACACCCAGGCCTAGTATTTTGCATACACAATAGATTCGACCTTCATCATGCTTTACAGGAGGTGTAGAAAAATCGAATTGACGTGGAATTGCCAGCCTTGGTATTCAGTAACTTTAGCCTGTGGTACCCTGTACTTATTTTTAATTCAAGTTAGGTAGTGTACACAATATAAGTTACACAATATATGCAGTGTGTGCAGAATGTGCATCTGTACTACCTGCTTACTCTCTGGACCATTCCCCTCTCCCTATGTCTGTGTCTAGAGAGCTGCACTAAGCTTCTCTGGCTGTACCGAAACTCCCTCTGTCATCTGTATATATAGTGATACCCTCGGCCATCATACATACCTAGTTACATAGACAAACTGTGTCCGCCTGCTAACAATTGGTGGGAGGTCTCTAAGATGATGCAGTGTTTTTCTTTTGATTATTAGTGAAGTCTTAAGAATGCTCACAAAGGGGTCGATTACGATGGCGGAAGGACTGTCACCGCCAGCCATGCGGTGACAGTCCTTCCGTACGCCGACCACAAGTTTCCCCCCGCCAAATTAGGATGGCGGGGGGGGGGGGGGGGAATCTCACCACGACCCCGTGATGGTCGCAAAGACCGTCCGCATCAGGTAAGCTCCGGATTGCCTGGCGGAGCGGTCTTCACCGGTAAAATGGCGGCGGTGCCTAGCAGGCACCATCCGCCAAATTACGATGAAGGCTGGAGACAGCCTTTCCATGGCATTGGAACTGCCATGGAAAGGCTGGCGGGGATTGGGTTTGGGGGTCCGTTGCGGGCCCCCCTTGTGTTGGGGGAGGCCAGGGTGCCCTTTGGGGGTGCCCATGGTACCCCCCTACATGGTGTGGTGCCTGCCACGTAGTCCTGTGAAATACACAACATGGCATTTTCGCATCGCGGTGGGTGCTGCTGTCAGCAGCAATTGCTGCAATGTTAAGATGCAGGATCCGACCGCCACGGTGGCAGTCGCATCCTGATCCGGTGTGCGGGACCGCTGCAGGTATGGCGGACGGTCCCGGTTTACACCAGGATGGCGGATGGACTCCAGTCCATCCGCCATCCTAATGAACCCGAGTGCGGAGAATTCTATATATAGAATGTCAGAAAAAGTCATAAATGTACTCCCATAGATTTAGTCTTCTTTTGAGGTGTTTGCCTTTTTTGCAATTGGCCAGAAGTTCTATTAGTGCTCCGCCGATGATGTGGGTGCAGTATACCTGTAGTAGCTCGGAAACGATTTTGGGAATTCAAAGTTTCCTGCAGGGCAAGCTGTTACAAGTGCTTTAACACTCTGCTAGAGGCTTTTAAAATAAGGCATTTGCACTTAAAACTATTTTTCTGTCCCTAGGGAAAATGTATTTTCCCTGAAAGAAGCCCTTTCCCAACCAGTTTTCAGGGTGTTCTTTCCTATTTCCTACTCTAGACACACATATATTTTTAATCCTACCCTTAACAGGGGTAAATCGACAGTATATAGAGTAGGAAAGTGCCTGAAAACGTTCTGAATGCCTACAAACTCACAGGTTTTTAGGGCTTCATTTGCTTTTCTTGAACTTCCCTCCCACCAGAACCTCTATTTGGCCACTGTGAGTAGATTGCCTCACATAACATTGCGCCAAATTGTTGTTATTGTATGTGTGAACAAATTAGTATCTTATCTTCACATTTTTTGACACAAGACAAATGTGCACTTATGGTCAATTTAGGTTCTTAAAAAGCTTTGAGAATTGAGAGTTTGGTTCTATCTGTTTCTGGGTGGCTTTGTCAGCAGGGCAGCGTAGGAGAAAGTGTATCTCAGTTTATGCATCTCCGAGGTCAAGCAGTGCGCAGGTTTTATCCTCTCTGGGTTTGTGGTTTAATCTGTGTGGGCCAGTCGCTATTTCTGGCCTGTGGTCGCTGCATTTGGGGAGCGTTTATCTCTGCTTTTGGTTTTTGACCACAGTGAGGTATTCTATAAGTTTAAGCTTTCTTTTCACTGATGTGTGACATTGTAGCTTGTTGTGCCTCCCTGTATATCATCCATTGCTTTTTATTGGTCCTTTTCCAAGTCCCTGTGCAATCCCCTCCTGCTTGCGTTTTCCAATTTTAGGTACTTGTCGGTTTAGGCTGCAGTGCAATTCTAAGAGTGTAAGGCAGTATTCTTGTTCCTGTCTGAGAGTTTATATTTTGGCCTTAAAGGCATGGTATGAGACTGACCTAGGGTAATTTTTCATGCTGTTCAAATATCGTTTAAAAAAATCTTTTCTGGACAGTGACCATAAGGGGATGTACCCGAAGTAAACTCTGTACGGATGAATTGATCAGTGAGTTTCCGTACATGTTCTAAACTGTTAGTAGAAATGGAAGTGTGTGGTTTTTCTGTGAGCTTATGTTTTTGCTGTGTGACCTCCTATTTCTGTCATATAAAGTAGAATTGGGAAGATGTAGTCGTTTTAGCATTCCTTCTTATTGTGGTTATAAAAAACAGTCACAATTCATTCGTGATGGAGAAAGTACTATGGGGTTTTTCTGTTAATTTTTTATTTCCAGTTTTACATTTTCAGATTCTGGGTCCCAGATAAGTCTGGCCGGTGATGTAGCCTGTGCTGTACTCAACCTCTGTGGCAAAAAGAAAGAATATGCGTGTTTTTCTAAAATCCTTTTTTTAGTTTTTCTGGACTTTCTAGTATTTTTAGGTATGCTAAGAAGTAGTGTTGCTGTAGAATTACGACTTGGTCAAAGCTGGAATTACCAACTCCTGTGCATATGCATTTCATTTGTGAGACTTTCATAATAAGACCTGGTCTTTGATCTAGAGGTTGAACAAGGATACTTTGTGCTGCCCCCTTTAAAACGATTTCTGCTTCAAGGTCCTACTTGCTATGTGGCTTGCCTTTACCTTACAACTAGTTGAGGTATACATAGATTTCGGTATGACATGTATCCCCTGTTCTAGGCTCCCTTAATATGATGTTTAGTTCCAGGGACCCAATAGAATCAAATGCTTTTCTGAAAGTAGCAAAGCAAGCAAATGTTTGTGCTCAATTTCTTTTTATTGGATTTTTCAAGGTAAGCATAAGGTGTTGGTAGGAAATCTTTTTCAACTGAAGTTATTGTTAGGAGTTTGAACATTCTTTGTACAGCCTTTCACAAGGCTGCACAGAAGTCTGCTTATACAGCTGTTTAAACATATCCTAGTTGCTCTAGTGATTTGATTGATGATGATAATGCGGATGTCTTGTGTGATGCCCCTGATGATGTCACTGATGGTGCCGCATGTGATGGCATCTTTAATGTCACAGTACAGTCTGACGTAGTCTGGTGGCTTAGTGGACTAATGCATCGACTGTAAGAGTCTGTGCTTTCACAGGTTTGAATCCCAGCAAGTCCACTCAGTCTTTCATCCTTTCATCCTTCTGATGTCAATAAAATGAGTTCCATTGAGTTGGGTAAAAATAAACATCTATTATTCAGCACCAAGATAGCCTTGGGTGAACGTGCCCTTTACAAATACACTCTTATGTTATGTTATAACCCCTCTGACTTCACAAACACCCTGACTACTTACTTATCTCAGACATCTTACTCCAAACATTGTTTTGTTGGCTGTGTATACAAAGCAGTGAGTCTGACGGGCAAGTGGGTGGTTCGGATTAATACAAATCGGTGATACACTTACTGTCTTTTATTAAATCCCTGATAAAAGAGTAAACACTGCAGGAAAGAGAAAGCAAGCCTTCTCATCCCACACATCATTGATCTGGACTGATATCCCCTCTCATATCAGAACAGCAGCAAACTCCAACAATTCATGAAGAAACTGACAGCTCACCTCTTCAAGGAACACCACCCCAGACAGGCTGACTGCTCACCCCTTCCCAAGAATGTATCCCCACTGGTGCTTGCCCCTTTACTGCGCCCCGTGCCTAGCCAGCTAGATTTGCGTTTTAGAAATGCCAAAACATATCTGTTTATATATGAATGTGTGTTTGTTTTTTATAGCAGCGTGACTGTTTGCATGTGCCTGTGTATATGCGTGTGTGCTTGAGTGGCGCCAAGAAGTTCAGAGTTTACTGTAGTTAATCCTGTATTTATTTTGCGGAAAACTATATTTTTGTGTGTGATCCCCAAATTTGTTGAAGTGGGCTTCTGGTATATTGACCCCTGCTGTTGTAGCCGCCTGCTTATTAGACACAGTCACATATGCCAACTTTAAAGTTTTATGCTTCTTATATCCAAAATGCCATTCTATTCTTGTAAGGAAGCTGTCTGCACAGTTTCTGTGACGCAGTTGGCAAGATTAAAGGTATTGGAAGTGGTAGCAAATGAAGATTGTTTCCGCTGTTCCTAAACTCTGTGTAATTTAGATTACATATTTTCCAGACATTTCTTCATGCAGTAACATATATCCTGCTAAGTAAAATGGAATTTGACATATTATTTGCAATCTTTGGAATCAAATGCGTATCATACTGGTTGTCGGGATTGTAAAATTCTGTGGTGAAGTTAGATTAAGATAATCTTCCATATTTACAGCAGTTGTCACATATATTTTGGCACTACTCAGTGACTGCAAAGTTGTTATTTTATGTGCATGGTACTTCATTAAGGATTTGATACCCTGAAACACATTTCTAATACACAAAGTGCATCATTATCCTTCAAATATATAAGTGAAAAATGTATTAGGCTTGGTGTGGGCATCAACACAAACAATAAACTGATATTAACTATATAATGCCCTACTTAAGCCATTACAGGGAGAGAATCTGCCTGCAATTGAAAAAGAACAGCATGCTTTCTGCTTAAGTGCATGGAAAAGGCCTTGATTGCCTGACAAAGTGTTGGTGAGAATTGTCTTTAGCACTGTCTTGGTCTTGTTCTAGGAGATCTCTTTCCTTACCTTTTGTCCACAGGGATATTTAGGCCCATTAAGGGCCTTATTACGATGCCGGTCAGACGAGCGTTCGCCCAACATTATTTTGGGAGTGAAACCTCCCAACAAGTAGTTGGCGGTTCCACTCCCGATATAATGATGTGACTTCCAGCATGACGGTGGGAAACATAGCCTTTTCAATTGCGGCTTGTGCTACGACCCGGAAAAGGGCCGTAGCACTAGCTTCAATGGTAAAGGGGATGTTTCTAAACATCTGTGCACTGTTTGCCAGGCACCATGTGGTGCCTGGCACACAGTGCATAGATGTTTTGGGGGCACCACATGTGTCCCCCCAGGCTGCACAGTGGCGGCGTAAGGGGAACGGGAGACCTGGTAGGGGCCCCCAAAGTCACTTTCGGATAGCCTTTCCATGTCGGAAAAGCCAAATTGGAAAGGCTGTCTGAAAGGGACATCCTAATCTATGAGGTGATGCCTCCACAGGCACCACCTCCATTGTAGGGATTAGGCCTCCGACTGACACCACGACGGTTGGTCCCTCCGATGACATCACTCTGACCACCGGCATTGTAATTTGGCAGTAGGGCTGATGTCTTGGATGTCAGACGGACCCATACTGCTGGCCTGTCAGTGGCAGTCCGACCGACATCCTATTAAGGCCCTAAGTGCCCATGCCTGCTGAGGGACTTTGGTCCAAGATGATTGGTTACTGCGTAGCTGACAAAATCCTCCATGCTGAAGGGCACTGACCTGCTGTCTAGAAACTTGCGCTAAGGAGCTTGAATAGTGGACCTACCTGAAAAGGAGGGTTCCATAGAGAGACTGGTACTCAAAAGAACTAGAGATGGCTGCTCGGGAGGTGAGAAATCCAGAAAATAGCCAGCAAAAGTACCTTGGAAACACTGATAAATGGACTCGGTGTAGTTGAACTGACTTTAACGGACACTTGCAATTGTATGGTGGACGTTTTAAAAACTTCCATGGACGTTTGAACTTATTCTATAAAATTACAATCTTCTAACCACAGAGACACTCTCCATCAATTAGACATTTGAGCCAAGCACAGCCAGCTGAACTCATAGCATGTAGGAGCAATTAGAAGCCCAAGATATCTGCACAGCTTTGCGTCAAGCCTTGATTCTTTTAGCTGCCTACCCCATGATTTAACCCCCAAACTAGACCCCTATGCTAGTTTTATTCAATGATTAAGCTTGCCTTTTCAGAGCTTCCCTTCATCCAATCAACTTTTTTCTAGAGATTCCGTTGGTGTGGTATGCTTCTGTTCTTCAATGCCTCATCAAGCAAACTGTCCCATTTGCATCTTTGAGGCAGAGTTCTGAGGATGTGTCGTGCATCTTTGAACTAGCTTCTCACACTGTTTTGACAGGCCAGGTACTGTTTTGACTGGAGGTTTGAATGTAATCTCTACTTGATACTGAACTCTTGGTTGATTTGGGCGCTGGGACGGAAAAGTCCTCTGCATGGTAATGCAGGTGTACCCCTGCCTGGAGTGTCCAACTGCACTGATGTCTGGATCCCTAATGCTGATTTTTGTTGTCCTAGATCAACACGGATCGAGTGTGCGCCATGCATAGGCCTGTCTCACGTACTGTGGTCTTGCTGGACCGGGAGGAGTGCCCAAAAGCAATCATCATAGTGGTGGAAGGCAACTGCCTTCACCAGGAATCAAGCAGCGTAAGCGTGGTGGCGGCAGCATACCATGTAGTGATCAAGAGCAGTGAACAGGTCATTTTAACCTGTGTCACTGGAATGAGGTATGCAGGTTAATTCACTTTTTAAAGTTCCACTGCGTGTGCTAAACTCACCCTTGGCCTACATCAGGTAGGTGTGATGTGCTGAGAGTGCATGAGGGGTGTATCTGTGCTGGATCTATGTGTGTCTGGTAAGGGCATAATACAAGGATAGTGCAGTACTAAGCAGTGCATGCATGGTGTATGCATGTGCTGGTTGTATCTGTGCCTGTGAATGGTACAGTACCTGAAGAATGTAGTGCTGTACAGTGCATGCAGGATAAATGCATGTGCAGGTTGTATGTGTGCCTTTGAGTGGTGCAATATATAAAGGATAAAGTGCTGGGCAATGCATGTATATTGAATGCAAATGCTGGATGTACGTGTGACTCTGAAGGGCACAGTACATGGAGGATACTGTACTGTGCAGTGTGTGTATACTGTATACTTCACTGGGTGTATGTGTGCCTGTGAATGGTACAACATATGGAGGGACCTGGGTTCCATTTTGGGAGACCCAGTCCTGCATGGTAAAACATGGATTAGAGGTATAGAGGTCCCCCCTAAACAGATTTGTGGATTGCTGAATTCCTGTAAGGTGCGTGGGACACACACTGGGGAGGGGTGGACCAGCCTCCCCTGTACACTTCAAAGGGTGCGCTTTGGTTCATTGAGAGGTCACAAGGAAGAGGCCTAGGCACGTTTCAGGAAGGAGATGGAGCTGATAAGAGAAATATAAAGAGCAGGGTTGGGAGCCCTGGGCTACATTTTGATGCCCATATCACTGTGGCTGACATCCAGGTGTGAAATCCAGTCACTGTGCTGTGGGACTATCAGCTTCGGAGACACCCTAGCTGTGACAGGGTGGAACAGCAACATAAATTTACAAAGACTCAGACCCTTAATCACATTCAGTGTCTAGAAATAGACTATACGAAGGGGAGGTTGAGATCCCAAAAATTGTCATCTGCCAAGCAGCCAGAAGGGCTGTGTGAGCAGGGAAAGCTATTTATTCCAAATATATCCGGAGCGGCACGCTGGGGTGGATAACAATGATTATCTCGGTGCCAATCATCTGCCTGTGACCAGGACTGGGGGCCAAGGTCTGCTCGTCTCTCTGCTGGGTGAGGGGACATCACTAAGGGAATCCAAGAACACCTGCCCTGTATCCTGGAGCACCAGAGCCTTTCTGCTTGGCAAGACCAGTGTGCCCTGTGAATAAGAGGAGAGCGTTGGAAGAAGCAAAGTCCAGTATGGAGCCCTGTTGATGGAACTCCCTGTGTGAGGTGTGAGAAAAATCTGATGCACCAATCCGGTCGTTGTCCCTGTGCAGGGCTGGGTCAGCACCCACCATGTGCCAAGAGAAGGCCACTGTGAAGATAGCCGTGTGAAAGACTGCCATGCGGTAGGGCCGGAGCCTTCTGCTGTAGCGGCGACCCTGTATGCCAGGCGGGGCCGCCATTGTAAAACATGCTGTGCAGTAAGAGCTGAAGCCTTGTACGGCAAAGAGGGGCCGCCTTGGTAAAAGACTGCCAGGCGATAAGGGCCAAAGACTTGTGCATCAGTGGTGCAGTTACCCAGTATGCCAGGAGGGGCCATTGTGAATAACTTTGCAATGTTGACCAGGCCACAACCTGTGGACAGCGAGTGTTGGTGACACTGTGTCGGCGGAGGTCACTGGAAGCACCATAGACTGCGACTGAGGATAATTGAGGATGAGCACTCTCACCCAATCATGGGACCAAGAACAGTATTGGCGAAGCCCATGGATGGGGCGCACTCCAGTATTCCAAATGCTTCCGTCCTGCCAGAGTGCGTAAGACTTATTTTAGGCCCAACAGCCTCAGGGAAACTTGCTGCTACATTGAGTGTGTGTGCTTTAGAACACTATTGATTTTAAAACAGAGTTGCAGTGCACTCTTGAGACTCAGACTACTAGTGGAGTATACTGTGGGTGTTACTAATAGTGAATGGGAAGAAACCACAATCAGTAATGCGAGGGGTGAGTGGGACAGGAAATCTCCAGAGAGACATTAGAGCCCGACCTTCTTGGAAGACTGTGTATTTGTTTGTGAGTATCGTATTCTTCCTTTGTGGGGGTTCTTTTTCGTAAAAGTGAGTGTTTGGCTGGACAATGATTTATTGCTTCTGCTGCATGCGTTTTGAATTGTGAGCCCGTGTTCACTCCCCTGTATCCACTTCTCACCTCCCCAACACCCCAAATGTGCCTTGGACTGCTTACCACTTATGCCAATGACAGTCAAGCGCAGAAGGCGTACTAGGCCCAGTTGTTCAGGATCCATAATAGACTGGGCCCTGGGATACCAGGAATAAAAGTCCTCAATCCCACGGTTGGGCCCAGTAACCCCTACTTGCCCCATGGCCCTCGGAAAGGGGTTCCGACATTGGGCTATCATAGGCCCATTTTATTTTTGATTAATGTTGATACTTGTACAATTTCCATTTTATGTCATGTTTCTCTTTTTCCCTAGAGCTTGACTTGACGTGTCTGATTCAATATGTATAAATCATATATAATATATAAATATGTATAAATACATTCGTTTCGACCTTTAAGTGATTTAGTTTAACTGTTTTGACTTTAGGCCACCTTTTGTACCCCTAGTACGTAGTCTTTATTTGAATAAGCCCTTTCTTGTTGACCTGAATATTAGAATAAAAATAGGGTTAACTCTGGCCCAAATGGTTTGGGCCATATCGGAAGTCGCTCACAGGTCTGTGATAGTTCTACCTCTCGGCGCCTCCATTGTTCAAGGTTCTAATTGGTCGAAACCCCAAGTGAGGGTGCTAGAAATGTTAATTTTTTTCAATTTTTGATTCCTACGGTTATTGAGACTCAAGAAAATACTTGTTTTGGTGCGTGGTCAGGGTTACCGCTGCTCATTAGCTACGTTGCGACAAACAACTCTTCTAAGATCTAAGCAATATTTGAATGATCCACACATGCCTGTCTATGGAAACTTTATGTACAATGGGTAGAGATACCTGAAAACAGTGCCAGGTCCCCCACCCCACTCCCCGCTAGCAGAACCTCCTACTGGCTTGTCATCCACTTTCACCATCTTATTAATGATGCTAGAAAAGCACTCTAACATCCATTCAGTAAATCTGAAGTTAATTATATTGTCACTTACTCAATCTTCAGACATCATATTCTGACATTTCCACTAAAGCCTTGATGTGCACTTCAAAATGCTCCCATCTTTACAACCCTGTCTCAGTAATTTTGGTCACATGAGCTCGTGAATTTGCTCCCTTCAAATCACTGCCTAAGCCACCACTTAGCTTGGCAGACACAGTGGCGGCCGGCATGGCTCGCAGGTGGTGAGGTAGGTACGGGGGTTTGCGGGCGCGGGGGTTGCGAGAGGATGCCCAAGATAACCATTTTCTTTTTAATTAACTTACACCTTCTTGCCGGGTCCCTGTCCCATGCCACAGGAATCAGGAAGCACAGCCAGGCACCACTGACCAATCGCAACGCTGCAATGCAGCGTTTTGATTGGTAGGCAGCTAGGCTCCCCTGACCAATTACAATGCTGCAATGCACTGCAATGCAGCATTGTGATTGGTTTTGAGCATCCTGGTTCAACGCTCAACCAGGTAAAGGGGGCCCAGGCATGTTCTTCATGCAGGCTGTAAGGCAACCTGCATGGAGAACGAGGAAAGTGCGCATGACTGGTTTGGGCAGACCGAGAGGGCCGGCCAAACAGTCATTGCGAACTTAGGAGTGGGCAAACCACTCCTGCCCTGCCCTGCTCCAAGAGCAGAGCAGCCCCGACCACCCGCATTGCAGCACAAACATAAAATGATAATAACTGAAAGTTATTATCATTTTATGTTTTCCATTCTAGCACTGCTTGAAAGCAGTGGGGCGACGCTCCTCCGCCATAGTGGAGGAGCCACCACTGGGTGGACAGACCACTGAACTGGTTGTGTGGCAGGTACCCCACCTCCACCAACTCTGCAGCATTCTGCCCGCACAGTTGAGATTTCCCTTCATGTTTGGTGAGGCATTTTCGCCCGAGCTGTGCACGCCGACATGCCCAGTGGTAGATGGACTGTTGGTTAAAGATCCCCACTCTAGAGACAGCGCTGACCGCACTGTCTGAAACCCAGAGGAACAATATCTCTAAATAAAGCATCCTGGGTGCGAGTGTGACAAAGTGCAACATCCGCTGGCTTACCACTCCACCAGACTCTGAGGGCCGCACCCCCTCCACACCCTTCCGGAACGGTGTAGTTGGGATTTTTTTTTTAACAATGCAGGTATTGCTTCTAGAATATTTTGCTGCCTTGTCCATTTGAAAACGTATATTTTGTTTGTGGGATTCCAAAAATATATTTTATGCAGATATGTGGGGAACCACTTCCGTTTCACTTGCCCTGAGCACACAACTGAGTAAATAAATATAGACTAGACTGAAAGTTGGCAACCTGTGCACAAATAAAGCATGTTTAATTTTGGGAGTTTCTGTTTCTTCTGAGTTCCCGGTAATTGTGCTAGCAAACACTAAATAATGCACCAGTGGGATGCCTTCCAAGCCTTTGCTCTTGCGGTGTCATACAGTGCACCCTCCTTTGTCGCTGAAACATGCCCTACAGAGAGATATTGCCGAGAAACTCACACACCTCCCTCTTCATTAAAAGGTTTTTCTGACTTCATATTGAGAAGTGAACGTTGAGCCGTAATTAGGATGATTATCTATATTTTCTGAATTTTTTGCGGTTCATGTAAAAGCGAGGTTTTATAGTCCTAGGTCAACGTTGGGCGCTAGAGGCAACCTGGTACCCTCCATCTCCCTCCCCCTACATATAAGTGTAGCCCAGACATTCTCCCTTGTCTTGCATTCCGTTAGCCCACTAGTTCTACCTTGTCTCCCCTTCTCCCCTTCCTGTAGCCCACTAGTTTTACCTTGTGTCACCTTACTGTACTCTACTAGTTCTGCCTTGACTTGTCAACCTGTAGCCAATCAGTGCTCCTTTGTCTCGTCTTCTTGTAGAATACTAGCTCTGATTTGTCTTGCCTTTCTGTAACCCACTAGTTCTACCTTGTCTCCCCTATCTGTAGCCCACTAGTTTCACCTTGTGTCGCCTTCCTGTAGCCCACTAGTTCTACCTTGTCTCGTCATCCTGTAGTCCACCTGTTCTACTTTGTATCGCCTCCCTGTAGAATACTAGTTCGAATTTGAAGTAGCAGCTGGCAGGGAATGGGGGTGGTGCAGCAGGGGTTGGTGGTGGGGGACAAAATACAAAAAAATACCACTTACCCCTTCGTCCGGCCGTGTCTCTCCTCCGCAAGTCCCGGAACCAGGAAGCACAGATGCTCCCCTAAGACAATCACAACGCTCAATGCAGTGATGTTATTGGTCTGATCGCTGTGGTTGGCGCTCAGACGGGGACAGGGAGCCTGTGCATGTTCCTCACCAGGCTGTGCATTACAGCCTGGTGGGGAACATGCAAAGTGCAGATGACTCTTTGGCCGGCCGAAGACGGCCGGCCAATCCGTCATGCGCACTTGGAGTGTGCAAACCACTCCTCCCCCTGTGCCACCAGCCCCACCGCGCCCTAACCGAGTCCCGAACCTACGAAAAATAAAATGAAACTAGCAACGTTTTTATCATTTTAATTTTTCTTGCTCTGCTCTGAGAGCAGTTGGGTGATGCTCCTCCGCCTTAGCGAAGGTGCCGGCCCTGCTAATTTGTCTAGTTCTACCTTGTCTCGCCTTCCTATACCCCACTAGTTCTACCTTGTCTCGCCTTCCTATACCCCACTACTTCTACCTTGTCTCGCCTTTCTATACCCCACTAGTTCTACCTTGTCTCGCCTTCCTATAGCCCTCTAGTTTTACCTTGTGCTGCCTTCCTGTAGTTTACTAGTTCTACCTTGTCTTGTCAACCTTCAGACAACTTGTTCTCCATTGTCACACCTTGCTGTACCACACTAATTCTAAATTGTCTTGCCTGTCTCTAACCCACTAGTCCTGCCTTGTCTCAGCTTCTTGTCACCCACTAGTTCTACCTTGTCTTGCCTTACTGTAGCACACTAGTTCTATTTTGTCTAGCCTTCCTGTATTCCACTAGTTCTACTTTTTCTGCTTTTTGACACTGTCTACCATAGAGGGTAGAGCAGTGGGTGATTTTCCTCTGGTAGACTCGCCGAAACTCAAAAGGAAAGTGGATCAACCTCGCAGCTTTTTGTGCTTGAACAGAATTTGCATTCTCTTGAGATCTCTGATCTCGATACTGTTCATTCTATGACGGCATGGATTGAACAGTTGGAAGGACTCACTGCAGTTGACCAGGTGGTTACAGATTTGGACGATGAAGCAGTCATTAATGAATGTGGCTTTGGTGGGCAACACATCCTGAATGCTTGGCGCCCTGGTGGACGGTTCTCTTGTACAAGCTGGAATAGTGAGCAGTCAACCACCAAATGTTGCTGAGCAAGAGAAGAAGCAAAGAAAACTGGCTGATCAAAGAGACGCATGCAACGTAACCAATGTTTTGTCAACCTCGTTACAACCTTCGGCAAGAAGAAAGGATCCAATGCAAACTCCTAATTTCTGTGCACAGTGATTAGGAAATGATTGTGTAAAAAGAGCAGATAAACTACTACATTACCTCAACTTCCTGTAGCCCACTAGTTCTAATTTGTCTAACTTACCCCATCCCATTCGTTTTGCCTTGTCTTGCCTTCCTGTAACGCACTAGTTCTAATGTGTGGAACTTGCCCATATCCAATTCGTTCTCCCTTGTCTTTCCTTCCTGTGGCCCACTAGTTCTAATTTATGTAACATCTGCCTCACAGCTGGTTCCAGAAGGCCTGATTCTGTTATGTGAAAAAAAGCAGGGAATATCTATCCTTGTCGTCCCGGTCTAAGAGCGGATGTTCGTCGCAGCAATGATTTTCAAGTGGAGTGAAAACGACAAGGGAAAAAAATCATTGCTGCGACGTACATCCGCTCTTGGATCAGGACGGCAAGGATAGATATTGCTTGCATTTTCAAGTAACGGAATCATTGATGAAGGATATTATTGTTTTGGGGTTCTTGTTTTGAATCAGAATCTTGACACCTTGAATTGGCTGAATACCTCCTGTTATCACATTTGCCCTGAAGAGGTCCACTGTTATGGACGAAACGTGTTGGCTGTCTTCACTGCCTATAAGTGATGCTTTGTAAAGAAGACTGAATAAAGACAAGAATTACATTCCTATTTGGGTTATTGTTATGCCCTTCATGCTGTCCCCCCACCGCCACCTCCCTCCCCCTCCTCAACCAGCAGTCCCACAGACACTTCCCACCTGAGAACAGGCTGAAAATGGCTGTTTTTTTATGGTAAAAATAAATGCCTGGTGAAGCACTCTGTAAATGCGGGTCTGACAAAATTATTGCCCATTCTAGTGGAAATTCGCCATGGCAGGACTTTGCTGTGGAGATGCTGACCAGTACCTTCAATTTTGGTATGTCCACAGTAAGGTCCTATCAACTGCTCAGGATGCCGAGTGCAATGCTGCTTTGAGTGGTGTAATGAATAATGCTGTATTTGTGGATCTGTTGCTTTCTAGACAAATAAATGTCAAATACTTTTGTATAACATGGATGTACAGAACTGATCAACACACATATATTAAAAATGCACTTATAGGTGATGCAGTGAGCGTTGCAGGGTGGGTGGAAAGGTGAATGGATACTCGTGGGTGAGTGAGCGCCGGCAGCCGGAGGGAGAATAACCGGTTGTGGAGGAAGGCACATGACCGTGACTGAAGGGAATAGCATAGGAAGGGAGGGGTGGGGTGTTCTGAAAACACACGAGCAGAATCTAGGGAGCGTGGTCAGGAGAAACGCGAGCCCTCGGCTAGAGGGCAAGGCTGGGAGTGGCACTGGAGCGTGGGTAAAAGTGATGCGGGGTTGCCTGGCGGTGGGGGGTGAGCTCTTGGTTAGAGGAGAGAGCTGGGAGAAAGAGGGGTGCCCACAGCTGGGAAGGGTGTGGGAGCTCAGTTATGGAGCGTAGCTGGGAAGGTGCTTGTCTGTTCTAAAGAAAAGACGAAAATCATGAGCGACAATAGTTTGTGTCATTATGAGGAGTAAAGAAGCATCTTTCATGTCAGGAGAGTTGGTATGTCCGAGAAGCTTGGTTGCCTCACATAGGGAGAGTTTTACTAGCATGTATCACTTTGTAGTCGGTGCATTAACCGACGGAGCTATCCCACAGTGGTAGAATGTTTTCGTAATTGGGCGCGCCTGGGGGCCCAGCCAGACAGATAGCAGTATTCTCAAACATGTGCTTTAACCCACTGAACTATCCCACTGCAGTATAGTTTACTCGCCTCTCCTGCCTCGGGATCTCTAGAGAATTCTGCAGCAGGTGCACTAACCCCTGAGCTATCATTCATCATTGGAATGTCTTAGTAATTGGGTAACCATGGGTGTGGAACTTCCACGTCCCCAGAACCACAGCAGTCTACTTGCACTTGGCAGCAGCGGCATTAACCAACTGAGCTGTACTCGTCAGTGGCCAGTTTACAGACCCCGTGCCCCAGGCATTAATGCATTTCATGGGGATTTGCTATATGTACATTGACCCACTAATCTATCAACGTCATTGATAGCTCCTAGACCTAGCTTTCACCCCAGGCATTAACAAGTCTCGCAAGTCCCGGTGTTATTCAGCAGCTCTCTGAGCATCATGCCCCTGCCAGACTGCAGTACTGTGCAGCAGGTGCACGAACCGCATGAGCTGCCATGTTCCCAGGCCAGTTCTTAGACACCACACCCCAAGCGTTTCCAAGTTTCTCAAGTGCGTGACGAAGCAGTAAAAGTCCATCGCCATTGGGCAGCTCTCCCGAGCCGGACATCTGCTCCACTCGCATGCAGGTGCAGCACACCTAGCGTTAACGCGCTCCCCGGGGCTTGAGGGAATTATCCAGTGTCCTCCTCGTCGCAGAACTGCTCCTGGAGCACTCTGCAGAAAGCGCACGAACCCTCCTGAGAGGCCCTCGTCATTGGCCAGCCCCCTGTTCCCGCGCTTCAAGCGTAAACATGTTTCTGTTCCTACGGTGCACTGCCGCGACGAGCTGCTCTCCGTGCAGGGCAGTCCTCGGGCCGAGACTCGTGCCATGGGCAGGCCGTAGTACTCCTCTGAAAGTGCGTGAACCCTCCGCGCCATTGGGCAGTCCCAGACCCCGCCCCCAGGGCGAACACGTTTCTCAAGCCCCGAGTGCGCGCCAAGGGCTGAAGGATTCCCTTGTCTGTGTGCAGCCTGCAGCCGCCTGACAACAGGAAGCAGTGTGTAGAGTGAATGGAAAAAGTGGGTGGCACAGACTGCACAACTTCCCCTGACATCACTGCCCAAATAAGGAGCAGTGAACTCAAACTTCTCTCTCTCTCTCTTGCAGCCACCGAGCGCTCCCCGCCACCTCCGAGGCCGACATGAAGCGCGCCAGGCTGCGGTGCTGGGCCGTCGGGCGCCGCGTCTCTGCAGGTGAGTCGGGCCTCCGGGCACGGGGTCTGCTGCGGGCATACTGGGAGACTAGAGGGCGGTGCTGGCCGGCGTCTCGGCAGGCCGGCAGGGCTGGGGTTGAGCCCGTCATATGATGTCAGGGATACAAAGTCAAGTGTGTGTCAGTAATGCACCCATTCACATGTCAGGCGTACGGAGACCACGTGTCAGGTCTGCAGAGGCAGTCGGTCACGTGTCAGGTGTGTAAAGGCAACCTCTTGTCAGACATTCAGTCATCTACGGGCCAAGTATGTCGTCAGACACGTGCCATGCTTGTAGAATCCGTCATGAACCGGGCTTGGCAAGCAGAGAAAGTCACACGTGAGCTAAGCAGAGGCATCTAATTGCCAGGCTTACAAGTCTACACGTATCAGGCATGTAGAGTCCTTCGGATGTCAGGTATGGTGTGAGTCACGTGATGGATACAGCCAGTAACATGCAGGACATGCAGAAACAACCACGAGTCATGCATGGAGTCAGTCACATTCAGGCAGGTAGTCAGCCTTGTCTAAAGTATGTAGCCAGCTACATGTGAGGGATGCAGTCAGTCACGTCATGCTTGCAGTCAACAACATGTAAGGAATGTGGAATCAACCCTATGTTCGGTGGGCAGGGTTAATAATCTATCATACGTGAATAGTGAACCGTGTGTCAGCCTTTCTGTGTTCAGACATGCAATTAACCGCACTACAAACACGGAGTGACCCATGTGACACAAGCGGTCAGTCACACGCCATGCACCCAGATTAAATCACCTGAAGACATGCAAAGCCAAACACAAGACTCACGTAGGCTAGGGCAGATGCCAGCCGCCAGATAAATGCATGCCTATCATACAATCAGCATCACAAGGGAGCCGTGTAGTCAGTCTCATACCAGACATATCAAGGCAATCTCAAACACGCAGTTAGTCCCATGTCAGGGACGCAGAGCTGGGCCCAAGTGATGGGATTTCTTGGCATGCAGTTGACCATGTACGGCTAGTATGAACCGCGCGAAATACGGGGGTTTCCCAACATACCTGTGCGTTTGAGAGACCGTGAAATAGGGCAGAATCGGACGTGTGTCAGACGTTCAAAGCCAGTCTTATCAAACACAAGTGGCAGTGACATGCGAAGTGTGTGATTTTCCGACAAGGCATTGGATTTGGAAGTTTGGTGAGTTGGGACAGGGTCAGTCACATGCAAGGCAGCTTTCCGTAGAAGTCATTGCTGCTGAACGTGAGAGCCGAGGAAGACACTTGCCGGGTACGCAGTGACACGCCATCTCGGGTGGCAGGTCCCTGTCACTACAAGGCGATTGTCTCTGAAATGCGGCCCGGGCTGGGGGAGGGTCATTGGTTTGTCTGTTGTCAGTTAAGAGGGGTCTCCAGGGGATTCCACGGGATTCCGTTTCTGCCTGCATAACTCGGGGGTATCAGCGGCGTTTGGCAGACGCTTCGTGGTGTGAGTGGGCGCTGCCAGGGCAGAGGGTGGCGCGCGCTGCTCCCGGTGACAGCGTCTGATTCTCTCGCCTGTTCCCTGGTGAGGTCACTGTGCAGTGAGTAATGCGTGTGCACTCACGGGGTTTTCGGTCTGACTCTTGGCCAGCAAGCCCTGTGATTGAACTTAGAGCTGCCCTGGGGCGAGTTATTCATTGGGAAGATCTGGGCTCGTGCGTGTCCCAGTGGATTGTTGTGGAGGCCTGGGTGGCATTAAAAAGCCCGTAATTGTACTGAATAGTCTTGGGTGGTACACTCGAGGCTGGGTGGCACGCAGTAGCTTGGGGTGGTACTAAATAAACTCGTTGGCACTGAATAGCCTTGAGTGGCGCGCTTGCACTCGAACGCCACTGACTGAACCTGGAGGTCACATTTTATTCCAAATATATCCGGAGCGGCACGCTGGGGTGGATAACAATGATTATCTCGGTGCCAATCATCTGCCTTTTGTCTGGAAAAGTAATGCAAAGTACAGTATACCGCATGCAAGCGTGGAAAATCCCCCACACATCCCTGGTGGTTGAGTAAAGGACAGTCGCAATTGGGGTGCACGGTGCCCCTCTCCCCCGGAGGCCATGGTGCCACTGCACCTGCTACACCAATGATTGGTAGGCCCTTGAAGGGATTCCCTACCTAGTCTATGGCACACTCCGCCGTCGCTGCAGGTGTGTGTGCATCTCCGCGTTGCGGTCTTCGCGCTGTCGGCCTGTGTTCACGGATTCTGCGTAGCCGTGCAGGCCGTACCCGACACTTTCAGCTGTAAAGCTTCGACGCGACACCCGCTCCCTTCTCCACCTGACGCATCCCTGGACTTATCAGGGGTGCAACTCTGCCATGGTGCAGGACCGCAGTGTCCAAGCCCCTTCTGCAGTACAGGGACATCTGTGTGCTTACCTCTGCTGTGGCACAGGAGCTACTATCTGCAGCCCGCTGCTGTGGTGCCGGACCGCAGTGTCAACCCCCTTCTGCAGTACAGGACCCACTGTGTTTAGCTCTCTGCTGTGGTGCCGGACTTGTCTCGTCCACGCTTTTGCAGGTCCCACGTGTGCACCCCTCTGCGGTGGCACCCGAGCTACTATCCCTCTCCTGTGGGGCAGGCGCTGCAGTTTGCTAACCATGCCCCAGGCTCATGATTTGACGTCGCTGTCCTCTGCTGTGGTACCGGACGCACTTTGTGCAGCTCTGCTGCTATGCAGGATTCAGCGTCTCCGACCCTCTACTGGAGTACAGTCGATACTATCTTCAACCCTTGCAGTGTCCTCCCCTCATCTGTGGCGCACGGCTCTATGTGTTCAATTCTTTGCTGCGGTATCTGGCCCCCATGCACAGCACAGCGCTCGGCCGTGGTACAGGATCGACGGTGAATCTGCTGCGGTAGACGATTCGCCGTGTGTGACCCTCTGTTCTGTGGTACATAAGTGGACACGCCCTCCCTTCAGCTGTGGTACGGGGCTCTCGAGGGCATCCCAGAGAACCTACTGTTCGAGGCCCAACATCCCTTGTTCTGCTGAAACCAACAGGGAAAAGGCTTCGACCACGATCTGTGGGGAGCCCGGATTCACATTTTTTGGGAAGGACCCCCAGACCATCCGGGACGACCCGCGCTGTGATGCAGCCCTGACCCAGCGGGTGAGTTGTCAGTTGTGGATGGAAGGTTCCAATGCTTCCTCTCCTCTCCTCTCCGACGACAGTGTGTGATCCTGGGCAGTGCATTCATTTCCCTTGCCGCCCTGCTCGGATCTGCCACATTGTGTTAACGCTGGCTGAAGACCGCCGTATCGTGGTACATACCTCTACAGTTGTACCTTTAAGGCAGTGGCCGCTTAGACGTTTGCGCGGAATCACCTTTAGGCGCTTCTGCGCTGAACGGAAGGAGCGCAGCTTTCGCACTAAGGGGCAGATTTACAAACCCCTTGCGCCACATTTGCGACACTTTTAACATGGGAAAAGGGATGCAAGGGGCTTGTAAATCTGCCCCTCAGTTTAGCATTCAGTGTGTCTGTGGCCCGGCGCCCCAGAGGGTTCAGTCCCAAAGTTGTAAACTCAGCGTGTCCAGGCGTCCTGTCAATTCAGTGTCGCCGTGCCTGCTCTTGGCCTACCTTTTTGGTTGGCATATAGCGCTTATATGTTCCAGTGCTAACTCCGTTCCCTTTATTATCGTTGACTTGTCTCTGAATTTCTTGACGGCCTAACCTCTTCTTGTTGACTGTCACCAGGGGCTAACGTTCTCGGGGTCCGATAGCTTATGAGGATAAGAAGGGACCTAAGACTGGACCCCCAGGTAACAACACACACACTAATGGGATAACCTATTTTGAGACTCTGTGACAGCCCAATCAGACACAGGTGTCTCGGAAGTGACGTGAAACCGCTGTACAGAAACCCTTATAACACATCTGGGCGTTGTATAGGAGACTAGTCGGGCTGCACCTCATTTTACGCAGCCTGGTGGCACGGCTTGTCTTGCGCTGCTATGCTGACTGCGTTCATATAGCGCTTCCTGACAGGCTTCTAGGGCCGGCCATTGCCTCTGTCTCCAGGCCAGGTGGAGTCGGCTGAACCGGGCTACGGCTTTCTCACCCCAGCGCGGTGATCGGGCAAGAGAAGTACCCAGAATGGGTCTTTCTTTGCCATTCCTGAACGAAGCCAAGATTGGGATACATTCCCCCCCTTTAAAAAACACCCCCATCCACAGCGCTCAGACACTACCGCGTGGCGGTTGGTAGCGCTATACAAAAAACACTAAATACAATCATGAATGGAAATGAGTGCCTCACTCTAGCGCTGTTTTGATGTACGCGAACGTTGGGCTGGCTCCGCAGGTTACCCCCATTGGTTGTGGAAGTTAGTTCACTTGTGATTTGTGAGAATGATCTTTTAAAGGGTCTCGTTTTGTATTAATGGTTCGTTTTGTTGCAGTAAAAGCAGTTTGCTGTAGAAGGGATCGGGGTAGTGTCTCGTGTGCGGAGCACTGGGCCGAGATGTAGCCCATTTCCGAAAGACTGGATGGTGGGACCGAAAGCAATGCAGTATAACATCGATTTATGACATTACTGCCGGAACACGTTTTTGACGAGGGGGTGCTCGCAGAGTCATTAGCTCTCTCAAATTATAGGGGTTTCTAAACAAATCCTAGTGTTACCTAACAAGTGAGTGTTGCAAATTACCCCCGAAAATAAAATAAAGTGCCTGCGTTTGTGGGAGGGAAGAGCATTGGGCGAGATAGCCTTTGGGGATTTTGTGAAAATGTGACTCGATCGTGCATTATGATGCATTGTTCTTTAATATGTGGTTGCATTATGTCATTTGTTACTCAACAAAAGAGTTATTTAAATGAAACTATTATTATATCTGAGTGTTTTTAGCCGTGCGTGCAAGCAAAGGTAAAATAAATATTTTTTTCTCTCCCTACTTTGAAGCTTGCCTTCCATTACCTTCCAAAAATAAAGGCCCAAATAGGCCTCTCTTTTTTATATTTGCAAATCTAAAAAAAAGAAGCTATTTTCACACTGGTTTGTTTCATGTGGTTCGTTCTCTCATCCTTCACAGGACCAGGGGAGTGACACACGTTTGTTAGCAAATGCCATCTCTTTGAAGGCTCTTAATGTAAACTTAAACATACCTGACAAGCGCATGTGCGGTGGTTTGTTACACGCTGTCCTTTGGGCTACAATTAAACACCACAATTTTTCCCCTGCATTTGAAGAAGCGGCTGATGCTGCCCTTAAGGAAAATTATTTAAAGGCTGCCTTGTTTTCTGTTACTTTCCGATTTACCTCCAAATCTGGGGTGCTGCCACCCGCCACACCCCTAGTTCCTGCACCCTCTTCTTCATGGTTTCTGTTGGCTGGGTGAAGTGTATCCTAGTTACTGGGGATTACCACGAAAGTTAATTCTGTTCATGCTGTCCCCACCAGCTTTCCACTGTCCACAGACATGTGATTTTTGTTGTAGGAGTGGAAGTCATAATAATCCTGTACACGAATCTGCTAGAAAATACCAAGAGCACCAACTTCCAAATGTCACAATATAGATGTTTTAACAGTGAAGTTTACATTGTGACTTCTTATTTTTGAGGAAGGAAGCTAGGCTTTTTTGTTTCTGTGCAGAGTAACACTGTATAACCCTTGAATTTACTTCTTGTATTGAAGTATCCTTTTGACACCTTTTCCTGCTGAGCTTTCAGTTTGAACTCATGTGCTCCTCCTCTTCTCTCTGCTCCTCCTCTTCTCTCACCCTGTTTTGTACATTTTACTTTGTTAAGCTTCCAGCGCTACCCCCTCACCACTTTCCACTTTATGCCTCAGACACTGTTTCACCTGCTTTCCTGTACGGTGTAGCTGGAGACACCTTTTAGCTCATTTATCCAGCAAACGTCCGACATTTTTAGTCCCCAAATTAAATTCTGCAAAGAAAAATGCACAATAACATCCTTCTATGCTTTTCGTTTCAAAAGTCGTCTTCAAATATTCCTCGACTTGCCCTGCCTATAGTTGTTTGAATTGTGTCTTTTGCACTGTAAGATGCTTAGTTTTAAAACAAAATGCAAGGAAGTGCCATCTTCAGACACCCAGCCTAAGATAGATGGCAGTGGAAGCAGGGTACTGTTACCCGTAGACTTGACAATGCACAGCAAGGTAGTGTCTAACAGAATGCAGGGTGAATTCTATTGTAGTATCAGTGAGGAGGCCCCAAAGCACTCTTGGGTGAACGAGTAAGAGGTACTACATTTGCTGTGATTGGTTGGTAGAGCGTTAGTTTATGTGGCCTGTGTAGGAAGCAGCATGGTGTCATGAATGGGAACTAGAGAGAGGGCTGTTCCAATATGTGGCGCCAAACTTGTAGCTACTCTTATGCATGCCGTTTGATGGTAGTGAGTGTTAGCAGTGCTCAGATGATGGGCTATGGTCACGAGATGTGGAGCACCAACATGAATTTGGTGTGGCCAACCATATTTTTCTACCCAAGTCTGGATAATAGTGTATTTTGAATTGATAAAATGTCTGACATCGTCCCCTGTAGTGGAAGGATGGAGTAGGCTGCTACAGGACACGTTTCAAAGTTCTCTAGATGATCAGCGTCGCTGCTTGAGTTTAGCTGGATCTCCGACCGCTATCTAAAGAGTTGAGTTTAATATCAATTTGTTTGTTTCTAGATCCTCTGGGATCTTCTTGTTCAGAATGTATTGTTTTCTCTAGTGGGAGTATTGGGGACAGTTGACGCTTTGGTATTTATGGATTCTGGTGGTTCATATAGTGGTAACATTACTTTGTCATCAGGGAATTTGCCTAGATGCGTGAACACACGGCGTGGCCAGAGATTCACTTCATGAGTAGAGCGTCAGGGAGTTCCAGGGTGGTGACGTGGCTCCATTAGTACACTATGTACCTGTGATCAGACTGTAACCCAGAACCTTGGTTATCAATTAAAAACCGGACTCTTGTTCTCTAGTGAGGTTTGTAGGGTTTGGAATGTAAATGTAATGCTGGTTTGTGGAA
This sequence comes from Triturus cristatus, assembly GCF_964204655.1. Taxonomy (NCBI): domain Eukaryota; kingdom Metazoa; phylum Chordata; class Amphibia; order Caudata; family Salamandridae; genus Triturus; species Triturus cristatus. Next base: position 982,794,521 of record NC_140583.1, read on the forward strand.
TTAGACCCTCTGATGACCTGATAGAAGTAACTGCTGTTCAATTTTGTGTAGAAAAATCAAATGTACAAAAAATCCCGTGCATGATTAAAAAACAGCATAATGTGCACTGTAAGGCACACTAAGCGAGACATCTCAAGAGCATCTTAAGAGGTTTTTGGTGAATGGTCTCCACAGCCACGGGGTTTGGAGGTAGCTCAAGAGAGCCACATAACCCAGGGACTATGGGCTCCTGGTTTTATGGTGTTTATTTTTTGACATTTCATCTATTTTTATCTATTTTTATCTATTTTTAATTTGGTTTGTGCTTATTTCATCTGTGTGTACCCATGTGTGTTTTTTGAAAAAACAAACTGCGAGTAGTACATTTCCACATTCATTTCATTGCTAAATGTACACTCATACTTGCGTGTCTGTCATGTTTTAACACTAAAAGTAGTCATACCTACTTTTGACATCACCACATTTGTATAAAAACATCAGCACTGTAGTCAGGGCTTTAAGTGGGATGAAAAACCTGGGGGGTCTCTCAAAGGGACGTGGCCGGTGTAGTCAAGGACGTGGCTTAAAAATGAGAAAGCTGACACAAGATGTATGGCATGGTGGAGGAGGAGGGTGTTGGGGTCATGAGGAGACATAATGGGACCCTTGGCCCTCGGCAGTGGCTGACACGAGCAAACTGTGATGTACTTGATAAAGCAATATATGGTATTGCAGTATTGGTTGAAAATGGAAAGGTTAATAAAAAGAGTTTAAAAAAAAAAAAAATGAGAAAGCTAAAAATCTGTGCTTTGCATAGTGTGCCGCCCGACTTGTATTTTGCTGTTTCTGTCAGTGCATCCAGATATATGATACAACACGTAACATCATACCAACAAAAAGTCAGGACTATTGGTTTTGTCAATGGCTGTTAGTTGCATAAGATAATTAAGCAGCAACTATGGCTTGTAAATAATATTAAAAGAGCTTCCACTTGAATCCCTGGTGACACCACGTCAATGTTGCTGCTCGGGAGTTTCAAAAGAGAAGGGAAATCCAGAGACAAAATGACACTCTTTAAAGGATTTCCCTACCCCTAGACCGCTCACCTGGCATGACGTCATGCCGTAACTTCTCCACTAGTGAGACGTGAGCAGTGTGAGCAGCGCACACTAGTGAGAAGTGATGAGTGTGAGCAGCGCACATCGATGTGCCTGCTGTCAGTACAGTCCGGAAGAAAACGGACCGCCTTTGCAAGGGCACAAACCAGAGTCTGATAGAGACCCGTTTCGAGGCCGCCTTTAAAAAACTGCCGGTGCTCAGACCCGGTGAGACCCGGCCCACTTAAAGCCCTGACTGTAGTACAAACAAGTGCGCATCGTCAGTTTAAATTTCACTAAGAAAAGATCTCCACTTTAAAACAAGCATTGGCATAGCCAATAGGTCTCGCCTTTGGGACCTTATAAGTGTTTAGCCATGCAACAGTTGCATAACTAAATACTTATAAGGTCCCAAAAGCGAGACCTATTGGCGATGCAAAGCGGCCGTGCAGCCGCGAAAGTGAAAGTAAATTGCGGTAAAGCGCGGCGCGCGCGCCCGCGCACATGCACTGTAGCTCTAGGCTGGCCTGGTAGCACTTTTTGGAGCCCTCTCAATAAGTCTCGCCAGACCAGCGCATGCGCTGGGTCAGGCGAGACCTAAAAAACTTCAGTGCATGTCTGCCTGAGCATGTTGTGGCAGGCTGTCATGATTACGGTACTAAAAACTACTCTAAAATACGACGCTTTCTCCATTTATTCCTTATTTAAAAATAAGTAAAGATGCTTTCCAACCTGCTTTTTAAATGTGAAAATCAAAAAGAGTAGAAAACTGGAATCCTTAACTATATCACACTCTTATTAGGTGTGGATCTTTTAGGGCTAAAGCTATGGCCGTGCTCCCGGAATCTCTGCGATTCTGCGCCTCTCTGCTCACCTTTTTATTCTGATGTCTCTCCTTAAATCTGTCATGCCCGCTGCTCAGGGCTGGGAAACCCTTTGGGCTCCTACGCACTTGGGATCAAATGGGATCTGTCAGAGCCAGGAAGTACTGATTCCTAGAAGAATTACCATTCACAATAAAGTATGACTGGCTTTCGAAGAAAACACCTCAGCTCCTCCCCTAGGGGAGTCATAGCCCACACCACGGTGTGAGGAGGGAACCCAAATGATGAAGCATGTCACCCAACGGTGAGTGAGGGTTCTTGTCCTGAGAGATATCTCCCCCTTATAGGTCGCCACAGAGCACTCGTCCTTCAGTATCTTTCCTTTTTCTCCGCCCTAAGACTTAGTCAATCATACTTTATTGTGAATTGTAAACCCTTTGGGCAGCCATGCGCTTTACAAGATCTAAATATGTACACAATATTAATATTGAATGTCAGTGTAGAGTGACGTATTCTGGCCTACTTCTGACACTGTACGAGAAGTTAGTAGGTCTGGCATTCAAGAGCTGAGGTCTCGAAGGTCACCTGTAATTAACATGTTTATTATTGTTGGCCAGCATTGCTTTCACGTTTATTAACTTAATTATTTTGTAAAGTGCTAGAATGTGAGGAAGCTACCTCCTAGTGCTTAGAGGCAGTCAGAACTGCCATCGCACACTGTGCCACCGTGTGCCACAGGATATCGGCTCCCTTCACACAGTCACCGGGTGAGGAGCCGAATTCACACTGTGACAGTGAAAACGAGCTGAAAACCACCATGAACAGTGTATTTTCAGTTGTTTTGGCAGGCTTTGAACTGTGTCATCCATTAAGGGGCGTGAAAACACCCCAGGACATTTCCACGCTGATTTTCTGTAGTATTTGGAGGAGGAGATTTGTGGGCAGGGCAAAAGTGCCTCTTCAGTATTACTGGGCACAAGGCCCTACCCCCTTCATGGCACACACTCCCTTCCTAACACTGGGACATGTTTGTTTTAGGTGGCAGTTCTGGTCAGTGGAAAGGTAAATATGGTGTCCCGCTTGGGGAAAGGGTGCCATTGTGTTCCTCAAGATTAAATATAGCTCTAAAACATTGTCTGGCACTGAGGTTTGAACCTATTGACAGATTCTGCAGGCATGCTTGTTGCTAAATGTTTACTCCTGCGTTCCTGGGTTAGGAGAATTTGCATTATTCCCAAACTATGGTTACTGAATGATGTTCAACTGGGCACAATATGACTGGTGTACAAAGATTTTTTCTTTCAAACTTCCCTCAATTTCCACAAAAAGTTCAGTTGCTACTTATAGGCCGAAAGGTTTTACGCATGTAGATCCTAATGTCAAAATCAGAACTTTACTCTCAGATCAACTCTTAGTATCGTGTTGGGATCCAGATCTCCTTGTCTACTTCCTTAAATCACAGCATTAGACATAAAGAATGCAAGAATGTGATTTACGCTGCTCTTGAGGGACATCAAGGGGAGCTGAAAGGCATCTACTACCCTTGTGGAGTAAACACTGACTCACATCCTATGCATCTGTTTTGCCCTGATCTCCAAAAGGAGCTATTGACTATAACTGTTTACTGCTGAAGGCACCCGATCGTGCACTAATGCTGTATACATTTATCTTAACAGCGCCGAGCTCAAGTACTGTACAGAACAATTACATTCTATAGAGGGCAGTAAAAAGGCTGTCTACTGCACCCAGAATGAAAGGATTGATGTCCATGTTTGATTCACCCAGCTACTGGAGCCTTGAATTGATTTTATGTTTTATAAGACAAGATCCCTTTTACTCTGGATTTTATCTGTTTATATGATTTTTGAAAAGGCACCTTTTCTGGTGGTTTTCACACTAAGTGTGATGTTGGCTGTGATATTCCTATTTTTATTTTTTTTGCCTTGAAATGAGCCCTCATCACAGCAGGGTTTTTTCGCAATGCAAAATTGCTACTTTTCCAAACTTTGGTAAAATACTTGGGGACATTGTATACTTTTCCTGAAACATTCTAAGACTGGAGTTATAGTAGTAATACGCCTCCTGAAATCTCTAGCTATGTGTAAAGTTTGAATGAATTGCAAATAAATGCGTACATTTTATTTATCCTCGCTTTTGGTGTTGGCAGAAAGGTGGCTTATCTTAAAAATGGCAAGTCTTGGAAGGAAGCAGGGATACAGTCTGGTCACGCTGGTTCATCTGCACAAAGACACCGCCTATCGATGGTGTGTTTTTCTATCACACAACACTGTGTTCTCCTCTGCTAATGACAACATTATTATGTATTGTACCCAAGAGGTCTGCAGCGTAACTTAAATTATTTAAACCCTACATAGCTGTCAACGGCCCTAGGTTCATGTGTAATGTGTTGCTCCAGTCCAGGTTTTTTCCATTGAATTCTGGGACTTGTAGTCCGATTTTATAATGGAATTAACAAGACTACAAGTACCGAAATTCAGAGAAAAAATACACCTGGACTGGAGCAGCACATTCCACATGGAGCTGGGAAGCTTGGCAGGACAGACAGTATTATTAATCACTTATAGTCACCATAAACTATTGTAACTAGAGTGATGGCTTTGTTGAATATGGGCTGAATTTTAGCCTCAAATCTGGAAAATGTACATATTTGGAATCTTCCATCCGACCTAAATATGGCATGCGATGGAGAGTGTAATTATGAGCAGTATGGCAGATTTGCCGACTTTAAAGTGCTTCGCCATTTCCCAAGTCTTTTCTAGGCCCTGTGTTCTAAATATAGTGCACTGATATTGTGGCGACGCTATAATATGCTGCACTAATTTGTGTTTGAAAGTTCCTCCCAGGCATCTAAAGATCTTTTGTCCTCCTTACCCTTTCTTGTGATTATGGGTGTGGGAAACTGTAATTATTTCAAGACTTTTTTCACATAATTTTGCTTTCAGAGCATATATAGTTTCAGGTAGTTCACACCTACCTTGTGTAAAAGAGTCTCACGAGAAATCAGCAGGAGATTCATGTGACTTTTTAAGTAAGGTGTGCGCGCACTCGATGTAAGTTATGTAAAACTGCATATAGTGAAATCTAGGAACATTTATCAAATTTTATATAGAATGAAATTTGCGAAATTTGTAGGCAGAATTTTAATTTCATCTTTTCACAGTGATGATTCACAAAGATCTGGAACTGATAAAACTCAGTAGCACTCCACTCCTGCTTTCCTTTAAACTAACCTTGAATTACCAGGAAAGAAAAGACAGTACTGCCCTTAATCTGAATGTAACGCCACAATCTATTAGGAAGGGCGACCTAGGTTCATTAAACATTGGACGTTTGTATCTTATTTGGCATGGTTTTGAATGACTTACGAATACCTTCACTTCAGATTCTTTTACGTTAAAAATACAAAAGAATCTATAATAACTTGTTTTTCATTTAGTGTTTCATGTCCCACTTTTGTTCCTAAGTGCTGTAAGTAGCCGGTGTTACTGCTAAGCACTTTATTGCTACCCAATTTACCAATATGGCTAGGAGCCTCAGTTGGACTTGCCAAGGTTCGAACACGTGATTTTCAGACCACTACTAATGTCGGCTGCGGGTGTTTAACTCTCCCAGTCTCATGCCAGCCTGTGCACAAGAATAGTATCGGAATCCATTTTGATTTTCTCGCACTGTTGGCACTTTGAGCAGTCATTGCAAAGGGGGTTTCTAATGAAGAAGCCTGTTGTATACTTTATAAACATCTAAAACCTGTGCCGATTAGTTCTACTGGAGAAGGAACCATCTATATTTTGTGAAACGTATCAGCCTAAAGGGCAGTTTCTGGCAAGGTATTGCTTTTAAAGGTAATGCTGTAATAATTGAGTACAAAGACGTGTGCTTCTACAGTAAGAGTACTCACCCTGCAAGCAGCTCTTATCATTGTTTTTTTATCAGTCTCTTTGACCCAGCCTGCTCTTGTGCTGGGTGGAGCTTGCCCTTTAGGTCACGCACATGCCACTGCAATGCTATCCAACAATGTCTACTACATCATTGGAAAAGTATGCGGGTTGTTCTTGTCTAGCATAAGTACACAAGGGAGGAGGGCAGTCCTGAGGAGCTGCTGCTGTTTTCCAGTGCAGAGAGTAGTTGTGTGTTTCAGGTCAGTGTGGGATGACTCCGGATACGCTAGTATGCATGCATGTTTAAACACCTTAAGATGACACCCCTTGGGGCAATGGTGATACATTTTTCAATTCTTAGAATGCTTTTGATTGATTGCAGGTGGTAAATGTACTATGCTACGTTGCCTGTAGCCTGAAGTGTGATGTGATTTGATAATTGTTAAATAAATACCTTCACACTCATTACAACATGTCTACTCGGTGAGCTCAGGTGTTGCACAAACAAACATTCCTGTCCAGTGCATTAGTTATGTGACGGTACACACGAGCCAACAACAATCCAGCAAACACTTCCGTCATTGGTCCACATGCGTGAGGCCTGCATGTAAAATTACAACCTGGTACGGGTATTGCCTCCAGCACAGCAATCCCACCACCTCAATCCTGTTGCCGCCATTATTGCTGCATTACAACGACCACAATATTACCTTGACCCCGCTGACATGGCGCCACTTCCCTTCACTATACTACAACCTCATCACCGTAATGCACTGCCTCTTAAACCTGCACTTTATCCTCAGAGTACTGCACGGCCAGCCTCGCTCCTGGAGTGGACCCACTGCATTACCGCTGACCCCACTGAATTACAGAATCCTAGCACTGCATTACCTCCCCCAGTATGCGCCTCTATCCTCTGCACCGCACTGGCAGCATAAAGAACCACTGCTCCTCTCACGGGCATTGGAACTCCAACTTAGGCACCACATTGCCACACAACAACACATCACTGCTATTTCTCAAAGACACACTACCACCACTCCAGCACAATACCTTCACATGCCAGACGCCCACTTCCTCACAAACTTACCACCTACACCACACTACTAAACTTCAGCCCAAGTGAAACGTCTCTGGCCCCAATCTAACGCTCTCAGGGCTGCACTGTTCTTCTCAGCACCACTCTATTAGGCCACACAATGACATTACCACCCTTGCACTGCAAGACCACCTCATACACCACACTACCCTCCCACACTATCACCTTACCAATCTTTAACACACAGAAAACATCCTCATTCCAGCCCTCCAGCTATACGTCTGTCCAGCGGACCATCCATCTGTGCGTCCCTCCTTCCATTGGGGATGCATGGCTTCCAGCACAGTGCCGGTAAGTGCATTCCCTCCCTATTCCCTGCTCCCCCTTCGTTTGCTCTGTTCTAAATGTGAACATTCACATCCATCCATCCATTCATCTGTTCAGTCACACATAAATCTTGTATTCATGGCTAAAACATCCATACATCTATCCATCCGTCCATGCATCCACCTTCCTCCAGTATACAGAAATCCATCCCTCTTTCCACTCACTCGCCATTCACCCATGAGTCCATCCACCTTTATGTACATTCACATTTGATTAATATATTCATCCGTCTAGCTTGCCAGTTATCCCTCCATTTATTCACACAGCGGCCTTCCCAGTTATTCCCCCATCCCTTCACAGACCCACCTTCCTGCCCTTTCTCGAACTGTTCTTTTCGTGCAGCCAAGCTGCAGACATGAAGTAAAGTACAGTATAAGGGAGTACACTGCCTCTCTGCTGAAGCTCTACCACTCAATCTGTCATCCCTTTTCGCTTTCCACCCTCCAGCCATGTTTGCTGGGCAAGTGGTGCAAAACTGCATTTCCACTGCCAATCTCTCTTCACAAAACACCCATTGTCGCTCAGAAGGATTGTGTGTTTGAGGCTACAAAAACATGCCAGGTTGCAGAGAGAACTACTATGGGTTTTGGAGAAGAACTGCTTTATTTTGCAGGTTTGAGCAGTGTGCTTGTGCGAGCCTCGAGTGGGCTGTGTCTGCGTGCGTGAGGGGTGAGGATTGTGTCTGCGTGCGTGCGGGGTGAGGATTGTGCCTGCGTGCGTGCGGGGTGAGGATTGTGCCTGCGTGCGGGGTGAGGATTGTGTCTGCGTGCTTGCGGGATGAGTAGTGTGTGTCTGAGTGCAGGGTGAGCGCTGTACCTGTGCAAATGTCGGAGGATTGTGGCTACTAGTGGACAATAAATGGTGCCCGCGTGAGTGTACGCGAGGAATGTGGCTGTGTGCGTGCAGGTTGAGGGCATTTCTTGTGTGAGTGGTAGGTGGGACTCTGTAGGCGCAGGGTTTGCCTGTCTTTGTGCAGGGTGTGTTGTGTGTGCCTAATGGGCTGATGTTGGGCCAGTGTGCGTGCAGAGAAACATTTCTGTCCGAGAGGTTCAGGGTGAGTGCAGACGATCAGTGTGCCTGTGAGTGTAACATGAGTTGTGCCTGTGTGCATATAGGATGAGTCGTTTGCCTGTGCCATAGGGTGAGTTGTGCCTCTGTACATGTCGGCCGAGCTGTGTACTTGCGCATCACATTAAAGCCTGCTGGATTGGCATTGCCAGTGCTTGTTTATGGTTCCTGATGGGCACTGTTTTGATCCATTTACCGGATTTTTCAACATATTTACTTATTTATTTAAAGAATTTTGAAAAGCGCTGACATTGTCACCTGCCGGAGTGCCGAGGTGTGTATATTATAACTTAACAGAATTATTTTATTGTGTAACATAATTGAATTAAGCATAAATTATCGTGCCGCGTGGATAAAACCAAGGTGATATCTCTTCCTGCGATGTCATCGTGGTTAGAGTGTGTAATGTCAGTTCCTTGATATGATCAGTCTCAGGGGGCCTGTGTTTGTGTAACATCACTTTCTGTAACACCGTGGGCTCAGAGGGTGTCTGATGTCACGCCCTGTGGTTCTTGTGAATTGACGCGTCTGTGCTACCAGGAATCCCCTTGTCTGACGAGACACGGGTCACGCAATTGCGGGGCTCGCCACTGCGACCAGTGTGGCCGCATTGTGTGACATGAACGGGAAATAGATTGGCCAACATCTGTGATTCCTATAGTAGTTTCGTTTCCCAAAATAACTGCAACATCTTGCAACACTGCTGGTCTATGAGCTGGTCTTTCAGAATCATGAATGGTAGATTCAGAGTCAGTCTGTCTAGCAGAGGTTTAGCTGTCAATAGTGCAGCAGGTGCAGTCACACTGGGGTTCAGGGGCTTGGGTGCCCAAATCATTGTGCTTAATTTGAGCTGGTGGTTCCCATATGGGCCCACAGGAACTCATTTTAGGGGACCAGTACTTCTTTTTTTTATTAACAGCCTTTGACCCAGAACAAGAGAGAGAAAGCCAGGAAAAGGGGAAAGAAGGAAGAAAAAGACATAACATCTGTGAGAATGGGAGAAAGCAAGGATGAAAAGGAACCTACAAGAGTGAGACAAAAGAGTGTCTCGTTGTGGTTGAAGGAAGCAAGAGGCTGAAACAAGGACCTTGGTATTCACAACCCTGACATTTGGCAGGAGTGCTGGCGAACTTCTGGAGAAAAAAAACTTGGGACCCAGCATTTTTTTTTTTTTACAAATTAAGCCCTGTGCCCTCCACCGCAATTAGTGGCTAGATTTCACATTCAAATCAGGGCACAATTTCTTTGGATTAGGACCCATTTCACTCTTGCACATTGATGTAGAGAAGACCCTGGAAGGACTTTCTCAATTGTGTTCCATTTCTGCTGACTAGGCCCTCAGACTAGTAGCATCACAAGAGAAAGAACCTGCACAGCTGCAACATTTTACAAGATTTCTGAAGTTTTCTAACAAAGCTGCCAAACGGCCATAAGGCATGTGGATGACTTCATCCAGGCCTGTTTTCTTTTTAGCCTTTGACGCTCAGCTTGCTGGAACCTGTAGGCCCCTACTAATAGGCCGCTTAATCAATCCTTGCTATTGACATCTGATGTGACCCGGATGCCACAGGTTCCAATCTTTGAAAAGCCAACTCAGCCCTTCACCTTTCTGTGCTACTAGTACAATTGAATTCCTTTTATTTACAGTGTTATCACCAACATCATCGCTATTACCTGTGAAAAGAATGCCCAGCTTTGCTGGCTGAAAACTCAAGGCTGGGGGAAAGCCACCCTCAAGACTTGGAGTCCGGTGACATTCATGTGAAAGACAAAAGTAGAAAACATGAACTGCACTGAGATGTGCACAACTCATGAAATTGCTCTAAATCTTTGAGCCTCACTGACTGAGATGCATCGTTTGTCACTTGATACAGCCCTGGCATCTCTGAAGAGGTGTGGCTTCCAAGTGACCCCTGGTGCGCGTTTGGTGTGTTCATGGCATGGAGAGTAGCCCGCTTGTTGTGCAAAGTCACTTTCCACATAGTGACACATTTTTGTATGGACTGCCCAATGCAGCAGAAAAGCGGGGTGAAGATATCGCAATATGACACCCACCTCTTTACAAAACATTTAAAAAAAATTACAATGATCACATTAGTGTCTCGCCCTCCCGCATAGTGTTTATAGTAGGGTTGTGTGAAACTTACACAATTTGCTTTTGTGTAATTACACAGAATTTCTGAAAAATTAAGCGAAATTGCATGTCATTACATGAAATGCAAAACTAACATTTGGCGTTCTGTTTTAGTGTGAAATGGGTCCTTGTTTCCATTTTGGATGCAAGGACGCATTTTGTACTAAAACATAAAAAAACACAAGTGTCGCAAACAACAGCTGCTTACACTTTGATCATTCACACTGTTCCATAGCACTTGTGGCACATGTTTGCCACGAATGGCACCCAATTATGTGATATAGTGTAATTTCACGAATTTCAGGTTAAGAAGCATAATGCGAAATTACCATAATTAAGAGAGATTACGCCAGCCTAATGGGAATTTCACCCAGGCCTACTCTGTACTCTATTTTTGACCCAGTCCTGAGGGCCTGGCTCTTGGTTGCTGCACCCACAGCACTAACCACAGCCTCCCAGATGTCTGCCCCTCTCTTGGGGCCAAGTTCTCGTTTTCTTCCAGCACAGCATAGAGTGCCTATTGCCTGATTTCTGCCCCCGGTCTTGAGGTTTTGGATCTGTGGCTTCACTTGTAGCATAAAGCTCTTTCCATATGGGAATGGATGTGTCACACCACTAGTGAGTCGAAAGATGCGCTCTTATGAGAGTACCGGAGAGAAGGAGTGGTTCTATGAGGAAACACCCTGGCTTGTGAAAGAGGAAAGATTTGGTTACCAGTGCTCAGCCGAGAAGAGAAGAACCTGCTTCCCGACAAACACACCCCATATTTTCCACCCAGCATTTCACACCCACCTATATGGCATTCTTGCTTAGTGATGGACATAAACCAGTAATTATTCTCCAATGTGGTGCTCTCCTAGGGTCTCTTTAACCTGAACACCAGAGGTGTAAAGCGTAGTTCCAGGAGGACTGAATCCATGCCAGGCTAGCCTTTCACTGTATATATGATCTTGTATGTCAGTATGTTTTGTATGAACAGGGCCGGATTTAGTGCTAGTGGGGCCCGGTGCCCCCAAAAACCTTCTCCATGAATTCTCTCACCACCACACTCCACCAGGTCCCCTCTCAAACATGCACTTCATTTGTTTTATAGTGCTATTCATGCCAGTGTAGGGTGTCAGAACACTTTACATTACATTAAATTACACACGTTATACAGAGACCATGAATCATACGTATGTAAACCAGTCTACTGAGAATGCTGCATAAGACCATGAGGATTAGAAGGTCTCATGTCATCCATTCTTCTAGGCAGTATGTTTTGAGTGTGTCTGGTCCAGAAAAGCACAAACTCTGGTATTAAAAGGTACCACAGTGGTTGGCTTCACTAATAACAATGCATTTCTACCCAAAGTAACCCTTTTGAGCAACCTTAGGATAATGAAAGTTTGCAGAAAAAAACATAACATTCTCATCTATACCACGCAGTTTGCATGCAACCCTTTGATTATGGTTCATAGTTTTACGGTGCTATATTAGGGCTGAAATGTATGAACTACAAGTAACAAAAGGGTCTCTATGACAAAAGCAGTAACCCACTGTGCTACCCAAATAAAGTACAGTTCTCTGATCTGCATGGTACCCATTTTTTGCAGCAGGTATAATATATAATGAGTGGGAATTGCCACTAGTCAAAAAATCTCTCTCCAGCAGGAACATTAACCACCAGAGTTGTCTTGACTTTTTTTTATTGTCGCCTGAAAACGGCTGGATACCCAAGGAACTCTGCAGCAGGTGCTTTTTAAACCTGTGTTATTTCTAAAAACTGTGTCCCGTGAGGTCAGCGCACCGTCCTAGAGCTGGCCCTGTGCTTGGATATCCAGGGTAGGATTGGCACAGAAAACAGGCTCCAGCACCAAAATAAAAGTGCCCCCCATTATTGAATTCTAAAGCTAAAAAAATGGCCCATGGTAAGCAAATTGGGGCAGTTTTTTTGTAAGTTATGGAAGACTCAAGACTGCATTGATATACACTTGCTGCAGGCAATGATTGTTTTAATAGGGAATTAACAGTAAAAACCGTCGCAGCACACCATAAAACAGGCCGACAAACAGGCAAAGTACCAGCCCACACACTGACTTGTCTGGCGTGCCTGACGTGTTGATATCCTAAACTCTGCCAGGAATCTGGCTGTCCTGGGTCTATGTTGGACCTGTCCATTCTACACTGTGGCCACCGCTGAGCACATGGCGCCTCCTCCAGTGGGCGACAGACATGGGGCCCTTGAGAGTCAGAGGCTCATTATCTTCCTGTGCCACCCTCCCATATAAGCGTGATTCCCCACTTCTCTGTAGTTTTTAGCATGGCGCTGGCCAGACTTTCTATGGAGTAGGACCCGAGACTCTGCCAACTCCCCCGGACCCTTCTTTCTGGTGCGTGAGCATCACCTGCGAACATCAAACCCTTGTTTAATTGTTGCTGCCTTACCATCCCTCCATCCAGACACTTTTGTTCGCTGCCCCTTCTCTCCACAAAAAGCACGCGCTGCGCCATCACAAAATTCACTCGCAAGATCTTCCATTTTGAACACTTCGGGGCTGGAAATTCAAAAAACCAATGAAGCAGGGTCTCTCTCTCTCTTGACGAGATCCAGGCCTGCCCACCTCCTGACAGTTATAACCGGCCTTTCCACTGGAACTCCATCACACCTGCCCAGACTTCTGCCCACTTAATGTAACACCTCCCTTGAAAGCACATTGAAGCCGTTCCTGGAGTGCCCAGCACTATGCAAATATAAATAATGATAATATGTAAAAAAAAATCTGAGCACCTGCGGCCGCTGCTAGGCTACCTGGGGAGGCAGCATGTTTTGGCATCTTGGGCCGTTGGCACAAGCAGAGCCGAGGCAGCCTCCACGTATGGTTTTCATGCACATGCATGCCCTATCACTTGTAAGCACATGTAGGCACTGTTTCCCTATCTACAATGAATACGACCTCTGTCCGGTGAAGGTCGTCTCACAACAGTGAAGGTGCTCTCTCTTACTATTGTGATTATACGATGCATAGCTCCTAGCGCTTTATGTCCAGCCTGCTGGTGTCTCCCAACGCTTTAACCCTCTATCTTCCTGCAGTGAATGAGTGGTTGAATGATCATCAGCACCTAGTACATCGCTAGTCTCACTTCCCTGTGCTCCCAGACTGAACGCAGTGATCCAGCTTCGATTTTCTATGCACAACACTTAATACTGGTGTTCATTCTGTTTGGCCAAGATCACACAGCTTGGGTCACAGTATGAAACCAGGATCAGGCCTACAGTCTCAGGGTCCTATCGGGGATTTATACACTATGCCAACTTTCATCCAAAGGGAACAGTTTTTGTGTGTCACGCGGGGGCCTGAAACACTGGTATGGCCCTCTCTCCATTTACAAAGGGGTCATCACCCACTGTTTCTGGAAGCAAGAAACATAATGGAGTTGGGGAAGACAACAATGCAGAATATTTTTTTTCATTCAGTTGCGTGGCAGTTTCACACCTCAAATAGTTGCATTCCATTCATATGACAACAAGCAATACTATGAGCGTCTGCATAGCGCCATCTGACATCAGTTTGACAGAGTAGCGCTATCTTGATCTGGTTACTGCTGTTTGGACATGTTTGGCTAGTGGAGATTTGTTTGTTATCCCATTACACTAACGGATCATGATTATTAATATTAAATTAAGAGGAGGCCGTCCCAGATAAAGGTCTTTGTTTTGTTTGTTATGTACAAGGATGAGCGTTCTACAGGACTGTGCTGTTGTGGTTGAGCTGGGTGGTCCGTTGTCCATTTCCGGCCTTTGAAGGTACTTTCACCACGGCATCTCTTGCCATGTCTCTCTAGCAGTGATGCAGTACGGTGCCGCTGAGCGGGTGACATGTTCGAGCTGCCTGTTTGAGTTGGTTTGGTCAAGGACACGTACTGTTTCTTGAACTTGCAGTGGTTCAGCTGCTGTTTGGCTTTGGTGTCTTGATGTGTGCATGAGGGTGTATGGCTGGCGTGATCTGTTTGAATAAGGTGTATTATACGTGGAACTGGAAAGGAGTAGAGTCCGGGGTACTGTGGGTGGAAAGTGCTGTTGGGTGTCCAATAGACGATAGCCAGCTATAGCATTGGGGAGGTGTGCTGGGGTGCGTGTGGCTAGCTCTGGTACTGGTTAAGCACTGCGGGATGTGTCCTAAGTCTGGGTGTTGACTGTATGAATCCTAGCGATAGCTGTTTCTTCCCACGCTGTGGTCATTGGGAGCAGGTGGTTTGGTATAATGCCACATAAGATCGTTGGCTATCTTATGGGTGAAAATCAAGCAAACAAAGTGTTGTAATGTACTAGTTACTCAATGCATCCTCCCTATTGAGGTTCTCTGCCTTGCTGCTCATCCTATGGTGAGGTCACTTAGACTGTTCAGTGTGTTTGTATTGAAGAGAGAATCAGTTGGTATGGAAGGGCTGAGCAGCGAGGAGGCTGCTCCTGGTGGGGCACTTTTATGGATCAAACTCAGTTGTCGAAATGGGCGGGAACGGCAGGGCACGGCGTGCCCCTACTTCTTCAATTCCAGGGATTCCGTTCCCCTATTTTTTTATTTTGAAAATGCGTCCCAGGACGCAAGAAATCCCCATCGCCTATAAATAAAGCTCGGCGTTCCCGGCGTTCGAGGAAGGGCGGCAGAGAAGTAACAGGACTCTGTCTTTTCCTTCTTACCCAGAGAAGAAAAATACAGTGTCCGTTTCTGCTCTGTCGCTTCAGTTGCCCCCCCCACTCTTTCCTTCTTCCCTCTCTTTCTGTCTAGCAGTTCTTCTCTTACAGAAAACCGAGATTTCAAGATGGGGTTTTCACACTCTTTCCTCTCCTTTCTTTTATTTGCTCCCCTGTGAAATGGATCCAAAAAAGAAAATAATTTTTGCTGGAAATGTCGTATTTTAATTCCAAAGTGCAGCATCTGAAATAAAAGGTTAAAAATAGGAAAAATAACTAAAGTAAGACAGAGTGGTAGCAAACTGACCAGATTGATTTTATTCACAGCCACATTAGCGCCACTTTTACAGAGTTTGCCAGTGAAGCGCTACTTTTGTTTTCTTGTCTTTGTTTTCCCCGAGCTTGCAAATAGTGCACCGACCCTGGAGGTACTGCAAAGTGTGGATTGGAAAACAAAATGTGTACTGCGGCTCTGTGTCCAGGGATGTGGTCTTTTTACCATACTGCTTACGTTTTGTAAGGATATAAGCAATGGACATTGAGATGGGTCCATTCAGGGCCCTGCAGTCATGTCCTTAACTTTTCAGGCAAAAGCACTCACTGATTTCTGAATAGTGAGTGTAAACGCATTAAGGTAACCATGTTGTTCCTGCTTACATTTCACATGGCTTGCTAAATTTTACATTCCCTATGAGGGTTTGCTTTTTCCAGGATGTTGTTACTTTTTTTTGTAGGCCACATATTGCTCTTGTCTAGTGCGTCATTTAAATTGAGCCATGCATCCAGGTGTTTATAGCCGGCAGCAATTGGTTGTAGTTGAAGGCAGTGGGAGTTTTTCTCAGTGGGGCAGTATGGTGTTCAGCGGGGGAGAGGATGTGGCACTATGGCCCAAGCTACTGAATTTGGAACTGGGGAATCAGGTTCAGACTTAATACCCAGTCCACCAGACCACTCTCCTGAGGGAGCACATTCCTATGCTAGACCTTAAAAGGCTGCGCAAGACCTTAGAAGCTATGGTGTCTTAGCACCAGCAGGTGAACCCTAGCAGTGGCAAGTGTGGGTTAACCTTCAAGGTTTGTCCACCACAATCCATACTGAAGTTCACCTCCATTCTTGTAGACAGGCATATGAAGCAGCACACCCTAGAGCAACAGTGACTCTGTCACTGAGGTCACAGGACACTTGAGAAGGGCCAGCTCTAGGGCAGTGCAACTGGTGTGACCGCACCAGGTGCTGACTTTGGGTGGAGGCATTAATAAAAATGTCATGATGTCTCTGGTGTTTAATGTTCTTCCTAGAGATAGATCATTTTGTCTAGTGGAAGTTTTGATTCATGAAAAGGTAGCTCAGAGGGTTAATGTGCCTACTGCAAAGAACAAGTACCATACAGATTGTGAGAAGTTAGCCTGGTATATGCTGTCCACTAGTTATAGTGGGCACCTTGTACCAGTCCAAACAACCCTTATTGATCATAGGTTTAAAGACAACTTTTATTGAAAGCTATCCTAGTGGTAGCTATGGAGAGCTGCCTTTAGGCTAAGTCTTGAAGGAGTCTTGAAGGAATGTAAAGCAGCTTGGTTTACCAGATTATAACCTCTTATAACCTCTTGAATTACTAAATGAAAGGAGATCCACACAAGGTATATATAAAATATATGTATTTATTTCTAAACACTCACTACTAATCTCTTTATGAGATTAGAGTCCAAGATACACAATAATACAGTTCTAAAACGACAGTAAATAGCACAATATACAATGGCCCTAGGGGCGGACCAAACCATATATTAAGAAAGTGGTATAAGAACCACAACTTGACTAGACACAGTGCCTAAAGCACGTAGAATCGCTGGGACCCCAAGGAACCACCCATGGTAGTGACACAGGAGACCAACGGGGGACGCCTGCAGTGTGAGAACACAGGCGCGAGCCCCGTGCTATTTTATGGGAAAGTCGCGGTTGGAATTTTAGAAGTTAAGGACACTTAGGAGAGGACTTTGAGCAAACCCCTTTAGACTTAGGGGGTTCTAGGGCCAGCACCCACGGGAGCACCGGAGTACTCGAGTTACCTCACCCAGGGAAGCCGGGTGCATAGGTGTCAAATGGTGTCGGGGATCGTCGTTGATTTCAATGGCAATCTGCTGCAAAGTGCTGCTGCCGGGAAGGAGAAAAGTGTCCGGTGTGATCCAAGCCTGGATCGAAGATCAGAAGAACCTGAAAGCAGAGGGGACAGAGTCTGGGTCACTTGCCAGTGACCAGGGGCACAGTAGACGAAAGCCCACCAATGTTGGGTGATTCAGGTGCAAAGAGGCGAAGCTTGACTCTGCAGCCACGAGGACCAGGAGGCGTCGACGACAACCAGAAGCTGGATTTGAGCTGTCTCACAAAGGATGTTGAGTGCTGCGGTGTCGGTGCTCGTATTAAACACAACAAGCCTTGGCAAGAGCAACCCACGCAGGAAGAGAAAAGATGCTTTGGTGCGGACCAGCAAGGTCCTGGGGACTCCCCAAGCAATGGAGAGTCAGGGCACGTCTGGAGCAATCAGGTAAGCCTAAATAGAGGTAAAGTTGCCTTCACAGGGATCCACCAGTCGACGGACTAGGGATCGCAAAGGGACCTCGAGAGGAAACACAAAGGGCCAGCTCATGGAACACTCGTGGAGTGTAGGCGGGCAATCTTCAGTGCAAATGCTGCTCGGGGTCAGGGCTATAAGTAATCCAAAGCTCAGCTGCAGGAGTTGTTGGAAAGCTGATGCTTCTGCAAAGTGGCATCGTGTCCAGGGTTCGGTTTGCACGGTCGCTACGAGGGATACGGGCCTCAGACTTGCTGTGGGCACTGATCGACCTCTAAGACCACGGAAACCCACCTCCTGTGTTGCAAAATTCTTTGGAGTCTGGCGGGAGCTTCGGAGCTGCAAACCGGTCAGATGTGCCTTTGGTGCCTGCCTTGCAGGGGAGTAAATCCTTTACTCCAAGGGAGATTCTTCACTCATCTAGTTCAATGTAGATCGTCGAAGTTCCAGCATTCAGCATCAGAGTTTCGTCCAGGTGTAATCTAAAGTCCTGTAGCCAAGGGTTCGTTTCTTATACCCAAGGATGGGGTGGGACAAACTCTAGGGACCCACCTATGGGAGGGTCAGGAAAGAGAGGTGGCTACACCCATTTCCTTTGTCCTGTTTCGCGCCAGAGCAGGGGCTGGTAGCCCCTGCAACCAGTTTGAGCTGGACTATGCACAGGGACACCAAATGTGCCCCCAGTGCTGAACTTCAAAGCACTCTTGGAGTGCACCCACCCAGCCCCAATACACTAAAGCCTTTCTGGAAGGTGGTGACACCTCCCTGTGACAGGAAACCTATTGTCCAGGCCTCCCCTGCTGGAGTTTCGTCCAGCAGCAGGAGGGCAGACTCGTGTCTGTGGCTGGCAGCATCCATTTTGTGATGCCAGGGCTCTATTAGCTGGTACCGGGTATACCGGTGCTGTCATGTCTCTCCCTCTAGAAGGGTGGGATCATACTCCCACACCAGTTACTGGTGTGGGGTATGATTCCAAAGTGTTTGACACCTAAAACGACATATTTCCGTGCAGCCATCCCAAAGTTGGCATTTGCTGTTTGGTTATAATGCACTTAAGAGTGTATGGTTTGGCTGCATCACAAACAACCCCAGAATAACGGTTCCGAAGGCTGCAGAGGGGCTCTGCTCATGCATTGGCACCCTCTCACATAAAACCCAGCACCCTGCCTTCAGGATTGGTAAGGCCTGCCATAGGGGTGACTGATAGGTTTATATGTGCAGTGATATAGAGAGATATAGTGAACCTATATCTTAGTAAGGGGTGCATGCACCACCTTACCCAGGCTGCAGTAGCAGACCTGTGGTGTCATTTTGGAAGGCTTCCCAGGGGTGGCACAATACATGCTGCAGCCCCTGGTAGGCCTCTGGGGTACCTATGCCCTTGGTACATAGTATACCATATACTAGGGACTTATAAGGGTACCCCAGAATCCAATCTGGAGTGTACCTATAGTATTTGTAATCAATTTAAGGGAGAAAGCAGATAGGCTGGGGTCCTGAATAGCAGGATCCCAGCAAGACTAAGTTGAAAACCAGCAAAACACCAGGAAAAAGGTGGGGGCAACCATGCAGTCAGATTCCACCTTCCTACACAGATCACAAAGTGCACATAATGTAACTAGGTCAGTGGGCTACTGCTTTTGTCAGAGAGATACTTTTGTTACTTGCAGTTTATAAGTTAAAATCCAAACATACAACATTGAGCTATCAACTTTCATCTAAGAGCTGCATACAAACTGCAAGGTATAAATTAGAGCGTTATGTTTTTACCCCCAGTCATTGATTATCCTAATGTTTCAAAAAGTGTTCTTTTGGACAGAAATCAATTCTGATTATTAAAGAGAACCCCCAACCATGATATTACGTTTAAAAATTCTGAGTTTATGTTTCTCCAGACCAATCACTATTAAACTATAAGGCCTAGTAGTATGGTTGTCATGTGACTCCTACACCTTGTAGCCCTTAGTCTTGTGTAACATTTTCTATACAGTGATTTACACACATATTGATTGTCTCTGAGTAATGTGTGTGATGTAAAGTGCTCTGACACCCTACACTGGTATGAGTGGTGCTGTAGATCAAATTAAATGCATCTGAGAGAGAGTGTGGTTATGGAGACTTGAGGGGCACTGTTAAAGGGTGGTAGTGAGGGAATCCATGGCAGAGGTGGCCATTAGAGGGTAATAACAAACATTAATGCACAGGGCACCACCAGTGCTAAGACAGGCCCTGCCCTTGAGGCCAGTCTGCCTCAACCATAGTTAGCTCCATTGACCTTGTTTCAGAAGTAGTAGCTGCAACTCACCAGGGGTTGGCAATGCAGAATTTGGACGCACACCAAACTAAGTTCGCAAACTTCACAGTCTCTCTGCTTCATTCACAAGCACTTTTAACATGTGCTGCTTGCTGTGGGGCCACTGGAATTAAATATGCAGCAAAGGAGGACAAAATTATGCCACAGTGTTGACTAAATTATGCATTTAAAAAAAGGCTGCAGCGTAATGCAGTATATTTTCTGATATTTTATTATTTTTGTACACATGCTAACAGTCTTTGGAAAGATTTTGCCTGATTAGTACCAGTGTAACATGCAAATGCAGCATTGAGAAAGGTGATCAGTCAACCTTTGCAATAAGCCATCCACTCCGCAGCAAAACAAGTCACATTTTTTATTAACTTTTGATACGTTTGAGCTATAAACAATGTATTAGTTTAAATGATCAGATCATGCAGCAGATCTTGCATTAGGAGGCAAATATGACAGAGCCATAATTATATAGAAAACATTTGCAAACTAGGCTATTTTGCCATTCATGTTTGAACTGCTGTTGTGGAAAAAGGGAGAAGTGCTGATGATAAACCCCATGGCTCGGAGACAAATGGCTTGGGCTTACCCATTTTATCGTATTTGGGACATTCTGTGATTAGAAGCGTATCTCACTTTGTGAATATGTTTTAATGTCAATAACTCATTATAACCTTATATAATCCTGTGTATCCATTGGTTGATTAAACTGGGCAGTGAAATGCCAAACAAATACTAAAAATTGGGATGTTTGCGCATTCTGGCCACACCTCTGGCTCCGCCCACTGAGCCAATCCTTGGGTTATTCCCGCCCTCTGATTCTCCGCCCACAGTTCCCCTACTTTTTTTCTCCCACTTTGACCACTGATCAGACTAACATCCTGTAACCTGTAACCTATGAAGTAATCTCAAGAATAAATCTACTACCTTTTCCACAAGACTTGCCGATGCATCATTCATCATTTTAACACAAAGCAGTACAGAACAGTGCAAGTTTTAAAATCATCAGTGCATAGTTAAAAGAAATATGCAAAATGAATGCAGGTTTTTAGAGGCATGTGGGGGGATGTACGTACGCCATGTAGATCCTGGTTAGTTATCCTATGGAAGAAAGCATAGAGAGGCAGCATAAGCTATACAATTATAGCTGCACTATTAAAAAAGAATACATTTAGTTAGGCTCAAAAGATGAGTGCATTAGCTGTGGTTTAAGTTATGGCCTGCTAGACACCCTTTCACACGAGGAAACCGAGGATGGTTGAGATTTTATGGGCAGCGCATATAGAAATGTCATAATTTCCGAGGGGGCTATTTTATGGCTCACGTGAGACAATTAATGACTTGTGAGGGATGTTTTCATATCATAGAAGGTAACAGTTTCAGTTCTAGTGTTGGACAATTTCTTAGCAAGTTTATGGCAATGTTGTTGCTCATTTGGTCTAATTTCACACCACATCTGTCATTTGTATCATTTGTAGGGCATTTGCATGGCCTGTGTGGGATACATTTATGGCTTTTGTGTTGAAATGTTACTCCAAGTTTGGGATAATTAAATGGCTTGTTTAAGGCAATGGTAATGGCTGTTTACGGCTTGCGAGAAAGCAAGCACTTCAGATAATGGACCAGCTTAATGTCTCAGGTGAAGGGCCTTTGACGCTAACATCACGCATTTGTATTAGACTATGCGCTATGTCCACTCTGATGTCAGAACAGCTCAGTGAACAAAGACTCACGACAAGAATTCCATGCTGACATGTTGGTAAATTAGTGTCTTGGGAAATGTGGTGAAAATTGTAGGAGAAATTTCATGCAAAAATTGCTCTGTGGTGTGAGGCTAATTTCATGTCTATGGTAGCTACAGACCATAAACATAGATCCTGTGGTAGGGCAGTAGGAAGCTATTTAATGAAGCTTTGGGAGTCCTGTACATCTTGGATGGATCATTGGAAGACACATAGAGCTTGTGATGGAGTCATGGGGAGTCAGAAAGACCTTACGATGGTGTGATGGGAAGTTATGTGGTCTTGTGATGGGGGAGACGGAGAGACATAGACTATGGATGGAGTGTTGGCAGTCACGGAGACTGTGTGATATCTTTTGTTGGAGCATCAGGGAGTCACATAGATCTTGAGGGACAGGAAATCACTTTAGATCATGTGATGGTGCTATAGGAAGCCACATAGATCCTGAGACTGAGTAACAGGGAGTTGCATCGATCCTCTGAAGGACCATTATGTGTCACATTGATCATTTTGATGGAACAATTGGGACTTACAGTGGTGAGGTAACTGGGAATTGCTCGGTCTTGTGATGAATTTATAGAGTCTCATATATCTTGTGTGGGATTGACTGTCTCATTTAGGTCATTAAAACCGTCTGATTACGTCATTAAATCGAAAAAGATTTTCATTTGCTTGTTCCGTCCTTGATGCTCCAGGTGAAATGATAGGTTCTACAGTGCTTAATTTGTGCTGGTGTTTGCCAGTGCGGTGCTCTTGGTCTTGTTTATGAGCACATGGATGTAAATGGTACCGCTTTTTACCCAAGTTATGGCTGGAGCAGCAGTATAAGGGGATATGTTGTACCTTGCACTTAAACAGTGTTATGCCAGGATTGATGGCTTGCCTATTATAAACCAAGTCAGCAGGGAGACCGGAGTTGGACTGGGGTGTAGTAGGCCAAGATACATTTTTAATGATGCTCGTGAAATGTCTGATATTTGCTAAGTTTTTTGCAATGTAACCTTTGCATGCAGGAGACGTATTCAAGCAGAAAAATTCTTGCCGAGGGACAGTTTGGGCTGCAAACATGCTCCCGTTAGTATCACGAATACAATTTTTATGTGAGGTATGACCTCACAAGAAAATTTCATGCAAAATACCGGCAAACAACATTCCATGCCACGCGCAAAATTTCACATGATGAGTGAAACTTTGCAAAAAATAAACCCACTAATTTGCAGCCCCCTACGTTCGAGTTGGTTGGCGGGCTCCTTTACTTTGACAAACCACCTGATGCTGTCCTGTAGCTCTGTATTTCCTCCATTCTATTCACTGGGGAAAAAGAAACAATGAATAATGACCATGCTGTAATAACATTTTAAGTATGGCCAAATATGCTAAATCGACAGAAACGTTCATGGAAGAGTCAATGGGTATTCCCCAAAAACCATTACTAGTCACAGTCCGAACAAGCAGATACTGCCAAATTTAGGTTGTGGGCTAATTTATTATTCCTTGCTCTTGAATTTAGAATTTTTACATATGAACATGTCCAGAACCATCTAATGGGCGGAGAGCAGTTCTGTGATGTTAATAGAAAATACGATGACACTGGGTGCCTCACGGGCAGCAGTTTAAAAGTGTTTTGGGCACTTTTTTCCCTGAATCACATGCTGAGAATCAAAAGGCGGAGGCGCCCGTGCGAGTGGGTGGACAGGTAGAGACTTTCGATCATTAAAAGCAAATGCTTGGAGTTCCCCTTCAGCTTTCAGTAGAAAGAGACTTTGTTTCCTCTTGGCATTTTAAGGTGTCTCTCTCCACAGCGTCGGGGAATTTCTTTAGTGGAGGGTATTTCTCCACGGCTTTAATCCAAAGTATTTTATGAAATGTTAAGCAGATGATGCACCCAACAATACAGTGGCAAAATTAGTGATGGCAGGGGGAAGAAAAGAATAATACCATTTTTTAAGTTCAAAAGAAATTTTATTGAAAGAATAAAGGTGTCAGCATACAATATTCAAAGTTAAACATAGGTCATTGTAATACAAAGAAGTTTTAAAAGAAGGACATGCATTGGAATAATATACGTTAGAAATAAAACGCAACAAGGTGAAAAAAGTATACGATTAATACCAAGAAAAGAATAATACCCTTAAGGGCAAACAATTCTACTGTTTGACGGACCATGAATGAACCAGGTTGTCGTTCATGCCAGCCTCTTCAGATGCCTTGTCTCATTGCCTGTAGCATACAAAATCTGTGCCCTGGCACACCTCAGCAGGTGCCTACAAACTCACTAGCACGTTCCCATTGACACCCCTTTGATATCTCTTGTCTGATAACCCTATGAAAATCTTCTCTTTTGTTTTATCTCTCCATTATAGTTACTTCTCAAATCGCTCATTTATTATTATCTCCCACTTCTCTTCTTCATAGTGCCTCATAGTTTTCCGCCCGCCCAGTTTTGTTTTAAGACCTCTGTTCCCGCCCTGTGCCTACTCTACATCTCTCTTTAACATAAAACTCACAGAGGTGCCAAGAAGCGCGACATGGTTTATAGCCCCTTTTTATATGTGGGTGGCACCCCTGGCATATTGGTGCATCGGCATTCCCTGATATCTGGTACATACCATGTATTATGGAGAACCATACTAATGTGAGGAGATGCATGGGAATGCGACTCAGAATTCATGCATGCTGGGCTTTCGTTCCTACTAACAACAAGTCTTTTTAATATAGGTCCTTATGATACACTTCTGCCATTTCTAAATATTGTAAATAATAGGTTATGTCCTGACTTGTACACTGTGCATCTAGTGCCTTTTTCTGTGTCTGTGACATCTGTGAGGTAATGTAGACTCTTGTTGTGGAGTGAATTCTACCAGTCAGTTGGGAGAGCTCAGAAGAACTAGGGCTGAGCTGGTGTCAACATGCTCCTGGTGTGGAGCAATCACATTGAACTGTAATAAATTATCTTAAACCTACACCTTCATGTGAACCTCCTTCATCATAACCTGGGTGTAACCAAAATTTACAATTTTAGGGTTCTGAATTCCATCTTCTCTTTCTGGCCTCGTGCCCGCTCCTTTTCTTCTCGAAAACAAAACTGTATAACAAGTTCAATACCTCTACACACCTATGGTGCATTAGGGGCATATGTGTTTTGTAAACACTTACACCCATTAGCTGGACCCGGGCTGTACAAAATTAGGTAGACAAGTAACTGGTATTGAACCACCACTATGTAATCCATAAAACAAACTAGCACACTTATTGGATTATGTCACGAGTGATGTCATCAATGATGTAATTTGAGATGTCATGAGTGATGTCATAAATTATGTCATAGAACATGTCTTGAGTGATGTCATATGTGAGGTCATAAACATTGCATGGCCGGGGCACAACTTAACTGTTACTATAACTGGGGAATTTCTATTTGTTTTTAGTTTAAAACATTTATGTTGCCACTGAGAAATTCACCTGACTATAACACTTCTTTAACCTTTGTATTTTCAGTGAATATATATAGATGTGTATGTGTGTGTGTGTGTGTGTGTGTGTATATATATATATATATATACCACCACATATATCACCTATATGTGGAGTTAGAAATAGAACATGTATACAAACCTCGATATTTTGTCCTCCATATTCCTAACCTACACTAATCTATTAGAGGATGCACAAAACAACCTTTGCTCCATGTTTTGAGGAATCTGACATGCCTTGTGTGCCATCTGAACAAAAAGATAAAAGTGAATAGTAAAATAACTATGGGACAAACATATATATTGCCATTTAAAACCGCAATGAAGAGGTAAGCACCAAA
This sequence comes from Triturus cristatus, assembly GCF_964204655.1. NCBI lineage: Eukaryota > Metazoa > Chordata > Amphibia > Caudata > Salamandridae > Triturus > Triturus cristatus. The sequence goes on from NC_140583.1 coordinate 982,820,056, forward strand.
GCTCTTGGTAATTATTAACCACTACATAAACCCTTACCTCTGCTGCCTGCCTTCCACGTGTCATACAATAGCCAGCCCTGCCCTACGTGGAGAGGGAAAATCTCAGTAGCTCTACACAGATGTTCTATGAAACCGGTTTGTCCAGTGCTGTTTTAGGAGAGGCGGATGTAGGCCAGATTTTCAGGATACCCACCTAAAATAATTTATACAGAATGACCCTAAATGAAGCTCATTGACAGTTTTAGTGGTTTTCCTAAAAGTAGGCAACGTTCTAGACCTTCTGGACCGACAGTGGACACCATGGATATAGAATGTCTTGTCCCTCATCTTGGCCTCTTATACGCATCTTGATTTGAGTAACTCAGTGAATGTGACTTTGCTATTCCGACTAACAGATGATCTCATCCTCATGGATCATGTTTACAAATCTTCTATTTAACAGCCCAGTGCATTCTGGGATTTGTAGTCAAGGTCATGCTACAAACTAACTTGGACAAAAAAAAACTGAACTTTATGATCTGTAAAAGGAAGAGCTAAGACTGGAACATGGTGTGAATGATGAGCGTTCTTCTCACCGGAGACTCTAGGCTTTGGTCCCGCACTTTTTATTTACCTCATTGGAGTCTGATACTTTGATTCCTTTAACTCAGTTGGAAACAAAACTACAAACCCACAGTCACTGGATTGTTAAATGGTGGGCTGGAGCACTGCACCCCAGTTGACAATGAGTAATGGTCTTCAGCTTCTTACGGATGTGTTCAGGGGGGTCGTGTCATGTCGATGTAGAATGAGCAGCCTCTTGGTTTGCTTCTGTGGGTGTGGGGAGCGTGTGGCGACTGAGAGGGAGGCACAGCTTTTGCATCTGCGGAGAGTGTGTATAAATGAGAGTAAAGCAGAGCGTACCTGAATGCTACTATTGGAATTTATGTCTTTTTTGAGTTACAATGTCTCAAATCACTACAAAATAAAATGAAAACTGCCATATTAATGTCACACAGATCCACTAAAAGTATATAAAAAACAGCTCTAAGGGAATATTTACTGAAAAAAAGAAGGCAGCATTGGAGCGAAGGAATTATCCAATCACCCATGGGATCATGGTGTATGTGGCCCTAATGGTTGATTAGAAATTCAAGAGGAGATCGTTTGTTAATGAATGCAGGAGACATTTGGTGAGCCCTTAGTGTGGGATAACTTCTTCCACATTCTGGGTGCTAGTAAGGACGAGGCATGTTGCTCTATTTGCCGCATTTCATTTCCAGTCTAGTGATGCCCTGCCTTGTTGTGAGACATTTGCCCGATAGATTTTTACTTTTCCACCCCCCGTTGAGGGCCTGGTGGTGAGCAAGTTGGGCATTTTTTATTACTGACTTGTATGTGATGCAGCTGGTCTTGAAGTTGGTGCAGGTCTGAAACAGAAGCTCTTGTATGTATGTCTTTTACATGGGTGATATGTGGCCGAGTTTCACAAACCCATCCAGTCCCACGAATTTCTGATTATAGCAGTGCACGTCTCATGCTTGTGTACTCACGCGACACTTGGGAGAGTGGCCTGTGAGTTGGCAATGCTGGCACCGTGATAGGAAGCTGCCTCATGTGTTTGTGAAGCCAGCATGGCCCATCTGGCGAAAGATCCCCTGAGCTTGTGAGGCTCACACACCATGACATAGCACTGCCTTCTGTATTTGTGACTCTCACATGGCACGTTTAGCAACTGGCTCCTGCATTTGCGATGCTGACACAGCATGACAGGAGACTGGCCGCTCTGTCGGTGAAGCTGACATGGCACGTCTGGAGATTGCCCCCTGAGTTTGTGATGCTGACACACCATAACATGACTCTGCCTCCTACGTTTGTGAAGCTGACATGCACGTTTAACCGTTGAGTTTACCATGCTGACACACCATGATAGGAAACTAGCCTCAGTGTTGCTATGCAGCAAACCCAGGGCAGAAGACGTGCCTTTATGTTTGCCATGCTGGCCCAAAATCACAGGTGATTGGCTCCTGTGTTTTTCAAGCCGACGTGTTTGTTGCTCATAGTTTGTCGACTGGTCATGCGTAATGATTGAAACTTTTAACGGGTCTTGCTTTTTTCAGCCAGCAAATGCAAGCCAACTGGCTCTTGAAGCTTCATCTTTCCCATAACAAGAATGTTATATTTATTACAGCTCACTTCTGCCATCTGGTGCAATTTGAAGGTCAGAAGTGCAAATCGTGGCAGGGCAAGCACATACTTTAATCTTTTCACGGTTGATAAACTGAGTTCCATTTAATTTGTTGTTAGCTAGAACTTATATTTAGGACTGCAAAGGACAAAAAGTATGGTATTGCTGTTAAGTGTAGATATGGACCATCAAGGGACTATGTGCATTGTGTTTGTATGGTGGCAGGACTTCTCTGACACTGTTCATACTGTGTCAAGCATAATCTTTCCCGCAGGGCAACTATCAGGCATACCGTAATAAAATGACACATATGTACAAAATTGCAGTTGTCAAAAAACATAAAATCCCTCCTAAGAGAGCCTAATAAGGACATCATAGTGCACATCTTCTGTACCCTGGTTTGTTCAATTGGCTAACCAACACCAAAACTATTGCCTGCCTCGAGTATCTGCAATATTTCTTGCAACAAAATACCTTCCGACAGGTTGTAGCACAGTGTATTAACAATCCATCCTTAAAAGCCTATTGCTTTTAACGCATGCTTTTCACAATAACTAATTCTGCCCAACTGGCTTTGTCATAACATTTCATAATAAACAGATCAAATCTATGGAATCTGGTATACATTTGTCCCAATTAATTGATAAATCCTGTTGCATTTACCATTGGCTGGACACCATAATCACCACAGGCCTATTCAAGTGGAAATAAACTGGGAACCGTCATGCATAGAGTTACACAATTACAAATGTGTACAAAAATAGTTTGCAAAATTATATATAACCCTTCTCAATAGGCTCTAACAAGAACCATAATAATTAATTCCCCCACCTAGTTTGTCCGTGTGGGTGATCTGTCAGATTACAAAACACCTCTCTATAGCCTGTAACACAATATATCAACCCACTGTTGATTGTCTGCTTGTTTTAATAATTGCCTTTTACAGTAACTAAGCTAGGCCTACTGCCTTTCTCATAATTGTTCATAATAAGTTGATCTGACCTACGACTTTGGACATGAATTTTCCCAGTGCGTCAGTCGGGCCTAGAGCTTGTCACCATAACCAGCTAAAGACTACAGTTTTCAACATAAGTTTTTCACACAAAGCAAACATCATGCTTAAAGTTACAAAGCTATACAAAGCTGTAGTTGGCTAAGCAAAATACTGTGCCTCCTAAGAGGGCCTAACAAGCATTATGGCAGAGTAAATCTTTGATCGATCCAGGGTTTGTCACAAGGGGAAACCATCACCAAAAACCTGGCAGACTATGTGAGATTTTATGTAACAAAATCCGTCTCTGTAGGCTTTCACACTGAGTAATAACAAACCCACCTCAACTGGATTGATGTTAGCATAAGTTTTTCACAATAAATACCCCAGGCCTATTGCCTTCATTGCAACATTTCATAATAAACAGATCAGGCCTATTGTCATGATTATTGGCTTGCTACTATAACCACCTCTTTCCTGCTGTTTTGGGTATGAGCTTTACCACAAGCCAAAAAGTGCAATACAAGCACTGTTTTCAGTGCAAGCACACAACTTTCACCCAATCAACTTCTGTACTCGGGGAAAGCAATATGTGGGTGGTGGCAAAGTGCCACTTCTAGTAGTACTCTGAAAGCTGTTTTTTGTTGATCACATATGATCTGGGGATAGCTACGCTGTTAAGCCAGACCTAAAAATGCTGTATGTGACATTAGCCCGCACCATGAGTGTCACATGGCAAGAGAGTGGTTGTTGCATTATAGCCAGAGCTGCTGACTTTGGAGGTGGGGAACCAGGTTTAAATGCTGGTTGTAGGCTCAACATACTATGATTTTGGGCAAATCACTTAATCTCCCCATGCCTAAAAACCATGAATCTGACCCTGTGTAATGTAACTGCTCGTGTAAAGTGCTCCAATGCCCTTGGGGTAAGTTTGCCGTTTTACAAGCTGCGTAAATAAATAAAAAACAGTGTGGTGATTTGCCATTGTTATCTACTGTCGTGATGAAGCTGCAGAAAAAGCAGGAGTGTCAGGAAGGAGTAGGTTGAAGGCAGGGCAACAAATGAATGTGCTTCCAGAGGGCAATTACATGTGCAGACTGAATGTATCCGCCTTCAGGATGGCTCTGTGAAACGATTATTGTTGAGATATGTATTGATCATCAGCTCAGCAAGGTTTTTCCAAAGTGGATAAAATGAGTAACCATGGCTGCCAAGTTTCCGAGGTTCACACTTGTCTAGTTAGCCAAGTCATGTTTTTCCTTGGAATTCTGGAACTTGTGTTCCCAGTTTTATACGGAGTTAAATAGTCTCACAACCCTGAAAAAGAATCATAGACTGGCCTAACTAGTCATGCACTGACTTGGGAAAATTGGCAGCTATGTACTGCTAGATTGGGTAACAATAACGTCTGTTTGTTACGGTGCCTAGAAACAGCAGAAATGTGGTATGAAACGCTACGTAATCAATAATGATGATCGGTAATTTCAAGACTTTACTTCCTGTGCATTGACTGACTAGAATTAGGTATAAAACCTTTGTGCTGCTGAAACAAAAATAGTGAACGTTGTTGTGTTGTTGCATTTATTTACATAGCGCATAATTCTGGCACTTCTACGACCTTGTGGCGTCAAGGTGGCTGCAAAACAGGGCACCAAGCAGATCTGTCGCCTTGTCTCATTCACTACCTTTGAAAGGAAACCTTTGGTTACCTTTCGAGTTGTCTTGTGTCAGGTGGGATGTGCTGTCGCAGGCCAGCCAGCCTATGGTATAGACTTTCAAACATTTTGCACAGGGTTAACGGCCAGTGCTTAATTTGTGCCAGTGGTTTCCGGTGCTTAGCACCAGCACTTAATGGTCAGCACCGGCTCTTGTGACATTCCACCACATGCTGTCTGTCTGATTTAGAGAAGAGTACAACAACCGTGTTTAATAAGTCAATATACATTAGAAAAGAATGATGCCTGCTGCTCATGCTATTATTATAGCTTTGGGAGGCCTGGAACAGTCTGAATTGTTACACTTGTAGGAGTGCAGTGGTTAGTAGTTGTGTTGGGACTGTTATTGCGAGCACCAGAAGGGATCTAGGTGGTGCAGGCAGAAGTGGACTCGCACGAAGGGCCCTGGCACTTACTTTTTAAAAAAAATTAAGCACTGTTAGCGGCACAAAAGTGATGCTAGCCAGCACAAAAGGTTATTGGGGAATTTAATTTCCAGGGCAAAAATTGTTTTGCTCTGGAAAGTATCCTAAAAGTTACTTAGCGCCACGGGGGCGTTACATGGGTGGTACATGGATGTCCTCATGCAACCACCCAGCCCTTTTTATGCAAAACCCTATTTACAAAGTATTGTAGACATGGTTTAGCGGCAAAAGTTAACACCACTTCAAAGGAGGCGGTAACGGGAGAAATGCTTTTATTTCTCCTTTCTTTTGACTTTACATGCGTGCCGCACTGTACAGCACACATGCAAAGTAGGAAAAGCTTAAATCTTGTCTTGGCGTGGTAGTTTGTAAAGGAAGAGTACCCTACCTGTACAAAACCTATGCTAAACCCACGCACACACCCTAGCGCTATGGTGCTAAGGTGTGTGCGTGGCGCTCGGATGCTGAAATCAGTGCCGGGGCTAGAGAGCGGGGAGTAGAGAGACATATCTCTGTAGATATGGCACTCTCCTGCTCCCTCCCTGTCACGCCACACAGCGCAGCCTCTTTGGCTGCTGCTCTGCGTTGCGTGTATTTTTTGACACTCTGGCCCAAGTTGTTCTCTTGATTCACGTCAACAGGATTGCTCGAAAGGTAGTCGCCGGATGCAACTAGTGTAAGGAACGCATGCGGCTGGAGTCATTGTGTCAACTAAAGTTGCCATATTGCCACACTACTGTGCATTCCCGATTGTTTCTTATTAACTATAAAATTGCTGAACTGGGTCAGTGGCCGCTCCACAAATCTGCGGATCACAAGAACAAAGTTTTTAAGGAGAAAAATAACCTTCTAGATCAATAAAATAAACTCCGCTGATCCTGGAAAAATAGCAGCTATTGATATAGTGCCAAGAAGCAGTTCAGGGTATTGTGTGCACTGTATACAATTACTATTGATGGTATTTTATTATCATCTCTTCCTCGTGCACCTCTGTCATCTCTGAGTCTCAGTGGCAGGCCCGCTTGATCCAGGGACCCTTTACACCTCACAGCAGTTGGCGTCACAGACGCTCGCATCGAGGGAAGGTTCGCAGCATTTCATTGGCTGGCGGGGTCCTGTGGGATAGGAGGGGGGGTTCGCAGCATTTCATTGGCTGGCGGGGTCCTGTGGGATAGGTGGATCCTAAGCTGCTCTAGGCATCCCTGTACGTTCCGTGGCGGTGTAAACGGTGGCACAGTTACTCACAATTTCACAACCTGTGATTAAAAAACCACACCCCTTTCCTATGATTTCCTACAATAAGCTGGCAAGAAGTCTAACACCAAGAGGAAATACGTTTTTAGCATGTCCACAGTGGGGTGATTTGTGCGCGATATCAAATTAAAATAACATAACACTACAACATCCCTGACATTTAAAAATTAACCTTTTTCAAATATTCAGAAGTATTATGTAGCATCATTATCACAATACCTCATAAGCTGTGCTTTAGGCCCTGGTTATGGGGCCACTGCAGCTTGCACCACCCATTGCCCCTGCCAGCGCTGCCAATGACAGCACCAACACAGATACTAACCATCACACTCCTACAAGTGTGACAGGTCAGACTATTCCAGCTCCCAAAGCTATAGGAATGGCTTGGGTGGCACTTATTAGTAATTTGTAATGTATGTTGCATTAATAAATATCTGATGTTGTGCTTATCTCTAAATTAGACAAACAACTCCACCTTGTGGCAGAGTGACATAAGTGCTGTTGTTGACAATTAGGTGCTGGTGCCAAAAACCGGAAACCACTGACTCAAATTAAGCACATGCACAAGCATTATGTCCCAGGGTGGAAATATTAGGCATCTGCCTAAGGTGCCACCACCAAGAAGGTGCCATATTGGCCCGTACACCTAAAAAATGGTCTAACTGTCAAATGATGGGGATGTCAAAATGCTTCTTAGCATAAAGCCCCCAAAATCATAGCACCTGCCCTCTGCATGTATGATTTTCACTCCTGATGACATCACATAAAATGGGTGATATTGCCCTACAACATTTGTAAAACTAGTCATCAAACTCTAAAAATCACAGCCATATATATATATATAAAAACGGCATAAGATTGATAAGGCGATCCTAGGCATCTGCAGCTAAAGTCATATCCTTTGTGTGCCTTAGAATATCTCGTATGAGTTGTTTACTGGTTAGACATGTCAGAGCTATAAATATGCCTGTCTGTCTGATGTGTATGTGAGGAAGGGACATTCAAACTTAAAACTTCAATTTTCTAATTTTCATGACATTTTAAACCAGTGTTCACATTTTTTTGATTGTTGGACAAATATATATTTGTATATTTCATTTTTTTTCAAGGAATTTTTTTTTTAAGGTGGAATACTCCTGCATACCAAGTCCTTTTGATAATATTTACATGCTCTTTGTGATTAAATCTGTTGGCTGTTAGTGCCACAATAGTCTTTAGTCACATTGTAACCTCTGTGTGGACACTGTTAATAAATCATGGCATGTTTGTATGCCATTTCTATGAGGGTATCTTTTGGGTGAAAGTGGAAAGGGGGGGGGGCGTGTAAAAGAAAAAAAAGAAGGAAAAAAAACTTGCCTCCTAGCTGCTTTCTTGCCATGTCTGTCCTCTGTCGTCCTCCTCCGGCCGGAACAGGAAGCACACCCGGCCTCCCCTAAGCCAATCACAACGCATCTGGCACTGAGTTTTGGCGGGGGGAGGGGGAGATAACTTATCGGTTTAAAGCACCTGCTGCAGGGTTCCTTGTGTGTCCACCAGGTTTCAGGCAACAATAAAAATGTCAAGATAACGCTGGTGATTACTGTTTCTGCTGACACGAGAGCGGAGTTTTGTCTAGTGGAAGTTTCCAAACATGATAAAGTAGCTTGGAGGGTTAATATGTCTGATGTAAAGAACGTTTTCCATTGCAGATCTCAGAACTGTTTTTGTGTGGCTAGTTCAGTGGGTTACTGTATGGAATGGGGGTCAGGGGAGAATAGTCACACTGGGCGCCACCAGAGCTAATCCCCGGCCCTGAGTGAGAGTGGAAGTGTAGTATAACATTTTTGTAATCCCTGGAAAGGTATTTTTAATATGCGATTGCAGTTTTGCCTACACTTATGTAAATTATATACATACATCTTTTGGGTGTCTTTGGAACTGCATCACCAGAATATATATTTAAGGGTATCGTTAAATTCCCATTAAAGAACATTTTGTACTTACCAAAATCAACTCGTTGTCCTCTGGCTTGCCTGTAGATATTTGCATGAACAACTATTTTAAAGTAGGGGGGTCATCAAATGACCTTGCTATTAACCACACTAATCTCTCCGTTTGCAAGGTCCGGTTCAAAAAGCTGAAAATAAGCAATTTTTGTGCCACTCCTAAAAAGTTACCGTACATCCAAATATCCTGACCAAGTAGAAGCCTATCTCTTTACTTCCTGCTCCTACTAAAATCATCCAATCAAATGTCAGTTCCCAGTTATGTGCACGCTTCTTGATCCCTATCAATCAGTTTTCTTCTCTCTTCAGTACAATGACAGTACTGTCTTAATGAGATCCGTACGTGTCTTGACGGTGGCAGGGAAGCAGTCTTGATTATTCTTGACCTTTCTGCTGCCTTTGACTTGGTGACCACTCCCATCTTACCAGCCATCTGTTGGAAGCAAGAGTAAGCAGCCGTATCCTAGACTGGTTTTCCTTTTTTCTTTCAGATCAGTCACAAGTAGTCTTACCTCCAGCTTTTTCAATTGCAATAAAGCCCATCCAGTCAGGTGTGGCTCAGGCTTCTACATTAAGTCCTACTCTTTTTCATCTTTACGCGGCTCCATTGACTTCACCTATATGATCTTTTAGCTTCACATGCTTTTCCTACACTGACATTTCCCAGTTCATCCTGAGCCTGGACGTGCCCATTTTGTCCGCTCAGATCTCCGTTTAGGAAAAGCACGGCATCTATCCCTGGATGAACCAGAATTCTTTGAGGCTTAATCCCTTTGAGACTGAGGTTCTGGTTTTTGGAGCACTCTCTATATCCATATCCAGCTAGTAGCAGGCAGATTTAAATTCAGTCCCCGTTTCCTCTGCCAGGAATCTCGGGGTCATCTTCAACATTAGTCAGCTGTAAACGTATCTTTGCCAGATTTCTTTTTACTGTAACTCTATTGATTGATTATTGGCGAAAGGGCATGTGCGTGTAAATGCAGCGCATAGATTGTCGCTGCAGCGACTGGACGTTGTGATGCAGCCTATTGAGACCCATCTTTTCCTTTCCAGCATGATGTGTTTGAGGAGCACCTGGGCTAGGGACAGCTCTCCTTTCACGTATGTATTGCTTCTCAGCCTTGCACCCGGGGTTAGAGAGGACCATCCTGAGAATGCGGTTTTAGCCTGAGAAATGGGTAGTCAGGTAGTAGGACCTCCAGGAGGGCATCAAGCCTTCTGAGCTTCTCATTGATCTCACAGAATACTGCAGCAGCTGGCGGAAGCCAAATGCCTGGCTATAAATCCCCAGGATAACAGCTATCTGGCTGTGGGTGCCAGTGACCTCTTCACAGTGATCCACAATCACAGGTGAGGTCCTGTGTGCCGCTGTATGTGCTGGTAAGAGTAATGTCCCAGTTTAGCCAGTTCAGCGGGGACCACGCTGCAAACATGGGCTGAAACATTACTGGTACAGATGAGCGTTTTGAAGTGTAGCTTGCATAAGGAGTGAACACTATATGCACTAGAGAGAGCAACTGCTTATTGCATCCAGAGAGGGCCTGCAGGACCTTTATAGCAATAAGAGCCACGCTGTCATCAGTGTTGAAAGCAAGGTATGTGAAAGAGGAATAGAGAAGTGCAAACATTGCTGCTGCAATAACCCACTCTACAGCCATATGGAAGAGAGCACACACAGCCTATGCAGATAAGCATGGCCATGCAGCACCAGTGACCAAATGCTAGCCAAGCTATACTGCAGCTCAGGAGCAGAAGCTACTAAAAGGTGGTGGACACAATCGTTCCTGTGGAAATGGGAGTGATGCATCAATTATCAGGGAGAAAATACTACATGTACAGGGATATCCACAGCCATGCTGCAGCCATGGATTGGGTGGGTTGTGCTCCAGCCAACCATAAGGAGGAATTCATGATGGTAGGGGGCAGGAACATGCATGATAAACATAGGTGAGAGCGGGTCAACACAGGGTCATAAAGCAGAGGCTGTGGAAGTGAGATTGTCACTTTACTGGGATGGAAGGTTTATGTGGGCTGGTGAGTGCTTAATCCATAACATCAGTCCTCATGGGAGAAGACTAACACTTCTTCCAGAATGGGAAGATCAGTTTTACAGCAGCCATCAATGTCTACTTCGTCTTATCCCTCAACCCTTCTAGTGTAGTAGTTGTTCCAGTCTTTGGCTAATAAACTTGGCCTTTCTGGTCCCTTTTCTCAAGGTCCTGCTGGCTTTGACTTTGGATTGTATTTGCCCCGTGGCACCCATGTGTCCCTTTTCGTATCTTTGGAACAAGCTTCCACCAGTGCTCCAACAATCCCCTCCTAACATTCTATCCCTACCCCAAACTCTACTAAGCACACAAGAAATCAAGAGCACAATCTTAACACAACTATTCACAAGGAGAAAGAAAGCCAAAACATTATACTAACTTACTAACTACTAATCTTGGGTTCCGGAGTAGTGTGCTACTCGCCGAAAGAAGTGATTCAATGCCTTGTCAGGTGTCATTACAATCTAGGGAAGAAAGCAGGATTAATAGTAAATAAAAAATCCTTTTGTGAGCAAGTGATTCCATGTTCAGCAGGTCTGGGAACAGTCTTCTCAGAAGCTCTGGAAGTCATCAACGCTCCCCTGCCTATCACTGCTCCTAGTCACAGCTGTCCTAGATGCCAGAACCTTTATCACTGTACTTAACAAAGTACCCTAAGTACGTTCCACTCTTGGATTTTGTTTGGTTAATTGCTTGTTTTTATTGTGTATCTTCCATGCATTCAAGTGACCCATTGGTGCTCTCATCACCTGTTAATGCATGGTTATTCCACTGTCTGTGGTATGCAATGGTGTTAATTAAGTAAGCAAATAAAATAAACTTGAACTAAATGTCATATGGCACTGATGCAAAAATGAATTAGAGACAGCTTTCCTTTTTCTGAAATATGGTCGTGTGTCTCATCAAGACATGGGTGCAGCTAACACCTAAAACTCTTAGTATTGTTACCCAGTGCTTATTTTGTGCTGGTGGTTTCAGTTGGTGGCCACCTTTGGGACTGGACTTGCTTTCATCATCAGACTTTGACCTAAAGGAAGAGAAAAACAGAAAGGTGATAAATACAGATTTAGAGAAAAATAGAGCAGGGACAAAGGGAAAATGCCAGGGTCAAAAGCCCGTAGGAGTAAGATAAAGATACAGGAAGTGTAGGGTTGTGGTAAAAAGAGACATGAGGTGGAATCAAAACAGCGCATCCCCGTTTTTCACCAAACCCAGCATTTGGCAACAGCCCTGAACTTTAAAATTTTTTTAGCAGTGATATTGCCATTTAGAAACGAGCCACTCTGCACTGATGTGCTCTTTAGGAACAATGCAGTTAGCGACTTCACTGATGAGTTTTGCAACCATGTTTGGTGCTTACATTTTGCAAGTGAAATATGTAAGTTTCAATGGCATATGTGTTCTCAGAAAACTGTGAGTAATAAATGTTAATCTGGCATTTCAAAGAAGATAAAAACAACAGACCAGGACAATAACGTAGTCAAAGCTTCTAAATATTACGTAAAATGTTACTTTAAGGGGGGGGGGGGGCTACATTGAATAAATCATTTAAGAGATTTGTAGTACACTGTGCCTTTTAGAGCACATTGTGAAAGTTTTGCAATAGAATGACCTCATCTGGTTGTTTTAATTAATAATTGTTAGACCTGGCACATTGGCGTGGGTCTCCCTTCCAATTTTCGCTGTTGCCTCATATGTTTTTGCTGGCGTTAGTTGCTCAGGGCACTGTGCCACTGCTCTCCAGTGTCACAGTGCAAGTGCTCCCTATAATTTGTGATTCCATGATTGGTTGGTTTGGTTTACCTGTCAGACCCTAGTACAGTGCACCAGGAGTGCCCAGGGCTTGTAATCCAAATACTGCTGGTGGGCTTGCAGAACTGGTTGTGCCACCCACAGAAGCAGCCTGTAAACATGTGTCTAAGGTCTGCCATTGCAGAGCCTTCGTGCAGTCTGGTACTGTCATGGTGACTGAGCAAGTGCACCCACTTGCCAGTCCCTAAAACTTCCCTTTTCTTCATATCAGACACCCCTATGGTAGGCCCAAGGGCAGGGTGCATTGTAAGGATAAGGGAGGACATGCCCTGGTATGTGTGGCATGTTCTAATAGTGAATTACAGCCATTTTCGTTTTTCACTATTGCAAGGCTACCTTTTCTCGATAGGTCAGAATGGGCAGTTTGGTTATTACATCTTAGAATCCTAACTGACTCAGAGAACATGGTAGAAATTCGAATTTAGTATGCCTGAACTCAGGATGATAAAATACATCTTTTAGTGAAGTTGGTTTTAACATTCTGTGTTTGAAAATGCCACTTTTAGAAAGTAGGCATTTTCTTGTCTAACCATTCAAACCTGCCTCTGCTAGGCTGTGTATTCCTTTGTCTGGAGTTTGAGTGACAGAGCTGGGGAATTCCAGTAGACAGGGTGAGGTGCCCCAGTGGTGAATAGAGAGATCTGCATCTAGATGGGTGGGAGGAGTTGCACCTGGGACCTGAATAGGGCTGTGCCTGCCTTCCACAATGCTGGCTCCACCTCCTGGGGAGCGGCTGATGTCTCTGCCATGCACATCGAATGAAGAGAAGGAATCCTGTCAACAAAGTGCTCCAGGGCTGTACTTGCCTTCCACAATGCTGGCTCCACCTCCTGTGGGGTGTCTGATGTTTCTGCCCGGTACTGTGAAAGGAAATGAGAAGTCTGGTAAACAGAGTGCTCAGGAACTGGTTTGGACTGGTCAAAGGCCCCTCTGCCTTCAGAGGACAAAGGATTTCTGGGTATAAATATTGGGACCCTGATTCCAAGAAATTAGATCACTTTGGGAAAACAAGAAGAACCTCTGCTGAGGGAGGAACCAGAAGAAGCTGAGGAGGAAACTATCCCTGAACCTGGGGGATTGGCCTGCAGTGGTTGCCTTACTGCCAAAGAGAGGAGAAAGGAACTTTGTGTGTACTTTTGCTCAACTTGTGAAGAATCTCCAAGGGCATGGAAAAGAGCTTGCCTCCTGCTGAAGTCTCAGGAACAACAGACTTCACCCCCCAGCTCCCCAGAGTTCTTTGGAAGTGCCTGCTGCTGTTGTTGGGCCTTCTGAGGGACTGCGTGTCGCAAGGAGCTGGAAGCGCGACTCATGAAGGAGAAGCGTGTCGCCGTCGGAGCTGTTGTCGTCGCATTTCGTAAAGTGTGTCGCCGTTGCAGCATTGCATCGAGCGGAAGCGTCTTGCATCACCCAGTAAGTGTCTCGCAACGCCGAAGAAGCGTGTCGCCATCGTAGCTGACGCATTGCACCGCATCAAGAGAAGAGTCTCGCATCGAGAAAAAAGCGTGTCGCCATCGTAGTTGTCGCATTGCACCGCATCAAGAAAAGCGCCTCCACCCAGGGAGAAGTGTGCTGCCGTCGGAGCTGCTGTCGTCGCATCGCGTAAAGGGGTGTCGCCGCTGCAACATTGCATCGAGCTGAAGCGTCTTGCAAACGTCGGATAAGAGTGTCGCTGCCAAAGCTGCTGTCGTTGCATCCCGTAAAGGGTGACGCCACTGCAGCTGAAGCATCGAGTCGAGTCTTTTCGCAATATCGGAGAACCGTACCGCAGCTGGAAGATCGTCACGTCTTTATTTCTTTGCACCAAAAACATCATCGCATCAACATCGTTGCAACACTTTCGTTGCCCTGCGTGTCGCATCTAAAAGGTACATTGACTTAAAGTGTCGCATTTAAGAACTTAAGAGAACTAAGCAAAATCCTACCATCTAAAGTAACAGTATTGTGTATTTTTGTCGTTTAATGGTCTTGTGGTAAATCTATATAAAGAATACTTATTTTTTATATAAAACCTATGTGGTGTCCATTTGTAGTGTTGTCACTTGGTTACTGTATGTGTTCACAAATGCTTTACACACTGCCTCTGAGATAAGCCTCTCTGCTCGTGCCAAGCTACCAAGGGGGTGAGCAGGGGTTATTTTAGGAGTGTACCCCCTTACCCTGACTAGTGGAGAGGGTCCCTATTTGTCATAAGTGCATACCTGTGCCAACCAGAGACCCCCAAGTCTAACAATAATGATCTATCATGTAGTATGAAATAATAATTCTGTTAAGCACTAATGAAACGCCCCATCAGGCATTGTCAGCCACTGTCTACAACTCAGACAGTGATAGCAATAGTGACTCTACCCCATCAAGTCATATTGAATGACTGTGACCCATACAGAACAATAGCACTCAGTCACCGTGCAGCAGTAATGGCCCACCCGTTGGTTTTTACGTTGACTCGTAGGTGGTGGGCGGACCCACTGAAGCACATCTGACTGGACAGACCAGTTGCCCTGCTGATCTGATCTGGACCCGTTTACGGGAGGGATGACAATTGGGGTGCACAGACAATGGTGCTGCCAGCAACCCCTTCTGCATCCCACTCAGTTCTTCTGTCCCCTATTCCCTGAACAGCAAGTCACTGTGAGGACCAGGTGTGTGGCATACAAAGTCAGGGCAGCTACCAGGGTGCGTTTATATTTCCAAGTTGGTCATAGCTAGTCATGGGATCAAAAGCAACCTCAAGCAGCATGCAACTGTCTGACCACAGCAACGTAACGTAAAGACAAGAGTGTGTGGTTCCTAAAGTAATTCTAAGAAGGAACAAGAGACATTATGGGAACAAACCAGAAGGGACCAGATGGTTTATGAAAACAAACCAGAAAGACCCCAAAAGTGAATCTGAATATGGTGCAGCGAAACCCAATCAGAACAAAGGATCCAGATTGGCCCAAAAACCTAATCTGATGAATGTCCCAGTATAGCACTGACTGCTAACCTGTGGCATTTGCATATATCATAAACTTTTTTACAAGAATGGACAAGTGCGGTTTCAAAATCCAATTCGGGAAATGTGTGTGTGCGACCGAAAAAAGTGACTAATTTGATTAAAACACCTATTCCAAAGAATTGGGTAATGTGTTAGTGATAGCTAAACCCCGGAATAGTCTTATATGGTCCATTGTCTTTGTCCCAATAATGGACGTGAGATCCCAAAACCTAATCAGTGTGACCCAAAGAGTCATATGAAGAGACAAACGTGTAACCAAATCTCAATCTGAAGAAGAATCAAGTGTGACACACCAGATAATATGTCTACCGGGCCTTTGAGGCCCAGGAGAGCTATCCAAAGAAAACTCACAAAAACTAGTGCACAGCACCATCCTAATAAATCTTGCTTAGCTCTGGGAGTAATGCAGCAGTCTTTGGAAGTGGTGCAACTCGGACTGCAATGTACCTGTGTTCATTAATGCCAAGGATGTGCAAAACTGAATGATTGTTTTAATCAAATGCAATACATTTTTTGCTAGATTACACCTTCTTAGCCAAATGTCGTGTGTTTGTATCTCAGATGAAAATTTTTTAAGCAAGCGTGCAGCTCACAAATAAAAATCTTGCGAAATACTTGTACAAGAGTTTTTTCGAGCTTGAAATGTGGCGCAGGTTCACCGCAATTATGCAACAACGGCGCATTAAGTTGTGTGGCAAGGTTGACTAAATTATGTGGCTAGAAGAGGCAAATGATAATGCAAATAAAGCACATTCTGTTCAAGTATTATTCCGTAATGTGTCATTTGAACACGCATCATTACCGTAAGAACAATATTTAGCCCTGTGTCAGTTTAACACCTAAATGAAAACGTTCACCAGTTAATCTTTTCAAAGATTTTGTATTTGTGTTGTATTTTTGTTGGCAACGTTTGATCTGTTGAATAAGAAGCACGTTCTCCTGTATATTGTGCAGCAGATAGTGGATTTTGTGGCAAGTGTGGTAAACCCATAATTATTTGGAAAATCCATTCATAATCCAGTGGTTCTGCGCGTGGAAGTCAGGCTGTGTACTACTGAAGTTTGTAGTCAGTCAGTGTGCTTTTGGCAGACCGACTCTGGAGGGGCAGCTGGCTTTATTAACTTCTTCTGAGGAGGTCTCGGGTTAAAGGAGGCAGGCAATGGGAGAGATTTCTTTCGTACAGCAGAATGAGCCGTTTTTATGACCAGATTTGTGCTGGTAAGAACAATAAAATAAATATGTCTCGCGGAGATCAGGCTGAAGATTTCTACTGGCAATCTGGGAATAGAGGCCAGGGTGGTGAGTTAGATAGAAGGTCTTCCTAGTCTTTAGTGAAACCTGAATTTTCAGTGTGTCCACGAAATTCTGAGCCCTTTTATCAATTTTACACAATTTCTATGGCTTAAAAAGCCTCATTTTGCCATCACAAATCCTGCAATTTGCAAAAATCAAGCTCTGCTATAGCAAAGGGATTTTTTTTGATAAACAATTTTATTGAGTTTGTGCAATAGAACAAAGACCAGCAAGTCAGCACTTTACAATAAAAGCAACAATTCCCCATTCCCCATGGATGACCTCGTCCCGCAAGACCCCACAAAGTACAATTTAAATGGATCGGCAGTAGACGAATCTGAATTAAGCCACCACACTCAACCATTTGCCCCACACCCAGTGGTATTTCTTCAGACATCCCCGTGCTTCATACATAGGTTTTCTTGGGTAGCACACCAAACAACTCCCTTCCGCCACTTCACTAAGCTAGGTGGAGTTGTACTTTTTCAGGCGGCTGCTATGTCACACTTAGCTAAAATCATAGCTGTGTTGAAAAAACAGCTTCTCATTTCTGGACCCGTCCAGTCCATCCGTGATCCCCAGGAGCGTGGTCATGGGGGGCTTCCCACCCCAAGACTTCTGTGAGTTCCTCCTCAATGCCTTCCCAGAACCTGGTCAGCTGTGGACAAATAGCAAAGGGATTTTATGTACAAAAGTACTTTCCCGAGCCTCTCCGTATTACAAATTGAAGATTGTGTGTCTGGGGCTTCCTCCTCCTGTTACCGATTCAGAAAGGAATGCATCAATGGCTTACAACCGCAATTGTTGTTGATACTCATTGATGGGGTAGCAAACTCCGAGTTGTGGTGATAACTGATTCGCATAGGTGGTGTTCTTAGGGATTTGGGTTTGCAGCCTTGGAAAGTGAAGGCAATTGTCCAGGGGCCCACTTCCTGAAGTTTTCCTAACTGACAAAAACTTTTTTTTGGTTTAAACAAAAAGCAGCATTGGTTTCTTTAAGGAGCATGGATTGCTTTAAAAACACTTAGTTTTTCAATACAGTCATAGAGATGCCGGTCTGATGGTCTGCTGAGCCTTGCTGGACCAATCCCTGTGATTGCAGCCAACCATAGGCGGCCGCAAATTGCAATCTGCCTGTTGAATATTAATTGGGTAGGTCGTTTTGGGACTCCACGTGATTCAATGTTATGTGAATCAACCTATTTTTATATTGGCTGGTTCACAAAATACTCCATTTGCAAAAAGTCGATGTACAACTTGCAATCACTTTTTTGGGAATGAAGCATGAGGGCTTTAGTATGCTAATATCACACCCTGTTAATGTCCTGCAACTGGCTGTCACTCAGCACAATTGCCTTAGAAGAACAGTGCTTAATTTGAGCCAGTGGTTGCAGCAGGGGCCCTGCCACCACTCAGTTTTGAGGACCAGAACTTATTTTTCCTCAACAAATTTTGATCCAGAGCAAAAGACAGAAAAAGATACAAGAGGAAAAGAAGCAAGAAGAGCAAGATGTAAAAACAGGGGAGAGCAAGGGTGAAAAAGAACATGCAAGAGTGAGATGTAAAGGCAGGGACCATCTACTTGCGGTTGAATGAGTCTTTAGGTGGAATAAAGACTCTGCATCCTTGCCGCACCCTCACCTTTCACAGCTTCGGCTGCAGGCGTCCGAGCAAAAGGTTAGGGGCTGGCACTTATTCTTTTACAAATGAATCCATATAGAAGAGTGTATTCAGGTGAATATAAAAAATTAATTATATGGGAACATTATATTCCAGTTTTTCTTCATGTCTTCCCTTCTCCCAGTTGTGTTGGACAAAAAATGGCCTTCAGAGAAATCAAGACATTTACTGACAAACTGTTGACTCACTATGTCAGGTTTCAGTCTGACTGATGGGTAGGCTCTGACGGTCTATCTAACATGTCCATAGCCTGCCCAGCTTTTCAGAGGCACTGGCTTCTCCAAAATCTCCCATCTCTGTATATCAGTCACTTGCTGGTTGTTTTACTTTTTTTCACTATTGTTTTTTTTTACATCTGGCTTAAAAGTGCAGCTGTCAACTTACCTCACATCATAAAAAAAGAGCTTTCACAGTACCACTGAGAGAGCAGAAGTTGTTTGCTTACACTGAAAACAGTGTATTGCACTTTTTGAAAGGCAAAGCTTATTCTCAATGCAGCAGGACAGAGTGTATTATTATGGCAAGGCATTGATCAGGTCTATATGCCTGATCTGTTTACTATGAAACGTTAATAAAAAGGCAGTAGGCCTAAGGTATTTATTGTGAAAAGCATATGTTAATATCAAACAACTTAAGGGTGGATTGGTATTACTCAGTGTGAAAGACTGCAGAGAATGAGAAAGCTTATGCCCAGCACAGTAGGCTGCAGTTGGTTATGTTGGACGCCAATGATACAGACTATAGGCCTGATTGTTTGTTATGAATTGTTATGATGAAGGCACTAGGCCTGACTTATTTATTGTGAAAAACATATGTTGAAGTCAATCAGCATTTTATGGTTGGATACCTATTGCTCTGCATTTGAGCGTACAGCTAGGTATTTTGTTATATGGAATCTCACAGATTATTGCAGTAGGCAAGAGGGTTGGTGTTGATCAGCCAGACCTACTGACATTGCCAATGTTTGTTTATATCTTGCTTTACTTATTTTTTACTCTCCACGTCACATTCCTGTAACCAAAATATATTTCTTTATCAGGAACCAGCAATAATTGTGATGGCAGGCCTGCATATTTCAAAATTCTAAAACCAAGACCTCCTATTGACCCATGTATTCTTTTCTCTGGCTGACTTACCCACCCTGTGGAAGGTGCCTGTAGGATTTAACGTTAAATCTCGAGGATGCAGCTCTCCGGGTATCTGCCTGGCCTTCCTGGCCACAGACACTGGCTTGTTGCCCTTCCGACATGAGCTCAAGCGCATTCCTGAGTATGCGGCCTGCCCGTGAAAGTTCATCCCGCAGACTAGGTCTGTTTCACCAGAAGTGAGTCACGAGTCTTTCACAGGGCCAACAGCTCCTCACTGTTGCTTCTGGAGTCGAGGTGACCCTGCCTATTCCTGCAACATAATGCATGTGAAAAATACAATAGCAGCAGTCGCAATTTCTGCACATCAACTCTACGTAGAGTTGGAAGCACGCCTGTTGCCTAGTCGAAATTGCTTGAGGACAAAAAGGGAACACTTAAAAGAGCTTAAGAAGCAGAATGCGTTATCACTTGAGCGGTTGCATCCGTGACCGAATTTTAAGTCACTAAGTATTCATGAATGTGTGCATAACACTCCCTAACACTAATTGTAGGCTTTTGTAAACTTGATCTGACCTTTTCTGTGCTTGTTTTATCCTCTCACACCTGTCATTATCAGCATCAATTCAATGCACCCACCATTCCCTTGAACCAGCTTGACAACCAGCAGCCAGTACTCTGATGGGGCTGGCCCCACAGGTTTTTCCAGTGGGCAGAAATGTATGTGATCAAACTTCAAAACATGCTCAGTTGAGTCCTCAAGCCAAGCAAATGAAGGCGGCGGTGGAGAAAAAACATCACATTCTGGGGAGGTTGCCACTGTCGGCCATCTTGCTCTTTGAGGACTTTGGCACTCACTCCTGCATTTTTGCTGGTCCGGCTTCGAATCGCATTTGCCTAGTATGCTGGGACTGCCTGCATGGACTAGCTTCCGCCTTTCTTTATAAATAGGATTATTCTAACCCTGCCCACATCTGGCTTCTCCCACTCCAGGATGGGAAGGTTTGTTTGCCTAGCCCGTGATCATGTTTACGCTGTTCACGCTGATGGGCCAGGGTGGTTGCAGGTTTATGAGAGTGCGGCTGTGTGTTCGCTGGATGGAGTTGAATGTCTGTAAGTGTGCGAGCAGTAGGAACAAGCAGAGGGGATGTTTTCCATTTCGACTGTGTTATTTCTGGCCTCCATTTTTTGCTTGCGCTGTTTTTATGTCGGCAATGGTTAAGCCTGCGGTCCATTGAGGAAACACTGCAAGTTCTTCTGGGGAGCAGCACACGATGCCACCGGCCACGGGGGCACCGGTGCATCTTCCTTGTAAGCTCATTTTAAGGGGGAACACAGTTTACAGTTGATTTTATTGGCTACTTTTTCAGCAGTGGCAACGAAAGGGCTGATTTAGTGGCGGGAAATAGTCCCCATAGTCACCTGGGACCGACTGGAACTCTGAGGGTCTTTTTGTGTGCTTGCTCTGCGTTATTCTGGTGTCTTGGTGTTCACCCAAAGATTAGCCAGGTGGCAAAGCTTCTTTTTTAATATCTTTTAGCAGGAAAGAAGCGCTGGAGTTGCTAAGCCTCCTTTGCACTGTGTTTCCAGTTTACGGTAGATACTACACATGCAGCTGCTCTTGGGAGTATAGTCATACTACAAACACTGGTAACCATGATGTTTAGAATCCACTGGATACGGCCAAGAGGGATTGGGAAGACCTGACTTGCAAGACAATTAATTCGCATGACCATTAAAGAGCAATACCCACCTTTTTTCTTCTTCCTGTAGATGGGTTCAAAAAGGCATATCGCAAAATTATGCTATTTCCTGAGAGGCTGGGAATTATATGCCAATTTTAGGCAGTTTTAGGTCTGTCTGGCATGTGACTGTTTTGTCTTCATCTGTGCTACGCGGAGCCCCCAAATGGGTGGTAAAACACAGGCTTACCTGGGGAGCATTGCACCCATTACGCCCTATGTCCTGGTGCTACTGCACCTTCTGTATTAATAATAGCTACTTGTCTAAAACCTATCTCCATAGTGAGGGTGACATCTGCTTTCTTGGAGCGTGTTCAAAAACAGAAGGCAGAAGTCCCTAGCTTGCGTGAATCCCACCAAGGACCACATGAACTGGTTTGGGAAATATTTCTCACTGCTTTATTGTATTTAATTAAATGTACCTTTTGTTCCATATGTAAACCATCTTGGCAAGACATGGTGTTTTGGCACAGGAATATCATTCAAGTGCAGCCGTTGGCTATAATAAAGCACGACCTCTGGTCCGCCCACAGCCCTCCTGTACACGCACTGGACGCAGTCAAAGAGGCGGCTGTTTCATTATTCACTGGTCAAGAATCTGGGCCTTTTCTCCTTCAAGACAAGTTCCCAGATGAACCTCATGATGTGCTTCTCAAAGCACCATTGCCTCCAAGCTTTGTGACAGGTTTTTTAGACAAGGTCACATGGACTGGTGTATTCCTTAAATCCAGCCACTATGACTTAAATTGCGCATCCGGTTGACTGCTGGTTTGTTCCAACTGTCTAGTTATGCAGGAAGGACGTTTAGCCCCTCCTCTTCCAATTTTTGTATTTAAGCAATATGCATGCCAGTGCCTGGAGTGGTTTGGCAAATGCTGCTTGTTTGCATATGTCTCAATTTAATAAAACAATAACAGGTGATGAGGGATGCTTGGAAAAGTCTCAGTGACTGGCACTTGATAGCGCCACGTTCAACTCTTTAATTTATTTGCCCACTGCTCCATTCCAGATGGGGGTAACCATAAACGCCCTGCTCCATTGGGAAGAGAACAGCCCAAACTGCCAGGCCCTCTGAACAGAAGCGACCCCAGAGTAGATCAGTATTGTTGGGCATCTTCAGTGGGGTGCAGCCAGGATCCAGGCGATTTACAATAGGTTCATGGGCTTTTTGTTAATGGGGCAAAAATGACACAACCAATTAGAACTTTGGGGAATATATGGCTTTGTGGCCATGTGTATGGTTCCTTTCTTTCCAAGAAATATACCTACACTTCGACAGACAAAAGGGGATTATAATAATTTATAAAAATTGTCTTTGAGTGCAGTTACTCTATTTCCCAGTAGAACTGATTAAGCTTTGGGGACTTTGGAGGTACCAAGGGATGCTTTGATTGACAGGGGATTGACCACATATCTTTTTCACACAGTCAAATGTGAACGACTTTGGGTATCCTGCCTCACCCCTCTAAGCACTTCGGCATCGATCATCCCTAAATGGAAAAACAATTTTGAGCAGGAATTACTTCAAAGTTAGCTCATGGTCATTCAAATAGGGAAGGGCATTTTGGTTTGTTTTTCTCTATTAAATGTACCGAACTGATTTCTTTTTATCCTTCTGGCTGTTTTTTATGAGACGCAGCAATTGTGTGATGATGTTCCCCGGAAGCTCCGGCTAACAATAGCACATTGCAATTTTAAAGCAGGTTTTGCTGAAGAAGGCATACTGCACTTGCTGCTCACGGTAGATAGCGATGTAAAGGTTGACACGAAGAATAACATCTATGTTGGCATTTTTAATGCTTCACAAATGTTGATAAAAACTTTAATATGCATTCCTACTGTGTATTACCCAATTTTTCGAGTTCTTCAGATGAATTCTGTTAGATCCAGTATATTTTTCCATTTTTTTAATGTCACATACACCAAGCTCTACTTTTATGGTTTCCCTGATATGGGCTTAACGCTATGAAGTGATACTGTTATGATAGTGTCGGAAACAGGGATCAATTAGATGCACATAACATGCAATCAAGAGATAGGCTTGTGCCTACTAGTGTGACTTCAGTCTTTTGTGGAAAGAGCTCAGGAATGAAGTGAGCCAATGGAGTCTCCCTTGATCCCATTTTGTTACATGCTGTGTGATAGTTGGTTGATACCATGCCATAATATTGAATACAAATATGATATTTGGTAGCTGAAGTATAATGAATATCGTTTAATCTCTGAACAATTTGGCATGCAGTTAGATTACGGATGTCTGGATTTCAGACCATATTGATTTGTCCATAGAGAAATGAAAATAGGACCGTGGGGCAACCGAACATAAGGCCAGATGTTCAAAACCATTTTGCATTTACAAACCCTAGGATTAGCAAAACTTTGGCGAATGCAAACATAGTTTTTACAGTGTACTAAACCCATTTTGGAAGTGTAAAATGCATTTCTGAAAGGGTTTAGCGAGCCATTCCAAATTGTGATTTGGAAGGCACCTAAAAGGGATGTTCCTTCTTAATTGTGATTTGCTATGGTATGTATCAATGGTTTGCAACGACAATTGTGAGCGCTAATCATTTACCATTTACTGACAACTCAAAGGTGCACACCCACCCAGTTACCCTGCTACCCATCCACTCATCTACTACATCTATACAATCATAAATTACTAAATTCAAAATAAAATGCCCAAACCCCATATGGAAGAAGGTTTCGACAAACTACACCATCTGCTCCCAATACAATCATGAACAAAATCGAAGATTGGCTCAGATCATGATGATCTGCTAGACAGGATTGGATTAATCAAATATCCAGGCTGGAGAATGAATCTGGATAGGAGTACTGACTTATTAAACAGCTGTGTGACTTATATGTGTCGGGTACATTTAGGTGCAGGAGAGTAGTTGCCGGGGAGCTTAGTAGGTTCACTGCACATTTAGTTGTGTCGTCAAATCATATTTTGTCTTTGATATGTATCAACGTATATAATAATGCCATACCTATATGCATTGACTTGTAAATGTGTGGATCGGGCCCAGTGGCCCACATATGGCTGAAAATACAAATAAAATCTGTTTTGAATAAAAAAACAAGCAGGCTGGGCCTTTAGGGAACTAACCTCCCACTTTGGAACTCATTAGAAACTAAACTTTAACAAGAGAAGAACTCTCCGTCATATAATCTAGAAAATGCGTCTTCCGGTAACCCTGCAATGCACACTATGTTATCCCACGTCTACTCTACACTAAAGACACAGGACCCCGTCGCCTTAAATACACGAGACCATGGCACATATCACACTATCTGCCCTGACACGATTGTAACACTTGATACTGTTCAATAGGTTCCAAAACCCTTCTGCTTCAGATCATAGTGGATCCTGACACTTATCCCACCTGATCTAAGAAGTAAGGACAATCTCTGCATGTATTTGTTATCAGTCGCTACCACAAGCAGGGCCAGTCTGGATCTGTACACTCACTTTGATTGCCACAAAGTGTTCTACAATTTAAAAAAGTGTGTCTACTCCAGACTGCCCATTGTCATTTCAGCCTGTTTTCTCTTGCCTCACATTAGTCCCCAGAGGACGGTGACTAACGTCTTGAGAGCAATAGTGGCATAGATGGAGATTTAAGTGAGAGATAGGTCATGTTCAAGAACCAATCATCACATAGCCTCTGAGATTCTCTTCCACTCCTGCTCCAATGAGCAGCAAATATGTAACTGCCATCACTGGCCTCATTGGAAACAAAAGAGAGCTCCTAATGAGGCCCTCAGCCTTCTAGGAAAGTAGCAACAACTGCAATGTACTTGGCACGATTTGAGATCTGGATGGAGACCCCAGTGGGCAAAGAGCAAAAAAGAAGGAGCCCAGAGTGCAGCCAGAAATCCCTGGCAATGAATTATCTTGGCTCATGGTCTTTAAGGGGTGGGTTCAAGGGGTGGGTTCATACCTGTGTAGCTGTGATAGTTTGGCATCTTGGAAGCTTAGCCTGATCACCCCACTTAGCTCTCAAGAAATTAACCTTTGCAGTTCAATAGCACTTTGTTTTTCATCTTTTCTTCAAGGCCATCCCCAAACGTGGGATAGAACCAAGATGGCTCTAGGCATAGCTGAAGCTTATTAATGTCCAACCCAAAAAATAAACCAAAGATGCAAACAAAATGTGAAGCCTTGAAATGGTAAAGATTGAAGTTGGCAAGGCAATCTAGGACCCAAGATGTAGTTGCAGGGAGGCATTTGGTACAGTATTTGAGGTAAGGCATGACACCAACCACAACATGCTCGATTTTGAATTTTAGCAAGTCACGCCCGTTGGTAAGTGATGTTGTCGGTAGCCTGTATTAAAGACTCTCCTTGGCTGTCTAGGTCAAGCAAACCTGTACTGCCTTTGCTAGAAGCTTTGCATTAGAATTAGACAAGAAGGAACCACACATGCAATGTGATAATTGATTGTTTATCTCTGCTTATATATTTGCAACTTATTGGTGCAGCAGAGAAATGGAGCTCTTTTAAAAACTGCTATTAATGTAATCATCTATGGAAATAGGAAATCCAGTGATCACGTTTAACAGGAAACACTGCCAAAGGCAATAATTCTGTGTTTTAGTGTTTAATGTTCTATAGCATGTAAACGGGCATTCACAAATGCTGTTTACAAGTGTCTTTTGCAGAAATGCTATTTATCACGTTAACGACTGCCGTACTGGCTTTTCTAAAGCTAAGAAAAAGTAACAACAGTGATTGCTTTCTGCATAGAATGCACATAGAAGATACAGGATCGTATGTCATAAACAGTGTGATTAATAAGTGTACGTTTCAGATGTGAAATAGTCCGTCATGCATTTCAATAGGTGCACTTGCTGGAAGGTGAGCTGATATACCAAACACCCAATAAATAGCATGAGGTGAGGGAGTTATAGTCATCTCAGTTGGGCCAACGTCCTCGTACTTCTAAACGATTTGTAACAAAACGTCTTGCAGGCAAAAGCACTATACAGCTTGGTTATGCACAGAATCTGTGTGGATTGTAGATATTATTGATATAGAACACTTTAGGGGGTATCCCTTGCAACAATTTGCCTCATTTAATATCTGGATACAAAGGGGCCTATTTCGATGTCGGTTAGAAAGCCTTCGACCTCAGGTCTGTGGCTTTCCGACCGACATTGATTGTTTCAATTCCGACTGCCTAGTTACAATCTAGGTGGTCGGAATTGAAACCCACCGGTAATACTGGCTGGATTCCGACAGCAGCCCGTCGGCCAGTCGGAGACTGGCCCGTGATTCCAATGGATGGCGTTTCCGCCGTTGGGATTACGATGCTCGGTTTGCAACAGGCTTTCCGACATGGAAAGCCTGTTGGAAAATGAGTTTGGGGGCCCTAGCAGTCTCCCCTTCCCTTTGCGGCCTCTGGTTGAGGGTCGATAGGTGCCCCCCTGTTCATCCCTGCACCGTATGGCAAACACCATTAGGTGCCTGCTACTCGGTGCAGGGGTGAACACAATCTTCCATTTCTCTTTGGGAGCTTGTGCTACGGCTGGTTTGCGGTCGCAGCACAAGCTCCAATAGGGAAATGAGAGTATGCGACCGCACCTTGTGCTGTCGCATCGTTATTCTGCGGTCGGGACCGCCGACCAGAGCTCGGTCGGTCCCGAATCTGCAATGTCGGTCGGAGGCAACTCCGACTGACATCATAATCGGCCCCTAAATCTGCACCTCTGTCCAACCTCAACTTGGTTCAATGTAAGAAAAACGATTTAGAAATCACAATGGCTATGTGACGAACCAAACATAATGAAACATTGTTGGCTAAATTGTAATGTATTGCAATACAATATAAATAAACACCAAAAAAGTAAATACTATATCAGAATATAAGAGATTATTCCTATCTTCTTTGGTGTTGTCTGATTTTTGAAACATGAGCGTCCCACCTCAGCCAATGATCTTTTACGTATTTATGTAGGCACACTGTTCCCTCTTCCTTTGCTGCTCCTCTATATGGCATTTTCTCTTAATCTGCTTCCTCTCCTGCTGGTGCGGTCTACTTTATTGCACATCTCTTGTAATAAATGGACACCTTGTTCTCGTTGAGCGTCCATTCTCCACCCTGTCCAAGTTTTTTTTCTATTTCCTGTAATAGTTACATATACTTTTTGGTACTCTACCCTGAAGGTACTATTTGCGGAAATATTGCAATGTTGTGAGATGTACAAGACACAGAGTGTGCCCATATGTGGCTGAACTAGTTTAACTGTGCGCTCGGTTGTTATGTGCATTTTGGGGAAATTTTAAAATGTAGTTTCTTATTTTCAAAACAGCACTATTTGACGGTGGTTTTGTTTTAGAAATATTTTTCATTTGTTATGCTTTTGTCATTTTTTAACTTTATTTTAAGATAATGTAATGTTCTATAGTATATATTTAGCCTTTGCCATCCTCCAGTGTCCCCCACTAAGATCAGCCATTCGGAAAGGCCAATTTGGAGAGGAATGTCACGAAAGAGACTATCCTATTCTTTGCATGCAGAAATTGCTTTTTCAATCTAAATACGAGCTCATAAAAGGTGTCCTTTTTTCCACTGCTATAACTCAGGGTCTCGACGTACTGTACATTTATTCTCATGATAAATACAGCCCTTCATGCCGTAACTGTATTCACACAAATTACCACACCAGAAACTGAAGAACAAGCGATCCTTTGATTTAAGGGCCGACCCTAAGGGTCTGTTCCAGAATTAGAATGTATTTCTCTGTAGAAATAAAAACGCACCCAGACGTACAGTAGCTCAAGTGACCGTGTGGCGAAAGAAAAATAATATTCTGTTCCATGAAATTTTTTTTTTATTATTTTTTTTAGGGTGGCTGACGGTTTGTGGGTTGAAGCGTGTATTTCTTGCTCATACCATGTTTGTTTTAAAACCTCTTTCTGAAGTGTGCATCAGCTGGTTCTTTCTCCACAAGTCCTGGCACCTGCCTGAATCAGTCTCAACCGAGAGTACAGCACAGAGAGGGTGTACACGGCGCCGGCCCAAACTATTTGGCAGTGGGCACGAGCGGTTAGGGTATCAGCCTACAAGGGTGTCGACTAGTGCCAACAACAAACCAGAAATGTTCCTCTATGAGATCAACGGCGACCCCGCATGTATATTTATTTTACCCAGAGATTTCGACAGATATGTAATCTGCTTTGAGAAAAACTCTAGGTGAATGATTTAAAAAAACAAAAAAGCAATTTGGCACTTTTCACGTTATAGGATACTATTTTTAAATGAACTCCAGGCAGTGCATTTGGAGAGCTGTCATCTAGCCTGTAACCACGGGGCGGGGAACCCGGTCACAAAGGGACGGGGATGGCATGCTTGGAGTGTGCACTGTGTAATCTAGTGATTTGGGGCACTTTCCTGAATTAGGACTGATGAGACAAAGTCCTGGTTGTGGGTCTTGGTTGAATATGTTTCGAATTGGATCCTTTTGGTCTTGTTTGTAGGACGGAAGTGAGTCAAAGTTGCTTTTAGTGATAATTTTATTACTGTATTTAAAACAATTTAAAATATTTGAAAAAGGAACTACAGTTTACAATGGGTTTGTCATGCTGTGCTTGGAATGTTGAACCAGTGGGATTCTTTTGTTGTTTCTGTTGTGTGTCGCCAGCCTAGTCATGGAGGTTGCGTCACCTTATGATTATCTGATGAACTGTCAAAAAGGAGTTATCTCTAAAGCTCTGTGTCTGTATCTTCAAAAGGGCGGAGTTACCTAAAGGATTACTGAGGCACTCATAATAAGTAAGGGTGGGCGTAGTTAGCGAAGTAGCACTTCGCGAAGCTACGCAAAGTGAAGTTCGCACTACGCGAGCTACGCGTAGCACTTCGCGAACTGCGAAGTAACATGTTCGCACTGTGCAAGATGTTGTTTTCAATGATTGCACAGTGCGGACAAGCAACCGGCACTGTGCAATCATTGAAAATGGCATCTTGCACAGTGCGAGCTGTAGTTTTCTGCTGCTCGAGTAGATTTTTCCTCGAGCTGCAGCTTTCTCAACGCGAACTGGTAGTTTCTCATCGCGAGCGGTCGCGAGCATACGCGACCCCTCGCAATGAGAAACCTGACCTTCTCGCGTTGGGAATCTCGCCGGGAGGTTTATTTTCCATGCTCGCGATCGCGAACAAGGAAAAAGTCTCGCCAGGATGTCATTTTGCTTGCTCGCGGTCGCCAACTTGACGTTGAGGACCGCGAGCAAGCAAAAAATGACCGCAGCACTACGCAACACTACGCTACGCGTGTTCGCACTGTGCTACGTGCAGTTCGCGTAGTGCGAAGTAGCGCGAACTTCGCAAACTACGCGAGCGTAGCGTAGTGCTTCGCCCAGGCCTAATAATAAGGCGCATACTGACTAATGGATCATGTTGGATAGCATTTTTTTAGTTCATGTCCCAAACCCATTGGAAACCGAGGATCAAATATCTGTTTTGTGTGCGTCCCCAACTGCCCTTATTTTAATCTTCTGTGTGGCTTTATCTTAGCCAAAGCTGCCTTTGGTCCTGAATGGTCCGACATTTGAAGACATGGCTCTTATTATGTTGAAGTATATTCACTCATCGCAAGCACTGGCTTCTTGTGTCCTGCATCTTTACACCCTCCAGAGTACTGCAAGGAATCCCTTTTGAAAAGAGGGTCATATTTGTCGCCCTTATTTCCCACATGGCTGGAAGACTGGGCAGTGTCAAACTTCATTACTTCTCCCTTGTTCAGTCTTTTGTTAAAGATAGCAGGAAATTAACCTCACAACCGCATCTCCATCAAACCCACAACCATCTACTCTTTTCCTCAGTCATAATTTCTGGGCATACCTCCTCCAGCAGGGCATTATTTTCCATTTGCATTTGAGTTCAAAATACAGCTTTCAACTAAGGTTACTGTACCTACCGTAGACCCTCTCACTGCCCTTAGGATTACAAGTGATTTGGAGGGGAACAACCTTTACAACGCAACTTTTACAACGCACTACCATTACAACGAAACTGTTACAACGCGAGTGCATTGACAACGCAGGACATTACAACGCAAGTCTTTACATCGACTTGCACTAGATGGCGTGCTAACATTAAAAATAGTGTAGTTTACTATCCCAACACCTTCCCTACTGTTACGTGGACTGGAGTTGGAATAGTAAATTACACTTTTTTAATGTTAGCACGCCATCTAGTGCAAGTCGATGTAAAGACTTGCGTTGTAATGTCCTGCGTTGTCAATGCACTCGCGTTGTAAAACTTTCGTTGTAACAGCATGCGTTGTAACAGCATGCGTTGTAACGTCATACATCCGATTTGGAACAACAGCTGACGCCCAGCCTGAGAGTATTTTACTCACTAACTGGTAGAAAATGACAAACCCTAGCCTAATAACCTCTGTTACACAACACATGACCAGTGAGAGAAAAAGATGCAGCATCTCTTGTTTGGTTTGAAGAAAAACATGGCAGTCTATTTTATTTTATCTTATGATATTCACCATCCATGCATATATATATATATATTATATAGGGTCGTTGCAGTTAGGCTGATATTTCACTCATAGAAAACCAGAGAAATTCAGCAGCTGAGCTAACTATAACTTACCCCCCGCAATGCAATACATATGACCTCACATATTAAAATCACTCATTACATCACTGTTGACAGCATCTATTGATTGTCTGTCTTTTCTAAATGTTTATGCGAGTTAAACATATATACCAAGGTACCACAAACATTAAATTAGGATACTTTGTGTACTACTAATGAGTAATAATATTTCTAGAATACATTATGTGTGTGGCTGTGTGACTGTGTGTATTCATGTGTGAGTGGGTGTTTGAGTGGCTGCATGGGTGTGTGAGTGGCTGTACTGGTGAGTGAGTGGGTATGTCAGTGGCTGTATGGGTGAGTGAGTGGCTGTATGGGTGTGTGAGTGAGTGGGTGTGTGAGTGACTGTATGGGTGAGTGGGTATCTGAATGACTATGAGTGAGTGACTGGGTGTGTAGGTGGCTGTATGGGTGAGTGAGTGGCTGTTTGAGTAGGTGTTTGGTTAAGTGAGTTGGTATGTGATTGGCTGTATTAGAGTGTCTGTGTGAATGGCTGTATGGGTGAGTGAGCAGATGTGGGAGTGCTTGTATGGATATGTGAGTGGGTATGTAAGTGGGTGTGTGGGTGAGTGTGTGAGTGCTTGTATGGGTGAGTGAGTGGCTGTGTTGAGATGCTGTATGGGTGAATGAGTGGGTATGAGGGGCTGTATAGGTAGATATGTAGATGTGTGAGCAGCTGTATGGGTGAGTTTGTGGTTATGTGAATGGCTGTATTGTGAGTGATTGGTTGTATGAGTGGCTGTATGAGTGAGTGGGTGTGTGAGTGGCTCTATGGACAAGCGTGTGGTCACATGAAAACTTGTTTGGGTCTATGAATGGGTATGTGAGTGGTTGTATGAGTGTGTGAGTGAGTGCCTGAGTGTCTCAGGGTGTGTGTGTGTGATTGAGTGTGCGGGTGTCTCAATGGGTGTGTGAGTGGTTCTGTGAACGATGTCATCATTAATGTAATTTGAGGTGTCATCAGTGATGTCATTGACCATGCCATGAGTGATGTAATATGTGAGGTCATAAGCAGTACATTACGGGGGCTTAAGTTATATTAGCTCAGGTAACTATAACTGCTGAATTTCACTGGTTTTGTACAAGTGAAGTCTGAGCCTAACTCTAACGTCGCTGTAGCCTTCGTTTTTTTCAGTAAATTTTCTAAGGTGTTTTTAATTCTATCCCCTAACTATAACTTCCCCATAACCCTCGTTGTTTTCAGTGAATTTCAAAGGTTTCTTTAATGTTATTTGCTAGCTGTAATGTCCCTGTAACCTTTGTGTTTTTTTAAGTTAATTTCTATTTTTTTTTAATGTTATTTCCTAACTATACTGTCCCTGCAACCTTTGATTTTTTGAAGTAAACGTCTAAGGTTTTTTAAAATTGTATTTTCTAACTGTAACCTTTGAGAGTGAGTGTGTGAGTGAGTGCATGAGTGTCTCAGGGTGTGTGTGTGTGATTGAGTGTGTGAGTGTCTCAATGGGTGTGTGAGTGTCTGAGTGGATCTATGAGTGGGTGAGTGAATGTCTGAGTAGGTGAATGAGCGTTTGAGTGGGTCTGTGAGTGGGTGTGAGAGTGTCTGAATGGGTTTGCATGTGCCTCCATGAGTCAGTCTGTGAGTAAGTGCATGAGTGTCCGAGTAGGTCTGTGAGTGGGTGCATGAGCCTTTGAGTTGGTTTATGAGTGGGTGTGTGAGTCCCTAAGTGGGTCTGTGAAATGGTGTGTGAGTCTCGGAGTAGGTCTGTGAGAGGGTGTGAGAGAGTATGAGTGGTTCTATAAGTGGGTGTATGAGTGTCTAAGTGGCTCTGTGAGTGGGTGTACATGTCTAAGTGGGTCTGTGAGAGGGTGCATGAGTGTCTGAATGGTTCTGGGAGTGGATGTGAGAGTGTCTGAGTGGTTGCCTGAGTGGGTTTGTGAGTTGATGTGAGAGTATCTGAGTGCATCTGTAAGTAGGTGCATGAGTGTCTGAGTGAGTCTGAGTGTGTGTGACAATGTCTGAGTAGGTCTGTGAGTGGGTCTGTGTGTTGTTTTGAGTGTCTCAGTGGTTCTGTGAGTGGGTGCATGCGTACCTGAGTGGGTGTGCGAGTGTCTCAGTGTGTCTGTGAGTGGCTGCATGAGTTTCTGAGGTGGTCTTTGAGTGTATGTCAGAGTAGGTCTATGAGTGGGTGTGTCAGTGGGTCTGTTAGTGTGTGTGAGTGGTTCTTTGAGTGGATGCATCAGTGTCTGAGTGGGTCTGCAGTGGGTCTTTGAGTGCCTGAGTGGGTGTCTAATTGTCTGTGTGGTTGTGTCCGTAGCTGTGCCAGCGTATTCTACACTACAGCTGCATAATGGAGCACAAGGAAATGTCACCAGTTACCTTGTGTGGGCTTTGGCAATGTGATTGTTTCACGTGCATCTTTATCCAGAAATTTGTGATAACATGAATCTTCCTATAGAGAATACGATAAGAGTTCCAAGAGGTAAATCTCCACCAAACAAGGGTCCTTCTTAACTATATGAAGTAAGTGCTTCTTAGTTTGGTGGAGATGTCCTCATGTTCCTCAGCATCAAGAAAGCGTAACAAAAATATGAAGGAAAAGTGATGGGGGTCTTTTGGTAGGCTGCCCATCATTCTGGAAAAAGGCAGGAAGACCACTGCATACTACTAAGGGGAACAGGGTAGGGTCAAAGGGGCAGAGTTTCAGTGATTTTGCACATTTGTATACTCATAGCCATTTAAACGAAGAACCATGGACTGTGCTCTCACCAGGTAAGGACAAGAAAGAAGCCACTATTCACAGTCACTACACATTGCGCTCCAATAGTTCAGCGAAATATTCACCTCCACAAAGCATTTCATACCTTCTTGCCAAGAAAACACACTTGCTTTGCCTTTGTCAAGCTCAGGAGGTGAGGATCATTTGTTCTTTACACAAGTGGAGCTTCAATTAGGATGCCTGCTATGTTTATATATATAAGTGTTTCCCATTGAGGTTTAATTTCTATAAAAACTAAGCAGGTCCTTGTGCCAGCTACCCCTACAACAGGTTTCCTGTCCCTCTTGCCCACAGTCTGCTCTCCTCTGCTGTCTGTCTACCTGTTGCCCTCTTCTCCTCTGCTCGTTTCTTGCTATGTTTTGCCTTTTCTGTTTGTTTTCCGGCCCTCCGTTTTGCCCTTTTCTGCGCTTTTGACTGCACTCTGTTTTAGTTTTCATGCTCGTATTTCTGCCCTCAGTTTTGCCTTTTCTGCTTGCTTTTCTGCCCTCCGTTTTACCTTCGCAGCTTGTTTTCTGCCCTCTCTTTCGCCCTCTTCTCCTCTGTTTTGCCTTTTCGCCTTGCTTTTCTGCCCTCTGTTTTGCCTTTTGTGCGTGCTTTTTGTCTTCCTTGCTCATATTGCTGCCCTCTGTTTTGCCTTTCCTCCTTATTTTTCTGCCCTCCGTTTTGCCTTTTCTGCTTGTTTTTCTGCCCTCTGTTCTGCTCTCTTCTGCTCTGTTTTCCCTTATCTGCTCGTTTTTCTTCCCTCCATTTTGCCTTTGCTGCTTGTTTTTATGCCCCCATTTTGCCTTTTCTGCTTGTTTTTATGCCCTCTATTTTGCCCTCTTCACTCTGTTTTGCCTTTCCTGCTCCATTTCTCCGCTCTGTTTTGCCTTTTCCGCCCATTTTCTGCCCTCCATTTAGCCTTTTCTGCTCTTTTTTCAGTCCTTTATTTCACCCTCTTCTAGGAGAGGTGGTGGTTCCAGGGCATCATTGTTCATTTCACCCTGTGGAAGTGGTGGTCCCGGGGCACATTAAAGCCCCAGGAGAGGGGTCTGCACAGCCCCCCTCTGCTATTATTAAAAAGGCCTGGGTAGGTGGTGGTGCCTGGTACTCAATGAGCCCAATGGAGGAGGGTCCACGCATCCCCCCTCATATATTTAAATAAAGCTCTGGGTGGTGGTCCCCAAGGCCGGTGGGTCCGCGCGTCGCCTTGCATCATTGTTCATTTAGACCTGGGGAGGTGGTGGTCTCCGGGGCATATTAAAGACCTAGGAGGGGTTCTGCACAGCCCCTCTCCACTTTTAGTATAAAGCCCCGGGGAGGTGGCGGTCCACAGTGCTCAGTGAGCCCAATGGATTGGGTCCGCACAGCCCCCTCCCATATTTAAATAAAGCTCTGGGGGGTGGTGGTCCATGGGTCTAAAAAGAACCGGGCACCTTATGGCCCCCTCCTTAATTTTTAGCATATAATTAAGCCCCCGGGACCTGGCCTACCCGGGTGCAAATCTTCATGCAAGTGTGGGAGATTGCGCTTGTTTTTATTTCATTGCATATTTTGCTTTAAAAAAAGGCTTTTTTGCTCTGGTTATGGGGTTAGGGTATTTCTACCCTGAACCCTTTACTGTATTTTTTCATTTTTTTGGGGACTTGCCTGAAGTGGAGTCCCAAAATGACTGTCAACTCTTCCAGGTTGAAGTGTTGGCAGCCAATCATATCTCTGCCCGAGATGGTCATTATTCACAAAAGCTTTGCGACTCTAGATATACAAATTTGGATTTCCTTTAATATCTCAAAAACTACTGAATGGATTTTTCGACCAAGAGCTACCTTACTGTCAAATTTGGGATAAGTCCGACCAGTGGTTCGGGCTCTAGTCGTCTTCGAAATCACTATGGGGAATTAATATGGGAAACACACTTGTTTTGACCCTGCCCCCTTTTTTCTCCCCGCTTGACGGATCACGCCAAAACTTTCCATGGACAACTAGAATCACCTCAAAAAAGAGAGTTTCCCAGGGACCAGAAAGGACTGGGTGTCAGATATTTATCAAAAAAGATTCCTTTCTGTGTATTACTCTTTTAGTTGGTGACCA
Organism: Triturus cristatus; assembly: GCF_964204655.1. Lineage (NCBI taxonomy): Eukaryota > Metazoa > Chordata > Amphibia > Caudata > Salamandridae > Triturus > Triturus cristatus. The sequence continues at coordinate 982,855,679 of NC_140583.1, forward strand.
TGAGGCCTACACATTTAGATCAATAACCTTTGATTTTTGACTGTGACACTGGACAAATATTATTACTCCAGACTAGAATATACTTTTTGTTACTCTCAAAATTTATTTTTCATAGGAAAACACTTATGTTCAATAAAATCATATTTTAAAATTGCATTCAATATATACTCTGATTGGGTGCTCTGGTACAGTCTTATATATGCTATCTAACAATTCCGTATTACGGTATCTATCTCAGAGTCACACACAGTTCAAATCATGTACTTTCAAAATTGCAAATTAAATACTACACAAATACATTTCATATGCTTTAAAAAGTCCCACTGTCGACGCGTTTCGGTGCATAGGTTACAATAGTAGCACCTTCCTCAGGACGGACGAGAATTTAAAACCAAAGTTTTGTTCTTCTTTCTAAAAAAGAGAATGCATATAATTAATACCATTTCCCTATGGAGAGTTGATTCTAGTTCTGGGCTATGCTGTTAGTGTCACTTATACATATTGTCTGCCCTTACTTTAAGTGTAGGGGACAGTGTTATAAACAAATCAGAAATAATAATAGTCACCAGCTTAAAATTCGGCAAACAGGAGGACCCGGGATTGAACCCATGGTCCTGTAGTCCTTAAAGGATTGATGCAAAAAACTACTAAAATGGCGCCGATAGACGGCTACCATAATTGAATGTTAAATACCAATTTGGCAGGTAATAGGCATCCAATTAAGTATGCCTAGGGGTATTTAAAGCCTGCACAAACGACTGCATTCACCAGTTGCGGTGGAAGCAGGACGTTGTGACTAGCAGGCTCGCCGATTTTTAAAGGTAAGGACCGCTTTGGTGCAAACTAGATGGATAGAAGACTTGAGTAAGCATTGGGCACTCGAATGTATGTAGAGTGAGGGAGAGAATCTTTTCTCCTATGCAGGATTCCAAGAATGAAATCCTAGGAAAGGGGGAAAGTTGTGGTACTCCTTTTCTGAAGACCATAGTCTATCAGCTTGCATTAAGCAAGTGCTCTAGGGAGGGTCATTAAGCAAGTGCTCTAGGGAGGGGCTGCTTGTGACAATCGCTTTTAACGCTGTAGCACTGCAAAGCGAACAGGGCACGGTTTCTGTTAGTTACCTCTGATAAAGAAATATTAAAGTACACCTCAGCACTGCTTTCAAACAGGTGAAGTGACAATGAGAGTAGAGGACATACTTGTAATTAGCTAATTTGGCAAAATCTGGGGAATGCGATAAGAAGATTCTTCTATGCGAGGATCTAAATAAAACCTCCTCCAATATGACTTTTAATACACAGGTTGGGAGTAAAAGTAAAAACACCCCCAAGAAAACCTACAGTGTGGCTGACAACGCTTAAAGAAAAGAAGACAGCGTTGTCAAGATTCAGGCTGCCACAAGATATTGCAGGCTCTAACTGGTATGTACTGAACCCCTTTCTAATTTAGAAGGAGTAGGAGATGGGTAGATGTCTAAAGCCATGATCTATGGATAACTGTACACTTAAATTGAACGTCATGTTATTCCGGTACAGGTATCAGGACACCACTTGAAAAGGTGCAGGGAAGGACAGCCTGAACTTAAACATTAGGCGAAAAACCTATTGGTAGGTATATGGATGTATTTGTTGAGAATAAACACCAGTGCCATGACATCATTATTTGAAGTATATAGCATTATCTATGTACCTTACAGGCACAGCTAAACAATTGAATACAGGCGGTGCATATCGAAAGACGTACCTGCTTTAAGACACCATTGAACATGTGTCAACGTGACTTTTTAAAAGTAAGTGTTTTGCTTAACAGCATGAAAATAGGCTAATAGGCTCAAAAAGTATGGTGAAATAACTCCATGCTCTTTTTGTAGAATTCTATGACTCCACTGACTATGATGCAAGTGGTCTAAAATCACAAAAGTTGAGAGGTGATAAAGTCGTCCTGAACACCCACAGAAGGACTTCAACCCCTACACTTAAAGTAAGGGCAGACAATATGTATAAGTGACACTAACAGCATAGCCCAGAACTAGAATCAACTCTCCATAGGGAAATGGTATTAATTATATGCATTCTCTTTTTTAGAAAGAAGAACAAAACTTTGGTTTTAAATTCTCGTCCGTCCTGAGGAAGGTGCTACTATTGTAACCTATGCACCGAAACGCGTCGACAGTGGGACTTTTTAAAGCATATGAAATGTATTTGTGTAGTATTTAATTTGCAACTTTGAAAGTACATGATTTGAACTGTGTGTGACTCTGAGATAGATACCGTAATACGGAATTGTTAGATAGCATATATAAGACTGTACCAGAGCACCCAATCAGAGTATATATTGAATGCAATTTTAAAATATGATTTTATTGAACATAAGTGTTTTCCTATGAAAAATAAATTTTGAGAGTAACAAAAAGTATATTCTAGTCTGGAGTAATAATATTTGTCCAGTGTCACAGTCAAAAATCAAAGGTTATTGATCTAAATGTGTAGGCCTCATGGTCACCAACTAAAAGAGTAATACACAGAAAGGAATATTTTTTGATAAACAACTAGAATCACCAGCATTCTTGTTTTGGAAAATTTCACGAAGATTTGTCAAACGGCACCAAAGATATAGCCAAGTCAAAAAATGCTTTTCCTATGGAAACTATGTCCTACTTATAACTCCTTACTGGCGACTGCTAGTAAGTAATATATATATATGTTTTAAAAATAGCTACTTTGAGAATCTACTTAGCACTAAATACCATAATTCTTTCCCATCTGCACACCTTGGCTCAGCTTTAATGGTTCCTTTGTTTAAATTGTATCACCTCTTCCTTAAGAGGCCTCTATCGTTATAACTGACTCTTCTCATGAAGATCGTAACAACTCATGGTGGGTAAATGGGGGACAAAATGTCCAGTTGTTGGAGTTGTGTGATATATATCGTAGTCATTTTTTGCCATGTAAGTTTTTTTTAGCTTTGACACGGTCAACCACAGTCTGCATTGGGATCAAGGGACAGGCTTTTTCCCTCCTGAGTTCCTTCTTATGTAGAAGGAAAAAGATAGTATCCCTGGAAGAATTTACCCTGCCACGTGGAGTCACCCAGGGTTCTTCAATAAGTCCTGCACTGTTCAATATATATGTTACATCTCTGGCAGCACTGATTAAATCATGCAACTTTTACTTAACATCTTACGCTGATGACACACAAATTGTATCCTTTTACGATCCTCTCAACAACATCTGCCAGAACCTCCATAACTGTATAATACCCATCAGTGACTGGATGGATCACAACCGTTTTGAATTAAGTTCCAGTAAGACTGAGGTTCTTGTTTTTGGGAAGGTTGCCTCCTTCTGGACGCCATCTTGTTGGTCTTCGGAGTTAGGAACCCTACCATAACCAACCAGCAAGGTTAGGAATGTAAGTATCCTAATGGATAACAAACTTACATTTGGGTACCAAGTGAATGCGACAATATCAGCATCTTTCTACACTCTTAAGATAATCAGAAGATCTTGCCTTATATCCCCCATACTCTACAACAACTGTAGTAACTGGCCTAGCCCTAGCCAAACTTGACTACTGCAATGCTCTATATCTCAGTTTGCGTCTGCAGTATGCCAACAAGCTCCAGGCTCTCCAAAATGCAGCAGCCAGGCTTTTGGGAATCCATAAATCTAAGTCAGCCAAACCTGCATTATAGATGCTTCACTGGCTTCCTGTAAAACATTGATTGAGCTTCAGGCATTATGTATCAACTTTAGGGCCTTAAATGTCTTAGGCCCTAAATTCCTCAAAGACAGGCTCAGATTGTACCAGCCAGTAAGATCACTACGTTCTAGTTCTGCTATGAATGTTGTTGTTCCTAAGATTAGGCTTCCCGTTAGGGGTGGAAGAAGTTTTGCAGTAGGGGCCTCAAAACTTTGAAACTCCCTTCCCTTACAGATTAAGTCACTCCCTGACCTTTTAACCTTTAGAAAGGCTCTCTAAACTTGCTTTATTAACATTTAATGGGCAATCTCTCCTCCTTATCCTTGCCATGCCTGGATGCCTCCAGATAATTGTTGTGCTATATAAAAATACCTAGCATAACATATCATGAGCGCACACCCTACTGGCTATTCTCACATTTTACTGTGGCCCGATCAAAAATATGTCTCAGAATCTGCTGCTCATGCCCACTGACTTTCATCTCTACAATTGTTATGCAAGAAGACCTTCCTCTTGGACCATGTGCTTTTAACTAAGAAACGTCCATTTCCAAGGACTTATATTGATAGATGCCCATTCAAGATGACTGCCTACCTGAAGTGAAGTGGCTAGGACAAGCAATCAAATTGTTGCTCCTTTCAGATCTGGAATTTGAGATAACCCTCTGCATAGTTTGCAGAGTTTTGCTACGTGGAACTCCGCGAAGTGACAAAAAAACTCCATGGAGTTCTGCAAGTGGCCGAGTGCAGAGCAAACTGCAGTTCGCACTGGTTTTCCTGCAGCTTGTGTAGAAATCCTATCCGAGTGGCGGCTCACATTCGCAAACTTACCGTTCGCGAGCGGGGAAAAATCTCAGCTGCATTACTTCAAGCGGAATTTTCTGCACTTTGCGAGCTCCGCACAGTGCGAGTGCAGAAAACTCCGCAAGCTCCGCGAATGGTGCAGAGTTCACCACCCAGGCCTAATTTGAGATAGCCATGATTAAGACAACCTGACATCAAAAAAACTCAAGAGGAAGTCTGCCTAAATATGACTTCTGACCCATTCTTGTGCTGTAATAAATGCTGCCAGAACTGCACCGAGGGCTTCCTCTTTTTTGTGTATAATTGCAAAAAGGTCTAATGACCATTTTCAAGGTGTAGGTGATAATGGTTTTAAGTATTGGTATATTTCCTAAAAAGGATGCTCTGACTTCACACACCCAGCGTGAGAGATATTTGCATCCTTTTTAAGAATTATAGATCATTTATCGATTCGTCCCCAACAATGATTTTTAGGGCTAAGGAGATCTTTTTTATGGCTATATCAATATAGGTAAGACTTTGATCTCTATTCTCATATAAACCACCTTTCTCCTGCTTCATGCGCTTGTGGTTTACTTGACCATTCATACCAAGGAATATGCCCCCAAATGAAATCCACTGTTTTCCTTCCTTCACCCTTTGGATTCAGAACATTGCTCAAACATGCAGCCAAAGACTTCTCAACAAATTAATTTACAAGTTTATAGCAAAGTAATGGTGAAACGTCTTTCTGCTAGTAAGGTCCCACAAAAGAATTATTCATCCTGCCCAGCAGCACTACACCCTCCTTTAGGAAAGAAAATACTGCTGCTAAATTTCTTTAAAATCGCTGTGAGAGGTGACAGGGTTTCTTGTTTGTTTGGTTGTTCCTATCCAACCGGGAAAACATAGGGTGCATCAAAAACAGCTATCTTTTACAGACTTGTCGTTGCTTGCAAATTAATATTGTAAATGTTGGGAGGTGTCCTCGCGACACATAATGTTGTTAGGGATTCAAGCTGATCTTGAAGGTCATGGTTACATTAGATCGTGTGTGGCCAGGTAAGCATCAATGATCAAGGGTTCAGTTGTCTATACCTCTGGGGTGTGAGGGCCAACAAATATCTGAAGAAATCTTGCTGGCTTGGTGGATCGATGTGGGTGGAAAAATAATTTCTTAAATTCTGCGGAGATTGAACAGAGGGAATTGTTCATACCCCTGGCCGGGAAGCACTACTGTCAAATGGATTGTCTTCTATATCTAGTGGGAGAGGAGACGAGGTGTCCTACCTTTTGAACAATACCTCTGTACCAGACTTGTAGTTGGGCAGTGTAGACATGGCCATATGATGATCAAGGAAGAAGAAAGAATTGAATGCACTGGTTCACCTTTTTCTACCTTGTGAAACCAGTGCTCGTGTGCACCCGCTGCTGTTTCCTTTTCAGCTTGGAGCAGCAAAGGGGAACCTTTTTTGTACAATATCCTCCCTAACTAGAACATGTTAAGCATCATATTTCTTGTGTTCATATATTCTGGAAAAGGTTCAGAAGTTTCAGCAGCCAAGAAGGGTTTGATTACCTCTTGGGAAGCGATTAAAACTGATGTTCATATTACAACTTCCTTTGCCACAAGAAGCTTGGCCTGCTCGTCAGTAGTCTAGCCAGCTGGTTCTCAGTGGTATTGTCGCCTGATATAGTCTGCTTTGGCTGATTGCTTTTATTGGCTGGGTTTTAAAGTTATACTTGTAATAAATGACACTCTTGTCTTCTGAAATAGCCGGTACATTTAGGAAGTTGGGGTGGGAAACACAATTAGGTGGATTTATTGCTCTCAAGAGCTGCTGGATTGACAGTACTGAAAGCTGAACATGTCTGTGTGTAGCACTTCTGTGTATATCCGTGCCAGTGGGTTCTAACCATGTTCCAGAGGGTGCACTTCTTGGGCGTGGGAAAAAGGTTTTGTTAACTCTCTTGTTCAGTTTCTGGTCTTGTTGATGAGAAATGCAGTCTTGGTGATATCAGGGGTGGTTACTTAATAACTTGCAAACATGGACAGGTTGGGGTTCGCTTACTCATTTCATCGGTCTGTAACATTTTAAGTATTACAATAGTGGACATTTTCTTGAGGTGCGCCAGAGCTGGTTGTAACAAGTAACCCTGAGAAAAAGCAATAATAATTATTATTTCTGATGTTTCTTTTCCACCCACTGTGGAATGAAAAAACATATTTTAGTGAAAATTTGCATCGTGTAGTCCTAGCATAGTTATCTGTTAGTAGGAGCTAATGTCTCAATTGCTTATCAACAGTTTTCATCAATAAGGTGTATAATGTTCCTTATCCTGAACTTTACTGATGGAAGCCCACTCCTTTAAGACAATCCAATGTGGTTTGTAACAATTGAAAAATCTCACTTTTTACCTTTAAAAAAAAAAAATCTCCTTCCTTTGGAAAATGTGGTTGGTGAGGTTCCAGGGTAACCAGAAGTTACTAGACCCCCGCCCTGTCAACTGGGGTCTTCATCTTTGGTGTTCTGTGGCCCCTGTACCACATACCCTAAAACTGGGAACCAAGCAACCCTTTTCGCATTTGTCACACCGGGTAGTGAGGCAGAGCAATCTGGGGCGGACTCAGGTAGGTGTTCTGGGATAGAAACGTAGAACACAGCAATGCTTAGAATCACACTAAATAAATCATTGATTATTCAGTTCCTTTTCCCTAAAAAGGAAATTTACTTTAAGCAACACAACTCAATTCTACAAAGTTGCAGATATTTACAAAATGGCACTAGAAGTACTGATTGGAAATTCTCCTAAAATTGCAAAATTAAAGGGAGTGAAAATCACACACCCCAAAGAAAGGATAGTGTACAACTAACTCCTTGATCTACACTAATGTAGCTTGGAGGCACCTTAAACCAGTCATGCTCTATCAAACTCTAATCCCTAAAACAGCAAAATTCCTCTAGCCGTCTATAGCATAATACACAAAGATATATATTATTAAAGGTTCAGTCCTAATTTATTCATCCAGGTGTTCACAATTATAAATTCAGACTCTGCAACTTACATGGTCATATGTCCAGTTCCCTCACATTTAGTTTTTTTGCAGATGACAAGCAATGGCTCCCAGGTTCCCCAAGTGGTTACCACCAAGTAACATCACCATGGGTAGAATTCGTAGATAAAACTGAGATTTTCTTGATGGTAGCAAGTGCCTCTGGTTCTACAGCATCCACTGCCAATCCTCACATTCTATGCAAGTACAGCTAGCAAAAGTGAGGGTATCTTGAGCCTCATTACAGCGATTTGAATGGGGGTTGCAGCATCCTGGTAGAAGGCTCCAGGGCTGCTCTTCAAGGGCCTCCAGACTATTACACTTTCTGAGAGGGTTTCCTATAGTCATGCACAGCCAAGGACAACGCTTTTTCCATTCCTTACTAGCAGCTCAGATGTCAGATGCTGAACTTGACTATCTGTCCAGGCTTGGTGGTCTCCTGACCTCTGGTCCAGGCATTTGCCCCTTGAAAGTTCTCCATGGCAGACCACTGTCCTTGGCTCAATTCGTAGTCACTGTCTTTCCAACAAGACTCTGTAGTCGCCACTCCTGGAGCATCCACATCAGATCTAGCCAAATATGAGTAAAGAGAATGGTCCAGGAGACCCCCCCCCCACTACAGGATCCCCAGCAAGTCTACCTTTTACTGGTCCTAAGCGGAAATCAGAGAGCTGGTTGAACCAGCTCGGGATGGAGTCCACAAAAGTTCAGTGTCCCAGTTAAGGTTCCCCAGACTCCTGTCAGGGATGTGTCGGCTTAGGCTAACCCATCCTCCAGGCTTCAATAAATCCTTCTCAGGTCTCTGAAGCTGTGCAAGGACCTAAATGGTACATTGATTATTGTTGTTGGTGGGGCACCCCGTCAACCTGGTAGTACCACATATTTCCTTACCTCTTTGTGTGACACACAGGGTCAAAGATCCTGGCCATCCCACCCTCTGTTCCATTCCTGTCTGTGAAGATATGCATTTTGGAACACCAGTGTCTGGAAGACAGACAAAACACAGACTGGAGAGAATCCTGCCGGAAATGGATGTATTTTGAAGATCACATCCAGAAACATTCAAAAGGCACTTTGGAAGTGTATTACTGAATGGAGAATGGGACAATTTTCTTTTGAAATATAAAGCCAGGCACTGTGCCCTTGCTGCTTCCCTTCTTCTCAACAGAGTTGTGTAGTAGCCAGGTAGGAAAATTATCTTCCTCTGTGCCTTTACTCCATATCTCCTGTCAGGGCCCACCCTTCTCGCCTCTTTTTCTTCCAGATCTTCAGTTTAGATGGTTATGAATGAGCAACTCATGAGAAGAATGTCTATTTCCCTGAAACCAAAATTCACCAAAAAGTGAACAGGATTTTCAAGTACACGTTTTTGTACGCCCACCATGATAAAATATTGGGTCGCCCCTCCAGGTCAGTCTACCAGCAGTTCTCAAGACTAGACATATCAGTCCCACAACATTGAGCTGACGAAATATTCTGAGGCAGCAGGACTGGGTTGGCTGATGGTTAATTTCCTTGCCTTGGGAAAAAATATCGGAAGTCCTGCCACATCTTGCTAGAAGCTCTGCTTTGAGGAAGCTTGAGGGAAGGAGCAATCACTGGGAAGATGTGGGTACTGGAGGTATCCCTACAATGAGAAGCTTCCTAGAAGAGTCAAACCCACCCCAACTACCTGGACAATAAGGAGCTGTGCAGGTAGGACTAAAATATGAAATGCGTGCACTAAGTGACAAAGTCAGCTGCTGTCCCTCATTACTAGTGGTTTGTCTGTCCCAATCTCCCTGTAGGCTCAGAAGAGGAGCTGTTGAAAAGAATGCTGCGGAAAAGCCCCACTCAACTGCAAAGTGGCTGCTTATGTATTGGTACTAGGGAAGTGAGCTACAACCTGATTGCCTCTCCTCTGTATCTGCACTCTGTTGTCACCACTGCCACGGACGGATTTTGGTATGCGGGCACGCGGCACCAACTGTGGTCCCTGTACTCCTGCATACGTCCTCAGGGTCCACAACATCAATGTCTCACTTTACTATCTTAAGTTCCGTTTTGAGTCAGTGCAGTGGCCACCAACACCAACTGTCCCTTCAGAGAATTCAGCGATACGACTTCACGTCCCATGGTGCACTGCGACTGCTTCAATAGAGGTGGAAATCTAGTGTGGACATGAAAGCCTACCCTTTCCAGAGGTAGAATTCCTCATTCCATATGGGACTAATTAACTACTTATAAGCACAGGCTTCTCTGCAGTATCAATCTGCGAGTAAACAAAAGTACTTCTATAAAACAAAACACTGGTTAGATTTTGATTTAATATGCATTGCTATACTGCGCCCAGTTGTGCGTCTATAGCTGATACCATCTCCTTGAGCAAGGTTTGGGCTGCTCTGATTCTCTAACTTAGTAGAAATGTACTAAGTGGTCGGTTTTGCTTCCAACAGTAAGTTGGCCCCAAGATAGCAAAGGTAAAAGGCCCATTTCTCACAATTGGAGCTATGTAGTACCTTTTTGGCTCTAGGTCCTTCGAGTCAGTGGCCACAACCATAATCACTTTCTTACAATGCAGAGCTATTTCTTGAATAAAGTTTGGAGAGTCTATATACTGAGTTATGAAAGTATAGTTCATTTAAGCTTCAATTTCTTCTTATGCAGAGAAACTAGTCATATGGCACGTTTTCTCCTAGACTTTTTTGATGGACATGGTTGTCTTGCAGTGATGTATTTTCCCATGGTTCTCATCTGAAGAGATTTTTTTATCCAGGCCCAAATGAAATTATACTAATGCTAATGAAATCTGCACAATGTCTGAATGTTGTGTTGTACAAAACTCAAGTAATTCATAAAAATGTGCGTTGTGCAAATTCCTGTCATATTTTGCTTGTAAGATACTGTTTTAGCAAAAAAAGGCTTCTAGAGAGATATTTTCTACTCGTAAAAATTTCCCGCCTGTATTTTGCTAAATAGTGAGGTATTTCACCCAAGATACTCGCAAGGAACATTTAATTCTTTTTTCTGTACATGTGAAATTTTCGAGAAAATAAGTGAAGTTCTGAGGTAAAATATATGAAATTAAGCACAACCCTAGTTTTAACCAAATATTCATGAAATTGATCCTGGTCTTAAAGTTACTAATCGCGAACTTGATGTTATGTAATTTATGTTATCTATGTGATCTGTAATCTAACTAGCCTCGAAAAGAGTTTAGGTCATCTTCGATGCCTTCCCAGATACACACAGCATTGTTGGTATGCCTTAAGTGCTGTAAGAGTTGTTCAGACTATGCATTGCTCTTATGCATCTACCTATGTTTATATTCCTATATGTATAAATTACCCAGTTCTGGCGCAGTTTTAGGTTGTTTGTTAAACTCATCCTAGAGGCTTCAGTAGTTTATTTTCAAGGAAAATTTCATAATAATCTCAGTAAAAACCTTATGGTTTATTGGGTCTTTCTCCCCTGTTTAGCTATAGCTTCATAACGCATGGGAATTTTCTTAGTACAATATAGGTGTATCTGACTTCCAGATTCAATGTGACCAAAATTTAGTTGGATGTATTGAACATGGAATGTGGAACTCTCAATCTTGTTGGTGTATCTGTTTTTTATTTTTAGTATTGGATATATTGTGGGAAGGGGAGGGCTTTATAACAATGTCCAAACTTCATTAGAGGCTCAGCAGTAGATCCACCTCTAGTTATAATGCGTCTTCAGTTGGGTTGTCCAGATTTTTGTGGATCTTGAGAAGTAAAAGATTGTGGCACAGTTTTTTATGGGCATGAATTCATATTATGTGCTACTTAAATATCCTTCTATTAGTGCATCTGTAGGAATTTGTTAGATTTTTTTTTTTTTTACAAACCTTTGCGGTCTGTGTTTGATAGTTTCCTGTAGTTCAGATTGTCATCCGGTTGCCTTGTGGCTTCTGTTATATAGTCTGTGATGTTTTGCATAACTCTGCAGGTTTGATGAATAACTTACTGTGAGAAACTGGGTTGTTGGGAGGGATGTATGACGTTACAACGCATGCTGTTACAACGCATGCTGTTACAACGAAAGTTTTACAACGCGAGTGCATTGACAACGCAGGACATTACAACGCAAGTCTTTACATCGACTTGCACTAGATGGCGTGCTAACATTAAAAAAGTGTAATTTACTATTCCAACTCCAGTCCACGTAACAGTAGGGAAGGTGTTGGGATAGTAAACTACACTATTTTTAATGTTAGCACGCCATCTAGTGCAAGTCGATGTAAAGACTTGCGTTGTAATGTCCTGCGTTGTCAATGCACTCGCGTTCTAACAGTTTCGTTGTAATGGTAGTGCGTTGTAAAAGTTGCGTTGTAAAGGTTGTTCCCCTGTTGGGAGTACCCCTAATCGAGCAACAGACACAATCTTGTCATTGTCAGGTTGAAACACAAAAAAGTCAATAAATTAACCTGTGCTTAACCCTCTGATGACTTGGCACAAAAGCAATCAGACTTAAATTAGAGACATTGTGTAAAGTATTTGTGCAGCACACACACAGTAATAAGGTGAAAACACAACACCAGAAAAATCCCACAGTAATAAAGTAAAAACACAACACCAGAAAAATCCTGCACCAATTCAGAAAAATAGAGTAAAACTGATTACATTTTTTGACACAAAGAATGACAAAAGTCCACTCAGTCGAACCAGAGATATGCAATTTCAAAGATTTAAAGTAAGTATAGCGCCCAAAAGTACATTGCTCCACTTGTGGTTATCTGGTTGTGTGAGACTGGGTGAAAGTCACAACTGACCGCGATGGAGCGTGGGCCGGATACAGGGACCAGGTTAGTTCCGCTGAAAAAGTTACCTTGAAAAGTCCAGCACAAAGAGTTCTGTTTTGAGTGGAGGAAACTGCGAGGAGGAGGTAGAGCGTCGTAGATGGTCGTCGCTGTTTTGCACAGGGAAGGCCAGGCGTTGCAGATGGTCGTTGCTGCAGTGCAAAGATCCTGTCAGTCGTCATGATTGGTCATTGCTGGAGATTCACATTGGTGGTCACCGTGGACTGTCGATACTGTAGCACGAAGTGCATATCTCGCAAGGCTGTTCGTCACTGGTGGTTGCTGCAGTGTGAATAGTCGGGATCACCGAAGCATCGCTTTGGCGGTCGGAGCGGGCAGCAAGATCTTCGTACAAAAGAGGCTGTTTGTGAGGGCCCAAATCTTCAGGATTGCTCCTTTTCATGAAGGAGGAGTGCAGTTGATACCACACAAATGGTCCAGGACCTGAAGGACACCTATTGAAGATCAGTCACTCACTCCAGCAGAGGCCAACAGGGCTCAGGCAGGCCCTGTTGCAGGTCCAGGCAGGTTCAGTGCAGCATGTCAACTAGGCAGTTGCAGGGAGTTCTCTGGAGCTTGTTGTGTCCCTGTCAAATGACCCTTGGAGTCACTTAAGCCTAAGATGAAGGGTGAAGGTCCAGTCTTCCTTCTCAGCAAGCAGCTAGGCCTCAAGTACCTTTGGTAGGAGGGCTTTCTTCTTCTGTAGTATCCACAGGTCCAGGAGTGTACTGAAGAGTGGGTCTGAGGCTCCCATTTGTATTTACTTTTAAGGGGGAAAAAGTTCTGGAGTTTCTCCCTACAGAGGTGTCTAGAATTTCCTGTCTTCCTACCCTGCTCCCCATCTGTCTGGGGCACAAGAGGCTAGTGTGAAGTCCTTTTGCATGAGCTGGACCAGTGCCTTTGAAGTGCAAGTGTGGAAGGTGACTGCTCTACCCCCCATTAAGTCAAGATGGCCCATCCTGCCTACATCAAACTATAGATATTACCTGCACACCTACGTATTCAGTATAATAAAGATAATCCATATATCAGCTATGTTAGTCTATTGTGTGCTACCTTGCAACAGCATGAACTTATAGAATCACCCGGGCGGTGATGGAATAGCTTGGAAAGTTCTTGAACTTTTTGTTATTATAGTATGGTTAATATATGTATTATTTGTCATTTGTAGAGTTCCCCTGACGAAGGGATCCCCGAAATGCATTGGTAACACGGTATTGGAAACTTCATGTTGAATTTATGAATGCTATAATGTCATGAGCAAATAATAATATGTACATTACATGTGACACAATCTGAACCTCTTTTTTCATTGTTGTTATTACTGTGAATAAATTTGATGTTCTTGTCAATCAGTTAAATTGAAAAACCTGTAGGAAAAATCATTAAAAAAAACGTTTGACGGGGGGGCGTGGCTAGCAGCCAAGCAAGATGGCCGCAGCCTAACGGAGCTCCGAGGGTGAGGCCGACTCCCCTGCCATCCGCACACTGATCCGCTTCATCAACTATCCCTACTGGCGCTGGGCTGGTAGCCTGTAGGCAGCGGCGCCGACTGAGCCGCCTCCGGGGCTCCTAAGTGCTCGTGAGCCTGATCGGCGTCGGCCCGCTAGTAGCGGCCTGTGCCGCCGGCCGCGACCGGGGCCTGGATTACTCTGAGGGCCGCCCGTGGTGTGGGGGAGCCTGGGCAGTGGCTGTGCCCAGAAGCGACCGGAGCAACTGACGACGGCGACGCTGGGGCGGACCGGGATCGCCCGCGACCTGTGCCCAAGTGGAAGCGCCCCGGACTTTGCGGGGGGAATATTGTCCCCGAGCTCGTCCTGAGGAACTGCGTCCGGCGCTGTGATCCCCGGGGGCGTCGCCCCGCCGCCGGCGCAGCCCCGTGGAAGGCGTAAGTGGGGGCCTGCAGAGGATCGCTGGGGAGCGGCCCCCGGGCTGCTGCAGTGAGCCGGAGCCGGGGACTGTGGCCGATCCCGGCGGGGACCGAGGTGTGCCGCCGGATTGAGGGTGGCAGCGCTGGAGCAGACCGCGATTGTCCGCGCCCTGAGGCCTGGTGAGAGCGCCCCGCATTGGGTGCAGTCTGCGGCGGTCCCTGCGGAGGGAGTATCGCTGCCGTGATCCGCAAGAGGGAGGCTCGACTGGCGAGGCTGGGGCCGACACTGTGATCCCCGGGGGGGCTGCCCCGTCATCGGCTCTGCGGCTGCCCCGGCGCGGCCCCGTGGACAAGGTGCGTGGGGGCCTCCGGGTTACTGTGGTGGGCCGGTGGCCGTCCGGTTGTTTGGAGGCTTGATTGCCGCTCCCGAGCTGTGTGGTGACCTTGCCCCCCCCCGGCCGGCTGGGTGACAAGAAGAAACGTCCCGGGACGGCGCCCGCCGGCCCCAAGATGTCCGGGAAAGGGAATCGCACGCACCAGCAGGGTAAGCTGGACAAATTTGCCTACAATAAAGACGCGGCCGCGGGGGCCGGGAGGTCGGACGGGGCTGCTGCAGAGGCAGAAGCGCCTAAGGTAACACTGGAGGACATAATGCTTGCCCTTAACAAAGTGCAGACCACGGTAGGATCCATCTCCACGGATGTGTCCTTGCTCAGGGCGGACTTCCAAAAAATTTCGTCCAGGGTCACGGACGTGGAGCGCACCACGGCGGCTTTGACGAGTGACACTACACTCCTGCTCCAACGGGTGTCCCAGTTGGAGGCTGAAACGAAACAAATGGCGGCGAAGATGGACGATCAGGAAGGGCGCTCCCGGCGTAACAACGTCCGCATAACGGGAATTCCCGAGAGTGAAGGGAAATCCGCCATGGACTTGTACATAGATGACTTAATAAAAACCAGACTGCAGCCTCGGGGTCTCTCTTCATTCTTTTCGGTGGAGCGCGCCCACAGAGTGCCTGGGGGTAAGCCCAAGGTTGGGGCGCCCCCTCGACCGGTGCTGGCCCGCATCTTCAATTACCGCGACAGAGATGTCATCCTCCAGACGGCCCGGGTGGCGCCACCGTTACGGATTCAGAATTCGATGGTGTCGTTCTTCCCGGATTTCACGGCGGCGGTGGCGGCACGGCGGAGAAGCTTCCTGGAGGTCAAGAAGACGCTGAGGGCCCGCGAACTGCCTTACTCCATGGTCTTTCCGGCGCGCCTTCGGGTGGTGGCGGAGGGCAAGACCCTGTTCTTCGAGACGCCGGAGGAGGCGCACGACTGGCTCGAGGGCTGGAGGCCGGCGGGCGGCCCTGGGAGATCGGACAAGCGGAGGCGGCGAACAGAGGGGACGGCGGACGCCGGCGACCTGGATCCGGGAGGGGAGACATCGGACCGACCCTGATAGGCAGCGAGACTCCGTGCTGAATGCTTGTGACTGCCTTCAGGGGTGCCTCGAAGTGGAGGCCTTGTGGAACTAGACGGCGCCGGCTCAACGATATTTCAAGGGGTGATCAGTTGAACTTTGTCCAAAGGGGAGTATTTGGTCTTCCTCGGACCGCCCGCTCCACTACACGCAAGTACTGTTTGGGGACTTGGGATCTGAGCACTCTGCTGAGTTGGGGTGGCGGGCAGTTTGGAGTCCGTATGGCAGGGAGGCAGGGAGGGGGTGGGGGGGTAAGGGAATGTTCGCAAGTTTTGTTTTACAGTTTTTGTTTATAATGTCGTATATGTTTCAACACACAGTACACGCACCATGCAATGCAGGCACGGCCTGTGCCGCTCCGTTCATAGCATCAGCTCTGCGCTGCTCCTGCCGCGGGAATGGCTGACACAACGCTAGGGCGTTCCACTGGGGTCCCCCTCACTCCGGCGCAGCCTCTCTCCCTCCTTACGTGGAACGTGCGCGGCTTAGGCGATAAGATTAAGAGGGGTTTGGTCCTCCAGAGTCTCAAGAGATGCTCCCCTGCGGTGGTCCTGTTGCAGGAGACCCACCTAATGGGCACTGCTAGTAAAGCGATGGATAGATGGGGGTACAAGATGGTGATACACTCTGACTTCTCCTCTGGTTCCCGCGGGGTGGGTATACTGGTAAAGAAACAGTCCCCGTTAATCATAAAAGGCACTCGGGCAGACGGTTCGGGGAGGTTTGCGGCGCTGCATGCCCAATGGGAGGGACGCCCCCTGAATATTGTTTCGGTTTACATTCCTCCTGCCCTGCATGCTGCGACTCTTCCTGCGCTGAGCAGCTTCTTGCTTGATCTACCGGAGGGAGAGCTTATAGTGGGCGGCGACTTTAATGCGGTGGTGGACGGCCTGCTTGACCGCCACCCGGAGCGGGCTGGTGGAGGGGGAGCATCTCGCCTCGGGAGTTTCTTCGAGGCACTCGGACTGGCAGATATATGGCGGCTTCACCACCCAACACAGCGCCACTACACATATTACTCGGGGGTGCATAAAAGTTTGACCAGAATAGACTACTTCCTGGGTTCGCAGGGCAGTCTCCAGTATGTAGACAGCGTGGAAATCAGGCCCAGGGGCATATCGGATCACTCACCGCTACTTCTACAATACACGCGCTACCACCTGACCAGGCGCCGTGTCCCCCCCTTGCACCCGTGTTATCTCCAGGTTCCCGACATCTGCAAAACACTCGGGAAGGCTACTAGTCTCTATTTCCAAGAAAACTCCTCGTCGGTAGACTCTCCGGCTACCCTCTGGGAGGCGTACAAAGCGGTCCTGAGAGGACACGCGGTCGCCTCCATTGCGGCGCACCGGCGCGCGCGGCATCTTGAGCTACAGTCGCTAGAGGCGGATCTTGCCGCGGCAGAGGCACAACAGGCCGCGCATCCATCGCCTGCAACCTCCCGGGGATTACAGGTGACGCAGGTGAAATATAAGGAGCACCTGGCGGACTGTACCAGGCGACGGCTAGAGGCCACGCGACACAGAATCTACGATGTCGGGGACAAGACAGGGAAGCTGTTGGCATGGTTAGATAGAAGGGAGGGTGGTTCCAGGTGGATTGCGCAGCTCATTTCGGGGGAGGGTCAGAGGGCAACTGACCCGCGTGATATAGTGAACACCCTGGCGGGCCACTTCGCTGCGGTCTACTCCTCCGCTTCTTCCATGTCAGAGGAGGAGGCGATGTCGTATGTTCGAGATCTGGACATGCCCAGGTTAGCTCCTGCCGCGATGACGGCCTTGGAGGCCGATCTGACTGTGGACGAAATACAGGCTGCGGTGGGAGCGCTTCAGTCGGGTAAGGCGGTGGGTCCCAACGGCATCCCGGTTGAGCTGTACAAGAGGTTGATAGGGACGCTGGCTCCTCACCTGCTCGCTATGTTTACCGATAGTCTGCAGCGTGGCGAACTCCCTCCGGATCAGCGCACGGCAACTATTGTGGTCCTCCCGAAGCCTGGCAAGCCGGCGGAGGAGTGCACCTCCTACCGCCCCATCTCGCTCCTCAACGCAGAGGCCAAGATTCTGGCCAAGCTGCTGGCGGCTAGACTGACGCCGCACCTCGCCGACATTATACATCCGGACCAGTCTGGCTTTATGCCCGGCAGAAGTACGTCCCACAACCTGCGACGTCTGCATGGTGTGTTGGCCCGGACGGGTCGGGTGAGCGAGCCGGCGGTGCTTCTGTCGTTGGACGCGCAAATGGCGTTCGACATGGTCGAGTGGCCCTTCCTGTTCGCGGTCCTTCGCCATCTGGGATTCGGGCCCAAATTCTGCGCCTGGATTCGTCTCCTGTACACTAAGCCGTTGGCTCATGTTGCGGCCAACGGGCATATGTCCGGCGATTTCCCCCTGTCGTGTGGCACGCGCCAAGGTTGCCCCCTGTCGCCCTTATTGTTTGCCCTTGTGTTGGAGCCGCTGGCGGCGTGGATACGCTGGGAACCCTCGATAAGGGGACTCCGATGGTCAGATGGCTGGGAGGACAGGGTTTCTCTCTATGCAGATGACGTCCTATTGTACCTGGCCTCCCCACGGCGCTCCATCCTCACGCTACTCAATATATGCAGGGTCTTCGGCAAGGCGTCGGGGTACACGATAAATTGGTCTAAATCCGTCATGTACGTGCTGTGTGGCCCTCCGCCGCAACTACCGGCGGATTGCCCCCTCAGGGTGGCGGAGGGGTCGTTCAAGTATTTGGGTGTCCACATCACTGCGGACCCAGTGGTATTCTATCAGAAGAATCTTCAGCCCCCGTTGGACCGTCTTCGTCGGGACGTCCGTCACTGGGGGGCGCTGCCACTGACCCTACTGGGGAGGGCGGCGCTCTTTAAGATGATGTCCCTGCCTCGCTTCATATGCGTGCTCGAAAACACACCATATCCAGTGCCCCCGGCGTACTTCCGCTCAATCGCGGCGCAGGTGTCTAGTCTTCTGTGGCACAACCGACCGGCGCGTATTGCACAGTCCAAACTTACCCGCGGCTGGTACGACGGGGGGATTGCACTGCCCGACATCCAACTTTACTACTGGGCGACGCAACTCAAGGTCATCAACTATTGGCTCCATGCCCCGCACTCGGATCCGGCATTTAAAGCGGATAGAGCCATATTGGGCATGAGAGGTATGTTGTCGCCCCTGTACGATGGGAGGCTCGGCCCAGAACTCATTGGCCCCTTGCGACAAACAGTGGCCGTGTGGCACGCGGCCCAGGCCCGGCTGGGATGGAGAGGAGTTTTGACCCAGCTCACCCCCTTGTGGGATGCGAAACGGCTCGGGAGACTTAGGCATAGCAGGGGCTTCGACAAATGGGATGACATCGGGATCTCCACAGTGGGCGACATGTGGCACAAGGGTGCAGTGATCACCTTCGCGCGCCTACAACAACAATACGAGCTGGCGCCCACGGAATGGTTCCGGTACACACAAATTAAACACGCGCTGCTCGCCGCTTTGGGGCCTGGAGCCTCAGTTCCGGAAGCGTCACCACTGGAGGATAGGCTGCTCACAGATTATATGCCCCAGCGGGCAACATCATTCACGTACCGTAAGCTAATAAATAATCTCCCGGACCCTATGGGCACCCTGCGGGAGAGGTGGTCCACTGATGTCGGGGACTTTGATGACCCGGACTGGAGGGAGGCGCTGGCGTCCCCCCGGGAGGCAGGGATACCTTCCAGGCTTCGGTTGGTACAGCTCCGGATTCTGCATAGGTCCTACTACACCAGGTACACACTCCACAAAATAGGAAGAGCACCCCATCCATTCTGCCTGCGCGGCTGCGGGGAGGAAGGCACCTTCTACCACACCATCTGGGAGTGTCCAAAAATCCAAGAATACTGGAGGCGAGTGATGCGTACGCTGTCCCAGGCGGGGGGTGTGTCGCTTGCACCGGAACCCAGGCGCTGCCTGCTAAATGTATGGGAGCCCAACGATCTGGGCAGGCAGGCTCAGTGTTGGGCCACAGTAGGCATCGTGCTAGCTAAGCGGAACATAGCGCAGAAGTGGGGGGTGGGAGAGGTGCCGCTGCTGTCTGTATGGGGGCGTGACATGGATAGGGCTATGATAGCCGAACGCTCAGTGTACATAGGGAGGGGTTGTCCCCAAAAATGGTCTAAAATATGGGGGGCATGGAACACATATCGGGGAGATATATGCGAGCCACCACCAACGCTTGAAGATGAGACCCTTGATGCGGACTGAGGTGCAGGCCTCTATGGTAAACATTTGGGGTGTGACTGTTGGGGATGGGCGCCTGTGTGGGGGGATTGCCGGGAGGTGGGGGGCTGAACTGCTTCGGACTTTGTTATATGCTGAACAACGATTGAATAATCGACAATTGCTGTACTGTACTGTGTTAAAAGAAAATAATAAAAATTGTTTTAAAAAAAAAAAAAAAACATTTGACTTAATCATTGTACCATATGGGCATGAGTAGTGCACCTTGAAGCATGTGATAGAGACTGTACACATCAATTTGTAGATAAATCCATCTTGCCTACATCCAGACCCTCTATTGTGATGCTGTCTGTGAGGAATACACAAAAGTCATGTGACCCAGGAACAAGCTGCAGACACCAAGGACATGATTCACAAAAAGCTTCTAGGCAGAGCTTCTGCAGTAGTGACGGGATCTCCACACTCGTGATGGGATCTCTGCAATGGAAAACTGCAGTGTAGAGACCCTGCCACGAGTGCAAAGCTCCTGCTACGACTGCCGAGCCTCCACCCCGAGTGCAGAGGATCTTTGTGAATCAGTGCCCAAATGGTTAGGACAAGAACATGCCAACTTTCTAAAAGTTACATTTTCAGAACTGTGACTTAAAATTTGGCTTTACGATAAAGGAAGGGTTTAAATTACAATTACTCAGATACCAAACATGACTTTCTTACCTGCTCTCAATCAAAAGTATCACTTATTAAGTGTAGTAAGGTAACCCAATAATATCCCATGGGAGAGGTAGGCCTTGCAATAGTAAAAATAAAAAACGAATTTAGGAGTTTTTCACTACCAGGACATTCAAAAATTAAAAATACATGTCCAGATGTTAAAATAAATGCATCCTGCCCTAAGGGCTGTTTAGTGGCTACTCTAGAGGTGATCTATATGGATTTAAAAGGATGGTTTAAGCCTGGAAAAGGTTTATTTTGCCAGATTAAAATAGCAGTTTAAAACTGCATACACAGGATGCAGTGGCAGGCCTGAGAAATGTTTAAAAAGATTACTTAAGTGCTTCAGACCCACTAGTAGCATGTAAATTACAGGCCCTGTGCAGATGTAGTAGCAATTTACTAGTGACTTTCAAGGAAATTAAATGTGACAATAGGGTGTGAGCCATTTTACCATGTTTAAAGGAGTGAGCACAGCCCTTTAGCACTGGTTAGTAGTGGTAAAGTGTGCAGAGGCCCAGAGGCCAAACAAAGGCGTTCAGAAAACAAGAGGGTTAATGCAACAACTTTTGGGATTACCCTGCAGAGAGGGCCAAGCCCAACACTTACTGACCAGTTTTCTGTTGTTCATTAATGAAATCTTGGTTGGTGTATAGCTTTTTGTGCTACAACTTCTGCCATTAGAGTTTTTTCATGCTGTGTTACTTGTGATGCTTCACATGGGTTGGTGGTGTGACAGTGGGCTTGTTTCATATGCCGTTTTGATTAACCTATCTTTGATAAGTTTTGCCCCCGTAGAAAGTCTGCTGCAAACGTTTACTAAAAAGGTATACAAATTATATTTTAAGTCTGATAAAGCTTGTTGCAGTGCTGACGACAAAGGATAATCTATTTGAGAGTTCACCCAGTTCTGATTTATTAAGTAGGTATTTTGATAGGTTGACTACAGGAGTATTTTTCACCATTTAGTGAAGTGACATCAGTCCTGTAGTTCTGTCTGGAGAATCTTTGAATTCTTCAGTCTCCTCTCCCTACAAAAACAAGCATTGGCATAGCCAATAGGTCTTGCCTTTGGGACCTTATAAGTGTTTAACCATGCAACAGTTAATGTTGTTGCACCAAGGATATTGTACTGCATAACTAAATACTTATAAGGTCCCAAAAGCGAGACCTATTGGCTATGCCAATGCTTGTTATTTTTATTTTCTTTAACTCCTAGCAGCCCTTTATCTGATGTTCCCATGCGCCCTATGGTTTGCTCCGCGCTTGATGAATCACAAATAATAGAATATTGGGAAGTACACAAAAGCAATGCTTTAAAAAGCCGGGCTACCTGCCAACATTCTTCTGTGACAATTTTCTTTCTCTGTAAAAACAAAAACGTTGCATGCGGGTCTGTCGGCGCTTCAAACACACAACTCGCAAGTAAACAAATTGACAAACACATTGCTATGACCTCCAGTGTTTTTTTTAAAGTCCTGCCATACACCACTGTCGGCCCTTCACGGGAGGAATCTGACACAGCTCCTGTAGCTATCTGATTAAGGCCAGGGCACATATGGATGGAGTGAGGAGACCAGATATTCTGGTATTTACTCGGCTTTATTCGTGCTGTAAGGCGTTTGTCTCGCTCAACAACGATTCTGGTTTTCTGGGGGTTAAGAGGAAAGGTGTTTGAGATGCACTTGCCAGGGTACCACCTTCAGGCGATGGACTTGCACACAAGGTCAAAAAAAGGTAATTGTGTCCAGTCAGAGCGCTGTTGATAGTGTCTTACACTTGACCCACTGATGCCCGCACACAACAGAAAAAGCGCGTTTTATGGAAACGCCTCGCCTATTTCGTCTTGTTTGATGTCCACCGTGTTGCAGGCAGCTATGTCCGCAGATTAGGGCGATAGGGCTGACTGTGGCCCCGTGCGCGGGCGTCATTGCAGGCGAGGAGAGGTTGCAAGCAGGGGGACGGCGGGAGCTATTAACTCAGACGTGCTCGCTTACTATACATAATGTGTTTACAGGAGCTGAGAAGAGGAAGGAACGATGGATCCGCCCAGCCAGCTAATTGGGGGCCCGAAACCTCCAAAATAGAGAGCTCGTTAATTTCGCTACACAGAAGCGTCTACTCTGGGCGGCTACCGAAAGGAAGTTTACGAATAAACTTTGTTTTTTCTTCTTGCATTTCACATTAAGTGTAAAATGTCCTTGGCTGTGTTAACGTTTATAGAAAAACGCCTCTTGAGACTATTGTCAATAGACCAATGTTTCCTGCATCAAAAAAGGCGATGCCCTAACTTGTGAAAACATGCACACAATTGATATGGCTCCCAAAAGCAACAATATGAAAACGAAACAATTTAAAGAAGACAGAGCAGGTGTGTGCAGCAATGTAACGAGAACTTAAGAGGACACATGACAAAATACTCGATTCCCGCGGGAGATTCCCGATTTTGTAGGCCGTAAAAGTAACGCGGCCGTGAAAATACTGGCTCACTGAGAACAGCAAAGAGGCCGCGAAAGTGAAAGTGATCGCGATCAAGCGCGGCAAGCGATGCGCTTAATGAGCATGGCGAGGAAAGCCATATGGCGCCTCTGCTCGTAAGCGCGCGCCCGCGCACATGCACGCAAGCTGTAGGCCGGCCATGGTAGCATTTTTTGAAGCCCTTACTAAAAGTCTCGCCAGACCAGCGCATGCGCTGGGTCAGGCGAGACCTAAAAAAAGAACTGGTGGTTTTTGCTATTCAACAATTTTGCCTCGGTGTTATTGCAGACTGTGCCTTTGTAGATGGTATTTCTGTGGTGGAGTCAGATGGGAAATTCTCCTTGAATGTGTTGGAAGCATTTTCTAAAATGGCCCTAATTCTCCAAGAGGGCTGATTTTTTTTCTTCTAATTTTGTATATATGTAAGTATGATAGTTGTTGGTTTTCTTAGAAAGCTTTTGAACTTCAATGTATGTGTTGCTTCCATGAACTTACTCATTTGTTTTCTTTACTGTATAATTTCTTCCTTAAGGACTTTGGTTTGTGCAAGTAATTTTAGACTTAAACAGCAGTGAGCTTCATTTGCTAGACCAGTGAGTCCTGATATAGCTGTAATCATTTTGGCATTTCTCATCTTCTACAATCAGTCAATCAATCAATCTATCATTTGTAGAACGCACTACTCACCCGTGAGGGTCTCAAGACGCTGGAGGGGGTGGGGGTGCTGCTACTGCTCGAACAGCCTGGTCTTGAGGAGTCTCCACAAGGCCAGTAGGTCCTGGGTCTGTCGCAGGCAGATGGGGAGGGTGTTCAAGGTTTTTGCGGGGCGGTGGGAGAATGATCTGCCGCCGACGGTTGCTCGTCGGATGCGGGGGACGGTGGCGAGGTCAGCGGAGCGCATCTGGCGGTTCGGGGGTGTAGAAGGTGAGTCGTCCGTTCAGGTACGCTGGTCCGGTGTTGTGGAGTGCTTTGTGAGCAGGGGTGAGGAGCTTGAAGGTGATCCTCTTGTTGACGGGGAGCCAGTGCAGGTCTTTCAGGTGGGCTGTGATGTGGCTGTGGCGGGGGATGTCGAGGATGAGGCGTGCAGAGGCGTTCTGTATGTGTTGTAGTCGTTTCTGGAGTTTGGCTGAGGTTCCTGCGTAGAGAGTGTTGCCGTAGTCCAGCCTGCTGGTGACGAGGGCCTGGGTGACCGTCCTTCTGGTTCCGTTTGGGATCCACCTGTAGATTTTGCAGAGCATGCGGAGGGTGTTGAAGCAGGAGGAGGAGACGGCGTTTACTTGCTGGGTCATAGACAACGCTGAGTCCAGGATGACTAGTGGGCGTCGGTGCAGCTACCAGTGCGGCCGGCCACCATGAGTCATCCCAGGCGGAGGGGGTGGATCCGATGATGAGGACCTCCATCTTGTCCGAGTTCAGTTTTAGGTGGCTGTTCATCATCCATTCAGCGATAGGCTTCATTCCTTTGTAGAGGTTGGATTTGGCGGTGGTGGGGCCCTTGGTGAGGGAGAGGATCAGCTGGGTGTCGTCAGCGTATGAGATGATGTTGAGGTCGTGCGATCGGACGTTGTTGGCGAGTGGTGCCATGTAGACGTTGAAGAGTGTTGGGCTGAGGGATGATTCTTGGGGTACGCTACAGATGATCTTGGTGTCTTTAGAACGGAATGGGGGAGGCGGACACTCTGGGTTCTGCTGGTGAGGAAGGAGGTGGTCCAGTCCAGGGCTTGGTCGCGGATCCCTGCGTCGTGGAGGCGAGTGCGGAGGGTGTGGTGGCAGACGGTGTCGAAGGCAGCTGAAAGGTCCAGGAGGATGAGGGCCACGGTTTCTCCTTTGTCCAGCATGGCCCTGATGTCGTCGATGGCGGCGATGAGGGCTGTTTCGGTGCTGTGATTGCTGCGGAATCCAAATTGGGACGGGTCCAGGATGTTGTTCTTTTCGAAGATGGAGGTCAGTTGTCTGTTGACAATCTTCTTGATGACGTTTGCCGGGAACAGGAGCAGGGAGATGGGCTGGAAGTTCTTGAGGTCCTTGGGGTCTGCCTTGGGTAAGGCGTTGATCTCGGCGCGCTTCCAGCTCTCCGGGAAGGTGGCGGTCTCGAAGGAGCTGTTGATGATCTTGCGGAGATGGGGTGCGATGGTGGAGCTTGCTTTGTTGAAGATGTGGTGCGGGCATGGGTCAGATGGTGAGCTGGAGTGGATGGTGTTCATGGTTTTGATGGTGTCGTCGTCGTTGACGTGGGTCCAGGAAAGCAGGAGGTCGATGAGGCTGGGGGGCGGGGAGTCTGGTGTGTCGGTGTCTGTCGGGGGGCCTGGTTGCTGAAGCTGTCGTGGATGTCTGCGATCTTGCGGTGGAAGAAGGTGGCTAGGGAGTCGCAGAGGTCTTGTGATGGCGGGATGTTGTTGGAGTTGGAGCTGGGGTTGGAGAGTTCCTTCACGATGTTGAAGAGCTCTTTGCTGTTGTGTGCGTTGATGTCGATGCGTTCTTTGAAGGAGGTCCTTTTGGCGGTTCGGATGAGTTGGTGGTGTCTGCGGATGGCACTCTTGTAGGTTGTGATGCTGTCTGGTGTCTGTTCGTGGTGCCACTTCTTCTCGAGCCTGTGGCAGGCCTGCTTGGAAGCCTGGAGGTCAGCGGTGAACCAGATGGCTTTTCTGTCGGTGCGTCTGTTCAAGGGTTTCTTGATCTGGGCGAAAGTGTTGGCGCAGTCGTCGATCCATCGCCTGAGGTTGCGGGTGACGGAGTCGGTGTCACTAATGTTCATTGGTGGGTTTCGGGCGAGGGTGGTGACTAGCTGGTCTTCGGTGACTTTGCTCCAGCTGCGGTGGGGGGCCCATTGTGTGCGGTGGTGCGTGGTAGGCTTCTCGAAGGTGAAGTGGACGCAGCGGTGGTCGGTCTAGTGGAGTTCGGTGGTGTGGCTGAAGGTGACGTGGTTGCTGGCGGAGAAGATGGGGTCGAGAGTGTGTCCGGCGGAGTGGGTGGGAGTCGTGACAAGCTGTTTGAGTCCGAGGTTGTCGAGCAGGGTGGTGGAGTTGCTGTCGTTGGTGTTCTCGAGGTGGAAGTTCAGGCCTCCGAGGAGGATGTAGTCCGTGGATGCAAGGGCATGCATGCTGATGAAGTCGGCGATGGAATCGCTGAACTGCTGTCGGAGGCCGGGGGTCTGTAGATGAGGGTTCCTCTGAGGGTGGTGTTGGGGTCTGTGTGGATCTGGAAGTGCAGGTATTCGGTGGCGCTCAGGGTGTCATCGGTGCTGGTCGGGATTCTGAGGGTGTTTCTGTGGGCG
Source organism: Triturus cristatus (assembly GCF_964204655.1). Lineage (NCBI taxonomy): Eukaryota > Metazoa > Chordata > Amphibia > Caudata > Salamandridae > Triturus > Triturus cristatus. Next base: position 982,882,033 of record NC_140583.1, read on the forward strand.
ATGGCGATTCCTCCTCCTGTTCCGTTGGTGCGGTCCGTGCGGGTGATCTTGTAGCCGTCAGGGATGGCTATGGCGATGTCGGGTGCCAAGAAGGGGTTCATCCAGGTCTCCGTCAGGAAGCCGACGTCTGGGGAGGAGGAGTCGAGTAGGTCCCAGAGTTCGAAGGCGTGTTTGCGGGTGGAGTGAGTGTTGAGTAGGATGCATCGGAGGGTGTTGCGTCCTACTCCGGTGGACGTGGTGGTGGTTTGGAGGCTGGTGTAGTTGCAGTTCCGGCAGTAGAAGGGTCCTTGGGTGCGCTTCGGGGTGCCCCGGAAGCAGGTGTGTGATCGGCCGGTGTTGAGTGCGTGGAGGGTGCAGGCGTTCTACCGGCGTCGGTCGTCGTGGCGTTCGCGGGGGCCTGGGGGTCTGGCGCTGGGTGCGCTCCAGGTGTGGATGGGCGCAGACGGGCTTGCCTTAGGCACCATAAGAAGGTGATAAGATGATAAGAACAATTTTATGGGAAGGCCCTGATGGATCCCATGTAGAGATATGCATTTTATTCCTGAGCTGTATCAAAATTACTTATGGTCACTTTTTGCATGAAAGTAGAACATGAGTGCATATTATAAATCTAAAATCTAGATATTGTCTAGGGGAGTGGTTCAATGAGGCTCTGTTCTCCACATGACATTTTTGCCTCTTTCTGTTTGAACCCATCCCCTAAGTAACAAACATGTGTGAAATGTAATTGGTGTAAAATGAATGGCATTTGTAAAATTTTACCTAATGCAAAATCTATAAATTTCAAAAAATGTACAGGCATTATCAAACATTTCACAAAGCACTAATCATTTTTGCCTTCAGTCATTATAGAGGCATCTGTCCATGTAATAAAGTGCATAGTTGATTTTTCTTTAAATTTTTTAATTTGTCAATATTAGTCTATTGTCATTTTCTTTTTAGATGGTGTCTGAAGTGAAAGTAGATGGTTTATCTCAGAGTTATTTTGATTTAGATTTCATGGATTTTTCAAATAAGTTGATATCTCCAACAATAGTATGCACGATTAAATGGAACGTAGACTATAATAGTATATATGTGATTATATTAGAATAAGACTTCTCATTGTCAAGACATGACTACACAATAGGAGGAGATGAAGGTACAAGAAAGAAAGAAGTAGAAAAGAACAGGGAAGAAATGAAGAAGGAGAAATATTAGATAGAATGACATGCCGCATTACTAATCCCTGGCTTATTTTCACTATCTTGGTAAAAAGATATCCATCCACTGTTAGATGGCAGTAACACATGTTTGAGAAGTAGTCTCTTCATGCTGGGCAGGGAGATTAAATAAAAATGTTTATTAAGGTTTGCCTTCGCATAGTACTAGCTCCAGACAAACTATCCTTTGTAAATTAGAAATGTGCATTTGTTATAAGGAAGACTGTTGAGTAGTTAAGTATGGATTAAAACACATCTTCTCTCCACCGCTAGGATTTAGAAAGTGTAATCCAATTTGGTGCGTAAATTATCTATTTTATTCTACACTTGGAAAACCTATTGGCACAAGGTAAATGCCTTCACCATCCTCATCTAAAACATAGGAGAGTTTGGGCGTGTTTTATAACCTAGTTGTATACTTACTACTGCAATGTTTGAATCTAAATTTAAATATGTGACATTGATGTGAGAATCATTGGGAATATATGTGAACTTCCACAAATGCAGAACTTTGGATCTATTCGCTGTATCCCAGTGGTCCCTTTCCTAGTATTTCCTATGTTCTCATCACAACCCTAGGCGGAGGCTGTAGAAAATCTACCATGTAGTCGGATTTCATAGAACAATGAATACCTGAAGTCTGGAGCTTATTTATTTGTGAATTACAATTTGGGAATTCTTACGAAAAATGTAACGGTTGGTGGTTGTCCAAAGTTACATTTCAGATCTCAAAATGGGTTTGTAATTGGATCTTCTCTCATCTTCAAGTGGTCTCTTACTTAGTGGCCTGTGAAACCGAAATTGGCCAACCTCAGGAAGCTTTTTCTAAAGCGTTTCCGAACTTCAGATACTTCACAAAGTTTGTGCAATCTAAAAAAAGAAACAAACGCAAGTAAGATATTTCCCCCCAAATGAGGTTTTGCTGGAGGTAAAATACTTTGTGGGAAACTTGCAAATTTGCTAACTTCATATATTTGAAAAACGTTTTAAATCAATACAACATCGGGAAGTGAATCTGCTGTGCTTATTGGATCCAGAATGTATTGCTTATCATAGCTCTTAAGACGCAAGCTCTTCATTTCTGGCGTGATGTTATGCAGTGCCATGATATAAATTAGTTACTTTTACCTAACAATGCCATTTATTTGTTCATTGACAAAGTGGTTTCCTGACTGTCTGTATTCATATGGGCTTCACACAGTTAGCAATTATGGTTCTATCTGAATCCCACATTTCTCTCCTTTAAAGGCAGTGCAGTTTAAGGGCTGAGGATAAGATGGGTAATGCTCTTACAGAGACACTAAATTTCCTGTTCGCCACCCATTACTGCATGCTGAATGTTAAAGGGCTGAACAGCACAAAATAGCTGTGAAGGATCAGACTCATTGCTCCTCTTGTTCCCCTTTAGCCCTCAGATTACTCATTTCCCTTGTGGTTTTCTGATGATAATCACAGACAGACAAGAAACAAATTCAACAAGCCCATGTAGAGCCAGAAAAATCTATCCTCTCCTGCTCATCTCACAGATTGACTACCATTTGGTGGTATCACTGAGGGTGTAAGTCCTTTATAATTCTTATTTCAAAGACTTGTTTCTCTGCTAGAATGGAAATTGTGCTGTTTTTCGGGTAATATTTTGATATAGTGTAGTGAACTCGGTAGCCGCACTATGTTAACAATAACTCACCACTCTACTATGGAGTGTATTCTCACAAATTATGTGATTTGCTGTGTCATAAATGTTGTTACGTATGCTATAATTTCAGGTGTTATATGTGATGTAATATGAAAGGGAATAAGCAGTGCAGTGAGAAGGCACAAGTTATATTTACTGTGGTGTGGCTATATAGTTTACTGCACTGTGTATGGAGGTGCGCAAGTTATAATAATGGGAAGGTGGTGTGTAAAGTAGAAATATAAGGTAGAACTATAACTTTAGAATTTCTAATGTTTGTGCAGTTTAAGTTTGGTTCCTTAAGAAATAATAAATAAGGTTTTCCTAGGTATAACTAAGCTTTAACCATTGTTTTTTTAAATTGAATTTTAATGGTTTTTACTTTTTAATAAAAAAGTGTTTCAAATCGTAGAGTGGAGTATCGTTGAGTGGAGCGTTATTAAGTAGAGCGTCACAGAGTATAGTGTACAAGAGTTTTGAAGTGTGTAGTATCGTACAGTGGAGTGGCGTAGAGTGGAATAACATAGCGTGGAGTGGTTTAAAGTGGTGTTTAGTTGAGTGTCGTTCAGTTGACTAGCATACACTGGAGTGGCTTACGGTGCAGTGGCACACAGTGGAGTGGCATATGGTGTAGAGCTGAGTAGTATAGAGTAGAGTTCCATTGAGTTTAATCTCGTAGAGTTTAATAGCATAGAGTAGAGTGTCAAACAGTCGAATGGCATACCGTGGAATAGCATACAGTGGAGTAGCTTACCGTGGAGTGACATATTGTAGAGTGAAGTAGAGTCGAGTCCAGTAAAGAGGAATGAGTGAAGTGATGCAGAGTGGAGCGGTGTAGAGTGGAATAGTGTAGAGTGGAGTGCCATATAGTGGAGTGATGTTGACGGGAATAGCATGAGTGGAATGGCTTGCAGTAGAGTGGAATAATGTAGAGTGGATTGGCGTTGAGTGGCATAGAGTTGAGTGATGTACAGTGGAATAGCATACATGGGAGGAGCATAGAGTGGACTGGCGTACATTGGAATACCGTAAAGTGGAGTAGCATAGAGTGTAATAGCAGAGAGTGGTGTGGAGTGGGGTACAGTGGAATAATATACAAATGAGTGCCGTATAGTGGAATAGCATATAGTGGAGTGACGTACAGTTCAGTGGCGTGGAGTGATGAAGCGTGGCGTGGCGTAGAGTGGTGTAGAGTTGAGTGGCATACAGCGGAGTGCCATATAGTGGAATAGAGTAGACTGGACTTGTGTATAGTGGAGTGGTGTAGAGTGGACTGGTATACAGTGGAGAGGCATAGAATTCAGTTGCGTACAGTGAAGTGGCATTTGGCGGCATACAGTGGAATAGCTTATAGTGGAGTGAGATTCAGTGAAGTGGTGTAGAATTAAATGACGCACAGTGGATTAGCTTACAGTGGAGTGGCGGAGAGTTGTGTCATACAGTGGAATAGCATAGAGTTGCGTTGCGGACAGTGGAATAGCGTAGAGTGGAGTGGCGTACAGTGAGGTAGCATACAGTGGCGTAGCCTACAGTGGAGTGCCATGCAGTTGAATAGAGTAGAGTGGAGTTGTGTACAGTTGAATAGCATCAGGTTGAGCGGTGTACAGTGGAGTGGCATAGAGTGTAATAGCATACAGAGTGTAGTGTCCTAGAGTGTAGTGGTGTGAAGTGGCATTGAGTAGAGTGGCGAGCAGTGAAGTGGCGTACAGTGGAATACCAAAGAGTTAAGTGGCGCATAGTGCAGTGGCGTAGAGTGGAGTTGCGTACAGTGGAATAGCATAGAGTGAAGTTGAGTGGTGTTCAGTGTAGTGGTGTACTAGGAGGGGGTGTGCAGTGGAGTGGTGTACAGTGGCATGCCTTAGAGTGGACTGGTGCAAAGGAGAGTGGCATACAGTGGAGTGTCATAGAGTGGAGTGGGATGCAGTTGAATAGTGTATAGTGGAGTGGCATAGACTGGAGTGGTGTACAGTGGAGTAACATGTTGTACAGTACAGTGGAGTGGTGTAGAGTGTAGTGGTGTGTCTGCCTTTACAAAACTAAAAGGCGCCCATCATGGTTTTACTACACTTAGTCAGTGTTATGGGTTAAGACCTTAGATAAAGGTAAGTAGTAGTTTTTATTGTTGTTCACTACCTATTACAACTTTTATTAAAGTGTTAATGGGTAGCAAAGTGTATTTACATTTTTATATATAGTTTTACAAACGTTTACGGATTACTGTGCTAGTGCCTCAACAGTATAGTGGAAGTTACAGTAAAAAAAGATAAAAATATCAAAAAAATGTAAACTACATGGTGGTACACTATATTAGTAAACTATGGTGTAGAACAGTGCATTTTATTGTTTTTAGTATTTTTTTTTAAGTAATGCTGTAATTTGTAGATTTTACCACAGTACTCCATAGCCTTTTGTGTAAAGAATCAAATAGGTTAAAAATTGATAATGCACTGCACTACACCATATGAGTAAAATATAGAGTACAGTGTATTTTTAGTTTTTTTCATATTTAAGTAAGACTGTGGTACTCCGCAACTTTAAAAAAAAAAAATATATATATATATATATATATATATATAGAAAAGCATTGTTATTTTTCCCTACCTCGTACCATTTCAATAAAGTGGTAAGAAGTAGGGAAAACATATAAAACTACTGCTTACCTAGATCTAAATCCCTAACCCAGAACACAGCCAAAGTGTGTTTAAAACAATAGGGCTGCCTTTTCCTTTTGAAAAAGTCAGTCGTTAGCTAATCATAAAATTCCTTGCCATTGCCCTATACCACTGTAGTGTTGCAAAAATTTACGAAACTACCGCAGTAAGCCCCAGCCTGAGATTTCAGTAAGTTTTAGTGCCTTAGAAATCGAATATTACTGAACATATTTTTATGAAACCCCAAAAAGGATCCTTTCCACAGCATAATCTATATTCCTGCCAAATTTCATGAAAATATGTTCAGCCATTTTGGCGCTACGTCTGTCCTGAATAGTCCGAAAATGCATTAAGGGGAAAACGTATTTTGAGATCCCCTTTTTTCTTTGCACCCCCTTGACAAATCACTGTAAAACTTTGCATCGTCCGGCAATGTAGGAAAAGCAATAGGTGTGCAAAGTTTTGTGGAGATTTCTAAAACTGGGGAAAGTATTTAGTGAGCAAAAATTTGAGGAATTCCTATCTCTCAGAATCTTAACTGTAACTACACAAATTCCACATATATGTATATTTTCACTGAAAAAAACTAAATGTTATTATAATAGGACAGAAAAAAATTATCTCTTTTCTTTTTAAAAATATAACCTTAGAATTTCACAAATAAAACCAAAGGTTAAAGTAATGTTATAGTTTGGTGGATTTGTCAATGACAACATCAACGTTTTGAGCTAAACAAAACACAGAAATTCACAAGTAATGCTTATTACCTCACATATGACATTACTCATGACATGTTCTATGACATCACTGATGACATCGCTGATCCAAGCTTTGTTTTCCAGCATATTGCTCTATAAATGACTATAGCATTGAAGGCCTGACTATAAATACAAAATAGCTCAGAAGAATATCACCCATCATTACTGCCATCACAGATACAACTCCCTTAGGAGTAAAAAATTTGCATTATGTGCGACATTGACTCTATACCATACACTTTACAGCTAGCAAAGTTCACATTAACCATCAACCACAGACATATAGGAAACCCTCATTGAGTACATGTGCACCCCACCCCATACACAGTATATTCAGCCCTTGGGTTGTGCTTTCCGGACCTGTCTTGGCTTAGGGAGTTAGGCCACGCGTCGCCCCTCCCCATAAACTGTAGGCTCTGGCAGGGTGCCATTCTAGCCACCCTCCCCATTATGAATATAGCCCCAGGGGTGAGCTCCCCCAAACGTATATTTTATATAGGCGGCCCTGCCGCCATTTGTTTTTTTCTGATCCGGCAAAGAGTCTTGGGGGGTCGCTGCATTTTTTATTGTTTTTAAAAAAAACATTTTTTACCCCAGGGTCCCCTTCATGAAGCGTAGGGGGTCAGGTTGTCCCTACCCTGCCCCCTTATATCTTTATTTAAGTAACTTACGACAGGGGACTAAGTCCCAGAGTCCTGTTATGATTCTGACAATTGAACGGATTTACACCAAATCGCAAAAAGCAGAATTTGCGGACCAGGATCTAGCTTCCCGATGATCGATGATTTTGGTGTAATTCTGTTCAGCAGTTTTTTATATAAACCCATAGGTCTTTAGACCGGGTAGTGGAGCGCCTGGGGGGCCTGGATTGATCCTGGGTGGAGAGGGCATGTACTAGCCAATAAGAACAACATGCTGAAAACAGTACTGTGCTATTAGTGGAAAGCAACAGACTTGTGGTGGTCCATCATGACGTCTGTTGTCACTATGGTCTGGCTAGAAGTAGGCGTTTAGGGGGAAGGAGGGTACATAATCCCCAAAGACCCTCCGACCCATTTCTGGTAAAAGTTCACTCTGTGGATTCTTTTACACTTTAGGGAGATCAGGGTGCCCATATCATGTTAGCATATGGATTTTTAAAGGAATAACTGAGCATAACGGCAGTGTGTGAACTATTTTATATGTTTAGAGATGCCATTTTTATAGAATAATTGTGAAAAATATTGTTTTCCTCTTGGGTGGCTCTGATGAATCTTTTTTACAAGGAGAAGGGTGCAGCATTAAGACCACTGCTGTAACCTGAGACTTAAATAATAGTTGAGTCCGCTCAGCATTTCATTGTCCCCTGGTTAACACAATGATCATCACAGATGTGGGTAACTACAACACCTCTCACTAACACCATTGTGGTGGCAGGTCTCAAGTCAGCAAAATTGTGCTGACACTGAGCAATTGTCCAAATCTGAGCTGGTATTTGCTGTAGTCATTCTGTGCAACTGTCATTTTTCACAGGTTAGCCAGTGCAGATGTTGGTTAAAATTTGCCTTTCACCACCTATGTTAGCATAATGTGTCCCATGACTGCAATGTATTAGTAAGGCAAAGATTGAAAGAGAGGTAGAAGATGGCACATTTATGTGATTAAAAAAGTATCAAGAACGAAAAAAGCCGCATTTTATGGAATCCCAGTGCAACACAAACCTTCGCCTGCCTTTATTCTGCTTGATGTGTAAAGCCTACTTTCAGAATCTATGAGCCATATACCCCCTCGGAATGTATGATGATGTACTATATAGACAACCAGCTATTGCTAATGTGACAGGTGTAGTGGCACCGGGGCCTAAGATTGTGAGCAACGAACTGCATAACACGTATCCTCTTTTTTAGTGCTCAGCTTGGTTTTGAATTCGCCCCATCATCCTATTTTGCTTTTTACCCCCTTTGGTATGCCCCTGATACTTTTAACACTCAATGTGCCTCACTGTAGGGAGATATTTGCTGCCTGGGCCAAGGAAGTCGCTTCTCGGCCCATGACTCAAGGATCCTACGACTACTGACAAAGTCTATTAGATCTTAAATGACCACAGTTCCCTGTAAACTATTTGAAAGAGCACATTTTTGTTCTTAAGTTAACAGATATTGGAGATTATACATTTACCCGGCCTGGTAATTCATTATTTACATTTGATCCTGGTACTTAAAGCCTTGTTGATTATTGTGATCAAGAAAACTACAAGCCGCAGAACGCTAAGCAAAATGCTGGGCTGATGATTTAATTAAGCAAGAAGATGGAAAAGTTCAGAGCTCTTTGGCACACACAATTAAATGCTCATCATAAAATTACCGATGTACACAATGAAAACTCAACTTTTCTCAACCCTCCTGAGCTAGAAATCTGTATAAGAAGGTCTCTCAGTGTTAGACAATTGGAGCCTCTTTTTATGGTGTTTGACAAGTAGTTCACAAAACAATACTCCTTCCTAGTCTGTGCTTCACACAGTTCACACTGTAAAACTCCTTCATGTTTTTTTTATTCATCAGAGAGTTCAAAGTGCTCCACTCCTTCCTCCTGGATTTGTCACTGTGTTACACCATGCTAAGCCTCTTCTTACAGTATTTTGATAGAGGGTCTGCATCGAAAAGGCATCCATTAGTTTTGAGCAATGGAACCAATGACACATGCAAAGAAGATGGCCAATAGCCTTGGACCCTCTCACTATTGGACCCGAACCGCGTTTTAAGTGCACTGATTTAGCCCTTGCTCTAAAGGGTAAAAAGGCAGTAAAGTCTGAGTCTTAGTCAGTGAGGTTGTGGGGAATAGAAAGTTAGGACTCCACAGATCACATAATATCACATCATAAATCAATGCCCAGTCAGTGCTTTTACTGTATGACAAAAGAACTACTTTAATTCACTATACTAAATGATATACGAAAGAAGGTCCCTCGGTGTTAAACAGTCAAAAGGCCCTTCATATCATCATTTCCCTGAGTTCACAATGTAAAACCCCTTCCTTCTGTTTGTTAGAATTTTCAATATAAAACCACTTCCCTTTGCAGTGTTTAGAGTTCACAATTTCCAGTGTCTTCTTTCTGTATTTGTCACACGAGTCCACAATACAGAGCCTCATCCTGTGCTATGTGGCACAGGGTCTGCTTTAATAAAGTTTTTATTTGTCTTGTGGACTATATCTGCTTAAAAGGTTGAATAACACACTAGTTAGCCAGTCCAGCGCATATAGAAGAAAGATCAACATAGGGCTTGAGTAATAGCCCCAATGGCAAAACTACTTGTAATGCTCATTTTGGGGATTACACATGCTCTGGCTCCTTCCAGAGCCAACATTACAAGGTAACAAATAATACTATGCAAAAAACGTGTCTTTTTGGAAATATCACCTCGAAATCTATTTTTGTGGTGGAGTTCTATTGAAAAAACACATGGGAGAATGTCCTGCATAGAAATAATTTTGCAGGAAATGTCACCCAGATGTGCATTGTCAGAACAGTTACTAGCTTTGCAACTTCATGAAGTTTGTCAAATTTTCTAAACTTTTCAAACAGAATAATCATAACTGGTACTTAAGATTAGGCAGGCTTGGCTTCAGCAAGTTGCATTCAGAAAATATGTTGGCAGTCTCCTTTGACTACCCCTTCACTTATTTATATGTTTTACACATATTAAGCACTGATACAATTGAAGCTTTTTGGGTGTGTCATCTATATGCTAAAGTAGACTTGACATTCTAAACACCTCAAACCCACAAAGTAATATTGTCCCTAGTGCAGCCAAAGATGTACATCTAGTTATATATTTATTTCTGTGGCTCAGGTTGACTGAGTATGGACCTTTGAAAGACATGTCTGTCTAGAGCAGGACGGTCGCATATCAACCATTGTATTGAAGAGGCCTGATAAAACTTTCAGGGGCAATCCTGACATGTGACTGAGCCCAAGCTAACATGACTTTCAAGGCTCCAAATTTTTGTACAGGGCATTCCAAATGTACCCAACTTCTTCCCAATTAAAATCTGAAGCAAAAATCTTTATCTCCTTGATTCTTATCCAATAACTATCTCCACAAATGGGGTACAAAACATGGATTGAGCCTCTAAGTGCTCTATTGTGACAAGTTTGTCATGCTATACAGTTACCACAAGTATCCATTTGCATTTGTTTTTTATAATACATTGAGAATATTGATGCATGTATAAATGAAATTGTATTTTAGCTTGTGGTTGGTACAGATACTGTTGTTATACCCATTTACTTTATAGAGGTAGAAATGAAGATGCAATATTTCTGATGTGGAAGCTAACCTTTTCCATAGACTTTGGGGTTTGTGAGTGCACGTTTGCACACTTCTAGATAGTGAGTGAAAACTGAGGTATGTTTAGAATGAGAATAGATTTACAAGAGATTCGCAAACAAGGGTGGGAACCACATGACGTTGGCTTTCATGTTTACCAAGATAGAGATAACAGCTAAATAGCTTTGCACTGAGAAATCTTAAGTATGGCTGATAAATCAACGAGGCTGAACCCTTGGCAGCTCTGACTAAAATGAAATATTTCCAAGCACTTATTTTTTTTTATACTGAAGTGAAACAGCAGAATACACAAACTATCCAACCGCCATCCAGCCGCCTTACTCAATCAGGCAAACACGTGCCATTTCCTGATGCCAATTTTCATTTCATTTAATCTTCTCTTTTAAATATAGGCTGTGGTCCAAAGGGGACTTAAAAAGGCAAACTTTACTAATGTTTAATTGAAAGTATGTCCTTTTATGGATGTGATAGAGACAGTATACTTGTAGAAGACCCAGTAAAACTGCTCATGTCTGAAGGCTACATGGCGAAGGAGAACAAACCCAAGGAGACTTGATTAAGCAAATCCAACATAGCGTGGGCATGATGAAGCAGATGCAATCTAGAATATACATGATAGGCAGATCTAATCTAGAGTAGACATAGTGGAGTAGATTCTACCTAGCGAATACAGGATGACACAGATCTAACAAAGAGTGGACAAGATAAAACTGATCTAGCTTGTAGAAGACTTGAGAAAGATCTAACTTACAGTGACATGATCAGCAAATCAGACTTGAACAAGCCTTCAAGATCTAAACATTGCTTGGAATAGAAATGATGGTCCTATGTGACTTGAAAAAGACAGGATGGAACATATTTTGCCTGTGGTAGTTGTTCTAGTCGGACATGCCTAGATAAGACAAGAAGGTCACATTTTAACTGGAGAAGGCTGCAATGGGCAGTCTTATGTGAAATAACATGGTAGATCTAATCTTGTGAAGGCAGGTCTGATCTGAGGAAGACTTGATGAGAAGATCTGACCTGGAGAAGACATGATAGGCTCTTCACACTTGGGGGGAGGGGGAAATTAAGCAACCCTGACCTGGATATTACATGAGAGAGCAGAACTGGACTAAAGAAGATATGATGAGATGATCGTAGGGGGGAAAACATAATGGGTAGATATGACCTGGAGAAGGCATGATGTGCAGGTATAAGTAAGAGAAGCAGCTGTGGAGCAGGAGTGATCTTTGCCCTACTACATTCTGTGCTTAGCAGAATGAGCTTAGAACTTGCAGGGATAATAGACTCCTGTCTGCCATCTTGGGGGAAGCTATTCTTTGTTCCAAACACAGCTGCTGTTTTTTGTGTGTGCTCTAGTCTTTACATGCTATCTGAGCATTTGCAGACTGTCCTGTTCCTATTACCCACAGCTGCTGGTTCGCCGAAGGCAACCCCATCTGGAGTCTGTGCAGTCGGCTGGAGAGGCTCGCCCTTTCTCACTCGGGCCCCCTTTACATCCAGTTAGTATCTCTTATTCTTCTCCTTCCTTAAATTCATTATGCCCCAAGTCCCTTAACTGATTTTTAACTTTCTGACAGGTGTAGATGAGTTAGTTGCCCCCATCTCCCAGCAAAATAATTGCCACACATGCCGCAAAGGACTTTTGTTCTATCTGCCAACCTAACTCTACTATTATCTCAGAGGTAGCCTTAACTATTTACCCACCTGGAAGGCAGTTTTACTTACGTCTCCTTCCCCAGCACCAAGGGTAACTTTTTGTCCTTCTCATTTCTAGTTCCTGGCATTTTACCTTTATCAAAGAAATATGGCTTAAGGAAGCCTCTGATCTGATCTTGAATTATACTTTCCAGCAGACTTTATGATGCAAGTATATAATAGAGTGGCCTTCATGAAGCAGATGTTAGCAGGAGAACATATCATGGTCAAGTGTGTCCTTGCTAGACATGATGAAGCAGATATGGCTTGCATTAGACATGAAGTGCCGATCTGGCCCTATGTACACTTATAGGCGAAAATATTACCTAGTGCAGACTTAATGATCAGACCTGACTGCCATAGAAACAATGTAACAACTGTGGTCTGTGCATGAAAGAGAAGATAGGACATACATAATGGGGAAATCCTTTGTGGGCATCACGGAGCTGACCTGGCCTACACACATTGACCTCTATCTCACCATTGAGTTCCTTTTGGACATGAGTAGTGGAGCAAACACAATACTTTTTTGTTTTATTTTTCAAATAGCAGAATTCTCGGTCACTCTTTTAAGTATCTATCAAAGTACTTCATGTGTGTATGATAATGTTATCAGATTTATCGTCTTAAACGTTAAGTGAATCATTGGAATTAATCAGAAACCCCCAAATGATGGATCTTTATCGAGTGCTGCACCTGGAGCATTAAATACAAGTTGGGCATCATGCTTTGCCATTGGACTATTCTGAAGGCGTTGTTTTTGTGATCATGAAAGAACATGGATCTCATTTTCAGGGGCACAATACAAGCTTGTTAATGGTGACTCTTTCTAGGTTTGTTGCATGGTTCTAAAGTGTTGGTTGTAGAGGGCTGCGTCCCTGCCAGGTTATCAGTGCCTTATAAAGTTGGTTAGTATTATCATCAGTTACTCATAATTGTGTGGAAATTTGTGTATGTGGCTATCCTGAAAATTAAGTTTGGTCCTGACCTTGATTTTGACCTCCACTGGTTTACAAAATTGTTTCACTGACAGAGTTAATCATCCTGCGGTTTAGTAGCCCAGGCTGCTGATTGCAGTGCTCACTATCCAGTGTTGCTGATAAGCTGAGAGGCACCAGACCACCATACTGCATTTGCCACAGACTGCATTAGAGCAATGCTGCGGGCAGTTTTAGCATGCTGCTTTTCAGAAAGGCAGGAAAGGACTCTCTAATGTAATGTCGTATTAATATCACTCAGCTGCTGCTGTTGCACGGCTTTCTTTGATTTCCCTCAGGACACAACTGTGGGTTCTTAACTTGCAAAGCATCTTTTTAACGCAGGACAGCAAAACATAGTGTGAAGTATGAAATATAACATAAAACAAACTTTTACTTGGCTGATGTATTTGCATCCTAGGGTGCAGATGCGACAAGAAATTGCAAGCGACTATGCACCTTAAAATACCATTATAGGATATTAAACTCAAATTTTGTAAACTTTCTTTTGCGTTTTGCTATTTTCCTTACTCTTAAGGAAACATTATACTGGCTGCTTTTAGGATCTATGTTCACAGAATAGTCTTGGGTGTTTACGTTTAGGGGTATGCTACATATTCAAATAGTCTAACCAATGTCCACTTTACCACGTTTATGTAGAGCCTCAGCAGCTCTTGTCTGTCAGCCTAGAACAGAGGTCTTCAGACTGTGTCACGCCCCCTAGTGTACACTGCCGCATCCCCAGTTGGGGTGCCAAGTTCCTCAGCTTCATGGGAGGGGCAGCAGGAGGGTTGGTGCATTTTAAGGAAAAACAGTTTGGAGGTGTAAGTATTACCACGCTGTCTCTGCAAACAGTGGGATAAAAGGGGAATGGTGCAGCGGCAAGACAGGTGCGCTTAAGCCTGCGGCTAATGCTGTCACTTTGCACAGAAAAAAGTAGTTAAGGTTTTGGTCTGATGGTAATATGAGAAGAGCTGGTTCTTTAAAAAGAGTTACTTAAAAACTCTCTGTATTCTTTTTTAATGTGGCAATTCTGCCTCTGCTAACTTGTATTATCATTCGTGTATTTTATGCACTAAATGAAAGGTAACCCAGAAAAGATTTATTAAACCCCACCCTACACCTTTTCATCCCATTGCTCGACCATAACGTTTTTGGCGTGGGGCTGACCTGAAAACGTTTTGCATGAGGGAAGGGCAGGGGATTGGTACAAAAATGTTTGAAGACCTGTGACCTAGCAAAAGCTAAGCACTTATCCAAGACATTCAACCTTACCGCTTAAACACCAGAATCATACACCCACTCACTGAAAAGAAGACATAACCACCTACCCGAGAATGTAACCAGAACACAATACACATAAGGTATCATCGCTTGGTGAAATCAGGATACAGTCTGTGATAGTAACTCCGGAACCATCAACCTAATGGAAGCACAGGGAGTGTAATAAAGGCAGAATGTGTGCTATACGAATGCGGATAATATAACATACCAAAGGAAAAGGCGTTCACAGGAGAGTGCCTCAACTGAAGTGTAGCCTTAGAGCCTGGTGTAGCGGGCTCTACCAGGCATTAAGGGTCTGCTCCAGCGTTAACGGTCTGAGCCGAAGGCGAGGGCCTTCAACAAGGCAGTGGGCCTTTAATGGCTGGTAGAGTCCACTACAGAGGGCTCTAAGGCTATGATGACATTCTGCCCCTAGAGGGCAGAATTTTCTAATTTGTGAAATAAATGCCTCACAGAGCCCACATGGGTTGAAATCCCCTCAAGCTCTGTGAGGCCTTTGTTAAACATTGAAATGTTGATGCTCAGGGCTTCTAGCAGCCATCAGTAGCCCGGAGTACTCCATTGTTTTCAATGGAGCACTCAACATTCTAATGTTCTAATATTGCAAAAGTTACTACATTAATGAAAAGTGGGCACATGTGAATGTGGTTTGCCATAGGATGCACATTCCGTAAGCGGGAAAAGCGTAACATGTTTGTGCTGCTGCAAGTTCACATGATCTGGAGTAGGTTTTGATTTGATGAAGGTAGGGATGCAATGTTTTCATTTGTAGGACAGATGCTTTAAATTTCTTTCAAGGATAAATGTGTGGATGAGAAAGAGCGTTTCAGGGATCTTCCAATTGTTGACTAGCATTAGGTGATGTGATTTCTAGGTCAAAGAAGTGAAGTCCTAGAACCTATTTATACTGCTGACTACAGTGTACTGGACCACTTGTGAAAGGAGATTTATGTTTTTTGCAGGTTAAGGTAGAGTGAATTGATGTTGGCAAGTTGGGAGTTAAATGATGTTCCCAGTGGAACTATTCAGTCAAGAGGGAAGATGGATAGCTGATGATGTCAGTCTAGATACAGGAAAGTGGCCTCTGATTGAATTTAATCACATTTTGTGGCAGCCGTACCAACTTCCTTTCTCCTTCAACCAACATAATATGCTCTTAAAAGATTATTACACTTGGAAATACTCTAGTCTTCATGTCTTAGCCATTCTGACTAAATGGAGTGTAGCGAGACAAATCAACCTGGTAGCATATAATATAAGCTTTGAAAGCCTTGTGGTGCTTTACCACCAAACATTACTTAGAGAGTAGTGCAATGGCAGACTAATGGTAAATGCACTCAGGGACAAACAGTGTATGGTAAGAGGTGTAAGTGTAATCCCTTTTACTTACAGCATGATTTTGTGACAGATTCAGAATTTTTTGCACTCAAGAACAAACTTTGTTGGTTGGATGAGAAAAGGGGATGTTCCAGCTTCTTTAAAAAGTAAATCAACATAATGATGAATTGCTTTGATGTTAAACATCCCCCATAGCCACCAACAGCGGCTTTGTAAAATCATGAATGAGAGTAAATTTCATTATGAAACTTTCCGCTATAATTTTCTCCTTTATGATACATGGAGGCCGTGAAGGTTGAGTTTTTCAGTGCGTGGTCTCAGCCTCAAGCGGCTCAGGGAGTGATGATCCGATCCTCGCTAGCCGTAGGTGATGAGTAACAGCAACCAAAGTTTCAGAAACCAACGCACAGGAAGTGGGGGGTGTAGGTGACTGCCTGGTTTGCATACAGATATGATGCTCACTTCTTAAGGATGGCGGTGCATACTCAGCGTTTTGTGCTGACCACAATGTCACCGGCTGGCCATGGGTGTGCCTCCTGAGTCTTTGGTGAGTGTGAGTGCCGCAAAGTGCAGGGCTTCCTATATTTCAGGGTGTTTCCTTCCTCACAGAGCTAATGAGTGCTGCACATTTTGGCATTCAGGGTTTATTTTTTATTTATTTGTAATGTTTTCTATAGCACAAACCTGGCCTAACGGCAACAGAGTGCTTTACAATAGAACACAAGTAGGTTCCGCAAAATAATTGATTAAAAAAAAATATATCCCACTCATGGGTAAAACCAATCAATCACAAACAGTAAACAGCAGCAACGCATGTTACCAACAAAGTAAAGACACCACTAGGGTGAATGTGTATGCGAGAGAGAGAAGCTAGGATTTGTAAGGGCGTTTAGTGGGACGATGAAATGTGGGCAGAGACGTAAATCAGCAAAATGATAGTTCAAACACCACTAATTAAACCCATGAGTGCTATTTAGAATAGTTTATAACAAGCTAAATAAATACTGGATGGATGGTATCAGTGAAGGGGTGTAGAAAGTCAGACAAGGAAGTGACATTCGAACTAAGAAGGAGGGAAATTTAAATGATGGTACTCAATGAAGTAGGTAGAAAAGGCAGGGGTCCAAACTCTGGTCAAGCGATAGATTTGATTTGAATGTTAAAGGTGTAGATATTGTTTTTATCCACAACTGAAATGTCGTGAAAATAGGATGATTTTAGGCTCTCTTTTAAAGGATGCAAAACAGAGTGGTGCATTTAGCTAGTGAAAGTGAATTCAAAATTATCGTGGCGTTGCCAGAAACGGGTTGATCATGGACAATACTTTTGGTTTTCATTGAATGCAGGGGGCTGATGGAGGAGGGTTTCCACACCCCTCGTGACCACCAGAGATTTTCGATTTCTCAGCCAGATACGAGAGGCTAGATGTATATCAGACTTGTTGTAAAGCTGGCTGTCCAAAATTGCTCTATTTCCTCAAGGAGAAGCCATTGTAGTGTTATTAGAGCAGTTTCAATTTAATATTTTTGCATCCAGAAACAAAGGGAGCAGTAGTTAATATCTCAGCTGTAAGGAAGGAGGGGTAAGATGGACTTCTGGTTCGCCAAGCTGCACTTTTAGTGTGCCAATGATACACCCATTCCCATAGTGAGGTCCGGGTAGAACAAGAGCCGGAATGGCTTCAAGTCTTGTTCATGGATAAACCTCCCAATACTTCAAAACAAAGAGTGCTCGGACAAGGTCCCCACAGAGGCCGAGTTGCTGGACAGAGCAGTCTTCCTGGTTTACCTAATGTTCTACGAACCGCAATGCCATGACACTGTCTTTTCTAGATCACAACATTCGCTGTGCTACATAGAAGTCTTGCCTCTATCAAACCAGTATTTGCCTTATTAACATAGAAGATTATATGTCATCATGCATCAGCATACGTCAATGAATCCCAGGTTTATTTTTATATGACAGTTTACCTGAACGTAGATGCCCCCCCCCCCATATTGTTTAAATGTACATTGTAAAACGAATGGAACTATATGGGTTCAGCCGCATTCATCAAAAATAATAATACTTAAAGTTTGATAAACGAAAGCTGTGTAACCCCAGTATCCTTACCAGCATTAGTTTATTCCGTTTTTACAAACCCCATAAGCTCAATACTTCCAAAACAAATACACCACAATGTTTTATAAATATTTTCCAAATAGTTTTACAAACACAGTATATGATTAGCTTTTTAGATGACTTTAAATGTGCTACAGAAATAATCAACTTCGAGATCAATTCATTGTTTTGGTTATGTCCAATCCAAAAAAGCAAATCATCTCATTACTGCTATCTATATTGCCCAATGGATTCACTTAAGTGAATAAATTCACCCATTCCTCCGTTAAAACTTCATGCTCGATCATCAGGGGCCTTTGCCTGAGCCATCACGTGACCTGTAGAAATATCCAGCTTGTAACCTCTGGCAGATTGTTATTTTTGTGCTCTTCCCCCACCCATTAAGACTCGCTTGATTACTGATATCCTAGAACTTTTACTACTACCGCCTCTGAATTTAATACATCCACCATCGCAGCAACGTATTTACCATACAGTGAATATGAGAGCCACTGGAATTTTTACAGTATAGTGCATGATCATCCAGTAGCAATTCTGGCTTCTGGATCCAGTCTGTGATGTGGTGGCAGCAAATATATGACGTTACTTTGCTAACAATCACTCCGCATACCATCACCACAAAATTTTCACAACGCAAATTCTATCACCCTGCAATTTATAACAAGGCAAACTTTTACCACGACTATACATTTTTTCCACGCATGCCATTACAACATTCGTTGTAAAGGCATGCGTTTTAAATGCACATGCGGAGTAAAAAAATGCAGAGTAATGGTATGCGGGGTAAGTGCACTATGCGGAGAAAAGGTATGCGGGGTCAAAGTCCACATTGTAAAAAAATCGCTGTAAACGATATTTACCGGTGGCAGCTTTCCCCTCAAAAAAGTGCGTAGGTAATTCCTCGCTTTCGAGCACTATACAAATTCTAGTTGCAAATGATCAACCCTTTGCAGTGGTGTTCAAAGTTCCCCTGCTTTTTTGGTACTGGGCTCTAAACAGTGTTGACCAACCAAAGCCCTCCATAGGGGTTTATAACCTCACCCTCAAAATCAACAAGAAACTGTATTCAAAGGATTGAAAATATCCATTATGTAATAGGGGACCTCAACGTCCGTGGCACTAGAGAGTTAAGGCATCTGTGTGGGACAGTAGATGATGAACGACTGAGGTTTAAATTGGGAAAAGAATAAGAAAAACAAACTGCAGGTCCGTGGTGTCAAAATACTGGTGAGGTCCGAGCTTTGTTCAACACCAGAAGGCAAGTTCTCATTAAAGATTCATGCACAGAAAATTGTATGCAATTATTTGTAAAGGCAGACTTGGTTACATGTTATATAGATTTCCAGTTGCCTCACTGTGCATGGACGTGCTCGATTGACACGTTACCATTCATGCTTAAGTTCGCACAAGGAATATGAAGAATGTATTTGCTTATTGAACTTGCATTCAATCGATGAACTACTACCTTAGCGAGAGACAGGAAAAAGTTAATGCTTGCGGTACCTGAGCACTCACCACAACCGGATACATCTTACTAGCAGTCAGCAATGAATCAAGTCTTATAATATATCCCTTGCCATGGTTTAAGAGCTTGGCCTACGTGTATCATCGACAAGGTAAAGTCTGATACATTTTAAAATAAAAAATAAGACCTGAACATGGGTGTAGAAAATGTTACCTTTTGTCAGGGTTACAACAGATTTTTGACTTCTTTTTTAACGAAGCCTTTTTTGTTGGCATTAGGATTCTGGTTAGCAATGGTAAAGTGATTGTGGTCTCCCTTCCAAACATAGTAAAATTGGTATACCCCTGACTGGTACATTTAGTTTACTTATAAGCCCCTTGTGTATGATACGACATGTACCAACACTGTGTAAATTAAAAACTGCTCTTGATCTGCAGCTTACATTGTGCCGCCCACTAAAGAAGCACTGCAAAACATGTCTCCAGGCCTGCCATTGCAGCCTGTGTGTGCAGTTTTAAATTGCCATTTCGGCTTGGCAAAATAGACTTTTTGCCAGGCCGAAACCTTCCTTTTTAATGCTTATAAGTCACCCCTAAGGTAGGCCCTAAATGCCCATAGGTTGCGGAGTATTTAAAAAGTAGGACATGGGTACTTAAGTTTTACATGACCTCGCAGAGAAAACCCTTGAAAGTCATTTTTAGGCTTCGCCTGCATAGTGCTAGTGCTGTGTGTGCGAAATCTCCTGTAAATAAAAAAGATATTAAAATTCGGCTTACAGCCAGCCCTTTACTTAACATTTGTTGGCTTGCTTGAAACTCTTATTTCTTTGCTTTCTATTGGTTATTTTGTACAATTTCCTGCCTCTCTTAGTATTCCCTCTTGTCTTTGGGTTTTCCGTGGAGATTGGACCAAGTACTTCTTCCTTTTGGTATGTTCATCCGCTGCTGGAGCTACTTTTTAGGTCTCGCCTGGCGTAGGCTGCACAGACATGCACAGTCTCGCTGGCGAGATTTAATGAGTTAGGGTAGCTTTCACTAGCGGGGTTTAAGCTCCGCCCCTCTTTTCCATTGGCTGGCGTCACCGTTTATGGTTAACGGTGGCCAGCCTTTGGAAAAGAGCTTCCAGTGACGTGCACTTTTCTCTTTTAGGACCGTCCCAGTTGGACTGGCTGCCCTGACTTACTGCTGGTGTAAAAGGTTTGTTATCTTTATGGGGCCAAACACATGGCCCCATAAAGATAAGAAACCTTTTAGCACAAAAGGAAGTCAGGCGAGCCAGTCCAACTGGGACAGCTCTAAAAGAGAAAAGTGTACGAACGAAAAACGTCATGGCGAGCGCTTGTCTTCATGGGTATTTGAGAGAGCTGCATTGCAAGGCTCAGTGCGCGCGGCTTCTAAGCACTGTTTCTTTGTGCTGTGTGTTGTCTGTGCGCTCTGCTCTTCGTTTATTTCACACTTAATGCGTGCTCGATGCCCTGCACATTAAGAATATAGCGTTGTATTCATCGTGTACTTAACTCAGGGTTCTGAGTGTGCTCATGCATTCTGCTTTTTTTTGTATTCTGCGCATGTGCTGTGGTTTACGCCCATTGTTATGGTCGCTATTGTGGCACACGCTTCACGGAGGTGGGGGATTTGTATTTGGGAGCAGGGTATCACTTGTACTGATGATTGTTACTGGGGCAGCTGTGGCTCGGAAGCGGTTAATTCCAATTCTGCTGCTTTGCCATGTTATATGTATGCATTATGTAGTATGCGTGCACCCTATACACAGCAATATAACCATGTTAGGGTCTCCGCCTCTACTTCGATCTGTCCTGCATGGTGGTTAACACGTTATCTCCCGTGGTCCCACAGTCACTTCCCTTATCTGCCAAGACTGACAGCGCCTAGAACCTGGCTCCATGTCGCACCTAGGCACCATAAAAAAAATAGGACCTTTGCACTGCTTCCTAGCAGGACATGATTACACATTTCATGCGCAATTCCTTCTTCCCGCTTTTATCTTTGAAGATGAAATGTATATCAGTTTTCAATACAATCATTTCTATGTTCTTATACATGTCCCTGGAACATCCCCAC
Source organism: Triturus cristatus (assembly GCF_964204655.1). Taxonomy (NCBI): domain Eukaryota; kingdom Metazoa; phylum Chordata; class Amphibia; order Caudata; family Salamandridae; genus Triturus; species Triturus cristatus. Next base: position 982,903,614 of record NC_140583.1, read on the forward strand.
TAGACACTTGAATGCTCTTCCTGTTGTATAAATTGCCATGAGCTATTGGTATATTCAATTCTGCTTTGTCCCGAATGACCCCTTGTGTGTTCATCTTCCTTCCAGTACACGCAGGATACCTCCTCTGTGTATGTGCTGTGCTGCATCAAAGTGCTCTAAAGATGCAAGAAGGCAGCATGGGATGCTGTACAAAACTAATTAAGTCTTTTGAATAAGCCATCGTGGTATGGACGTGTGTACCCCTCCTCCAGCGGGTTGCCCGTCGAAGCAGAGGGGTCATTCACATTGCAGATGACCACCGACACTCCCTTAAAGTCGTCACTAACCCCCCTTTTAAAAGCAGGATGACCGCCTCTCGGACCTCGGTGTGGCCGGGGGATGGGAGGCTGACACGGTGGGCCATCTGCTGGCCTATTAGCTGTGTACTCCAAAATTCCCCGCCCCCACCCTTCCTCCGCTTGCATAAACAGATCTGCATAGGAAGAGCTCCCTGCACAGACATAGGCCCCTGCATTCACGGTGGTGCCAGACAGCGCACGATACCTGGCTTACCTGTAGGGAGAGCAGGAGTTACCACCACATCCTGGTTATACTGACATGTGACGGACTCTACCCCAGCCCTGCCAGCCGGCAGCCTATCACAGAATCTCCAGCGCACCCAGTCCTTCAGAGGCAGTTGCCTATCACACAATTTTCAGATTACCATGGCCGACTTTGCCCTAACCTTACCAACCATCAGCCATTCAATGTCTTCAGAGCTCCATGACTTACACATTTGACTGGCTCGGCTCTAGCAGCCATTGAGAAAGGAACTGTCAAGTAATATCCAGATTTCCAGCTGGACACAGGACTGGTTGCGCCTCAATCTTGCCCTCTTTCAGGAGCAGCAAGCTGTATTTTTTCTCGTAGTTGCATAAAACATACAATTTATTGCATCGAATACTTAAAATCCAGGATGATGCCAGGCAGAGGCGCAACTAGAGCCAAATTTTGGAGTTGGGGGGGACGGGGGCTTCTAAAAATTTCGGGGATTATCCGGAAGGTGTTTTGTGACTGTGCTCGAGCCCAACAAGCGTCAGTATCAGAGGCGCGAGCCTGGCTGTGACGCACTCTCAGGTATGGAGGCCAGGCACTCCAAGAATGGGGCCTACTACAATATGTGGCTATTTGCATGACGGTTTGTGCACCACATACTTTTGTCAAGTGCCCCCCTATTAAATCGAGACACAAAACAGCGCTGTGATGCAGATGTGCGCTTGTGGGGGGAGAATGGGCGCGAAAGAAGGCAGCTGGACGGTGTAATCAGAGGCCTATCTGACTCACCCATCGCTGGAGGGGGCCTCGCCTCCATCTGCACAAACCACAAGATCAGATAAATGGAGTGAAAGTGCAATCTCCCCACCTCTGCAGTGAGATGTGCCCAAGTGAAGTGGTTAATCACTGACCTCCCTTTTTTCAAGTATTAAGAAAAGATGACTACAAATCTTGCTGCATAACGTATGCATCCCAGAATACATTTCGCTGCAAATTCCAAATTACAGGTCTGTACCTTAGAGTAATATTTTACATCCATGTGGACTACAGAGTGAATGAATAAGACTGAAGAGCAGACAAGGGGGCTCGATGGCTCAGTGCTGTTGAGTAACAGTACTACCTATCATTAAAAACACACAAAAATACAGCTCTGATGTCATCTGCTTGTGTTGCCTCTTTGTCTCTTTTTAATAGGGCGAAATTTGCAAACGCAACACCCATAAGAACCCTTTAACCTCCCTTAAGCACCAAGGTTCTTTATTTAATTATTCGTTCATTCATTCGTTCGTTCACTCACTCATTCATTCATCCATTCTTCGCCAAGCTACGCCAGTTCCTCTTTTGTTGGTCGGTTTTGTGTTGTTCTCATTAGGATATCCTTTTAGAACCAACTTTTAAGACCTATGCCTGTCTGTGTCCAGGTGTTCGAAAGTTTAGTCTGCATATTGAGTTAATATACCCTACAACTGTATGCAGGTACACCTATATTTCGGCCCACACGATCCCCTTGTATGTCTAACCAAGCTCCAAGCTGTGGCAAGCACCACAACTCCCGTCCCCCACCCCAAAACCCCATGACGCGCTCTTCCCCACACAGATCTCCTGTAGTCCTGTCCGCTCTCCCAGAAATAAACTCACTGAGCTATTGGTATTATAAATGACAATGTGTTTTATGTTTTTTTTCTAAAAACATAAGTAAAAGGCATTGTCATTTACAATGCGAGAGTATAAGCTATTGGCATTAATGACAATGCCATTTATTTATCTGTTTTCAAAACCAACACATAGATAAAAGGTTTGTCATTTACAATGCCAATACCTCAAACTTTTGCAAATGCGAGACCTATTGCATTGCAAGTGCTTGTTTTCCTCCTGCTGTTGTTGTCCCCCACCCCCGCCTTCCTTCCACTGTCCATTGTCCTCCATGCTTCCCGCCCTCCCCCTGCTGTCACACTCCTTCACCATCCTCCTCCTAGTGCGTGTGTTTTTTCCTTCTATGTTTGTGATGTGGCTAGAAAACATGCATGTTTTGGAAAATATTCAGCTACCCAAATGATATATACGTACTGTAAGGGATACAGTTTAAAATAAAGGTTCTCGAATGCTCCATGCACTTTGTACATTCTGTCTCTTCTGGTTGGCTGCAAAGTTCGTGTCTCTGGCACGTGTGCTTTACATAAACCTATACCACTCTGCAACACAATGTTGACCGTGCCATCTAGATCCGCGAAACCTCTGACGCACTATTTTAAGACGATTTTCTCCTCAACCCGCCGATGGAACACATTCTGCATTATACTGGGCATCCTCGGTGCCCTGCAAGGACATAGGGGCTGGTGCGACTAGTGCCAGTCCTTCCTTTGCCCGCATCGTTGCATTTCCACGTTGTGTTTCAATAATTTCTTCACTGTTATTTATTTGGGGTATTAAGGTTAACTTCTGTGCACGCATTTGCTTTATTTACTGTGCAATTACAACATTATACACACGTACACGTGAGTGTCTGTGTGTTGTCTTTTACCACTCTACCAGGGGATTGTTTTACTGCTAGCCCCGTGAATAGCTTCAGGGATGCAGATGTCTGGACTTCAGCGCTGCTGTCGCATTGTGTCTTGTTTTGCACCCTCTGTATTTGTGTCGTTACAGTACCTTACAAAGTCTAAAATGAGTAAGAAAATTCATTTTGACCTCAGTTGTAAGAAATAAGGCATTTCAATGTTGAAAGATATATTGTATTTATTTTTAAAAATATGTAAATAAAAATGTATTTCAACACGTCTCTTAAGGATGATTACGTGTATTTCAAATATATCGTCTTTTGCCTTTTCACCCTTTCTTCGTCTGCACCCGGCCGAAGTGTACTCACAGTATGTGCCAAGCTGTGAGTGAAATGCAAACACTCGAGGGGGGCTCCCATACCGAATTTGCAGTGTCAAAAATGTACTAGTTTTTATTGCTTAAGTCCTTCGACATGTCAGCAAGGTACAGTGCTTAATTTAAGCCAGTGGTTTCCGGTGCTCAGCACCGACAAATAATTGCCAACACCGGCACTTAGGACAGTCTGCTGCATGGTGGTGCTCTTTGTCGCTTTTAGAGACAAGCATACCAACAGTTGTTTATTAATTTAATGCACTTTCAAAATGACTAATACCTGTCGCCAAAGCCGTTGTTATAGCTTTGGGGGTCTGGAAGAGTCAGAATTGTCACACTTGTCGGTGTATGATGGTTAGTAGTTGTGCTGTTCCTGTTATTAGCAGTGCTGACAGCAGCGATGGGCGGTGCAAGCGGAAGTGGCCTCCTGGCACTTCTATTTTTTACAGATTAATCACTGGCTATGTGTGTCAGAAATGTCCGTCATCAGCCCACAGCAATATGTAAAGTAGCTTTGAAGAGTTCTGGCTAACAGTAAATTAACATTTGGGCCATTTCTCAATGAACAGAAAGTAGTCATACAAGGAGCTTATTGCCTGCAATTACTTCAAGAGTAGGAGTGTTTAAGTCAAGAAACGAGCATTGGCAAAACCAATAGGTTTCGCCTATGCAAGACTTATTAGCTTTGTCAATGTATTGTAGACATGTTGCTGTGCAACATGGCTGAAAGGAAAGGAAAAAATGTGTCATGACATGGTCAGAGTTGACAGTGCCATAGCGCTGTTAATTTGTTTTCTTTCAGCCATGTTGCACAGCAGTCCGCCTGCTGTGCAACATTTCTAAAACCATTGACAAAGCCAATAGATCTCACAAAGATGAAACCTATTGGCTTTGCCAATGCTTGTCCACTGTGGCAATCCTGGGACTCCCATAGAAAAACAATGGGTTACATTATAACACCTTATGATGCATAACTACAGTTTGGAACTAGCTAGAAACATTATTCAAAGACTCATTGAAATAAGAATCTAAAATTCAAACCAATGTTCAAGATGTTACATTATTATTTTGAACATGCCACGTTTAGAAAGTTTACCTATAACTTGGTCTGGCCCTTCTTAAACAGCTAGATTGGGCCTCTTTCAATAGTACAAATAAACTGGATCTATCTGTATTTTTTCAACCCTAGATTTCTTTATGAACAAGGATAATTAAATTAGTTTACTTGGCCCCGGTGTTTATTCACAATTCCTTTCATAATCATTATTACACATGGAGCAACATACATTGTCATGCTAAGACCACTTTTATTTACCTCTTTGTGTGCATGAACAAACCACACAGAACTGTGCAGAATGTATCAGTTCTCAACACAAATGCCACATAGCATGATAAATTGCAAATGAATTGTGCACATGAATATGTAGGTGTTAATATTCTTTTGCACGATTTATCATGTTGTATGTCATTAACAAGAAATCTGTGGTTGAAATAATACAGCTAGATCCAGTGTTTTGTACTTTTAGAAAGTTGGCATTTTCCTGCCTAAGCCAAATGTGCCTGCCTGTAAGTGTTCAGGGTTACCTGCCTGTTAATTGCTGTCCTGTGGCGTATTGTGTATTGCTCGCAAACAGTGGACTAATTAACTGGATGTGGAGAGTTGGCGATATTTCTGACAGGATGGCTGGGCGAGGAACTGTGCCCTTCCTTGATTGCACTTAAAAGGGTAGCCTGGGGACTGCACCCAGCCCTTGCTAATTTCAGAAGAAGACTACGCTGTCACTCGCAGATGCAGCTCACACCTGGGCCTGCCCACCCTTCATTTCAACCAACCAGGCTGAAGCCAAACCCAGATGAAAGGGAAGAACTGACCAGAACCAGTTTTAGAGTTCGATAAAGGGTGTTCTCTTTTCACAGGCTAGTACTGGGCATACAAGTTACATCCCCAGAATCTGAAATCACAACACTCGCGGACCTGGGAAGACTCTGAAGGAGGATTGGTCTGCTGCCCGAGACCAGAAGGAAGACAGGATCTGCTTGCCTTGAACCTAGGGGTACAGAAGGGACTCCAAGGCCAGATGGGTGACCTCCTGTTTGAGCTACAGCGACACAACAAGCGTCTAGAAGCCTTTCCTGCTTTTCAACTGACCAGACCCAACTCCACAGAACCCCTCTGCTGGCCTATGTGGACATGAGTCCGGAGCCTAATAGCTGTCTTCAAGGTCCTGGACCCTTGACTGGAGTCTGAGTGCACTGTCCCTGCCTAATTGAAGGTTTCACTGAATTCACTGCAAAGTCCCATAGTGGCGCACCACACAGCTTTTCACCGAAGGCTTCACCAGATCCGATTCCGAGTGATGCAGAGCCCTTCAGAGCTGCTCTGCCCTCGACGGAAATCCTCAACAGATCCTATGGAGTGTGATGCAGAGCGGTGCAGAGCACCACAGAGTCGCACCACTTAGCTTCTCACCAAAGGTTTCACAAGATCTGGTGCTGTGATACGCAGAGTACCTCAGAGCCCCACAGTTTCCAACTAAACGCCTAACCAGATCCAACGCATTATGACGCGGGGCAACACAGATCCCCGCAGAGCCATGCCAAACAGTCCTCGTATTGAGTTCCAGCGGGACGACCAGATACCACAGTTGGTGCTATTTTTAACTTTAAACTTAAAAAATGAATACCTTCTGTTCTACTGATTGGAGTTTTGTTGTTTTTGTATCATTTTATTTATTAAAACGCACTCTATTTTCTAAATTGGTTAAGATTGTTCATGTGTTGTGTTTTCACTTTATTAGTTTGAGAACTGCATAAATGCTTCAGGCATTGCTTCTAAGCTACGCGTATCCGCTTGTGTGTCAAGCTACCGGAGGGTTAACCACAGGTTTATTTAGTTACTTTTGCAGTCCACCCTGACAATGATTGTGATTCTTATTTGAGATGGGCTCTCACCCCCCTCCTCCCCCCCATCCGCTAATACTCCCAATTTCTTACAATGGGAAAATCGAAAATGAATAACATTTGTCCACATGGCATTCCTGTTTTTCTGTACACAAGTCAGAACGGTCTTACTTGATGCTAAGGCTTCCAATAGTGACAAACTCAGCTCCTATTATCAGTAGCGGTATGGGAGGCCTTGCTGGTTCAGAGTGGAGCGGCCAGGTATGAGCTGCCTCTTGCAGCCTTTCACACAGTGAACTTGACCTGTGAAGGGGTTCCTCTGAAGGGGTTCCCGCAAGGGAAGTGTTATCATTTGTATATAGCATAGCAGAGTGGGAGGAGTTTGAGGTCCCTAAGAGACAATATACACCTTTGCTCCCTACCAAATAAACCCTTGTGCGTAATTGTGACTTCTACACTTGTGCACAGCAAAGACCTGCCAACACACACTTTGCCACCATGTGTCACACCATATCAGCTCCCTTCACACGGTCACCCAGTAAAGAGTCAATATCACACAGTTAAGTGAAGGAGAGCTGGAATCCCCGACTCTGGGTGGGTTTTCAGCTCATCTTTGGACGCTATGAGCAGCCACTATTCATCAAGTTTTGAAAACACCCCAGGACAGGGGTGGCAGCCTCAGTGAGCTTTTTACTTTTGAATGTGGTGGTGGCGGATGGGGGGGGGGGGGGGTAGGGGGGGATGATTTGGCGGGGGAGAACGCAACATTTGCCTCCCAGACTGTTCTCCTCCAAAAGCCCCGTTTCCTCCAAAGCTCTGCCCCCACTTCACCCAGTGAATAATGTATTGAAGGTGGTAGGTCTGACAGGAGGTGCCAAGGCCGGCCTGCCCACCAGGAGCCTGCTTCCCGAGAAGCTGCTTTTCATTCAGTACTTTCCACACATCATGAACTGTCGGATGGGAAAGGGTTAAAACATGTTCTCAATGGCAGAGGCAGCTGTGGCTGGCCCGGGGTGCACATTTGGATTCTGCAGCCGCTGGAATTAGCATATCACAGCTCTTCCTTCCCTGCAGCTTCCCACATTACAGGGAACTCAGCAAAGTGGGCCAGCGTGAAAGCACAGGCTGTACTGAAAGCGCCCGGGTCTCCGGGGAGGAGGGAGGGAGCGGGCACACTGCAGCGCACCTTCAACCACAGCGCCGCTTCTGTAGGAGAAGCAGGACATGTGGCGGCTTTACAGATCCATTGAATTAGGTTTCCTTGGACATTGAATCTATCTGTGTGTTTTTGTTTTTATTCACCATCCCACCGTCTAATCGTAGACAATGCTTCCGGATTCCGCAGTATGAAAAGAACAGGACCCTCGTCTCCCAGATTGCAGCCATGCACATGGCTCCCAGTGTAGCCATGCACATGTGCCTTAGTGTAACCATGCACATGGCTCCCCAAGTAACCATGCACAGGGGCCTTAGTGTTACCATGCACATGTCTCCCAGTGTAAATGCACAGGGGCCTTGGTGTAACCATGTGCATGGCTCACAGTGTAACCATGCACAGGGCCCTTGGTGTAATCATGCACAGGGCCCCTGGTGTATCCATGCATGTGGCTCACAGTGTAACTATGCACAGGGCCCTTGGTGTAATCTTGCACATGGATCCCAGTTTAACCATGCACAGGGGCCTTGGTGTAACCATGCACATGACTACCAATGTAACTATGCACAGGGGCCTTAGTGTAACCATGCACAGGGGCCTTAGTGTAACCATGCACATGGCTCCCAATGTAGCCATGCACACGGCTCCCAGTGTAATGATGTACATGGCTCCCAGTGTAAGCATGCACACGGGCCTTACTGTAACCATCCACACGACTCTCAGTGTAAGCATGTTGAGGGCTCTCCCCTCCAACGTTGTAACCATGAACAGGGCCTTCCACAGTGAGATCAATGAAGAGGCCTCATCTCACATAAAGATTTTAGGTGACCTCTGGAAAAACAAACTTTGAGAATAACACATTTGAGCATCCACTCAATCTAACCTGTTTCCTTGAAATGTCGAATATAAATGGCTTTCACAAAATGTTAGAATCCAATTTAGTTAATATATTTTATCATAAGATTACTCTCTACGTATTTTTTTTTAAAGGATCACAAATTACCTAATTTTCTTTCTATTTCTTCTTACGTCAACGCTCACCCACTGTGCTACTTTTAATTGTTTTTTGGCCCCTTTCCCGTGGTGGGTCCACTTGCACCCTCATGCTTTCTTCACCCTCCTTTTACTCTTCCGCCTCCATCTTCTTTCCTACTTCGCATTGTTTGCTTTTTCCTGTTTTTGTCAATATTTCTATCTTTTCTCCACACAGCCACCTGAATATCTTTTACTCCATCCATTGTTGTTACTTTTTTTTTTAACTTAATTAGAGGGGCCATTTCTTGAACAAATAATTAAAGTGGGTACATTAGATTGACCCTTCATTTTTTTGTCCTCCCTTCCACCTTCTCTGCCCTACTGTTTCCATGGCCTTTACCTCTTTAACTATTTTCCCGTGTCTGCCATCCATACTTACTCTATTTTTAGGGTTTCTGTGGAAATTAAAAAAGGACTACCACAACCCAACTTGTTGATTTTCACTTTTTTCATTACTTTCCTTTTTAGTGCTTAGTCTTACAAATCCACAATTAATTTTAAATATTGTTGCTGATTTTGGTGTTTAACAGTGTCATCATCTCTTAGAACATGGATTTAATACTGATGCCATTACGTTTTTTCATATTTTCTCATTCTTAAAATTAGAATTACTCTCAAAGCGTTTTTCCATTCTCATGTTACCTTCTCATCACCGCCTTTCTGTTAAGCCACATTCTAAACTCACAACACATTAAAGAACAAACCCTACCCTGCGACAATGTAATTAGTGACAAAACATTCTCCACCTCTATGTAATCAGGGACAAACGCCTCACCTCTCACTCTACAATTTAGGACAGGGCCCTCACCTCCCACTGTGTAATCATGGAGATGCTCCCCACCCCTCACGAAACCCTAAGGGACAGACCTTCCCTACCCACCCCAAAATGTAACTGAAGATACAGGGCTTCTTCACACAGGGTAATTGGGGTGAGAGCCCCACTTAAGTGTATGTTGACACATCTTAACTCACACCGTGCTATTAGGGACACAACCGTCACACCAACAGTGTATTTGGGGACAGGACTCTCACCTCCCACATTGTCATGAAGGGCAAGACTCATCCCTTCCACTCTGTAACTGGATAGGTACATTCAATGGTTAATTTGTAAAAAAAAAAATATATATAAGTGTCGGGCTCTCGTCAGGAGGCAGCCTACACCAGGCTGTTTCTCCGGTTATCGCCGCCTAAAACAGAACCAACTACTAACCATTAAAGCGGGGAGAGGATGTGGCGTAATGGGCAGAGCTGCAGACTTCAGAGCTGGGCAACCAACTTCGAGTCTCGGCTTCGGCTCACCATCCTGTGATTCTGGGCAAATCACGTAAACTCCCCGTAAATTAATATGTCCTTAACTGGTGCTCATGAAAAGCAATGGTGTTGATGATTAAGTGGCTGTGCCAGAAACCACAGGCTCGAATTAGGCACTTGGTTCTATCTCCTCCTTCAGAGGAAAGAGTAATAGATTCCACACCTCCCAAGAAATCAGGGACAGGCAGCATGACATTCCTAAAAGATTACAAGATTCTTGTATCAATAAAGAATAGAGCTTGCAGCCGCCTTGTAAGTACCAAATTACTTCATGGTGTAGCATTACTTATAGCACAGACAATTCATATCAATAATTATTAGACTTCACCCAATTTATGGGCCAAACCGCAGGCAAATTAGCATACGGAAGAGTAGTTCTATGGACTGGCTCCACGGTCACTAATGATGCTAGGTAACGGAACACTTAGACCTGTTACGTTCACACCGTTTTAGCCCCTCCCTGCTTTGAAAGTTGTAGCTGAGAGACTGATAGCTGATAGATTACAAAATCTAGAATGTGATTACTAAACTGGGAGCAGCAACTTGTTATTAGGCCATTCCTAGATGCCACACTGTACAGTTAATTTATATATTATAAATATATATTTTACTCATAAATACCAACTCTTTTTTTATGCACACAATGAACAAATAATAGATATATTTGCTAAGCAGTGGCTCACCACAAAGTGGCATTATATATATATATATATATATATATATATATATATATATATATATATATATATATATATATTATCTACTGGCAGTCGCCAGTAGATAGTTATAGTTAGGACCGTGTTTCCATAGGAAATCTCAAAATTCAATTTTGAATAACTTTGGCGCCGGTTGACGAATCCTCGCGAAATTTTAAAAACTAATGGGGCGCTCCGCTCAGCTCCTACCCTGAAAGTCTCGGGGTGATTCGTCAAGCGGGGGCCGAGAAAAAAGGGGGGTCCCAAAACACGTTTTCCCCATGCATTTTCCCATAGGACCTTTAGTCAAAGGTACAGCCCGAACGGCTGAACAGAATTACTTGAAATTTGGCAGAGAGGTAGTCCTCAGGTCAGGCATTTGCCTTTTGCATGTATGGAGTCAATCTGTTCAGTATTTCCTGAGAAAATTGCAGTTAAAAGCACATAAATATCTATAAGCGCGCACCATGCGCGCACCCTAACGTGCGCGAGCGTAATTCTGATTGGTGGTTACATGTCAGTCAACGTTCGAATCGGTCGAAATCAGGAAGTGTCGGCCGCCATTTTGTTTGTTTTGTGTGCGACAGGGAAAAAGGAAGGTGGCGAACGTGAAAAGGGGGCAGGGTAGAGAGTTTCTGACCCCCTAGCCTTTGTCAGGGGGTCCCTGAAGGACCCCGAAGGCTGAAAAAAAATTAAAAAATTTCTTTAAAAAATCACGGGGTGCGCGCACGGAGCGCGCACGGTGGAAAACATTTAAAAAAAAAACTTTTTAAACGAGCCATTCCATATTACAGGATACAGTCAATCTATAACTATATACATAGGTAGTTTATTGTACAATAAATATATAAAAAATATAATAATACATACATAATTTAGCATTTAAAAAACCGTACAAATTCACTTAAAAAACCATAGGTTTCACACACGTTATAGTTAGCTGGACATTTCACTCGTAAAAAACCAATGAAATTCCCCCGTTATAGTTAGTTCAGATAACTATAACTCACGCGACCGCCACTCTATCACAAGGATGATGTCATGAGTGATGCCACTGACCATGTCATGAGTGATGTAATATGTGACGTCATCAGCAGTGGATTGCGGGCGCGCGAGTTATAGTTATATGAACTAACTATAACGGGGGAATTTCATTGGTTTTTTACGAGTGAAATGTCCAGCTAACTATAACATGTGTGAAACCTATGGTTTTTTAAGTGAATATATATATATATCTATATATATATATATACATATATATATATATATATATGAATGTTTTTTGTCTTAGCACATGTTGAAGTAAAGAATTTGATTCAATGTACTTAAATTTGGAGGGTGATAAAAAGAAGTTAGGACATTGGTAATCTAGGCCTGATCCCATATTACCCTATAATCTTTGATTGTTATGTAATTCCACTTTAAGTCGTATTAGTTCTAAGTGCCATGGTGCCACTTTGTGGTGAGCCACTGCTTAGCAAATATATCTATTAATTTGTTCTTTCGTGTGCATAAAAAAGAGTTTTTGATTAATGTGGCAATGCTTATCTGAAATGTCAGGTGTTAGGGCCCTGCAGAAAGATGGCTCACTTTGTATAATAAATGGTCTTGTCATGCTGGGGATAGGCGACATTTCAACGATTTGCAACCACGAGATTTGTGTTTTTTTCCCCTCTTTTTTTGCAAATGTATAAAAATAAAGTTGCCAGGTGCAAAATCCTGAAAAGGATAACACATCGTTGTAAAACCTCACTTTAAGTAAAATTCTTAAATTGTTTGGTTGGGAGACAATTTTTGGGAGAAAGCTTTTGTGTCCAAGATTTTTAACCTGCAGGTTCTGCAAAGCTAATCTCAAAGTTTGTAAGCTTTGCACCATTTTGCAGGAAACATTTATATGTGTCCAGCCCTCGATCCAGCTCCAGTCTTTTTGGCGAAATATTGCCAGATCGGTTTCTTATCTCAAATCTACCTTTGCGACTGAAGATGGTGCAGTAGACTCTAATTTTGCTGACTGAATATGTCGAGGCTGTAATATCAGTGACTGGCTGATTGGCTTTAGTCTTATTTACCGAAAATTGTCTAGTCCAGTTTTAGTGACTGAAGATAATCTAGTCAGAATTTGTTCCCAGTGCCCTGTGGATGGATTGGACAGACTCCAGTCTCAGTGACGTGTAATCGTGTGGCCGTGCTCCTGCTCTGTGACATAGGATAATTTTGCTCCACTTAGTCAGTACCATGACTTCATTGACAGAGCTCAGTCCCCTCTTTCAGTATAGAAGATAATTTTTTCAGGGCACATCTGCTCTAAGTGTCTGAACTAATTTACAAAGATTGCATCACGAAGAGCACCAAGAAAACAACCCACTATGAATCGCATATTCATTTGATTGATTACATATTTGAACTGGATTCTTATAAAAGCTGAGCATAGGATCCATGTTTTTGATCAGCGAGGGGTGTCCATTCATAGAACCATGACCAATCACTATACAAAGAAATGCTGTGCAAGGATCTTTCCATCTCCAGAGAAAGAACGGCTTGTAATCGCACGTTTGTTATAGATGCAAATTAAAACTATTCCCAAAAGCCATTTTAGTGAATTGCCCAGTCCTGAAGTATTCCCCCTACAGCACTCAACGTCTCATTTTCTATCACAGTAGATTCTTTGCTTCTTCTTTCACCCATGTATCCTCAATAGACCTGTCTTCGCTTTATTTCCTAATTACCCAAAAGTCTGTATTTGAAAGTCAGAGCTTGCCTCGATGGAATCATCATCTGCTAGGGCATTGAACGTGGTGCGGGTGCACCATCAAACGTCTGTCCAAGCTTCTGCTGTTGATGCTGGCCACAGGATTCCAACATTTTGCTCCTGCCTGGGAAGCATGTATCAGCTATTGGAGCAGGTGACTCGAAGGTGCAATACCATTAAGAAAGTGAGGGTTTCAGGAATCTGCTTGCTCTCCAGCAGGAGAGTTGTTACAGGACCTATTAACTTATAATAGAGTATGGAGTATTTCTACTTTGATATATACATCTAAACAAGTTATAGCTGGCATGGTTGATCAGTTTATTCTCTTTACTTTAGTAACACCATCTGACAAGGGTTTATCTCAGTCCTTCACTGGTTATCAACCAAGTGCAACTTTTTTATGCATCCCAGACTGTTGGAAAAAAATGACATTGTTACTCCTCCAACCTCACTACAAGCATTTGCATGCTTGCTTTATAAAAATGCTGAATACTGCTTCCTATCAGCCCTGGCTGAGTGGTAGTCGGTGCTCTAGATGAGTAGATATTCTCTGCATGTGAGGGTCAGGTTGCGTGCTGGTGGAAGGTAGAGCTGTGGCTCTGGGAACAAGATTGATTGGATTCAATGTGGAAATGTTTAGTCAAACACCAATCCCGAACAGTGGCACTAGAAATGAGATGGGAGCATTGACATCCGCCACTCTCATCTGTTATGAGTTGGAGTTAAAGCCTTCAATTTGTTGATCCCGGTCTTGGTGGTTGTTAATGATGGTGTTGTAATAGCACACAACTGTCTTCCACTGCTTTTCTAAAGTGTGTACCCTTACACAAGAGGGTACAGTAGGTAAAAAAATAATTGGTTAACTTTTGTAGCTGAACAATTGTCTGATTGCCAGTCTCTTTCAAGAACTGTAACTCAAGTTGAATGTTCCAGTGCTTGCTTGTTCTCCTCCTAACCACTGACCCAACAGAGATCTAACAGAAACCTGCCAGAAAATGTGTGTTCATTAAAACGTTTTAAACTTAAACAGTTATGCCTCATACTGCAATGTTTTCAATTTTCTTTTTTAGTATGTACACCTAAATATTAAAAACACAATTGAACATTTTGGGAATCATTTAATTCTGTTGTGGAAACGCAAGGTAGATTTAAAGAACTTCCCTAGGTGTCATAGAAGCAAGACACATAATCTTGCAGATAATATTAGCGCGTGCAGACACTTTTGGTGTCTCTTCAATAAACTAAACTTTAAAAAACACAACAACAAAAGCTGAAGTTATCCCTGTCTGAGAGGCAGCACTTGCAGTGTGTTGATTGAAAGCCAGTCAGTCAAATGAAGGCAGCACTGAACATGGGTCTGAGGAAGAACGCAAGATTACTCTAACTTTCCATCCCAGCCTTGAAGCCATATTTCTTTCCCCGCTGTAAGGGCTCTAGTAACCAAAACGTGACACTTGTTGCTTAACACCCCTTCTTAATAAATCAATACATTACCTAACAATGGTGTATCCAGGGAAACGCATTAGTGAAGGATCACTTTACTGAGTGAACAAATACAATTGAAACAATTTACTTCGTTTCAGTGATTTTGCGGTTTGTTCAGTGTTTTTTTGGGGGGGGGATTTCAAGGTGTTTTATTAATTTTATAAGCAAGTACATTGGCATTTCTGTTATGAGGTTTAGCCAAACTCAGCTTGTGTTGCAGTAATTACAGGTACATTGACTTGCTGGGAAATTAGGTAGAGAATGATAGAAAGAGAGAGGATAGGAAGATAGTTGCCGGTGATATATCACTGCATGTTAAAACGTGTAGCCAAGTTAATGAATTGGACATTAAATCCCAGAACGGAAATCCCCGGTAGCTTGCAACTTGGGGAAAAAAAACCTCACCCTTAATATTCAAGCTTTCAGTCTCAGGTTTAAAAAAAAAAGTAGCTAGAATTATTTGTGGTAGAGATAACCCTCGGAGGCGATACAGTAGGAAAGGGGAGAATCAAGGCCAAATTTTGCTATATTCCTGAAGATAACACACATCTGATTCGCGTCGTCATAAGCATTACATCGACCGCCATGGTTCTGACACTAACTACTGTAGTGAAGATTTGCAGTGTCATCATGTACTTAAGACGCTTTCTCCCCCAGCGTGCCAGCCAAAGGGACCCTTGTGTTAGACGGGTGGGAGGGCTGCCATCTGAATAATCACCGCCATTCATTATTAAACTGCAGAGGAACCGTGCCACATGGCAGCCGGGCGCACAATGTGTTTACCCCCTTCACTCCTTTCTTCAATATGTGTTGGCATGCTAGCCTGTGGGTTGGCAGCACCCTTTAGTTCTGTTTGGGGAGGTCTCTCTGCAGCCGGTGTTGGCATTTGTCTAACCCATTGCCTCTATAGAACAAAAAGAAGAAGTACAGTCCATTCAAAACAGAAATAGCCAACTGACGGTTAATGTGAAGGTGTGTACGAGAACCTGCGAATAGTTGAGGCACCCCTGCGGGAGAAAGGAGTCCATCAGCCCACCCTTACTGGCGGAGCATCGTCATCTGGAACTCCAAGGAATCACTGTCTGAGCCCGAGATGGCAGATCGCTCAGGTATACAGGCTAGTGAAACCCGGAAGGAAAATAAACTCCTGCAGGGGTATGGACCCAAATAGTCGAGGGCTCCTGTAAAGTGCAGTGCTAAGAGAGTGATGTGAGGTTAAAAATGAATATTTGATCAAAAATGAATTTAATGTGGATTGATCAAATTTCATATCTAAAAGAACCTATAGTCTGGTATGAATTTTACAGGCTAATTTTTGGTTCGTGTGTGAGAAGTATGGTCGACATGTTTCAGCCGGAGCGGTCAATTTGACCCGGCTTTCTTCAGGACCTTGAAATTGAAAAAAAGCTACTGCTTAAAGTAATCTCATAAAGTGAAAAAACAATAATAACTAAACCCATGCAAATCAATTGAATGTGGGATATGTGTGTGGCGTGTGCCACCCTACCAGAACAGCTCAAGCATTGAGCGTGAGGACAATGTCTTCATTCCTGGAAATAAAATACATATATCAAACCTCATGCACATCAAAACAAAACCATCAGTTGCAAAATGGCCGGTCTAAAGTTAGCCGTGCCTTGATATTCAGACAAACTCAAAACGATGTTTGGAGATACAATTTGTATATCAAGATAGTGGTAGAAAAATAGCAAAAGAACTCACCCAGCTTTGTGTGGGAGTAAAGCCTCACCTCACCCGGCTGACTACTCGGAGAAGGAGGCACCGCTCTGTTTAAATGTGGAGAAAAGCCCAGACAGATTGCTGATTGATACCTGTCTGCTTCAATCTCAAACACACGTATTTTAAACATATTAAAAAGAACCTGTAATAGCTAGAATGTCCGAAACCTTAAAGAACTCCTAACTCTTAGAATGTATTTATGGTCTAAATCTCTGCTGACCCTTGTTGATATGGGATCATGTATCTTAGTAAACTGGTAGCATAGTGGACCCCAGTGATAGGCAGAAACCAGTAATTGGTGAATGGTTATTGCCCATATAATCTGATGGAATACTAGGAATTGGTAAAAGATATTAAAAGTGGCTATGAGTGTCCACTGGGCTCTACTGGTTCCATCTGGGGAAATAGTTCAATTGCAGAGCAAAAACAGCAAGAGCTATCAGCCTCCTCCCTTACCTGTCCGTCGATACCTCTGACTGACTCACGAGCCGTCTGGGAGGTATCGACCGGAACAGGAGGGGGCTTTTTATAGCGCTCACATGTGAAGTAAAAGTCCACGATCGAGATCAGCTGTGTGTCTCGACCGGGACTAATGAGCGTGTTGGTAATAGGGCGCATGCGCCTCACGACGTTTTACCCGAGGGGGCTTTTCATAGTGCTCGCAGGTGAAATAGAAGTCCGCGATCGAGATCAGCTGGGTGTCTCGATCGGGACAAGTGAGCGTGTTCGTAATAGAGCGCATGCGCCTCACGAAGTTTTACCCGAGACGTAATTCCCCACAGCGCATGGATCAGTGCTATCACGTTGTATCAGAAAAACCTTGTTTGTTGGCAGATCGGCCGTTGTAGCCGTGATCGAAACAGAGCCGGTCACCCAAAAGGAAGAGAAATCGTACACATCGAGTGTGCGGAGAGCTTGCTAAATAGCGAGCTTATTGTGGAATTATTGCTACGTCTGTCGCGCATGCGTGAACAGTAGATGGCAATTACTGGCGGATGCGTGCACCTGAATCAGTGTAACACTAAAACCGCTTTCGAAAGCAGCATGGACCCAGAGTAGAGTGTAGGTGTTAACCCCGAATGTTTAGGCAATCAAGATCATAAGTCGAACAATTGGTTCACAGCGAAGTCAAGGGTTATAAGGCAGTGGTTCAGAATCCTTGAGACACTGTTACACAGGGTATGTATAGATCTCGTGAAGTAGAGTCACCATGAGAAACATGATGCCCGCTGGTCACTACTACTAGGAGAGCTAAAGTTACAGCCCCTCTCGTGCCAGATAGATACAGGGATGGCAACCAGTTCTTCATTCAGGGGGTCTAGTTGGTAATGGTGCCCAAAGGGGTCATCTAGTGCCCTAGTAGTATTCTAATAAATCATGTTTAGCTTTTGATGGTAAGGGATGACTCACTCATCAAAGCAGAAGACCCAAAGGGAGATGGACATGGAGAAGTTCGGCCCATCCAAATAGATAATCAATGGATATAAATGGGTGTTATGATTAGTAAAATGCGTCCCAGTCATTTAACCGGATATACACCTTCATACAGTATGGCAGTATAACTGTCTTAGGTGTAGACGGAAGCCCATGGAATGTTATCATTCAGTCCCTGGGTGTCAGTCTTGAGCTTATAAACCCATTTCTGTTCTTTGGCAAATAGAAATTGAGAAACGTCCGTTAAATGTTGGGGAATAAATGGACGTTCTAAGACAATCCACCTGAGGTCCTCAGCTTTGTGTTTCTTAGCTAGGAAATGCTCGGTCAAACACGTGGATTGTCTCATGCAGCGGATGGTACTTTTGTGCTCGCTGATGCGGAGCTTGACTTTCCGTGTGGTGTACCCTATGTAATGTAGCAAACAAGGGCAAGTGATTCTGTAGATTACGCAATCCGAATTACAATTCGTGTGGTTGCGTAATATCCAGGGGCGTTCTGTGCCTATGTCCACAGATGTAGTTTTAGTAGTCTGCGGACAGACACTGCACATGCCACAGGGGAAATGGCCCCGAACAGGTGGTAAGGACCACAAAGTATTTGTCTCACAGACTGAATGTGATAGTGGTCTTGTGTGGACCAAACTGTCTCGCAAACTTGGGCCCTTTTTGAAAGCAAATAAAGGAGGCGAGATACTGCCCGATGCTATGTTCAATATCGGCCAATGCTTGCGTACTGTCTTCTGTATTTGGTTGGACACAGTGCAGAATGTAGTAACAAAAGTGAGTCTCTCGCTGGTGGTCCTTGGCACAGCGGTATCTAGTAAAGCATCTCGATGATTATTAGATGCCCGTTTCCAGGCTTTCCGTACTAGATGTTTAGGATACTGTCGCGATTGTAGTTGTTTTGCTAGTGCTCCAGCATGTTTATCAAACAACTGTCTGGTGGAACAGTTTCTGCGAATCCGCAGGAACTGGCCGACTGGGAGGTTCTCACGGAGTGCCCTTGGATGATAGCTGTTGAATGACAACAAAGAGTTTTTAGACATGGGTTTTCTGTATAGTTCCGAACTCAATGAGTTTTCATGAACAAAAATGGAGATGTCAAGGAAGGCCAAACGATGTTTACTGTATTCAATGGTGAAGCGTAAAAATGCATTCTGTTGGTTTAGCCACGAATGAAAGGCTAGAATTTCGTCATCTGTGCCTCGCCACACCACCAGGATGTCGTCTATGTATCTCTTCCACAGCACCACATGATGATGATAAGGGTTGCTGTGGTTGAGTACATAGTCCTGTTCGAATAAGTGGACATATAGGTTCGCGAGGCTGGGCGCAAAAACGCTGCCCATTGAAGTACCAGATGTCTGGAGGAAGATCTGATCTTCAAATTTGAAATAATTCTCCATCATGGCCAATCTGGCGCATTCCATGATAAAAGGCACTGGGGTGATGCTGTCCAGAGACCGTGCTTCTAAGAGTCCTCTGATTGCATCTAGGGTCTCAAGCTGCGGAATGCAAGTGTACAATGACTCTACATCAAGGCTGACTAATAGATCGGTATCAGGATTGAATTCAACCTCGGGTAAAATACGGAGGACATCAGCCGTATCTTTCAAATATGTAGGCATCTCGGTGACCATGGGTCTTAAAAACACGTCTACAAATTTAGATAGAGGTTCCAATAATGAACCAATCCCAGAGATAATGGGACGTCCCGGAGGTGGTCGTTGCTGTTTGTGAATTTTAGGGAGGCAGTAGAAATAGGGTATAACCGGGTTGTTGGTCACCAGAAATTTCGCCTCATGTGATGTTATCCATCCCTCTGCCTCCCCTTCCTCCACCAGCTGTTTAATCTCTAGGGACAGTCTAGATGTAGGGTCTGACTCTAAGGCCCGATAAGAATTAACATCTGACAACTGCCTCAAACATTCAGCCCGGTAGGCGACGGTATCTTGTAGGACCGTAGCCCCACCCTTGTCTGCTGGTTTGATGATGATCGACGTGTCCTTGATGATGTTTTTCAGGGCAGTCTGATCCTTCTTAGAAAAGTTACAGTAAGAATGGGGGCGAGTGTCATATAGTGTCATTAAATCATGAACCACCGCCTTTTCAAAAGTAGACACTTGTGGGGGGACCTGGTGAGGAAGAGGACAAAACGTACTATTAGGACGTAATCCAGTATTGACCTCATTGGTCTCGTTGCCAACGGTTGTGACTGTTGGACCTTTCTCTTTAAAGAAGAAATGCAGCCTGATCTTTCTGAAGAATTTCTCAATTTCACATCTCAGGGTGAATGGATCCCCTGAATGTGTGGGAACAAAACCCAAACCCTTGTTGAGGACATTTTCCTCATCAGTCGTCAGCACTTTTGAACTCAGATTGACTACCAGGTCATTTACTCGCTGGTCGAGTTCGTGGGTGGTTGTTGGTTGCCCCTCCTGCTCCGAGTGTTGGGGAATGTCTGGTCTGATTGCCAGTGTACCGTTGGGGTTCCTCTCCGTTTGCCTCTGTTGCGTCCCTGGCCTTGATCTAAAAAAGGCTGGTTAGGGAAGAATTGCTGCTGAGGTGGATAAGTGTGCATGTGTGGCGGAAAGGGGGGTGGTTGGTAGCCCCAAGGTGCCGGTGGCCACCATTGGCTCTGATTGGGGTAAAAGGTCTGATTACCCCTCCTTCGGTTGTACCTACGGGATTGACCTCTCCCTCTTCCTTGCGGTGTCCCTGACATACCTGAATCAGAATCATCAGATCCTCCTTCGGACCCAGATGAAGAGTAATTGGAACCATAGCGTCTCCCCTTGTTGTTAAATGTTGAGGCAACCCATTGCCTCAACAGCTCGGGCGAGAATTTATTTGGGCTTCCTTAACTATATTACTCCTAGTCCCTGGGGTTATATTTGATTTGCCCCTTAATCACCTTTTAATATCAAACAGTGGTTTGTATGTGCCCTTGTGCAGCCATCGATTATTAGACCATAACAGGCAATTTAAAACTTGCCCAACTTTTTGAAATGACAAATTATCCTGTATGTTTCTAAGCCACAGAGGCGGAAGCTAGGGGACGATTCCAAAGTACATTTCCCTGAATTGGAAAAAAACATGATGTTCACCTCTTGTATTCCGACCAAAACGGGCCAACGCTTCTGTATTATGAGAATGGGCTGCACCCCCGCGTGCGGGTAAAGAATACCTCAAATAATTATGGATCCTTATCATGCCCTATGTGTCCGTACATGCACTAAGAAAGTCTCTCATTAATAGACTTCTTCTAATTCACTTTATGAAATGAAACATGAAATTAGCATCTACCCGCACACAAATTATCGACCCAATGTGCAATACTCGGTTGAGAGGAAGGTAGCAGGTAAGGATACGTTTACCTTCCTCCCAGACCAATTCCCTTTTTGTT
The DNA here is from genome assembly GCF_964204655.1 of Triturus cristatus. Lineage (NCBI taxonomy): Eukaryota > Metazoa > Chordata > Amphibia > Caudata > Salamandridae > Triturus > Triturus cristatus. The sequence continues at coordinate 982,924,933 of NC_140583.1, forward strand.
TCCCACTCACTCCCTTCGAAGAACCGATTTATTTTAATTACCCTTGGAAGAGATAAGAAAGTTGTCAGAATGCATCCTCCTCCCATCATGGCCATTGCAGGACTGACTGTTAAATATCTCATAAACCCAATCTAATGGTAATCTCCTCTGCTCCTCCCATTCCTCTAGTGTGGTTTTGGTTTGAAACTAGTCCGATAAATAACTAATCCTGAGCAGTGATTACCTTTACCCTTTATATCTTGGTACTTTACTGTGTGGGTACTTTACTTTGCATCTAAGTTGGAGAGTATCTATCTCCATCCATTTGTCCATCCATCAGAACCCCGTTCAGAAGGCCAAGGGACAAGCAGGAGCTACAGGGCCCAATCGTAGTGGTTGAGGCATTTTCTTCCCGTACCGGGGCCCGACCTGCTATGGATTCCTGAGCAACTGAGCCATGTACCCCTCAGCACCTGACGCTCAGTGGTAGCAGGGGTTGAGCAGTCTAAGGCTTCTTGTGGGGAGGTAGACCCAGGGGTGCGAACACAGGCTCACAACTCAAAATACGTTCAATAGCAGCAATACATGGTTGTCTAATCAAAAACTTGCTTTTATGAAGCAATCACAGGCAAAACCAATAGGTCTCACCTATGAGGGCTATTAGCTTTGGCAATGTTTTGTATTCATGCTGTACAGCAGCATGGATGCTTTGCAGTGTACCTAAAACACATTTGAAAAACAGTTATGGCTTTTGTTTTGTTTTAAGTGTATTAGCAATGGATTCATCATTTTCCTTTTTTTTAAGGATTTTTAGCCATTCTGTCCAGCAGCCATGCGGCTAGACAGCATGGGTACAAATCATTGACAAAGTCATCAATACCCATGCTGTCCTGCAGGAACAAAAGGCAATGGCAGAGCCAATAGTCTCAAAGATGTGAACTATTGGTTTTGGCAAGGCTCATTAGGTCTCTGCACAACACCCCTGTGATTCTGAGCAAATTAGTTGATCTCCCCATGTGTGAAAAAGAAAACATTGAGATTTGGCAAAAACTCCTCTCACACAATGGCATCCATGTCCATGTTTCAGTGAAAATACATTTGAAAACAGGTAATATCTGTTGTCCAATAAAATCATATAACACCTGCTGTCACAATAAACATATATTTCAAAAGAGAAAAGAGCTTCTTTGAAGTGTGTGTTGCATAGTAAAACATGGCTTCAAATGATAAGAGTTTCAACAAGGTTGACAGGGAAGAAGAAAAAATAAAAGTAGTACCCCAATCACAGTGTGATTAGTGGAACAACAGCAATCAAGCTGAATCAATCAATACTTTGTCCTTGCTCCAGTCAAAAGAAGAGGAAGTGATGCCAGAAGGCGCTGACCAATTAGAAGGCAGGAAATCAGAGTGACAATGAAGCCAGCATATGTTAAGCAATGGGAGGGCTGCAAACCCTTTGCTGTATATAATATCTCTTGCAAGCGAGTGTGAATGCTCTGTTACAGTGATACCTAAAAAGGAGTATTTATATACCAACACAAAGTAACATACGGCATTCAGAAACAATCAGCTGTTTTGTATAGGAAGTTATTGAAAGAGATGTCTGGGACGTTGGGCGCTTCATTTAGCATCAGTAGCATGGGAGTCAATGGCAGATAAGAACATTAGTGGGGATAAGGAGCATCCCTGTTGTAACATAAAGGGTTGAAACAGACCCATTAATTCTAATGCTTGCGGAGGGGTTGAAGTATAGGGCCATCGTCATCATGATGTAATCTTTTCCTGGAGCGTTTCGCAAGAGGATGCCTTCGAGGTATGGCCGGGAGACCTTGTCGAAAGCCTTCACTGTGCCTAGTGCAATGGCCGTTGCCGTTGGGGAAAGCAGGTTGGAGGCTATCTCGATGATATGAGAGAAGAGGCGGATGTTGTCACTAGCAAGGCGACCTTTGATGAAGCTTGATTGAGTAGGATGGACTAATTTGAAAACCGGGGGGGGGGCGGGAGGGATTAGATGGTGTGGCAAAACCTTTGCATAGATTTGAGCCTCCATGCTAGTGAGAAAAATAAGCCTAAAGTTTTTGGAGTGGTCCTTACCCTCCTTGGGGATAACCACGATAGAGGCCTCGGGTGGCAGATCCTGAAACTGAACCAGAGGTAGTAAAGTGGGATAAAGTCAGTTTGAACAGGGTAATAAATGAGCGGGTGAAGGTTTTGTAAAATTTGATCAGGTATCCGTCCGGTCCTGGTGCCTTACCAGATTGAATACTTTTGATGGCGGTAATGACCTGCTCTCTGGTGATTGGATTGGCGAACGAGATTTGGTCGGCGTCGGAGATTTGCTTAATGGGTAAGGAATTCAGGAATTTCAAGCAAGCGTCAAAAGGTGTGTTGATTGAGGAGGGTGTACAGTTTGATATTAGAAACTTTGGAAGGCTTTTAGTATTGTTTCAGTAGTGTGCTATGTTCATCTTTGATTGCTTGGATGAGGTTAGAGTTACTCTTGATCTTCAGGTATGCCGCTAGGGACTTACCTGCATTATTGAGGTAGAATTACATTTGACCTTTTTGGGCATGGAACCAGAGAGGCACATGTTTACTGACAATGGAATTTAACTCCAACTCAAGTTGTTTTAAGAGTATCAGGGTAGCTGGGTCATTATTTTGGTGGTAAAAAAGTTCTTTAGCTTTCATTTCTGAGGTCAGTTGGTCTAACGACTTAATGAGTTTGTTTTTTCATGACATTCGACTTATAAATTGCCCTTTACAGTAACATTTCAGGGAATCCCAGAGCGTAACCGGAGAGTATACAGAATGTTGATTTACCTGAAAGAATTAGGATATTTCGTCAGGGAGTTCCTTGATCACGATTGAGTCCTACAGGATCTCCAAGTTCATGCGTCAGTCTTTTGATTTCGGGGAGGTGGGAATGATCCGGACTTGCATCGAGCTGGCTGCATGATCTGAGATAATGCCGGTTCTATAGAGGTAGAGATGGCTTGTGGAAGGAGAGTGGGAACAACTAGGAAGTCGTCTATTCTGGAGAAAGTGTTCTGAGGACGTGCGAAAAAGGTAAAGTCACTACCAGTGGGATTGTAAAGCCTCCAAACGTCTGCTAGTTTGTGAGCCGAACTTAAGGCGTGAAGCGATTTATGGGATCCTGTATCGGAAGGCAGGCCACCTGTCTGGGACAGGGTCCATAGAGAGGTTTAAATCGCCACCAGTTATAATCCGTACATCAAAGGGAAAGAGAGCAATTTTGGCAGAAAGAGCATCCCAGAATTTAGAGTAGTCAAGGTAAGGGGTGTATGTAGTCATTGCATACATATTCGTATTGAGGTGCTGTAGCCATGTAATTAACCATCTACTCATGTTATCTGCTTCAGATGAAATAATTAAGAGTCCAGAAGTCTTTGAAATTAGTGTAAGGACTACATTTTTTGGGCAATAGCTGTAGAGCAGGCAGTGTCAGCTACCCAACCCGTCCTGAAGGAAAGTGCTTCTTTATAGCCAATTTTGGTCTCTTACTGGAAAACTAAGTCGCGCTTAAGGAAGTGACAGTAAACAGAAAGTGTCCTGCCCTTTACGGGATGGTTGAGTTCATTAAGGGAAATCAATTTAAGCATAGAGTTGTTAGGATCAGCCATAGATGGACGATGGAAGCGTGTAAGACCGGATATTGTTGGTGGCCACAAGTTGTGATGTGGTCAGTGAAGGAGCATAAATATCACATGACTCGGGATAGGGGTGGGGGGGAGGGGAGTAAGTGTTGAGGATGGAACAGGGGGCATGGGAAGAGCAATTGTTCTCCAACTGGGATAAAAAAAAAAGTCTGAAAGGATGAGGTGTAAAGTGTGGGGGCAATGGGTGTCACATCCAAGATATCAGCAGTAAGATATGATCAGTAAAGGCAAAAAGGAGGGCACAAGCACACCGCTACAAGTGTGGAACAACAAGATATAAACAGTAGGACCCTGATGGACACCAAATGTGAGCAAGGAACATGCAGACTTCAGTATAGCTTATCATGGGTACGGTCTAAACTAATAACAAGTACAGTAATATATGGGTACATTCAAGAACACAAACATGTAGAAGTATGTGGGGACAGTGCAAGGAGTCAAGGGACATTAACATGCGTATAGTAGTATAGCGAGCAAACGCATGAAGCTTGTCAAATAATGTCATATCATGAGGATTCGTGTTGGCTTAAGGGAGGCACTATATATGTAATAGAATGAAGTGAGAGGTAATGCCTTGTCTGACTAATTTTCACTAGGGATATGAGGGGATAAGGCACAGTGGCCTGAATAGTTTGTAGACAAGTCGTCTGTATGCTATACAGGGAGCAGCGAGCGCAGAGTCATTATGAGGGATCGCATAGGGCTGCAGTATAACTGATAGATAAAGATCCCTTTGTCAGATTGTGTGTAACATTGTGTGGTAATAGGTACGTAAATGGCATGGGATGGGTGCATGCCAATAGTGGCAGAATTTGTCATAGGATGTGATGAGTGAAGCATGGAGCCGGCCGAAGCCTCACTTCCAGCAGAGGTAGAGATAATTTTGGAAATATCCATACACTCCATTGGTACAGTGTCAACGCTGGGGGAGACATGTAGGAGAGATGGATAGCTTATACGCATCACGTAAAGGGCTAAATGACCGTGGCATAACAGAGCAGGATATGCAAGGGTTGTAGTTTGCAGTACATGTGTGTATTGTATGTGGGACAAGTGTGGGACAAGTGTGGGTCATGTGTAGTATGTTGGAGCATGTGGGAGAGGTGAAACCTGAAAGGAAAAAGGTTAAAGCTTTAGAAACAAAGTAAAGACCAAGGTACTCTGGTGAAATTAGTAACATAATGTAGACACAGAGCAATATGTGGAATTATCAAGCATCTTAAGAAACTGATAAAGAAATAAGATGGACCGACTGAGCAAATGAGATATGCCAAGATGCTCTCAGCCAGGGCTATTTAGAGAGTCTTCTATGTGAGTCTCTACAGTGTTGTCCAGAAACACTTGTACATTGCTGGAATCAGAGAACAGATGGGTCTTGCCATGATAAACAATCTTGACTTCGGCTGGGCCAATGAAGGAGTGCTTGATCCTTTTGTCCAGAAGTGGTCGTTTAAGGGCTAGACCCTAGCCTCCTGATAACCATGTCTCTTGCATAGTCCTGGGAAAGGTTGATCTTTGCATCTTGCCAGAGAAGTGACTTGGTTTTCTTCATATGTGACATAATGAGTTCTTTATGCTGGCAGCAAAAATGTCAAAAGATCAGTGCTCGTGGGGTGCACGTTTTTCAGTTTGAAGGAGGTCACCCGATGGGCATGTTCAATTTCAAAGTCTTTGCTGAAAGTAATACCCAGGGGCAACGGGATCCATGTTTTGAGAAAGGCGATCGTGGAATGGGCTTTGTCTTCCAGTCCTTCTGGGAGAGTAAAAATTCTGAGGTTACTGCTCCTATTGCGATCTTCCAATTCAGTTAGTTAGCGTTTGAGTGCAGTGATGGATTTGTCATTTTTAGGTCTCGCATACGCAGCGCGCATGCGCTGCTTAGGAAAAAGACCTTTAGTAATTGGCATAGCTTTGCGGGCAAAAACGTGCACGCATTGCATTGGTTTGAATGGCAACCCATGCACGTTTGGCGATTCCCTTGCGGGAGCGAGCAGCCATATGTTAGCAATTATCGCGCCTTGCTGCTCGCTCCTGCAAGGGAATCGCACAGGCCCCCCCTATCTCCCCTCCCCCTGCTGCCACACGCGCTTGTGCTTGTTTCCATTGCACTCACGCAGAATCGGGGGAAGGTGTCACTTTTTGGATGTCATTTCTCTATAATATTGCAGTTTCGTTATATTTCATTATTGCTTTTGTGTGGTTTTTAGTAATTATAAGATTTCTTGTTGACCCGTTTGGGAGGACCCTGAGCGGTAGCGCGCTTTAGGTACATGGCGTATTTTCTCCATTGCACTTACGTAGAGATCTCATGATTGGTTAGCGTCAGAGGGAGGCTATCTTTAAACATAGGCATAAAGCGGTTCCCGCAAAGGTGTTTGCCCGTAATAGAGGAGGAACATATTGGTGCCCATGGAGGAGTGCATTTGGGGTAAGTGATTTTACTCTGCAGAAGGGTACTTAGAATATCCCGGAGGTGTAGTTGGCACTGGTAGACTGAGCAGGCATATATATGTTTATGTCGCCACAGTGTGATGTAAAGAATTTCTGGTTCACAAATGATTAAGACTCATTCAGGAACACTCGTATGCATGCTTTAATAGGATCGATTGCTCTCTTTGAAGTTGTAAGGTACGTCGGATAGAGTATTTATCTACTTATATATGCCGTTCAGTTGAGAATGGTTTTCGATTGAGATTGATGGTTTGTTGCTCTGTCTCCCCTTTAGCGTGTGGGTCCAAGTAATATTGAGGACTGCTTTCTTTGTACTACACAGTGAATGTTGAGACCGTGATACAGGCACACACAAGCCCTCTGGGTGAGGCTTCACAAGTGAGTTCTGTAAAAAGAATTTTATTTTTATGCATGAGACAGGCGGTGCCCACGAAGTTTGAGGCCCGCAGGGTCACACTCACTAAGGTGGGTGACGGCACTTGATTAATTATATTAACTTTTGTAACACTGTAACATGATGATGGCATGGAAACAGGGTTTATTGTGATTTTTCTTGGATGATTAGTCCGATCAGTAGGTTTTTTGCAGTTATGCTGCATTCTGGTCATTTTAGAATCAAGGACTTTGTTTAATAGCAATTTTACTTCACAATAAGTTTTGACTATTTCTTTTGAGTTTAGGCTATAAGGGCACTTTTGCATGTCCAGGTGATCAGCACATCTTAGAGTATGAACGTAGGTAACTAGAATTGAATTGTAGGTACCTGTGGTTTTGGTTTTCTTTATTATGCTTTATGTTGTTCCTTATACCCTTGTCCAGATGAGGCCCGAATGAAGTGGTTGAAATGTGTCAACAGTGTAAAACAAGCATTGGCATAGCCAATAGGTCTCGCCTTTGTGACCTTATAAGTTTTTAACCGTGCAACAGTTAATGTTGTTGCACCAAGGATATTGTGCTGCATAACTAAATACTTATAAGTTGCGAAAACGAGACCTATTGGCTATGCCAATGCATGTTGAGGAAGTGGTTGGATTGGGCTGTTTGGTGGTCTTCAGCTATGCTTATACGGTTTTCAGAGATCGTTACTCTCAAATTAAGTTCCTTGAGGTCCCTTCGGATCGTAGTAACCTCAATTCGCAACATATCAGTGTTGGTCTTTGTGCTCTGAACAATGTCATGGACTTCGTTCAGTTTTTTTAGTATTATTTCGAGGGTGTACTGGCTCTCATGTTTCTCTTTGATGGGCGAGTCAGGATTCAGAGCTTCAGGTTTTGTTAGTTTAAATCCGGGTTTAGTTTCTTTTTCTTTAAATGCCCTGTAATCCCTCTGGTCCGCCATGTTTTGAGGATATCCGATACCTCTTGTTGGAGCAAGAAGGAGGGGTTAGACTGTTAGACAGTGTCAGCCATATCGGATCGGTAGGGCTGGGGGGCAAAATGTAGCTAGAATGCAAGAATTCAGCTACAATAGTGTTAGGGCGCCACAGCCTCCCTCTAGCTACCCTCCCCATCATAGCGCAATCTTAGTCGTGGGATTAGTAGTGGTAGTAGATCAAAGGGGAGGCCAGTGAGGGCCATTCCCCAAAGCAGGCTGCAAGGGCCACAGAGAGAGATCAGCGTTGATGCCCAGGACGTCAGCGTGAACAGCAGTACACATGTAACAGCACACATATAGGAGGGTAGGTTTAGATGTTACACGCTTGCAGATTGTACAATGAAAGTCGGGCCGCAGGGGCAGCAACGGTCGCGGGGCAGATCAGCTGATCAAGATGCTTGCTGAGACCGGTAAAGAGAGAAGGCCTCATGGGGCTGTCACAGGATGTCAGCGTGTATAGCGTACCTGCAGAGGTCTGTACAGTGTCCGGGGTATGTCTCAGGACACCAGGAGGAGAGTGAGTGGTGGTGCTTCACACCCCCATAATGTCCGCTTGTCCACGTTCAGTCACTTTGGAGCACCCGGGAAGCTGATGCCACCATTTTGGCAGTCGCGTCGGGGTAGTAAGGCGAGCCAGGAAACGGATCCCACTAGGTCTCAGTTGCACTGTGCCCTGCAGTAAAGTTACCCCTACTTATTACGACACTGCTCCTCCTAGCAGGCGCTCAGGGAGCTGCTCAGGGCCTGGGAGGCAGCTTTTGAAGCGGTGGGCTCGGCAGAGTTCAGAAGTGAGCCGTCTTCTTGCGTGGGCGCTAGCCACACCCCCCTGTGGAAATTGTGGAATTTTTATGTTGTACTGTTAAAATGTATTCATAATATTTCGAGTGCAAAAATATGGAGTGCTATAGAGAAAGATTTCGATGAAAAATTCCTTTTTTCTGACTGTGGGTGACATGCGTTTATCTACCAAACTCTTTGTTTCAATGACTCGGGGGGGGTTTCATGAACGCTGAAGAAATCACTTCCTAGTTTCCTATATGTCTGGCGAGTCTTAGGTCTCCTAGTCTGTTTTTTTGTGTTACTCAGTAGGAATCTTTCAGTTTACCCATATCTTTGAACATAGTATGGTAGGCTAATATCTCTTTTCCTTTGCCTTTGGAGTCGTTGGTACCCTGACATTTTACCTATGTGTTTAGCAGGCCTCAGTCTCCTTGTATAATTTTTGGGTTTTGGTTTTGTGGCTGTTTAACTCTTTACTTGTGTCCTTGAGTATGCAGCAGACCTCTGTCTTTTTAGTGGTGTCTTTATTTGTGTGATATGTAGGCTAGAGCCTATTTCACTTAAACCACTTTGTCAGCAGTCGATAAAACCCTGGTCTACTGGGCAGAAAAACGTTGTATTTCCTCATGTAAATACATTCTGGTGTTGAACAAAAGACCTTTCTGTTTGCTTCCTGTTTTATTCTAGTCTCACTTGTCATGGCAGTCCCCTTTGTCCTTTGTGTGGCCTTTGCTAGGCCTGTAACCAGTGTCTCCTTGCTCTCAGCAGTAAGGAAAACAATGCGCAGCCTTTGCGGTGGGGATGGTGGTGCTGGCTTCCTCCTCCATCCCCTCCCAGGCTCTTCCTCTGTGTGAAGAGTGAGTTAGTCAGAATCCTGTATCATGTGATGGTGTTACATCCAAACAGTTCACCTCTCTGTTCTTTCCAGTTCTGCAGATGTTTGAATTTGTAGCCGGTTAAGGCCGCATTACATGTCCTGCGGTAATTGCACTGCATTAATTTTACTTTCGGAGTTACTATAGAATTACAAAATGGGTCCCCTGTGGAATGAGGAACAACCCTAGAAATAGGTGTTAACTGCTCCAATTTCTCCATGCTACACCCGAATTCCAATTCCTTTGGTTTTGGCCTGAAGGATTTCCACAGTATTATCTGTGGAGATTTTATATGCAGTAATACTGCATGCAATATTACTAACACCCTGCGAATACTAATTTTAGTGGAAACGGCTGTGTCTAGTGGCAGCTCCTCTGCAAAGGCAGAGGAGCATTGCCCCACTGCTCGAGGAGCAGTGTAAAATAAAAAATAAAATGATAATAACATGTTATTATTATTTTATTTTTAGTATCCTCCAGGTTCTGGCGGGGCGCGAATGGGCTCCTCTGACGAGGGAAGAGGAGTGGTTGCTGCACTCTAAAGTGCACATGATGGTTTTGTCATGCCAAACCGTCATGCACACTTTGCATGTTCTCCACCCAGGCTGCATTACAGCCTGAATGGAGAACATACCCAGGTTCCCATTGCCCGTCTGAGCGATGAACCGTGTTGCTCAGACCAATCACAACGCTGTTATGATTGGCTCAGGGAAGCCTGGGTGCTTCCTTCTTACAGCAGGAGCGGAGGGATGACATGGCAGAGACAGAGGAGAGAAGCGGCGATCAGGTAAGTTTTTTTTTAACCTCCCAGCCCCCTCTCCCCCCATTGCCATTGGGACCATAAAATACAACTCTGTTTGCTGCGTCTCTGTATCCTCTGTCACTACCACACCACCGGTATATGAAGCCTGTTTTATTTTTATGCCATGACCATGGTGCACCTTCAGAATAGTAACCATCAAATATTAGAGTGACTTTCTTAATAAATTTGTTTTAAATAATTTTAGGACTTCTCATTTCATGTCTGAATTCAACTCAGTCCATCTAGAAGCTAAACTGTCATTTTAGCATTGTTCCTTGTTGATGATCAATGGGACACACAAAGCCGTTTTCCTTTTTTCAGTTTATACAACTTTTTAAATAATTCCTAGTATTTGAACGCCCCATCGCTAACAATAATTTTGTTGAACATATTCACCTCATATTTATTTTTATTTTTTTTGCTTGTTGATTTTTTTCTGTTCCCATGCACCACACAGTGCCATCTCCTGCCAAGAAAGCCAAGCCTTTGAGATTACCTAGGCTACTGATGTTGAGCCAAAGGGCACTTCAATTAGTTCTCCTGCCTCGCCTTTGTAAAGTCTTAGAAATAGGATTGGGTGCAGCTCAATTAAAGTGCTACGTACCTGTGATCCAGTGCATATTTTGTAAAAATAGACAGGTTAAGAGGCACCATGTTCTTCACTGGAGCCCACCACCGGCCAAATCCTGGGTTTGCTGAATACCAAAGGCTATTTTTTATTCTTCCTCATGCCTTTTTCCTCTACCAGTTCCTGTCACTTTATCTTACTATTGGCTAATAATTGTCAGCTCTGCTTTCTTCCTTTATAACTGTTTTCCTGTCTTTCTCTCCCTCCTTCTTTCTTTCTGCCTTTCTGTCTTGCTCCTGGGCAAAGTCTAATGATAAAAAACAGGTCTTGAAGAATCTTAAAAATGTTAACAGACCTGCAGGACTAGTGACTCTAATAGTATACTCCACCTCATTGTAATGCTCTTGACCCATAAATTGGTCTCAAATTGTGACATTGGGCAAATATTTTATTTCATTGAGCTGTATATTTCTTCATTATCACATTTGAGGGCACCTTCAAATATGTGAGTTCAGTTTGTCTGCTGCACATTTTTATTTAGCAAACTAAACATTTGCTCCATGTAAAATAGGAATCTAGCCCACATATAGGCATCAAAATCAAATCAGGGGATGGATAGAAATGTTTCTCAGTTCATGTTAGAATCTCTCACTTTTAATAAATATATTACTAAAGCATGATGTGGTAGCACGTTGTCATTTACAGACATCATATTTGTCATTGACAGTTCAACAAAATTTCCACTGACATGCAGTTTAGTGATAAAGCTATATAGCTTACATATGAAAATATTTTGGAAATCATTTTTATCATTTGCAAATCACCAAGTAAAGTGGTGTGATTTGTTTCGATTCTGCTAAAAATTGTCTCAGTCACACTTCTGAATTACAAAAAATGCTTATCCCAACTGCAGATATATTTAGAAATATTTTACTATAAATTTACCAGCTATTTACATGATGTATGTTAGAAAAATGTGACACCCTACAGCCTTTCCTTTTACACTTCCTGTCCGGCAGCATGATAGACAGTTGACTTTATAAAATCCTCTAACTTTGCAGTCAGAGAATGAAAAGTAAACACCAATTTCAAGGATAAAACAAGCAGCAATTTGTAAGAAGATATAAACTGACATTTAACCTCTGACTTTGATCACACTGCAGATGTGACAATACCAAGAATGAAAGGCATCTTTATTTCTCATTAACTTTGTAAATGAAAAGAACACCTATTCCTTTTCAGCCCATGTTCTCTCACCAGAATTGGTCAGTAGGCCCTGAAAATACCTTGCCCTGATAAAATCTGGCTCTCCATAGCTGGTGGACAGGTAGATTTTTTGAGGCCTGAAAAATAAGTGCTGGTCCTCAAAAATGTGTGTCGGTACAAGTGAGTCAGAAGCCTGTTACATGTTGCCAAATACCAAGGCTGTGTGGTCTTGATTCTTTTTCCACCACCAGGCTCTCACTGCCCCTTTATCTCGTTCTTGCAAGTTATTTTTCGTCCCACCTTCCTCCCTTTGTTGCTGTTCTTATCCCTCACTTCTACCTTCTTTACACCTTTTGTGTTTTTCTCTCTCTTGCTGTGGGGTCAAATTCTGATGCGGAAAAATAAGTGTTGTTCCCTAAACCCAAAAAATGGCTGGTGGGCCCCACCACATGTAACCTCTGACACAAATTCAGTACTTCTCCTCAAGTTCCTCTCAAGTCTCCTGCGTTGCAGTACTTATTTTTTTGTTTTTCCTCATGTGTTAAATTTTTTCATAAATTGCCTAGGGAATCCAACATTCCAAAGGACTAAAATTTGACTGTGATGGTCAGTATGGGCCTTTGAGTTTTGGCACCATAATCAGCTGGCCAGCCTAGTTGTCTGGTGTCCATTCAGCTAGCAGTGTGTGCTACGTAAAAAGGCGCTCACTTACACACTGGTGATTGCATAGCTGATGCCAAGTACCTACGTATGGCACCTATATGTTCTCAAAGCAAAATAATCAAGTTCATTTAGAAAATTGTTTCAGACAATAATAATTAAAATAATAATAATGTGACACAGGTTTTTGTTAAAGTATTGTTGTTGTTATTATTATTGTTGCTGTTATTATTATTTTGCTATTAAAAACATTATTAATTTTATTGCTACTAGAACTACTATTATTAGCAATAGCACACCTACTACTAGAATTGTAATAAATGGGATTCTCTAATCCTGTATAAAACCAGTCTCCAATTTCTTTATAATCTTCAACTTGTTATTTACCCAGTCGCTGATTATAAGGAAATTACATGAGAACTCAACTGTAATAAGTTATTACAGTTGAGTTCTGACGTCCTAATGCCTGCTGCCAGAGCCAGCAGCCAAGAGGAAAAGAAAGTCAGGCCATGGAGCATAATTAAAGCAGCTGTTTAAAGAACAAGAAACTGTTGCTTTTCTTTTGTTTAATTTTGCACTAGAGATTCCATTTTTATTCATAATGTATGGCATTATGCTCTCTCAGTGGTAACCTACTGTAAATTTTGCTTCGTGGAAAGTGATTTTTTTGTTGTTTCATCACTAGTTTGGGCACGCAGAGAATGGAAAGTATTCCATATTTTAGGGGCCAAAACATAGAGGCATCATATTTTCACCAGAGATATAGAAAGGCTTAGATTGTTAGAAGTTCTTAGGGGCTAATTACGAACCTGGACTGCCAGACGCTCGAGGGCACGACCCGACCACCCTATTTTAACCAATGCAGTAGGACTGCCCTGAGACCGCAGCAACCGCCAGGGATCAGAGATCCTTGACTGTGGCTCAGCAGTCTTCAGGCTGCAATATGCATGGAGGGACCGCCGCAGTCCCGCCAAGCACATAACAAGTTTTCTCTCACCTGCAGTTTTTATGGCAGTTCCACCGCCATGAAAACCGTGGCAGAGAAGAAACAAAGGGGGCGCTACACGGTCCCATGTGGCCATTGGGTGCATTGGGTGCCCCCCTGTGTGCATGCACCCCAGTACCTACACCGTTGTGGGACACTAAAGAACTGCCCGCCAGACCAGGAAAAAACTCAGAATCTGGTAGGTGGTTTAACCATGGGTTATGTGATGTGGGAGCGGAGCAGTCCTGCTCCCGCGCCGCCAAACTCAAAATCAGGCCCTTAGTCTTATGATTAGTGCATGATGGACCAGAGGCTAGTATCTCCCGCTGGCTTCCTATATTGCTGGTCCAAATGAATCGACATGTCTGCTAAAAGCTATTGAGAGCCATCTGAACTGGAAGTGGTTAATAAATGGTTTGCGACAGCCATGATGCTGACGTGTATAGGTGTGGAACAGAGCTTTCTACACGTGTTGTTAATTTAATTGAGGATAACTTTTGGCGAGCTATAGGGTGATACCATTTGTAGTGAGTCAGTGATAGGAGCGAGCTTGAGCTAACAACATACAACATACGGCATTCAGACATAAATCATGAGGGTGGGAATCAGATTAAATAAGGCAGAATGCCCCACCTCTTCCAGTACTAGCAAGCTGTGCATCCAGTACATTGTGCATGCCCTTGCCTTCCTGGAGATGTGGTGTACTTCTCTTTGGCACTGCATGCACGCATGACCATACCTGCACATGTCCACTCAATACACTCGTATCAAAAGGTATGCACTCTTGCACAGCTTGACAGTCCCCACACTGCTATCTCATTGTCACTTTATGTCATTCTTGATGTTATGTTTTGTATGTTAAATTATTTATTCAAAACTGTTCTCTTATGTAATGTAGTTATAGCACATTACAAGTGGAATTTGCCCAGCTGGTCGTCATTCGTACCTGCCTTGGAGTAGCAGAGTAATGTCTACTATAGGGGCGGTAGGCGTGATAGGTCTTGTGATGGTCCTAATAAACCAAACGAGTGCAGCGAATGGGTTTGCATTGAAGAATTGTGGGTTTGCTTGCAGTGGACCTTTGCTATTTGTTCCTGTACCTCTTAGAGTTGTTGACTGTTTTCATCATCTGAGTGTAGTGTGCTGACTGTACCATATCTGGGAGGGTTCTTCCAAAGGGTATTCGGTATTGTGAGCATTGTGAACGTCCCCACATGTCTGGGAGAGAGGTCCATTGACTGGGTCATTCTGTCGCTGGTCTGTGCCATTGGTGTTGTCGCTTCACTCAGCCTATAAACGTGTCTAGTTTTAGGGATGGCACATTCAGGTAATCTCAATGCCAGAATAAAATATATGCAGACGCTAGAGATTACAGTTAAAGTGCAATTGCAGCAGACCAAACACCGATAGCCAAAGTCTCTTGATCTTAGTTTTTGAGTGGAAAGACTTTTTGCATGGGCAGTTGTGTGAGTGGACAAATGCATTACAAAGTCAAATGGTTAATCAATTAATAGATGACTAAGGTCATGGATGCATGGATGGATGAATGCCTTATTAATTTACCGCATTACAAATTCCATGGAGCTCCATGGCAACTCTATAAGAGCCCAGTGAGAGTTGAAGGGACTGATGATTACAATGTTGGTGGGCAGCAGTAGTAAGACTGTGGTGAGTGATGTGAGAATATTTTGATTTATAGAGAAAATATACTTATGGTAATATGAGCAGGGCTTTAATTGGGCCGGGTCCTACCGGTGCTGAGCACCGGCAGTTCTTAAAACCAGTGGCTGAGACCAGTCCCTATCGGGCTCTCCATTTGTGCCCTCACCCTCAGGGAGAAAAAACTAAATCTTAACTCTGCAGCAGTAACACGGCTTAAAGCCTTTGATGTAACTTCAAAGAGGCTCGTTTTAGTACTTTCACAGTCTCATCATTTAAAAACTGAAGCATTTTCAATACTCTATGCAAAGAGCCCATATCTGTCGCTTATATATTTTAAGCAACTAACCATTGAAAAGACAACTGTCCTGGCTTGCTGTAGGTGTAATGTTATTTCTTGTATTATATATGTGGATGCAATGATAGAAACAGCAAAATGTCAGTCGGCGGCACACTATGCAAAGCACACATTTTTAACTTATATGTTTTTAAGCCACACCCTTAATTACATTGGCCATGCCCCTGTGAGAGACCCCCCCAGTTTTTTCATCCCACTTAAAGCCCTGATTATTAGGGTATATTGTGTGATGAGGGAGAGTGAGGGGCTACTTGAGCAAAATAATATTGGTCAAGTACTGGACGGTACAAGCAACATTTTTTCTACATACTTTGTTTAAAGGTGCCTCCTTTCTGCTCTTCGAGAGGGAGTGCTTGCGGTTATGGGTGTGAAAACAAATGAGCGCCTGTGAACCAGTTAAACTTAGGCAGCCACGACCCGTGCAGTTATGAATGGTGGGGCCGGGTGGAGGGCGGGATTTTGATGAATGGTGACAGCTGAAAATTGAATAAATAATTAATTTTCCCTCATCGTTGTCACCTGTCGAAACCCCCCACCCCCACCGCTCTTACCTGCACGGACCGCAGCTGAACTTGGGTGAAGGCGGTCCTCCGGATTGCTGCCTCAGCACTGGACGCAGGTTGACAAAGAGAAGGTTTGGAGCATAGCAAGCATTATTCCAAAAATGCTTCCAAGTTGTGGAAGAGGATGGGTTGGCGTGGTTGTCTTAGTGAATAAATACAGGGACTACTTACTGGAGAAAGGGGGGTATCAATAAGCAATCCCCATTTTGAACACCATTGTAATTGTGTTAAAGACGGGCGCCTGCCATCTTTGGTAGCACTGAAAGGGCATCAACCAGACTCCAGGTCCGCCTCTGCTGCAGCACTAGGAGCGGTGCCTTCCCACCTGATGGCAAAGCGCTCCAGCATACTTGCCCGACGTAACAAAGACGTACCCAGCCAGCACCAAAACATGGAATAGGCCTTAGGTATGTGATACACACAGGTGCAGTCTGATGCACATGAACCAAAAGGCACTAGACATGGTCCACCGCAACCTCTTACGAAGAGATCAACGTATGGGGACATTTCTTATACAAACCACAACTCAAGTGTGCCCACTAAGATATTTCCTGGTTTTAGATGCACACTGTAGACTATCTCCTTGAGGCACTGTCAGAGGAATCTGAGTAGCAGATGAAAGACTATGTTTAGTTCAGAAATAATATAACTCCCTTCGATCCATTTAGCTTTTTTGGTTGGAGGTGGGCTGTGCTCACATTGGCCGGAAATTTCTGAAATATCTAGGACATTTGCACAAAAATTGTCCCCATTCTAATCCTTTCACCTACTTGTATGTACATTCCGTCAAGAGTAACATTTTGAGAGTGCAAAGCACACCTGTTGAAATATGCTTACAACTGTTTGACAACATATATAGTATTATGTACACTAGATAGATTTCTAAGCGGCAACCATGCCTTTTCTCAATACGCATAGGGTAAGTAGCTGTGACAGCATCAATGACTTTTTTATGAAAATGAGACAAACAAGGACACATGATTGAGAACTTATACCCTGACCAAAAATAAATCGTTCTGCGCCTATTCTGCATTTTCTACATTCTTCCCATCCCCCCCAGCCTCACGAGGCCACACCTCACAAGGGCCTTTCCCCCCTTCAGCGGCAGCAGCAGCCAGCCTGTATGTCACGAAATGGTTGGGCATTAATTTTGTAGCATGATCTGCGTCTGATTTAATTGGAGGGGCGCCTGCTTGATTGCAGCTCCAAACCCTGCTGGTGGCAGAACCTCTGCACCCATGCAGAGGCGCCGAGGGGGGCCGGTGGGGGGGGGGGCGGGGGGCATTCGTCCGATTTCAATGACATTGCATTTTTGTTAAGTACTGGCATAGGGTCCCCCTTGGCGCCTCTGTGGATGCTGAGCTGCACCGAAGCAACAACTGAAAATAACATTCAGCTTAAGTGCCTAAACAAACAAAACGATTTCTGTTGCATCTACGGTTTTGTTTCTCTAATATAAATATTTCCCAAAAGAAAGACCCGGGGAAGAGCCACAGAACCGAACTCTCGCTTCCTTCGGATGGAAGAGGGTTGCAGGTGTTTTTATTGATGCATTTTAGCCCGAAGTAGCAGCAATGAGTTGAACAGTTTTTAGCAGCGGATTGTAATCAGGGACTTTCCTGTTTTCTTTGTTGATACCTTGTAATTAATGGTTCATAACGCTCGAGCATACATTGTTCATTCACCACGGCTTCCTGTATGCACTGAAACACTGCAGGCAGCTGCTTCGAATGCACAGTCATACTTTTCAGCAAGGGGCTTCCTGCAGTCCTTCACTGTGAACACAGGTTTAGCCCCGCCCCCTAGCTATGGCGGTTAGTGTTGACAGACCTCCGGCTCACGCCTCCCATGCGTCAGAGGCGATGCATTCGAAGGTGTGTTCTCTCAGAAACCCCAAACCCTTAGTTATAAAAAAAAGCCTTAAACCTCCCAAGAGCATAGGACGTAAAAGAAAGACCTTTGATGTTCGTACATCAGAGCATCACTCTTGCAAACTCCCCATTGAAATATAATTCGGGTTCCTGGTTGTATGAGATTTATTATTTTAACGCTTGCGTCTACAATCAATATTATTTTTTTGCCCATGTTTATTTTTCTCATTTTTTAAAACATTTTTTAAGAAGACATTCAACTAGTATCCGTTCATATTCATTCAGCTAGTAAATACTCCCTTGCGCATGGAAGAGACTCCTGAAAGAACACACACAAGGACATCCTTCAAATCCTACAGGTTGCATTTGGGCTCTGTAGAACTCCACTCATCACTCATAGGTAGGTGCTTGTTCATTATATTTGCAGGTTGAATCCTCTGACCATAGCTCTTTCTGAATCATTTGTCTGCATCACTTAGGGACCCTGTTAACTCTACCAAACATTGGCCAAGCCAATATATGTTGTGTCCTCCAAAGGTGTTAGTCAACATTTTGTTTTTTCCAAAGCTGAACAACAAGCAAATGAGATTAACAAGGAAGTCAACCAGTAGCAAGCAATAGGCTGAACCAAAGCCTGCTGTACCTGTTCCATCACACAGAGCAAGTGACATTTTAGCCATGTTGGATTATGTAAAACAGTTCATGGTTTTGAAAGAGCAGGAGACAGGCTTGAGTAGAAAATTGCTCTCTGTGAGACAATTTCTTCTCGAAAAAGGCATTATGTTCTCAAACCAGTGTCCTGCTGGTATCTTGTATAACTTTGTAAAAAGAGGAATACCCTCATGGGGGAAAGTTGCTCAAGATAGCCTGCAAATGTATTTCATGCCATCATAAATCATGAATCTTTATTTGGATTAAAAGTCCACAAAAGAGTCACAAAGTAAAATGCAATACTTTTATCACCATACATCATCACTATAAGTGTTTAAAATAACATGCCTTTATCGATAAAACAGAATTAATTTTAAATCCAAAATACATATAAGGATAACATACTATAATCAACCATGTGTGCAACATCAGCAAAGATAAAAAATAGTTGTAGCTAATCCTTTTCTAGCAACGTCATCTAATCAACTTCATAGCATGGTCAATTATAAAAATATCCTGACAGTCTGAGTCTTCATAAGGTGTCTTATTGCCGAGCTATCATGTGTCAATAATCGCAAGGGTAAAAAAAGATTCTATCTAGAGCCAGAGGCAAAAATAACAGATCATATGTGCAAAAAACATACAGGGATGAAAAAGTACATTCAAAATTATTTCCAGTATCAACATCTTACTGACTTCGTCAAATAATCTTGTCAATTGCCTTGTGCATATCTATTATGCAAAAGAAAATAGTCAAAAATAGGGATCGCAAATATTAACAGTGCACTGTGACAACGAAAAGCGCATTTAGCTCAAAGGTACAACACCTCATACAAGGGATACAATCAAATCATGAAGAGTATATAAACCACATTAAAAGTCTCAGCATTATTCATCCTCATATACTAAATATGATTATGATTTCCTTCTATTAATGGCAGTCGAAATAAATACGAAACTTTATGACATAGACCCACATTATCTAGTTTGCATAAGAAATTAAAAGCATCCTGATATGATAGTTTTTGTGACAAAAATAATGGTTGTAAAGCTCGTTTTCTTATGTCCCTGTAGAACGTACATAATAGAATAAAATGCAAAAGGATTTACCATCTAATCGGTATTTGGGTAACTTTTTATCCCATGGCCCCCGGCCCCTGTTTTTACCATTAAATGCAAGGTGCCTATCTATAATCAAGTCAGATCAAATCTATTCTGCATGCTCATTAAAACTATCAGATGCGTTTGGATACCTCGTTGCACGTACCCTGAGCAATATCTATGGACAGTTGGTTTAGATCTCTCTCTAGTTTCCCTTTTAACCTCTGTTCTCTGTGAGGACCATTTTCAGTTCCTTTTTTACTACAACATAAAAAACTTGCTGGATCTTCTATACTAATGTTTGCATGTATCTCCTTTATAAGACTTTTCACATATGCCAGCCGTGGAATCTTCTCTCGGTGCTCAAGTGTTAAACAGTCTTCAATGATCTCCTTGGTGAACTTAGTGCCGACCTTGCTCCAAATACTATGTCACATTATAATTGGACGTATCTGAATGGTGCCTTCTAGATAAGAAACAGCTAATTCATTATGGACAATGTAAGTTGAAGTTGAGCATGGCGCTGCCAGGAGTCTACAGAGAATATTTTTTGTTCTCCTGCATCTGTAGCGCAATACTGCTTGCCATGCCCCACAAGGGGGCCACATAGATAAGACTTGATCAACATTTGCTTTTGTACAATTGCAATATTTTCTCTTATTGGCTTATTTCCAATTTCAGCAGAGAATCTAAAAAGGGCTTCTGGTGATCTTACATTTTTTATTTTTTTTATTTTCAACAGGGGGCTCCAGTGTCCGCATTTTGAGAAATGTATACCCAGGTATGTAAATTGTTGTGTTTCTGCTACCTCATGATGAGTTCTCTTTTTTGCTTTTCCTTTCCCACATTCCATTATGACGTTTTTTGTTAGATTATGTTTCAAGTCTTTCTCTTCCATATATGTGATGAAGTTATCAATCAGGTGCTGCAAACTGTTTCCGGTTCTGGATAGCAGCACCGCATCAGCTGCGTATAGGAGGACAGGGGTTGATCGCTTGCCAACCTTTGGGGCATCAGCATTCACCTGTTGCAAAATCTTATCCACCCCATTGATACAGAGCGAGAATAACAAGCATTGGCACAGCCAATAGGTCTGAGACCTTGTAGGTAAAAAGAAAACTGAAGTGTAAGACTTCACGTTTCCATTTACTGCATCCTAAATACGAAGTAAATGGAAACGTAAAGTCTTATACTTCAGTTTTTTTTTTACTTACAAGGTTCCAAAGGCGAGACCTTTTGGCTATGCCAATGCTTGTTTTCTAGTGTGACTGCTGTTAAAAGCCCCACACGAGTGCCTGTTGGGATTGCGATTCCTCAAACTAGGGCGAGCGCAAATCTCTTTTGTTAATTGAGCATTTCTCACCTTCTCAGTTAACAGCATTAAAGTTCGAAGCATATTGGAACGTGATTGTTACGAGGCACACAGCCCCCTTTACCTCACTCTAGACCTAGCAGATATGAGCTCCTCTCTTAAACCTTTGTATACATTTGTGTTTGCATCACTTAGCGGCGACCTGGGATGTATTTTTATCCTGCTCCACACAGCCGTACAATAATCCACAGTTTTGCGGTGTTTGCACATTGTGCTGGTGCGAGGCACGGGCACATCACTGATTAGCATTGTGCACACTATAAGATGCATGAATGTGGGCAGAGGGGCACCCTTACAGCTCTGTAGGATAGGTGAATGCGGGATGAAAGGGGGGTCTTGAGTCCAAACTCCGGTCCAGCGCCCACCGTGCGCCACACTCTGCATGAGGAGCGCGCTGCATGCCCCTCCTCGCCTGCTGGAGTTGACGGTCTGCAGGGAGTGCCCTCGATGTAGTGGTGTGTTCTAATGGGTGTTATTTCTGATATTTAATGTTTCCATCATGTTTATTACTTGACTTAAGCTTGCGAGAAAGTGTCACTCATAGTCGTTGAAATGTCACTCATAAATACACTGAAATTATGAAAATGTCACACATAGCAATCTAAAACCTTGGCAGCAATGCTATTCCTGCCTCCTAACTGTCCCCAGTATTGGCAGAAATGAAATGCAGAAGGCCGATTCAAAACGTTACTGACAACTCATAAAACCAGTGCCTGAAATGAACTCACTGAAACAAAGCAAATACTAAAAGGTGCTGACACAAAAGCACTTTCAATAATAAATGTTATTGTGCAGGCATAAGGTCATGGAACAATTAAAAACCTGTGCCCATACCTAGGAAGTATGCTTCCAATGCTGCATTATAAATTACACCTTGTGTGCTGCAGAACCAAGCTCACAATCACCTTGTAAATTAAACCTTCCCCGTCACGCGTCTCCTTTACAGCGTGCTCGCGACAGAGGTACAACCTGTGGATGCGCTCCAAACATACCAGCCTGCTTGTTTGTCTTAAGTCGTGCTGTGAAGGATGCAATGGTTCCTTGCTACATGCTGTGAATCCCACAGAGGCGACTGCAGCGACACGTCATCCAAGACGAGATAGAGCACTTTTTGGGTAGTATTGTTTTCGGTGTATGGTGCTAGCTGATCGCCTATAGTTCAAAAGTATGCGTTGTAAACATCCAATCACACCGCCCACCAAGAACACCCAATGGAAAGCTGTCTTAGACTGCGCGTTTAACCAATTGCAGAAAGGTTTGCATTTAAGATCTACACTATCTACGAAGCGGGTAGATGAAAGCAGTGCCTTTTCACAAGTGACTCCTAAATAAGTCTCTCTCTCACCGAGCCGTTCATATCATCGGAAGTTGCTCGTGAAATCTTTCTATGAGAAAAGTCAATTTGGAATTACTTAGTTCATACGAGCGTAAGAGTTTTATTTTAAAAAACAAGAGCTGTTTTAATGATTATATGAGACACACCAGTCGCCTCGCGCTGGCGGCAGAGGGACGGGAGAGAGGAGCGGGCCGGTGCCTCCCTTGAGCACACAAAGCATTTCCCTTGCGGGAGCGAGCCACGGGCACCATGTGTTTGCAAGTTAATTACAAACATTTGGTGTTAAGCTCGCTCCCGCAAGGGAATCGCCAAACGTACATGCGTCGCCACTGAAGGCAATGCAACATGTGCACGTTTTTAGGACAGAAACAGAGGCGATTGCTACAGGTCTTTTCCGCGCATGCGCAGGCGAGACCTAAAAATGGAGCAAAAACACAACCTTGTCAAATGCCTTGTGTAACCCTAAAACTTGATGTGCATTCCCTGTTTGTCCCATATCATACTCGAGTGGTCAAATAATCGTAAAGCTGTGACAGAAATTAGATAATGTCTATCAGGGCACCCATTTTTGCAAGAGTCTGTCACAGCTTGACATGATTTACCAGATTGAATATACTGCTCAGATCTGCAAAACATAGGTGGATGTAACCTTCTTTGGCTATGGTGTATTTACTAATAAGAAGGTTTAGGTTAGTGCACTGCTCCAGTGTACCAAGATCCCTCTTGAACCCATACTGCTAATCAGTGAGCACCTGGTTATTGACTGCCAAGGTCTCCAGCCTCTCCAAGAGGATTCTGACCATTAATTTAGCAGACGAATCCAGCAGGGATATCAGTCGATAGCACCTTGCATCCCCGTCCCACTTTTTGAAAATGGGGACTATTATACTCTTGGTCCAAGTTACAGGAAAACAGCTGTGGGCTTCAGCTTTACATGCCTGTGTCAGGATAGGTGCCCAGAGTGTAATGTATGATTTATAAGTATCTATGGGAACCCCATTGAGGCCAGATGCCTTCCCATTAGTACACTTTTCCATTGCAGTGTTTGCTTCTTCGATACTGATTGGTTTTATATGTGAATATGCTGTCAAATGTATATTATCTGTAAGCAGTTCTACACCTTCATAGTTGGGATTAAAAATTCCGCCATAGTGTCTTATCCAGTATGTGAAACAAGTGCCTCAACCCTAGAAGCCAAAAGTCTTGTGAGGAATGGCTGATTGGTTGTTTTTCAGAACAATTTGGTATTTGTAATTTTGGCTATCTGCTCCAGATTAGCCCAAACCCTTTCTTGTAGATCTTTTTTTCCTCTCATGCAGTGCTTGCTTGTAAATACGCCTAAACGTTTTTACCTCCTCCCCATTTCTGGGTGTGGCCTGTAAGGCTTTCTCAAGATTCTGATTTATAATTGTACATTGATGATCAAACCAACATGTGTTCTTTGTATTGGAAATCTTCTTGGTGATTTTTAGATTACCAGCAATTGCAGCAGTTATTTTGAGAAAAGTGGCTACGCTTTTCACGTGGAGTTATGTCCCATTCAGTGGAAATGATAAATTAATCTATTTTATCTTTTAAAAATCTTTCTAGGAAAGCAGATTAATTTATTCCTGCCCACTTGAGACTCACACCATTGTTACCCTCAGTTTCGATGTGGGCTGCTAGTTGCACACCATCTTGATGATTGGTTTTAATGTTAAGAGTAAGTAGTAGCTGATGGTGATTGCTAAAAGAGCTTGGTTTGACCTCGAATGATTCAAACAGCCTCAATCCATTTTCTGATAACAAGATATGATCAATGATCGAACTATGACTGTTCCCCTGAAATGTTGGTATTAGGACTCTTTCTGTGTCAGATCTTTGCTCCATCAAGTCTAGGTTGTATTTAAAAATCATTTTGTTTATAGTCTCCCCATGTAGGTCATGTAAGAAATGAGGTTGCCAGAATATGATGAAGGTACCCTAGTGCTTAGAAAAGGGACGGGTATGTGTAACACAAAGCAGGAATTCCCTTTTCAATTAGTCAGAAAACAGACCTAGTCTAAAATTTAATAGTGCAGGTAAACCAGATATGAGGATTATGTGATATAAACAACCTCCCCCAAATAAATTCAACATAAGGAAAAAAGGCAGAATAGTTAACTTACAGGTTACTGCATTATGACCCGATAATAATCAATACACACACAATATATCATGCTTTTATTAAAAACGTATTTAAAAATTGCAAATTGATTACAAATTCAAAAGAACATCTGTCGACGCTGCGTTTCGGTGTACATTAGTTATTTTGTCCCCTTCAGGACAAAAATTGCATATTTATGTAAATAACAATATGAAAACATTATGCAAGTGTATTGAAATTAAGAAAATATACATTGCAGAACACATCCATATTATAACAACCTGATCTAAAACTACAAAAACATTTGTAGTAGACTTCAATAGCTAAAATTACATCACATACTCTATACCGGTCTGGGTTTCGCCAATTCAAAATTCAGATAACTTATAATTAAAAACTGAAAGCATGAGTGAGGGAACAATATAACCCTCGCTCAATTTTTGTATGTGTACATAAAAGAAACATACCTATTGGTACATGTATGGAGACCCTGCAGAACGTAGTCTCGCTCATAGACATTTGGATGAAAATAGTTATTTATTGTTCTTCAAAACTTTATAGACATAGAACGAGAGTCTACAAAGAAAACTTTTGTTCAATTAGCTACAGTCTAGTAAAATTTATGAATAGAGAAAGAGCTATATTGACGAAGACCCACCTACCAATACAGTCTAATGTTTTTCTAAAAAAGGGTTATCAGTCCAAAATTTAAAAGCTCTTGCTGACGTCCAAAGATCATAGCAAATGGGAGTCTATAAATGAAAGGATGAGAGAATATAACTTTTCCTTCCCGACTTACTATCTTTAATGAAATGAGGTTGACCATTCCAGGTTTCGCCCATATACCCACAGACTTCTACAGCTGTAGCTTGGCATTTACGTATTTTGAAAATCCCTACGCAGGCTATAAACACAATCGGCCTCTATACCACTCACACATCTTTCTAACTCATTCTCCAGATCACCAACTACTCTAATTCTTATGTTATCAAACATTTTATTATAAAAATGTTTTAATACAATGTTTAGTTTGTCATCAGTCTGTAGGTATAGGATCTGAAAATAAGGTGATCTGGTGCAGGATTTCTTTAAAGCTAGTGGGGCTGCACTAGAAATTAATGCAGCTAATCCTCCCTTTTCTCTTCCACTATTTGAGTATTTGGCTGATGAAATAATGGAAGTGTATCATTCAACTTGAAAGCCCCCCACTTGCCAGGTTTCCTGTAGGCATTTCAATTGTGATGTTTTTATAGTATCCAGCCATTCTATGTTCCCTAATTTGATAGTTAACACCAGCAGTATTCCATGACCTAATAACGAGTGTTTTACTAATATCACTGGGTAAATTACAAGTTTGGGAACTCATATGTGCTGCGCACTGTTCACGTGGTGTAAATGCACCGTTACATAAACATGAGTTCAGAAAAATGTTTTACTTTATTCTCAGCAATACTTTTTCAATTCAAATAATACTTGTATTCCTGTGCAGTTTCACAGAGCATTTTTTCACAAGAACATTTTTACTTTCACAAAGAAACTTTTTACATCATGCATCTATTACTCATGGATGCTGGTTACAAAAGGTTCTATACATGTTCATGTAACGGTGCATTACACAGTTCTCAAACTTGTAATTTACCTAGTCATTTACAGCATTAGTGGACAACTCATGCTTGCTGCAGCACCACAACAAGTTTGAATAATTTGACTTACTTAAAGAGTGCACCCCCTACCTCATAACTATTACTAATGTTACTAGCATGGGGTATATCTGCTCTTGAAAACAATTTACACAGTTTGCCACCCTTACATAATTTAACTCTACTGCAATTGTAGAGTTGAGAGCACATCATTATATTAAAGGTACCTGTGTCCGTACTTTATTTACAAATCTTTAAAAAGTGGAAGTATTTTTACAAATCACCTTAGATCACTCGGCTGCTTTAAACCCTTTGCAAATCCCATCTTGTAGTCTATGTATCCTTGTGCTGCACGATCATGTTATTTTTGTTTGTTCACCTTTAAGGGAACAAAAATAACCTTTTTAGGGTCGAGCCTGCCTAGTCGCTTGTCAGACACTGTTGTTTACAAAAAGGGCTTGGAATCCGCCTATTTCTTACCATTTGTTTGCTCCATTGCCCCTCTTCTTTGAAGCCTTAATAATTGGCCAATGCTGGTCAAACGTCACTTCGATCCTTTCTGTGGAGTAGCGAACACGCACAGATTGTTTCATGTTTATCAATGCTTGTCTGCTTCTCCTGATGTGATTCAGTTACTATTTCATCTCATTCTCTCCCACTACCGCTGTCTGCTGCACCTTTGTTCTCTAGGTTTTTCAATCGGCTATTCCTCAAACCAGTCAGTCATTGTTGCTTTTTCTGTGTACGGATGAATACCGTGTTTTCATGGTATCTTGCTCAGGATGTGAAATTTGTGACACCTGCCGGGCTGCTGTCTCCAGCCGAGGGTGTAAGACGGCAGTGTGAATAGGTACTTTTATTTTACTAGCTAGAGGTGAATTGACTGTAGACATTGTGACGGACATGGGTCAGAATCAGTGACATTTCTGAATTTTCCTGTGAGTGGTACATAGGCTGCAAGAGTGTCAGTTGCATAGCAGGGTTGCCTTTGATAGGCCTTCAGGGCTAGGGCAGAGTCAGTGGCATGCTAAGTGCACATCTGCAGGCCCGAAGGATAGCTGCAGAGTGATTTTCAAGTTGAGCTACGGATCAATGTCATGTAGAGCTGAACCAATTGATCACATGCTAGGGTCTGGTCTGAAAGCTGCTACGGCTGGAGAAATGTCAGTCAGATGGGTAGGCTTGCTCCTAAAAAGCCTGAATGACCAGGATGCAGTGGAGTTTACCAGCTCTTACACATTCATACACACAACACTCATTTGGGCCCATATACATTCATACACTCAATGAGCTAGTAAATATCCACTGGTCATCAATTTTGTTTTACCCTAGGAAACCTTTACACTAGTATTCTTACAATTCCTCTCTCCTGAGTACATGCACTGTCGTATAGATCTAGTAGTAGATTAGAATAGGGAGCAAATACAATAAATGCATTTTACTTTTATTTAAAAGAACCACAGACACTGAAGAAGTTTTACAAGTTTATCTAAATTAATGATTTTTGTTAGTCAAATCAAATACACATGAATAGACCAAAGATCTCCATCAGGAAAATAGTACAGTTAGCTTATAATCAGTTTGCGTTAATAACTTCTTGCAATGACAGCACCGGAGGAGAGAATGGACAGAGAGCAAGTACGGAGCATTTTACCCTACAGATATATTTACCTAGAATGGTGTGAGGACCCTGACATCAGAGTGTCAAAGATTCAGGATCAGCTCAGGACAGGGAAGGTGACCTCTTCTAGTGCAATGCCAGTGTTACACCCCTCTCTGGTGCTACTCTCTCCGGCTTGGGCACGTCCGGACCCTTCCCTAGATGTGCCTCCTCGGTTGTTCCACGAATTTTCCCTAGTGTCGGATTCTTCAGTCAAATTGCAGCAAAATCGGGCAGCATCTCAGTAAGAACCAGCATCTCAGCATCAAGTGTGTCAAACTATCTAGAACTTACCTCTGTTACACCAGATTCAAGTGTATGATCCACCCCCAAATGTTTCAATTCCATGTTCACCCGCAATTTCATTGGGCCAAGCAGCGGGGTGAGGACATCATACCATACCAAGTGCAATATTTTTCTTTAGGCTATTGTCTAATTCTCCTCCCCTTAATTTTAATACCCACAAGCTTTATTCCCACAAGCATTTCATATTATGATCCATAGATTTATGGTACAATGTTTCTTTGGCTTCCTCTCGTATGGTTCAGAAAGTTGATTTCCCATGTCCTTGCTAGGCTTAGGGTTTGGCAGTTGTCCCATGACTTCGTGGACTTGAGAGCAGAGATGTAAGACGCATGCGTGGTTGCCACAAAGGATGAGGACATCAGTCACCCTCCAAGGCCCAAATCCAAACTATTAATAAAGTCAGGAAAGAACATGTTAAAATACAAATTTAAATTAATTCACTGTATACCAATTACTTCTACTCTAACCCCATTTACTTAATAAATCTTTTGCATTAATAGCTTAGTAGTACGTGCATAGGCTAGTTTCAGCTCGGCATGTGCATTAGTGTTTTATTTTTAAAGCGGCCATTTTAGAAGCTACTGCACAGCTGCAAAGTTTCCCCCCAAGCGACAGAAGAACGTCACACCACGTGATGTGGTTGACGCATGCGCAGAAGAGTTCCCGCGTTTTAAGCGGCCATTATTAGAATACTCGGGTTACTTATTAAAACAGCACATAGAAAAGCTTCCCCTAGATAGGATTATGTCAAATGTGGTGCACTGTTAGTACTCACGGACAGGTTGGTTACAGTGTTACATGTTATTCGAGTGGATTGCATATGAGCAAGTTTCTTTAGATGTGAAACCTTGCTCCATCACAGTTAGTGGTATATCTGCATATAAGGGTAAATCTGCATATAAGGGCTTTGGCAGACAGCCATGTGTCACGGTGGGGTCAGAAAGGCCTGCAGGGCCAGGTGCAGCTGGTGAGGCTAAGAGCGGTGGGCGTGGCATGGAGGGGAGGGAGTTGACATACGACGGGTGTAGGGAAAATAAAGTAATAAAATAAAACCACTTACCTTGATCTTGCAGCATCTCCGACTGGGCAAAGCAACGTGCGCAAGGTAAGTGGTTTTATTTATTTTATTTTCCCTAGCCCGTCGTAGGTCAACTTTTCCCCCAACCGACCTCACCCCTGCCCTGTCACACCCCACACCTGCCCCGTGCTACCACCCTGACGCTCTTGCCTGTACCGGCCGTGCCTGTGTAGGGCTGGGCAAGAGTCGATCACTTGTCTGACTTGCCACTGACAGGAATGTATGCTTTGGGCATGCAGTCCGATAGAAGACTTATTATCGGACTGAAAAAACAATGGGGTCAGGGTCCCCTACAAGGTGACATAAGTGTTTTGCCCAGCATTAGACAGTTATTTTTCAGGTTACGAGGTCCAGATTAGAACAGGCTGAGGTTAACCGTTTAGTCTGTGGACAATATCTCCTCTCCTTGTTAGTGTTCAGCAGTTGGAAAAGGCAGCCTGTGTGATACAGGCTGATGCATCTGTGAAATATGGCAGTGGTAGTCGGAGCACCCCCCAAACTTGCCTTACTGGCCCAGGTCCAGCGAGGTTCTTGATTTTCACAGACCCGGGTCTACGCCATCAGTGGGTCTATCTTCCATCTCTACATTGTTATTGTATTGTACATACATGTATTTAGCGTTTAGTACACATGACGAGGCGTTGAAGCACTTTACGCTGAGCAGCAATCGGTGTCTGTTTCAGTATTTCTCCTAGTCTCGTGCATGGATTTCAGAATGCTTGTCTGACAGTCTCACCTCCTACCCCACAGTCAACAGTTCTTTCATAGTCTTCTCTGAATGTCATCTCATCCTCTGACTGTAGTCTGTCACTCTGTGACCGTGGGGTTTACTCTTAGTTCCCTGGTTTTCTCCTCACAGCCTTGTTCTCCGAGTCTGGCCACGCTATGATCTTTTTGCCAGCCATTTTTCCATAACAGTCGGCTAAAACTACTAGCAGCTAAGAGAACGAATAGGAGTGCAACATGCGTAATGTTCTGAGTGGGTCCTTTATTCAGTAGCTCTGAGAGGCCCATGAGGTCTGCAAACTTATTCTGTGGTATGGTTCGTGAACTCAATATCACAGTGCCCGACAAAAACAAGCATTGGCAAAGCCAGTAGGTCTCACCTACTGAAAGTATTTTGGCTTAGCAAATGTTTTATCGCTATGTTGTACAAGAGCATGGGTGAAAATATATATATATTTTTTAAAAAGCGCTATGACGTGGTATAGACTGCATCACAATATATATATATATATATATATTTTTTATTTCAACCACGCTGCACCGCATTGTGCTACTGTGCAACATGGCAGAAACAAAACAAAAAGAACATTCACAAAGCCAATAGATCAGGTGTTTTACCTAATCAAGAATCTGTGAATGAATGTTACAACGTTAACACTTTTTTAAAAATAAAGTATATAAATGCACATATTAGAGCCTTTGTATGTGAATGGAGTAATGTATTTATTAGATTTTGACAATTGAGGAAAAAGATTTATTACATTTTGTACATAAAGGCGGAATTCGGATGCATGTAAAAGTTTATTAATTGAACCAGGCACATATAATACAACCCTCACTTGCGTGAAAATATTAGCATTATAGTAGCAATATATGCATAAATTCAGCTAGTAAAAGGAATCACATCTCTTTTTTTTACCCTCCTCTACCTCTTGCACACGCTCAGTACTGTAAATCCTTGCAGATAGTGGCCTGGCAGTCTGCAGGGCAATTTCTTTTTTTAACTTTCTTTTTCATTTTTACATAACTGTAAAACGTCAACATTACAGCGTAAACACCTTTAAGACTGAAATTATTGTGCTTGGATCCACCCAACAGGTCTAAAAATCCAGGAGAGTATTAGTTTATCTCACAGTTCCCCACAGGCCTACAATGTAAAATATTTCACCTTAGGCGTGTACATATAGGATCTAGACGTCTTGCCTCCCACTGTCCGTCCATATGATCCTCCTCATCCGTATTGCTTCCCGCACTCTCCGCTGAGTTTTGCCCGGACCCTGTCTCACCCATCAGAAACTGCAGTGCATAGCTCTCTCCAATGCTTTAAGTCTGCCTGTAGTCCCTCATCCTTCTGCGTGAGCTTCATATGTGTTTCCTCAGCTAATGCCCATTCCCTGATATCTTTAAGCCACATCTGTATTTCTGTCCCTCCCTGCCCCATCCAAGTTATAGCCACCCTCCGTCTGGCCAAAACTAGCATCAATTGCAGAAATTTGTAGGGCAGTTTCCGTTTCTTAGGCCTTCGTACATGGGCCAGCAGACATTGTAGTGGTTCCTCCTTTAGCGGAAGGCCAGTGACCGCCCGCACCCCACCCGTCACCCCCGTCCAGAATTGTCTCACCGCGGGGTAATCACACGCCACATGCTAGAAGTCTGCATCCATCGTCGCGCACCTAGGGCATTTACCATCCCTGATGGGGGAAGATACATCTCAGCTTCGCCGGTGTGAGGGAAATACGATGCTGGAAATTATAGTGTGTCAACTTGAATCTAGCGTTACATGAAACTGTGTGGGTGGGATCGCTAATGTTGTAGATAGTGACCCTGCCCAGGGGCAAAACTCTTGCAAGCCTGTTTGTATGTTATAAAAGTCTCATTGGGGAATAAGTCTGCGAGAACCTTGCAACCGCCATCCCTCCAGGACTGAAATGACATGTGTGTCTCCATCTCTCTGATGGGGGCAAGGATCCAAATTGGCAACTCCATGTGAAAGGGTGCTCTGCGTAGGACCTTCTTCACAAACCGCTGCCAAATGCTCGCCGTTTGTCGGACTAGATAGGGGAATTCAGCCTCTACCCCGCTACCCTTCATCAGTACCATTGGGAGGTCTCCCGGGTCCGCGCTACCCGCCAGTAGTCGCTTTTCCCAGTTGTCCTCCTCCACCATCCAGCATGCCACGTGCTGCAGTTGGGCGGCATAATAGAATAAATCAAACCGTGGTGCTTCCAGCCCACCCTCCCTATATTTACTTGTTACAATATTCAGGGCTATTCTACTCCTCTTGGCTGCCCACAGTAACGAAATCAGAATTGTGTTCAATTGCTTGAAAACTCGGGCCGGAATCAGGGTGATCGAGTTCTGGAGCGCATAAAGGCACCTAGGGAGCATGACCATCTTCGAGAAAGCGAGTCTACCCATTAAGTACAACGGAAGGGTGTTCCAGAACTTTACCAAATTCTGCAGTGTCGTAGTCGTCCTGACCAGGTTCAGGGTGAGTGCTTGTGCCTCCTTTATCGTGAGCAGGGCAATTTAAGAAAATAAGTACAAACAGGGAAACCCATTGTTTTCCATTTGCATTCATTTGAAAAAGCAGTAAAAACAGAAACCTGTAATCCTTAAAAATAATTAATAGAGTGCTTTTAAAAGGGATACTGCTGGTAAATGTACATAAAGTTGCACTCATTTTTCTTATCCTGCGGAGAAAAGATGAAGGTCACCATTCTTTCAAGGGATTTTTGCATTGCCTTCTTTCTACAACCTTCTTTACCAACTTGGACAGATCTGACCTGCATAGCACTTTCTACTGCTGCCTCTAACTGGCAGTAAGCTGATGTCCACGCAAATCTTTGCCTGGCCTATTCCATATTGCTGGTCGTGCCAGACCTTAACGATGACCCGCATATTACCTCCTACCCCAAAAGCATCCTACAGTTGCATGAAGAGGGATGCCATTCTGCAAAGCGCTGCATGCATGGGATGCCATTCTGCAAAGCGCTGCATGCATGGTGCCCAACACAAGATCACTAAAATTGTGCCAATATTTGTGAAACTTCATTTTTTAAGCCTCCATGCAAGTATCATCATGTTTTTGTGCTAAAGGTTGTGAAGATGTTAAACTGTGTTTCACAGTCAGGTTTATCAGAAGACTCCATGTTTTCAGAGTTGATTCAATGCATTACAGTGAACGTGCGGTTCCTTTGAAAACAAATACATGGTACTTTCTTTACCTCTCTGTGGGTATGGGTGGCAAACAAAACCATGACCAATCCAGTGAGTGCACCTGGGAAAGTAGCCTGCCACCCTGTTGGCAGCAGACAACCAACCTGTCCATCACAAAATAGCTTCACTCACTGCAATACTAGAAAAGCCACCAATCCTGATGCCCCGGCTAAAATCAATGCAGCAGATGCAAGAGAAAGGGGCACTGTGACATTTGTGTGCTGTAGACACAGGAGGAGCACTCCAACAGAAGGGAGAACCTAACACAAAAGTTATCTTTGCTAAAGGCCAGTAGGGAGACCCATAGTCTCTGTAAACCACTTCAATCAGCAGTAGCCCCCTCCCAAGGGTGACCTCGCAGAAATGCAGAGCAACCAGAGGCAGGCCATCAGGTATTATTGGCACATCCTGTATCCTCCAGGACTAAAACCCAGCAGCACTATGCTCTTCCAGCAACTGATTTGTGTAGTAAACGTCAATGTACTCCCTCCATTTGTAGCCTCATCTCACTACTGGACCAATAATGCAGACAAATGTTGTAAACTCCACTTGTCATGATAGATATAACTTCCAACAGCTGTAATCCTGCAAAAAACTTTGAATATGACATTTTGCTTGCATAATTAATTTTTATGACAAGAGTATTCCACAAACCATTTTTTTGTGTTAGAACTTATAGCTGCAGGATAACTTTTTCAGAATGTTTAAACTTTGTGGGTGTAGTTTAAAGTTTTCTGAAATCTAGGTATTGCCCTTAAATTGTGGACTTAACAAAAAGTAGGCAATTAAAGGACTGGTATATAGATTGTCTCTTCTGCCTCCCTAATTGTGTAAGTCAGACAGTCATACTGCACAACTCCTAGTATTAACTTAATTTCTCTTGAGACCAGAAAGTGATGGGCTCTGGAATATACCCTTGTAGCTTTTGTCACAAAGTTCAGAGTATCGGGTCTTGCCAATGTTCGAGCACCAGTAAGAAAATTCAGTCAGTTGCCCATAATACTTGGGTTTCAGTGATGAGAGTGGTGAGTCTTCGTCTGTGGTTCCAACACTAAGGAATGTACAACTTCTAAATGGATAACTCTCCAAAATGCTATAGTAGTGAACCTATCATAACTAAATGGGGCATACTTGTGTCCTTTACATGTAGGTCTTAAAAGTTCTATGGTCTTCACATGGCGCCATCCTTTCTCTAGATTTCTCAGTTTAACAGAAGCCAGAAGAGAACTTGTTTACACAGAGCTAAGAAAAAGGACACGTTGTTACAGAAATTCTGTGCACATACCACTCAGAAGCTGTAGGAAGGTAGGATCCTTCTGCATGGTTACCCCCAATTTTGTCTGGTGCTAAGCTGTTATTTATTAGTCTGACTGGGATCCTGCTAATCAGGACCCCAGTCTATCTGCTTTCTCCATAAATTTGGTTATGTTGAGTACTCCGGTATATCCCAGATTGGATACTGGGGTAGCCTTATAAGTCCCTAGTATATGGTACCAAGGTACCCAGGGCATAGGTTCCCCAGAGGTCCCCCATGGGCTGAAACATGCATTATGCCACCCATGGGAGACTATTCAAACTGGAACTACAGGTCTGCCATTGCAGCCTGTGTAAGTTGATGCTAGCACCATTTACTAAAGATATAGGTTTCCTATATCTAGGGTCACTGCACTTAAAACCTATAAGTCACCCCTCTAGCAGGCCTCTGCAATCCTGAAGGCAGGGTGCTTGGTTCTAAGTGAGAGGGTGCCCCTGCATGAGCAGGAAACCCCTACAGCCTACGGAGTCCATTCTCCCGGGTTGTCAGTGAAGGAGCCATATACCATATAAAGGGGTACTGTGTAGTTAGGCGATGACCATCTCGAAACTGGCTGCAACGAATCCTATCATGTTTGGTGTCAAACATGTTGGAATCATACCCCCACACTGTAAACGGTGTGGGAGGTATGATTCCAAGCACTGGAAGAGTCCTCCGTTAGGCTCTCCATGTCCCCGGTACCAGTCTTCCAGACCTGGACAGCACAAAATGGTTGCTGCCGACCATAGATACGATTCTGCCCTCCTGGTGCAAAGCCAAACTCGAGCATGGGAAGGCAGAAAAATAGGCATCCTGTCACAGGGAGGTGTGACCACCTCCCAGACAGGATTTAATGTATTAGGGCAGGGTGGGTGCGCTTGCCAGAGCCACTCAGTCTGAATGTGAGGCACATTTGGTGTACCCATGCATAGTCAAGTTCAAGCAAGTCCTGGGAGCGTTGGCTCCCAATCTGGTGCGAAACTGGATAAAGGACATGGGAGTAACCTCCCCTCTGTCCAGACCCTAGCCTGGGAGGGTCTCCTGAATCATCCCAACCCTTTACTAGGGTACTTAAGGGCTTACCTGAGTGAAGGTCCCTAGATTCGTCGTGGGATAGGATTCAGATCAGACACCACTTCTTCTTCTACCGTCTGGGCACTCTGGACTTCGTTTGAGCTCGACTTTGTCCCTCTTCTATTCTGCTGCATCGTCTCTGCCTGTGCACCATACAGGAACCTCTCAAGGCCTCTGGGCATCAGAGACACCTCAAGGAATCTCCCTTGGACTGAAGGAGTCACTCCCCTGCATTCGCAGGCACTGCAACTAAGTCGACCGGTCTGCTGATCCTGAGCTCCTCCGGATGGCTCTGCAACACAGATGGTGGTTTCCACAGCTCCAGAGGCCTGTCCTGCCCTCTCACCAGGTTTGAGGCCAGTATCCCTCGTGAGGGTTGCAATAACCAGACCCCTGTGCACCGCGTCAGCTTGAAGTTACACAGGCTTGTTGACTCTCCAAGAAGCTGTTCGGGCTCCAAGTAGCCCCAACCTCTAGCATCTCCTGTGACCAGAATCTTCAGCCACACCACATCGTGTGCATCATGGCCTGCATCTTTTGGTGAGCTGCTTCAGTTCCTCTCGCGACTCCAGTGCCTCTGGCCAATGGGCCTATTCGAGGGTCCTAACTTTTCTTATAGCACTTTTTGTTATTACACCATACGGGTTGAGAGAAGTGGGACATTATTTTGTTTAGTTTCCCCTCTCATAATAAGCACTACCGTGCATCTCCATCCCCGTCAATTTTTTAATTTGAACCAGGGACCTCCCAATTAAACTATTTTTGGACCCTGTCTCAATTTTAATACCTGCACTCACTAACACACCCTGACCCACACACCCACACTCACAAATGCGGCAACTCCTAAAAGAACTCCAACAGAGAGCCCCTAACCAAGGGCCCGTGAGGGACTGCAGCGCCACCCCCACGAGGAGCAATTGTGCCCAATGATGATGCTAAACATCCGCAAGGGTGTGTGAGGGCACTCAGTATCACAAAAAGGAGTACCCTCTCCCCACTCTACACACTCACTTTGACCTTGGAACACACCTGACTCTCTATAGCCGATACATGGGCTATTGCTATCCTTTTCTTTATATAGGAACTGTAAACCTTACATGGAATAATTAACCTATTCGAGGGTCACCTTTGTTTCTCTTGGGCTCCCCTGATTGCTCGGAGCCTGCCCCGACTCCCCTGCTTTTGGTGAGTCCCCAGGTCCTTGCTGGTTCCAAAGTTGCTCCTTGTTCAGCTCCTGCGTTGGTTGCATTTGCCAATGCTTGTTGGTGCTCCCGCCAGACAGCGACCCCTCAGCACTCGATATCCTTTGTGGGACAGCTCGTGCACAGCTCCTGGTCTTCTTCAGTGTCGCCTGGTTGTCACAGCTGCAGAGTCAAGGTCCTCGTCAACTCTCCTGCAACACCTGACTTCGGAGGGCATTCCTCTTCCAAGTCTCCTGGTCACTCTTGAGTGACATAGACCCTGTCCCCTAAGCTTGCAGGTACTTCTAGTATAGAATCCACCTTCGGATTCCACTGGACCCTTTCTCCTCTTCCAGCAGTGGCACTTTCCTGAAGTCCTCCACTGGAAACGATGGCGGTTTCTGACATCACTTCACACGTATGCACCTGGCTTCCCTGGTGTAAGTAACGTGGGTACTAGGGTATCCACGGGTGGGGTGGCTCTCCAAACTTCTATCTTCCACAGGGTTTCTTTAGGGTCCATTGGGAAGGGTCCTTAATCTTTAAAAGCCAACCGCAACTTACACGTAGTCGTGTACGGAGCACGCGGTCATGTTCCCACACTGCACACGCCTTCCGTGGTTTTCCTACTTACTCACCTTGGGTGGTTCCTTGGGTCCCCAGCACTTCTACGGCCTCTCGACACTGTCTTGATCCAAGTCGTGGTTCTTATACCACTTTCTTAGTATATGGTTTGGCCCGCCCCCCCCCGGGGCCCACTGTGTATTACGTGCTATTTACTGTGATTTCTTTGCAAAGTATTGTGTGCATTGTGCATGTCTCCGGGTAGGAGATATTTGTATAGGTTAGAGAGTATTATATAATAAATACATATTTTTATAAATACCTTGTGTGGTTATTTTTCACTTAATCTATACTATAAGATTGTATTCTGGTAAAACAAGCTGCTTTACACTCTTTCTGGACTAAGCCTGAAGGCTGCTCTCCACAGCTACCACTTAGAGAGCTTTCTAAGGTTGTCTACAACCTCTTAAATCATCATAAGAGTTGTCTGGACTGGTGCAAGGTGTCCACTTTCATAAGTTTACATCATATACCAGGCCAGCTTCTCACAGAAACCGAAAGGGTTTTTTAACAGAAATAAAAATCCATTATGTGAGTCACAGATCCAGGAACTAAGGGCTCCCATTTGAAGCACTAAGCAAAGGTCAGGCTCATATTTATAGCATTTTAATCAAAGGCTTAAAACGGAGATCTCCTGACTTCTTAAAATAAAGGGTACAAAGGTGCCTGGGTCTCAGACTATGAGAAAGATAAAAGACGGCTTTCACAGGTACAAAGAATGCATACTCTTCGGATGAGTAAATGAAATAATACTTTAGCGTCTGGGTAGCCAAGATGTGAATGAGAAGGTGGATGCGTCATACACAGGTACTTCTTACTGGAATGGCTAGCATGAGCAGGAAAGCATGGGTGCAGGAGTTAAACGAATGCAGTAAATCGCAGTGCACTGTTTCTTTTTTATGTGAAGCAGATTGAGAGAAAGACTGTTCGGAATAGGGTTTGCACCGAGGAAGTGTGCAATCTTTAGAAATTATGAAGCCTGCACATTCATTTTAGGAGCTGGCAGTGGCCATGCTAGATGAGGTCAAAGCACTCGGCGGCTACTAACTGAAAAAATATATATATATATATTCCTTCAGAGAAAGTGTGATTGTTGTAGCTTGCTGTTTCCCACCAGTGGCAATCTTCTCAGCTCTTGTTTGTTTATCTGAGATGCAGTATTTCTCCCTCCTTTCACTGTAGAAGTCCACCCTTTACTGGATGGATACACCTGATTAGGTCTGAGATGTAATGTTGGTTTCCATGGCAACTAATTTCTGAACTTGTAACAGAGTTGATTTAATGTGTGTACACTGTCTTCCGTTCTCGGAAAATTCATTTCCATCAAAGCCGTGCGCTGATCACAAAGTAGCCTGAGGTTATAGATGTTGCAAGTCAGCAAGTTTAAGATACTCTGAAGTTGAGAATTCCATCTCTGGTACAACCCAGAGGCCTCACAGCGACATATCCACTGTTGTACCTATATTTGCTTTTTGTGCTACAACAACTCTTACCTTGGCATTGTGCACACACGGAAGTTGATGAACAATCCTGACATCCCAGGGCAGGTGTAATTAGCTCAACTTTTAAACATGTTTCATTGACTTATGCTGCTTGTATTGTTTTCTCCATTATTACATATTTATTTTAAATAAATTAAAAATTACGACAAAAATTAGCGCAGTATTGATGTAAACTGGCAACAACTTTAAGAAAAGAAAATACCTCGAGCGGATGGGCCATGTATTCGCCAGGAGCATTTCAAGGGTGCAATACCACCCGGTCAATAAGTAACAAACGGTTCTGTCTGGTAAGATCATTTCCTTACAATACATATACTTTCGGTCCTGAATGTAAATCAATTTCAAGGTAAATGTTGAACACATAAACAGTAACAATTTCTCGCAAAAATATCAATTTTTACTTTTCTTTTTCATTTATCAAAAAATTCAAACACAGGCTGTCCAAAATTTCATTAGATTGACGGCGTGAGTGACATATATTTACAGAGAATAAAGTGCCAAAGTGACATAAAGTGACTGAGTGTATTATGTATACAAAGAATAACAGAGGGCTACACAACAATTCAAGACATTTTTTGGGGGGAGTCCAATCAATTTGTAATATAAGTGTCTACGGTCCAAGCCAAGATTGCTTAATAAGTTAAAGGACAAGGCGACCTAAAGATATATGGACCAATGTATCAGACGATGTTTCGACCCTTATGTGCGCCCAATTAGAAGGGTGTCATGGCGGGTCTTCTTCAGGACAGCAGGAACAGGAGACAGGACAGCCAATTTCAAATAGACGAGGTGCAATGAATGAGTCCCAGGGCAAAAATAGTTCTGGAAATGAATGGCATAAATGCGACTTCTGGTGCTGGGATCTGATTGCGATGATTCACATATGAAGTGTGGCCTGCTATGGTAGTCACTCACGCGTTCGTCTCGGATACCCTGGGAGCTGAAGTGATAGGAGGCAACCAAGCTCAATGGCTAGGTTATCTTGAAACGATTAATTCTAAAGTAGGAACTTTTTTATAAGTAGAAATTTCCTTTCAATTTGAGAAGCATCTTTAAATTCCGTAACTAGTTGTCCGTAATTTCTTAATGACTCTTTCTGATGCACCGCAGAGTTCTGAATCAACCGTGGCAGTCTGGTCAAAGCAAAAAAAAAGGGTCCAGTCACTGCTATTGTGATGAAGTGTGGTGTCATCAGTCATTTTGCTGCTGGGTCTCGTGCCGGCCCTCTACCCTGGCAATGAGGATGGTGTGTGCTCCTCATTGCTCTGGTTCTGGTTCTTTCTTTGACTTTGCCCATTGAGGATGGTGGAGTCAGAAATACAACTCTGAAAAAGTGGAGCCAAAGCGATTATGGGTACTACACTGAGTCATTCATTTGTTCCTTGACGGGTTGGCCTGAGAGGACATGGTCTTGTGTGAGGGGTCTCGGTCCTGGACTGAGAGTGTAGGATTCTCCTCCTCCTGTACCTTGTTCTTTTTCCCACTGAAGTTGCACTTTATAGTAAAGGAATGAGAAAAGAATACATGGGACAGAAACAAGATGTCCATGATCTAGGCACAGGCTAGACAAGGTGAGCCTTAAATGTCTTTTCTACCAAAAGACAGAGTGCATATTATTGGGCTAACATGTCACCCTTCAGATGCACCTTAGGTATGGAGTTTATGGATGATGCATATTTGTGTGGCTTTACCCCAGGTCTACAAGAAACTAAGCTTTGCTGAGTTTTCTGCCTCAGATGTATTCTAGAAAAACATTTCTGAGACACTTTCTGATTTAGAAGGAGTTAGGAATATCAGCAATATATTCTCATACATGTAGAACGAATTTCATTGAACACAAGTGCAGACTAAGAGCTACCAACAGCAAATTGATGATTGTGACCTCTTGTTTCACTGAGAATTTTTTTTTAATTATGTTTTTATTTGCATTTGAACCAACATTGACACAATTAACAAGTCACAGGTGATTATCCACCGCCCCAGACGCCCCCCCTTTCATCGTCCACAACGACCGCACTGTGAGCCGCTGCCCATCTAAATCCAGTCCCTTCCCACAACCCCTGAATCCACTATGTTCTTTTAGTCCCCCGCAACTCCCTGCAGGTCTAGGGCCCCTGAGCCGTCCTCCGTCCGCTTGGAACAAAGTTTTAGGCAGAAGGACTCCCAGTGCATCAGTCTAGTCCCAGACCTCCATCAAGCCCATGATACCTTCTCCACTTTCCCCATACTCTACGAAATTTCCAGGGACAGCCTCTTGCTTTGTAGGTAACCCTCTCTGCCTCCATATACATATCCAACCCCCTCCTCCAGTCCCCCAACTGGGGCGGTAAGGGCGCTCCCCACGTGCATGCCACGTCTCTTTTCGCCACCACCAGGGCTAGCATCGCAAAGATCAAGTGTGGGCGGCTCAGATCCACATCAACAGTTATCCCTAATAAGACGAATTTTGGTTCTACAGAGAGCTTTACCTCAAGCACCTTGCTTAATTCTCCTAGTATTTGTGTCCAATACGTATGGATAATGGGGCAGTCC
This sequence comes from Triturus cristatus, assembly GCF_964204655.1. NCBI lineage: Eukaryota > Metazoa > Chordata > Amphibia > Caudata > Salamandridae > Triturus > Triturus cristatus. The sequence goes on from NC_140583.1 coordinate 982,966,165, forward strand.
CAGATAACATGATAGAAGGCCCCCCACGGGTGTCCACACAGAAGGCAACTGGGGTCACTGTCTCGACCCATATGATGGAGCCTAACCCTGTCATAGTAGACCCTGTCCAACTTCTCTGTGATGCATCAGTGCTCCTTCCCAATCTAGTGTGTCCATCTCACCCTAAGTCCTGCTCCCAGGCCGCTCTTAGTTTCCCTAGCGTTGTCCAGGGTGTTGTTATTCAGGGTTTTGTATGTCAGGGATACTAGCTTATTGGGTACCCGTTCTTGCAACAGGCGACCCTCCAGTGGAGCATATTCTGGCAAGGGAGAGGAGAGTGTCGCCTCTGCCCTCCAGGCGTGGCGCAGCTGCGCATATTTGAACAGCTGAGTGGGGCGCAGCCCATACTCTTCCGCCAAGGTCCCATAAGGTTTGAGCTTCCCTTTTGCCACTAGGTCTCCTAATATGGAGATCCCGATATTATCCCAGCCTTCAAACCCCCTGAATTTGTGGAGCTCTTTCAGCCATGGGCAATTCCATATGGGCGTCTGCTTTGTTGGTTTACGTGCCCATCCCATCTTCCTCGTTGCCTTTTCCCAGGCCTCTATGGTTATCTGCGTGGCCGAGAGTAACCTCTGTTTTCCCGGGCCCCCATACAAATAATGTAGGCTGGTGCGGCGCGCCATTGTGTCCCTTTCCAATCTATATGTCGGGTGGTCCGCTGACGCGTGTAGCCACTCGTTTATCGGCACCAGATGTTCAGCCCAATAATATGCCTCCTCATCTGGCAAGGAAATCCCTCCATTTTACTGAATTCTCTGGAGTGTGTCCAGGGCTATTCTTGGTTGTTTTCCCACCCACAGCAAAGAGCGCATTTCCGCATTGATCACGTTAATCGTCTGTCTGGGGAGGGGAAAATATTCATTCTGTAGGGCATAGAGGAAGCGCGGCAGTGTTATCATTTTAAATCTGGTCTTCCATCTAAGGGCATCGTCCGCAAAATTCCCAATCACTCGTTGGATGTTTTTTTGATAGGACAGGTGTCTATCTGTCGTCAGGTAGATCCCCAGATACGTGAACCCTGTCTGGGTGACCTGCAGGGCGCTAGGCAGAGGGGGCCACTCCACCTCCTGTTGCGGACTATATAGGGTCGATTTATGCCAATTTATCGTGTACCCCGCGAAAAGGAGCCATACCGATCCAGGAGCCTGAACAGTGCGGGGACTGTGGTCGCCGGTTGCGTTACATATAACAGAATATCATCCGCGTATAGCGATATTTTTTCTTCCTGTATGTCGGTCTGCGATATCTGGAAACCTCATATCTCCTCCACCTGCCTAACCCTACAGGCCACTATTTCAATAGTGAGGGCAAATAGCAGTGGAGACAGGGGGCACCCCTGCCGAGTCCCCCTCCTAATAGGAAAGTCTTCCGATAGGATCCCATTTACCTTAACCCGGGCTCTGGGGTCTCCATATAGAAGTCCCACCCATTTCCTAAAGTTAGGGCCAACGCCGAATTTGGTCAGAGCCGCCTCCAAAAAGGGCCAATGTACCGCATCGAATGCTTTTTCAGCGTTCAGCGCACTGAGAACATTTTTAATTCCAGAAAGACAAAATCCAATTATTTGGGTACATATTCTCAAGGCAAGATGTCCGTGTGGACCAAGGAAAAGTGAGAGGCATTCATAATACACCTCCACAGCAGAATACCATGGAGGTCCGAATCTTTCAGGGGAAGGCCAACTACTGTTGTTAATTCATCCTTAATGTAGCCACCTTCAATGAATCACTTTCTCAGCTATCCATGATCAAGCCCACCAACGAGTGGTCAGAAACTCATCAATTGTGTGTTCCATTCCACTATGAATGCCATTCTACTTGACATAGTCATGAAGTACTTCCACTCTAAAAGAGGGTCAGTCCTAGCAAGGGTTGCCCGCCCTGTTAGCTGGGAGGCCAGTACTGGTGAAAGGCCAATCCTGAGACCCCTTAGCACCTGTAGTGATTGCAAGCAGAACACTGAGGGACACGGAGAAGCTGTACTTGCAAATCAAGTGCTTAGCTCTCGCCATGAAATGGGAATATGCTCATTTTTGTTAATATTTGTGGAGGCTTGATTTACTCTTCACCATTCCCCATTCTGGAGAAATGGGCAACCCAATTGCTGAAATATAGATTTGTGACCACTTATAGACCTGACATCAACAGTCTGGTTAACTTATTGTCACAACTTCTGGCATCACTATTGCCCAGTGCGGATTCTCATTGTTGTAATGTAGAGAAACATGTCACATTTGATACGCAGAAGGCATGCCTCAAAGCCATGACAGCAGTTGAAATAGTCAGTGGAAAGGAATGCAAAGAATATCTCAATGGCAATCTCAGCAGCAAGACGGAATTCTTGGAAGATCTTCCTAGCTGGTCAGAAGAAGCAGAACAGAGATCTGGTGAGCCAAAACACGACGGCCCTCTGGAGAGACAGACATGAGCTGTTCATCCCAAAATTTAACTAATCAGAAAAACAGGAGATAAGATTGTTATTCTGAGAAACCTCAGAAACAAAGTCCACCAATGGGCGCACCAAGGGAAAGTGCAAAGCCCAACTCAGAGAACAAGTTAGGCCCCCTGGCCTAGATGATCTCACGAAATAAGCCATTGGTGGGTGCCCTGCTTTGCTAAGTGACAAAGTAGGTGTTTGTCTGGTCCCTGTGATCCTCGAGGAAGAATGCCTGACTCCTTGGACACAAGTCAATGCAAACAGCTACTAACCTTTTGACAGCCAATACTTTCTAGTGCTCATAGGTGCCGAAAGGTAATATCCGATAGCTAAAACTTGAGAATCGACAGAAATTGAATATATCAAACCCAAATTATTGGAAATAGTGATAGTCCATGGTCTAAAAACAACTGTCACTGTGGATTACTGATGGTCCAATATTTTAGGGTAATGTATTCCAAGAGTAGCTAGACCCTTATGCATTCACAACCAATAAATAAGAGCCATCTCACCCTAGGCAAATTGGAAGAAGGAGAGCTTCATCAGAACTTTCAGCAAGACTCCAGCAGTAACTATACTGTATTGCTGATTGTATGTACTTTTATGTTTTTATTCCTGAAAACTGAATAAAGTTATCTTGACTCTGATTCTAATTCTGACTCCAGCAGTCAGTGTTGCTCATAAGAAAGATGTCAAATGGGCTGTATGTATCTTTCTTAAAACGTTAGGCAACACAGAGCATCTCACCACACACTACACGTGGCCTTTATTGATGTTCATATCCGCTATCACGGATACAATACCTTTGACTCCCTTCTTGAAACCACCCATTCTGGATGTTTGAACAGGCCAACAGAGACCCAAAAAGTGCAATTATTGAATCAGTGCTAAGAAGATGGCCACGGACACAGTGGTGAAAGGGGGCCATCGGGTCATTTTGAGTGATATACACCCAGAAGGCAAGTTTAGGACTCTCTTCCATTTGGAACCATGGAGAGTTATTGCAGTTAGAGGTACCATAGCCACAGCTGTACAAGGTAACCGGCATATCACAAAGGACCTATTGATTTTAAATATTCAACTTGATGTTCCCCAGGTGATGTTTCCACCGATGTTGTCACTAGTGTTCACTCTCATAACTTGTCTCAAGGATGTGATGAATACAGTGTACAACATGTTTCACCCTAGACTTCTCTTGAGAACTGTGGGAGAGAGAAAACACAACAACACTGTTGAGGGCACTCGTTCTGAAATTACCCCTATGGTCACAGAAGTAGCCAAAACCACCAGTGACCTTTACCTCAACTGTTGCAAAAAGCATGACACAAAGTGTGGTAACTCAACTGGTAAAAGTTTAGTTTAGTTGATCTTGTTGGTCGCAAATGTTGGTTCTGATCCAAGTTGGTAGGAGATTTGGTGTGCCACTTAGAGTCCTCTGAACACCTTACCTACATTTCTACTCGTTGACACTGGACATGGCGCCAGGTTATAAATAAATGGACTATCGTGTGCATGAGCCAGTCCTGACCTAACACAGTAGTGTGGTGCCAATCATTTTTCTGTGGTGTGCCATTCCTCTTCTGTACAAGAGCCATCGGCCCAGAGCTGCTGCAGGTCTCTGTGTTGTTTCTGTCTAATTTAGAGAGAGAGAGAGAGATAGAGGAAGAATGAGAGGACGACATGGAGCAAGAGAGAGAGAGGAACAAAGAGAGATTGGAAGAAAGAGTGATCGAGAGAGAGAGAGATCAAGTGTGCAACAGTGAGAGAGGAAGTGTGAGGGCCAAATATCAGTCAGGAATGTTGGGTTGGTGAACATTGTCCACCTAGTGATCCGTCTTCCTTTCCTTCACCCCCACCCCCCCCCCCCCCTCTCTCTCTCCCTGTCTGTATCTCCCCTTTGCTGTCCCTCTCAAACACACTATTTTGCAGTTAAGGCCCTACTATAGAGAGATTTGCTAGAATTGCCCATGAGGTCAATTTGAGGTCACAGTGAGTGGATCTGGTTTTATAATGAGAAACGAAAACTATGTGTCAAAACCTGTCCAGGCTGAGTTTTTCTCACTTGACGCTTGGAGTGTTCTATTCCCAGGCCAATACACACAGGTCGGAAGATGCATCCACAGCCAAACACGAAGGGGCAAAGATGCACACATCATAAAAAATACACATGATTAAAATCATCAGAAATACACAAGCCACCAATCATCAAATCATCAAAAAGACACCGATCATCAAACCCACCGCTAAACACACTCACACCCGCAAACACACTCACAGCCGCAAACACGTAAAGGCACCTCGAGTGCTCACGCCATTAAAGGCAGCTTTAATGTAAATCGGGCGTTGTTTAAGGTCAGGGTGTTGAGTTGAAGTCACCAAGTGTAGAGGTTTCCTTAACACGTCCATGGTTGTATTTCTTTTTATCACAGGAAGGATAACAAATTTGGTTAGCTGCTCGCACACTCCCAAGCCTTGTTTTTACTGGCTAGCTCAGATGCAGCTTGGGCCGGGAAGGAAAACGCGTAATTGCTGATGAAAGGAGGCCTGGATGCGAGCTCAGCTTAAAGTTATTCCTGTGGACACAGCGTGCATTCACGGGGAGGGCACACAGGCCCGGGCCCTGGAAAGCATCACGGGGACATTGTCTGCTCCCACTCAGCACTCAGGAGGTGGTGCCTTGCAGGCCCTCTGCTGCTGGCACCGGGCACTGCGCGAGATACCCAGCAGCTGAGAGGCCCCCCAACCATGCAGCGATGGCGATACGACTGTGCACGACCCCTTATGCATGCCAGGCTGCCAAGCCACCAGACTGCAGACACCGCTGCTGTAAGTGCAGGGGTTTTTCCACCATCACTATGAGGCCTGCAGATATATTTGTCTTCCGGTGCTTTCCAAAGCCGGCAAGACATTCGAATATCAGCAAGCCATTTATTCCGCAGCCCAGCAGTTCTGTACCCAGGGCCGGACTGGGAACCAAAAGCAGCCCTGAATTTTTTTCCTAAGCACTGGGAGGGGGGTGGGGGGGAGTGGCTGGGAGGGAGGGGGGCAAAGCGGGCATGCAAGTGTGAAACACTGTTGCGTTTGTTACTGGGGCTGATATTGCAGCACTGCTGCAAATCCGGCCCCCCACTGCTGCAAAACAGGCCCCCACCCTTCCAGCCTCTTGGGGAAATGTCCGACGGCCGCTACGGCCAGTCCGCCTTGTATGTAACACTTCAATCTGGTAATAATAACAGCTCGTACAGTGTTTAGAGGCTGAAACAACTGTTGTATGAAGTGCTATATCAAAACGTAGGTATTTTAAGCTTCATACTTTAATTCGTTGCAAGGCCCTTTAAGGTCCCTACATTGAAATACAATGTTTTTTTATGACCCACACACATTCTAATGGCTGACATCAATGCGCACGATGGAAAATGTGTTCATGGAAGTGTGTTGTATTACACATTTCTTATATTTTGTATGTATGTATGAATGAATCTTAGATAGCGTTAATATACCAAAAAGTATTATGTTACATCGATTTGTATAGCACACTAATCACTTGTGAGAGTTTTCAGGAGTTAGAGCAGGGTTGTAGGCTGGTGCTCTTCATACAGGTATTTGAAGAGCCAGTTTTTGAGCTTCTTGCGGAACTCCAGAAGTAGGGAGGAAGTTCTGATGGGTTCGGGAGGGGGGGGGGAGGGTGGTTGTTGCATGTTTTTGATGCAATGTAGAGAACAATCGAACTCCTGCTCTGCTTTTGTGTATGTGGGGGGTGTGCGAGTGAGAGTGAGGCTGAGCGTAGGTGTCTTGCTGGATGGTGAATGTGTATGCAACTGTTCAGGTATTTTACCCAGTGTTGTGCAAGGCTTTGTATGTGTGCGAGAGGAGTTTGAATTGTCTGCATTTGTGAATGGGGCGCCAGTGGAGTTGACTGACATGGGGTGAGATGTGTGCGGCATGAGAGGTTGAGTATAAGTTTTGCAATGGCATTGTCAATGATCTGAAGTGCAGGATCTCTTTGGAGATTCCGGCATGGAGTCCGTTGTTGTAAAGTCTGCATGTGATGAGTGATGGAATGACGGTGCATCTGATGTTCTGTGGGAGCCACAGGAAGATCTTTCATTGGACATGTAGCGCATGGAAGTAGACAAGGCTTACTGTGTTGACTTGTGTCCAGGATGATCCACAGATTTTTGGTGCTGTCGGTGGGTGTTGATCCTAGCTCTGTCAACTACCAGATGATGTCCCTTGGTGAGGTCCTGTTTTGAAAGACCAGTACTTCTGTCTAGTTGGAGTCGAGTTTCAAGCAGTTGGTTCTCATCCATTCTGCTACAATGGTCATGCAATTCGCTCTGGTGGTGGTTGCCTTGTCCATCAGGGAGAGGATGAGTTTAGTGTTGTTGGCATAGGAGATGAGGGTGATGCCTTTGGATCAGAAGATGTTGGCAAGTGGAGTCATGTAGATGTTGAACAGAGTAGGGCTGAGAGACGATACCTGGGTGACTCCACAGATCAGGCTTATGTTCTCCTATATGAAGGGTGGCATTCTGACTTTTTGGGTTCTTCCCGTGAGAGAGGAGCAGATCCAGTTGAGTGCAGGTACTTGGTTGCAAGCTTGTGAAGTCTTCTAATGAGTGTGTTGTGGGAGACTGTGTTGTATGCCGTGGAGAGTTTGAACAGAATGAGGGCCAGGATGGGTCTGATGTTGTTGGTGGCTATGATGAGTGCTGTTTCGGCACTGTCTTTTTTCAGAAACCTGATTGAGTGTTGTCCAGTATGTGGTGGTGATTGAGGTGGGTTGGGAGTTGCTTGTTGATGGCCTTCTTTATCACTTTGACTGTGTAGGGGAGCAGGGAGATATGCTGAAAGTTGCTCAGGTCAGTCGATAGCTTCGTGAGGATGGCTTTGACCACTGCATTCTTTCAGTCTTCTGGGAATGTGGCATATGTGATGGAGGTGTTGATTATGTGTGTGAGGGCGGTGTGGCTGGGTGTTGCTCCAATGTTGTAGATGTGGTGGGGACAGGGGACTGCTTAGGCTCCAGACTGGATGGTCTGCATGATTGGCTCTGTTTCATCTCTGGTGAGATTCCGTCAAGTGGCCTTCTTAGTTGATGATGGGCAGGCTTGTGATGAGACCGCTAGGGTCTGGTTGGTGAGTGAAGTTGCTGTAGATGTTTGCAATATTGTTGTGGAAGAAGTTTGATAGGACTTCCCAGGGTTTTTGGGAGGGGGTGATGCTGTTGAATGAGAACGAGGGTGTGGTGTAGTCCTTGATGATTGGAAAGGTCTCCTTGCAGCTTTTGGAACTCCTTTTGATGTGCTCAGTTAGCACTCTTTTGTTGGTATCTCTTAGTTGCTGGTGGTAGCATTGGAATGCAGCCTTGTAGGTGGTTCTGTCTGTGGTTTTGTGGCTGGTTCTCCATTTTCTTTCTAGCTATTTGCAATATCTTTTGAAATATCGAAGGTCCTCTGACTACCAGCTATCCTGCTTCTTCTTTGGTAGTTGGGTTTGATGGGTGAGAGGATGTCTGCACAGTTCTTGATCCATTGTTGAAGTTGGTGATGTCCTCGTTGAGGTTTTCTGTCGGTTAGGTGGAGCCATACTGAGGGTGTTGAGGCAGTCTGTTTCATAGATCTTGTGCCAGCTGCGGCTGAGTATGCTGACACTAGTGAGTGTGGTGACTTGCAGTGTGTTAATTTAGAAATGGATGATGGAGAGGTCAGTCCATGTGAGCTGTGAGGTGAGTTGTACTTGATGCTGTCACTGGTTGGTATCCTGCGATGTGTGTTGGTTCTATGATGAGCTTGGGTTAATCCAATATTGTTAATGCGCTTTATATGAGAATGGAACACAGAAACAGTGAGAGCATACATTTGATAAACAGAAAGCATGAGTTACAAAGGCATGCAATAGTTCATATTTTCTGCTGGGGTTGTGCATAATTTCGCTATACACATGTCGATTGCAAAAATGGGACAACTTTGGGCATTGCTTGTCCACAAAGTTTGTTCCATTTGTTATGCCTATGCATGCAATGCATAGCGTTTGATATTATGGTGTATAGACATATAAGCATACATGCTTTGAAGGTTGGCACGAGTCTGTCAAAGGACAGTGGTTTATCAGCTCGTCAACAGTTCATGCGTATGTTCGTTAATTCTCTCCAGTGTACATGAAAGAGTGGAAGTGACGTGCTGCTGCTTTATCCACAAGTGAAAAAAAGATTTAGACCTTGTCTATATGAATTATGTTGTGTGTTGTGTGTATCTGTGCATGTGTCTATGTGAGTGTTTGTGTGATCATGCCCTGAGGCTGATTAGTGAGTATAGTGTTTTTAAATATTAGGGCTGTAAGTGTGATATCAATTAGTTGTCGATTACTGGGCTATGCTATGCATGAATACGGTGTGTTATTTCATTAATCCAACCTGGATGATATTCGTGAATGAAGGATTAAAACAGGGAGCTCATAAAAAAAATCTTTGCAAAAGTCCGGATTTTTAACCAAAACCCATTTTCATTTAATACGCATAATACATGTAGATCTTGCAAAGGAAGAAAAAGTTACACACACGAATACTCAGGCAAGTGAAGTCAGGTCTTATTGTTTGAGGAAGTAGAAACATAATGAACCTTGAGAGTATGAAATATAAATATGGGAATATATCAATTGACATCATATACGGTATAAGATGCTAAATATGTGTCACTATTGCAGATCTTTACTCTAGCCTGGACCCTCACACAATTCCTTCACACTCATGAGAGTAAGATCACACAGTGTGTCTACCGATTTTTGGGCTCATAAGCGGGTTCATTGAAAATGCGGTTGGATAACATTGTGACACCAATAATTAACGATGTGGCCCACAGAACAAATGATGTCTTGTGATGCATGCGATAACGTAATATTCACTTACAAACTAAAGAAAAGTACAGTGTTGGAATTAAAATCAATCAGTCACAGACAAAACTATTTTACAACTAGGGCTCCCGGTTTTATGGTATTTAATTTTTTAACATTTCCGTCTATATTTATGCATATTTATTTTTGGGCCAGTTTATCTGTATTGATCCATATTTATTTTGTATTTTGCCTATAAATGTAGTAGTAAAACTGTACATTTCCATATTTATTTAAAGGATAGACGCGCACTCATACTTTGATATCTGTCGTGTTTTAGCTATTTAAGTTGCCAAATATTACATACCAGTACACCCACTGGCAAATATTGGCATTATACCACAAATGTATGTTGACACATGAAGTTATTTAAAGAAATATCTTACTGTTTTTAATTTCCCATGCTGTCCATCTTCTCAGCTGTTGGGCTATAATTCATGAAAGACAATACAAAGAGTCTATTAAAAGAAGCACATTCTGTATTTATCCATTAAAAAAAATAAATGCGGACAGAAAACACATTGTTTTCTGTCTGTATTTATCTGTAAAAACGGAAAACAGGGAGCCTTAATTACAACCTGATTCAAAATCAGTCTCACAGACACAACAATATTACAGTCTGGGTGAAAATAAATCACGTGAACATTAATATTGTAGGTTGAGTCAATCAAAGGCCTACCATCATGTCAACGGAGTCAGAATTAAACGTATCTTTATAGGGTCATAAACAGGATTACAAGATGAGTCCAAAATCACTCCCATGAACAGCAATATTAAAAGGTGAGGCAAACATAATTACGTGTGCAGCAATGAGACCCTTTGCGACAAGGTCATGCTATTGACGTCTGTGACGCTTGGAACAAATTAAGTAATTGATCCCTGACCATTCACCTATGCATACATATAAAATCACTCCAGCAGGGAAAGTGGCAACTGACTAGTGCAGACCTAATGTCATTCATTTTGTGGTGAGCAAGACCACTGGGTGGGTAGACATATACAGGGGCATGGTTATCAATAGTGCAGCAGGGGCAGTGGCTCAAGGGCATGGAAAAGAGGGACTCCCTGCACCAAGTTATAACTGTCCTTTACTCCCCTAACAGGGTACAGAGGGTCCGTTTTTTCATGCCTCCCCTCTTACTGCACCTTTGGAAACTTGGAGTGTAAATTAGTAAATCAGGTTTTGTTTCATAATGGAACAGAACCACCAGTCTTGGAATGTTGGGATTCAATACCAGCCAACATTTTGATTGGCACTAGGCAGGGCCTCATGTACTAAAATTGCATTCAGTAAACATGGTTGTAATTTGCACCCCGGCTTTTATTGATTACGTTTGTATTTTGCAAACTGACCTGTGTATTAATAGGTCGATTCATAAAATACAGAATTGAAGTTGGTTGTGATTCAACCTACCTCTTAAATATTAATGAGGGAAGTTGCAAATTGCGACCCACTAGGATTGGCTTCAATCAGAGGCATGGTGGCTTGCTGGCATCAGCAGAACACCATGTCTGTGATTGCTTTTCAAGAAGGCAACCTTTATTTCTTTTTTTGTAATGCAGGCCATGTTTTCCGAAATGGAAAACAGGATCTGTTTTAAAAAAGAAAAATGTAATATTTTACAAACTTTTACAAACATGTTTTATTAGTAAGCAGTGTTTACGTGGACCACTGACTACTACTATTTTTCTTTTTATTAAACACTCACAAATGGGAAGGGGTGTCTTAGGAACCCCTCCCCATTTGTGAAAAGGTCACCACCTCCTTTGAGACGGTGGTAACATTTTCATATTTTGCAACTGAATTTTGGTCATAAAACATTAATACATATCATAAGGCGTCTGTATGTGGAAGGAAGGGCCTCACGGCACCCCTTCCAAATCCCGATTCCTAATGGTTTCCTAAGCTCATTTAACGATTTAGATTTTTTTTCCCAAATCATCAAATGGGCTTTGCACATTTTAAAAGGGTTTTTAGCATTCGCAAAACCTGTGATTTACCAAATAAGTGGACCTGCAAATGCTAAATCTGTTAGTTCATGACCTTTAGTAGATTAGTGAGCCCTTTGTACCTAATATTATGTATATACATACAATTTGTCTGAAGCATCTTCACTAGTAACTCTTTTGTGAGCGTTTTTACTGTTTCCACAAAGTCTTGTGTAGCTGTTAAGAGTATTTAACATATCACTGCCTGGAGTATAAAGCCGTTCATAAAAATAGTCCTTTTAGAATTTTCAAGTTCATCAAAGACTTTCCAGATATGGAGGAAACACATGTGGAACAGCAAAAAAATCGAATTTGACAGCAGTGTAGGAAATCTGTGCCCTCAAGCCTGAGGTATCACCGCTGATGTATGCAGCTTGCACTCATATTACCAAAAGTAGAAACAATGCGTCATACACACATCAAACATGATTAACATTGAAACACTACGTAATTTGTACATCAAAAATGATTAACGTTGAACACCTCTATACTTGATGCATCAGAAATTATTAACTTTGAAATACACCTTAGAAATCTGTGTGTTGCTCGAAGCTGTGCACCAACTTTTTGACATCTAGGTTGTAGAACTGTTCAAAAGCAGAAAGGCATTCAAAGGAGCTGTGCAGCTTCTTCACAGTGGATTGTAGTTCTACTTATCTATGTATTTAATTTTTTGTAATATTCTGCAGAGGAACCCCCTGGGCATCAACACCTTTTACATCTAGTCTAAGGATTGCGGGAGTATGTCATTGATAAATATGTATTGCTTGGGCGTTGCTGTGGGGGCTCTTAGTTTTGATTTAGACCAAGGTTTGAATAAAAATCCGAAGCTACTAATATTTCTATAGGAATAGTGACCTCATCGGACAAGATTGCATTAGTGCCACCATATGCAAGATTATCTGCAACAATTATTTGAGTGCATCGAATGGGTTGCCAGTAGTAATGCAAAAAACGTTATCAATTTGGAATGCCTCTACGTGTGCAATACAGAACAGGAATAGTTGCACTGCCCCTGACACCAAGGTAATAAGCGTGATAGTACCCATGATTTATTTAGGACATGCAATCATTTTTAATCAAACATTAGTTTAAGAGTCCTGAAATACACGCATTTTCGTTTCAAATACAGCCTTTTTAATTTTGGTATACATATGTTGTTTAAACCAAGCAAAATCCTCTAATTTAGTAGGCTGGGCTGCACACAGGAGAGATACTTACAGTTAGCTGGAGAGATCAGTGGCTCACCAGCTACTTATTGAAAAAGCCTGATTTAGACTTATAAATTCTCATAAACTCTCATTATCTATATTCTATAATCAGTCACCTACAGAATAGAACATTTGTGGCTTTTAAAATGTTGTTGAGGACTTTAACAGTGCTTAGGGATCCCTCTCTCTTCTTCCACGTTGGATGCCATTCTGAGCGGTATGCTTTCTGTTGATACACTCACAGGTGACATTTTTTTGACTTCCTGGAATGCAGACTTTCCAGTTTATTCACATTACAACAACAACAACGGTGCATTTGTTTGTATTCAAGTTTCTGAAGGTAACTTTCTCTGATATAGTTCCGTCATATGGTGAACGCATTCGATTTATCGCGTTATTGTATAGCCCAAACCTGAACATCTATATGCTCTCCATGCTCTCCTCCCACACTATGACATTAATAACGAGTCAGAGTGGGTGGCACAATAGAGTTACAGCCTGGATTGTCTTGAATGATATTAACACCCACACAGCTATAGTGCATTTCTAGGAACTCAAGCAGCAACAGCCTCTATCTTCTATATCTCTGACGTAGAAACGTCAATTTCTGCCCTGGACCGGTGAGTCCAAGAAAATCTTGAATTACATAGGATAGGACTCGTAGGCAAACCCATGGGAGCTTTTTTGCTGGTGTAGAAAACGTCTCGGAAAGAATACAGTACGTTTTGTCGCATTGTTTCATTTTTGTGTGAGATTACTTGTGCACACTGTAGAGGAGCCGGAGAGCGAGGTCTAAGAACTACTAAACCTTGGCTGGGCTGATGTGCAATTGTTATAATAAATAAACTTCAATAAAGAGGACTGAAACTCATGCATAAGACTCCTGAGGAATTTGATTGAACATCTAACTGCAAATAGACGTGGATTGGCACTAGCCATAATGCTGTTAATTGGGTTAAACTGATTTTATGATTGTATGCTCCTTTTCATTTGTTATTATTAGTATTTGGATTGTCAGTGACTGCAGGGCAGTGGGGACACGAAAAGTTGACCATAGACAAACATTTCAGTAACACTATTATAGACTAGTGCGACATCTGATGGCCCACACTGCTAGGGCATCATATTTCTCTAGCATAGCTAGTTTACTAATTTTTCTGGGTTAATTGTGGAATTGGTAGGCATTCCCCACATTTACCCTATGTCTCCCATTTCAGTAATCAAGGTAAGGAGGGGCCACATTACAAGGCAGAAGGTGGGAACTTCTGTTTTTTTGTGACGTAAACATAAGCCAGTAAATTCTGCAGATAGAAGTGGTCCAAACACTTAATATGTTTTTTTGTGAAATGGCAGTATGGTAATCCCCAAATATCCTGGGCCATCAAACCGATTTGAGGCCGATATCACCAATGCCACTTCTCAGACTTGCATCCAATAATCAACAACCTTTTCTGAGATAGTTTCTGTTTGCCCAGTGAAACCTAGCACTCTTAACACAGTTCAAATGGTAATGACCTGTCAATGTTGACTCAAATCCCAAAATCAGACTTTATGAGCTTTGACTAGATCAGTATAGTGCATAACACCACAAAATAATACTTCTGTTTAATCAACTTCATTAAAAAAGTAAAACTAAATAACACACTCCTACTTCTTTTTTACCTTTTCCTTAGTTTGATTCACTTTCCGCAAGTATACTTGATCCTCAAGCCCTTTTTTTATCTTTTAAAATCACAAGTAAATGAGTCTAATTTTTGGTATTAGAAATACAATTTGATCATTATACGGGTCTGCTACAAGGGGCAGAAAACAGTGGAAGTGTCAACATTGAATGCTCAAAGGCATTATTAACCCTGACCTCGCTGGGGCTGGGGCTCAAAATGCACATTCTGACCACAAACATGGAATTTTCTAAGATTCACTATGTTTAACAAAAAACTGCTTACTAACTTGTGCCTAAAGTTGTGAAATACATATTTGAAACAAAAGTAAACCTGCAACACACCTGGACAACCAGTGAAGCCAAATGTTCCTGATGTTCTCTAATCTGTGTGCTTTATTGGGTCTGTGAACCAGTACCTATCCAGCTCTATGCAGGTCAAATGTTTGGCTCAAGAATAATTTCTGCTCCACTGCTCAATGCCCAATTCACGTGGGGCAGTGCTAGATTGGCTGTAATTTTTTTTAAAGCAGTCCTCACAGACAGTCCCTTGTACACACAGCTATGTACATAGTAGGTGGCACACAGCCACGGGACTGGCCTGGCAGCTAACCCAACCATGCACAGTGGGTGCTGGCCACCCATATGGAGTTGGGCACAGACCCAGGCCAAAGGCTAGAACCGTTTGCCATCCCCGCTGCACATAGAATCTGGCCTTGTGCAGCGGGTTAGCCCACCTGCGATGGGTAGAGTATAAGGCCTGCACAAAGGTCAGGCCCTTTAGCCAACCCTTTTTGAACATGTGCCAAATGCTGTATTCAACGGAGGTTGAGGTTGGACTAGGCCAAAGGATGTGCACAGCTGGGATTGGCCAGTCACGGTAGTTTGAACACAACACCTGGCTGATATTGGCCAGTTGAATGTGGTACAGCATCAAAACACCATAGAAATTAATTGAAAAGCCAAGGTTTAAGTGAAGTTCTTTATTTATTTATGCATTTTTATATAGCGCGTACTGTACCCCAAGGTGTCAGAGCGCTTTACAATAGAACCAGTTACATTACATAAGGACTTCAGAGTACATGAATTACATATAAGATACGAAACAGAAACATGCATCTAAACTCAAAAAGAATGGTATTAAGTTACAATACATATATCTACTACATATATACTACTCATGGTGAGCGTTACAGATATACAAGTTGCAAAATCACTCAAGGTTACATATTAGGAAAAGTTAAAGCGATTAGGGTTGGACTAATATATATTAAATTTTTACAGAGCAGGCTCTTCTCGCCCTTGCTGGGATTCTTGCGGTGCTCATTCAGCCAGGCCGTCAGGGTGCTGGTGCTGTAACGGGTGGCGTTCTTGGCCCTGGAAGGATCCCTGAATTGGTACTGGCCGTAGGGGTAGAAGGCCGGGAGGTGGTGGGCGAAGGCAGCATGCCGTACTCCAGGACTGCTCTTGAGCTCGTTCTGGGTGGCCAGCTGTGGGAAGAGGGTAGCTCGGCCCTGTAGGGCAGGAAGGCTCCATAGCCGGCATAGGGCAACTGATATGTGGAGGAGAGGCAGTCATTGGTTCGCAGGACGACGGTGCAGTAAAAGAGAGACTGGGGTAGTGGGAGCTGGTCAGTCAGCAGTGCGCCTCTTGGCGGCGTTGATGCGGAGACATGGACAGTGCGAACAGGTGGGGCAGGCAGCCGATAGTATCAGAGGCATGAGGCATGAGGCAGGAGAGACAGCCCTGATAAACTAGCCTGACCATAGATGAGCCGCAGGGTCACCTCGGGGAACACTGTTGACTCCTTCAGTCGAGATGTGTCACTCTCCAAGACGGAGAACACCTCTTGATCCTCCACCCCAGGGTTATAACACTTTAAGATATGTAGCAAAAAAGAATTCCACTTAAAAACAATAGTTAAAGTACTGGTGTGGTTATAAATTAATGCCCAAAACTCACAGAAATTTTGTAAGTTATGGTTTACTCTTTAATCCATAACTCGTGTGACTGCCATACATCCCAGAATTTGCACACCAAATGTTAGGAACTATTTTGGAAATCTTTCTCTGTGTTAGGGAAATAGTGGTGGGCTTTTGTCAAGCGCATCATGATGAAAGAATGCAATGAGGAGAATAAGACTTGACTGGACTAAAAAATTCTACCCCTATGTTTACTAGTAATGGCTAAGTATGTCTTTTCTAAGAACTATTTTTAGAAGATTCTTGAGTGCTTTGGTCTTGTTGATCAAAACAAAAATACGACGAAACAGTGCTAACTTGCATTGCTTTTTTGAATTGGTTCAACCAGTTCCTCTCTCTAACACAAGTACTAGTCGAGATAGCATCTAAGCCCTCATTTAGTTTGGCTAGTAAAATGTTGTAGCAGCACCTCACACAACTTTACTGATTTTGGAAGTTTTGGGATGCAGGATAATGGCGTAATACTGAATGTTTTCACCTGCCCCGAATTTTGAAGCTCAGAATATTCAAATGTTTCAGAAATCACAGGTTCCCTATGATACTTTTGCATGCTTGGTAATCCCAATTCAGGTACAAACTCACTTTTCTGCCTAGATCAGAATTATCAGCCTGAGAGTGCCTCAGTTGGAAATCAGAGTTGGTCTCATATGAAGTATCCGATACACAACAGAGCAGTGAGCCATTCTTGGTACTGCTTCTCCTCCTTGTCCCAATTTATTAGAAATTATAATTATACTGCATGCACCAAACCAAGCACCTGTAACTCCAAAGACGCGACCAGACGGTCAAACAAGATTTAAGACACGCAAGTGATGGTGTACCGCGAAGTTAGAGTCCATTCATTTACAAGTCCAATCGAAGCTGCATACATTCCAATATGTCTATATTTAAATTTTTCATTGGTGATAAAAAAAAGAGAACCAACTTGTTTCTTTCACCATATGTAAACTTTGTCAGGGCTATTGAACTAGTGCATCAATCAGGTATAATCTTTAAAGGGCCATTCAAGCATTACGGGCGAGACGTGCGGAAATGCGCCTTGAAATGTTAGTGGCGTGGGACTCGGAACAAGGTGTCTAAGATGGAGCCTGATTAGGCGACCCTGGCTGAATTTCTTATATCAGCAGGAGACATGAGAATCTAATGCAATTAAGGGATCGAACTTGCAACAGGTGTAGACTATACCTAATCGATGCACGAATTCAATAGCCCTGAGGAAGTTCACGTACAGTGAACGAAACACGTTGGCTGACTTTTTAATATCACCAATGAAAAATGAAAATAAAGACATATTGGAATATATGCAACTTGGATTAGACTTGTAAATGAATGGACTCTAACTTTGCGGTGCACACCCCTTGTGTGTTTTGAATTTTGGTCTCATATGAACCCTTCAAAAATGGTTGGTTTTTATTGACATTTGAAGCTCACATGTTGTAATATCGCTTCTATTTTATAGTGCTAAAGTGAATGTTGATCCTGGTATTCGGACATGATAGAGAGAACAATCTTCTTCTCTTTTTCTAGATCTCTATCTCCAATTGTTTTAAATTCACATGCATCGCTATTAACAAGGATCCCCCTATTGTATGGCAGAGATGCAGGGCCTTGGTATTGACCTCACTTCTTTAAAGATCTCCTTTCAATGTACTTTTGACATGAACTCATGCTTTACTATGTGCACTGGTAAGCAAGCATTGCAATAAAAAATACAAATCTTGGCGTAAGATGTAGTACTCTCCTGATTATTAGTACTAGCTAGAGATACTCTAAAAGTGTTCTTATTTCGAGGGTATAGTCATCCATGTCTTGTTATCTGCTTCCACAGCTTGCTGCAGGCGTGAAAGCACAGCGGAGAAGCAGCAGTGACAGAAACACAACCTCACAGGTAGTACTTACATGTTGAAACCATTCACACCTATCTCTGTGAAGTGTAAGCTCGCGGTCTCCTTTGCCTCACAGCATGCATACCCTGGGCCGCGTTTGCCTTTAACCCTGCTCAAGCTGTCATCACTACTTAAGTGTCATAGAATACAGGAAGCGATACCACAGACCCTTTAACCCCAACCAGGGCACCAGTTCTAAAAAAACAGAAGTGGAGGGACTAACCTAATTAATCAGTATGCAAGTGGCCTCACTGCGCGTGACATCACGGCGATGACATAGCGGCGCGTGAAGCGCATGACCACAGCCCATGACATCACTGGAAGTGGCATCACAAGAAGTGACATCAGATCTTAAGCCCGCACATATATGTTTAGCAGGTCTTTCATGAGTACATTTGAGAACATTTCGAGTATACATGGAAACTATCCTGATTTAAGCAGAAGATTCACAATTTTGTATGTTACACATAAAACAATGTTGCCTTTTGTCAGCGTAAACTTCCTCTACCCATAGTGCATTAAAAGAAAAAATATATATATTTAGATTATTACAACGCCTCTTCAGGGGTGGTATGTGCTTATATAAATGCTATTTATTTTGTCCAAATACTGGGAAAGATCAACACATCTGACGTTATTACAGCGCATTCATATCTCCTAAACAGAGCCTGAACAAAGTGAAAAGCTACCTGTCTTAAGTAGTGTAAATTGCTAACACCGTGTGAGCCTTTGTTTCCCCTCTGCTGCATTTGCTTTAGGTGTGAGGTTCCTGACTGCTGCCAGCCAGGAGACTCAAACAAAAGGAGTCCTGATGACACCTCAAATTCGGCCTTTGTTATGGGCCCAGCAGGAGTCAGATATAAGAGAGCCCCATCCCATTCCCGCCTGCATGTTGGTGCAGACCAAAAGCAGATAACAACGTGCAGGCGCTGCTGAAAGTGTTCCCGTGTTTGAAAATTACACCAGGACGAATTCAGGAACAAGGTGTCTAAGATGGAGCCTGATTAGGCGACCCTGGCTGAATTTCTTATATCAGCAGGAGACATGAGAATCTAATGCAATTAAGGGATCGAACTTGCAACAGGTGTAGACTATACCGAATCGATGCACGACTTCAATAGCCCTGAGGAAGTTCACGTACAGTGAACGAAACACGTTGGCTGACTTATTAATATCACCAATGAAAAATGAAAATAAAGACATATTGGAATATATGCAACTTGGATTAGACTTGTAAATGAATGGACTCTAACTTTGCGGTGCACACCCCTTGTGTGTTTTGAATTTTGGTCTCATATGAACCCTTCAAAAATGGTTGGTTTTTATTGACATTTGAAGCTCACATGTTGTAATATCGCTTCTATTTTATAGTGCTAAAGTGAATGTTGAGCCTGGTATTCGGACATGATAGAGAGAACAATCTTCTTCTCTTTTTCTAGATCTCTATCTCCAATTGTTTTAAATTCACATGCATCGCTATTAACAAAGATCCCCCTATTTTATGGCAGAGATGCAGGGCCTTGGTATTGACCTCACTTCTTTAAATATCTCCTTTCAATGTACTTTTGACATGAACTCATGCTTTACTATGTGCACTGGTAAGCAAGCATTGCAATAAAAATACAAATCTTGGCGTAAGATGTAGTACTCTCCTGATTATTAGTACTAGCTAGAGATACTCTAAAAGTGTTCTTATTTCGAGGGTATAGTCATCCATGTCTTGTTATCTCCTTCCACAGCTTGCTGCAGGCGTGAAAGCACAGCGGAGAAGCAGCAGTGACAGAAACACAACCTCACAGGTAGTACTTACATGTTGAAACCATTCACACCTATCTCTGTGAAGTGTAAGCTCGGGGTCTCCTTTGCCTCACAGCATGCATACCCTGGGCCGCGTTTGCTTTTAACCCTGCTCAAGCTGTCATCACTACTCAAGTGTCATAGAATACAGGAAGCGATACCACAGACCCTTTAACCCCAACCAGGGCACCAGTTCTAAAAAAACAGAAGTGGAGGGACTAACCTAATTAATCAGTATGCAAGTGGCCTCACTGCGCGTGACATCACGGCGATGACATAGCGGCGCGTGAAGCGCATGACCACAGCCCATGACATCACTGGAAGTGGCATCACAAGAAGTGACATCAGATCTTAAGCCCGCACATATATGTTTAGCAGGTCTTTCATGAGTACATTTGAGAACATTTCGAGTATACATGGAAACTATCCTGATTTAAGCAGAAGATTCACAATTTTGTATGTTACACATAAAACAATGTTGCCTTTTGTCAGCGTAAACTTCCTCTACCCATAGTGCATTAAAAGAAAAAATATATATATTTAGATTATTACAACGCCTCTTCAGGGGTGGTATGTGCTTATATAAATGCTATTTATTTTGTCCAAATACTGGGAAAGATCAACACATCTGACGTTATTACAGCGCATTCATATCTCCTAAACAGAGCCTGAACAAAGTGAAAAGCTACCTGTCTTAAGTAGTGTAAATTGCTAACACCGTGTGAGCCTTTGTTTCCCCTCTGCTGCATTTGCTTTAGGTGTGAGGTTCCTGACTGCTGCCAGCCAGGAGACTCAAACAAAAGGAGGCCTGATGACACCTCAAATTCGGCCTTTGTGCCCTTGAGGGCGAGAATATCACTGGTGCCCCGCTGCTGTTCGCGCTGGTCGCGCGCCTTCTCTGCTTAGCTTATTTTTAAAATATCCCGTTTTCGGATTTCTGTTTGTGTTACTTTTTGCCTTCCCCCCTGTTTTTAAAAGCACTCCTGGCCCCTACCTTGCACCGTAATTCAGGAATCACCACCGCTGTTTGGCGGGTCCGGGTTACCGGGAGGTTGTGGGTTTCTGTGGGTTTCAGCGCCATCTTGCTTTGGGAGGAAGCGCGAGCGCCATCTTTGAGCGTCCAGGTCACCTGGGACGCCGAGACGACGCTATTTAGGGCGAGCTGAGCGGAAGGTGAGCCTGCTTAGTGCCCTTGAGGGCGAGAATATCACTGGTGCCCCGCTGCTGTTCGCGCTGGTCGCGCGCCTTCTCTGCTTAGCTTATTTTTAAAATATCCCGTTTTCGGATTTCTGTTTGTGTTACTTTTTGCCTTCCCCCCTGTTTTTAAAAGCGCTCCTGGCCCCTACCTTGCACCGTAATTCAGGAATCACCACCGCTGTTTGGCGGGTCCGGGTTACCGGGAGGTTGTGGGTTTCTGTGGGTTTCAGCGCCATCTTGCTTTGGGAGGAAGCGCGAGCGCCATCTTTGAGCGTCCAGGTCACCTGGGACGCCGAGACGACGCTATTTAGGGCGAGCTGAGCGGAAGGTGAGCCTGCTTAGTGCCCTTGAGGGCGAGAATATCACTGGTGCCCCGCTGCTGTTCGCGCTGGTCGCGCGCCTTCTCTGCTTAGCTTATTTTTAAAATATCCCGTTTTCGGATTTCTGTTTGTGTTACTTTTTGCCTTCCCCCCTGTTTTTAAAAGCGCTCCTGGCCCCTACCTTGCACCGTAATTCAGGAATCACCACCGCTGTTTGGCGGGTCCGGGTTACCGGGAGGTTGTGGGTTTCTGTGGGTTTCAGCGCCATCTTGCTTTGGGAGGAAGCGCGAGCGCCATCTTTGAGCGTCCAGGTCACCTGAGACGCCGAGACGACGCTATTTAATGCTCGCTGGTCTTGCGCAGCGGTAACGCGCAGCGGAGCGCCTTTCCCTGCGCCTGAGTCGTGCCAGAGTCCTGCCCGTCTGCGCTCGTCCGCGTCTCAGAGGCGGACGAGGTCGGACTCTGGTCCTCGGCTCCTGTTGTCTGCCGGGTTAGAGGTTGACTACCCGCAGCTCTAGGATGATTACGTATAGCGCTGCTTCCTTGTTTGCTTTGCGCCCCCCTCGCTCGGCCTGTCTGTCTCTTTTCCCCGGCGGTCGCCGTTTAGGCAAGGGTTGCCCCGTGTGTAACTGGCTCCCCACATTATCATCTACTCATGGTCCATCTACCCCTCCTCAGTACTGTCACTGCGCGTTGCTTAACACTAGGTCCCTTCCTCGTCATACCTCGGATATATGGGATCTTCTCGCGCACTCCAAGATCTCTTGCTTATTTCTAACTGAGACTTGGCTGGGAGTGGGCTCTGAACCCGACATTGCCTGTGCTGTCCCGCCTAACTATTCCATCTTACGGAGGGATAGAACTGAGGGAAGAGGCGGTGGGGTGGCTCTGATAGTGGACAAGGTCTTTGATTGCTCCTCCTTTGCGGTGGACAACATTGCCGGATGTGAAGCCTTAGGTTTTACACTCCATCTATCGGCGTCCCAGACCTGTACCGGAATTCTCCTCTATAGACCCCCTGGACCCATCGGGTCCTTTTTCGAGGACCTACAGTCGGCCTTATCAGTACCTTGCATGCGTTCTGCGCACTGCTTGTTATTAGGCGACTTAAATTTGCACATGGACTGTCTAACCGATGCTGAAGCTACCAAACTCCGTGATATCACGGCGATGTTAGGGCTAGCCCCTTTTATCCACAGCCCCACTCACGTGAAAGGCCACACATTAGATGTGATCTTTTCCTCCAAGCCTATTGAGGTGTCCCCTCCACTCCCGGTCCTCTGGTCAGATCATTATCTGATAAACTTTGCCTTAGTGTTTGAATCTAAGCTTAGCCAAAGGGCTCGGAAGGAAGGGTCCCGGCAATCTAGAGCCTACCACCTAGTGACAGCAGATATGCTCTCCGATGCTCTCTGCCAATACCCGTGTCAACTGACAGGGGTTCTGGAAACCGACCTAATCCTGGTCCAGAACTGGATGCAGGCAAGATTCGAGGAGCTGGCCCCATTGAAGCCTGCTAAAACAGCACCTCATCTTAATTCTGCTCCTTGGTTCTCTTCCACTTTACGTACAATGCGACAAGACTGCAAAAAGTTGGAAAGGCGGTGGCGGCGCAAGTACGATCTTGTGGAGCTAACGAAATACCGCGACGCGATAAAGTCTTACTATAAACAGATTGCCGCAGCCAAAAAGAACTATCTTGAGCAGAGAATTGACAAAGCCGATAATACGAGCCGGGAAATCTTTAGGATTGTGAAGGAGTTTGTCAACCCTGTAGTAGGGACCCCGGTCCATTCACACACGGAAGAATGGATCAAACAGCTCGCCGACTTTTTTGTGACTAAAATCTTAAAGATTCAGGACACTTTTCCATCTGTGGATTCCCGAACGGCTGACGCTGTGTTAGGGGATAAGTCGACCTATTTAGCTCCCTCACAGGCTGAATCTGGGCCTTTACTATCTGTCTTTCCCCAGCTGTCCTGTGAGACATCGCTTGAGCTGTTATCCCGGCTGCAATCTGGCTCGCCTCTGGATGCTTGTCCGGCGAAATGCTTGGGCAAGGTGGCCTCAGCGTTGAACAGCTTGCTGAACCCCCTGCTTAATCTATCATTGAGTTCAGGGGTGGTTCCACGACAATGGAAACACGCACTCATTCTGCCGCTGGTTAAGAAGCCTCTGCTCGACCCCCTGCAATGCGCTAACTATAGACCAATCTCCCTCCTCCCTGCTCTGGCGAAGGTGTTGGAGAAACATGTTCAGCATACTCTGACCACCTTTATTGAGAACAACAAACTGCTGCATGACTCCCAGTCCGGCTTTCGTGCGAATTACAGCACGGAGACGGCTCTGGTAGAGGTTACCGACGCCATCAGGGAGACGCTCGATCATGGGGGAAAGGCTATGCTAGTCATGTTGGACCTATCGGCGGCGTTCGACACCGTCCCACACGCAGGTCTCCTCTCAAGACTCAGGGAGATTGGTCTGCGAGGGACGGTGCTGGACTGGTTTCAATCCTTTCTTGCCGACCGCCGACAGGTGATCTGGGCTCCGCCGTTCTCGGCCGAAATGCTTTCGCTGGAGGTGGGGGTGCCTCAAGGTTCCATCCTGAGCCCCACCATCTTCAACATATACATGGCCCCTCTAGCGGAGGTAGCGGAGGCGTTTGGGGCCCGGGTCATCTCATACGCTGATGACACCCAGCTCTTGTTCACCTGCAGGAAGGGAGAGGCCTTTAACGGCGGCAGAATCAAGGACTGTCTGAGCGCAGTCTTTGCGTGGTTTCAGCGGCACAGCCTGAAATGCAACTCAGACAAATCTGAGCTGCTCTTTTTCGGCTGTGCCCCTGATCCGGGCTGGAAGACATGGTGGCCCCAGGACATGTTCCCCCCAGAGAAACCATCTTCTCAGGTAAAAAATCTCGGAGTGGTGTTTGACGATGATCTATCCTTCCGTCCACACATCCTGGGATTAGCAGGGAAATGTTTCAGCATCCTCAAGATGCTTAGGAAATTTCTTCCTCTGCTCTCACTGCAGTACCGTAGGAATGTAGTCCAGGCGCTTGTGGGCTCCCGCCTGGACTATGCTAATGCACTCTTTGCAGGCCTACCTAAGTATCTGTTATCCAGACTGCAGATTGTCCAGAATTCGGCGGCCAGAGCCATCTATGGGCTGCCCAGGAGAGCTAGCGCCTCTGCGCTCCGGGCTAGGCTGCACTGGCTGCCAATTTCGGGGAGAATCAGATTTAAGCTCCTCACTCTGGCATTTAAAGCCCTCCATGCGATTGGCCCTAACTATCTGAGGAAGCGTATTGCTTTCTATGTGCCGCGGAGGCTGCTGAGGTCGGCGGACCTGGCTAAAATGGAGGTGCCTGTGGTCAAACGTGTTCGGATGGGAGGTCGTTCCTTCCAATACGTGACAGCCTGCTTGTGGAACGAGCTCCCACTTTCCCTTCGGAAAGCGAACAACCTCCTGGCTTTCAGGAAGGAGTTGAAGACTCTGCTCTTTACCAAGTAATCCGCTGTGACTGTAGTAGGTTTGCCTTTGGTTTCCTGTTTCTCTGGGCCTCTTTGCTAAAGCGCCGGGACACCCTTTTGGGGTAGCCGTGCGCTCAAAAAGTTCGGCTTAACATTAACATTAACATTTGTTATGGGCCCAGCAGGAGTCAGACATAAGAGAGCCCCATCCCGTCCCCGCCTCGCCTGCATGTTGGTGCAGACCAAAAGCAGATAACAATGTGCAGGCGCTGCTGAAAGTGTTCCCCTGTTTGAAAATTACACCAGGACGAATTCAGCATCTTTTTCTTTGGGGCCCAACTTCTTGTCAGGGTGGACTGCATCCACCCTGTAAAAAAAAAGTGGGTGGACGCCGTCCACCAGCGTGTGCCCCCCGTGTACCCTGCAGTTGACGTCATACAAAGTGACGTAACGCAAACATTTACCCAGGGGGTGGTTTACTCCTTATTTATTTTAAACTGGTCCTGATTACAGACTCGAATAGCCAAATACTAAAAGCCGCAAAATGTATGCGTTTTCTTACATTGAAAGCTCAGTAGTAATTAGGGCATCCTCGCCAGGGGTGCATAGCTCCCCAAACTTAAGCAAGGGGACGTTTCGGGGTAAAACCAATATTATTAATAGTCTCCAAACGACACCCTTTCTTCTTTATTCAGTATACTCTTTCCTGTGTTCACCATATAGCTTTTTGCAAAAGGGTGGCTGAGTATGTATCTTGGCATCCTACTTTGGAAACTTTTCACAAGGTACCCCCCGTCTTGTATTTCTACCCCTACGCAAACACATACACTCTTTTAGAGTGATTGACTAAATGCAAATCCTGCTTCTGAGATCCTGTCTCTTCACTCACCTTTGTTTCTGTGAAAACATTTTCTAATGTTACTCCTGAGTTTCACCCTCTCCCACCTCATATTTTAACCTACAGCATTAGGATTTCTATTCCAAATAAAAACGATTGCATTCTTAGAGGGATTCAGGGAGGAGAGAAGCCAGGATCTTAGTGTGAGTGGTTACTGGGCCCACTAGGCCAAAACAATCTGACCCCACTGGCGTAACGAAAATTGAGGGGGCCTCCCTGCATGGTACGAAGAGGGACCCCTCCAGGCTCAATCAGGAGCTCTCTGGCCCGAGTGCAGTGCCAAGGGGGCCCCCTGGAGCCTGGGCCCCCGCCCCGCACCGCGGGGTGCTACGGGGGCCTGTGTTACGCCCCAGACTGACCCACAAAGGTAAACGTTTTTTTGAGGGGTCGATCTGTCATGAATTATATCTGGGAGCACAAACAGGGTTTCTCAAAGGAAAACGCATGCGCTATACGTGCAAGAATTAAATGAGCACCGTTTAACAATAAAGAACTTAAAAGGGCAAAAGCGAAAAAGTTACAGAAGGATGCAGAAAGTTTTCTGAAGGTTGAAACCCTTCAGCAGTGTAAGGTCACTTGCTTTTAGTACATATTCCTGCTGCAGCCTGAAACCGCTAAGATGTAGCTGCCTGGGTTATTTCTGAATAAACATAGGAGGTTGTCTCTTTTCCCCAGAAGCCAAAGACTCCCCCAAGTCATCAGTTTCCTTCAGTAAATGAAGTCTATATCATTGGAATTGGTTCAAATGTAGGTGTCCCTCTTTGCATCCCTTGGTCTTCCTTCTCCCCTCCTGTGAGGAGTGCACCAACAGCCATTTTAAGTGGCAGCTTTTAACCAGAGGCTAACAAAAGTGTCAAATACAAAAATTAGCATAACTATTGGAATTTACTTCAGCTGAGCTCAGGCAAAATATATATTTTTAATTCCAACGCTATATCAAGGTATTCGATAATTAGGATTTAACTTCTTTATTTTTTCATCTTATCACCTTCCTGTCACAAGATTCAGATTTTATTCAGTATGAATAACGGCCTTTAGTGAAAACTTTAAAAAAGCATGTAATAAAAAATAAGGTCATTTATTCATCAATCACTCTCCAGATCTGTACTCATTGCAGCTGCATCGGTGCCAATTGCGCAAGTGTCTTGTCTCTTTACTCAAGTGATAGATATGGGCGTTTGCAAAAATAAAAATGCTTTTTCTGTTATAAACAGCACATCAAACGTGGCCAGTTCAGCATGTCCACAATGATGGCAGAGGTCAAAACACAGAGCAAAAAGGCATTGGTAGAAAGAGGGATTTTCTTATATAGTTGTACTTCTGTACCAAGTATTCTCTTTACAAAATAGGATGTTTCTGTCATTTCATTTCATCTCTCTGTAACTTATATATAACATTATGCAATGAAAGCTCTTGCTCACAGACGAAGAACCTCTTTGCTGGTGGTGGTTCAAACAAATTGATTATGGGTTAACCTAAATGTTGCTTTCAGAATTAGACCATTTCCCATCAGTGCGATTAAAGGAGGCGGGAGAGCACGCAACAGTGTGATAATGTTTGTAATATTTTCGATACATGGTGTCTAGTCATGTTATTATCTTGTGAAGTTCTCACTGAAAACAGCAGCTCGATTTCAATACATTTATTATAGATCCGAGGTGTCGCATGCTTTTCGTGCTATGCTAGATTTTCAGGTTAACCACTGACTGTGTAAATTAGTCTAATTTTACATAATTTTATCCCTTGTGAATATCTGGAAAATCATCATGGATCAATACAATTCTTCTTAATGAATGTTGAAGGCTCCTGTATAGGATCACAAATCGGGGCTGCTTAATGTAATTGTAAAACTCATGTTGTAAGTATATCTGTGAAAAAATTGACTTGTTTATTGTTACAGGGATGTGGACGACTAGTGGAAATGGCTTGCAACTGAAGCAGGGACGGTGGAGAAAGCTACCCTGGAAGAATGCCGCTCAGTATTACCTTTCCTGGTGAAAATGGAAGAGGCGACTACAACATAAACTTGGCAGCCTTTAAACTTCAGAGTTTTGTATGATAAACACAAGCCCCACTGTGGGTTGACTTGAAACTTTGAAAACATGCCACTGTCAACTTGACAGAAAATGGCGGGGCGCAGATCCTCAGTGAAGTTCCCAATACTTGGACTGGAGCTTTTGCAGAGGTTTCTCACTTTGAAGTAGTTAGTTACCTATTACCAATGTGAACTTTTCTGACTGCCTTAAAGCTTTTACTGGTCAAACTGCTACCAGGGACACTTTAGTCAATTCTTAAGGGCTATAGCTGCAAACAAATGCAGAGAGTCAATTGGGGATACCCTTCAGTCACTAAATGTAGATTGCCAGAATATTCCCTAAATAACAATCAAAATCCCTATTGAGGTCATGGAGCCCGAGCAAAGCCGGAAGAGCACAAAAAAGTCAGAGGAAGGGATAAGAAGGCGGCTGACCAAGGGAGAGGCCTTGCAGGGCAGTATTTCATCAGCACCAGTGTTCCCAGAGCGATCCTCTGCTTTACAAGAAAACCCAGCTACTGATGTCCCATTGCAACCTCAGTTTACAACTGTAAAGAGGAAAGTTGGGCGTCCAAAGCTCTCCAAAGGTCCCTCTTTAGAGCACATGCATCATGCTGCCAAGCTCCAGCAGCAACCCCTGTCACCAGCATTTATGTCTCCTGGAAATCCAGAGCATAGCCTCGAAGGGTCAGCTTGGCAGCTTGTGGATCCAGCCCGGCCCAGTGTGTCTGGGTCATTTGATTCTCCTGCACTGCACAGCCATGGTCAGCTCATTCCTTCCCATGCACCACCTATGTCCGGAGAAGACTTGCCATCAGTTCAGAAGGTGCACCTTCACCGGTCCTCCCAGGGGTCGCAGAAACAAGCAGAGGAGGTGCACAAGAAAGAGAGAAAGCCCCAGAAGCCAGGAAAATACATCTGTCCATACTGCAGCCGACCCTGCGCGAAGCCTAGCGTGCTAGAAAAACATATCAGGTCCCATACTGGTGAGCGTCCATACCCATGCTCAGCTTGTGGCTTCTCTTTTAAGACTAAAAGCAATTTGTACAAACATAGGAAATCTCATGCTCATAGAATTAAAGCTGGGCTGGCCTCAGGACTTGAAGCAGAGATGTATCCTTCGAGCTTGGAAATGGAGGGTCTTGGTCGGGAGGAATTTGAAGAGCCAACAGAAGGTGAAAGCACAGATTCAGAAGAGGAGACTGGTACCCTGGCGAGCCATGTAGCTGACTTGCCAGCCAGACAGAAGCACAGCTTGTCTCCTTGTAGCTCATATGGTTCAGGAAGCCAGAGTACAAGCCTTGAGCATTACTCATTATCCCATTCCAGTATGTCTCAGTCACTCGAGGAGAGCACCCAGTTTGTGGAGCCGTCCACAGAGCATGCATTGAGTCATAAACCAGAGGATACACATTCCATAAAGCAGAAACTTGCACTCCGCTTAAGTGAAAGAAAGAAGGTCATAGAGGAACAACCTTTTCTTAGTCCAGGTAGCAAAGGAAGCACAGAATCTGGCTACTTTTCACGCTCAGAAAGTGCAGAACAGCAGATCAGCCCACCCAACACAAATGCAAAATCCTATGCGGAAATCATTTTTGGGAAATGTGGTCGAATTGGGCAAAAATCTGCAACACCCCAAGGGCCTCCACATGAAGACAAAGCAAGCATCCCACTTTCTGTGCCTAGAACTCAAGTAATTGAGCACATTACCAAGCTGATAACCATCAATGAAGCTGTGGTGGACACAAGTGAAATTGACAGCGTGAAACCAAGAAGAAGCTCTTTGTCTCGACGTAGCAGCATTGAATCTCCCAAGGCTGGCTCTTTTCGAGATCCATTCCAGTTTGACCTGAAGTCTTCTGGCACCACTAGCCAGTTAGATGCATCAAAAATGTTGGCATCTCCAGGTGAGAAGGGTAAGCCTGAGCAACTATATGTACCCCCTCAGCATACTCATAGTATCACTGAACCTGTGCCTCTGCTAAGAAGCCACTCAATGCCTTCTTCTGCCTGCACCGTTAGCTCACCGCATACATTTAGAGCCAGTTATTCATTGGATAACCGGTTAATGGACTCTCCTGATGTCTTAAGTCGCAGTCATGTCTTCTCTTCTCATCCTAGAATGCTGAAACGACAGCCAGCTATTGAGCTGCCATTGGGTATGGAATACACTTCCGAAGAGTTCAGCTCAGTAAACAAAGATGTGCTATCCACACATGCTGAAGAGCATGAACACAAGGAAAGTGATCCGACCAAAAAGTCCAGGAAGGGCCCAAAAATGAAGGCATTGATGTATGAATGTAACATATGTGGTGCTCGATATAAAAAAAGGGATAACTATGATGCCCATAAAAAATATTACTGTTCTGAAATTCCGATTTCGATGCCTCGATCTGCACCATTGCATGCCTCAATAGATGCTGCTAGGGGTCTTGAAGAGTGTGCTCCATCACCAGACACTATGCAATACAAGATAGGCACTAGTGTGGAACTGGCCCCATTAAGAAAAAGACGGAAAGAAAAAAGTTTTGGAGATGATGAAGAACCACCAGGGTATGTGATTACCAAGTCTGGACAGCCCAGCAGAACATCTGATGTTGCTCTGAATCTACCTACGGATAGCATTATATCATCAACAGTGGGCCATGAAGCTGCTCCTCGTCCTGATGCAAGCATGGAGTATAGTATAGTAAACCCAACAATGCCTATGAGTGAGGAAATTAAAGAAAGACGAACAACATCAAAAGAAATTTCTGTAATTCAACATACTAGCTCATTTGAAAAGTCTGAGTCAGTGGAACAGATGAGTGGCTTAGAGGACGAAGATATGCCAGCGGTCCCGAGCTCATCTCAACCAGCTGCACAGCATGCGCGATCATCGCACGCTCTGCAGTCAAAGTTAGTGCGCCAGCCAAATATCCAGGTTCCGGAAATTCTAGTCACAGAAGAGCCTGACAAACCAGAATTTGAGCGTGAACCACCTCCAAAAGAGCAGGAAAAGCTAGAAGAGTTTCAGTGGCCTCAACGAAGTCAAACACTCTCTCAGCTTCCCACAGAGAAGCTGCCACCCAAAAAGAAACGACTCCGTTTAGCAGAAATGGCCCAGTCATCTGGCGAGTCTAGCTTTGAATCAGTAACCCTTACCAGAAGTCCGAGCCAGGAAAGTAGTATATCACATGCCTCAAGTCATTCTATTTCATTTGAACGAGAAGAATCAGCTGGACAATCCTCTGAAATACTTAGCAAACCTTTTGGGACTCATATGCTGACTGTACCAACCCATCATCCTCCTCCTCATGCTCGCGAAATGCGGAGATCCGCTTCTGAGCAGACACCGAATGTATCTCATACCCTGCAGATATCTGAAAACCGCAGCAAATCCTTCGACTATGGAAGCTTGTCATCAGGAGCTGCATCAGGTCCTGTTGCCTCTTCCTCGGCCCAGGAGAAGAGAAAGTGCTTTCAAACTCGGCAGGCTTCTCTTAGCAGACATGTAGAGCATGACCCAGACTATGTAGTCAAGGGCTGGAAAGAGAAAGAAGAACCATTTTCATCTTCATGTAAACCTAGTGTCAAAAGCGGATCCCACTCTTCTTCCCCTTCTTCCATTGCACCTCATAGAGATTATCCCAAAGAACAAGGCCCGTTGAAAGAGAGTCTTGATTGTACACAGCCGTTGACAGAAGCCCTGCAAGTGATTAGTGACCCTATGCCACAGTTGGCAATACAGGAAAAATCATATTTGCCACTGTTTCCAGTACAGCACCTCTTGCAGCCCCCAGAACTGTTTTCAACGCAAGCCATGTCAGAACTCCTCACTACCCAGTTTCCATTCCCCCAGATTTCACCATCACTGTTTCAAACACCACATCATCCCCTCCAACATGCACTGCTCCACCCAAGCCAACTACATATTGCACAGCAGTTGATTTCACATCCCATGGAGCTACCCTTCAGACCACATCCCCCTTATGTCCCAATGCATTACACAGGCTCTTCCTCCATCCCCCCGGCATACTTTCTGCCATTACCATCCCAGCTTGCCCTTCAGTTGCAAACCGAGGCTGGCGAACCTTCGCCACAAACAAAAGCAGCACTTTCCCCCCCAATGGGCCCCTCTACTCTCTCAACAGGCAAAGAAGGTAAGCTTCAGCCATTGCCTCCCACTACCAGCCCCCCATCCACAATGGAAACAATCTCCCAGAGAGTGGTTCCAGCATGTGCAGATCCTGTGATGTCCCTCGTAGTTCCTGTTAGGATTCAGACTCACATGCCATTATATGGTAGCGCAATGTATACAACTCTTTCCCAAATTCTAGTTACTCAGTCCCACTGCAGTCCCACTTCTCTTTTTATCCGTAAATTTGATGACAGTCGACCTAAAGGAGTTCATGGAGTGGGCTTTGATTTGGCACAAATGATATCAGAAGATCAAAGAAGCTTCTTCCAGACCCCTTACTTAAGAGTGCCCTTACCAACAATGGACAGAAGGGACTTTGTGCCCCTGGCGTCTCTGTCTGAGAGTGAATTGGGATTAGATGGAAGCTCATCAACAGCTGGCGGAAGCAAGCGCATGCTTTCTCCCGCTGGAAGTTTAGAGCTCACAATAGAAAGCCAGCAGCAGAAGAGAGTGAAAGAGGAGGCAGTATCTGAGTCGGAAGAAAAACTTGATTTATTGAAATCATCGTCTGTGAAAGAAGCAAGTGCAGATGAAAGAAACAGGAAGGAGCAATCAAAGCTCTCCACACAAGTTCACAGCAGAGTAGAAGCAGAGGTGCCCATCAGGTCCTGCTCAGATAAGTCAATTACAAAGGAAATTCCACATTGTTTACAGCTAACCTCTCATTCTCAATCACCAGAAGACCACAACCAACCAGTGGGCAAACAATATCAAAGCAAGCTATCCCTACAAACCGTGAAGAAAGAGGACAGTACAGAGCTTTCTGATTCACAACCTTGCAGCCCAATGAGCACTTCTCCTCCAGCAGCTCTTAATACAAGTGCAACAAGTTCAGTGGAAGGTGCCGATGTGAAATCCTTTCCCAGTCTGCATACAACCACTAGTGTCACTTGGTGCTATTTGAACTACATTAAGCCAAATCACATGCAGCAAGCTGACCGAAGGGCTTCCGTCTACTCAAGCTGGTGCATAAGCCTTTACAATCCAAACCTCCCTGGAATATCAACAAAAGCAGCTCTGTCACTTCTGAGGTCCAAGCAGAACTTGAGCAAGGAAATTTACAGTATGGCCACGGTTCCTCGTCCAGAGACAGAAAGGCTGGCACCCTCTAGCAAAAGGAAGCCAAAAATGTCAGAGGTAATGATGACTTTTTACTTTTTAATGATCTTTTCATTCTGTTCTCACTCTTAACGTAATCTAGTAGCTACAGGCACACTAGACGTGTTAGCATCGAAAATGGTGCTGCATTGCATAGTAGATAGTTCAACAGCCTAGGTTTTTCAGAACTGTAACTTCTTGTTGTGGTACAAATATAGAGTGGTCCTTTGGGGGTAAATGGATGTTGGCATGTGGTTTTGTGATACTTATGCAGTACACTGGCAGTGCATGCCCAATGGTTGTGTATAACATTTTTGATCATTCAGGACTTTTGTTGTGTTGACAGTCTGCTTATGATAGTCTTGCTTTAGATCCCTAGATGCTTTCTATAGAGAACGACAATTCTGAAAGCAATCTATTCATGAGGTGATTTTTCTTTATGATGTTGATTTGATGTGAATGATTACAATAATCCCTTAACTGCTGGGGAAACCACCTCCATCATCCCCCGATCTGCAGAGATCTTTTTTGGCTATTTGTGGTAATTCTCGCTTAGGGCTACATAACTCTGTTCCATGTAAGGTGTCTATGCCAAATATGTGCCCTGTTTTTCCAACATCTTTAGGATTCTAGAGATACCCATGGTTTGTGAATTCCCCTAGATGGAGCTAAGAAAACATGCAAAATATAGCTATGTTATGATTTTTGGGGGGGAAATAGGAAAGAAGTGCTCCAGATAAAAGAGTCTTCCTAAAGTCATCATACAGAGCTGAATAAAAAAACCTAATTATTTACCACAATTTCGGCATTTTTGAAAGAGTTAGCCCATTTTTCGTTCTTTCAACCTACTTCTAGTTTGTGGTGGAAACCAGTGTGAAGCCCACTGGTTTCCACAACAAATGGCCATTTGTGACAGTGTTTACATCTGTAAATGTTTGTCACAATGACCACATTACAAAAGCATTATACCATTACGTCCACTAGATCCATGGGGGGTGTTAGATCTGGGGGTCTCTAGTTGGCAGGGTAGGTTCCACTGTCCAAGTAGGGACCCTTGCTTCTAGTCAGGGAAAGGGGGATACACTGTTAAGATAACCCCTGCTCACCCTCTAGGTAGCTTGGCCTGAGCAGTCTAGGCTATCAAAGGCAATGTGTAAAGTATTTGTACCAACACTCACAGTAACACAGTGAAAACACCACAGATTTACTCCACACCAGTTTTAGAAAAATAATGTATCTTTACTAAAAACTTCACAAGACCAAATACTACAGACAAACCAACATATACTTCAAAAAGGTTACTTTAAAGATAGTTCAAGAGTTTGCAGAAAGTACTCCAGGATGTAAAAGTCAGTGTCTTGCACAATGCGACTCTCAATGCACAAAATGCGACACTTTCGTGCCCAACAGTACCTGTAGTTGCGATAAGGTTCCCAAAAGCTATAACAAGGAAGATGGCAAAGGCGATGCGATGCTCCTGAGATCCTGGGGAGGCTTTGCAGCAGCCCTGCTTCACGCAGCAGAGGTGGATGCGCCGGCTCCGATCTGTAGGGGGAGGATGCGATACCTTTGGCTTTCGTTGCATAGGTTTCTTAGGGGGAAGCTTCACGCACAGGTTCGATGCGACACTCTTCGATGTGGTGCGATGCGTGGCGCAGCGTTGCCTTCCGGCGCCGCAACTCTTGATGCGCCACGGAACGGGACTCTGCGTCGACGCACGCAGCGATTGGAGACTTTCCACGCACCGGCAGTGGTGCGGCCCGCAAACTGGTTCTGCGACAACCCTCGCAATGGCAGGACGCTTCACGCTTCGGGACGATGCTCGACGCACTCGGCGATGCGGAGACCCTGCGTGTTGCGATGGTGCCGCGATGAAATTTTCCACGCACTCTCGTCTTGCGACATGCAATCGGATGATGCGTTGGGTACCAGTCACTCTTGTTCACGCTTCTGCTTCCCAGCTCCCAAACACAGCAAAACGACCTCCTGAGGCCCCAAGACTGGGCAAGCACTCCAAGGCAGGTCAGAACTCTCTCAGCAGAGTTCCAGGGGAGCTGGTGGTGAAGTCCTTTTGTTCCTGGGACTTCTTAACAGGGAGCCAGCTCTTCTCAGGCCCTTGGAGATCAGAATCAAAAGAAGGGGACACAGCAAAGTCCTTCCCCTCTCCTTGGCAGCAAAGCAAAACAGCAAGCAGGAAGTCTTCTCCTCTTCAGTTTCTTCCAGCTTTCTCCTTGGCAGAGGTTTCTTCTTAGTTCCAAAGTGATCTAAAGTTTTAGGTGTCTGGGGCCCTCTTTTTATACCCCTCCAAGTCTTTGTCTCTCTTTGTTCCAGTGGGGGGATTCCCCTGCTCAAACCGGTTCCTGGGTGTGCTCTGCTCTGGAGCACCTGGTTCCTTTCAGAGTGAGGGGCAGGGTCGTTAGACGCTCAGCAGGAGGTGGAGCCTTCTTTGTGCCAGCAGAGGCAGAGTCCTCAGCCTGGCCAGCAGGGGGTGGAGCCAGCTTTGTGTTTGGCAGGGACAGCCCTATTCAAACCCAGGGACTACTCCTCCCACCCATCTAAAGCAGATCTCCCTATTCACCCTGCTGCTGACTCATCCAGGCTCCTGGAGCCACCTGGCCCATCACATGACACCTTCAGCCAACCAGCACACAGGCACACAGGAAGGTTAAACAGGAGAATAGCTACTTTCTAAAAAGTGCTATTCTCACACAGTGAATTTAAAAACCATCTTGCTAAAAAGATGTATAATTAAATTCTGAACACAGAGATACCAAACTTGGATTTTCTATCTTGCCCTTATGGGAAGATAGGCATGTAAACAGCCTTCCCCATTCTATCCTATGGGCAAGATAGCCTCTCAGCAGGGAAAAACGAAAATGGCTGTAATTCACTACCAGGGCATGTTACACACCTCAGTACATGCCCTACCTTTCAGATACACTGCACCCAGCCCAGGGGGGTACCTAGGGCCACCATAGGGATGCCTTACATGTACAGAAAGGGAAGGATAAGGCCTGGTCAGTGGGTGCACTGGCCAGGTCGACATGGCAGTCCTGGACTGCACATAGGCACTGCAAGCAGGCCTAAGACATCATTTTAGCGCTACTCCTGTGGGTGGCACAATCAGTGCTGCAGCCCACTAGTAGCATTTGAATCACCAGCCCTGGCACACGCAGTGCACTTTACTAGGGGCTAACAGGTGAAACAAATATACCAATCATGGATAACCAATCAATATAACAATTTATACAGAGAGCATATGCACTTTAGCACTGATCAGCAGTGGTAAAGTGCCCAGAGTCCTATTGCCAACAACCACGGGTCAGAAAAAATAAAGGAGGAAGAAGCAAAAAGTTTGGGGATAACCCTGCAAAAAGGGCCGTTTCCAACAGGGGGGATATGTAGAGTTTATTGGTTATGTAAGAACCCAAGGTACCTAAAGCCAACAACTGAGCTGCACCGTCTTTCAATGTCTGCCAAGAATAGACCAATTTGTATGATGAAATATGCTGAGCGAAAAATGGATATCAAGTAAACCCATATATTTTTTAAATGGCCACAAGAAATTAAGTTTGGGAGCAGTGGTTATTCCTACATCTCTGATGAATTTGTGGGTACCAGTACTTGCATATGATTTAGAGGGTATTTTTAAAAATGGCTTCTTTTTTACACACTGGTTTACATTTAGAGTGAAAAAATGCTGTGAAATCCAGTTGGTAATAAAAAATGTTCTACAATTTTATGCCCCTGCTGTCTTCCGATAAAAATGGTACCCAGTGCCTGCGACAGGAAAGGGCGCAAAACGCTTTATGGCCACCACATTTTTTCCAGTCAAAATGGACCCTTGTTTGCAAAGTGGGTGGCTAGGACCTAGGGAAACTTGGCAAACTTGCACATTTTTTAAAACTAGACAGCTGGGGTAATCTAGGGTGGGGAGACTTGTATGGCTGTCACATTTATGTCGCCAGATAAACCCACACTTGTGTGGGTAGGCCTAGTGACCGAGACAGGAAACAGCATAAAACACAACATGCATATATCACATTTTAGCACCTAAACAAATACTTTTTTTGCATTGTGGGTAGCTGTGAGTTGTGGACCCTAGCTCAGCGGGCACCTATTGAAACCTAGAAATCCTGCACATTTTTTAAAAATAGACAAACAGTATTCTAGGGCGGTATACCCACAATGCCCTGCAAGCCTCAAACTTTGGCTAAAATCTCGCATTTTCCTTACATTTTTTGTGATGGAAAGATCCGGCATCAGGAGGAAGTCACAAAATTCATACAACCCAGTATGTTTGCTCACAGTGGCTCTGGAATTATTTATGCAGGCCACTCTTAATGAGGGCTTAAGCCCTGTTTTAACACCATTGTCAGAGCACGTTTAACTGTTTCTGTTTATGTAATTTATGTATTTAAGATTATTTTAAATCTTAGCGAGCAGCAAAGTGCTGAGCCTAGGGATAATTAGCACTAAGCAACGCTCAAGGTAACATTGTTCTCTACAAAAAATATAAGTTCATTCAAAACAGATGTAATATCATCAGTGTGGTTGCTAGCATCTTGAACAGAGCTAGGAAGTAGCTCAGGTGCAGAAGACAAGTGTGGCTGTAATTTGAGTTTACTCTAGATTGCAGTGGTGATTCTGAAGTGCAGCAGACATCGAGTCACCCTCCTTGAAAGGTTGAAATGAGAGATTTTAGAAAACTAAATCAATTGGTGGAGTTTATCCTACTCACAAAATCTGCTTCATGCATATTTAACATTTGGTACCAGCTCCAGAAGTGTGCAACATTTTGTTTAGCACAATGTGTTTTCAAAGGTACCAATTTTCGCCTGTTGCTAGAGTTGCAAAATGTAATGGCTTATGCCTTCCCACATTTTTTTTCTCGGTTTACCAAAATAATTTTCACACTAATTTAACAATGACTAATAAGAAACACCTTGCACAGTGCGGTTTACGAAATGCACATATTTACATCAGAATTTTGTTCTAGAAAGTGTATGCAGAATTGCTACACTCCAAGTTTGTTTTGTATTACATTTCTATGCACAGTCATTTTTCGGATCAGAAGAATACATTTTTTTAAGCCAGATTATATCTTCCACCAAAACATTTATTTAGATTTAAGTAAAGATATGTCTAACATGTATTGTAATAAATGTCTGCATTTTCGCATGAAAATCATGAACCGGAAATGTTCGCAAACTAAGAAATGTTGCACAATTCTCCCTAGACCTTCACGAAGGTTACAAAAACCCCTAAAATCTGCAAAAATGGTTTAAGTAACTCCCATTGATCTAAGTCAGTCAGCTATATCCAAGACCACAGGAGATATATGATTGTGCCACCACAACATTTTCTTACTGAATCTGGTTCTCCTGCACTATTCCACTCTCTACTGCCTAATTTGAAGATTTAATCAAAAACACAAATGTTTCTTGCTCAAATGGATCAAATGTCACTGATAAAAAGGCTCCACATGAGGTGCAGTGTAGTGTCAGGCATGTTGCAAAGGCTGGCTGGTAACCTACTATCGTTAAGTGCAGCCTTCAGGTATTAAACTCGTACTAATGTGTAGTACTAGTAGTAGTAAATACTTTATTGTATTAATCAATTGATTACAATAAAAGTGTGAGCATTTAAAAGAAAAAATTATCAGTAGTTTAAAATGTAAATGATTAAAACTTACAATCAGGTTCAGTACAAACACTTCATAGAATACAATTCTCTATGTTCCCGACTTAAGCAATGGTTTCCTTACATTATTAACCCATCTACCTCTGTATCACTATTTTCTTCACTTCAGTCTATTCCTTTTCAATGATAAAGTGCTAATGTGCTGACAATGCAAAATATATGCATCTAGTTTATCGTTAGAGATTCAATACGTACACCTTCCAGGTGTAAATGCAGTTTGTATTCCTTCTTTTACAGTAATTTACATATATTATTTAACCTTTTGCCAGTGTATTATAGTCTTATTTGGCTCAGTCTGTGACTTTATAGATGTACTAAAGTGCTAATGTGCCAGATGTGCAAAACATATGCAGTTCATTGTAATTGTGCAGATGGTTTCTTCATCTTTCACGAAAAAAAAATCAGTTCACCTGTCTACCTCTGTATTATGTTCTTTTGGCTCAGTTTATTACTTTCAGTAATATGCTAAAGTGCCAGAATTAGGAAATACATAATTTTCTTTCAGGTATGCAACTCAAAGTTCGATTCTCTGTTGATAAAATCTGTCTTGCTTCCCATTATATACATGCATTTACCCT
The DNA here is from genome assembly GCF_964204655.1 of Triturus cristatus. Taxonomy (NCBI): domain Eukaryota; kingdom Metazoa; phylum Chordata; class Amphibia; order Caudata; family Salamandridae; genus Triturus; species Triturus cristatus. The sequence goes on from NC_140583.1 coordinate 983,005,541, forward strand.
GTTAATGCTCTATAGGCATGATTTAAAAACTTTATCATCATTGTAATTGCACTGTTTTCTCTGAGCTTAAAACAGTATCTAACGGCCTCAGCAGTTGTTCTTATTTTAGCATTTTTAAAAAAGGAGCATAAATATATCCTCCGTATGGGTAACAGTTTAGAACCGGTACATATTAATTGTACAAGAGATTCAAAAGTATTTCCACAAAGCTGGGAAGTTGGTCTGCCTTTAAATGCTGGGTTCCATTTCTCTCCAAACTCCCAAATCGGTATATAAGATAGTCTGAACCTTAAGATTTCCCTTTTTATGTGACCAGGTTGATTTAATCCTAAATATTCTTGGCTCTGTACAGTATAAGTATCGATTACTAAATCTGTATGAATGTATTTTTCTGCTTGTAGCAGGTCTAGGGCCCACTGCTTGGTAGTAAGCGTATTGCGTATTCAGTTTTTCTGCACAGATCCGTTAATTTGGCCCAACTCCTCTATGTCAGGCAAATCCTTAAGATCCTAGTCCCATCAATGTAATATACAATTCTGTATCTCTATATTTAGATCTCCCTAACTCTTCAAATATTAGCTTTTTCAATGAAGACGAATCAGTCTTGGCGCAATCAATAATGTAATTCACACAGCTCCTGTTGTGTAATGATACCAAGTATTTTAGACTGAGTTACAATCTCATAATACAATGAGGGGTTGCCTGTCGTAGACATAATAAAGTGCGTAAACATTTCATAAAACATTTCTTAAAGTCGAAGATGACCTTCTTACTTCTTACTGGGGGTGCATACAATGAATATGGAACACATTTCATATGTGGTGCTTTATGTGATGGGCTGATCGCTTTTCCTCCAAACATTTTCATGAATCTTGAAATTGACTTAGTGATAACAGTTGATTTCGAGTTTCTACTGGCCAGGTGGCTTGACCAGGATAACTTTTTATCAAAAATCACTTCAAGGTACTCGTATTACTCCACTGGTTAGATTTATGATTCTCCTAGTGTCCACCTTTTAGGTTTTATGGGCTGTCCAAAGGTCACAATTTTTGTTTTGGACATATTGGCTATCAATCCATTCACTGTATTGAAGATGAATAATTGTTTTAATTGGTGCTAGAGTCTTTTTGGAGTTAGAGACTGGATCATTAGGTCTTCAGCGTACCCTAGGAATGGTATTTTTATACCTCCTAATTTTGGTGCGATACCCATGTCAGACTTTAGTGACAAATTCTATATCAGCAATGTAGAGTGAGAATAGCAACAGGGCGAGGACACAGCCTTGCCTATGGCCATTTTCAATACCAATTTTAGAATGTAGCTTATTGTCAAGTGTTAATTTTACGTGTATCCATGATTTGGAATGCAGGTCAATAATAAAATTCAGGAGATTCGGGACGATTTCCCATGTTAGAAGCTCATTCCACAGCCTTTGCCGATTTACATTATCGAACGCTGTTGAGTAATTCACGAAACAGGCATATAATGTTGTTTTGTCCATGCATGCTTTTTTCCCCAAGTAGAGAAATTATGTTATCAATTGTTAAACACCCTGAACGAAATCCTGTTTGTGTTGTTGGTATTAATATTTGTTCCTCTGCCCAGAGCCTTAGTTTATTTTGAAGATGTTTTGCAAACAATTTCCCTTCGAAGTCTAATAAGGCTATTAATTTGTAGCTGGACGGGTCAGTTTTTGGACCTTGTTTGTATATCGGATGCACAACCGCTCCTTTCCAAGAAGATGGTATCTTTTCTATCTTGGTTACCTGTGAAAACAGCCGTTCTAATAACGTACTCCAGAAGGTTATGTTTAACATAACCAGATCTATAGGGATACCATTTGGTCCTGCTGCTTTGGATGAGTGTGAACTTTTTATTAGTTCTACTATTTCTTCCTTTGTTATATCTGGAAATATTCCATCAACTTTTGGCGGTGTATAATTATAAGTAATAGTTGACTTATAAAGAACTTTGATATAAGTTTCCCACCAATCACTTGGGATAAACAGCTCAACTGACATTGTACCGTATCCCACCAGAGACCAATACCCTTGTTCATTCCAAGTTAATATAGCTTGATATAGTTTTGTGTAGGCATTGTTATCACTTTCCTGCTTTATTTGTACATTTCTGTTCATAAATTATTTCATTAAGTCTTGTAGCCTCAGATTGTGATCATTAGACATTGAAAGTTTTAGTATATGTCACACCATCTCTTTGATTAAAAAAATTGTTGAGTATTGGGTAAAATTACAATGTATGTTCGCGGTTTCTATGATTTGACCACAAGGATCAGTAATATATTGTTTAGAATGGATTGCCAAGTAGCTATCCAGTCGTCCCCAATTTCCAACTACACAAAATGTTTTCCAATCGACGATGTCTATGCTCCTTCTAGATTAGACACCTTCTCTTTTAGGGCATTATTCCAAATGAGCTTTTTCCCATTAACAGCAGTCATTCTGCCAAAGTTGGCCATTACATGGGCTTCCCAAAGATCATGCTTAACATTGATAACTAGCCTTTGAGGATCGTGATCGCTCTCAGATGTTGTTATGATAGCATACTTTTTACACAGGTGGAAGTAGGAATAATGCACAAATGTGTAGTCTATGGTGGAAGAAACCATGGGCCCTCGGTAAGTTGGTGAGGCCTGTTGATCTGCTGCTAGCCTTCCATTTAATGCTCTATATCCTGAGTCTGTCATTAAATCATATGTGAACCTGGTTAAGGTACTACATTTTTTAGGGTTTGTTTGAAAATACATTTTTGATTATGATTATGGGATATTATAGCTCAAATCTGGTTCCTTGCTGCTTCTAGGTTTATTCACCGACAGCAGTAAGGTTTGATTAAAGTACTAAAGTGGGAAACCTTTACCCAAACAGTGTTGCTATCCCAGGTTGGTGGAATGAGGAATGTTTTGTGACTGCAAAATAACAAATTACTTCATAGATATAATCTTAATTCAGACTCGGTAGGATAAATAGGTTCTTCTGAGTCATGAAAATGTTTTTGCCTCTTTATTTGTGAAAATCCATGCTATATCAGTGACACGGTTATCAAAATAACAGTTACCTAAAGATAGCAATCAGAGCACAGAAGAAATGATAAACGTTTTTCATCCCTTTTAAGATAGGTTGTCTTGAAGCTTACCTCCTTGCAAATCACGTCACAATATCCATATGTATTGAAGAATACTGTTTGATGTTAATAAAAAGAGACTTATAATGTGGACACAGAGTAAAACCAAAACTGTAGACCAGTTTTAACACATAACTGGAATTAATAAAATAAAAGGAGCATGATTTTTGTTACATGAATTGTGCACATTTTGGCTCCTTTTCTTCTGAGTGCAGCATTGTTAGTTTTACACAAACTATGTTGCTGTATATTTTGGGATAATTCTAATAAATTGGTCATCCTCTGCCTCCTTGAAAACAAGTCATTATGCACTGGTAAATAACGCTCTTAATAGGCCTGGGCGAAATTTAAATTACACTGCTGTAATTTGCATATTTTCAGAAATTTCTCATTCCACGTGCAATGCGAAATTCCTGAAATATGACGTTATGCCACATGGCATGATTACGCCGTTGTTCATATTAACATTATTTCTACATGAAAGGAAACCTACTTGTCAGATTCCATCAAATTAGGGGTCTCAACCACCATCCAATCAGGATATCCATGATATATTTGTCATGATTAAAGGTTTCCACATGCTTGGCTGGAATTCCCTTAATGGTAAGGATCTTCCTTTGGACCATGTTTAACTCTTGAGGTTCCATGCACGCTTAGTGTTGTAGTCAATATACACTTAGTCAATATAAATAGACTGTCTTTTGGCTTATTGGTGGACAACGATACCACTCAAGTCCTCGAATGAAAATTACAGTGAACATCTAAGGCAGACTTAGGGAACTATCCACTCTGTCTGCATAATGACAGTTGTCATTTTGTCTAATAAGACTTGGGTAAAACAGGATGCTAAAGGCCTTACCTTATAATTCACTATGAAAATAGAAAGTGCACGTAAAACTTTAAACTTTAAAGGAAATCCTCAATTGTTTTGCAAAGGTTTGCCAGATTCAAGTGCATAAATTACTACAAGCATTAGTTTGATTCATATCAACCAATACTTTTAGAAGTGCTTGTGCTAGGTATGTGGAACAATTTCAGTCGCTGTCTTGTTTTTGTTATTTAAAGGTTTTGGGTGATTTTGCAAGCCTTTTTGATAATCTGTAAACGTAATATAGTTTACAAATGACAGTTTTTGTGCCTCATGGATGAACAGCTTTAAAAACATTTATGTCACAGTAAGCGAGTTCTAGATGGGGAAGCAGTTATTAGGTAACTACAGAAGCACATCACCTCAAGGGGCCTCTCATCTACACATTAATCCATTGTTAAAATCAGAGCAAGACCGTTTATGAGCCACTGCATTCTAGGCTTTATTAAAAGCATGAGAACCTACTGTAAGTCTTTTAATTGTGTTTTTGCTGTGCAATTTCATTTACATTTTCAGTGTCGAATAGGAGATCAAAATAGGTAGATTCATGTCTTATTTACAGGATTAGCAACACCTATGCAATTGAGTTCCATTTACATTTGCTTTAGCCAAACCTGTTTTACACAGATATTCTGAACATTTTTCATAGCCTTGAGCCCTCCTTGGCAGTAGAAATATGCACCAGCTAATTAAAAACCATACACTTATTTAGCATATATTTTGGAAGGAATCACCAAGGTGTCAGACAATTGTGTAATTAGTAAAAGTCAACAAGTCTAGTGTGAGTTGAGACAATAAGAAGGATCTATGCAGCTAAAAGTACGAAAATAAAAAGTGAGGAAATCCAATCCAGATCCTCCTCACAGTCTCTGCTATCACCAGATCGGATATACGAGTCTTTCAAGGTTGGTCAATATTTGGTACTAGTAATTAGTAACCTGCAATACCGTTAAGTTCATACTTCCTACTTACACAACCAGTACATAATTCATATATAGACAATTTCACTTATTTTTTTCTTCCATTGGCATGCTTTCTTGGTCTTTTCTAGGCCGCCTAAGATGGTTCTGTAACATCTCCATGTGTGTGCGGTGATTTTCATGGACTAAGCCAGTGCTCCTACAAGTTTCCATGGATCCATCTTCTTATATCCCTCCTTGAAGATGGGCAAATTGAGAAAGGGTGTTGTGCACCTACAACCATTTCTGAGCAGCAGATTTTAGGCGTTTAACCACCTTTCTAGGCCTTGTGATCAATGACAAAAAAAAACTATGTTCTGGAACTGATGAGATCAGGAGTCCTTTCACAGACAGTTCTTCTATACGCCCCTGCAACTTACATTTAAATTCCTCAGCTCCTAGCTCATTTAAACATCTGTTGTGAGCATAGCCACATCCTTGTTGTTCGCTAGGCAAAGGCCCTCATTTTGGAAAGGAGTACAGCATCAGTCACCATTGCCATTGCTGAGCCTTGTCGAGGTGGAGTCTCATAATTGGGGTCTAAACTAATTTAGTCAGCCAAGGACAATTCGATCCCTACTCTACCTGAGCACAATAACCACCAGATTCTTCCCAATTCAATACTGTTGATAATTGAGTGAAAAATACTTCTCCTGCACTTCTGGAGGACATTTAGGAATTGATACAAATCCGGCCACAGTCTCCACAATTGACAATTACACCACTTTTACTGAGAAGTGATTTAGTGTATTTAAACCTGATCATTTAAAGGGCAGATGCACACCTTGTATCAATCATCCTGTGCAAATTTTTGCTTTATTCTATTTCCAACTCTTCAACTATAATTGTTATAAACTATTAATTTATCAAAACCTACATGTGCAGTGTCGTACAGGAGTATGCATAAATTATAGTTCACCAAGCTGCACCAGGAAATAGAATACTGCTGGAACGTCAAGCCCGCACTTCTTGCGAAAGATTTAACCTCAACCCATCTTAAGTAATTGAAGAAAGCAAAACTTTTTGATGTTTTCACTCAGAAAACAAATCAGAGTCTTCCAGTTATGTTCGAACCATATAGGGTTAATATAACCCTATGGGATCAATGGATGTCCAAGTTTCACAAATCCAGTTTCCTGGGTGACATTGGCTTGAAAATGCTGTTTTGAGGTTGGGGAGTTCAAATGGGCACACACAATGCTTTGATGTGTTGATCTTGAAAGATCTCTGTATGAAGTGTGGGGTTTCTGGTATTGAGTCACATGGTAATTGTCCCCAGGATTTTGATTTAATGTTCTCAACAATTGACTCCAGGGCCGCCACAACTTCAACCAAAACAACTACTTTGAGTAGATCACCTAGTATATATCCCTGTGAATGAGATCTCACTTGACAATTCTTAATGCTCAGTTGCTTTGTTACACACATGCAAAAGTATATTTAGGGGCCTGCTATCCAACACTTTGAGTCAAGCACTGTGGGAGCAGTTGCAATGAGCCTTTGTTTTATGAGAGCATTTTACTGCCTTACCGCACAGCAGCCTTTTTAAAGCAGCACCTCTTGAAGATTACCCCTTTCTTCTTGTAGATTGGACTAAAATAATTGACCTGAGTAAGAGAAAAGAAATAAAATCCCTCTCAAGAAGGGGTGAATTTCATTTTCATGATTAAAACCAAGGAACACCTGTTTTGTATACTTGCATAATCATCAGGGACTCCAGTGGTACCAAACAAGTTATAGGGAGATATTTGGATATAGTTGCAGATGCAGTTTCGAGGTAAATACGGTAAATATATAATTAGCGCATTACAGATCTCAGCAGTAATTCCACAAGGTTGTAAATAGAAATTCGAGAAAGCAGGGTCTTATATGCATATGTAGTAGTGTATTACCTTAAGATAAACCAAACAAAATATGTCCATGTGAATACGATAAATTTTCTTATAAACATTGAGAAAACAAGGTCACTATTGCTGGTTCGAGTTAGGATAGGGAAAAAAAGACACACTGTATGCTATAGAGTCCAGCGCCATCATGAATTTCCTGTGTATGCTCGAGGTCTCAATGTTAGCTTACACTATACAGGGTCATCTTATAGGCATATATAGCAGTATGGGTATGTGCATATGAAAAGTGAGCAGGGTAGTATAGCTGTTATAATGTGGATTAATGTGGATTAATCAAGACCTGACCTCACATTTAAGGGTTATATACTCTCTCACCGGAAAAGGTTTAGATTTGCCGCAGAAGCATTAGAGGGATTATGAAGTTGATAGAGGACCTGTTGAAAGGAACAAACAGATTACTATTTTGGAGGTAGCCCCTGCTCACTTCTTACTGAGCAAGAAGCCCAAATTTAAGGGGTAGCCCAATGATCGTACTGAGGAAGAAGCCCAATATAAGAGAACAACAACAATCAGGATTAAATCAGACAAAAGACTTTAATTAGGGGCAGCAGTGCAGGGAGCAAAGGACATCACCAACTGCACCCAAGCCATTTCCCAACCTCCCGTGGAGTAATCCTGAAGCTGTGGCAGGTATTTACAGACTGGCTCATTCAGGCTTGTGGCAGTCAAGATTTCCGCTAACTCATAATTTATTTGTTAAATCGGATGTCATTCAAAATGATCACGTTGTGGGGGCTCGGTGTGCCCCGGGGGTTTGGTGCGGTCTGTGGGGTCAGGGGCAATGGGCACGCCCCGAGACAACGCCACTCTTCACCGCAGTGTTCCGGGTCAGTTTCAGTTTTGGCAGGGAGACTATGTCTATTTGGAGCACAGTGGAAGCTAAGCGTCTGCTGGTTCAGGTGGTAGGTTTGTATTGCTGTATGTTTGTTTTGTCCTAAGTGAGTGTTTACAGATGGTTTCCTTCATATGTAAGTTGACAACAGCTATATTCTGTTAGTGCTCGAAAAGAACTTCATTCCTGTGTTTCTAAACTTGGTCTCATCACTTAAGAAATCATTGCAGAATGTACAATAATTTAAAAAAAGTTAACTATGGCTGTTTAAGCCTCTTTACTAAAATGTCTTTTTTAACCCCTTGCTTGTCAATCCGCATAACTATTCGCTTGGCAGTCATGTCTGATATTATTTAGAATTACTCCAAAACAACCACTTTATGTTTTATCCACATTTAAAAATAAAAACAGACAGGAAAATAAATGGGTTTCTGTCTGTATTTATCCGTAAAAATCAGTAAAAACGGAATACAGGGAGCCTTTTCAATGGTATGTTGTATAATATATATATTCACTCTGTATGACCAGCTATTTGGATCAGTGAATTCACAGATGTATAATTTGGATCTGTATTTCCCTGTAACTAGAGACACAGCTTACAAGATTGCTTGGTAGAAAAAAAACTCCTTCATGAGAATTAAGACTAGAGTACGTCACCATCTTGCAAACTATTGACATTTCAGATGTATGCTGAACAGAAATTAAATCCCTGGATCCATTAGCTTTATGGAGGGTTGAGTTTATGGTAACCATAAATGATGTTACATCAATACATAGCTATGTGGGTGCCTTGGGAACATGCAGGTCTACATGCACTGTGAACTGGGCTGTGTCCCACTCCTGTGCGGGGTGTAGCCACAGACCATCATACTGCCAGATGTGTGGGTGGCCAGAATACAGAATGCAGATTAACACATGCTGTCATGCGTATTAATTTGAGTTCAATTAAATTTAGGTAATAAAAACACTACAAGAAAAGCGAATTATTAGTTAGTATTATTTTGAGCGACAATACTGTGCAATACATTCAGGCTTGTGATTTTATCAGCTTGAAAATTTGTTCAAAGCCATTTATTGTTGCAATTCCACAGTTTTTTAATTCAACGGTGTGTTGGGGGAGGTTTTAATGGGCTGAGGTGTTTTTAAGGGAAACTAGCGTTGCACTTTATCTTTTACTCAAGTGAGACAACTTTAGATGCCATCTTGGTGAGTGTTCTAGTTCTCCCGGCTACCTCGATAAATGAAGTCACTGGCATAATTCTTAGTGTTCTGACAGCTCATGGGTGGGATGAATTTTTACCTTTGGCTGGGTGGGCTTTTGTGTTTGCCAGTTGCATGTCACCTAGGTTGGATTTCCTGCTATTTTGTTTTTTGGGTCCTGGTGGTGGTTGGGTGTGTTGCCGAATGGGAGGTTGGGCTGTGTGGTAATTAAAACTTGTTGCTGTTATCACATATGCTTTAGACGTGCTCACATACATCTCTTTGGTATAATCTTGACAGCCAGCTCATTGGTTGTAAACATACTATACCCCAGTTAAGGTTGATGTGCTGGAACATAGCAGTTCTCAATCACCCTCTTAAGCAGCGGCTGGATAGGGAAGAGATTCCTGCCTATCAGCCACAGATTATTTGCTTGACGGAGACTCATTTGGCTTACAAAGATCAATCCCTCTACAAGCAGCTTGGTTTGGATTTTGTTATCTCTACTAGTCAGTCAACTTCTATACGGGGGTTGCAATTTTTTGTACTAGACATTTGAAATACGTGACTTAGAGGACAGCCTCTGATCCTAAGGGTAGGTGGGCAATTGCTCAGATTGATGATAACTCTAGGAAAATTACTATCGTCACAATTTATGGGCCTAATGCAATTTACTCTACTGATCCCCTGTCTGCTATGGAACAAATTACAGTTGAGGCTGAGAGGTTTCGGGCCGTCTCTGGGTCCAAGCTTAACTTGTCCAAAACACAAATCATACTGAATGTTCAACCAGATTCTCCAGTTCTTGGGACAGTCACTGCTTCCACCTACTTTGGGGTCAAGCTTTATGCCAACACTGATTGTATTATTTCATTAAATTATGAACTGATCTTAAAGTCTGTAATCGCAGATATGTGGTCTTGGAACTACCTTCCAATCAGTATCATCAGACGATGCATTATTGTCAAAATAAATATTTTACCCAAATATAGTTATATTTTGTCAAGCAATCCCCAGAGGGTTCTGGATCTCTTTTATAACCATCTAGAGGTGGAGACTGGCAGCTTCATTTGGGGGTATCGGAGGGCCAGAAGGGCTATTCATCTTTTAAAACTCCCACTCAGCTAAGGCGGTCTGTCTCTTCCAGTTTTTATGTTGTACTTCTGGTCCACTTTTGGCTCCCGCATAAAGAACGTTCTTACTCACCATGACCTTTAATTGTTTTGCTCAAGGGTATCAAATGGCCCTGGGGCCGGATTTCAGGTTCTATCTTAGTAGAAGTACTGATCCAAACTATTTCAAGCTGGTATGGTTTAAGATCATTCAGGGAGCTTTCAGAATTTGAGGTGAAATTTGTACTCAATATTTTCTTTCGTCTGTTCTCTCACTAACCCTATCCTTCCATCTGTTCTCTAGGTTTTCAAAAGTTGGTTTAATCGAGGCATTAGGAATGTGGTTTAGAGTTTTGGCTCTGATGGGTTTTGTGCTTTTTCTACTCTGCAAACACTCTATGACCTTCCCCAACAGTCCTTTTTTAAAATATTTACAAATTGAAGACCTTTTTCCTACCCAATTCGATATGTAAGGCTCGGGATAAAGATGCCAATATCCTGATCTGCTTTATCACCCTAGATGGCAAGTAATCAGTTAAAATCTTATATAGAATTTTGTCCATAGCTCGGGCGAACGATAGGTCTACCCTTGCTGCTAAATGGGGTTCCAAGCTTTGTCACGATATTTCAGTCAATGACATTTCGGCTACTTTTGATATTATCAACCACTTTGTCTGTTCTATTAACCTAAAACTGCAGCAATTTCGGACAGTCTTTATGTTATATCATACCCTAGACAGAATATACAAATCTTCTAGAGCAGCTCGAACCATAAGACTTATTGTTTTAAATGTGGACAACATTCAGCTGATATTATCCATGTGTTTGTGGAATGGCCAGCAGTCAAAACCTTTTGGTCTGGCATAGCGCAATTGTTATCCTTTCATCTGGATTACCATATTGACTAGTCGGTGACGGATATTATGTTGGCCTAGAAACCTGATATTAGTCCTAGACTAACCTCGGTGGTCTCAATTGCTATCACTGCTGCTCGGTTGTGTGTGACCAGAGCATGGGTTCCCCCTTCTCCCCCGCGGTTTCTGAATGGTGGTCACTGTTTTCACAGATTTACAAACTTGAGTCCGCTATCCTTAAGCCCAAAGGCCCCAAGGCTCGTGCGCATCTCAATAACGCTTTGGTTAATGTGGTTTTGTGAGGCCCAGATCCTTGTATTTTCTATTTGTAGTTGTACTGCTGCATTTCATGATACTTCCTTTTTATATTTTGGCTTATACTTTTCCCAAATATTTATGTCTGATGCTGTGCGCTTACCTTGGCTATTTTGTTGTGCTCATGTTGGCTGATCAAAAGCAAATTTATTTAAAAATATTTAAAAAGGAAGCTCTCCACATTCAGAGACACAAAAAGTCAGGAAATATATGTTCTGTTTCCAATGTCTGATTCAGAGTGTTGTGCACTGCTCCACACAACTTCATACAGGTTTTGCATGATGATATTAATACAGGTAAAAAGTTCATTTTAATTTTTCCAGCTTGAACACAGAAAATTTGTTCAGTAAAACTGATCCAATGTTATCCTAAATTTTGACCTGCAAAACTCAGATTAAATTACTCTTGGAAAAACCCCATGGTGCAGTATATGTCAAGGAATGAGGTTGACAGTGGCTTATTTTGTGTATTCCATTATTCAGCATATTGGACTTGGGAGCCTTGTTTAAAGATTAGGAATTAGAAGCTCACAATAAATTGGCAGAGCTCCTGTCTCAGTTTTTTCAAGGTTCCTGAGCTGCATTTAGATTTGAGGAAACTGCTCAGTTTATATAATTGAAGAACCTCAGCTTGCTCAACTGATGTAATGGCTTCGCAGTCCATCCACAATTGGACCCTGAAGGCACAGTGATAGTCATAATGCCCTGTTGATAATGGGCAACACTGATTTTCCAAGTGAGGAAAGGTAGAACTGGGCTGGGTACACAAGCAATGACCCCATGTGCATGGAGAGAACGCTTCTTTCACATCAGAGCCAATGTCTTTACCTTTCTCTGCAATAAACTCATGCTTTGGGAATTTGTCTCAGAAAAACATAAAATGAATGATAAATGGGCCACACAAACATGGCACCTTCTCTGCATTTTTTCTGTATCCTTGATGCATCAACTGCACTAGCCATAATGTTTCTCTTAAATTTGGTATCATCAATTTGGACATCTTGAATTGTTCTTGTTAACTGCCTATGCAGGTCAGTTAAGAGTGCTTGTGAGTTATCCAGAAGAGGACTCTTTTTACATAAAAACACCGACTTCACATGTGTTGAAAATTGCATGTATGTCTTCCAGGTCAAACTCCAAAGACCTGATTTGTCTTTAGGGTACTTATGAAATTTAACTCCTATTAGACTGTGGGCCAGAGGTAATCTTTTGTATGTAAAATACTAATGTTCTCACCTGCGGACCTTTTTGTATTATGTTGAACCTCGTGAGTTTATAAAATAAAACAAAGTCCTGTCTGCCTCATAGTGAAAGATTTCCAAAGCTTGTAAGTAACTATTTTAGCAGCCGCGGTCGGTAGTAGGAGTTCCTGCAGGGCGGTGACGTGGGGAGGGGCAGGGTGGGGGTAGTAAACTATGGATTACGGAGGTATACAGGTAAGTAAACATATAAATTAATAAAACGAATTTCGTTGCGTGCACTGCATCCCCAAATGTGATGCAGTGCACGCAACGAAATTCGTTTTATTAATTTATATGTTTACTTACCTGTAAACCTCCGTAATCCATAGTTTACTACCCCCCACCCTGCCCCTCCCCCTCCCCACGTCACCGCCCTGCAGGAACTCCTACTACCGACCGCGGCTGTATTTTAGCAGTTATTAAAAGCGCTCCATGGGATTTCTGTACATGTAAAGGATACTATAAAGCTGAATGTAAATCTTCTATAATTTAGCAACCCTACCCAACTTTAGTTTTTTAACATACCCTGGTCTCTCATCGATGACAGGTTTCAGATGCATGGGGCCTGTTGAAAAAACTATTGTAGGCTAGTAGATCTCCAGTTCAACATCAGTGTGAATTCTCTCTTGCCCCACAATGAATCAATATGTTCTTTCAAATACCTCTCCAGAGGCACTTGAAGGTACTCTCCTGGTGTGGGGCCTGTTTGCAAAATGATTTGAATCCTGATTCCCTCTTTCTTGAACTGAATGGAACTCTAGCATGAAACCCCTTAGAGTTGTAAGTATAACCGGGTGATGAGTATTGCTTACTTGAAATAGGTCAATGATAATAAACATCAGCCAACATGCCAGAAATGTATTTACCTCTGCCAAAGCTAAGGTAACACAAAATATAATCAATGTTTTGAAACAGCCTATATCAAAATAACTACTCTGCACCATAAGAAATGGCCACAGTGCCAACATTTTGCAGTGTCCAAAATGTAACCCATTGGCCTTTTCAGTGCCTGCTTTGTGTAGAGCAATAGGTTCTGCCCATCAATCTGTTGCATAGAATGCAACATAATCCTTCGGCCTTAGTTCTCGTTTAAAGTTTTCAGCCATTGTCTCATTGAAATTTCGTTCCTTTGCTTTGTATTACTGCAATGCTATAAATTTAATCTGTGGTTGGCTCTTCTTTTTGGTGGTAATGGGGGCAGGTTCATCTGCCATCCCGGCATCCCAGTGAAGGACATAAGGAGGCAGCCAGAACAGAAAAGGATGACGACAAGAGGTTAAAACCAGAAGAAGAGCCCACCGTGCCGAAACGTGCCCAGCCTGCCCGTGTCAGAATATTTGAAGGAGGGTAAGCCCATCTTGCCAGCTTCCCAGTTCGTTGCTAAATACCCCATGAATGTCAACAAGTGGTGAAAGGTAGCAAAGCACAAACAGCAAGCGCCAATGGTGTACTCGAAATTCTCCCCCTTTGTGGAGTTCATTTGCTCCTTAGTTTATGTTTTAGTGTTTACCATAATTTCCCGAATTTAACAGCATTTTGTTTTTAAACTCCATATTATGTTTTATGAACACGTAACTATACAACATCATTTTTTAACTTAAGACTTAGGCACCTGATAAAGGCTTCGTATTCGGTAGGATTAAACCGTTGGTGGGTTTTGTGTCTGTTTGTGAGTTGATAATATCGATATAATTGACAGTCTTTATTGAATGGAAATTTGAGTAACAGTTGCAAAAGACATAGGTTTTTAAAACAGTGTAAAATTCTCTAATAAATCAAACACTGAATGATGTTGTTGTACAAAATAATAGTTGTGAAATGTTATGCCTCAAAGGGCTAGAAGTTCCATTTTCATGTTCCAAATATTGCAGAAGCTAAGCGTTGTTAGAGTCTGTGCATGCGTGAAGGAAAGTTCCTCCCTTCTTGCGCTGAAGAGTATGTTATCAAAGGTTACGTTTGGCAATGCGCAATGAAACAGTTATATCTTGTCATACGCAGTCGTTTCTGCATGCAGACTCATCCATGTGGTGTATTGTATAGATAAGCAATGTCACAAAAACAGCAGCAGGTTGGGTTGACACAGCGGTAGGGATTGTATTGACTACATGGTCAAAAGGTCCAAGTAGGTTCTGTCCTTCGAGCCACCTCTAGAGTCGCTATGTCTCTGGCTGGCTACAGTCGACGCCAAAAATATGCTGCAATCACACTGGAGACTGCACGTTAGAAAACATAAGATTGATCACAACAACGACCCAAGCATTGTCATTGCAGTAAATCTTACATGGAGTCTACAGTGTGACTAGACTAGAATTCCTCAAAGAGTGCTATGGTACAAACTGTAGTATTTTGGATGAGCAAGAAAAAATACCAATCCTGTTTCCTGGAGTAATTTCCACTCCAGTAATCCACAGTAGTAGAATTAAAGCTCCCAATAGCAAGACACGTGGACCCTTTGTTCGAAGACTATACGTTTTTGACTGTAGAACACCTTAAATGATTCAACAACCTTTTATCCAGATATCCTGATTATCATTACAATGTTTTTTCTTTTTTTGGGAATGCCTCCACTCTATCAGTCCTCAGTCTGCTGTATCTTTCTCGATTGGTCAAGTATTTTGGTTTCTGGCAATCTATTGGTGTATTAGGGGATAATATGGCACTATGGTCGGACATTTTTGTACTCAGGTACAGGCGGTGTGTGAAAAAGGTTTGCTTCACACTGCAGCTTTCTTGGCAAATAGACAATGATGATTGAAAACCCCTCATTTCTTTAGATCCCAATTAGCTTCATATTGATTGAAGTCTTCAATTCACAGACATTATATCACTTGAAGAATGATGGAAAATAATTGTGGTGCGGGGCTACCAAGTCTTGCTTGTTCACATACATGTTACTATCACGTTCACATTGAGTCTCTTGATGTATGGAGTGCTCACAACTGTGCCCTTAACTCTGGTGTGCATCACTCCATGACCCTTCTCTCTCATCACATATGCTCCAGTCATGGCTGACCAGCCAAGAGAAAGCAGTTATGGTGGGTCAGCCAACATTAGAGCAAATCCCTGTCCACCCTAGAATTGTCATACGTAAGCGCTGCCAGACTAGATCATCAAGTTCCTTGCTCTCCATCCTTAAGAGCATTTTCTGTATGCTTATTTATAGTCTTCTGATCAAAAGTTGCTCCCTAGGTAGGCTTGGGAGCAAATGTTGTTTAGCAATTAAATGGGATACACCAGTCCACTGGAATATTTTCTTTTGTACTCATAATTTTTTTATTCATTTTTCAAAAAGAGAATGACCTCTGTTTGTCAAATTCACACTCCAGCATAGACACTCCCCAATCCAGCCACACTGTAAAACTAGTTTTTAAAAACGCACAAAGTGTTCACCCTTGAAAGGGGTACGAGACAGGGTTGCCCCCTCTCACCCTTACTGTTTGCGCTCTGCCTGGAGCCTCTGGCCGCCTGGATAAGACAGGATCCCTCGATACGAGGGCTGAAATGGGCAGGGGGATGGGAAGACAGGATCTCACTGTATGCTGATGATGTCCTGCTTTATCTTGTCTCCCCAGCGAGGTCACTCCGGGTGGCATTGGACATCCTTACAAGCTTTGGGAAAAACTCCGGCTACAGTATCAACTGGGGAAAATCTTTGCTCTATGTGTTGCAAGGGGCCCCACCGCCGGCTCCACGTGACTGCCCGATCCAGATAGCCACGGAAGGGTTCCGGTATCTTGGAATCTACATCTCCAGGGATGCAAAAACACGCTTCGAAGCCAACCTTAGGCCACCTCTGCAAAGGTTCCAGAGGGATGTGTCGGTGTGGAAAAGGCTCCCACTAACGCTACTGGGGCGTGCGGCCCTGTTCAAAATGATGGCCGCGCCGCGGTTTTTATATGCGCTCCAAAACTACCCAGATCTAGTACCACACAAATATTTTGCAGAGATTGAAGCCGCCCAGAGGGACCTGCTGTGGAGTTGCGCGCCGCGCATGTCTCTCCAAAAACTTACCCTGGGGTGGTACGATGGGGGCATTGTCCTGCCGAACATCCATAAATATTACTGGGCAGCGCATCTCGCGGCCATCAACCAGGGCACGTACGGCAGTGGGGACGACCCGGGATTTGGGATGGATAGGTGGCTCCTTCCCGGAGGGAATTTTGAGGCTGCACTCTATTCGCGACCCAAAAAGTTTCACCTCACGGGACCCACACAACATTCGGTCCAACTGTGGCATATTGTCAACCGAAAGCTGGGGTGGACTGGCAAACTGACAAAGGCAACCCCGCTCTGGGTGTCATAGAAGCTCGGGTCACTGGGACGCACTAAGGGATTTCCAAACTGGGACTTGATCGGTATATCCCGCATAGGGGACCTGTGGGGGGCTGGGGGTGTGGTGCCCTTTGCCTCACTACAGCAATCGCATGAGTTGGCGCCCTCAGAACTCTTCCGATATATGCAGGTCCGCCACTCTCTTCAATCCAACATTCCACCGGGGATGTCGCTCCCAGATTCCTCCCCTCTAGAGGATAGACTACTAGACGGTCACTTGCCTGAAAGGGCGATATCCCTCACCTACAAAAAACTCATACATCACTCCCCGGACCCGCTGGGACCCCTCAAAGGGAGGTGGGAGGCGGATGGCCTTGAAATTGATGAGGAGGAGTGGAGGGAGGCGCTATCACCCCCTAGGGAAGTGGCGATATCGGCAAAACTGCGGCTCGTACAACTCAAGATATTGCACCGGGTGTATATCTCGGTCACTAGGCTGGTGTCGATGGGGAGGAGTACGGACGGGATCTGACGGAGGCGGTGTGGGGACAGGGGGACATTTCTTCACGTGTTATGGTAGTGCCCGCAGGTTCAAACATACTGGGCAAAGATACACGACTGTAAAAGCGAGGTGTGGGGGGTGAGGTCGCGGCCTGAGGCCAAACGATGCCTTTTAAACATCTGGGAGCCCACGGACCTACCGGTTAAAGGCAGAATATGGGCAACGCTGGGACTGGCGGTTGCAAAGCGTAATATAGCGCGCCTCTGGGGGGCGGAAGCGCCACCATTGCTTGGAGCATGGAAAAAAGACATGGATTGGTGCATGCTGCAGGAAAAGATAGTATATGTCTCGAGAGGGTGCCCCGGGAGGTGGGTGGCGAGCTGGTCTCCCTGGAATGCATACCGGGGCAACATCTGTGAGCCCCCAGTCCCTTCTCCCCCAGAGGAAATCGAATCCCCATAAGATGGTGAAAATGTCATATCCTGCTGTACCCTATTGCACTGAAGTACTGTCCAGGGGTTTGCGGCTGAACACTGTAACTCTAATGACTTGAAACTGTGCCATGACCAAAATGTTGAGTTTTGTTAATAAAAAGAATTTACAAAAAAATGCACAAAGTGATTCATAGCCCCGTAAAACCAGATTAAAAACCGTATTTCTTAATTTAAAAGTATTTCCAAAGAAAAAGACTAATTCCACAAATCGTATAGTGTCCTGTGGCCTTGCCTGGACTTAGGTTGTTGCCTGTCTTGCCTCCACATGGCCCTACAGATGAGTTACCCATAATTGGCAAATGTCATTATTGTTTGCATTTTGTGGGACCATGACCAGATATTCATAATTTATTTTATTTGATGGATCCGTTGAGCACTTACGGCCACAATTACAGTAAACAATTTGACTCTGCTCTGTTGTCGAATTTGAGGGTAGTATATGTACAGCCATCTTGGGATCTACACATAAAATGAGATTGAGTTGGGCTTTGAAGATCTGTGGCTATGAGAAACACTCGTTTTTTTTCCAATCAATGGGGGCTTTTTAGATCGCTCTGGAATGCATCCTAATTCCCAATTGAGCATACATATCTATGGGTTGGCTTCAGCAGTAAACGTGATTTATTTTCTTTTGCAACGTAGATGTATTGAAACCTTTTGGAAAGTCAGCCAACATAACTTCCAGACCAGAATATTTTGGCTGCTCTTAGTCAATCAGAATCAGGGTGAACCTCTCTGTTTTTGTAGCTCCACAGATCAACAATCAAAATTCTGCTCTATATGCAAATCTAGTATTTGAGTGCATGGTGACTGATACTAAAGGTAAACATATAACCAAAACTAGAAGTCTTGAAGTGCTAAAGTCGAACTTACAAGCCTTTTGTAATTTTATGAAAATGTGCTCAAAAGGTTTTTGGGAAAGAAAAGTCTAGGATTCAAATTCGATAAACAAAACTTACAGATATGTTGACCGCTGTTGAGGCAGCCAGGATTCTTAATAATGAATTAAATAAATCTGAATGGACATGGGAATATTTCCTCCATTGGTGGAATGCTCGTTCGAGGAGCAAGCTAGGGTCTGATGACCCGAGAAATCTGATTAGCTGGTGGAAACCAAAACTTTTTTTGCAGCAGCCATTACAGTATGCCATTCACTGAAACCTGTTAAAAGCCCAGGTAAATGTGTGGTATCTCAGATGGGCAGATGCAGACCTCAACATTAAAAATTCATGATCAGACCTCAACATTTTGGATTCTGGGAGAGGACATCTTGTATTATTATATTTGCAAACCTGGGTCCACAAATCCTCTGGCAGAGCCACAAACCTTTCAAACATTTCAATTGTTTCTTTTTTTTGTGGGATACCACAAACAATAGTAGAAGGATATATACAGAGTGCAACTGTCCATTACCAAAGGCTGTGCACAATACTCACTCTGGACATTTCGACTGTGGGAACAGAAGTTTTGAATGGGTTAGGCACATATCCAGACCCTGCAATCAGAGGTCACTGTGCACAGTTTAAGGCTTTGCACAACGGGATTAGGTAGAACGAGACCTGGATACAGGACCTGTGTGTAGGCCAGGCCATGCGCTAAGGGTAGGATCATAATGGCAAAAAGATATGCTCGTCGGAGTTTGGTAGGAAAGGAGCAGTAAAACTACCTCACCATAAGGCAGATACTTTGCTGAGAGGGTCACAGATTCAAGGAATTCTAGCTCAGCCAATCTTAGGGGAGTGAATGCACTTTTATGAGCGATATATACACATTTGCGTCCACCCAGGTAACAAAGCCAAAAACATTTGCGTTTATTGATTTTTTTTAATTGGACCCGATGCAAGATTAACAAGCATTGGCATAGCCAATAGGTCTCGCTTTTGCGACCTTATAAGTATTTAGTTATGCAGCACAATATCCTTGGTGCAACAATATCAAGTGTTGCATGGCTAACACTTATAAAGTACAAGGATGCCTATTTCTGAGTGCTCACTGTTCAATTAACACCTCATTAAAACATAAATTAAATTAAATGAATCTGCATCTTCTTTTCCAGCTTCTGAGTGAATCAGTGAAGCCCTCCCCATTTACGATGTGCATGACTATGTTCTCCTCTTTTGTACACATACATTTGATTATATCCTTTCGCAATGTGTGCTTGTGTCACCTATAACACTTAAGAGGGTGAGGAGGGTTGCTATTCTGCACAGTAAACTGCTAAGCTAGGTCCCTCTGAAAAGTTGACATTAGATACTACTGTTTGTGGTGGGGGAATGTAGGTCAGCGAGCTCAGAGCGCGGTCTGCGTGGCAGTTTGTTAAGCGAGGGTGTGAAATGCACACAAAGCCGGGTTGTGAAATGCATTTGAATACATGAAGAACAAAACAGGACACTATACAGAGGGGAAACAGAGAAGCAGACAGGGCAGAGAGCAGAACAGAGCTAAAAAAAAATGCATCAGTAAAAGCTGAACATAGCGGGGAGAAAGCACACAAAATACAAAGCATCAGAAACAGAAAACACATCAGGTAGGGACGCGAGTGGTGCGCGCGTGCAATGGGAAACTGAAGACACAAAAGGTAGGGACGCGAGCGGTGCGCGCGCGCCACGGTAAAAGTGAAAGCAGGCTGGCGAGTGGTGTGCGATGTGCGCGGACCATGACGAGAGAGGAAAGCCAGATGGCGCTCCTGCTCGTCATTGTGCGCGTAACCGCACGCTACGATGGCACCACCGGCAGAGGATGCGGGTACAAAGTGGTGATTTCAACTGGTTGTGGGCGATTTCTTCATAACACCACAATTGTCTTTGTGTGGAGTAGTTACAAGTTGTCGTTTGAGCACCAGGGTAGAACCTGGGACGCCCTTAGGGTCGCGCAGCTTTCCGAGTGGGGCGAACAGCAATGACAAAAGTGCACGGCACTGGAGTATTGACGTTACATGGTGTCGTGGAAATTTGAAGGCTTCTGGCATTATGATGATGATGATATCCTGGAATGTGCTGGGCGCCGCAGCAGTGATGGTAATGGTTCTGTGTAAATGATAGTTTGGTGTTCAGGATGTGCAGGCACAGCTTTGCAATGACAGTGAGGGGCGCTCTAGGATGCTGAAGGCGCTTGACGTTACGAATGAAGGTGCACGACACTGTAAAGATGAAGAAGGTGCACGCTATTCAGGAGCTGATAACGGGGCATCTTATTGCAGCAACGAGAACTGCGCGTGGTATTGTGGTGTTGGCAATGGCGTACGTCATTTATGGGGACTCACTAAATGTCTCGCCAGAGCAGTGCATGCACTGGCTCAGGCGAGACCTAAAAACCAGAGATTATTGAAGTTTATTATGTGCTCCAACATCTCATTTCTATATGTTTCATTGAAAGGAAATGCCACAAAATGGTATTTAGACTTTCGTTGGGACTCAGTTGCAAGCAGATCCATTTTCTACCCTAAAAGGATCCAATTAAAAAGTGTTCAATAAAGTTGAATAATTTTTTTGCTTGGTTAGCCAGAGGCAAATTTTGAAATAAGATCCCTATAAGAAACACAACTAAGAGTTCCATTGAATCCTTTCAAGGTCTGGTCCACCCAGACACCGAAGTGTATCTATCTGGGTGAGGACTCAATGAGGAAGCTTGCCACTAATAGAACCAACAGTGGGTGAGAGTCCTTTAAAACAATATGAGTTTTATGGAAAACCATGAGCTTTACGTTTGTAGACGCATATGTGTAGAAACTGTTCATAAAAGTTCATTCACTCTCCTATGATTGGCTAAGGTGTAATTAATTGGAAGCATAGTAAACGCACTGTATATGCTTCTGCCTCCACCTCCCTCCCCCGCTGCTCATTGTCAAAGACTGTATGCAGCTTTATTGGATATGCTGTGGTGGAACTAGGCCTGTCCTTCGGTCTGGTTGTGCTGCTCGTGGCCAATCGCCATGCAAAGCTAGTCTGGTGGGATGAAGCTGGGCAGAGGGATTGGACAGTAGGCCAGGCTCTGCATCAATAGGTCCTTTGAAATGTCATCAGTCATGCCATGTGTCAGTCCAATATCAACACACTGCAGGAGAGGGGAGGAGTTAGTCTGTGCAGCTTACCTTAGCTGGAGAATTGTGACTATGCTGTCAGGATAAGTGTATTCTTTATTATTTTTATTTTTACTGGCCATGGTTCCTTTACAGCTGTTTTAAAACCACTGTTAAAAGTACATCTAAAAGATACAAATTTAAAATAGAAACCTTTCTCAAATTCTCAAGTTACGATAAAGGGTTAGCGATAAATTCCACTCCACTGGCACAGTTGTCGGAGTTTTGGCCACTCTGTGTTATCCATGTAAAGCGGAGTTCTGGCCAAATTCTGCAAACCGCTGCGTAGTGGAGGTTTTTCTAACAAACGGCTCACCAACAGTAAGTTGGCAAGTGAGATTTGGTGTCTTCTAGTGTGATTTTTTTGTGACTAGGAGGGCACCCAGTGTAATTTCCCCAACACGGGCGGTCGCTACCATTCGCATTTAGAAAGCTGACGCTCGAGTTGAAAGTCAACTAGAACTGTAGCAAAATTAACTCAAGAAGCAGCAACCTTGGGTGTGCCGTGTGGTGCCCTTTGTACTGTTTTTTCAGCTTGGAATGAGGTCCCGGCACTAAAATTCCGCATGACGTCCCTAACTCAACCCGTTCACGGAATCTCTCAGGGTTTTTCATGTAACTCCCCGGAATTCTCCCAAGTGAAACTATACGAGTTCTGCCCACCCCTAGTTACGCTTAGATCTGCAATCGATAACTAGCACAACAGTCATGCCAACCATAACTCACACCTCAAATGCAATACTCATGACCTTACCTATGATGTGACAGATGCAATTACACGTGTCAGGATAAGATTTATTATTGCATATTTGAAAGCTAAACAGGCATAGTTATAATTTTTGTATGCTGTTTGTACATAAAGGATAACCTTTTATTTTTATTTTTGATAGATTATGATTCCATATGTCATAAAACAGCCAATACATGTCTTATTAACATATGATATTCTCAAGGCACAAGCAAAACAATTAGTTTATTGCAAAGTAGGGTATGAGTCTGTGCATAGGATCACTAGTCGTGGGTTCGGTAATATGCTTTGTTTAGTAGGACATATTTGGGTTATGTGTGTATACGTAATCCAACTCAGGGTATGGAAGTTATCCATGGGCAACTGTGCATGGCAACACTGGTATTTAGTAGGGATGATTTGCACATGCAGTCCTGACTCAGAGAATGAACACAGCCTGTAATCATCAGTGCATGATGCCACTTTTGTCGAGTGCAGTACCATGCTGTCTTCTGGCTGAGCAAATGTGATCATACGAGTACAACACGAAAAACATCTACGACTTAAATTTCTGTTTTCCAGGCTTCATTTGAGAGAGATATACTTACATGCCTTTCCATCTGGCTTGGCATACAGCACACTACTGCTATGCCAATATCAATGTTTGCAAATTACAGCAAGATCAGGGGATGGCAACGAGATCTAAAGTAGAATCTTTATAGCCATACTACCTTGTGTATATGTGGTATGAGCTTTTGCCAAAAACAGCAAACCTCAAGACGGGGTGTGTGTATGTGTACATTATTAGAACTTTGATATTTGCATATCCATGCATGGTCATAAGAAGTTACCTAAAATATACATTAATTTCATATGAGCGCAGCTTGTGTTATGTTTGTGTCAGGGTTTGTCATAGTCCTGGATCAAATTTAGGGTGAACCATTGAACATACAATGGAGTAGTTCAAGTAATATCGTATAATACTGTGAAATAAACTTGAGTGTAATATATATTTTAATATGCAATGTCAATTGACAAATCAATCGAAGGAGCACAGAAGCAAACTTGTTTGCTAATCCACAAAAATACGTACTCACATATCCAAACTGAACAAGAAACTTACAAAACGTTTGGCTTCAAATTAGCTTTGTGATGATCTCTGCTTAAGATTACAGCCACTATTGAGTTGACACAGACGTTGTGGCTCCACGTTTTGCAATTTATTCAAGTTTTAACTATGATGACCGTGGACCAATTGCCTACGACAGTGAAACACCTTGCAGACTGAATTTGCTTGCTACACGACCTCTGAAGCCAGGTTGGCGCCATAGAATAGTAGTCCAGTTGGAATTGAATTACAGAAGCTAGTAGGTGAGGTGTGTATGTAACAATCTGTTCGTCTTTTACAGATTTACACTTGTAGACATATGATGACTGTTCCACCATATTTATAGAACAGAATTAGGATATACTGATGTTGTTTTTTTTTCTAGTCATCGAGAGAAGGTTGGCCAAGTGTTTGATTGCATTTGCTCTGTCAACCACCTTCATTGCAGCCAATCCTATGAGTTATGCCTTTCAGCTTAAACTGTGGAGAGTATTTCCTAGATCTCTTGTTACCTAAACAAAATAATTTCTGGTGGGATGTGCACAAAAACTGTGACTGTGAGGCCGAGTGCCAGGTGTAGTGTTGGGTGGATATAAAAAATACTCCAAGTTATATACTAAATCCAAGGGAGAACAAGATGTACTTATTATAGGAGAGCACGCTTGGTACCCATGGCCCATATGGCTGTCCTCTTTCCAAACAGTGATTTTCACATAATTGTATTCATTGTTACCACCAATGAAGAGCTTGAAAACATGAGTTCTCTTTTTAAAAGTACCAAAGTAAGCAAAGGGGATAGACAGCGTTACCATTAAATCATGCGAAAACCGGATAGACTAATTAACACCATAAGTCACTTTGCATCTGATTCAAATAAAATGATAATATCTACACATAGCTGAGTTAAACTTCAACCATGACTTGCACATATTTCCTCATATATTTTGATGATTCAATGAAAAGCTTGAGAGTAAGTCTGAAAAGCATGGTGAGTATGCACACACAAGTGGATTTACTTTGTGTCAGACAGACTACTATAGCATTCCTGGCATAAATATGTAAAAAAAATGTTTTAATTGTGTAAAAAGAAATCAAACAACCTACAAACACATTGTGAATATCCACAGATTGATGCGTTTGTGGACGTTCATTTAATATTACACTGTCTCCACCTTGTCCTTCCTTCTCTGAGACACCCCTTGCCCTATCTTTAATGGCCGATTTACTTCAATGCACAATCATAATACTAGCGTATAGTAGTAAATCTAATTTGTGGTTAGAAATATGCACTGCTCATGATTCTGTAAAGTATCCGCAGATCATTTTTTTTAAGCAACGAGAACCATAAAAAGATATATCTATATATATATGCGTTTATATAGAGGATGTTTTTGTTTGCCCTCTTCATCAATTGGTCTGTTTAGGTGTCATTGCTATTTTGTTTCCGCCCACTATAGCTTGCAGCATCAACCCACTTCATCCAATGACCCTTTTTCCTGTCAGTGATGTTATTTTGCATGTGCACACATGAACATCCAACAAGAAAGTCGTTCTCTTCAGTGTCTGGGCTGGAAAACCAATCTGATTTCATGTATGCCTTCATTGTATGCCTTTTTGTTTAATTAATCTTTGTGATAGGTTATTTTTTTACTCCTTTTGTTTTTCAAATATATGAACACTGCCTTTAGATGGAGGCATTTTTAGATCACAGCTATAGACAACTTTATTTGTTTGATGGCCAGACCTATAGTTTCCAATGAAAAGAGAGAGTGCACTGGGCCAGGCCCTTGCTCACGACTGGATGGATTTGCAATATGTCGTAGCTGTCACTTCTTGATTTGACGGCTTTTATACATGTGTTTGTTCGGCCTATGAGCATTTCAATCTCAGTGTTCAGATTGGTTAACTTGTTTTCTTCCATAGCTGACTTTCTTTGTATTCAGCAAACTACATTTTTCATTCAATTTAAATGCCCCTTAGGAGTGCATGTGCTTTCTTGTGCTGCTTTCGCCTTCCCTTCCTATCTCGCTTCTCAACCCATAGCCCACCAGGCCCCTCCTTTGGTTCTCTGTCAATCTCTACCCAGCCTTTTTACTTTTTTTTCTTAGTACACCCAACCCTCACTTCTCCAGTGATTCCTTCACCCTCCTCAACCTGCCTTTTTAGGTCTCGCCAGCATAGCGCATGCACTGTGATTGAGAGGGATATTGTTAAAAATTAAGGGCTTGGAGCCTGTCCATCACTTACCATTCGTTGACTTCATTGTCACTCTTCTACGCTGCCTTTTAATTAGCTAGTTTATCCCAGGCTTCACTTCGTTTTCTTTCTGTGGAGCACGGGCCAAGCACATATTGATTTAGCTTAATTATCTGATCGCGCTCTGATTTAGATACTATTTATTTGATTTCTGATGTCTGACTTTATCACCTTTAGCCTTAACCAGTATGATTTATGTCGCTCCCTCGCCAACTAGCCACTTCTGGTCTAAAACAAATTTATTTGTAAACAAGTGAGTTCTTACAGAAGCGTTATACATACTAACAACCTCCTGCATCAGATCAAAGGCATCAGATGTTTACATAGATCGTAAATCGAGATAATTGATAAGCTATTGTATTGTATTATAATTAGCTACTCTACACCATTTCACTCTAGTCTATGCACTGCACTGAACTCAATGCCACTCTCCTGGTTTGCCACTCCATGCCAATCATTTCCACTCTACTCATCTCTGCTCCTCTACACCTCTCCACTTTATGCCAGAATGCGCTACTCTACTGTACGTCACTCTATGCCACTCCACTGCATGCCACTCTACTGCCCCTACACTCTATCTACTCCAGCCCATTACACTCTATGCCACTCCAATCTACGCCACTCCAGCCCACTGTACTCTATGCCACTGTACTTTATGGGACTCTGTTCTGCACCTCTCTATTCTGTGCCAGTCTACTCTATTCCACTCTATGCCACTCCACGCCACTAGAGTTTATGCCACTCCACTCTATTCTGCTCCACTTTACTCTGTGCCACTCCATGTCACCCCATTTCACTCCACTCTATTTCATGCCTCGTCATATCACTCCACTACATGCGCACTATAACCAATGCCACTCCATGCAACTATACTCTATGCCACTCCACACCCCTCTTCTTTACTCTACTCTGCTCCACTCTACTCTATGCCACTCTGTTCCACGTCATTCAATGCCACTCGACGCCACTCTACTTCGCTCTCCTTTAAGGCATTCTTCTCTTCGCACTGTACTCTACGTCACTCCTTTCTACGCCACTCTACTCCATGCCACTATATTCTACGCCTCTCCACAAACTTTTTAGCAATGCTAAACAGCAGCCACACTGCTATGCAACATGGCTGAAAGATATTGGTGAAGCCAATAGCTCTGATTTAGGCAGGACTAGTTGTCAAATGGTTGTTTTAATACCCATCACCCCACTTGTCAATTGTTTTCCTGGCCCTCTCTCGCTTAATCTTTAATTTTGTAGATTTTTCATTTTTTTCTCACATTTCAGGCCCCCTCACGCTATTGTGGTTTTTCATTTGACAATATTTTTAAGCCATTGCAAGATGTCCGCCCACGACTGTACATGCATATGTGTTGGGCACCTCATATTATATTAACAAACCCATTCCAAGGTGGTTTTGTGTGCACCCACCAGAGCCATTTTTGAAGGGGTTAATTAAAATGTATTGGATGCATTCTGATATTTTAATAAACCAATTCAGAGATAGGCACCGAGGATTCATGCCAATTTGCCATGCCTATCTAACTGAAACAAAAACGTTGACAAATTAAAAAGATCACAATTTTTGCGACCTATCGGCTCTGCCAATGCTTGTAACTTTCTGCTACTCTTACACTTGCAATGCCTATTGCATATGTGAGCAGACAAAATAAATACATTAAAATAACATTGCATTCTTGTCAATGCTACACATATTTATTTAGGCATTGCTTGTTGCAGATTAGATGCAAGAATAGTGATTCATAATTGCAACTGAAGCACAAGGCCTAAAAAGAAATCACCTGACCTGCAAATAACAATTTCGCACAGCATTTGCATGCACAGAATATATCGATATTTTGTAAATGTTTTAGAAATGGTTAAATTGTTTTGGAAATGTTTTTTTTTACTCTTTAGACATTGAAACATTTCCTTTCTGCTGTTTGGTGTTGTAGTTTGTGTCAATTTGGTATTTGAAATTGCTAATGCTGAGAAATTAGGCCTGAAGGTGCTTGTCTCTCCTCTTCCAAGTGATGTTGCTTCCTGCTGCAACCTGCTGGGGTGATTGCAGTTAATTGCTGGTGAAAGTTGTGTCATGGATCTTTCTGTCCCCTTGAAACAGATGGATGTGTCCTGGTTAGGTCTCGCCTGAGCTATCGCGTAAGCGATGCTCTGCGAGACTTATTGTTATTGAGTGGGCTCCAAAAAGTGCTGCCAGGCCAGCCTAGCGATACAGTGCATGTGCGCGGGTGCGCTCGCGCTTGACGCGTTTACTTTCACATTGGCGGCCGCACGGCCGCTTTGAAGTTTGATCGCGATCACTTTCGCGGACGCACGGCTGCCCTGGAAAAACTCCCAGCCATTGATTTATTGTTTTTCATAAACAAGCCCTCCACTTTAGAGGTTTCTAATTCATGAGAGCATGCAATCCATGTATAAAGACTCATCTTTAATGTACTTATTACAGGCAAGTTGTAACATCTGTAGTCACCCGTAATAATGAAATAACATTGTAAATTACTGAAGTAAGATATTACAGTTCAGTTTTGAGGAAGCAAATTCCACAACTGGCTATGATGTGCATTTAGTTAACACTGGAGAGAAGTAAATACAATGTTTCTAGTGTATTAAATATAATGAAGGACTCATAGCTGAGATGGGTATGCCTAGTCAAGTTTCAGTCACACTTCAAATGCTTGTGAGATGCAGAGCACACTCTCATGTTTTCTTTTTCTCTGCCTGTGCATCAAGAATCCTAGAACATGACCTTCAGTTTTCTATTTAATATACAAAATTCAATTAGCTCTTCAGTGCAGCTTGCACTGTAATCTTTTAAGAAATATCATTTTCTGGTCATGTTGTTCCTGAGGAAAGGACGGAATTCAACTGCATACAATTGAAGGCAACTTCCTTTGGCTGATAGGAGAGGCTGTTTATATTGTTGAATGTGCTTTTCTTCTAAAGGATTATTGAATAGATGTAGGGCAAGAGTCGTTTTACCATGTGATGTGTTTGGTTTTCTGTTTTACTATTGGTTAATAATAGGCAACTTTTATGATGAACCATAGTGACTGCAAATTCTCTTTCTACAAATGTATAAAAACTCTCCTTTTATAAGACACGTTCTTTCCCAGTCCCCTTAGAGAGCAGACTCCACGTTAGTCTGTTTAATGATTTGTACTTAGAATATTTTCTCATGTTCTTCCCTCCTGCCGTTATTGAACAGTCTATAGTTCTTTGACTATGATTGGTTATGTGAAAGGCCATATTTGGTTCTGCATATTGACAGATTGGGGCTCAGCTTACACTGTCATTGCCGATTTACATATAATTGCATTTAGAGTATTTTGAAATGATTGACTAACCATTGATTTTTGTCTTCTGTAATGATTCTTAAACTTTAATAAACCGTTGTAGTTTGCAAACCTGAACCTTGTCTTGTGTGGATTTTAATTACTCACAAAGAGGTCCGATCCATAAATCGGCCCTTTTCATACTAAAAGGACTGGCTGTTATGACATCATAACGCCACCTAGCAGAGCCAGCATCCTATGCGGAAGACAGGTCAAAGAGCATGAGTTCAGCTGGCGCTGGAAAGAGGCATTACAAGAACTCGTTTTTTAGGTCTCGCCTGAGCTATCGCGTAAGCGATGCTCTGCGAGACTTATTGTTATTGAGTGGGCTCCAAAAAGTGCTGCCAGGCCAGCCTAGCGATACAGTGCATGTGCGCGGGCGCGCGCGCGCTTTACGCGTTTACTTTCACTTTGGCGGCCACACGGCCGCTTTGAAGTTTGATCGCGATCGCGATCACTTTCGCGGACGCACGGCCACGTGTTTCAGTTAGCGTCCCTGTCACTGTGTCCTGCACTCTCTCCTACCACTTTTCCACATGCTTTTCACTCCCCATGGCTGTTACTCTGCTTTGCTTTCAGGGCCGTTTAAGCCGCTCATGTACCGCACACATATGCTACTGACCACGATCCAATCACAGGTAGCGCAGCAAGGCACAGGTCCCTGGAAAGACAACTGACCTGTGACCTGTTGCACATAGGCAGCAAAACTTATCATTATTTCACATTCAAAGGCTTTCATTAAAATATTGAATAGAAGAGCATTACAACTCATTGGATGTAATGTCATTAACTAATAAATTAGGTTTTGCTTATTATGCTCACTAGCCAACACAAAAATCATTACATAAAAAAGTGATTTAAGATTAATCATTTTCGATCACATATGCATGTACTCTTAAAACAATATAGTTTCCATAATATCATATTAGTCTCAGCACCCTTGGCAGTGTCTGCACGTACACCAGTATCAGGCCTCACTCATAGACAGACTACGTGGGTGACGTGTAGACCTCGTACGTGGCAATGCATTACACAGTATCGTGCAATCACACACTGCCCTTGCCATACGTGAAGTCAAAGTAATACAACATTCTGATGCACATGCACCACTCACCTGGCTCAAGCTGCGAGCACCCAATCAAATTAAACAACAATGCCCCCTGCAGCCAATGCAGGCCCCATTCAGTATAAAGCCTATGGATTTCTGTGGCATATATAGGAGTCTCGAGGGCCCTCGTCCTATTCTGCGGGGGGGCGGGGGGAGATAGGGTGAGGCAACACATTTCGTATTACGTAACCATGGTGATGCCTTATCGATATTTGTGCCTTATATGAACCCGTGATAAATTAAGAATGAACTTTTTTTAAACCCGGCCTTCTGGTAATACAGTGCTACATTATAAAACACACAACAGTATTAGGCACACAACATTAAACACACATAACAGTATCAGAGGTTTCGTGGCTGCACGTCTACTCTACATCTGAGAATATGTGTGATGGTTAAAATGTTTCCTAAAATAACACTCAAAATGTACGCATCCCGTTTGTATGAATTTCGGGGCATTCTTTAAAAGAACCTATACTAATGGACTGTGCCATGCCATCTCACACATGCGTACTTGTTTTAAGTTTTATATAGCGCGAACTCGACCCGAAGGTATTGGAGTGCTTTACCTGAGCACCCGTTACATTACACAAGGACACATTAATTTTAGGTAGGCATGGAGAGCTTCAGTGATTTGTCCAGAATCACAGGATGCTGAGCCGACGCCAGACTCGAAACCTGGTTACCCAGCTCTAAAGTCGGCAGCTCTGGCCGTTAGGTGGCACCGGACCCAGCGTTCCCATGGGGAACACGGATGCTAATGGCGCAGGGCACAGCGTTCCCATGGATAACGCAGATGCCACTGTTCACATAGACAACATGCGAACTGCGAGGAGGCAGCAAGCGTTGCATTTTGCATAGGTTTCCGTTGACAGCAAGGGATCCGTTTCCATTTATCATTCAGGAAGCACATAAAAACAAGCATTGGCATAGCCAATAGGTCTCGCTTTTGGGACCTTATAAGTATTTAGTTATGCAACTGTTGCATGGCTAAACACTTATAAGGTCCCAAAAGCGAGACCTATTGGCTATGCCAATGCTTGTTTTCGTTTTGTCTTGGAGAGCATTATCTCACTGCGGTGGCAGTGTCTCCCGTTCATTCCCACCCTTTGTCAATGGCCTCCCCAGTTTTATCACAAACACAGCCTCTAGACACTTCTCTCCACTGCAGAAGATTGCTGTCTCGCCTGGTAAATCTGCTACACTGGAGGAGTAGGGGTGTGTGAAGCTGCAAGGCTTCCCTCATACATCCTGGCAGACTTGTATAAAATATGCACCGTCACAAACGTGTGAAGTTTTGCTCTGTCTCACATGTGCATAAATATCGATAGTATAGGTAACATTTCTGATAACCATTGCATATATTTTGCACGTTGGCGTCGTTTGATTGGAGTGAAAATCGTCTTTCGATGTAGTGAAAAATATATCAGTGCAAGTGCTAAGGCTAATTTAAATTGTGAAACGTTGCCAACTTCATGAAGAAAATTGAGTACTATACAAACTTCCAGAGTCATAAAAAAATTGCACTTCTCGAAACTAGATTCCCATTATGTTTCTCTGTTATTATTAAAATGATTCTGAGTGGTGTAGTTGTTTTGAAGCTTCCTAAATCCTAACTGCTTACTCTATCATTCACTCCCTGCACATTATACCTCTCCCTTTGCTCTTTTAATGAGAAAGTGGAGAAAATGTCAGTGTTTCCACGTCGCAGCATATTTCCCTGCTTCCCTCAACCTTGTGCTTACCCCGCTCCTCCATGAGGTCATTTCCAGTGGGTAGGGTCCATGTTACACCCTCAAACATTGACAGACACACCTAAAGGAAAAATCCTGCACTAGACCTGGCAAACATTTCATCACCTGCAGAGAAGTGCACACCCAACTAAACAAGCAATTTGTCTTAGCATGTGATGTGCCTGTCAGAGTGACGCCTAACTGATCGCAGATTTCGAAGGCTTCTGCGAGCTTGCGTTGTATGTGGAAAAAACAACCTTTCCTCAGATGAGAGGTCTGAATTAGACTATTTTGAAAACCTCGGGCCAGATGTACAACCTTTCTTTGCGTTTGCAAACAGGAGATCGCCCGTTCGTGACCGTAAAAAAGGGTCATGGCATGTACCAACGCTATTTTGCGAGTCACTGACTCTCAAAATAGTGTTTGCGACTCTCGCTATTAGGAAGAGGTGTCCCTTCCTAATAGCGAGATTCAATGCCATTCACTATTGTTTTGCGACCGCATTTGCGGCCGTAAAACACTCGCAGTTTACCACCTACTTCAAGTAGGTGGTAAACCACTCACTCGCAAACGGGAAGGGGTCCCCTTTGTGAATGGATGGGCAAATATTTTTTAAGAGCAGGCAGTGACCCCAGGGACCACTGCTAAGCCTTAAAAAATGAAACAAAAAAGTTACATTTTTCTTTTTTAAACGCATCCTGTTTTCCTTTAAGGAAAATGGGCTGCATTTTTTTTTAAAAATGGCTTTATTTAAAAAGCAGTCCCAAACATGGTGGGCTGCTGACCCCAGCAAACCATCCCCGGGAGTGCTAGCCATTCCCAATGGGGTCGCAAATTGCACTTTCCTCATGAATATCAATGAGGCATGCAATTTGCGACCTCATTAGGAATCGCTAACAGTGTCTGAGACACTGTTGTACATACACTTTTGCCAGTCGCAAATTGCGAGTCGCAATTCGACGCAATTTGCGACTCGCAAAACTGACTAATAGTACATCTGGCCATTTTTGTATAATATATTATGTTAAGTCTATTGATTGAGCCCATGTCCGCTTAAGCGTTTAGGCACCATTGACTTTAACACAGTCAGTGACAATACCTAAAACAATATTTATTAGAAGACACGCTTTTATTCGTCCTCTAATAAGTGATACATTGGATTCAAAACACATGGATAAAGGTATAGGTTTCCATGTTTTGCACTAGCTATGGAGAATGCTATGTCACCATGAAGCTGATTTACATCTGTGGATGGACAGAAGAAACAAGTTGGAAGAGCACATTTCTTTTAGAATTAAACATAATAAATTTGGTACCTAACAAAATGGAATATATGAGGGAGCAAACTTGTGCATGATTGTCATAGGATTTAAAGATAATTCTGGTATGTAAAGTTGACCAGTGAAGAGATTTTACAATAGCTGTGGCGTGATCTCATCTTGCACTGGTGGAAGCAGATGAGCAGCTGCATTTTTGCGTAAGCTGAAGAATCTGAACCAGCTTGGTAAGGAAGGTTAAGTAGTCTGACTTAGCGTAGTCTAGTCTTGACATTTCCTACACGGTAAGAAAGTCAAATTCCAAGAAAGGGAGCAGCAATTTGCCAGGTTTTATGCTTAAAAAGAAGCGATTTTCCTCCAGAGTGACCAGGAGATCCAGAGAGAGTGAGAACTCAAGGTAAATCACCAAGTTTTTTGGCTGCATTTACAAGGACTGGGCGTGGACCTATAATAGCAAGCCATGAACTCTTGTTCCATTGATCAGGTCATTACCCTGGTGGCTTAGAATAGATTTTGTTTTCTGTATGTTGATCTTGAGCAAATTAGAGGACATTCACCAATAAGTTGTTACCAGGCAGCTATTCAAATTGTCAAGACTGAGATCAAGAACATGAGATTTTTGTCAGGCAAGCTATGGTAATGACAAACTGTGTCATTTGAATACAGGTAGAATTATGCTCCATGTTAATGGAGTGACCTGGCTAGGAGGTGCACGTGAATGTTGAATTGCAAATGATAGAGTCTAGAACTTTGAGGGACACCTCAGTTAAGCAGTCGGTGATTTGAAATGAAGAGCGATAGTGGCATAGACTGTCTTCTGTTGGAAAGAAATAATTTAATCCAATTCGTTATGTGGCCCTAAATGTATGACTGTTGTAGATTTTAAATGAGCATAGTGTGGTTCATGGTGTTGAAATCCACAGAAAGATCTAGGAGTGACAGAGTGCCAACCACATCACAGTCCACCAGCCTGTGTAGGTTGTCTAGCTCCAAGGCCGGACTGGCCGTACCTGGCATCGAATGTTTCCCCGAGAGGCTGGAAGGGTGGGTGGCTGGTTTTGTTAGTTGGGACAGATTTGTAGCAGTAGAGTAGTTTTAAAAGCACTGCAAAGTTCTTTGTATATTCAGCAGTTTTTGGGCAGCAATAAAAGTGTCATGTTAACTCTGTGATTAATGTACATGCTGGCGGGAGAAGGGAGTTTTGTTTAGTGGCAGTTTTGACTCATCTAAGGTGGCACAGAGGGTTAATATGCCTCTTGCAAAGGACGTGTACCATGCATAGCAAAGAACATTATTTTATGTGCATAGCTCAGTTACTGTTTTTGTCACAGAGATGATTTTTTTACTCTGCAGTTTATAAATTACAATCGTAATCTAGCACAGTGAGCTATAAACTGCCATAAAAGAGCTGCATGCAAGCCGCATGGTACAGGTTAGAAAGTTTTTTTCCCCAAGTCTTTCATTATCCTGATGTTGCTAAAAAAAGTTTGTTTGTGTAGAAATACATTCTTGTTATTAAAGTTAACCCTTACCACGGAGGTTGTGCTGTCCAGACCAAGCACTCTTAAAAGGTGCCTACCAGTATGGATGGCATGTGAATCCTACATCTTGTAGTCAACTTTGCCTTATGTAACATTATCTATACACTGTTTTACACATGTATGATTCTGTGTGTGTGGTGAGTGTGTGGTGTACAATGCTCTGTCACCCTACAGTGGTATTAGAGGTGCTATAAAACAAATAAAATACATTTGAGACAGGGGCTATGACGAGAGGAGGTGCACTCTTAGAGGGCGATAGTGAGGGAATCATTGAAGAGCCCCAACAAGGATTTTTGTATCCTGGTGCGCAGTAAGGTCATAATTTACTATGCTTTAAAAGATAATACAATTGAATATATTATGACGTGTGTTGTAAATTGCACCATTTCCCCCCACAATTTCTTGGGGGGAGGACTTCTCCTTAAGACCCACTTTCTAGTGGTCCGGCTTGCTCGTTGCACTCACTATGCACCGTACAGGGGCTGGTGTGACAAAATTTGTCTGGGCTGCCTAGGGTTCCCAGCCCAGCCTAGCTCTAAGAGTAAAACAAACTTGTTTCTGTGGCTGGACCTAAAGCCTGCTTGTAAAGAGTAAATGTAAAACAAGTGTTTTAGTCTCGGTTGGATAGAAGAGAGATGGGATGAATGTCACTACATATGTCCATACTGGGGGAAGACTTGTTCAGCAGCAGCATCGACTGCTTTGACATTTCACCTTGTTTGCAGGAAATAGGTGGAGAACCTTTGCTGTAAATGGTGGCTAGTTGTGATTTAGAAATTCGATCAAGCATTACAAATTCAGCACTGGGGTTTATAGTAGGTTATGATGATGTGCTATAGCAGGGGGCAGAAAAAAGGTTCCTTCAGGATAACTTCTCTGTTGTTAGAGATTTCCTCCTCATAGAAGAGTGAGAGCGCATCACAAGATCTCTGGTGGGGTGAGTAGTGGAAAGTGTGCAATTTGGAGACTGAAATTCTGTGACTATGTGGAAGAACACTTTGGATAGGTTTAAGGCAAGGTCAATGTGCTTCGAAAAGTATACCTTCATTGCTTCGTGAATTTTGACTTTATATTCATCCAACTGTTTACGGTATAACTAGTTATATTCTATGGAATAATGTGAATTACGTGACCTCTATTTCCTTTCATCTTGGTACGTTTTAAGTTTAAAGATTTTGTAGTTGAGAAGAAACCCAATGCTTTCTATTAGATTTGTTATGTGGCTGTTTGCTTTAAAGTGATTGAGGGAGTTTGATATTACGGACGGATGAGATACCGTCAGTAAGGCAATTGAGTAGGGTAGTAGGATATTCTGAATTGGAGGAGTCAGTGACAGTAGATAGCACAGACTTTATAACAGTTATCAGAGACCCTGCTGTGCTTAGGTCAAAAGCTTTCCAGTTGAGTGGAATGCTCTGGTTGGATTGTATCTGATGATTTTTATGAGAATGTGTAATAGAGAAAAGGATGCCAGAATATTAATTAACATCAGAGAACTTGGCCATCCAGGTAACATTGTTTAAGGGGGACCATATAGGTTCTAGTAAATGTCCTGACTTTTACGTGGCTTTAGTAGCTAGTAATCTTTGACTGAACACTTCAACATCTTTCTGGAGTTTGAGATTCACTAGAGAGATGTGAGAAGTTGGCCTGGTATATGATGTTCACTAGTTAAAGTGACCACCTTGTACCATGCCAAGCAACCCTTATGGTGTGGTTGTAAGTCAACCTTTTCGGACTAGCTGCCCTAGTGGTAGCGTAGGCTAAGCAGTCTTTGAGGCTAAACTCGTTAAAGCGTGTTAAGCAGGCTGTTTTACCAAATGCAACCCCCCTTTATACCAATGAAAGGACACCACACAGATATATATTGAAAATATATATGTATTTATTTCTCAAAGTATCCCCTAGACTCTTTATGAGCACAGGAGCACAAATCGTTAAACAAGACAACGTTATAATATACAGAAGTTGCACTTTATATGGATGGGCCCTGGTGGCCACTCAAACCATATACTAAAATAGTGGTATAAGTACCACGAACAGGAAAGTGAAAAGGCCTAGGGCCTCTAGAATCGGTGGGCCTACAAGGAGCTAACTTCAGTTAGTGACCAGGAGGTCCACGGGTCGCGTGTGCAGTGAGGAAAGTTACATGCGGGCTCCCATAGGTTTTCAATGGGTGCGCAAAGTTACAAAGTTACTGCAGAAAGGGTCTTCTGGATGGACTACGATCTTTAGATTCAAAACACAGACACTAGAGATGATTCTCTACACTTGGGCACCGGAGTGCCAGCTTTACCTCACCCACAGGAAGCGGGTGCATAGGTCTCGAAGTGCGTCGGGTTTCTTCTATCGATTCAATGGAGCCTGATGACAAAGATGCTGCAGGCGGTCGGTCCAGAAGAGATGCGGTGGATCCAAGGGTGGATCGGAGTTGTAGGAGACCTGAAAGCAGAGGGGACAGTGTTCACAGTCACTAGCCAGTGACCGGCGTGGCACCAGGTAGGTACCAGGCGATGTCGGGTGCAAACAGGCAAAGAGGTGTAGCTTGTCTCCGCAGCCACGTGGTCTTTGAAGGTCGACGACGTCCAGGAGTCGAATCACGAGCTGTCCCACGCAGGCTCTCGCTGTCGGCGGTGTCGGCGACTCGAAAGAAGCAAACAAGCCTTGGCAAAGGCAGGAGTCGTGGAAAGAGAGGAAAGCTGATTGTTCTGACCAGCAAGGTCAGAGGGGCTGCTCTTTTGGGGAGCAGCTAGGGCCAGTCTGGAGCAACCAGACCAGCGTCGTTAGTTTCAAGTTTCGTCGCCAAAATGGCCACTAGCCAACGGGCCAGGGACCGGGCAGGAGCATCGAGATGCAAAGTGCAGAGGGGCCCCACGCAGATCGTGGAGATGCTGGAGGGCTCACCTTTGGTGCAGATGCTGCTCGGTGGTTGGGCTTCTCAGGACCCAAAGCACAACTCGGAGGGAGCCTCTGTCGTTACGCTTGCAGCTTGTCGTCGGTCTTCCAAGATGGCTGGCTCCACGTGTCTCGGTGCCTCCACGGGTTCCTTCTTTTCAGGGACTGTGGATCGGGCGGTGAGAGGTCTGGAGGTCCAGGTCTTGTCGGGCTCTGGGCTCGGGCTCCAGCAGGAGGCGGCGGCAAAGCAGACGTTCAATAGCTGGTTGGTGCTTGTGTTAGCAAGATGGTCACTCCCTGACCATAGGGGAGATTTCCTTCAGTCCTCTGTGCAGCAGAGCGTCGAAGTTCCCGTCTTCTTCTTGTTGTTAAGTTGATTCCAGGATGTCTGAAGTCTTAGGACACAGCTCCTACCT
The DNA here is from genome assembly GCF_964204655.1 of Triturus cristatus. Taxonomy (NCBI): domain Eukaryota; kingdom Metazoa; phylum Chordata; class Amphibia; order Caudata; family Salamandridae; genus Triturus; species Triturus cristatus. The sequence goes on from NC_140583.1 coordinate 983,043,723, forward strand.
TTAAGCGGATTCTAGGGGCCGGACTACCTGCTAGGTCCCTCCCTAAGGGTGGGACCAGGAAGGGGGTGGTTACACCCCCAATCCTTTGTCCAGCTCGCCCCAGGTCCGGGGCTGGTGTGCCCCAGGACCGGTTTGAACTGGCATATGCACCGAGGCTCCTTGTGAGCCTCAGGCATGTCTGGTTTCTTTCAAGCCCTACCTGACCAATACACAAAATCCTGTCTGGGGTGGTGCACGCACCTTCCCTGGCAGGAAACCCTTTGTCCACACCTCCCAAGCTGGAAGGACTCCCAGCATCAGGAGGGCAGACTTGTGTCTGTGGTGGCAGCATCCATTTTGTGGAGCTGAGGCTATGTCTGATTTTACCCGGGTTTCAGGTACTGTACATGTCGTGTCCCTCTAGAAGGGTGGAATGCTAACCCCGTCACCAGAATTGGCGAGGGGTTAGTATTCCAATTCGTATGACACCTTACTCGACATGTTTTGATAAAGCCAAACCAAAGATAGCATTTAACCGCGAGGTTCATAATGCACTTAAGAGTATATGGTATGACGATATCTGGAAACAGTAGAAGGAAGTTGTTCCGACCACTGCAGACAGGCTCAGCTCATGCCAGAGCACCATCTCACATGGAACCAAGCACTCTGCCTTCAGGATTGTCAAGGCCTGCCATAGGAGTGACTTATAGGTTAACATGTGTCCCATTTAAGGTTAGGTATAGGTATACTACACCTAAGTAAGAGGTGGTTACACCAACTTACCCCAGCTGAGTGATCAGCCAGTTGTGTCAAATTTGTTAGGCCAGGCCAGGGGTGGCACAATACATGCTTCAGCCCTTGGTAGGCCTTAGATACACCAATGCCCTGGGTACCTAGTGTACACTGGTACAGGGGCTCACAGGGTGATCCAATTCCAATTGGTTATGCACCTAGAGTGCACAGTGTCAATTTAGTAGAGAGAACAGCAGGCTGGGGGTCTGATTAGCAGGCCCACAGCCTCAATATGTCAAAAACCAGTGAAGCAAAAAGCAAAAATTTGGGTTGACCATGAGATAGCAGACCCTACTCTCCTACAAGAGAGATCTGTGAGCCATAGATTGAATCTGCCCTAGAAAAGTTAAGTTTGAGGCATCAACTAGTGAGACAAAATTACCAAGGGAGGGAATAGGAGGTTAGTAGATCAACAGGAAGTAAAATCTATCACTGTTCTTTTTACAAAAAAAGCGAGTACCTTACAATCTGCAGGCAAAATGTGATGTATAAGGGTAAACAGAGAGAGCTGGGCTGTCACCACCATTACCCCAACACCTCTGTTTTCTCTAGCTGAGTATAGGATCTTATAGTTACATGAGACAAGTATATCTAAGAAAAGGGCTTGGGTCATTTGAGAGACGTATTTCGATAATATAGGAAAAATTAAGAGAATGAGAGTCAAACAGATCTGCTATCTGAAGCATGTGCATAAGTTCAGGTCTGATGTTTTATAGCAATGTATTGAAAATCAGGTACAAGGCTGGAGTTTGTAAGCATTAGAAGAGAGTTGACATAGTGGAATGGAATGGTAGAGATTTACTGAAGAAAGTATTAGAATTGTCGCTTGTGACAAAGCACCCGTCATCGTGAAGTGGCAAAGCAGAATCATAGTGGAATAGATAAGGTTACTATTTGTACCTCGCTTTCCCACAGGAACACATTTTGGAGGTAATAAACCAGGGGCGGCTCCTCTGTGATGGTGGAGGGGCGTTGCCCCACTACCAGCAAATGATAAAAAAAAAATGAAAAACACATTGTTATTATCATTTTTTTATCTCTGTCTGGGCTTCTTACATTCGACAGGAGGCGGCCCGGTCATGGCAGGGAGGAGCACTGTCCATTTATAAGTGTGCATGTCAGTTTGACCAGCCATCTAAGGCCGGCCAAACAGACATGTGCACTTATGTTTCTTCAGCTCCACAGCTGGGTTGGAGAAACCCTACAAACTCCCAGGTACTGTCTGTGCGGCAAATAAGGCTGCTCAGATCATTTCAGATGCTGCTCTCAGAGCGTCTGGATTGGGGGTGGGGTGCCTGTGCCTCCAGGCCCATCCACTTCCGGAGGAGGAGCGGAAGCGAACTAGAACGGCGGGTAAGGGATTTTAATTATTATTATGTTTTTTTCCCAACCACTCTGCTTTGTCCTCTCCCCCCCCCCCTCCTCTACTGGTTTTGATTGGCGGCAGCTACCACTGTAATAAACCACTATAGGTGTCGCTGGACGTGTCAGGGTGTAGGCAGGTGCTGACAGTCTTGCCTTGCCCTGCCTTTAACGTGCCAGTGGCGTGGCCATTCCACAGTCATGGCGCAGGTGTTTACGTATCCTGCAGCAACTCTGTACATGGTATTGATTGAAAAACTAGACTGCAATAAAACAAAATGTTAGTCCGAAATTGACTCAGTAAGGATGCATGTAAAATTGTGTCTCAAATAGAGAAATAGGATTTGAATGGACTGATAAAAGCACATTGTCACTTCAGTACTACAAATAGCAACCTGATTAAACCTCATTTTTATTCCTCCGAATACGATCACACATGGAGCTCTCATTATGTTGTAACCATTAATGGCCACACCATAACACCTCCCAGCAAGTTACGTAATTCCTCTGTTGAATCTGCCCAAAACCAAGACGGTCCTAGCGCACATAGACTCACAACACTAAGGAAGCCTGCAGGGTAGACCAAGGAAATGTCGTTAATGAAGGGCTGCCAGAAAAGAGTTAAGATTAATGCTTGTTTTCTACTTGAAACTATTTCATCCTGGCTCTCAGTGTGGGCAACCAAGTGTTCTGCAGAAAGGGGCTTAAACATTGAGGTTACATCTGCATGTTGATTGCCTTCGGAATTTTTTCTCTGTGAGTTGTAAATATTTGTCAATTACAGGAGTCGAGCGAGTAAGATGCTTTTCTGTATGTAGGATGGACTGCAGTATGTGCATATTTTTGGGCAACTTTCTTTTGTGTAAGTTGCAGCTAGGTGCTGTGACAGGGTAGGAATTGGATTCAACAGCTATTAGGACAATTAAGTGCCTGAGTTTGACAGACAGGTAACTCTGTAACAATGGATAGCCCATTCGCCTTATTACAGGTGCACGTATAACAGGGCAGACAGGTTATCTATCACATTTGTGATGGAATACCCTGTCCATGAACTCTAAATCAGGCCCCAAATCTATAAAGAATTATGACCTAGATAAGTTGTGCCGTGGTAACTTCTCGATGGTCAGGGACAGTTTTAGGTTATCCCTACATGTATGGATTCAATTTTCTGTTTAAAAACATTGATGCTTCATGGGGCAGTGGGGAGATATTTACTGGTGAATTATGTTGTTCTGTGGACTGAGTTGTCCACATATCATGTGTTATATGCATACTACTCCAAGTCCTGTCCCACAGCTGCTCTTCTCATATTCGGTACTCTGCATTGATCAATGCATAAAACTTTTCTGGGGTCTACTTAGACTGCCTCCATTCATCTCCCCAATTATGTCCCTTTGTTATTAATAATAAAGAAACTGTCTAATTGATATGCCAAGGCATGATGTGGTTTAACCTGTCATTTACTGGTCGTAAGCAAGACATTTGAAAGTCTTCTACTTACAGGTGATTTTAATATTTTCTTAAAGGCTTAACATCGGGCAGATTGGGTCAACCAATACACACACTCCAAATGTGGTAGAGCAGAGCTTCTGCCTTTTTCTTGCTTTGCTCCATGTCCCACTTCCTTCCTTCTGTGTATATACTCCAGTGCCCTCTGCCCTTCGGTTGGTGATGTTCATTATCTTCATATATTCATTCCAAGTTAAAATCACCATAATGCCATCAAATATGATACTCCATTATTATTAAAAACTTTGTCAGATTAAACATTTAGGTATCTCCAAATCAAAGGAAACAATTAGGAAAGAAATACAGACGACTAGACATATGCCAGCATAAGAGTTGTCACATAGTAGTCAATGTGAAAATCACCCCCAAAGCTCTTATGACATACTTAGAAATGGACCATCAAATGTGACAGTCAGCGGGAAGCAAACGATACTCCTAAAACAAAAAGTGATGGCAAAAACCAAGCAGAGGTAAAAAGGATCCGGTAGACTTGTTCCAGCATGGCTATCAGTGGACATATGAACAGCAATACATTCAGGACTTGATGTTTAGATCATCACCTGTCCATTTCTACTTCTCTCATAGTTTTCTTGCCCATGTTCCTGTTTTCTTATCCAGAGTCCTTTGGCGATAATCTATTGCTTTAGTTAGCAGTTTTGATCAGAGTGAAGACTAGAGATGTTTAGAGAGAGGTTGGGGAATGGGACAGGTTTGAATTGAGAAGTTCAATGTCATCACTAGGTTGTTAGCCCTCCAATACTGGTAGTTATACCTTGTCCACAAGGGCTCATGTACTAGTGAATCCTGGCATTGATCCTGAGCAAGTGGTGTCTCCACCTCTCGGATCCGCGTGGCACTTGGGCCCCCATTGCAGAGGAAGCCGCCTCAACCTCTGTTCCCTGCTCCCTAGGAGATAAATAGAAGCGCTTGACTCTGACCCAGCTGTATCGCTGCCATCCGCATCCCTGAAAGCTGTCTATTTCTGTCACTTTCAATCAGTTCGTAAGGGCAGGCGCTTTGGCAGCCTTGTAGGATCGTCTGCAGAATAAGATGTTCTGTGTCAGGGATTCACACTGCAATGGAGCTCATTACTAGGTCTTCTCTCATCATGTTAGACAAGTCGCTTCCTGCAGCGCCAACGGGAAGCTCAAACAAGAGACGAAAGATTGAGGGATAACACTAGTAAAAGCTTTGGCGTGGACGGGTGGGCTTTTCGCAGGTGGAGCTGTTGCTTCAATAATTTAAAACTCGCCAATGGGAACAGACGTATTTGTACATTGAAACGTTAAATAAATATGTTGCCTTAGTGGGGAAATTGGATTTTATCGACAGTGTGAAGGTTTAAAAAAAAAAATACCATGCTAAAAAAAACGATAGTTGATTTAAATGTTGAAATGAAGAACAACATTTTTTTGCAATTCTATGAGAAACTTTAAACCAACACTATTGTTGTGGTTGAAACGTAGTTATTTCCTCTAGGATACAAAATCCACGGTTTTCTGAAGTCTGTTGCCTTGGGGAAAACTTTGCAGGGGGAATTATAGGTTAATTAACTCCTAAAACAAAAATTATTACAGGTCTTGGCACAATCTTTGCAGTACGTTTTTCAATGGAGAGCAGTGTGCATAAAAGTGAGTTGCATTCTAGAGGGTTGTAGGAATGTTTCATATTTGGAGTTTATTCTCACAAGCTCCAGTTTTTCTTATAGTATCAAGGAGCAACACTTGGTCTTACTTTGGGATCATATGGCGAGAGACCAGGCATGTCCTCATGTGGCCATCACGCTATCTAAACAAAAGATGTCCACCCACTGGCCTCTAACCGTTTTAGGTAACTGGGTAACTTGTGCAGAGCGGTTCTTCGAAATCCCTGCTACAGTATTTTTTTCCATGTAATGGCCCACCCACTTGACACAGACTTGAAAAGAGCTCTGCTGAGCATTAGTAGGCCCATAACTAAAGATCCAAGTAATGTTGCTTTTGTCAGTTTCCTATATGGCACATGGTGATGATTTGCCCACAGAACCTGACATTTCCAAATATTTAGCTATGCCCAACACCTCAGACTTTTGTTGTATAAGAAGAAAATCAGCCCTGGGACAGAGGCTGAGGTAAGGAGATTAGCTGAGATTTCTAACAGTAACAAATGGAGGCTGATGGTGAGCATAGTTCACCCAGAATAAAGGAAAATGAATACTTCACTGGTTTACACTTCATAGCGTTTATACATGACATGGCTATGGGGGCACCAGAGAAGGTCTCCAGATGACACCATGACTGGCGACCATGGAAAGTGGAAATGATGGGGACAGTGAAAAAAGCTTCTGATCTGCTGGGTGTTGCTAGAAAAAGTAGCAACAATGATTCAGTACTTCCCAGTACACGATTCTTCTGTAGGGTCACTGAAACTCTCAAAATGAGGAGAGTTAGGATCTGGTTTTACATGCCGCACAATATCAATTTCTTGTGAATCTTACAGCAGTAGCTTGAAATTACCGAAGCAAAGTGGCAATAGGGTCTGTAGTGCTATCAAACCTTATAAGCAGAGATTGAGACACGAACGGGGGAAGAAGTAAGATTTTATCTTTCTGTGTTACTTTGGGGGATTTTGTCTTGTAAACAGCATCTCAAGAAAGTCTAAAACAGATTGACGGTTCCGCCATGTTACAGAAGTGATTTTGCTAGGACCTTTGATTGACATTGATTATAGATTGCACACATTTGATTTCAGTTTATTTGCATATCACAGGATTATTAAAGTAAGGTGTTATTTATTGATTTCATTTTTTAGTTCCACATTTAAATGTAGCACAACTCTACATAAGATAGCCATCTGTATACGGAACAGGTTGTAGGCATCTTGCTGTCCAATATTGCAGTAAGTGGTGTCTCTGTACAATAACATGGGAGACAAAAAACAATACATTTCAACTTACTTTAAATACAGCATCAAGGGAACAACAGAAATATCTAGGTGGAGGGTGTGTTACCTTAGAACCATGAGATAGGAGCGAAAGAAGTTGGGGAGGAAGTCAGGGAAAAGAGAAAAGGAGAGTCAGTGCTTTCAGACAAGTAAGGGAGAATAGTGGGGATCACGAGGAAAATGAAAATAGTTATGTTATTTTATGTTATAGTGCTTTCTGCGATTTCAATTACGCGGAAGCTCTTTTTATACACTGGATTTAGGTCACTATTGGTTATTTATGATTGTGTGTAGTTAATAGAAATTTCTTTAGTTTAATTATTATTGGTTTGTGTTGGTTAAGAATGCAAATGTATGCATTACATAAAGACCCAACGCAAAATACAGAAGTAAAAAATCTTCCCATGAAAGAATACTGTGATTCATCAAGCATAAAGGGATTTTCACAATCAGTCTCTGTATTAGAAAGGCTATTACTGCAGGGAATTATTGTTGAAAGGGGCCATCCAGTGAAGAGAAAAAAAGCAGTCATCATCTTCCAGTCCTGCACCTCTAACATCAATCAGCAATAGGTGGTCTAGAATGTTGCTTTGTTTGATGATGGCAGCTTCAGTTTTGATATGCACTGTGATATCATTCATCAGATTGCACCTTTCAACAAAAGCATATTGACAAGGTTTTCAATTGACAATAACTCAGTTTAGCTCCCCCACTCTGTTGTGAGGACTGTTCTTTTATTTTTTTGTATTTATTCCACATTGTTACCCAATACATTACTCCTGCAAACTGGAAGAAAACATCAGCATCTTTTATGTACAACAGTGTAAGAAAGTGGGTTACTATTTGAGGAGGGTATATACCCACCCAGGTAACAACTACAATCCTTGTTAGGGTAAATCCCTAAAATTACTAAATTACCCTGAGCTCTACCTCCTGGTAGCTATGACACAGAGCAGACAGGTTTAGCTTAATCGCAATGTGTAAAGAATGTATGCAGTACTAAAACAGGAATACAGTTGAAATACAAAACAACAAAAAATCATAAAATGAATTAGAAAAATAGAGTTACAATTAATAAACTGAATAACAAAATCCAATAAAAAAACCCAGAGAATTGAAGTTTTTAAAGTTTTATGTAGAAATAGCATCAGGAAGCACAAAGTGCTAAAGATAGTCAATGGTCACGGTAGAACAGGACCTAGGCACAATTTGACGCTGACTGCAATGGAGGGCGGTTTAGATACACAACCTGGTTCTTCCTAGGCAAAAGGTTTTACATTCTGACTAAGTTCTTTAAGTCCAAAACCCACACAGAAGTAATCTTTTAAAGCTCCCCAGGAGCTCAGAGGAGGTGCTTAGAGACTCACTGAATGTCCGATAGAAGCCAACAGCAGGGTCTATTCCAGGCCCTGTTGCCACTGATCAGCTAGGCAGGTGTTGGGAATTACCTCTGGTAGCTTTTTGTGTCCCTGTAGCTTTAGGGGGAGGTCAGCCGTATGACGCTTGGAGTCCACTTATTTGCCCTGGGTAGAAGAGAGAAAGCATTTTCCAGTCCTTCAGTACTGTCCTCCGGACTCAGAGAGCAGGTTCAGCCCTCTTCCGATCTTTGACAGGTCCACAAGTGTTCTGAAGTGGGTACCTGGAGATGCCATATTTATGCCTGGCACAGGCTAGTGGTTGGCATGCTGTAATCAATGGGGTTAAGGTTTCCGGGGATCATCCTACCCACTTTGGGCATTTTCGAGATAGCAGCCGCAATAAACTAGGGCTCCGAGGACTGAGAATGTGTGTGCGTAGTGTACTATGGTAATCTGGAACCAAGTTATACCCGACTGATGAGCCCTAATAATGGCGAAATCGGTCTTATGTTGCTTGTGTTCCATTTCAGGGGGGACCTGGACTGGCAGTTCGTGCTGGACTTTTCATATTGGTGCAGGGTCAAGACAGGTTTGTATATGGCTGGATATAAACTGAGGTGGCAGGTGTGCAAAATAACGATGGACTCAGATGCAGCTCAAGTAATTACCAGTAGCTGAGATTAATTCAAGAATTTCATCCATCACTTTCTTGTATACTTCCGCCAGAAGAGGAAGGCCAGCCTTTTTGTTACAGTTCCTGCTTGCTTGGTTTATCAGGTGACTACACCCCAGCAACAGTTAATATAAAACTGTTCCTTCTTCTGCTTATCCTAGTTGCTAGAGTGACACACGGTTCTCTGTGTTTTCTCAGTGTCCTTCATTCAGTAGCACAAAGGCAGCAGCTGCTGCTGTTTTCCTGTCCTAGCCTCTTACCATCTTTCCAGAACGGTTTTGTAGGTGTGGAGACACCACGGTTTCCTTAATTGGCCAACAATGCTAACATTCCTTAAACTCTCCTGTAGGGAAAAAGATTGCCTGCACTGTCTTCATGCACAGCATTGATGAAAACCCCTCAAGCCCTCCTTTTAAAACTGAATGAGGGCAGCCTGGGAATTGAGTAACACAATGAGTAGTCATTTCACCTCTTTTAGGGTTACACTAAGCTCCTGTCATGGCACACGTGCAGAATATGCTTGGAAGGCTGCGCGCTAGTCTTACCAGTAGAGTTAGCGGGCTATCTCTTTCTGCAGATTTAAATGTGCATATTCATGTGTGGGATCAATTCTCCAGTGGCACTTCCACCGTTGGAGAGGGCAAAGAACTATGATGTAAAGCGATCCCCAACTTAGAGAAACTGATTTTCCAAGCCCGTGCTGCAACGTATTTATATTGTGTTTCCACCTTCAGTATATTAAGTAAACCCGTCTTGGGACAATGCCTTCTTCCTACAGGCGGCCTGCCAGCATCATATAACTTGGCATGGACTGGCCCTGTGGCTGCCAAGTTTACAGAAGCAGCTGGGTCATGTGCCAGTGTCACTGCAAGGACACGTGGTGACCCACAGTATGCATAACTACTGCTGGCACTCTGTGCAATTGCCACGTTGTCTTTGATTAGGCTGTTTCCAGTATGGATTTCCTTCGGAACTATCTGCATTTTGATTTCAGGCATATTGTATTGCAGGGCCATAATGGCAATGTTGGTCTTTATTACTTAAAATAAAGCAATTCCAAGATGGTTACTCAATCCTACAGTTCTTTTTGTTTCCGGTCTTTCTCTTTGGTCTAGTTGGCTTATTACTGATGTTTATTAGTATAATTATTACTACTTTAGAACTAGTACATGTCGATCTCTCTGTCTTTTTTCGGGGGGGGGGGGGCGGGGAGGGGACGACGACAGTCAAAATGCACCAGTGATTTTCGTTTTTATTTCAACATAAGTACATTTGTTTAAAATGGCGGGTTGTGTTACAAAATGGTTGATTGTCATCTGTCATTGGTAACGTTCATTATACTCCTACTGTGCAGGGATTGGCTGATCTTTGGAAGTGATCCACAGTGAGCAGTGGATCACCACCCCCAGCAGCAGTGATCAGTTGCTGGGGGTGGTGAGTGAGCTGAGGCAGTATTACGCTACCATGACAGGGTGGTGGTTGGGACAACCAGTCATTACTGCTGCACTATTTGATGATCGTTTCGACTCATCATCAATTGATCCAGGGCCGGGCTGGGAACGCAAACGGGACCTGGCAATTGATTTGGACCAGCTGCGGAGGGTGGGTGGCAGGAGACGAATGGGTGCCTGTGGAAACCACAGCAGTTGTTTTATTGTTACAGGGGTGGCTGATAAAACCGGCCCCTGGTAACACAAACAGCACCTCTGGGGACCAAAACCAGCCCCCACCCTGGTGGCCCAACAGGGAAACACCCGGTGCCCACTACAGCAAGTCTGGCCCTGGATCGATCGTTCCGCTTGGGAAAGGACCCCTAGTTTAATGCAAGTATCCCAGCATGTAGTGGCTTATGTTGCATTATGTGAGCAGCTGTCTCCAGTTTTTATTTTTGCCTGTGTCTTCTGCACTTGAAATATGTGATACAGTCATTGTACCAGGTGGCAGTTTTCAGTTAGTGTTAGGTAGAATGGATAGTTAAATCAAATGGCTGGACAAGCATGTCACCAGTATTACCAGTGTGGTATCTTGGGCATTTCAGGTTTGCAACCTGATGTTAACTGTACATGTAATACTGCCTTCATTAAAGATACCAAGTTGTGTGTGGACTCCATCATTAGCATGCGTCATAAGAATAACAACATAGATAATGTGCCGTAAATGTGTGTGGTCCATGTAATTTCCCAATACTGCCATGGGAGTAGCAGAAGGCCAAGCTGGGGTTTAGCTTTCTCTGCACCAGAGCCTGTATGGCCTGCCACCAAGGCATAGGGCACTTTCAAGCGAACCCCACTCCTGGAGTCTGAACAATGTGAGACTGGAGAGTGCTCATGCTCAGGTAAAAGGAAGTCTTTACAGACAATCAAATGTTTGGAGGTTCCTGACACCACAAAGCCTGAAACTGCTGCTTCAAAATATAGTACCTATGGTTATTGGGGGTTGCAGAGAGGGAAGTACCCTAAGGATAGATTATTTTCCCCTAGTAGTAATGAGCTATTGGTTGTAGAATTTCCTTTTTGATATATGCTCTAATGCTGCTAAAAGGCAACTCTGCATCTTTGAGCCATAGAGTAATTCCCTCTTATATTTCAGCTTTTGGCCTACCTAGAAATAACTAACGTGCAAGTTGACAAAAAATGAGATTGGGTATCCATTGAGGAACCACTCAGAAAGGCTCTTGCGTGTGGAGTAAATTATGTACTCTTCATCCGTCAACGGTTCTATTGAGCTCCAAATCCAATTCCAGCCAATACATTATTGCGATAAGTTTAGGATATACTCTAGTTAGTAATTTCTTTATGAGATCATCTGCATGGTTTAATAATCTTCCCTTCTGATGCAGCTGCGTCTGATTCTGGGGAATTGGCCCATGGAGATATTTTCTCTTAGGTTTCTCACATGATGGCCTGTGAAATGCAAGAAGGTGTTCCTATCAGAGGGTTTCTCTTACAAGCTGGTATATAGCTTGTGTTCAGAATTTTAGAGCCATTAATACAAGAACTTAACTTTTCCTGTACTGTGGTTCATAGTGAATTGTAAGCCATTATTCTGTATATCCATTCATGGAATTCTCTTCGTTCTTCACTTGTCCCTTTCCATATATGCATCACATCAACAATAGATCTTTTCCATTTTATCATGTTGCCATGGAATTTCTTATTGGCGAATAATCATCTACCCTCAAATTTTGCCATATGGAGTCGTTGTTTGTAACCCATGACTACGCCCCTGATCTGAAAAAAAGAAATCTACCTTGAATCTAAAGCAATTTCGTTCGACGATATCTTCAGACTGATCAAATGACTTCATAGACAAGCAGGTCCATAACCTCCAGAAAATTAGCCAAATATTGACCCGGTTGACAATATTCCTCAGTAGATCCTTAATGTTCCAGGTCTACAAAATAGTGAGAATTTGTGTCCCACAGTAAGTCCTTTCCTCATAAAAATTGCACTTCACAAGTGGAAAAATTTGTCTTGGTGGAGAAGTGTGAACTCACAAACACTTTTCTTGTAACTCTTACATTGTGTGTGTATTTTAAACTTTTAATCCTGTATTACACATTTTGAATCACTTCATCAATGTCTATGTAAAACCTCATGTTTTGTGAAGGTAACCAATACAAAATTGACAAATACATGATTAAATCTTAAAAGGCTACCAGTAGTCTTTATCCTCTTTGTGTAAATCATTCGGGCAGATTTATGGTTAAGGAGTATTATTATTATTTCTTATAACTATCAAAATTGTTGGCATTCCCCTTATAAAACAAAACAGACATTTGTTCTGTTTTCTGAGAATTTAGTATCAAAGTGGTGATGATTGAGGTAGGGAGCAGAGATGAAGAAACAATAATCGTGAAGGATGAATAAAGGCGGGCACAAAGGCATCTGTTTGTAGGGACAAAACTTACAAGGGCAATTGCATGCTGCTTAATTGGTTTTTCCAGGGTTTAATAGGGTGCAGATCGAGATCCAAAGAGTTGGAAAGCAATGCAAAGAAGACATTTCTTGTGGCAGGAATGTCATAGATAGGAGGTGCAACACAAGGGACAGTTTGTTGTAAGTGAAATGTGGGTAAAACCAGATTTCAAAAACAGATTGTGTTGGGAGCAGATTAGAGTAGGGGAAAATAGCTTTGTCAGTCTAGACACCGCAATCAAGGGGTTATTTTTATGTATTTACAGTACACATATTTCCCACACAAAGCAAGTCAGCAACAGTGCCTGCATGTGTATTGACAGGTCACATTAGGTCAGAGGTTTACTCATTAACAACAAGTAGATGTTGAACTGCATGGGAGATACCATCAGGGTTCAGAGGAGAGTGAAACAGATTAAAGAGGGATAGCTGCATGGTAAGGAATATACATTATTCCTGCTTTTGGTGGAACTTCTAAGAGAATATTGCCCTGCTTTATTCAATAGGAACACATAAAGGATAGCTCTGCATTTGATGATATGGAAGACTGCGGAGGGGTCAATGAGAACAAGCAGGAATGTCTCGCTTGCATCCATGTACAAATAGAGGTCCTCCAGATTTTCTTCATTGGCACTCTGTGGTGCAGCAGGCCCAGCATAGATTTTTTAAACTTGTGGAAGATTTCTGGTATCTAGGTGGTTGTAGAAGATGTTAGCCATAAGTGGCGTTAGCCATTCCTACATACGATGTAGCATCACTCAAGATTTGGCGTAGGGTTTTGTTCTCCATCTCAGTTTTTCACGTACGTGTTTTTTGAAATCCTTCAGGAAATTTCAAAAAATGAAGAAGAAGAGGGTCTAACTGTGTGGGTCAAAGACGCTTGGAACCTCTGCAGTCATTTAGAGCCCAGAGATTCCTGGCTAGTGCAAGCTCATAGCTACTCATTTTCTAATATAGCCACAGGGCTGCTCAAAGTTGCCTCCAGATGATCAGGAATGTTTAATTACAATACTTGAGTTGAGTCCTCAGATCTCTAGTGGTCCTATAGATTGTATATTGTTTGCTTTTTTTTTAATCAGGGAAAGACTACCAGAAATCTGGGCTCTGTACTCCAAGGGATAGGCATTTAAATTTTACGGGGTTGTTTTAAGATTTGGTGGGATGGGAGCCCAGGTGTAAATCAGCAACATTTCTTCCCCACAAAGTGTTTTACTTTAACACATTAGCATATATCACTACATTGACTGAACTTTATTAGCAGTGATTGTTTTTAACTTGAATTTAGAAAACATTCATGAACCTCTTACACTGTGTCCTGATGACAATGTTATTAGGAAACAAATAGGCAAGTCACTGTCAAGTGCCTCTTTCATATGGTCTCTATTTGTATTATAGATTGAGCAACATTATAGTCTATTAAACTGCATAGAAAGGTTTTTTTGTAGAGTGTGCACCCTGAAGTGATGTACTTCAAAGTGCTCTTAAATGCGTTGATCAAGGAAAAGGATGCACAGTGAAGAGAAATAATTGATTATGATCACACAATTTAGTCAAGTTGAGTGGGCAGCTGTTATTGATCTCTGGTTCCTTCATTGGACGTAGTGCAAAGCCAGCCATTGCATAGGTATTTCCTTTCATTTTACATCAAAGGGCAATGCTTTGTATTAAATTATTGATGAGATAAAACATGATATATGGCTTAAAAAATACACATATTATATGTTACATTAAGCAGAAGCAAGAACTCTTTCAATAGAAAAGTACAATTTAAAACTAAAGAAAGTAATAACACTATGTTTGTGTTGGTATCATCAACATCCCCTTACTTAATTAAGGGACCACTTTCAGTAGAGGCTCAACATTTAACTGAAGGCAATTGAACTCCTAACCAAACAAAGTGACCGCAGTAGTCCCGATTTGCTGGTCTTTGCTGAAACACAAGTAAAGTGCAGAAGTAAACTGCAGACTTTCTCGCAGAGCTCACACTGTACCATATGTGACTGAAGCCTGAGAACGGCCAGAACTCCATCGCCGAGCAGCCCATGGGGCTGACAGTGACGCTTCTCTCTGCAATCGGAGGCGCGATAAAGCCTGTGGCGGGCTCCCACAGCGCGGGAAGCCCGAGAACACCGCCTTGAGGGGAACGGACAGAACTCCATTGCCCAGCAGCCTGTAGGGCTGACAGTGACGCTTCTCTCCACGCCCGGAGATGCCATAAAGCCTGTGGCGGGCTCCTGCAGTGTGGGAAGCCAGAGAACACCGCCGTAAGGGGAACGACCAGAACTCCATCGCCCAGAAGCCCATGGGGCTGACAGTGACGCTTCTCCCCGTGCCTGGAGGCACGATAAAGCCTGTGGCGGGCTCCCGTAGCGCGGGAAGCCCGAGAACACCACCGTGAGGGGAACGGCCAGAACTCCATTGCCCAGCAGCCCGTGGGGCTGACAGTGATGCTTCACTCCACGCCCGGAGGCGCGATAAAGCCTGTGGCGGGCTCCCGCAGCGCGGGAAACCCGAGAACATTGCTGTGAGGGGAACGGCCAGAACTCCTTCACCCAGCAGCCTGAGGGGCTGACAGTGACGCTTCTCTCCGTGCCCGGAGGCGCGATAAAGCCTGTGGCGGGCTCCCGCAGCGTGGGACGCACGCGTGCGTGCCCGGGCAAAGGGTGGGCCCATCTGCACCCATCTGCGGCTGGAGGAGGCTGGGCTGGGCCACATCTCTTGGATCCGCTATTGGAGACACCAGCTAAGCAAAAGTAAGGAGAGGGATTGGATTGTTGGGGAGATAACCCTTAACCTCTTCGAAACTCGCTGTGTAGACATTGAGAAGCCTTACATTGAGATGGGGAGAAAGAAACCCATGCCCACGCCTAAGTGTACTGATGCCTACAGAAGGCTGTGGGGGCCCTGAATAAGGAAATCGAACTGGCTGAACGCAGGCTCTCGCTGGGCCCATCATCACCATTCCCAGCCATGAACACGCGCTCTGCCCAGTCCGACCCCCTGACAACTGTAGAGGATTCTAATCGAATAATACCCCCACATTTCACGAGAAGAACTGCCAATTGCACTTTCACCTACCGTCATTATCTTGAACTACAGATCTACGGGTGGAGAGTCAAAAGGCATGGGAGTCGTAACTCCAAAAACCGCGGAGGACCAAAATGTGGTGGGGGGGAGAAGGAAGCACATTGACCAGACTGTAACCGGGACTGACCAACGGACTTTGGGTCACATGCCAAGGACCAAGAGAACAAAGCAAAAGCCCCCTACTTCAGGGGGAAACCCCGAAGGTGAGCAGGGCCTGCAAAGACAAAGACTTTGCCTGATGTGGACATGAGGTCAGCCCGATTTGGTAAAATTGTGGAACCCATTTTATCCCGGCTGTCCCGCATAGAGGAGCAGCAGGGCCATTTGTTGTTGTCTCAGGGAAACATAGTGAAGCAAAGTGGTTTCAATAAAAGATGTTCTCTGGGTAAAGGCCCGTTAGAGAGGGGTGAAAAGGCCTCCCTTGGAGCTCGCAAGAGTGGGAGGATAGCCTTAGAAGGTTTTATAGCCAGAGGTGTAGAGGTCAGTATATCAGATTTACACTGGGACAGGGATAAGTGTATAGATCCTGAAACAGTGCCACAAACTCAGGCAAGTGGTGAAGAGAGGAGGGTCATTAGTAAACATAGGGAACAAAAGGTACCCAATCCCTTGAGCGCTGAAAGTGACTGTAGAGGGAGCATAGGGAGCAAGAAAATGCTGAATAGGGGCATCGAGCAATCCAGGCAAGACGAAAATACCATATTAAACCTCCCCCGGAGTGTACCCCCTGCACATTGGTCGTGACAGGGGTCCCACATCCACCACCTGGTCACCGCGAAAGCTGCCAGAGCCTCATTAATAAATCCGCCTACTGGTGCACCAGTAAAATTCAGTCCCATGATGGCGCAACCACATCATAATGGCAAGACGGGTAAGCTGGTTAGGGAAAACACAAAAAGATAGAGAAGGAGATTGTGTGGTCCTGAATTTTAATGAAGAAAAATGGGTGGACTTTGCCCTATGTCATCTTAGAGACTCTCCTTTAGAGCACATACAGGCCCGCCCACTGGGCTTCTTTTACCCTCCCTATCAAGGGGGCACTATGCCTCGCCTGCGTCCTCAGAATAGAAACCCCCTCTTTCAGCCCCCCGCATGGTTCCATTCCATTCGCTTTGAGGCATTGTCCGGTTTGTCAGAAATTGATTGACTACCCTTGGACCCACATAGCTCAAGCAGGATGCTAAGGACAGGGGGGCAATCAGGGATATCCTTCTTCCAGAGGTTAGAATAGAAGGAAATAGACTGGGGACAAATCATTTCGACCACCCCATACTTAAATTACCTGATACTTTTTCCATCAACGAGGAGGTGGAGTCTGTTGACGATTCATCTAGCCACTCAACATCACATAATTTAGGGTTGCAGGGACAAGGGTCGAACTCCTCGATCGTCAGTCATAGGGAGGACTCTGGTTCAAGGTCACATAAAACTCGCCCTTTTAGAATCCTCTCCTGGAACATCGCAGGCATCCGCTCGAAATTAGAAGATGAAATGTGGATAACGTATATAAATGGTTTTGATATTATCTGTACTCAGGAAACATGGTCCAGGGAGAATATCGAACTAGATGGCTTCTGTTTCCTTAATGTCCATGCAATCGTCTCTCCAGCAGGGAAAGCAAAAGGAGGATTAGCGACATTGATCTCCCTTAAATACGGGTCAATCAAAGCAAAGTCCATCATAGATTCACCCTGGTATCAATTGATTCATATTTTTAATTTGTTTCAGGTCAAGACCCTTTTAATCAATTGGTATTAATGTTTTTGACTCAAATAGATGTGATATTATTGTAAATCTTAAAGAGGAAATTGATAAGATCGAGGAGAAGTGGCAGCCCCTGTGTATCTATTGGGTGGGGGACTTTAATTGCTCTATATGCCGGCATAGCACAGATAGAGTATGTGGGTTAACGGACACTGAGGGTCAACCCCTGATGCATTTTATGCACACACCACAGGGAGACGCCTTAAATGATATTATTATTGTGAATTATTTACTTTTTGTTGACACCTTAGTCAGTAACACACTAACTCAATAGCCTACCTTTATGGGTAAAGGGAGTGAAAGTGTTATTGACTTTATGCTAATATCCAGAAAATCTGCCTTTCTGATGGACAGTTTTGAAGTGAAGCCCAACAATGCCAGCAACCGTAACCCCCTCACCGCCTCCTTATACGTAACTGCCCAGGAGGAGAAAGGTGATGGTTGCCTCCTCCAGTATAACCCAAATCAAGGGGTAAGAATGAAATGGAAAAAGATAAATCCCCCTCAATTTGCAGAGAGCATTGTCAAAGCAAACTTAAGCTCCATATTGAAATGCTTAGACCATGCCCCCCCCCCACCCCCCCCTGGAAATGGTTATACAGGGATTTGAGGGAATTTGTAGGGATGTTTCCCGAAACCTGACAAACCCAATAGTATTAAGGGAATCTAAGGGGTCTAAATGGTTCAACGCACAGTGTACAAGGGCCCAAAAGGCTTTTAAAAAGGCACTACATACAAGCCTGAGGGACAAAACGCTTAGTTGCTTAGTGGTAGCAAGAACTGATATAGCAGGACTGGGGAGACTTAGAGAGAGCGAGTGCACTCAAAGACTCTAGGAGTTTTTGGGAGGTAATAAACCGCCCATTATTCTCAAAGGATTCAAGGGGAATGGATTCACTAATACCAGGGAAAGTGTGGGAATCGCACTATACAAATATATTTAACCCAAAGGGTATCATTAGCTAGGAAATATGTCATGATGTCCCATTAAATCCAGTTACTGCACACCACCTGAGCTCTTTCCTATCAGTGAGTGAGGTTGAGGATGCCCTCATGAAAGGTATACAACTTGAAGCCGCAGGGCCTGATGGGGTACCCCTCGATTTATTTAAAAGCAATATCCAACTTTGGGCACCCCTCCTGACAAATGTTTTTAGAGCGGCAATAACTGGCCCCATTCCAACTTCATGGAAAGAGGCCATAGTGGTATCCGTGTACAACAAGCATTGGCATAGCCAATAGGTCTCGCTTTTGGGACCTTCTAAGTATTTAGTTATGCAGCACAATATCCTTGGTGCAACCACATCAACTGTTGCGTGGCTAAACACTTGTAAGGTCCCAAAGGCGAGACCTATTGGCTATGCCAATGCTGTTTTTTTGGGGGGGAAGAAAGAAAAAGAGGAGCTTTGAACACTTCATGCAGCTCCTGCAGCTGTGTGTAAACTTCAGCTAAGAAGTTTGAAGGGAAAAACAATCTATTGACGTGGTAAGTGTGAAAAGTTGGGTCAACTTCAAATGTAAATTTCGGTCTCTAAATGCACAGGGCTCGAAGGCCTGACTGCCACCACTTCCACACGCTTTCACACAAGGAAGACCTCTCCCTCCAAATAGAATGCACCAGACACTACAATCTCTTCACGGAAGGCAACAAGCGAGTAGCGCTCCATTTTCATGCAAATTTACATTTTCTTTTTTTTAACCACGATGGTGTTTAGCCGTGGTGTTCATTATAAAAAGTACACACCGTTTTAACATTTCAGACAGTTGCACATTCTCTTTAAGGCACTTGACTGCAGTTTTAATGTAAGCAATATTCACACAAATAATAAGCAAGTCATATACCGGCTGAAATTTTGTAAAAAAAATTGCATGGGACACCCCTCAAAGAGCAGCTGTTAACAAGTTTTCCCTTGTAAAGTGGTATTACGAGAACAGTCATTTAATCATGTTCCAATACTTATGACTGAGGAGACTGGGGCAAGTCATCTGTGGCAATTAGTTTATAAGTGGTGCACCATCAAGGAAGCTACACAACAGACAACACAAAAAGGAAATCAAATTGGAGCAGAGATACAGGTCTCATGCATAAGTTTACTGAATAATGAATTGTTTCTTTGCCAACGGTTTTTAGGGATGCCGTACAGCACCCCCAATGCTGTGCTGCATGGCTAAGAAGAAAAAAAAGAAAGAAAATAATTCAGTTTAAATAAAAAATGTTTTTAAGAAGAGGGAAAGTGTTTTATTTGTATAAGCAAAATGGGGAGCGCAGTGGGGGGTAAGAGAACAGAGAGGAAGTCGGTGGAGTGGGGCAAGGGAAAATGGGCTGCTGATGAGGGGAGGCAACACAGAGAGCAGAGGTGGAGGGAAAGCAACACAGATGAAGCAAAGAGAGGGAGCAACACTGAGGGCGTGGGTCAGAGAAAGCAAAAGTGAGGTCTCAGCTGGGTGGAGGAAAAAAGCAAACTGTTGCGACAGCAACCAGGAGCAGCGGTGGAAGAAAGGCAAACAGCAAGAGAGCAACATGGGGCTGGCAGAAAAGCTTGTTGGTGAGAAAGCAATGCAGGAGGGAGAAGCACACAAGGGCAAGCGCATCATTGAGTTGTGAGGCGAGATGCACACTGTCGGGAGAAAGCACAACAGAGCACGGCAGGGTAAGAAAAAGTACACTAGGGAGACAACTGGAAACACATGCACTCTCCCACAGTGCTTAAGACAAAAGAAAACATAGTTCCATGAAAGCGAGCAGTGGTAGGACAGCCTTCTCTACCACGTGGCCTTAACTCTGTGGTCAAGTTATTGTTCGTTGGGAAAATTAACCATCATGCTTTGATATTCAGACTAGATGGTTGGCTTTTTGCTGTTACAGGAGTAAGATAATAGTTTTCCAGCAGGTATAACTCACCAGATATGACAATCAACATCAAGTCAACTATGATAAACTACTGTATGCGTGGCAGTTCAAAGTTTGCTTTCAATCACTGCAAGGTAACTTTGCATTCAAATGGTATCATCTTAGGTCTAAATAGCAAAACCGCAAAATCTAAGCACCTTCGAATAATACTCTTCTGGTTTTCAACAACAATGTACATTATAAAGCGTGCTAAAGGAGATTAACAAATAAATATTACATAAATAGAACTTAAGCAGTTAGGACATTTTAATATTTTCCGAATTCTTATATATGCTTGTTAATGTGCTTTTTAGAGCAAAAGGGTAACTACTACCTAGTACATTCCTCCAACTTTGTTTTTCCATCTTCATGTACATGGAGAGTTCACATGTGAGCACAAGTTACTTGTTATACTGAGGACGAGAAGTGCTCTTCTTTCCTTATTGATATTCCCCGGAATAGAGGAAACTTTGTCATGACAGACTGGTCTCTACCGTTTAACTGGGAGGTCATCAGGAGTGTCCCCGTACGGGAAGGACGCTAGCGAGTAGGGGGGGGGGAGTAACACAAAACCAACTATGGTTACAAGAAAAGTCAGTTCCCAGAAATTAACTACAAGGGATCAGGTCGTCTGGACTTCAAAATATGAACATAAGTCTCCTACATATGAACGCGATCGCGATCACTCTAAAAGCGAAAGTGATCGCGATGACGCACGCTAGGGATGCGCATGCAGCAGCGGGGGGAGGGGTATGGTGCTGAAGGCTGGTGCAGGAGATGGCTGGGCGAGAAGGGAGGGGGGAATGCGGGGAGCAGCTGTGCGCGTGCACGCCAATGTGCACCGTAGCTTGTCGCCAGCACAAAAAGGTGGGAAGCACTTTCTAAACCCACCTACTAAATGTCTCGCCAGACCAGCGCATGCGCTGGGTCAGGCGAGACCTAAAAAGGGAAACAAGGAAGACCCGGCCTGTTATAGGCCCATTTCCTTAACTGACGCCACGGTCAAGGTGATGGGAAGGGTCATCTTAGCGCGTCTAGAGACTTGGGCAGATTTATGTGGGCTAATATCACAAGCTCAATATGGATTTAGAAGAGGCATGGGGACAAATTAACAGTTTCTTAACGTGGCCCTGATTATGGGCAAGTACATGAAGGCAAGGAAGGGGTCAATCCACCTTGCCTTCAAGGACTTGTCCAGTGCTTTCGATACGGTCAACAGGGGAAAATTGTGGTCCATGATGGGAGAAATGGGTTTCGAGGAACACATCTACTACGGTAGCCATACAATTTGGCTCAGGGGGAGAGAGGACCAGACCCATTGTTTCCACAGAGGGAGTTCGACCTGGGTGCATATTGGCACCCTTCCTCTTCCTCGTGTACACTAACGCCCTAGAATCAGCTCTGATAGATCAGAAAGCAGACTTCCCGAAAATGGGTGGCAACTCGGTCCCGTTGTTGTCATATGCGGACGACACGGTTCTAATGGCTTTAACTGCAAATAGCTTACAAAAGTCCCTGAACGCCTTTACTGATTTTATGTTCGCCTTGGACCTAAAAGTTAATTTCACCAAATCCTACATTATGGTCTGTGGTCCAAGCCATACTAAATGTAGAACATTTACTGTAAAGGACAAGTTAATTGATAAGGTCCCTAATTTTACTTACCAGGGGAATGTTTTTAATAATAAATTGAACTGGGACCCTCTTATTACATCTAGAGTGCTGAATACTAACCGTGCTGTGGAAGGCCTTTTCTGCTTCGCATGCAAGTTAGGCCACAAACCAGTAGCTGAAATGGTCACATTATACAAAGCTAAATGCTTGTCTATTGCCACCTACGGGGCTGGAGTATGGGGAGTTCACAACAGCACTCAACTGCAAATACTAGAAAATAAGTTTTTTAAAAGATTGTTGATGATCCCAAAAAGCGCCTCCACAGCATTCTGTCATGCTGAGGTAGGGATGGGTTTTATTGCAGACATGATCAACATTGCCCCATTGATTCTTTGGGCCAAAGTCTGGCAGTCAGAAGACTTAAAGCTCACAAGGGCGATCATCAAGGATTGTATGACCCTGGATAATGCTGAGGCCATCCCATGACTTTGCTATGTGAAAGGAAAATTTAACGAAATAGGTCTAGGGCATTATTATGATAATACTTCCAGCATCAACACAAATATGAAACTGATCATAAAAAATGCATATTTTGTTGAGCTTGACAATGGCCAGCAGCAATCAGGGCGGCACCCCATCTAGATCGGCACCTTTCACAACAACAACAATTTTACTTGTCCTTAAAAATTAACTTGCAATATAGATTTTTATTGACTAGATTTCGGCTTTGCACGTTGCACTTTTTGGTGGCCTTTCACAAACAGGCTGGTTGGTGCAATAACCTTACTCCTTGCCCCTGTGATAGTTCAGAACATAAAAGCACCCTGCACTTTATTCTTTTCTGTGCACTTTATAAAGAGCCCAGGACACGGTTCCTTATCCCATTTTTAAGAAAAGTTCGCCCAGCAATTACCAGGAGGGTTTGGACCTCCTACGTTCCTTGTCCTCTGAAGGTATCTGCACTGCAATATTAAATTTTATCAGAATTGCACTTTTAATAAGAAACGGTATGAAATGTAAATGAAATGGCTGTTTGACCTTTTTAGCAACTTGATTTTTAAAACTGTTTTAAAAGAAATTCCTTTGAGTTTTTGAGTCAAAGGACTTATTGTTGAACAAACTTATGTAAATTGTATTCATTTTTATATGTATGTCATACTTTTATGGTCAATCTTTTGAACCAAATAAAGTTATTCTTGACTTGACTGTTGGCTTTTGCAGTTTACAGAAAATATGGAGGTGGAAGTGATGGTGTAGTTAATTCAGCATGTTTTTTGTGTGTTGGTTATTTATGGTCTATGTGTAGATAAATACCAAGTCAACTCGTACCACTGTTAAAGAATGTGGTATTCAAAAGGATTTGTGGACTGTGGGCAAGAGTATTTCATCACTAACCAGATGTTACAAAGGATTCTGGGTGCTATTGTTTCTTTGCAAGCATCTAGGTATCAGGTCCTCAGTAGAATGGCAGCTTCAATAGCTCAGTTTTCCGAAGTTTCCTAAATCAAGTATGGTTGTACTCAGTCATAAAGATAAGGATCAATTTATTCCACAGTCTTGATCTCTGTACTCACTGAGAATGGCAAAAGTTAAAAATATTCTGGCCACAATGCCCCCTTACTGTAAATTAGACTTTTGTGTGGTTAATTAATTCTTAATTTAATTCTTGACCCAACCTGTAGCCATTCATGTGGTCTGTTTTTCAAACATTACAGTAGTGTATGATTCTACACTCTCTTCAATCTATCCATAAGCTTCTTGGATAGCCCAGAGAAGATCATGACGATTAATTGAGATGCACCATAACTAAGGCTATGGACATCTTCAATCGCTGTTGGGCGTGACAGTATGCAAGAATTACTGATGCATTAAAAGCTGAGAGTTGATGCATTACACCTTTTCATCAATCTGGACAGTGAAGGTGACACCTCCATTGAAGATGACCCACATGGTTTGTACTCTCTGAGATGTGTTCACAGACCTATAGTCATGCCAATGGTCAGGGTGTGGTCTCACAAAGCACTAAGATCTCTTTAGACCAGTTTATGTGGTCCAGGGACCCCTAGGTGTCCGTGAAGCCTTCTCAGGGGGTCGGCGACTGCTTAAAAATAATGATATATTATTATCAGATTAATAAAGCGTATATAAATAAATAAGCAAAATGTACCGTAGCAAATTTTAAAACGTTAAAAAAATTAAATTAGTATCCTCAGATTGATTTTTGGGAGCAGTGCAAGTACATCAAACAGAATATCATAAGGGCCATGAGTGGTCTTTATTGAATTTAGAAAAACTCCAACATTCCTATTAACATTTAAATTCTGATTTTTTTAACTTGTGCATGTTTGCAAATTAAATAAAATGGTTCATCATCTGTGTATTTGTTTGATGAATGGTCGCAGCTGCAGCCCAAGCAGGTGGGGGGGGGGGGGGGGGTTCGACAGATGACTAGGAGGGAAAATAATCTCATTTTCCCTCAACATCGTCCATCAAACCACCTCCACCTTACCCCCCCGCCCCACCGCTCTTATCTGCATGGGCCACGACTTCCAGTACTAACTCAGTTTTGGTCCCGGAGTCCAATAATGATTCACTGGGGGACTTTGAATCTAGTAATGATTATGTGGGGGTCCACAGAGTCAAAGGGTTAAGAACCGCTGATTTAGACAAAGGAAACTCTATTTCATCTGTCCAACCATCCAGTAAGATCTCTTTAGACCAGGGAAGCTCTCTTTCACCCTTCCATTCATTCATTCAAAGCTCTTGTTAACCTCTTCCGTGCGTCGGACGGCCCTTGGCCGTGTGCGTGGCCGTGGGCGTGTGCGGAGGACGGCCGGGGGCCGTCCGAACCGCTCACACATGGAATCCTCAGCATTGCGGGGGTATTTTCCGGCTGCAGCGAAGCGGTTAATAATTGATTGACTTTCCAAGTCATACTCCAGGTGGATGAGAACCTGGTTGTGATGTAATCTGTGTACAATTGTAAATGCGCGTGGTATTTCTTTGCAAAATGTTCAGTCCATCTAGTTCCAAATATCATGAGATTCAGACACAGTTAAGATTACATTTTCTTGCTTAACACAGTCATTAGTGGAGCAGATCTCCAGCTGTTGGGAGAGGTGGGTAGTTGTTAGGACGGATGTGTGGAGGGCGAGGGACTAAACGTAACTGCAGAGCCAGGCGACATGCAAGGGACGTTTACTCTTTCCTCAGTGTACACATCTACATAGCCATTGACCTGCAAGCATTAGGGATAACTTGGTTAGCCAGTCAAAGTCCTGCTTTCTATTTATTTTCTCTGTCAGTAATAAATAGTGACAGGTGAAATGTTTTCTGTCTGCATAATACTAAAAAATATTCAAAACGGAAAATTGAAGGTCTTATTTTGATTATGCTTGATTTACATTACATCAGAATGTAATTGGTTGATTAAGTTGATTTATTGCTTTCTTTGGACAAAAAAATACGCCATACTTGTTTAGCAGACAACACACAACTGTAAGATGTGTTTGTTATCTTACTATTAATATGGCTTCACCCAGGATTTGCAGCTGTGTAACCAGATAGTGTAATGCCCATAGCAGGCATTAGTGCAAGTATGTGTGTGTGCCCTTCCCTTCCCCTGCTTTCATCTGAAGCCTTTCCGCTTTCTCAGGTTGGCAACCTTTTGTTCATATTTTCACACATCTGCAAATCGCATGTCCCGTCTGATTGTACTCACCCTGAGAGGCTTCATTAACCAGTCTTAGTCAGTGCAAGTAGACCAGGCAAATTGCACTCACCTCCTGTGACTCTGGTCCAATCTAGAAAATTGGCAGTGAGACTAGTGCAGTTTGGACTATCATCCTCTACAAAACCCTCAAAAGTACTTGTAAACTGTGGGGTCCAAAAGCCACTTCTGCCTGATTTTCAGTTAAAAAGTATACCAGCTGAAAACTAGTGTCAGGACTCACCATCTTTTCATGAATACCAGACTCAATAAATCTCTTTCATGGTGGCCAGCTATGGAAAATGATGTGATTTCAGCCCTTCTTTAGGAAAGTGAATTTGACTCCGGCGGGAAGGATGAGATTGTCATCCCAAAAAGTCATTCATACTTTAATAAGATCCAAGCAGGTGGCTTTAGAGCACAGTTTTCAAAAATATATTTGATATTATGTTTTACAGAAAGTGTGTAAAATCTGTTACCATACCGGAGAACATTATTTCACTGAAGCCGCAATTTATGCATATTGCAATATTTCGTTTTTTGCACAGTGATTAATACTGCTTGTTCTAGGCACTGTCAATAATCAATGTTACTTATACATAGTTTAGTACTATTCCATTCCCCAAACCCAAAATGTTTGAAGGCTGGCCCCAATAAATTTATGGCTTGTCAACCAGGATACAGTGTTTAATTTGAGCCAGTTGTCGAAGGTGGGGTCTACCAGCACTCCTTGTTCGGGATCAGCGCTTATTTTTCCTCATCAGACTGAAGGCAGCACACCGCCATACACAACAGCCTTTACTAGCAGGCAAAGTCTCAGGGGTACCACCATATACCCCTGAGTAAGTATGCTTACATTATTCACTTCAGTGAACACCTTCCTAGTGTCACTGAAGAATAACTATGACCAACCCCACATAGTTTGACCGAGGAGAGTGGTGCTTTAAGCAGTCCCTAGAGATGTGATGAAACCCTTGTAACACAGAAAGGGTTGAAACGTCATCAACTTATAGTAGCAATGGGGTAACCCAGTATCCCTCAGAACCTGGGCAGCCGTATAAAAAAGTAACAGTTGGTTCTGTCGGGTGAAAATTATTTCTTAAACAATTGAACCAATCATTGGTTTATTCATAATAAAAGACAGTCATAAGGAACACAAACAAAAACCATGTGGGGTATTAAAAGTTTTATAAATTGCGTCATTTATAAATACCCAAATTACATTTTGCAGGGCTTTCAAGGCACAAAGTGAAATATAATTTGTGACAAGGTGACATGTGGTGCTCAGTGATATAGGGCTAGTGCATAATATATACAAAAAGGATTTTGACGGTTTTTAAAAAAGGCCAGAGAAACAGATATTGAAATAATTCTGCAGACTGAGTAAATAGGTCTTTGCGCAGAGTTTTTCAACTGGTCATGGGGATAATAGTCGACGTTTCAACCCAGAGTGTGCACTACTATCTTAGTCAGTGCAGGTCTTCATCAGGACAAGGACAGGAAAGTGACAGTCTGTAGGTAGTAAGGTATATGGTCAGATGTGTTCCAATTGTGCAGTGCTAAAACTAATCAGAGCACGCAAAGTGATGAATCACCTAAGGAAGCCCAATAAGGTTTACAGGGCGTGTTGAAACTCCTCATTTGGCTGGCAGATGCCATTGTGGGAGCATAGGTCTCCTACACAGTGTTAAGCCCTCCTTTGTATGGGTTTCTAGATGAGGAAACGGGAATATGTAAGGAAGTTTTAAAAAACTCACCCATTAATGCGAATATGCAAATATTAGATTGGTTCTAAGTCGATGTAACGTTACGATGACTCACCCAGTCTTGAGGTGCGATCACTCTTTAATCTCTCAATCAGGGTTCTAAGGAGAAGGAGGAATTAGTTAGCCTCTTCTAGGCAGATCGTATATAAGTCAGATCGCATACAAGTCGGGGAACTAAGTATTCCATATTCTCCTTCTATTACACTCACCTTTGAATTCCAAAACGGAGGCTCCGGTTGCTCGTGGAGGGGCTCAGGCATGTGTCCTGTCTCCTCTGATCATATCGGCAGCTAAGCCCTTGTACGGCTGCCTAATGAACCGGTTGTGGCATGTTGGACGTGCGCGTGTACGTTGCGCATACGTGGAGCAACCGCGTCTAGCTGGTTGCCTGGTAACAAGGAGAGCGTGGTGCGCGGCTACGTCATGGGTTAGGCGGCAGGACTGGTTGCTAAGCAACCATTGGTAACGATACACGATTTGTGCAAGTAGTTAATACTCGAGGCGGACGTACTGTGTGCCAAGCACGTTAGCCTGTATTAATCTCAGAATATTCGTGAGCCTACAATGAATTGTAGGCTACATTGCAACATCGATTAGAACAGCGATTGAGGTTACTGGGGACTTGTGTGGGTACAGTGACCGATAAAGCGCATAATTAGTCGGGTCTCATATATTCAATACATATTGTATTGCATGTGCGTAAAGACATTTGGTGTAAAGTGCCTTAAAAGATAGCATGCACAGGTATATTTGTGATTAAATTCTTGCATCAGACGTTGTAGCAACCATGCAGTAGGTGTTTTAACAATATCATAAAGATGAGAGTTCACATCGTGTTAACAGTACCGAGTACCGGGTTACCACTTGAAAAGAAACCTTCCAGTAAGTTTATGATCAATTCATATATAACAATTTCAAATCCCTTGGTGCATTATTCCTTTAACCATTATACATCATATCTTTACATTGTATGCACGCATGTGTAAAAACATATTTACAATTTTCCTAAAATGCGAATGTTTATATAGGCAAAAATGTAAGTGCACAATTTATACAGTGTAACTGAAAGCATATTTTACGCGTTGTGTGCAAACATATGTACAGTGCGTCTCCAGTATTACAGTAGATTATCAGAAGAAAAGAACAAGGGCAGGGTAACCAATAAGTGGCTAGAGCTGTCCCGCACTGACTAAGATAGTAGTGCAGACTCTGGGTTGAAACGTCGACTATTACCCCCATGACCAGTTGAAAGACTCTGCGCAAAGACCTATTTACTCAGTCCGCAGAATTATTTCAATATCTGTTTCTCTGGCCTTTTTTAAAAACCGTCAAAATCCTTTTTGTATATATTACGCACTATCACTATATCACTGAGCACCACATGTCACCTTGTCACAAATTATATTTCACTTTGTGCCTTGACAGCCCTGCAAAATGTAATTTGGGTATTTATAAATGACGCAATTTATAAAACTTTTAATACCCCACATGGTTTTTGTTTGTGTTCCTTATGACTGTCTTTTACTATGAATAAACCAATGATTGGTTCAATTGTTTAATAAATAATTTTCACCCGACAGAAGAAACGTCATCACGTCATCAACAGCATAAGGTAACAAACAAACACTATTGAGATTCAAAGGACCATTGGAAATATGGAAGTTGTTTCTTACAAACACACACAGCCTTGTTCACTTTTTATTTTTTGTTAGTGTTTTCTTGTTGTGGTCCTCTTTTCATATGGGACACAGTGCTCATCCGTTGGGTTGTTTTGCAACAATGATGGTTGATTGATTTTGGTAAACAATATCATGCCTAAGGAACACTTGTGATGGTTATTCATATTGTGGCCTTTTAGCATTAATTGCTTACAGTGAGTTCACTGTTCATTGTTTGACAAGTGTATGAAGGATACCATGAGAACTATATTTTTTGAAGAATCATTATATACCCAGGATCCCATAGATTCAATGGTCGCTCTTGTTGCACAAATGCTATATTACAGAGGTTGATTGCAGCTAAGTACTACACTCTGCCCGATTTCCAGACTACTCTATGCACATACGCCCAAGATGGCCTACAGTTTTGCCCTTCGTTACTCAGTAACTCTGTTATATTCTAAATATCGGGTTTTTTGGTATTTTTTGTAAGAGTGACAGTATTTCTTTTTTGTGTATTCTCATTGTCTTCAGGTACAAGTCGAATGAGGAGTATGTGTATGTGCGAGGCCGTGGAAGAGGCAAGTATGTGTGCGAAGAGTGTGGGATACGCTGCAAGAAACCCAGCATGCTGAAGAAGCACATCCGCACACACACGGATGTCCGGCCGTATGTCTGCAAATACTGTAATTTTGCTTTCAAAACCAAAGGTAAGAGCCCGTCATGCTTCTGGATGACACTAGGGTAGGGTCGAATAGCAGCAACATTGCCCATATTGCCCAGAGCCCATAATAAGGTCCTAAAACCCAGCACTATAGTATTCATGTTATTTATTTATGTGCAGGTTTCTTGTAAAGCGCAACTACTCACCCGTTAGGGTCTCAAGGTGCTGCTTTTTAATCCACCCGGACAACACACTGCATACAGATCTGGGCTCAACAAACATATTGACTCTGATGATCTCTCACTTGGGAAGGAGAGTGAAAGATAAAATATTGATTGGTGCTGATGAAGGCGTGTCATTCCCCATCCTCAGCTAGACTTGTGTTTCGGATTAATCTGGTTATCTCAGTTCTAAAAAGCTTGCGCAAATATGTATCAGGGCTTCGTGTAACTATGAATCTTGTGAAATTGTAAGGAAACGTTGAGAGATTTCATTCAAAATATAAGGGTTGTATTTTTTTTAAATAATCCTGACAGAAAATATCAGCAAAAGGTTTTTGCAGAAGAAATAAATATTTTCTTCCAACAAAATTGGTTCTACGAATTTGGTCACTTATTTTGCTGAAATTAGTACTATTCTAGTTTTTAGAAGGAGAATGTTCCTGAAATATTGTGAGAATTTTGGCACTCTTGTACGTGAAACAAAGCATCGTAATTTGCCTATTTTGTGAAATTTCTAAATTATGAATTTTGCACAGTTACACCTGCATAATTATAAGAGAGTCTCCAGGAGTGCATTTCATTCACGTTTCTGGAAGATGAGTTGGATCTCAGAAATCCTGACTCAGGACGCCGATTCGGGTGATGCAGGCCCGGCTTTGCAGTGGATTTGGCCTCCACTCTGGTGATCCTCAAAAAACTTTGATAGGATGCCCCCAACTCTTCTTTAACTACAGGTGACAGTTATGATGCTACTAACCCATATTAACTCAGAGCGGCAATTTTAAATAATTTCAGATTGAATCAGCTCAATCATTTTAATACATGGCTCCTTGCTTCAGCAAACGTTAATGTCCTGATGATGAGCCATCAACTATAATGGGTCGAAACGCAATTGACAACTGTTCCATTTGGAACACATTATAAATGCGCTTTCTTGCTAACTAAACATTTCGCGGAAAGCAGTACAATCAACAAATTTATTATGACTATTCCATTGCCTCTATGTAACACACACTGTATTGTATTTTTTCAACTGTTTGTCACTGTGTGATTCCTAGATGAAGTCGCAAATGTTTTAGACAAGGAAAGTTTGTTGGTCTTTTGTCATTTATTGTTTGCTCATGAATAACTGTCACTGACTTGTGATCAAATACATTTTTCTAACCAGAACCACTTTACTATATGTCTCAAATGTCTTTTGTGGAGGGTCCTTTTAGCATTCATCTTCAGTAGTGTAGTGGGACCCTGGCATGTGGTGCTCTTTCGATGCTCTGCATTGGTTTGGCCACGCCTTCTCTTTCAGCACTGATGGTGGAGCCAGAGATGCCAGGGGCATTTAGTGGGGTAGCTGCAGTCTCCGATTGTGCAGTTCGGGCCAAAACATAAACCACCCCCATTCAAGCGGTGATGACAGCCCACCCATAGGTCACTGGTGAGTCAGTCAGTGCACTCTTGGTGGTCAGTGGTGACCGTTGTCACCAGCATGCAACACATTTCATGGGCTTAGAGCATAAATAAGCCCACTGGAGGCAGTCATACTTTCTTTATCAGTGCAGTGAGCCAGTTTCACAGGAGGAAGGCAGGGTGACCAATAGCTACAGCAATGTCCCTCCCAGTCGGGGGTGACCACGGCCAGCAGACACACTTGGGATCTTCGTCGCAGCTTGCTAAGCTCCGGGGGGGGGGGCTGGGGAGGGAGTTGCAGAGGGACCCACACCAGCACTTGAGTTGTAGATCCTGCTATATCCTTCCAGCTGGTGTTGCTTTGTCCCTCAAACTGCACCATACCTCTGGGCAGTTAGGCCTTCTAAGTCACTGTAGCTAGGCTTTTCACCTCAGTAGGCTTCCACCTGCAGGGGTGCCCTCCGCTCCCCTCTCTTAGCAGATGAGGTAGACCCCTTTCCAGGACAGACTCACAGCTCTCCTCCAGCACGTACGTGCATCCTTTCAGATGATATCACCTCACCTCTGGGAGACTGTCCATTACCGATACCAGCCACGGATCTCAAATGCCTTGCGGGCAATATTGAGTATTACCTCCTCTGTCAGTGAGAAATCTGGGCCGACTGTTCGCCATTAACTGTAGGGAGTTTTTAAGTAGAGGGATTCAAGAAAAAGCTAGTGGATTGAGCAGACACTTCACCTATTGTTTGTAGATTTGTATATGTGTGTATGTAAGTATGAAGTACATATACTTGTCCGTAGAAAGGCACAGAATAAATTACATCTGTTCGCTTTTCCCTCTTTTCATGTATGTTTATCTTGCGCAGAAAACAGTGATGTTCACTATTGCAAAAAATATAGCATCCTTCACCAAGAAAGACTCATGTAAGGGCCAACATGAAGAAGCATCTGAGACTAATTGAAAATCCTAATTACCCAGCTGTTCAGATTTGGTGCTGGCATCCGGATGAAATACTCTCCTAGAGTAATAGAGTAGATGGCAGTTTAAGTTACACACACTGAACTGCTCAGCGTGGAAGGGGCAATTAGATTGATTTATTCACCAGCAGCCCCGTCAGTGCTGAGAATGAGATTAGGTTTATTGTTACGTTAATTGGGCATGGAATGGGCCAGTTTCATTTGCTGCAAATCTAGATGACTGGGAACGATAACTAGTTGCAACAGAAGGTGTTTGTTTTCTTGAGTCATGAGAGATGATTCTTGTATTTGTTGATTTGTTGACCTCTGCGAGATGGTATCCAGGTCGAGGGCCTAAATGGGACGGGTTTGTCCTGCATAATCTGTTTAATAAGGAGTGCAGTGGAATCATTTCAAACAGAGGTGGACTGACCTACAGGGATACTAAGAGAGTTATATTCTGGAATGCTCTTGTTCCTGGAACACCACCGAAGCTATGTCAGAATATGACCTTTGAAGGCCGTACCCCTGCTGGCCTTAAGATGCGCCGGTCTATGAACTATTGACTTGCACTGCTCCTCACAAGCCACCCTTTCAGAAGGATCTATCAGGTGAAGATTGGTTCAGTTCCCTCAAAGCTATCCCACATCTGGTCATTTGACTGCCACTGGGGTGGCACAATTCTCAAATCATTAGTCAATGGGATCACCTTTACTGGTCAGTTTTCTCTTCCTCCTTTTTCCTAGCTACCCCTGGCAGTTATCATTGATTTGCCTTCCAGGAACATTGTGTTCCCCAGATAATGACCTTGAATTAATTATTGATATCCCCTTTAATACACTTACAACATTGTGTGATGGGACTGAATATGTCCTTAATGAAACACAATCCACTATGCTTTTCAGACTGTCAAACCACAGACTTCCTTTGTCAATTAGAATAGACCATTTATCTATCCTGGTCTAGCATTTCAGAAGTTGGTGGTGATTAAACAATGGTGGTTTGGAGTAAGAAATGCAAGATTTGTTTGTGGCTTGCCCTTCTGGACAGTTAGACACACCGGTAATATACCTCTTTTTTTAGGAGTAGAACTTGCCGATGCTTAAGTAGTTTGGGCATTATTTGATGAATTTATGAGACACCAATGGGGTTGGAAGGTGCATTGACACATTTATTTATGGCTTTCAACCTGGTCAAGGAGAGAGAAGAGTAAAATTAGCTTCTTGGAGTAACAATTCTGCATGTTGG
The DNA here is from genome assembly GCF_964204655.1 of Triturus cristatus. NCBI lineage: Eukaryota > Metazoa > Chordata > Amphibia > Caudata > Salamandridae > Triturus > Triturus cristatus. Next base: position 983,077,217 of record NC_140583.1, read on the forward strand.
GTATATTTTGTTTTATCATACTTTTTTTGCACTAATGCAGGAATGAGCTCAAGTAATGCATAGCATTTTTCAATGGTTTTAATTCAGTTTTAATCACAGTAATGTATGCTTTATTAGGTTTGCTAGTTTGTTGTCAAAGTTCATTTACATTTGAATAATTGTTGGTCATACCCTCTTGCTTCCACTTGAACCCATTGAGGCATAGAGGTGGCCAAAAGAGATCTTTGAGAAAGCTCAATCAGTAATGAAAGTAGGGAGGCGTGCAACCAATTGTATATTTAAAGGGATGGAAGTCTGGCTTAATAACATTTTCTTTTTTCTTTCAGGGAATCTGACTAAACATATGAAGTCGAAAGCCCACAGCAAAAAATGTCAGGAAATGGGGGTGCTGGTGTCTATACCGTTGGACTTGGAAGCAGACGAAGGTACAGTTAAATGATGCTTACATTTGTAAGACAAATGTGGCCCAACACACAAAATATCCCTTTCATTTTAATTAATTACCTTATTCTGTGTTGCTATGACAGCTGCTAGTGTATAATAATTCCTGTATATGGGATGTATAATAGTTAACCATGTAGTATGGTTCTATTTTTCCACTATACAGCATTTTGTACATGTGACAGAGCCCAGCAATCATGCAAGCCTTTAGGGGCTTGCATGAATTATCACAGCTGGGTTCTGATCATATTGGGGACACCACCAAAGCCTCTCCTATTGTTTTCTGTGCGGAGATGTCCACTTGACTGCCGAGTCCCTTCACAAGTAACTATGCATTTTAGTAGTAAATGTGAGAGATAGAGTGGGGAGTGGCTGGAAAATAGGGAATACTTATGACTGAATGAGAGGGAATTACAGAGGCATTAAGAGGATATTTTGGGAGAGTTAGGAAGGAGTGTAGGTAGGGCCGTGCACTCACCCACAAAACAGTAAGCCAATTTTTATTTAGATATTGCACTTCTAAAATTACTAATACCAAAAAGGATCACAAAACGGTACTGCATTACTCCAGGTCAGAGCTGAAGTAAGCCTAGTACCACACATCGCCAACTACATGCACTGCAACACCCTCTCGTACAAAATAATGGCGACAAGGACTTGAAATAAAACACCATAGCAAATAATGTTCAATTCAATTATTTAAAATAGTTACACATATGAACAAATATCATTTAATGTTAACCAAAATATAAAACTAAAACATATATATTATATGGTTGTAAAATATTTTAACAACCTTTTTTATATTAACAATTATTGTAAGAGTACATGTTAATACAGTATAATTAAATTAGGGTTAATTAATTCTAAATTACATTATTTTTTATGTTTATATTAATGCGTTGTTTTAAAAAATACTTTAGGATAATTTCAATTCAATTTATTTCAATTAATTGAAGATTTAATTCAAAATTAAGTTAATAGTGCTGCAGCATTTTTCTTTTGTTCTACATTCCAAACTAATATATACAATTAATTTACAATAATATTTGACATAGAAATAATTTTACACTTTTTTTTAGGTAAATCAACGTTTTTACTTTTTCCTGTACATTAAGATAGGAGACTCAGTTGTCTAGATGGAGATCTCCATATGGTGAAGTATAGGGAAAACTCAGTTTTATAATTAAAAAAATAATTAATTTTTAAAATTTGTATTCATGGTTTTTAACAATACAATATCTTTATTTTTATTTTTATGTTTTATATTTTTAACTATTTTAAATATTTAAATTAACATCAATTCTTATTTATTTTAAGTCACTCTCTCCATTATTTTCTAGGGTAGTGTGTTGCAGTATCAGGGGTTGGCCATGTGTGGTATTGGGTTTACTACTGTTTCTTTTTGGCAGTATTAACTTACACTCATGAATTTGGCTACACTGTCTTTTTCAGGGGGTCGAGGCTTTTTAATCTACACTTTTAAGTAACTTTACACTTGATCTTTTGATAGTAAAGTTACTCTAATTGTAAGAGCAATGTTTCATGTGTAACTTACTCACAAGTGTAAGTTACCTTTGTGAATAGCCCCAAGAGAGTTTAAAGTTAGTGAAAAAAAAGAAAAATATATATATTTTTTTTTAATCTAAAAAATCTAAAGGGGATTGTGAATAAAAATTATTATGAAACTGATAGCCAGAGTTTTTGTGATAAACTTCATTTTGAGATCAGTTTCTACTATTGTATAATTAACTCATTTACCATGCATACAGTGGGTTCGTTTTATGGTGCCATGATTACCATTGTCTTAAAAGTTTGAAAACTGCAATTTTGTTTAAAAACAAAACAGCCACTAAGACGTAACTGGTGGCATAGTGTGTGGGGCAATGCCTAGTGACCTCTAAGTGGGTAAGGAGTCCAGCGCAGAACCGAGCTGCATTCCAAACTTTGTGCCCAGAGACTACTAATCGGCCAAAGTGGGTTTTGTGCTTGGCAATCTTATGCTCACCTCGATTCCTGTGCAAATTTAGGGACTAATGAGCATGGGTAAAGATTGTTTACAATGCATTCTGGGTATACAAGCATTGAGAATGTTGATTGCAGTCAATTATGATATCCATGGTAATGTGACATAACTCTGGCCATGCATTGGCCTTTGAGTTGAATGTAGAAGGTGGCAGAGCAAAGTACCCTTTCAACCATGCCCAGTGGACGCTGCAGGTGGCAGGTTGCTAGGTTGTTTACAGAGTGGCCCACTATTTATCTGATCCCCTCCTAGAGGCATAGTAGTTAACTGCTTTTTCACAGCATCCTCCCTTCCGTTTTTCTATAAAAGAGACAAGTTTTTGGGGCTGTTTTTTCCTTAGTTGGATGTTTGTCCATTGAATGATAGGGCTAATACACACAAATCAAAATGTCAGTCTGCAAAGCCTTTCATGTTTAGCCACTTTGTTGTGTCTCAGGATGACTCCACATTAGAAATTGTACAGTACTTTAGACTACACGTGTTGTATGGTTGTTCCTCAAACATGCAGTTGACATCTACCTTTCACTCGTGTCAGTCTTTAAAACAATCTGCATTTGGGCTCTGAATTTCTTCTTGTGGTATTAGCTCTCCTGTATCTGAACTTTGCACTTGCCACTGAATACTAAATGTAAAATACAAGATTAGGTGTTCTTACTGGCAGTGACAAGAAAGGACATTTTTATCCTGACATGTTGTGTCTCTGTTACTGGTGCTTCCTGCTACTCAAGGCATCAGTGTTCAATTTTTTGTTTTAGTGTCTCATTGCTACCCTCAGTTTTCTCCTCTGCATCGAAATCTGAGCTTTGCACTCACAGATTTAAAGATATAGGGAAGAGAATGGCATAATGTGTGGTCTATACTATAGAGTCTTGTGTTGCTCGTTGATGCATACAAATGTGTATCTTCAACATATGGGTAGATAATACTCATCTCCAATATTGATGTGCTCACTTGCCAGAAGCGATCTGTGCGGGACTTCTCATAAGACCTGGGTGCAATTGGATGAAAACAAACCTAGTTTCAGTTGCTGTGATTGGTTTGAGTGGAAGTCATAATGTCAGTCGACTTGCATCAAGTAGTCCATGAATCCTGGCCAACTGCTCTATGTAAGCCCTCCAATGAGATAGTGTTAGCTTAAGACTGGCAAACAGCAGAACCCCACTCAACAACATGCGAGGGCTGGCCCTATTTCAGTTTTGCAAACGCAAGAAGATGATGGACGGAGTGCTGAAACTTTTCAACCACTCACCCCCAATCAAGAGCTCTGGGTTTAATCCATTGTTCTTTTGATCACTATGCCACCCCAGTTTGGACCCAGCCATACGCAAATCAGTCTTGACCCTGCTCCTCATGGGAACAGTCCAGTCCAAACTGCTGGGCCAGGTCCTCCCTGGACCGGTAACAATCATCCTGGTACCGGTTTCAGAGTATCACCCCTCATCAGCCAAGCTAGCTTGAATCCAGTGACACAGCGAGCAAGGGACTCACCTCTGGGCATACCCTTGGCCATTTAGGGTGAATATAGCAAACACAACAGGATGATGGACGGTAAGCTGAAACCCTACAACTACTCACCCCTAGTCAAGAGATCTGGGTTTGATCCATAGTTCTTTTGCTCACTATCCCACCCAAGTTTGGACCCAGTCATATGCAAATCAGTCTTGACTCTGCTCCTCATGCAAAATATCTGGGTCGAACTACCAGGTCAGGCCCTCCCTGAAATGGAAACAAGGATCCTAGGACTGGTTTCAGAATATCACCCCTCATCAGCCAGGCTGACTTGAATCCAGTGGCACAGTGAGCCCAGGACCATGGTCTGGGCATACCCTTGGTCACTCAGGTTAAACATAGCAAACTCAACAAGATGATTGACGGATTGCTGAAACTTTTCAACCACTCACCCCCAGTCAAGAGATCTGGGTTTAATCCGTTGTTCTTTTGCTCACTATGCCACCCCAGTTTGGGCCCAGCCATATGCAAATCTGTCTTTACCTTGCTCTTCATGGGAACAGTCCAGCCCAAAATGCCAGGCCAGATCCTCACTTGACCGGAAACAAGTATCCTGGGGCTGGTTTCAGAGTTTCACTCCTCATCTGCCAGGATAGCTTGAATCCAGTGGCACAGTTAGCGAGGGACCCATGTCTGGGCATACCCTTGGCCAATTATGGCAAACATAGCAAACACAAAAAGATGATGGATGCAGTGCTGAAACTTTTCAATCGCTCACCCCCAGTCACAGATCTGGGTTAATCCATGGTTCTTTAGCTCACTTCGCCACCCCAGCTTGCTTGAATCCAGTGGCACAGCGAGCAAGGGACCAATGTCTGGGCATACCCTGACAACTTAGGGCAAACATAGCATGCCGAACAAGTTGATGGATGGAGTGCTGAAACATTTCAACCACTCACCCCCAGCCAAGAGCTCTGGGTTTAATCCATCATTCTTTTGCTCACTATGCCACCCCTGTTTGGACCTAGCCATATGCAAATCAGTCTTGATACTGCTCCTCATGCGAACAGTCCACCCCAAAATGCCAGGCCTGGTCCTACCTGGACCCGAAACAAGCATCCTTTGATGGTTTCAGAGTATCACCCATCTGGGCATACCCTTGGCCACTTAGGGCGAATATAGCAAATACAACAAATATGATGAACGTGAGTGTTGAAACTTTTCAACCACTCACCCCCAGCCAAGAGCTCTGGGTTTGATCCCTGCTCCTCATGGGAGAACAGGCCAGCCCGAACTGCCAGCCCAGTCTTGCACTATGCTTAATTTGCTTTCCATTGCTAAATATTATTTTGTTCGGTGCTGGTCTGGACTAATTTTCTCCACTGAAATCCAGCGTGCTGCCAGAGTATTCCGGGCTTCCGAATGCTTGATATAGAGCCTATGTTTTCTGAAGTCATAAACTTGAGACATGCTCCTAGGGTGGCCTAACCTCTGGTTGCTTAGAATGACCCGCAGTATGGACAAGAACGCCAACGCAAGCAGATGAACCAGTCTGCCAACTCTCGTGTCAGCTGCTCGAACATTGCCCAGCGTTGTCACTGTGCCTGCACGCCACTGCCATCCCAGTGTAGTGTTGCCTTCATCTCCCTTCCCTGTTGGAAGGCTGTTTCATTCCTTCCCTGTGCTTTCCTAGAAGGTCTGTATCATATGATTCCTGGTAGCTCCCTGCCCCTGCACAAGCCCCTCATATTTGTTTTTTGTAAAAAGACCGCTCACGTTAATAATTTTTGTGGACATTCTGCAGCTCGTGGAAAACCCTAATGCACAGAAATTAATATTGACCTGGCAAGCCGTCGGTTGAGGAAACCATATTAAAGAAGAGAAAGCTAAAAAAAAAAAACAATCCTATTTGGTTCGTTGGGGGGGAAATGCAGTAAAAAAAATTCCATTCATATTGCAGATATGTCTAAGCTCTCTTGACGGACTATTGGGGCGTCGTGGGGCGCTTGCGTTCCATTGAAGTATCCGTGAACAGTATTCTTTTCCCGGCCTTTTGTCCACGCAGCTCTCCTGGAGAGGTAAAGCCTGGCACATGAGCTATTCAAGCCTGCTCGCTGACAGTTCATTCTCGATTCACAAAGAACTGGCATTATACGTGAGGGGGCTGCTTTCTTCCCGCAGCCTTCGCCAGGCTCTAAAAATAGCGAGCAGAACGCGGGGCTGACTCACACAGGGCAATTCTCTCTCCGCTGATTGGGTGGCAGGGTTCTTTGTATGCTTACTGTAAATAGAATTATTTGTGAATGAGAGCAGGAATGCCGACAGCGTTGGTAACCTAGGAACTGTGGCCCAGTTGGCTGCCTTATGGAATGCAGAGCACGAATCGCGAGCTGTCCCGGCAGAGCAGCGGTCCTCGCGCTGCTTTTCGCCATGCTACAGCACTTTCGGATGTGATTGGTCGTGGCACCCCGTGTCCCCACCCCCTCGCTTTATGCTGTCCTCTGTATAATTGCTGAATAGCAAACCGAGCCGTCTGAGTAAGCCGCCATCGCCTCCCGTTAGTTAGGGCGTCACCATTTTTCTTTTCTAAAGGCACTTTTTCGTTGTTTTAAAAACAACCAAATGTCTGTCTTCCAACAAACCTCCCTGGGGAATTCCAAATTGTCACGAGCAAAGGAAGAAATCTGGCCCAGTAGGTGGAAAATGAACTTGAGGTATTTGCATTCAAGAGTTACTGTTAGACCTTCTCAGTGTAGGCCGGTGGCATCCTCACACGGTGCAGAGGCACACTGGGTGGATGTCTTATAACAAGAAAAAGGTCCCTCTTGTGTCACCTCTATGTATTGTTACCTCCAATCTTTTCCCATGTGTACCATCTTCATCAATGCTGTTTCATACTCCCAAGCATACTACGAGACCTGTTAATTTCAAAGATATCTATGCCTTTTATTAAAAAATGTTTTTTTCTTAAAATAACATCTCATAAAAATAAATATCAACAATTCATTACATAAAACATATCAAATAGGGGTTAGAAACCTGCAATACATATAAACAGATCACTAATATTTTCTTAGTGCATTACTTCAATATTATTCTTTATTACATGTATTCAAACATATGGGAAAAGATTGAAGGTAACAATACACAGAGGTGACACAAGAGGGACCTTTATCTTGTTGTTAAGATATTCTAACCCTGTCCATTTTGCTTGAGGGGTTGCTCTCTCATTTGTTTTTTTTTTAGTTACAGTCAGTGGATGGCCACATCTCCCGCAGGGGGACACTAGATGGAAAAGCCCCTTAGTGTTTCCTCACTGCCCATGGGGGTAGTATTTTTTCTGTGGCCACCTCGCATGGAAGATGGCCATGGCGAGATCTTGCCTCCCCAGGTATGATGTCACTTCCAGGAGGTCGTCTAGGTATTTAGGTGGGCAACACACCTAGATATTTCTCTTTCGTTGGCCAGCAGCAGAGGAATTTGCCACCCATCCACCCAGCAGGAACAGGAGAGCTACGAAGAACAGCAAATCCCTGTACAGCATCACAAGCGGAGTTAGAGGGTAATCTTAATGCAAAAAGCGATTAATACCCCATCAGATGGAGATGGGGCTTCTAAATATGAGATCCTCAGGCCATCGGGAGCTATGAGAAGAACACAACGGTGACCACTTCATCCCGTAAGGGACAGTTGGTATCCTGGCAGCTGGGGGTTGGCCTTACCTCGTTCCGTGGTGGCACGGGTGCAGCAACCACATAAAATTATTGGGCCGCAGCCCCAATACGAAATATACAGCATCGGATAAATAATGAGATGGCAACGTAATTCCCAGCGGCTGGATTTTGTTTCAGGATGGGTGTCAGCGGTTAGTCATAAACGGCGCTGCACTTGTACGATCACCCATAAGTTAGCCCTACCTGTGTACTGCATAACAAATTATGAATTCCCTTGCAACAGTTTTCCAAAAGAAAAGGTGTGTGGTCTGTTTTGTTGATGATGCAACTGTATTTCGTCACAAAAATATGTGCATTGACTTGTCAGATAACAGAGGGGCTAGGGGTGGAGATGCTAGGTGTGTGCCTGGGGCCCTTCAGTGTCAGTTTTCCAGCAGCACAGTCAAGGGTGTAACACACGCACGCCACTATAGGAAGAACGTGAAAGGAACATAGTAGATCGCCAAAAAAATGCTTAGAAAATGTTCCTATTCTAGGTCAATTCATTGCACTGGCTGATCATTACAAAAGAAACAAGCATTGGCATACCCAATCGATCTTGGCAATGGGAGTACCTAATTAGGGCTACGCTAGAAGCACTTTATCATTGGCACTACCTAAGTTTGGTTGCCCTGTAAACATTGTTCTCTGCATAAAGCGCTGCGCATTGGCATCACTCCATTGATGAGAAACGCATTTATATTCCAACAGATTTGTTTAAACATTGACTACTATGATACCTACTTTTAAGTGAATTGCTTCAAAGCCCAGGACTGAAGCCAAAAAGGTCTTGCCTATGAGAACTATTGCATCATCACTGGATGCTTGGTAACTCTGGCGCCATACACACGGACTGCCCTCGCATCTGTCATTTAAGAGACAACTCTGTGCTGTTCAGATAAAATATTGGGCCTGGCAGGGTTCCAGTTCCAGTCTCTCCTAGAAGTAGCAGTGCCTTCAAGCAACTCAGAAAGTGCTATCTAATACCAAGCAATGCAAATGTTAGATTTGCACAAACCATCAAAGTGCAATAGAGGTTGAGCACTGAAGCTCTTGGATGAAGGTAGAGTGTTGAAGGGTGAGGCATTTGGTTTGAGCCACATAAACTGCAGAAGGCAGTGACAACAGTATACTGCTTTGAATCACAGTCACAGCACTGCATAGGAAAGGAGGTGCTCTGACGCCCATATCGGTCCAGTCAATGATACAATATAGAGAATTAACTCATGCTATAATATATAGCGCTACCAATCAACAGATTGAGGTGTGAACTTTTTTGTGCACATTAGAGTGCACAAGTTATATAGTAGGACTGTGTTCCTATATATCACACCGAAGGAGCACAACACCCAAAATATTTTTTTCAGAATGGGCAGCCCCCAGCATCGGTACGTATGCATCACTTTGTAAAAATAATTTATTCATATTCCACCATTATCTAATAGCAAATCTTCAATGCCACTTTATTCCCACATGTACTTACTTTTAAACTCATTTGCAATACCAAAGTATTTGTGCTGTGTTGCATTTTCTGCAGTAACCTCAATTTAATCTCTGGTTTGGCTTTCTTCAGTGAAATAAGCGAAATACACTAAAGTCCTCTATTACATAACATGCTAGAACACACGTCGTGCATCACATCACGCTGGAAACCCCATACTTGCCAGGTCAGACATAGATTCAGCACTTGCGGACAGCAGTATCAGACTGGCAGCCACAGCTGATCAATCGAAAAAACTCAAAAATATAACCAGAACTAAAGAAAGAACGTGAAAAAACAGAGGTCGACCACCTAATGAGGAACATATTTAACATACAGCTACCTCTGCCAAACCAGTGGAGTAAGGACGATGCACTCTGAAAACAAACCTTGTTTGTCGGCCTGCAACGGGTGTCCGACTGACCCATTTGCAGCCCTGCATGTAATGCAGTCGGAGGAAGTCTGCCCCTAGCGCATTGGGGAATACCAGAAAATGAATGGGAAATGTGTGCTGATTATCCAGCAGTTGTTCAGTGGCAAGCGGTTGTTGCACCCAGGCACAATATTTTAAAAATAATACCCCGGGCTTTGAGGCCCAGTGTGTAATGCAGTCGGAGTAAGTCTGCTCACAAAGGATCAGGGAATGCCGGAAAATGAAGGGGGAATGTGTGCTGATTATGCAGCAGCTGTGTGGTGGCAAGTGGTGGTTGCAGCCAGGCACAGGATTTTAAAAATAATTCCACAGGCATCTGACTGACCCATTTGCAGCCCCTCTTTTAATGCAGGCGGAGAAAGTCTGTCACAACGGATCGGGGGTATGCCAGAAAATGAAGGGGGAATGTGTACTGTTCGGTAGCAAGTGGTGGTTGCAGCCAGGCACAAGATTTTAAAAATATTAAAATCGGGCCTTGGCGCCAATTAGAACAACAGCGCTCCTAATATATCAGCCCGATGTAGATACAGCTTGTCTCAGTCTCAGTTTGAAACAGCGCATGTGCGCCATCTAGAGGCGAGACATAAGAAGGCGGGAAAACGGGTATTGCTCTCAGTTAGCTCCACAAGGGTAGGAAAGTATTCCTTACTTAGGTAGGGCTCCAGCCACAAAGCTTCTGAATTTCATCCTTTTAATTTTTATCAGGAACATTTTCCTGTGTGGGGAGGAGGAAGAGGAGACGTCTAAAGACGAGTTTCAAAAAGCAGCTTCACTCTTTAGAAAATGTGCCTGAGGAAGAGAGACCAAGCAAGAACTTACAATCCCTTTTGGGCGAAAAACTTTCTTTTCTACTGTTACAGCGTTGCTCATATAAGAGATATGAAGACATATGTGTTTTCACAGTTACCTCTGTGCCTCCGTTGGTTTTTAGCGGGAATTTTGTTCACTTTTACACTCAATCTACTCCAGCAGGCTTGTCTGGTGACATAGTATAGGTGCATACATGAATACCCAAACATCTCATATCTGTGCGACCACTCCCCTTCATGCTCCCAGTCCCTTCTTTTTAAGTGCCAGCATGCCAATGGCCATCCTTCTGCAGTGTGTTACTCCCAACAACACATTACACACTCCGCATGTCACACTTCCTGCAATTCACATCCTGTCACGTCCCCATTCACTTCTACCATACCACATACTACTCTCTGTGTCATCTACTACGGTGCCGCATTTTGACCATCTTTACTGTGTCACTTTCTGTACCTCAGTGACCATACCCTCGTATTTGCTGGTCAATATCTCCCACCTGTCAGGTGGTGCACCTGTACCTCCTACCGGATCCCAACCCCACTGATATCCTGAATCGAATAGGGGTACTGAAGGCAATGGCGTTAGCCAATGTTAAAATATATCTGGACCTATTCTGTCTGTCCTGCAGAAATAAATCAGTGGGGATGGTCCTGGTGCTCAGCCTCTTGTGACTGCATCTAAAGCATTGGACACATCTGCTAAATTGAATAGATCCTTGTAGGAGGCAGTAAGTCAATATGTTATTGGGTCACCTGGCTCTTCCTGCACCACATTTGGGTGTGAGGGGGGAGACATCAGAGTATAGAAGAAAGAAGTGGTCGACCAAGGTACCTGGAGCAATGTAATTTTGTGTGTGGGGGGGGGGGGGGGTGAAGCCCATCATTACTCCACTTAACTAGGGACCAGTAGCTGATTGATTATCAATGCAGGTAGTTTTAAGAACCTGCCATCTCCCCTCATCACACTCTCTTTTAGCCTGAGCCTATGTTAATTTGTAAAACTTCCTTACTGAGTAGACCCGCTGTGTGCCCTCGTCTTTTATGGCCTTAACCAACAAGGAGCTCGTACGTCCGCACTCTTTATTAAACCAACTTTTTAAAGCAGGGGGGACGTCTACTCGTTGTTATTATAGGAATAAAAAATATGATAGAATTTTCCTAAAAAGATTGTTATGCAAATTAGTAACTGACCCTTGATCCCCACCACAAGGCACCCTAAAAGGCAACTCGGCTGAAGAGTATGATAAGACCTCCCCGATAACGGGCAGAATATCGGGGGAATCAACTATCTGGGTCCACTTACTGCAATGCATATCATTGCAAGATTGTATGTCTATTGTGGAAACCAGGGTGTGGAAACCAGCCATATTTAAAGCGACAAAAGATTCCATGGAGAGGCAGAGAAAGGGGAATATGGTCACACTCCAACCTGTCCTTGATACACATATCCCTAAGAAATGGCCATATTCTTAAGTCTAACAGGATGTAGTCTATGCGACTCAAGTGAATCATGTTGTCATATGTATTGGCCCCTTCCCTATCGGATTTGGACATGCCATTGACTGCTCTAAGCCACAGCTCCATTGAATAATGACTTTAGCTGTAGGGCGGCCCCTGTCCATTTTTTTTATAGGTGACAATTCTAAACGTGGCAAACCCCACTTCTCGTCCTCCTCTCTTGCTAAATCAACATCCGCGGTGTCCAAGGGCTCAAGGGTAGTATTAAAGTCCCCTGTTGTTAGCAAATAGGAGTGACACTGTTTTTTCTTCTAATATGTCCACCAGGAACTCGACTGTATTAAACTTTAAACCCTCCATTGACCACTCTAGAGTAAACATTATAGATGTTGATACCAAAGTATTATCAAACACTAGTCAAATGGCCATAATCTCAAGACTGGTGATGTAAGGATCATGTAGTTTACAAGCTACACCTGGTCTAAACCACATTGTCAGCCCTCCTGAAGGTCGACCAGCAGGGCCACAAACAGCGGGGATGAAGAAATTTAAATAAGAAGGTTTGAAGAGTGGTTCCAGGCACCATATATCCTGGGACAAACAGATGTCATAAGCTTCAATAAAGTTATTCCAATCCGGGAGTGTGGCATTTGAACCAAGGCCTGCCACATTTCCAGGAGATTATAGACAACAGAGGCATTGGCTGTGTGCTCAAAGAGTAAGCGAGGGGGCTCAAGGAAGTCCGGCAGTCTGTAACAACAGACAGCCGCATAAGGTCTCCTGATGCCTGGTTGTTGTATGGAGCACTCAGGGCCTTCAGTGGATAGGGGTTATTATGCTCTGCGGGGCAAGGGGGAAGAGCAGGCCGGCCATGAGAAAGTTGCTGTTGTTGTCAATCTATGTCCCTTGTGAGCATATTGATAAGCTGTGTGCAGCCACATTTTCGTGTACCTTTGATGTAACATCAGGGTATTGGCGAGGTGAGTTTTCAGCGTCCCCGGGAGAATGGCATTACCATAGTCTAGTTTGGAAAGGACCGAAGACTGCACCACAATCTTGACATTTATTGGCAGGAATGAAAGGTTTAATTTTCTTACTGTTTTTTAGCGAGTAGAGCGCTCCTTTTGCTGAATTTTTGAAGTGTTATTTCAGTGACATGTTCTCCAGGAAGAAGCCAAGGGACTTTGCGGAGTTGGATAGAGTGAGAGAGCAATTTACTGCATTCAGGTCGTTGAGCCATTTGTGAATTGGTAGGTGGCTGCTTTTGGGTGAGAATAGAATTACTTCTGTTTTGATGTGGTTAAGCTTCGGGTAATTAGAGCGAAACCATGTCGGTGTGGCGTTAAGATGTCGAATGTCACTGGGTGATTTGGTTTTGTAGTAAAGTTGCGTGTCATCAGCATACATGTGGTATTTGATCCCCGCCTGCTTCAAGATGACCATAAGGGGTTGCATGAAGAGATTGAAAAGGGAGGGGGATAGAATTGAACCCTGAGGCACTCCAAGATTGACCCGAGTGGGTTTAGATAGACATGAGTTGATTTTGATGTGTTGCGAACTGTGTTGTAGGTAAGATGTGAACCATTTAAGACTGTGCCATTGATGCCGAAGCGCCATTTCAGAGGTTCAAGCAAGGCTGGGTGATTAACAGGATCGAACGCCGCCGATAGGTCTGGAAGGATAAGTAGGCAAGTGTCCCCCCCCCCCCCCGTCTAGGGAACCGTGAATGTCATCTGATATATTGAGCATGACCGTTTCAGTACTGCAGCCTTTTCCGAACCCTGATTGGAAGGTGTCCAGAAGGGTGAATTTACGTATATGATGATTAAGTTGCTGTAAGACACATTTCTCTAACGTCTTGGCTAGGAACGGGAGGTTTGAGATAGGTCTGAGGTTGTTGAGATCGTTTGGGTCAGCCCTTGGATTTTTGGGAATGGGTGTGATTTGTCCTCTTTGGAGAGAGATCGGTACACAGGCCGTGGTGAGCGATGTGTTGATGATTAGAGTCCAAAACGGGGCGATGATGTGGTTGAGACTTTTTACCATCGTGGATGGGAGGGGGTCATCGGTATGGACCGATGGCTTCAGAGTCCTGATTAGATTGAAGACTTCCTTTTCAGTCAAAGGTTTGAAGTCATACCATTTGGCGTTGTTTTTCAGTTTGTAGGGATTATGGTAGCCATTAGTACTCTTAGGGGTCGTTCGGTCAGCAATGGGAACTGGAGAAGGAGCTGCCATGAGGGGATGTGTGTCAGAGAGGGAGGTAAGGGCAGTGGGCAAAGAGGAGACTTGTAAGAAGGATTGCTCAATTTTTGTGCATTTGTCAGAGAAAAAGCTAGCAATTTCTCCACATCCTTCATTAGTGGCGATTAAAGCAAGAGGGGGTCAGACGTGGTTGGTCTATTAACAATGTTAAAGAGTTCCCTGGGTCTTAGAAACCTCCCTAGGTGCCAGGCTGGATCTGGAATTCTTTTCCAGCAGTACCTCTGCACATCGGTAGAGGGCGCCGAGCGACACCGCAGCAACATTGTCTCTCGAAGCTTACATCAACGGAGTCAATATAAGCCCTCCCCCGATGCGCTGAAGTCAGTTCCTGCTTTCCCGCACTAACAAGCGGATCTGCACTGCAGTTCCTCTGCCCGTTTTTGGCCTACTTGACTGTTTTTAATCAATGGAGCAGTGTGCCTTTTTTCCACTTCTTCAATGTCCTCGGGATTCAAGCCTTGTGAGTCCTGTGGGTGACAAATGTCCTCCGCAGACCCTCACTTGTTTTTTATGTGGTGTCTGGGTGAGCACCACGACTTCGACAAGTGCGACTCTTGTCAACAGCTCCTACCAAACACACTCGGGGAACGTCGCATTAAACACCTAGCGACGCAGATGTCACAGCCTTCGAAGTCTTCCCATCTTCCTCAGTCCACTATGTGTTCTAAGGACCAATCGCATGTCTGTTCGAGGAGCCGTTTCTGTGCGTGTTATTCATCTTCTACATCCAGAGGTAAGCCTTGGCGGCGGCAGTCAAACTCTCAGTGCCACTTACCTTTGTCGCCCACTGCTGATCTCCCCTGTTTTGTTGAAGTGTCGAGACATGAGTCCTTCCTGCGTCTCCCCACCTATCCTGCGGCATCTTTGACCCAGATGAGACAATATTCTCAATCTCTTCTTTCTGTTCCTGGGTCGTCACCTCCCTCTGGAGTGCCCTCGGTCCCCATGGAAGTGCATGAGGTTATGCCTTTGACTCCACCGGCAGGTACTCCCTTGGCTTCAGGTCGGCCTCTTGTGTCTGCCACCTAAGTGGCACTGGTGCACAGCCCATCAGGGTTCCCTCCTTTGGCTCCTGCTTCTTGGTCTGCGGACTCCAATGTCAGCGTTGAGCTCTTGTCTGCTGGTTCCCTTAGTTGTGCCGTCGACGCCATTGTTATTCTTCCGACGTCGAGACGTCACCTTCTCAACATCGACCGATTTCGGTCATGTTGTTGGATGTGGCGCCAATGGAGGCAACTGTCCCCGATTTTTCCCCTCTGGTGTTTCCTTCTGAGCACAATGGCTGTGGAAGTACTACAGACAGTGTGGTGGGTCCCCCTTCAATTCCAGACACATTACCATTCCCTATATAATCTATCTTGTTACTTGACTTGGGTGATGCCAGTGGTTTAGAACTTTACCAGCATCCTCCTAGTTTGGCTATGAGGGCGAGTTCCGCTCTGGCGGATATACTCAGTGGAGTTTTGGTTGTCCCGTATTTACACCTTTCCTCGTTGGAATTGTCAAGAGACCCTTTGATTGGTGTTCTACTCTCTGCACGGTCTAATGTTGAGCCTGTACTTCCTTATAGTGAATGTCTTTTCGATATTCTGTTGGGTATTTGGTCTAAAGCTGAAACAAGACTCCCTGTTGATCGCCCGCCCCGGAGGATCACTCCTGTCCAAGTAGACATCCCTTTACTTAAAACTTTGTTTTTCAAGCTGCTTTAGCCTTGCAAAATATTGATATTCTTACCCCCTGTCCTTCTGGAAAGGGAGGCAAGGAAATATGACGCTTGTGGTAGGTATATTTTCTCTTCTTCTAGCGCTAGTTTGTGCTCTTTGAACACTTATTAAGCGCTTTCCCACTTCTGCCACACCTTGTGAAACTCTGTGGAGTGCCTCTTGCACTCCCTTCTGGAGGCAGCCTGGAATGCTCTTGTTCCCCTGGTACAAGATGGGCAACTTGCTGGCACACTTAGCATCTGCTGTGGTATGGATACTACTGATTCTGTTGGTTGGGCTATGGCCTCTTCCATTGCTCTACATCAACGCACATGCTTGTGTACTTCCAGGTTTTCAGAGGCTGTGCAAACTGCTTTGATTGACATACCTTTTGATGGCACCTCTCTTTTTGGTGTGCACGCTGACCCGGCTTTATGTCTGTTCAGGGATTGTCATGGTGGTACGGAGTCTTAATTCGTACTAAGGTTGTTGGTGACAGATGTTTCCCCTTGCTTTGAAGCTTTTCTGCCTTCACAGGACGGAGTACTTCTCTGTCCTCCAGGGATACATCCAGTGTGGTGTTCCTGCAGGTACTTTTTGTGTCATTTATGCTGTTGGTCACAGGTGTCGTTTCCAGACATCTAGAACTTGTCGTACTTTGCGGTCTCTTGTGAGTCTGTTTTTCAGCTTCTTTTGCCACTTGAAGTTTCCTAGCTGAGTACTTACTCTGTGGCAGGTATTCTGTTTATGTTGTGCAGTTGTACTATAGCCTTGTTCCTAATTTTCAGGGACTTTATTTTGTATGCCTTGGAGGCATTTTTGTGAGCTACTTATGCTCTTAGTGCCCCTTATAGGGACTTTACCTCTCTGCCCTCATGTCCATATTGGCTATGCTGGTGCTGCAGGCAGGCAACCTCTTTAGCCTGATTAGCTTTCATTTCCATCTTCAACCCTTTTTGGTGTGGCCTTCGCTTTGCTTTCTTTTACTCTGGAATGCATGGATTTCTCATGTTGTATTCCTATTGGTTTGGGCCTGTATTCCACAACTCCAGCCTTATCGTGCTGAGAATGTTCTTCTCCAGCATATTGTGCCTATTACATGCATATCTGCCATCACACCAGTGGGACAGCTGTTGTGTCTGCTGTTCTTTTCAGTTCTCTTCACCTGGGATTCCAGTCCCCTTGATTGTTTGTATCCTTTCATGGTATCTTTATTTTACAAGATACTGTGTTTCCCTTTCTTTCCTGTATCTTTCCTCCCACCACACCTGCCTTCGTGGCGTCCCTATTTCTACGGGGGAGGTTACATTTCACCCTCCTGCTTTGGTGCGGGTATTTCATCACTGTTTCTTGTGGCATATCCTATTTTTTCTCATGTGTCCATTAAGAGTTGGTCAGGTTTCTTACTTGTTTTTCTTGCTCCTAAAGGCTGGCCATTGTGTGATTGTCATATTCATCTAACTGTTGCCCTTAGTTTACACCAGCCCTTCGTTTCACCTTGGCTGTCTTCTTCTTTTTCTTTATGGTGGACTTTTCAAATGCTGTTATTCTTAGCTTCTCCTGCTACCGCCTACTGGCACCCTTCCTAGGTCCATGGTGTTGGTTCTTGAATGGTTCAAGTTCTCCTTTAGTGGTCTCTCCCTTCTAATTCCTACCCTTTTGTGGCATTATGTTGCTGTTTCCCAGCCTTGTCAATCTATCTCTACCTCAGATATTGTCATAATCTCTTCTTTTACGACAGTAGGATGTATTGTCTCTGTCCTTCCTTGGTTACCTCTGTTCTTGGAGAATCCTTCATTCCTCCACTTCTCGCCCTCCTGCTCACTGGCGGTGGACGTGGGTTACCTTCGTAGAAGTGGATATACTTTTGCTGTAACCTGTATGACATGTGTCTACAGGGATTTCTCTGTTTGTTTTTTTATATGCATAATTATCCTTATATGCATTCATCCTTGGATGCATCTGCATGTATATACCTATCTCTTGAATGGATCTCTTGTGCATGTCTTTTAATTCAGGTATTTATGTGTGTGTGTTTATACATATTGTCTTCTGGGCATCTGTACTGTGTCCGTTGCTGTATCTTTCCTCCATCCTTCTTGGTGTCCTGGTTCAACATTCTTGGTTGTACTTGTTGTTTCCTTCCTTCTCTTCAGCGAGCATCTACATTACATTATCCCAGAGGGTGTTTTCTGTACCTTCGAGGTTCTCAGTTTAAAAGCAGTTTCTTTACCGTTCTTGTTCTTTTCCTAGCGATGCTCTTCAACATTCATTCCTCTCTCTTTCTCCATCTTTCTTTAATTGGAGGTCCTTTTTTCGTAATTTGCTTCTCAGGGTAGTTTCCTTGATGATCGGAGGGTTCTCCAATTTGCTGCATGCGTTACTGCGGATGAGCACGCTGTGCCTGCTCCTTCCAGTTTGTTTTGGGCCTGGACTGTATGGATTATTGTCCTTGGTCCCCTTTCATTCCCCGATCTTAGGTTGCATTCGCTTTGGGGCTGCCTCTTTTACTAGTTCTATACCGTGTCTCCTGGTCTTATGACTTTCTACTCCCTACGGGATTCCCATAGTCCTTCTTGGGAATCAGTCCTTTCAGTGAGCATTTTGCTTCCCTTTCTTTTTGTGCATGGATAGTCTGGTCCCTTTCTGTTTTTCGGATCAGCTTCTCCTGTCAGTAATCTTTGGTAAGGTCCATTCGCAGCCCCTCCTCCTGGGATGGTATTGCTTGGTTTTCCGATTCTAAGATAAGGAATCTGCAGCCAGATGTCTCTATCAGATGAACAAGTTACTTACCTTCGGTAATGCCTTATCTGGTAGAGACAAGATCTAGCTGCATATTCATTATCAACCCACTCATCCTCCCCACTCTGCTAATTGAGGGCCTGATGTATCCAGGATCTCCTCTTGCATAGTACTACAGTTCTTTTGATCTGTACTTTTTGATACAATACTTTTTTCCCTTTTTAGCATGCTTTTTCTACGTGGCTCCGCGTTGTTGGCGCAGAAATAGTCACAAAAGATACTGATGTCAGCACATCATGGAAGGGCTTATATGGACTCTTTTGTTGTCACATTCGAGAGACGACATTACTGCGGAGTCGCTTAACGCCCTCTACAGATGTGCAAGAGTACTGCTGGAAATAATTTCCAGATCCAGCATGGTACCCGGGAAGGATTTTAAGATAAGGAATCTGCAACTAGGTCTTTTCTCTACCAGAAAAGGTGTTACCAAAGGTAAGTAACCTGTTCATTTAGTTCCACCTGGGAGGATCACCTGGTCCACCTAAGGGAGGTTTTACAGGCCCTGTTGCAGACAGGCTTAACTATCAAGGCCAGTAATTGCCAGATAGGACAGAGTTCAGTTGTTTACTTGGGCCACCTTGAAGGTAGAGCTCAAGTGCAACCTCTCCAACCCAAAATCCAGACCATTCTGAGGTGGGAGGCTCCCCAGACTGAAGTGAGGGCTTTCTTTGGCTTGACTGGGTATTATAGGAGGGTAGTGAAGGGGCATGGTACAATTGTGGCCCCACTTACTGAGCTCACCACCAAAAATCAGCCTAATAAGGCCATCAGGACCACAGGATGCCAAAAGGCCTTTAACACCTTGAAAGAGGCTATTCGTTCAACACCTGCCATGAAGGCACCAGCCTATAGAAAGGAGTTTATTGTCCAAACTGATGCTTCTGAACATGGGTTTGGGGCAGTGTTATCACAAACAACTAAGGGCCAGGATCAATAAGTTACCGACATCAGCAGGTGACTCCTCTGTAGAGAGCAGCGTTGGGGAGCCATTGAGAGAAAAGCCTTTGCTGTTGTTTAGTCCATGAAGAAGCTGAGGCCATACTTGTTTGGGACTCACTTCAAGGTTCAAACCAACCACAGACCTCTCAGATGGCTGATGCGGATGAGAGGAGAGAACCACAAGTTATTGAGGTGGTCCATTTCCCTACAGGGTATGGACTTTGCAGTGGAAAACAGACCAGGGACTGAACATGCCAATATAGGTTGTCTTTCTGGGTTTTCCCACTTAGAGGATGAGATCTACCAGGGGTTAGGCTAGTTGCTCATCAGGTTTCTTCTTGGGGAGGCGTCATGTAGGAAAGTGTCATTTTTGTATGGTCCCCCCACACCTTTTGCGCCATTGCTGATGGTTACGACTTTTATAGTGCACAGCAGCCTGTTAACCAGGCCCCAGTTCCAGTGCTCTCTCTTTAAATTTGATACATGTGATTGTTTAACCCCAATTGGCAAGGACTTTAACCCCTTTGTAAGCTCCTGGTAAATGGCACTAGTGATACCCAGAGCATGTGAGTTAAAGGGGTCACCAGGGCCTGAAACACTGTTTGTGCCCCCCAGAGTGACCCAGGTAAACAGATGACAGCAGTGCTGCCATTGCAGACTGCATGAACAGTGCAAACTGCTTGAAACACGACTTTGTACTCACCATGTATGGCAAGGTCAAAGCACTATTTTTAATATATGCCATCACCCCCAAGGTAAGCCTCCTGAGCCCAGGGGATATGGTGCATTATATTGAAAGTTGGGGCATATAACTGCAAGCTTATATGTCCCTATAGTAGCCTCTTTCCATTAAGTGCTACTATAAGTGATTAGGGGGCCATAGGATAACATGGGCTGGCACCCCTGATGTCGCCAACTCCATTATGGTCCCACTGAAATATGTTAATTTTGTTATCAAACAGTTTGTCTGATCACCCCTGGCATTATTCCCATTTCATATTTGATGTGACATTCACCCAAGTGGCTACCATAGTGGTTTCTCGTGTGGTTGACCCAGCCTTTCCTGTGCCCTAGTTCACAACCTGCAGCTGCTGCCACCATGACTGGAATCTGACCCAATGCCAGGAGGTGTGCACACTCCCAGGAGTCAGACAGAAAGGCCTGGCTGGGAAGGAGGTGACACTTCCCTCCCTGAGAGGCTGGCTAGTGAAGTGACATCCAGGTGGTGAGCTTCAAAGTAGGGGTGGGCAGACAACTCCGTTCCTCCCACGGACTGTGCGGAGATTTGCCCCTTCCGCCTTCCGCGATGTAGGTGGAGAAACAGGCAAATCTCCACACACTCGGGCGGAACGGAGTAGGCCTCCTGCCCTCCTCCCGCCCTCCTCCCGCCCGCAGTATTAAAACTTTACAAAACATTATAATAACAATTTAAATCACCTTAACTTATCGGCGGCGTCCCCGGGCTTCCCTCCGTCTCCATCGCGACTTTTTCGGAAAACCCGTGCATGCGCAGTTTCCTAGAAGAAGACACGATGGAGACGGAGATTGGTTCCATCTCCGTGTCTCTCAGCGTAGACCCCCTACGCGACTTACGCCTACCCCTAATTCAAAGCTTACATCACCTCTGATATGCATCAATGCTGCCTCCCAAAAAAGGAAACAGCTGCCATCAACCCCCAGGCACAATAGCACCCAGGTAGGAAGGTAAATTATGTAGTCAGGAGGTTTACACTCCCAGAAGGCTAGACACACACCCAGGTTGGGCTACCTGATCTGTCTGTACAGCCAAAGAAGGTTTCTGACATTTTTAAAAGTGTCAGAATAGAAGGTTCTGGATAGCAAAGATGGCGCAAAGCCCCAAATGTGGTCACCTGAGGGGCGAATTATCCGCTTGGGCTAAAAGCCCATTTGCCACTTGCACCCACACTCCTAACACCAATAAATCTAGGATGTAAGGGAGCATACCTGGCACCAGAACCTCAGTTCTGATTTGAATTGCAATGAAGGACATAGAAGAGACCTGAGTCTGCAACTTCAGGACCTGCACAAAACCAAGGTGAGATACTCTGCACCTGTGGCAACAACTGTACAACTGCATAACTGCAACTCGTCTTGGGCCAACAACTGCCTCCCCCAGACAAAAGGACCCCTTTGAGAGCCAGAGGCAACTCCAGTCGCCCTTGGACTTGTGGCACTAGTCCCCTGCAGTCCTCACGTTAAAGCACGCTCCCGGAACCAAAGAATCACTAGCCATTGGGCCCTCCGAGGTATTACCTAAAAGTAGATGGTTCAGTGCATTGTGGAAAACATAGTCCTGACCTCCAGTAAGTTTTGGGTGGCTACCGTTTTGTCCCGGACCTCCGTACATTGAAATAACATCACACTAACTTTATAGCTGCAAGGCTTGTTGGTTGCCAGTCCGGCTACCACTACCTTTACTCGACATTGCAACACGAGGGAACTTCACAGTACTTTCATCCGACCACCTCAGTGGCCCCGTTATGTCTGTTTCCTCACCAGCACACACTACGTGATAAACCAGCTCCCCCGTAACTCTAACTGCAGCACCAGAAACAGGCAGAGCAACTCTGCACCAGGCCATACGAGCCAGGTAAATTTCAACTGACTGTCATGGCCTGGTCCTGAGACGCGCATCACCTTCCCCCCAGTGGGTGCCATGCAACTCAACTTGAAAGCAGTTCTGTAGAACAATTATACTCCTTGTGTGAGCCGGGCAACAAATCTGCACCATTTTTGCTAAACACATCTTGGAATTCAGTGTATGCTTTAGGATTTTTAATTTGCTCTTCTGTAGGATTCAGTATAGAACACCCCCAAAACAGATTGATGTGCAGTCTAGTTCTTGCAGAATACTTTTTGTTTGTCAATATTTTAAAGTTCATTGTACACTGGATGACTTCCAATTCTCCAGAGCATTATGCAGACATTGCCATGAAGTTACTATAATGTGAACATTTAAAGTAACAATAAAGTCAAAACTAACAGTAAAGTAATTTCCCAATTCTGCAGCTATTGCCAATTCCTTTGTCTCTCTACACGCTTCCCAAATGTTAATGATGTGCCGTCAATACCCTTGATGTGCTTGTTCTTTTCTTGTGCTAAGAACATCATGTGATTGCACAACCTTGATATCCATACAACATCCATTCAGTCCTGAATACAAGAGTGCCCAATATGCCAAGGGTATAAATGGATTAGACAAAGTAACCTTTAACAAAATATTTGCTCTACTTTCAGCAGACACCTAAATATGAGAATTGTCCAATTTCGGTCTGCCAGTTAAGAGTGGGCATTCTTTGCCAGTTAGTTCTTTTTATCAGGGAGCACATTTTCCGATGGGAACTAAAATTGGGAATCACACTTTTGGACTATCCACCCCCCCCCCACCCCACCCCTCCTCATTTTCTTGGGCCCTGCACTTGACAGATCAGCAAAAAACTTTCCATGAAGGAGCCAAAG
This sequence comes from Triturus cristatus, assembly GCF_964204655.1. Lineage (NCBI taxonomy): Eukaryota > Metazoa > Chordata > Amphibia > Caudata > Salamandridae > Triturus > Triturus cristatus. The sequence continues at coordinate 983,100,215 of NC_140583.1, forward strand.
TGGGTGAAGTGTTTTTGCGAAGTAGTGTGCAGATTCATCAAACAATGCCAAAATTATTAACAATACAAATTGTACCTTTCCTAGGGAAAGTTTGATCTATCTATTGCTACCTTGCCAATATCTTGGTTTTTGGCAGCCACCTGAAATACAGAAAACCTATGCAGTTAAAAAACATAAACCTATTACAGGGCTAGCCTATTGTGTTATTCAGCGAGCTTGTTCATGATTTTTTTCTTGATGATTTTGGATATGACCTGGCATTCATTTGACCTCTAGCAAGTCAAACAATTCCCAGGTCCCATTTAACGTATAAAAAGATGTTCAGGAGGGAAACTTGGAGACAGTTGATTGCCTTTCCATCATGCTAAGCTTAGCCTGACAAAGGGTGCCACAAATTAGTCACGGGAAAGTGTTCTTTGTTGCCAGTCAAGTCTCATCTTTGTTTTTGTTTTATTAGCAACAATTATCTTGGACATGTCTGAGATAGAGTTGGGTCATATATAGTGTGACAATGAGTGCCCTGCTGTGAAAAACCCCATCAGTGGCTTTTTTCTCCCCTTCCATACCTTAACCTCATCTTTTTTTCTTTAAACTCTTACACTGTTGGATTCCTCAAAGTCTCAGCTGCTGTCCTTACAAATTGTTCATATTTTGCATTGAAGGAGGTGGGTGAGTAACTAACAGTGATATCACTTATAGCAACGTGCCGGTGGGAAGGTTATTCTATAGGTTATTCAACAGGTAGAGCATTCCAAGTAGACCCAATTTAGGAAGTTCAACATTCAGCAGAACTTCGATCAGATTTTATACCGAAGATTGCACAATTAAAGACTGAATAACCTGCAGAAGTTTTTTTTATATATGAGTACATTTTGGTCTCTTAAGCACAAACATATTACAATTTACATAGCAGAGGTCAGCAAAATGTAAAAATGTATTTCAGAATAATATGATAAGAATAAACCTTTATATTCTTTGAGAAAACACCATGCTAGGTATCGTTTTTGGACATCTTTTAATTGTTACAGTTGCATTTGTTTGTTTTTACTACTAATGATTTTTGTGTTTTTAGGAACCAGTGAAGAATTGTTTCAAGATTCAGAAGGGAAGGAAGGAACCGAAGCTATTGAAGCGCACCAGTTTTCAGATTTGGAAGATTCTGATGACGATGATGATGATGACGAGGCAGATGATGATGAGGATGATGATGATGACGATGATGATGATGAAGACGATGAAGAAGAGAGCCAAGATGAACCTTCCATGAAATCTGTCAACATTAAACATGCTTTCCAGCAAGTGCATTCTTCTGGCTTTCCATCTTCTCAAGAAGAAAATACTGGGTCCATCTCACTCCCAAAGTCAGAGGATGGTTCCACATGCCAGACAACAACTGAAGGCCAAAAAGCAGCACCCTCCATGGTTGAAGAAAGGTTGTCAGTAGGCAGTAGTGAAGTTACTGGCCAAAGAGTATTGGGCTTTCATAGGCCATTTCTGACAGCCAGTGAGCATTTATCATCAGCTGAAAGAGAATTAGTTATAAGACCACAGATGTTTTTAGGAATGGACCTGTCAGCCTCAAAAGATACATCTCCTCGGAGGAGGTGGTCTTCCAGCAAAGGACCAGCTTCCTCTAGAAGGTACTTTTTAACCAAATCTGAAACTTCTCCTAAACGTTTTTCCCCAACTGGAGAATCATCATCATTGAGGTGCTCATCTCCAGGGAGACGGATGTCACCTTGCCAACGTATGTCACCCGGAAGGGAGCTCTCACCATTGAGATGTGTGTCACCAAGTAGGCATATGTCACCAAGGACAGATCTATCACCCCACACCTACCTATCTCCAGAGAGAGACTTATCACCAGTGCATCATTTGACTATGAGCAGAGAGATCTCCTCTATTAGATTCTCCTCATTGAGGAAAATCCTATCGCCATGTGAGTCAGATTCACCATCAAGGCATCCATCCCCAACAAAAGATGACTTGCATAGCAGTAGCAAAACAGATGTGAAAGCTCCAAGCTCCCTCAAAGTAGAACATGGATTGCCACATTCACTGGCTCTACCTCAAATGTGCCATGGCAAAAGCATTGAAAGTTACGATTTCATATTGGTGAGTTTCTGAACATTATTTCTCATGTGAATGGTTCTGATTGCATAGCTGGATATGTTTGTGATGAGAATTTTGTGAAATTTACAGTGTATTGTTTTCACTTGAGACTTTCACACTGCTCATATGAACTCAAAGAGCAATTGCGCTGGAATGGTTATGTTCCAATGTTCTGAGGAAGTTAGGGAGCTCAGAGTGTGTACACTGTGCCCCGGTACTATACCTCCATTTGTGTTTTTGCGAAATTGCTAATCCCCAAGATTTGTATTCACAAAGCATTTTGCCAGAGATAACAGTGACTTTCTCCAGGGAATTGAGTAGCACACCAGGAGTGAATTTAGTCTGGATGGAGGAAGATCTCTGTGATTGCAGTGGATATGCTTTGAAGCCTTGCTGTTATCCAAAACAGGCATTTATCAGTGCATGGTATTGCTTTCTGATATTTTAGACATTGTCCCTAAATGTTTACTAGAGTTAATCAATAATGGTGGTATGGTATAAATATTACCCTATTCAAGTATATAAAATATAGGATGCATAAATCACAGCTCATAGTGCTACAGAGTTATCTGCAGCTTCAAATATTCTTTGTTTTAATGTACTGCTTCTATGTAGTCAGACTGCTTCTAGCCTTCTGAATGTTTAAAAAAATACAAGACCAGAAAGACTCAGATACATTCTTAGAATGATAGAATAGCATTTTTGTGTTAATATACCACCTCCATTTTACCCAGGTGAAGTTTCGTAATTGTAAATCAAAGGCTCTTAGTGTATCATGGCTATTACAGTTGTATGTCTAGCGGTAATGCCCCAAAAATTGCAATGGCATGCTCAAAACACCACACCTGCTAGTAACACAGTTCCTAACGAGATCATAACTTTTGAACAGGCAGTACTAAATACAAATTAAGAACTTAGGGATGAAGAGCACATTCAGGAATCTTTCCAGGAAAGAGAGAAATGCTATTGATTCACTGCTGAATTATGATTCTGTTACCATAAAAACTGATGATAATGGCACAGCGATAAGTGATCCTCTCAACCACAGACTATATAAAAGAATGCTTGAGACAACTGTCAGACTCCAGATACTATATGGGTATTTTGAAGACCCCACCGAAAAACTGTCACATGAGGTAGCAACCCTTGTGAATGAAGGAGAAACAATGGGTTGGATTACAAAAAGGGAAGTGAGTTCCTCATTAATAAACTCCCTAGAGTACCATACATATTTACCTATTAGCCAAAATACATACAGGTCATAAACCCCCAAGCCCCCCCCCCCCAGGTCGCACCAAACCATGGAGTAACTGTCCAAATTTTGTGACCACTTCCTACAACTTCTAGTGGAAAAAACTCTTGCTTTTTTGTAAGACACGGAAGATGTTCTGAATCTTATCAATGACATCAATCTCAAGGGTAATGTTGATTTACTGATTTCCCTGGATGTTGAAGCATTATATGCCAACTTTCCACAGAACGCTACCTCAGAAGTGATTGTGGAAGTTTTGAGAACAATTGGCTGCAACTTTCTGACACCAATACGTTTCTTCATGGAATGCGCACCTATAGCACTGAAAAATAATTTCTTACAATTTGAAATTTAAAATGTCTACAAGTCCAAGGAACTTTGATGGGCAGTACTTTTGCTCCCAGTCTGGCTTGTCTGTACATGTGCCATTTTGAAAAATGTCTTAATTTTGTGTGACAATCTATGCAGAAATAACATCCACCTGTGGGGCAGGTTCATTGGTGATATCTTGATAGTGTTGAGTAGAGAGCGCGCAGCATTGGAAACATTTGTTGTATGTGTTAATTCGCTCTACCCATATCTACCCATATCTTAGATTTTCTAAGAATATATCTGATCAGGAGCTATCTTTTCTGGATCTATCAGTATTGAAAATGGGACGCTAAAGGCCAATAATTTAAAAAATGCAACAGTTTGTTACATTTCTACATCCATCACCACAGATCATTGAGAAATAACTTGCCATTTGGACACTTTTTGAGGATCAGGCTGAACTGCAGTGACATACGGGAGTATGATCAACAAGCAGATGCTCTGACTGAAAATGTATGCAACAGGAAGTATCCCTATCATATCAACAATAAGGCCCAGAAGAGGGCCAGCAACGACAACAGAGAGATTGAATTGGAATAAAAAGCTCCAGAAACATCAAGAGCACTGACTTGTGTTTCCACCTTCACTCCTAGTTCTAACACAATCAAGATCAATAATAAACAATAGAATCAGTAGTTTATCTATGAATTTTGACCGTTCACGGAATGAATTTGAGACACATGCTGGTCTACTCTAGACCTAAACAAAACCAAATGGCACATGGGTATTACCTCCTGTGACGGGTCATTACCTGTGTGGGCACTTTAATGTATATCGATTGACGAAACCATTAAAAGAGATTAAACTTGAGAAAGAGAAAAAGTGGAGCCTAAATAAACATACTAACTGTAAGACAAAATACTGCATCTATCTGATTACATGTCCCTGCAGTTCAAGGTACATGGGAATGACAAAGAGAGCAGTAAAAACATGCATCAATGAACACAGGAGTGGAATTAGATGCAAGATTACCTCAAAAGATGAGCTTGTGCTACCTGAAGTTTTACCATGCTCCAGGCGAAATGGAGTGGTGTGTTTTGGAATCTGTGACACACGGTCACAACTCTCAACCTATCCTACTGGAGAAAGAACAGAGATAGGTGTTCTGGTTGAACACTCATATGATTGGATTGAATAGTGATATTCCTAGGAGGGAACTAGCTTGTGTAAAAAATTAACCTTTATCGTGGAGGGCCTATCACTCATATATATATATATATATATATATATATATATATATCATGTGATCAAGACCGGGTTTCCTGGTCGAAACGCGTCATGCTGCTGTTCCTTTGAAGAATAAAGCACTTTATTTTCTAGTCACGGAGTGGTCTGTTCCTGCTCTATGCATTATTTGCATATTTCTTGGACTTTGGATTATATATATATATATATATATATATATATATATATATATATATATATATATCCGCAACACTTCACACCACCAGTTTCAAAGACGACAAGGCAGACCCAGGTTCAGTGCAAAAAAACGGGTTATTCAGAGAATGCCCGCACCACTGCCATAACGCGTTTCAGCCTCCTCCAAGGCCTTGATCACATGACGCGTTTCAAAACCATTTTTTCATTTTTTCATTTTTAAAGTGACAGTGCACAAAATCACACGTGTAAAGTGCATAATAGACATAGAAGTTACACTACATGATGAATTGGTGAACCTGATAACTCAGAGCCTTAAAACAATTGATCCCCCCTGTGGGAGTACCATAAATATGTGCAAACTACACAATGAATATTCATGAAGTCATAAATATTTAAAACAAGCATGGCAACTTAAATAAATAAATTATTAAATAAGTTAAGATATTATTGCAATGACAGTACTATAAAAAAAATCTGTATAAAATTGTTATACAATAGATCAAACAACAATATTTACAATATCATATTAATTAGCAGCCAATTAAGACCCTTCTAAAAAAAAACTCTGTCATAAAACCAAGTGGTAATATAATGGTACATCATCTTTTATCTTGTCATGCATATACATGTATATATATATTATATATATATATATATATCCTACTGGTGGTCGCCAGTAGGTAGTTATAGTTAGAACCTAGTTTCCATAGGAAAAGCATTTTTTGATTTGCTAATAACTTTGGCGTTGTTTGACGAATGTACGCTAAATTCTCCAAAAAACAGGTCTATCCAGGTCAGCTCCTATCCTGAAAGTTTGGGGGTGATTCGTCGAGCGGGGGCTGAGAAAAAAGGGGGGTCCCAAAAAGTGTTTTCTCCATGTTAATTTTCATAGGAAATTTTATTACAGGCTACAGCCCGAACTGCTGAATGGAATGACACCAAATTTGGAAAACAGGTAGAGATTGGTTCAGAAAGCAACCTTTTTTTTAAATGGTGTAAATCCGTTCAGTAGTTGTTGAGAAATTCAAAAAATAAAAGTCAAAAAATCAATTTCCCATAGAAAACTTTAGCCAAGGCTACAGCCTGAACTGAAGAACGGAATTACACCAAATTTGGCAAAAAGTTAGTGCTTGATTCAGAAAGCGTCTTTTTTTTTTAAATGGTGTAGATCCACTTAGTAGTTGCTGAGAAATTAAAAAAATAAAAGTTTTGATATCTGGGGCAGCGGTGGGTTCGTACACCCTCCCGACCAGACGCTTCACTGTGATTGGCTGTCACGACCACGAGCTTCACTGTGATTGGCTGCCAACACTCCAAACCAGGATGTGTTGGCAGCCATCTTGTGACTCGGTAGAAGTGAATCACAAGAAAACAGTCAAAAAAAGATTAAGAATGAAGAAAAGGGGGCAGGGTAGAAACACCCTGACCCCCTAGCCCTGCTCAGGGGGATCCCACAAGGACCCCCAGGCCCAATTATTATTTTTTTCTAAAACGTCTGAATGCGCGCTGGGTGCGCGAATCCGGACGGAAAAAAAAATATGAAGCGGGGGCTCCCCCACTTCATTTAAATGAGCCCCCGGGTGGGCCAGGTTCCGGGGGTAATCCTATAATTATATTGCGGGGGCCTGCAGGGCCTCCTCAGCCCTGGGGACCGCCACCTCCCATGTAAATTAGGTGCGGGAGGGCACCTCCCACCTGCAGCCCCAGGGACCGCCACCTCCCCGGGGCTTGTTATATAATTGTTGGGGGGCCTCTAAGACCCCCCCCAAGTCCCAGGGATCACCATCCCCGGGGCTTTAATTAAATATGAAGGGGGGGCCTCGCAGGCCCACTGAAGCCCCGAGGACCACCACCTCCCGGGGCTTTGTAAATAGAGGGAGGGGGCCGCACGGCACCCCTCCTGGAGCCCTTGATGGCCCTGGGGACCACCACCCCCCAGGGCCGGCTCCTGCAATGTCCAGTGGAGCCCACCCCGGGACATTGTTGTTTGCTATGACAGGGTGAAAGCACGTCTCGCACACTGTCATCGCAAACCCTGGTTTGCTCCGTTGAAGCGAGAGGAGGATAACCTGTTCTCCCTTCAGTGAAGCAAAGCAGGATTGCTTTTGGGCAAGGGGAGTGGTATGTTAGCAGCTCCCCTTGCGCAAAAGCAATGCTGGGTCCCGCAGGAGGCGGGGGCCGCAGGAGCGTGGGGACATTGGGGCTCCCCCTACGGTCCCCAACAATGAGGCCAGGCCCCGGGGGATGGGGTCCCCGGGGCCAGTAGTGGACAAGGGAAGAGGGACCATGCGGCCCCCTTCCTAATGATTAATAAAAACATTCAAGAATTGGGCATGCCCCAGGGGATGGGGTCCTTGGGGCAAATATAAATTAATGGAAGTGGACCGTTTTGTTTTCTGCACGGCCCCTTAGTGTGAACGCGCTGGGTGAGCGACTCTCAGCACGACACCCTAGTGTGAACGCGCTGGGTGCGTGGCTGTCAGCATGGCCCACTAGTGGGAACGCGCTGGGTGCACGGCTCTCAGCGCGGCACCCAAGTAATTCACGTTTTTAAAAGACCATTTACCTGTAAATAAGGCTTTGTTGTGATTTTACCTCTTCTTAGAGCTCCTGCATCTCCACTCTGCCTATGACTGGAAGAATTAGCCCCCCCCCCCCAAATTTTTATCAGCCTCCCCTGAAATGTGACTCTAGTTGTGCCCCTGACTGGCGTGCGTGGGCTCTGCCCACTTACAGAATTCCGTAGATTCTATCCGCCGTATGTCAATGATCCAGCTGTGGGGCTGGGGATATCTTGCAGACAAGATTCTGGGCCTTTCCAAAGGCTTGGTTTGCAATCCTGACGCTCCGCCGGGGTTGCCATTGGTTGGCAGCCAATTAGAGCCAAGCTCGTGCTCGGGGGTTAGGCTCCGCCAACATATGTCCTTATCCAATCACTCCACCAATCCCCAACCACTTATAAATTCACTATACACTATACACTCTCCTTGCAGTACTCTACCCATGTACTCATAGAATGACCCAGACAAAGTTACATAACCAAGGTCTTCCCCACTGCGGTAACATGGTTGCGTGTGCAGTCAACAGCACAATGTAATGTGGTAGGGACCAGGGCCATCATGCATACATAATGACCACACAGACACAGTTAGATAGATAGTGGAACTGGCTATGGGCACGTGTGCTCTGCACCTTTTTAGTACCAGGGTCACATGTCCAGTGACGTCTGTGCTGGATGCATGTGGGGTGAGTGTAAGCCAGCCCTCAGGGAATAGTTGGTGCTGGCAACAACTACAACAGTGATCATCGAATCACACAGAGAGATTCAATCATAAAGGGTCCATGACTTGTGGTGTACTAAAGTAGGGGCACCAGATCTTAAATCACACACAAAATATTGTATCATAAAGGGTCCATGACTTGTGGTGCACTGAGGTAGGGGCACCAGAGATGAGCATGCTGATGTGAAGAAATTGTTAATGTCCTTTCGGGATATTCCTGCTGCGTGAGGTGACATTGTTGCGTCCGGTGTCTACAGCATGAAAGTCAATCATAAAAGGTCCATGAGTTGCACAGAGTTAGTGACACCTGAAGATCTCAGTGTGTTTGCAGCCAGCGATGATGGCGTGTCCTTGCAGGACAGGATTGGATTGGATATGTGTGAGACCTGCTGACCGCAGTGTAGGCCGGAGGCAGCTGTCAGCAAGGGCCCACAGCCACGTGGCGTTGACTTGAGCGACACACGGTAGTGGTACCAGAAGCACTCAGCGTGTGCGCAGCCAGCGATGATGCGTGGTCCGGGCGGGCCGCACTGGCAGCAATGTCTGTTGCCTACCGGACTACTTTTAATTTTTTTTTGGGGGGGGGGGGAGACCTCCCAGACCACCCTACGTGCCTCAAATGCATGGTAAAGGCATGTGTGGTAAAGGCCTATATGTGGTCAAAACTTGTGTGGTAATTAATGCGTGGTAAAAATCGTGTTGGAAAGACTGTTTCCCGATAGAGCCACATGATCACGCCTGCGTACAGCCCTGTGAATGGCGGGAGCCACATATGCTTTGTGTTTAAATACTACCCATCTGTCTTGCACCGGTACCTTCGGGATCGTGGAGACAGGGAAGGTCGCTGGCAATGTCCACAAACAGGAGATGTTAGTACAACCTGAGGGCGATGGGCCATATTTTGGTGTATAGATATGGTGGAAACTTATAGTCACTCTTTCCACATTTACAATGAATCTACAAGGGGCCGAAGATCCCACTATTACCAAGGGACCTGATTAGATGGGAAGATTGAGTAAGCTGCAATTTGTGATACTTTCCTCCGATTACCTGTTCTTTCAGTCCATTTTCACTCCATGATTCACAGAGTGCTCACATAGTCCTTTGATTTGACACACAAGCTTCTCTTTCTTTTTGTGTGCATAAGTCTTGCCTGTGATTGATTTCTACACTAGTTTTGACACGGATTATTTTACATTTGATTTTCAAATTGAATGACAAACTATGGTTTTAATTCATGATAAGCACCTACTAGTCTTTAAGTCTAAGATTCACTATTTTTATATTCTAGGTCAAATTTAGGGTGTGGCATCTTCCATCAACATGTAAGAGGTATTATTAGATCCCTGTGTGTGCACACACATTTGAGTGAGTCTATGTCTGGGAACACTTTATGGATTCAATAAGGTCCCACCAAATTGTGATTAGGTTGATTTGGTCCTGATGAATTGCCATAGATATGTAGAGACTAACTAGGCAAGAAACATATGTAGACCATATAAGTGAATATTGTGGAACATAATTTCTTATATATTCCTGTTTACTTTCTAAATCTTAACGGTGACTCCTCAGAATTAAAGTACTTACGAAGGGTTACCGTAGTTCATTTTAATCTTACCTCTACCAATCTACATATTCATTGAGCAATGAGCTTCTGAAGGCTACCACGTCCATTCAAATTCTGTGCTACAGTTTGAGAAAAATATCTATGATAAATAGCCCATATGTAGGGGCCTGTTGGGCATTGCAGCACTGGCCTACTGAGGAGCTAGCGCGATGAAGAAGCATACCACCCTTTTGGGTTGGTTGGGTGGGTAGGAGCTTTTGCTTCAATAAGTAAAACACTCCTTCTGACCTAGCAATCGATTAAGGTTACACAAATGGTGTTACCTTATTGTTTCCAAGTAGGAAGAGCACACTGTTTTCGAGTAGTATGCTCAGATGTCTGTCAGAAATAATGATCTGCTATCAAACAACTACTGGTCATTAACTCGCCTAAGAGGCTCTGGTAATATGACTAAATACCTCTAAATCAGAATCTTCCTACAAACTACAAAATACTAAGGTCCAACTTGAATGTAAGTCCTTTGCATGAGGAACAATGCTCAAACCATCTCTTAGCAATCATTGAGTAGAGAACATCAATATTTCACAAACTGTTAGGAGCACATCTCAGAAATATACATGAAATCTGGAATATTTATGCGCTGCTGTTCAATATAACTACAATATTTATAATTTCCTGCTACAGGCTTCACAGTTAGTTGCAGTGGTTAATCTCGGTCATGGCTGAGGTTTTAGTTGCTGAATATTGAAGGAGAGAACACGCCAGCAAATAAAAAGTGTAATAAACAAGCAGTTTTAATAATTAAAATTGGTGTAATTCTGAGTTTGTGTCACCAGTAGTTTGTATTTTATTTTTACTTACTAGTGATTAGACAGTAGCAGTCTGAGTGGTGATTCGAATTTGACTTATGATTGATTGTGCTCAAGAGAGTAGACAGAGGGATATTGCTTTGATAGCTTACTCCTTGTTTTCCTTAGGTGCTAGCAGTCTGTGTTCCCGCCAACTCAGGTACATTTGTGCATGATTGGACTGGGTTGTTCAAGATGAGGATCCTGGCCAGGAAACAAAGCACAAAGAATATTTCTATCAATCACAGAGTTTGAGGTCTCTAAATAAATAACTTGTCCAAAGGTTGTAGACCAGATTGCTTGACCTTTAGTGTTAATGAGTAATCTAGCTCACTGCTTGCCTAAAGGTAGAAGAAAGAGGAAAAGGGCAGAGTGCAAAAAGGTTTTGACAGCCAATCTTCCAGGGCCAATGAACTGTTTATTTCTGACTTGGTCCCTCTGCTAAGTTTATTGTACATCCAGGGGCCTAAGTGAATTGCGCTGCCAGTTAGGAATGATGGTGAGCACGCCAGCCAATATTGATCCAGAAGTACTAGATCCAAGCAAAATGTACAGACTGGTGGTTTTGAATTTTCCCAGGGAAAGTTATGAATGGTTTGATTGTGTGTCTAATTTTCTTCTGTTCTGCTTGCAGAAGTTGGAACCTGGAAGTTCCCATGAGAGATCAACTTGTTCACCAAGAACCATGTCATATTCTAGAAGAGCCTTCCCAGCAGCTCATGAGCTACATCTCCATAGCCCTCCTCGGACTGAAGAGAATGTGTTTAGCCACCTCCCTCTGCATTCACAACAGCTCACAAGGACACTTTATCCCATGATCCCCATTGGAGGCATTCAAATGGTCCAGTCTAGACCTAGTTCCCATCCAGTTTTGGTGCCTGGTTCAGTTGTGTCGTTGCAAGCAGGATCAGTCTGCGATAGCCACAGCTTTACAGAATTTAGAGAGGCTGGGACACATTGTACAGAGATACAAGGTCTATGGGAAGCTTCCTTGACGGCACCATCCCTTTCTGCAACAGTTTCCAAATTCTCACCACAGACTAAAAGCTGCAGCAGTGGGTACATGAAAACCAGGACTAGTGAGCAACTTATGATAAAGACAGAACAAGAGGAATACAGGGTCAAGCAATATGATGAGTCTAGGCACTTGGAGCAGGAAGGCCACTCAAAAACAATAAAAAGCATGAGAACAGATCCTGAACAGCCTCTGCAGCCATCAGCAAGTGGGAATGAACCCTCAAAGAAAATGGGCAAGAAGCAATGTGGCAACTTGAGCACTTACTGTGACTCCTTACGCACTTTCATCTCAGATTGTCCAGTTCAAACACTGGACAGAAGCAACAGCACTGGTTGCTTAGCAGAAGCTTCATCAAGCCAGTTGCATGCCCGTCATTTCTCGTCACGAAGGCGGAATCTTTCGGGCGAACCAAGTCACCACTTGGGAACTTATAGGAAGAGCACCTCACAATCACATAATGTGGGGTCAGGACAAGGGAAAAAATAAGAGGATAAAAACACAGGATGAATTTTGCTCATCCGATCTCCATTTTCAACCCTGCACCTTCCTCTGTAATTCAATAAGACCTCTTCAACACTATTTGCTCCTTTTAAATCTCTATTATTAAGAAAAGCCCTCTTTACCCAGTGTACGAACCACCTCATTGAAAGGCTCACAATTTTTATGTCCTCACGTCTGATATTACATGTACAGTATACAGTTAATTGTGCCTTTTCTATAACTTTTGTTGCTTGAAATGTACAAAATCTGTTTGACGCTGTGAATATTTTTTTTGTTTGTGAAAGATCGCTGTGGCGAGGCTTTTTTGCCGTTTGAATATTTCTGTGGAGCAGAGGAACCAGAAAGAAAACTTAGGAAATTTGAACAGAAGATGCACTGACCTTTTTTGTATATGTATATGTGTGTGTATATATATGTGCATACATATACACACATATATATAAATATATGAATATATATAGACGACATGAAATAATGTAACAGATATGATATGCTCATGTGTACAGAAATGTGATGATCCATATTTATTATGTGCATTATTTAATTGTTGGTAATGTCCTCCCCCACCCTGCTCCATTTGTCTTTCTGAAGATTCCCTTCTTCCAGTGGTTGAAGGACCTTGCAGAGATCTTTGCATTCAATTGTCTTCTTTCTCCTCAAGCTTTCTTCAGATTCTTTGTGACACAAGCTAGCACTTACTTTGTATATATGCTGTTGTGAAGTTAAATGCACCTTTCCATTATAAAGAAAAGAAAAAGATTCCAAATAATGCACCTCCTACATGGACCAGAACACCCGATAGAAATGCACTTTTCGCCTTCTTTAAAAGAAGAAATTCAGAAAAAATTGGAGTGTTAAGGCTAAACAGTGACTTTTTGAAATGGTGCTTTATTAAATGTAAGTTTTTCTCTTTACCTTGCTTTAGCATTGACATTCCATGAGATGGGTTGCTCTTAGGGTAAAGCACAGTATTACTGTATAAATCTATATTGACATTGTATGCGATAAGACATGTTCTTTTTGATACCTGCTTTGCACCAAACGTCATACCTGTTAGACTCTGTGGTTGGACTAGAACAAATATAATCTTTTCTGGTTTATTTATCTGTTTAATTTTTATGACAGTTAAAAGGAGAGACACCTTACAATGGGTTGCAGTGGGGAGCTTGGGAGAGTTCTCAGTATGCAGAAGTGCTCAATTTGTTGATCCACTTGCAGGGAGTTTGGAACCTGATTTTTGTGACTCATCCTCTTTCTACATAAGATAGGCTTTAACTCTTCAAATAACCTATGTCCTGTCACATTAGTTTGCCCTTGACCTATCCTATAGAGAGCAATGGTGTTGTTATTGTGAAGGATGAAATACAAACTGACTTGCAGACAGTGGATTCTTTTTGGATAGCTGCAGCTGCTAATGTCCTTTGGGAGCACAATAGCAATGCACACTCATTATAACACACACAAAGTCAAGTTTGGCCACCTTTTATGCATCCCTTATCCAATAATGAATATTAAATGGGTACCGTGTACAGTGCATGGAAATGATCCATTTTATATTTCTCCTACCCTCTCCATTGTATACTCCACTCTATTGATTTGTACCTCGATTCAAGTTATTTGTCAGGCATGTGCATAGATACACAAATACTCTAATAGATTCTAAAATGAATGTGGAAATGTGTTTGGTGTTTGTGTAGTGGAGGTATACTGTGTAGGAAACTTCTTCTGTTTTCTTGTCCAGATGTTTGAGGAGTTCCTGACACTTGTTCCAAGTAGTACCTTTCCTCTTTTACCTTTAGTTGAGATAAGTAACACCTCCACATTCCTCTACAAGAGATTTCATTCATTGGCCATTACAGTGAAAATTGTATTATTTCATAACAAACAAATTATATTGTTTTCACAAAAGCAACACTTTATTGAATTTTTATAGTGTTAACACTTCAGGGCAATTTTCAGCGACTAATGTCGGACTTCTCTCCTTTTGCTAGTTCTCTGATCATTGACTGATGAGATATTTTGGAAACATCTTAAAAAACAATGATTGTTTGTTCCAAATCACATTTTCATAAAGACTGTGACATTTTCAAAGCAACAAATTGCTTGTCGAGCTCTTTGGCCCTTCAACCTTAAGACTGATGTGAACAACACAGCACTTTCACAGCAATGATATGTTGATTTTAAAAAAGATGATCTGTATATAAAACACTACCTGAACTAGACTCCAGTCAGTTGAAATATGGTTTCTAGATTCAAGTTCAATGTTCCTTCTTTCCAGTATGTTGCTTGTTTACTCCACCTTGACACTTCTTATTGCACATTTTGTGGTCTTTTATCTTCGTGCTCTGAACCAAAGGGCTTTCATACAGCTGTGTAAATTATTTTGGTACATATCTGACCCTACTGAATGTTTGTGATATATGGACTTCACAAAAATTCATAATCTTAGTTATGATTCGGGTATTTAAGTTTGTGACAGCTGTAGCATCATGAAAGTTTGTTTAAGGGCTGGATTGGAAATGTCATCTCTATGACTGTTCACTGAAACAATGTGTTTGTTGCTGGACTAACGGCTTTCAGCTTCCTTAACAGTTTGTTTCAGACAGAAAGCACAATCAACACCATTTTCAATGTTAGCGAAAAATGTATTCATCTAACAAAGTACACCACAGAGATTTGTATACAGAGGACTTTACATAGTTACCAATTTGCCCCATATGATGTATTACACATTCAATCATCCTTACATTTTAGTATACAGCACTTAATGCTAGAACACTTGTTTTTATTCATTCCCCATTAAAATATATCTCATTCGAGAATGCTAAGTGCCATTAGCTGTAAATCCATCTCTTTACTTAATGTGTCAGACATTACAGAGGCTTTTTGGTGCCTATACGTTTTAGACCTAGTAAGATAGAAAAAACTGCAGTATGTATTATTGACGTGTGAATGAGAAACAGTCAGATTCTGGTAAAAGGTTCATTATGGTCCACAAAACTGCCTGTCTCTGCCAATATCTACAAATCACTTTTTGACAAGTTTCCCAAATTGTCACAACTACCTCCCCCCCTAAGAAGATGTATCAAGCACTTATGGAAAACAGGTACATCTGTCCCATTGACAAAATGTGTTATTTAAGTTCAGCAAATATATAAAATACTTATCAATGTTGGAAAACCCCTTCACTCTCAAATGCAGGAAGCTCTGCCGTCTTGAAAAAGTTTCTATTGCTATCTCCTTTTAAGCCCAATAGCCTTCAAATTCAACTGTTGCAATAAAATCTTTAAATGTCACAAATATTATATACAAAAGTATAAGGAGAAAATCTACAGAAGCATGAGATCAAAATCAAGTTGCAGCGCTCAGTTATACAGATAACTATTTAGTAGTAACTAAATACTGTAATGTCTTTCCCTAAATTGTAAAAAAGTTCTTTAGATTTGTTACATTACGCTACATAATCTTATTGAAGACCTCCTGTAGTGTGGAGACAGTATCTTGTTTACACTACATCATGCCCTGTGCCTTGTTTATTATAAATAAATACATTTTGAAAAGTGCATAGCAGTTTATCTAACATGCAAAATGTATGTCCTTTCTCAGACTGAGAACCCATAAAAATATTCAAAATATATCTGATTGCCATATAAAAAGTCTAAAGGCTTTCTGTTGTTGTCAGAAAGACTGTAGAATTTCAATATTCTTCAGTAGTTAAGAATACTCCACAGAGAATGGCAACGGAGGTGTGCCCATTTACAAAATATAGGCAGGTGACCCAATGATTTTATCCCAGCAGGGACATACGTAAAATATGATTTTACATTTCGAGCAATATATCTTAACATTGCAGTATTTTATCCTGTCAATTGGTTAAAAAAAAATATTTTTGCATACAGCTAATATTCATTGTTTGGGTCGCGTGCTTGTCCAAGGACACAGCAGACAGACCATTATAATAGGCTAAGGGCGACGGCAGAGTGCTCCCTTTCTGTAACTAAACCAACTATGGGGTCTATTATGATGGCGGGCGGACATCGTTTCGGCAAATGGGACCGCCTGCTATGTGTGCGGTGGTCCCGCAAATCCAATTAGGATGCACCCGCCACACTGGCGGACGCATCCCGCATTTTTAACATTGCGGCAGGCGGTGCTTTCAGCAGCACCCGCCGCAATCTTAAAAAGGTATTTGTGCATTTGCATGCACAACGTGGCAGGTACCGCGCGGTGCCTGCCATGTTGTGCATGTAAATGAAGGGGGGTACCATAGGTACCCCCATGTGCACCCACCACCCTTAACACCCTGGGGGCCCACAATGAGCCCCCACAGGCAGACTCGACATGCCTTTCCATGGCGGCAATGCCGCCATGGAAAGGCACTTCACCGCCTGCATCTTTATATGGATGGCGGTGTCTTGCAGACACCGCCACCATATCAATCCCCTTTTCCGCCCGGTCTCCTGTTAGACCGGCGGAAAACTGACGGATGGTCTTTCTGTCCGCCGGGGTCCCCCCGCCAACCTAATATGGCAGGGGGAAATGGGAGGCAGGCGGTGAATAATGGCGGGCGGATCGCCACCACCATACAGGCGGTGGCGATCCGTCCACCATTATGATAGACCCCTTAATGTTAAATCTATAAACATCCTTTATTAGGCATTCAATTCACTGAGACACCTCGGGTTTTTGTCAGTAGATAAATATTTTACAAGCGCCAAGTGCCGAAAACAGGGTTTCAGCTCAAACTTTCACCTTTTAATTATTCAGCAATATGATTTTCTTTTTTTACATTTTACATTCAATGATGTCGGTTTTTTTTTCCAGGAAGTCTTCCTTCTGTATTATGAGATTTTAATCTATGACTCCTTAAATATAAGAAGTTAGATTTACTGAAGAGTTTCTTATAACAATGAATAAAACTAATCAGTGAAAGTCTGCACACCAATTAAGTTGTGGTGCCATGCGTTGCTGAGAAGTGTTAGTACATGTTTTAATGCTAAAGATATTTTCCACGTTTTTATAGAATAACAATAAATTATACTGTGTATATAGAAATATGTATATATGTTCTGCAGAATACATATTTAGTTATGATGCACACATTTTCATTAGAGACAATATTGATTTTATGTTGTAATTCTACAAAACGTCATTCCACTTTATTTAGTCTCACATGTGATCTACACATCTTTCCTCCATGGTAATCCCCTAGCACAGGAGTGTCCATCATAGTTCCAAAGTGGCCAGATTCAATTCAGATTTATAGAATCATTATGTGTTAATTTATGCTTTGTGGCTTTCTTAACAGATACGACTCTGGACTTCCTAGATCTATGTTTAACATTCCTGATGTAGCAAACTAGAGCCGTCCTTTTTAAGCCGCTGCTTCGGCCAATAACCATGGGATAATTGTCAATCAATGTTCATCATTTTGATGATTTACTGAATAGTTAACAATAACTAGCTCTTGGCCTGAGGCTGTGTAATGCATCTACTACTTCATCCATGTCACTAATCATCAGTAATGCCAGATATTTTTTTCCTGATCTTATACTGCCCCATTATTTAAATAAATGGATGAAGTGAAACTAAAACATTGGCCTATTCATTTCTTAGATTTGTCAAATACTAGATTTGCAGCACAAGCGTTTTTTCTCCTTATTGTTGCTTGCATCCCTATCTTTAGGGACTACAATGGTCTTTATTTGGTTATGCCACTCCTTTAGCTGTTTCATGTGTCCTCTGCCCTCTTCCTCTTGAGTTAGAACATCTGACAAATTCAGACTTAGAGTGTCCTTTGTTTGTACCAAAAATGTGTTTAGCTTCATGTATTTATTTTGTTTTCCCTTTTCTAAATTGTATTGTCTGTGGTTACGTATATCAATTGTCAAACAATTAATCCAAAATAGAAATCACACACAAATAATCATTCCATTCCAAGAAAAAATCTTTGACAATTTCACACATTTATTGGTTGTGATTTAAATCAGAAACCAGGCTTAATGTGTTGGTAAGTTGGTATATCAATGCAAGAGACCCTCTGGATATCCTTTTAAATTGAAAATATGTATAGAAGAAATTTGGGATAGACTCCCACGCACCTCCATGGCCATTCCATTTGACCAGTTAGTCACACCATAGCTAACTATGATATTTTTCTCTAGGTGATTTCTCTGATTTTATTACACCATTTGGGGCTACTGGGAGATGCCTCTTCTAATGTTTAGTAATGATAATGATGGGTTGGGTGACTAGGGTCCAAAGAAAGCTCACATGGTCCGTTCCTCCCCAAATCAAATCTTTTTAAAGTGCAAAAGCAACCAGCTTATTGCGAATGTTTAGATATGGCAGCCAAAAATATTTATTACTATGATTTCTCTACCCTACTATGCTGCCAATTGATAAGTCAGATTCGCCTGGTAGGCTGCATGTTTTGCCCCTATGTAAACTAGTCCCACAACCCAAAGTTGAATGCAGTTATTTTGGGATCACAACATATTTTTAGAATCATCAAGAGGGAGATTGTGTGGCACCATGTGTTATGACTAATGACTTCACGTTTGCCCCCCAACCAGAAAAATTGTGTCAACCCTTTCAGATTGGCTCCTATTGTACACTATGCTGAGATGCCACAAAGGCAGGTCACTGACCTCTGAGGATCCTGGCTTAGTTCTTGCACTATTTACCTACTCTCTCCTTATTTAAAAAATCCTTTGTTCTCCATCCACATTCCCTGTTACAGACGGCTAATAACCCTGCCCTTGCAACATGCATCTACTTTCATATGTATGCTGGTGGGGGGCTGTTAAGCCAAGAGACTTTGGCATGCCTCAAGGAATGGCAGGAACCCTCTGATAAGAGTATCAGTCACTGATTGAGGATAGTAACAGATCAGTATGCTCAATTTTTAGTATAAAACTAATAGCCATGCCCCCTCGGCTTATAATGTAGCTATACATTTCTCCTGTAGTTTTCAGTCACTGTATAGAATAGTAACACTCACGTTTCAAATGGTATTCAGAACAATAACCCTCTCCCACTCCTGAATCTTTTTATCACATTGGTGTTATCAATGTTTTTATTTAAGCTGGAAGGGTTCAACATTGGTACAAAAAGGCAGGATCTGTACCAAAGTTCCAAGTAACCATGTCAGTCTTGTTTGTCAATCATGTATGTCAGCAATCTCAATTTCATACTTGTATCTTCATTGATCCCACATACATATTTTGAAAATTAGGCACTCCACAGGTCCGACCATTGTGGACCAACATGAAGCTCTTCTTGATTAGATCATATTCTCTATCTCTTGTATCTTTTATATACTGCATTTTGTGCAATGTTTGATCTAGTTCAACCATTCTAACAGGTGAGGCCTTCCTCTACTCTTTCATTGTGCGTTTTATTTTTCTGTGTATTCCAAAAACATCAGCACTTATGTGTTCATTTTTGAAAATTGAAAATCCAAAATTAAAACAAGGATGGTTGGGTCCTTGTAACTTAAAATTTATCTGCATTATTACAAGTATGTTGGCACTTAAGGTCACTTTAGTAAATGTAATGTACAAAACGATGTGGTTAGAAATTTTATTGGACATGTTTTTGTGTAAATAGAAATTTGCCTTTTTGTAAAAGGTGTATGGATTCTGTAAGTGGAACAGTCTAAAAGAACATTTTTATTTGTTTTCTTAAAATGGCAATACATTCCAAAAAGGTACTGTAGAAATCTGTAAATAGCAAGTAAGAGGTTGTCTGGTCATTTTGGCAGAAATTTTATTTTAAAATCCAGTTTCTAAACTTGAGTCTTGCAAATCCTGTTCTGGTACATCAGTGCAATGACAGCAATGTTGGTAACAAGCACAGTCTGATGTAAAAAAGGAAAAAAATATAAAAAGGAAGAAAAAGAGAAAAAATAGATAAATACTCAGTATTTGATGTTTGTGACTTCTTATTGTAAATGACATCTGTACTGTGAACTGAAAGTTTTTACAAGTAAAATATTGCCTTTACTACAGCATGGGCTGACAGCCCAGCCCGCGCATATTTTTTAAGAAAAATCGCATGTTGGAATAAATTTTACCATCCCAACATAAAATAGATGTTATTGTTGTTAATTTCTTGTAAGTGCGTGTGTGAGGGGTGTGAGCATTTGTATTTCAATGACATGAAATGGAACCCAGGGCATGGTGGAAACGGAAAATGGTTTTGGCATCCCTTCGGCCAGTTAACAATCCTTCAATGATGGTTACAATGCATGGGCGCCTGGCTACGGCATAATACATGAATTCCACATTACTGCCTGATAAGAAGCATTTACTAATGTGTTAAAAAAATGCAAAACAGAAGGTGCAGTATTTTTACTTACTATTACACACATTTAGCTGTTTTTTGCGATGAGATAGTTGTAATACCACACTTTCAGTTCCTGTAGCAGTTGTATCTTCATTGATAATTCTTGAGTATTAGCCCTGGATTTAGTGCCCCCTTCTTAATGCGGCCTTCATTGGAAATGCAGGCAATATCGTTCCACTAAGCAACACAGATGCCATGTCCATGAAAGTATGGCAGTGATGAGTAAGGCCACTTTGTCCCTTTAAAGAAGTGATAAAGAGTATCAATATGGTCTGATTTCTAGTGCTGCAGGTATTCTTGTATTGCCCGTTAGAAACACTGCAGCATTTTAAAAATGTACTATATCTTGTAAAGAATTGTGGTCAAGTTATAGTTCCACTCAACATATTGCTTTAACACAGAATTTCTGATGCACTCCCATTAAGGCAGCTTCACTGATACTGAAATGTGTAGATCTGATCTGTTAGTACACAAAGGTGAGAGTTCATTTTCTGTTCCTCTAAAAACATTGATTATGATGGAAAGTGTCAATACTCTTGGACTAACACGTATTGTAATGATGTTCATTGAAAATTTTAAAATGCTTTTGACATGTTCAGGTGCTAATATTTTCAAATTACAAAATATTTAAATGTTTTTGAAAACTTAAGCTGCTGAACCATTGGCAACCGCTGAAGCTGTTGTTTTAAAAATAATAGAGGGATGATGGTAAGTATTATAACTGCATTAATTTCATGGTTACTGTTCTTTAATAGCACTTAAATGTGGCTCAGAAAGTGTTCTTCATCGCCATCTATTCTGCTTTGGCCACAATGTATGTTCTTCAACTCCTTCTTCACATACCACCCATAGCTTTAAAAGCCAACATCTCTGGTCATGTCAAATGATTACTTCACCACTTTATTTCATCTCATATTACAACATTGGTATGTCAAGTGCTCTCTAATAGGTGGAATGCTCTAAAAGCATTACAGCCATTCTGCCTTGTGTTTTACTGTATGTTATAGGTCTTCACGTTAACTCAGGTTTCAGGGCTTTTAACAAACAATTTAGCCCTCAGCTTCTTGCAATAATGATATAATAACTTTCCTGACAGCGCCTTTGATTTACAAGCCTGCTCTAATTTACACTATTACTTTCCTCAAAGCATTATAAAAGTGTAATTTGGCAGAAGATTTAAAAAACAAATGCCTATTCAAGTACCTATGTTTAATTGAAGTTAAAGTTTTTATGATGGAAAATGATTTTGTAACATATCTCAACAATCAGATTAGGGGCTAATGTTACAATAACATTTCATACTGTCTTACCCATGTTTAATTTAAAGGAATTCAATAACATTTACACTTACGGTTAATATTACAACTAGAAATATTTAACCCAATAACATTAAATGCTTTTAATAAAAACATTAGAATTAGCAATAAGAAAATGGTTATCATTTTAATTAATTAGGGCTTGGTATGATACAATTTAATAGCATTTAATGCAATGTTAATTTATTTAAGTGCATTTAAATGCAATCACTGTGCTAGGGTTGGCTTTACGATTTAAATAAAAGTATTTAATATTTTGTTATTATTACTTTATTGAATTTTCCTCAAAGCAGATCGCTCATTCAAACCAATCAGTTTTTTAACTGACATGTTTTTATTATGGTTTTGCATACATTTCATCACATTGACCATTCTGAGGTATAAACGTTAATCATTTCACTACAACATCATGGACCTGTGCGGAACTATAGGAAGTGGGTACTGTAGTCCATTAGCAGCTGAAATCTTCTGTGGGGGCCCGACAGACTTGCCTCCCCTAGGTCTGTCCTGTCTGGTCCCTGTGTATATCATCACGTTAGTGCCCATATCTTCCGTCACTATCGGAGTCAGTTCTGCCTCCCCAACTTGGTCGATGCAGCGTACCCTTCTTTCCCAATGTCACTGGCATGTCTTGTAACTAGGACTACGGCGTGTAACCCGCCAACTGGGGTGACTGCCGCCTACGGGGCAGCTTGGGAAGGGCCCTAGGGAGGGGGCGGGCCCTGAAACTGGGAAAAATAGGGGGGGGGAAAGGAGGCCGGGAGCGAAGCATGGGGGGGGTATGGATGCATGAATGGCGAAGGAGAAGTTCCCGTGGTAGAGTATGTGCGGACTGATGGTAAGTACATGTGGTGCGCCCTGGGACTCGCCAGGGGGAGGGGGGGCGGTGGGCCGATTGTTCGTCACTAAGTAGGGGACTGGGTCCTGTTCGCCCACGTATCCAGGAGTGTTACCTGCCTAATGAGCTGTTCGCGTCCTCCGCTGGTCCGGGGCGGTCAGGGGGGGCGGCGAGGCGTGGGGGGCGGACTGTGTCGCGTCCGGGACCTCTCCCGTCGCGTATGTGTGCTTAAAAAGGATGAGGAGCTGTGCCCACTCCATAGATATCGGGTGTTTGCGGGCGCCCTTCGCCTCCTCCTCCCTCAGTAGCTCCTCCTCTGCTGTGCCCCATTTGAGCACCGTGCCCGCCCATGCCGGACCGGACGGCCCCTCTGGGGCCCTCCAGTGCATCGCGATGTTCCTCTTTGCGAGGAGAACGGCCAAGGAAGTGAACTTCCATTGCACCTTCGCGGTTTTCCCCCTCGGGGAGATTCCCAGCGCACACTCCTCCCAGGTGAAGGCGGTCTGGATTTCGGTTGTAGCTCGAACGGCGTGGTATACCCCTCCCCAGAAACGTTGTATGGATGGACAGGCCCAAAACATATGTTTGAAATCGGCGTCTATTAGTTGGCAGCGGGGGCATTCGAATTGTGTATTGGGGTAAAACCGGTGGAGTTTGTCCGGGATAAGATAAGCCCGGTGTAAGATATTGAATTGGATATTTTTGAATCGTGCGTTCCTGGACACCTTTTTGGGGGACTCCAGGGCATTACGCCACTCTGCATCATTGAATACTCGGCCCGCGTCGTCTTCCCACGTTTCCCGGAGTTTGTCCAGGGGGACGTCCGCCAGCTCCCGGATCGCTTTATACAGCCAGGTGATGAGGTGACTGCCTGCTCCCATACGCATCACTGTGTGTAACACCGGATGCGTTGGGGGTTCCCCGTCGCGCGAGTTCCAGAAGCGGCCGCTACTCTCTAATATTTGCCTGTGTCTTAAAAACTGTCCCTGGGGGAGGTCGTGCCACTCTACCAAGTGTGCGTATGTCCTCAGTTGCCCCTCTTGGAACAACGCCTCCATCTCTGTGACACCGTGGTCCGTCCACACCTGGAGGGCCCTCGCGGTGTAGTACCCGCTCCGCTGGGGAAACCCACGAGGGGGAGCAGGGGGGAATATAGTGGCTGGCCCTTCGACATGCGGTGAATCCTCATCATGCATCTGCGGGCTATCGCAACCTGAAGCGGGTGCGTGCGTGTCGGTTTAGAGCCCGGCAAGAGCATACGTCGGATCGCAGGAAGAGGCAGTCTGCCTCCCTCTGCGATCGTCTCTTCCACGTGCCATTCCGCCGTCCAGTGGGACAGCCACTGGAGCTGTGCCGCAAGGAAGTATGATTCAAAGGACGGCACTCCCAGGCCTCCGGCTGTGGTGGGTAGGTACAACGTGCGCAACGCTACTCGGTGCCGGCCGCCCCCCCATATCAAGGCCGCTAGTAGCGTGTCTAGTTCCCGAAAGAAGGAACGCGGCGGGATGATAGGGAGGTTTGCAAAGTAGTAGAGCATTCTTGGGACCATGATCATCTTTGCGATGGCGACGCGCCCTATAGGTGCTAAGGGCAGCGTCTTCCAGAACCCCACCGCTGACCGCAGGCTGGTCAGCGCTCTGCGGTGGTTTCCCTCGAAGAGGTCTCCGGGGGAGTGGTATAGATGCACCCCCAAATATCTGGGGGCTGTCCCATCCCACCTCAACCCCTGAGCGTCCAGCATTATCTCCAGGGGCCCTGTATGAGCACCCAAAGGGAAGATGGATGATTTCTCCCAATTGACCCTGAGTGCCGAGGTTTCCTCGTACGCCTGTAGTGTCGTCCATATGGACGTGAGGTCGGCCGATATATCATGGACATATATCAGAAGATCGTCCGCATATAACGACACGCAATGTGTGATGTCCGCTATGGGAATCCCCCATGCCTCCCCCTCCCGCCGCAGCGTTATGGCCAGAGGCTCCATCGCCAGGGCAAAGAGGAGAGGAGAGAGGGGGCATCCCTGCCTGGTCCCGCGGGTCACCGAGAATGGAGCCGATACGAGTTTGCCGAGTCTCACTCTGGATGTGAGGCCCCCGTACAATAGCTGGGTATAGGCCAGCAGCGTGGGCCCGATACCTACTCGCCGCAGGACCTCGAATAGGTAAGGCCACAGCAGGGTATCAAACGCCTTCTCCAGGTCCAGGACCAGACACGCCGCCCGGGGATATCGGTCTTTCGTCTGATCCTGGATGTGAAAGAGGCGGCGCAAATTATGTGAGGTGTTACGTCGGGGGACGAACCCGCATTGGTCCGGATGCACCAATGTTGGGAGGATTTGACTATAGCGCGCCGCTAAAATTTTCCCTAGGATCTTGCAGTCAGTGTTCAGGAGCGTTATCGGCCAGTAGGAAGCCGGAAGCCTGGGATCTCTGTGCGGCTTCAAGAAGGTCACCAAGATCGACGTCCGCATCGAGTCCGGGAGCATTTTACGGGCTACCGCCTCTTCATATATAGAGACCAGTCGCGGCGCCAACAGTGTCGCGAACGTGTGGTAGTACTCAATCGGGAATCCGTCCGTGCCCGGCGCCTTCCCGCGCGCTAGATCCTTAATCGCTTGTTTCACGTCGACCGGTTTAAGTTTTTTGTCTAGTTCCTTCCCGATTGTGGGGGAAAGCTTGGGCAGGGGCAACCCGCCTAGGAAACCGACGAGGTCTCCCGAGGGCCCGACCCGCGGCGACCAGTATAAGGTTGCGTAGTACCCGTGGAAGATGTGCAGGATATCAGTCTGCGAACATTTGAGCTGCCCGTCCGGGGCTAGGAGCTCCGTGATAGGGCATGGTGTTGTGTCTTGCTTGGCTAGCCAAGCCAGGAGGGATCCCGCCCTATTCCCCTCCCTGTGCATCCGTGCCGCGTATGCCCGAAAGTTGTATTTACGCAGGTCTCGCAACGCTGTTGCATGGGTGGATTTGGCCACCGATAGTTGTGCCATTGTGGCGTCTCCCTGATCTACCCTCTTCGAGAGTTCCGCGAGCTGGGTCTCCGCCCCCTGCAAGGCCCTGTCTAGCACTCTCCTGACCCCAACTACTTGCTGAATGCAGTGGCCTCTGGCGCTCGCCTTGAACGCATCCCACTCCAACGAACGCGTGGAAGCCGTATTGTCGTTCTGTCGAAAGTGGCCCTGCATATACTCCTCAAGGGTTTGGCGGAATAACGGGTCCGTGAGGCATTCCCGGGGCATCCTCCACGTTGGGATCGGGGGGTGAGGGGGTCTCCATCGGAGGACCGCAGTGTGTGCATCATGGTCCGACACTATTCTGCCTAGATAGTCCGAGTCCTGTACCATGGGTAGGAGCGACACGGAGCATAGGAATCTGTCTAGACGGACCCTCAGATCGTGTGGGATTGAATGAAAGGAGTAGAGCTTCGTGGTGGGGTGGCGAGTTCTCCAGACGTCTGCTAGTCCCCATCTGTCCGCCCAGCTGCGGAGGTCTGCGGCCTGCTTGTATGCCGATGAGTGGGACTGCGGGGGGTGTGAGCGGTCCAGGTGTGGGTCTAGGGTGCAATTGTAATCCCCCCCAAGAGCCATGGGACCGATGTGTGATGTGCCAATGGGTGTGTGAGTTTGCCCCAGTAGCCCTCCTGCTCTGTGTTGGGGGCGTATATACTCCCTATCAGTAGTTGTTGGCCCTCTAACAGTCCCGTCAGTATTGCATAACGGCCCTCCCTGTCTATGAGTCTGCTTTGCTCTTTAAATGGCACACCCGGTCTGATCCACACTAGCGCGCCCCTGGCAAATGCGGAGTAGGTCATTGCGCATATTATGCCTCGCCACTTTCTCTGTAGCCGGTCCGTCTCCCCCGCTGTCAGATGCGTCTCTTGTAAGAGTGCTACTTGGGCCTTCTGTCTCTTGATGTAGGCATAAATGGAGTATCGCTTGCGGGTGGTATGCATTCCCCGGACATTAAGGGCCTTATGTAGGTGGGCTTGCATTTACCACTTCATAAATACCGAATCATACCGATTCGGTATTTATGAAGTGGTAAATGCTATGTAGGTAATTGGTCGGTAAATATTACCGATTTGGAATAATTCGGTAATTACCGAATCGGTATTTACCGAATCGGTAATGAGGCATACCTTCCCATTGATGGGAAGGTATGCCTCATTACCGAATCAGTAAATACCGATTCGGTAATGAGAGAGCACATGCAAGGGTGACAGGGTGTCACATTGACACCCTGTTGCACCCCTGATTCGGCCATGTGTGCACATGTGGTACACATACATGCCCTGAGGGCATGTGTGTCTGCCACATTGCACACATCTACGGGCAAAATAATGCATTTACACACATATTCGTCATTTACCACCAACTATTAGTTGGTGGTAAATAACGAATCCCCACACACACCACACAGTCCCCCTACATCTGATTTCTGTATTCGGAATTTACCGAAGCGGTAAAATTACCGAATCGGTAATTTTACCGATTCGGTAATTTTACCGATTCGGTAAATTCCGAATACAGAAATTCTCCCCCTACATACCAAAAGCCAAAATACCGGTCGGTAACGGTATAATTACCGAAAATCGGCCGTTACCGACTGGTATTTGGCTACCTACATGAGGCCCTAAGTGTCAGGAATTTTATATCTGTGTTAGGAGAGGTGTGAGACATGTTGGGAGAAGTCATGTGTATACGTCCTTGTTGTATTGTGGACCCCACAATCGTCGGTCCCAGCCCCTCGCCCGCCACCTACCGTCCGTCTGTGTACTGCATCGTCCATGAAGGTCTCCTTGCCCGCTCTGGGAATGGTGAGGAGGGAACACATAGGGTAGGGGGGTGAACTGCAACAACTGCGGGAAACAGTCCCAATACTGGGGGCGCAACATGCGAAGCGATGTGCCCAAACTGATTGTCATGGTACAACTTTAGTTCGTAACTGTGGGGGTGGTGGTTCTGGTGGCTGCCGACTCCCGCTCTGGCGGTTGCATTCAAACCAATCAGTTGATAGGCAATAGAAGGGTAAATATTTTAATTGTTTACAAGTCAGTCATTCAGTCACCAGATATCTATCTGAAAACATGACAATCACACATGGCACTCTGGATATAATAAAGACTTTGCATCCTTTATTATGCATGATAAATGCTGTTTGCGAGCCCCAACCAGCATCAAAATTATGTCCCAACCCTTACAACTCATGAGCCTTCTTTTTCATAAGTCAAAAGAGAAAGGACAGGGGGACCCTACTCACTAACGGAACCAGGGTAATGGTTATATAAAGGGAAACAACAGTTCCTGTGAACTCATAAAAAATGATTCAAGCAATATAATTTGAACAATCGTAATAAATAGAGGGTAGAATAATGTCAGAGGGTAAGGAACCACCAACACATTTGAACAATTATGACTTGTTTTATAAACACAACAGCCTTATTATATACATTGTTTAAATTTACAATAGAACAGATATTTGTGCACTGTGTCCCAAAGTGAAAAATGGAACCTAATCATAAGTGACAGGGTGTATACTTATATACAAGGTTTCCATAAATCTTAAAAGGCGACCATTCTTGTATAATTTCTTTGTAAACAGCAACTGTATATAATAATACGCGCTGGGCAATGGTTCACTCTTTCAGCTTGTCGACGGCGTTTCGACTCTCTATCAGTGCGGGGTCTCCTCAGGACTAGTGATGCAGGGACATCTGGATTGCTTAATGCATAGCCTTGTGAACTAGTGATGTGCCACAAGTGAGTAGTGAAAGCGTATTACTCACAAGAGGACCCGTCCGGGTACTCAGTGTGAGGAAAGGCTGGCAGTCAGAGGTACGGTTTGGCCGTCCGGCTCTTTACATCAACTCACTATAGCCATAGCGGTATGGTTAATCCCTGGTAAGTTCTGGAAACAGTGACAATGCACTGTCAGTCTGGATGATATTCTGTGCGTGATGAATCACAGCATCTGTATTCCCAAGCTGCGTGAGTCAGCTTCAAGGACGGTACAATGACCCATATATCATTGTCTGTTTCCAGAATTTACCAGGGATTAACCATACCGCTATGGCTATAGCGAGTTGATGTAAAGGCGCTGAGGGGAGGGGGGTTACAATACTGCTCGAAGAGACAGGTCTTGAGGAGACATCAGAAGGCAAGTAGGTCTTGGGTCAATCGTAGGTGGGTTGGGAGGGTGTTAAAGCTCCTGGCGGCGAGGTAGGAGAAGGATCTGCTGCAGGCGGGCGTACGTTGGATGCGGGGGACAGCTGCGAGGGCGAAGATGCCGGAGCGGAGCTTGCGGGTGGGGGTGTAGAAGCTGAGTCTGATGTGCAGGTAGGCATGTTCATGGGTGTGGAGTGCGTTGTGTGCATGGCTGAAGAGCCTACAGGTGATCCTCTTGTCGATGTGGACCCAGTGCAGGTCTCTCAGGAGGGGGGTGATGTGGCTGTGGTGGGGGGCGTTGACGATCACTTGTGCCGAGGCGTTGCAGAAGCGTAGTATCCGCCGTTGGTGTGTGGATGGGAGTCCTGCGTAGAGTGCAGTGGCGTAGTCCAGTCAGCTGCTGACGAGGGCCTGTGTCACTGTTCTACTTGTTTAAGTCGGGATCCACCAGTAGATCCGGCGGAGCATGCGTAGGGTGTCGTAGCAGGAGGAGGAGACGCCGTTGACCTGCTTGGACATGGAGAGGGAGGATGTGAGGATCAATCCTAGGTTGCGTGCGTGTTTGGTGGGTGTCGGTGATGTCCCCAGAGCGATTGGCCACCAGGAGTCGTCCCAGGCTGAGTGTGTGGTTCCCAGGATGAGGATCTCCGTCTTGTCCGAGTTCAGTGTCAGATGGCCACTCCGAATCCAGTCGTCCATGGCCCTCAGACCCTCGTGGATGTGTGTCTTGGCAGTGTGAGGGTCCTTGGTGAGGGAGAGGATGCGCTGGGTGTCGTCGGCGTAGGAGATGTCTTAGAGGTTGTGGTGGCGGGCCACTTGTGTTAGGGGGGCATGTGGATGTTGAACAGCGTCGGGCTGAGTGATGATCACTCACCCCTCACACAAGCACACACCACCAGGGCACCCAAGGGAGTCACACACTCTCACAATGGACATGTCACACAACAAGATCAAGCCTCAGCCAAAGAAGCATCCAAGGCCAAATGCGACATGTCAAAGACCCTGGATAACCTTTCAATCTGTCCCCTGCAACATACCCATCCACAAGTGAACATTGATGTGAATGCTAGGCACATACAACTACCTGGAGGAACTGTGGCAACCTGAACATGTATGAAACATGGATGTCACATGAAAATGCATTAACATTATCTCCCTCTCACACACAGGGCAACGTCATGGATCTCCCCACAACACTGGGGGGGAACAATCACAGGCCCAGGCTCAGCAGGAAGATGATCTCACCGGCAGCGAAGACTCTCAGGACTCTGTGGATGACCCCAACCAACCTAGACCCTCTGGTGTGAAGAACCAGAACCTTTTGGGCCTGGCGGCGCAGGGTACGCCCTAGTCTCCGGAGTTCTCCTGCTCAGCTACACAGAGACACGGGACACTCTGTCGGCGTTAGAAGATCAGATTTATTAGCTGCAGCTAGTACAGTTATCCCAGAAGTACACAAGGTAGGTTCTCAGGAGACTGCCACTTCACTCTGTGGCGCACAGGTTTATATACTATATAGGTAACATGTACATTAACCAAAAACATACTCCCAGAACATACAAGAAAGAGCCAATAAGGAAAGTTGGAAAACAGGACAGAACCAATAGGAGAGATTGGAAAACAAAGTGTCAGATGACTCGAAGAGACCTCTCCTCCAACTATGTTTGTCACCCCTCCCTCAAGCTAATTCATTAACAGATTCATAACTAACTTGCAGGTGGCGAGATACGTTTGTGTGTGTTGGAGGACAGTTGTGAAACGAGAGAATGCTAGCTGAAGACAGTGAAGGCCAGACGATAAGATAAAGTCAGGAAAGAATAGTGTGAACCAACAGATAGTTGAGACGGGGATTAGAAAAGCCAGACAGGGATTAGTGTACTTGGCTAGTCCTAACATCAGCTTTGCAAACAGAGGCAGAAAGCGTATTTCGACACCAGGCTGCAGAAAAAGCAGAATAGACTTTGTTCGCCGTGCTGCCTGAGTGATGGCAACACAAAATGGCGGTGGAGCACAAAATGGTGGGTCGATTCGATCGCGATCAGAAATCGAGGTTCCTCAGGTGCCCCAGCCCCTGCAGCACCTGCGTCAGGTACATCTGTGCCAACCACCACCCCCATTCTTGCCACATCCCAGGAGACACCCAGGAGCCCTGCCCGCACAGAACAACTGAGCCAGTCTGACCTGGAGGGACAAGGTTCTCCGGCCACCCAGGAGGAGGCAGACAACCATGCAAATGCCATCCCTCAGGGGTCCGGTAGACCTGATGTGCCCACAACGGCAGGCCAGGCTCGTGTGGGCAGAGGTGGTGGGAGTGGAGGCAGGCGGAGGCGCAAACCTGACCAGCCAGCTGAGGGAACCGGTATGTCACACATACGCCACATCTTGGAGACATACCGGCGTGACACCAGGGTCATCAGCCAGGTAGTGGGGACCCTCAACGAGATTAAGAACCTGCAGGCCGAGCAACACGCCAGTCAACACAACACCAAGGACGGATGGAGGCAAGACTGGCTGAGCTCCTGGCGGTGCAAACGGACATAAGCCGTTCACTCCGTTGGATCGCCGACAACATGGGCAACACTCCCTGTGCCACCAGACGAAGACCAGCGCCAGCCACAGGGAGGGAGGAGGAGGATTCATCCGACGGAGCGTCCCAAGCATCGTCAAGGCCTGCATCTGAGGGTCCCCTGAGGAATGTGGGTCGTTCACGGAAAAGACCGTGAGAGGCAGCGGACCATCCACATCTCCCAGGTCACCTGGCCTGGCACCTGGCCCTCTGGCGCAACAGCAGCACCTCATCCAATGACATTCTCTGCCACATGGACTTGCTGGTCACAGTCTGATCAATGATGACCAACACTGTGGTCTGGACTCTGATGACTCCAACTTGCAAGGATGCCATCTCCCCCTGTGAACTTTGGATTCCATGCACACTGTATAGCACCTATTTGTCCACACTAAACAGGCTCCCCACCGAGAATAAATCTCTTTTTCTACAATTACATGTTGCATTTATTTTGCATGAGTACACAACCTACATGTGGGGAAATGTCAAACTAGGCATGAGTGTTGAACTAACTCCAGCCATCCATACCCCTTAAGGGAAGAGGTGTGGCACCGCAGCCAGGGTGACTGCCTCCGGAATCTGGCGATCACGGTTCGATCCCCAGCTCCGGCAGCAGATTAGCCCAGTACCATGTGACTCTGGGCAATAGCTTGCTTAATCTTCCCAATGGCCCCCAGCGCCTAGAGACCCTTATGGGTAATTGTTTGCGCTTTACAAATGTGGATTATTATTATTATTATACCCTGGAATCTGAGTCTGGGACAGGACACACATGGGTCACAATGTATCATACTATACAGACATGGAGCACAATACTCACCCGTGATTGCCTCAAGCTGCTGAGGGGGGGCATGCATTACTGTGCGGACAGACCAATTTGGAAGAGTATCCTGAAGGCGTAGAGGTCATGGCTCATGTGGATGTTGCCGGGGAGGAAGTAGCAGGTATGTCTTGCCAGGTGGGAGAACTATGTCCAGCATGCTGGAGTACGGTGGATGTGAAGAATGGTGGCTAGGGCAAGGTTGGATGCATGGAGTTGGCACAACGGGGTCTCTGATGACAGACGGCCAAGGTTGGTGTGGGGTCTGTGGTTGTGTCCTGCCTCCTGAGTGTGGGTGAGGAGTCTGAAGGTCATCCTGCAGCACACAGTGATACATTGCAGCTATCTCTGGTGGACGGTGATGTGGCTGGGGCACATGATGTTGAAGCTGAGGTGTGCACATGCAGCCTGGATGTGGACTGGTTTCCTGGGTGTTAGGATGTACTTGCTCCGTAGAGGGCGGGGCAGTAGTTGACACGGCTGGTGTTGTGCTCCTGGGGCATGGTCTGTCTTTCCCTGGAGTGGATCTATCTGTGGATAATGTGCATCATGCAGAGGGTGTTGCACCCTGAGGTACAGATGCTGGTGATTAGCATGGTAAATGTGAGTGACAATTCCATGATGCACACCATCTTGTGTGTGTGTGGCCACTGGGTGCATGTGCAGGGCTCTTGTGGGTGGGACACAAGCAGTTGAGCCACCTGTAAGGGGACAATCCTCAGATGATTACCTCAGTCCTGTACAAGTTCAGCCTCAGGTGGCTGATGTTCAGCCATCCATCAATGGATCTCATGCCTTCTTTAATGTTGGAACTGCCAATGGCTGCGTCTTTGGTGAGGGTGAGGAGCACCTGGCTGTCAATGGCATACGAGCTGATGAAGAGGTGCTGTGTGCATGTGATACAGTTGACGGGGACCTGGACACATTGAGGATTGACACGCTGAGAGATGATACCTGGGCCATGTGCCAGATTATGCCACTATACTACATGCTGAAGGCATGAGTCCCACTCCCATGGCCTTGCTGGTGTACGGAGCCGGTGGGGAGTAGGAGGGACATTACCTGGTTGCTGTGACAGGGCCTGGAAGGCGGGGCAGCGCTGTGTAGGCAGTTGGAGTTGCACAATCATCATGCAAAGGTGTCGTGTGTGCGTCTAGGGTATGGCTGAGAGCAGGCGGTAGCTCCTTGGATGGACAATGCTTGGAGGGTGGCTGCAATATCAGACTGTAGTGTGATGTGGGTCATGTAAGGACATGAGGTTCGTGCAATGTGCACGTTGCATGTGCTGACGGTCCAGCCTTTGGCACCGCGTGGGCGCAACAGTGGCACAGACAAGCTGATGCCAGACGAATGTGTGGAGGGAGGAAGGGAGGAGCATCTTTGAGGTGTGTGTGTTGCCGAATCTGTAAACTCTCTGTGCCCTCGCTGCAGGGGCTGCAGCAGCAGGCGGCATGACATGGAAACTATGCCACTAGTTGCACACAAAGACAAGGATGTCAGAAAGGACTACTGCAACAGGCGTATGTAAAGGAGGAGTGTCCGGTTTCCCATGGCACACCCAGAGACAATGGATGCACAATCCCCAAAGATGACTGACACCAGACCATTAAACTGAAGGACGAGCTGCGCAGGTGTTGACGGTCTGTTGTGGCAACCAACATCCCCAAATACATACACAACCATGGACATCATGCACAATGGATATTCTAATCCATGAAGAACTGCATGCATGTTGCTAAACTACACATAGACTCATATGCCCAATCTTTGACAACTATGCCAGAGATGCCGCATGCAAAGTGGCAAGAGACCAGCATTGACAGAGATGAGGCACCTTGGAGGGTGAGGTACACTTTTATTATTCAGGTTCACACCTAGGGAAATGTATCAATAGGAACAGACTCACAGGTCATTTGGCAGAACATGTAGGACCTACACTGGACACCCCCTTCACAACACAGATGCTGTAAATCCATTGAACTGGCACACAAGTGAAATGCGTGAGCCAAACACCCCCTGCTGCACACGGAGGGGCTTCAATTCCCCATTTATCCTCTAATGGGGATGTCCCACACTATGTCCACCTGCAGCATCCCGTATGTTTCAGAGGGAAGTTGTACGCACATTGATGCCTTCATCAGAATCCACTGTCCCATCACAGATGACTGCTACGAAGGGTGACTATCAATACATGGGAGTCATGCAACATGTCATGTGCCCCATGGTGAGTCGACATGTATGTATAGTAACACAACATGCACAGGAGCAGTGCCCACACATTACAAACACCTACCAACACCAAAATGCCGTGCAGCAATCCTTAACCAAATAGACTTTTCCCCATGTCCGTGCATGGGACACTGATTCAGCACACGTTGCAATACTCATGAGGAATAGCGGGAGCCCAACGATGACACGAGCAGACAGCATGCCAAACAACCTGGGGATGACAGACACACAAGAAGTCAGGGAAGAGATTGTCATCCGCATGCATGGTAATTAACTCTACAGGAATAAGTCTGTCACCATGCTATATTACAATTGAGTGTCTAAGCTAAAATGGGTGGAAGGACATCGTCACTCGAGTGACACATCTGAACACACATCTAAGTCACTTAGCATACAGTCAGCTGGACACACACATTGCAACACATGCCACACAAGGCTCCAGCCGTGCACACTCAGACCCATGGACTCAACATTATGAGAAGTTGCGTATGAGCTGACTCCGGGTGTCGTCGTCCTCCTCCTCCTCATCGTCACTTGCTTCGTGACCAAGCCCTTCATCCTCCATGGTGGATGTTCCTGCTCATCCGGATACAGGATGAGTGGCACAGCCTTCTCCACTGCCATGTTGTGCAGCATGCAGCACACGAGGAAGATCTTGCAGGCCTTCACCGGTGCATATGGGAGGGACCCGCCTGTCTTGTGAAGGCACCGGAATCTGCTCTTCAGGAGGCCAAACGTCCTCTCAATCACTCGCCTGGTCTGCCCATGTGCGTTGTTTTAACGGTGATCTGCAGCTGTTCTGGGGTTGCGGAGGGGTGTCATCAGCCGTGGCATGTTGGGATAGCCAGAGTCCCCTACATGGAAACATCATGTAAAGAAGTGGGTCAGGAGATGCCGCAAGATAACAAAATAGCGCAAAACA
Source organism: Triturus cristatus (assembly GCF_964204655.1). Taxonomy (NCBI): domain Eukaryota; kingdom Metazoa; phylum Chordata; class Amphibia; order Caudata; family Salamandridae; genus Triturus; species Triturus cristatus. Next base: position 983,135,752 of record NC_140583.1, read on the forward strand.
GAGGACAAACCGAGTATACCCACCAACAAGACATGCTTGTTCGTTGTGCAGCCCCAGCATCATTTCTGGCACCCTGCTATGCCTCATGATGTAGGCATCGTGTGCTGACCCTGGAAAACATGCAGAGACATGGGAAATCAGCATGTTATCAAGACACACCACAAGGGCATTTATAGAGTGGTAATGTTTACGGTTGCGATAGGCCACCTCCTGTGCCTGTGGTGGTACCAAAGCCACATGTGTCCCATCAATAGACCCTATGACATGGGGCATTCCTCCCAGGGCATAGAACTCACCCTTGACACCTGTCAACTGCTCACGCGTTGGAAAATGGATTAATTCATCCAGGTGCTCCAACATGGCTTCTAAAAAATCATGCAGGACACGGCTGAAAAATGGTCTGTGACATGCCACCCACATCAGCTATGGTGGATTGAAACGTACCGGTAGCAAAAAAATGTAGGGCTGCCATCACCTTCATCTTGGGGGTCAGCGCAGTAGGATACCTGTGTCGCGGTTGGAGGTGTTGTTCAAGCTTTGCGGTCAAGTCCTCAATCAACTGTTGCGAGAAGCGGTAACGTCTTATGCAGACATGTTCCCTCATGGCAGCCAAGTCTGGCATTGGTCAGGGGAGAGGCGGTGCCCTGCAGATAATTGGAAGGAAGAACGAAGAGTGAGTACCTAACAACATCAATGTCAATGAACTGAGCACATGCTCAACTGCTACTACACATCAGCTCGATACAGTCAGGTCTGTGCTATACATCCAGGATACGTATGGCAGCCAGGTGATACTCCTACGACAAGCCAGCTACACCCATTGATAGTCACGTTCTACATGACATGGCCCAAAACTAGCTGTGAGCCAGTGTAAGTGAACAGCCAGAGACATCACAGGAGTGACATACATCCACGTATCTGCATTTGAAGGATGTCATCTCATACAGACTGCTGGCGTCAATCTAGACGCACAGGTCACATGTCATTGGAAATGTACAGATCATACACATAGCGATGAAGGGGTGCACGTGAAAAACGCAAACACAGACATGGATACGCCGCAGATATGTCCTCATGTCATAAAATCATCTTTGAAGCATCCAGACACACGTAACGTGTGAATCCACATGTGGCATGGTGTGTGTATATGTGTGCCATGCCCATCTACACACAGACACATGTTGGATGCAGCAACAGCAGATGCAGTTGACGGAACAACACCACCAAGCTCATGGGAACACATGACCCACACAGGACATGTTCACATCGGGGCACACTGTTACTTAGATGTCAGGTGTTAGTGTCCCTGACCCTGGCATCAGGGGACATTTGCGGGTGTTGGTGACTGTGCCATACCAGTGATGCAGTGCTTGACACGTTTGTACTACATGCACACATGTGCATTGTGGGAAGGGGAAGTGTGCCACATACTGCCCCATCACACATGACATGTGTACACAGGTCATCACACATCTATTGTGCTAAAACATGAGGAGACATGTGCCACATCACTGCCTGACACACCTATGCCCTGCACATGTAGGACTATGACTTGATGTACAGCCGTGCACGAGTCTCACACCTCCATTCCATTCGTGTGCGCCTCCTATCACCTGTGTAAGCTGTGAAGCGCACCGTACACACGCTCTGAGGGCGTGTGAACAGTCCGTATCATCACACTGTTGTTCTCGCCAGAGTACGGGTGTGTGTACGGACCGTACACCCGTACGTCTACGACCAGTGTGTACACGTATGTGGACTACCAGTGTGTACACGTATGTGTACGACCAGTGTGTACACGTACGTGTACGACCAGTGTGTACACGTACATGTACACACTGGTAGTCCACGTACGTGTACACACTGGTCGTACACGTACGTGTACACACTGGTAGTCCACGTACGTGTACACACTGGTAGTCCACGTACGTGTACACACTGGTCGTACACGTAGGTGTACACACTGGTCGTACACGTACATGTACACACTGGTCGTACATGTACATGGACTACCAGTGTGTACACGTATGTGGACTACCAGTGTGTACACCTACGTGTACATGCTGGTCGTACACGTACGTGTACACACTGGTAGTCCACGTACGTGTACACCCTGGTAGTCCACGTACGTGTACGCCCTGGTCGTACACGTACGTGTACACACTGGTAGTCCATGTATGTGTACGACCAGTGTGTACACGTACATGTATGACCAGTGTGTACACATATGTGGACTACCAGTGTGTACACGTACGTGTACGACCAGTGTGTACACACTGGTCGTACACGTACATGTACACACTGGTCGTACATGTACACACTGGTCGTACACATACGTGTACACACTGGTAGTCCACGTACGTGTACACACTGGTCGTACACGTAGGTGTACACACTGGTCGTACACGTAAATGTACACACTGGTCGTACACGTACGTGGACTACCAGTGTGTACACGTACGTGGACTACCAGTGTGTACACCTACGTGTACATGCTGGTCGTACACGTACGTGTACACACTGGTAGTCCACGTTCGTGTACACCCTGGTAGTCCGCGTACGTGTACGCCCTGGTTGTACACGTACGTGTACACACTGGTAGTCCATGTATGTGTACGACCAGTGTGTACACGTACGTGTACGACCAGTGTGTACACATACGTGGACTACCAGTGTGTACATGTACATGTACGACCAGTGTGTACACCTACGTGTACACACTGGTCGTACACGTACACGTGTGTACACGTAGGTGTACACACTGGTAGTCCACGTACATGTGCACACTGGTCGTACACGTATGTGGCAAACGCAATGTGCAACTGGTGTGGTAGGAGTACGTGTGAAACGCACCGTACCTGTGTGTGGATAGCTAAATTACATAGGGACACATGAGGGACAAGTATTATGGCCTAAAGGCATGCTGGTTGTCATGGATACCGATTTTCAAGTTAAAATTTTCAATCATGTGGCCTGGAATAGGCAGTTGGCAACTAAATACAATGTTGCAAAGTGGTTGTTTACTTCACATCATGCTCAAATTTTGAACCATGCAAAGGCCCTCACTGGGGTATGTTTAAAGGGATTGGAGGAAACGTAGGATGCAAATGAGACTGACCAATCACTCTGTACTCCTGTAAATGAAACAGCCCAGTAAGGCAGATATAAGTCAGCCAGAACCCATGAGAGGGCACTTGCCTGCACTACCTTACACTCGACACCACTGCTGCTGCTTGTGATTCCTCTGGCACCATGTCAGGGACTGTGGAGAGGGCCCAGCCTTTCAGCCATGAGGAGAATGAGGCATTGCTTGATGTAATCCTCCCACAGTACCCCAGCCTGTATGGGAGACCAGGGGAGCAGGTGAGTGCTGACTCCACTAGCTTTGGCTGTGCCCCTTTTTTGTGACTGTCACTTCTGGCATTGTGTCCAGGTGTGACAGACATGCAATGTTGTTTAGCGTGGGTCCCAGGGGGGGAATGGCTTATGTCTCCCATGCAGAGCATGAGGTAGTTCCTGTGTGCACTCCTCACTTGCATTGTGCTTACTGTGACATTCACTGCATAGTGCATGGCACATTCAGCCTACCCAATCCTTATGCCGATTTTTGTCCTATTGTCCAGAGCTGATTCCCTGGCACCCCCGGTGTGACAGGTGACTGTACCCACAGATGTGTGTGAGATGAGTGGAGCTGTGGTGAGAGTGTCCAAATGATGTGTACGCCCCCTGGACATTGATGTGTGTGAATGTTCCTTGTCATGTGGGTGAGTGTCTATGTGGAGTGTTGCACCCCAGCTGCTTGGAGGAAGCAACAGCTCCACCCATCTGATGTGAGAAGTAAGCCGTGCAGAGTGTCTGACTTGCTGAGCTAGCACCACACCTGTGACACCCCACAAGCAAGTGGCACATGTGCATGGTGAGGTTTGTATCCGCTGTTGCCAATGGCAGGTGACTGATCTGTGCCTGTGTGTGTCTGTGTACTCTGCTGAGGGTGTGTCAGTGGCCTGGGGCATGTGACTGCTTGGAGGTGCTGTTCATCAGCCTGGTGTTGCATGTGATGCACAGCGTGTGCCATGATCATGGAGTGTGTTGCACCCCTCATGCCACCTGTGTACTTTCAATGCCATGTAGTGCATAGGGGCTTCCACATAGGCTAATGTCCCTATGAGAAAGGTGCAATTGGTTGCTAGCATAATATGCCCTGTTCTAAATATCAAAGCTGTTCAAATGTGTGTCTCTGTGACATGGAGCAGGTGTAGTGATGTTGTCTCACTTTGTCATCCTCACAGGTAACCGCCTACGCCAAGGGGGAGATATGGAAGCAGGCCGTCAGGGCCGTGAGATCTGTGGTGGGTCGCAGTCAGCGCCTCGCCCAGGTGAGGAAACGCTGGCAGGACATCCGGTGCTGGACCCGGAGGATCGCCCGGTGGCAGCTCAAAGACTCACCTCCACACAAGCACGGCGGGGGCCGATGACTGACCCAACAGATGAAGCGTGTCCTGGCGGTGGTCTTCCCTGACTTAGATAGGCTGTTAGAGGAGTTGCAGCAGCAGGAAGGGGGTAGGTACATGTGTGTTTGTTGTGTGTCACCAGCTTTTGGAAGTGCTCAGTTGCATGGATACACAGCGAGGGTTAATTTGTGCAGTGCATATCATGTTCCCCAAAGTCAAACGGTGCTGTTCCTCCTCCCTTCCCCTAAATGACATGTGTTCCCTGGTCTGTGTGTAATCACTATTGCACATGGTCATCTAGGCTGCCATGTAATCCAAGTGCACGTTGCTTTCTGCATCATGTGGGGGGGGGCCTGAAACATGTGTTGTTACCTTGCCTGTGCCCTGTCCTGTACAGTCATTTGGGTGTCCATGTTAGTTGGCACTGATGCTGAGTCTCAACATAGGAGTGTGAGTTTTCAAATGAACAGACTTGCAGCATGCATTAACAATGTTGTGGCCTCAGACATGATGTGCATGAGTGGGAGATATGCATAGTGCCGGGACGGTAGCTCAGGTTAGAGTCAGATAATTCCAGGACAATGGAGCAGTGTTCCCACTACAGTCCCCTAAGACACCCTTGCCTCGGAATCATGTGTGTCATCCAACACTGTGCCCATTCTCTGTGTGTTCAGCATAGTTTGGCCTCTGTGGCATAGTTCCCTGCCCTCATTTGTATTTATCCGAAGTGTGCTACATGTGCCCATTGTACAGGCTGACCCCATTTAGCTTGTGCATCCTCGCACTGGGCAGTGCCTGTGTGTCTATGTACAACTATCTGTTGATGGTTGTTGGTCCAAATATGTGTTGGCAGCCTTACGAGGTGATGTGGAGTACATTTAGGAATTCTTGATGCACATTGGAGTAAACCCAGATTAAGAGGTGTCACTTCTTGATCTGTCTCAATCACATTGTCTCAGGTATGGGGGGTTTGTGCGGGCAAGGCCTACATGTCCAAACCTTATGTCTCCTTGCCGGGTCTGACCTGTGTGTGATAATTGTCTGGACAGACACTCAACATGCAGTGACCCAGTCATGTTTTGCTGGGTTTAATGTTTGTGCTTTGCAGCATGTGTCAAAAATGGAAATATATGGCTCATGCTCATCCATTTTTGCCACCAGTGTGTGGGCGAGATGCTACGTAGTTTGGTCTGTGTGTGCTGACATCTGTGTGGACATTCTTTCTTGCCATGAGGGTGTCTCCTCAGTGCAGGTGCTCCTTATCCCGACACATTGCAGGCCCATTAGCTAATGCATTGTCCTGTGTTTGGACATGTGTGCCACTCCACATCACAGGCAGTGGGTCAGATGTGTTGGCAACTGTGTCATCATGGTACGGATGGCCATGTGACAGGTGGCATGATTCAAGTTTTCAGTCAATAAGTACTGTACCTTGACACTCACTACACTTGTCAACATGTCTCCATTTTTCCTATGCTTCTTTTTGCTAGTTGGTTGTGAAGGACAATAATGTGCATGCATGACAGATGTCTCCCAGGGAAGTGCAAAAGAAAGTACTTTTACACTTTCCGTGGACACGCAGGCACATTTCACTGGAAGGCACAGTTTGATTACCACTTGTTTTCTGAATATACATATCCATGTTCACACAGTGTGTTTGCATGTGTGTAAGTCCTTGGTTGTTGCTGATACGAACTTATGAGTGTCAAGTCATCCAGACAACCGTGGTGCTATATATGTACTTACTGATACCCCATTTCTTATTTACAGTGGCTTTTTAGAATTCGTCTGCCAGCTCATACAATGACTGTGTAAAAGTATTTTTGTGTGCACATCATTGTGTGACTTCTGTCATACAGGCAGATGTGTCTTCTGTTCACAAAGTGGCACATTCACACATTCTAAACATGTACATTGTGTAAAGTGTTGTGAGTCCCAAGGGATTGCAATGTTTTTGGCTATGGTTTCCTAAGTACTCACAGGTCTCAGAGTGTGGGGACACCATCAGTATTGAGGTGTGTTATTTGGCCTTGGGCGCACCAATACTGTTTCATTCACAGTGAACAAGAGGTGGCATGGATTCATATTCTTGCTGTGCTCAACTGTCCCCAGACACTAGCTTCTCAGTATAATTCGATATCAAGTTATTTGCTGTTGTGTCATGATCTCCATTGTTTCCAAGTGTCATGGTGGGTCAACCAACTGGGGAGTGCAGGGTTACATATGTGCGGACTATTCTAGATGTTACTCATGATGCATTTCCTGATATGGACTGTGACATTTTTATTGGGACTCATGTGTCTGTTGTATACAGGTGACTGATTATTTTCTGTCTCTTCACCTTGCCCACAGCATCATCGGAGGACACCGAGGGAGGCACCTGCACGGATGTGGAGGAGGGATCCAGCACCGCTGCCACCACTGCTGCGGAATCTGCGGGAGCAAGTGGCACGGAGGGTGAGGAGAGTCAGGCGGAGGACCTGTCTAGTGACAACACTGACTACGACGCAGACGGGTCCCATGCTGAACTCCTCCAGGGGGCGGAGGCTGCTACGACACCTGGCAGCAGCACTACATCTGTCACCGCCCCCTCCATTCCCATCACCGCCCTCCCAGTTGCTCCGGTCCCTTCTGTCCGTGCTAGGCAACATTGTGTCTCCTTCGTGCCAGGCACTGCACCCCCTGCCCCTGTCCCCCCTGCTGCCCTCTCTGCAGAGTCTGTGGACATTCTGCATCTGTTGCAGGTTGGACAGACATCGCTGCTGAATGTCCTCCATGGCCAGACCCGAATGATGACACAGATGGTGTCGTACATGGAGGGCATATCATCAGCGATGTCTGACCAACGGATGTTGCTGAGGTCCATGGACTCTTCACTGACGGCAGCAGTGAGTCTCCTGCAGCGCTTCGTCCCCCCCCACCCCTGCACCATCCACACTTCCCACTCCCATACCTGTCCCAAGCACACACAGACATTCACAAGCACGCACCCCACCAGACACAGGCAGCACACCACCACGTAAGGGCAAGTGCACTCCTCCTGGCACGCACACTCAGGGGGATGAGGGCACACCTACTGGATCTGGGGCACACAGGAATACAAGCAGCCACAGTCTGAGGCCGCATGGCGCACTAACCAGTCCCTCCAGAGGCACTCCCCTCGGCTTCCCTACCACACATCCAGAGAAAGAGGCCTACTTGGCTGTGCTGGGCCTCAGCCCCTCTGTCTCTCCTGCCCGCAAACGGGAACAGCACTCCACGGGTAGGGGAGTCGAGCCCCCCCTCCCCCAGTAGCGCTGCACCCCATCACTCTGACCCCCCCCCCTCCTTTGAGGCTGTGTTGTATTCAGGTGAAGGGGAGACGCTTGATGACCTGGCAGCAGTGTGCAGCGCCGAGCTGACCTCCACCTTTGGCGCTGCCCCACCCCCTGTGGTGGAGGCGTCCGTCCCTGCACCCACCACACCTACCCTTCCACCTCCTGTCCCTGCGGTGCCTGGTCCTTCCCCACATGATGCCCCCCCCCAGTCGAGGAACCTGAGGGTTCTAATGTGCAGGCAAACTAGGGGAGACGCGTGGCCATGTGTCCCCCCCAAGGACTTCAGATCTGGACTGGCCATGTGCCTTTGTTAATAGTGTTGTTAACTACTTTTTCATTTAATGCTGAATAAAGCATTTTCTTTTCAGTTTGAACACATTTGCATTTAAGGTATTGATGTGGGCGCTGATGGTCCCGGAGTTGGGGTGGTGGTAATGTGTTATGTGTCAGGAAAAAGTTGTCGTCTGAGGCTAATGGGGTGGACCATGGTATCTGCGTGCCATCACAATGTCTCTGCAAAGTATATTTGGCCATGTGTGCTATTTGTGTTTGGAGACATTGTCCAAAGGACTGTTCCTTCCTCTGTGGCACCTGACATCTACCCTGCAGGGAGTTGCACTTTTGTTGTGCTGACCTGTGTCTACATTTCCTTTGTTGGTGACTATGGCCATGCCTGCTCAGCAATGTCTCCGGCTGCATCGTCTGTGCCATCCTTGCTAGTCACTGTACTTGTGTATTGAGTATGTTGTCATGCCTTAATGGCGACAATCAGCATTTTCCACACTATGCATGTGTGTTATCCCAGCCTAGCACACATTTGGTACTTGTTCTGCAGGGTATTTGAGCACCTGATTGACAATTGTGGGCATTGTATCTGGGGGAAGTACACCCTTTTGCTTCCATGAGAGGCAACATCTTGGTGGCTGTCCCAGCATGTGTACATTCCTATCAGTCCTGGGATGTGCGTGACAGTGTGTGTTCCCTTTGGCTCTCTTAGTGTAGTGGATAAAAGGAAATGTTCCCTTGATTATGCTAGTTAACAGAGCATTAAGTATAACGTCAGAAAAAAGTTTATCTTTGGGAATTGAATTTTTCTTTATTTTTTTAAAAAAACAAATATATTCATCTTTATAAATCATACAAATTCATGAAACAAAACATCCAAAATGTTAAAAACCTCCTAAAATACAGTACAGTTTCAATGCATTCACATGAACAAAAAAATATTTTTGAAATTATAAAAAGAAACTTTACAACACCATTATGACCAGCATAACGTTTGAGACAAAAACACAAATTGTAAGATTCAGAAACTTCTCTTTACGAGTGCACATCAGATTGAGTTTTTGAAAATACAGTACATTATACGTTGACAAATCTTGTATATACGTAATCTGTATTTGTTCTCTGATTGCGCTATCCACAGCGTCGACGCGTTTCGATGGTTTCACACTGATAATCCCATCTTTATCAAGACCACATATTTTTGTCTCACACTTCAGGAATTTTCCTAGAACAAATAGATACAGTTACTATTCGTGCTTTTATTAATTTTTGCTAGCAATTATCCGCTTGATATTTTTTGCTTAGCTATTATTCCTCTTTCTATGTTTGGTCTATAGAAAGGATATATTTTGTAACTTTTTTAACCCACATTTTGTTTAAGATATCTGGTGGTTATCCCCCTATGTTCTTAATATGGCAGCCGGATTTCCTGTATATTTACATCCTGTTTACCGGCTTCGATCTAAGTATGTATTCTACAAAGGCCACTGCTTTTTTAATTAATAACTTTTGAATACGAATCTCTTCTCACCTTTGGGTTTAGCGATCTTTTCCTGGCCCCTTGTTCGTTTTAAAGTTATATTAACCCACTTCTTTCAACTTCTTCGTGGTTTAGTATGGTCTATTTTATTCTTACTGGGTTGGAAGGGGGGAAAAAGGGAAAGGTTCGAATTATTTATAGAGCCTGGTTTATCTTGTTCACTTCGTTATAGACATATGTCTTTCCTTGCCATTAACCTATCTCAATTACCTTTTCGTAATGAAGTCGGGTTTTCCTGTTTATAAAGGAAATCGTTTTTTCCTTTTGTTTCTGTCTGTCAGTTATCTGTACTGCGCGATATTTAAAAATGTTTCTTTCTGCGTCAGTATATCTGGAAGGAATAAGATAAAGAATTTTTATCTCGGTTTTTCATGCTTGTCGTACTGGTAGTTTGTTGCCGCTAGCATTTTTAACAAGCCCTCATTGTCTCACCTGTGTATACGTTGTCTTGTACTCGTAATGTTTATTTAAGCATCGGAGCACGCTCTGTAGTGATTTTCCGAGTTCTTGCGCTGCCGATTGTTAAAAAGCCTCTTCCTATACAGGCGAGTCTAATGGACATAGAAAAAAGGGGATATCATCTGAGTTTAGTCATTACTACTGGTCTCTAGTAGCTTTACTAACCGTTGTCTATATGGGTTCAAGTTTCTCACCTGGTTTCTCGCTGTGTAAAAGCCGTCCTTTCAGAATCTGGATCGGAGCTAAATCGATCTTTTCTTACCCAGTTTCCTATTTATCTGTTGTTTCCTGCTTTCCTATAGGTTTAAACTTCCGCTCGTGATTGGTGGAACTATCTCCAGACTGAATTCTGCTTGAGGGTTGGTTAATAGAGTCACATGGTCGGGTTTGTTTGCTCTTTCCTTTTTCTACTCCGTTTTTTCGGTTCAAGGAAGAGAAAACTTTATTGGTACTGCCTGTATGTTTTCTCTACTGACTGCCGTTATTAGATTATTTATAAGGTAGAATCGGCACTCAGTATTATATTTATTATTTTTATAAATCTTTAAATATATTTCTCATAACGAAAATGCATTCAAAGATATTAATTTTTATGAGTGCTCTTCATCCCGTAGTGGTATCTTTTGAGTCCATTTCCTTATGTCTCTTGGACTCTTTTTAAGATTATAAGTGGCATTCCCTACACATTTATGTATCCTCTATCATCTGTATTATTTGTAAGTATGTCCTTAGTTTTGGAATACCTTTGTATGGGGAGAAACACACAAAGTAGGTTCATGATGGCTGTTTTCTCGAACATAGCGTTACGCTCCCGATTCCCTGCATTTATTTATTCATTCCTGATTTTTTATCTGATCCTAACTGCCATCTAAATTTTTTGTCTTATAAAATCAAGGTTAGAGCATACTGTACTATTTGGAGAGCATAAACCTCATCCAATCCTCTCTTGTGTTTAAACCTCTGTCAATGGTATTCAAATAGCATATATACCACTGTTCTCTCTTTTTTCTCCTGCATTCTAAGTTTCCTCCTCTTCTGTTAATCGTAATTTTTTCCAATATAAACCACTGGAATTCATCACATTTGTGGTTCATCTTGGTGAAATGGTCAACTAGTGGAGCATTTTCCTTATGGGTTCTTATTGCCGACTTGTGTTCAGCTAGGCGTGTACGGAGTTCTCTACTCGTTTCGCCGACATAACCAAGCCCACATGGGCAGGTTAGGAGGTATACTACATTCTTGCTACGGCAATTGTTTAATGTCGTGCTGCTAAGATTTTTGCCTTCAAATGTGATGTTTTTCCCTTCTAGACATTGTGTGCAAACTGCACACGATCCACATTTGTGATTTCCAATTGCTCTCTCACCTCCTAGCGTATTCTGTTTTTCTAATTCTGTTGGATATGTTCTAACCAATGCGTTTCTGATTGTCTTATTGCGTCTGTATGAGAAAAGCGGTTTATTTAGTTTAATCTCTGTACCGTAGTTTAAAATCTTCCAATTCCTATTGATTATATTCTTGATTTGATTACTCTTGTTTGAGAATTGAGTTACAAAAACAACTCTCTCTGTTGATATATTTTCCTTCTTCTCTTTATTTAAACTTAGTAAGCTTTCTCTGTCATAAAACCTCGCTCTTTTTAAAGAATTTTTTATCAATTTTTTTGGGTAGCCTCTGGCCTCTAATTTTGTTTTCATTTTTTCAGCATGATGGTAGAAGTCTGCGATACTAGTGCAGTTTCTCCGCAGTCTTAAAAATTCCCCAAATGGAATATTATCCTTTTGGGAGTGGGGATGGTTGCTGGTATATTGTAGCAGTGTGTTTTTATCAGTTGGTTTTGTATACAGTTCTACCAGCAGCTCACTATTTACTACTTTAATTTTAATATCTAAAAAGTCTACACTATCATTACTATGGTGGGCTGTGAATTTTAAATTGGGATCTCCTAAGTTCAACCATTCAAGGAACTCCGTTAATTCCGAGCTGGCACCGTTCCAGATGAAAATAATGTCATCTATAAAGCGGTGCCAGCACGTGATGTTTTCGAAAAAAGGAGCTACCTCATTAAAGATATTACGGCGTTCAAATTCTCCAACATAGAGGCATGCTAGACTTGGAGCACATGTGGCTCCCATGCTGGTACCTTTTGTTTGTAAATACAGTTCATTTTTAAATAAAAACATATTGTTTTTTAGGACCATTCTGACACAGGACATTATAAAGCTTTTGTTGCCTCCTTTGAGGTCTTCATTGTCCAGAATGGTGGACACAACCTCAATTGTGTCGTCTTGGGGTATATTAGTGTAAAGAGCTTCAATATCCAGGGTGACCAAGATTTGGGTCACCCTATTGAAGCTCTGGCCCTCAAAGACGGAAATTGCATGGGCTGTGTCTTTCAAATAAGACCTCTGTTTTTGTACTATAGGTCTTAAAAAAACGTCTACGTATTTGCTTAAAGGTTCCAGAACTGAGCCTATACTACTTACTATTGGCCGCATAGGTGGGTTAGAGACGTTTTTGTGAATTTTTGGCAATCCATAGATTGCTGGAATGACCGGATGTGTGTTCATTAAAAATTTGAACTCATTTTCACAAATCCATCCTTCTTCTTTGCCTCTCTTGAGGAGAATTTCTACATCTTTTTTTAGAGTTTCAATTTGTGTGAATTTTATCTGATGGTAGTGTTCTTTGACATTAAGTAGTTCTCGCATTTTTTTGTCATAGTCAGTTGAGTTGAAAATTACAACTCCCCCTCCCTTATCTGCCGGTTTTATTATTATTTCCTTGCAGTTTTGTAGGTCTTTCAAAGCTTTTCGTTGATTTGTGGGCATATTGTTATTATATCGATTCTGTCCTATATTGTTGATACTTTTGATTTCCATTTCCACTACCTTTTCAAAGATTTCCACATTTTTATCGATCTGTGCTAAATTTGGTACAAAGGTTGATTTTGGTTTAAGACCTGATACATTGGGTGGGGGTGTGAATGTTTTATTTTCAAAGAACTTGTTTAACCTTATTTTTCGAAAGAAGCTTTTAAGATCACTTTCTAACTCAAACATGTCTTGTTTTGTGCTTGGTGAGAAACTGAAGCCTCTTCGTAATACATTCTGTTCATCTTCACTCAAAAGTCTCTGTGATAAGTTGACTATAGGAAGTTCCTCTACCTCCAATATTGCCTGCTTCTCGTTGTGAGGTAATCCTGACCTCCACTCTGAGGTGGATGGTTCCTCTGAGGTTCCTGTCTGTTGTATCCCCTGTAACCCCTTCGTCCCTGGTTTTGACGTCTCCCTAAAAAATTTTCTCGTTCAAATTGTGGTGCCCCTCTATTTCCCTGTGGTCCTACTTCTTCTTCCTCACTGCTGGACCCTGTTGTTTCTGAGAAAGTGATCCGTTTGGTTCCTCCTCTTGAGTAAATTGGTCTATGTCCCTGTGGTCTGTCCCATTTCGAGTCCCTCTTACTGTCAAAATAATCCTTGTTAGTGTATGGATATACTCCTTCCGTGCTGAATCGCTCTATATCTTTTCTAAGTTTTTTTGTTTTTTTATTTATTAAATATTCCCTATAGCTTTGGGTTTCTATTTCGAGTTCCTCTAACCTCTTTTTGGCTTCCTCTAAAGCTGTATTTTGCTTTAATTGTGTCTCCAGTCCTTCTATTTCATGTTTCTCTATTTCTATTAATTCTTGTGCCGTTTCTATGATTAGTATAAGCCAATCTCGGCTACATCGATTGGCAATATGTGTCCAGGTTTCAATGAATTTTGGGTTTTCTATAAAAAGGCCAGGTTCGTTTCTCACTTGGAGTCCTATTGGTATAACTCCTGCCTTGAGATATTCTATTAGGAACTCTGCATGGAGTTCAGTTCGGATTAATTTCTTTTTTAAATTTAATATTTTGACCAGTTGTTCATGGCTCGTATTATTATAATTTTTGGAGTTGCTACTTCGGGGATTTTGGCTTATAAGTTTGTTAAATTGGTCCTCCGAAAAGCCAAATGTTTTTAATTTGTCCATATTTGGTATTAAGTGCTACCTGTAATTTTATTTAGTACAGTGTAGCAATATAATAGTTCTTAGCCAAACGGCCTCTCCAACCCACAGGTTGTACAATAAATGTTAGAAAAATTGAGAGGGACCCCTTAGTAACCAAGGGAGATAGGGTACGTCACCCAGATAAAAGGAAATGTTCCCTTGATTATGCTAGTTAACAGAGCATTAAGTATAACGTCAGAAAAAAGTTTATCTTTGGGAATTGAATTTTTCTTTATTTTTTAAAAAAAACAAATATATTCATCTTTATAAATCATACAAATTCATGAAACAAAACATCCAAAATGTTAAAAACCTCCTAAAATACAGTACAGTTTCAATGCATTCACATGAACAAAAAAATATTTTTGAAATTATAAAAAGAAACTTTACAACACCATTATGACCAGCATAACGTTTGAGACAAAAACACAAATTGTAAGATTCAGAAACTTCTCTTTACGAGTGCACATCAGATTGAGTTTTTGAAAATACAGTACATTATACGTTGACAAATCTTGTATATACGTAATCTGTATTTGTTCTCTGATTGCGCTATCCACAGCGTCGACGCGTTTCGATGGTTTCACACTGATAATCCCATCTTTATCAAGACCACATATTTTTGTCTCACACTTCAGGAATTTTCCTAGAACAAATAGATACAGTTACTATTCGTGCTTTTATTAATTTTTGCTAGCAATTATCCGCTTGATATTTTTTGCTTAGCTATTATTCCTCTTTCTATGTTTGGTCTATAGAAAGGATATATTTTGTAACTTTTTTAACCCACATTTTGTTTAAGATATCTGGTGGTTATCCCCCTATGTTCTTAATATGGCAGCCGGATTTCCTGTATATTTACATCCTGTTTACCGGCTTCGATCTAAGTATGTATTCTACAAAGGCCACTGCTTTTTTAATTAATAACTTTTGAATACGAATCTCTTCTCACCTTTGGGTTTAGCGATCTTTTCCTGGCCCCTTGTTCGTTTTAAAGTTATATTAACCCACTTCTTTCAACTTCTTCGTGGTTTAGTATGGTCTATTTTATTCTTACTGGGATGGAAGGGGGGAAAAAGGGAAAGGTTCGAATTATTTATAGAGCCTGGTTTATCTTGTTCACTTCGTTATAGACATATGTCTTTCCTTGCCATTAACCTATCTCAATTACCTTTTCGTAATGAAGTCGGGTTTTCCTGTTTATAAAGGAAATCGTTTTTTCCTTTTGTTTCTGTCTGTCAGTTATCTGTACTGCGCGATATTTAAAAATGTTTCTTTCTGCGTCAGTATATCTGGAAGGAATAAGATAAAGAATTTTTATCTCGGTTTTTCATGCTTGTCGTACTGGTAGTTTGTTGCCGCTAGCATTTTTAACAAGCCCTCATTGTCTCACCTGTGTATACGTTGTCTTGTACTCGTAATGTTTATTTAAGCATCGGAGCACGCTCTGTAGTGATTTTCCGAGTTCTTGCGCTGCCGATTGTTAAAAAGCCTCTTCCTATACAGGCGAGTCTAATGGACATAGAAAAAAGGGGATATCATCTGAGTTTAGTCATTACTACTGGTCTCTAGTAGCTTTACTAACCGTTGTCTATATGGGTTCAAGTTTCTCACCTGGTTTCTCGCTGTGTAAAAGCCGTCCTTTCAGAATCTGGATCGGAGCTAAATCGATCTTTTCTTACCCAGTTTCCTATTTATCTGTTGTTTCCTGCTTTCCTATAGGTTGAAACTTCCGCTCGTGATTGGTGGAACTATCTCCAGACTGAATTCTGCTTGAGGGTTGGTTAATAGAGTCACATGGTCGGGTTTGTTTGCTCTTTCCTTTTTCTACTCCGTTTTTTCGGTTCAAGGAAGAGAAAACTTTATTGGTACTGCCTGTATGTTTTCTCTACTGACTGCCGTTATTAGATTATTTATAAGGTAGAATCGGCACTCAGTATTATATTTATTATTTTTATAAATCTTTAAATATATTTCTCATAACGAAAATGCATTCAAAGATATTAATTTTTATGAGTGCTCTTCATCCCGTAGTGGTATCTTTTGAGTCCATTTCCTTATGTCTCTTGGACTCTTTTTAAGATTATAAGTGGCATTCCCTACACATTTATGTATCCTCTATCATCTGTATTATTTGTAAGTATGTCCTTAGTTTTGGAATACCTTTGTATGGGGAGAAACACACAAAGTAGGTTCATGATGGCTGTTTTCTCGAACATAGCGTTACGCTCCCGATTCCCTGCATTTATTTATTCATTCCTGATTTTTTATCTGATCCTAACTGCCATCTAAATTTTTTGTCTTATAAAATCAAGGTTAGAGCATACTGTACTATTTGGAGAGCATAAACCTCATCCAATCCTCTCTTGTGTTTAAACCTCTGTCAATGGTATTCAAATAGCATATATACCACTGTTCTCTCTTTTTTCTCCTGCATTCTAAGTTTCCTCCTCTTCTGTTAATCGTAATTTTTTCCAATATAAACCACTGGAATTCATCACATTTGTGGTTCATCTTGGTGAAATGGTCAACTAGTGGAGCATTTTCCTTATGGGTTCTTATTGCCGACTTGTGTTCAGCTAGGCGTGTACGGAGTTCTCTACTCGTTTCGCCGACATAACCAAGCCCACATGGGCAGGTTAGGAGGTATACTACATTCTTGCTACGGCAATTGTTTAATGTCGTGCTGCTAAGATTTTTGCCTTCAAATGTGATGTTTTTCCCTTCTAGACATTGTGTGCAAACTGCACACGATCCACATTTGTGATTTCCAGTTGCTCTCTCACCTCCTAGCGTATTCTGTTTTTCTAATTCTGTTGGATATGTTCTAACCAATGCGTTTCTGATTGTCTTATTGCGTCTGTATGAGAAAAGCGGTTTATTTAGTTTAATCTCTGTACCGTAGTTTAAAATCTTCCAATTCCTATTGATTATATTCTTGATTTGATTACTCTTGTTTGAGAATTGAGTTACAAAAACAACTCTCTCTGTTGATATATTTTCCTTCTTCTCTTTATTTAAACTTAGTAAGCTTTCTCTGTCATAAAACCTCGCTCTTTTTAAAGAATTTTTTATCAATTTTTTTGGGTAGCCTCTGGCCTCTAATTTTGTTTTCATTTTTTCAGCATGATGGTAGAAGTCTGCGATACTAGTGCAGTTTCTCCGCAGTCTTAAAAATTCCCCAAATGGAATATTATCCTTTTGGGAGTGGGGATTCACAGCCCACCATAGTAATGATAGTGTAGACTTTTTAGATATTAAAATTAAAGTAGTAAATAGTGAGCTGCAGGTAGAACTGTATACAAAACCAACTGATAAAAACACACTGCTACAATATACCAGCAACCATCCCCACTCCCAAAAGGATAATATTCCATTTGGGGAATTTTTAAGACTGCGGAGAAACTGCACTAGTATCGCAGACTTCTACCATCATGCTGAAAAAATGAAAACAAAATTAGAGGCCAGAGGCTACCCAAAAAAATTGATAAAAAATTCTTTAAAAAGAGCGAGGTTTTATGACAGAGAAAGCTTACTAAGTTTAAATAAAGAGAAGAAGGAAAATATATCAACAGAGAGAGTTGTTTTTGTAACTCAATTCTCAAACAAGAGTAATCAAATCAAGAATATAATCAATAGGAATTGGAAGATTTTAAACTACGGTACAGAGATTAAACTAAATAAACCGCTTTTCTCATACAGACGCAATAAGACAATCAGAAACGCATTGGTTAGAACATATCCAACAGAATTAGAAAAACAGAATACGCTAGGAGGTGAGAGAGCAACTGGAAATCACAAATGTGGATCGTGTGCAGTTTGCACACAATGTCTAGAAGGGAAAAACATCACATTTGAAGGCAAAAATCTTAGCAGCACGACATTAAACAATTGCCGTAGCAAGAATGTAGTATACCTCCTAACCTGCCCATGTGGGCTTGGTTATGTCGGCGAAACGAGTAGAGAACTCCGTACACGCCTAGCTGAACACAAGTCGGCAATAAGAACCCATAAGGAAAATGCTCCACTAGTTGACCATTTCACCAAGATGAACCACAAATGTGATGAATTCCAGTGGTTTATATTGGAAAAAATTACGATTAACAGAAGAGGAGGAAACTTAGAATGCAGGAGAAAAAAGAGAGAACAGTGGTATATATGCTATTTGAATACCATTGACAGAGGTTTAAACACAAGAGAGGATTGGATGAGGTTTATGCTCTCCAAATAGTACAGTATGCTCTAACCTTGATTTTATAAGACAAAAAATTTAGATGGCAGTTAGGATCAGATAAAAAATCAGGAATGAATAAATAAATGCAGGGAATCGGGAGCGTAACGCTATGTTCGAGAAAACAGCCATCATGAACCTACTTTGTGTGTTTCTCCCCATACAAAGGTATTCCAAAACTAAGGACATACTTACAAATAATACAGATGATAGAGGATACATAAATGTGTAGGGAATGCCACTTATAATCTTAAAAAGAGTCCAAGAGACATAAGGAAATGGACTCAAAAGATACCACTACGGGATGAAGAGCACTCATAAAAATTAATATCTTTGAATGCATTTTCGTTATGAGAAATATATTTAAAGATTTATAAAAATAATAAATATAATACTGAGTGCCGATTCTACCTTATAAATAATCTAATAACGGCAGTCAGTAGAGAAAACATACAGGCAGTACCAATAAAGTTTTCTCTTCCTTGAACCGAAAAAACGGAGTAGAAAAAGGAAAGAGCAAACAAACCCGACCATGTGACTCTATTAACCAACCCTCAAGCAGAATTCAGTCTGGAGATAGTTCCACCAATCACGAGCGGAAGTTTCAACCTATAGGAAAGCAGGAAACAACAGATAAATAGGAAACTGGGTAAGAAAAGATCGATTTAGCTCCGATCCAGATTCTGAAAGGACGGCTTTTACACAGCGAGAAACCAGGTGAGAAACTTGAACCCATATAGACAACGGTTAGTAAAGCTACTAGAGACCAGTAGTAATGACTAAACTCAGATGATATCCCCTTTTTTCTATGTCCATTAGACTCGCCTGTATAGGAAGAGGCTTTTTAACAATCGGCAGCGCAAGAACTCGGAAAATCACTACAGAGCGTGCTCCGATGCTTAAATAAACATTACGAGTACAAGACAACGTATACACAGGTGAGACAATGAGGGCTTGTTAAAAATGCTAGCGGCAACAAACTACCAGTACGACAAGCATGAAAAACCGAGATAAAAATTCTTTATCTTATTCCTTCCAGATATACTGACGCAGAAAGAAACATTTTTAAATATCGCGCAGTACAGATAACTGACAGACAGAAACAAAAGGAAAAAACGATTTCCTTTATAAACAGGAAAACCCGACTTCATTACGAAAAGGTAATTGAGATAGGTTAATGGCAAGGAAAGACATATGTCTATAACGAAGTGAACAAGATAAACCAGGCTCTATAAATAATTCGAACCTTTCCCTTTTTCCCCCCTTCCAACCCAGTAAGAATAAAATAGACCATACTAAACCACGAAGAAGTTGAAAGAAGTGGGTTAATATAACTTTAAAACGAACAAGGGGCCAGGAAAAGATCGCTAAACCCAAAGGTGAGAAGAGATTCGTATTCAAAAGTTATTAATTAAAAAAGCAGTGGCCTTTGTAGAATACATACTTAGATCGAAGCCGGTAAACAGGATGTAAATATACAGGAAATCCGGCTGCCATATTAAGAACATAGGGGGATAACCACCAGATATCTTAAACAAAATGTGGGTTAAAAAAGTTACAAAATATATCCTTTCTATAGACCAAACATAGAAAGAGGAATAATAGCTAAGCAAAAAATATCAAGCGGATAATTGCTAGCAAAAATTAATAAAAGCACGAATAGTAACTGTATCTATTTGTTCTAGGAAAATTCCTGAAGTGTGAGACAAAAATATGTGGTCTTGATAAAGATGGGATTATCAGTGTGAAACCATCGAAACGCGTCGACGCTGTGGATAGCGCAATCAGAGAACAAATACAGATTACGTATATACAAGATTTGTCAACGTATAATGTACTGTATTTTCAAAAACTCAATCTGATGTGCACTCGTAAAGAGAAGTTTCTGAATCTTACAATTTGTGTTTTTGTCTCAAACGTTATGCTGGTCATAATGGTGTTGTAAAGTTTCTTTTTATAATTTCAAAAATATTTTTTTGTTCATGTGAATGCATTGAAACTGTACTGTATTTTAGGAGGTTTTTAACATTTTGGATGTTTTGTTTCATGAATTTGTATGATTTATAAAGATGAATATATTTGTTTTTTTAAAAAAATAAAGAAAAATTCAATTCCCAAAGATAAACTTTTTTCTGACGTTATACTTAATGCTCTGTTAACTAGCATAATCAAGGGAACATTTCCTTTTATCTGGGTGACGTACCCTATCTCCCTTGGTTACTAAGGGGTCCCTCTCAATTTTTCTAACATTTATTGTACAACCTGTGGGTTGGAGAGGCCGTTTGGCTAAGAACTATTATATTGCTACACTGTACTAAATAAAATTACAGGTAGCACTTAATACCAAATATGGACAAATTAAAAACATTTGGCTTTTCGGAGGACCAATTTAACAAACTTATAAGCCAAAATCCCCGAAGTAGCAACTCCAAAAATTATAATAATACGAGCCATGAACAACTGGTCAAAATATTAAATTTAAAAAAGAAATTAATCCGAACTGAACTCCATGCAGAGTTCCTAATAGAATATCTCAAGGCAGGAGTTATACCAATAGGACTCCAAGTGAGAAACGAACCTGGCCTTTTTATAGAAAACCCAAAATTCATTGAAACCTGGACACATATTGCCAATCGATGGAGCCGAGATTGGCTTATACTAATCATAGAAACGGCACAAGAATTAATAGAAATAGAGAAACATGAAATAGAAGGACTGGAGACACAATTAAAGCAAAATACAGCTTTAGAGGAAGCCAAAAAGAGGTTAGAGGAACTCGAAATAGAAACCCAAAGCTATAGGGAATATTTAATAAATAAAAAAACAAAAAAACTTAGAAAAGATATAGAGCGATTCAGCACGGAAGGAGTATATCCATACACTAACAAGGATTATTTTGACAGTAAGAGGGACTCGAAATGGGACAGACCACAGGGACATAGACCAATTTACTCAAGAGGAGGAACCAAACGGATCACTTTCTCAGAAACAACAGGGTCCAGCAGTGAGGAAGAAGAAGTAGGACCACAGGGAAATAGAGGGGCACCACAATTTGAACGAGAAAATTTTTTAGGGAGACGTCAAAACCAGGGACGAAGGGGTTACAGGGGATACAACAGACAGGAACCTCAGAGGAACCATCCACCTCAGAGTGGAGGTCAGGATTACCTCACAACGAGAAGCAGGCAATATTGGAGGTAGAGGAACTTCCTATAGTCAACTTATCACAGAGACTTTTGAGTGAAGATGAACAGAATGTATTACGAAGAGGCTTCAGTTTCTCACCAAGCACAAAACAAGACATGTTTGAGTTAGAAAGTGATCTTAAAAGCTTCTTTCGAAAAATAAGGTTAAACAAGTTCTTTGAAAATAAAACATTCACACCCCCACCCAATGTATCAGGTCTTAAACCAAAATCAACCTTTGTACCAAATTTAGCACAGATCGATAAAAATGTGGAAATCTTTGAAAAGGTAGTGGAAATGGAAATCAAAAGTATCAACAATATAGGACAGAATCGATATAATAACAATATGCCCACAAATCAACGAAAAGCTTTGAAAGACCTACAAAACTGCAAGGAAATAATAATAAAACCGGCAGATAAGGGAGGGGGAGTTGTAATTTTCAACTCAACTGACTATGACAAAAAAATGCGAGAACTACTTAATGTCAAAGAACACTACCATCAGATAAAATTCACACAAATTGAAACTCTAAAAAAAGATGTAGAAATTCTCCTCAAGAGAGGCAAAGAAGAAGGATGGATTTGTGAAAATGAGTTCAAATTTTTAATGAACACACATCCGGTCATTCCAGCAATCTATGGATTGCCAAAAATTCACAAAAACGTCTCTAACCCACCTATGCGGCCAATAGTAAGTAGTATAGGCTCAGTTCTGGAACCTTTAAGCAAATACGTAGACGTCTTTTTAAGACCTATAGTACAAAAACAGAGGTCTTATTTGAAAGACACAGCCCATGCAATTTCCGTCTTTGAGGGCCAGAGCTTCAATAGGGTGACCCAAATCTTGGTCACCCTGGATATTGAAGCTCTTTACACTAATATACCCCAAGACGACACAATTGAGGTTGTGTCCACCATTCTGGACAATGAAGACCTCAAAGGAGGCAACAAAAGCTTTATAATGTCCTGTGTCAGAATGGTCCTAAAAAACAATATGTTTTTATTTAAAAATGAACTGTATTTACAAACAAAAGGTACCAGCATGGGAGCCACATGTGCTCCAAGTCTAGCATGCCTCTATGTTGGAGAATTTGAACGCCGTAATATCTTTAATGAGGTAGCTCCTTTTTTCGAAAACATCACGTGCTGGCACCGCTTTATAGATGACATTATTTTCATCTGGAACGGTGCCAGCTCGGAATTAACGGAGTTCCTTGAATGGTTGAACTTAGGAGATCCCAATTTAAAATTCACAGCCCACCATAGTAATGATAGTGTAGACTTTTTAGATATTAAAATTAAAGTAGTAAATAGTGAGCTGCAGGTAGAACTGTATACAAAACCAACTGATAAAAACACACTGCTACAATATACCAGCAACCATCCCCACTCCCAAAAGGATAATATTCCATTTGGGGAATTTTTAAGACTGCGGAGAAACTGCACTAGTATCGCAGACTTCTACCATCATGCTGAAAAAATGAAAACAAAATTAGAGGCCAGAGGCTACCCAAAAAAATTGATAAAAAATTCTTTAAAAAGAGCGAGGTTTTATGACAGAGAAAGCTTACTAAGTTTAAATAAAGAGAAGAAGGAAAATATATCAACAGAGAGAGTTGTTTTTGTAACTCAATTCTCAAACAAGAGTAATCAAATCAAGAATATAATCAATAGGAATTGGAAGATTTTAAACTACGGTACAGAGATTAAACTAAATAAACCGCTTTTCTCATACAGACGCAATAAGACAATCAGAAACGCATTGGTTAGAACATATCCAACAGAATTAGAAAAACAGAATACGCTAGGAGGTGAGAGAGCAACTGGAAATCACAAATGTGGATCGTGTGCAGTTTGCACACAATGTCTAGAAGGGAAAAACATCACATTTGAAGGCAAAAATCTTAGCAGCACGACATTAAACAATTGCCGTAGCAAGAATGTAGTATACCTCCTAACCTGCCCATGTGGGCTTGGTTATGTCGGCGAAACGAGTAGAGAACTCCGTACACGCCTAGCTGAACACAAGTCGGCAATAAGAACCCATAAGGAAAATGCTCCACTAGTTGACCATTTCACCAAGATGAACCACAAATGTGATGAATTCCAGTGGTTTATATTGGAAAAAATTACGATTAACAGAAGAGGAGGAAACTTAGAATGCAGGAGAAAAAAGAGAGAACAGTGGTATATATGCTATTTGAATACCATTGACAGAGGTTTAAACACAAGAGAGGATTGGATGAGGTTTATGCTCTCCAAATAGTACAGTATGCTCTAACCTTGATTTTATAAGACAAAAAATTTAGATGGCAGTTAGGATCAGATAAAAAATCAGGAATGAATAAATAAATGCAGGGAATCGGGAGCGTAACGCTATGTTCGAGAAAACAGCCATCATGAACCTACTTTGTGTGTTTCTCCCCATACAAAGGTATTCCAAAACTAAGGACATACTTACAAATAATACAGATGATAGAGGATACATAAATGTGTAGGGAATGCCACTTATAATCTTAAAAAGAGTCCAAGAGACATAAGGAAATGGACTCAAAAGATACCACTACGGGATGAAGAGCACTCATAAAAATTAATATCTTTGAATGCATTTTCGTTATGAGAAATATATTTAAAGATTTATAAAAATAATAAATATAATACTGAGTGCCGATTCTACCTTATAAATAATCTAATAACGGCAGTCAGTAGAGAAAACATACAGGCAGTACCAATAAAGTTTTCTCTTCCTTGAACCGAAAAAACGGAGTAGAAAAAGGAAAGAGCAAACAAACCCGACCATGTGACTCTATTAACCAACCCTCAAGCAGAATTCAGTCTGGAGATAGTTCCACCAATCACGAGCGGAAGTTTCAACCTATAGGAAAGCAGGAAACAACAGATAAATAGGAAACTGGGTAAGAAAAGATCGATTTAGCTCCGATCCAGATTCTGAAAGGACGGCTTTTACACAGCAAGAAACCAGGTGAGAAACTTGAACCCATATAGACAACGGTTAGTAAAGCTACTAGAGACCAGTAGTAATGACTAAACTCAGATGATATCCCCTTTTTTCTATGTCCATTAGACTCGCCTGTATAGGAAGAGGCTTTTTAACAATCGGCAGCGCAAGAACTCGGAAAATCACTACAGAGCGTGCTCCGATGCTTAAATAAACATTACGAGTACAAGACAACGTATACACAGGTGAGACAATGAGGGCTTGTTAAAAATGCTAGCGGCAACAAACTACCAGTACGACAAGCATGAAAAACCGAGATAAAAATTCTTTATCTTATTCCTTCCAGATATACTGACACAGAAAGAAACATTTTTAAATATCGCGCAGTACAGATAACTGACAGACAGAAACAAAAGGAAAAAACGATTTCCTTTATAAACAGGAAAACCCGACTTCATTACGAAAAGGTAATTGAGATAGGTTAATGGCAAGGAAAGACATATGTCTATAACGAAGTGAACAAGATAAACCAGGCTCTATAAATAATTCGAACCTTTCCCTTTTTCCCCCCTTCCAACCCAGTAAGAATAAAATAGACCATACTAAACCACGAAGAAGTTGAAAGAAGTGGGTTAATATAACTTTAAAACGAACAAGGGGCCAGGAAAAGATCGCTAAACCCAAAGGTGAGAAGAGATTCGTATTCAAAAGTTATTAATTAAAAAAGCAGTGGCCTTTGTAGAATACATACTTAGATCGAAGCCGGTAAACAGGATGTAAATATACAGGAAATCCGGCTGCCATATTAAGAACATAGGGGGATAACCACCAGATATCTTAAACAAAATGTGGGTTAAAAAAGTTACAAAATAT
Source organism: Triturus cristatus (assembly GCF_964204655.1). Taxonomy (NCBI): domain Eukaryota; kingdom Metazoa; phylum Chordata; class Amphibia; order Caudata; family Salamandridae; genus Triturus; species Triturus cristatus. Next base: position 983,161,087 of record NC_140583.1, read on the forward strand.
ATCCTTTCTATAGACCAAACATAGAAAGAGGAATAATAGCTAAGCAAAAAATATCAAGCGGATAATTGCTAGCAAAAATTAATAAAAGCACGAATAGTAACTGTATCTATTTGTTCTAGGAAAATTCCTGAAGTGTGAGACAAAAATATGTGGTCTTGATAAAGATGGGATTATCAGTGTGAAACCATCGAAACGCGTCGACGCTGTGGATAGCGCAATCAGAGAACAAATACAGATTACGTATATACAAGATTTGTCAACGTATAATGTACTGTATTTTCAAAAACTCAATCTGATGTGCACTCGTAAAGAGAAGTTTCTGAATCTTACAATTTGTGTTTTTGTCTCAAACGTTATGCTGGTCATAATGGTGTTGTAAAGTTTCTTTTTATAATTTCAAAAATATTTTTTTGTTCATGTGAATGCATTGAAACTGTACTGTATTTTAGGAGGTTTTTAACATTTTGGATGTTTTGTTTCATGAATTTGTATGATTTATAAAGATGAATATATTTGTTTTTTTTAAAAAAATAAAGAAAAATTCAATTCCCAAAGATAAACTTTTTTCTGACGTTATACTTAATGCTCTGTTAACTAGCATAATCAAGGGAACATTTCCTTTTATCTGGGTGACGTACCCTATCTCCCTTGGTTACTAAGGGGTCCCTCTCAATTTTTCTAACATCTCTTAGTGTAGTGGCCATTGACATGAGTATTCAGTCTTGTGGCATGATCTCTGTGTGTGTATTGTGCTGCATCCGCCAGGGGTGGGTATGCATGTGTCATTTGTCCTCACACCCACATGTGTTGTGTCATGCAGTGGGGGAAGGACATCCATCCTCATGGGAGTGGGACACTGCTGTCAGTGATGTGTTGTTATGGCACTATCCACATAGTCGAACATTAGGGATGCGTACATACACCCATGGAGATGTGCTCATCTGGTCATGATGTACACAAACCCATGACTCTGTCCACTGCTGGGAGTGATAGGCACCCACCCCCATGTCTCTGTCCACTGCTGGGAGTCCTCTGCACCCACCCCTCACATGTCTCTGGCCACTGCTGGGAGTGATAGGCACCCACCCCTCATATGTCTGTCCACTGCTGGGAGTCCTCTGCACCCACCCCTCACATGTCTCTGTCCACTGCTGGGAGTCCTCTACACCCACCCCTCACATGTCTCTGTCCACTGCTGGGAGTCCTCTGCACCCACCCCTCACATGTCTCTGTCCACTGCTGGGAGTCCTCTGCACCCACCCCTCACATGTCTGTCCACTGCTGGGAGTGATATGCACACACCCCCATGTCTCTGTCCACTGCTGGGAGTCCTCTGCACCCACCCCTCACATGTCTCTGTCCACTGCTGGGAGTGATAGGCACCCACCCCCCACATGTCTCTGTCCACTGCTGGTAGTGATGGGCACCCACCCCTCACATGTCTCGGTCCACTGCTGGGAGTTATAGGCACCCACCCCCATGTCTCTGTCCACTGCTGGGATTCCTCTGCACCCACCACTCACATGTCTCTGTCCACTGCTGGGAGTGATATGCACCCACCCCTCATATTGCAGGCCACTGCTGGGAGTCCTCTGCACCCACCCCTCACATGTCTGTCCACTGCTGGGAGTGATATGCACCCACCCCTCATATTGCAGGCCACTGCTGGGAGTCCTCTGCACCCACCCCGCACATATCTGTCCACTGCTGGGAGTGATATGCACCCACCCCTCAAATTGCAGGCCACTGCTGGGAGTCCTCTGCACCCATCCTCACATGTCTGTCCACTGCTGGGAGTGATATGCACCCACCCCTTATATTGCAGGCCACTGCTGGGAGTCCTCTGCACCCACCCCTTACATGTCTGTCCACTGCTGGGAGTGATAGGCACCCACCCCCATGTCTCTGTCCACTGCTGGGAGTCCTCTGCACCCACATTTGGTGGAGTGGTGATGTAGGGGTACGCACCGTAACTACGCCCTCCGAGCATGGGTACAGCCCGTACCACCATTGGAGTGGTGATGTAGGGGTACGTGCCGTACCCATGCCCTCAGAGCGTGGGTACGGCCCGTGCCACGCGTACCCCTACATCACAACTCCAATGGTGGTACGGGCCGTACCCATGCTCGGAGGGCGTAGTTACGGCGCGTACCCCTACATCACCACTCCAATGGTGGTATGGGCCGTACCCACGCTCGGAGGGCGTGGTTATGGCCCGTACCACCATTGGAGTGGTGACGGGTACGCGTACGCGGGGATTGGTGGACACGCCCCCCGAAGTGACCAGACCCTGGAGGTAATGTAAGGACAGTATATGGTATTTTACAAATTTGGTGGAGGTTATGTTTCCTGCCCCTCGCCCCCCCCTTTGCCCCTGGGTGTTGTGTTGACCTTCTGCGGCGTGCGCGGCGGTTTCGGTGCACCAGGTCGTAGGCTAGGAGGGCCGGGATGACACGTAGGATGGAGTCCATGGCTGTCCGTCGCGTCCCGCAGCTCCTTCTTCGCTTCGTCCTCAATTTCCCGGGAGTTTTTGGCTGCCGTAAAAAATGATCCGTGCGGAGTGACGTAGGCACGAATCGTACTTGCTGGTCCGTAGAACGCTGCCTGACTCCGTCCGGACGTCACGTATGTGATGTCCCGGGTCAGAATTGTGGGTATTTTTTCGTCACACGTAGTTTTTTACGATTCGTACGGAAATGGTATTTCTGTACGAATCGTACTTGCTGGTTTGTAAGGTGCATTTCCCGGGTAAGAGAAACGGAGAATACGCTCCGTACGACCATTCGTACCCGGGTTTTACAGGATCGGAATCGGCACCTCAATGTTTACAATAAAGGTGTGTATTAATTTTTTTCTGTACATTGAAAAGCATTAACATTTGGATCAGTTTTAATTTATTAAAAAAATATGTAAGTTACATTTATTTCGGGTTGGTCTACGACTTCAATAACGTGATTTATTTTTCTAATTAATTAATAAAGCAATAAACTGCAATATATTTGAAATGCAAGTGAAGGTTAAAATATTTGTAATTAAATTGTAACCGAATTGTTCCAAAGTGTAGTGATGTTAAGGGAGGGAAAATGAAAGAGGATAAACTCTAGCTCATTTTACCTTTATAAATAGGTGACCATTGTACAGATGGACATACAACCCTCTCTGGCTCTTTCTCCCTACAGTAGCCTCTAGTGGCCCCACCAATTGGTTCCTGACCTACACAATGAAGTGCTTTCCCACGCATCCAGAATCTCCATTACCACATAAACCCTCCCTTTAACTTTCAGTCACTTGAACCACAGTTACCTTATTGCCTGTGCAACTACCACCACATGTGTAGCACTTGTTACTGAAGTCCTACTCCTATGTTACAGTAAGCCACTGAGTTCTCTCCCCATCCATTCAGTTCAAGCTAACAATTAACCAACTTTAGCTTCACACCACCTCTGGATGGCCTACAAACCTATACCTATATAGACACTAGCTCTTCACCACTAGCCTTTACCAGTGTTGTGGTCTCTATCCGGCACTTCTAATCATACTATATTCCGTAGTCAATGGCTAATGCTCCATGTCATCACAAAGTTCAAGCTCAAATACTTCTTCTTTTTCAAACCTGGCTAACAGCAAACACTCTCATACACATTATCTTTGTGCTTAACACATCAAGATGACAAGCAGATTTGACAGAAACCATTCAATAATAATTCTCCTAATTCATCCTTAAAATCCATGCCCAAACAGTACATCGACCCTTGTCCTCTATCAACACTTTACAATACAAACCCTGCTGACTGTACCCTAATGTCAACAAACACAATCAACTATGCTACTAGAATATTCATGGCACAAATACAGAAGTTATGTGAACCAAGCTGGCATTAAAATGTATAGGATACACTATCATGAATATATGTCCTCAGCTAAAAAGTAATCTATCAGCTCCCAAGATGTATCTCCACCCCACTAGCTAACCTTCCCATTATGCCTGGTGATGTCGAAGACCCTTCTTCAGGCTTCCAAAATCTCACACAGCAAAGCCATTGTCCATTCACTCTTACAATTCCTAGTCCTTTGCAACACCATCCCCCTATCTTTGCCACATATTATTCTTCGGTCACTAAGTATTATGCTCTTTAGCACAAAATCCCTATTCTGCATCTCTTCATTTAAATAGAATCGTGCAGTTCTCCCACAGGTACATTTGGACTGCAGTGCCTTTTAATACTCTATAATGTTTTTTTATTTTTTTTTATTTTTATTTTCAATGTAGCATAGAAAACATTTTATATTACTTCTTCAAAGAATTACATAAAGTGCATATAGAGATCAAAATACATATCATAAATCAATACATTGGACATAAAAAATCCTAAAGAATTACTCATAAGTATTACATTAATGACATATCTTGTATCTAAATGAGCCTTATTGACATCCTGGCCTACCTCTAAAAAAAAAATATAGATTATTTCTATTCTTTCCATATTCTATTTAATCTAATTACGAAACCCACCCTTCTTGCATATATAATTTCCCGCTTAAAAATTCTATGCATTTTATTTAACCATTGGGAGATTGTTGGAATTACTGCTGATTTCCAATTAGAGAAGATCTTACAAACAAGGTAGAGATAAAAATAATTTGGCGTTTGAGGTAAAGTTAATATGTTACAAGCTTCTACTCGACCTAAGAGAGCTGTAGTGGTTTCGGGAGGAAGATCGACTGCCAGTATTCTACCCACTTCTGAAAAAACATTTTTCCAAAAGCTCGAAACCTGGGTACATGTAAATCCCACATGTAGCCAGTCTCCTATTACCTGATGACAATAAAAGCATCAAGGATCGACTGCTGGATAAAGTTTATGGAGTTTAGCCGGAGTGAAATAAATCAGCCATTTGCTGAAAAAAGCCATCCTCCTTAAGGTTGCTGTTTCTGCTCTTACTGCTTTTACAACTCATATTATTGAAACCTTGCCATTGTTGAAAATTAAGGCGACAGACAATTGACTTGGAGATTTTTTCTAGGTGCTTTAGCACTATTCGCTAGTTCTGAGTAGATTTAAGCAGTTTGTGCCAGTTCCCCTAACTTTAAGTATAAAATGAGCTTTGCTGAGTAGGCCTTTACAGCTGTCCAAATTTCTTAATCCCAAACAAAACTTATTTAACTGGAAATAGCTACAAATAAAAGAGACGTCTTAGTATTAGTATTGTGCTCCCTGATTTCCTGCCAGGTTCTCAATCTGTCATTTAAAAAAAAAATCCTGAAGTTCTAAAAACCTGGATCTAGACCAAAGTTCACAAGTCCGGATAGACGTACGAAGTCCCATGGAGAGGCATTCAACTAATCTCAACTGCGAGAGTAACCAAGGGATATTGAATGTCTCCCAGACCTTTTGGAACTGAGAGGCAATATTCCTGGGAATCTTATAACGTGATCTCTTTCGAAGTTTAGAGATTCGCAGGAAAGGAGCAATCTCCATTTCCCCTAGCATTAAAACCAAAAAGTAATTAGCGGGAGACATCTCTTCTGAATCACTGTAATTTAGCCAATTAATTAGTGAGGCTTGGTAATATATTCGAAGATTGGGTAGTGCAAGACCACCTTTTTCGACATCTAGTTGTAGAGTTTCTAGTTTCAATCTCGGTTTTTTGCCTTGCCATTTCTGAATTAATTTGCTCAAAGAAGGACTGAGAGATCTTAACCATCAAGTTAGAGAATAAAATTACGAACAAGGGAAGTATATTCATTTTAATAAGTGCTACTCGACCCATATTTGTCAGGGGAAGGTCCTTCCATTGTACTAACAGATTACGCATTTTATTAAAAGTAGGAATGAAATTAAGCGAAAACAAATCTTCCAGATGGGACGTAACAAATATTCCCAAATATCTTATAGAATGAGACCTTGGGTGCTGTCCTTGCATTGAAGGAGGTAAAACAGCCAAGGAGCAATTAAAAAACAGGGTCTTTGACTTTGCATGGTTTATTTTGTATCCCCCAATAGCTGTATATTCACCTATTTTTGCCAGAGGTCGCAGGATATTATCTTCTTCGGCTGCCAGATATAGAGCCATGTCATCGGCAAACAGCTTTAGTTTGACAGAGCCAGGTACCAGGGGTAAGATAGAGCAATCCTGCCTTATCACGCAGGCTAGTGGTTCCAAAAATAAGGAAAAAAGTGTTGGAGAAAGGGGGCAGACCTGCCACGTCCCCCGACTAATATAAATATTACCAGCCTTATTCCCATTTATGATTATGGACGCCTGAGCACCTAAATATAGATTTCTCACTGCTCAACAGAATTCAGCTGGAACTGCAGTTTTTATAAAAATAGCAAATAGTACATTCCACTGAAATCTGTCAAACACTTTCTCTGCATCCAACATTATAATGGCTGCTTTAGTTTTTTTAGTGTTAAAATAATCAATTCAATTCAATAACACTTTATTCGGTTACATAACCATAAAAGTACATAAAAACATGATAACATTATTAAAAACATATAATTATAGTTTCAATAAAATATTAGACCGGATTCAAAAACATTATTTCATTTCCCAATATGTTACATCATGATTGATTTCCTACACTTAATTTTTTTTTTTTTAAAGTAGCTATAACATATTCTGTCTCTAGCTGTTGTAGGGCCATGAATGCTGGGCGGCATTGCCTCATACCAAATGTTTTTAAAACAGGGATAATCCATAACTTCCTCAGTACTGAATAAAATTTACAAAAGAATACCACGTGTATAGTTGATTGTCCAGAGGTATCACCGCATGGACATTTACGCAGTTCTTTCGATCAGTCGTTTACATCGGGAAAGCTTATTGATCTGTGCAGTATGCCCAGGCAGAAACGCATCAATAAGAATCTGTCATAATCACGTGTTATCAGACCTAGGTACGGCTGCAATTTAAAAGTTGTTAATGTGAGATTATGTGCCTGCACCGTTGTTTTGTTCATTTTCACACATAATCTCTGTTCGCTCAAAAAGCTTAAGCATTCATTTTTAAGGTCTTTCCTTGCTATCCTGTTCATGGAAAGGGGATCGTGATAAAAATCTTGGTGGCCCAGATTATATAAAAAGGATTTGACGTATAGCAGCCATCTAACTTGTTTCACCCCATCCAAACCCATACAGTCTGATAAAATCCCACGATTAAACTTCATTTCCTCTATTGTCCATACACTATGCCACAACAGGACCGGTTGGATCTTTATAATATCTTCCAGATATAACAGCCTGTTAAATAGTACAACTTCATATAAATGACATTGGAAAGTAGTAGATTCTTCTTGATATTTATTTTCTGAGTAGAGGTTCAATACAGCTCATCCACCCAACTGCCTCTGGCTCCTCTCAACCTGACAACAATTCTACATGAAGTCAGAGCAGTCTAGAATCCATAGATGTCATAGAAATACATGAGACAATTTAGTGAGCAACATTATAACACATCTCCCTCCGTCATATAACATAAAAAACATAAAAACATAAGTAATAAAACAACAGCTAAATAACATAGCCCTTCAAGTATGAAGGTTCACATAAATGTAAGAGTAATAACATAGTTGTTAAATGACTTAGACCCTGAAATAAGAAGGTCTACATAAATGTAAGAGTAATAAAATAGTAATCAAGTAACATAGTCCTTCAAATATGAAGGTTCACGTATATCTCTCTTAGGCCTGTTAGAACCATCCACCATGCCTCTCCCACCAAAATTGTCGAAATGAGTTTCCCCAAGAGTAGAATTACCACACACCGCAACCCTGCTGAGGTTCCAAACCTTATGATCAGAGGTCCTGATTGCATTGCCAAGAACCTTGACCACCTTTAAAGGCTTCGAAAATTTGGATCCAGAATCACCAAAACTAGGTTTCTTAATTCTCACAAAATCACCAACCCTCACCTTAGTGGGTTTAACAGCATGTCTCACATCAAAGTTCTCTTTGCTTTTTAAACAAACGTGATCCTCCTTGCTCTTCCAAGAACTCAAATCAGGAGTTACACCTTTGTCTACAAGAAATGTGTTGACCCATGGAGGTTCTAAAAATGTGTCAGGTTGCCTCCCATGGAATAAAAGGAAAGGAGACTTACCAGTAGTGGAATGCGGTGCAAAACGAAATATACAAACTCTCTTAGAAACTTCCTCTTTCCAGTTGAGACAATTTTGTTTTGCTAATGAAATGGTTTCCTTTATTACCCTGTTGAATCTCTCAACAGTCCCATTAGACTCAGGATGATAAAGGGCAGCTTTCTTGTGGACAATACCACAATTAATAAGAAAATCCTCCATCTCTTTGGACACAAGCTGCACGCCGTTATCAGTCAAAAGAGTCTCTGGTATACCCTCTCTGGAGATTATACCTTTCAAAAAATCAATTATAGTTTTAGTGTTAGTATTCTTCACAAAATAAATTTCTGGCCACCTTGAAAATAAATCCATCACAACAATGACAAAAGTATCGGAACCATCCCCATGTACAGGACCCAATATGTCCAGAGCAATGTCCTTCCACGGACCACTCGGACGCGATCTCTTCACCATCGGTTGAGTTCTGATCTTCAATGATTTCTCACTGAGGGAACACTGAACACATTCCCTAACCAACCCTTCAATTTGAATATCCATCCCAGGCCACCAATAGGTAGAATGTATCCTTTCCTTAGTTTTAGAAATGCCCAGGTGTGCCTCATGAGCTAGATCTAACAACTCTTTGCTTAATGACGGAGGGGGAACAAGTCTATGCCCTCTCCATAACATCCCTTGACAATCAGACAACTGGTCTCTCACCGACCAAAAATCTTTTACCAACGGCCCCCCTTGTTCCTTGTACTGCCATCCAACACGAATAAGGTCCAAAACATCCTGAATTGTTCGATCCTCACGACAAGCAGCAGACCACTGATTTTGAGAAATGACCTTATAATCAATTCCACACACAAAATCATGAGGTCGACCAAAACTTGGATCATCTTGACCATCGGAGGGGTAAAAGGGACTAGTCTCGAGAGTGTATCAGCAACAAAATTCTCTGAGCCAGGAACATGCTTCACGGTAAAATCAAAACCCTGCAATCCAACAATCCACTTAGATATTCTTGGTGAAATAAAGTCGATTCCTTTGTTAGTCAAAACCTCACATAATGGTTTATGGTCTGTCCTTACCACAAACGAATTGCCCCAAAGAAACTTTTTAAATTTCTTAATGGCCCAATATACAGCAAGCGCCTCTCTCTCAATTACCGAGTATCTAGACTCTGCCCCTTTTAAACTTCTAGAAACAAACATTATGGTGTTATCAGGGTTGGTCCCCCCTTGATACAAAACAGCACAAAAAACCCTTAAGACTCGCGTTCGTAGAAATAATAGAACACTTAGAGGGATCAAAATTCCTCAGTTTGGGAGCAGCTTGTAATTTGCCTTTCAACTCAACAAACTCATTGTCACACGACTGATCCCACAAGAATTTGGCGCATGTTTTTAAGTAAACTTCTCATATTGTAAGTGACTTTTGCATAATTTTTAATGAACTTATTATAATACTCCGCCATTCCCAGAAAATGCATGAGCTCTTCCTTTGACAACGGTGGAGTTAGATCCCTGATGGTATTAACTAGTTCAGCTTTAGGAGTAACACCATCAGCAGTGTGACCCATATAGTCAATCCTGTCCAGACCAAATTTACATTTCTCACACTTAATGGTAAGGTTGTGATTAGAGAGACTATTTAGGATGGAACAAAATCTTGAACCATGTTCTGATTCATCACACCCAGACACTAAAATATCGTCCTGATAGACACAGACCCCAGGTATACCAGCTAAAACCTTTTCCATAACCCTTTGAAAAACAGAAGCAGCAGATACAAGCCCAAAAGGGAGTCTCACAAATCTAAATGTTCCAAAAGGTGTCACAAAAGCAGTCAGATCCCTGGAAGATTGGTCAAGCCTGATCTGATGATAAGCGGACGTTAAATCAATTGTACTGAAAACTCTGGCACCACGCACCATGCCTAAAAGTTCAGATATATTAGGTAATGGGTATTTATCCACAAGTACACACTTATTGAGTTGTCTGAGGTCCACACATAACCTCAGGGAACCATCAGATTTCCTTGCGGCCACAACCGGAGCCAACCAGGAAGTGCCTTCCACTTCTTCAATTATACCCTGTGACTTCAGTTTTCCTAATTCCTTCAACATCTCATCCTTGACACTAAAAGGCACATTGCGTACCTTGCTAGATACAGGAATGGAACCCGGAACTAATTTTATCTTGTGGCTATATCCTTTCAAACACCCAAGCTGATCACCAAAAACACGTGGGAACTCCTCCGTGAGTTGAGACTGCAAGGAAGAAATATGACCTACAGATTTCACCACCTTTCTTTCCTTGAGAATTATGGAAGGAGTGCTATTAGGATCCAACATAACCTCCAAATCCTTTTGATGCCACCAACTGATGATGCTATCACCTTTTTTAGATACATGGACCTTCCCAGAAGTGTAGCGACCTTCATATTCTATCAATCCAATGAAATACCCTCTCAACTCAATAGGGTCACCACCATATGCAGTAGGGTATATACCTGCCTTTAGCAAGTTCACATTCTGACTTAGATAATCATCAAAATTTTTTGAAGAAGCAATGGTGATCTTTGCGCCAGAATCAAATAAAACTTTTGTTCTCTTACCTTCTACAAGAATATAATCCAAAGGTCCCTCACCTCCTATCTGGACAACAATTTGACCACATTCAAAATCATGTTGATCACAATAGTTTTCATGGTTTATCTCATGGATGCTTTGCTTGGAAGATTTGATCTTAAAAGCCACAACAAAATGTCCTCTTTTTTGCAATAACTGCAAACGGCATTTAATGCAGGGCAAGATTTATCATTAGCCCAATGACCAGTATTGTTACAGCGGTAACATTTATTACCCTTATTAAACGGTACACGAGATTTCTGCAACTGTTTACCTTTAGTTTGAGACTTTGTCTTAGCATCTTTCAGTTTGGTATCAGGAACAGAACTCATCTCTGTATTAACAAATGAAACATCTTTGTTAAGGTCTTTTTTGATTTCTTTTACACATTCAACAGAATGTTCAATTCTCTTAGCCACAACAAGAACCTCGTCAAGAGTAGGTTCATCTTTCAACCATAACTCATCACGCACTTTTTCAGACACGCAACCCAACATAAACTGGTCCCTAATTCTTTCTTCAATAAGTGTATCAAACTTACAGGTTGAGGCTAGCCTTCTTAAATCTGTGACATCATTTTCAATGCTCTCTCCCTCCTTCTGAATGCGTTTCCCAAAATGGTAGTGTTCAAGTATCGTACTGACTTTAGGTAAATAGTGTGAGTCTAACTTATAGATGCAGATTTGAAATTCATTGAGGCCTGCAGCTGCACCTGTAGGAACATTTGGAAGATGGTCAAATACATCTTGGCCCTCCGACCCAAGACAGTGCATAAGTAGGGCTGTTTTCCTTTCAACTCTAAGGCAGGTGCCACAAACACGAGCATATCTTTCAAAAACTTTTTTCCACTTTGACCATTTTATGGGAGGATCACCAGGTGTTTGCAAGACAAATGGAGCAGCCGTGACGTCTTGCATGACTACTCTTGAGCTGACGCTGCAGGGATGAGAAAGAGTAATGCAAAAATACTGTGTACTCTAAATACTCTAAATAGCAGAATACAGTAAAGGCAAAGCAAATAAAGTATACTACGTTGTTCTCCAGCTGAATCTATAAAGTCACGTTAGCTTGTTTCAACGTCGAAAAACTGTGCTCATCAGCGTGCAAAGAAAAATAATGAAAAGAACAAGAAAAAAAACAATGCTGTGCATATCAGCGTAGAATTTAAACAAGTCTATTAAACTAAACTTCAATAAAGGACACAGGACGAAGAAGTTGTGAGCACCATGCTGTGTGCATCAGAGTTGAACCATAAGAAACGTATCCAGAAAGTTAAGTGAAGCTGTGCACATCAGCGTGCAAAATGTAGTATAAACAGATCTCTTTGTCACCTAGAGTTTGTGCCCACAAAACTGTGCTCATCAGTGCAAATGTTGTATGGGTATACACCAAGCTGTGTACATCAGCGTTGAAATTGTAAAAAAAAACGAAGAAAGAGAAAAAAAAATTCCTTATGACTTCGAAAACTGTGCCCACAAAACTGTGCGCATCAGTGTAAATGTTGTATGTGTACAAAAAAACTCAACTATAAAGAGGTGTAAACAACGAGGAAACTGTGAGACCCCAGCTGTGCGCATCAGCGTCGAATCCAGCAATAAATAACCTGCGAGGTATTCCTGTGATTCACTTAGCCAAGGAATCAGTTCCGTATAAGCTTCGTTGCTCAGCAACCGCCCAGAAACATCATGAAAACCTGTTCCGTCTCGTTACATTACGTTCAGAGACGCGTGTAACGTGCTGACGACTCAGAACAGCGTGTCACGGAAAAGAAGATGGCGCAAGGTAATGGTGATTGAAACGCAGAGACACTGAAGACAATGCGCCCATAACAACGAGCGTGAGGTGTCACAGCGCGAGTCCCGCAGTGCGAGCAAGTTCTCGGGGATGAAATTCAAAAGTAAGCCATCAACTTTAAACTGTTGTTAGAGTACATTCAAGCCAAAAAAAAACTGGTCTCCAACTCACGTTAAATGAAAGGTAAAGCAGGAGAAAATAAAGTTATTGAGGGTGTGCTTGAGGGCGTGCTTAGACGCTAAGGTTAGCGAGAGAAAAAAAAAACGCACGAATAAAAAAACTCAATTACGATGAAAGCGGCAGTAAATGGGTTTCCAGAGGCAGGAAATAAGTTTAACCCATAAACGCTTGCACCAGGACAAAGGATGTTCTCTCACTCATCAACATCCAGTTAATTAGGAAGCGCTTAGCGGTTATTTATGGAGCACTTAAAATAAAATGGAGCCATAAATATTAAGGAACAGTCTTACTTCTTTTGAAGAGTGCGTAGAAAGGTTGTTTCCTCATGCTTTCGCGCATGGTGAAGAGAAGTGTTGAACTTGTGCTCGTCCTTGATGAAAGTAGTAGAAAATCAGTTCTTTCTTTGTAGTAACCAGAAAAGGAGTCTTGTCTTCTTGGAGTTGAGCTGTTTCATATCCCAGTCGTCGCCAGTGTTAATTAGTACAACTTCATATAAATGAAATTGGAAAGTAGTAGATTCTTCTTGATATTTATTTTCTGAGTAGAGGTTCAATACAGCTCATCCACCCAACTGCCTCTGGCTCCTCTCAACCTCACAACAATTCTACATGAAGTCAGAGCAGCCTAGAATCCATAGATGTCATAGAAATACATGAGCCAATTTAGTGAGCAACATTATAACACAGCCCTAGTTCTGCGTGGCATATGAAAGAGGAGGTGCTGTTTGGGACCATCAATAAAAACCTCAGAAACATATTATCAGCTACCTGAATAGAGCCGATATCCACATGCCCCCATATACCAGCTCCATACAAAGCGACGGTGACACATTTTGCTTTATAAATATTTAATAGTTCCACCGTCAGGCGTCTGCCTAATTTCCTGCTAAAATTAGATAGGGCAGATAGAGTCATTATAAATAGTAATCTCCTTATTTTAACTGCCTCCGCCCATGATCCCGTACGTTCAAATAAAATTCCAAGGTTGGAAAAAGTCTTGGTGCTTTCAATCTGCTTTTTATCAATAAAAAATTGTTCTAGGCTTTAAACACCCTGACCCGCAATTCATTATAAATGTTTTAGATGAGTTAATAGTTAGGCCCCTCCCCGCCATAAAATTTGCAAAACTATTAACAACCCTTTCAAGTCCCTGTGATGTACGAGCCATGAGAACCGTATCGTCTGCATATAGTAATGCGGGGATGGGTCGTTTGCCAGCTTCTGGTAAATCCCTGCATTCCTGTACTAAGACCTTATATAAACTATTTATATACGTGTAAAAAGAAAGGGTGCAAGGACGCAGCCTTGTCTCACACCACGCCTCACTTTAAAGTGTCTAGTGCATTCCCCCCCTGCCCCAAAACGAACCTGCACCTTTGCCCCTTTATATAACTGCCTTAGGAAAGAAATTAAAAGCGCTTCCACACCCATCTCCTCTAAAATCATCCATAGTTTGTTATGGATTACACAGTCAAACGCAGATGATAAGTCGACAAATGACATGTATAGGGGTCCTTTTTTGGCTTTAATGTACTTGTTCATTAAAATGTTAAGATTAAGGCCCTGCTCAATTGTACCTAGCTACTTACGAAAACCATATTGCAGGTCACAAATAACTGCCTGTTCCTCCGCCCAGTCTTGTAATCTATTCAGTATTACTCGACCCATGATTTTCACGGTAGAATCGAGCAGGGATATTGGCCGATAACAAACCGGATTAGCACTGTCACCTTTTTTAAAAATTGGTACCAAGATGGACTCATACCATGTAGATAAAAAACCAGCGGAGCCACAGGCATTACAAACTTGTGTCAGCAGTGGGCCCCATAGTTCCATATTAGCTTTAAAGATATCAGCAGGGACACCGTCCAGGCCAGCGGCCTTTCCTCCCTGACTTTTAACAATGACCAGATTTACCTCACTGAGGTCAAAATGCAGTTGTTACCCTTGGACCTCTGGAGGTTTTATTTGCCCAACCTCATGTTCTATAATACTTTGAGGTCCTAAGTGTGGATCATTATACAGAGAGGAAAAGTGCTCTATCCACACCTGCTCAGTTATTGCTACCTCAATAGTGGCTATGTCTCTATCTATCAGAAAAGAGGCATTAACTGCCTACCAAAAGGCGCTAGAGTCTCTGGTAACAGAGGCTTCGCGTAAAGCTATCCATGCCTCTGCTTTTAACACATTTCTTCTCTCTTTTAAGGCACGATTATACTCTTTGCGGGCTTCTCTGATCCTGTCCTTATTTTTATCTTCCATATGCAGGGCACCTTTAAGGTTCCTATAGGCCCTTGTGCAATTGGAATCAAACCACCCTTCTTTCCTCTGGTTTCCCTTCTTATTATTGATTTTACCGGTAAGAGCCTTCTTAATGTGGTCTGTAATGGCAGTGAAACGGTTAATGATTTCCTTGCTAGTGGAGTTCTCATCCAAACAGGCCATAATCTTGTCATTACATTTCATTACAACCTTACTCATTACTTCGTTTGCATCTATTTTATCCCATCGTAAAACATATCCATTATGCCTGGAAAGAGAGATGTCTCCCTCTATGGAGTTAGGGCTTTTAGCTCTCATTACCTCTTTTCTAAATAATAGAATACCCAGGCTCTGACGAAAATGATCGCTTATAGCGATTTTATGAGTACGGAAGTTAGTAATTCTTGAACAGTGCCTTTTGGAGACCAGGATAAAATCTATTGTGGAGAAAATTCCACGGCCATTAAAAGTAGGACCAAAGATGACAGGAGGAGAACATAGAATATTAGCAAAACCTAAACCGAGTTGGAACACTATATCATTTAAGCTGTCACCATACCTTGAGTGTGGAAAATGAGGGAGGATCGTCTCCATATCATATGTAATACCACAATTCCCGGTTTCTGAATGTTGATATAACCCAGAGTTAAAATCCCCTCCCCAAACTACCAGTAAATCCTTACGTACAGATTCCTATACCTTTTGAAGATGACAATATATGGCTTTGATAATCATCTCTATTTGATCATGAGGAACGTTATTATAGTAGTTCACTAATATCACTGTACAGGTTTTCTTCACAGGTAAACTAATGATGTGATCAAAAGAATCCACAGCCACCATATTAATATTACCGAAATGTACCAGGTTCGAAACATAGGTACATAAACCCCTTTAGCTCTTCCATGTGGTGAAGCTATTGCTGGTGTATGTAGGGTTTTATAGCCATTTATATATATAGGCTCCACTACCCATGTTTCCTGTAAACTAATAAGTTCAAACTTCTGCACAAAGTTGTTCCATACCATATTCCTCGTCTTAGATTTTAAACCGGCTACGTTCCAAAACATGAAGTTACAGTTACCAATGCCAATATCATCTTCATGGATGTCTGGGCTATCCCTTCTGTTGGATATCAAGTGACTGTCCTCCGGTGTGAGGCATAGTATTGGGGCAGCCACGCTTATCGGTAGAGAGGGAATGGGTCTTTTGTCGTAAGCTGTTGAAGAGACCATTTCACCAGAAGTATGCACCAAGATTGAATTAGGTATGTCACATTGCCCTGCGTAGTCATGTAGACCAAATGTACCCTTTCCCCCAGTAGTATTCTCATCCCTGTGGGTCCTACATTTATTATTCCCACTGCATGTATCAAGGGCTACTATACCTATAATTTTTTCATACTCGCTGCTCCTATAGTTAGATTTATCTATACTAATGCCAGGTCCCTTCAGTAAGTCCACTTCTTCCAAATTTGCTAGTGCATTGAAGCGATTATATGTAGGTACGCCAACCCTTAATTTCTGTGTTTCCAGTGGGACTTCCCTGCTTTAGCAGCTATATCCATAATAGCTGGGTTTATAAAAAAATCCTAACGGGACAATATTGATATGTTGTGATGAGATCAAACTATTTCCAACCCTGTTCAGGATCACTTCGATTAATTGCGGGGTTTTGAAGTTTAATATGACACAATCGCCAGCCAGATCCTTACCCCCCCTCCCTATCCACCTCACCCTTCTTGCCATTTTAAACTCTTGAAAGAGTCTATCAGCTAGACCTATCCTGTTCCCAAGCCAGGATAACGATTTGTTTCTCAGGCCCTCGCAGGTTTCAGTCATCCCCTGTTGCAGTCTGGGGACATTGGCTAGTATTACTGTGTACAGGGTTGATGCTGGGGGTGAATCTGGATATATAGTCGGATTCTAAAATGCCGGGTCGGCCATAGATCTCATTTCTTTTATCACCATAGGCCCCTCCTCTTGATTAGTTACAATCCCACTCTGGGCAGTTGGCTTATGATGTGTCCTCATAACACTTTTACAAACTAGGGAATGTTCGCTCGGGGTAAGAGTATTTGACTGGATACAGGGATTAGTGTTTACTCTACTGGTGTTCTGGACGTCATTCGAATCAGATAAAATAAACTCACATTTGCTATGACATTTAGACAGTACTTTTTCCATTGCCCCCACTCTTCCAATTTATTTAGAGATTCCCTTAGAAAGCCATCTAGGGCATCAAATTTATTTTTCAATTTTAATACTTCGTTCTGCATTCGGGAATCAGAGCTGGCTAACGCCTTCTCCCACCCAGTTTGCTTGTTCATTGCAGAAGCCTTTCCCGTTTTGGTGCTCTTTTTTGTGTTGTACACGGGGTTACCATACTCTTTGTACAATATTCCTTACTCAGTTTAAGTGCAGTGTCAGGATTTCTAGGGCGCTTTGAGGGTGGTTGAGGATCACTCTCAGGCTCACTATCAATAGTGTGATCAGAGACATTCACAACGCAGCCATTATTTTTATCTATTCCGTTGTGCTTTTCAGCCAGTGGGTCAGTTGACCCTTTGTCATTAGCTCATAGAGTAAGACCCTTAGCAGTCCCATTTTTATCTGGTTTCATTGCCTCTTCTACCGTTAAAATTTGCTTTTCTATCGCACCCATAGCGTCTATCAAATGATTCAATAATGACAAACAGAGCCCTCCCCCCTCTTTGCTCTGTTTCTTCTTATGTGCAGTAGTAGATGTTTTCCTCTTCCCCATGATAACTCAAATTTGTGTTCCTTTTGGGGTATCTGTAAATGAATATGATTCAGTATAAGCCCCTTATTTGCAAACTACTGAGATCAATCACAATGTCTCACAGGGGACACTGTGCAATGTCTCCGGAATGTCCGCGTGTCTGTTAATATATCATAGACCCGTGATATAGTCCTTCCAGTAAGTCGAATACTAGCAATGCCCTTACGCTTTTTATGGGTATAATTAGGGATACAGTACCTTCATGTATGCAGGTTACAATGAAAAGCCAAGAGCCGTGTCACAGCAGCAAATAGTAGGCAGGGAGCCCTGTGTCCCTTATAAGTGCGTCCTGGCGCACTGGATGCACGACGCAGCGTAGAGCGCCGCACGGGGTGCTGGGTAGTGTAGTTCTTCCTGCCCGGTCAGCCTCAGTCAGGCGGCAGGCGGCCCCGGTTCTCCCCGTGTCCCAGCAGCAAGTACTGGGGCAAATGCTGGTAATAGTAGGCAAGTTAAAATAA
This sequence comes from Triturus cristatus, assembly GCF_964204655.1. Lineage (NCBI taxonomy): Eukaryota > Metazoa > Chordata > Amphibia > Caudata > Salamandridae > Triturus > Triturus cristatus. The sequence goes on from NC_140583.1 coordinate 983,179,298, forward strand.
TCAATTGATTGACATAGGTAATGTGTATTAGTAGCTAAACGACTACCTGTGATGAACTTGTTCTGATCCCTATGTACAAGAGAAATAGTCACCTGAGATAATCGATTCGCCAGAATCTTGGGAAAGATCTTGTACTCATTATTAAGTAAACTTAGCGGGCGATAAGAGTTGATCTCCTCCTCTGATTTACCTTTATTGACAAAGCTGACTACAACAGCTTGCGTAAACGTGACCGGGACAGTTTCGCCTTTCAAAATTTCATTAAATAATCATTTTTAAAAAGCTGAGAAAGGAAAATCTTTTAAAACTCTATGGGGATCTCATCACACCTGCATGCTTTAGCAGAGGGTGAAGACATCATGCAGTGATTAATTTCTTCTGCTGTAATCTCCGTAAGTAAGCTATCTTTTTGATCCTGAGATAATGAGGGGCAATTAATTCCATTAAGCCAGGCAGCCGCTTCCTCTATTGAGGTATTATGAAGATCAGAGTAAAGCTCCCTGTAGTTTTCCAAAAAGATGGCAGAAATTTCCTGGGGATGAGATGTAGATCTCCCAGAAGCTGGGTCTTTTATCTTTTAATGGTGCTCTTATTAACCCTATGTTTTGCTGACCAAGCAAGATATCTGCCTATATGTTCATTCTCTTCATACCTTTTTTGAAGGACCGCATTTGGCACTAGGATTTACTTGGAGACATAAAGATCTAATAAATTATATTTTATTTGATGAAGCTTAATTTTATTTTCCCTAGAAGGTACTGCTCGATATTCTCTTTTCTCCGTTTAGAAGCATTATAATTAATAACTTCCCCTCGGAAAAATGCTTTGAGAACACCCCAGACTGCAAAAACCGGAGCTGTAACCATATTGCATTTCAAAAAATCCTCTAACAGCAAGCACATGCTGGCCACCCATTGCTCAACCACTAGGAGAAACTTGTCTAATGACCATCTGAACTCGATTCGAGCTTGAGTTTGAATTTGGATATGGACCGAGATTAACGCATGGTCAGAAAAATAATTTTCAATAATTTCAGATATAGTACTTAAAAGGGCATGTGAAATAAGAAAAAGATCCTTTTGCGAAGATGAATGATATCTCTTCGAATGACAAGTGAACTTCTCTGGGGGGAATTCAATTCGCTAACAATCAACCAACCTAAAGTTCTGTATCAATTATTAGCAAATCCTGATGGATTTCGGTTATGTCTGCGCTTTCTGAGGTCTTGAAGTATCAATAGTTGGATCAATTAGCAAGTTGAAGTCCCCCCAATATTCATATATCCTGTTTGAGCAGTGGCATAATCATATAGAGACTGAAGCATCTCTGAAGAGTCTACGATAGGGCCATATAAGCTAATAAAATTGAATAATTGGTTACAGATCTTCATCTATAACCAAAGCCATCTAGCACTATTGTCCCTTTGGTCCATTATAATATCCCTGTACCTTTTTAATCACTAATATGGCTACTCCACTAATGGCTGCGCTTGAGTAAGCATTAAATTCATGTTGAACAAATGTGGGGTTTTATCTCCGGGCATGCCCTCCTTATATTGAGTCTCCTGCAAAAACATGATATCAGCTTGGAGGAACTTGAACCAAGCCAACATTCAGCACCACTTCAGTTTGTTATTAAAGCCATTTACATTACAGGAAATCATCTTTAGTGGTCTAGCTGTCATTTAAGTGCGGGAATAAGAAACAAAATTATCTCAATCCCATGTATTTCTATAAAAAATCTGCTACATTTTAATTTTTCACCACCCCAACTCCTGTGCGTCCATCCCCTATTGCCTTCCCTACCCTCTGTGAACCCTTCCTCCCCACACCCATGGATCCCCTCAATATTGCAGCCTCCCTGTCTGGGGCTTCATGAGTGGTCCCTCCCGCCCAAGTGACCCTAACGCCCTCCCTCCTACCCCATGTGACCCCACCCTCCTTCCTGCATTGGGGTGAAGTGACATGGCACCCAAGGTGGTGAGCCAGTGGCTGGCGATCTAAGGAAAAGAAAGAAGAGACAGCAAAAGGGAGAAGCGGAGGGAACATCACCCAGTTTCGGCACCAACTCATTGTGTTTTTCAATCGCCCCCCCTCTACCCCCTGAATGTTGCAGAGAATGGAGGAGCTCTTGTGCCTCTTCAACTATCTGAAATATATGAACTCTCCCCTTATGAAGGACCTTTGACTTAGATTGTTGGACTATTCCCGCAGGAGCCCCTGCTTGTTGGAAGGAAAGTATCATGCCTCTAAATTCCTTTCTGTGCTTGGCAGAGAGTGCCGACATATCTGAGAAGATTTTAAACGAGAAATTGTCACTTGTCTGATACCCTTTATCTCAGATTGCACACAGTAGAATTTTTTCCTTCATTATGAAATCCCTGGAAGTTTACAATAATCATTCTCGTATATTTAGCGTTTTGGTATTAAACTGCTGGAACTCGGTGCACACGTTAGATCCGTCGTCTGAGCAGTGCCTTCCGGGCAAACATACTTGGTGATCAAGTCCGTAATAACTTTCTCCATTGCTTGCCCCTTCTGGTAGCCTTCTGGAATCCCTGTGATGCAGAAGTTACATCTTCAAACATGATTTTCCGGATCATCTACCTCAAGTTGAAGACTTGCTAGCTCAGTTTGTAGTTTAATTACTTGATCTGCTTATCGGGGGGGCGATATCTTCAAGATCAGATATGCGTTGTTCATCTTCCGAAACTCACGATGTAAGCTGCTGAACATGAGATTGTATTGAGTTCAGTTGCGATTCCGTCCTTTTCTGGGCTCCTTCTTGGGAGAGTGTCATATTTTTTTAACTCTGTTAAAATCTGGTGAAGAAGAGTTTTTGTAGAATCTTCTGTTGCAGTCAAGTTCCTTGAGTCCAGTCAATCAGAAAATGGCCCAGGAGCTGCATCGTGTTCTTCCTCTGTAGTCATTCAACAGAAAGCATTTCGGGCCACCACACTTCCTCTGCCAGTATAGTAAATGAGGCTTCAATAGGCGGCTCCTTCCTGCCAGTTAGCTCATAGTGTGACCGCTTCATGTGTCTCCTCCCTGGGAGTCTGCACTGCAGCCTCCGCCTCCAGTACTCAGCACTGACTTCCCACCGCTGGGGAGAAGTCCCATCAAAAGTGGGTGATACCAGAGACACATAGGTCTGGTTCTTGTCGGTGTCCCACTACGGGCATCCTGTCCTCAGAAAACCTCAAAAAACGCTCGGTGTTTGCGAGCCACAGCTGCCGCCTCCTCTCCAGACGAACGAGCCCACCAGCCGCTAAGCCACATACACCTTCATTCACAGAGCATGACGGGAGCTCCTGTGACTCACCTCACATTGTGCAATGTCCTCTTTATATTGCTGTCCATGTTTTCAAACTTATCATGGATCTCTTCAGGGTCCTTCTTCTTCTCCAAGTACAATGTACACCACTATACCCAGTCGTGCAGCTATAAACAACTGTGTCATCACAAAACAGCTTCTGCCCATGATAACACTTTTGCATCACACAGACATTCACACAGTCATCTACCTTAAGGTAAATCCAACCAAAATTGAACCCACCCAGTAATTATCCTTTTGCTCTGACATACTAGAAGGCTTGATCCTGTATTCCTGGCTTGGTCCACCTGGTCCTGTATGCCAAGTCCTTCTGGCTTGAGTTCTCCAGCTCTGATCCCCATGTTGCTGGCCAAAGCTCTTATCTTGACTGCTTGAACCTTCTGACCATTGTCCTCCTTCTGCTTGTTTTCCAGGTCATGTTTCTCCTGGTCATCGTGGCATTGATCTTTGCCATGGTCCTCTTTATCTTGGTTCTGGATCTCATGATGTTTGTCCTCCATGTCATCCTAATGGCCTAATCATTCTTGTCATGTCCCTCCTGGTTCTGAACATTCTGGACTTGGAATTCTGGGTCCTGATTAACCTTGTTTTCTGGCTTTTGGCATCCAGGTTTTAAACATGATTACTGTAGTCCCAGTCTTATCAGCTTTAGTTTTCACTTACTGGTCTGAATCTCCCTAGAACTCCTAATTCAAGTACTCTGTCCTGGTCTCGCTAGTCCTACTGCTTCTTCACCTTTTGGTCCTGTTCCTCACAATCTTCATCGCTCTCCAGGTCCTAGGTTTGGTGGTCTATGTTATTCCCTTCCTAGATTTCCCAGAAGGGTACTTTAGAATCAGATCTTCCTACTCGTCTAGGTCCTAGTCTTCCTTGTAGTGGTGGTCCACACTCTCCAGGTCTAAGTCCTCCTGGTCATGGTCCTCCTGAGTTTTGTCCTCCTGGTAATTCTATCCTTGATCTTCCACACCCTGTCTTCATGGCTTCTTGAGCTTGATCGAGCAGGCACTGGTCCTCGATGGTACTAGGCCTAGTCCTCATCCTTCTGGTCCTAGTCCTCCTCCTCCTATTTTTTGTGTTCTTGGTTTTCCTTGTTAACTTAGCTTTTGGCTCCTGGCTCCTCCAGATCATTGGTCTCTGGGTTTCCCTGGTGCTGGGCTTCTTAGTTCTCATATACCCTGTTCGGGAAAAATCAGTTATCATGCAGTCTTTGCCATGCAATGCTTTTGCCCTGCATATGCCTTTACCATGCGTACATTTACCATGCAAGGCAGCTATTGTTAAAGTTACACACATATTACCTACTGGTGGACGCCAGTAGGTAGTTCTAGTTAGGTCTGCTTTTCCATAGATGGAGCGTTTTCTAGTTGACTAATATTTTTTGCCCCGTTTGATGAATCATCACAAACCTCTCCCAAAAAAAGTTCATCCACCTTGGCTTCTTCCTGGAAAGCTTTGGTGTGACCTGTCAAGCAGGGGCTAAGAAAAAAGGTGGTGTCCCCATACCTAAAATTTCCACGCAGTTTCCATAAACTTCTTTAAGACAGGTTTTATCAATAACTGCGGAACGAAATCACACAAATTTGTCAGGAAGCTAGATCTTGGACCATATATTGTGCATTTTGTGAGTTAGTGTAAATCCGTTCAGTAGTTTTTGAGCTATTAAGCAGTTGTGGCCACTGCCTATAAGAGCGGTGGGGTGGTGGGGCCAGGTGAGGGGTGGGTTCGATAGACAACCACAAGGGAAACTTAATTATTCATTTAATTTTCACTCGTGGTCGTCTCTCGAAATCCCCCCACCCCTCTTACCTGCTATTAAGGGGCAAAAATAATTGTATATGTGGCCATTTAAGTTTGCGAGAAGCCCATGATCCTCCCGCGAAAGTGCAAAATCAAAAATAAAGCCCTGTGACTGGTCTAGAGGACTGTTTTCCCCATGAGCCGTCATGCTCTCGTGGGAGCAAGAGGCTCCTGCTACTCATGTGAGAGTGAGCAGTCTGATTGGCAAACTGTTGGAATGTTAGAAATTAAATGGCTGCCATTACTTTTAACTATTCAAAATTGGAGGTGTTGTAGAAATGAAATTAAAATGCTATATATGGGGTCAAGAGAAAGTCATGCTGAATCCCTAGATTTAGATGGGAGGTGTCTAAAGGATAACTGCTGTGAAGAAAATAAATGTATATTGATTTAAAGTTATTTTTACTATCTCGCAGGAGCCTCATGGATCGCAAAAAATGAAAAGGAGTAGATGGGCTTTCAAAACACTCCATTTGTAGGAATGCATATTGTGGTTGTTGTTTTGAGAAGAATTGTAAAAGAGATAAGTACTGAGATAATTAGGATGTTAAACCTTTTCTTTTTTTTTAAATGTTACAATCTCGCTGGACTCTCACGAATCATGAAAAGAAGGAAGGAGTAGGTGATGTTTGAACACACTCTGCTATGCACACTTGTTACTGTATGAAAGAGTCATAATGGGGATGGTGTTTATCATATTCTACTATTTATGCTCATTGGTTTGAAAAGAGTAGTGAGTAGAGTTAAGGCTCATCCAAACACCATACTACACACACCCATCATCAAGGATAGAGGTCTGAAAGGAGAGCCCAGTCCCTCCCTACACCTTACTGCGCACACCGATCATTACACAGAGAGGTCTCAGCAGAGAGGCCAGTCCCCCCACGCGCCCTACTACATGCACCCGTCATCTGAGAGAGAGGTCTCAAAAGAGAGGGCAGGCCCTCCCCACAACCTACTACGCTCACCACTTTCTTTGATGGATAGGTCTGAAATGAGAAGCCAATCCCTCTCCACAGCCTACTACACACACCTGTCATAACAGAGAGAGGTCTCAGCAGAGAGGCCAGTCCCTCCAAACACCCTACTATGCATTCCCCTTCATCCGAGAGAGAGTGTCAAGGGAGAGATTAATCGCTTCCCATGTACTCTACTACGCACACCCATCATCTGAGAGAGAGGTCTCAGCAGAAAGGCCAGTCCCTCCATACACCATACTATGCACACCCTTCATCTGAGAAAGTGTTTTAAAAAGAGAGGACACTTCCTCCCCAGACCCTACTACACACTGCCGTCATCTGAGAGACAGGTCTCAAAGGATAGGCCGGTCCATGCCCATACCCTACTATGTGCACCTGTCATGTGAGAGAGATCTCAAGGAGAGGGCAGCCCAGGCACACACCCTACAAAGCACACCCTTCATTTGAGAGAGAGATCTCAAAGGAGATGCCAGTCTAACCACACTCCTTAAAACGCACAGCTGTCATTTGAGAGAGTGGTCTCAGAGACGCCAGTCCCGCCATACTCACTACTACGCACACCTGTCATCTGAGGGAGATCTCAAAGGAGAGGCCAGCCGCTCCCCATCCACCCTACTACACACATCCATCATCTGAGAGAGAGGTCTAAAAGGAGAGGGCAGTCCCTCCCCACACCCTACTACACGCTCCCGTCATCTGAGAGAGAGGTCTGAAAGGATACCGCAGTGCCACTCCACACCCTATTATGCACACCCATCATTACAGAGAAAAGTCTCAGCAGAGATCCGGCAGATTGTAAACATTTGTTAAAAACAATATATGTTTATGTTCTTCACAGGAGTTATCCCTTAGACTTAGAGTGGTAGAATAGAAGAATTAATGTGTGTGCACTATGTAAGTTAGCATTTGCGGTGCCATTCTCTATGTGGGCGCCATTTTGAGTTATAATCAAAACGAATCCTTCGTCATTTCTGACAAGAGGCCTCATTTGGGTTTCATTTCCCCGAGGCTGGGATTCGCTTCACTAATGAATACACTGTCCTTATTGGTGCATACTTTTCAAACTAGATAGAGGCCTTCTCCCACTTGTCTAGTGGCGGGCACGGGCGCGGGTGCCGCGATTATACCAAAAGTAAAGAAATAGATGTTTTTTCTATTACTTTACTTTTCGTATAATCGCGGCACCCGCGCTTTACTTTTAATGTTAAAAGTAAAGCGCGGGTGCCGCGGCTGCCTGGCGAGCTTGTTTTAAATGTATCGATGTACTGTTGCAGGTTTCCTCATAGTACTGTGAAAACATGTCCTCCACAAGTAGGGAATTTGTAAATAGGCACTATGAGATCTTTTATTAACGTTTAACCTCAGCCTTGGAGTATTTTTGCTCTTTGTTATAGTTTTATTTATCATAGAGCTTGCGATGTTCCATTCATGTAATCTAATTTCAGAGTGTTTGGAAATATGCCAAAGTTATGAATGAATTCAGAGACAAGAAAGGTCTCATTGCCGACCTGTTTTCATGCGATGTCATAGGTAATGTTTTTATGGTTCCATATGTTTGGCAAAAAAGTAATTATCACTTTCAGAATAATCACGGGTCAAATATTTATTACTAATTTGTCCATAACCTTGTGCCTTCTTACTTGAAATCAAACACATCTCCCTGTTCACATTTTGCTCTGTTCAAGTGTCATTCGCTGTGTCTTCTACCCACCACTTCATAGGGCAATGGCTCAACCCACTTTAGCAATTAGCACTTTTCACTGTGAGTGGAGCCTTTTTGCTAAAATGTAACCCACTGCAGTGCCAGGGCTGGTAGGCCTATAACTGCTTTTATTTCTGCTTTTATTTCATGTTTTATTCAGTGTGAGGGTCATTTTTGTTTTGCAAAAAGCTTTAGACAGCATCATTTTTACTTTTTATTTATTTTACACATTTAATGCATGTTGCATATTCTTGTAGAAAATAAATTGAAAAAAACACCACAGACCCTATTGGATTTCCAGTTGCTTGTTTTTAATTCAGTGCCTTCCACATTTCAGGTCCCGCCGACAGACAGTTTAAGCTGTCTGTTGTCATAGACCTATTTTCTCTAGTAGATTAAAGTATATGCAAATAGGAGACGATTGGTCAGCCCCTTGCTCTTGATTGGAAGACTTTCTTGTCTATCTTATTCCCCTTCATCTTATTCGATTACTTTCCTCTCTATTTTTAGGGCTCAGCTTGACAGCGCATGTGCTGTTTCGAGGCTTACAGGCCAGTCCTCCTATCTCCTAGCATTGGTACATTTCTGTGTCGCTCTCCTTTTCTTTGATGCCATGCGTCATGATATTTGGGGTCATGCCCTCTTCTTGTGTTTGGCCCTCCCATAGCACATTGACTAAACAGCAAATGTGCTGCTAGATAACATAGTTAAAAGACATTCACATTGACAATGCCAATAGCACTGATCAATTGGATTTGCCTATCCTTGTTTCTTTATTCTCCCTCTTGTGAATATCATCCTCACTATGTTCTGTTTGGGTGACTTGTGTACTTCTACATTTTCTTTCAGGGAACTACTTTCTTCTTTTAGTATAAGTATAAGTATAAAAGAAGCTTATAAAGCGCTCGAATACCAGAGGGTGTCTTGGCGCTGTAGTGTGAGTAGTCAGCAGGAAGCGGGTTATTATTGAGCCTGGAATAAGCGATGTTTCAGCCTTTTTCTAAAGAGGGTATAATTAGGTTGAAGTCGCATCTCCACAGGCAGGAGGTTCCACAATCTGGCAGCACAAGTGCCAAAAGAGCGACCGCCCCATCTCGCTTATTTAAATCTGGAGATACAAATGAGGCCCAAGTTGGCTGACCGCAAAGCACGGGACGGGATGTAGGGTCTGAACCTGTCACTTCCATCATTAGCGCCACCCCCAAAACGGGCCCGGTGAACCAAACAGAGTGCCTTGAACTCGATTCTCTGTTGGACCGGAAACCAGTGAAGAGATTTCCTGCCCGCAGAGGTGGGGCAACCCCTGGGCAGGTTCAGAATTACCCGAACCGCGGCGTTCTGCAAGGACTGGATTTTAACCTGGAACTTGTCCATCCCCAAAAACATGGCGTTACAGTAATCCAGTCTGGACATGAATAAAGCGGCCATGACAGTTTTCTGACGCGCCAGAGGGATGTATGGAAGAATTTTTCGCAGAGTTTTTAGCAGAAAGAAACATGATGAAGTTAGGCTATTGACCTGGGCTGACATATCCAGTTTTTCGTCAAAGATCACTCCCAGGTTCCTCACCTTCGTGACCGGGAGGGGACATTGCCCTGCCTCTGACGGCCACCAGAGGGTGTTCCAGATTGAGGGACCTTTGCCGAACTCCATCACTTCAGTCTTTTCAGTATTAATCTTTAAAAAGCTCAAGCGCATCCAATCCATCACATCAACAAGACAGGCATGAAATTTGGCCGCTATATGATATGGGTGGTCCACAACTGATATCACTAACTGTGAATCATCCGCATAGGACACCAACATAAAACCATGTCTCCTGACCAGACTGGCCAGCGGTCTGACATAGATGTTAAAAAGGGTCGGAGAAAGGGCCGACCCTTGTGGAACGCCGCAAGGTAGAACGAAATTGGCAGAGTGTAGGCCGGCCCATTGTAAACTTTGTCTTCGATTATCCAAAAAGGATGAAAGAAGGGCCAGAGCCCGGTCCACAATCCCAACCTCCCTCAGACGCTGCCTCAGCACCGCATGATTGATGGTATCGAACGCAGCGGACAGGTCCAGGAGGACGAGAATAGCTCTCCCCCCTCCGTCCACTGCAGCACGAACACCCTCGGCTGCGGTAATAAGAGCCGATTCTGTGGAGTGTCTGGGTCGGAAGCCATGCTGCGACCTGTCCAGCAAGCACTACATGTGGGTGCATATGTTTTCTTGCTCTCCCTTTACTATTCTGATCCTCCCTCAAATCCACACCTCCTTTCCGTGTTGCCTCTCCATCACACCCCAGCTATTCCATTGCTCCTTCTGCCCCTCTTCGTCTAGCTTTTTTCTTTTCTAATGTTAAAACCCTCACCCATTTTTCCTTTGCTCCTCCACCCCTCTTCTTTTTTTTCATGAAATGAATAGTCTTAATAGGCCAGTCTTCCTGCTGCAATTTGCTACCAAATCACTCCTTTACTTTTTCATACCCTTTAAGACATTTTTTTTAAATGTACCATTCTAAGATTGGTGTTCACTTCTAAGAAAAGTAAATTCTAAATAATGGCTGCTGCGTTATGATGCGGTACATGGCATCATGAGGCATACATGCGCATGTCATTTAGGCACATATGTAGATTATTGCACTTTTATTTTTTTGCTGATGCTGTACAGTACACGTTTTACTTTATTCTTGTGATTCCGAAGACCATTGGTTAAAACCATTGGCAAAGGCAATTAGTCTGCATTGGCAAGAAGGCAAGGCAGATTGGGCATTGTCTATGTTTGTTTCATATATTCCTCCTTTCTCTTATCCTTGCCCTAACGTTAAAGTTGAACATTGTCAATAGTGGTACTTATACAGCGACCTTTTTTTTCCTTCCAGAATTGTATTGTCCCTTCTCTTTGCCCTGAGTTCTTTAATCCCTGGAATGCTTTTTTGGGCCAAAATTAACACATCACTTTTTAGGTCTCGCCTACGCAGTGCCAATGCGCTGCATAGGAGGACTTTTAGCTGTCGTTCTGCTCTTTTTCTAAGCACATACTCATGCTTGTGGCGGCATCCACCTTGCGAGAGCGAGCAGGGGGCGCACCACAAGCACGAGTATGTGCTTAAAAAAAGAGCAGACTGCGTGTGCACGCACGACTCCCGGGCTTGTTGTTAACTGAGTTCCTTCCTTCTTGCTAGCCACTGCTGATAACCTCTGCCTGAAACCCGCTAATACCCTCACTCCGAGAAAGCATCACCGTTAGGGTTACGGATATCACTTTTCAAAGAGCATAGAAGCCGTTCGGTGCTCTTTGGGACCCTCTTCTTCCTCACACAGAGCTCTAAACTCCTCTTGGCCGTGCCTCTCTCCTGTCTATCACATCCTGTTTCTCACTGTGGAACTCTCGCCTCCAGGGCTCCGTTTCCTCTCTCTGCCATCCCTGCAGCTCCCCTCTTCCCAGAGGTCCTCCTTAGTCTAGGGAACTCCGTCCGTAAGAGAGGAAGGACTCTGACCTCCTCTCCCCTCCATTCCCGAAGCTTGCCCCTTCCTCACAAGTCTCTCACGGCCAAGGTCTGATCCCTCACTCCCTCCCTCACACAAGCCCTCACTGCTTCAGAGTCCCTGTACTCCAGAAGCATCCCTACCTCCGTCCTCACTGCGTCATATGGAATACGGATTCAATGGACTCCTGATAACAAGTGGTGCTATGTGGCGGGTCGCTACTCAAGAATGGATGGCACAGGCGGGGCATAGATTAAACTAAAATCCGGTCCCTGTTCAGGCGTGGTCGTATCAGCAGACCAAGCCAGATTCCTTACCCAATAACTTCAATAGTTTATACTATGGCTGGTCTATCTTCACAATTTTAACTGCTTCAGCCAAGTCATTTACATTTGTACTACGAGAGTAAAACCATATCTCAGACCACTGAACACCATTATTCAAGGAATCTAGGAGCCATGGAGCACCCGCCAAAGGCAGACCATTTCCTGTAACTGGCTCACTGTATGCTCGCTCTGGAACCATGCTACAACCTATGCCTAAAAGCTATTAAACAAGGAGCTAGTTTCACAACAGCCCAAGGCAAGGGATAAGAGGACTTCACCCCATGAATTGCACCACTGTTTCCCACTAATATTTTCTGTGCACACTTCTAGAGGACATGGTTTTAAGGCATAGAAAGGACAGCGCTAAACAAAGCAAAGAGTTAAGTAACGCTAACAAGCATTGGCAAAACCAATAGGTTTTGCATATGTGAAACATACCGGCACTGTGCAACATATATAAAAATAATTGACCGCAGCGCACGCTGCTATACCGCATGGCTCAAACCAAATAAAAAAAAAACGCTGTGGCACGGCCAGGGTGTACCGCATCATAGTTCTTTTTTTTTGGTTTACTTTAAGCAATGTTACCCTGCATCACTTGCTGTTGTGCAACATCTTAAAAAAAAATATTAACAAAGCCAAATACCTCTGCGGTAATTAGTTGGCTTTGTTAATGCCTTTTAAAGAGTTGCACAGCAGCGCAACTACAGTGCAACACGACTCAAAAGAAATATTCTGGGCAAATGACAAACTCACCGTGCCTAAAAATCAAAAAAGGAATGTGCTCTTATGTAAAGTAAATGGTGCTCATATAAAGCACTCCAATACCTTTGGGCAGAGTTTACGTTATAAACCTGCAAAAGTAAAACAAGCATTGTCATAGCCAATAGGTCTCGCCTTTAGGACCTTATAAGTGTTTGGTTATCCAGCACAGTATCCTTGGTGCAACAACATCAACTGTTGCATGGCTAAACACTTACAAGGTCCCAAAGGCGAGACCTATTGGCTACGCCAATGCTTGTTTTTAAAAGGAAGGGGGCTGCCAGGCCCCCCTCCTGAGGCCAGTTTCGGTCCCGGAGACCACATCCCTGGGTCCAGGCCTTTATAAGTTTTTTTAATGGCCATCTCATTGGGGGCCGTGTGGGGAGCCTGAAGACTCCCACGGTCCCCGCTGGCACATCCTCCTGCGGAAGCCGGCATTGTTTTTTACACCCAGGGAGCTGCTGACATGCAACTCCCTGGGTGTAAAAAGCAAAGTGTGCTCCACTTTGAGCAAGTGAGAACAAAATGGTCTCAATTGCTGAAACCGTAGCACACTGTTTGCCTGCTCCTACACTACAGGATCTGGCCCTAGGGAGTGGCGGTCCCCAGGGCCCTGTAAGGCTCTACAAGTGGGGCTGCGTGCCCCCCTCTCTTCTAAGTAAGTCCAGGGGAGGTGGTGGTCCCCGGGGCAGGGGGTTCACAACGGACTTCATGTTTGCTTTTGTGCCCATGGGGAGGTGGCGGTCCCTGGTGCTGCATGTGGGGGCTGGAAACACCCAATGCTTTATTAATAATATTAATCATGGGGAGGTGGCAGTATCTGGGACTGAGGGAGTGGCTGTAGGGCCGCCCCACACTTTTTAATTAAAATATATGTGTCCCAGGGAGGTAGCAGTCCCCGGGGCTTTGCGGGGGCTGAATGGCATCCCCGCATTTGACTGGATTTGCCCTGGGGATGTGGCAGTGCCTGGGGCTCCACGCAGACCACATCATTATTTTAATAATGCCCCCGGGACCCGGGCATATGAAGCACGGGAGACCATGCTTAGTTTTTTTTTTTTTCGGCCTGATTTGCGGATCCACCACGGCTCCCGCTGAAATTGTTTTATAAAAAGGCTTTTTTGGTCCTGGGGGTGTTTTACCCTGCCCCCCTTTCATTTTTTGTAATTTTTTTCTTGTGACTTAGGTCGACCGTGTCACAAGATGGCTGCCAACACTTCCTGATTTGAAGTGTTGGCAGCCAATCAGATTTCAGGCACTAGATCGAGAGGGGTCGCTGATCCACTGTGGTCACAGTTGTATATCAAAGAAATCTTTAAATTTCTCAGCAACTACTGAACAGATTTACAGCGTTTAATAAAAAGAATGCTTTCTGGACCAAGAGCTACTTTTTTGACAAATTTTGTGTAATTCTGTTCTGCAGTTCGGGCTGTAGCCGTGTCTAAGTTTTCCTATAGAAATTAACATGAAGAAAAAGCATTTGAGACCCTCCCCTCTTCTCAGCCCCTGTTTGGCGGATCACCCCGAAACTTTCAAGACAGCAACTTAAGTGACTTGCTTATTAGTTTAAAAAATGTCGCGATATTTATATACATATACTTATATATATATATATATATATATATATATATATATATATATATATATATATATATATTTTTTTTTTTTTTGTTACATAATTTTTATGAAAAAAAGGGCAATCTGAATTTTTACATTTATGTAACCGTTTGTGTTTTTGCTTCAGTATCTCTTCGATATATTGCAGTGTTTCCTCTGTGTCCATGAATTAAGCCATTGTACTTGCACTTTAAATAATGTGGTTTGCAGCTAATGAGATGTCATGTGATCAAGGGCGGGATCGCCCGAAACGCGTAATGGCGGAATTGGCTAAATAAATATAACAGCACAAGAATTACTGGATCCGCGCTCGTTTGTTTCATCAAAAAAAGAAAGTGAAGGCGAGTTGTTGCATATATATATATATATATATATACTGAAAAAAACATGGGTTTTACAGACATTATAGTTAGGATTTAGCATTTAAAAAACCTTTGAAATTCACTAAAATGCCATAGGTTTCAGGGATGTTATAGTTAGTTGGATATTTGACTCATATAAAACCATAGAAATTCGCCCGTAGTCACCCTGAGTGGGAAGGGTATGCCCAGACGTGGGTCCCTTGCTCTCCATGCCACTTGAATCAAGCTATCCTGGCTGAAGAGGGGTGAAACCCCTAAACCGGTCCTAGGATGCTTGTTTCCAGTCCAGGGAGGACCTGGCTTGGCAGTTCGGGCTGGACTGTTCCAATGAGGCACAGGGTCAAGACTGATTTGCATATGGCTGGGTTCACACTGGAACGGCATGGTGAGCAAAAAAACGATGGATTTAGGCCCAGATCTCTGAACTGGGGTGAATGTATGACATTGTTCTGCATTCTGTCCATCAACTGTTGTTTTTGCATTTGTCACCCTGAGTGGGAAGGGTATGCCCAGACGTGGGTCCCGTGCTCTTCCTGCCACTGGAATCAAGCTATTCTGGCTGAAGAGGGGTGAAACCCCGAAACCGGTCCTAGGATGCTTGTTTCCAGTCCAGGGAGGACCTGGCTTGGCAGTTCGGGCTGGACTGTTCCAATGAGGCACAGGGTCAAGACTGATTTGCATATGGCTGGGTTCACACTGGAACGGCATGGTGAGCAAAAAAACGATGGATTTAGGCCCAGATCTCTGTTCTGGGGTGAATGTATGACACTGTTCTGCATTCTGTCCATCAACTGTTGTTTTTGCATTTGTACTAGGAGCAATGTCTGTTGCCTACAGGACTGCATCATCTGCAATAGCGACTCGATCTGAATTGTGAACACTGCTGACTAAAGTGTAGGCCAGAGAGAGCGATCAGCAAGGCCCCACAGCCACGTGGCGTTTACTTGAGCTGCCCAGTCCGTAGTACACAAAGCAACAAAAAGCGTATGCGGAGCCTGCGATGATGGGTATGCGTAGTGCGGACAGAGCGCACTGGAGCAATGTCTTTTGCCTACAGGACTGCGTCATCTACAATAGCGACTCAATCTGAATTGTGAACACTGCTGTCTGCAGTGTAAATTGAAGGCAGTCGTCATCACAGACATCCATGAATACTTTTTCTCACTTCCGCTTCACAAAATTCAACAACATAACTTACAAAAAACTCTGCAATAAATAAATCAAAACAATTTGAATTGCGATCTCTGCTGTCCACAGTGTAGACTGTTATTCAGTGTTCTTTTTCACTACCAAGAAGAATTTGGTCATTGTTCTAAACCTATAACTCATCTAAAAAAAGTTCTTCAAGCAAGTATACTAAAAGGATATTGTGTATATTTCAATAGATGTTGTAGTTAGCTGCCTACTGCATTCTGTAATTTAACAATCACCACTCGATCTGAATTGTGAGCCCTGCTGACCGCAGTGTAGGCCAGAGGCAGTGGTCATTAACGCCTCACAGCCACGTGCCATTGGATTCGGAAGCACGGAGTTGGTTGCACCTGATCGGAGGGGGTACACAGAAATCATCACAGACTTAAACTTCTGACATCCTCAGTAATAGAATCAAGACCCCATTTCACTGTTCGGACCTGCTGTACCGCAGTGTAATCCAGCGACTACAGTCAACCAAGCCCAATAATCATGTGCAGCAGTTAGCTACAGAAGCACAGAGTGTGATGCACCTCAACGGAGGGAGTTCTGTAAAAACCAAGCAGCAGGTAATATCGGACATCGTCCATGGTGAGATCAAGACACCGTTTCACTGTTGGGACCTAGAGTTGGTTGCACCTGGTCGATGGGAGTACCTTCATCTCCACTCCCAGATGCAGTTCTGACATCGTCCATTGTGGGATCAAGACACCGTTCTACTGTTGGTACCTGTTGGACTACTGTGTTCGTAGTATACAGAGCACTCCACGGTGTTGAGCCTCAGGCTGGGCGCTGTCTGCCTGTGTCGCAGTAGCCAGCGTTGATCTCAGGAGCCTTTCCAGCTCACAGACCTCAGCCCAGGAGCTTCCGCCAGCACGTGGTGGGCCCTCTTTTACATACGGCGGTGTTGAAAGGTGAACTGTGGGGCATATGTGCGTCGCAGCGGCCATGACGGTTTCTGGGTACCAGCAGGCTGAGAGCATCATTCACGCACCCACCTTTGCTCACGGCGTGAGCCTCATGGCGGTGTAAGCTGCGCAGACTTGGCAGACACATTCGCCATTCTGGAAGAGAACCACACCCAGAGAAACAGGCCTTTTATTCATACCCCTACTCTAGCCTTGCGTACGCCGCGCCAGCCCACTACGCTAAAGATTTTGGGGGGGGAGAGGGGCACGTACGCGCTATGTTTTCGTAATCTTCCCTACTGACTGTACTATTATGGTTGCGTCCACTGTCCACTTCACTCAATAGACCATCAGTGTATGTTGACATGTACATCTCTGTGCTCTGCATACTCAAGTCTCTCCGGCACATCCCCTCAACACTTTGCATTGTATACTTTTATAATCGAGAATCACTTGCCACCTTTGCACATACTTTGCTCCCATCTCTCCCCGCATTCTGCATTGTGTGACAGAGGTGCCATGCCATGTTTGGTTTGTGTTCATGGCTAGCCACGGTTGCCACAGTACGTAGTGTCGTTGTGTCTGCTAGGTGTATATGTTGTTTGTCATGTTGTATGTGATTATATAAGGTAGCGTGTTTATTCACGAACAGTGGTTTCTCCCATTTACATATCGCTGTCTTAAAGAGGATACAGAAGTTTTTCTCACAGGTGAAAAGTGCGACCACAATGGGAGTCATTCATTACTATGCAAGAATGTCCAACTGCACGACGCTTCTAAGCTTACAGCCCCCAATCTTGCGTGCTTTCTTAAAAGCACGCCAACTCCCACAATCAGACCAACATTCACACAGCTTTCTAATGACAGTTATCTGGTTCTTAATAACATGGACTGCTACGGAATGTGAGCTGCATACCATATGTCCTTACTGTTTCAAATCAAGTAACTTCCTGTGGCAATATCTATACCCACCCACACAAAGTTACTCCCAAAGTTCAACTTGGCCTTCAATACCTACTTTGAAAACAGATTTCATTAAACTGAATAAACTGAAAGCGCTTTTGTTTCAAACAGAAGTGTCCCTCACTTCTGCAAAATAAATTTATCGACTGCAGATAGCACAAACTTCAAGTAAAATACAGTCCCTTTTAAATACGAACCTCCCATTACACTTTGTGAATTGTTACACCATTTTCAACACATCTGACACTCAAGGTCTGGCACACTTTTTTAACTCTGTCTCCTCCGGCCTTGTCACAGGCTTTCAAACTGTTTTTGGTATAATACCAGACTTCATTCATTCGATCATCTCTGGAATAACAGAGACCGTGCCCATAATTCTTGCTATGTTTGCGGCCAACCTTCAATCAATCAATCAATCAATCAATCAATCAATCAATCGCATTTATAAAGCGCGCTACTCACCCATAAAGGGTCTCAAGGCGCTGGAGGGGGGGGGGGTCAGTGCTCGAAGAGCCAGGTCTTGAGCTGCCTTCTGAAGGAGAGGTGGTCAGGTATGGCGCGAAGGTGGCTGGGCAGAGAGTTCCAGGTTTTCGCTGCTAGGAAGGAGAAGGATCTTCCTCCGGCGGTGGCTTTGCGGATGTGGGGTACGGCTGCCAGGGCCTGTCCGGTAGAGCGTAGAGTGCGCGGAGGAGTGTAGAAGGAGACGCGGCTGTTGATGAGTTTGGGTCTGAGGTTGTGAAGGGCTTTGTGTGCATGGGTGAGGAGTCGGAAGGTGATCCTCTTGTTGACTGGGAGCCAATGAAGTCTCTTCAGGTGTCCGGAAATGTGGTGGTGGCGGGGTATGTCCAGGATGAGTCGTGCGGCAGCGTTCTGGATCCGTTGTAGTTTCCTCTGCAGCTTGGTGGTGATGCCGGCGTACAGAGTGTTCTCGTAGTCCAGGCGGCTGGTGACGAGGGCGTGGGTGACGGTCTTCCTGGTGTCGGTGGGGATCCAGCGGAAGATCTTGCGGAGCATGCGGAGGGTGTTGAAGCATGCCGAGGTCACCGAGTTGACCTGTCTGGTCATGGAGAGGGATGCGTCCAGGATGAAGCCGAGGTTGCGTGCGTGGTCGGTGGGTTGGGGAGTGCTGCCTAGGGCGGGGGACCACCAGGAGTCGTCCCATGCGGTGGGAGTAGGGCCGAGGATGAGGACCTCCGTCTTATCTGTGTTCAGTTTCAGCCGGCTGTCTGTCATCCAGTTCGCTACTTCCTTCATTCCGTCATGTAGTCTGGTCCTAGCTGAGGTGGGGTTGTTTGTGAGGGATAGGATGAGCTGGGTATCGTCGGCGTAGGATATGAGGTCGAGTCCGTGTTTGCGTGCGACTATTTTTGCTTGTTAAAAATGGCTGCGCTCCCTGTGGTAACAATCATGTCCGACAGAATACGCCTCTACGCAATGCTACATCAATACCGTGAAAAAATGGAAAAACTTTTCGGCTGCCTGCCTCTATCTATTATCGGAGCCAGCTACAACATGACATTTATTTACAAATATGCATTCTGCGTGCAACCATCTTTTTATAGCAAAACTTGCCCATTCGACTGGCGAACGGATCTATGCCTTGCTAATATCCCAACAATTGCTCCCGATATCCAGCTGGTAATGGAGTATCTTGAAAACCATGAACTTGATTGTTCGGGCAGCGGATGCGACGCAAAAAGGTATCCTGGCGGAATGGGATTTCTGCGCAGCCGCAAAAGATCTCCTGCAATGTACGACCATTGACAACATCGCAGATTGCCTGCCAATTCAAATTGCCGCTCCAACATTCGAAGAACATTACCGTCCCTTCAAGGATATGAATTGGATCACTTCACTTTTCTCACACGATAGCAACAATCGCCTCTTGGAACATTACACATCTCAAGCCACTGAAGAACTTTCCGACCGCAGTCTCCAAGACTTGTAAGAAATTCACGTTATCCTTGTATTGATTTTTTCCAACTTTTTTGACTTTTTCCTATAAATTATTTTAATACCCTTCAATTGAACTATTTTCATATAATAACTTTCTAAGTATGCTCAGGCATTTGAACTCTGTTTTCATTATTGCCCCTTACGTCTCCAGCCTAACCAGGGATGGGTGATGTATGGCCTATGCAAATACACTATTTACTTGCTAAATTAGCCTAAACCTGACATCCATTTTGAAACCATGTCTATTCTTTGTGCACACGTCTCTCTGCCTGCCTGTTATCCACTAAGCCCTTTCACACAAATTCGCTCAGCCTCAGCCTCTGCTCACGAGCTGGCGATCAAGATAAAAAAACACGACATTGTTTAGGAACTGGTTGGCACAGTGTGGTAATCGTATCCTACCTTTATTTTCATTATAGAATTTACTCATTCATGTCTAATAGCTATTGTTTATGTCACATGGAACTGTAACATGTAATGTGCAATTCACTGATGCAGGAGCTTAGGTTTGAATACAGAAGAAGCGGTTGGAGTTTGCCTCAGCTCAATGCCTTAGCTCTTGCACAAGAATGTTTTTTTGAAAGGGCTGAAGACAATAATGTATGGTTTGACGAGAAGGGTACCGAATGTGCTTCTGAGAAGCGCAATGTTTGTGTTCCTCCTCAAAGTTCCAATGTGAGTAGAACTATTACCAATTCTGACAAGCACCAGATTGAATCTACTGTAGAAGAGATTGCTGACTGTTCTGCTGTTGATAATTTTTGTTACAAAAAAGGAGTACCAAGGTACCTAAGAAGTTTGATGACTACATTTTTTTTTGTTGTTTGTTTTCTTAAAGGATACATGTGGTAATTGTATCCTACCTTTATTTTCATTATATAATTGAGAGTCATTCATGTCTAATAGGTATTGTTTATGTCACATGGAACTGTAACATGTAATGTGGAATTCACTGATGCAGGAGCTTAGGTTTGAATACAGCAGAAGCGGTTGGAGTTTGCCTCAGCTGGATGTCTTAGCTCTTGCACCAGTGGGTCCATTTATGGCACTTTTTATATAACTTGCAGACTCCATCGCTTTATCACACACAGCCACTTTCTTAGATACACCTGATTTCAACATTTGTTTTCTGTGGCATTGCAACATTCTCCATTATATTCTTCATGATTATTTATTTATTCCTGCTTGCTAAAACACTGCATTCGAGACTTCAGCCCAATAGAGGTGAGTAGTTCGCTTCCCACTCCCTGTATAGTATAAATGCATACTAACACTACCTACACAGGTATGTTACAGTGGGCAGTATCCTACAGCGCCCACAGCACATCACTTAACAGCAATCATCTCATGGCTTAGGCTCACGGGTTGATCCCTGAGTCTTCATAACAGTAGGAGTGAGTAGTTTGCTTCCCACTCCCGCTATAGTCTAAACGCATACTAAAATCACTTGCACAGCTATGCTACAGTGGCAAGTATGCTACAGCGCCCAGAGCACATCAGTTTACAGCAATCAGCTCACCCGTTTAGGCACACGGTTTCATCCCCGAGTGTACCGGCACCTCAGCTCAGCACCATCTCACTCTGCGCAAAACAGCACTTTCACACCGATAGGGGTGAATACTTCGCTTCACACTCCCTATATAGCACACCCAAACCACCCCACAGAGCTAACAGCACTCCTACCCTTCTCTTGCCTACTTTTTTCACCCTTTTTTCCCCTTACTCGCTTCAACGGAATCACAAAATGGCTGCCAACACTTCCTAGTTGCAACCGTTCACAACCAATAACCAGCAAGCTCGTGCTCGTAACGCCTCAGCCAATCAGATGGCAGAATTCCCAAAAATAAATATCTGTAAATTTCGATATTTCTCCAAAACTACTGAATGGATTTACACCAAATAAACAAAAGCGTGCTTTCTAGACCAAGACCCTTCTCTCTGCCAAATTTGGGGTAATTCCGTTCACCCGTTCAACTTGTAGCCTTGTCTAAAGTTTCCTATGGAAATTGCACGTTTTGGGACCCCCTTTTTTCTCGGCCCCCCCTTGACGAATCACCCCCAAACTCTCAACATAGGAGCTGATGTGAACAAAGAATTAGTTTGGAAAATGTCATGAAGATTCATCAAACGGCACCAAAGTTATAAGCAAAACAAAAAATGCTCTTCCTATGGAAACTTAGTCCTAACTATAACTACCTACTGGGGACCGCCAGTAGGTAATATATATATATATATATATATATGAGTCAAACAAAGTGCCTTAAGCATTCGAGAGGCACACAACTGGTCTCAGCCCTCCGGGCTTCTCATTCCACATGTCCACTCCACAATCTTTCAAAAAGGCCCGACGCGTTTCAGGGAACCACCCCCTTCCTCATGGGCTGCAGAGAAAACTCTTGTGATTGCACCAAATTGGTTTACTGGCTTTTTATTTCATCAAGCCCCCCAGAAGGCGTGTGCTCAGTGCAACGTCAATCACAGGTTTGCTGGGACTTGTGGTCCTTTCATTTGGTGCACGATTAAATATCCCCTTAAAGTAAGGTCGAGAGTTTAAACTTTGATTTTGCAGTCTTTAATTACCTTAAGTAGGCTGTGTTCGTAGTTGGGCATGCTCATTTAACAAAGAGTCCTGTGCTTGATGTCATCCCAATAGTTTGGAAACAAGCCTCGCAATGCTGAAATTCATCCTTTACTCAGCAGGCGATGGTGCTCTCTCCACGGCCAGGCCGCCGTGTAGTAAAATGAGTCAAACAAAGTGCCTTAAGCATTCGAGAGGCACACAACTGGTCTCTGCCCTCCGGGATTCTCATTCCACATGTCCACTCCACAATCTTTCAAAAAGGCCCGACGCGTTTCAGGGAACCACCCCCTTCCTCATGGGCTGCAGAGAAAACTCTCGTGATTGCACCAAATTGGTTTACTGGCTTTTTATTTCATCAAGCCCCCCAGAAGGCGTGTGCTCAGTGCAACGTCAATCACCGGTTTGCTGGGACTTGTGGTCCTTTCATTTGGTGCACGATTAAATATCCCCTTAAAGTAAGGTCGAGAGTTTAAACTTTGATTTTGCAGTCTTTAATTACCTTAAGTAGGCTGTGTTCATAGTTGGGCATGCTCATTTAACAAAGAGTCCTGTGCTTGATGTCATCCCAATAGTTTGGAAACAAGCCTCGCAATGCTGAAATTCATCCTTTACTCAGCAGGCGATGGTGCTCTCTCCACGGCCAGGCCGCCGTGTAGTAAAATGAGTCAAACAAAGTGCCTTAAGCATTCGAGAGGCACACAACTGGTCTCTGCCCTCCGGGCTTCTCATTCCACATGTCCACTCCACAATCTTTCAAAAAGGCCCGACGCGTTTCAGGGAACCACCCCCTTCCTCATGGGCTGCAGAGAAAACTCTTGTGATTGCACCAAATTGGTTTACTGGCTTTTTATTTCATCAAGCCCCCCAGAAGGCGTGTGCTCAGTGCAACGTCAATCACAGGTTTGCTGGGACTTGTGGTCCTTTCATTTGGTGCACGATTAAATATCCCCTTAAAGTAAGGTCGAGAGTTTAAACTTTGATTTTGCAGTCTTTAATTACCTTAAGTAGGCTGTGTTCGTAGTTGGGCATGCTCATTTAACAAAGAGTCCTGTGCTTGATGTCATCCCAATAGTTTGGAAACAAGCCTCGCAATGCTGAAATTCATCCTTTACTCAGCAGGCGATGGTGCTCTCTCCACGGCCAGGCCGCCGTGTAGTAAAATGAGTCAAACAAAGTGCCTTAAGCATTCGAGAGGCACACAACTGGTCTCTGCCCTCCGGGCTTCTCATTCCACATGTCCACTCCACAATCTTTCAAAAAGGCCCGACGCGTTTCAGGGAACCACCCCCTTCCTCATGGGCTGCAGAGAAAACTCTCGTGATTGCACCAAATTGGTTTACTGGCTTTTTATTTCATCAAGCCCCCCAGAAGGCGTGTGCTCAGTGCAACTTCAATCACAGGTTTGCTGGGACTTGTGGTCCTTTCATTTGGTGCACGATTAAATATCCCCTTAAAGTAAGGTCGAGAGTTTAAACTTTGATTTTGCAGTCTTTAATTACCTTAAGTAGGCTGTGTTCGTAGTTGGGCATGCTCATTTAACAAAGAGTCCTGTGCTTGATGTCATCCCAATAGTTTGGAAACAAGCCTCGCAATGCTGAAATTCATCCTTTACTCAGCAGGCGATGGTGCTCTCTCCACGGCCAGGCCGCCGTGTAGTAAAATGAGTCAAACAAAGTGCCTTAAGCATTCGAGAGGCACACAACTGGTCTCTGCCCTCCGGGCTTCTCATTCCACATGTCCACTCCACAATCTTTCAAAAAGGCCCGACGCGTTTCAGGGAACCACCCCCTTCCTCATGGGCTGCAGAGAAAACTCTCGTGATTGCACCAAATTGGTTTACTGGCTTTTTATTTCATCAAGCCCCCCAGAAGGCGTGTGCTCAGTGCAACGTCAATCACAGGTTTGCTGGGACTTGTGGTCCTTTCATTTGGTGCACGATTAAACATCCCCTTAAAGTAAGGTCGAGAGTTTAAACTTTGATTTTGCAGTCTTTAATTACCTTAAGTAGGCTGTGTTCGTAGTTGGGCATGCTCATTTAACAAAGAGTCCTGTGCTTGATGTCATCCCAATAGTTTGGAAACAAGCCTCGCAATGCTGAAATTCATCCTTTACTCAGCAGGCGATGGTGCTCTCTCCACGGCCAGGCCGCCGTGTAGTAAAATGAGTCAAACAAAGTGCCTTAAGCATTCGAGAGGCACACAACTGGTCTCTGCCCTCCGGGCTTCTCATTCCACATGTCCACTCCACAATCTTTCAAAAAGGCCCGACGCATTTCAGGGACCCACCCCCTTCCTCATGGGCTGCAGAGAAAACTCTCGTGATTGCACCAAATTGGTTTACTGGCTTTTTATTTCATCAAGCCCCCCAGAAGGCGTGTGCTCAGTGCAACGTCAATCACAGGTTTGCTGGGACTTGTGGTCCTTTCATTTGGTGCACGATTAAATATCCCCTTAAAGTAAGGTCGAGAGTTTAAACTTTGATTTTGCAGTCTTTAATTACCTTAAGTAGGCTGTGTTCGTAGTTGGGCATGCTCATTTAACAAAGAGTCCTGTGCTTGATGTCATCCCAATAGTTTGGAAACAAGCCTCGCAATGCTGAAATTCATCCTTTACTCAGCAGGCGATGGTGCTCTCTCCACGGCCAGGCCGCCGTGTAGTAAAATGAGTCAAACAAAGTGCCTTAAGCATTCGAGAGGCACACAACTGGTCTCTGCCCTCCGGGCTTCTCATTCCACATGTCCACTCCACAATCTTTCAAAAAGGCCCGACGCGTTTCAGGGAACCACCCCCTTCCTCATGGGCTGCAGAGAAAACTCTCGTGATTGCACCAAATTGGTTTACTGGCTTTTTATTTCATCAAGCCCCCCAGAAGGCGTGTGCTCAGTGCAACGTCAATCACAGGTTTGCTGGGACTTGTGGTCCTTTCATTTGGTGCACGATTAAATATCCCCTTAAAGTAAGGTCGAGAGTTTAAACTTTGATTTTGCAGTCTTTAATTACCTTAAGTAGGCTGTGTTCGTAGTTGGGCATGCTCATTTAACAAAGAGTCCTGTGCTTGATGTCATCCCAATAGTTTGGAAACAAGCCTCGCAATGCTGAAATTCATCCTTTACTCAGCAGGCGATGGTGCTCTCTCCACGGCCAGGCCGCCGTGTAGTAAAATGAGTCAAACAAAGTGCCTTAAGCATTCGAGAGGCACACAACTGGTCTCTGCCCTCCGGGCTTCTCATTCCACATGTCCACTCCACAATCTTTCAAAAAGGCCCGACGCGTTTCAGGGAACCACCCCCTTCCTCATGGGCTGCAGAGAAAACTCTCGTGATTGCACCAAATTGGTTTACTGGCTTTTTATTTCATCAAGCCCCCCAGAAGGCGTGTGCTCAGTGCAACGTCAATCACAGGTTTGCTGGGACTTGTGGTCCTTTCATTTGGTGCACGATTAAATATCCCCTTAAAGTAAGGTCGAGAGTTTAAACTTTGATTTTGCAGTCTTTAATTACCTTAAGTAGGCTGTGTTCGTAGTTGGGCATGCTCATTTAACAAAGAGTCCTGTGCTTGATGTCATTCCAATAGTTTGGAAACAAGCCTCGCAATGCTGAAATTCATCCTTTACTCAGCAGGCGATGGTGCTCTCTCCACGGCCAGGCCGCCGTGTAGTAAAATGAGTCAAACAAAGTGCCTTAAGCATTCGAGAGGCACACAACTGGTCTCTGCCCTCCGGGCTTCTCATTCCACATGTCCACTCCACAATCTTTCAAAAAGGCCCGACGCGTTTCAGGGAACCACCCCCTTCCTCATGGGCTGCAGAGAAAACTCTTGTGATTGCACCAAATTGGTTTACTGGCTTTTTATTTCATCAAGCCCCCCAGAAGGCGTGTGCTCAGTGCAACGTCAATCACAGGTTTGCTGGGACTTGTGGTCCTTTCATTTGGTGCACGATTAAATATCCCCTTAAAGTAAGGTCGAGAGTTTAAACTTTGATTTTGCAGTCTTTAATTACCTTAAGTAGGCTGTGTTCGTAGTTGGGCATGCTCATTTAACAAAGAGTCCTGTGCTTGATGTCATCCCAATAGTTTGGAAACAAGCCTCGCAATGCTGAAATTCATCCTTTACTCAGCAGGCGATGGTGCTCTCTCCACGGCCAGGCCGCCGTGTAGTAAAATGAGTCAAACAAAGTGCCTTATGCATTCGAGAGGCACACAACTGGTCTCTGCCCTCTGGGCTTCTCATTCCACATGTCCACTCCACAATCTTTCAAAAAGGCCCGACGCGTTTCAGGGAACCACCCCCTTCCTCATGGGCTGCAGAGAAAACTCTCGTGATTGCACCAAATTGGTTTACTGGCTTTTTATTTCATCAAGCCCCCCAGAAGGCGTGTGCTCAGTGCAACGTCAATCACAGGTTTGCTGGGACTTGTGGTCCTTTCATTTGGTGCACGATTAAATATCCCCTTAAAGTAAGGTCGAGAGTTTAAACTTGTAGCCTTGTCTAAAGTTTCCTATGGAAATTGCATAGAGAAAACACGTTTTGGGACTCCCTTTTTTCTCGGCCCCCCCTTGACGAATCACCCCCAAACTCTCAACATAGGAGCTGATGTGAACAAAGAATTAGTTTGGAAAATGTCATGAAGATTCATCAAACGGCACCAAAGTTATAGGCAAAACAAAAAATGCTCTTCCTATGGAAACTTAGTCCTAACTATAACTACCTACTGGCGACCGCCAGTAGGTAATATATATATATATATATATATATATATATATATATATTAATTGAAAAAAAGTAACATTATAGTTAGGTGAAAATGTTTGTGTCAGAGTAATGTTTCAAACTAAAAAAAAAACTGTGAAATTCATACTTTATAGTTATCTCTAGTAAGTTTAGCTCGTGCCCTAAAGTAATTATAACTTGCAACGCTGCCATGCACAGTTTTGCCATCAATAATGTAATTTCAAATGTTGCATTGATGTTATAGATCATGTCCTGAGTAATTAGCTATGTATTGCCAGTGTGCTAGTTATATTTACTTTAGAGCATGTGTTATAATTACTAGAGCTAACTATAGCTGGTGAATTTCCATTTTTTTTTGTTTAAAACATTACATTGTTGCTGAAAATGTCACCTATCTCCCTTTAACCCTTAGTGAATTTCTTGCGTTTTTCGACGTAAAGTAATATTTTATTACCATACGTAAAACCATGCCTTTGACGCACAGGTACACAACCCCATCCCAAGCAGGGCCTGGCCACACTCAAGCAGAATTACGGACTTTGTCAGAGTCGCAACATCAAAATATAATCAGCGAGCCCATTCCCCTGGCAAGAGCCAGCAATTTTTAAATATTTTTTCTATTATAGGTGGATGCCCCGGTGCCCACACAGAATTTAAGGGGTCATTGAAGGCCCCAAGGGGAGCCCTTCGGCCCTCCTCAGCCCCAGGCGGTTCCTCAGCCAGCACCATACTCTGCGCTGGCGAGAGCTGGCACCTTTCCTTTGCTTCCGCCCAGGCACAAGCAGCATCTTTTTAACTGTTCCCCCTGGGTGGGGGCAGAGTGGAGTCCCCTGCCCAGGAGAGTGTCGGCAGGATATGCTTTGGCTCTCCCAGGCATAGAACCACTGTGACCTGGGGTAGGTTCCCCGGGACACTGAAATATCATGCCTTGGGGGTTGAGGTTCCCAGTGCAGATACCGTCAAAATGATGAGTCTGCTCAGCCTCCCTCACCTTTTTGTAGATATTTTTGTAGATAATTGACTCTGAGTAATTGGGTCCCCAGAGCCCATTAGTGGCTCGGTATGGGGGCCGCATGCCCTCCTATTTAAGTAATTTTGAGCTCAGGGGATAGGGTTCCTTGGACCCATTAGTGGCTCACGGAGTGGGCCACATGCCCCCTCCGTTCTATGTAGTATTTGACCCCAGAAGATGGGGTCAATGTGGCCCAATAGAGGTTCGGGGAAGGGAGCCGCATGTCCAGTCCCCTTCAATGTATATTTGGCCTGGGGTATGGGGTTTCTCTCATGCCCCCCTTCCCAAACATTTTAAAATATAGACCCTTAACCCTGGTACACCCTGTGGGTCAAACTATTCAAATCAAAAAGTCTATCTGTGTTTTTGTAGGTGCCACAGTTCCACAGGAGTCATTTTGTGGCTTGGGAGGTCGCTCTGGGACCCCCCCCGCCAATAAGGGCTGGGGGACAGGATTTTAATTAAAAAAATTCAGGGCAGGGGACTAAGTCTTTGAGCCCTGTCATTACTGCCACAACATTTTTCTTCATGCTTCAGCCAGCCAATCGGAACACTCACTCTGGGACTGAGTTGTCCCTGGGTAAAAAAGCCACCTATGACAATCAGAACACTCTATTTTTCAAATTGTGTTTGAAGGACTCTTGCGAGAGTATCGCAAACCCAATACTCAAGATATGCAAATATTTTGATCCACTATTTCTCTAACACTATTGAATGGATTTGCACCATATCACAAAAAGCACAATTTCTGGACCAGGATCCAACTTCCTGCCAAATTTGGTGTCATTTCGTTCAGCATTTTTTGCAGTATCACACCCTAAACAAGACTATGGAAAATGCATGGAGACTTTGCATTTCAGGACTTCCCCCCTCTTTGTCGGCCCACTTGACGGGTCAGCCCAGAACTTAATATGAAGAAATTAGTCAAAAAAGAGAATCTTTCTGGAAAGTTTTGTGAAGATTTTTTAAATGGCGCCAAAGTTATTAGCAAACATAGGCATTTTCCATAAAAACGTAGACCTGTCTATAACTACCCAGTGGCAACCCCCATTGGGTAATATACAGATTTCACTCCTCTATATGTAGTATTCGGCTCCCAGAGAAGAAAGTACTTGGGGCCCTTTAGTGGCTCAAGGACATAAATATTATATATTCCTAAATGTGCTTTTTTTAAATGTGTGGCAAACTTTATAAAAATATAGATGTTTTTGGCCCAAGGGAAAGTCCCTCTGTGATACCCCCACCAGTCCAAGGGGGTCTGAGTATCTCTACCCTTGCCCCGTTTATCTTTTTCAACTTATTTTTCAGTACTGGGGACTCCGTCTCGAGTACTAAGATGGATGCTTCTATGTCGTTATTGATTTTTGTGGCTGCTACCTCACCTTGAGATTGGTCGGCTCTGTGGAGCCTCCACAGCTTGCAATTTACAATGTTTTTTAGAATTAATTTCCGTTCAGGTGCTTTGTCTGTAGATATGTCTAATTTTCCCATGGAAAAATGAATGGGGAAAACTCATTTTGGGACCTCCCTTTTTTGTCAGCCGCCACTTGATTGATCACTCCAAAACTTTCCAGTCAGGAGCTGAGGTGGAAAAACCTTAGGTTTGAAAGGATTCGTGAAGATTTTTCCAGTGGCTCCAAAGTGGGGGTGGGGATGTGGAATGGCAGAATTCGATTTGAATCGCTTGTTTCCGAACGAATCGTACCCATTTCCCAACGA
Source organism: Triturus cristatus (assembly GCF_964204655.1). NCBI lineage: Eukaryota > Metazoa > Chordata > Amphibia > Caudata > Salamandridae > Triturus > Triturus cristatus. The sequence goes on from NC_140583.1 coordinate 983,208,707, forward strand.
CTAATTACGATACCCGGAAACCGTCCAGGCAGTCTGAATCGGTTCCGAAAGGCATTCTGACAGCCCGAGTCTTTTGGAACTGAATCGTACAGCTCTGTGGACACGGTTTGCATACAAGCACGATGACCGATTCAGACAGCTGTTCCGATTCAGTCTGCCCGACACAAAACTGCTGTTGGAATTTGTCTTTGGGGGCCCATTGCGGGCCCCCCTTCACCCAGAGGCTTCTGATTGGGGCCCATGGGGTTACCCAAGGGACCCCTCTTAACAGCCATGCACAATGTGGCATGCACCATGGTGTGCCCCCCCCCCCCCCCCCAGCGTGCAAGGTTTTCCCCAACCACCCCTTTTTTCAATGGGAGCTTGTGTTCTGGTTCGGACCGCAAGCTCCTATTCAATTCAATGCGAGTACGACCGGACGATGTTGGGAAGCATCGCGATTGGTCGTTCAGACTCGCACAACCCAATTAGTTCGGAAACGAATGACATCGTAATCGGCCCCCAAGGGTGTTTTAAAATGCAGATGGTAAGGTCCCCTCAGGTCATGGATTTAATGACCCAGGAGACGTACTGTTTATTTATGTTACTGGGAGGCCACATTAAAGAAAACATTTTGGTGGTGCCCCTGTCCCTTGTAGGGACACCACCAAACTAAAAACCAGAGGTAAATAGCCATTTCTGGGCATTATGAGGTGCTCCTTCATAGAGCAGTGGAGAATAAGTGAGTGGCTCTTGACATTCATTTACTATTCTTTTTTACCATTTGTAAATATTTTTGTGGGTGTCCCTGTCCCCAGGTCCCCAGCAGTTCCAGCTGGCACACAACATATGTGCCGGCAGGAGCTGACATATCATTTATTAAGTTGGTACCCCATGGCACCCACACCTAAATTTTTTGTTGAGGACTGCTGGGGGGACCCAGTGCTCCTGTGGACCCAGCCGGCTTTCCTTATGAAAGCTGGCCTTTATAAATTTGTGGGTGGGTGCGCCAGTGCCAGCCAGGTCACTCGTAAGTAGGAGTCATTGTTGGGCATGGGTGAGACGCAAGGCCTCCGTGGCCCCTGCAGGTTTCCCAGCCTGCGTCATACTGGGTGTTGGCAAGAGCCGTCACCTTTTCGTTGCTACCGCATGCATTCTTTTACTATTCCTACTAGGCCGGAGCAAAGTGGAGTTCCCTGCCTGGGAGAGTGTGGGCAGGGCATGCCCGCATTCTCCCAGGTGGGGAACTGGTGTGTCCCGGGGTTAGGATCCATGGGACACTGTAGTATTGCACACCAGTGGATGAGGTCCCTGGGGTGGATACCTACAACCTTCTACCCTTTTTGAGATATTTTGGCCATGGGTATGGGTCCCTAGGGTCCATCAGAGGCTCAAAGCCCACATGCCCCCTCCACTTTTTTTTAATGAATCGGCCCCAGGTGGATGGGGACCCAGGGGTCCAAAAGTGGCTTGGAGAGGGGACCCCGTGCACACTTCAGTTATTTATTTATTTTACAAATCTGCCCCAGGGAAATAGTCTTCAGGGCCCTAAGAGACACAAGGAGGTAGGACTGCATGCCTCCCTCCCCTTAATTCTGCACTTGGTCACGGAGGATGGGTTGCCTGGCACCAAAATAGTGGCTTGAGATGGGGGAGCTCCACTCACACCACCCCTCCCAAAAATATATTATGCATGGACCCTCTGGGCCCTGGCCTATCCGGGGGGAGGAAGGTCAAAATATTAAAGTAAAAAACAATGCCGGCTGGCTGTTTTTATGCTGCAATCTTGTGGTAGTCTGGTGGGATTGTGGCATAATGTTTTTTTTCTGTCTTCCCCTGGATGGTCCACCACAAGGGCTTGGTGGCATGGTATCCCTACAATGTCACCTTATATCTTTTAATTGAAACAATCTCAGGATAAGGGACTATGTCCCAACTCCTAGCATGGCTGTCCCAACATTTTCTTTCCTGTTGTGGCCAGCCAATCAGACCGCTTGCTCCCACGGGTGTGATATGGTCCAAGGGGAAAAAGCACCCTAGGCCAATCAAAAGGCTCTCTTTTTGTCAAATTAGGTTCGAGAGGCTCTCACAAGGGTCCCTCTAACCCAACCGTCCAGATATACAAATACGTTTTATCCTTAATTTCTCAAAAAATACTGAATGAATTTACACCAAGTCACACAGTGCATGTTTTCTGGACCAAAATCTATCTTCCTGACAAATTTGGTGTAATTCCTTTCAGCAGTTTCTGCAGTAGCACTGTTCCAAGAAGTCTATGGAAAATGCAAAGGGACCTCCATTTTTTTCAGCCCCCCAATCGACTGATCATCTCGAAACTTTGCATGCACAATATAGGCACACCAGAGTAATTGTTTGAGAAGTTTTGTGAAGATTCGTTGAAACTTGCCAAAACTGTTAGCGAAACAAAAAAGGCATAACTATCTAGTGCTGACCGCCAATGAGTAATATCTATGACATGGCTCTCCACTCTACTATACGACATGCCCCCCCCACTCTATGGCACTCTACAGTATGACACGAGACTCGAAGCCGCGTCACTCAACGCCAGGACACTCCACTGCTCACCACTCCACTCTACTCCACTGTATGAGACACCATTTCACTCTATGAAACGTCTCTCCATTTCATGACACACTACTCCACTACGATATTCCACTTCCCTCTATGATATACCACTGTATGACACACCACTCCACGGTACAACACGCCACTCCAATGTATGACATGCCATTTTAAGCAACTCCACTCTACAACACACCACTGTATAACATACTACTCCACTCTATGGCACACCACTCTATTCCATGACATGGTACCCCATGCTTTTCCACTCTAATCTATACCCCTCCACTCTATACCCCTCCACTCTATGCTTCCCCACTCTATGCCACAAAACTCTACCTCATGTCAGTCTAGCCCCAACATGCTATGCAACTCCACTCTATGCCACTCCACTCCATAACACTCCATTCAAAGGTTCAAGATGAATTATAGTTAGGAAAACTTTATGACTAATTTGTATAGAAATCCAACTTAAACTAACAATGATTTGAAATTCTAAAGTTATAGTTATAATTTCCACCCCACCCAAAACTTACTTTGATGCGTGCTTCTCCGTACACATTGTTTTGAAATTGCTAGCCAGTCTACATAAACGATACCTACCCCTAATATGATGCACAGCGTTCTCGTAAATTATGTAATTGGACTTGTCATGAGTGTTGCTATCATCTAAAATGTTATAAGTGGTTTTAATATGAACGGGTATGAGCTGTGAATGGTAGAGGGGTCCTTTTACCCTCCATATGAACATAAATGCCCAGACTAAAGAGGGGTCTTTGTAAATAAAAAAAATATTGCCAGTGGTTTGTGTTTTGAATTTTATACTACCCTAGTACTATGTTGCCTTAATGACTGTGTTAACTGGACCATGTCTTCACCCCCATCCTGGATGTACAGATGCTCCTTATCCTCTTCCTCTTCAATCTAGTACTTCTGGTACTCCGGTTTCTGGTTCTTCTTGTCTTGGTCCTCTTGGAGTCAGTCCTCTTCACCCTCACTTAAGCCCATCTTCTGTGGGTCTGGTCCTGCTCAAAGTCCATATAGTCTTATTCAAAGATTTTTGGTCATGATCCTTTGTTCACTTGGCTTTTGGCCTTCTGGTGGTCGTTGTCCTCCAGGGCCCTTCCTCAGACATTGTTTCTACTGGGTCTCTTGGCCCTAGACCCTCATGCCTTGGTCCTTCTGGGCTAGGACCCTCACTTAAATTTACCACTGATCCTCTTGTCTAGCCCAACATCCCTTGTAGTCATACTCCCGATGATTGTCCTTCATATTCTACCGGGTCTGGTCCTCCTGCCTCAGGGTGTCCTTGTTCCCCTCCTCCTTGTACAACTCACACTGGGTCTTATGGCCCTGTTAGTTCTGTACCTCCTTGTCCTAGTCCTTCTTTAGTTCCCTTTATTCCTGATCGTCCTTCACCAACATGTGTTTTGTTTCTTCCTTTCATTTCCATGAGTACCTTCCTCCCAGTTTCCTATGCCTTACAGCATGCTGGTGTATTGTTGTTTGCTTTTTTTGCCTTCTCTTTCAGCTTCTGCCTTTCTCCTGTATTTCTGAGTATGCTGGAAAGGATCCTGGTATTTTTGGTGTTCTTCAACAGCCTGGTTCCTTTGGAGACTGGTAAGAGCCATTCTAATTGTCTAATTGCTCTTCCATTAAATGTCACAATCGATTAATAATTCATTACATCTACTTTAGTGTAGAGATCTCCATACCATTGCGCTGATGTATTTTTCTTGTGCGAGAGACATGCCTATAACCATAGCAGGACCTGAGAGAATTGTATTTCTCCTTCACTCTCCTCCCTAACCAATATTTCCCCCCAGTTTCTCATAGCAATAGTAGATCCCTCTTCTATCAGGTCGGAGACCTGGGAAGGGTGAGAATGCATACTTTGGCAGTTCAAAAGCCAAACATCCTGGTCGAAGTTCACCTGTCTTTGTCATCCTAGGTTTGGTTCCCCAGTCTTCCTGTTCCTTTGAGCCCTGTTATGGTCCTCCTGATCTTGGTCCTGTTGCTTTTTGTAATTTTGGAACTAGTCCAGCTAGTATGAGTCATTTTTGCTCTGGTCTTCTTTCCTCTCTTGATCCTTGTTCTTCTGTTCCACCTGGTCTTGGTACTTTGGTCCTGGTCTTCCTGGCCATGGTGCTCCTCTACTTAGTGTTCTGCGCCCTAGAACCTTTGGCCATCCTGGCCTCTGTTTTCCTTATCCTGGTTCTTCTAGTGCTCCAGATCCCATTACACCTCAGGCTGGTATTTCTGGCACTCCTGTTTCTGAGCTAGTTCTGATTCCTTTAGTCTTGATTTTGTTGGTGCAAGATTGTCTTTCCATCTAATTCTTATTCCTGTTTTCTCTGGGCCTGGCCCTGGGATTAGTCACTATGTTAATCTCTGTCCTGGTCCTCCACACCATGGCCATTGTGATCTTGGTCCCCCCATGCCAAGGTACACCTGAAGGGGCCTTTTTGGTCGAACTTCTCTTGGCCCAATCTTTCTGATTTTCTTGGTGCATTTACCTTCTGGTCCTTCCAGCCCCACATGTTTTGATGGTCACGATCTCCTGGACATTTGTGCCTTGTGCCTCCTGGTTTAGGGCAGGTCTTACTAGTCCATCTTGCCCCCTAGTTCTAAATCTGACACTTCTTACCCTGTTCCTGGTATTGCATGCCTTATATGTCATTCTGGTCCTGGATCTATTCATTCTGGGCCTCCTTGTTCTGGTCCCCAATACCCTCCTCATCTTTGTACTTGTAACCATAGTCCTTGTGGCCCTGGTTCTGCTGTTTCTGGAGATACTGATTCTGTACCTCCTTGTAGACCTCCTCCTATAGAATCTTTTTTTTCCTATCCCTTTCACCACATGGCAAGAGTTTTGCTGGTCCTCTTGGTCCTTTTGACCCTGGACCAAGACATTCTGCTGCTAGAGATCTCTGTTCTCCTAATCTTGGTCCAGGATCCTTTTTGCCTGGTCATTTTAGGATTGGTCGACTTACCTACTGGTCCCGCAGTCCTATTCTGGTTCTCCTAGTCCTGGTTCTTTTGTTTCTTACATACAGGTCCTTATCAAACACACATGGTGTCCTTGGCCATTATCTTCCTGGTTCTGGCATCGTATTCTTTCTGGTCCTCTTGGCCCTAATACGTCTCCTTGACATGGTACTCTAATGCTATTCCTCCTTTCTCATCCTATTCTTAGTATTGCCTCTTATTGATCTGGTCATCCTTGGTATAGTTACAGGGATTCTCTTGGTTGCAATGATCCTGTTTCTCCTGTTCTCAGGCATCCTTGTTATGCTGCTTCTGGCTCCTGTTTCTCCTGGCCCCAGCATTGCAGGAACTGGTTCTTCTCATCCTGGTCCTCCAGGTGTTAGTCCTCCTCTATATTCTGGTCTTGTGCAGGTTCTCCTCTGTCTTGCCCTCTTGGAACTCCTACTTCTGCTCCACATGACTGTGTTACAACTATCCCTGGTCTACATCCTAGAACTCCCTGTCCTGTCCCTCTGTTCTAAGTTTCCTAGGTCCCTTCAAACTGGCCTACATGGTGATGGTCTTTGTAGTATCCTGGGACCTTCTAGATCTGGTCTTTCCAGTTCCAATTATCTGTTTCGTTCCGGGTCCAGTGTCATTTTGTTCAGTCCACACGGTGCCCTTAATTTAAGTCCTTGTGGTCCTTCTGTCTCTAGTCTTCCTGATCTTTTTGGTGTTAGTGCTCCTGGCACTTGCCCACTATGTTTATATGCTTGTGGCCCGGGTTTTATTTGTGTCTGTGGTTCTATTGATCCTGGTCCTCTTAGTACTAGTTGTTTTGCTGGGGCATGCCCCCCCCCCCCAGTTCTCTTTCTCCTGATCCCCTGGTCCTGATCCTTTTGATTCTCATTCTCCCGGTAATTATCCACCCAATCTATATACATTTGGCTTTAAACACCCTGGTCCTGGTCAACATTCTTCTTGGCCTTGCACAGTTACTTCTATTCTTCCTTGAGCTATTATTCCTGGTCCTGCTTGCCTTTTTCCTTTTGGTCTTATTCCTGCAAGTCATTTTGGCCTTTGCTCAATTCAAGTGCTCCTGGTCTTGAACCTTCTAACCCAGGTCCTCCTGCTTCTGATCCTCTCAGTCTGGGTTCCCCATCCTGATCCTTGCACTTCTTCTCCGATGCTCTTGGCCTATCAGTTCTGGTCCTCCTGGCCTGGTACCACCAGTCCTAGATGGCCATTTACAGTTTGTTGGAGCGGGTGAACCACCATAAATTAGAAGTCCACACACTTTGCCAAACTCATGCCTACCCCTCTGTTTTAGAGGGGGAAAGAGACTGGTGGCCCATCCACTACTGGGCTGCAAGGCTATATTGTCGGTCACTCCTCCCAATTTAAGGTGAAGTGACCATCATTAATGACTATTCTAGGTAAGGAAATTAAACAGTGACTGCAACGTGTATATCATGGCATTGTTTCTTTTTGTTTTTGAAAAACTCCTGCTTTGGGAAAGTGATCTTTCATTATAGCAATTACAACAGCATTGGCTGTGTGAAAGCAGTGAGATCCCTGCAAGGCAAATGTGGATCAACGTGTGACAGGTGGTCCTCCAAGCAAGGAGTAGAGGCCAGATTGTCAAATGAACTGACTGACTGTCACTGGCATCTAAATGGCACCATAGACTTTTGTTAAAAATAAAACACAACATGTCAGAAGCCTAAAGTCCAATTAGCCTTTAGTGCAAAATAGCAAGCAGCACAGCAAAATAAGTATTGGAAAATTGTCATTTAAACTGACAAGGGCTCTCGCTAGAAAAAGGTCATATGTCTATTTTTATTCTCTCAGTGCAAGTCTATGGAACCTAATCACGTAACACAAACTTGCTACTTTCATCCATGGTGCAAGAGTGCCTGTGTCAGCGAATGGAAGCAAGTTTTGTACCAGTGTAGGGGACAGCAAAGCGATATGTCATATCCTTGTAGATATGACGCATGCCTGTGCTTTGAAAGTGCCACAGCATGGCATGGCCAAAGTGCTTGTGGAGCCACGCTGCGGCACTTTCTCGTAAACAAAGCGCATAATGAGGATCATCTCCGAATAGAAGCGCAGACGCAGACATCCTTGAGGAGGAGATATCATTCAGAAATACAACCCTGGGCTCAGTATTCTCCTACAATTCTGCTTTCATTTGCGAGGTTTGAAAGCAAGGTTGCGTTTCTTGGAAATGTACAACCTTGACAAATAATGCTTCTGGGTCTCATTGAACAATGAAAATTAGCAAGAATACTTATAGCTACTGGAGGGCTTAAACCAATGTGAAATGACATCCATACTTCATTATAAGTTAGATAAATACTTGGTAATATATATAAAAATAACAGTACTGTAACTCATAGGAATATATGAGTATGACACAATAAGAAATAAATGAAACACATGATCAGATTTTCATAGCATCATATCCTGTTTCTCTTTGCCCTTTAGTTCCTAGAACTGGTACTTCTAGTACCAGAGTACTAGCTCCTGAGCCTAGTCTTTGTGGACCTTGTCTACCTGTAATGGCTTGACAGCCCTGATACCGGCACACCCAGGGCCTCATTTATGAAAAGTGTTGCATCTCTGCGTGAAAACAGTGATGTGACACTTTTCTGTGCGCCCTCCTTGCGACACCATGGATGTGCTGTATTTACTGTATGGCACTCCGTGTCTAAAGGATTTACAGATACGTCAGTATTCCTGACGTATCTGTAGGTGCAAAAGTGGTGCATTGCTGGAGTTTGTCAGAAAACAGATGCAACTCCTGCAATGTGTCCTTTCACATGGGGCAAGCACCATGTGAAAAGCCCTGCGCCACTCCTTACGCGAGCTTCAAGCAGGTGTAAGGATTTGCTGTAGTGACGCCCTAGAACTGGCGCAGGGAAATCTCATAGATTTCAGTGCGTCACTTCTATGTGGCTTTCCTGCGTTGGAATGCACACCCTTCACACACCATACCTGACGCAGGTATAATGTAGTGCAGGGGTTTACAAAGTGACACATCTGCCTTGATGTGTCACTTTGTAAATATAAAAGACACACACTTGATGGACGGAATGCAGAACAAATCAAAACATTCACCCCCAGTCAAGAGATCTGAGCTGAATCCATCATTCTTTTGCTCACCATGTCACCCCAGTTTAGACCTGGCCATATGCAAATCGGTCTTGACCCTGTGCCTCATGGGAACAGTCCAGCCCAAGCTGCAAAGCCAGGTCCTCCCTGGACCGGAAACAAGCATCCTAGGACCGGTTTCGGGGTTTCACCCCTCTTCAGCCAGGATAGCTTGAATATGGCACAGTGTTGGGCATTTTTTACACTGCTGCAGTGTCGCAAAATTGTTGCAACGGCGGCTTAAGGGCCTTATAAATAAGGACCCAGGTAATTTTATGTATGGTTCTCATGGCACTGGTACTCCTAGTCTTAGTCCTCCTGAGCCTATTCTTCTTTGGCTTAGGCTCTATCATCCTCCTGGTGCTCACAGTCCTACTTGTACTAGTCCTCCTAGACTACCTGGTTGTGATCTGTCTTGTGCCTGGCACTGTAGATCCAGCCCTGAATCTCTTCTCCTCCTCAACCATTTAATGCTCAGTGTAGAGATTATTCTGGTTCTTGTTCTTCCTGGTGCTATAACTCCTTATCTCATGCGTCTTGGTTCTCTTGTTTCTGGTCATCATTTATCCTACCCTGGTGCTCCAGGCCTTGATCTTCCTGGACCTCATGTTGCTGGCTGTCCTAATCTTGGTCTTACTGGTGTCAGCCTCCATCAAATCCTAAGCTTATTCTTGATTCTCTTGACCTGTTGATCTCATGCTTGTGCTCCTCGTTTTTGTTGGTCCTGGTCATGTGATATGCGTCCTTATAGCTTTCATCACCATAATCCTGGGAAAAGTGGACGTTTTCCAGGTCCTCTCCTTCTGGTCTTTGTAGTCATGCTTCACCTAATCAACCTTACGTTTGCCTTTCTGTTTAGTTTATTCTGACCAAGTCCTCTTTGTCCAGGTCTTCCAGACCCTCTTGGCCATAAACCTCTTTTTACTGGCCCTCATTCTACTGGTGATAATTTTCCTTTTTCTTCTTTTCTTGGTCCTCCTTGCCAAGGTTCTCTTGTTGATAGCTCTCGTTGTGCTTTTCTCATTTTGTTCCTAGTCCTTTTGTGCTCATTGTACTTAGAAATGCTGAAAATGTTAACCTGACTGGACATCCTATAAACTGAGTTTACCCAAAATATGCAACAAGCTGCAGATTTAGAATAGGACGACATGGTAAAAGCCATTTATAGTGCCATTATGAATGTTGCAGCAAAGAGTGTATGGTAAACAATGTATTTAAAAAAATAAAAACAAATGACTCCTCAGTGAGGCAACAACTGTTGAAAGAAAACAAGAGACTAGCTTGCCTCATGCCATCTCTAGAACAATATGCAGAGTTCAGCTCTGCCATATCCAGAGTCTGAACAACACCCCACCCAGAAAGTCAAAGCAACTGATCAACTGGATCACCTGGGTATTAATGTTCATAGAAAAGTAGAAGAGCTAGAAATAAAAAGTCCCTTTTACATCAGGTTTAGAAAGAGGTCTTACTTTGTGTAAAATATTTGTGTATTACTGTGAACAAACCTAAATGCATAGATAGGGACGTGTGAAAGTTCTTTTGCCAGACTCCAACAGAGAAGAAATTGAGATTTCCCAAGTCCAAACTGACTAGGTGGGTGAACCCCAAAAAGTAGCATGTTGCAGTGCAAATGTCCTTCTTTCAAAGATTTATATGTGTAAAGCCCACCATTTCCTTCGTGTCTGGCACATGCAGTTACTGCACAAGGACTCTGTTAAAATAAAGAACTAGAAGACGCAGAACCGAAAGAATGGATGGATTGTATGGCATTCTCAAGTGTATGGAGCTATCAGGGTTCCAAGTACTAAACTTTGCAGAAAGCAATGTAAATGCAAACATTACATGTACAAGGGAACAAAACAGGCAAAGAAAATGTACAGTCCCCTACAAGGTACATATCCAATCACGATGGAATGCCGCATTGCCAGAAAACAAGACATATTAAGAGGCTTCAAGGGATGTTAAAGAAGTCAGCACAAAACCACAAAGAAGGAAAAGCTTCACCATGTAAGAAATGAGACCATGACTCCAAGTTCCAACACTGAATGTCCGTTCACAAATGCCTCTGGAGGAGTGCTATGGAACTGTAGCAGAAGGTGTGCTCTTTGCACTGTCAAAGATTAGGGAGCAACTAAAAGAACAGGGAAGCCCCTGGATGAGCAGTGATTTGAAAACTACTTTTGGAAAACAGTTAAATGCAATCAGAGATGCACTTTTTTAAAACGGTGGCTAAGATCAGCAAAAAGCAACAATATGATGTCAGTCAACAGCAAGATTCTCAGAAATTTCTTATGGATTTATTTCATCCACTGGAAGATGAAAAAATACCCATTGGAAATCTCGTCGCTTTGAAATATGCATTGAAACATCAGTGCAGCACTTGCGGGCACCAATCCCGATCTGAAATTTGTACAGACAAATGCATCCACTTAAATATGCCAAAAAACAGAACAGTCTGCAATTTGTTGACTGAACAAATATACAGTAATGTGTGCATAACAGAATTTGTAAAGCATGCCATCCTGCTGTTATTCTAGTATCGCGCAATTGACTTAAACTGTGGTGAAATACATTATTTCAATCATGACCAATTGACTTTGAATAGTAAACCTTATTTAAAAAAATTGCTTAATTTACCATCAAGAACATCAGTTAAATTGATGGCACTCCACTCTCTTTCTAGAACAGTGAGATAGAATGGACAGAGTGCAATGACACCAAAGTGTAGTGTTAAGTGTAGTGTTAAGTGATGTGACCTAGAGCCATAGAGTGAAATTTGTACTTTGTTCTACAGATACAAAGGGATAACAACCAAATGAAGTCCTATAAAAATCATACAGAAAGGTAAAACACAAATCACCAAAAAATGAATCAGAAGAACAGTGATTATAGGTAGAAAGGTAAAAGGAGAAGAGAAAAAACAAATTAAATAGTAGTACAGCAAGGAAAGAACAGAAACATGTAAGGTACACTGTATCGTTGATAAGTTACATTGTCATTGCTACTGGTGACGTTTGTCGATGTCAGTTTTTTTCTTTTTTACCTTAAGGGTTATCCCTCCACAAAAAGGTTCATTAGTAGAGATAACTAGATTAGACCTATTTGCAATGCTCACATAAGGTTAAAACTGTCAGAAATAAGAAACACTATTTAATTGTCTAAAAGGGTTTGAAAAATGTAAATGGCAAACTCAAGTATAAACAATAGCTAACATATTCCCTAGAAAATATGCTTGATGTTGACTAGCAAATTTCTGATTCTACCCAGGACATACAAGAGGAGGCAGAAGAAAGCAGGTGAATGAAGGTCAAAGAGATATGGGAAAGTGCAGCAGGGAAAAGTACACTAGGAAAAATGTTGTACAGCGTGTGGCTAACGAGTATTTAAAAAAATAACAATGTTTTACACAAAAAAGAACTGTAGTTAATGCAAAAAAGGGAATCATTAAACATTCCATGAATTCACTGAATAAAACACATCTTAAGTCAAGTGATGCTGCTGGTAAAAAATCTCAAAACCCCAGAAATCCATAATCGTTGCCCCCCATATGTTGCATATAATTTTGCATATGACATCACTGATGTGTGTCATTAATGACAAGACAGATGAAATCATATTTAGTTTCATCAGAAGTGGTATCATTGATTACTGTCACTGATCACTGTCATCACAGACAACCTATGTCTGAATAACTGATCGTTAAGATTGCACTAACCTAGTAATTGGAGGAGCAATGCTAATATCCACTCTTCCTTGAACCCAATTTCCAGCCGCACAAAGGATATGTATGCTGGGCACTAGTAGACCCAGCGAAAGAAGAATGGGACAAGAGAGATAAAAGACACTTAGGGGGTATTTACAAAGAAGTGGCGGAGTGAGGCGTCAGAAACACAAGACTGCACCATATTTACAGGAATATGGTGCAGCCTTGTGTTTCCCCCGCGCTGGCGCTACACTTAGCAGTGGAGCACCAACGCAGAGTGTACCATAGTGCAAGAGTATCTGCGTGGAGAGGAGGATTGTTTATGTGTAGGAAGGTGACCATTCCTGCACATAAACAATCCATAAAAAAAGACATTTTGTAACTTCCATGTGTGCTGCATTAAGCAGCGCACATGGGAGTTACAAAATGTCTTTTTTTAAGGATTGTTTATGTGCAGAAAGGGTCACCTTCCTGAGCATAAACAATCCAAGGCACTATGCTTTTTCCATGTGTGCTGCACAAGGCAGCACACATGGAAAAAGCAAAAACGAGGAGAAATAAAGCCTTTATCCTCATTTCGCCAAGTTAAGACCAGGTTTTCCCTGGTCTTAATTTTGGCACTTCCTCCTATTTACGCTGCCCTTGTTAATAGGGGGCAGCGTCCAAATCAATGAGTGTTGCAGTGGAACGCCCACTTCCCACCCCATTCACGCTAAGCATAGCATGAAAGGGGGCCTTATTTAAAAGGCAGCATTAAGCCACATTATCTGGCTTTAATGCTGCCTTCCAAATAAGTCGAAGCCCCTATCACCACGGAAATGTCACCAAAAAAGTGTTGTTCCTGCGGCGATAGGGGCTTGTACATATGCCCCTGAGTATCTTCACTTTGCCTTTTCTTGCCTCTTCACTGCAGAAGCTCTGCTATCTAAAACAAGAAATAACTATTTTAGTATTCCATCATTTGTATTGCAATCCAATATTGGTAATTTGACACATGATGTATTTTGTGAAAATCTCTGCATAACCGTCTCTCTCTTGTTGGTTGAAACTCAGTGACATCTCAGAGCTGAAATATAAATGAAACCTCTTTAATAGATGCACGAAAGTTCCTGCACTGTAATACACATTTCCATATAGATAACTAGCTTTAGATTTGTGAATTCAGTCTGTGATCTGAATTTAACTCAAGTTCATCAGTTGTAACTTAATTAATCCACTGTTAGTGTTGTGCTTTTTCTCCTGACAATGTATGTTCACTTCCCCTCCACTGGAAATAGACAATTGGATCTAGATGTACCTCGCTGCACACATTCCAGTATGAAAAGTGTATACAACAAAATGTCCCATTCATTGGATGGTGTGTTCAGTGATGCCATCACTTATGTTATGTGAGATGTCATCTGTGATGTTTGCAATATCGTTAAACACATCATGAATGATGTAATATCTGAGGTCATAGTAATGCTTGGCAGGGGAGCAAGATATTGTTAGCTCAGTAAACTATAACTAGTGATTTTTTTTTAAACATTCGTTTTTGTATTATGGTATTTTTGGTATTATTTCAACACCTAACTATAATGTTTTCCCAGGGATTTTTTTTTACAGTAACGTAAGATTTATTACTATATCGCCACTTTATACTTTGATACAGTTGCGTGCCTTATTCTCCATTCATAAGGAACAATGGGTTGGAAACAGTGCACCTGAGGCCATATCATGATGGGCTGCGCTGTCTCAGTGAAGAGCTGAGCTTCTGTTATCAGTTGCCTGCAGTGCGAAAAGTGAATTCCTCTAGCCAGATATTTCTCTGAGTTAGCCAGGGCCCGACTGGGAACCCAAATCAGCCCTGGCAATGTTGACAGACTAGCCTCTCGTCTGCGTTTGTTACCAGGGGGCCGATAAAGCAGCACCACTGCAAAACTGGCCCCCAGTAACAAAAAAAGTCCCTCATTGCTATAAAATCACCCCCACACTTCCAGCCTCCTGGGGAAACGCCTGATGCCCGCTACGGCCAGTCCGGCCCTGGAGTTAGCGCTTCATTTCAGACAATACAGCCCGTTAGAGCGAGCAGACTATGCTTCTTTCTGTTTCTCAGATGTATAATTCACATAATGATATGACTCCAGGTAAATACAAAACCCTGCACAATTAGTCATTACTGAGTTCATAATTTGCGTCGGCCATCTCACCATTTTCAACTCTCCTGGATTTGGAAATTTCTTTTCTCTGTGGCTGACGTCTGGTCCCATAATAAATAGCCTATTTTTTCAGCCCTTTCCATTAATTTGTCCTCACCAACTGGTAGCATGGACCCTGTAGAAGAAGGAAGGAAAGGCAGGACAGATTGTTTCTGGTTATAAAAGTATGTTTTTTAAACTGTGTTTTTTTTTTCCTATACTGCGATACATTATGCATTATGCGCTGTGCTTTGAATGCCACAATGGCGGTTTCAGACCTGCAAAGAGCCACGTGTGTTTTTAAAAACTTTTTTTTCATCAAATTGTTCAAATGACTTTTTAACACATTTATCTGGAAGAAGAGGTGAGCCGCAGACGCCATCTTGGTCGTTGTCTGATCTACCACTTGTCACACAGAGCAGAGTGTACAGGACTCATTGCCTATATACTTTTCCCAGTGCAAAATAAATATAGATTTATATGAGAATAAGTGATATTTTTGACTTTGACTATTACATTAAGTTTCCATTTACTTTATGACTTAATTTATAGTGGAAGAGGAAAAACAGATGTGATGTGGACTTTTCCATGGTGGGAAGTATATTCAACCAAGAGAAAGCTGCCCTTGTTCGAGTTGTGAAAGCTGGCGGGGAACCCACTTGGGCTTGCATTTTTGCCCTCCTGTGCTGCTAACAAATCTTCAGGTGGCAAGTATTGAGTCACCCAGAGCCTGTCTGGCATGTACCAAAAAATGAAGCTTTTCCTTTCCCGACAAAATTATTCACCCGGGGCTTGAGGTAAGCTTTTCCGCTATGTGGATGCCAGCATTGGACCAGCTTAAATGGAACTTTGTTGGCAGAAATGCTATGAGGAAGTGTGAAGAATACCCCTGTGGATTATTGTGAGTTGCATGATTTAAGTCATGGACTCCTGCAGTCTTTGTGTAAACGTCTGTCTCTCCTTTTCTTGTTACTTGTTACTCTCTACATTAAAACCTGGTTCTAATGTTCATTTACAATATAGTTTTGACCGCACTATTCACTTGTTACTAATAGTATCTCGCTTTACTACTGTAATAAGAAAACCTCATCACTAGTCACCCTTAAGAGGAATATTACACCACTAATCTACTGCTATAAGGAACCACCCTTACTGTTCAACAATAAAAGTAATGCAACATGGCTATCTTAATAAGAGTAAAACAAAACTACTTAACTCTAATAAGAAAATGGCAACACTTGCCCAATGTACAATAATTATGTAATCACAGCTCATCTGTAACAAAAAAACGCCATTACTAGTTTATTTTAGTTGAAAGCTAATAGGAAAATTATAGAAAAAAATCCCCTTTAATAAGCAGATGACCCCATAAGTCTACTTTAGGAAAAATGATTGTGTTAAGGAACTACACAATTTGCATTTAAAACCAGGAAAATACATCACTATTCAACTGTAACAAGAAAACTGTGTCACTATCAATCTGTAATAGTTGATTACAATGAAGTCATTTCCTAGAGGTGGTTGGAATCTCTGTGTATACTACCAAACGATATAAATATCAACAACAATCAGGGCAACTTTGAGGGGGCTCCCCTCGCAAGGCCCCCTTTTGGCTGTGTGATAACCCCGCACTTTGGGCCCAATAGGGCACTTTGAACCACATGGGCCAATTGGAGCATTTTCCCATGAACCTCACGGCTGCAGCCCCTATGCTGCCACCCGCAGGGTGAGTTAGTCGCAGTCCACTAGAGGTTCCAATTAATGCCTGCGCTTCAGAATGGTCTATGGAATGTAAATAGGTAGTGATGGGCAGAAAAGAGGTTTGGGGGCAGCCAACTGCAGGGGATTGCCGTTTTAGATTTTTAATTTGGGCTGCATCTGTGCAGTCCAACATAGGCCAAGGGATATTTTGCAGGTTTTTTTGCATTCTTTGTCGCCATTTTAGGTTTGTGACCTGCTGGCTAGTTGCAGGTAGAGTTTAGGAAACAATTTCATTAGCAGCACTTTTGGTGGTCAGGAGTTCAATGTAGTAGTGGTTAGTAAGAAGGAGATTAGTGTTTGTTCTTACTGTGCAGAATGGAGGATGAACGAGTACTCGAGGAAATGCGTCTCCAGTGGGAGGCCAGTTACTTGGACCTCATAGTGGGGGCTGAGGCCGCGGGGGTGTCCCACCCGGTGCAGCAGGCATCAGTGGGGGTGGCTGTGACGGCATGCTCCCCACTGTGTAAATGGAGGGTGGTAGCTGGCAAAGACTAAGTTGGGGTAAGTGTGAGGGGCACGCTATGACCAAGAGAGTGGCCACTCGAGGTGTGCAGCCAGTGGGAGCCGGGTCGCATTCTGCGGCTTTGGCCCTGCATCTAGAGACTGGGGGCGAAGTTGTGCTATTGTGCGGGGCTTGGTGATGACAGCACGAATGAGGGAAGAGTGAAAGCAGCCCCATCCAGCGATGTGTGCATCTATAGGACTGTGGGAGAGAGACGAGGGCTGTCCAGAGTGGCCTCAGCTTTAGAGCTCTGGGATAGAAAAAAGGCAGGCAAGGCCCGTCGGGAGGTGTTGAGTGAGCCACTCGCCTAGGCTGGGGAGGGCATGCAGTGGTCAGCAAAAGAGGGAGGGCGGGACAGGCTCCCACCAGAAGAGAGCATGGTTCAGGACGGCCTGGAGAGGTGGCAGGCACCTCTGAGGAGGAATCAGGAGAAGAGAAGGTTTGGTGGTTAGGTCAGGAGACCTTTAGAACAAGTGAGGCAAAGGTCTGAGTAGGTCAGGAGGTGGGGGTGTGGTTGGGAAGATCTGCAGGTTGCAGCAAGGGAATGGGGGGAGAGTTGGAGGAGCAAGGTCTGGGTGAGTTCGCTGAAGAGAAAGATGAGCTGCCCAGATCCCCTGGACTGGGTTGGGACCTTGGCTCTTGAAAGACCTTGGATATATTCAGCTTTTCGGGGAAGGGCTTCAAGGGGGAGACCGAGTGATGCAACTGGATGCCTATATGGCAAAGGGGTGTTCCTACAGTGGGACACAATAGATCCCGCGCCGTATCTGTCTGTAGGGTGGGGCAAAGTGAACAGGCTCATGGACAGGCCAAGCAGGTAAGTGGGCCGTCAGCGCTCGTGCAGGGTCCAGCTTCTGCATTTATTGCAGGAATGCTGGAATTTAGTGGTGAGGAAGATGGCGGAGAGGAGGAAGCAGGGCAGGCTGTGGAGGTGACTGAAGAGGTGGTAGATAGGCAAGGAGATTTGGTAAAGGGTAGGAAGAGGTCAGTGGAGAATTCAGGCAAAAGTCAGGGGACCAGCACACCAGTTTGGCCATTTTCATTACAGGTAAAGGAGCGGCGCAGGGCGACTGACTCGGCATAGCTGGGACAGGCTCATTTGTGCAGAGGTGAAGAGAGGGACAGGCCCAGCACAGTAAGCCTGACACCATCGGGGGATCCCTTCAAGGCTATTGTGCAAGGTTATAGCCATGTTGCCGAAAGTGTGTAGTGGCGAATGGGAGACCTGCCTTATTCCATATTGATGTTCTGGAAGTTTTGGGGGCGTTTCGGGTGTCAGAGTTGTTGGGACCGAAGGGATCGGGTGGAGGACACTGGGGGGTATGTTTTCGGGTGTGAGGGTAGGCTGTAGATATGGCTCAACTTATCAAAAAAAGATCAGCGGGGCCAGGGCATTCAGGTCAAATTACATGTGGTGGAGGCGCCAGGCCCCTGCCCGGCTTGGTGGGCTTCTCAGTGATCGTGCTGTTGTGGATCGGCGGGGGGGGGGTGGTTTTTGTCATAGATCGGGTGAACGGGTTACAGCTTATCAGCTGTTAGTGCCCTTGCAAAAGGCTCTGAGGCATTTGGGGGAACAGTGACAGAGTATGGTATACACTCTTTTCAAATTGGCGCAGCATCGGAAGCCGGCCTCAGGGGTCGGGCATAAGATGAAAAAGATGAAATCATGCAGTTAGGCTGTTGGTCATCGCAGTCTTACCGGTGCTATGTGCGGTGACCGGGGGATGATATGCATGCAGAGGAGGTTACTATGTAAAAATGACACTGCTTGCTTGTTTCTTTCAGGTTCGATGACCGACCCAGTGGCTGGGGAGGTGGCCATATGGGTGGTGGGCCACTCATTTGTAAAATGGGTGGAGTTTCAGGCGCATCAAAGAAATCTTGACCATAACTTAGGTTTTAACGAACATCTTTTTAAAATCACTAGGAAGGGAAAAGGGGTCGTGTGCTGGAAAGAACAGCTTCAGTGTTTGAATAGCATCATGGTGGGCGGCAGGTGCCCAAAAGTACTGATCTTGCATTTGGGAGAGAATGATCTAGTTAAAGAAAAGGGGGTTGTTTTGATGTGCAGTATGAAGCAGGACCTGGCGCTCATAAAGGAGAAGTGGGCAAGGTGTTTTGTCCTTTAGACGGAGTTTGTATCTAGGAAGGCTTGGAGAAGGGCGTGAAGCAATAGATAGAGCTTGGAGGAAAGTGAAAAGAGAGATGGCTCGATTTTGCAATTGGCGTGATTCTGGCACAATTTGCCATTCAGATATAAAGTTTGATGCAGTTGAATTTTTTCGGGGCAACAGGGTCCACCTGTTTAGGATGGGTACAGATCTCTATCGGTTGGAAATCAGAGATGTGTTATCCAGGATTTTAAATGTGCGGCAGTTTGCCAGTAGTGGAGCAAGAACCAGCTTAGTTGTTGGGGGTAGGGGGGGACAGAAAAAGGTTGTGTTGCAATCCCCACTGTTTCTGGGTGGCAGATGCATGCGAAGTTTGCCATGAGTTGGCAGAAGTTTGGTTGGCATTCACAGTTAGTGAACCATGTGTAAATGAAAGGGTAGGCAAGCAGTTCAAGGCCCAGTTTAGGAGGTTTGCCTATTTACAGTTTCATAAATGCAGTCATAGGATGTAGGATTAATAGAAAGGTGGAAATGTCAAAATGCAATACATTGTAATGTTGGTAATGTGCTAATTGTGTGGTGGGCATGTTGTGAGCACCGTAGGGGTGGGGACAAATGGTAGTTTAATAGATGTATAATGCAATTTTAGATTTGTAAGGCAGTTGCCAGGTTATTTTGTTGTTATGTGCACCTTTTTCAATAAAGTGGCCTTTTTCACTCAAAGTAAGTGGTCTGTGTCATGGCTGCACCCCTGACTCCCAAAAGGAGTTTGGGGGCAGCCGACCGCAGTGAGGTCTGCCACCCGAGTAGATTGGGAGGGTGGTACAGTCCAGGGGACTGCCATTTTAGATTTTAAATTTGGGCTGCATCTGTGCAGCCCAATATAGCCCAAGGGAAATTTAGCAGGTGTTTTTGGACTCCCTGCCACCATTTTAGGTTTGGTGACCTGGTGGCAGGGAGAGCTTAGGAAAAATCATTGCCCCCCCGCTTTCCTTTAATTTGGCTTTTGGGGGAGTTATATTTGTTAGTAGCTTCTATTCTGGGGGCGTTTTGGTGGAGACAGGTGCGCAGGGGTTAGTCACACCTGTTACTTGGAACAGGTGCTTGGCGGGGGCATGCAAAGTTTGCCAGGAGTTGGCAGATGTTTGGTTGGCGTTGACAGTTAGAAACCATGTGCAAGGAAAGGGTAGACAGATAGTTCAATGTTCAGTTTAGCACTCTTGGGGCCATATGTAGGAATCACTTTTGCAATCGCAAACACTGCGATTCGCAAGAATCTGGGTGTTTGCGATCGCATAACAGACTGTACCTATGTAGGACAGGGTTCCGCTGCACTAAAATGCGAATCGTTATTTTAGCGATTAGCATTTTAGCGTAACGCTGATTGTGCGAATTTCTTTAGCGTAATCGCAGTCTGCGTCCCATCATTTGCGGAAATCGCTATTACCGACATCGCAAATTGCGAATTCGCTAAATCAGATGTAGGAAAAAATCCACAAATAGCGATTCCTCGAAATTCGCAATTTTGCACTTCTCATTTACCACCAACTCTGAGCAGGTGGTAACCATGTGCAACCAATTTAAACAGGCCCACATTTTTTCCAATTAGCAAAATTATTAAATTATCTTTTTGACTTAATTGGGAATTTTAAATTCACTGTCACCTCACAAAACCCCGCTCCGCAGTAACCTGGCGTTGCAGCACACTGGGATGGCATTCGGCCATACCCAGTGGAGCCCGATGATGAAGCATGTCACCAACCAGGTTGGTGAGTGAGGGCTTTCATACATAACTTGTATTACCTCCTTAGGTCTGTGTTCCTCCCAATAACATATTGGGCAGGTTCCGAACCTGGAGACCCGTGCCTCTTGGATGGTAAGTGCCTTGTTGACACTACACTGACTTCGTTGGTTTGTACCACTTCTACCACTCAGCAGGTCCCGCCCCTTCCTGTGTCTGGACGGGGTGACAAAAAATAAAATGGTAATTAATTAACTTCATTACCATTTTATTTTTCGTCTCTGGGGCTTTTCCGGGGACATTTAAGTGGGGCGAAGCTACTCCGCTCAAATGGAGGAGCTGCCCCTGAACAAATATGGAGACAGAGCGAGGAAGACTAGGAGAGAGAGCGACAGGAAGTGACATGGAGAGAAAAAGATAAAAAATGAGAGAGGAAGAGAGACACTCAGTAAGATAGAAAGAGAAAGCAAGGAGACTTGGGGGGATAGAGACAGAGAGAGAATTATTGAGAGACAGGGAGGGAGAGGATGACATGGAGAGACTGAAAAAGACAGGTTGCATAAAGACACATAAAAAGAGGGGAGAGAGTGGAAACAAATTAGAAGGCCTTATCTATCTATCTATCTATCTATCTATCTATCTATCTATCTATCTATCTATCTATCTATCTATCTATCTATCTATCTATCTATCTATCTATCTATCTATCTATCTATCTATCTATCTATCTATCTATCTATCTATCTATCTATCTATCTATCTATCTATCCCCCCTCAATTCATGGTACATCTTATAAAACCAAAGGTACAGAAGTGTAGGAGGAAGCAGAAGTCATAGCAGGAGAGCAGTAGGAGAGAGGTCTGTAAAGCAGTTTGAGGTGGGAAAGGCAAACGAGACAGCAGGAGCTGTATCATGAAGATGTACATTCGTGCGAGGCACTGCTATGCATCTGTGTTACCGCAATTGCACATTATTAAGTCCATACATCTAACTCAGACTTTCTCCAAATTAATGTATTTGATGCTGACAGCACAGCTTGAAAACAGAGCCATGACTGTCTTTATGTGTTGCTGAGCTGTGAGGTCTGAAAATCATGCACTAACTTAGAGAAATTCTTAGTTAATGTATGAGCTTTAGAAAGTGCAATGACATAAAAACAAGTGTACAACCGTGCGCACCATATCGGTTGTATGTGATTTCATAGAAAAATGATTTCTTGGAATACCATTACTGAGAAATCATTTAATCTAAATTGTTAAGTGGAAATTTTCTGAATGAATGTCATCTACCTTTTCGTAGAAAACAATTCATAGAATGTCTTTTTTTAAGTTTAAACGCAATGGTTGCAGGTCTTACTTAGAGAAACAGTTTTGTCAGAGATATTTATTTCAGTGCTTTACTTCAGGGGACATTATTTCATATTTATATCTTTTACATTGTCAAACAATCACTTCAGATGCTTTTAATTTGCGGACAAACCACCACCTGTTAACACCATCCATAGCTGACACCTCACAACCCCCAAACCCTATCAATCCCTGTCCCTTAAAACTCCTCACCGCACCTAAACTATAATCATCCCTGAAGCCTAAAATCCCCTCATCACCGTAAACATTACCCATCCCTGAACCCAAAATTCCTTTAATGTTTCATTTTTTTTATTTCCTTCAAATTGTCTTTCCTTAACTTAAAATTGGTTTCCCATGATTTGTTTTCCTCCAGTGTCGTTTCTCAGTTTTTGTTTTCCATTAATTCAGACACATCACACGTGCACTGGGACATCAAAGGTACAGCCCCATGGATGAAGCTTTCATTATTTAATTAGGTGCAGTGGAAAAGTATCACATGGTACAAGGGACCCACTGCATCTCAATTATGGCTGTTATTTCCTACCAAACAGGAAAAAGGGCATATATTCCTTGCCTGCATTAGAAACCATGTCTCCCTTGCTACTGCACTGTGACACAGTAGGGACAAAGCTATCATTTGTGCAGCATGTGCAGTGGCAACTGATGCCCCAGTCTGAGGGTCTCATTCCACATTTATCATGGCAGCCTGTTACTACCAAACAAGTGGGTAGAAGGGTTTAAATGCTAAGCCTGCATGAAAGTCATCAGTGCCATGCATCTGAGAGACAGGAAGATAGGAGGTGAGCTAATCACAAATGGGCAGATTATAGTGATAGATTGTAGGTGGAGGAAGCTAGCTGAGGAGGAAGACAGGACTAGACAGTGCTGTTTAACATGATGCCCTTGTTAAGATTTGCCCAGTAAATTTAGATCATGTGAAAACTTTTGTTTGGGCAGGAATTGCAACTATAATTAATACATTGGAATGTTGGGAGCTCCATTTTTTGTTGTTGTTTGTTTTATATAGCGCGAACTCAACCCGAAGCTATCAGAGCGCTTTACAAGAGCAGCAGTTGTGTTACAGATGGACACATTCATTTTTGTTAGGCACAGAGAGATTACGTGGTTTGCCCAGAATCACAGGTAGTTTAGCATCCCTACCGAGACTCAAACCCAGTTCCCAAGCTTTGGGGTTGGCCGCTCTAGCCATTAGGCCACATCCTCATTTAAGACAATGGAGTAGCTATGGGCTTATAATTGCTGGTATAAGTCTGGAGCTCCAACATTCCAATGTTTGTCTTCATGTTTCTCCCTTTTCTAATTTAGAACATTCTCCCCTTAGTGGGTGGAATGTTCTAATAGCTTTAGAGCCATTCTGCCTCTGGCTATAAGGCTCGGGCCTATAACTCGGGTCAGGTACTTTAACAACTGGTATAGCCCTCGTCAGTGGGCTATAAGGTTATGGTAGTGTGATATTTATTGTACCTGGGAATTTCTGGGAACAATAAATTCTTCTCCGCCAGTAAATACTGCTAGGTCAATTAGTGAAATTGCCTGTTAAATATTGTCACATGTGTGCAGCATTTGATTTGCTAAGCACCAAAATCTTTATGCCATGTCGGATTTTTTAGGGCAAAACTCAGAATATGTTACTCCACCCAATAAATTGTGGAACACCTAGTGGTCGAATATTTCAGATTTGATAATCATGCTAGACACCAAAGCCACCCATAATTAAGGCTCATGTAAAGTTAACAGAAGTAACAGTGTACAGGGAGAAGAATTTAAGAGAGACTGTCGGCTTAGCTGATGAGTGACAATTGGGCAATAGGAAATGGGCATGGGCATATTCAGTAGGGGTAGGTGAGGAGTGGCACTAGGGTAGGAGGAGAATCAGCAGGAGTAGGAATCGAATTTGAAGGGAGGCATAAAGACAGCAGTTCTGCAGAACAGCATGTCTGGGAATGGTTCTGGAGGACAGCTATCAATAGCGGTAATAATTACTTTCCTCCGTTCCATCCTATGTCTGTGTTTGCTACCCCCCACACTGCCCCTCCCCCCGCCCCACCGCCCCACAGCATGCCGTATGCGAGCCGCTACTGACAGCTATGCCATGGAGCCATCTACCTTGACCAGTTTCTTCAAGTGGCAATGATAGAGTTGTTTGAAGGTGGCGAGAGAGAGAGAGAGACTGTTTTCTTTGTGTTCTTTTCCTTTATTACTTCCAGTAGAGGCCACTCATATTGGGAAGTGGTGGGGTGGGGAGACAGGGAACACAAAGGCCCCAGAATTCTAAATAAAGAAAATTGCATTTACCTTGCTCTGACAGTCGCCGCCTTACTCCTGATCCTTGGGTCCCGTCCAGGAACAGCTGCACACTGCACAGACTCCCAGCTCCCAATCCCAGCGCTGCTCTCATGCTGGGAATGCATGTGAGCAGCGCTGGCATTGGTCTGAGCGCCTTAGGTCAGCGCTCAGTCTTAGACTGGGAGCATGTGTTGGTTTCTCCACCCAGCTGCACAACACAGCTCGGGTGAAGAAATGCTAAATGCGCATGACCGTTTGGTGGACCCGTCATGTGCACTTGGCAGTGCCCACCACTCCCCACTCCTCCCTGGTGCTGCAGCGGCAGTGTAGGTGGCCACACCCCTCCTTCATCTCTCAGTCGGAGCCTGCAGTATGAAAAAAATAAAATGATGAAAATGTTTTATTATCAGTTTATTTTTATTCTTTGCCTCTGCAAGCTTTTATACCGGAACGGAGGAGCCACCCCTGAGTACTTCTGGGCTCTGAGGGCTGGGGATTGTGCGTTTTTCTACTGAAGTACTTTTCTAGGTTCTATCTTTTTGGGACGTGGCAACTTAGAAGAATCTCAGAATCCGGAGTGTCAGGATTTGATGGGAGTGAATTCTGAACTGAGGAATTGTCATTCAATCTCTTACCTTTGAAGGCCGGTTGGCTGTGGATAACAACTGACGGGTAATAAATAGTGCAGTTTTTATGGATTCTTCATTGGTGATTTGTTGAGCCTTTTGTGGCAACGCAGCCGCATATTGCTGGCCTTCAAGCTACTACATTCTGTCTTGTGTTTCTCTTTCTATGGGCGAGGAGCGTGGATGTCTTCAGTGGTATCAGATTGTTATTGTCTTTGGAAAAGGATGTGGTCCGTCGGTTAGATTGCCCAATTTGGTGCTGGAAACCAGGGTTCGAGCCTCGGGGTCACGTCCACATCCTGTGATTCTGGGCAAATCACTCAATCTCCCCGTGCCTGAATGTGTAATGTAAATACGGTGCTCATGTAAAGCGCTCCAATACCTTCGGGTCGAGTTCGCGTTATATAAAAGATGCCAAAAAAAACAAACGATGGGGCATATCAACAACAACCGGCGATAATTATCGCTGAGCGCACTTAGCGCCAGGATAATTATCGCCGTCTAGCGTGAATTTTTATCGCTGAGATAGCGTGCTATTAGCAACGCTTATCTCAATAGCGATAAAAATCTACACGCTAACAGGCTAACGTGAGATTATCGCTGGAAACCCAGCGATAATCACAAGTTACCTTGTTGATAGGGACAGGCAAACTTGGGGGCATATCAACAACAACCGGCGATAATTATCGCTCAGCGCTCTTAGCGTGAGGATAATTATCGCCGGCTAGCGTGAATTTTTATCGCTGAGATAGCGTCCTATTAGCAACGCTTATCTCAATAGCGATAAAAATCTACACGCTAACAGGCTAACGTGAGATTATCGCTGGAAACCCAACGATAATCACACGTTACCTTGTTGATAGGGACAGGCAAACTTAGCCATGATATCCTCCTTCCATAGGATAGGGTGCTAGTTTTATCTCTGCTTTTTTGGCTTTTAAAGCCAAAAAAGCAGAGATAAAGCCCTTGTTGATATGCCCCTTGGCCATGATATCCTCCTTCCATAGGATATCATGGCTAAATCTGAAAATTAGCAGACGTAAAAAAGCAGCGTTAACCGCGGTTAGCGCTGCTTTTTTTGTCTCTAACAGGGTTAGCGACATTCTTGATAATAGGAGAAATGTCACTTAGCGACATTTCTCCTATTATTTTACTCTGGAACGCCCCCTTTGCATCTCATTAGAGATGCAAGGGGAAGCGTAGAGTAAAAGGGTGCTAACATGCAAATTTGCGTGTTAGCACCCTGTTGTTGATAGGGCGCTAGTTTTATCTCTGCTTTTTTGGCTTTTAAAGCCAAAAAAGCAGAGATAACGCCCTTGTTGATATGCCCCTATATGTTGGAGGGAAATAGTGGTGAGATGGTTGGTGGTCAAGTGTGATAAGGCGAAGATTATTATGCTCTATTTTGGTTGTTTTTTGGCCGCCCTTGCCATAGTCGTTGTTATTGTTTGGGTGTTTCCAACAAAAAAGATGCATTATAACTGTTCGTGTTTACGAGGAGGTTTACTATTGCTGTGATGTGTCCCATCTGAGGGAAGCTTGCGTCCGATGGGTATGTTGTTCTTTTATTCTATTTATGTTTTAGGTTTGCCAAATGTCAATCTCTGCCAGTCAGAAGTACCAAGAAAAGGCACCGTGTTTATTTATTGAGCCCAATTCGGCACTTTTGCCATCTCTGTATTTTTAGTAACATAAACTGATATGTTGGTTAAAGTGAAATGTAAACACAATTAAAAATAATAAATCCATGCTTATAAAATGCACAATATCTGATGTATTGTAAGATGTTTTTCTGTTACTTGACTGCAACATTGCTTAACGCGTTAAACCAATAAATAAATACCTTTCCTGAGAAAAAGTAAATTGTGTCATTGATACATTTTGTCTGATCGTCTTCTGCCATCTGCTGGTAAAATCTCACAATAACTTCCAATGTGCCTAATCATAAAAATAAACAGTAAGGTGAGTGAGTATTTGCTTGTGAATTCGCCGATGTTACCGATGTTCTTTTCCGGACAGTCTGATGTTACATAAAATAATTTAGTGCGCATATACTTTGATTTATCGTGACTGCACTTTGAGTGAAGTTTTTATTTTTTGTCAGTTTATTTTAAGCAAACTAAGACAATAGGGGATTGGTGGGGGTGGGGGGGGGGGGAGTGGGGGGAGCAGCTGAACGCAGGGACATCTGCCCCCCAGGGCAGATTGGGAGGGGAGAGAGGGGGGTGGCTTACCATGTGTAGCTTGGAACATGTGTGAAGCGGGGTTTGAAAAGTTGGCCAGGGTTGGCAAAAGTTTTTGTTTACTGTTAAAAGTTGGTAACCTGGGCAGGGAAATGGTAGGCAAAAGGTCGTTTGGTTGTTTACAGTTTCAGAAAGGCAGCTATAGGATGTTGGTTTAATAAAAGTGTAATTTTTGCAATACATTGTAATGTTGTTAATATGTTAATGGCAGGGTGGGGGCATGTTAAGGGGATCGTAGGGGCGGGGTCAGGTGTCAGATATCTGATGTATAGCAAGGTTTTAGTTTTGTAAGGCATTTGCCAGGTATGGAATTGTAATGTACACCTGTTTCAATATCGCGGCCTTTTTCACACACAAAATGGTTTCTAGTCTAGTCCTGCCCCCCTCTCTCCCAATGGCTCTCAGCAGACCTTTGGGGAAAAGTAAGAGCAGGTTTTTATTCAACTGAGGTGTGATCCAGGGCCCGAGCTAGCATGTGGGCCCTAGAATACTGGGCCTAGGACAAACATTTAATGGGGTTAAGACTTGTAGAGTGTGGAATGACAAAAAAAACTTTAGATTTAAAAATTGTCCACCAATAATATTGGAGCAGCATCATTTAAGCTCCACCCTATGTATGTCTTGTGCATACATTTATGCACCTATATACGACATTTGTATTCAACATGTGATTTAGCTTCATTAACATGCATGATGCATTTAAATGAATTAGTGGTAAGTGTATTAGGTTGCTAAATAGACTCAAATAATCATGTTTATTCCATATTTATGGATAGTAACAATTGTTTGCTTTCACTGATTTATAACATGGTAAAACACATCTATAATAATTCTTGTGTTAACTTAGCCAGACATTAGGCCTCAGGTGAAATTGTTTGCCTGCACACTGACAATATGCTGTTTTCTTTGTTCTGCAGGTACGCTATCACGTTTCTCGTTAGGTGGAGAAAGGCTTACTGTGTGTATTAGACTATTGATAGTGAGGCTTCGGAGGAGAAAATTGGCAATAAACATGGAACGTGATTGTGAAAGAAAGCCTCCTGTTAATGGTGTACCAGGAGGATGGAATATTCAAGGATAGCAAATGCACTTCTGACGGTGCGTAGATAGACACTTAGGGAGCAGTGGCATTTGAAAGTGGTGAGACATATAAGTTGCGGTGAGTGCACTGTGGCGAGCCCGCCGCCATGAGGAATATTTGGGAGGGGGGGAGGGATCTCCCCCGAGAACTTTTTTTAAAAGAGTGTACAAATTTTACCCTGGTGCAATGTTGTCCACTGTGCTGTCACTACCGCGCAGTGTAACTGGCATGCAGTACTATCCCTGCTCTGTCACTACTGTGCAGTGTCACCGTCGTGCAATGTACCAGCCTGTTACCACCACAACATAGTCTATCCCTCCCAATGTATCACCATAATGTAGTGGAACCAAGGTTTAGTGTCATCCTAGTGCCATCATTAATATGCCATTCCCGTGCAGTGTCAAGACAGCTATGCACTAGGGGTGGGCGGAATTTGCAAAATTCACTTTTGCAAATTATCGCGAAAATGTTAAAAATCTCCGCAAACACGCGGAAATATCGTGAAGATGCGGAAGTTTTTTTCACGCCCATTCGCGGTGTTCTCTGCGTGGTCGCGGCTCGCCAACTTACCCGTGCGGTTGCTCGCGGGCGCGGCCATCTTGTTTTCACTTGTCTCGCGTTGCATGATCGCGAGAAGAAAGACGTGGTCGCGCGACGGATTACGTTATTGCGGGCGCGAACTGTCGCGAGATAGCGCAAATGGCTACCAACAATCCAACATCTCGTGGAGAACGCGACCGGATCGGGAAAACTTGTCGGCGAACGCGGGGTTCAGGTAAGGCGATCGCGCGCACGCGAAAATGTATTATTTTACAGCGCGAGCAAGCAAAAAATTTCCGGTAAAATGCGGATTGCGGAAATTTTGACCTTTTCACGCTCTCCGCGGAACGCGAAAATGTCAAATTATCGCAATTTCCGCGAGCGGAACGGATTTTTAGCCCAGGCCTACTATGCACACAAGGATGGTGTGACTGCAGACAAGTGCTGACAAGGATGGTGTGACAGAGAGCGTTGTAACACCATGGTGCAGGGCTCGGTGTTTGTGAAGGACTCTGCAGTAGGAGGTGGTACACAGATTCGATGAAGGCTTTACTGGGCCTGGGATATCCGGGAAAGATGCTTAGCTCCTGAGTCAGAAGGTGAACGACACGGTGATGGAGTTCTAGGCTTGGAGCCTGATCATTGCAGGTAACGCGACCCCTATTGTTGGCATGTGTGCGGGGGGGGGGGGCAGCGATCATGTCATTAAACCCCTCCTTCCTTCTGACAGGAGCTGCTCAACAAAATCACCACAATCCCCCACAGCCCCCTCCTACCCAACTTTTCTCAACATTGGCTTTAGCAGCAGGCCCTACACCAGCAAACAGCTTGTCCCATGCATCTATAGGAGAGAGTGATGGGAGAAAACGTCATAACAAATACAATCTATGAATGCAACCTGCATGCATGCCACGGGTGTAGGTGCCAGGCACAGGCGAATATTATTAAAACATATAGGTATTAGAATTACTTAAGTACTGCACAAAGGACTGGCCTATATACACATTACAAACTCGCAAAGATGCAAAATGACACAAATATGCAGGAATCACAAAACCTGCCCTGAAATAAAGAGCAAAATAAACAATGGAGAAATAGGCAAATATACACCACACACGCACACATCGATAGCAACCACAAAAACCCTTTGTGCATCAACACCAACTACAAACACACACAATATGCACACTACTTCACATACACAGGTACACAACACACTCAAGTATTCACACACTAACCGAAACACACACAAACAATATTTCATGCTCATCTCTTTGTCTTTTGTCGTGATAATGTTGTTTTCCCCTTACTTGCCACTACAATTCGGGTTGATTTGACCCGGTGTTTCTTATGTGATCCGATGCTTTGCTCTTCATGGCACTTTTCTTCGAATTGCACCCGTATTCACGTAGAACATCACCTCAGAGGGCACCTGGCAGGCTGCCGTGTGTCCTGTAGTGTTGCCTGAGTCGTGCCCAACCCCTTGTTACAAGGGTCCCAGGCGAAGGGTCTTGAAACCCTCCCCTGAGCGTGTACACTGTGGGCGCGCCTTACGTCCTGACAGAAGGCAAGCCCGTGGCGCTGGGCGTGGAAGGCATGTTGCTGACCACTACCAATAGCACACGTGTGGTCCCAGCTTATTCCTAGGCCCTCGGCCAGAACTCGACACTGGCGACGAGGTGGTCTCGCCACCCCATTGCGTGCATCGCTACATCACGCTCTTGCCCAAGGAGCGGATCGACGCAGCCCCTGCAGCCCCCCTCCTCCGTGAGGCTGAGTGCCTGCTTCTGCCGCGCTACATCAGCGCGTGTGGCCCCAGCTGCCCCTGGGCCGTGGACACCTAGCCCGGCATCTCTGCCTGCCTTCCCCCGTCTGGCCGACCTCGCTGCAGCCCCTGGCCCCCCAGCGACTGCTGCCTACCTGCCCGGAAGCCTTCTGCCTCGGCGGAGCCTGCTCCCGCGGAGCTACGTGACCGGCCTGCCGTACCTCACGCTTCTCGCATGCAACGAGTCACCGGACCCTGCTGTTTCTCACGCATCTCACGTGAGGCACCGTTTCGGCCGTTTGAAGGCCCCTGGTCGCTCCTCCTGTGCTCCCAGGTGCCCCAGGTCGTCGAAGCAGCCCTGTACGCCCGCAAACACCACGGGAACAGCTGGTGTACCTTCCCCAAGGTGTGCAGGTGAGGCCCCTGCTGCCCGCACCCCTCCTCAGCGGCCATGGCCAACGTGCCCCCCCTAGAGCCGTTCGCAGTCACTTGCACTCTCCCGTCGCAAGCCGCACGGTGGAAGAAGTGGGTGGAACAACTACTTTGTGGCGGCGGAAGTCGCGGCTGAGCGGCGGCGTGCCATGCTGTTACACCTAGGAGGAGAAGCGATTCACGACATATCGAAAGACGTAACCGAGGCTGGCCCGCCCAGAACATACGCCACGTTGCGCGACACTATGAAGGCGTATTTTGAACCTTTCGCTAGCGCGGACTATGAACGATTTCTGCTCCGCCAAGCCCGCCAGCTCCCAGATGAGTCAGTTGACGTTTTTTACGCAAGATTGAAAAAGCTAGCCAGCACGTGCACTCTTCCCGATGTGGACGACGAGATCCGTGCCCAATTCATCCAAGGCTGCGCGTCTTCGAAGCTGCGCGAGAGGGTATTGGAGGCGGACAACATGCCCATGCGCGATATCCTCGTACTAGGGCGATCAAAGGAGCTATCCAAGGCCAGAGCTGCACATATGGAGCCAAAGGCAGCGGTCGCAGTCAAGACAGAGCCGGTGTGCGCCCTCAAGACCGATGCCACCGAGATCCGCACGAAACCACCCAGGCGAAGAAACCCAAGACCGGCTCAGCTCTCCCCCGGCCGGCGACGCCCCACAGAGGAGCATGCCCGGCACAAGGCAAGATCTGCAGCGCATGTGGAAAAGCCAACCATTTCGCAAGTGTATGTCTGTCGGCACCAAAAAAGAAGCAGAGTGGCCCGCCCAGAAGGGTAAGACAGCTAGAGCCACTGCCCAGCACCTCTACCAGCAGTGACATGGACGACGATGAAGCGGACGTGGCCTCCGTCCATGTTGTGTGGGTGCTTAACACCCTGTCAGCAATGCCGTCCGCAGAACCCATGTGCACAGTCAACGTGCAGGACCAAGCAGTAGCGGCATTGATCGACACAGGCGCGTCAATCAACCTGATAGCCGCCAGCGTGTACCGGACACTAGATAATGCACCAGCACTCCATCCCACGAGGGTGCAAGTATACGCGTACGGCACCAGTCGCACACTAACACTACGCCTATGTGGGATGTTCCGGACGGACCAGTCCCACGACGCCACTCACCTGCAAACCAAAATCTATGTGTCACAAGAAGGATCAGGTTTCCTGCTGGGTTGCAGAACAGCCCAAGACCTTGGGCTGATCCAATTTGCACTCACAGTCCAAGCCCGCAGCCTTGACCATCTAGTACTAAAGCACACGCCATTATTTGAAGGGATCGGCTGTTTGAAGGGACCCGCCATCCACCTCCACATAGACAAATCGGTCGCCCCAGTGGCCCTCCGGCACCGACGCATTGCGTTCCACCTACGACCCAAGGTGGAAGCGGAACTGCGAGTACTCGAGCAGGCTGGAATCATCAAAAGGGTAAGCGGGCCCACTCCCTGGGTGTCGCCCATCGTGGTAGCCAAGAAGCCAAAGCAGCCAGACGCCGTGCGGTTATGCGTGGACATGCGCATCCCCAAACTCAACATCAAGCGTGAGCACCACCTGACACCAACCATAGATGACATTGTTGGAGAGTTGTCTGGCTTAAAGTGGTACTCGAAGATGGACCTGAGGTCTGGATACCACCAAATTCCCCTACACCCGGATTCGCACCCGATTACCACTTTCTCCACCCACGCTGGCCTCTGGCGGTACACCCGGCTCAACTTTGGGATATCGAGTGCAGCGGAGGTGTTTCAAAATATCATCCAGAATGTTCTGCAAGGACTGGACGGCGTGTTAAACGTGAGTGACGACATTTTAGTCTATGTCCCAACCTTGGACAAACACATCCGACGCCTCCAGGCAGTGTTTACCCAGCTTCAAGAGCGAGGGTTGACCCTCCACAGAGAGAAGTGCGACTTCCTGCGTAAGGACATTAGCTTTTTGGCTACAGGTTCTCAGACCAAGGAATAGGCCTGGACCCAGAAAAGGTCAAAGACATCCACGCAGCCCCCGCCCGACGTCGGTAACAGCAGTCCGCAGCTTTCTAGGGATGGTCACCTACTGCGGGAGGTTCATCAAGGACCTGTCCGACCTCACCGGCCCCCTCCGCAACCTCACAAAAGCCTCTGCCACCTGGGAGTGGGGTCCGGAACAGCAAGAGTCATTCCAGAAGACCAAGGCGGTGCTCTCAGCTGACACGACCCTAGTCTACTTTGATCCCCGGAACGAATCACAACTCGTGGTAGACGCCAGCCCGACTGGTCTAGGGTCCGTGCTGACCCAGCGACAAGCATGCGGAAAATGGGCCCCCGTCGCGTATGCTACAAGGACCCTCACCCCAACGGAACAGCGGTACTCCAGATTGAAAGGGAGGCCATCGCCATCCTGTGGGGGTGCCGGCACTTCCACATCTACCTGTATGGGCACCCGTTTGTGGTAATCACAGAACACAAACCCCTCGTCCCGCTGTTCCAAGGCTCCTCCTCGCGGCCTCCTCCTCGGATTGAAAAATGGGTGCTCCAGCTCCAGGAATTCCAGCTCACCGTGGAGTATCGACCAGGCACCCGAAATCCAGCTGACTTCTTATCGAGACACGCCCGCCCGGCCACTGACTCGGAAGCTGCGGAAGCCGTGGCCACGGAGGAGTATGTCAGGATGATCGTAGAACGGTCAAGGCCTCTGCCAATCCCTCTGGCGGACGTGGCGCAAGCCACCAAAGACGATGACTGCCTACAGATCGCCATCCAGGCCGTCACATCGGGCAACTGGAAACGACTCCAAAGCCCGTCATCCTTCCGCACGCCGGGTGCCCAAGCAACACTGAAGGCGCTTCACCAAGTCGGGAACGAACTGTCCATGTCCCCGGAAGGATGCCTCCTGAGAGGCCCCCGCCTGGTGCTACCTGGCTGTCTCACCCAACAGGGCGCCCTCCTGGCGCATGGCGCACACCAAGGCATTGTAAAGTAAAAAAAAAGCCTTCGAAGCAAACTCTGGTTCCCAGGCCTTGATAAAGTAGTGGAAACAATCGTCCAACGATGTCCTGTGTGTTTGACGACCAGCTTACCCAACCCTCCGGCGCCAGTGATCACCGAGGAAGGACCAACGTCTCCATGGGTGCAAGCCAGCGCAGATTTTGGCAGCCTCCCCGGTGGAAAATACATGTTGGTTGTGATGGATGATTTCTCACGGTACCCCGAGGTAGAGATCCTGTCCTCGACTGCTGCCTCCGAGGTAATCCCCAAGCTGGAAAAGATAATTGCCACCCATGGCCTCATTGGGGAACTGAGCACGGACAATGGTCCACCATTCAATGGCGCCGAGCTGGCTGAGTACCTGCAATGCAATCCCACCGTGTCAAACACCGATGTATAACCCCGAGGTGGCCTCAAGCTAACGGGGAAGTCGAGAGGCTTATGAGGACTCCAAACAAGACTATTCATATAGCAATAGCGGATGGACAGGGCCTGGAGCTAGCCATCTACGCGAATACAGGTTGACGCCCCACTCAACCACAGGTATGCCTCCAAATCGCCTATGTTTTGGCAGGGCAGTCACAGACACTATCCCACACCACCCCAGGTGGGCGTCGTCACCAAACCCGCCCAACCGATCCATGGAACAGAGAACAAAGACCAATCGCGAAGCGTCCCAGAAGAGAAGGGCCGCCGACAGCCCTATCAAAATTGGGGACAGGGTGCTAGTGAAAGACCACCATCCGGGTGGAAAGTTCCGCCTGCCATTCGAGTTAGACCATTGGACTGTCACGAACATCAACGGTACACTGATCACGGTGGTCAGGGACGGTGAAGAGGTCACAAGAAACGTATCATTCTTTAAGAAGGTCCCACAGGGAGTCGAGGAAGAGTTTTCCGAGCCAGAAGATTACCGCCCAGCATCATCCCCAAGTCCTCGAGAAGCCACAGAGGAAGAGACTCCACGCAGAACAGAAAACACCGGGAACGACTCAGCCACACAAGCCCACGGAGATTCGGTGTCACCAGAGACGCAGAGCCGCCCAGACGTGGTTGAGACAGACTGTTCGGAGGACATGTTCCAAACCCCTCCAGAAGGGCGCAGCCAAAGCAAGTACCATCTACGGTCCCATCCGCAGCCATCCCAGAGGTACCAAGACTTTGTGGCCCGCTGTCGACTGCTGAAGTGAGAGTGGGCTGTGCCTCCACCCATACCAAGTAAGACTGTTCCATTTGTTTTGGTCATGAAACTTACAGAGACTGGGTTAGATACTTTAAGACTTTTGGCGTTATGTTTGATGATTGTTAGGTCTTTACATTTCCGGGTAAAGGAGGAATGTAGTGTTGCCTGAGTCGGGCCCGACCACTTGTTACAGGGGTCCCAGGCGAAGGGTCTTGAAACCCACCCCCCCCTGAGTGTGTATACTGTGGGCGCGCCTTACGTCCTGACGGAAGTCACGCCCGTGATAGAATAAAGAGCCCAGGGCTCTGGGCGTGGAAGGCATGTTGCTGACAACTACCAATAGCACACGTGTGGTCCCAGCTTATTCCTAGGCCCTCGGCCCGAACTCGACATGTCCGTGACCACTGGAAGCAGAAAAGAGCCCCCCTCCTTTGTCCGCCTTAAAGCTGGTTTCGAAGTGGCGCGAGTCAGGCAACAGCCTCATAATCTGTGCATTTTAATACCTCGACCTCAGTGAAACAAAATACATTAATAGAGCTCCGAGTCAGCACATGCCACGGAGCCCATGGATGGACCTAATTAGAGGGCTGCAGATGGTGGCTAGAGAGAGGGCTAAACTGTTTAAAACTATAGAGCAAATTCCCCAAGCAGGACAAACCAAAAAAAAAAAACAACAAAACCAAAATATAACTTTAAAAAATGCCCACCTGGGCCTTACCTGCGCTGGTGGACTGCTGACTCTTGAGTTCACTTTAGTCCAGCAACCTGCAGTCCAATCAGTGCTGTGGCAGCCACAGGCAGCAACCATTGGGACTAGCTGCTGCCAGCGGTGCACTGCAGTAAGGATGGACTGTGGCGGGACTCTCAGAGTCAGCTCTAGATGCAGTCTGTGTCCGTCTCGCTGGAGTCGAATCATGACACAGTTAATGAAATGGGCCTGGCTTCCTTCCAGTGAGTTCCTCCACAGTTGACAGTGCAGACTCACGTGCGGGAAGCAGTCTGAGGTCGGGTCTGCGCAGACTCGATTCCTCTACTTCCCGCCTGCCACACCCCTTTCCCAACTCGTCATAGGGTGGGTCCCACCACACCCTGTAATGAGTTGGTAAAAGGGTAGGGTGACAAGCTCTCCACTCTCTGACTGATGTGGAGGGTTAGCGATACCGGGCTTGTTTTTAAAACGCGCAGGGCTAACTTTGCCTCCATGCCATCAGGGGATGGAGACTGGGCCCTGAAGCTAGGTCTTTGCTGAGCTGATGACATCATAGCCTTCAGGGCTGTGAGGTTGTCAGCCGGCAAACACTTAGGCTTCTTTAGACCCGCCCAGGGAGCATGCAAGGAGAGTGTCACGTGACATACATCCAGGCTCCAAAACAGCCACTGTCACGGCAGCAGTATCGATGAGAGGGGCAGACAGTGCCCTGTGTTCACTACTGGCAGAGTATATATAAATTAGAAGACTACAAAAAATGGGCATTTTTGTATTTGTTAAAATATGAGCATTGAGCACTTCTTTTGTTGAATGTAACGGGGCGGAGCCCCGACGCCCTCAGGGAGAAACCGCCCCTGTGAGTATGTTGACTCTCCTCGAATGCAGTGATGCCATTATTTTTTTGTGGTGGGAGTGAGATATGGATGTTCTTGGAGCTACGGGGTATTTGATTATTGTTTCCACAGTTTGTGGAAGACACTATCATGGTTTTGAGAGAAAACAGGGATCTCACTGCCAGGCTTCTCTAAGTGTAAGGCTTTACGCTGGACAATCTTTCCTTTACCTTTGGCTTCTACAGAAGCTCAACTCATGTGGACACCTTCTATGAGTCCCATAAAGATATTATCATTAAAACTCCTCATTAGCATATGTTTAGATTAGAGAGAGAAAGTTTCTTTATGGAACACCTGATTGCATCTATTTGTGTGGTTTGTATTGTGGCTGTTACTATTTTATACATCATCTTATTATGACTTAACGTACCAGAACATTTTGGTCTCTAGACCATATTGTTATATCTGTTGAAAATGTTCTTGCTTTGTGTATATACTGGTTGGATTTATGTCTTAAAATAATCCTTTACATTTGATTTAATTGGTTCCTGTTCTTCATTATAGAGCCACATTGGCTTCACAAGTTCAAAATGAATTTCTTATGTAAACTCCTGTACCGCACTTCAAGTCGACTAACAAAAGTCCATACGACCAATGGGGAAATATATTTGATGATTTTACTAAGTGAATGAAATGCAGATATCACAGTGCGATCATATTATAGCTGTCAGATGGTTAGTCACTGAAGTGAAGGGAGATAGGAAATCTCAGTTTGGAAGATTGGCGGTGTTTCAGAGGTTCAGAAGGAGTTGCAGTAGCTGAGGGGAGGGAGTTTTAATAGGGTTGCACTGTGTAATGGTGTATCTCAAGCATGTAGTATTGTGTTGAGATTCTGTGTTACGGTGTGATGGTGTTTTGAGCTGTTGTTTAGATGTGAATGCGATTGAGGCAGAGCAGTTGAAGTTGTTATCAGACTCATCGATAGTTCAAGATCCTCGGATAGATAAGAGTATATTGTGTTGTAATTTGTATGCTAAGTTTTGTGGTGTTAGGAGTGAGGTACCATCGACTGCACAGTTGAGGTAGGGAAGTATAACTTTGCTTGTGAGAGTACAAACAGTGACTAGTGTTGGTATATCCTATTATGCAAAAAAAGAAACTGCATTAGTCAGTGTGATTTCCGCTGATGGAGATTTCATCGGCATGTGCATAAGTCGGAAAGTGCCACTCTGGCTATTTCTTGTGTGACTGAATGCTTTGAATTCTTTATTGGAGCAGACAAAAATGTTGTTTATTATGCTTACTTAGAAGAGGTTGCGTTCACGAAAATTGTAAAGGAGGGTGAACCGCTGCAAGGAGTGGATATTGAGTCATAGTGTGCCGTGCTGGGATTAGACAGTTGGTGTAGATATAGCGCTGCTATTGGTTGAGAGGTCATTGAGAGCTGAGCTGCAATAGGTCAGAATATAAGGTGCTGCACTGAGATTGGCTATTAGTGTTGCATGATAGCTGATTGTAACTGGGTAAAAATTGGCACTTGTTGAATGAAAACTTCTTGCTCTTTGATAGTCAAAATCGCTATAAATATGAAGTGTTTCAGGACCATTAGAAATATGAGCTGAGGAGATGTAAATGGTCCCGTTCGAGAAATTGAAGAGGCGCCACCAGAAGGCACAGCAGGTCTTTATATACCTGTAAATGTGGGGTTCTACATGTGTATTTGGTTGAACCAGTAGCATAAGATAACAGACAAGGAAGGTACATTGAGGTTTCTTCAATGTGGTACATTTGAGAATCATTGAAAATTTGAGAGGAGTAATATATCAAATGAAGCCACCCCCTATACCCGCACAGTATTAAGCACTTAATGCTTGGGTGCATGCAGCCCACGCTAAAGAGTTGGAAAATTATCAGGATAACTCTAAGAGAGTGCTGGAGCGGGTAGTACAAAATTTTGTATACCCCCCCATTCTGCATGTTTATATTAATCTGAATAATTAACTAATAGTGAACTTATTAACTTGTTTCCAGTGAAAGACTTACCAATTATATTAATAAAAGAATTACACGTGGGAATTGCACTTTGCATGGCTAAACTAATTGTAAACTAACATATGTACGCATACTAATAGTAGAAAATTAGAATATTGCATGATATATGTTGCTTTTGGTGATGTAATTGTAAGTTGCGCATCATTGAGTGAGTATAAACGCTTTGAATCTTGTTATTCTGCTAGATAATTACTTACACATAAGGGAATTAGTGAGGGTTTAACATTTTATTAGCCATTTTCATGTTTTAACTCCTTCAGTGCCCATGACGAGATGGTCTCGTCATGGAGCGCGGTTGCGCTGTGCCCATGACGAGACTATCTCGTCATGAACCCCGCCCGCTAATGAAAGGGCCGGCACAGGGCGGGGAAAGGGCGGGGCACTCAAGGGGTTAATTACGTTTTTGTGTTTGTTTTGCTTACGTTGACCATTTTGGCCTAAACCAAGATGGCTGAACGAGACGTATAACGTGACTGCTCCTGACACACGAGGTTCTGGGTGAAGTGCGCATGCGTCACTGCCAGCAACAACGGCCTAGTCCTGACCCCAGGAGATGATGTTCTTGTAAAGGACACTCTGGGAGCTCCGCCAACGATAATACAATGAACTGTCTTAAAACCGGAACCAGCAAGTGCGATGACTTCATTTTGCGGACTATGTGAGAACTTTACCGCTTGACCCCATGTCCACCAATGAGGACTTTCTAAAACCCCAATCTTGATACATTTTGACATTAATTTCATTATAAAAGTAGGTAGGGAAATGAACTAAAGAACTCTTCCTTCTTTGACGAACTCGATTTCCTGACGTTATGCTGACGGAAAGGACGGTGACACTGCTGGACAACTGTTATCCTGAATCTTTGAGAGACTGAATTGCGGCCTGACTTTGATGAAATTAAAGGTTTTTCCACGACTTGACTGACTTAGAGGACGACTTTTAGCCAGATTAGGTAAATATGATGTTCTATGGTTTGGATGATGATTTCCAACAATTTGCAAATTTATTAGATAAACGATATTTGATTAATTGATAAATGTGTTGTGTCAATTATTTGAAGACGAAATCTAGGATAAAGAGTAGAGTTTAGATAACTGAATGGTTTCACTAAACTACAAACAACTAAATGATTCATCTCCCAATGAGGGGAATATCACAAGGTTGGAGTTAAATAGTATTTAATGCATTTAGGGTTTTAGGTAAAGATATTCCTTTCATGTCAGCGTTTGGAAACTTATTCCTCTAGGGAAGCAGATCAATGAAGTATGAGTATTGGTGTTATGGGCCCCACCAATGAATGTATTTGAGTGAATTTGCTATTGTGATATTTGGTCTGAAATGAAGGGGGAATTTGATGTTCCACACTGCAACAAGAGCAGTGCGTGGTTTCGGTGATGCTAAATGGGATGCAGAGTAACAAAAATGACGAACAGAAATAATTTAGAGAACCAGGTTGTACACTGCATTGACAAATGAGAACCTCAGAAAAAGAAAAAGATGAAGGGAGAGGAAAACACAGATGATGTAGAGGGTACAGGTGAGGATAATGCTCTAGCAATGACTTCCTGTACATATTGTTGTCGTCTCATCCACCATCTTATAATGTTTCCCCATATGACAGTCTGAGTGGTACTGTTCGAAGTGGAAACCCTAAAAGTGCCCCGCCTCTATGACTCTAAGTCAGGTCCCTAAGGGAGAAATTTCTGTGATTCATGCCACTGTTACTTTTGGTCCTGCAGTTACTTTGTACAATCCAGAGTCATCTGAAGGAATAGCACACACTTTGACAGTGCCTACCGATGTGAGTGCTAACAATAAGATCCCTGTGCCCCTTTACTTGGGTAGTGTCGGAAAAACTACTTTAGTCCCGACCACGTTTTCCCTGCTGTACAATGCCCCTGCATAATCAACAATGAATATAAGAACTCACTCCTATAGAAGAGCCTGCCCCGATACCCAGAACAATAATGTGTCAATTTTAAACTCACCACAGCATGTATCCAGCAGTAGCCCAAGAGGAGGAATAACATTTAGCACCCTCAGATTCCAAATTGCCCTAGTTCACAGTAAATAGAAGACTTGGTTCTATTCTTTAATGAGTCTCCTGGTGGTAATGAGGTTTCAGAACTGAGAAGGGAAATTCAGACACTGAAGAGAGATAAACCTGTAGATGTGGTCAGGTTAAAGTTGGAATCAGACAAATTGATTTAAGGAGATCTACATTTTTCCCACAAAGACACTTACCAAGAAAATGAGCTTGTGTATTTTGTAATACACATGTAAAGACATTACACAACATAAAGGTCAAGTCCATGACAAGTTTGCAGACTTAGTATATGATATTGATCTCAACAGGATCAAGTTCTTACAGAGAAGTTATTTTGTGTCTTTTGATTAAGAAGCCACCATGAGTATGAGAGTCTCAGGGATGAAACTGCAAATTCGGAAACTGATTGGCAGTATATGGAAGTGGAGTGATTTAGGCAAGTGAAAAGGAAGATGTGCCAAAAAGAAAGAACAGAAGATTTGAAGGTAGTATCTACCTCAGGAAGTAAAGGCGAACCTCCCCCTACTTTCCCAGGTGAAGAGGGAAATCAGAGTTTCCTGTTGAGGGAGGTGCCAAGTGGAGGTTACGTCCATGTACCCTGGGAGTAGAAGTGATCTTGTTGCTTTTACAAATGACTTACCTAAATTGAGGGAAACTCTAGTGTTGTGTTACAATTAGGTTGACAGATTTGTTAAAATTTCCCAAGTGTTATGATTGGACTATAATAGCCTTTTCGATATTGTGGCACCGAGTGAATATGGGAATAATGTAAAGTGGCTATGCAGAGACTGGAAAACGAGGCTTAAAAGAATCCAATAATGGATGCCCCATCATCTGAGGTCATAAAAAAGTATCAAAAGGTGATACGTTTCTGAAAGGAAAAGGGGTCAACAAAGGATATTGAATGTTTAAAAATGTACAGAACCACGATGAACCTAAAGAAACTGTACATGCTTTTTACGAGAGATTGTTGCAAGCGTTCAAGCAGCATAGCCGGATGGAGAATCTCGAAAGCAAGGACATGGGAAGTTTTTTGTACAGGTTTGTGATGGGATTGCGGCTGAGATTAGTTTGGTAATTCAGTACCATTTGAACTGTTGGCAAAATAAGTTGATTGAGGAGATCTTGAGGTATGCAAAATATTGCTACAATGAATTGGACATGAAAAAGAAGCGATTAAATGAGAAGTTTATGCTGGTTCAAATGAAGGCTGCACAAAGGTCAGGCAATCATAAAACTTGATTCTGTTTAAAAAAAGCCCCAAAAGAGCACAGCACACTTATAACAGATATTGTTAATTTCAGACATTAGACAGATAAAAACAATTCCTTACAGAAAGTACATATACAATATTAGGTAAGCCAAAGACCAGCCCCATGTAATAGCCCAGATAATAGTGTCTCTTCCTAATAAACAGTGACCCTCTAATGAAATTTATAACAGCATGACAAATCACTGGTGAGTCAAGATTCAGTAAGAATCTAATATCTTCCTGATGTGAATTAAAACTGCACAAGTCCAGATGCGGAGGTAGAAAATTAGATCTTACTTTTTTATAAAGTGCACAGAAGAGCAAAAAGTCCAATGTGCTTTGTCTGGAGATATTACCAGAAGGACAGTGAGGGAGATTCTCAAACCACCCCCCTTGATTTGGGAAAGCTAAAAGAAAATGCAATGTCCCTAAATGGAGGCTACTTAAATAAAATCTAGATTGTGTGTTTTCAATATAAAAAACATAGCAGTTCATCTGTTGGCTAATTTCAATTGTGTGATAATTTACCGGAAAGGTGAGCAGAGCAGCTTGTTGCCTTCGCTCAAACTGCGCCTGTTCAAAAAAGGCTGACTTTATTTGGTCTCTAGTTGATCAGGAAATTTGAGCCGGATCTTAAAAAAAACCTAATAATTCCCAACCCACTAAGAGTATGCTTCACATATCTAAGCCATAGTACAGACGCCACATTGTCCAGGGCCAAACAATCTTTGAGAATATATTTAGAAAATTCTAATTACAGTGTTTTCCAAATTGTTAACCAAGATAATAGTGGTGCCAAACCCAGAATGTTCCCTCCATAATTAGGTACCACTTCACA
The DNA here is from genome assembly GCF_964204655.1 of Triturus cristatus. Taxonomy (NCBI): domain Eukaryota; kingdom Metazoa; phylum Chordata; class Amphibia; order Caudata; family Salamandridae; genus Triturus; species Triturus cristatus. The sequence continues at coordinate 983,251,618 of NC_140583.1, forward strand.
ATGACAAAAGAAGGTTGAGGCTATCTACTGGGTCATCATAATTCTTTGAAGGAAACTGTTCTCTGCAATTTGGAGTCTGAGTCTAGAACATTCACAGTGCACTGACTCTCCAGCTACATATGCTGCAATTAAGAGGCACTTAGCTTTATATCAGGCAATCATTTCCCTCACTGATCTGTAGATCTGTAACTTGGCCACAAAACGAAAGTTTGCTTCCATAGCTCTGTTTTTTTGTTGCACCCTCAACACCAACAATTGGTCCCAATTTAATTTTGAGTCAAAAAGGAGTCCCAGATAACAAAAACATACTTTGTTGGTGACACCACTCCCTGGATATAAATAGGTTTGGATTTGGTTTTTGTAGATCCACACACATTATTAAAGACATCTGGTGGTTAGTTTCAAAGTCTAGGGATGACATAAACTTAGCATAGACATCCAAGGCTTTCAGCAGACTAATTGTGGTCCTTGCTAAGAGGACTGTGTCATCTGCATAGAGAAAGGTGGGGATGAAACGTGTGCCTGCCTTCAGGAAATCCAATTTCTTCTGGAGTAAGTAGATTTCTAAGTCATTTATAATAAGAAACAGGAAAGGGGCTAAAATACAGCCATGTTGAACATCTTGGGTTGAATATGTAGATGACGTGCATTCTGCCCTGGGGCCAAAACAAATCTTGACCGAGGTGTTCCAATGCAATCGCTGGAGGAGCGTAACCAGGGGTTCTTCTACCCCATATTGCCCAGAATGCTCCATAATTTGGACTGGTTGACCATGTGTCAAAAGCACACAACAGGTTCATGAATGCTGGATGTAGAGAGCCTTTCATGGACTTGGTGTACTTTCCAACAATGAGCAATAGATTTAGACCCTGCTCAACCGTGCCCGATCGTTGTCTCAATACTGTAGAGATGTACTATTGTATTAATGTATTTAGCTATGAACTTGTATTTAATATTCATGTAGCTATGTTACATTAGAATACGATGTCATTAGCATGTATTGGGTCACTGTCCTCAGTGATTCTAGATTCTTTAAGTGTCTGTGTCATTTACTGCCTTGATGCCTGTTGAAGCTGTAGTGAGTCTGCTGTACTGGAATAAACCTTATTCTTAAACCTACAAGGACCATTTTTTCGTCATTTAAAAAGGATCCTTCTTACATTTACGTATTGGGTTTCCGAGAAAATTTTATTTAAGGTAGCCCAGCCCTCTAGTTGAGCCAAAAGGATCCTTCCCAAGATTTTAGCTGTGGAATCCAATAAGTAAATTGGCCTATAACAGACCTGGTTGGGTTTACAGTATATTAAAAAATTGGTACCACAATGGCCTCTTTGCAAGTTGAAGGAAGGGGACCAATATTGGGAGGTATAAATCTATTAGTGAGCATAGGGCCACAGAGATTGAGGTTATTTCTAAACATGTCCAGAGGGATTCCATCCACCCCTGGAGATTTCCTGCACCTGCTTTGCTTAATAGCTACCTCCACTTCCTTCACTGTGATGGACTGATTGAACTGGAGTGCCATTTCCCCTAACTCTCCCTGCCCAAAGCCCATTTCTTGATGGTCGACATCCTTTGTTTAAGGGGTTAAAGATTTGGGAAAACTGTTTGACCCCTACTGTCTCTGAGATTAGGCCATCTACATTGGATGTTGGTCCTTCTGAAAAAAAACGGAGGGTTCACAACCTCCCAAAATCGCTTCATGTTTCTTGAGTCACACGCGGTCTGCAAGTCAGACCAAGCCTCATTTCTGAGTTTGTCCTTCCTAGCCCTAAAAGTAGCTCTATGTGCTTTATGCACAGCAGCAATGACTTCCCTGTCCTTTGAGACAGATTTGAGGGCCATCTTTAACTGCTTATGCAATTTTGTGCAAGCCATATTAAACCACCGAAAAAGGGATGGAGTGGAAGCTGAACATTTTACTGTGAGGGACTGAAATATATAACCACGATTACCCCGAGAAAGTCCTGGGGGAGGGAACCAGCGGTGCGGGGCACTAGGAGCAGACAGCCTCCAACATACAATGTTTAGCACAAATGGGGCCGCTCCCAGTTTAGAGACCAAGGTGCTAATGTGTTAGTTTGTGAGTGCAGGCATCTCACAAAAAAGTAAAGACTGGTCACACACACCACCTGGTGTCATGCTTCATCATTGACCAGTTCTCGCCCTCTAGAAACTTGGTTTGGTAGAGGGTGGGCATACACCTGATGACAGGGATGCACTTCTAAGCTAAGTGGGGGCCCGTGTAAGAAATAAGTGAGGTTAAAAAGCCATTATAGATGCCAAATCAATTTTAATGTAACTGGCATCTATATGGTGTTTAAAAATAAGTGAACGGTGTAATGGGGATTTTATTGTCCCCCCACCGTGGTGACTGTGGTCGATATGTTTCTGCTGGTTGGCCCAGTAGGGTCCATGGCATTCATCAGGACCTAAAAGGAGAACGAGGGGGCTCCGCTCTTACCAAACTTTGGTGAGAAGGTTCCACTACCTGGGGTGACCAATGTCACACTCCACTGTGATACTGCTTGTGTATTCAAGCCCTAGAATAGGGACCAAGTAGCCCCATAGGAGGATGAGGGACGAAGACCCCTGTAGTCAAACTTGCCTCAAGGTGCGTCTCTCGTGTCAGCACCTAGGTGTGTAGTCCTCACCTCCTCGTCGATCCTAGGGCGTGAAATATGACTGAGCAGACACTCTCAAAATTCTCAATTAAACAAACAAACAAAGGAAGCTTCCACGGATAAGCACTTGTTAATTAGCTCATCATTTTCAGTCTCAATTTTTCAACAAAAAAGTTTTATGTCGACCTGCTCCCATGTCATTCTAATTATTGCAATGAAAGAGTACCTCTTGGACCATGGATCGTTTATAAATTCAGTTACGAAGGTCTACGCTCTTTACCTTCATGTCTGTTCTAAATATGAACTGGAATTATTTCAATGGCCACTTAAACAGGGGGAGGGCATGCAAAACCTTTCTCAACATATGCAAAGAAGTTCATGCACAAAATATCTTGTATTTTCATCAATACGTAGTTTACTTCATTTTTTCACTGAAGCTTTTTTGAAATCACACAAACATATTAGCATGTTCATATTATCTTTTACATACTTGTGTTTAATTGTGAAACATAGAAACTTTATATACAGTGCAAAATTCCAAAGATATCAAAAATACCAAATTATGAAATCAGAAATTAGTGACAGCTATTTACATAAACAACCTACACAAATCTGTTATGTCCTACTTCTTTAAATACATGTACAAGGATGATTGGGGCCTAACTATCCTCGGTACTTATCAATTGTCAGTCCAGGTGGTGGAGAGGTCAGAGCATAACTCAAAGTGTTTTGTATACAGGACGAAAAACCATCCTTCTTTGGCTAGACCTCAGTTTATATAACCTCGATTTCAGTTTGGTTTCAAGTAGGGGTGAAGATGCTCTTGGCCTCAGTAGAGGGATGGTGGGTGTGCAGACGCATTTCGACCTTCGTGCAGGGACCGTGAGGTTTCGGGGAAGGTCTTCCTCAGGGCTAGGGACTTAAAAGTGTAGGACGCTATGATTGAAAAAGAGGGAAAGTGTATTAGTGTCTCGTTCTATATTCTAACTGGGATGTAGGGCTTATAAACACCAAATAAGTTTAACATACCTAATAAGGAGTAATTGTTCTCTTGAGCTGGCTGAACAGTCACATTTTTGTTATATGGCTCACTGTTTGCTCTTTTAGAGCTAATGTTCACTATGGAAGAATATGGAAAGGATTTTTCAGGTTGGTGGGTACTTGCTTGTTGGACAGACACATGCAAGGCTTGATTATAAGGGATCTATGGGTACTTCTAAAAGAGTGAGAGTTGGCTTTCTATACACGTGTCTATCAACCTCTTTGTGCTATTGCTTGTGCCTTTTAATTCGTGCTGACAGTCTGATAATTTTACGGGACTTGTGCTCTCAAGTGGAGTATCGTGCTCAATCTTGATCCTCATGCATCCCTCCGTGACATGGCTTGTGTTAAAACAAGGATGTTTATGATGTTGTTACCTTAGTCTTTTAATGCAATACGTCTTCTTCTGAGCGGGACTCATGCTTTGTTTCAAACAGCCGGCTCTATCAGCGTCCAAGTTGTTTAATTTCCGTGGTAGTCACGTGATCGGAGTTTTGGATGTTTATGCTGCATCGAAGCGAACCCACGTGGTGACGTCCAGATGTTCAAGGACTTGGAATACTCCCTGACTTCCTATTCTTGTTGCTATGGGAACGGGAATGCCGCTGGCCGCGTCCCCCGCAGGGGGACATTAGCAGGTCAGCCTTCTAGTGGCCACCCGTCGGAGCCTCCCCCCCTGGTTCCACCTCTCTCAGGACAGGATGCTGCGCCTCGGGAGGGGAGGCCCCAATCATTGGCCCTGCCGGGGGAGGCGGGCCACTGGTCTGGGCGGGGCTAGGCCTATTTATGCCTCCCGCCTCTGCAGATCGCCCTCTGCTTCCTGTTTCCCTTCTGGCCACGCGAGATTCGCTGGTTTTTCTTTCTCCTTCTTCTGCAGGTGGACGCAACGTTGGTGGGCCGGCGGCTCGTGGTGTGGCCGTCGTGAGGGCACATCGCAGCGGTGCCGGAAGCTGAGGAAGTCGTTCGTCTGGAGGAGGAGCGGGGCGCAGCCTAGGAGGAGTGCGGTGCAGCGTTAGGAAGCGGGGAGTGAGCAGTAGAGTGTACTCGCGGTACACAGAGGTGAAGGGAGGGGTGCCTTTGATTGTTGCTCGGGCAGCCGCGGGTGGAGTCTGTGCAATGTTGTTGTTTTATAGTCGAGTGGGGGGGCGACTGTATCTGGTGACCCTCACGCTTACGTCCCTGCGGCTGCCCGGGGCACATAATGCGAGAACGTGCGGGAAGGAATAGAGCACGTAATTACAGTCGGCTCTTCCCTCCTCTAAATATCGGGCGGGCACGTTTTGGGGAAAAAGTAAAAAATGAGAGAAGTTTCGGACGCTCCCTCCCAAATTTAATGAATAGGCTGCTTAGGGGTACAGAGAGTAGCTAGTTTGGCAGTAGGGGTATTTCCCTTACGCTAGTGGACACCGAATTTTCAATGCATTGCGGCATTTGGTCGGTGTTTAAGTACGAAGGTTATTGGAGCCGTATTGTGCCTGTTTAGTTAATGTAGCCACAGTCCTTCGATTTTCTATGCAAGGGCCTAATGTATTTGTTGCAAGTGCGGTTGCGGTGGGGTTTTCTGGTTACATTGCAACAGTTTCACGGCAGCCGCAGCGTTGCAGGGTAGTGGTCTTCTTGCGATCGATGCCCCAGGGGTTAAGGTTTCGTTATTGTACATTGGTGCACACTGGGGTCTGCGGCCGGTTTCGGGCACGGCCTTCCCGTGTGGCTTATGAGGGGGGGCGGTAGCGGAGCGAGAGGGTTATTGGGTGGCATTGTGGTGCTCCCTCCCCCCTAACATTCTCATGGGTCCCCCGCGGCTCGTCGCCGGACAGTGGTGGCCTAGGATTTCCAAGCGGTGTTAATGTGCAGTCCAACACGACTCTTGGAAAGGATGAGCCGAGTGTGCGTCGGCACCGGGGCTCCTGCTCCGGCCCGCGCAGGCCTGAGGTTGCGGGTGTGGGTCTGCATACCCGTGGGGGATCTGTTGTGGCAGTGAGCTTCGCGGGGCTCCCTCCCCAGTTAAGTCAGGCCTCCCCTTATCGGTTAGGGGGGGGCACGGGCCTGTGGTTGTGTTGGAGGAGGGCAGCGTGCGCCGTGTGGCTCCCCCTCTCCCGTTCACGGTTGGCATTCCTATAGTCCAGATGTTAAGTAGCGCTATGTTCTAGAATTTGGCTGCAGTAACCAACTCCTCTATTCTATCTCTGGCGCCCAATACTTCTTCCTGTGTCTCGCAGAGTAGTGCGTTTCGTCCTAGAGAGGAGCAGTGGCGCGGGGGGCCAGGGTTACGGGTCAGGGCTCTGGCAGAAGTGTCTTGCTTTGCGGCAATATGCTTTGAGTGCGATGCGAAGAAACAGCAGGAGTTGCGGTAGCTGAGTATCCGGCAGAAGTTGTGCATTGGGCAGGAAAAGCACCTCCGGGGAAGACATGGCTGTGTGGGATTTAGCCAGTGACCTTGCTTTTCAACCATTGAGCACAATGCGCAGCATGCTCCGATCCATGATTTTGTGGGGTCAGTGTTCGGCACAGTGTTGGCCTAGGGATGGTTTGGGCTGTTCATCCTGTCTGTGCGGATGGTGCTGGGGATGCCGAGAGGCAGAGACAGGAGTGCTTGTTTTGCTCCTCTAGGATCCGTGGTGGGGAGATCGGCCGTGATCATGCCAGTGGGTGTAGCTCAGTGGTAGAGCTCAGGGAGTGCGTGTGTAGGCCTCGGCAGGGCCGGATTTAGGGCGGTGCGGCCGGGGCCATCGCACCGAGTGTGGGCTTCTTGGGGGCGCCGGGTTTGGAAGCCTATTATACTTTGAAGCACCGGATGCTGCGTTTCTTTCCTCGGCAATTACCAGGCCTTAATAAATGTCAAGATAACTCGTGTGATTCACTGTCTTCCTGGAGAGAGATTAGGATTTTGTATAGTTGAGGTTTTGACTTCGGTGCAGTTAGGGCAGAGGGTTAATAGGCCTGCTGCAAAGAACGTGTGCCAAGTAGATAGCAGAGTGCGTATGATGTAAATGGGCCAGCAGGTTACTGTGTTCAAAAGAGGCATCCTTTTGTGACTTGCAATGTAGATCTTAAAGCCCTAATAGTCAACAGCGAATTCATTGCATCGGAGAGTGTGGTTATGAAGACTTGGTCACTGTAGAGGGGGACAGTGAGAGAATCTGTGGTGGGGACGGCTTTGGGGGGGGCGCCAACGAACATTGTTGCACAGGGCGCCTTCGTCAGGCCGGCATCACCGCTTACCGCGAGAGCGCGTGAGTCCCAACACTTGAGTCACTCCACACACAGCAAGCACAATGCGCAGCGGAGTGTGTTTGATGCTGTTATGTTGTAACTATGTGAGGCGAATGATTGTTAGGGGCAATTATATTCCTCCTCGCCTATGAGTGTAAGTGCGAATGCGGCGATATGTAAAGCGCCCCTCTCAAACAATCCTTGAAGCTTGCTCAGGGCTCCCTCAGCTCTGTTGGTCGTTTTTTTTATGGGCCAGGTCCATTTTATTGGAAACATTCTGAATGGGACAAGTATTGGTATAGATACATGTTATTTGCAGGTACAGTAAACTGGCTACTTTTACTCCCACTTTCGTCGAACATAACGGCTTGCCAAAAACAGCATGGTTTTCAGAGTCTGATGTAAGATATATAGGCTTTGTTGTCCAAACATCATGCTCATATTGGTCCCTGTAATGTATTTCTTATTGCAGCCCACACTCTGGGGGAACTACAATCCATGCAAGCAACCTATGGGGCAGTTTCCCAAGCTCGAGTTGAGTTAGTGGTCTCTCTTAACTTGACGGATGTTTCTTTCGGAAAGCCCTGAACGAGAGGCCACCATCACTATTCACACTATTGTCCCCAAGCTATACTTCGATTCCTGGCTTCATGTTTAAAATGCATGGCTTTATATTTCAAATGTACTCTTTTGCGGGCCACTCGCCATTTTACTAAGGAAGTAGGCCCAGTCTGATTATGATTAAGATAGTCACATGTGATCAAGGTACAGCCCAGAGTGACATTGGGGCATATGTATCAACATCACCATTTGCGATTCTCAAATAGTGATTTTTAAAGAATCGCTATTTGAGAATTGCAAAACGGGATGTATTTAAAAAATTGCAAACTTTTTGCGATTTCTTAAAATTCCTTAATTGCGATTAGCAAATTGCGAAATCGCAATTAAGGAATACCTGCCCATTCATTTCTATGGGCCAGGAGACCCATAGGAATGAATGGGAAGTAATTCTCAAATAGCGAATCTCAATTTGCTAATCGCTATTTGAGAATAATTTCAAAGGTGCAAGGGTGTCATGATGACACCCTGATGCACCCCTGAAATGAGCATGTGTGTGCATATGGCGCACATACATGCCCTAAGGGCATGTATGAGCGCCACGTGGCACTTTGTAAAATCCAAAAAAGTGCTTTTTGAAAGGAAATCGCAAATTACCACCAACTGGAAGTTGGTGGTAATTTGCGATTTCTTAAGGATAATTCGCACAACTTGGGTGCTTTTTACATGTCATTTAAGAAATCGCAATTTGCGATTTCTTAAATCTTTTGACTCGTTGTAGTACTTTATTCGACATTAGCAAAAAATGTCATAAAAGTTCATCTCAATGTATATAGAAAGTTCATCACAATGTGTATGAAAACATTTTAAAATAGACCATACTACAGCAACCAACTAAAATTCATATGAAGTTAAAAAGAATAAAAAAGTCATATATGCTCAGGTTATATTCACATGACCTCTGACATTGATGTTATAAGCAGAAAAAGGTTGCAAATTCATGTGGGTGGATGATATTCTTGCAGATGATGCACCTTAAGCAACCTACGTCTTAACCTCCAAGCCCAACCCAGATACTTGGCAGTCCCGCAGATTACACTTGGGACAGTTGTGTCGTATGTCAAAATACGCAATGCTGCCCTTGCAGACCTTATGCCCAGATTTTTACAAACAGGTTTAAGCCACCTTAGTCTGGGTTGCCTGTATGCCTGGCAAGCAAACATAAAGTGGCCGATGGACTCGGTGGGCGAAGCACAGCCAGGGCAACCTGTTGGGTGCGTATTTACCTTGTTCCAACTAGATTGGAAATCATAGAGAGGAAGGGTACCATACCGGAGCTTGAGGTATAATGACCGGTCGTGCGGTGATTCAATAAAATCCAGAAAAAGCTCCAATTTAGGAGCTGGTTTCATATCTAAAAAGCGCACAGTGAGGACACCATCCTGGCTTCTTAATTTTTCGGCCATAACACAATCCCAGTAGATTTTTTTTAGCATTAGTTTGGGGGGTGGGACCTGAGTCACCCACGCTTCTTCCAATCCAATCTTCTGCAATTGTTTTTTCAAATTTATTATCCAGGGGATCTTGTGGTCTGCTCCCAAATTTAGTAACTCATCTAGGGCTAAGGCAAAGTGGTGGAGTTGGGGGGACCTTCTAATCCTCGACCAGAATAGGATAGGACGCAGCCTGGCCACGTCACTGATGTTATATCTGCCAAAGTCACTGCGGAGTGGAGCTAGTGGGGTAGACAGGGGGAGAGAGACTAGATCTCTAAAGAACTTGTTCTCAGATCTAATTAGCTCTGTCAAGTTTTCAAAGCCCCACAATTCCGCCCCATAGAGGGCTGATGACAGTGCCTTCCCCTCATAAACCTTAACAGCCGCCGCTATTGGTCTACTGTGTGAGAGCCTCTGATATTTCGATATTGCCCCTGTAGCTCTTTTATGGGCGAGAAGCATTTTGGAAAGATGGGGGGCCCATTTGAGCTTATTGTTGACCCTCACTCCAAGGTAATCGAAAGCATCCACTAACTCAAGTGTGGTACCATTTAGGTGGATGTTATTCCTAAAATTTTTTGAGGGGGAGAGCGCCATCAGCTTAGTTTTTGATGTATTTATTTTCAGCCCCCTGGTATCGCAGAACTGGGAGAAACGGGACAACAATGTTTGTAAGCCCATGGGGCTTTTCGAAATCAAGAGAGTATCGTCGGCGAAGAGCAGGGTAGATATTTTTTCCCCGCACAGGGTCGGAGCATCGACCCCGTCGCCTCTCAAATGGTCTGCCACACCATTTATGTAGAGAGAGAACAGGGTCGGTGCCAAAACACATCCCTGTCGCACTCCTTTCTCGACTGAGATACTCTCTGTAAGTTGTCCCTGCAAACCCCACCTGACTTTGGCGAAATTGTCTGCGTGGAGGCGTTTAAGGAGGTTCAGGGTCAGGGGAGGGATTCCCAAATCAAGTAGTACCTGCCACAGCTGTACTCGTGGGACCAGGTCAAAGGCTGTTTTTAAATCAATAAACGCCAAATAAAGGCTGCCTTTTTCGATGACCACAGATTTCCAGTAGATGGTACAAAATCTAAAGACCTGGTCAATGGTACCTACTCCCTCCCTGAAACCCGCCTGCAGATGACTTAAAATATCCTCCTCAGCTATCCATGCCTTGATCCTGGTTAGGAGGACTCTGCCAACCACTTTTTGGATTACATCGATTAAACTAATCGGTCTGTAGTTGGCAGGGTCCCCTCTATCGCCTTTCTTATATATGGCCACCACCTCCGCCCCCTTCCAGGAGTCCGGAATTGGGCACCCTAGGGCTAATTTGTTAAGAAAGCGCAGGATAAATTCAGCCCAAAGGTCTTTTTCGTGAAGCAATAAGTCACCTGGGATGCCGTCAGGGCCAGCTGCTTTGCCCGGGGCAATCATGTTTATTGCAGAGAAGACCTCAATCAGAGCAAAGTCAGGCTCCTGCTCAGTGGCTTCCGAGTACTCTGATGCAAGCTCCAGCTCCCTGCGGCCCACTGTATCACAAGATGAGTAGAGATTTGAAAAGTGTGAGTACCATTGGGAACCCGTTATGTGGCTTGGTATTGGATCAGCCCCACCCCTCATACCAGCGTTTACAAGATTCCAAAAGTGTGATGAATCTTTTAATAGGGCTGCGGCCTTTAAGTCTTGCCAATGGGATTCATCCCACAGGCGCTTTGCCAACCTTATGGTGTTGTAATACATTTTCCGGGCGTTAATGATGAGTGATTGATCCTTGGATTTAATAGCTAAGGATAGCGACTGTCTCATGACCCTACAGTCATGTGAAAACCAAGGATTTTCTGATTTTGGAGGGGGCTGCTTTGAATCCCCCTTCACCTGTGCCACAAAAAAATTTCCGACCCTTCCTATCGTTTGTTGGTAGATTTTTAAGGGATCAACAGTAGGGAGGGTCTTCGAGTGATAACTGGTGAGTAGGTCCATTGCTGCAATACCATCTTTAACTAGGGATTTGATTTTACCTAGATCCAACTCACACTTTGCCACCCTAGGCCACTTGAGTCGTCTGTTACAGTTTGTTAGGGCAACCTCTCTAGCCCCGGGCCTCTCTTCGTCCGAGTGCTCGGTAAGAATGATGGCCTGGTCCCTCCTAAGTTGTAAAAACAAAGGATTATGGTCGCTCTCAGACCTATCAACCACTATCATGTCAACCAAATATGGCCAGATGTCAATGCTCAGAAGGATATAATCAATGCGTGAGGGGGCTCTAGTTCTCATAAATGTAGGGGCGCCTAAGCCGTCTGAATTTGTACGGCCATTTGTTGCCCTCAGGTTAAACTCCAGGGTTAGAGCATTTATTTGCACAGCTCTTTTGGTCCAGTTCTTCAGTGGTGGAAGGGTTAGTTGGGGTATACCTTGTTTGGAATCAGTGTCACTTAAACCCAGAATGTCATCACAGCTCAGGGGCTCGAAAGTGCAATTTAGGTCCCCGGCAACTATGACACCCGCCTTGGGGGAAATTGAAGAGAGTTCCGACTCAAGAGCTGAGATAGTTGGACTTACTTGCCCCCCAGGAATACCCCTAGCATAAATATTGAATATTTCAAGGGAGGGCTGCTGGGCTACCCCTTTGATGGAAATATGCAAAAGGTCCTGGGATATGATTGAGTGCCGTTTAACTGTCCAGTTCAAACTAATACTGATCCAGATTAAAAGACCCCCGGACGGTCGACCTCGTGTGGATCTGATCGCGGGAACGAAAAAGGTAGAGAATCCTGTCCTATGCAGGGGAGCTAGGCTCCAGGTTTCCTGGAAGAGGATAACATCGAAGTTATTGATGAAATCACTCCAAACAGGGTCTGTGAGATTCCTCCTTAAGCCTGCAATATTCCATGATAGTAGCTTGATATCACCCATAGAGGGTGGGGTGGAAGAGGCCCCTATGGCAGCAGGTAAGGTGATTTGAGGGTTCACCTCTATCGTCGAGCTAGCAGTAGCTTTTCCCTGGACATTTAAGGGCGAATAGGACGAAGGAATGCTGTTTGAAGATGGGCCCATGGCAAGATGGAGTGGAAATGTGTGTAATGGGGGAGCTGTAGTTGTGTTTAGTGGTCAATCGACTTGTCTAAGGCCAGAGTCCTCACCCTCTCTGTGGGAATTCCAAATAGGGAGCTTACGGATCTGAATGGAAGAGTAAGCTGGTGGTGAAGTTCTGTACTCGAGCAGGAGTAAATTTTCAGCTAAATTGGGATCCCTAAACGTAATCTCTATGCAATCAGTGTCAGCATCCACACGAGAAAGCCTCCTTACCCTAACAATATCCTCTCTGATGATAGATCTGCAACCTCTTACGTGTCTCAACCAGTGTATAACTTTGTTCTGCAGGGATTCGCTGCCCTCAGAAGCATAGCAAGATTTTAATTTTGGTGCATGGGTCATGAAAACAGAGATACCCCTGCACCCGAGATGGTGAATTGGCAGGGGAGGTGGGGAGTAAGATGTAGAATTACCTCGACTAAATGTCGGAGGACTAGGAGGACGTCTAGAGAGAGGAATTCCAGAGGTTGCACTTGATGGTACAGGGCTTATCAGTGGATCTAGGTGTAGCCTGGAGTGGTCATTTTCTCTAGAGATGTTTCCCTTAGTGTGCGGGCCCATGTTTGCATGACCAACATTAATTTTTGGGAGAGGTAACTTTAGTGGATCGGACTTCTTCGTAGACAAGAATAACCCAGGGACAGATGAAGAGACCGGGGGGGTGGGCGGGGGGGCCTTATGTCTAATGAGACTCTCTACCCTATTGTTAAGTTCAGCCACCAACTCCTCCAGTCTCGCCACTCTGTCATATAATACTGAGTAGTGATCGACAGCAGAGCTGATTGAAGTCGAAGAGTCAGTTATAGGTCCGGCGGCCTGGCTAGATGAATGAGACAGGTCAGGGTCAAGAGGTGCGAACCTGTTATTACATAATAGGGCTTGTAAAGCAGTATCCGAGACTGGAGGAAGTACTTCCAAAGTGTTCTGAGTAGAGGTAGGCGTGGAGGTATCAGAGACGGGGTCAGACCTTTGTTGTTTAGTCGAACTATGAGCAAGAAACATAGTTGGTATAGTAGCAATTGTCTTGGGTGCAGCTATAGCTACCTGATTTTCCCCTTGCTCATCGAGCAGCGTGTCCTCACAATCATGCACTATCTCCTCTATTCTGGTCAGAACACAGTTAATGGCGGCATGGCTGTTCTTTTTAGATGTTTTAACTTTTTTACCGGTATTCGTCTGCCCTCCCTCAGCGGCTTTCCTTTTACCCATGGCTTTTTCCCAGCTTTCTTCCGGCAGGAGTAATACAAAACAAGCTGACAGGCTGTTTAACAACGATCAAGTGAGTGGTAGAAAGCAATATCACACACTGCAACAGCAAGCCAGTTATAAGGCCAGGGTTTCGGGAGGACAGTTAGACGTAACACAGTACCTTATCATTGGAGTGTGGTAATGGTGAAGATGGCTCTGATGCAATAAAGGGGGGGTGGCCCAGCCCGGCCTCCTTCGTCCTCTGACGGCCTCAGACGGCCCGCCCTTAGCCCGGGCTTCGCCCGGCGCGTCCCGCGCGCGTCCTCGCGGGACGAGCTACCGCCCGCAGCTTTAAGCGCCTCCAGGCGCGGGAGTATCGCCAGCGGGAACGTCACCAGGGCGCCAGGGGAATGCTGGGTAATGTGGTCCGACCGCTCGTCGATGTAGGGGGGACGATGGGTGTAGAGTGCGCTCAGCGGAGCACCAGCCCGGCCTCACACAAAAGCCCCCAGCAGCAGCACACAAGGTCCTCGCTACCGCCCGCAGCTTTAAGCGCCTCCAGGCGCGGGAGTATCGCCAGCGGGAACGTCACCAGGGCGCCAGGGGAATGCTGGGTAATGTGGTCCGACCGCTCGTCGATGTAGGGGGGACGATGGGTGTAGAGTGCGCTCAGCGGAGCACCAGCCCGGCCTCACACAAAAGCCCCCAGCAGCAGCACACAAGGTCCTCGCTACCGCCCGCAGCTTTAAGCGCCTCCAGGCGCGGGAGTATCGCCAGCGGGAACGTCACCAGGGCGCCAGGGGAATGCTGGGTAATGTGGTCCGACCGCTCGTCGATGTAGGGGGGACGATGGGTGTAGAGTGCGCTCAGCGGAGCACCAGCCCGGCCTCACACAAAAGCCCCCAGCAGCAGCACACCTATTTCTTAAATGCTTACGCAAAATTAAGAAATCGCTAAATTAGCAATTCCTTAATTTTGCGTTGGGAATTTACCTAATACATCCCGTTTTGCGAATTTTTAATCGCAAACGCTGTATTTTGCGAATCGCAGCGTTTGCGATTAAAAATTCACTTGATACATATGCCCCATGGTCTACCGAGACTTAGCCTGGCTCGCCTCTTCTGCGACCTGTTGAAGTTCGTTTATTATTTATGACGGTGATAGATGCTATCACGGTGGTTGGATAGCCACCAGGGCCAGATGACATTCAAGTGCATTGTGTTCTGGGAACCAAGGATAGGGTCCAATTTTGTAAGCACTAGGAGCGGTAAATATATTGGGGCATATGTATCAAGCGAATTTTTAATCGCAAACGCTGCGATTCGCAAAATACAGCGTTTGCGATTAAAAATTCGCAAAACGGGATGTATTAGGCAAATTCCCAATGCAAAATTAAGGAATTGCTAATTTAGCGATTTCTTAATTTTGCGTAAGCATTTAAGAAATCGCAAATTGCGATTTCTTAAATGACATGTAAAAAGCACCCAAGTTGTGCGAATTATCCTTAAGAAATCGCAAATTACCACCAACTTCCAGTTGGTGGTAATTTGCGATTTCCTTTCAAAAAGCACTTTTTTGGATTTTACAAAGTGCCACGTGGCGCTCATACATGCCCTTAGGGCATGTATGTGCGCCATATGCACACACATGCTAATTTCAGGGGTGCATCAGGGTGTCATCATGACACCCTTGCACCTTTGAAATTATTCTCAAATAGTGATTAGCAAATTGTGATTCGCTATTTGAGAATTACTTCCCATTCATTCCTATGGGTCTCCTGGCCCATAGAAATGAATGGGCAGGTATTCCTTAATTGCGATTTCGCAATTTGCTAATCGCAATTAAGGAATTTTAAGAAATCGCAAAATGTTTGCAATTTTTTAAATACATCCCGTTTTGCAATTCTCAAATAGCGATTCTAAAAATCGCTATTTGAGAATCGCAAATGGTGATGTTGATACATATGCCCCTTGGTCTCACTCATAAGATGCCCTGTGTTGGGGTGAATGATATCTGAAAGCTGTACTCCTGCGAAAAGGACATTGCCAAATAGGCAAGCCAATGGCACATCAAGGGGTCATGGTGCAAAATCTCGAAAGTCATTTTGTTAGGGAATCCACCAATACTGCTCTATTTTATACATTCAACGATATTAATGTGTTGACGTGAAATGTTCACCTTGGCCACGTCACGACCCCCAAGATTAAAACTACATGTGGTTCCCCCAGGGATCCTTTACATGGACACACTTTGGTGGAACAAGGTTTATCACACCTGGTCACAGATATTGGAACTCCCCTCCTCTAGAGATTAGGTCCTGCACAGACCTCATGACTTCCCGTAAACTCGGCTAGTTAGACAGGTATATGAGTAACATACCACCCTAACAGGTTTCAGAGTAGCGCCAGGAAACCAATTTGGTACGGTGCCCTACAAATTTAGTATAACATACACAAATGTTGGATTGGTTTTCATAATCTTTTAGGAGCAGAACATAATGTGTTTGTTGCACAAACTGAGAGATTCGAAAACAGAGCTGTGGAACCACACAGGATGTTTCACAAGGTGACAGCAAGCCTCACTGTTGAATAAACAATTAACGAAAAAAGAATTTACACTATTTTGGGATTAATTGAATGGAAGTCAACAAGTTTAACGATATTGTGGACGAATAGTTATGGTTAAAGGTGAGATAAGGTTACATCGTTTTACAAAATCAATTCTAAAATTGCAGTGCAAGTGGTATCAGTCAATAACATCAACTAACACCATTATATAACGATCAGTACACAAACGGTAAATATTTTCAGTGCCTGTTAAAAAGACTTTGCACGTATGTTCCCGATTGTGGGGGTTAGCATTAGGTTTTGAATTAGGGAAGGAGGTGCTGAGCCAATTCACGTATTAAAACTGATTGATTGCTACAAATATTGGTTCAAATTACATGCCGTCTTCAGGAATTAAGCTTTAATTTTAAGTAAATTAAAAAGTAGGAATGAACCGAAATATTTCTATAATTTTTATCTTAGTTTGAATTTGAATTATATGAACTATTGAAGAACAAGGCTGGAATAAGACTCCGTCTAATTTAATGTAACTTAATTTGCAGGAATATGCAATAAAACTCGAATTATCTGGTTAGTTAAGATAGATCCCGAGAATGCCAGGTCATTATTGGCAGTAGGGAGGCCAAAACCAGGAGATGTTGCGGAGATATTGGTCATTTGAAGTAAACAATAGGATTATAATACAATGTGAAAGGAAGCAAAAGCAGGGAGCGTGGGCCGAAAAGGTAAATACGTCAGAGCTAGCAGTTTTATCTATTTTATTGTGTGCTGTAGGAAGGTGAGATTGTCTCAACGAATCACTTGCCAAGAATGCTGTCACTGGCGAAGGGTGGCAGTAACCATTCAGAGACAGTGTCATGAAGCAGCCAGGGACAGCGAGCACATGTTGCCCGTGTGCTGGGTGAGAGTACAAAGGCAGAGGCTGTTGCCCCCCTACTGTCCGATGTTCACAGCCTTTTAAGCGCCCATCCCATCATTAGATACCCGTGAGGTCAGCTTGGGTTGATAAACGTAGGGAAGGGAGTAACTCACACGTTACCTTCATCTTGCTTTATTGTGCTGTAGCTGTTGGAAACACGCTTCTAAGCCACAAAGGACTCTAATTTGGCCCAATTGCAAAACGCAACAGGATTTCATGTCCATACCACAACCGCCAGTTTCAACGCTTTGTTGCCCATGCCATATTTTCCAGCCTTAGAAACAGAGTTAGGTGTTGCTCTTCTTCTCTCAGTCTTTCCTTGTAGCCCAGGGGCTTGAAACGTTCGCAAAATTTGGTCCGCGAGCTGAAAGATATGTATCCTTCAGAAGCAGATTCTCATCTGTAGCAGGCAGCGTTAAATATTTTGCCCTGCCTAAAACTCATGCAAACCCCGAAGCAGCTGCATGGCGGGAACCATAAACACTATCAACACGGGTACCGCCTATAGCACCAGAAACTTTATAGCTGCTATTTTCACCTGGGGCTGGCAATGTCCGCTAACTTTGCGGCCAGACACTGAATAGGCAAAGACAGACTTGCGTGGGTGCTACGGGCACTCAGCAGTAGTCAGCGGACAATCATCACACCCTGGTATCTGTCTGTGATAACACGCAAGGTTGTGTCTACACTCGAACAGGCACTCAAGGGCAGCTGGGGCGGGAGTGTGCCAGTGCCCGGATGGTGCGGGTTGCCTGGTTAGGACTGCCTGTTGGGAGGGAGCACTAATACGGATAGCCGCAAGAGCGCGTTTGCAGGCAGAGAAGGCTAAATTGCTACTTTTATGGCAGGGTGCCAGTTGCTTCAGTTATGCGCGTGTTCCTTGGCAGTGTCGGGAACATCCAGAATGCAATGCTGGTGGTCAGCCTGTTGTCCTGCTTTTCAGAGGTGTCTTAAGCTCAGGCAAGGCCAAGCATGGGTCGCAGGCCGGGGTCTGCCCTGGGGATTTGTGTAACAGGCAGATGAAGCAGCAGAACTTAGAGGGGCTTGGATCTGACCCCCCCTGGTTTCAAGGGCGAGCCTGGTCAGCTCAATTAGTAGCCCGTCCTTTAGTTCGACAATACAGGTACATTATAGTGAGCAACGGTAAGGGGTGACTTCTCCCGCCCTCTAGCACTGCCCGGCAACTATGCAGGCTGTGGAAGTGGCCTTCCCACGGGGGCGATTGGGTCCATATGTTTGGGGCAAACTCCTAGGAGGCATATTTGGGCTGCAAAGTAGCAGGAGTACCACTGGCATTCCCTATTAACATGTGAGGCATTTATGCTTTGGTTCCCCCCTGGGTCACGCTGTCCTGTCTGCTCGCTGGCAGGCAGGCAGAACTTTGGGAGGGCTAGGCTCCACATAGGGTGCTGTCTGTCGGAAGGTGATGGTCATACTCCGACTAGGGCTAGACTCAGATAACTGAGGTAAGAGGAAGTAGAGCAGGTTGTCACCTCTTACCATCACCCGCGGGCACTTCCTGGCAGGAGTGGCTTGCCATAGGTATTGTTCTTCAGCCATGCAAAGGTAACATTGGACTAACGCCTATTTTTAGGTTTCGGGTCACTTCAGTCAAAATCCACGGGGAGTTTTGATAGTATGGGGGCACTTGCCTGAGGGGGCCTGCCGGCTCCGGGCCTGCATGGGCTAAGACTGGTTTGGCTGGATCTGGGGAAGCCCGGTTATCAGTTGCAAATTATTGCCGTCATTTACGGGTTTTCAGACCAGGATCCATAATTTAGCCCACTAAAGCTAGCTCGCGAGGGCAGGGCACCATAACAGCGAAGGGAGGAAGGGGGGGCTCTGGCAGCGACGGAAGCCTCCCCAGAGCTGTGGCGGAGTTACAGGGCGATCTGGAGGCAGAAGGGTACAGTAAGGGTACCTCTGCGACAGTCGGTACAGTAAGGGTACCCCTGTCTGGCACAGTAAGGGTGCCCGAGCCAAGGTCCAGGAGCCGAAGGAGGTTCTGGGAAGACCGCGACGGCGCCCCGTTAGTCCTTTGGGCAGTTGGGGGGCCTGACCAACCGGGGGTGTGCCATAACACGCTCCGCCCCCGTAAAAAGGGGGCGGGAGTATTAGACAGATCACGTGATCCAAAGGAGGATCTGAAAAGTGGATCTGAAAAGTATGTGCCGCGCTGTCGGGCATCGACCCACCGTGCGTGCTGGCTCGTAAGGAGCAGCGAGGGGCTGCTTGCCCTGTATCGCCCGTAAGATAACCCACTCTATCGTCATACTTATGTTGTATGAAATAAACCTGCAGCAGTTCTTCACCCATAACGAATGTGTCAGTGTAATCCTTGGGTGACGTCTGTGCATGCGTGTTGAGTGGAGCGGATGACGGTGTGGTCACTATGCCGCTGGCCGCATCCCACGCAGGGGGACATTAGCAGGTCAGCCTTCTAGTGGCCACCTGTCGGAGCCTCCCCCCTGGTTCCACCTCTCTCAGGACAGGATGCCGCGCCTCGGGAGGGGAGGCCCCAATCATTGGCCCTGCCGGGGGAGGCGGGCCACTGGTCTGGGCGGGGCTAGGCCTATTTATGCCTCCCGCCTCTGCAGATCGCCCTCTGCTTCCTGTTTCCCTCCTGGCCGCGCGAGATCCCACCCTTTCCGCTTACCCTGCGCGGCGTAGGCAGCGCACTACTGGAATGTTATAATGTTTTTTCTTGTGTTGCAGGCGGAGTTACAGGGCGATCTGGAGGCAGAAGGGTACAGTAAGGGTACCTCTGCGACAGTCGGTACAGTAAGGGTACCCCTGTCCGGCACAGTAAGGGTGCCCGAGCCAAGGTCCAGGAGCCGAAGGAGGTTCTGGGAAGACTGCGACGGCGCCCCATTAGTCCTTCGGGCGGTTGGGGGGCCTGACCAACCGGGGGTGTGCCATAACACGCTCCACCCCCGTAAAAAGGGGGAGTATTAGACAGATCACGTGATCCAAAGGAGGATCTAAAAAGTGGATCTGAAAAGTATGTGCCGCGCTGTCGGGCATCGACCCACCGTGCGTGCTGGCTCGTAAGGCGGGCGGAGCAGCGAGGGGCTGCTTGCCCTGGATCGCCCGTAAGATAACCCACTCTATCGTCATACTTATGTTGTATGAAATAAACCTGCAGTAGTTCTTCACCCATAACGAATGTGTCAGTGTAATCCTTGGGTGACGTCTGTGCATGCGTGTTGAGTGGAGCGGATGACGGTGTGGTCACTATGCTTGTTATCGCTACCCTTGCACGGCAAGCTGGTTCATGGCATTTCGCTGCCGGCAGATGTACCAGAGTTGAAAATTCTTCACAGTTTCATAAGATCGTTTGATCTTTTGAGATAGCAGTGTTTCCATACTATACGAGACCCATACAGGCGCAGACCTGAATTAAACACAGTGCATTATTTCTGAAAGTTCATTAAGACCATTGTCTGTTGTGCCAAGTTTTAAAATGTATTTAGCTTCGAAGTTGGCCAGTAAGGTGTCTATATTTTGGCCTTTCACATGCTTTAGCACTGTCCACTTTATTTCTTGGGGCCTATGATTCTTGTCTATACAGTGTTTTACCATTGGTTCTGTCAAAACTTTACATTTAATGCGCGATCTATGTTGGGTCACTCGTGTTCTAATTTGTTGTGTGGTGTTGCCAACATATGCCATATTGCATGGGCATAGTACACAGTATACCACATTTGACATATTACAATTAGTAAATTCTTCATGGCTGATGCTCTTATTGCCATAGGTGAAGTCACTTCTTTCAACGGTGCTACCACACGAGTTACAATTGCCACATCGATGGTGTCCTTTTACAGGGGGCAGTTCTAGCATGGTTCGTAGTGTCGAATGAGTTCTTTTCAGTTTTGTGTTAGCCCGCACCAGATAGTCCTTAATGCTTCTATTCTTTTTTAGGGCAAATATCGGCAGTTCTTTGAAAATTTCAAGGCCTTTGAGGCTGTGCCAGTTTCTTTTCACGATCTTTTTTATTTCATTGGTAGATCCAGAGAAAGTAGACATGGGGCATCTCATTTGAATTGTCTGTTGGTATTAGAAGGGACTCCCTTGGTGTGTACCAAGCTCTTTTCATCACTCGTTTTGTCAGTTTTCGGGGGTAGTTGCGCTCGACCAACTTCTCCAACAGTATTTATGCATTTTCAAAGTAGTCTTCTTTCCTTGAGCAGTTACGCCTTATTCGCAAAAATTGGCGGAATGGAAGTGTGTCCTTCAAGTTCCTTTGGTGGAAGCTGGAGAAGTGTAATAGCGTGTTTCTATCTGTTTTTTTGGTGAACAGGGAGGTGAATATAATTCCATCTTCATGTTTCACCATCAGATCCAGGAAGTTGATTTCCCTATTGCTTGAATTCAAAGTAAACTAAATGTTTGGGTTTCTCTGGTTTAACCAATTGTGAAGTTCTTTTAGGCTTTGGGTCGAACCCCTCCAGAGCATAAAGATGTCATCTATATATATCTACGAGAAAAAAGGGGAGAAACCCTCTCTTTGTGATAAACGGGACGGGGTAACAACAAGAAACACTAAAGTCCCTAGTAAACAGATTCGGATCATGTGTTGTGCCAAAGAACTGTAGCAATTAATCCTATATATTGTATACACACTAAGTATCTTATTACAACAAAAACATAACACTAATACAATCAATAAAATTACAATTTCAAATTTATTCCAGTTGATTAATAAAGTTTTGCACTTATCAAAACTGAGCATCAGTACATTATAACAATTTGAATGCAATACATAAAAAACAACACATAGGTGCCGATTCTGATCCGTTAAAAAAAATTACCGTACGACTCGTGTCCGTATTTTTTTACGTACGAATCGTACAAGTCCCGTACAACCGGTGAAGTACGATTCGTACGTGAAAAATACATACGAATCGCTTTGGGAAAAGTCTACGAGACGTCCCCGGACAGTTTTACATACAAATCGTAAAACTGAAGTCCGAGCACGCAAGTACGATCTGTACCGCCCTTCCGAAGACACAAGCGCATGGAAAATGCCCCGTACGGAGCGAACGCCGTACCACTCGTATCCGGGTAAACTTGTGCCCGGGATACGAGTCGTACATCCCCCCCTTATGTTAGCACCGTACCCCCCCATGTCCGCACTCTACCCCAGCCCCGTACGTGTACGCGCCGTACCCCACCACCGTAGCCCAGCACCGTACATGTATGCACCGTACCCCACCACCGTACCCTAGCCCCGTACTTGGACCCACCGTACCCCAGCGCCGTACCCCAGGCCCGTACTTGGACGCACCGTACCCCAGCTCCGTTCCCCAGCCCCATACCCCAGCACCGTACCCCAGCCCCGTACATGTACGCACCATACCCCAACGCCATACCGCAGCCCCGTACATGTACGCACCGTACCCCACCACCGTACCCCAGCACCGTACTTGTACGCATCGTACCCCAAGACCATACCCCAGCCCCGTACTTGGACGCACCGTATCCCAGCGCCGTACCCCAGCCCCATACCCCAGCACCGTACCCCAGCCCCGTACATGTACGCACCGTACCCCAATGCCGTACCCCAGCCCCGTACATGTAAGCACCGTACCTGACCACCGTACCCCAGCCCCGTACTTGTACGCACCGTACCCCACCACCGTACCCCAGCCCCGTACTTGTATGCACCGTACCCCACCACCATACCCCAGCCCCGTACTTGGATGCACCGTACCCCAGCACCGTACTTGTACGCACCGTACCCCAGCCCCGTACTTTGACCCACCGTACCCCAACACCATACCCCAGCATCGCGTATGTACAAACCGTACAACAACATTGCATATGTGGGCACTGTACAACAACATCGCGTATGTACGCACCTTGCATACACTAAAACTACTCGTACAGAACCAGGACACTGTAAAACAGCACAAGGAGGGTCAATTCGACTCGCACAATACCACAAAACACGTAGAAAATACATCTAAAAGACTGACCTGGCACATCCAAACAGGCAAACAGAGGCCCAAACTCACAACCACCTCTTATAGCACACCCACAAACATTTCAAACCCAGCCCCACCCACAAATGGACCAATAAAAAAGGACAACACTCACAAACAATGAGCCTTTGCAACAGACCCACTTCTGACAGACACCACACACAAACAACTGCACCCATACACCTTAACTTACACACCTCCACACAACCTCCTTCACACATACCCCCTCTACACATTCACACACACACCTACACATTCACACCCACACACCCACAACCATCCACACCCACACCCCACACCATGCCCACAGACAAGAATCCAAAGTTCACAAGGGAGAAGCTGGACATCCTTGTCAACGAAGTCATCAGAGTCGAGCCACAGCTCTTTGGAACATTGGTCAGACAGACCAGCATAGCCGAAAAATCACGCCTGTGGCAGAGGATCGTCGATCGGGTGAATGCTGTTGCGCCCATCAGGAGGACCAGGAATGAATGCCAAGCCAGGTGGTACGATCTGCGGAGGGCAGTTAAGCGCAAAATGAACGAGGACTACGCGCCCAGCGCAACATCACTGGAGGTGGGCTGCCCCGCAGACCGGTACATTACCATCCTTGGGAGGAGAAGGTGATGGCCCTGCTTCCGCCGGTGGGAGTACACGGAGTCGAAGGAGTTGCCGAGCCTGGTGAGTACACAAACAACTTAAGTAACATGGGGGTAATGACATCCACACCCCAACTACAACAAATGCACTCACCTACCCCTAAGCCCTCCCCAGACACAACCACACTCAAAAACAACGCTCATGCCACTAACATGTGTGTGCCCCATTCACAAAGCAAGGTCATGCCATGTCCCAGCCTACACAAACCACAAACCCAAGACTGGATGTCCAGGATGCTGGGAGGGTGGGGATCACTAAACATATTGTACAACTCAGAAACAGACACCATTGCCCTCAGCCCATATGGCCCAGGTACATACCCATGCACCATGCTCAATGCACAGCGACTGGCAAAGTACTGACAAGGTAGCTGACACTTGGCCATGCTGTAGGCAGCACAATGCCCTCCTGTGACCACTGCAAACTCTAACACAAACACAACAAGCTCCGATATCTAGGACAGGAACTCACACTTACTGACATGGCAGCATGCTCCATGGGGGGACAGATACATCACCCGGGAGACCCCCTGCCAAATCACACTACACCCACCAGCAGGCACCGTCAGTCAATCAACAATCGATCAGGGTACTTGTAAGGCGTGCTACTTACCTGTGAGGGTCTCAAGGCGCTGAGGGGGGGTGGTTCCACTACTGCTCGAAGAGCCAGGTCTCGAGGAGTCTTCTGAAGGCAAGTAGGTCTTGGGTCAATCATAGGTGGGTTGAGAGGGTGTTCCATGTCTTGGCGGCGAGGTAGGAGAAGGACCTGCCGCAGGCGGTTGTACGTTGGATGCGGGGGACAGCTGCGAGGGCAAGGCTGCCGGAGCAGAGCTGGCGGGTGGGGGTGTAGAAGCTGAGTCTGATGTTCAGGTAGGCTTGTCCGGCATTGTGGAGTGCCATGTGTGCGTGGGTGAGGAGCTTGAAGGTGATCCTCTTGTTGATGTGGAGCCAGGGCAGGTCACTCAGGAGGGGGGTGATGTGGCTGTGGCGGGGGGCATTGACGATCAGTTGTGCGGAGGCATTTTGGAAGCGTTATAGCCGCTGTTGGTGTTTGGATGGGAGTCCTGCGTAGAGTGCATTGCCATAGTCCAGTCTGATGCTGACGAGGGCCTGTGTCACTGTTCTACTTGTTTCGGTTGGGTTCCACCTGTATATCCGGCGGAGCGTGCGTAGGGTGTTGTAGCAGGAGGAGGAGACGGTGTTGACCTGCTTGGATATGGAGAGGGAGGATGCGAGGATCAATCCTAGGTTGCGTGTGTGGTCGGTGGGTGTCGGTGCTGTCCCCAGAGCGTTCGGCCACCAGGAGTCATCCCAGGCTGAGGGTGTGGGTCTGAGGATGAGGACCTCCGTCTTGTCCGAGTTCAGTTTCAGATGGCCGCTCCTCATCTAGTCAGCGATGGCCCTGAGACCCTCGTGGATGATTGTTTTGGTGGTGTGAGGGTCCTTGGTGAGGGAGAGGATGAGCTGGGTGTCGTCGGCGTAGGAGATGATTTTGAGGTTGTGGTGGCGGGCCACTTGTGTGAGGGGGGCCTTGTGGATGTTGAACAGCGTCGGGCTGAGGGATGATCACTCATCCCTTACACAAGCACACACCCCCGGGGCAGCCAATGGAGTTACCCACTCTCACAATGGACATGTGACACAACAAGATCAAGCCACAGCCAAAGAAGCATCCAAGCCCAAATTTGACATGTCAAACACCCTGGAGAACATTTCAATCAGTCCCCTGCAACATACCCATCCACAAGTGAACATTAATGTGAATGCTCGGCATATACAACTACCTGGAGGAAATGTGGCAACTAGAATATGTATGAAACATGGATGTCGCATTAAACAGCATTTACATTGTCTCTCTCTCACACACAGGGCAATGTTATGGATCTCCCCCCAACAATGGGGGGGAAGTACCACAGTCCCAGGCTCGGGAAGAACCTGATCCCACGGGCAACGACACCTCACAACACTCCGCGGATGACCCCAACCCACCTGGCCCCTCTGGTGTCCAAGCCCCTGCAGCACCTGCTTCAGGTACATCTGTGCCAACCACCACTCCCATTACTGCCACATCCCAGGAGACACCCAGGAGCCCTGCCCACACTGAACAACTGAGCCAGTCTGACCTGGAGGGACTAGGTTCGCCGGGCACCCTGGAGGAGGCAGACAATACCGACACTGCCATCCCTCAGGGGTCCCGTAGACCCGATGTGCCCACAACGGCAGGCCAGGCTCGTGTGGGCAGGGGTGGTGGGAGTGGAGGCAGGCGGAGGCGAGAACCTGACCAGACAGCTGAAGGGACCGGTATGTCACACGTACACAACATCATGGAGGCATACCGGCGTGACACCAGGGCTATCAGTCAGGTAGTGGCGACCCTCACAGACATTAAGAATCAGCGGCACACAGTGATCCCTTGCAGCTATCTCAGGTGGACAGTGATGTGGATGGGGTGCGGGATGTTGAAGCTGAGTCGTGCAGACGCACCCTGGATGTGGAAGTTTGAAAAACAACGGGGCCCCTGGACACAGGATGAAACCTACCAAGGAAAAAACTGTTTAGGAAAAGGGGGGGGAAACAAGGGGGGAATATATAAGCTGTATGGTTATATCTTATGCAGAAAGGAGCAAGGAGGGTTTTTTATATAACCAAACTATAGGAACTAAATTGTTCCAAAATGAAAAAGATAACAAAATTATATATTTTTCAATTTTATTTCTTTTTGTTGGTTATTTATGATTTCTGAATAGATTTCAGAAGTTTTTTCTTATATCAAAAAGTAAAAAGACATATAATTGTGCCTATTTACAAAATTAGTGAGAAAAGAACAGACATTTTGTACTTCTATCATTATTCTAAAAGACTCACATGTACACAATTTCTCAGTATGACAAGAATACAAGATGGGAGAATACAGTATACTCAATTCAGTTACCAGCGTGGTGATGCTGTGCTTGAATTATTCTCTTGTAGTTTCAAAAGCAAACATGATATACACATAAGATTCAGAGGGGGGTCCTGGACACATTGAAGATTGACACGCTGAGAGATGATCCCTGGGCCATGTGCCAGATGACGCCACTATACTACTACATGCTGAAGGCTTGAGTCCCACTCCAATGGCCTTGCTGGTGGACGGAGCCGGTGTGGAGCAGGAGGGACATGATCTGGTTGGTGTGACAGGGCCTGGAAGGCGGGGCAGTGCTGTGTAGGCAGTTGGAGTTGCACACTCAGCATGCAAAGGTGTCTTGTGTGCGCTTAGGGTATGCCTGAGAGCAGGCGGTTGATTTTCGGATGGACATTGCTTGGAGGGTGGCTGCAACATCCGACTGTAGTGTAATGTGGGTCATGCAAGGACATGAGGGTCGTGCAATGTGCACGTTGCATGTGCTGACGGTCCTGCCTGTGGCACCGCATGGCCGCAACAGTGGCACAGACAAGATGATGACAGCCAAATGAATGGGTGGAGGGAGGCAGGGAGAAGCATCTTTGAGGCGTGTGTGTTGCCGAATCCCGCTACTTTGTGGGCCCTTGCTGCAGGGGCCGCAGCAGCAGGCGGCATGTCCTGGAAACTATGCCAAAAGGAGCACACAAAGACAAGGATGTCAGAAAGGACAACTGCAACAGGCGTATGTAAAGGAAGGAGTGTCCGGTTACCCATGGCACACCCAGAGAAAATGGATGCACAATCACCAAAGATGACTGACACAGGATCAGGAAACAGAAGGCCGAGCCGCGCACAGGAGACACACCCTCAGCAGGCGTTGACGGCCCGTCGTGAGGACCAACATGCCCAAATACATACACAACCATGGACTTCATGCACAATCGAGATTCTAACCCATGAAGAACTGCATGCATGTAGCCAAACTACACATAGACTCATATACACAATCTTTGACAACTATGCCAGAGATGCCGCATGCAAAGTGGCAAGAGACCTGCATTGACAGAGATGAGGCACCTTGGAGGGTGAGGAACCCCTTTATTACTCAGGCTCACACTAAGGGAAATGCATCAATATGAACAGACTTACAGGTCACTTGGCTGTACATGTGGGACCTACACTGGCCACCCCCTTCACAACACAGATGTAGTAAATCCAAATGGCCTGGCACACAAGTTAAGGGGATGAGTCAAACACCCCCTGCTGCACACAGAGAGGCTGCAATTCCCCATTGAGCCTCTTATGGGGATGTCCCACACTATGTCCACCCGTAGCATCCCGTATGTTTCTGAGTGAAGTTTTACACACATTGATGCCTTCATCAGAATCCACAAACCATTACAGATGACTGTCACGAAGGTTGACTATCAATTCATGGGAGTCATGCTACATGTCATGTGCCCCATGGTGAGTTGACATGTATGCATGGTAACCCAACATGCACAGGAGCAGTCCCCACACATTCCAAACACGTAACACCCCCAAAATGCCTTGCTGCAATCCTCACCCAAAATGACTTTTCCCCATGTCCGTGCATGGAACGCTGATTCAGCACACGTTGCAATACTCATGTGGAATAGCAGGAGGCCAACGATGACACGACCAGACAACATGCGCAAGAACCTGTGGATGACAGACACACAAGAAGTCAGCTAAAAGATTGTTATCCGCATACATGGTCATTTACTATACAGGAATAATGTGGTCACCATGCGAATAGAAAATTTAGTGTCTCAGCTAAAATGAGTGGAATGACATCATCACTCGAGTGACACATCAGAACACACATCTAAGTCACTTAGCATACAGTCAGCTGGACACACACATTGCAACACATGCCAGACAAGGCTCCAAGCGTGCACACTCCGACCCAGTGACTCACCATTATGAGAAGAAGTTGCGTATTTTTTGACTCCGGATATCCTCCTCCTCCTCCTCCTCCTCCTCCTCACTTGCCTCGTGACCAAGCCCTTCATCCTCCACGGGTGGATGTTCCTGCTCATGCTGCTCCAGGATGAGTGGCACTGCCATCTCCACTGCCATGTTGTGCAGCATGCAGCACACGAGGAAGATTTTGCAGACCTTTGCCGGTGCATATGGGAGGGACCCGCCTGTCTTGTGAAGGCACCGGAATCGGCTCTTCAGGAGGCCAAACGTCCTCTCAATCACTCGCCTGGTCTGCCCGTGTGCATTGTTGTAACGGTGATCTGCAGCTGATCTTGGGTTGCGGAGAGGCGTCATCAGCCATGGCATGTTGGGATAGCCAGAGTCCCCTACATGGAAACATCATGTAAATAAGTGGGTCAGGAGATGTTGTAAGATACAAAGATACTGCAAAACACAGGACAAACAGAGTATACCCACCAACAAGACATGCTCGTTTGTTGTGCAGCCGCAGCATCATTTGTGGCACCCTGCTACGCCTCATGATGTAGGCATCGTGTGCTGACCCTGGAAAACATGCACAGACATGGGAAATCAGCATGTTAGCAAGACACACCACAAGGGCATTTATAGAGTGGTAATGTTTACGGTTGCGATAGGCTGCCCCCTGTGCCTGTGGTGGTACCAAAGCCACATGTGTCCCATCAATGGACCCAATGACATGTGGCATCCCTCCCAGGGCATAGAAATCACCCTTGACACCTGTCAACTCCTCAGGAGTCGGAAAATGGATGAATTCATCCAGGTGCTCCAACATGGCTGCCAAAACATCATGCAGGACACGGCTGAACATCGTCTGTGACATGCCTCCAACATCAGCTATGGTGAATTGAAACGTACCTGTGGCAAAAAAATGTAGGGCTGCCATCACCTTCATCTTGGGGGTCAGCGCAGTAGGATACCTGTGTCGTGGTTGGAGGTGTGGTGCCAGCTTGGCGGTCAAGTCCTCAATCAACTGTTGGGGGAATCTGTAACGGCGTATGCAGTCACGTTCCCTCATGGCACCCAAGTCTGGCATTGGTCTGGGGACAGGCGGTGCCCTGCAGAAAATTGGAATGAATAACGAACAGTGACAACATAACAACATCAATGTCAATGAACTGAGCACATGCTCAACTGCTAATACCCATCTGCTAAATACAGAGTCTGGTCTGTGCAATACATTCAGGACACGTATGCCAGCCAGGTGATACTCCTACGAAAAGCCAGCTACACATTGTCAAGTCTACATGACATGCCCTGAAACGAGCTGTGGGCCAGTGTCAGTGAACAGCCAGAGACATCACAAGAGTGACATACATCCACATATCAGCATTTGAAGGATGTCATCTCATACAGACAGCTGACGGCAAGCTAGACGCACAGATCACATGGAATGTCAAATGTACAGATCACACACATTGCGATGAAGGGGTACACGTGAAAACAGAAAACACAGACATTGAGATGACGCAGATATGTCCTCATATCAAAATATCATGTTCGATGCATACAGACACACGTTACGTGGAAATCCAAATGTGGCATGGTGTGCGTAGATGTGTGCCATGCCCATCTACACACAGACACATGTTGGATGCAGCAACAGCAGATGCAGTTGACGGAACACCAACAGCAAGCTCATGGGAACACATGACACACACATGACATAGTCACATCGGTGCACGCTGGTCGTTAAATGTCAGTTGTTAGTGTCCCTGTCCCTGGCATCAGGGGACAGTTGCGGTTGGTGGTGAATGTGCCATACCAGTGATGCTGTGCTTGACACGTTTGTAATACATGCACACATGTGCAAAGTGTGAAGGGGAAGTGTGCCACATAGTGCCCCATCACACATGACATGTGTACACAGGTCATCACACATCAATTGTGCAAATACATGAGGAGACATGTGCAATATCACTGCCTGACACACCTAGGCCCTGCACATGTAGGACAGCAATGACAATGACTTGATGTACATCCTTGTACGAGTCTGAGACCTCCATTCCTTTCGTGTGCGCATCCTATCAACAGTGTAAGTGTGTAAAACGCACCGTACACACGCTCTGAGGGTGTGTGTACGGTCGTATCACTATAGTAGTGGTGCCGTAGGAGCACCCGTGGTACGGACCGTGTACTACCAGTGCCTACACGTACGTGTACTACCAGTGCGTACCCGTACGTGTAGGCACTGGTAGTACACATACGTGTAGGCACTGGTAGTACACGTATGGGTACGTGTACTACCAGTGCCTACACGTACATGTACTACCAGTGCCTACACGTACGTGTAGGCACTGGTAGTACACGTACGGGTACGTGTGCTACCAGTGCCTACACGTACGTGTACTACCAGTGCCTACACGTACGTGTACTACCAGTGCCTACACGTATGTATATATATATATATTATCTACTGGCGGTCGCCAGTAGATAGTGATAGTTAGGATCGAGTTTCCATAGGAAATCTGAAAATTCTACTTTGAATAACTTTGGCGCCGGTTGACGAATCCTCGCGAATTTTTCAAAACTAATGGGGCGCTCCGTTCAGCTCCTACCCTGAAAGTCTCGGGGTGATTCGTCAAGCGGGGGCCGAGAAAAAAGGGGGGTCCCAAAACGCGTTTTCCCCATGCATTTTTCCATAGGACCTTTAGTCGAAGGTACAGCCCGAACGGCTAAACAGAATTACTTGAAATTTGGCAGAGAGGTAGTCCTCAGGTCAGGGAAGTGCCTTTTGCAGGTCTGGTGTCAATCTGTTCAGTAGTTCCTGAGAAAATAGCATTTAAAAACATATAAATATTTATAAGCGCGCACCGTGCGAGCACCCTAACGTGCGCGAGCGTAATTCTGATTGGTGGTTACATGTTAGTCAACGTTCGAATCGGTCGAAATCAGGAAGTGTCGGCCGCCATTTTGTTTGTTTTCAGTGCAAGAGTGAAAAAGGAAGGTGGCGAACGTGAAAAGGGGGCAGGGTAGAGAGTTCCTGACCCCCTAGCCTAGTTATCTGAACTAACTATAACGGGGTAATTTCATTGGTTTTTTACAAGTGAAATATCCACCTAACTATAACATGTGTGAAACCAATGGTTTTTTAAGTGAATTTGCAAGGTTTTTTAAATGCTAATTCCTAACTATAACGTGTGTGAAACCTATGGTTCTTTCAGTGAATTATATATATATCTATATATATATATATATATATATATATATATATATATATATATATATATATATATATATATATATATATATATATATATATAACCTTGTAGTGGACTGCTCCCTCTACCAGGTGGTGTCCTCGATGGTGCTGCTGACCTTCTGGTCAGGAGTTCAAGGCCTTCCTCCACCCACAGGCTCACGTCTGCACCTCATCCCTGGTGCCTGCACAACTTTCAAGTTGACAACACTGCTGCTGTCTGTGCTTCCTCTGGCACCATGTCAAGGTCTGTGGAGAGGGCCCAGCCATTCAAACAGGAGGAGAATGAGGCATTGCTGGATGTCATCCTCCCACAGTACACCAGCCTGTATGGGAGACCAGGGGAGCAGGTGAGTGCTGACTCCACTACCTTTGACTGTGCACCTTTTTTGTGACTGTCACTTCTGGCATTGTGTCCAGGTGTGACAGACATGTTGTTTAGAGTGTGTCCCAGGGGGGGGAATGGCTTATGTCTCCCATGCAGAGCATGATGTAGTTCCTGTGTGCACTCCTCACTTGTATTGTGCTTACTGTGACATTCACTGCATAGTGCATGACACATTCAGCCTGGCTAATCCTTTGTGGCATTTTTTGTCTACAGTCCTGAGGTGATTCAGTGGTCCCCCCGGTGTGGCAGGTGACTGTACCCACAGATGTGTGTGAGTTGAGTGGAGCTGTGGTGAGAGTGTCCAAGTGATGTGTACGCCCCCTGGACATTGATGTGTGTGAATGTTCCTTGTCATGTGGGTGAGTGTCTATGTGAAGTGTTGCACCACAGCTGCATGGAGGAGGCAACAGCTCTACCCATCTGATGTGAGAAGTAAGCTGTGTTGTGTGTCTGACTTGCTGAGCTAGCCCCACACCTGTGACACCCCACAGGCAAGTGGCACATGTGCAGAGTGAGGTTTGTATCCGCTGTTGCCAATGGCATGTGATTGATCTGTGCCTGTGTGTGTCTGCCACTCTATGCAATGGCCATAAAGGTCTATAGAATAGCCAAAAGGAAGTACTCTGATTTGATGGGAGGAGTCAGCTAAGTTTCTCAGAGCTGGGATTAAGTTGCTCACCAACCATGGAGTCCTAAAATTCACAGCCATGCAGCCCCCTCCTGATAATGTTGGTTCATGTCCAACCCCTGGAACACTGCTGACTGTCAGTATCTCAGTTGAGAGACTGTCCACCCATCCTGAGTTATCTCTGAGCCAGTGCATGACTTTGTGTTTCAGGTCCACATCAGATTCTCTCATTTCTTCTTTTAGAGGGGGACTTGATCAAGAATGATGACAAATGGAGCAGGGGTGGGCGGTAAATACCACTCCGCCGACGGAGTTTCATCCCTTTGTGCAGAGGTTTGTGACTCCCCTGAAGTTTCGCAAAACCTCTGCTAACCGTTGCCTTGTGGAGATTACCACCTACCCCTGTTTTTCTCAAGGCGGCAATTGCAGTGTGACCACTGACACCTATCCAGCTCTGGAATGGCCCGTGTCAGTCAAGTGGGTGGGGAAAGCATGAACCAAGCACTTGGAAAGGGAAGGAGAGGCGCTTATACCAATTCAAGGTCCGGCAATAAATGTCGCAAAGCGCGCTTAGCGCTTGCATATTTATCGCCGGCTATCTCTGGAATTTATCGCCCAGTTTGTGTGTTATCAACAACGCGCATCGCCGAGGCGATAAAAATTCCAGAGATAGTGTGGATATCGCCGTTTTCCATGGTGGAAAAAGGCGATATCCTAGATGATAGAGCCTGTGGTCTTAGCCATAGAATCCACCCCCCATGTTAAGTATGCCTTAGTCAGGAATTTAACAGACGTTAAATTCCTGCGTTAAGGCATACTTATCACGATTTATAAAATCGTTACCCTTCCTTGTTAATATCACGAAGCTGCCTTCGCAATATTTTCCCTGTTTGGTTTCACAACCACGCCTACTTTGCATCTCATTAGCGATGCAAAGTTAGACGTGCTGGAAACGGGCGCTAAGTCAGCAAGACACGAGATAGCGGGTCTTTGCCGATAAGGCGATGAAATTATCGCCGCTTTTCGCCTAAAAATGGACACAAAAGCGGCGATAATTTCATATTTCCGCCTTGTTAATATGCCCCTCAGTGCTTTGGGGCAGCAGGCAGATGTGAGACATTCAAGCAAGGAGGACACTCATCTC
Source organism: Triturus cristatus (assembly GCF_964204655.1). Classification (NCBI taxonomy): domain Eukaryota; kingdom Metazoa; phylum Chordata; class Amphibia; order Caudata; family Salamandridae; genus Triturus; species Triturus cristatus. The sequence goes on from NC_140583.1 coordinate 983,285,189, forward strand.
CATTTGGTGACAGGGTGTCACTGCGCTGGTATTTATTGAAGTCCCTGCAAGCAGGGGAAATTAGCCTGTGAGAAATTGCGGTCATGAAAACTCTACAAAGACTTGTCAGTGTTTAAGAGACTAGATTGGAAACATCACAGGCCCCAAGTGAATGTGCACCTCCAGCAGCCACGCTTGTGCTGAGTCACATGCTCCCATGACAAGGACCAAATGTGCCAGACCCCACATATAAGAGATAACATCATACTGGAAACAGTTTTCTCCCCATGCTCTTAGACACCGGTACTGAATGAAACCGGTACGGGGTGAGCGGATCTGTGCATCATCAACACACAGACCATATTCAGAGTTTCTTGAGGTGCATAAGGACCTTCGCTCTATGCACCCTCCACATATATCACTGAGGATTATTCCTACACAAAGAGCTCAGCTATATTTGGGAGTAAATTTATTATTTATTTACACCGCACTGCTATTTCCTCTGCTGCGCTATCTCCCGCCCACCCTCAAAGGCATCCTAGAAACCCAGCACAAGGTTGGTGAAGCGAGGCCTTTTTTTATTCACGTTGATTCCTAACTAGTTGAAGCTGCCTTTTCTTATTTCAAGAAACACACTGTCTTGTAACGCAGTGAGACAGTCGTTCCCAGCCCAGTGCCAGTGAGACCTGAGGATAGAACAGCTAACAACCATAAGATAGGAGTGCAAACTGTCTGTCTTCCCAGCCCTCATCTCTACTTTTAGTGGAATGAGCCTCACATGTGCCAAGTTTTATTACATAAGACCGGATACAAGGCAACTTTTACAGCTTTGCCCGTTTGCACAATAAATCACATACCACTATGGGGCATATTAGGAAGGGCGTGATCGCCACTTTAGCGGCACTTTTTGGCACTAAAGCGGCGATTTTTTTATCGCCCTATCATCAAGCAGCCACTAACAGCAGTTAGCGACAGCTTCCAGGCGATAGCGAACGGTTTGGGGCCCGCTTTGAATGTCAGTGATATTTATCGCTAATGACATGCAAAGTGGGCGTACCCAAACTGGTAGTGACTGAAAGCAGTCGCTAACACAGCTATCGCCTATTACCAAAGCAGGAGAAGCAATAAAAAAACTTGCGCTAAGCGCGATTATCGTTGGTATTTAACACCTGCTGGAAACCTGACCTACCTGTATTCCTCAATGGGAGGTGGATCCTCAGGCTAAGACCACCATGGCGTTAATGCGTGAATATCGCTGAATTTCCAGCGATATTCAGGCATTTCGCCGCTATCGCTGCATATTTTAGCACAGTGGAGATAAGCGTTGCTAATAGCATGTTTTCTCCGCTAAAATATCTGGCGATAGGCAGCAATAAAAATGAACACGAAATGCGCGTTTTGCGATAAATATCGCATGTTATTGCTAATATGCCCCTATTTTCTTTATTAGCAAAACAAGCCACTTTTATTAAGACAGGTATGTAACATAACTTTAATGAATACAAAATATTGTAAATAATTCAACCTCACTAATACATAAAAGTCTAAATGTTCTCCCACGCTTAAATTCCCAAATTTGCACAACCTTGCTCCAAAAACAAACAACATGCTCTTCCACCTTTTCCCATTCTTCTTTCATCCACTGCCTTTTCCTTGCATACTCCAATCCCACGACCCCCCCCCCCCCATTGAGCAGACCCAAGCAATCTGCTCTAGTGTTGTTCAAAACCAAATTGTTTACTCTTCACCTCTCCTGTTTTCGGTCCTCCCCTCTGAGGGATGGATAAACCCACTCCAGATGTCCATCATCCCACAAAATGCCTAACTAGAAACAAAAAACGCTACAACCTGCCATACCGTGGTAAGATTAGCCTTTGACCAAAACAACTTAAAAAAATATCTGCAAATATTTTAAAATAAACAAAATAAAAATAATAAGAGTATTATTGCAGGAACAACAAAATCTTTGACAATAGGTGGGTCACACAACTTTTTTCTCTAACCACTCTAGACACTGTTTCACAAGTGCCTTCCTGCCCAAAGAACCTATCTTTATAGCCTAGTGCTAAGTCCCTCCCACAAGCCCTAACCTGCCTATTCAGTCATGTGACCCATTCCATTGTGCAAAGTCACCTAGGGGGAGACCAGCTAAAGCCATGCTCCCCTTGGAATCCGACATCACACAATAAATCACACATCACTATTTTCTTTATTAAAAAACAGGCCACTTTTATTAAGACAGATTTAATGAATACAAAGCATTGTGAATAATTCAACCTCACTAAAACATAAAAGTCTAACCATTTTTACCCACCCTTAAACTCCCCAAATTGCTCAACCTTGCTTCAAGAAAAAAAATGCTGTGCTCTTCCACTTTTTCCCATTCTTCCTTTATTCACCGCCTTTTCCTCGGATACTCCAATCTTACGATCTCCCACCATCAAGCATCCCCACCAATCTGCTCTAGTGTTGTTCAAGACCACATTGTTTACTCTTCACCTCCCTTGTGTTCTGTCCTCCCTTGAGGAATGGATAAACCCACTCCAGACTGTCCATCCCCAAAAAAACGCCACCCAGGAAAACCTGTCCCACCAAAATATTGCTGAAATTAAAGAACTTATAACGTTTTGCTAGAACACCAAAGAGTTTCCTTCCACAATTTTGCAAGCAATTTTCTAATTTCCAACAAATAACAGGATTGACCCATTTGGGATTAGTGCACCCCATCAGAATGAAAATGATTTGTATCACTTTTCATTAAATTCCCATGAGACAAAACTGTAATACCTATATTGGCACAGAAAACTCTCATTGCCTTGTTTAGCTTTCTTCTTGTTTGTCTAGTGCTGCATGACTTTTTGCTCCTCTCTACTGCTTTTGGGGTAAGAATTCAGTCCAAATTAAACATGTACCTCCTCAGATAAGTCCACTTTCATTTGTTTTATCAATGTTAAACCAGATAAATTGACTAAGTCATTTTCACTTAGAACAATTAATAACATATTGGGCATCCTATAAACAAGCATAGTTCAGCTAAAATATGCAACAAACTCCCCCTGCATACACAACTTTTTCCCCTCCATGCCACCTCATGAATGGTACTCGGATGTCCATAGGAGCAGCCATAATTGTGTTGTTCTGTATATAATGTAGCCCATTTTATGAAGGAATGTCCCACTATTCAGGTAATCATTTTAAAAGATAACGGCACATGAACGGAACCTAGATTAAAAGAAAAGAGGGGAATTAGCAAGATTTTAATGCGATAAGTGGTTATTTTCTTACATATATTTCACAACATTTTGATTTCATTCTTTTTGATTCTTTTTATCTCTGACCATGACCAGCCAAGTCTTGCAGCCCCAGTTGCTGCACCAATACGAAAACAATGCGTGCCATAACAAATAGGATCTTTACCCAAAAGAATTAAGGTTTTCCTTAATACAGCTAGTAAATTTGAAATGCCCACTTTTTTACCATCTGCGTGGCAGACAATTTCACTTTTCTTGGACCCTAATATTTTTTGAAATTTTTTCCATTCTGCCAATGGGCATCAACCATCAACTCCACTCTTATCCAAACAAACCCACTTATCTCTTCCCAACTGATCTGTTTTAGATACTCTCAACCAAATTCGTATTTTGCCATGTTCCAAAGATATCTTGTCATTTTATATTCCTCCCTGCCCTCTCAAACCTAGTAACTCAGATGATCTAAATGCACCAACAAATAACCATAACATGCATGATCTAAATAATAAAGTTTCAAACTCATCATAACAACAGAAGGGGAGCTGCAATACTAACTGCAACAATTCAAAGTTTGCAGGTTCTCTCAATGATCTCTTGCTCTGTTGTTACTTACTTAAACATTTGAAAACTATCCTAACTATAACACCTTGGGGCCGATTCACAGAACTAACTTAAGACAAAATACTAATCTTACTACTTTTGGTATTCACAGAAGTTAGGATTTTGCCTTAAGTTTGTCTTAAGACAAACTTAAGACAGACTTAAGACAGACTTAAGACAAACTTAAGACAGACTTAAGACAAACTTAAGACAAACTTAAGACAGACTTAAGACAGTCTTAAGACAAACTTAAGACAAAATCCTAACTTAAGTCTGTCTTAAGTCTGTCTTAAGTCTGTCTTAAGTTTGTCTTAAATCTGTCTTAAGTTTGTCTTAAGTCTGTCTTAAGTTTGTCTTAAGACAAACTTAAGACAAAATCCTAACTTCTGTGAATACCAAAAGTAGTAAGTTTAGGATTTTGTCTTAAGTTAGTTCTGTGAATCGGGCCCCTTTAGCAGGATCGTGACACCACCATATTTGTCCATAAAAAGAAATTCCTACTGATTTTCCAGAACTAGTTGTGTATGACAAACCTTTTTGTGTTAAATACAGTACAAATCCTATGATAAAGTGTTCCTTTTTAGACTCTGTATTTCCTTCCCAAAACATAGCGTTACTGTTAGAAATTGTGTCCCTGAGACTTCAGAACAGGAGGGAAGCTCAGTTTCAAGCCCTTGGAGGTCTTCCTCAAGATGACAAAGCATGCAGCAAAGTCCTTTTCTCCTTTCCTTGGTAGCAAGAAGCCACTGCAGGCCAACCACAGACAGCAAACAGCACAGGGGCAGTATTCCTCCTCAGCTTCTCCGGCTCTTCTCCTTGGCAAAGGTTTTTCTTTGATCCTAGAAGTGATCTAAAAGTCTGGGGTGTGGGCCCCTCTGTTTATACACCAAAATCTTTTGTTCTCTGAAGGCAGAGAGTGTCTGTACCCAGCCAAAACCAGTTCCGTGGGGCACTTTGCAAGTACACAACAACCTCCTTTGTCAGTGTGAGCCCTGGCTTCAGACACACCACAGGGGGGCGGAGCCGTCATTGTGAAAGGCAGGCACAGCCCTATTCAGGTGAAGATGCTACTCCTCCCACCACTCCAAATGCAGACCCAGCCTGTTCAGCTCGGCCCTAACTCATCAGACTTCTGGACCCACAGCCCTCTCCAGCCCCCTGTCATCCAAAAGCCAGACAAGCAATACAAAAACCTAGCAGAGGCACACTGGATGGGTCGACAAGAAAATACCTACTTTCTCAAAGTGGTATTTTCAAACACAGAATGTAAAAATCACCCTCACTAAAAGATGCATCTTAACATTCTGAGTTCAGGCATACTACACTTTATTTTCCAATCTTGTTCCTGGGGTCAGTTATGTTTATAAGATGTTATAAACTAACTCTCCATTCTGGCCTATGGGAACAGATAGCCTTGCAATATTAAAAAATGATCGGGCAGATTTACAAGCCCCTTGCGACAAATTTACGCCACCGTTGCGTAACATCTGTGACGCAGTGGCAGCGTAAATCATGCGCCATGTTGTGCCATATTTACAACGTGACGCATCTAAGGAGATGCGTCACGTTGTAAACCCCTGCGCCACATGAAACCTGCGTCAGGTTTCATGTGAACGTTCCAGCGCAGGGTGGTCGTTCCCTCGCAGGTACGCCTCGTAAAGGTGTTGCAGTGAATTCTACAAGATTTCACTGAGTCACTTTTACGGCCATGCTGCATCAAAACCCTGCGCCTGTTTGAGGCAGGCGTGAGGATTGACGCAGCATGTTAGGCATAGGATATCCCCGAGCCTTGCTGGAGCCGCGTCGCGCTTGCAAAGCGACTCCAGCAATGCGCCGCATTTCTGCCGGGGGATGCGACACGCATCTGCCCATCCATGCGCCATGGCACGCCGCATTGTAAATGCGGCGCATCCGTGGTGGCGCACGGGTAGTTTTGCAGGTCGAAAGTGTTCTAGCGCATCCCTGCTGATTTCCAGAAATGCGCCAGACCTTGTAAATCTGCCCCGAAATTGGCAGTATTTCACTATCAGGACATGCCACACACATCAGGGCATGTCCTACCTTTCACATACAATGCACCCTGCCCATAAGGGTACCTTGGACCTTCCTTAGGGGCCACTAACATGTAGAAAAGGGAAGGTTTAGGGACTGGCATGTGTGTGCACTTGCCTTGTCAACATGGCAGTCCCAGACTGCACACAGTCTCTGCAATGGCAGGCCTGAGCCACATTTTACAAGCTGCTTCTGTGGGTGGCACAAGCAGTGCTGCAAGCCCTTGACTGGGGGAGAATGTTTTGATTTGTTCTGCATTCCGTCCATCAATTGTGTGTCTTTTGCTTTCTCGCCCTAAGTGCGCCGGGTATGCCTAGACATAGGTCCCAGATTCACTGTGCCACTGGAATCAAGCTATGCTCGCTGAAGAGGGGTGAAACCCCGGAACTGGTCCTAGGATGCTTGTTTCCGGTCCAGGGAGGACCTGGCTTGGCAGTTCGGGCTGGACTGTTCACATGAGGCACAGGGTCATGACTGTTTGCCATATGGCCAGGTCTAAACTGGGTTGGCATGGTGAGCAAAAGAATGATGGATTTAACCCAGATCTCTTGACTGGGGGAGAATGTTTTGATTTGTTCTGCATTCCGTCCATCAATTGTGTGTCTTTTGCTTTCTCGCCCTAAGTGTGCCGGGTATGCCTAGACGTAGGTCCCAGTCTCACTGTGCCACTGGAATCAAGCTATCCTGGCTGAAGAGGGGTGAAACCCTGAAACCGGTCCTAGGATGCTTGTTTCCGGTCCAGGGAGAACCTGGCTTGGCAGTGCGGGCTGGACTGTTCCCATGAGTCACAGGGTCATGACTGATTTGCATATGGCCAGGTCTAAACTGGGGTGGCATGGTGAGCAAAAGAATGATGGATTTAACCCAGATCTCTTGACTGGGGGAAAATGTTTTGATTTGTTCTGCATTTCGTCCATCAATTGTGTGTCTTTTGCTTTCTCGCCCTAAGTGCTCCGGGTATGCCTAGATGTAGGTTCCGGGCTCACTGTGCCACTGGAATCAAGCTATCCTGGTTGAAGAGGGGTCTAACCTCGAAACCGGTCCTAGGATGCTTGTTTCCGGTCCATGGTGGACCTGGCTTGGCAGTTCGGGCTGGACTGTTCCCATGAAGCACAGGGTCATGACTGATTTGCATATGGCCAGGTCTCTAAACTGGGGTGGCATGGTGAGCAAAAGAATGATGGATTTAACCCAGATCTCTTGACTGGGGGAGAATGTTTTGATTTGATCTGCAGTCTGTCCATCAATTGTGTGTCTTTTGCTTTCTCGCCCTAAGTGCACCGGGTATGCCTAGACGTAGGTCCGGGGCTCACTGTGCCACTGGAATCAAGCTATCCTGGCTGAAGAGAGGTGAAACCCCAAAACCGGTCCTAGGATGCTTGTTTCCGGTCCAGGGAGGACCTGGCTTGGCAGTTTGGGCTGGACTGTTCCCATGAGGCACAGGGTCAAGACTGATTTGTATGTGGACAGGTCTAAACTGGGGTGGCATGGTGAGCAAAAGAATGATGGATTTAACCCACATCTCTTGCCTGGGGGTGAATGTTTTGATTTGTTCTGCATTCTGTCCATCAGCTATGTGTCTTTTGCTTTCTCGCCCTAAGTGCGCCGGGTATGCCCAGACGTGGGTCCTGGGCTCACTGTGCCACTGGAATCAAGCTATCCTGGCTGAAGAGGGGTGAAACCCCGAAACCAGTCCTAGGATGCTTGTTTCTGGTCCAGGGAGAACCTGGCTTGGCAGTGCGGGCTGGACTGTTCCCATGAGTCACAGGGTCATGACTGATTTGCATATGGCCAGGTCTAAACTGGGGTGGCATGGTGAGCAAAAGAATGATGGATTTAACCCAGATCTCTTGACTGGGGGAGAATGTTTTGATTTGATCTGCAGTCCGTCCATCAATTGTGTGTCTTTTGCTTTCTCGCCCTAAGTGCACCGGGTATGCCCAGACGTGGGTCCTGGGCTCACTGTGCCACTGGAATCAAGCTATCCTGGCTGAAGAGGGGTGAAACCCCGAAACCAGTCCTAGGATGCTTGTTTCTGGTCCAGGGAGAACCTGGCTTGGCAGTGCGGGCTGGACTGTTCCCATGAGTCACAGGGTCATGACTGATTTGCATATGGCCAGGTCTAAACTGGGGTGGCATGGTGAGCAAAAGAATGATGGATTTAACCCAGATCTCTTGACTGGGGGAGAATGTTTTGATTTGATCTGCAGTCCGTCCATCAATTGTGTGTCTTTTGCTTTCTCGCCCTAAGTACACCGGGTATGCCTAGACGTAGGTCCGGGGCTCAGTGTGCCACTGGAATCAAGCTATCCTGGCTGAAGAGAGGTGAAACCCCAAAACCGGTCCTAGGATGCTTGTTTCCGGTCCAGGGAGGACCTGGCTTGACAGTTTGGGCTGGACTGTTCCCATGAGGCACAGGGTCAAGACTGATTTGTATGTAGCCTGGTCTAAACTGGGGTGGCATGGTGAGCAAAAGAATGATGGATTTAACCCACATCTCTTGCCTGGGGGTGAATGTTTTGATTTGTTCTGCATTCTGTCCATCAACTATGTGTCTATTGCTTTCTCGCCCTAAGTGCGCCGGGTATGCCCAGACGTGGGTCCTGGGCTCACTGTGCCACTGGAATCAAGCTATCATGGCTGAAGAGGGGTGAAACCCCGAAACCAGTCCTAGGATGCTTGTTTCTGGTCCAGGGAGGACCTGGCTTGCCAGTTCGGGCTGGACTGTTCCCATGAGGCACTGAGTCATGACTGATTTGCATATGGCCGGGTCTAAACTGGGGTGGAATGGTAAGCAAAAGAATGATGGATTTAACCCAGATCTCTTGACTGGGGGTGAATGTTTTGATTTGTTCTGCATTCCGTCCATCAACTATGTGTCTTTTGTTTTCTCACCCCAAATAGACTTTAGGTCAACAGTGGCTTTCCAAAAATCATATCCTTTCACGGACAGATCATCTATAAAGGATGACAAATTAATCAATTTAGTTCGTGTGAGCATATATTTGTTTATTTGGGTGATATTCAATTTGAAATATTATGATGATGGGTCAAATAGATTGTAACCAGTAAACTACGTAAATTTATTTTTCTGCGGAAGGCAACTTATTTTAGATGGTGTAGGGCAATGTTCCCTTTGTGTATAATTGTAAGTGAGTCTTTGAGTACCGGTTTTGTGAAGAAGGTTATGCCATAATGTTGGTAACAAAATACATCTGCATAATTTTCTGAATTTAAATATCAATCTTCTGTATCAAAAACAGTATAATATTGTAAATGACCATATGGTGTAACTTGACATGTTCAATTGAAATGAACCGATTGTCTTTGCAACCTGGCAGCGAAGGTAAGATCACAGTGCGGGTGCCTTTTAGACCAAGGATTGCCACCTGCTCCCGAACCAGATCACCAACTTTAGGAAGCCAGACAGAAACGGGGACCAATACTGCTGTGTAAATTGGTGAGGGCAAATGGGCTTTTGCTATAGCATCCCGATTCTTTTGTAGATCCTGTAACATAGAACAATGGGTATCTACGTCAAAAGTTGCGGCAGCCACCACAACCTTTAGACTGTCATGGTCTGGAACAAACATTTTAGTGCCAAAGAGTATTCCGCACGGGGTCCGCCCATCCAGCGATCTTCTTGGGAGATTTTTTAGTGCACGTTAAACCCCATAGAGATGAGTCAACCTGCCCCGGCCTGTAACTAATACCTTTGATTTTAAAGATTGCTTTAAGTCACGGTTCATCCGCCCCACAACAGAATTGCCCTCAGGCCAATATGGATACGAGAAATGCGCCTGCCCACCCATAAACGTGATCGAATTACGGTAAGCCTTAAAGGCAAAACCAGGACCTTAGTCAGAATGAAAGGTACCACAGGCATTAGTCCCGACAAAAACATGCAAATCTTACAACCAAAATATATTTGAAAGCATTGTCTGATGTCAAAGGACCGCTGTGATCTAGATACATTCAACCAAACAGTTGATTTGAAATTAAAAGTTGAGTATGTGGTGGACGAGAAACAATGGAAGGTTGAATCTGTTGACAAATGTCACAGGAAAGAACATTTATGAGTTTGTTGAAATAAGCTTTGCCACCAATACCATTGCTGTAAAAAAGAAATTGTGGCTGACACCCCCGCATGCACGGAAGCCATTCCTTCATGGGTGGCCACAATCAATGAAAATCTACGGTCCTCGTTGGGAATCTAGCGATTACCAACTGAGGGAATAGTCATAAACGGAACCTGTTCAGTGGTTAAATGATAGGAATAACATGAAGGAAAACCCTGGGGATACACTGTTCACTCCTTCGTCGCAGCAATAGCTGCACAAATATCATCATCAATTTTAGTCATGGACCTTGTAACAGCTGCTTCGGAGCATATGGCTACTGCATATTTGGCCACCTCATCAACCATAGAATTGCTAACAGCATGTGCTCCCACACGCTAAGGGCCCAATGTATGAAAAACATGTGTAAGTGGCAAAAGTTCTTTAAGAGCGGCCACTCTGGCCCAAAGCATTTTATGCTTTATTGTGCTGCTTTTAGAATCACGAAAATCATTCTTTTTCCAAAAGAACAAGTTCTCATTAAAGGACTGTACACAGTAGAAGGACTCGCATACTACAAGAGTAGGCACATCAGGGTCAGAAAACTCAAGAACTAGCAATAAAGCACGTAACTCGGCCAATTGTGCCGTGGAATCCCCAAGGGATTGTGTGTGAACCGGGGACGATTTAAAATCACCTTCCACTATTGTGTCTACCACAATAGTGCAGGCTGCAGAATAAGCATGTTTAGAACCAATAGCTGGCTGTGCAGACCCATCAGTGTAAATGATACATGTGTACTGGTCAAGAGGGGGTAGGGACAAAGGAAGAGGATGAACCTGTTCATATTGCAAAAGATCTTGTGTCTGCAAAGAAGGATCAAAGATGAAACTGACATACGCCAACATCAATGAACTAGCCTATTGTATGCAATGAAGATGCAGAGCCTTAGAATTTGCTACACTCGCCCTTGTGACAGCTTCCAAAGTGGGTACAGGCGAAACGATGAAAATGCATTTGCCCTGTGCCAGAGAGCGTGCCTTTAGAATCGCCATCTCTACAGTTGTTAAAATAATTTCAGTAGAAGAAAAACGCATTTCAGCTGGAGTAAACAAATGCGATTTATAAGCTATGGGAACCGTGTCCCCTTCTTTAAAGTCACGTAGGTGAATCCTAATGTTCCTGGTACAATCCTTATGACCAAATTTGTGGTATTATCTCTAGTTAACAAGAATTGAATTGCAAGCAGATCAGACTGCAAAGACTGCAGAATCGCCGTCTGTTCCAGAAGCCAACTGGAAGACTAAAACTAAGGTATTTTAAAATGGTGCACGATATTGAGGTGGTTCCTCCTGTTTGACTTTCACGTCAAACTGGTGCTGTAGGTCTCGCCTTTGTTGCGTGAACTCGCCCTGTCTTTGATCCTGTAATCCCCTCTGCCAAATTGTTGATTAGAGGATTTCTGAAAGGAATGAGGAGAACCGGGATCAGGAACCTGGAATCTCTCAGGTGTTTTAATTTTATAGCAGTCACGTAAATCATATCTGTGCTTAGAAGCGTCAGGTGGTGGTAAACCATCATAAGACCTAGGCTTCTGCTTGTGAATGTTTTTGTTCCATGTCTTGTTTGGAAAGACTGGACGCCCCCCTTGTCAGGAGGGGGTTTACTCTGTACTTGTGTAAATGGTCTGACTCCCAAATATTGTGTCCCAGGGATGTATAGACATCCGCAATAATAATTGGCAATTGTCGCTCCTGATCAGCCCTTGCCACCGCAGCAAGGTGTTGGCACAACTGCAAGCACACTGCCTCACCCTTGATGTTAGCCAGAATCAATAGGGAACATTCCCACTAATTTAATCCTCAAATCCAGGGATGGACCAGCCCTGTGTTCATCCTGTACATGTTTCAGAATGCTCAGCAGAATGCTCATGGAGGGGGTGCCAAAGCACAGTGTATACACTGACGCAAACACCATCCCCCAGGTGTTGCAGTCCGCTAAAGGAGGAATCAGGCCACTCGGCAAACACGTAGTAAGGATTCTGTGTTTTTCCACAGGACTAGTGTGTGGGAAAACAGCATCAAGCTGCTGTATTTTCTGAGCTACCCAAAATGGTAGGTCCTTACGATTCTGAGGACGTTTGCTCATCACTGAATTAATCATGACTGCACAGGTGCCAGAGAACAAATTGTATGACCCGTCTATAGAGTTGAATTACTTGTGCATATAGCAAACGAAGCTCAACCACAGTAACATTTAGACAGTTTGGATGCGGTATGAAACCAGCCAACGCTTAATTAAGGGGCCCATGTGAACAAAAGAGACAGGGTGAGGAAGAGCACCATTAAACAAAATAGTATGCTCCCAGGACATCAACAGAACAAGCATTGTGTAAGGACGATAAGCTGCTGGAGGAGCGGCTACAGTGTAAGCATGAAAAAAATTATCATTATCATCAACTGCTAGAAACGTAAGCCATGAATGAAACACCACGAAGCTGGATCCGCTTCGACTACCAAAATAATTGTAGCCCCCGCATGCTGTGTCAAATGCTGTGTAGCCGCCGACCGGTTATGTGTCGGAATAGCAACCGGTTGTGCCATGTTGTAAGTAAACAATAAACAAAAACGGTAGTGAAAAAACCTTTACAAATTCAAGCTTGAAAAACCCACAGAAATAGGTATACCCTACAACTGCCAGAGGCAAAGCCCTCCTACCACGGACGTCTCTGTGAACCGGTGAGAGGGTATCGTGGACAAGCACAAGCGCTACTCAGGGGTCTCATGAATAAGTACCAGACCAAACATTGGTGGCGCCATGTTGCAGGGATTCTGCGCAAACAGGGAACTATGCGTAGGATTAAGGGACCTTAGTATATAGGAATTGAGTCATCTTACCACCATGGTACCCATGAGCCCAGGACCGACTAGCTATAGTGTATCACTTGTCCTCCTACTCACTCACAGAGGAACAAGTGATTAGACACCTCAGAACACAACAAGACTGATTCTTTCAGGAATCGCGGTTACAAGACACACCCTTTCGCTCACACTCTTGTACTTGTCTACAATAATATCGGACAAAGACACAAACAAGTTTAAAATGTTTATTTTATCTAATGTTCTCTAATATGCAGTATACATGCCACATTAAGCAGAAAAATGCATAACACAAATACGGTCAGCATAGCAAGTAGTCCGTAAATAATAAAAGGAGCTGTTATAGTGAGAGATAGCATAGCCTGACCTCCCTCCTCTTGGATAGAAGCAGTATGATTATATTTTAGAAGATCTCTGGGTGTTATCTGCAGACCTCAGTCTATAGATGGTAGATCTACATCATATGTGCTCTCATGCTCTTCTCCCTGGAAAGGTCCCTCTCCAAGTGTCTGCTACCTATCCATGTATTCCAATATGACCAAAGTACGTATTCCGAAACAACAACTGCATCTGTATGTATTGTCTAGGTGCTAGGGCCTAACCAGAACAGAATAACAAGGGGCATTGTTGTTCGAACTTGTTCACGATGTTCAGACTAAATCCCAGGAACATGCAAAGCGTGAACACAGCAATAGGTTCTCATGTGAAAATATCGAAAAGGCATTTGCAAAATAAACTTGTGTAGTAACGTGCGCAAAGCTGCGGACAGTCTGCAGCATGCTGATGCTAACTTAGGGAAGACGACAATGTCCCCAATGGCCCCGTGACACAACAAGGGAATGCTGGGGGACGTAGTCCCACCTCAGCTGCAACATAAAGTACCCGGGCGGCAAGAATCAGCCATATGTAGGAAATGTAAGTGACATGCAAGGAGTTGAGTACCAACAGAGAGCTCCTACGATGCAGGGTGGAAGCTATCTTCCAGAGGGTCGAGGTCAATATATCCCAATTGATCTGAGTACTGGAATTGATGTGGAAACAATGAAGAAATCTAACCCTTGTCATTATTGTAGCAAGTTGAGGCATATGAAGCGGGAATGTTGCCTTAATCCCATTAGGGCAGCGAATGATAATCAAGTTCAAAATTCAGATTTTGTGCATAATCAAAATGTAATCCCATGCATCCAAAGAATGTTCCACTGCAAGAATACAGGGTTCTAACCTGCCACAAGTTCCAGTGATGCAAGTTTCTCAAAACCCTATGCCTCAACAGAATATGAATGGCTCACAATTCAAAAACAATCAGGGTCTAAATGTAATCATAACCATATCCAAGACCAAAACCTGTTTCAACAGTTCCACATGTTTGACTCATTTGAGGGCTATGACGATGACCAGTCACAATGACGTAGTCTGAGGAGTGAGGAAGATTGCATAATTGTCGCAGTCTTAGAGGTAGACCATAGTGGTCCAATCATATAACGTGAGGTGAATGGTCGACCTGTGCCATTTCTGATTGACACAGACACTATTTTAAAGGCAATTTTAAACCTTCATTTTACTTTCATTTTAGCTATTTTTAACCTTTTCATAACCATTTTAACCCTCTGTATTGTGTGATTAACTTTGTGTGCATACTGACCTGCTTCTCGGGGGTCCACACACCGGGTTTGACCGCCATTACCGGAAGGGAGGCTGGTTAGCGGTCTAGTGGTTCGCTCCTTCAGGCTATATTAGCCGGAAGCTTGAGCGAACGCGACTGGACGCCACCTGAGGCTTGAGCCGGGTTGACTTTACCAAGCGTAATAGCAGGCAATTTTAAACCTTAATTTTAATTTCATTTTAGCTATTTTTAACCTTTTCATAACCATTTTAACCCTCTGTATTGTGTGAATAACTTCGTGTGCATACTGACCTGCTTCTCGGGGGTCCACGCACCGGGTTTGACCGCCATTACCGGAAGGGAGGCTGGTTAGCGGTCTAGTGGTTCGCTCCTTCAGGCTATATTAGCCAGAAGCTGGAGCGAACGCGACTGGACGCCACCTGAGGCTTGAGCCGGGTTGACTTTACCAAGCGTAATAGCAGGCAATTTTAAACCTTCATTTTAATTTCATTTTAGCTATTTTTAACCTTTTCATAACCGTTTTAACCCTCTGTATTATGTGAATAACTTTGTGTGCATACTGACCTGCTTCTCGGGGGTCCATGCACCGGGTTTGACCGCCATTACCGGAAGGGAGGCTGGTTAGCGGTCTAGTGGTTCACTCCTTCAGGCTATATTAGCCGGAAGCTGGAGCGAACGCGACTGCACGCCACCTGAGGCTTGAGCCGGGTTGACTTTACCAAGCGTAATAGCAGGCAATTTTAAACCTTCATTTTAATTTCATTTTAGCTATTTTTAACCTTTTCATAACCATTTTAACCCTCGGTATTGTGTGAGTAACTTTGTGTGCATACTGACCTGCTTCTCGGGGGTCCACGCACCGGGTTTGACTGCCATTACCAGAAGGGAGGCTGGTTAGCGGTCTAGTGGTTCGCTCCTTCAGGCTATATTAGCCGGAAGCTGGAGCGAACGCGACTGGACGCCACCTGAGGCTTGAGCCGGATTGACTTTACCAAGCGTAATAGCAGGCAATTTTAAACCTTCATTTTAATTTCATTTTAGCTATTTTTAACCTTTTCATAACCATTTTAACCCTCTGTATTGTGTGAATAACTTTGTGTGCATACTGACCTGCTTCTCGGGGGTCCACGCACTGGGTTTGACCGCCATTACCGGCAGGGAGGCTGGTTAGCGGTCTAGTGGTTCGCTCCTTCAGGCTATATTAGCTGGAAGCTGGAGCGAACGCGCAGCGAACGTGCGCAGCGGGCGCGCCGAAGGCGTGCCAAAGGCAAGCCCATCTGCGCCCGTCCGCGCCCGATCCGCAACCAGCGCCAGCCCGAATGTCGGCCCTACAAGCAATACGGAGACACGGCGATCATATTCAAGCCTTCAGCTGCATGAACTAAATAGTAAGCTTCATAACTCTGGATGCATCGGTTTATTCCCGTACACACTTTCCGGTATAGACCAGATAATCTGTCCTAACTGCAGTGCTAGAATACTATTATACCACTACCACGCGTCTATGAATACACAGTTCCAGCATAAAACAATCAGGGGAGAGCATGAAAACAAGACGTTTAAATGCCTCCTGTTAAATACTAGATCTCTAGTTAAACACAGTCTCGAATGTGCGCAGCTCCTTGAAAACGAACAAATTAAGATAGCTTTTTTTACTGAGACCTGGATGAACGAGGCCTCAGGTCCAGATTTGGTTAATGCCACACCTCCTGGGTATAGCTGCCACTCTCTCAATAGGGCGAACAAGAAAGGAGGGGGGCTCGCAGTAATTTTTCATGAATCTCTGAACGCTATGTTTCAGGGTTCACTCATGTCAGAATGTGAAACACTGGATTTCTGTTTTTATCTCTTCCATCGTTACACTTTTAAAGGGACCCTAGTCTATCGGCCTCCCGGCCCTAAACCCCAGTTCCTCACCCAGGCTAGTAGCTGGGTCGAAAATGAACTGGGATCAAGATCGTACACGATCTTAGGGGACTTTAATTTCCATTTAGAAAAAGAGGGAGACCCAGACACTAGCACACTAATTGATATAATGAATTCAATTGATCTGAAACAGCTGGTCCCGGGGCCCACACACAAAGCAGGGCACACCCTAGATGGAAACTTCTCCAACAATGAACAACTTAACTTTCTTGATACCTATCCTGTTATTTGGTCAGACCATAACGCAGTGATATTTTCTGTCACTTCTCCTCCTTCCAATCCAACACAGGGTAAGACGATACATAGGCTATATCGCCCCTGGAATAAGGTAAGGGGACAGGACTTACACAACCTGCTACTTGACACCCTTCCTATCCCTCCTACCAATTTAGACAAAGCCGCTGAATGCTATTTTAAATGGTTGGAAGCCGCCAGTAACGAACTGGCCCCCCTAAAAAAAAGCAGGAATACTAGGAAACGACTACCGTCTCCATGGTATTCGCAGGAACTTAGGGAAAAAAAACTCCATTGTAAAATGTTTGAAAGAAACTGGAGAAAGAACTACGATGAAGCAGAGAATGTCTTAAAGAATATAAAAATCTGGTGTTCAAAACGAAACAAGATTTTTTTGCCCTTAAAATTAATGAGGCAAAAAATGTGTCCAAAGAATTATTTAAAACAGTTATGATGCTGGCCCACCCTGTCCCCCCTCGCTTAAATCTCACTCAAGAGCTTTGCGACAGGATAGCCAACCACTTTTTCGACAAGGTCAATGTGATATTTTCCACCTTTTCACAAGTACCTAAAAATCCCCATCTGAGCACGCTAGATCAGAATAATCAGAATTATTTATCAAGCCAGTTACTCCAGTTTGCCCCTATCACAGCTCCTGAAGTAGGGAATGTCCTGACTAAAATCAGATCAGGATCTCCAATGGACCCATGTCCCGCATCAGTGTTGAAACTTGCACCTGAACCAGTCACAAAATATTTGGCATCTGTAATCAATGCCATGTTTACAAAAGGACACTTCCCTTTAGACTGGAAAACAGCATCTATCCTCCCACTTTAAAAAAAAACCTCAACTTGATAATAATGATCCTAACAACTTTAGGCCCATCTCCAGGCTCCCATTTCCTGCTAAAATCGCGGAAAAAATTATGAATACCCAACTTAGCAATTTTCTGGAGGCAGGTCGGGCACTGGATCCTACTCAATATGGCTTTCGAGCAGGACATAGCACCGAAACGGCACTCCTTAAATCAACGGAAGAGATCAGAGCCACGCTTGATCAAGGAGGAAAAGCGGCACTGGTCATGTTGGATCGATCAGCAGCCTTTGATATGGTCCATCATGGGCTGCTGATGGACCGATTAGAGGAAATTGGAGTCCGAGGCATGGCCTGGAACCTGATTAACTCCTTCTTGAAGGACAGAGTACAAACGGTTACTCTAGGCGACTTCTCTGCCAAATCCTTCTCCTTCCCCTGTGGGGTCCCGCAGGGCTCTTCCATCAGTCCAACACTTTTTAACATTTATATTAAACAGCTAGCCCCTCTGGTAGAATCCTTTGGGTTCCATCTTATCTCCTATGCCGATGACACCCAGATTGTGGTGTCTCTGCTTCCGAGAAGACAACAGAACATCTCCTCTGGGTTCAATGACTGTATGACAGAGGTTTGTAAGTGGATGGCTCAAAACTGCCTCAAGTTGAACTCCAGCAAGACAGAGGTGGTTCTTTTCGGGAACGATCTTAATTTTTGGACTCCAGAATGGTGGCCAGATTCATTGGGACCACTTCCGCCACCTAGCAGAAAAGTTAAAAATCTAGGGATAATGCTAGATAACCAGCTATCCTATAGAGATCAAGTTAATGCGGTGGTGTCTGCCACCTCATATACTTTAAAGTCCTGCAAAAACATTCTGCCCCTACTTCCCAAAGAGAGTTTAAGAACAGTGGTGTCAGCTCTTGCCTTCTCAAAACTGGACTACTGCAATAGCCTTTACCTAAACATTCGGGAAGGGCTATTGAATAAACTCCAGCTACTTCAAAATGCAGCCGCTCGACTTATCTCTGGGATTCCAAAGTACGCTGCCATCTCACCCGAAATTAAAAAACTACACTGGCTTACAGTAAAAAAACTTATTTTGTTTAAAGCCATGTGCATTGTGCATAGGTCACTTCAGGGTGAGGGACCCGCATACCTGACCAAGCACATTCGTTGGTACACACCCAGAAGAGCATTACGTTCTGCTGAGGCCAAACTGGCCACAATTGCTCTAGCGAAAAAAACTAATTGGGGTGTCCGGAGCTTTTTGGTCGGAGCTACTAAGGCCTGGAACGCGTTACCACGACACCTTAGAGGTATCTCTAACCATCTCAGCTTTAGGAGGCTCTAAAAACCTGGCTATTTGCATACTAATAGGTATCTATGATAACCTACTCAGCTGAAGGAGGACTGTACCTTAGCGCCAGGACACCTACGGGTAACAGATGCGCTTTATAAACTTTATAACATAACATAACACTAGCCATTACACTGTTGGAATAGCAAATGTTTCGGATGTACTCCTCTCGGGGAGAAACAATCCAAGTTGTAGGTATTGCTAATACTCAGATGACAAACTCAGTCACTGAAGAGGTTCCCATTAAAAGAGGGTCCTTTGATTAGAGACACCAGTTTGTGGTGTGTGATTCCTGTCCCGTAAACATTTTAGGATGTGATTTATTATGTAAACTGAATTGTACTATCGATTGCATGCTGAAAGATGTGGAATTTCAAACATATGATGGAGATGTTGATTTTAAATTGGTAAGCCAAAGGATGGCTGTTGGACTGTACCTTTTGATGACTACGGATTATTTTCCACTGGCTATTAAGGATACGGAGAAGACTGAAGTCTGGTTCTTTTTAGGAAAGGAGAAAAGTCTCACAAAAGCAGTTGAGCTAGTCTGGAAATGACAAGCCCAATGCTGAGTATCCTCGAATGCCTGAGTATAATTTGTCACCTGAAACTAGAGCTGGGATAACTCCAGTGATTGAGTCAATGATTGGAAGGCATTTTGAAAGAGATAATGTCCATTGAACTCACTGTTAGCAAAAGGGTCTCTAGTTAGCAGAGGTTTGCACCCTGTCCAAGTAGGGACCACAATCTTAGTCACGGTCAGTCTGATTAACCTGTGCTCACCCTCTGGCAGCGTGGACTAGAGCAGTCAGGCTTAGCTTAAGAAGCACTGTGTAAAGTATCTCTGCAACACTTAATAAAGTAAAACAGTGAAAACACCACACAAAAATAATCCAAATCAGGTTAGTAAAACAGAACTTAATTTAATAAATAAATCACGCCCAAAATTATAAAAATCCAATAAGTCGATCCTGAGATATGCAGTTTTAAAGATTTAGGTGAAAATAGCACATAATTGTGCAAAGCGCCAACTGTGACTATCTGGTTGTACTAGACCGAGACAAAGTCACAAGTTCAGCCTGGCCGGCTACAGGGACCCAACTAGGCCCCCTGAACACAGTATGTTAAACCTGGTGTGCGGTTTGCGCGGCGTTGCTTTGCAAGGCTTCGTGGCGGTTTTGATGAAGGCCACAGAGGGCAGAGCACCTCACTTCCAAGGGTCCAGGACTGGGTGGTGCCAGCTGGCAGGGCAGACACACAAATGGCAGAGTCCAGGTGCAGGAGCAGGTTGGTTGGAAGTCTTTTGTGTCCCTGAGACTTCAGAAAAAGGGAGGTGAGCCAGCTTGCCCTTGGAGAAACTCTGGATTCTGGGTTGTAGAGATGCAGGTTCAGTCCTTCTTACTGATGTGTTGTGTGCCTGCAAATTAATGGAGGAAGAAGGATACAAGTGACGATGAGTCGCATAGGGAGATAAGGATGTCCATTTAGCATGATGCAATTGGATTTGATCAAGATTCCTGTGTGTCACGGGCTGAGATGTCCTTGACATTGTGTGTATTTTCTCACATTGGGTTGTGGCTTACCTGACTAGGAGAAATCACAGTCTCACTGTAGCTAAGCTGCTGCTGCAGTAATTGATAACCGGGTTTGGCTTCCCGACTTTGCTGGAGTCAGACTGAGGAACTCATTTTAGTAATGAGGTCCTGAGAATGTTGTACGTTGCACTGCTAGCAGAACAAAGACTGCATTGTAGTTAACGGCCTGAGGCTTTTGGTATCTTAGAGCAAGTCAATGGAATGTTGAAGTTATAAAAGTGTATGTGTCAACATATTTGAAGTGGGAGAATGCTTTGACTTTGGTGCTGATAAGCCTAAGCAGTTTTCCTGATTGAAGGACAGACTGTCTACCCATGGAATTATCATTCAGCAATCAAAAGATTGCCCACAGTGCCTGCAAAAGCGCTTGTAAATATTACAGATGATATGATTCTCAACTACTTAAAAGGGCGGGTTGGAGCTGCCACTGCCGTCTTGCATCAGGGGCAGTACTTTACCCCTGTCCTGCAGACTGGGTCTTGGTGAAAAAACACTTTTGCAAGATGTTCCTGGAGCCTCATTGAAAGGGACCTTATCAAGTCATGCTAGTGATAAACGCTGCTGGCAAATGTGGAGGTCTCCCCAACTGGGAGCATGCATCACATACCCAGAGAGTGGAGTGTCCCCTCGATGATGTGACCTGCCTGTTCCTGAAAAGGATACCTCAACTGCAGTGCACCAGGAAAACTCAGAGAGCAAGCAAGAGAGTTGAGGCTCTTTGATAGTCCAAGCACCTGCAGTAGCACACCCTCTTTCTGAAGAGGGTCTTTGCTTGTTGGCAGAAGAAGGATCTTGGCCTTTGGTGCAGGTGGAAGCTGACCTTGACCCCTGCCAAGTGCCTAGTGGTGTGATCGGCTGAGTTGAAGTTGGAGACGAATGTCCTAGAAGGCAGGAGGTAGGGAGACCAAGTTTGTCTGATGAACGCATACCGCATTCTGTCTCAGAAGAGACTGAAGTACATGATTTAAGTGACAGTGAAGATGAACAGCCCATACTCAGGAGATCGAAAAGAGAATGGGTGCCTTGTCAGAGGTATTCGGCCCTAGAGTGGACATACTATGTGACCTATCAGAGTGACAGGGTATTTTGTGATCTGGACGATAACAGTACGGTACCAACTGAACCTCCCTGAATTTGAACTTGTTGTGAAGTGCTGGTACCTTTACATGGACTAACCAGAACTGTGTTTGATTTGATCTTTGAACTGAACTTTAACATTTATTTTTAACTTGTTACACTTTAACAATCTTTGTTGAATTATCAAGGTTTCAGAAAGAGCTCAAGGGTGTCATTTTAGAAGAGGGCAGAGTGGGGCTAGGGAAGACTCACAAAGACCTTGTAAATAAGTTAATCACATTTCATCATTGAGTTCCATTTTGCCATTCACACAAGTTGAAAGATATGGAAAAATTCAGTTTGATGCTATTTTCTACTCAACGGTGTGATTATAGTGAAGTCATGGAACTAACCACCATTATAAGCGTAGGTTTAAATAGTTGGTGTATTAATGGACATTGTTGTAGGGCTAATCATTTTGCTTGTAGGGCTACATTCATCAACCCATCCAAGTCCTGATATATCTACTCCTAGACCCATTGATAGTGCCCATGCTTCTTCAGTAGGAAATGTTTTTACCTTTAATTGTAAGTTGCTACACACAGATGTTTTAAATGTAGATTTTTCTTCCAATACTTATTTTAGATTGCTTTATGAGTATGTTGATACTATGGACCCTAAGGATTGTCATGTTTGTACACACTTGCCTGCTTCAGTAGCTGATGGAATTACCTACCATCATATTTCTCTTATTTATGGTATTTCCTACAGTATTTTGCTTAGTCTTTTATATAGACAATGTCCTTTTGAGTATTATTTTTCAAATTATGATTTGTGTTTTTCAGAAGTTACTTTGTCCAAATATTTGAATCCGCAGCCCAATGGTAAGGAGACAGACACTGTTTGGGAGGTTTCCAAGCCCCTAAGTAAGTTTGATACTGCTTATGGTCATAGATGGACTTTGGCCTGTTTTCTGGCTGATGTTGGGAAGAAATGTATAAATCAATTATAAGAGAGGAGAAGGAAAGCTAATGAAAGAAGTAGATCTGGGTGAAACCAAGGGAGTAATAGATAGACAAAGGAAGAATTGGAACATAAAGAGTCAGGAGCTCTACTTACATTGACTTTAGACTGGCAACATAAGGGTACGCTGTGTGTGCTCAGGGTAAAATCTGTAATTCACATTCAACGCATGGAGAGCAGTGACTGTGAGCACATTGTTAATATTGGAGGAAATTTGAATCAACTCTTAGAAGGGAAAGATCCAGTCATCCCTGGAATTTATTAAGTATGTGGGGTGTATGCATACTTTTCATTGAATAGAAATTGGTATGGCACTTGCTATTTAGCTATAGTCTTCCTAAAAATCTATTATGCAGATCATTTAGATAATCATCCATATGGATTTCCTAGTAGGACAAAATGTAGCAGTAGAGCTTCAGAAAGAGTAGAGGACGTTTTTGGTGCAATGATCCCCTCTGTTAGAGTAGTTTTAAATTATATAAAGATTAGAAAGCTTTCTACTATAGTAGATAAGTTAGCTACTAGTACAGATGGATCGTTGATGGCTATTAACACCAAGATGGTAACTGTTAGGTCTATGGTCCTACAGACCGCTTTGCATTAGATATCCTTCTTTCAAAGAAGGGTGGAGTCTGTGAGATGTTGAAGGTTCAACAATTTTGTACCATCATTCCTGACAAGAGTGATAAAGACATTCATTAGGAACATAACGGAGTTGCAGGAGAATTTTGGAAAGTTGGAAGCTACAGGTGCATGGAAAGCAATTGGTAAAGGGTTGCTGACATAGGTAGTTGGTTTCAGAGTTTAGGCAAGGAATGTTTGGAGCTATATTGCGACCTATCATAGTGATCGTGTTTTTTGTTTGTTCGTTCATGTTTAAAGAGTACACGTGTTCGGATCCAAAGAAAGAAGAGGTACATGAAAGGTGAATCAAGATAAAAGGAAGGGATGTAGAGCTGGAGGAGGGTCAGTGTAGGTTCTATGATGAAATGAGGCACTTGAAAAACACAAGGTGTATTATGTTGAAAACAACAAGGATCTCAGCTGGTCTCAAGAGATGAGTCATGTGATAGTGTGATGGCTGTCCAGCCATCACAGGGGAAATGAGAGCAGCATAATTTAGACTCCACCATATTTACATCATGTACATACATTTATGTACTCATATACAACATTTGTATTCCTCATGTGGTTTAACTTCATTAACATTTGTGATGCATTTGAATGGTTTAATAGTAGGTAACCATTGCAGCCACTAAGAATTTACATATAAGTGTGTTAAGTTGATCAATAGACTCATATAATCGTGCTTATTGCATATTTACAACAATGATTTTTTGCTTTCACTGAGTTATGATAATGTACCGTGCATCCATTTGAATTCTTGAGTTAACTTAGCCGAACATTAGGCTTCAGCTGAAACCGTTTGCCTTCACACTGACAATATGCTGTTTTCTTTCTTCTGGAGGTGTGTTATCATGTTTCTTCTTAGTTGGAGAAAGGCTCATGATAATACTGACACTATTTAAAAGTATAATTTCTAATGATAATGTAAAATATTTTTTAGGTAAACGTAGAAAGTGGAAATGAGAAAACGTAACAGAAAAATGTAGCAGTTCTAAGGCATTAAATTAAGTAAGACTTGGGGGATCATATGTGTTGTGTGATTAACTAATGTTTCTTGCCTTCTTGTGCATTGTGTTCGCGCTTCCTGCGTTTTATTCCGCCGTGGCTTTGTGCCGTTTGTGCGGAGGGCGTCACTAAACCAGACAGGCCAGTGATTCACAGCACTCCCGGCATTACACTATTTAATTCATGCTGTGGCGGAAGCGCAGCAGCGTGCCGCTGGCGCACCGAAGGTGTGCCAAAGGCAAGCCCATCTGTGCCCGTCCGGCCGAGGCTAGGGGCCAGAACCCCTGCCCAATATCCTTTGCAACCCCGTCCCAGCTACTCTTCTCAGGCCCTTTTTAAACTTATACCCACCCCTAACACTTGCTGTCAGGTTCTTGCTCCAGAAACATGCGCTAGGCATTGTTCTCATTGATAATTTGATAATATTATTACCCTTCATTCTCGGACTGGCCCCCACCCTCCCTCTGGTATGGAGGCCCCCCACACTGTAGTAGGAGTCAAGTCTGTTCTTTGTTCAAACAAGGTATTTCGCTGTTTTTGTCTTAATTGTCGTACTCTCCAAAACATCAGTTGCACCTATTTCATTTCCTCATTAACATGGATCCGCATGTTGTTTTTTTAACAGAGACCTGGCTTCACGATGGGCCCATGCCAAACCTGGTTGTGGCGCTTCCTAAGAACTTTGCGCTGCTAGGTGTCAACAGACCACAGAAAACTGGTGGTGGGATGGCCATTTTAACAAAAAAAACTCTATAATTGTAAAATTGAGGCACTCATGATTCCTAATTGTCAAGCCTTGCTTTTTTCTATTCCTTTCTCCCCTAAATTCACATTTTCTGGTGCTCTTATCTATCACTCCCCTGGGTCATCTAACAATTGGGGGTTCAACTCTTGTCGAATCACTAACCCCCCATTTTCTCTGGGTGGCAAATTTCTCAGTGCTCGGCGATTTAAACTTTCATCTTGACGATCCTGATAATAAATCAGCTTTAACCCTCATGGATGATCTGAAGATCCTGAACCCCTCACTTATTAATTCCCTACCCACTCATTTAGTGGGGCATCCTTTGGACCCTATTTTTTCTAATCTCCTAACTTTGTCCACCACACCTCCTATTGAACTCGGTTGGTCGGACCACTTTGCTGTTCCTTTCTCTATTATTTCTTCCCTGGCCCCTTTGCCTCGACGTTTTGTCATGCCAAAAATGAGGAACTGTTCTCAACTTGATATGAAGGCTCTTAATAAGCAGCTCGCTAATGCAACTCCCTCTATTACATCTCAACTGGACCTGGATCAGCTCTTGGTACAGCACTGGTTGTTGGAGGGTATTGATTCTACTCTTCCTCTCTCCAACAGTTCTCAACCTAGAGTGCTTCACCCTGCCCCGTGGTTTACCGACTCTCTCAGACTTGATAAAAAACACTGTAAAGTTTTGGAGAGACAGTGGCGAAAGCACTACGCGCCAGAGAATAAGCTTGCCTTTCTGGAGGCACTGAAAAAATATCATGTTCTATTCAGATCCTTTTACACGGATAAGATTATGACTGCCCAAAACTGCCAGAAAACTCTATTTAAAGTTGTGTCAGAACTTTCCGCATCAAGTACGTTCTTGCAGTCCCCTTCACTTTTGCTACATCAGTGTAACGATCTTGCGTTGTTTTTCAAAGTTGTGTCTATCCACCGCCAGCTTGATTCAGATTCATCCCTTCAAGACAACTTTATCTTCCCTAACACTCAACTCTCTTATCAGGTCAATACTGCTACCCCTGACCTCTCATCTGCTGAGTCTCATCAAGTTAAGGCCTGGTTCTCACTTGATTTGATTTCTTTGCAATGTCTGCTGGGAATCATCAAGTCCGGCTCCCCACTTGACCCTCTCCCTCCATCTAAGCTCAGACTTTTGGATGAGTCTGCCCTTGGCGTGATTCTTACTCTCCTCAATTCCGCTCTAAGGGCCATATGTAGGTAGCTTCACATTTACCGACTCATAAATACCGAATTTTACCGATTCGGTATTTATGAATCCGTAAATGTGATGTAGGTAATTAATCGGTAAAATTTACCGATTCGGAAAAAGGCGGTAATTTTGAATCGGTATTTACCGATTCGGTAATGAGGCATACCTTCCCATTGATTCCTATGGGCCAGGAGGCCCATAGGAATGAATGGGAAGCCAGTTACCATTACCGATTCGGTAAATACCGAATCGGTAATGGGGGAGGCAGTATCATGGGTGGCAGGGTGTCACATTGACACCCTGTTGCACCCTTGAGTCGTCCATGTGTGCAAATGTGGCGCACATACATGCCCTAAGGGCATGTATGTCTGCCACATGGCACTTGTACATCTGCAAAATATCACGTTTTGCAAGGTATTCGGTATTTATCACCAACATATATTTGGTGGTAAATACCGAATTCTAATTCCTACTCATCACTCATTAGAGTGTTTCCTACAAATCATTTCAGGATTCTGTATTTACCGAATCAGTAATTTTACCGATTCGGTAATTTTACCGATTTGGTAAATTACCGAATCCTGAAATATGCCCCCTACATCTCAAATAGCTAAATACCGGTCGGTAACGGGATATTTACCGAATTTCGGCCGTTACCGACCGGTATTTAGCTACCTACATATGGCCCTAAATCTTGGGCAGGTGCCCCGAAATTGGAAACACGCTCTCATGGTCCCTTTGCTGAAAAAGACGAATGTATGACGTTACAACGCATATATTTACAATGCATGCCTTTACAACACAGTTTTTACATCGCAACATACTTTACAATGCATTCTTTTACATTGCATGCCATTACATTGCACTTTCAAAAACTACCTTTACAATGCATTCCATTACATCGCATTATACCTTTACAACGCATACCATTACAATGCATACCATTACATCGCATTTAAGGGAAGTGTTGGACAGTTTGGGGTAATAATTACTATTCTAACTCCAGTGAGTGCAACAGTGGGGTAAGTGTTGGATAGTGTAGGGGTAAAAATTACTATTCTAACTCCAGTGAGTACAACATTAGGGTAAGTGTTGGATAGTGTAGGGGTAAAAATTACTATTTTAACTCCAGTGAGTGCAACAGTAGGGAAAGTGTTGGATAGCGTAAGGGTACTATGCGTTGTAATGGTATGCATTGTAATGACTTGCGATGTAATGCCTGCGTTGTAGTGACATGCGTTGTAATGACATGAGTTGTAGTGATATGCGATGTAATGGCTGCGTTATAATGACATGCGATGTAAAGGATGTTTCGATGTAATGACTGCTATGTAAAGGTAGTGCAATGTAATGACTGCGTTGTAAAGGTTGTTTCCCGAAAAAGACTAGCCTGAATCCCATTTATTGGTCAAATTATCGGCCCATATCTATTCTTTCAACTTTTTCCAAAGTACTGGAAAGACACATTAATTCTCAACTCTCATCCCATGTGGCATTGCACAAGTTATTCCATCCGTCACAGTCTTGTTTTCGTCCTGGTCAAAGTACCGAATCTGCTCTGCTTGGGGTCACGGAGGACCTCAGGCAGCAGCTTGACTGTGGCGGTACGGCAGCACTCATGCTATTGAATTTAAGTGCAGCCTTCGACAAATTTTCTCACTCCATTCTTGTGGATCGCCTTGAAGCCTCAGGAATTGTGGGTGTGGCATTGCAGTGGCTCTTTTTTAGAGGATCGCTCTTTCTAAGTCTTCTCCCAAAGAACTAAACCAAACTCAGTAGCCTTAACATCATGAGTACCACAGGGCTCGATCCTGAGTCCTCTACTTTTTAATCATTATGTTCACCCTTTGGCAGACATGGCGGAAAAATCTGGGTTGACCATCTTCTTTTGCGTAGATGATAGGCAGATCATTTTCTCTCTTTCATCTGCTCAGCATCAGGACCCTTCACTACTTCAGCTTGGACTGCATAATGTTTCCTTCTTGATGTCCAGAAATGCTTAAAAGTTGAATGGCTCTAAGACTGAAGTCCTCATCCTGGGGAACAATCCCGAGCTCTGGGGAGCTAGCTACAGGGCCGGACTGGCCGTAGCGGGCACCGGGCAATCCCCCGGTGCGCCACACGGGTGGGGGCCGGTTTTGGGCCCCTGGGGGCCGTTTTTGTTAAAGGGCCGTTTTTGCAACATAGCTCCAAAATCGGCCCTGTAACAAATCGGCCGAAAACCGGCATTGGCAAAGAGCTCGGCGGCACCCTCAAGGCCGGGGGGGCCAGCCGAGCACTTTGCCAGGGCCGGTTTTGGTTCCCAGTCCGGCGCTGGCTAGCTATTGTCGTAATGCACAATGTAAGCAGGAAAAACTTCCAGGCTTATGGGGGGGCCGAGAGGAACTAAAGAGGGGAGTGCAACCTCCCGTGTTTTAACACTGCTTTACCAAAAAGTACTCCCCACTACCGACTCACTAATGAGTGGTTGGATCTATTTGAACAATCCTGGAACTCTGATTGTGTGGAGATCCCTACGTGAAGCTACTACAGGAACACCACTACTAAGTGGGAAAGGAGGCAAATCCTTTTATTTTATATTCCCTCACACACCCTAGTGGTGTCATGCTTCATCATCGGGACACCCAGACGCCTAAAAGTCAGGGTGGGCTCAACCGTCTCTCAGGGAGTTCTTAGGAAGATGTTTTTGGCCAGGGGGATAAAGATTAAAAGCCCACCAACAGATCCCAGTTTCCCTTTATTCTTGGATCTGCCGGGGGTAATGATAAAATATAAAGAAAGGGTCAGTACGGATATTATGGTCCTAAGACCCTATAGCCAACATGTTTCAGTCCATGTAAGCCGCATGAAGGGTGCTGGACTTTCTTCAGGGCGAAACTATGTGCCCCCTGGTATGAGTAGTACAGAGAATTTGCCTATTCTACTTATTATAAGGGCAGATAGCTGCTCCTTATCACTTTTCTAGGACAAATTAGTCTTATGTATTCACTCCATCTGGGAAGAGAAAAAGAAAAGAAAAAGATACCACACATCGTTGTATATAGAGTTCTAGATTGTTCATATCTATATGCGTTCGTGTGCACCGACCTGTGGTGAAAGGTTTTTCCCACCAGGCATGCAGAGGTGGCGAGTGAAAACATACTTTGTCTATCACACGCTCGTGTTTGTAATATGCCCATTGTAGTGGCGGCATTGTGCCGCATCCTATCACCTTCCACTCTTAGGTGTGCGATGTTGGTATTGATACAACATCCATGTCATTCACTCCTGCTCAAACCCATAACTTTAAAAATCGCCATGTCTCTCGAAAATATTAAAAAACGTATTTGCATGCTCTCACTCCATGCTCGTTCGTGTGTATATGTATCTCACTCTCTCTCTCATTCACCCTTACCCCGTTTTGGGAGGGGTTTCAACTCCTAGTGGAACCTCAACGCTCTCCGGGGTAGCCCCGTAGTCAAACACTGCATGTTTACAGGAGCACAATCAACAGGATTTAGAGATTGGTGAATTTTCGAGTCACCCGAACCGTCGGCCAACAGTTGTGATGGGGAAAACAAAAGACAGAAGACAACACTCATCAAGGGTCCTGCCCCTCGTTCCGTCCTACTTGGAGGTGGTTCCACTGCTTGGGGTTCCGAGTTTCCTCGATCTCCCGCTGTAAATGTATCGTTGTCTATTGGATAGTGTCCCGCCCATTTCCGGGTTGCGTAATGGACGTCAGAGCGACTCTAGCAGGAATTATGGGTATTGTAGTTCTACACTAGGAACGATCCGTTTTCACTGTGGATTCTCAATAGTAATTCTGATAGTGTCCCGCCCATTTCCGGGTCGCATAATGCATGTCAAAGCGACTCTAGCAGGAATTATGGGTATTGTAGTTTTAAACTAGAAATGCTCCGTTTTCACTACGGATTCTCAATGGAAATTCTGATAGTTGTGTCTATAATGCGAAGTTGGAGTCTCAGCGGCTCAACTAGGTATAGCGGGTAATGCAGTTATAGTTTTGTATTATCGTTCTATTGGATAAGTGACTCCTCAAATTATTGGGACTGTAGGGCTGGCGACACATAATCATATTTAAATGATTTTCTAATATCTATTTACATTATCAAGAGGCTGATGACGATAATTTCGCCATAATGAACATTTATATGTTTTTTCCGATGTTTGCCTCAGTATTCATAGTCCTGGGACTTAACTTGTATTTTATTGAATCCCAAACCCTGTATCAGATGAATCCGATCATACCTGTGACGTACTTAGATGTCAGGCACGAGGAAGATGGGGTGTTAATTGTGGGTGGGGTTATAATTAAGTGCGTTGTGCTTCAAATTTGTAATTTACAATTTAAAATGTAAAACCCACAGCAATGACATAGATAAAGGTCACTTTGTTCATGTGGTTTGGAGTTATTATAATATTGATTTATCACAGATGCATGTGTCGTTTGTAAAGGGAATACTCTTGGGGTAGAGATTACCCGAATTAATAAAGAAACTTCCTGGCATCAGCTCCCCATCATGAGGTGTAGATGTACAGTCAGTTACCTCTTATTGAGCTGGTTCCACGGTATCGAGTCGTTCAGTCCGACAATGTGGGTTTTGAGTCTATACACCCATCGCTGTTCACG
Source organism: Triturus cristatus (assembly GCF_964204655.1). Classification (NCBI taxonomy): domain Eukaryota; kingdom Metazoa; phylum Chordata; class Amphibia; order Caudata; family Salamandridae; genus Triturus; species Triturus cristatus. The sequence goes on from NC_140583.1 coordinate 983,315,859, forward strand.
TTCGAGTAGGATTTTAGACATGTCACCATCACCCTTCACCTTCTCGATAATTGTCCACCACAAGTCTGTGTCTGTGTGTTTTTTCTTTATATAGTGAGCAGTGAGTTTAGTTGATGTAATAGCCCTTCTGATTGTGCTTCTATGCTCACTAATGCGCACATTAATTTTTCTCCCTGTCATTCCCACGTACATGAGTTGGCAGGGGCATTTAGGGCCATATGTAGGTAGCATACAAGTTACCACTTCTTAAATACCGAACTTTACCGATTCGGTATTTAAGAAGTGGTAACTCGTATGTAGGTAATCATTCGGTAAATATTACCGAATCGGAGAAATTCGGTAATTACCGAATCGGTATTTACCGATTCGGTAATGAGGCATACCTTCCCATTGATGGGAAGGTATGCCTCATTACCGAATCGGTAAATACCGATTCCGTAATGGGGGAGCACATGCAAGGGTGGCAGGGTGTCACATTGACACCCTGTTGCACCCCTGATTCGGCCATGTGTGCACATGTGGCGCACATACATGCCCTAAGGGCATGTATGTCTGCCACATTGCACACTTAAACGTGCACATAAATGCTTTTTCTCACCTATTCGTCATTTGCCACCAACCTTTAGTTGGTGGTAAATAACGAATCCCCACACCCACCACACACTCTCCCTACATCTCATTTCATGATTCGGTATTTACCGAATCGGTAAATTTACCGATTCGGTAATATTACCGATTCGGTAAATTTACCGATTCGGTAAATACCGAATCATGAAATTCTCCCCCTACATCTCAAAAGCCAAAATACCGGTCGGTAACGGTATAATTACCGAAAATCGGCCGTTACCGACCGGTATTTGGCTTCCTACATGAGGCCCATAATGAGGTAAATCACCTTATCGGTGTTACAGTTTGTGTGTGAACGTTGTTCCCATGCGTACTGCATGCCTAAGTCTATTTCTTTTGTGTACTCAGTGAAAGGGCAAGCTACACAGGAGCCACATGGGTAGTGACCAATGACTCCTGGTAGGTTCCATAGTGTTAATTGGTGTGTAGTGTTTATTTTAGTCTTCCTGAAATCAGTGTGTATAAGGGAGTCCTTAAGACTCTGGTTTCGTATGAGTGAATGACACGGATGTTGTATCAATACCAACAACGCACACCTAAGAGTGGAAGGTGATAGGATGCGGCACAATGCCGCCACTACAATGGGCATATTGCAAACACGAGTGTGTGATAGACAAAGTATGTTTTCACTCGCCACCAGACTAATTTGTCTTAGAAAAGTGATAAGGAGCAGCTATCTGCCCTTATAATAAGTAGAATAGGGAAATTCTCTGTACTACTCATACCTGGGGGCACATAGTTTCACCCTGAAGAAAGTCCAGCACCCTTCATGGGGCTTACATGGACTGAAACATGTTGGCTATAGGGTCTTAGGACCATAATATCCCTACTGACCCTTTCTTTATATTTTATCATTACCCCCGGCAGATCCAAGAATAAAGGGAAACTGGGATCTGTTGGTGGGCTTTTAATCTTTATCCCCCTGGCCAAAAATATCTTCCTAAGAGCTCCCTGAGAGACGGTTGAGCCCACCCTGACTTTTAGGCGTCTGGGTGTCCCGATGATGAAGCATGACACCACTAGGGTGTGTGAGGGAATATAAAATAAAAGGATTAGCCTCCTTTCCCACTTAGTAGTGGTGTTCCTGTAGTAGCTTCACGTAGGGATCTCCACACAATCGGAGCTAGCTATTGGCCTACCTCATTAGGATCTTTACCGACTCTGGTCCCGAAGGTTAAGAACTTGAGTTTTACCATTGATAGTAAACTTTCTCTCGGACCCCAAGTGTCTGGAGTCACCTCAGCTAGCTTTCGGTCCTCAAGTGGCTAAAAGAAATCATCTGGCTAATTGCACCTGCAGCCCAAAGAACCGTATTGCAGGCCTTGGTGATCTCCAGACATGATAATGGTAATGTACTGTATTCAGGTGCGAACAAGTCCTCCGTTTGCCGTCTCCAGCTCATTCAAAATGCGGCGGCCCATCTGCTTTTTCAGTTGCCTCGTTATCCACTGTTTCCCCTCTGCTCCATCAACTTCACTGGCTCAAGGTAAACAAATGTATTGAGTTGAAGGCCCTCTGCTATATGTTTCGAGCTCAGCATACATACAAAGTCTTGTCAAGCCTTACCAACCCACACGCCAACTGAGATCAGCCAGCCTTACTCTTTTCTCAGTTCCCAGAGTGCGGCAGACCCATATGGGAGGCCGCTCGTTCTCCTACCTTGGACCTAAATTGTGGAATTCCCTTCCGTTAGAAGAACTCAGGATCTGTCGGTCTCTTTTAGCCTTTCGCAAAACGCTGAAAACCTTTCGTTATAGCCAGGTTTAAATACTTTCCTCCAATAAACTGCAAACCTCGCTTGTCCTGCCCAGTGCCAGGAAACCCTGTTGGATAACTGTGTGCTTTATAAATCTTTAAAATAAATAAATAAATAAATAAATGTGTTTGATCTTTCCAGAATAATAAAGAGCTGCCCATTATTTGGGGTATGTTATTTGTTAGAAATTAGATTTAAAAAATCATTTAATATAATATTTTAATTATTGCAAACATATTAATGTCCGTTTATTTTGTATGAAAATGTATCCGAATCTAAATATAGACCCAATTCTACATGTTTCTAACACCTATTTAAAAGGCTATGGTGCAACGCTGCCACCTACTGGTCAATTGCGTGGTAAAATCTTGCTATGTAGACAGACGTTTGAGTGCTAACAGGTAATTCGTGTCAAAAATGCGCGGTATATGCTGTAAAATGTACAAACTTCGGAGTAAAGGGTGTTTCCCGTGTGCACTATGCCGTGTGCATGGCTGTGTATGTATGTAAAATGAAAACACACAAAGATACTCTCACAAACCCTTTGGTGTCACCCCTGGTGGATCACTTTGTCAAACTACACTGCAACTTCATTGCCTAGGCCAGATTGACATAGACTAAGGAATCCTATAGCATAATAAACCCAGCATAATCGCAACAGGAACTTGGGCGAAGAGTGCTGTTGTTAATAGTCTCTCTCCACATACAGACTGTAACTGGGGCTATCTCTGCAGTCCGACTCACTTCTGTTTGCATAGCACAGAGCTGTTCTCCTTGCGGCTCCATCTCACCCAAATCTTTTAAAGGCCAGAGGACATCAGAGGTGGACTTGTGTGCTACAAAAGTAGATTCATATTCACTTCTGAGAGATCTGTTGGGAGGGGGGGGGGGCACGAATATTCGCTTGCCCTGTAGGCTGCAAGATACAGTGACACCTTCCCCATCGGCTACAGGAAAATGCAATCTGTGGACAGGGACATCTTAAGGATTTTGGGTTCCCTGGTCTAGAAGTATTTTGGGGACCTCTCTTAGGAAAAGGTTTCAATTTATGATCCGATTTCAGCTCTTTCATGCCCTTTTCGGCTAGGTCACTGACAGTGCACAGACAAGACTCGTCCGAATTCTAAATGTGTTTACATCTAATATTCAGGGAGAGTAACAATAATGTAACGGAGCAGCAGCTGACTAATATTTCTGCAATTAATCTATGTCACAACCTCCCTTTCTCATATGAGAGGTCCTGTTTTGATTCCCCAAAAATGTTTTTATGGATTTTGCATCAAACATTAACACATTTCTCTGCAAAATGTCTGTAATAGGCTAGCACAAATCCCCCACAGTAAATATAAATTAAGGGAAACCGGTATTTAGAATAATTTTAGGATTTTTCAAGGTTATTAGGGCAAGACTCTCTGCAGAACAGAGCTCGCTCTATCACCCCCCACCCACCCCCTGAAAGGCTGGGGACCTGGGCCAGAAGCCACTTTGCCCATACGTCTCTGCCTGTGGAGAGAGGCCTGCACTGACCATCACTTACTTTCTGTGGCTCCCTGGGTCCTTGCTGTGCTGGGTATGGTGACCACTTCACTCCTGGTCATTATGAACACCGTCTGCTGTCCTGAACTATTCACCTGCAATCAATTTATTTTAAGTGTTTTGGTCTAATAAATAAGTGCTATATTTTTTTTGCATCTTTATATAGCTCGAACTAGGCCGAGAGCATTAAAGGGCTTTACACGAGAAGCAGACGTTTTACATGAAAGCATACTTTTTTGTTTTTATGGCACGGGCAGATTAAGTGATTTGGCCAGAATCACAGGATGTTGAGCTGACACTATGATTTCATCTTCCCATGTTAAGTTTGCACTATATGAAACTGAAAAAAGTACCAATAACGCTCTGCACATATGAGTCAAACTTGTTTGTCTGAAGGGCGTTAGGCGCTCTGACAGTCCATGACAAGTGTATGCCAGTTCTGGTTTGCTGCTGCAGCATTACACTCTAACTGACAGTGCAACAGTTTCAATGTCTGGAGTTCTTGTTGTCAGGTCACCTCTCCTCACTTATGTTGTACTGTCAGAGTGTAAGGCTGCAGCAGCAACCTAGCAGTAAAATAAACTCACCATTGACCGTCAAAGTGACTTACGAACACGCTCCATTTGAAAGCCTCGTATTCAGCAGCACCTACGATGCTCGTATCCACACCTCAGATCCTGACCTCAGCTACCACTAGGAATTCTGGTACAATTCCAGCACAAGGAGAAGTTCTGGCACTCAAGGGAAGAACACTGAGAAGTGCCAGTGCTCATTACTGGTGAGTACCGGCCCTTAAAGCCCTGTAATGAGTTAAATGGAAGCAGAACAAGACTACAGTACTCAGAACACATTAGGCTATGACATAAAAGCGCAGGATTGGAAACAGCATCCATAGTGACCTGGTGAAATGCCTCGGTTACTTACAGGTAATCTTCATTACTCCAAGTCCTGGTCTTCTCTGACACAGTCCTTACACACGAGATGTATCTCCAACCTGCAGAACATATTCCCTAGCCAACCAAAATAATTCCCCTATGTTACATGGCCACCATTTACCCAGTCATCCCATAAAGGGGAAACCTTAACATCACTTCCTGTTGAATAAAAAGCAGAATAAAAAAACAACAGAAAGCAAAATGTATCCAATCCCACCTCTTGGCAGGTGGGCGGGAACTGGGACGGTGTCAGGGAAGATCAGGAGTCAGAGTATTGAAGATTATCGGTAAGTAACCTGGGCATTACCTTCTTGTCCATATTCCCTAACCCACTCCTTACACTTGAGACCGTTCCCAAGCAACAAGATTATACAAACCCATAATTGAATCAACACACAGCACAGATGCAAGCAAATTGAACATTTATTAAATGCCTGACAAATGTGAGAATACAGAAATCAAGGCTGTAAAACAGAAGACAAAACATACACATCAAACATAGAAGGAAAACAGCTATCCAATTGGACCCGGTAATGAACAAGGAAAGTATGCAGAGAACTCCAGGTAGCAGCAGCATACACATCCCTCAAAGAAGCTCCCCGAAAAGAGGCCCACGAAGCAGACACCCCACTAGTAGACCGGCCCTGAACCAGGGAATGTATCTAAAGCTGAGCATCCTCATAAACTTTCACAATCACAGATGCAATCCACCAAGAAGTAGAAGAGGCTGAGGGCTGGCAGGCCTTACTGGGCAATCCAAACGTAACAAACAAGGCATCCACCTTCCAAAAGGAAGAATTCCGGTCAAGGTAAATGGACAAAGCTCTATGCAGATGAGGAAGGGGAAGGAAAAAAGACAGGAAGGAAAATATATAAGCATTGTGAAAATGATACACAACCTTAGGTAAAAATTAGAACTAGGCTGGAGAATCACATTATCTTCCAAAAATCAAAGTAACAGTGCCACAGACAATAACGCACTAATCTCAGAAACGCTCCTGCTGGAGCAAATAGTCACCAGAAAAAACACATTTTCAGTGAGAAACTTCAAGTCCACTGACTGCGAAGGTTCAAAAGGCAGGGGTGTGAGAGCCCTTAGGACCAATGGTAAATCCCAAGGAGGGATAGGCGATCTAATAGGAGGGTGCTTCAGAAAAAAAATTAGGCAGCAGCTTAAAATCAAAAGGAGCCAGCCCAGCCACCCCTTCACCCCGAACCACCTGGATAGCAGCCCACTGGGCTCTGATGGTACAAACCGTAAGTCCAAACACAAAACTTCACACACGAAATCAAGAATCTTCATGGATTCACCATTAATAGGATCCAAGTCATTTGCCACACACCACTTCTCGAAATTGCCCGAATGCCAGGTATAAGACTTCCGTGTAGCAGGACGACAGACCAAGGGGCATATTATCATGCACGGCGTTAAAATTATCGCCGCTTTAGCGGCAGAAAACTACAGCTAAAGCGACAATAATGGGCTTGATAATATGTCCTGGAGAATTCCAATAGAAGCCCATGTTGACACCAGAACATGGGCTTTTATGGGACTTCTCAAGGGCATATTATCAAGCCCATTATTGCCGCTTTAGCGGCAGTTTTCTGCCGCTAAAGCGGCGAAACTTTTAACGCCGTTTCTTGATGATATGCCCCCAAGTACATTGCTTCTGCCACTTCCCTAGAACAGCCCTGCTGGAGAAGAGCAGACCTTTCAGTAACCACACTGCCACGTTTAGAGGCCTGAGTGCAGCTGGTGAGAGCCAGGGAAGGGACAACAGAGAGGGCTGAAGGGGAAACACCCAGGCAGGAGCGACTGCCAGAATCAAGACCCGAGAGAACCAAGGCCTCCTCACCCATCTCAAAGCTACCAGAATTACAGAGGCCCAGTCTACCATGATTTTCTGCAGGACCGCAGGAAGGAGAGGAATTGATGGAAAACAATACAGGAGACCGGCTGGCCACCTGAACAATAGAGCATCTCCACCCCTCACGCCAATGTCAAGGGCACCAGAAAACAAAACTGGGGCAACCGTGCATTCTCTTCTGTCGCAAAAAGTTCCAACCACAGATCCACCAACGTGACAATCAGCTCCTGAAAAACTACTGGACTCAGATGAAGGGATGCTGATGACAGAAACCTCTTGCTCAACTGGTCTGCAGGCCCATTCTCCCTCCCCAGAAGATAAACCGCACTCAGGGACCAGAGATTGAGCTCTGACTACAAACAAATCTACTGCGCCAGAAGAAACAGAGCAGGAGCCATTTCCCCCTGATGATTCAAGTAAGACCTCGCCTCTTGATTGCCCGTCCGGACACAGACGGCCTGACCCTGGATTAAAGGAAGGAAAAATGGCGAAGCCATCTGAATAGCCTCTAGTTTCTGATAGTTGGAGGACCTTCTACAAGCTTAGCCTCTCAACTGATGACTTCCTTCTCTGAAATCCGAGTAAAAGAGACCTTACCTTACTAAGTACCAATTATAAAATTCTGAAAAAGACCATAACTAAATGTGTACTCGCTGTGATGTCCTACCTAGTTCGTAATGATTAGAATGTTTTAAGCATATAGAAAGCTACGGGGAAAAAAACTATTTTTGGCTGAAGCATTGGATTACTTTATACAAAAAATACTTGCAGCTGTGAAGCTACTTGGTGCTTTTCTTAATTTCGAAAACATGCAATTTGTTTCAAAGTCACAAGCTTTGTTGAGGAATTTAACTGCAAAATTATTGTTGACAACAGAAATAGGGTGGTTGAAGCAAAAAGAGACCTCTGTCAGGATTGCCCCTTATCCCTTGTCCTTTGTGCTTTATTTATTGAGCCACTTCCAGTTTGCATTCAGTCCTTAGTAAGTATACCACCCCCTTTAGATGATATCTTATTTACGCAGGCAGAGAGGTTTCAAGGCATGGGCAAAGTGGGCTCTGGCCCAGGCCCCCAGTCATTCGTGGGGGGGGGGGGGGGCACCTGATTGAGCCAGGTCCGTTCTGCAGAGTCTTGTCCTGTTGACCGTGAATAATTCTTAAACAAATTGTTTTAAAAACTGTTTTACTTGAATTTATTTTTAATGTGGGTGATGTGAGAGTCTATTACAAACATTTTGTAGAGAAATGTGTGTTTATGTTTAATGCAACATCCAGAAAGTTTCTTTTAGATCAAAACAGGACCTCGCATATGAGAAATGGGAGGGTGTCACAGAGATTATTTGCAGCAACATTACACATCTGTATCCCTTCATATTAGATGTAAACACATTTAAAATGTGGATGAGTGTGCCTGTGCAGGGTCAGTGATCTGGCCAGAGAGCAGGGGCGGCCTTAGGCATGTGCGAGCTGTGCACCGGCACAGGGCCGCCAAACCCCAGGGGCCGCCACGAGGAATCGGATACAATACATATTCGTGGCGGCCCCTGGCAGGGATTTGGCGGCCCCCTCTTCCGGGGCCCCCTACCTACGCTCCCTGCACAGGGGCACCATGAGCCTAGAGCCGCCCCTGCAGAGAGGGCATGAAAGAGCTCAATTTTGATCATAAATTCAAAGCTATTCTGAACAGGAGCCCCCAAAATACGTTTGTCCAGGGCCCCCAAAATCCTTAAATTGTTTTTGTATCAGGGCCGGACTGGGACCGTAAACCGGCCCAGGCAAACTGCCCCTGGGGGGATCGGGAGTGCAGCCGAGCAGTTTGCGAGGGCCGGTTTCGGACGATTTTGTTACAGGGGGGCGATATTGCCGACCCCCGGTAACAAAAATGGCCCCCAGGGGCCAGAACCGGCCCCCACCTTATCGGCCTACCGGGGAAATGCCCGGTGCCCATAATGGCCAGTCCGGACTTGTTCTGTATGCAGGTGATATCACCCTCAATTTTAAGTTGAATCATAGTACTATAATATTCTCATTTAAAGTGGTCAAGTCTCATTCGATTTCTGGGGATACGGAATAAAGGAACCCAAAACCGAAGATTTACTGTTTAATATGTATATGATGCTTTACCATTAGATCTACGTTCCAACTATAGCACAGAGCCAAAAAGATAGAAGGGGGTTAAATATTCAGATGACCCTGATGCATTATTTGATCATAACTACACCCCTCTTGTTAATAAAGCCAAAAAGCAGGTATAATTTGACCATTTCTATCACAGGCCGCATATACCTAACCAAAATGTCACTGTTACCTTTAATGGGATAATGACTTAAAAAAATAAAAAAATATATATTGGGCCATGTCCGTCATATGTCCAGGTGCATAAGGCTTACACAGTCATCATATGCATGCTAACATCTCCAAATTCACAGCCCACGCACTGGCCCTAGTGCCCAAGCATATCCCAAATGTCTTCTAACAACCACCATGCATAATGCAATTGGCGGGCACAAGAGCTCTGATACCAGCTTCAATTTCCAACGCAGCTCCATCATGCACATTGCTGCAAAATAATCTATCCTACAACCCTGGATAGTGTATGGTGGTTGGTGGTGTTCCCCACAGAGCTGACGGTGGGATAGTGGTGCATGTGTGCCACTGCTTTAATAATAGGGGCTCCTCTTAAATGGTTGTAATAGGCATCCTCGAGCAAAATGGGATAGAGGGACTCCTACTTTGACTGAAGCGCAGTGTGCTGTGAGGTAGGGAGGGCTGAATGAGTTGCTTTCAGGGCTGGAAAGGCAGCACCTTCCTGAAGCAGCCTTCCAGTCCCATTGGAATGAGGTAACTCACCCCTTACAATCCAGTGGCTCAGCCCCTCTGTGCATGTTCACCTCCTCTGATGCATGCTAGGGGAAGTTAAATAACTCTTGTAACCACATTGCATTTTGGGAAATACATATACTAACATGGTCTAATAGTTACCATTTTGCAAGGGTGCATAATGCAAGTGTGCCTGCGTTGCATTCAGTATTGTTTTTGTGCAAGAAGGGGCACCTTCCAGCAGCAAACAATCCGGAGAGGCTTTTTCCTCTTTCTTCTGCAGCACACATAGAAAGAGGAAAAACAAGGAGAAATGAAGATATTTCTCCTCGTTATGCCTCTCCTGGTGAGGTGTATCTTTTTGCTGCATTTCCAAGTTTTCCTGTTCCTGTACATCTGGGAATGCGGCAAAATCCATGGCTGTTGCTTGAGAGCACCCTTGCAACAAGCAGAGTAATTCAATGCAGCGATTTACACTGCTTTGCATTAATCGAGATTTATTAACCCACGCCGAGCACACAGGGTGGCCTTGCATGGCTTCATAAATCTCATTTTACATTTGCGTCGCTGGCTCATGCCCCAGACCTGCATCCGATTATCAAACGACATCCACTACATCAACTTAACGAGTTCATGCAAAATAATTGTTGAAAAGTACTTGTTTTATTGTCTAACAATGCATGAGTGTCCTTTGTGAACTCTCTTGAACCCGTGTACCCGCCTCACTTTAAGCAGATGCTTCTGCCAAGAGAGAAATGCGTCAAAGCTCTCGCGCTTGGATTCAGCACCTGCAATGTGCCCCGGCCCCGGTACTGCTGACGTCTGTGGCGCAGCTCATTACTGCAAGTGATTTAAAGGTGGAACTCGTCAACATCATTCGTTATCTGGAGAGTGCTGTGCGTCAACTTTCACTCACTTCATAGCGCTAAAACTATTCTTTCATTTAAACGTTTTTAAAGTCATGCACTGGCGCGTGTTCACGCTGCCCGTAAATTCCCCTAATCTTCCAAGTTGCAGAGGCCGTGTCTTCGGTTGGCACAGAGAGTTTTCAGAGAAGTCCCATTCAAGTAAGTTATCTGAAGTAGTCACGCCCAGCAGTGTACCACTCCCAGCTGTGGGCGCACAGATAGGGTACTGGCTGATGCCACCGAAACCAGCTCCACGCTGGCTCTGCTGCTGGTCTCGAGTCTTAACACTGCATTTTATCCAGCGCTATCTAAGCGTCATTCCGACATTGACGTCATTTGCACCCCTGCTTAGCCCAACCCATTGAACTTTTTTTTTTCACTTTTCTCATGATCCGTAGGCCGAATGTAGTCACCCACAAAATAGGGCACGGTGCCAGAGGCCTGGGAGGGCATAGCACGAGGCACCACAGACAAATGAAAGAGCACCCACCCCGAACTGACTGCAGCGTACATTGCATGCGTTTCTTACCGCTGTCCTCTCTGGTCCTTCATTTTTGTGTCAAATCCTAATGTATATGATTTAGTCCCTGCGGTTCTCAGACAGTAGCGCATGGAACCCCCGGTATCTGCATAGGCCTATCGTCTGATCCCATCTGCAGGATCTTTTCACCCATAGCCTGTATTTCCGGCCTCCGTTTTATTCGCTGTCCCCTCTGCTCCCTGTAGGTAAATATTGCTCTGCTCGCACTCTGCTGAACGCCCCCTGCTGGCACTGTAGTATAACCTGCCCCGCGGAAACAGGGGCCTAACATAAGCCCCGGAAGCCACTGTGGGACAGTGGAGCACCCACCCTTCAGGAGCCCCCTTCAGGTCAAGGTCAATGAACAGGGCCGGCTTTAGCACTGGTGGCGCCCTGTGCAACCATGCTTGTTGGCACCCCTCCAGTGACCACCTCTGCCACGGATTCCCTCACTACCACCATTTGAGAGTGCCCCTCAAGTCTCCATAAGTACTGTCTCTTAGATTCATAAAGGGGCATATTATTAGAGGTGTGGCTCACTGGTTAGAGGCGGCAGATCCGCAAGCAGAGAATCGGCCAGGGACCAGGGTTCAATTCCCGACGCGGCAGGGTCGTGGACCAGGGTCAAAACGGACTCGATAATTCTCGCCTCGGTACCTACTCTAACCAGGAACACACTCGGCAACTCTGGGCATTAGCTTGCCTCGTCTCCACAACGGCCCCCCACATTCGCCGGGGATGCCTGGTTTCACCTTGGAGATACCCAGGAGGGACCATCTCACAGGGATAGCCAGGACGGGTTCCCCAGCGGTCTACAGTGCCACGACGCCTCAGGGCAGCAGTGCGCTTTACAAGACACATACATTTACATTTACAGAAACGGCGTTAAAATTAAAGCGGCGATAATGGGCTTGATAATATGCCGCAGAGAATTCCCATAGAAGCCCATGTTCACACCAGAACATGGGCTTCTATGGGAATTCTCAAGGGCATATTATCAAGCCCATTATCGCCGCTTTAGCAGCAGTTTTCTGCCGCTAAAGCGGCGATAATGTTAACGCCGTGCTTGATAAATATGCTCCTTAGTTTTATAGCGCCACTCATACAAGTTTAAGGTGTCAGAACACTTTACATCACACACTCTTTGCACAGAGGCAATCAGTCTTTGGTGTGTAAATCAGTGTATAGGAAATGTTACATAAGACAGAGGAGTAGGCGTCACATTTCATCCAAATTGGTAGGTAGTATAGTTTAAGAGTTCTTGGACTGGAAAAGCACAAATTCAGAATTTAAAATGTAACACCATTGTTAAGAGTTTTCTTTAATTATAAGAAATGATTTCTACCCAAATTAACCCCTTTTGCAATATTAGGACAAGGAAAGACTGGGCAAAAAATGTATAGCTTTAATATTTTCCTTGCAGTTTGCAGTTTGATGGCAGTTAATACCTCACTGCTCCATATTAGGATCTTAACTTATGAACTGCAAGCAACAAAAGGATCTCTGACAAAAGTGGTAACCCATTGACCTATTTATATTATATGCACGTTGTGATGTGAATGGGACACATTCTTTGCAGCAGGTGTATTAACCCTCTGCTCTATGATGAGTCAAAACCTTCACCAGACAAAGCTCCGGTCTCTCTCCAGGAAGAACATTAATCACGGGAGTTGTCATTTTTATTGATGCCTGAAAATTGCTGGGACAATGTACACGGCATCAGGTGCTTTTAATACGATGAAACCCCAAGTCAGTGCCCGGTGCGGTGGCACCGATCGCACCGCCCTAGGGCCGGCCCTGTCAATTAATATAAGTGAGCTGTGGGGGACTCAGGTGCTATTCATTACATCTACAGGGGGTGCCATCATGTTGCGTTAGGCCACTGCATAGAACACTTCCACGACCACTCTAATTTTAACATTGCACATATCTTAGGCATGATGCACTGGGGTGCTGTTGCCGGCTCCCTTTGTCCTGATAAACTGGCAGCAGCAGCCGGTGCAGGTAAATGTGGTGAGGCTGGGGGCTGCGGGGGATGTCGACACACGACAAATTGGAGTTGTTTATTTATTTAATTTACCCTATTCCATCATCTGTCGACATCCTCTACGCAGCTCCCCCCCCCCCCGCCTGACTGCCCACCGCACTTACCTGTACTGGCCGCTGCTGTAAACTGGAACTATTCCTTTAGCTTTGCGTCATAACTTCGTGGCCTCCAATGTTGTTCCTGCTCTGGAGCGCTAGTACCCAGCCATCCTGTATCATTCCTGAATGGCCCAGCAAAACAATACTCTGCCATTCCCCATTGTTCTGTGTCCTTACCTAACCATTCTATAAGGTTTCCATCCTATAGCGTTCCCTTTGATTGCTCCTACCCATGTATCCCCACCAGGTTTCCAATATCATTGGTATTCCTGTATGTGTCTACCCAGTCGTCCTACATCTTTCCTATTGCACAATGCCCCTAAACAGCCTTCCTATGTTTCTTCTACTGCTGAATGTTCACACATATCCAATCAATCAATAAGCTTTATTCGGCAATTAAGTCATAAAAGCACATTTACAGTAATTACATAAAATGATAGTTAATAAATTACCTAAAAAGAGTTAAAATATAATTAAATTTGGACAACCGTCAAGCTAACAAATTTGTTTAAAACTTGTTTAAAACAACAAAACAAAAAGGAGGGAACATTCTTTATAGGGTCAGCCCAGGAAGACTTGTGTTACATGGAAATTAACAAGATTAAGTTTTACGGACACATGGCCTATCTACTTGTATGTGGTATTTACGACGAATGGAGTTCAATAATGACGTTAGATTTTAAGTGGGGAGGGTTACAGCATTCCTCAAGGTTTTTGACCTTATGCCCCAGGCCCACCCTAAAAATTTGGCCACAGCTATACAGATCGGGGGTGCAGGGTCTGTGCTTAAAATGCGAAGAGCTATAGCATACCTTCTGATACCCAGGAGTTTACAAATTGGCTTTATCCATCTTTCCCGGGGTACTACATACATTGGGCAGAAGAATAATACATGTCCTATAGTCTCGCATTCTTCCAGACAATTATAGCACCTATCATTCTTACTTCCTTTGCCCCCCCATCTAGAAGTAAATTCTGCAACGGGTAAAGTACCCACCCGTAGCTGGAAATATAGCTTGCGATCTATAGTTTTTTCGATGATATCCCAATACTCCTCTAGGAGAGGGTAGGTTTTTAGATCGAAAAAACGGCACAATAGCTGGGAGGAAAGACCTTGGGAAATTTCCAGCTTGTAAACCCATTCCCAATATAATGTTTTCAAATTTTCTTTAGATGGGAAAACAGCATTTGCGGGATCTTTCCAAAGTTCGGTCAAGCCTAAACTACCCAGGAGGAGTTTGATCCCGTTTAACCACTTTATTTTTTGAGACCTGTCAGATTCAATTAAGTCCACAAAGCCACTCCTGTAATGGACAAGTTCATCTGTACACCAAAGTCAACGCCAATATAGTATTGGACGGAGCTTCGCCAAATGTTCAAGTGGCTTTTTGCCAAGGTCCAGAAGTAGAGGTCGCATTGGTGTACTTGAAGGTAGGTTTGTAACCTTGCGCAAAAACGCATTTTCTAGTGTCTTCAAGCTATTCAGATTGTCGAGGCCCCAAAGCTCGGCACCATACAGGCAAGAGCTCAGGACCTTTGTCCCATACATTTCTAAGACTGGAGAAATTGGCTTAGTAAACGAGGATTTAAATCTCGACATAAGGGCACCTGATTTTTGTTTATGTTGCAACATAACACGGTCTAGTTGGCAACCCCACCGCATATCTTTCTGTAATGTTATGCCTAGGTATGTGAATGAGGTGACCTCCTCCAAAGGTAGCTTATTCATAAAAATTTTACCTTTGAAGGATTTGTGGGCATTGAAAGACATGAACTTAGTTTTTCCTGTATTAATTTCCAGGCCCCTTTCTGTGCAAAATTCTTCAAAACACCCAAGGGCCTTTTGTAGACCACTAGGGGTCTTTGAGATGATTAACGTGTCATCCGCGAACATGAGGATAGGAATGCGCACTCCTGCCAAAGCCGGTGCGTCGGTGGGGGTAAGCGAGAGGCGGCCGGCCACCCCGTTGACAAAGAGCGAGAACAGGGTCGGTGCCAAAACGCAACCCTGCCTCACGCCCCTGCCAACCGGGAAATCCTCGGTCACCTCCCCCACGCCCCCCCACCGCACCCGAGCGATATTTCCCTCATGCAAGCGGATAATCACGGTAAGAAGCTCAGGAGCAATGCCCATTTCCCTCAATACCTGCCAAAGCTTTATACGCGGGACCAAATCAAAAGCAGCTTTAAGGTCCAAGAACACCGCATAAAGGGCTCCGTGCCCCAAGACCACAGTCTTCCAGTATAAGTTAACAAACCGAAAAACTTGGTCAATTGTGCTTGTTCGGGATCGGAATCCTGCCTGCATTGGGCTTAAGATATCCTGGTCGTCCATCCGAGTTTGAATTACATTAAGAAACATACGCCCTATGATCTTTTGGATCGAATCAATCAAGCTAATTGGTCTATAGTTACTTGCAATAGATTTGTCCCCTTTTTTAAATACTGGGACAATTTCAGCTCCCTTCCACGAGGGGGGAATATCCGCTCCCTGTGCAATTGCGTTGGCAAGTAACATAATGTAGCTGGACCAGAGGCTTCTACCATTGATAAATGCATCCGCAGGAATTCCGTCTATGCCAGGAGCTTTTCCCCCAACCACTTTGTCTAGGGCTCTGTCAACATCTTTCAATGAGAATATTGCCTTGTCGTAATACACATGGGCAAACGTCTCACTTGGAGTGTTTTCACAGGGTGCAGCATATTGGGGTTTAAAATAGTCGACCCATGCATTCTGGTCCACGTTGTTCTGTGGTTTCTCGGCTGGGCCACCCCTGTCCCACTTATATATGTCCCAGAAGCCCTTGCTGTTCTTGGACCTACATGCGTCAAGAAGATCCTTCCATTTTTCGTTGTCCCACAATTTCTTTGCCTCCTTCATTGTCTTCCCATAATTTGACCTAGCAGATCTTACAAGGAGTGTGTCTTTCTGCTTAAGTGCATTACCTAGTCCAACCCGGGCATTCCTGCATTCGGAATTATACCATCCCTCTTTTCTTTTATATTTACAGTCGATTTTGGGAAAGGACTTAAAAACGTATTTTTTTAGGCCCAGGAAAAGCCTGTTATGGACTTCCACCACTGTCTGGCAAGGGCTTTGATTCTTAATTGCACTACCCAACGCTTCAAGTGCAGCAGTTACCTCATCATTTATTATTTGCACAGTCATTGGGTCTGCTACTATCCGATCCCATTTTAGATGGCGCATATTGTTAGACAGAAGGTGGTCGGGCTCATAAGAAATTTGTTGCAATATAGGATTACCCATTAAGGACATGTTAAATGATGAAACCAATGGGTGATGGTCGCTCTCAAGACGATTGACTACCTTCATGTCTCTAAAAAAATGCCAAAGTGCGACATGAATAAGCAAATAATCTATCCTGCTTGCCCTGCGACCATTATCAAAAGTATTTGTCCCGGATTTATCAGAAATACTTCTGCCATTGGCAGCTCTCATATGATTGCCTAGACATAGTCCGTTTAATTGGATAGCCGCCTCCGTCCATCTTTTTACGGGTGAAATCTCTAGAGGCGGAATACCCCAGCTGACGTCTTCATCGACAGTGAGCTGTGGCATTTCATGGTCTAGGGGCTCAAAACATGTATTAAAATCACCGACTACAATAGGTAGAATATTCGGGGGCAGGGAGTCAATTTCTTCTTCCAGTAACTTTACAACTGGAGACTTTTTTCCCCCCGGCTGACCTCGTGCGTAGACATTGAAAATTTCTATCGTATTCTCTAGTTTCGGGGTGATCTTAACAGATAAAATGTCGTCACTAATTCTAGGTCCTTGAATAGCTCGACATCCCAGATCTTGTTTTAGCCATATAGTAAGCCCGCCAAACGGGCGACCTCTCACGTTTTTTAATGCAGGGACGTGATAATTTAGAAACCCATTACATAACAAGGGATCTATTGACCACGTCTCTTGAAAGAGACATATGTCAAATTTAGATATAAAACCCAGCCAGTCAGGCTCTACCATTTTTGGCCCTAGTCCTGCAATATTCCAGGATATAATTGACAATACGCCACTCTCGCTGTTCCCTCCTAAAATAAGACTTGAGCTCCCAGGTAAAAGATAAGTACTTTCACTCTCTAAGTAACCTAAATTGTCCTTCGTGGTACTAGATACGATGGTTTCAGTACCGAACTCTTCTTCCACATCTAGGTCTGAGACACAGCTTATATGCGATGTCTCCCCGGCCCCAATATTCGATTGCTTTTCCTCATCTATCTGGCACTGGTCAAATGTTGATTTCTCGACAATTTCTTTGCTAAAATCACATGTTCCGGTTGGGATAGTACAAACAACCCGTTTTCCTACAGATTTTAGAGCTGGTTTGCTTAGTATTTTTTCCTTCTTACTGAGGGGATTTGGGCGTCAGTCACAATCCTCTAATCCAGAGGTCCCTGAGACCCTATACTGGGCATTAGGTCTTCTGTTATATCTGGGCCAAGTGCCAATACCTCCCTGACCATAATCAGTTGAATTGAGCTGTTGATAGTCAGAGTAAAAGAAAGACAGGGGCAGGGAGAGAATGGGGGTACAAGAGGTGTGGTTCTGCCACTTGCAGATGTGTTTCACTACCCTAATATCTCTGAAGTTAATTACTATGCAATCACCCTCTGATGTTTTCCTCTTCGGGCCTACCCAGTTAACTCGTCGTACAAAGAGGATTTCAGTTGAAACATGCTGGGGTAAAGGGCGGTTACAATTTAACCAAAAGACGCATTTGTTTTTCAGTTCCCCATAATCTTCCCTACTATCTTGACCCAGGGGCTTAACCCCTGCCAAAATTATCACATAAGGACTTGATTCTGGGGGGAGGTGTATACTTGGCAGTTTTCTTATATCAGGGGTTTTGGACGCTGCCCTCTCTGGTTGCTTTCCTGCTTGATTATCGCTTGCTGTAAGCAGGGCACTCCCCCCAACCTCAGTATTACATGCTGTTGGTTTAGTGAGATTATTAATTGGTTGGTCCATTATGCGCGGGTTATCTTTAGCTATAGTTGGGACAGGAGGGGGAAAGACATTAGCAGATGTAGTACTTTTGTTAGAAGGCGTGACAGATAATTTGTTACACACCTGGCAGTTTCTGGAATTTTTCTGACGAGTCTGGGTTGACGCATACGCCAGCTCCAGGCAGGTCAGTCTGTTTTCAATACCATCCAGTCTATCATATATTGGTTGACAGGTTTTATAAAATATTGACTCAATCTTCCACCAGAAATCATCTTCTCCAACATTTTGTAGGTCCTTTGGTAGTGCTAGAAATGACGATCTTAATGTTGCGGCCTTTCCATTGTCCTTTCCACCAGTTAGTGTTATTTCTAGGAGAGGAGGGGACATTTCAGAGGTGTCCTCTGGGGTAATACGCCTTGTCTTAGCATTTTGGCCTCCATTTGACAGTTCACCGCATTTTCTTTTAGGTCTCTGCTTTCTCGTAGTTACCCTGCTTTTTACAGGTAGTATTTTTGTCTTGGCGTTCGTAGCGGACCTGGTCTTGACACTCTCGAATACACCAGCAGATTGAGGTGAATTTATGTGACCCGGTCTTGATCTAGTGCTAAGGTTAGATCCTTCAGATTCCGGGATACATTGGGTGGATTTTCCATGTGTAGGAGAAATTATTTTCCCCGGCACACATAACACTGGACTGGCAACGTTGTTTGACCCCTGGGTTGTGCTATGGACCGGGGAATGTGCGTGAGTCAAGTGGCCCAAAGAAGAACGTCTATCAGCAAGTGGTCCCAAGGATAAGCGCTTCTCTGTATAGTCAATTTCCTTGTCCAAAATAGATGACATCCTTACCAAGAATTGGTCTAATGTGCCAGCAAGGGACTTCCGTCCCGTGTCAGAAGCTGCAGTCATTATATGGGCGTAAAATGTAGTTGACTCAGCCTAAGCCCCAATAACACTCTGCAGGCTGCCGCGTATACAACACGTAACAGATATATATATCCTTTGGGCGTATGACTCTTATGAGGGGCAAAGCATAACTGACCTTGTTGCGGAGGTTGAAGGGGGGGTGGCCCGTCCCGTCCTCACACGTCCTCTAACGGGCTCAAACGGGCCCGCCCTTGGTCCGGGCTTCGTCCGGCATGCATCCGCACGCGTCCGCGCGGCGGAGGAACTGGTACGACTTTATAGTGATGGTGGGCGTGTGATGCGCTGCAGGTGTGAGGCTCAAAGCCCTCTGGGCAACGTAGTCCCGCTTGGTACCTTCCTTCTCCTGCCACAAAGCGAAGCGGCTCCCGCGCCATCGGGAGCGGCGAGGTTCTTTGTAGTGGTGGTGGGCGTGTGATGCGCTGCAGGTGTGAGGCTCAAAGCCCTCTGGGCAACGTAGTCCCACTTGGTACCTTCCTTCTCCTGCCACAAAGCGAAGCGGCTCCCGCGCCAGCGGGAGCGGCGAGGTTCTTTGTAGTGGTGGTGGGCGTGTGATGCGCTGCAGGTGTGAGGCTCAAAGCCCTCTGGGCAACGTAGTCCCGCTTGGTACCTTCCTTCTCCTGCCACAAAGCGAAGCGGCTCCCGCGCTAGCGGGAGTGGCGAGGTTCTTTGTAGTGGTGGTGGGCGTGTGATGCGCTGCAGGTGTGAGGCTCAAAGCCCTCTGGGCAACGTAGTCCCGCTTGGTACCTTCCTTCTCCTGCCACAAAGCGAAGCGGCTCCCGCGCCAGCGGGAGCGGCGAGGTTCTTTGTAGTGGTGGTGGGCGTGTGATGCGCTGCAGGTGTGAGGCTCAAAGCCCTCTGGGCAACGTAGTCCCGCTTGGTACCTTCCTTCTCCTGCCACAAAGCGACTCTATGTCCTTCCTACTGTTGTTTAAGTCTTCATGGCACCTTATGAAGATAAACATAGGTGAAGGGGATGGTTTTGCCTTTAGAGTCACAAGGAGCCATTAACATCAAGGTTTTAGGTTTATCCTCAGACTTCAAGGTATAAAGATACTAGATGGATTCAAATTGCATTTTGCTGATATGCTATTCAGCCTCTTGACCCTTGCTCCAAAAGTGACTGTATCATGGTTAATGAATGTCCAGCTTGAGGTGGTACCATTACCACCCGGTGCTGTATCACTGTCACTAAAATAACCATTTTTGACTCACATGCGTATAAATTAAAAGAGCTAAAGAACAGAGAGGAAAGAAAGGTATTGTTGTAGAAGGGAATCAAAAATCCCAGAAAGCCAACAACCAACAAGGAGGAAAAACAGTGCCCCTCCTAAAAATAGTAAGCAGGTAGTACCTTTACTTAGGGTCATTTTGATCTGCATTTCCCTACCACTTCCACCCTCTAGTCCCTCCCATTTTTTATGCCTTTACATGGTCATCTTTTAGCCCATTGCACATTGTCTATGCCAGAATATTTGGACTGTCTGCCCAAATTGCAGTTTTACCCGATTATGTTGCTTATTTGCCAGTACCAGTTCCACAGCACCAATGTTTGTGCTTTCCCCAACATGCTAGACTAGATCAAAGTAAAAAGTTAAGGCTGCCCTTAGATGGAGCGTGGGTCAGATATAAGGGCTTAGGTTCATCACAGTGGAAAGTTTCCCTTCTGATTGAGAAACTTTTTTGGTGAAATAGTGGCTGTCGGCGAGTTGTTGGCAGGGCAAACTGCAAGAGGGTTAAAAAATGGTGGGTTAGTGAAGAGCGCGTTTCTAGTGTGTTCGTTGATGACGGTGGGAAAACTTCAAAATTACACTCTACAAGTACTAGAAGAAGCCCTCAACGAGGTTGATTGGCAATACCACACGCCTCCCTCGTTTGTACTTAAGTGTGCTACCCTTGCGCTCAAAGAGAACTACTTTGAATATGAAGGCAAACTCTATCTCCAGAAGTACGGTACATCCATGGGGAGCGTTTTCGCTCCCAGTATAGCGGGTCTGTATGTATTTAACTTTGAGACCAAACATCTGCTCACTAACAACCAACCACGAATCCCACAAATCAAATTCTACAAACGCTACATTGATGACATCCTTCTGATCTGGGAAGGTTCGAGCGAATCACTGACTACCTTCTGTGACTGGCTCAACACGTGTGACCCCAACCTTCGTTTCACACACAGCTCTGACAGGCATCAGACCACTTTCCTAGATCTGGACATAAAAGCAGCATCAGGAGGACTCATGAGTAAGACACACTTCAAACCTACTGCCCGTAACTCCCTCCTGCATTTTTCCAGTTTTCACCCCAGAGCCCTCCGTGAAAATCTCCCGTATGGTCAATTTCTGCGACTCCGCAGAAACTGCAGTGACCCTAAGGATTACAAATTACAAGCCAAGGACCTTTGCCACAAGCTGCACCAACGCGGCTATCCAACTCACATAACCAAGATCGCTAATAAGAGGGCCAGAAACCAAAACCGCGAAGGCCTACTGGAAACCTATCCCAGAGAACCCACTCCTCCGCCACTGACATGCGTGACCACCTACAATACGGTGACCAACAAAGTTTCCCAAATCATCAAAAGGAATTGGAAGATCTTGAATACAGGTAACCTGAAGTGGGAACCTCCCCTCCTCTCGAGCCAAATCTATCAAGGACACCATTGTATCTACCAGACCGGTTCTCCCTGTTAGACCAGTGAACACGGTGCTTAATTCCTGGGGCCTCCCAAACGTCAAAGGGCACTTCCCTTGCGGAAACTGTAGCGTCTGTCACATCACTGAGACAACCAAGAACCTCAACCTTGAACCTGGCAAAACATGGGAATTACGCAAAAACACTAACTGTAACACAGAAAATGTTGTGTACCGGATCATCTGCCCATGTAACCTCATTTAAATTGGTATGACCACTCGCAAAATTAAAACCCGGATTTGCGAACACCGCAGCACGATACGCTGCAAGAAAAATACCACAAAAATGACCAACCACTTTTTGGAAAAAGGCCATACGACCAATGATATGAGATGGGTCGTCCTGGAAGCCTTAGATCATAACCTCCCCAACATCCAGAACCGCCTCCTGGAACAGGAACAGAGATGGATATATCGTCTGTCCAGCCATATCACCGGCCTGAGCGATAATATCCCCTGGAACAGCCTCAGAAAACCGTAATTTTTCCTGATATAGGCTCAGATAACCGTTATTCTGCCCCACTTTGGTGCTTCTGTCCACACGAATCTTGACAATATCTCTGTTTAACTTAGCACCCAATACCTGTCTCCATCGAGACCTTCATCTTCTGAGCCTTTATCTAGCATCAGTACCGGCTCTCTACCGGTCCCCTACTGGCCATTTCCCATTCCGGGCCACATGCCTTATTCCCCTCCGCGCACGCGCGGGTTCAGTGGCATCACCCCGGTGCCACTTTCTTTCCCCAATGCGCTCCCGTAGCACTGACGCATGCGCACCAGGCTCACACTTCTTCTTGGAGCCGGCGCCACTCACTTTGCTTGCCCCATAGGGCTCCCGTAGCACCCACACATGCGCGCTAGGCTCACACTGCTCCTTCGAGCATGCGCAGTTCTCACTGCCCTGCCCGAGCTCACCAGCCAGCCCGCGCGTACCTAATGGAGCACTTCACTACTTAACCTCTCCTCCCCCTGAGGTCCCACACCATCCGGGACTTCGGGAGACCGCAGTAGGTGCCAGGCGTTGACAGCTCCTCAACCAAGTAAGGTGGCGTTTGCCCTTTTCCTGTGGATTGCATACTTCTTGCCTACCACACCCCTGATACGTGTAACTTCTTTTCCCCACAGAATTTGCGCGAGGAGCGCTCTCCTCCCGATTCCTGAGCAGCGCACTCGCTCAGCCATAGTGTAACTATTTTATTCTTCTTCCCTGCATTGCGTACCCCTCCTCTTTTAGTAACAAGCGCCCATACCGAATTAGTAACGCGCTATTCTCATGGCCACAGCCAGCCTCGTCCTACTAGCGCTCACTGGGTCACCTACTGTGTGACACCTCACTCGAGGTTTCACGGTACTTCCTCACACCAGTTCGATGCCTGCAACCCACCAGGCACCTTACGTGCATAATCCACTATCTGGTTTCACTATTGTCGTGCCGTGATATCTACCACTTGACACACATAGTTCACAGCGCCTCGCGTTTACTTAACATCTGTTATTGACTTGCCTCCAATTTTCACAGGCTTAGCAGCATGAAACACTTCCATAGTTTGTGTGTCATCACAGGTACGATCCTTGTAGACAGGTTTGCTCCATCACAGCACTTAAGATTGCATTTTATATTTGCTAATATTTTCGGCACCAAAAGTGGCAGTTTTATATGTTCTTGTGCTGTCTTGTTTCCTTCCACAGGTTTTGCGCTGCAGTGTCCGCAATTTTGCAGACACTGGGTCCACACACCTTAGCGAGTGTGTAGGTAATTAACCTTTTTATTTTTTCACTTATCACGTGGCACTCCACACTTTGCCACTCACTTACATCACTGGTCCTGACGAAAGCTCCATACTTCCCCATGAGAGCTGAAACATGTAGACCTACAACTCCGACAACTAGTAGATAATAATTTATTTCGTAGTTGCATCACATACCCTGTTTTCATTTATATCCTGAGCCGCCAATAATAAATTTCCAAACGGCTAGGACTCTCAGAGATATTTTTAATATTCACGACATCACACTCTTGCACCACACCAGCTCCGCTGTAGTCAGGCGTCGTAGCACAACCGGGGGGCATTCGGCCACCCGGTTGGGACCCCGATGATGAAGCATGACACCAACCAGGTTGGTGTGTGAGGGGTCTTTTAACCTACCTAGTGGGTTCCCACACACTGTCTCACAGTGATCGTACCACACATAATTGGATTTGTCCACCATTGACAAAACTGACTTATATTCAGGGGATACGGACGTACCTCTCCTTTTCCCTAGCTCTCTCGTTGTTCTCAACAAAACTTCAAGTAGGCAAAGTCCAAAGTTATAGTGTAATAATAGCAAAGCTATGTATAAAATTGCAGCTACCAAGACAAATGTAACAGCTCCTAAGGGGAGTAAATAAGCATGAGCAAATTGCAAATCTTTTATTTCCAGGATTTGTCAGAGGGGGTGACTAATACACAAACCCTTGCCTACCACAGTAATCTTTGAAATCCTATACAACCCAATGGGGCACATACATCAAGCATTTTACCGGACTGCTAATGGTCCGATTCACAGAATCACCCGTTTGCGACTGGAAAAATGCCATTTCCGATGCATGTACCTTTTTGCATTCGCAATAAAGGTAATCGCAATTTTTTGCAATGACCTCAATTGCAAATGCATTTAGGGAATCGCAATTTGCCATTACCTATTTGAGATGGATGTAGCATTTCCTGAATGTGAGTTTGCAATTAGGAAACGCTAATTGCCATCAACTTCAAGTTGATGGTAATTTGTGCATGCATTGAAAAATGCACAAAAACATGCCTTTTTCAATGCGTTATGTAACGCACACTGTTACACATGTGCATACTAACCTTTTTAAGGGGTTCCTCAGGGGGGCCTTAGGCCCCCAGGCACCCTTGGATTTTCATTCACAAAGTGCGATTACCAATTTGGTAATCGCAAATTGCGGATACATTCCCATTCATTCCTATGTGCATGCCCATAAGAATGAATAGGAATGTATTCCCTAATACCAATTTGCAAATTGCAAATTGCTATTAGGGAATGTTAAGGATTTGCAAGATTTTTTGCGAATCCTTTATGGATAGGCATTTGCGATTACCAAATAGCGAATCCTTAAAATTCACTATTTGATAATCACAAATGATTACCTTGATGCATGTGCCCCAATATCACTCTACAGACTTTAACACAACGTAGTAGCAATCCACTTTTAAAATCTTATTGGGTTTGACATATGCTTTTATGATAAAAAAAGAATACAAAAAAGTGATGGATGGAAGGCTGGAATTAATCACATCCACCGTTTATCACTCGGGCCGCATCCCAATCCATAAATATTTTGCACATCAAGCCATATGCAAATCAGTCTTGATCCTGCTCCTATAGAACAGTCCCTCCTGAACTGTCAGGTCAGGTCCTCCCTGAACTGGAACACAACCAACCCAGGACCCGTTTTACCATAGTTAGGGCTCATCAGCCAGGTATATCTTGTTTCCAGTGACACAGTGTGCGCAGGAGCCATGTCTGGGCATCCAGTCCAACTTTGAGCAACACATTAAAGTATGTAAAAAAGCAGTGGATGAAATGGTTGACTTAATCTCCACCACTGACAATTACTTGAGGCCGATCCCAGTCCATCATTATTTTGTATACCATGCCTCCTCAGTTTAGAATGAGCCATATACAAATCCGTCTTGACCCTGCTCCAATGGGAACATGTCAGTCTGAACTGCCAGGCCAGGTCTTTCCTGAAACGGAACACAAGCAATCCAGGACCGGTTTAGCCATAGTTAGGGCACATCAGCTGGAAAGTTCCTATTGGTGCAGGGTCAAGACTGATTTGCATATGGCTGGGTCCAAACTGATGAGTCGTGGTGTGAAAAATAATGATGGACTGAGATGCGACCCTGAGTAATTATCAGTGGCTGCGATTAATTCAAGATATCCATCCATTCTTTTTAGTATATAATAAAGAAGTCAGGCCTACTGCCTTTGTCATAGATTTTCATATTAAACAGATCATACCTGTAGCATTTGACATTACGTTTCCCAATGAACCAATCAGGCTTATAGCCTTTGTTAGAAATGGCAGAGGTAGGTAACTTTGCCCGAGAAGGGACCCTTCTTCCTAGTCAGGGTAAGGGGAAACACTTCTGAAATAACAACTGCTCACCCCCTTGGTAGCTGGGCACGAGCAGACAGGCTTATCTCAGAGGCAGTGTGTAAAGCATTTGTGAACACATACAGTAATACAGTGAAAACACTACAAATGGACACCACACCAGTTTAGAAAAATAAGCAATGTTTATCTAAACCAACAAGATCAAGAACGTCAAAAATCCAACATACAATACTCTTGAAAATAGTTACTGCGCAAAATAACCTTTAAATTGCGGGAAAATCGTGAAAATACAGTTCCTCCGACTCAGTAGTTCCATCTGGTACTCAATAACAGAGTCTAACAATTCCAGCCAACCGCGTCGATACGGGTTGGCAAAAGCATCGACAGACTCAGAGACAGTTGTTAATGAAAGAACAAACGGCAGACCAAGGCCATGCACATCCAGCCCATAAGTACTACCAATTCCAATGGTGGTGCAATCTCTTCCCAGCACCCGCCATCCAAGGGTGTCAAATGAAAGCCAAAATAGAAAACAGAAGTTGGAAGGTGCACTCTTTCCAGAGTCAAATAAGCAGCGTGAAGAGTTATTCCGTAATTAAGTCCTTTCATTCAATACATTTTTTGAAACTGGCACACAGCCAACGCGTTTCGTTCCCGAAACTTTGCCAGGGGGAACTTCGTCATGGCCCCTATATTAAAAGAATGCAGGCACAAAGGGCATATATTAGGTCTCAAAGTATGATATGTGTAATAAAATCTCTCAAAGTCAAAGCTATTGGTTGTATATTCTATGTAGCGCTGCAATATATCTCCCTCTTTGTGTAATATGTAAGATTTCTCACCGTTTCAAATATAGTCAACGTGAGGAAATCCTGTATCGCAAGTAACATCAAAAGTAATTCTTTGTTCTTTATTTCTTCATCAGCAGTGAAATGACAAGTAGTTGTCAAAACTAACACAACAACCTGCTCACAAAGCGTTGGCTTTTTAGGACCCGGATACTCTCAGACTGGCCCGCGCCTCTTCTCAACCCCAATGAAGGAACGAAAGGACAAGTGTAGCTGGGCACGAGCAGACAGGCTTATCTCAGAGGCAGTGTGTAAAGCATTTGTGAACACATACAGTAATACAGTGAAAACACTACAAATGGACACCACACCAGTTTAGAAAAATAAGTAATCTTTATCTAAACCAACAAGACCAAGAACGACAAGAACGACAAAAATCCAACATACAATACTCTTGAAAATAGTTACTGTGCAAAATAACCTTTAAATTGCAGGAAAAACATGAACATACAGTTCCTCCGACTCAGTAGTTCCTTCCGGTACTGAATATGACAGAGTCTAACAATTCCAGCCAACCACGTTGATACGGGTTGGCAAAAGCGTCGACAGACTCAGAGACAGTGTCTTTTGCTGTTGCGGCCGAGATGATTGTATGAGCCGGTCCTGGGCAACTGTCGCAGTTGTGATGTGAGATGGAAGTTTTGCGGTGGGTGGCGTCCTCACGTGCAGGCAGCGGCTCGTTGACGGAGTCGGTGAGATCCATGCTTGCGTTGCAGGGGAGGCGGTACTTGATGCAGTGCTGGCAGGTCAGAATGCAGCGAAGGAGCCGGTTGATATTCGAGTCGGGCAGCGAAGGAGTTGGTGGCATTCTTACAACGGAGTGTGGTGCCCACAGAACACGGTGCAAGAAGTAGCTCGTTGACGGAGTCGGTGAGACCAGGGTTGGGTTGCGAAGTGAGGCGTTGCTCTCGGCGCTGCTTTCAAGACACGGAATCCTGCAACGGACTCGATGACAGAGTAGGTTACCCTTTTCTTCTGCGGAGACGATGCCCACAGACAGGGAGAGGTCTTTGCTGTTCCTGAGACCTCTAGAACAGGGGGCAAGCTCAGTTCAAGCCCTTGGAGATCTTTTCTTCAAGCACAGGACAAAGCAAGCAGCCAAGTAATTTTCTCCTTTCCTTGTCAGAAAGTAGCTACTGCAGCCCAACCCCAGACAGCAAACAGCCCAGCGTCAGTATTCCTCCTCAGCTTCTCCGGCTCTTCTCCTTGGCAAAGGTTCCTCTTGATTCCCAGAAGTGATCTAAAAGTCTGGGGTCTGGGCCCCTCTTTTTATACAAAAAAATCCTTTGTTCTCTGAAGGCAGAGAGTGACTGTACCCAGTCAAAACCAGTTCTTACCTCACTGGTGCAGCTTCCTGGCAGGAGGCGGAGACAGCATTGTTAAAGGCAGACCAGTCCAATTCAAATGAAAGGAAATCTCCTCCCCCTACTCTAAATGCAGCCCAGGTCTATTCAGGTCAGCCATGACTCATCAGGCTCTCTGGAGCCACTGACTCTCTCCAGACACTCTCATCCACAAGCCAGACATGCAATACACAAAGCAGGCAGAGGCACACTGGATGGCTAAGTAAGAAAATACCTACTTTCTAAAAGTGGTATTTTCAAACATGGAATGTAAAACTCACCCTCACTAAAATATGCATTTTAACATTCTGAGTCCAGGCATACTAAACTTTATTTTCCTACCTTGTTGCCAGGGGTAGTTATGTTTATAAGATGTTATAATCAAACTCCCCATTCTGTCTTATGGGAACAGGCAGCCTTGCAAAAATGAAAAACGAAATTGGCAGTATTTCACTATCAGGACATGCCATACACACCAGGGCATGTCCTACCTTTCAAATACATTGCACCCTGCCGACGGGGGTACCTTGGGCCTACCTTAGGGGTGACTAATATGTAAGAAAAGGGAAGGTTAGAGCCTGGCAAGTGGGTACACTTGCCAAGTCGACATGGCAGTATCAGACTGCACACAGGCTCTGCAATGGCAGGCCAGAGTTACATTTACCGGCTGATTCTGTGGGTGGCACAATCAGTGCTGCAAGCCCCCTAGCAGCATTTGATTTACAGGCCCTGGGCACACAGTGCACTGTACTTGAGACTGACTAGTAAATCAAATAGCCAATAATGGAAACACCAATTCATAACAGTAATATGCAAAGGGAGCACTTGCACTTTGGCACTGAACAGCAGTGGCAAAGTGCCCAACGTATGTAGACCAGCAAAACAGAGTCCAACACACAGCAAAAACACAGGAGGCAAAAGCAAAAAATTCTGTGGAGACCCATGCCAATGGTGCCAGGTCTAACAGCCATTATTATTGGCTTGTCATCCTAACAAACTCAGGCCTACTGTATTGCATAAACATTTTCCCAAAAGCTAACCATCAGGCACACTGTCATGAAGTTACAAGTGTTTGCAAAATTACAATTGCCAAAAATATACAGCCCTTCCTAAAAGGGTTTAAAACTTTAAGTAGGATTATAAAAGTACAAATCTTCATCCCCTAGGGTTTGTCAGTGGGGAATAACCTACAATAAAACCATTGCCTTTCACTGTAGTCTTTGAGTTTCTACGAAACACAATGCCTGTTTACAGGCTTTAAAATAGTGCAATAGCAACCCACCTATAAAACGTCTTATTGGCTTTAACAAGCTCTTCACAATAAATAAGCTGCTTTTGCCATAACGTATCATAACAAACACACCAGACCAATAGCATTTGACATATCTTTTCCCACTGAATCAATCAGACCTCTACCCTTTATTATGTGTCTTGTCACCATAACCAAATTGGACAGTCTGTATTGTGCGTAGGCTTTGCCACAAGGTAAACATCAGACATAAGTTATACATTTACAAATATTTACAGATTTGCAGTCAGTCTTGCTATATTGAGTATAGGCTTCCTCACAAGGCAACAATTGTAATACAAACGTCCTTTTTCAGTAGAAGCATACATTTTCTGCCCAATCCAATAATGCTTTTTAAAACACTTTTTCTGTTTCTCACATAAAGTGTGTGGCATGAGGCTAGACCTAAAAAGCAGAAAAAGAGTGAAAGGTTGCATTTCGATACATTTTCAATCATTAATGTATAAAGTTAACCTTTGACTATATGTGTTGTTCACACATGACTTGCGTTATACAAAATCATTGCAACATTACATGAGCGGGTTCTAGCTCTCCCATATTTACACTATTTCAAACACTTTCCTTAATTCCAAGATACAAATCTGGCAAAAAATAGAGCTATTGTTTGAAAATGTTTTAGTTCACCGTTCTCACACAAGGTGGTGCTAAAGGACATTTTAAAAATATTGATTTAATCAGGCCAACTTTTCAAATGACATCTAATTGTTAACTTCCAAGGACAAAATGAGGCTGATATCTATTTAGTCCTGTGAACATCAGGTGTTGCAAGGAAAAGAAAACACAGGATAGTCCTTAAACTCAAACTCTAAACTACGCACAGCAGAGACCATGCAAACACTCCCTCATAACAACGCTAAACACTGTCTAACATCTTAAGCTGTCAGTTCGGGCTGAACTGTCCCCATGAGGCACAGGGTCAAGACTGATTTGCATGTAGCTGAGTCTGGAACTGGGGTGGCGAAGTGAGCTAAATAATGATGATTGATTCAACCCAGATCTCTTGACTGGGGATGAATGTTTTGATTTGTTCTACATTCCGTTCATCAATTGTGTGTTTCTTGCATATTTTGTGATAGCATTACTGTGTCTGAAAAGTTTCAGCGCTCCGTCCATCATCTCCTTGTGTTTGCTGTATTCGCCCTGAGTTGGCAGGGTATGCCCAGACATGGGTCCCTTGCTCCCTTTGCCACTGGATTCAAGCTAGCCTGGCTGATGAGGGTGTTACCCCAAACCGGTCCCAGGATGCTTGTTTCCGGTCCAGAGAAGACCTAGCTTGGCAGTTCGGGCTGGACTGTTCCCATATGGCACAGGGTCAAGACTGATTTGTATATGGCCAGGTCTAAACTGGGGTGGAATGGTGAGCAAAAGAATAATGGATTTAACCCAGATCTCTTGACTGAGGGTGAATGAATTCTGTCCATCAATTGTGTGTCTTTTGCATATTTTGTGATAGCATTACTCCAATATTTTGCAATTTTTACACTTGTTAACTCTGTCCTGGCTTTTATTGCCGCTCATTTGTACCACATTAACAGCCACATATAGCAATAAGCAACAGAATGGTGACCAGTCAACCTTTAGAAAGGGACTTCCACTACAAGGTAAAATATGTTGCTGCATCTTTAGTAACTTTTGAACCGTTTGAGCTAAAAACAAGTTTTTAAAAAAAATCTGCCAATTATGCAGCAGATGATGAATTATGTGGCAAATGCAGGAAATCCATAACTATGCGCAAATTGCAAAAACCACACAATTGCATAATCCCAGTGGCCCTGACTATAAATATAAAGGTCACTATTCCTCTGCACCAACTAGGGTTCAATTATGTGTTGCTCAGCTTTAATACACATAGACACCTGCAGTGATGGTGGTCGCTAACTGAGCTTTCATAACCTAAAAGAGTGCATTTATCACCAGTTAGTTTAACTTGCATTTATTATCCAATTCAGATGTTATTACATTATTTTATACACACTTTCATGACTGTGAAAACACAAAACACTTAGCGGACGATTCACAAACTAATCTGAGACAAAATCCTGAATTTACTACGCCCTAACTGGAGCATCCCTGCTGATATGTAGGGTTGCGCCAGTTATTGTAAATATGCCCCTTAGTCTACAATTTGTCGGGGAAGTTCAAATCCCGAGATCATAACAGGGTTAGAATTCACCAAAAAGTGAATTTGCAGTAGGCATAGCCACGATTTGTTTAAGATGCAATCATAGAAAGGCATTTCTACGTCCAGTATAGAACATCACAGTGCACCGGGTCCACTTGTAGTGTCAATCTTTACTTCTATCACCATTCACATTCAAGAAATCTAAAAAAAAATAGCTCTGGGAGTGAACCCCGAAAATGGAATTCGATCCGCACAAACCCTGTGTTGGATGCTTTCAAGAAGAACTTAAAAATCCCACTGCTTGAGAAATACCTATGTAATTACCCTCTACTATTCTCTGTTGTTTCATAAACAGAATCTGCTCTGCTCCCCTTTCATTGTTTTAGATTTACGAAAGTTGCAGTGACGATAATCCAATTAATGACTATTCGTTGTAACTTTCCTATTGATATTGTAACGCGTTCTGAACCCCCGGGACTTCTACATGCTATATAAAACTGCAAAATAAAAAAAATATATATATTTGACACACAATGTACCAATAATTTAGACTGTTCTCCATTTCATGAGCTAATAATGCACACAATATAAACACATTGTATGCACCCAGGCTCTCCAGGGAATATTTGGTGGACAGAAAGACTGAGGGCCATATTTATCAAGTAGTTGCATAGCAAGCGTGACACATCTAAGTGCAATTTATCAAACCACGCAAGGCCACCTTGCATGTCCCTGAGTGGCTTGATAAATCTGGAGTAACACAACGCAGCACAAATAGCTGCGTTGAATTACTCTGCCCCGGGGTACGGTATCCAATGGATGGTGCTTTCCCAGATTTACCATAAGTGGTAGACCTGGGAATGCACCAAAACTGCTATTCCTCCTTGTTTATTCCTCTTTCTGCACCACACATTGAAAGAGGAAAATGCCTAGGGGGCCTTCCTGCTCAAAAACAATCCTGCATAAAACGCAGGCACCCTTGCACCATGGTACAAGAGTGCCTATGTTGGCGCTAGGCAGCGCATTGTGCGTCAGCACTGGGAAAAGACAGGAATGCGACAGGAATGTGCCGTATAATGTTAAATATGGCGCATTAATGCCCTTTTCCTGCCATGCAGCGCAGCAAGGTGGCTTGCTGCATGACTGTTTGATAAATATGCCTCACACTGTACACTCAAGCTGTTACTAATGGAGCCAGTGCCAACTCAGCATCTTATCAGTCTCCTTGAAGATAGCCCATTGCTCAACCCCGCTGGATGACCTCTTGCGCAGAGAGCAGTCATCCAAGAAATGTCCTAAGGGCCACACACTAAACCGTAGACAAAAACTTTCTGTCAGTGTGCAATCAGTTTGTTTCCACTATTCATAATGGTGAATAGATATTGACTATCCAATCTATTGATCAACCCTCTCCGTGAGACTGGTTTCTTCTTGCTCATTTAAAGTTAACTCATGTTGCCTTGTTAATGGCTACTGCCACCTAAGAAGCCTGGTTTATCTTCTGATGCTCAATCTTTCTTCGCATCGTGAAGTACCTCTTTTGGTGTTACAGGGCAGTCCAGCATATGCTCAGGAGGACCACATATCCATAACACATTTTAAGCACAGCCACTAAGCATCTAAACCCTTTGGATGATTTTCTGAACATTTAAAATATGTAGGTATCCTGAAAATCAGGCCTTTCTGTAATTACTCTGGACATCCTTGAGTTATTGGTTGCTTCTCAGCTGAAACAGATCCTGTACACCACCCATGGTTTCATTTGCTACATCACCCTGCTGGCTGGCTTTTTCTCATTGGTGGGTGAGATAATCATTCTTCTTCCCAACTCCAGGGGAACGTAGATGTCTTCAGTCATTGTTGACTGACGAACAGTCCTAGGATGTCTGGGACTCTCACTTTTGATGGCTGCCTGTTCTAATCACAGTTTTAAGGCTTCTGTACTAAAAAAATAAAATTCTTTGCTGCTGCTTTCTCTACTGACAGGTGACTTGTAACAACAATTGGGTTCCTAAATCGCTGCTTCTTTCTGAGGGTTGTCTTTTCTTTCTCTGAATGGGCTGTTTAAGGCTACATGCCTCATCGTCAGTGTAATGCATATATAGTTATAATCTATTTTTTTGTTGTTGTAGTATTTACACCACCCCCTCGCCCACTTGGTGTTGGCTGTGATGCCTTCCCCACTACATTCACTAAAGCAACACAGTGCCGTGTCACTCTGGACGGTTTGGAACATTATCGTTCATTCACTCAGACAACATCCTCATTAATCACTCAGATGGCATCCTCATTCATTTACTCCATTATACGACACCATCATTTACTCACTCATACAACATAATTTACTCAATCAGATGACATTGTCATTCATTCAGTTTCTCAGACGACATCATCATTCACTCACTCATATGACATCAACATTCACTTACTCAGAAGACATCATCATTCAGTCACTGAGGCATACCAGAAGAAGATTCTATGAGAAAAATGGAAGCTGTCAGTTTTAGGATCAGGTAATTTGGGGGCATATTATCAAGGACGGCGTTAAAAATTATCGCCGGTTTAGCGGCAGAAAACTGCCAATAAAGCGGCGATAATGGGCTTGATAATATGCCCTTGAGAATTCCAATAAAAGTCCATGTTCTGGTGTGAACATGGGCTTCAATTGGAATTCTCCAGGGCTTATTATCAAGCCCATTTTTGCTGCTTTAGCGTCATTTTTCTGCTGCTAAACCGGCGATAATTTTAACGCCGTCCTTGATAATATGCCACTTGGTGTCTTAATCTAATTTCTCAAGATTTACTAATGTGTATGATTGCAGGAACATCTTTTATTCTATCCTGGGCCTCAGTCATACATGTTGTTGGCTTCAGTGGTCATGTCCCTTTGTCATGCCTTCTTTAATAACTTTAGAGAGTACACAAGCATCCACTTTAATATTTCAGCTGAGACTTTGGGTAGAAAAATGCCAATGCAACCTCACATTTGTAAATCCATCAATGTACTGCTCAGATCTTCTCCCCAAGCCCAGTGTTTGCCTATTTCCCATGTCCTAGACACCATGAAAGAATGTTTAACCTGTAAAGTTTGAAGCACATCTCAATTCCTGATGTTAGAAACTATGTTAAATACAGACCACTCTCACCTGCATAACATGGAGGAGACTTAAGGGTTGTAATTTTCTCATGTTTAGTGTGAAGCAGGATATATAATTTCCACATGTTCAATTTACAAGGATTGAGTATCATACACCTGTATTTCAAACTAATATCCAGCATACAGAAACTAATATTCCTAATGTTTGTGGGTTGTCCCATATTACTGTGACATGTTCAAAGGTTAGTTGGTACGACTGACGTTTACTATGGGGTATTAACCTTCTGAATTATTAACATTAACCTTATGTGGGGCCCATGAACAGTTTCACATGCCATCCTCCTAAAACCAACTTTGGGAGGTGGAGTAAGAGACAGTGGGCATTCTTGGCTTGAACATTTTCTGGCTTATAGGCAACTAGAGGTTATCCTTTCACTGTCTAGATCCTGCTTTCATTTGTTAATGAAAGGTGTTCTTCAAGGTTCATCGATGAGCCCATTGTTCTAATTCTCTGCATGAATCCTTGAAAGCAGGAACCACCCTTGAGCTGGGTGGTCCCAGCATTAGTTATCGATTAGATTGATCATACTGGCAACTCGTATTAGAGATTTTATGGGCTTGAAGGTAGAGATTTTGTCCATCAGGTGATTTCTACATTGGGAACACGCCACAGGATGTGTCTTTTGTTGCCATTACGATCACATTGATAACTAATGCTGGAACCACCCAGCTCAAGGATTTTACATAAATCAGCCTGTTCATGTTGAGCCTCAGAGGACTCATATAAAAATGATTCCTAAGAAAATTAGTGTACTATTAATTTCATGAAATCATCTCATTATTATACTAAGAAGGATCCATTCATAAACCCTCGAAGAAGGCCGTAGTGATGAAACGAGTTGGCTACATTTGAAGTAAAGAAGAGAGAAATTAACTTTAGTTTTTTATTAAACAATAATAAAACATGAATAATATGAATAAAGAAGTCTTTTCTAATTAAATTCAATAGAGTCTGTGAACTATATATATGGTGTGGGCTGAAATACACAACATCTGTGCTGAAATTGCTATGAATGAAATTTGTTACATGTTATTTGAATTGTGGTGCTGGGCCATTTGAATTTGACAATGTAACATTGTTATTCAAGGTAGCAGCAAGAAGCACTGGCCTAGAAATATTCTGCTTGAGTTGTGTTGTTTAGGGATGTCTCTAAAATATGGTTAATCATTCCCTTTGTTTTCCCCAGTTTTGAGTGCTTGTATTAAAGGTGGAGGTATTAGATGCCTGTTTTAACTTTTATCTAATTATTTTATACACTATAGAGAATCTGGGAATATTAAAATCATATTTGATCTTTTAGCAGCGTTTAATTATTTTATTGACTGGTGAAATGACTGGATCATAACAATCATGACCAACATGTACTATCACATTTACCTGTAGACACAGAATGAGTGAAAGCCTTGGATACATCAACCTCCTTTTCTAGCAAATCTGTATCGTTGGCAGATCTCCCAAACACTCCAGGCTTTAAACAGTCAATGCAAGTTATAGTGAGAAGTATGCATTGTGAGAGTTGTAGTGCTCTCACAATGCATATGGGATAATGATGAAAACATGACATAAGACTTTCCACATACAAAAAGGAAGGTCTGTCAGTGTTTTGTGTGATACCTTCAGCTAATGCTAGCCTTTTACCCTACTGCACTTTTCTGCTAGGGTTTTTGAGCCTATGGTTACGATGTTAACAGCAACATTTCAAGTCCCAGAATGCAATCTAATGTCTGTTAAAATATTAGGGCTGACTTACAGTGAGGCATTTGCCATAGGGACACTTCGTAGCTATGAATGTCCACACAACAGCAGCATTACCTTACTGTAGTCAGGCAAAGAGTGTTGACAATATGTTGTAAGTATGCTTAAAGCAACAAGTTTCAGGTTCCATACACGGCTGCAATTTATTCTAGCATAAATAAAATGTTACATTTTTCCCAGGGTACTATGCTGTTGGCAGGGTTGACCACCCCTACAGTTTCAAAATATTCTGTAAGGAGTAGGTAAATGACCATCAACTGTGTCCAGGCATTTTTGTGTGGAAACATTTGACTAGATCACTCTTACTTTTTAAAGACATTAATAGCCCTGTAAATCAGATATCACCTTGATAGAGTGAGTATGAAAGGTAATGGAATCTGAGAAAGGGGAATAATATATGAGTGTGGGTGAGAGTGGAATACACAGACTAAAATAATTTAACATAAGACCACTGGAAACACTGCCAATGGGAAGATACTAAATACACTGCATTAATTTGCCTTTACATTAAATATATGCATTATAACAATCATTGCAAAAATATGTTTTGTAAACACTAGAAAAACAAGTTTTTGTCTATTTTGGGGATTATTCAGCTGAATAAACACTGATAAGTACTGCTCAAAGGTTTTAGAAAACACTTAAAAACACCACTAAAGTCTCTAAATAAACACCGAAAACAGGATTGCAAAAGACTGGAATAACCTACTACTGAGTACTAGGACCATTACTTACACCACACATCTCTTGGGCCACCTAAGACATGGCTCTTCTCACAGGCATTCTGTGGTGTGTTTTCTTGAGCTTTTTCCAATCACTGTGATACCTCATTGAGGACACAGTAGCAGTGTACAAAATTCTATTAAATGAAATCAAAGTTGAATGAAACTCATATCATGAGCAATTTGCTTTAGAAAATAACTCTCTTCCTCCCTATTTTATGAGCAAGTTTTAATGACTATACACTTCTAAACTCCTAAATTGGAAATGAATGATTAACAACAGAGTAACTGCAAATCAATATTTGCATCAATGCAATCAAATGTATAAAAGGGTAACTGGACCAAAATGAACAGCCTGTGCTACTCCTAGTGGATATTCACTAAGATTTCACCCAATGCAGAAAGGGAGGTTTTTGCACTGCATTGCATAAAAGGGAGAGAGGCGAGGTGTGCTACATTAACAAAAATATGGTGCAGTTCAGCGCTCTCCTAGCACTGGCGCACTTGTCCAGACTAGCGCCAATGCAAGCACCCTTGTGCCATGATATAAGGGTGTCTGCATTATGGGCAAAATTGTTTTTGAGCAGGAAGGCATACCTTCCTCCAGAAAACCAATCCATAGAGACAGTTTTCTCTTTCTATGTATGCTGCAAAATACAGCACACACATGGTATGGGAAAATAACAAGGATAAATGGAGATATTTCTCCTCATTTTGCCTCTGTGGAGAATGCACATCATTTTGAGGCAATCACAAGTTTATAAGCCTTTGTAAATCTGGGTTTGCGTCAAAATCCATGGGTGGATGCATGGGAATGCCAATGCTCCACCCACGTAACACCTACTCCATTAAAAGTAACACAATGCAGCACTATGGTCTGCCTTGCAGTATTTTGTATTTGCTAAATACACAAAGCCACAAAAATTCAACATCGTGTGGCTTAGTAAATGTCAAAATGTATGTTATGTGTATTTGGAAAATGCACTGTCACCCACAAAAGTATCTTGGAACTGCTCAAGTATGTGTGTGCCTTGACCTGCCTATGATAGGTTAGTGAAATAAAAAGCCAGATCATCAGTTTCTTGTGGAATTCAAGAAAAGAGGTGGAGGCTCTGATGTGGAGTGGGAGGTCATTTCATGCTATAGGAGCGACGTAAGAGAAAGCCTGTCTTTCTGATCATGTTTGTGTATGCATGAGATGTGTGCGAGTAGTAGTCCTTTGGAGCAAATGTGTCTCTATGGTTGGTTGAAGGAGATGCAACTGTTTAGTAGCTGGGGCCTGAGTTGCGTAGTGTCCTGAATCTGCATGTGGGAAGTTTGAATTGCATCAGTTTGTGTATCGGAAGCCAGTGTAGTTCCCTGATATGTGATGTGACTTCTATGTGGGAGTTTGATGATGAGTCTGGATGCCAAACGCTGGTTGTTCTCATGATCCAACTTGCTATTGACTAGGGTGTGTGACAGTTTTTCTAGTTTTGCTTGTGAGCTATTTGAAGAGCTTCCTCAGTACCTTCAGGGTATGGAAGCAGAAGGCAGTGATGGCGTTTACTTGTGCGGTTATGTCTAATTTGCTGTTGATTATTATTTTGAGGTTCCTGGGATGGGTTCTGGGTGTGGGGCTGAGTACAGCCAGCCACTAGTTGGAGTCCCATGGTGAAGTGTTTTTGCCGAGGATCACTACTTCTACCTTGTCGATGTTGAGCTTGAGACAGTTGGCTTTCATCCAGCTAGCAACTTCACTCACATGGGCGGTGAACTTGTTTCTTGTGTTGGGCGTGTTGGGAGTGAGAATTTGAGTTGCATGATGTTAGCGTTTGTCATTTTCATGGATGACATTAGCCCGAGGGATCATGTATGTGTGGAAAAGGGTGAGGCTGAGCGATGAACCTCGAGGCACTCTGCAGATGAGTTTGAGGGCTTTGGTGGAAAAAAGTGGCAGGATGACAGCTTGTGCTCTATCAGTTAAGAAAGATGGGATCCAGGGGGGGAGTAGGTCTTTATGTGCCTGATGCAGATGCCTGATGAGGATGGGGTGTGACACTGTGTCAAATGCTGATGAGAGGTCCAGGAAAAAGAGAGTTGCTGTGTCTCCTCTGTTAACGATCATGAGGATGTCTGTAGTGGTGATGAGTGATGTTTCTGTACTGTGATTGGGCCTGAGTCTGAACTGCATGGCTTTGAAGAACTGGTGGTTGGTGTTGTATTGGTTGATTAGTTTCTCTCAGACCTTTGCAGAGCACATTAGGAGGGAGGTGGATCTGTAGTTGGAAAGTGTGGTTGGGTCAGCTGATGGTTTCCTGAGCAGGGGCAGGACAGTTGTTTGTTTCCAGTTGTCCAGGAGTCGATGAAGGTGTTTAGAATGGGTTTTAGTGCTCGCTGATTGGAGGGAGTTCTTTGGTGAAGGCGTGTTGGGGCAAGGGCCAGGTTGAGCCCCCAAGTGGATAGTTTTCATGGTAGCAGTCATTTCGATGGTGGTGATTGAATGCCACAAGTTCGGGGTTTGTTCTTCAGCCATGATGGGAAGCTGAATTGCGATGGTGATGGGGTCCAATTGAGGGTTGAAGTTGCTGGATATGGAAGTGATTTTGTTGCAGACAAATTCCAAGAAGTTGTTGCAAAGGTCTGGTAAGGGGGTGATGTTTCTGGAGGTGACAGGCATTGCAATGTTGGCAAAGATTTCCTTGTTGCTGTTAATGCTGGCATCAATGTGATTTGCAAGAGGTATGCGCTTGATGTTCAACACTCCCATCCAGAGCTGTATTACAGTAAGGGATCACTGTTCCTGTTTGCACCACAACTTACCTTTAAGTAGGTGTACCAGGTGCAAACAGGGAAAGTGCACCTTGATAATGTGCTGCCTCATGAGTAGCTGCAAAATTGTGACTGCTCTGCGTTCGGCATATTAGTGAAAGACAGACCAGCTGATTGAAGCAGCTGATTGAGCAGCTGGCCTGCGTCTCACAGCTCAGGTGGCACCAGACGTACACTTTTAAGGGAGGCAGAGATCCCCCTGCAGGCATATGTAGTGAATGACTGCACCCGCTTGCCAGAGGATGTCTGGGGTGTCCATGAAGCCCCCTTCCATCCTTCAGTGGGGTCCAGTTAGGAGACACACTGAATATGCACCACCTGTTTGTGGCTCACAATCAGTGTACCACCTGACAGCCTCTTTGCTTCTGGGCCCACGTCCATAATATGACATGGGCATAGTGGCAAAGTCTCTCCCTAATTTGTTTGGGGGCATGCCCCCATTCAAATTAGGGATTACCTCTTTAGGATAGTGCCAGTTATACATGTCTGTTGGTGCTATCCGTACTTCAGATAGCATAACAAGTGTCTGTGGTCCCTTCTGTAACACCAAAGTCCCCCCTGGAGGCAGGGAACAATGCCACTCATGCTGTTTTCCTCCTTGAGCACTTTTTATAATACGCCTCCATGGGCCAACCCCGCAGTGTAGCATACTACCCTCTCGCCACCACTCTTCAGCACTTTATCAGAGATAATGAGCACTATCTAAATACAATTACATTACTTCCAGAAATAGCTCTACGTGCAAGCCAGGAAGAGCTCTCACCCTGCTCCTATCTAACCTTTGAATCCTGGAATGTAAGTACAGTAGAGTTCAGAGGTAAAATAATAATTACACAAATTGAAAATGAAACCTCATTTTGTATCATACTGTAAACAACAGTGCAGATATTTAAGAGCCTAACCATAATTTGAACAATCAAAGAAAGTGAACAGCGATTAGAAAGTCTATGACTCAGACAATTTTTCAAGTAATGTTGAAGCTTCCAGGTAAGATAAATCCTTACAGTGTTTTCATGCAATGTTCAACTCTCTGTTATGGGCATTACTTTTATTTATCATAGCACCTTATCACATAGACAAAAGGGAGCTGATCACAATATCTTGCCTGGACTTTGTACAAGGTAGAAGTGAAGGTCTAAAAACAACTTTGGCCTGTAGAGCAGGACTATACCCTGGCATTCCCTGGTTCAAGAGTTCAGGTATTCTCTTCCTCCATGGCTCTCCTCTGTAGATATCTGTCCCATCCAGTAACTGTGTGTATTTGAAAGATCATATACTACTGCAGGACTATTTCTCCATGATTGCTAATAGAGGCAGCTCAGCATCACACAGGTAAATGTCAGTAATGGTCAACCAGTCAGCCTCAGATACAGCAGACACGCGGAAAGCAACACATAAAATTGTGGGCAATCACTTTGATCGCAAACAAACTCTTTTTAAGTATTGTCAAACAAAAAAAGCTTTTCCTTTTCCAATTTGAAGTCCTTTACAATAATGCCTCTCAAGTCACTGGTAAGTTTAGGCACTCAACATGTCGTCATAATGTACTGACGCTTATCCTTGCACTCATAAATTCATTCATCTTCTTGCTGACTAGTTCTTGCATTCTCCAACTTAATAATCCACAATAAAAAGCACACATAAGCACAAGCTGATGCAAGATAAATTAGAAGAAAAGGGTAGAAAAAAGACAACATGGCACCGCCTAAACAGTATGCTTGCAATAAAAAAGTAATATATAAAAAAGCACAGGGCAGCTGGGATACTACAGATACAATTATCAGCATGGTGGCCGGCCGTGCCAGGAGTTGCACCGACGCCCACTGATCATGCACAGAACCTGAGGGTCATCCTGGACTCTGCGTTGTCAATGACCCAGCAAGTAAACACCGTCTCCTCATCCTGCTTCAACACCCTCCGCATGCTCCACAAGATCTACAGATAGATCCCCACAGGAACCAGAAGGACGGTCACCCAGGCCCTCGTCAGCAGCAGACTGGACTAGGGCAACGCTCTCTACGCAGGAACCTCAGCCAAACTCCAGAAACAACTACAACGGATACAGAATGCCTCTGCACACCTCATCCTCGACATCCCCGCCACAGCCACATGACTGCTCACCTGAAAGACCTGCACTGGCTCCCCATCAACAAGAGGATCACCTTCAAGCTCCTCACCCATGCTCACAAAGCACTCCACAACACCGAACCAGCGTACCTCAACGGACGACTCACCTTTCACACCTCGAACCACCAGCTTTGCTCCGCTGACCTAACCCTCACCACCGTCCCCCGCATACGTCGAGCGACTGCCGGCAGCAGACCTTTCTCCCACCTCGCCGCAAAAACCTGGAACACCCTCCCCATCTGCCTACAACAGACCCAGGACCTGATGGCCTTCAGGAGACTCCTCAAGACCTGACTGTTTGAGCAGTAGCAGCACCCCCACCCCCACCCAGCGCCTTGAGACCCTCACGGGTAAGTAGTGCGCTCTACAAATGAACTGATTGATTGATAGCCAATAGGTCTCGCCTTTGGGACCTTATAACTATTTAGCCATGCAACAGTTAATGTTGTTGCACTGAGGAGATTGTGCTGCATAACTAAGGGGCATATTATCAAGACAGGCGATAAAATTATCGCCATTTTAGGGGCCGAAAACTGCCGCTAAAATGGCGATAATGGGCTTGATAATATGCTCTATGGAATTCCAATTGAAGCTCTGGTTAGATGTCCTTCACATAAACATCCAAAACCTTGTTTAATAAAGTAATTAGTGAGTTTCCAAGTACCAAACTGACTGGATACAAGCTCTAACAGGGCATTAATCATCTTAAGTAAGTCAGGCCAACTGCATTTGTCATACTTTTTTGCAACAGATCGAACTATGGAATCTGACATAATTTGACCCAATTAACCAATCAAGCCTTTATTATTTATTATTGGGTTTTCACCATAAGCTGTTTACATCTTCTGATCTATGCATGAGCTGGTAACCACCAGGCACACAGACCTAAAATAACCAATATTCACAAACATACTGGACTGGCTAACAGGACCTGAGTACCCTAGATTAGACAGACCAGTAGAAATAGAAAGGACCAGGCAGTCTAGGGCCATTGGGACCAGGATCAGAAGGTCCCCGAGGTTCAGACTCCGTGGGATCTAAGTCCAGGGTGACAAGGACTACATGAAATATGGCGACCTGAAAATAGGACCTAGGAGGACCAGTGCCAGAGGGATGCCGAAGACCAAACCCAAGAGGGCCATTAATATCAGTATGACAAAGGGGACCAAGGTCAGATGGGCAAGAATAAGGTGGAATGGGCAAATCAGAAAACCAGGAGGACTAGGACTGGGCAGGAGGACTGGGGGACTAGGTGAGCTAGGGTAACCAAGGCCAGTGGGACCGGCACCAGAAGACCCAATATATGAGGACCAGACAAAAGAGTACCAGAACTAAGACAAGGACTACAGGGACAAGGAGCAGAAGGGTTAGGAGTAGTGAAATCAGAGGACTAAAGAAACCAGAGGAGCAGAACCAAGAGGACTGATGGGCGAGAACTATGGTCAGAGGGATAAAAAGTTCCAGGCCTGGGAGCCTGTGAAATAGGAGACAGGATCCAAAGGACTAGGTGCAGAAATACATGGGAATGATGAACAGCCAGACCAGTAAGTACAGGGCCAGAAAGTTCTAAGGCTAGCATGAACCGACAGTCAAGGAACATCAGAACTAGGAAAGGCTAGGAGGGTCCTCGTGGTATTGCAGAAAGATGAGGGCAAGGAGCAATACCATAAGGCCCAGGACATCAGGACCAGAATGAAAAGGACTATGAAGACCAGGATCTGGAGGGCAATGGCCAATAGTGTCAGGAGACTGGAATAAGCAGGACAGTGACTAAGAAGACAAGAAGGACTAGTACCAAGGGCACCCAAAAGACCAGTGCAGGGAGGACTAGTTGAACTGAACAAATCATGACCAGGAGGACAGGTTAATGCACCAAACTCCGTATGATGCAGTAAATACCATATACTTTCACCCATTAAATTTCGGCAGGTTTGACCTGCCAAAAGTTACTGACGTTTGATATATTTATTTCATCTGATAATTATCGGATGCGTTAAATACCTACCAACTCGTAATTCCAACCCATGCATAAACAGGAATATACAGACGAAATTGTAATCAGGGCCTATATGGTCTACTCCTAGTTCAATGTCTAGATCTCTAGACCACTTTTGTTTGTATTTCTCAACATCAAGAGTGCAGAGATTTAAAGTTCATATTACTAACCATGTACAATAGTTCTTGGATGAAATATAATTCAGAAGACCCACAATTAAGTTATTTTGCTAAGAATGGGGCTATGCAAAATCTAGTTTGTAGAAATGTGAAAAAGTATGTCCAA
Source organism: Triturus cristatus (assembly GCF_964204655.1). Classification (NCBI taxonomy): domain Eukaryota; kingdom Metazoa; phylum Chordata; class Amphibia; order Caudata; family Salamandridae; genus Triturus; species Triturus cristatus. The sequence goes on from NC_140583.1 coordinate 983,360,164, forward strand.
GATAGATCTTATTGCAGCCTTACGTCTTCAAAGGTAGTAACATTATCACTCATGAGCTGGTCTCTAAGCAAACAAATCCCTGTAGCCCTCTCAAATGTAAGATCTCCATCGTGAAACTTCATGAATATTGAGCATTCCATTAATAGATCACCGGACCCTGGTCCGTATTTAGAGTTTGGCAGACAGTATACTCTATGATAACGTGACGGGCGTTCCATCCGCCATATTATAAGAACTTTAGGCTATAATGCACTTGTAATACAGTGGACAGGACACCCACCTCTTTTGTGATGGACTATCCCATCAGCCAAACTCTATGTCAGTGAATAATGAGTAAATAAATAAAAAATGTCTGCATAGGTTGTCTGATTTATTGATTTTAAAAATGAGCTCAGATCACTATTCTGGGTTGGTTTGCTCTGGCTCTCCTGCACAGTTGCTACAACCGATAATTGGTGGAAATAACATTAATTTTGCTGCCCTCTGTCATGCAATTATACACCCTCAAGTGTAGCCTATAGCGGTAATCAACATCTGCAGCATAGTTAGCTCTCCAGTGAGCGTTTTGAAGTTTTTCACCGTTTTTATTTGAGAGTAAAACAAGCACATTTATATTTGTACGACAAACTTTGTTACTGTTGTGGGGATCAGTAAATCCAGGACTTGGATTGGTCAAACTAGCACTGTCTCATCGTTGTATGGAGACTACATTGTCACTCTTCACACCTGCAGAAGAGAAAAAATATGAACAGGAGCTAAATTGGCAGTGAGCATTACAGCCAACACAACTGACCCAAAAGACAACCGGGCCGGGAGAGCAACTCATTAGAACATGGACTTGGATCAACAACTCTGCCCCAGACAGCCTATTCCTGGGAAGATTTCCGAATCCATACAAAAAGAAGATTGGCTGACTTTGCCCCCCTCACTTTCGGATGACACAATCTGCAACTTCCCAAATAGGTCCTCAGGAGGCGGTTTCATCCCCAACTCAAGTCAGAAGCAGACAATGCATTAGGAGACAAACTTTCATCTAGTAAGAGCCACTTTTAAGCTTCAATAATGACTAAGCCCGGGCGTAGTGCTCCACTCCGCCCACGGAGTGTACGTAGCGCTGCCTGCTTCGCGGTTTACGAAGTAGGCGTAGCAGGCAGTGCTACGCACACGCCGCGACGAAGCAGAGCTGCCCGCAACCCGCCGCCCGCCCTCATTTTAAAATAATTTAAAGAATTTAAAAGTAAATAAAATGCCTTACCTGCAGTGCGGCGTCCCGGGGCTCCCTCTTCCTGCTTGACGGCAACTTCTCACAAATGCGCATGCGCGGACGCGAAGTAGTTCAAAACAGTGTGTTCATGAAAAATGTGGTCTCCCACCTGCTTGCCTATCCAGGATATGTGGGACCCAGTTGGATATGTTTCAGGATAGTGCACCCTGCCTGATATGCCACTGCCAGAGAAGAGGGGGAACTGGAGGAAAAGCCCTCTGAAAAATGCATACACCTTACCTGATACCCCTGTTTTTAGGTCTCCCGTGCGTTGCAGGGCAAAGCCCTGCTACGCCACCGCGAGAGATTTTGTAGGAGAGGATTTTCAGAAGAGGGCTTTAAGCCCCGCCCCTCATTTCCATTAGCCGGCATCACCCTTTATGCTGAACGGTGGCCAGCCATTGGAAATGAGCTATGTATGTTGCCTCCTTTTGGCTTTTTGTGCCGGCCCACTTGGACTGGCTCTCCTGCTTTCCTTCTGTCGTAAGCGATTTCTTATCTTTATGGGCCCATGTGTTTAAACACATAGCCCCATAAAGACAAGAGATCCCCATGCTCCGGCGCGATCCTCTTTCGCTTGTTTTTATATAGTGTTTTGTGGTCCGCTGAAGTTGTCTGTGGCATGTAGGAGTTTGGGGCCAGATCGAAAGGAAAATGTCTATTTATTAAAGCAGAGGCGGACGTGCCTGACAGGAAATGGAAGCGGTCAGTCACGACCGTGTGTGTCCCTTTCCTGTGTCTGCCAGGCCCGGTTTTAATCATGAGGGATTGTATTCACAAAGGAGCAACAGAGGGAAAAGAAAGCCTGGTCACCCTCCACTCATCAAAAATCAACATAACCAAACCAGGGGGCATATTATCAAGAAACGGCGTTAAAACTATCGCCGCTTTAGTAGCAGAAAACTGCCGCTAAAGCGGCGATAATGGGCTTGATAATATGCCCTTGAGAATTCCCATAGAAGCCCATATTCTGGTGTCAACATGGGCTTCTATGGGAATTCTCTGCGGCGTATTATCAAGCCCATTATCGCCACATTAGCGGCAGTTTTCTGCGCTAAAGCGGCGATAATTTTAACGCAGTGCTTGATAATATGCCCCCCAGGTTTCTAAGGCGCTTTTTATTAACCTTCCAACTTTCATCAACGTGTGTGAATTACTGCCATTTGCTCAGTTGTACTACTCTATTTCATATATATTTTTATCGTAGTCACACAAGGGGGGGGGGAATAAAGGATTGCTTTGTGAGTGTTTTCTCAATTTTAATATCACACTTGGTTACATCGAGGGATGTGACCTATTTCATTTCACTGCACTTGATTTTTATAATTTTTTAGTTTGGACACTTTTTTGTTTCCTTTTTAACAAAATGACCGCCAGTGATGATAAAATTGGGCACAACTGGTGAGTACCAACCAGCTATGCCATTGGTGGTGCGCACGTGATGAGTCATTTTGTCTTTCCACATTTTTTGTATTATTTCTCACAGTTTGTGATTGCGGGGTTTGCATCAGGCTAGTTTGAAGAAACCCTGTTATTGGAGGACTGCCTTCTGTAAAAATTGTTTTTTTTTAAAAAGAAAGGTGACTACACGCTGTGTGACTACTATAAAAATATATATAAAATAGAGTAGTACAACTGAGCAAATGGCAGTAATTCACACACGTTGATGAAAGTTGGAAGGTTAATAAAAAGCACCTTAGAAACCTGGTTTGGTTGTGTTGATTTTAATCATGAGGGATGCCAGACCCACTCTCATTGCCTCGCACGCCGGTTTGGATGACGGGAGGTAGCTCAGCGAGCTGTGCACTTGCGTCGGAGATGTGAGAGGAACATGAAGAGACTCCCCATTTCATTTGTCTGAGCCTGATGAGAGCGATGCGATTGGCTACTAATATTGTCACTTTCAGCGCTTAGAAGCTTGAATGGTAAAGCGCTATGCGACTATTTGATTATCACTGTGGGACTACGCTTGTTAATTAAGGTGCATCGCCTATTTGCAGTCTTTCGTTGCCTTTTTTGAACGTGATATTGTGGTGTCTCGCGCCTGCCACTGGAATGTGCTCCGGGTCTCGGCAGGGGCCACGCATCGCATCTCTTGCCCTTCGGAACGTCTGTTTGTAAAAAATACAGGCAACAGGTTAGGAAACTGTGGCACCGGGTCCTTTCTGCATTAAAATACTCTTCCTGCTTGACGCCGGCTCCGCAGGCACAGTCCCTGCTCTGGTTGCTGCAGTGCCACCCATGCTGTGTGGGTATGTAGGCACGATTTAATTCATCACCGCCGTCATAACATCTGCCTCCATGCCAAAACTTCGAAAGCATGGGGGTACATTAAAAACAATTAAAATAAAATACAACAGAGAGGCTAAGGGGCATATCAACAAGGGCTTTATCTCTGCTTTTTTGGCTTTAAAAACCAAAAAAGCAGAGATAAAACTAGCACCCTATCAACAACAGGGTGCTAACATGCAAATTTGCATGTTAGCACCCTTTTACTCTACGCTTCCCCTTGCATCTATAACGAGATGCAAAGGGGGCGGTCCAGAGTAAAATAATAGGAGAAATGTCGCTAAGCCACATTTCTCCTATTATCAAGAATATCGCTAACCCTGTTAAAGACAAAAAAAGCAGCGCTAACCGTGGTTAACGCTGCTTTTTTACGTCTGGTATTTTTCTGACTTAGCCATGATATCCTATGGAAGGAGGATATCATGGCTAAGTTTGTCTGTCCCTATCAATAAGCTAACATGAGATTATCGCTGGGTTTCCAGCGATAATCTCACGTTAGCCACTTAGCGTGAGGATTTTTATCGCTATTGAGATAAGCGTTGCTAATAGCACGCTATCTCAGCGATAAAAATCAACGCTAGCCGGCGATAATTATCCTAGCGCTAAGTGCGCTTAGCGATAATTATCGCCGGCTGTTGTTGATATGCCCCTATATTTTTCCCTTGCTTGTATTGACGTGGGAACAATTTCAGGTGGGAGTGTCTGTTGCCACATATGCATCCCACAGCCGTGCTGTGCTCTCGTCCTGGGAGCGCCATGCCTCACTTGGAGGCGCAAGTGCTCTTTACCACAGAAGCTCTTTTTATTTGCAGTTTTGTAGCGCAACTTGATCTGAATGTGGTCTGGATTTACAATAGCATCCGCATTACACAAGGACACATTCACATTTTTCAGGAACGGGGACATGAAGTGATTTCCCCAGAATCACAGGTTGTTGAACCGACGCCGAGACTCAAACCTGACTCCCTCGCACCAAGGGCGGCAGCTCTCTGGCGGTTACCCCACATTCGCCCTGCTCTCGTCGGCATGCGCTCCAGCCGTCTGGAGGAAGGTGAGGGGTCAGAGCCGAGGCCTGGGCAGCACGCTTCCCCCTCTTAGGTAACCATCAGAGTAGGGTTTCCCACTTTTTTTTGCTTCTCTAGTTTAGTTTTCATGCCTCGGCCCAACCTTCCACTTTCACAAAGGAAACGTGGCTAAAACCGTGTGGCAGTCGGTTGAAACAATCTTTAAGACATCTTAGCAACTCAGACTGGCACGGGTGCAAGAAAGCGTGGCCAGCGTGGGCCTTGAGGCAAGGGGGAGGAGGTTTTACAAAGACTATAGAAGTGCCCCCGCCCCGTGGTGCAAAAACACAAGCAGGGAGAATAGGCCCCCATCAGCTGTCTTCTTAGTTAAAAAGTACATTTAACTGAGGACAGTGAGCCCTGGTGCCACAGTCCCTGCTGCACTGGTGATATTTGCGCCCCTGCTTCCGCGTGGAGTAGTCAGTCCACTATGAATGATGGTGGAGAGTTTTGTAAGTTTCTGCACCCGGTGCAAAACGTTCTCTGCCACAACTGGTTAAAGGCTGGACGGAAACGGGGCATGGGACATAACCAGATAAGAGAAGCATTGGCAATGTCAATAGGTCTTGCATATGCAAGAGCTATTGGCTGTAGCAATGTGTTTAGTCATTTTGTACACCAGTGTGGCTGATGTTGAGCATTGCCAAAAGTTAGTGGCATGGAGTGGGGTAGAGTTGAGTGGAATGGGGCAGAGTTGAGTGGGGTGGACTGTCATAGAGTGGAGTGCAGGAGAATGGAGTGGGGGATTTGGGGAATTAGTGTGGCAGATTGGAGTGGGATAGATTGAGCTGGGGTAGAGTGGGGTATACTGGGGTGAAGTGGGGCAGATTGGAGTGGAGTAGATTGGGGTAGAGTAGAGTGGGGTAGATTGGAGTGGGGGTAGATTGGAGTAAGGTACATCATGGAGATTGGGATAGAGTGGAGGAGGATATATTGGGGTAGATTGGAGTAGAGTGAAATAGATTGGGGAACCGTGGATTGGGATAGATTGGAGTGGAGTGGAGAAGACTGTAGTGGAAAAGGGTAGATTGGAGTGGAGTGGGGTAAATTGGAGTAGGGTAGACTGGGTGGTCTATAGTAAGGTGTACTGGAATGGAGTGGGGTAGATTGGAGTGAAGTGGGTTAGATTGGAGTGGTGTGGGGGTAGATTGGGATGGGGTGGCGTAGATTGGTAGTGGGTTGGAGTGGGATAGATTCGTGTTGAGTGGGGTAGACTGGAGTGGATCAGATTGGTGTGGAGTAGATTGGAGTGGGGTAGACCAAATTGGGGAAGAGTGGAGTAGATTGGGGAAGAGTGGGGCAGATTGCAGAGGAGTGGGGTAGATTGGAGTGGGATACATTGGGGTAGATTTGGGAAGAGTGAAGTGCAGTGGATAGCGCTAGGTTGGAGTGGAGTAGGGTAGATTGCAGTGGAAAGAGTAGATCAGGGTGGAGTGGGGTAAAGTGGGGTAGGTTGGAGTAGGTTAGATTGGCTGGATTATGGTTAGTTAGATTGGAATGGAGTGTGGTAGATTGGAGAGGAATAGATAGGAGAGAGGTAATTTGGTGTAAATTGGAGTGGAGTGGAGTGGAGTAGGTTGGAGTGGAGTTGGATAAAGTGATGCGGGGTAGGTTGGGATGGGGGGGGGTAGACTGGAGTGGAGTAGATTGGGATGGATTGGAGTGGGACAGATTGGATGGGGTAGACCGGAGTAGGGTAGTTTGGGGTAGACCGGAGTAGGGGAGATTGGAGTGGGGTGGATTAGGCTGGAGTGGGCTAGATTGGACTGGAGTGGTATAGATTTGATTGGCATGTTGTAGTATGGAGTGACGTGGAGTGGGGTAGAATGGGTATAGCAGAATGGAGTGTGGTAGATTGGGGTAAAGTGGAGTGGGGTAGATTGGGTGGATTGTAGTGGGTAGATTGGACTGGAGTGAGGTGGAGTACAGTTGGAAATATTAGAGTGACTCAAGATTGGAGTGGAGCTTGAACACTATTTAATAAGAGTAGGGGATGACACCCCCAAAGTGGGGAACAGTACACTTCAAGTATTATTATATGCTGAAGACTGTGCCTTAGTGGCAAGAATTGTAGTGGGCCTTCGGAATCTTTTGGATAAATTTGCCTGTTTTATGGAACTAGATTTGTCTAAAAATGTATCAGAATTATATACCATGGTCTGTGGTAGATTGAATAGCAAACTGAAAACGTATATTGCCCAGACAAGACTTTTATATGTCTTGACCTTCAGTATCTGGGGGTATCATTTGATTATAAAGGTACATGGTCTTACCTTAAACAAGCATTTGCAATGCAACTAGCATTGTAAATGACAACGCCTTTTATTTATGTTTTGGGTTTTGAAACATAAATAAAGCGTATTGTCATTTACAATGCCAATAGCTTAAACTTGCGTAAATGCGAGACCTATTGCATTGCAAATGCTTGTTCTGGAGAGTTTCGGACAACGACGTGTCATTGTTTGTATCCAACAACAAGAATGACTAAATGTTAAATCAGCAGAGATGTGGTTCAGATAATTTGGTGCTCATCAAAGAAATGCAACAATGTACGTGCTCAACGGGCACGCTAATACAAAATGAACATGACTGTATTGATGCATTGAAAGAAATATGAAAAAGAAAAAATACATCTGTGCCCGTATATTTGCCCGCAATAGAGAGAGGTAGAGGGGGAGAGATGTGTAAGAGTAAAAGGCAAAACATGATAGGAGTAGGGGAGAGACAGAGAGGGTGGGGAGCGGGAGGGCATGGATGCTGACTCACCAAATGGCAGGAGCAGTAGAAATGACATTTCGAACCCTTTGACACCCCAGTGCCATTGCAGGGCCGAGTCTGGATACCGACTCTAGCCTTTCACCTGCCTCCTTTTTGCTGCTAAGTTAAAGGTAAGGAATAGAAACTACAGGAAGTTACTGTCATTCATAGAGCTCAATTTTCATTTTGCTCCTGACACTGCCTTCATGGTCACTGAGGCCAATGACAGCAAGGGAAATGAGCAAGGGGTTAAAATGGGGATGCCAGGTATAGCTGCTGCGGTCAATGGCTATCATGAATTTGTATCTATGGAAGAGGGGCTAAGAGGGCAGAGGCACAAAAGAGGAGAAGAAGGGTAGGGTTGAAAGAGAGAGGTGAGTCTAAATCAAGGCACAGGAAAAGAGAAAATAACTCACTCACTCCTGTTTTCCCACCACTGCGTCCCCTGTGGCCCCGCCCCCCTTTCTCCCGCTGCTGCTGAGGGAGTTCGAGGCCCTCCTCCACCCGCAGGCTACCACCTGTGCCTCATCCCTGGTGGCCAGTGGTAGGCCGAAGGTTTGCTCTTGCCCGTGTTCTCTGTATTATGTTTTTATTTGTTTTATTGTCTTATTTTGTTTTTCCTTCTTCCCTCTTGTGCCATTACTGTGCCCTTTTACCTTTTTGCCCTTTTTGCCTTCTGTACCCCTCGCCGTTCCTCACTTCCATTTTCCAGCCGCTGCGTCCCCTGCGGCCCCGCCACCCCGCTCTCCCATTCATCAGCTCCCACCTCCCAGCTGCTCCTCCCTCCCACCTCCCCTTCTTATGGCGGCTGCTGCGAGGTGAGGAGAGCGACCCTTGACCCTTTTAGGCATGTCGCTCCCCACGCCGCTCAGCACCACCTATGTGCCCGTGCCCTTAGCTCAGCTGCCGCTGCTGCTTACGAAGTTCGAGGCCCTCCTCCACCCGCAGGCTACCACCTGTGCCTCATCCCTGGTGGCCATTGGTAGGCCGAAGGTTTGCTCTTGCCCGTGTTCTCCGTATTATGTTTTTATTTGTTTTATTGTCCTATTTTGTTTTTCCTTCTTCCCTCTTGTGCCATTACTGTGCCCTTTTTGCCTTCTGTACCCCTCGCCGTTCCTCACTCCCATTTTCCCGCCGCTGCGTCCCCTGTGGCCCCGCCACCCCGCTCTCCCATTCGTCAGCTCCCACCTCCCAGTTGCTCCTCCCCCCCACCTCCCCTTCTTATGGAGGCTGATGCGCGGTGAGGAGAGCGACCCTTGACCCTTTTATGTATGTCACTCCCTACGCTGCTCAGCACCACCTGTGTGCCCGTGCCCTTAGCCCAGCTGCCGCTGCTGCTGCCGCTGCTGCTGACGAAGTTCGAGGCCCTCCTCCACCCGCAGGCTACCACTTGCGCATCATCCCTGGTGGCCAGTGGTAGGTCGAAGGTTTGCTCTTGCTCGTGTTCTCTGTATTTTGTTTTTATTTGTTTTATTGTCTTATTTTGTTTTTCCTCCTTCCCTCTTGTGCCATTACTGTGCCCTTTTGCCTTTTTGCCCTTTTTGCCTTCTGTACTCCTCGCCGTTCCTCACTCCCGGTTTCTCACTGCTGCGTCCCCTGCGGCCCTGTCCCCGCTCTCCCATTCGTCCACTCCCACCTCCCAGCTGCTCCTCCCTCCCACCTCCCCTTCTTATGGCGGCCGCTGCGCGGACTAAGGTAAGCCCGTCTGCACCTGGACCACGCCCAGCGCCAGAACCGCTGGCCCCCACGACAGCCACGACGCCCGTCTCCACTACGACACCAACACCCACCACGCTCTCAACACCGGACGAGTGCACACCTGTTTCCTGGCCGCCCGAAGCGCACCAAAGGACCCTTCTCCTGCCGGAGCTGCAGATTCACCAGTCTCCGAGCCGCCAACCTGCCATCCAGGACAGGACGCAACCACCTCAGATGCATACTACTGAACACCCGCTCTGCACGCAAACATGCCTTTGAACTCTGGGACCTGCTCAACACATCCTCACGGACGTCGCCTTCCTGACAGAGACCTGGATGAACGATTCCTCGGCACCGGATATCGCCATAGCCATCCCGGATGGCTACAAGATCACCCGCAGAGACCGCACCAATGGAATAGGAGGGGGAATCGCCATCATCCACAAGTCCACCCTCAAGGTCTTGACTAACTCCGACGACACCCTCAGCACCGCCGAACACCTGCACTTCCAGATCCACACTGATCCCAACACCACCCTCAGAGGAACTCTGATCTACAGACCCCCCGGACCCCGGCCTCAGTTAGGCGACTCCATCGCTGACTTTGTCAGCACACATGCCATGACCTCCGCAGACTACATCCTCCTCGGAGACCTGACGTTCCACCTCGAGAACAACAAGACACCAACTCCACCACCCTGATCGACAACCTCGCCAACCTCGGACTCCGACAGCTCGTCACAACGCCCACCCACTCTGCCAGCCACACGGTTGACCCCATCTTCTCCGCAAGCTCCCACGTCTCCTTCAGCCACACCACCAAACTCCACTGGACTGACCATCGCTGCATCCACTTCACCTTCCAGAAACCCCCCACGGACCACCGCACCCAACAGATCCCCTGCCGCTGCTGGAGCAAAATCACTGAAGACCATCTAAACACCGCCCTCGCCCGAAGCCCACCCGCCGACCCCACCGACCCCGACGTCGCCATCAGCATCCTCAGGCATTGGATCGACGACTGCGCCAACACCCTCGCTCCAATCAAGAAACACTCCAACAGGCACACCAACAAGAATGACCCTCCCTTGTTGGACTTGAGCAGTTATTTTTTCAAAACTGCGCTTCTACACTGGTTTTTAATTTTGTCACTCGGACAGAAACTATTAAAGCACTTTATCTGTCCCGGTAGATGATTTTAACAATTTAACTTTTTTCATTTGCACTGCTTCCATCACCACCACCAATATATAATATAGCCACATCATAAAGAACTATGGCAGATACCACATCTTAGATGGATTGAGAGGTCTCTGTTGCCCAAATCGTCTGTAGCCCTGATTTGTTGGAGGGCTCAGCAGTGGCTATCGAATCCCAAATGATGTTGGTCGCTACCTTGGTGGCTGATGGGATTTATTATAAATGAGAAAGTGCTCTACTTGCTTTATCTTTCGCTTTGACCCTAGGTTTCCTTGTTGTTGTTATAGTATATTGGAAATTAAGGGACTAGAAACCTTGTGGTCTTTAAATATATTTCCCTTAGACCCCCTTTTGATATATCTAGTCAGTTCTTGATACATCGAGTTTTTTACACACCAACAAGAATGCCAGCTGGTTCTCCGCGGATCTCCAGACCTCCAAACAAACCTGCCGAAGACTAGAGAAGAAATGGCACCGCGAACAGACACTGGAGAACCACACAGCCCTCAAGAACGCCATGCGCCAACACCATCACCTCATCAGATCCGCCAAAGGGACCTCCTTCAAGGACCGCCTCGACAACAACGCACACAGCAGCAAAGAACTCTTTAACATCGTGAAGGAACTCTCCAACCCCAGCTCCAACACCAACGATATCCCACCATCTCAAGACCTGTACAACTCCCTGGCCACCTTCTTCCATCACAAGATCACAGACATCCACGGCAGCTTCGACAACCAGACCACCACGACAGCCAACGACACCTCAGACCCCACGACCACCACCCACAACGACCACCTGCTCACCTGGACTAACATCAACAACGACGACACCATCAAAATCATGAACATCATCCACTCCGGCTCCCCGTCAGACCCGTGCCCACACCACATCTTCAACAAAGCCAACGCCACCATCGCACCCCATCTCCGCAAGGCCACCAACATCTCCTTTGAGACAGCGACCTTCCCGGAGAGCTATAAGCACGCCGAGATCAACACCTTGCTCAAGAAACCCAAGGCAGATCCGAGGGACCTTAAGAACTTCCGGCCCATCTCCCTGCTCCCGTTCTCGGCAAAGGTCATCGAGAAAAGCGTCAACAAGCAGCTGACCCGCCACCTCATCCTCCTGAACCTATCAGCCACCTTTGACACGGTCTGCCACCGTACCCTACGCACACGCCTCCACAACGCAGGGATCCGAGACAAGGCTCTGGAATGGACCACATCCTTCCTCTCCGGCAGAACCCAGAGTGTCCGCCTCCCCCCTTTCCGTTCCGAAGCCTCCAAGATCATCTGCGGCATACCCCAAGGATCATCCCTCAGCCCGACATTGTTCAACATCTAAATGGCCCCACTCGCCCACGTCGCCAGACTGCACGACCTCAACATCATCTCCTACGCCGACGACACACATATGATCCTCTCCCTCACCAAGGACACACTCACCGCCAAGACCACCCTCCACAAAGGAATGAAAGCTGTCACCGAATGGATGAAGAACAGCCGTCTGAAGCTGAACTTGGACAAGACGGAGGTCCTCATCCTCGACTCCACCCCCTCAGCCTGGGATGACTCCTGGTGGCCATGGGAGCAGCACCAACACCCACCGACCACGCAAGCAACCTGGGGTTCGTCCTCGAGTCAACACTCTCCATGGCCAAGCAAGTCACCGCCGCCTCATCCTCCTGCTTCAACACCCTCCGCATGCTCCACAAGATCTACAGGTGGATCCCCACCGACACAAGAAAAACAGTCACCCAGGCCCTCGTCAGCAGCAGGCTAGACTACGGAAACGCCCTCTACGTGGGAACCCCGGCCAAACTGCTAAAACGACTACAATGCACACAGTACGCTCTACAAATTCCTTGATTGATTGATTGATAGAGTGAGAGAGAGAAAGAGAGCGAGAGAATGGGTACATTGGGGATTTTCAGTACAACTGGGATTGTTTCCTGTTAGATCATCCAGGCATCACCTAACTACCCTCTTACCTCTGATATTGATCTCTATGGACTCCCTGATCCAAAGGTGTTCCTTTTCCGATGACGTGTAGAAAGCCTTCGATTGGGAGGAGTGGGGCTACCTTTTCAGGGTTCTTAAAATATTCAGCATGATAGAAAACTTCATTCATATCTAAAGTTCACTGGATGTACAATAATACCAGATATGGCATGTGAATGTGGAGGGTTTGACAGGGCATTTATGGAGGCATCTGTCCCTTGAAGACTGTTTGATTACAAGGCAATGCTCCTGTACAAATCCCAGGTTTTAGAAATAACCTTTTAACCTCTGGGAGAAAACAGAAGCAGAGTTCAAATTGAGTAAATACTGTCTTTTGCCATTTCTTCTATTGACTAACCCGTATGCTGGTGACTGACTGACAAATGTACAGTAAGATCAATAGTGTTTTACGGACCTAAAGCCATTGACCCAATCAGCTAAAACATGCTGAAATTTAATAGATGGTAGGGTGATAATACCCCAGGACCATTTCACTCTGAATATGTTAACCCTGTCAGTGGAAACTGTAAATAAAATCAATAAAGTTGGGTGTCCGCACAAGAAAATTTTAGGCTAAGTTCCCGGATCCTTAAATATAATGTCTCATGCTCCCGAATACTAGTTAGGTTCACCCAAATACAAGCCAATATCTTGGGTGTGAAAAATGCCCTAAGATGAACTATGCACAATGGTACTTGAAAGGGAGGGGGGTGAGTCCTAGAAACAAGAGATGTTTGACCACTCAATATATACAAGGAAACAAGGAACACCTCTTGTGGTTATCACTATCAGAGTATGAGCAAGACAATTCATCATTTGATCATCGAAAATTATTTCTCCTCAATGGTTCAATAATATAATATTCTGTAATTAAGCATACTTAAGCAAAGAAATCATATACATAAATACTTTAAACACTAGACACAACACAATAACACAACAACATTATATATAGTATATCATAACAAGGATATATTGTCAAAAAAACACAAGATTGCATTTCACGGAGCCCCCTGAAAAGTCTATATTTCTTTCATGTGTGAGCAATGAAGCTAGATCATGGTAACATTCATACAAGATGAACAGATGGAATTTGGATTACATTTTCTGAAGATGAATAGAAACCAATTAATCACTATCAATTCACTCCCTATAGGTGATTTGGTTTAGCAGCTGTATTGCACCATAGTCTATTTGCAATCACTCTCAGACAAAAGTTCCCTATAGGTGAGTTATGTGTTCTGTGGCAACAGGGGATTCATTACAATACAACTAAATATGATGAGTTAAGCAAAATGTTAGCTAGAAATACTGAATGATGCAGGTATGACCTTGCTGGGGTATCAGTGATAGGTAGCGGTCTATATAAGGAAAAAATAAAATTAAATCTACTGCTGTTGTTTGATTGCTCACACATTACTGGCTTAGAAATGGTGATCAGCCGAGGATCCTTCTCCTTCCACGTGGCCTACCAAATTAAAATAGTTTACGAGTAAAGAATACATCATTTATAAAAGGAGTGGCTAGCAAAATATGCTTTTGAAAATTTACAGCACCCTGATACAAGTTTTTGAGAATGATTATGCTCTATGGTTCACCCATATACCCTTTTTTACTTAGCTGTCTGTTTTCAAAGATCTATTGTGAACAATATCCTATATACAGTTGGCTTTAGGACTTCTTCTTTTTCATGATTGAATGGCTTTCTTGTCTGTCTCACTTCCCTGCCCTGGTTGGACGGGTTTCCTTCTTATCTGAATATTTGTCCTACCCAAGATCTCATCGTGTTTTCATTGGATGAAATGTAGCATCTTTTGCAAATGCGCTACTGTGTGTGTGAACATTCAGGCTCTTATCCATAGTGAAAGCAAGTGATCTGGTGACTTCTACAACGGTTGGCTTGCAGTCTAGTTTATTTGATGCATCATACCTGATTTGTAGAAGCATGTTGCTTTGTTGATATGGAATCAGTATGAATTTGGTTTTCTGGTACTTAGGTTTGAGTTGGTGTATAGTCATTCATGACTGAAGATCTCTTAAGGTCTTAGCAAGAGAAGTTACATCATCTGGGAGGGATACGTTCATGTATAAGCTGCCTGACATCACTTCCGCATATGTCTTCCTCTCACAGTCCTTATGTGTGAGTTCATCTCTGTACCACACAGATAATGATCACCATACCTGACTATTCCCTCCCAATTCAAAAAGGCCCCATCAAATGGAGCACAAATACGTCATATCCTATCATGAACTTCCTGTTTCTTTCTTTCTTCTGCAGCCGATCGATTGCCATCTTGGCTACAGGTATGCCATATGTTTTCCTTTCTTTATTTTTTGGTTAATATCTGCTTTATGTGTTTCTGTGATAATTTCGCGTATGCTGGGCATATGTGATCACGGGTGTGTTTGGGGCTTGCAAATGGCAGTGTCTGCTTTGGGGATGTTTTTGTTATATTTTTGTTCTCGTTCTTTTGTGGAGGTGTAAAAGGGTGCGGGCACTTTTACATGTTTATCCTTGGTCTATATTTTGAAAACGGCTGTCGCATGGCCTCTGCCTGATTTCATCATGGCACCCAGGGCTTTCCTATTGGCGCATCTCTGAGCTTCCATCCAGTCCCTGGATAGAGTCCATATGTATTTCACAGTTTATGTGTATGTTATGATTACAATTCTTTTTTTTAATGTAAATTGCATGACAGGATGTTTTTTGCACTTTGTTCTGTGACTAACGCACTTTTAGATTCTGCCAATAAGGAATAGGTGTGTGCTAGTAATTGCTATTCAATGCGCCACCAGCCACAAATTATTGGATAGAAGTTCTGATGTATGGCTGGCACTACTGATCTGTTGCCATCCTACCTCATTTTACTAATGTAACCACATTTTATTTTTTATTTGTATTGCATATTTTTTTAAAGTAAATAAAGGAAAATGTTTGGTGAAGTGACAAGTTGTGGTTGAGACCATTTTAGCACTGTGTCACCTATCCCCATCTGTTCTTCCAGGATTTTCAGCAGAGATTTGTGGGTGATTGTCAAATGCTGCTGACAAGTAAGGAAGTACACAAAGGCATGGTTCACCCTTGTCTAGGGTGTGCACCATATCCTGAAGTTTTTGTAACATTGCCATTTCTGTGGTGTAGTCCTATCTGAAGCCCATCAGTTGTCTACTAAGTTGTTTCCTCTATGAGGTCCTTCAGCTGTATTGCAACACAACTTTCCAGAACCGTTACAAGGAAGAGGAGGTTTGAGCCAGAGCAGCAGTTGCCAATGTCTTCAGGGTCCATGTCGGTTTTTATGAGAGGAGGAATAACCTGTTCTATTTTCAGGTGGTCAATGACTGTTCTTTGTGTCAGAGTTAATTGCCTTCATCAGATAGGGAGTGAGGGAGAGACCTATACCTGATGGGGAGTCGAATGTCATTTGATCAGGGGCGTAGCTTCAGGGGGGGATGTTTGGGGTGTTACACCCCCATGATAAATGAATTCTCTAATAAATAGTTGCGTACAGGTGCTAAAAGTCAGTTATGGTGAGGTGTTGGTCAGATTCACTTGGAGATTTATACACACACACACGCGCACACACATGTACGCACAAACACACACTTTTGTGTCTGTCTTGAAGGACGTACAAAATGGTTATATTACAATATCCCACTCCCTTTCCAGTGCTTCTTAAGCCACTCATGCCCTGCGTCTCATATGTTGTATTTTCACAAGATATGCAATTTTGAGTGTTGGAAAAGTCAAAGCCCCTAAACACCCCCCCCCAAAAAATTAATTATTTCTCAAAAAACGAAGAATAGAATTTTTGGAACACACACTCATGCTTTTGGACATGATCAATATCTGTCTAAAGGAGAATGTTTTCATGTTTGAGAAAGAATTTTACAAACAACTACAAGGCACTTCTATGGGCACCTGCTTCGCTCCCAGCTACGCCAACCTCATGGTGGGCTGGTGGGAGAAGCAGGTGCTCTGGAATGAACAAACTGAACATTGGACTCTATGTATATCAAAATGGCTGAGATATATTGATGATATCTTTTTTGTGTGGGAAGGAACAGAAACCGAACTGAATCTGTTCATTGATTGCATTAATCAGAATGATGTCAATCTCAAATTCACCAGACATTATAGCCAAGAATGCGTTGATTTCCTTGATCTGAAACTCAGTAAGGATAACGGCAGAATCAGCACTAATCTTTTTAGGAAAAAAACAGCAGGAAACTCTATCCTGCATGCAGCCAGTTCACATCCACCGAGTTTCAGGTGGGGAATCCCTTACAGTGAATTTTTGAGGGCCAAGCGTAATTGTAGTACGAACTCACTGTATGAAAACACCAAACAGGATATGAAAATGAGATTCAAGGAAAGAGGGTACCCCAAAAAAGCAATATTGCAGGCTGAAAAAAGAGTGGACAGTCAATCGAGAGATAAAATCCTTAACAAAACCAAACAGATTTCAACGAATCAGACCACTCCGAAAAAAACAGTAAGATTTATAACTAAATATTGCAGTCAATCCAACCAGATGCGAAGCATCCTCAAAAATAGATGGAATATCCTGAAACAGGACCCAATCTTGAAAAATGAAATAGGGGCCACTCCATCAGTTACATTCATGAGAAGTCCATCTCTCAAAGACATGCTAGTACATAGCCATTTACAAACAAAAGAAACAAGCTGGCTACAACAAACGAAGGGTTTCCGAAAATGTGGGAACTGTAAGGCCTGTAGAAATAGTAACAATGTACTAGAAGTCACACTTGAAAGAACTAAAACACTCTGGAAAATTCCGAAACTCATTACATGCAATACTGATTTTGTGGTGTATGCAATAGTATGCCCTTGCCAGTTATGGTATATCGGATCGACTACCTTTCCGATCAAAAAACGTATCCTAGAACACTGGGGAGCAATCACAAATTGCGATCAAACTTACAGCACTGCAAGACACTTCTCGAAGGAACATGGGGCCGACTGGACCAAAGCCAAATATTTTGGATTGGATACAGTCAAACCCAACCCCAGAGGAGGGAACCGTATTGCCTCTTTACGCAAACTAGAATCACGTCTCATCCTCCTAGCAGGCACCAAATTTCCGGATGGCCTGAATCAGGACGAGGAACTTTATTCCCACCTTTAATGAGATATTATCTTACACTGAAATATGGAAACCTTGGTAGGCCACTCACGCCCTGTCCATACCTCCCTTCCCTTGGTTTTAAAAAACTTTAAAAAAACAATAATGTACTTTTTTCTTTTTTCTGCTTATGTTTCATTAAATGTACAGGTTGAGTAATTATAGAAAACCATATGCAACCAGTGTGAGTAAAATACAGCTTTGTCTGTTTATGGTTTGTTAAACTTTGTTATTAATTAGATCTGTCTTTTTGATCTCATACAGGAACACCACTATGAATCCTCCTGTATCTCACATCTGATAGTTGTTAAAGGGCACTAGACCCTTCATCATATTGTTCGTTTCAACTTGTGAGAAAAACTTCCTTTAACAAAGCATATTGAATCTGTCACATAGTTTACCAATAGGAACTAGTCCTTTATCGTTTGTGAATGAATTCAACACCACACTCTTGCACCAACTGGTTAATAATACGAACTACCAATGAAATGAATTGTATTGTTAGATTACTCTCTGTACATTTCTAAATGATTATTTTGCAAATTGCATTGATATGATTTATTGACATAAGCAAAACACGATTTGTTTATTTCTTCTATGTCTATAATTAAAAAAAGTGCACTTACTCTTCTTAACTGGTGCAAATGGAGATTATGGTCATGTGACCAAGACCACGGACGTGGTCGAAACGCGTCATCCTCTTCTGCCCTGTGAGGAATAAACTGCTTTGCTGACTAAGTGGGCTCGTGTGGATTCTCTCCTTGACCAGGAATCGACTTTTCAAAATATATATATATATATATATATATATATATATATATATATATATATATATATATATATATATATATTACCTACTGGCGGTCGCCAGTAGGTAGTTATAGTTAGGACCCCTTTTCCATAGGAAATCCGCAACATTCTATTTTGAATAACTTTGGCGCCGGTCGATGAATCCTCGCGAATTTCTCAAAATAGGTGGGGCGCTACGCTCCGCTCCTACCCTGAAAGTCTCGGGGGGATTCGTCAAGCGTGGGCTGAGATAAAAGGGGGGTCCCAAAACGCGTTTTCCCCATGCATTTTTCCATAGGACCTTTAGAACGAGCTACAGCCCGAACGGCTGAACAGAATTACTCGAAATTTGGCAGAGAGGTAGTCCCTAGGTTAAGGAAGTGCCTTTTGTAGGTTTGGTGTAAATCTGTTCAGTAGATTCTGAGAAAATAGCCTTTAAATCAATATATATATCTGAGCCCGCTTACGGTACGCTTACCGTACGCTTACGGTAAGCGTACGGTGGCGTGCGCGAGCGCGATTCTGATTGGCTCTTAGATCTTAGTAAACATTCGAATCGGCCGAAACCAGGAAGCGGCGGCCGCCATTTTGTGTATTTCACTCTGAAAAAAAGAGTGAAAACAAGAAAAGGGGGCAAAGAGGAGAGTAACAGACCCCCTTACATTTGTGAGGGGGTCAAAGAAGGACTGTAAAGTACAAAAAAAACATTTATTGTTTTTTAAAAAAATCACGGGGTACGCGTACGGTAAGCTTACGGTAAGCGTACGGAAGAAAAATGGCGTGCGCGAGCGAGATTCTGATTGGCCCTTAGATCTTAGTAAACATTCGAATCGGCCGAAACCAGGAAGCGGCGGCCGCCATTTTGTGTATTTCACTCTGAAAAAAAAGAGTGAAAACAAGAAAAGGGGGCAATGAGGAGAGTTATAGACCCCCTAACATTTGTAAGGGGGTCAAAGAAGGACAGAAAAGTACAAAAAAAACATTTATTGATTTTTTTAAAAATCACGGGGTACGCGTACGGTAAGCGTACGGTAAAAAAAATAAATAAATAAATAAATGAAATGCAGAATTAAGAGTTTAGATATTAGGGAGCTCTAAAAAGAGCTGTTGTGTTTATGAAGTCATTTTTTTAAGTGGTACTTACAAGTAAGTACCGATGCAGAGTCTAAGGTTCAAAAGGAAGACTCTGTTCCCTTCATCATTGAAGTGCACACCATCTCCTCTATAAATGTCTTGCATGTCATAACGCAAGTTGTTGTGGTAAATGGCACCCATACCATAGTCACGGAGGAAAGCAGAAACAGATTTGTTGACGTGCTTTCTTGCTTTGTCAATCTGCGGACAGAAATGATTGGACCAGTTCCATTTTTGCCTTTGGCATATGTTGGAAAACACAAAGGCAGTTTTAGGGAAAAGTGAAAACAGTTGTGCAAAGGTGTCCTTCATAAGCATTTCCAGACCTACCCCAGTCAAAGTGCCTAGGTCATTGCCACCACAGTGCACTATTATGAGGTCAGGGTGTTGGATTTGCATGAAGGATTTCACCAATGGCATCAACTGGTGCCACTTTAACCCTCTCTGACCAATCCATTTAATGTCTACATTTGGCAAAGCAAGGTCTCTCACCATATCTGTTTTCTCTGCAAACTTTTCACTCCAGAAGACATAGCTGTGCCCTACAATCCACACTGTGAACATCTTCAAAGGAGAACTGGATGCACTCAGGAGGTGTAATTCAGTAGAATGGCAATATGAAAAGAAAGACAGTTTGGAAATGGAGGCATACATATTTTTTTCAAAACAAAAAGAACTGATTGGCTGTTTCATACCATTCTAGAATAAAAACTAGGCTGTATGTGTAAATTAATAGAAGCATGTTTTGTATTGGTACAGAAAAATGTGTTACCAAAGAACAGTACTATGGATTTGCTGTTAGGTTTGAAAAGTCAAGCACTCTTGCTCTGTGGAATTGAAACATTGTGTGGCGAACTTCTGACCTAACTCCACACAGCAGTGTTCCATGAGCTGTTGCTATGGTAGCAGGCAGAAGTCAAGTTGGGGGAAGGGTACTAGGCAGAAGTCAAGTTGGGGGCAGGGTACTTTTGGAAAAGGGTTGGTTTTCAACCAATAGAAATGTGTGATTACATTTGAAAAAAAGGGGGAAGCACTGAGATTTGAAACTTACATGTATATGTGTGGAAAAATAGAGGGAAAGTTTGCCATTATCTGGTTCTGCAGAGAGGAGAGAGGTGAACACAACAGAGATCCTGGCTCTGATAATCTGCTGTTTGAGTGCCACATTTCTTTCACAACTAACTAATTTTAAAGGTGAGTTATGAGTTTGAGAGGGGATGTATGTGGTAACTTAAGAAATGAATAATAGAAATGGAAATTCTTTTTGTTGAAGTTGCGTTTATCATTTTCTGTTTTGGGAGAAATTTAAATGTGAGGAACATGTAAAATAATATGGACTATGTTTTCACAATAAATTAAGGTGTACTGGAAAAAAAAAGAATAGTTTAAGGGTTTGAGGTTGGACTCAGTAATGCAAATACATTCAGCATCACTAAGGCTGGTTGCCCTTGCTGGAATGTAGGCAGCCACCCAGGTTACACATGGTGGTGGTCTGAAAAAGAAGTTTGGACATGTGCATTTAAGAAAATCAAAAAAGTGGTTTCATAATGTGTCAGTCTGTAAAAGTGATTTTCACTTGCCCAGAAAAAAAGAGCAGTAAGTGTGCTTTCAAGTTGGCAAAGAAATTTCGTTTTGGGACTAATGTGAAAACATGACTCTGTGTGCAAAGAGGAATTATAGGCAGAGATTTATTGCGTTTTTTTCTGGTGATTTCACAGTTGCATTAGATGGAAAGGGGGAGCGATTTTTTGGGGGAAGAAGCAGACTCTTAGCACACACCCATCTGGTTGCCATGTATAATCATGCACAGTATTTACAAGCGAGTGGGGTTTTCAGGTTTCAGTCTGTAATGCAAATACATTCAGCATCACTAAGGCTGGTTGCCCTTGCTGGAGTGTAGGCAGCCACCCAGGTTACACATGGTGGTGGTCTGAAAAAGAAGTTTGGACATGTGCATTTAAGAAAATCAAAAAAGTGGTTTCATAATGTGTCAGTCTGTAAAAGTGATTTTCACTTGCCCAGAAAAAAAGAGCAGTAAGTGTGCTTTCAAGTTGGCAAAGAAATTTCGTTTTGGGACTAATGTGAAAACATGACTCTGTGTGGAAAGAGGAATTATAGGCAGAGATTTATTGCGTTTTTTTCTGGTGATTTCACAGTTGCATTAGATGGAAAGGGGGAGCGATTTTTTGGGGGAAGAAGCAGACTCTTAGCACACACCCATCTGGTTGCCATGTATAATCATGCACAGTATTTACAAGCGAGTGGGGTTTTCAGGTTTCAGTCTGTAATGCAAATACATTCAGCATCACTAAGGCTGGTTGCCCTTGCTGGAGTGTAGGCAGCCACCCAGGTTACACATGGTGGTGGTCTGAAAAAGAAGTTTGGACATGTGCATTTAAGAAAATCAAAAAAGTGGTTTAATAATGTGTCAGTCTGTAAAAGTGATTTTCACTTGCCCAGAAAAAAAGAGCAGTAAGTGTGCTTTCAAGTTGGCAAAGAAATTTCGTTTTGGGACTAATGTGAAAACATGACTCTGTGTGCAAAGAGGAATTATAGGCAGAGATTTATTGCGTTTTTTTCTGGTGATTTCACAGTTGCATTAGATGGAAAGGGGGAGCGATTTTTTGGGGGAAGAAGCAGACTCTTAGCACACACCCATCTGGTTGCCATGTATAATCATGCACAGTATTTACAAGCGAGTGGGGTTTTCAGGTTTCAGTCTGTAATGCAAATACATTCAGCATCACTAAGGCTGGTTGCCCTTGCTGGAGTGTAGGCAGCCACCCAGGTTACACATGGTGGTGGTCTGAAAAAGAAGTTTGGACATGTGCATTTAAGAAAATCAAAAAAGTGGTTTAATAATGTGTCAGTCTGTAAAAGTGATTTTCACTTGCCCAGAAAAAAAGAGCAGTAAGTGTGCTTTCAAGTTGGCAAAGAAATTTCGTTTTGGGACTAATGTGAAAACATGACTCTGTGTGCAAAGAGGAATTATAGGCAGAGATTTATTGCGTTTTTTTCTGGTGATTTCACAGTTGCATTAGATGGAAAGGGGGAGCGATTTTTTGGGGGAAGAAGCAGACTCTTAGCACACACCCATCTGGTTGCCATGTATAATCATGCACAGTATTTACAAGCGAGTGGGGTTTTCAGGTTTCAGTCTGTAATGCAAATACATTCAGCATCACTAAGGCTGGTTGCCCTTGCTGGAGTGTAGGCAGCCACCCAGGTTACACATGGTGGTGGTCTGAAAAAGAAGTTTGGACATGTGCATTTAAGAAAATCAAAAAAGTGGTTTAATAATGTGTCAGTCTGTAAAAGTGATTTTCACTTGCCCCAAAAAAAAGAGCAGTAAGTGTGCTTTCAAATTGGCAAAGAAATTTCGTTTTGGGACTAATGTGAAAACATGACTCTGTGTGCAAAGAGGAATTATAGGCAGAGATTTATTGCGTTTTTTTCTGGTGATTTCACAGTTGCATTAGATGGAAAGGGGGAGCGATTTTTTGGGGGAAGAAGCAGACTCTTAGCACACACCCATCTGGTTGCCATGTATAATCATGCACAGTATTTACAAGCGAGTGGGGTTTTCAGGTTTCAGTCTGTAATGCAAATACATTCAGCATCACTAAGGCTGGTTGCCCTTGCTGGAGTGTAGGCAGCCACCCAGGTTACACATGGTGGTGGTCTGAAAAAGAAGTTTGGACATGTGCATTTAAGAAAATCAAAAAAGTGGTTTAATAATGTGTCAGTCTGTAAAAGTGATTTTCACTTGCCCAGAAAAAAAGAGCAGTAAGTGTGCTTTCAAGTTGGCAAAGAAATTTCGTTTTGGGACTAATGTGAAAACATGACTCTGTGTGCAAAGAGGAATTATAGGCAGAGATTTATTGCGTTTTTTTCTGGTGATTTCACAGTTGCATTAGATGGAAAGGGGGAGCGATTTTTTGGGGGAAGAAGCAGACTCTTAGCACACACCCATCTGGTTGCCATGTATAATCATGCACAGTATTTACAAGCGAGTGGGGTTTTCAGGTTTCAGTCTGTAATGCAAATACATTCAGCATCACTAAGGCTGGTTGCCCTTGCTGGAGTGTAGCAGTCTGGACATGGGCTTTTTAAAAAATCTGAAAAGTGGTTTCATAATGTGTCAGTTTGTAAAAGTGATTTTCACTTGCCCAAAAAAAAGAGCAGTAAGTGTGCATTCAAATTGGCAAAGAAATTTCGTTTTGTGACTATTGTGAAAAGAAATGTAGTAATATATTTAAATAAAATAAAGGAATTTTTTTTTTAGTTTTTTTCAGGTATTGCTGAAGAGCAGTGAACAAAATTTAAGATGCCTACAAAATCCAGAGTTCAAAAAACGCTAAAAAAAAAACTATATTTGAAGACAACTAGAGGATCAAAGTTAGTAGAAGATGCTGATGTTGGGAGGAAGAAAAAATCTTCTGGTAAGCAAAAAAAAGATTTTCTAAGGAATATATTCAAAAAAAGGAAAAATGTACAAAATGTCTGTACAGGAAAGAATGATTTCAAACAAAAAGGACAAGAAAAAATTGAGAATTTAGTTAATGCAAATATATCTTCTGCAACTAAAAAGATAAACTTAAACAGAAAAACAGCGTTTAAAGAGATACGTAGAAAAATGTTTCAGAGAAGAGTTATGTCCAATTTGATAAAGGATGTGAAGAAATATAAGAAAAAGACAAAGTTTTATAAGAGAAAAAACAGAAATTGAAGCCATTGCAGCAAAGGCATTAGAATTAAAAAGGAAACTATTCATATTAATTTTGAATAGGATGCCTACATTAGACAAAATGGTTAATGTACTGAAATCACATAGCAAAAGGAAAAGAGTAGTGAACAGAACAAACTTTTGTAAAGTGTTTTTAGGAAAGTGGATGCATAGTTCAAGTAGTGAATCTTTTTTTAATGAAGAGAGCTATTTTCAAAGTAATAGTTTGCTGCATGCAGTTGACACCAGAGGTCGTTCATACGAAGTAAAAAATGGTTGCATAATGGAGAAGGAGATAATGGTTCCAAGAGATGAGGTACAAGTGATGGCAGATGAGGCAATGGGGAGACGTCCTAAAGCCCCAGTGTACACTTGGAATTGTAGTAGGATTTGCACTGAGCGTCAGGAATCTATTGATAAATTTCGTGAGTTTCTAAGAGAATATAGTAAAAAAAGTATAAAACAGAAGATTAAGGTGCTTCAAAGTCTGGATCCATGCAGAGTGAGAGAGAATACTGGTTTGCAGGGTCATTCTCTGGCTTGTCTATCTAGAAAAGTGTGCAATAGTGTTTTCCATCATTTTAGGATGCTGGCTGTTCATCATACTGAAATGAGAAAGTTTGTGAGACGGTTGTATTTTGCCAAAAGTCCAGCAATAAAGTTAAATGAATTGAATAGGGCTCTGTTCCGAGGAACGGTATCAGATGTAGAGAAGGTTGTTGATGAAATTCAGTTTTGTTACTTTGGTCCTGAACAAAACAGTGCAGAGAAGGACACAGTAAATGAGGAAGAAGTGGAAGAGAATGTAGAACCCTCTGTAAGTAACACATTTAATGATCACATAACAAAATTTGCAATAGTCTCTAATGAAAGACCAAATTTTACTTGTATTTGTTGCCGCAGAACTCATTATAGAAAACAAACTAGGAATGTTGATCTCTACAGAAAGAGTGAAAATGAAGATAATTATAAGTGGAAGGATTTTGCCACATATATATTTCTAGTAAATTGTTTTGAATTGGGTGAAGATCAGCGTATTTGTAAATACTGTTACAACAAGTTAGAGGAAAATAGAATGCCGACCAGAGCTGTACATAATAATTTAGAATTGGATGCTATTCCTGCTGAACTTTCTGAATTAAATACATATGAGTCTATACTCATTCAATGTGTTCATCCGTTCCAGACCATAGTACGTATGGAGCCCAAAACTGGTAAATTACCTCCTTCAGATTTACTGAGAGGTTTAAAAGGTAGAGTGGTGTATTTGCCCTTGGATTTGAGAAAAAATATGGAAACTATTGATGCGGATACTTTGGAAACTGAACCATTAATTATTCTGGTTAATGGTGTACCTACAAAGAATAAGAAGATTTGGCAGGAGCTGGTAGATGTACGGAAAGTACAAAAAGCAAATTTGTATTTGAAAAGGAATAACAAATGGTATGAATCAATTTATATAGAAGAAGAAGAAGAAGAAGATTTACAAGAAGACACAGAAACACCAAGTGGACAAATTGAAAAAGTGGACAAGTCAAAGGAAGAAGAAATTTATGAACATTTTAGCATACATCCTCTTCATTCAAAAGAAGTTATGGGAGACAATATTGATCTCTTTCAGATGAAGAAAGCAAAAGGAACTCCCGTGAGTGTATGGGAGGAGAGCTTGGAAGCTCGATGTTTTCCCCAGCTGTTTCCTAAAGGAAAAGGAGGACGATACGATGAACGTCCAGAACAGATTCCAGCTTCTGAGTATCGGACTACAAGACTATATGCTGAAGATCCCAGATTTCGACAAAGTATTCCTTATTTGTTCCATCTTTTATTTGAAAGCGACTTGTCTGCACTGTCTTATGCAGTAAATCACATTTTAAAAAGTGGAGTACATTTACAAAATGTGTCTGCTAAGGATTTTATGGAGAAAGTGCAGCACCGAGATGATCATTTGGAAACACAACTGATCAATCTGATGGCTTGTCAGCGTGGGACAAATGAATATTGGTACCGACGCCATGGTGAACTAAAATGCATGTTACGGAATTTAGGAACACCAACATGGTTCCTTACCCTAAGCTGTGCCGAGTACGCTTGGGATGATTTACTGGATTTTCTACGAGAGGCCAATTCAAACATTAAAAACATCGAATACAAGACAGCAGGAGAACTGTGCTCATTGGATCCGGTTAATGTTTGCAGATATTTCAATCATAGATTTGAGGCTATGATGTCCTTCATCTGCAATAAAAAAAATCCACCTCTTGGAGAAGTAGTGGATTTCTTTTGGAGAAAAGAGTACCAGGCAAGAGGTGCTCCTCATATTCATATGCTGTTGTGGATCAAGGATGCCCCAAAGTTTGGAACAGATACTGATGAAGCAGTGTTATCTTACATTGAAGAATATGCAACATGTGCTATACCAAAAAGCACAGAAGAGAACAAGTTAAAGGAGCAAGTTTTACGTTTCCAAAGTCATCGGTGTGGAAAATACTGTCGACGGAAATACAAGAGCAAAGAAAAATACTACACTAAATGTCGATTTGGATTTCCTAGACCTGTTCTTTCAAATGGAAGAGTAAACAGTTTTATGTCAGCTGTGAGACATACTATCACAAGAAAATCACCTAAGAATACCTACAACCTTAAAAGAAAAGAAGAATCAAAAAATATAAATGACTACAACCCAGTCATTTTATCCATGTGGAACGCTAACATGGATATACAGTATGTTGCTGACAATTCCATTGCTGTTGCTCGATATGTAACGTCTTACATTACAAAATCAGAAAAAACAGAATTGAAGGAAATGTGGGAAGAGATTTCTCACGAGAAGACTGTCAGTAAGAAGCTGTACAGTTTCAGTTTGAAGATGTTATCGCATCGAGAAATTGGATCCTACGAATGTTCAGATAGGTTATCTTCTGCAAGTCTCTACTCGAAGTCAAGAAGAATAATTTGGGCAAGTTTAGGCCTTGCAGCAATGAGAAATCGGGTACTGAAATCTGTAGGAGAAATTGAATATTTGGCCGAGAATGACCCAGAAAGTACAGATATTTTGAAATCAAACATGTTGGACACTTATTATCCCAAGAGAAGTCATCATCTGGAGAACATGTGTCTCTATGAAGTGTTGCAGAACTACATTTATTCACGGAAAGCTGCAGAAGACATCAACAATGGAAAATATAAAGTCGTTGGTGAAGAAGGATGTTTGGTGAAGCAAACAAAAGGAAGTTTGATAAATCACCGGAAGCTGAGTTGTGACACTACTGACAAGAAGGAATTTTACTACTTGGCTCTTTTACAGTTGTTTAAACCATGGCATACAGAGGATGAACTACTGGGAGAATTTCAAAGCTATGAAGATTCTTTTAATGCTTGCAAAGACAGCATACAATGCAGTACATTCTCAACTTATCTGCAAATGTTAAATGAAGAAATTGAACAGGAAACTACAATTGCAGCAGAAATAGCTAGAGACAGTTCTCAGGACAGCCAAAGTTCAGGAACACTCAGTCAAGATCCCCTAGGACAACCAATCGTTGAAAATGAAGCATCAATAGCCATGAATGAAGTGGAAACGGCTATGAATCAAGCTCAAGAAGAATTTATAGACTTAGAAAATTTGGAAAGGCAACTGAATCAAGAGCAGCAACAAATTTATGAAGAGATCAAAAACAAAATTGATCACGGATTTCTACATGAAAAAAAAGAGTGCTCATGCACATCATTTCATCCAATCAGGATGTATGTAAGCGGACAAGCTGGAACTGGAAAAAGTTTCCTAATAAAAGTCATCAGAAGCTACCTAAAGCAAAAAACGGATTCTACTTTGTCTTGTGTGGTTACTGCTCCAACTGGGTTAGCAGCATATAACATAAAAGGAATCACTTTACATCGTTTGCTAATGTTACCAGTGGAGCATGAGAACAAAATACAATTCAACAAGCTAACTGGAGAAGCATCCTTGGAAGTTTCAAGAGTATTGAAGAAGATGCAAGTTCTCATTATTGATGAGGTGAGCATGGTATCAAACTTAATGCTTGCCTTTGTGCATTTAAGAATGCAGCACATTTTGAAGACAGACTATGACATGTTATTTGGTGGAAAACACGTCATAGTTTTTGGAGATCTTTTGCAACTTACTCCAGTTAAAGGACAACCAGTGTTTAATACTGTCACACATGAAGACACGAAGAAGTCATTGGGAAGCATCGGAAATACAAATATTTGGTCCTTCTTTGAGTACAAGGAACTTACTACTAATATGATGCAAGCAAACGATGAAGAATATGGAAGTATTCTGAAAGATATCAGGATTGGACTACTCACAGAAGTTGGCAAAAAAGCATTACAGAGTCGGCTGCTACATAATTTATTTCCAAAGGAAGAAATAGTTGCAGAGAAGATATACAAGAACATTGCAGAAAACAAAAGTGTCATCTGCTTAATGCCAACTCTACGTGAATGCTCAATATTCAATGAGGAGCTTTTGAAATTGGAAAAGGAAGAGATCAGGAAATTGGAAGCAGTGGACACAATTGAGGATGGAAGAATTACTGTTACAGTAACAGGCAAAATGAAAAATAAATTGGACTCACTAGAGAAGAACATCTCCAAAACAGCTGGATTAGAAAAAAATCTATATGTTTGCATGAACTGTAGAGTATTTTTAAGAAGAAATTTGGATGTTGAAAAAGGTTTAGTTAATGGAGCTATGGGAAGAGTTGTGGGTTTTATTAACTATCAGAAAAAAGAAGGAATTGAATGTTTAAAAATAAAATTTGATCAGATAGAAGAAGTTAAAGACATTTGTCGTTGTACAGTTCGTTTCATGCTTGTGAAAGACTTATATGTACGTAGGAAGCAGTTTCCGTTTTCTCTAGCATATGCTGTAACTATTCACAAGTCTCAAGGATTGACTGTAGATTGTGCATTTGTAAACATTGGTTCAACTGTGTTCACAGAAGGTATGGCATATGTTGCTTTGTCACGAGTGAAAACATTATCAGGTTTATTCATGATAGACTTTGATGACTCAAAAGTTAGTGCTGATACAAACTGTGTAAAGGAGTATAATAGATTAAGAAGAAGCTATGCTCCTCATTTAGGTCAGTATCCTGTGTTAGAGAAACGTGTAGTTTCTCGTAAAAGAAAAAATGAGAATATCTGTAATGAAGATGTAGAGAAGAGGAAAAAAAAGAGGAGTGATGTAATTGTAAGCAAAAAGAAAAAGGAAAATGAAGAACAGGTTGTAGGATGTCATTTTGAAAATAGCTCTGGTGTCAACTGCTACGCAAATGTAGTGCTGAATGTTGCATTTTATCTGGAAAGTTTGCAAGAGCAGATAATAGTAAATCAGGGAAAAAGATTCTGTTCAGAGCTGAGTCTCCTTTTTCAAAAGCTGAGTAAAGATAAAACTCAAATAGAAAGTGCTACTGAAATTAGAAAACTTTTAGATGTATGTTCAGGACGAACACAGTTTTCTCAAAATGTACAGCAAGATGCACAGGAATTCTCGATGTATTTTCTTCAGGTAGTGGAAGAAGAAGGAGTTCCCATTGAAATTTTTTTTGGTCTCTCTTATAAATGGGAACATAGTTGTGAAAATTGTTATAATATATGTGGCTCTAATGTTGATAATGAAAGGTTTATTTATTTGACATTGTCAGAGAGTAAAACAGTTACTTTTGCAAAATTAGTTAAAGATGCTAATCATAGCATGAAATGTGGTGAGTGTAAATCTGACATGTTTTCAACATTAATTTTAAAGGAATACGGACAGTATGTAATTTTAATGATGCAACGATGTAGAGCTGATGGTTCAAAATTGGATACTTTAATAAAGAAGTTTACAGGACAGCAATTATCAATTTCAGGAAAAACTTTTGTAACTGTTGCAATAATTTTCCATGATGGACCTACTGTTACTTCTGGACATTACACAGTTTATCTTAAATGTGAAAAAGGTTGGACACTGTGTAATGATTCCCAATTGATTTTCAAACAACGTTTGCCTTTTGATTTAGCAAATTCCTATCTAATCTTCCTGAAACCTAAATTTTAGACAGATTTGGCAAGATCTGGACAAAATAATTTTACCATTTTACTGGATTACCATTGCAATTTTGTTGAAAAAAGATTTTTTAAATTATCATTTGGCCTAATGGAAAGATAACCAATTGTAATGTGGACTTTTTTAATTTTTAATGAAACTTTGAAAAACCAATAATTTAGAGATAATCGGTAACATCTGCACAATTTAAATTTTGGAATGTTATTGGACTGCCATTGGAAATTTTTTCAAAAATGATTTAAAAAATTACTATTTGGCCATGCGGAAAAGTAACCAATTCTATTGTGGACTTAATAAATTATTCAAAACATTTTCGTGAACCAAAATGTTACAGAGAATCGGTGAGATCTGGACAAATTAAACTTTAGAATTTTATTGGATTACTGTTGGAAATTTATTCCAAAAAAACTTTTAAAATTACTATTTGGCCTAAAGGAAATGGAATCAGATGTATTGTGGAGTTATTTGAGATATAATATTGTGATTATACTTCTGAAACAAACATATCAGACGGTATTTTAAAGAAATAACTATTGGTATTAGATGATATTTTTTTAGAATATTATGCATTTCTATAATGTTAAGTTTAAGTAAAAAGAGATTCTGGGCTTTTTTATTACAATCTTTGTGATTGTTATTTTTTTTTGCCCGCTGTAAAATGATGAATGCAATTGCTATCACAATTTATAGTGAAATGCAATATATTCTGAAAACAGCAAAAATAAGGCAAAAATATTTTTGGGAAAAAAATGTAAATATGTGTACTGTATTATAAAATGTTTTAAAAATATTAATACTTTTTTCTTTTTTTTCAGATTGATATAGAAAATTTTCGAAAACTAGAACCATTTTTAAAGCTATTTTTAAAAAAAAAAAAAGAATAAATATTTTTTTGAGTGAGTATGGTAAGTCAATAATAATAATTGTAGTCTCTCAAGGACCTTGTAATGTGATAATTGATTTTTAGTGTTTTTTTTAAAAAATAAAAAAAAGTACGCGCACCGTACGCGTACGGTAAAAAAAAATAAAAAAAAGTTTTTAAAAACATATGTAAAAAAAAGATGAAAGATAAGGTTGGCTCTTAAAAGAACCGTTGTATTCATGCAGGGACAGAGGAAAGAAAGCATGGGAAAATTATTCAAAGCGACAAATGTGCTGATCTATTTTGTTGTTCACTAGGGAAACACTGGTCTCCCTATGGCAAATTAGATCTTGACAAAAGGCGCATCGAATATCAACCCTTCGAAATCGAGGGTTCATTTCCAGAGGGCCAGCAAAAGGAGATTCTCCCCCCACAGATGAAGGGCTCACCTGACCTGCAGAAGGAGGAGTCAGCTCTGCAGATGATGGTCCAGGCTGAGCTGCTGTGGATGTACTTGCTTGTCTTTCTGAAGAGTTACCTCCAAAAAGATGACCATGTGTCCTTCTGTGTACATCCTTGAGGTGTCTCTTCATGGTATGATTCCCAAAGGAATACTTCCTGTCAGGATTACCTCTAGAAAGTACACGCTGACACAGCCTGCAAGTTACTAAGGGTGCATTCACCTTTTGCTGGCCTTCAGGAAAAGTAAAATAATCCCATACATAAGAGGGCTTTTGTTTCCTCGATCTCTGCCTCAAGACAGTGCTGCTAGTGCTAGCCTCACTCTCAGAAGAGCTCTGCTGTTCTGCCATCGTATCCCAAAGACAAACCAGCTCCTTCTCCTAAGGGATCACAAGCAGAAATGAGGGGAATGGGTGTGGTGTAGGAGAGTTCTAGAACTGAAAGTAGTTTCAACCAATCAAAAGTTGTGTTTCATGATCACATGACCTACCGTACGCTTACGGTACGCTTACGGTACGCTTACGGCAAAAGTGCGCATGCGCGTAAAAAAGACACGCGCTTGCGCGCATGCGCATAACAGTCACTACCCGACACTTCCGCGTAACGTGCGCGTGTGGCGTAAGCGCGCACGCGTCCCACGCGGAGTACGCGCGGCTACGCAAATTGCGTAACTATACGCAAGCAGCGTAGATAAATTACGGACGTTGCGTAAACCGTACGCTTACCGTGAGCTTACGGTACGCGTACTAAAAAAATAATAAAAAAATAGAAAAAAAGTACTGCTAATAAATTTTAAATGTTTATTTTAAAAAATATATTAAAAAAACATATTAAAGAATTTTTAAAATTTAATCATAGTCTTTATAAAAGGTAAGAAAATTAAAATAAAAATATGTTAGAAAAAATAGAAGAAAAAAAAAAAATTAGCATTTAAAAAACCTTGCAAATTCACTGAAAAAACCATGGGTTTCACACACGTTATAGTTAGAACTTAGCATTTAAAAAACCTTAGAAATTCAGTGAAAAAACCATAGGTTTCACACAGGTTATAGTTAGGAATTAGCATTTAAAAAACCTTAGAAATTCAGTGAAAAAAACCATAGGTTTCACACATGTTATAGTTAGCTGGACATTTTACTCGTAAAAAACCATTGAAATTGCCCCGTTATAGTTAGTTCAGCTAACTATAACTCGCGCGCCCGCAATGCACTGCTGATGACGTCACATATTACATCACTCATGACATGGTCAGTGACATCACTCATGACATCACTGATGACATCTCAAATGACATCACTGATGACATCATCCAGTGAATGTGTGTTTTTCTGAAAATTAAATATGTTTTATATATGTATATCTCAAGGTCGATGAAAGAATAAATGGGTATATTACTGTCTAAATGGATGATTTCTTATTGAAAAATTGATTGTGTAACTGACTGATTAAGTGTATCATAGTGAATACATGGCTTAGTGAGTAATGTTTAAATATATAAATATCTGTATCAGTCTCTCACTTTGTGTATAAGTGGCTGCATGGGTTGGTGAGTATCTACATGGGTGTCTATATAGGATATTAGTTGGTTTTTTGAGTATCAGTCTGAGTGTCTGCATGGTTCGGTGGGGGGTATTACGTAGTGCATAGGTGCATGAATGATTGACTCACTGTTTGTATGTGTTGATCAGAGCATGTGTGCAGGACTGCATGGGTGGATGAGTGTGTGTATGGGTGTGTTAGTGAGTGAATGACTGTCTCAATAGTGTCTTTATGAGTAACTACATATGTTTTAAACTAGTATATGTGACTATTGGTGTAAATAAGTGAGTATATGTGAGAGTGAGACATTGGAAGAGTTCCTGTATGAATAAGTATGTGTTTCTATAAGTGATTGTTTAAAAGACTAAGTATGTGTAAGTTTCAGTAGAAGTAAGTGTGGTGGTGTGTGTATAACTGTATATGCAAGTAATTGTATGTTTTATTCTTTATTAGCATGGGTGACTATGTGTGTGAGTAGCTCTATGGATAAGTGGCATTGTGTAACAGGATGTATAGGTGTATGAGTACATATGATAAGTGAGTACATGTATGAGTGACTGTATTGAACTGTTGGTGAATGAATGGATGTGTATGTGGATCTTAGAATTACTGAAGAGGTTGTTGTATCTGTTATTGGTATGTCCATTCTTTTGTAAATTTTAGTCTCTATTTTTGTATGTGTGTATCAAAGGTTATATTAGGGTGAGAGGAGGTCTGCCACTCTATCACAAGGATGATGTCATCAGTGATGTCATTTGAGATGTCATCAGTGATGTCATGAGTGATGTCACTGACCATGTCATGAGTGATGTAATATGTGACGTCATCAGCAGTGCATTGCGGGCGCGCGAGTTATAGTTAGCTGAACTAACTATAACGGGGCAATTTCAATGGTTTTTTACGAGTAAAATGTCCAGCTAACTATAACATGTGTGAAACCTATGGTTTTTTTCACTGAATTTCTAAGGTTTTTTAAATGCTAATTCCTAACTATAACGTGTGTGAAACCTATGGTTTTTTCACTGAATTTCTAAGGTTTTTTAAATGCTAAGTTCTAACTATAACGTGTGTGAAACCCATGGTTTTTTCAGTGAATATATATATATATATATATATTCACTTAAAAAACCATAGGTTTCACACATGTTATAGTTAGGTGGATATTTCACTCGTAAAAAAACAATGAAATTCCCCCGTTATAGTTAGTTCAGATAACTATAACTCGCGCGCCCGCAGTCCACTGCTGATGACGTCACATATTACATCACTCATGACATGGTCAGTGGCATCACTCATGACATCACTGATGACATCATCCTTGTGTTAGAGTGGCGGCCGCGCGAGTTATAGTTATCTGAACTAACTATAACGGGGGAATTTCATTGGTTTTTTACCAGTGAAATATCCACCTAACTATAACATGTGTGAAACCTATGGTTTTTTAAGTGAATTTGCAAGGTTTTTTAAATGCTAATTCCTAACTATAACGTGTGTGAAACCTATGGTTTTTTCACTGAATTTGTACGGTTTTTTAAATGCTAAGTTATGTATGTATTATTATTTTTTTTATATATTTATTTTACAATAAACTACGTAATTTTTTTTTATTGGTTTTTCACCGTGCGCGCACTGTGCGCGCACCCCCACGATTTAAAAAAAAAAGAATTAAAATGTTTTTTTCTGCCTTCGGGGTCCTTCAGGGACCCCCTGACAAAGGCTAGGGGGTCAGGAATTCTCTACCCTGACCCCTTTTCACGTTCGCCACCTTCCTTTTTCACTCTCGCACTGAAAACAAACAAAATGGTGGCCGACACTTCCTGATTTCGACCGATTCGAACGTTGACTAACATGTAACCACCAATCAGAATTACGCTCGTGCACGTTAGGGTGCTCGCACGGTGCGCGCACGGTGCACGGCTATAGATATGTATGTGCTTTTAACTGCAATTTTCTCAGGAACTACTGAACAGATTGACTCCATATATGCAAAAGGCACATCCCTGAGCTGAGGACTACCTCTCTGCCAAATTTCAAGTAATTCTGTTCAGCCGTTCGGGCTGTACCTTGGAATAAAGGTCCCTATGGAAAATTGCATGGGGAAAATGCGTTTTGGGACCCCCCTTTTTTCTCAGCCCCCGCTTGACGAATCCCCTCGAGACTTTTAGGGTAGGAGCGGAGCGGAGCGCCCCACCTATTTTGAAAATTTCGCGAGGATTCGTCAACCGGCGCCAAAGTTATTCCAAATAGAATGTTGCGGATTTCCTATGGAAACACGGTCCTAACTATAACTATCTACTGGCGACTGCCAGTAGATAACATATATATATATATATATATATATATATATATATATATATATATATATATATATATGAAGAAAACACAGTCCTGATGCAGTCTTCTCTCGCAAAAACAGGTACAGACCACAGCGTATCAAGGAATTATACGTGCTTTATTACAAAGTCCACAGCATATATATATTCACTGAAAAAAACATAGGTTTTAGGGAAAGTTATAGTTAGTTGGACATTTCACTTGAACAAAACCATAGAAATTCCCCCATTATAGTTAGTTCAGTGACATCACTGATGACATCATCCAGTGACTGTGTGTTTCTGTAAAGTTTAAATATGTTTAATATATATAGGGAAAGGCGTATTGAAGAATGAGTGGGTGTATAAGTCTCTGAATGCATGATTTAGTAGGTGCGTGACCGACTCTATAAGTGAGTGATTAAACTTATCTTACTGAATGCATGGGTTAGTGAGTAAACTGTGTGAATGTCTGTATCCGTCTGTTGGTGTGTAAGCGGCTGCATGGGTTGGCGAATAGCTACATGAGTGTCTATATGGGTTATTGAATGAGTGTCTGAGTATCTGTATGGATGCCTGAGTGTTTGTGTGGGTGGGGTATGTGTGACTGTGTACATAGATGTGTGAGTGGGTGATTCACTGGGTGCATGGTTTCAAGAGTGCATCTGTGATGGACTGTATGGGTGGGTGAGTGTGTGTATGGGTGTGTTAGTGGGTGAATGTATGTCTCAGTTTCATATGTGTAAGTAACTACATATGTGAAAGGCAGTATATATGTGTGTTGGAGTATATAAATGACTGTAAAAGAGATTGTGAGAGTGACTGTATGGATGAGTCTGTGCTTGAATCAGTGATTGTATAAGAGCGTAAGTATGTGCTAGTATTGTATGAGTAACTGAGCTGGTGTGTGTATAACTGTATAGGTGATTAAATTGCAGTGTGATTAATTATTTGCATGACTGACTAGGTGTGTGATGTTCTATATAGGTGTATGAGTGCATATGATAGTCCTGTACTGAGTGACTATAAGTATGAGTGACTGTACGGGTGAGTGAGTGGATGTGTGTGTAAACCTAAGAATTAGTGAGTGGGTATGTAGTTATTGGTGTTGGAGTGTCAATGGTTTTGAGAATGGTAGTCTGTAATTTAGAGTGGGTGTATCAAAGGTTATATTAGGGTGTGAGAAGATGCATCAATTTATCACATGGATGATGTCATCAGTGATGTCATCAGTGATGTCATTTGAGATGTCATCAGTGATGTCATCAGTGATGTCATCAGTGATGTCACTGACCATGTAATGAGTGATGTAATATGTGACGTCATCAGCAGTGCATTGCGGAGGCGCGAGTAATAGTTAGCTGAACTAACTATAACGGTGGAATTTCTATGGTTTTATACGAGTGAAATGTCCAAATGACTATAACTTTCCCTAAAACCTATGGTTTTTTCAGTGAATTTCTAAGGTGTTTTAAATGCTAATTTCTAACTATAATGTGCCTGAAACCTATGTTTTTTTCAATGAATTTCAAAGGTTTTTTAAATGCTAATTTCTAACTATAATCAGCCTCATGCATCAACCCAAAATCCAGTCGGTAAAATACCGATTCGGTAATAGCTCCCGGTATTAAGTAAAAAATACCCAATCCCAATGCATCAACCCAAAAGCAGAAATCGCTATTTAAGGAATCCTTAAATAGCGATTCTTTAAATAGGGATTCCTTAAATACCGATTCCTTAAATAGCGATTGCATTTAAGGAATCCCAAAGTGAGATTCCTTAAATGCAATGCATCAAAGTTAAAAAATTAGCGATTTCGCTAATAGGGGGAGCAAATTACCATGAAGATGAACTGCATGGTAATTTGCAAAAACTTTGAAAAATGCACTTTTGTGCATTTTTCAAAGTTTCATGTTGCGCACACACATGCCCTTAGAGCATGTGTGTGTGCAACATATGTGCACATATCATTTTCAGGGGTGCAACAGGGTGTCCTTTTGACACCCTGGCACCCTTGAAAGTGCTCCCGCTATTAGCGATTCGGTAATACCGAATCGCTAATACAGACTGGCTTTACATTCATTCCTATGGGCCTCCAAGCCCATAGGAATGAATGGGTAGGTATTCCTTATTACCGATTCGGTATTAGCGATTCGGTAATAAGGAATATTAAGGAATCGCTATTTGAATAGCGATTCCTACATGCATAGCCTTTTGCTATTCCTTATTAGCGATTCCTTATTTTTCGCTAATAAGGAATCGCAAATGGCATTGTTGATGCATAGGCCCCAATGTGCC
The DNA here is from genome assembly GCF_964204655.1 of Triturus cristatus. Lineage (NCBI taxonomy): Eukaryota > Metazoa > Chordata > Amphibia > Caudata > Salamandridae > Triturus > Triturus cristatus. The sequence continues at coordinate 983,397,779 of NC_140583.1, forward strand.
TGAAACCTATGTTTTTTTAAGTGAATGTCTAAGGTTTTTTAAATGCTAGTTTCTAACTATGCCTACAGAGGTAGGACATGTGAAGAAAGAAGAAAAAAACACACAGAAAGAAGCAAAACAAAAGCAGAAAGAAGCAACAGAAGTCCTCAAAGATGAAGAAAAGTGCAGGAAGAAGCAAGACATGTGCAGAAAGAACCAACAGAGGAGCAGAAACAGGCCTTGTTACAAAATCATCCTGTGCCCACAACTTTTTCAGATAGGTACTGGTGTTAACTGACTAACGAGGCATAGAGCCAGTGGTTTGCTAAAAGACACTTAGAATACAGTGAAAACACCTCCATACGCTAGGAAACACTATGCGTTGGGGGTACCCCTGTGATTAGCATGACCTCCTCTGTAAGCCCCTACTACATAATAGGGCAGGGGGATTAAAACTACCTCTTAAAACGCGCCACGGGGTGTGGTTGCACACTGGTGAAGGGAGGGGGGGGAGCCTGAGTTGATATGTGCAAACACACCCTGTGGGCGTTTTAAGTTGGGGGATAAAGTCCCCTTAAATCCTGAGGGTCCCTGGGGCCCAACTAGCTCACTAGGTACCTCCAGTAAGTGCCACAGAGCTGCGTTGCAGAGAGGTGTAAAAAGGGGCATGGTGCAGACCACCTCTCTGCAACGCAGCACAGTGGTGCTTACTGGAAGCACCTGGTGGGCTAGTTGGCCCCCAGTAGCCCTCACGATTGAATGGGAATTATTTCCCCAACTTAAAACACGCCACAGGGCGTGTTTGCACATGTCATCTCAGGCTCCGTCTCCTCCCTTCACGACTGTGTAAACACGCCCTGTGGCCGTTTTAAGTTGGGAAATTAAGTCCCCTTGAATCCTGAGGGTCCCTAGGGTCCAACTAGCCCACTAGGTACCTCCAGTAAGCGCCACAGAGCTGCTTTGCAGAGAGGTGTAAAAAGGGCCACGGCCTAGACCACCTCTCTCCAACGCAGCGCAGTGGTGCTTACTGGAAGCACCTGGTGAGCTAGTTGGCCCCCAGGAGCCCTCAGGATTGAAGGGGAATTATTTCCCCAATTTAAAACGCGCCACAGGGCGTGTTTGCACATGTCCCCTCAGGCCCCGTCCCCTCCCTTCACCACTGTGTAAACACGCCCTGTGGCCATTTTAAGTTGGGAGTTTAAGTCTCCTTGAATCCTGAGGGTCCCTAGGGTCCAAATAGCCCACTAGGTATGTCCAGTAAGAGCCACAGAGCTACGTTGCAGAGAGATATAAAAAGGGGCACGGCCTGGACCACCTCTCAGCAACGCAGCGCAGTGGCCCTAACTGGAAGCACCTGGTGGGCTTGTTGGCCCCCAGGGGCCCTCAGGATTGAAGGGGAATTATTTCCCCAACTGAAAACGCGCCACAGGACGTGTTTGCACACGTCACCTCAGGCCCCGTCCCCTTCCTTAACCACTGTGTAAACACGCCCTGTGGCCATTTTAAGTTGGGAAATTAGGACCCCTTGAATCCTGAGGGTCCCTAGGGTCCAACTAGCCCACTAGGTACCTCCAGTAAGCACCACAGAGCTGCGTTGCAGAGAGGTGTAAAAGGGGCGTGGCCTCTGACCACCTCTCTGCAACGCAGCTCCCTGGCGCATACTGGAGGTACCTGGTGGGCTAGTTGGCCCCCAGGGACCCTCAGTACTGAAGGGGAATTAATTCCCCAACTTACAACTCGCCAGGGGGCACGTTTCCACAGTGGTGAAGGAAGGGGGCGGGGCCTGAGGTGGCATGTGTGCAAACACACCCTGTGGTGCGTTATAAGTTGGGGAATTAATTCCTCTTCAATCCTGAGGGTCCCTGGGGGCCAACTAGCCCACCAGGTACCTCCAGTATGCGCCAGGGAGCTGTGTTGCAGAGAGGTGTTCATAGGCCACGCCCCTTTTTACAACACTCTGCAACGCAGCTCTGTGGCGCTTAAAGGAGGCCACGTCAAAACCTTGTGCCTGCTTGAAGCAGGCGTAAGGAGTGACGCAGCATGTTAGGCTTAGGGCGCCCCTGAGCATTGCTGGAGCCGCGTTGCGCTTGTGACACAACTCCAGCAATGTGCCGCCTTTACACCACAGGATGCGACACGCATCGCCCTATCCTTGCGCCACGGTTGGAGGGAATTGCGTGTCGCATCTTTTCTGGCGCATCCCTGCTGATTTGCAGAGATGCGCCAGAACTCGTAAATCTGCCCCACAGTACTTTACAAATAAGTACAACTAGTACAGCAATTATAAGGAAGAGGTACAGAAGCAGACATTGTGAAGTTAGATTTGAATCAGTCAGTCTGCAGTGAGCTGAAAGAGGTGTGTCTCCCTACCTCTTTTTAAAAAAGAGTGGGTCTGAGGTGCTCTGTGATAAAATGCCACCTGAGGGTTAGTACAAATTGAGTTGAATTACAGTTTTGATTTTAGAAATTTCCAATAGATGGTCAACTTTGCTCTTTATGGGGCATATCAGCAACAACCGGCGATAATTATCGCTAAGCGCACTTAGCGCTGCGATAATTATCGCCGGCTAGTGTGGATTTTTATTGCTGAGATAGCGTGCCATTAGCAACGCTATCTCAAAAGAGATAAAAATCCTAGCGCTAACTGCCAAACGTGAGATTATTGCTGGAAAGCCAGCGATAATCCCACGAAGTTTGGCGATAGCTTGCTGATAGGGCCTCACATACTTAGCCATGATATCCACCTTACATAGGATATCATGGCTAAGTCAGTTTCAAAGCAGGCGTAAGGAAAGTAGCGATAACAGAGGTTATCGCTACTTTTCTTGTCGCTATGCTGCTTTGCGTGAGGCTTGATAATAGGAGAAATGTCGCTTAGAGACATTTCTCCCGTTATCCTGGGGGGAACGCCCACTTTGCATCTCATTAGAGATGCAAAGATGGGCATTAGGAATTCAGGCGCTAAGGCAAGGTTTCACGTGATAGCGTGACCTTGCTAATATAGCGATAAAATTATCGCCGCTTTTCGGCTGAAAACGGCCGCAAAAGTGGCGATAGTTTTATATCGCTGCCTTGTAGATATGCCCCCAAGTTTCTTTTACCTCCTGTAGTGTAGAGTTTGTTCTTAAGGTAGAGGGTTGAGAGTAAAGAGCACTGTGGGTTATGCGAGGTATTTTGAAGTTAATATCTGATTCCAAAGGAATACAGAAATGTGTGAGCTATGCCGTCTGATTTCATCCTGTCCATAACCAATCAATTTTTCAACAGGTTTTGACTTATCGTGATATTAGTTTGGTATAATGAAACAGCCACGTCTTGGTTACCCTGTGAAAATCAAGGTTTTCATATATATATATATTCACTGAAAAACCATAGGTTTCAGGCACGTTATAGTTAGGAATTAGCATTTAAAAAACCTTAGAAATTCACTGAAAAAACCATAGATTTCAGGGGCGTTATAGTTAGCTGGACTTTTCACTCGTACAAAACCATTGAAATTCCCCCGTTATAGTTAGTTCAGCTAACTATAACTCGCGCGCCCGCAATGCACTGCTGATGACGTCACATATTACATCACTCATGACATGGTCAGTGACATCACTCATGACATCACTGATGACATCTCAAATGACATCACTGATGACATCATCTTTGTGATAGAGTGGCAGACCTCCTCTCCCCCTAATATAACCTTTGATACACACATTCAAAAATAGAAACTAAAATTTTCAAAACAATGAACATACCAATATCAGTTACAACAACCTATTCAGTAATTCTAAGATCCACATACACATCCACTCATTCACCAACAGTCCTATACAGTCACTCATACATGTACTCACTCATCATATGTACTCATACACCTATACATCCTGTTACACAACGCCACTCATCCATAGAGTTACTCACACACAGTCACTCATGCTAATAAAGAATCAAACATCCATTTACTTGCATATACAGTTATACACACACCACCACACTTACTTCTACAGAAACTTACACATACTTAGTCTTTTAAATAATCACTTATAGAAACACATACTTATTCATACAGGAACTCTTTCAATCTCTCACTCTCACATACACTCACTTATATACACCAATAGTCACATATACTAGTTTAAAACATATGTAGTTACTCATAAAGACACTATTGAGACAGTCATTCACTCACTAACACACCCATGCACACACTCATCCACCAATACAGTCCTGCACACATGCTGTCTTCAACACATACAAACAGTGAGTCACTTATTCATGCACTTATGCACTACGTAATACCCCCACCAAACCATACAGACACTCAGACACTCATTCTGATACTCAAAAAACCAACTAATAACCTATATAGACACTCATGTAGCTGCTCACCAACCCATGCAGCCACTTATACACAAAGTGAGAGACTGATACAGGTATTTACATATTTAAACATTACTCACTAAGCCACGTATTCACTAAGATACACTTAATCAGTCAGTTATACAATCTATTTTTCAAAAACAAATCATCCATTTAGACACTTATATACCCATTTATTCTTCCATCGACCTTGAGATATACATATATAAAACATATGCAATTTTCAGAAAAACACACATTCACTGGATGATGTCATCAGTGATGGCATCAGTGATGTCATGAGTGATGTCACTGACCATGTCATGAGTGATGTAATATGTGACGTCATCAGCAGTGCATTGCGGGCGCGCGAGTTATAGTTAGCTGAACTAACTATAACGGGGGAATTTCAATGGTTTTGTACGAGTGAAAAGTCCAGCTAACTATAACGCCCCTGAAACCTATGGTTTTTTCAGTGAATTTTTAAGGTTTTTTAAATGCTAATTCCTAACTATCACGTGCCTGAAACCTATGGTTTTTTCAGTGAATTTCAAAGGTTTTTTAAGTGTTAATTTCTAACTATGGCTACAGAGATAGGACATGTGAAGAAAGAAGAAAAAACGCACAAAAAGAAAAAAAAGAAATGCAGAAAGAAGCAACAGAAGTCCTCAAAGACGAAGAAAAGTGCAGGAAGAAGGATAACGTGCAGAAAGAACAAACAGAAGAACAGAAAGAAGCCTTGTTGCAAAATCATCCTGTACCCTCAACTTTTTCAGACGGATACTGGTGTTAACTGAGTCTGACTAACCAGTCCTAGAGCCAGTGCTATGTTAAAAGACACTCAGAATACAGTGAAAACACCTACATACACTAGGTAACACTATGGGTTGGGGTCCCCCTGTGATCAGCATGACCTCCTCTGTAAGCCCCTAGTATATAATAGGGCAGGTGATTAAAACTACCTCTTAAAACGCGCCACAGGGCGTGTTTGCACATGTCACCTCAGGCCCTATCCCCTCACTTCCCCACTGTGTAAACACGCCCTGTGGCCGTTTTAAGTTGGGAGATTAAGTCCCCTTGAATCCTGAGGGTCCCTAGGGTCCAACTAGACCACTAGGTACCTCCAGTAAGCGCCACAGAGCTGCGTTGCAGAGAGATGTAAAAAGGGGCACGGCCTAACCACCTCTCTGTAACGCAGCGCAGTGGCGCTTACTGGAAGCACCCGGTGGGCTAGTTGGCCCCCAGGGGCACTCAGGAATGAAGGGGAATTATTTCCCCAACTTAAAACGCGCCACAGGGCGTGTTTGCACACGTTAACTCAGGCCCCGTCCCCTCCCTTCACCACTGTGTATACACGCCCTGTGGCCGTTTTTAGTTGGGAGATTAAGTTCATTTGAATCCTGAGCGTCCCTAGGGTCCAACTAGCCCACTAGGTACCTCCAGTAAGCGCCACATAGCTGCATTGCAGAGAGGTGTAAAAAGGGGCACGGCCTGCACCACCTCTCTGCAACGCAGAGCAGTGGCGCTTACTGGAAGCCCCTGGTGGGCTAGTTGGCCCCCAGGGTCCCTCAGGATTGAAAGGGAATTATTTCCCCAACTTAAAACGTGCCACAGGGCGTGTTTGCACATGTCACCTCAGGCCCCGTCCCCTCCCTTCACCACTGTGTAAATGCGCCCTGTGGCCGTTCTAAGTTGAGAGATTAAGTCCCCTTGAATCCTAAGGGTCCCTAGGGTCAAACTAGCCCACTAAGTACCTCCAGTAAGCGCCACAGAGCTGCGTTGCATAGAGGTGTACAAAGGGGCGTGGTCTCAGAACACCTGTCTGCCACGCAGCTCCCTGGCGCATACTGGAGATACCTGTTGGGCTTGTTGGCCCTCAAGGACCCTCAGTATTGAAGGGGAATTAATTCCCCAACTTACAACTGGCCAGGGGGTGCATTTGCAGAGTGCTGCTAGGAGGGGGCGTGGCCTCTGGCGCGATGCCGGTCTTTTATTTATTTTTTCAAGAAGGAGGGCTGTGTGGCCCCCCTTCTTTTTCTAATTTACTGGCCCTGGGGACCCCATCCCCCAGGGCCTGCACCCTAATTTTTTTGTTAAAAAAAAAAAAAAATTGGCCCTCCCAAGGCCTTAATCGGCCCCGGGGACCCCAACCCCCGGGTCAAGGCCTTTTTTTTGTATTCTTTAGGAGGGGGCTGCGTTGCCCCCCTCCTCAGCCCACTTATGGCCCCGGGGACCCCATCCCCCGGGGCCGGCCTTTGTTTTTTATTATTTAAAAAAAATATATATTTTTAGAAACACTTAGGACATGCTGGACAAACCGTATGTACCTATCACCATGACGATTTGCGTGATAATCATTAAAAGGCAACTATGCATAGAATGAATCCACATGGAATGTATTTCCACCGCCAGTGAAGCTCTGACATGTCTGACGCCCTACCGTGCCTAATCCCGGAGCCCCCGCCGGTGGGTACTCTCCAAGTAGACACCCTTGTCGTTTATTTATACAAACATGGGTAGCTATTGACGGGCACATTTAAAATACACGCACACCAAGCCATTCAAAGGGGATTCCACAAAAATTCAACCAAACTATGCAAGAAACCCCCCTCACGGTTAATAAAACACACATCCACCGCCGGATGTGTAATACTTTTTATTTTACTCTCTGGAAAGGAGACGAACCTCACTTGAGAGTCACAGTGTGCTCCTGGCTGAGCCTAATGCTGTGTTACACCCACCAGTGCCCGCCGAGTGCCTCACACCTCTGTGTTGTATTCCACCAGCTAGTGCGTATGCTATGACACTCTCTAGCCCATGTGCACTGTAACACCACCCTGTGAATATGTCGTGCCACACTTGCCTTCGCACGGGTTATATTGCCCCATCTAACGTGCCTTCCTCGATGCCTATGTTATAACGCACAGCGCTATGCCATACATATTACAATCTGGGATCCATATCTTTGTCACAGTGCATATGCAACGTTACACTCCCCAGCACATATTTTATATTACAATTTTAGAGACTAGTTAGGTTACACAACACTGCCCTGTGCATATTACACTCCAAGGCGCATATCGCATAGCACGAGCTAGTGCCTGTGCTATCTCGCGCTCTCCAATGAATCTGTCATTGCGCACAATGTATTGCATATTATATTTCACGCCCCGGTTCATCTTATATCACACTTTTTGGTGCATATATACCATATACTATATCTAGTTTTCATTTTCAATCGTGCTCTCAGGACTATGTTCTATATAACACTGCGCCCACCTACCCTTTTCACGGACATTACATTTTGCGATGGGGGGTGGAGGGTCAGGGGGTGTTTCTGCCAAGTGAGCCCGGAGTCACAGTCACAAACGTCCTCTTCTTCCTGAATAAAAGTGAGATTATGCTGCATACTTGTTCATATTTTAAGTAGTTCGCACAGACACACATTTTTAAAACAATAAAGTTCCTAATACCCACCTTCTCTGAACAGTTAGCTTGCTGCCCCATCCACCTCCTCCCTATCCTCTGCTGTCTGAATCCATGGACTAGCCTCCTCCCTCCTGCCATGCATGGTCTGATGTGCTGCCACTGCCCTCCATTTAGCATGATGTACCAGTCCACTCCTCCTGCCCTCCATTGCCCAATTCTATGGCCCATCATTGACCTCCTGCTTAGCCTCTGTGCTTAGCTTGCTGCCCCTATTCTCCTTCCCCCTGCCATCCGATGTCTTTGTGCATGCCCCTGCTCCACCCCATGGACCTGCCACTCCTATCTACTCTGAGTGTTCTGTTGAGCTGCCACTTCCCTCCCACCTGCCTAGCATTGTCAGATGACTGTAACCTGTCCCTGCCACCTCCACCCTGCCTGTCCACATGCCATGCCCCTATCCTCTTCCTCCTGTCCTCCATGGTCCATTTTACTGCCACACCCTTCTGCCCTCCCTGGTCTGTTGTGCTGCAACTGCTCCTCCTCCCTGCCCCGTGCGGTCTGTTGTGAGGCCCCTTCCCCTGAACTCTCTTGTCTGTGCCCAGGTCTTGACCCTCCCTTCTATCCTCCATGGTCCTTTGTGCATGCCCCTGCACCCTCCTTCTTGCCCATCATAGCCATTGTGCTGCCACTAACCCTCCTGCTTGCCATGCATGGTCTTCTGTGCTGCCATGGCCCCTCCCACCTTCCCTGTGTGGTCAGCTAGCTGCCCCTGCCCCCTCCCACCTTCCCTCCATGGTCTGTGTGTATGACATCATAGTCTCATTGTTGCTCTCCATGGTGTGTCTTGTTTCTAGTGCCCATACTGCCTGACCTCCATGGTCATCTTGCTGCTCCTGCCCTGCCCCCTTGCCCCAGCCCTCTTTTTCCATGTGCAGACCCCTATTCCCTCCCTCCTGGCTTGCCTGTTCCATTGTAATGCCCCTGATCCGTCCCTCCTGCCCTTTATGGTCTGTTATGCTGCAGCTTTCTCTCCTGTCTGTCCATTATGGTCAGCTAGCACACGCTATTTTAGCGTGATAGTCCTCTGCTTCCTACATTGCCGCCATCTTGAGTGTGTGATCCTCTCTATTGTGCCACTACTCGCCGCCATCTTGTGAGGCGCTCTAGCAGTTGGGAGCACCTACTTAAACCCACCTGATGCAAGCGCGCAGCGCACAGCGCGCGCGCGCAGCGGGCGCGCCGATGGCGCGCCGGAGGCAAGCCCGTCTGCGCCCGTCCGCGCCCCGGACGCTCCCAGCGCCAGCACTACTATTCGCCAACCAGAAAGAGTGACATACAGCAGAGCACAACTTTTACTTCTAAATCCTTTAAAGGGTCATAAGTCAGTTAGTGCTGACCTCTCTTGTGGTCTAATTAACAGTCGCTCGCTTGTTAAGCACTCTATTGAAGTGTTCAGCTTGTTGGAAGATATGGAACTGGACGCTCTCTTTGTAACAGAAACCTGGGCCACCGCGGAGTCTGCCGTTGGCCTGAGTGAGGCTTGTCCTAGTGGATATAAAATCCTTCACAAGCTTCGCAATTCGGGCAGGGGGGGAGGAGTGGGTCTGATCTTCAGGGATACTTTGGACTTTAGACCATGTCAGATTGACGAGGTTGGTGGCATTGAAATCCTGGGCTTTTCACTTCTGGCCCCTAGCGGAAATCTACTCACGGGGATGCTCTGCTACAGACCACCGGGCGCAACCACAGAATTCCATCTTTTCGCCGAAACTATCACTAACTTAAAACTTACTCATACCAACATGGTCATTCTCGGGGACTTCAATCTCAGTGAAGACGGAGGCCACTGCAGTCAGCTGAGAGACCTCCTGTACACGTGCTCCACTCTGAACCTCTGTCAATTGGTGTCCAGCCCTACCCATCAGAAGGGACGCATTCTGGACTTGGTTTTTGCCAATCCAGTCACCACAAAAGTCTTTAATATAATGCCCCTGAACTGGACTGATCATTATCTTGTCCTCCTAAGTATGGTGCTGCCCAGCCACAGGAATCTGCCTAGCCAGCGAAATTTCCACAGGATGGACAGAGAATGGGACAAATTGGCAAGGGCTGATTCTATAACTACATCTTTTGATGTTAATCTCTTCTCCCCCGATAAGTCCGTGGAGGATAATTATAGGTCCTTCACGGAACATATCACTAAGCTTTTAGACCATTGTATCCCTATAAAACCTTTAAAGAGGGCAAGGAAAAGATCAGCGCCCTGGTACAATGAGAAATTACATCATCTTAGACTCTCTCGCAGACAAGCAGAGAGGAAGTGGAGAAGAAATTATTCGGAAGAAGATAAAAAAGATCTTAGACTAATACAATTGCAATATAAAGCTCTTATTCTGAGATCTAAGGCAGACTTCTATGCCAACTCCATCACTCAGGCTTCTAATGGATCTAAGGCCCTCTTTAAGATCGTTAGGGACCTCTCCAACCCAGACTGCATGAACAACAGAGTCGCCCCCTCGCAAACCTTGTGTAGTGAAATCACCTCCTTTTTCAGGAAAAGATTTCTAATATTGTGAACAAATTGCAGGATAACACTCAGAACAGTCCGGAGGATATAACCAGCCTGGCTGATGGAGATCAAGAACCAACTGCTGTCCTAGACAGTTTTCAACCTCTGTCTCTTGAAGACTTTGACATCCTGACTAAAAGCGTGTCGTCTGGTTCTCCTTTAGATCCTCTTCCTCATAAAATATGGAAGCTGTATGGACGTAAAACTTTTCCCTGGTTAAGGATGATCTGTAACCAATCCCTGCTGGCCGGATCCATTCCTGTCTGCTGGAAGCTTGCAGTAGTAACCCCTCTGATAAAAAAGCCAAACCTGGACCCTCTGGTGCCAGCTAACTTCAGGCCCATTTCTCTCCTGCCTTATCCGGTGAAAGTACTGGAAAAGTCTGTAAGTAAGACTTTGTCTCAATTTTTGGAGGAGAATTCCTTGCTAGATAAGGATCAGTTTGGTTTCCGCCCTGGCCACGGAACTGAAACAGCGCTAACCACCATGCTGGACCACCTCCGAATGCGTGCCGACAACGGGAACGCCATGATTTTGGTGCTTCTTGATATGTCGGCAGCATTCGACACGGTGAGCCATCCAGTCCTGTTAGAGAGGCTGAGACAGTTAGGCGTAAAGGGTAGAGCACTACAATGGTTTCATTCCTATCTAGAAGACAGACAGCAGGTTGTTACCCTACCACCGTACTCCTCCAGCAGGTCTCCAGTTGCGTACGGGGTGCCGCAGGGGTCCACTATCAGTCCCATTCTTTTTAACATCTACCTGCGGCCCCTGTTCCCGTTAATTAAATCTTTCGGAGTCAGCGTGGTGAACTACGCTGACGATACGCAACTGGCCTTCTCTTTGGAAGGGGCCGATGCAATATCCATGGACTGCTTCCATCAGTGCATGAACCAGACCACGAATTGGCTCAGAAGGAATTCTCTTCAGTTTAATAGCGGCAAAACTGAGGTGGTCTTCTGTTCGCCATTCAGGATCCCCAAACACCTCCCTCCTGATTTTTGTCTTACACCGGAGGAAGGACCTCTCACACCAGTCAAGAAGGTCCGCAACCTTGGGGTGATCTTCGACGACGATCTTCAGATGGTATCCCAGGCTAGTAAGACTGCCAACGTCTGCTTTGCCTTGCTGCGGGTACTTCGGAGTATTCTTCCTCTGCTCCCCAGGGAGTCGCGAGCTACGGTGGTCCGCAGCACGGTTTTGAGCAGACTTGATTACTGCAACTCCCTCTATCTGGGCGCTCCGCAGTATATCCTCCAAGGTTTGCTGAGGATTCAGTCAGCTGCAGCTAAGCTAGTGCTTGATAGGTGTCATCGTTCTTCGCCGGCCACAGCACTAAAGGACTTACACTGGCTGCCTGTGAGGGAAAGGGTTGTCTTTAAGTCTTTGTGCATAACTTTTAGAGCAATACATGGGCTTGGCCCAGTCCCTCTTCGGGACAGGTTTGCTCGCTATTTACCAACTAGGCAGCTCCGCTCCTCTTCAGCTGGTCTCTTGGCGATCCCAGGATTCAAGTGTACTAGGGTAGGCGGAAGATCTTTCAGTATAGTACCATCCGGCCTGTGGAACAAGCTCCCCGCGAACCTGCGACAGTGTAACTCTCTACTTGAATTTCGCAAGGGACTTAAGACCTGGCTATATCCTACAGTTTAACTTTAGTAGGTTTCTCTCTCTGACTCTCCCTCTGTCACCATTTGATGATGTCCTTCAGTCTAAAGCGCCAAGATGCCCGTAGGGTGATAGCCGCGCTATAAAAGTTTCACATCAATCAATCAATCAATCTAGCTACCATTGCCTCTTTACCCTCTGTTCTCAGTTGTCCATGTGCATGGTCCTGTCCCCTCCCTATTGCTTTCCATGGATTGTTGTGCTGCACTCCCTGATGCCTGCCCTGTAGGGTCAGTTTGGTGCACCTCTCCATGTCCCTCCTGTCCTCTGTTATCCGAGTCCATGTCCCTACCCCAATTCCTCCTGCCTACCATGATCCAATGTACCATACTTGCAAACATTTTGAACTTGGTAAGAGGGAGATTTTGAAAAAAAACTGGGGTATTGATTTTCCCCTTTGAGTTACATTAAAAAAGAGGAGATTGTAGACAGGAGACAGATCAAGTAAAGCCCATTTGAGCTTAAAAACATTGGACGTTTCCTGGCTGAAACGGGTCTGTTGGCATGTATGGTTGTACTACCACTGCCTCTTCCTTCTGCCCACAATGGTCTATTATATTGCCACAGCCTCTCTTGCCAGTCCTGTATTGTTGGTTTGTTGCCCCTGCCCCCCTTTCCACTGCCCTCCATAGTCTGTTGTGCTGCGACTGCCCTTCCTGCCTGCCCAGTGTGGTCAATTTGTTGCCTCTGCACTCTCCTACCTGCCTTCAATTTTCAGAGTCCGTGCCCCTGGCCTCTGTCTCTCAACAGTATCCCAATGAACAACTAGATTGCTAACATTCTATATTTATTACAAAAGTGTGCAACGCCTGACGTCATCTTGATGTGATCAAAACTGTAATACCTAGAGTATTTGCTTTAGAAATTACATATATGAGAGGGTCTTATTTGCATCAAAATTATGGTTAGTGCTCTAAAAAACTAAAATGAGGACATATTTTCTGAGTTTTCAAATAGCGACAAAGAACTTTTAAATTATTTGTAATCTTGATGTTTTTTTATCCAGTTGACCACTTGATTAAATGTTGCACCTAGGAGAGAGGATGTGGTGTTACTTCCAGAGCTGCAGACTTTGCAACTGGGGAACCAGGTTGGAGTTTCTGCATCAGCTCAACATTCTGTGATTCTGGTCAAATCACTTAATCTCCCCATGTCTACAACCAGAATGAATTTGATCTTGTGTGATGTAACCAATGCTCATGTAAAGCACTCCAATACCTGACAAGTCTGCACTATATAAAACTGCAAATACACAAAAATAAGTGTTTTGCACACTTCTGTCATTGGGCTACATGTGGGCTACATCTGGGTGATATTTGGGCTACATTTGGGCTCTTTTGTCTCTGGTGGCCATCTTGGGAGATTTATTTGTTATGAAGTTTACACATTTCCTCATTTACTGCAGTCTCCTCAGTAGGAAATACTTTCAGTTTTTTAGTTTGGTTCCATCAAGAAGGCATTCAGATGTGTCACACATTTGCCATAAATTCTGAATGTTAGCACTCTAGTTGCTCATTAGATCACTGTAGTAAAGCTACTGCTCACCAGGGAAGTCTGCTGCTGGTATTCAAAGTGCATGTTTCGATCTGCATGTCAGAATGTTTTTATGAAATAGAAGAGGATTTGAGAAGTCAAAATATGCCATAATTTTTCTTTCTGCACCACTAATCATAATTGCTGTGGCAAAATGAACCCCCTCAGTTTGTTCCATTGTAAATTAAATGTTTTAACTGTTACCACTTTATTCCAATCAAGATGGCTTCAGGTGTGCCATACTTTTGTCATAAGTAAGACTGTTAGCGCTCTAGTTGTTCGTTAGAACACTCTGGGACATTCTGTCATTGGGCTATACTTGGGCTACATCTCGGTGATATTTGGGCTACATTTGGGCTCTTTTGTCTCTGGGGGCCATCTTGGGAGATTTATTTGTTATGAAGTTTACAAATTTCCTCATTTACTGCAGTCTCCTCAGTAGGAAATACTTTCAGTTTTTTAGTTTGGTTCCATCAAGAAGGCATTCAGATGTGTCACACATTTGCCATAAATTCTGAATGTTAGCACTCTTGTTGCTCATTAGATCACTGTAGTAAAGCTACTGCTCACCAGGGAAGTCTGCTGCTGGTATTCAAAGTGCATGTTTCAATCTACATGTCAGAATTTTTTTATGAAATAGAAGAGGATTTGAGAAGTCAAAATGATCCCTAATTTTTCTTTCTGCACCACTAATCATAATTGCTGTGGCAAAATGAACCCCCTCAATTTGTTCCTTTGTAAATTAAATGTTTTAACTGTTACCACTTTATTCCAATCAAGATGGCTTCAGGTGTGCCATACTTTTGTCATAAGTAAGACTGTTAGCGCTCTAGTTGTTCGTTAGAACACTCTGGGACATTCTGTCATTGGGCTATACTTGGGCTACATCTCGGTGATATTTGGGCTACATTTGGGCTCTTTTGTCTCTGGTGGCCATTTTGGGAGACTTATTTGTTATGATGTTTCCTAATTTCCTCATTTACTACAGTCTCCTCAGTAGGAAAAACTTTCAGTTTTTTACTTTGATTCCATCAAGAAGGTATTCAGATGTGTCACACATTTGCCATAAATTCAGAATGTTAGCACTCTAGTTGCTTATTAGATCACTGTAGTAAAGCTACTGCTCACCAGGGAAGTCTGCTGCTGGTATTGAAAGTGCACGTTTCAGTCTGCATGTCAGAATGTTTTAATGAAATAGAAGAGGATTTGAGAAGTCACTCAAAATGTGCCCTAACTTTTCTTTCTGCAGCACTAATCATACTTTCTATGGCAAAATGAACCCCCTCATTTTGTTCCTTTTTAAATTAAATGTTTTAAGAGTTACCACTTTATTCCAACCAAGATGGCTTCAGGTGTGCCATACTTTTGTCATAAGTAGGACTGTTAGCGCTCTAGTTGTTCGCACTCTAGTTGTTCTTTAGAACACTCTGGGAAGCTGTAGTAGAATACAAAGGAATCAACTGACAGTCTCTGCCCTTGTTGGATGTACATGTTTTACTGAGAATGTCAGACTTCATTCTCCCATGACTGAGAAAGCTAATGTGAATTTACAGAAAATATGCTCTCAGTTTAGCTTATTGATCAACTTCCAAACCTCTGTGGGAAAAGCATGAGAAAATAGTTTTCTCTCAAACATGATTCATGATATCACAGCAGAAGGCTTTTTCACATGGTAAAATCACCTTAGAACACACCACAATTCCTAAAATGAGTATGGTACCATCAACAAATGATTTATAATTTAACTAAAGTCGTAAAATCTTCTATTAACTGCAAGGCTTTTTAATGAGGTGCTATCATGTATATTGGTTCCAAGATGGCTGCCAACACTTCTTGGATGAAGTGCTGACAGCCAATCAGATCTCACGATGAGATGTGTGGTTTGGCTCCGCCCAGATATATATATGATTTTACTTTTGATTTTCTCAGGAACTACTGAACGGATTGACACCAGATATGCAAAAGGCACATCCCTGACCTGAGGACTACCTCTTTGCCAAGTTTAAAGTAATTCTGTTCAGCCGTTTGGGCTGTACCTTGGACTAAAGGTCCCTATGGAAAATTGCATGGGAAAAATGTGTTTTGGGACCCTCCTTTTTTCTCAGCCCCCGCTTGACGAATCCCCACGAGACTTTCAGGGTACAAGCGGAGCGGAGCGCCCCACCTATTTTGAAAATTTCGCGAGGATTCGTCAATCGGTGCCAAAGTTATTCCAAATAGAATGTTGCGGATTTCCTATGGAAACACGGTCCTAACTATAACTATCTACTGGCGACCGCCAGTAGATAATATATATATATATATATACATTTTTAATTCAGCTGGCTTTTTCGAATGGAAAAGGTGAGCTTCATAAACGTGATTTGTTGAAGGCTGGCATTTCTGTTTGAAATTTGATCATTGACAAAAGGCTTTGCTCCTTATTTACGAGGCCTTGCCACACTTTTGCGCCGCCATTGTGTCATTTTTTGTGACACACCGACAGTGTAAAAAATGCATCATGCTGCGCCCTATTTACAAAGTGACGCATCTAGGCAGATGTGTCACTTTGTAAAGCCCTGCGGCACATCATACCTGCATCAGGTATAATGTATGCAGGGTGGGCGTTCCCCAGCAAAAGCCTCGTAGAAATGGTGCAGTGAAATCTCTCAGATTTCACTGCGTCACTTCTAGGATGCCACTGCATCAAAATATTATGCCTGCTGTAAGGCAGGTGTAAGATTTTGATGAAGGAACATTTAACATGGGACTTGCCCATGCATAATGAACCATTGCTGGAGTTGCGTCACTTTTGCGACACACTCCAGCAATGCATCATTTCTGTGCCTACAGATACGTCCAAAATAATGACGTATCTATAACTCCTTGCCACATGGAGCCCCCATACATTAAATACGGCACATCCATCATGTCACAAGGAGGGCACAGTGAAAACTGTTGTACGCTGTTTTCACGCAGCGATGAAACAGTTTTCATATATGATGCCCTATGTTTGGGCCAGTAGGTCTCATGTCTTTTTTGAAAGAATATATATCCAAAACTATGAGGGGCCCAGTGGACGTGGATATGGGCCTTCGGGTAATCTCCTCTGTCTACAAGAAGCAAATGAAGAGCAACAGAAGTGTTCTGATCTCACCATCAAAGATGGAGTAAGAGTATACAGCGATGTTCCGGATGCTTCAAATTCCATAAACAAGGTTGAAGCAATGGTATAGCCTGGCTATACGTTATCTCAAATGGTGCAGTGAAGATGTGAAATGTGTGGCAGCAGTGATCTGGTCCCTGTTTAAGAGGAAGGATGATTTCAGTCCACGGCTTCGTCATTAACACCAGTGCCAGTAAAGAAGAAAAGCAGGTCTGGTGAACCAAATCATTAAATGCCACTGACAGCTTGTGTAGGAAGTAGACCCAAGGTGGTAGATATGGAGAAAAGGTCCTTACAGTCTTCAGGACTGGGCAGTTGCTGCAGTTGTAACAGAAGATAGAGTTTTTTTGTGTGGTCTGAACAATTAAGGAAATGGTAAGGTGTGTGCTCAAGGTAAGTGGATGGGATCAAGGACTTCAAGGGTTTGTTGGCCAAAAATAGCATCCGGAGTATGTTTTTCCTTGTGAATGGGTCTAGGGATAAGTGTAACCTAGTCAGGAGATATCAGGCATTGAATGAAAGAAGTGACAATGGCACAATTGGGTAGCTCAAACCAAATATTAAAATTACTGAGGATGATTGAAGGAGTGTGTTTATGAGCCATGGAAAATATGGAGTTCTGGGAGGATTCTAAAATTGCAGTCCAATATGGAGGGGCGGAAAGAAGGAAAACTCGTATATTTAGAGCCTATTTGAAAGAATTAACATTCTGGAGGTGAAATATCAGGAAAGGAAGACAATGAAAGTGAGAATTTGTGTGGTATGAGTGGATTTTGAAAAATGAACTCACAACCTCATAGCACAGTCTTGGAAAGAGTTGGAGTAACATGTTCTCTGAGCCTGGTTTCAGTGATGATTAGCAAATTCGCGCTACAGTAGAAAATAATATTGGCCTTTTTAAATGCAGATCTGATGTTGGTGAGGATAGATAGGTTAGAAGGAGAAGGGACAGTGGAAAGGAGGTGAGAAAGGTTTGGATAAAATGTTGGAAATGGGGATCAAATAATTACTGGGGAGGAAGGATCTCAGAGGCTCAGGTGGGATGCGGTGTTTAGTTGTTTGAAGATAGTCACCTTCTGCATCACTGTGAATGTTCATGTAGAAGCTCTGTCATGAGAAGTTTTTTTTTGCAAAAATGAATGATTTGCACCTAGGAGGAAGGTTGCGAGCAAATGGTGAAAGAATAGGAGCAAAGTACACTTCAAATGGAGGGAAAGGGTACGGAATGGTTGGACTACTAGGGCATGGAGGGAATAGTGGAGGATTTAGGTTTATGTAGGATTTCAGAAAGTAAGTAAAGGAATGTACTAGGAAATCCAGGAGGGCTTAGTGGAGAAACAAGGCTCTGGAGGTTGAAAGCGTTCAGCTGGACACATCGCATCACAAGAGGCTTGGCGAGAAGGTGGTTGGATTATGAAAGCACGGAGGGGGAGTTGGATGAAAGGAAAAAGTAGGGAGTGACAAAAGGCAGGGGGGAAAGATAGAAGAAAGGTGGTAGTGGGGTTAGGAAAGAAGATAGGTAGTGAAAAAAAAAACAGACACATTTGATCAACCAATATTAATACTACACTGGTGAAGTCAAAATAATAATGTAGAGTCAATGAGCTAGGATGTGGCGCTATGGCCAGAGCTGCTGACTTTGAAACCGGGTTACCAGGTTCGAATCTCATCGTCAATGTAACACTCAATCTGCTTGTGCCTTAAAATAGATAAATAAATAAGTACATATCTGTGTGTGTTTGACCTTGTGTAATTTAATGTAACTAACTGGTGCTTATGTAATGCGCTCCTAAACCTTCGGGTCGACTTTGCGCTATTTATATATAAAAAAATGCAAATTAGGTGTGGGCTCTGACATCTGATGTGAGATGCAAAATAGGTTAACTTAGGCAATGTTTATATTGAATCTCAGTAAAAGAATATTTATCTCACAACTTCGGGCAGGAATGACAATCGGTGTCACTGGGAGCTTGGATTTGAACCTCAGAGGACGAGAACTGTGTGAATCACTGTGACTTATCTCAGTTTCTAATGAGAGTTGACTCAGCCTTTGCTCCTCCAAGGAGTGGCTGTATGATTGGACAAAGATAGCTTGTTCTGAAGAAGTGTTGTAGTGTGAAGGGCGGGGAGGTCTATTGAGTTTTATCATATCTTTGTGATAGTGAGGATTAGGTCAATACATAGAATGTATTGTGGGTTGTACTTTCATTTGTGTCTTGTCTCATCTTGCGTGTGTGCCTGTGTATAACATACAAAATTTAATAAAACAATGTTTTATCTGCCAATGTAAATACTGTAATTTAGTATATTACACAGCATATACATACATTTATGGTTGATTCGATAGTCACCAATATTGTTTGAGAGTTCGTTGTGTGAAAAAACCCGTATTATTTTATGAGTTCTTTCCTTATTATATTTTTAAATAAAGAATATTGCATTTCCATGCCGCATCGTGCATCATTGCGACACAATTCCTATTGCATTGACCATATACAAAGGTCTACTGTATCAAAAAGCTCCAGTTCATGTCTCAGCCAGAATTGCAACTCAGTTGTATGGAGAATGAGCTTGAAGGGCTTCGGATGATCATTTCAGAAGGAGGAGCGAATTTGCCTACGACTGACACAATGGTGAAAGACTTGGAAAATCAGACTGTAAATTTAGGCTGTAAATATTGCTGAGTGTCATAGTGGCGCTGAACTAGTTGGCAGACACTGTAAACGTTAGAGAGAAGCACATTCCTTTGGATAGAATATGAGACAGTGCTAGTTAATACATCTTTAAAGACGTCTTTGTACAAATAATGGAGGCTGACTGTTATTCACGCTGCCACCCATGACTCTCCCCTTTTTTGACACCATCCCAAATTAAAGGTTCTGGAATCTATTTATTTTCATTTCCAGCACTGTGTGCTAGCATGCAGCTGACACACAGAGTAGATATCTGTGGCTTACATATAGAAAAAGCCTCTGTGCACTATAAAATGTCCACATCTTTGAACGTTTTGAAATTGATATTTCAGATGAATTTCGGTGTGAGAGGAGAGGTCTCAAGATTAAAAGTGCAATTAGAATGCATTGATAAAGTTGTATGAAGACGAATTGGTGGAAAGACCGGTATAAAAATGTCTTAAGTTTCAACCTGTTATATTAGGAGATTTTTGAAAGTGTATTTTGAGTCCCGTAGAAGCGAATTGGCAAAAACGAATCTCCACCATGTAACATGCCCAGGTTATTCTTCTTTCACAGATGTTTTTGGGCTACTTTTCCCTCTTGGGTTTATCCTCTGTCTCCATGGAAAATCTGATAGATATTGGGGATTGTGTTTACTTCCATCTGTTATGACGAACTATGAAAGTGAGACGGAAAAATGTACTATTACAAAGTGGACTGATCCGTCCTTCTTGTGGAAGGAACTAAGTGAACCATTTTCAAAGTGGACATGCTCACTAAATCAGAGGTGTGGATTCATTTCGCTAATTACACTTTATGGACTTTTAATGATGGTGTTTGAAATTATGATAGAAAGGGGATGCTTTTAAGTTAGTATTATGTTCTGTAGTACTTAGGTGTGTGAAATATATTAAATGTCAATAGCTTTTTTCAGATAAATGATACATTGTGGTAACAAACAGCAAATGGTGTTCTTGAAAAAAAGATTGTTTACAGAAATTGAACGCTCACCACATTATGGGTGTCTCTACCTTTGAGGGTTGAATTCAGCGACGGCCCGTGCAGGTAAGCGTGGTTAGGCGCTTGGGCGGGAGGTGGGGAAAGTGGATGGATGACGGAATAGGGGACATTAATTAAATCCTATTCTGTCATCTGTCAACATCCCCCTACGCCCCGCCCCACCCCACAACGCTTACCTGCCCGGACTGCTGCTGGGTAAATTAAGCCTTATTCTTGGGCCATTGGGACTGTTGATCTTAGTGAGTGGAAGCGTATATACAGCAGGACAACTGGTGAGGAATTGGAAGAAACTCTCTTCTTTACATTTAATGAATCTTGTTACAATCCTTTCAATGCAAATTAGTCTATGGCTCTGAACTGTCAACCATGACTGCAGATTTTATGCAATTGTTAAAAATAAATTAGGAGTGAAAAAAATTGGACTTTACAAAGGGATTGATACCATAATGAGCATTTCCAATCAAAAACAGGAAGTGCCAAGGGAGGTACAATAAGCTGATCAGGGAAAGGCAATGTAAGCCTGAGGATGCACTCAAAAATATGTACCTTAGCAAAGATTAACAAAATCTAACACACATGCCTACTCAAATTCCAGCCAGTCGTATATTACTCAAAAAACCTTCAAAGGATGACCAACTTATCACAGATCCAATGGTGTACAAATGCTAGCAGCAGAATTAATAATATTGTGCAAATTAGATTTCATTCAAAGGTCGAGTGCGGATTGGACATGCATTACAACACACTAATGCTCCAAGTGGGACAGAAACAGCAAAAGAAAATATTGAATAGGCAGCTTTGAGTAAATTAAAGGTAGTTTTATTACAAATGCATACTAATAACGCACATTTTTAAAGAGTAAAAGAAGCAAGTACACTTGTTGAATCTTTGTCATTATGGGCCAGATGTACGTTGCATTTTACCGGTTGCACCGTAAATTACATTTTTCCATGTACGAAAGTCAAAATGCGACTCGATATCTAGTTACCGAATCACATTTTGAGATTCGGTATTAGGAAGGGGCGTGTTTAAGGTGTCCCTTCCTGATACCGAATAGCACTGGTATGTATGAATGTATTGCAACCGGAATGTGGTTGCAAAACATTAATAATTTACCAACTCCGTAGAGGCGGCAGTAACCCATTCACAAACGGGGAATGTGGGTGAAAACATTTTCTAAGAGTGGCAGTGGTCCCAAGGACCACTGCCTACTCTTAAAAAAATAAAAGAAAACTTTTCATTTTCACAGTGCCGTCGCCCCACTGCTCGTTAAGCAGTTCAAAATAAAAATAAAATGTTAATAACAAAAAGTTATTAGTATTTTATTTTCCTTTGCGACTCAGGGCAGGGCGGGGCAGGCTCACCGCAGAAGGAGCAGGAGTGGTTTGCACTCCCTCCCTACATGCGCATGACGCTTTATCCTGCCCTCCAAGGCCTACCTAAGAGTCATGGCGAGTTGGCATGTTCTCCATTGGGCTGTGTTGCACAGCCCTGTGGAGAGCATGCCCAGCCTCCCCAGGCACTGCCTGAGCTGCCCAACAGGACGCTCAGACCAATCACGACCCTGCTCCTGCAGCGTCGTGATTGGCTGGCAGAGTCCAGAAGCCTGGGTGCTTCCGGTGCAGGCCGCAGCCAGCAGACGGGAAGAAGACAAGAAGACAGAGGAGAGGTGTGCGGCGGAGGTGGTGGCAGCAAAGCAGGTGCATTTATTACCAAAATATTCTCCTGCCAAAAATTGTTATTTTGACAGGTCACATTGCGGGTGTTACACTGCAGTAGTCAGGCTACACAGGGTAGGTCTGAAATCAGATTTGCCTTGACACTCTAGTGGATGGCACTAAAGGTGCTGCAGTCCACAAGTGGCATTTAACTTTCAGGCCCTGCGTGCACTTTGTACACCATGTACTAGGGGCTAGTTAAATGTGCCAGTCAAGGATAAGCCAGTTCAACCATAGTGGAGAAAAGGCACATTACGACTTTTTAGTTGGAGTAAATTGTACAGAGTTCTAAAGCCAGTATAGCAGATAGGGCAAAATGAAATCTGAGGGGACATAACAAAAGAGATGGTCATTTCCTACGAGGATTAGCTCCAGAACCATATTCCTCTATGAGGAAGGCGTAACAGAAGATAAATGTTTTTATTTTTTCATTCTTTTCATACTTTGCATGTGTGCTGCATTGTATAGCACCCCTGCAATAAATGCAAATGTATGGGAGCACCTAAGGGGCTTTTTTAAGGAAGCGGAATATATTTAAATCTAAGATAATAACTCCGCCATGACCCTCAGTATAAAGGACATGATGCATTTGCACGTATTTTACTTGATTAAAAGGGGAGCAATTGATTGAGAGACATTGTTGCTCCTGCAATAAATTGAAGGTGTTAAGTAGAGTGGCTAATGTGGATATGAACCTTTGGACGGAATGATTTGCACTAATACACAACAGAGCCGGTTTTGTAAACATGTCTAATATGAGGTTTTAAAATAGGATGTTGAATCTGATTTCTTTGTTTTCTAGATATTGTAAATGTTTTATAATATTGTGTCCTGAAGAAGGTGGGGTGAACCAACTCAAGTACCACCGAAACACCACGTCAACAGTACTTGGTTAATCGATTGTTTTTGTAAAAGGTTTTTATGAATAGCCCGGAAAAACATTATCCTTGTTTTACATTTTTTGTGCCAATTGCTTTGATAAACAGTTTTTAAATTGTGTCATAATTTGTTTTAAGACTGCATAAGTAGAGATGTATTTACCTGTACCAGTGCAATAATGGTGAAATTGTGTGTAATATGTTTTTAAGTACATAGGTATGATTTCATGGAATGTTAATATTTGATTTTGCTAAATAAAATTAGGCATTTTTACAGGAGATAGTGTTCAGTGTTTAAACAATATCTCTAAAAAGTCCTTTTGAATAAGGAAATTTGTGGTAGTGCATCCTCATAGCCTCTCAACTAACATACTAATATTCCACCAGGGGTGTAACACAGGCACCTGCAGCCCCCGCGGTGTAGGGTGGCCCCAAGCTCCAGGGGGCTCCCTCGGCACTGCACTCTGGCCAGAGAGCTCCTGATTGAGCCTGGAGCCCCTCTTCGTACCGTGCAGGGAGGCCCCCTAAATTTTCGTTACACCAGTGTCTGCCACGTGAGTTTGTTCCAGAAAAGGGACTCTTCTTTCCTTAGATCTGCATTGTATAGTACACAAACAAATTGGGAAAGTATAAAGTAGGAAACCCATCCAGTACAAAACCTGGGCTTGACAGAATCAATCAATCAATCAGGATTTATAAAGGGTGGCAAATAACCTGTGAGAGTCTCAAAGCGCTGGAGTTGTTAGCTGCTTCGCTGTATTCTTTTCATTCAAACAGCCAGGTCTTGAGTCCTTTCCTGAATTCCTGGAGCAATGAGACGGTACTAAGGTGCAGGGGAAAGTCGTTTCAGGCTTTTCTCACCCAGTGAGAGAAGGAACGTCCTCCTCTGTTGCCTCAGTGGATCCGGGGGGGGGGGGGGCAGGTTTGCGAGAAAGAGGGAGGCGGATCATAGGTGTCTGGTTAGTTGGTGGAAGGTCTTATGTTTGTTGATGAATGCTGGTCCTTGGTTGTGCAGGGCTTTGTATGCATGGGCCAGCATCTTAAACTAGAATCTCTTCTGGATCGTGAGCCAGTGTACCTTATTGAGGTGTGGGGTGATGAGGGTTCGTCTAGGAAGGTCAGGGATAAGTCTTGTTTCTGAGTTTGGTATTGTTTGTAGTCTCTTCAGGAGGCATGCAGTGATTCCTACATAGAGATTTTCCCATAGACCAGATGAGGGCTTACATGACAGTCCTGGTGTTGACTGGGATCCACCTCATGATCTTGCGGAGCATGTGTAGGGTGTAGACGCAGGAGGATGAGACTGCGTTTACCTGTTTCTTTGATTGCTTGCTGTTCAAGATGATGCCGAGATTGCGGTGTGGTCTGTCTGGATGGGGGATGGGTTGAGGTCAGCAGGCCACCATGCGTCATTCCATGGTGAAGTGTTGTTCCCAAAGATGGGAACTTCTGTCTTGTCTATGTTGAGTTTGAAACAGTTGTCCTTCATCCAGTTGGCGACGTCCATCATAAATCTGTGGAAGTTGGCTCTGGTGGTGGAGGGGTCTTCTGAAGGGGATGAGCTGGGTGTCGTCGGGGTAACAGATGATGTTGAGTCTGTGCAATCTGACGGTCTTTACCAGGAGTGTTAAAGAGGATGGGGCTGAGGGACGATCCTTGGGAGACAGTGCGGATGATCCTCTTGCTTTCTGAGGTGAACGGTGGGAGACGGATTCTCTGGGTTCCATGGGTGAGGTACGAGGCGATCCATTTGAAGACATCTTCCTGGATTCGGATGTGGTGGAGTCTGTTGAACAAAATGTGATGGGAGACAGTGCCTCACTATGGTGCAAAGGTGTTTGCAGTGGAGCATGGCAGCTGAAAGTACACCAACGCTGTGGGAGATTAAGACAGCACCATATCCTAATAGATAGGGAGCTGTTTTTTGCTGTCTTTTGGACACAAAACAGCAACTTTGGTTACTGTGCTGTGTTACATCATATTTCATAGATTTCCCCCAAAGTTTTCTTTACCTGGACCTAAGTAGGGACTGAATCCTAAATGCAATCCCGCCTGCGTCGAATTTGATTGTCAACTTAGCATTGTTAGTAACTGTCAGACCAAAAGATGGTCATAGTCAAAGTAGTTTCTAAAGCAAAAAGTTCTAAGATGATGCTGAAAAAAGCATTGCATCTAGTTCATCTGCATCTACATTTTAGAGTGTCTGTCTGTTGCATCTGTGTGTGAATGTTCATGACCCCAGTGCACGCGCCTTACCACATACAGACACATTTATGACAATCAGAACATGTTATAGTATGCGCACAACATGACATTCAGCCTTCACCATTTCCAACATTTTCTACCCCGCAATGCCCAATAACTCTCAGAGTCAGAGTATGTTGTCCAGGGCGTAGCCGTTTATTCACATCAAACCAGGTAATTCATCACAGACCGATAGGAGAAAACCATCCTATTTGGATACATACATTATTCATAGCATCATGCTTTAGCCGCATCAACCTGTCAAAGGCATTAAGTAAATCAGGCACGACATTACTTGAACTTCAGTTTTGGCCATACACTTTAGCGGCAACAACATGTCAACAGTAGTAAGAACATTAGGCACAACATTTCACCAGCACTTTAGCTTGGCCTTACAAATGGACCTTGACCGACTCCTCCCGCCAAGCTCTCCACTCAGCTGCGCACATTGCGCCGGTATGCCCCAATGCGCGACAGCAAAATGTTGCATTACTTGAAATCCAGGGCACCGCATAACGCACAACATTTCACCAGCACTTGAGCTTGGCCTTACAATGGAACTTGACCGACTTATCCCGCCAAGCTTTCCACTCAGCTGCGCACATTGCGCCGGCAGGCCCCAATGCGCGACAGCAAGCAGTTGTATTACATGAAATCCAGGGCACTGCATAACGCACTGGCCCACCGGGGTGCTTGAACACAGGTAGCCTCCCCAGGGTTCTACTCAGTCCATATATTGTGGGTTAGTGCAGTAAAGTCCAGGACCACCGGCAGGTCGGTCCTTCTTTTCCACCTACCATCTGCACACGTGGATTCTACCTCCTCCTGGGGTCCATCCAGTTGCTTAACTTCCCTTGTTGTGCATCCCCCTTTGTTGTTAACTGTCAGAGCTCTGTAAAGCCTCATTCTTCTGCCGGGTGAGGGGGTGGTCGACGAAGCACCTCTGCAGCTTGCCGGAGGTCTGAGGGGACAAAGAGGTTGACTATTCCAGGGCGTAGCCTTAAATAACTCTACCTGAGCGCCCTGATGATGTCACGTCCCTCCTCACGATACACCCTTTTCTTACCCACAGTGGCGTAACGAAACTTGAGGGGGCACCCCTGCAAAACACATGGAGGGGGGCCCCCCGTGGCCCGGCCACCACTTACCACTTTGCCCCACCGCCCAAAAATCTGGCATGTTTTGATTTGAAACCTCCAACATTTAAATGAAATACCTCTAGATTGTCTTTCTCAAAGTTCTAATGAGAAAGTGAGAAACCCTCTTAACATAAGCTACGCCATTTGTAACTATAATATCAAAAGCAGATTATTTAACTGAGGCGGAAATCAGAACAATGCCAAGGAGCGATCCTATTATCTCAGGAACTGCAGCAATAGGAACAATGCCAAAGAGCGGTCCTATTGTCTCAGGAACTGCCTATGGGTGAAGAATAACTATGAAGGGTCAGAATTATAATTGACATTAATGGACACTAACATGAAACTTTGAAAGCCTAACCCAAACCTGGAATTCCATAAAAACTCGACTGCCAACCAGTGGTGGCTGGTGCCATTTGAAAATGGTGAGGCGTGAACGTTGTGTGGGAGAGCACCATGGTGAGCGTGCGCAGCGAGTGAGCCTGAATCATTAAAGGGGGATTTGGGGGGGAGGTTCCCCCCTGAGAAAATTTTGAAAAAAGAGTGGGTAAATGGTGCATTTTCAAGCAAATGTGAGAAGCAAAAAGGTTAATAAAGCAATTGTGAAAGTGCAGTTATTACATTAATAAGGGCATGTAATATAACAACAACATGGTAGCAGCTTATTCAGTATAACCACAGAGCTTCATAACAGACTTCAAGATACAATGCAGAGAACCTCACAGATTTTTTTAAATTTAAACTGCAAACAACTAAACAAACAACTAAACAGAAACATTCAAGAAGAAATATTATGATTAACGTATTGTTCACTTTCTGTAGACAAAATCTAGAGAAGCAGTCACTCTGCAGTTCAAAAAGTGTTAATCTTTATATAGCGGGAACGCGACTCGAAAGTATTAGCGTGGCTGGCTTTACATCAGCGCGCCATTCAGTACACACGGAGGACACAATCGGTATCAGTCCGTGTCCTCCCTCCAGTCCTCATACACACAAAGTCAAGAACTGACTGGCGCGCTCATTTAAAGCCAGCTGCGATAATACTTTCGGGTTGCGTTCCCGCTATATAAACATTAACACTTTTTGAAGCACTTCAAAGAGTGTGTTAACAAAAAAGTATTTAGTTCATTTCAGCATGGACTTTGCGAACTCACTAACATTGTTAATAGTAAGTTTGCAAAGTCCACGATGGAATGAAATACACAGGGACTCACTGGAAAGAACTACATACTTTTTTTGTTAGGCACGGGGAGATTAATGATTTTCCCCCAATCCCCAGTATCACAGGATGTTGAGCCAACAGCGCCACGCCGACCTGCTCGAACCACACATTACATATATTTTTAAAAAGCGAAGGAAAGTTGTATTTAAAACAATCTGTTCAAGAATCATTTAATGTCATCAGGGCAAGACTCTACAGAACAGAGCTGGTTTTTTTCAGGGGGACCCCTGAAAGTCTGGGACCCTGGGCTGGAGCCCACTTTGCCCATGCCTCAAAAAGTCTCTGGTTGGCATCTGGCAGTCTTTTTGCCACACCCTCCCTCCTCCTTTTCCATGAATTCCCTCACTACCACTCACCAACAATGCACCTCATCTCTCTGCAGCACCTTTCTGACAAACATTTAATTTTCTATAGCTCTACTCATAGTTTACTCACACTCAGTTCTGTGATCTGCATGGTACACGTTTTTTATAGCAGGCATATTAACCCTTTGCGCTTTGTGGGTGGTTGGAGTGTCCATAACCCTGACATGTGTTGTTGATGTTTAATTTAGAGCACTGTCTGAAATTCATAGGGGCAGATTAGAGGCTTGAAAGTCTTATGAATGAGAAGAGCGTGTGTGGCGGAAAAAGTGCAGGAAATTACCCTGACTATTAACATCTACAGCTACCTGGCAGTTACCCTGACATTGAAGACTGCTCTACAGCGCATAGCAGGACATAACGCGGCTGGATATATCGCAGCAGGACATAACGCGGCAGCGTTTTTTAACTATCCCGTTTTTTCCTATTTTATTTATTTGTGTTAGTTTACCTTGATTTTAGGCAGCAGGCTTCTCCCTCACTCGCATCATAATTGTTTGTTCACCGCGCTTGGCGGGTCCCTGGTTTCCCTGGTCTCGTAGAAGTTTGGGCGCCATATTGGTGGTAGCTTTCTGGACGCTTGGCGGCGATAGTTCTGCTAGCAGACCAGCTGTCGCAAGGACACGCTGGCCTGCATATAAGGGGACATTATAGGTGGGCTCCCTTACTATTAACATCTACAGCTACCTGGCAGTTATCCTGACATTGAAGACTGCTCTACAGCGCATAGCAGGACATAACGCGGCAGGATATATCGCAGCAGGACATAACGCGGCAGCGTTTTTTAACTATCCCGTTTTTTCCTATTTTATTTATTTGTGTTAGTTTACCTTGATTTTAGGCAGCAGGCTTCTCCCTCACTCGCATCATAATTGTTTGTTCACCGCGCTTGGCGGATCCCTGGCTTCCCTGGTCTCGTAGAAGTTTGGGCGCCATATTGGTGGTAGCTTTCTGGACGCTTGGCGGCGATAGTTCTGCTAGCAGACCAGCTGTCGCAAGGACACGCTGGCTTGCATATAAGGGCACATTATTGGTGGGCTCCCTTACTATTAACATCTACAGCTACCTGGCAGTTACCCTGACATTGAAGACTGCTCTACAGCGCATAGCAGGACATAACGCGGCAGGATATATCGCAGCAGGACATAACGCGGCAGCGTTTTTTAACTATCCCGTTTTTTCCTATTTTATTTATTTGTGTTAGTTTACCTTGATTTTAGGCAGCAGGCTTCTCCCTCACTCGCATCATAATTGTTTGTTCACCGCGCTTGGCGGATCCCTGGCTTCCCTGGTCTCGTAGAAGTTTGGGCGCCATATTGGTGGTAGCTTTCTGGACGCTTGGCGGCGATAGTTCTGCTAGCAGACCAGCTGTCGCAAGGACACGCTGGCCTGCATATAAAGTGTTTCCTTATACGCGCAGCGTTCTCGCGCGGCGTTCTTGCCGGAGTCACGCCCGTCTGCGCCCGTCAGCGTCCCGGAGGCGACTAGGGCGACGGACTGTACTGGTAGCTGGCGGTTTCTTCTACGTTGCTTTTTAGTATGCTTCAATATTCGTCGGAGGAGCTTCGGTCTCTACAAAAGGCGGGGGGCTCCTGCCGCAAAGTATTTCCAGCCCGTTATAAGAGTAAGAGTCGATGCCCTGATTGTGGTTGGGTGCCACATAAAATTCGGGCGAGCATACTAGACAGGGAGGTAGATAGCATGAAGCATCTCTGCCTACTATTAAATACTAGATCACTCAGTTGACATACTCTGGATATTTATGATCTTCTAGTAACAGAAAAGCCTTTGTGCCTGATGTTGACCGAGACATGGCTTGGGGAGTCTTCTAACCCCGATATTGCTACAGCTATTCCCCCGGACTATAATATTTTCAGGCAAGATAGACTGAAGGGACGAGGGGGGGGTGTGGCACTTGTGGTAAACAATCGAGCCACTTGTACCACTATTCCTATGGATGCTATTGTGGGATGTGAATCCCTTGCTTTCTCCATAGTATTATCGCCACACCAATCTTTTAAAGGGCTTTTAGTCTATAGGCCCCCGGGACCGACTGGCACCTTTTTTGAAGAGCTCCAGTCGATAATCTCAACACTGGTGCTGAGATCGGAGCACTGTATATTGGTAGGTGACTTTAATATCCATATGGATGATGGAGCGGATGCAGATACGATCAAAATGTTGGAGGTCACGGCTTCTTTAGGCCTCTCTCCATATCATCTTGGACCAATGCATGAAAAGGGCCATACCCTGGATCTAGTCTTTTCGACTATCCCTATAGAGATGCTGGCGCCTTTGCAGGTGCTATGGTCGGATCACAGGCTGGTCAAATACTATGTGTCGGAGGCAAAAAAAAAAACACAAACATCTAGTGTTCTTTCCCGGCAGTTTTGCCAAGGTTCGAGGGCGTACCATCGGGTGACTCCTGAATTGTTGGCGCAGGCATGCTTGGCTCACCCATGCCCTATGACAGGGGACCTAGAAAAGGATTTAGAACAGTTACAATTATGGCTCACGGATAGGTTGGATGACCTCGCCCCGGTGAGGCCTCCTCGTAATACAGCTAAACGGGCCTCTGCCCCTTGGTTTACCGATGCACTGGCGGCTTTACGGTGGCAGTGCAAGGTAGCAGAGAGAGCATGGCGGTCGCACTATGACCCTGCTGCAAAGCTTGCTTATAGAGCGTCTGTCAGAGTCTACCATTGCGATCTCCTCTCTGTAAAAAGAGGCTATTTTTCAAGGAGAATTGAGACTGCCTCTAATTCGTGCAAGGAGATATTCGCCATTGTGAGGGAATTTATGGCCCCTCGTGTTCCTTCGACTCAGGTACCCCCTACTGAGGCGTGGGTGAGTGCCCTTGCCAACTTCTTCACCTCTCAGATCAAATCAATTCAGGACTCCTTCCCCGTGTCGGGGGCTGAAGTATCTCAGTATTCTGAAGGTGCTTTTGATCTAACAGCTAGTGCCGACCCGGTTCTGGCAGTTTTTCCGCCACTGTCAGTTTCCTTGTCTCTGGATCTGATGGCCTGTCTTAAATCGGGTTCACCCCTTGACGTATGCCCTGCCAAATTTTTGGCAAAAATGGCCGAAGTCATTAATCCCATCGTGAACCCCTTTCTGAATCGCTCTTTGAGTGAGGGAGTGGTCCCTCAGGCCTGGAAGCAGGCGATGATCATCCCTCTGCTTAAAAAGCCTGGCCTGGACCCGGAGGCGCTGGCTAATTACAGGCCTATTTCGCTTCTGCCCGCTTTCGCTAAGATCCTGGAGAAACACGCGCATATTGTGCTCTCCGACTATCTGGAATCTCATGATTTACTGCACTCTACCCAATCCGGCTTCCGTACCAACTTGAGCACTGAAACAGCGCTCCTGGAAGTTTCGGAGGCAATTAAGGAGGTGCTGGATTCAGGAGGCAAAGCGATGCTTGTGATGCTCGACTTGTCGGCGGCCTTCGACACCGTCCCCCACGAGGGTCTTCTCGCCAGGCTTTATGAGATCGGTCTGAGAGGGACGGTGTTCAGCTGGTTTAGTTCTTTCTTGGCTGGCCGTCGACAAACGGTCTGGGCCCCCTCTAGTTCCGCTGAGATGCCGTCACTTGGTGTCGGAGTCCCTCAGGGCTCAGTACTGAGCCCGACTCTCTTTAACATCTTTATGACCCCTCTGGCGGATCTGGCGGAATCTTTTGGGGGCCAGATCGTGTCCTACGCCCATGATACCCAGCTCCTCTTTACCTGCGGGAGGGGAGCTGACTTTGACAGAGAGAGTATCCGGGGTTGCCTTGGGGCCGTTTTTAATTGGTTCCAGCTTAACGGCCTCAAGTGCAACTCGGACAAATCGGAGGTACTCTTTTTCGGCTGCAGATCGGACCCAGACTGGCAGGAATGGTGGCCTGCAAATATGTTTCCTCCTGCAGGCTCTTCCCAGCTGGCCAAGAACTTGGGAATTAAGATCGATAATGGCTTGACGCTGAGATCCCATATTCTCGGTCTTACTGGTATCTGTTTCGGCCTTCTCCGGATGCTCCGCAAGTTTCTTCCTATGCTTCCACAGGATCACAGGAAGATAACGGTTCAGGCTATCATTGGCTCGAGAATGGATTATTCGAATATTCTCTATCTCGGCCTGCCGGAGTATTTGTTGCAACGACTGCAGGTGGTCCAGAATTCGGCAGCACGGGCCATTTTTGGATTACCCGGCCGAACTAGAACTTTGGGCCTACTGCAGTCACTCCATTGGCTGCCCATCCGGAAGCGGATAGTCTTTAAGGCTTTGACTTTGGCACATAAGGCTCTATATGCCTCAGGAGCTAAATATCTCCAAAAAATGCCAGCTTTCTACCATCCAGCAAGGTCCCTGAGGTCGGAGACTTTGTTTCTCGCCGTGGTCCCTCGCATAAAAAGGGCTCGTATAGGAGGTCGATCTTTCAGACTGCTGGCTCCGCAGCTTTGGAATACTTTACCACTGACACTGCGTAGTACCTCCAATTTACTGGCGTTCAGGAAGGGCCTAAAGACTTGGCTTTTTACTCTTTAGATGTCTGCCTGGTTGTTAGTTTAGGGACTCTTCATTTCTTTTTTTTTTCCTTTGCTGTGTTGCGGTACAGGTGTACAGTAAAGCGCCGGGACACTCTTTGAGTAGCCGTGCGCTATACAAGACAAACATAACATAACATAACACATAAGCCAGCCAATGGGTAACACATAGGGGGCAGGAGGCAGCTCGATGCTGATGGGAAAGCTACCTTATAGGAAGTGCATAGATACACTTATTTCATATAAAGTGAGCACAGTGTCATGGAGTGGACTTTCTAGCTAACGGGTCGCCTTTCTCTTTTATGAGGGAGCAGAAGGAAGGAACAGGGAAAAGTCTTATTTGTGATGTTCATGTATACAATTTACTAAACATATTTAAACCTGAAAATAAAGGGGAAAAATATAGGTAAAATCATGAAAATGTAAAATGTGCATTCCATACATTTTAATCAGGGCATATTTGGATACTGTATACTGGGGCTTGGGTAAATCTAATGGGAAACCTTTGTCAAAAATAAAAGTGAATAACATCCAAAGGGGAGCAACCTGAAAATATGCCCAAACGTGGCTAAAAAGAGCAAACATGTATTGCAGACTCTAAGAGATACATAATGAATAACAATTAAAACTAGGGAACAACAGTGCTCTTTCTTTCAGACCATGTGCATTTAAGGAAATATTGTCCTACATGGGAAAATAGCCCCCATGGGAAGAGTTCACCTCCAAACAACTGGGCACAGTCCACTTCAAGATTCCAATACTATGGGTTAACTGGGCCTCAACCACAGATACCTCTGGAAATTCACAGGACAATTTCCAAGTCACAGAATTCATGGCAAACAGTTTCCAGTAGGCAAAGCGATCCTCCAAGTAAAACTAGGTTCAATGTATGTGAGGCGATGTTTAGAGGACAGTCTGTAAACAGCCACATCTTTTCCAGGAAAACAATTGAAGTGTTTGGTCTGACAAATTCCAAATATTTTTCACTGTCAACCGAGAAAGTTAATCTGCATACTTCCATTCATCAAGTTATGAACGGTGAGAAAGAGGTGTACAGAGTCTATTAAGTGGCAATCCTCCCAATGTATCAGGAAAACTAGCTATTACTAAAATAATTTCCCACCAAAAGCATATCTCTTTCATCATAGTATGAGGTCACTTAAGTTTTGTGAGATTTGCTTTCCAACACTCGAAATCTCACATGCAATTCTGGGAAGAATTAGATCTGACAGGATTCCCCCAAAGCTAACACCTCCATTGAACTCAAAAGTTTCTTCCCAAGAAGAGCAGATACATTCCTGAAATGTCTGTCAATCCAGTTTTCAAACCCTCACATGGTCCTCTGAAGCCAGCTGGAGAGGTTGGTCTTCCTTACCATAAGGGCTGTTCAAACCAGCTGCCAGCACACAAACCCCTTAAAGCCACTTACTTCTTTTTCCTGCTGTTTTCACTGGAATGCATGTGCCTGCTACCGCTATCGCAATTTAACATCGGCACAGTTGCATATGCAAACTGCCTCCTCTCTAGTCCAATGAATTAATTATTCTATTGAATTTACGCCTGGCCGGAAAATACCATTTTAAAATTGATCATAGCTCCAGGACACTAAGGTGAAATTAAGATTTTTTGGTGAAAAATGTACTAAGGAATTGAATATGAGTTCATCGGATGCTACAAATAAAATATTAAGACTTCCAGTATTTTAATTATTTCTTAGGAACCGCACTGGCACAAGCTCACAGCATATCTTTCACATTTATGAAATCACAAAACAAAAAATTCAACTAAAGTCATACATATTGAAGCTTGGTAAGGTTGTACTATTGCTCTGTGGTGTTTTGTGATCTTGGTATGATGTTTGGTCTGAGATATTTATTATCTTAATGTAGTAGTTGAGAGTGAGGATGCTGGTACCCCAGGTGTTGCCAGCCTCGTTTTGGTGTGCACGATGTTGTGGACATTTCCTCAAAGTTCCTTAGGTTTCTGTCTTTGGCCTGGATCAATGTGTGGTTGAAAATGAATGTTCGTGTTGAGCTTTTTTTGATCGGTTGCATTGATGGCTGTGTCTTGGCGACCTACCTGCGTAATATTGAATGTTTTCAGGAAAGTTTCTTGCCATTCCTTGGGAAGTTTCATAAAGAACTGGATGTCTGCTTTAGCCGGCCCACTTTTTATGTTCATGTAAACTACAACATTGAGGTACTCTGGGTGTCTTGTCAAGGTGGCCATTTTATATCTTTTCTTGTAATTTGTAGAGGAAGTAGATGTGGGGTACATGGCATAAAATCTCATATGGCACTGTAATACTATACCAAAGTACAATCTTCATGTAATACTGTGCCAGAAGAGCTAAGTCTAAGAATGAAGTGCCATAGAATAATTCATGGAGTGATAAGTGAAGCAGCAATGCTAGTTAGTGTCATATAGAAGCTTATATTGCAGAGTAGTTAGAAGGGCTCTTCCCCAGCTGACATCAGGCTGGCTGTTGCAGGGCATGATCTACAATTATAGCAGTGGATGGTGAATCCTGGCAACTCTCTGGTATTACAGGGACTAAACAGACTCTCAGCACTGTGTGCAGGGGAGGAAGGTCCACATCTCAGAAGGATTCAATGAAATAGGTGAGAAGTAGAAGGTCTAGTTGGGAAGCAGCCGTCTTGGTTGTGAGGCCTGTGTAAAGTTTCCTTCTGGTATGAATGGGTGAAATAACTAACGAAGATCTCCTCTAACCTAAAGGTGGTACTTTGAAGCATTCCAGCACGTCTCGGTGATGCGCAAGGTAGGACCAGGCATGGGTCTGGTTGGATTGCCGTAGACTGCCTACAAAAGTGTGTGTACCTTCGATATGCGTTCAATTTGAATGCTAAGTGCAGAAAGAGAATAGGTGATTGATAATATGACGGTGGAAAGGGGTTTTAGAAGGCTGTATGGGAATGAGGGGCTATGTCTACTTAAGTCAAGAGGCATTTCCACTGGAGGTTCATGTATTACATATTCATGCATACATTTAAATTACATGGAAATCATTTCCTGACAAGAAATGCCGTATTAGTCTATGTTCTCGCCGTTTTAGTTGCTGCTTCATTTTTCGTAAACAAATCTATGGCCATTGGTTCCCTCGTAACAGAGTGGGATTTCTGAAGACGCAATGTTTAATATGTAGGTATTAACCAGATAAGAGGCTCTGGGTTACGTTGTTTTTCCCGCCATTTAGCTACATTGTGCATAGTTTGACAGTAAAGTACAAACCACCCATTCTCAAAGATTTTAAACATGCAGGTTTTACTTCCGCTTGTTTATTCTACAATTTATAATCATTTGCATTGCCTTGCACAAGCAGGTAAAATTAGAAACTGAACAACGGTCATTAAAAGGAATACTATGTAAAATATGCAAATATTTTATATTTAATTCATTAATTCATTACCACCTGTTATTGGCAGCGTAGAGTGTAATAGAATTAAAACTCCGCTTTCATTAGCTTTCTGTACGGATTTTATAGAAATGTAGTCAAAACAAACCTATTTTTCAACTTGAATAATTTTTTTAAGTAGGCCAATAAAAGTACAGTATTATCAACATAATTTTGTAGTAGAGGATATAACGTCTGTTTGGGTATATTTTAATAAAATTAATTATTGCGGTTGTAGTGTACACATTTGGAATGCTCTAAAAATAAAGTGAGGCTGGGGAGGAAGGTCAAATCACCCATGTGGAAGACTAAGCAGAGTAGACTCACCTGACCTGAGGGCTGGGCCTGGCCTGCAGGCTGCAGCTTCGGAGAGGTAGGCGTGAGGCGGGCCGGCCGGGCAGGCAGCAAAAGGCAAGGCAGGGGCAGGGCAAGGCTAGTAATCAATGAATTCAAATTATTTATGGCCAGTGACGGACTTCGGTCTTCGGACAGTCCTGCATAGTAGGAGCGTGGCTGGGTCCTGGGATGCCACACCAGTCTGTCTCACGCGCACTTTTAATTGTGCGCGCACTCAAAGCACATGTCATCATCATGGCAAATGCAATCAGGACATTGGTCACCTCACCAGCCCTGCCCGACCCCACCCTGGAGAACGCGCAGACGCGTCGTGGAAATAACTGCGTGCCGTGCGTACCCACCTGACCCACCATTTAATTATAAAGAGCCATCAGAGGCGGCCCCGGCCGGGCCCATGCACCATTTAATTAAGAAGCTCAGAGGCCCGGCTGGGGGCCCGCACGCCGCCGTGTACGCAGAAGTTGTTGCGCACCACCATTTCATTAATGAAGAGCATGGGGCCGTGGGCGAGCCTCTGAGACCCATCCGAGCGTGCGCACACACGGTACGCACCAATTATTAATAATTAATGATGAGGCTCTGAGGTCTCGGGCCGGAGGGGGTCCAGGTGTGCATGCCTTGCACACCATTTAATTTATTAAGAGGCCGGGCCGCCGGGAATTGCGTGCGCACTGTGCACCATTCATTCATGATAAGTGTGGGGGCCCCTGGAGCGCGGGAGCCCCCACAACGCAGGGGCTGCGGGGGCCTGTGTTACGCCCCTGCTTACCCAACCTGAGCTCAGTCATGTGGCGCAACTAAGGGCGCCCCTCCCCTAGACACGGGGGATGCCTGTTCAATCTCCCACCTTCAGCTAACAGAAGAAAGTTTCAGATTTGATGACTTGGGTAGGTAACACCTTTGCAAAGTTTCACTAGGGAGCTGCCCCATGTTGTACCAGACTGTAGCTTAGCTTACTACAACAGCTCCTCTTTCATGCCAGAAATGCTGCTGTGCTCTTTTCATAGCTGTTTCAGTTACCCATTCTCTGGATCTCAGTTCATTCCTTATTTTCTGATGATTGGGTAGAGTTTGCCACCAGTCTTCTTGGCTTTGCCTGTGCTTGTTTTTTCATGGTTTTTGCAATACATTATGGTTAAAAAAACTGCAGTGCCCCTATCAATCGGAAAATAATTGGCTAACGCAAACATATTTTTGGAGGGTTTCAAAACGCACCCTTTGCCATAGTAGTCCCTGTCAATTAAGTGAAATGTTTAGTGGGTGGAGGTGCTCCTTACGAAAGAGCAAAATGATGTTACTCATAGTGAAGTTAAGGCAAGGGCTGACCAATTTCCCCATGCTGGATGCTGCAGTGGGTGATAGAAAAATGTGAATGACGCAAAAACAGACCAATGGGGAACAGAGTTTGCTTGAAACCCTTGTAAGTAGATGTATTACACATATGATTCTAGTAAATCAAACGGTCTTTGCTAAAGCCAGACTAGAAAAGGTTACCACCTTTCAACTTCCTTTGCAGATTTTAACTAGGCGTACATACAGTTCAGGGCTGCAGGCACTGCAACCCTAGTTCAAACAGTTAAGAACCGTTTATGCTAAAAAAACTAAGGGGCAGATTTACAAGCCCCTTGCGTCACTTTTGCACCGTCGTTGCGTCACTTTTGTGACGCAGTGGCAGCGTAAAAGTTGTGGCCCATTTACAACATGACGCATCTAGGGAGATGCGTCACATTGTGAAGCCCTGCACCACATTAAACCTGCGTCAGGTTTAATGTATGCAGGGTGGGCGTTCCGTCGCAGGAAGCCCCATAAAAGTGACGCAGTGAAATCTACAAGATTTCACTGAGTCACTTTTACGTCCATGCTGCGTCAAAACCCTGCGCCTGCTTGAAGCAGGCGTAACGAGTGACGCAGCATGTTAGGCATAGGGCGCCCCTGAGCATTGCTAGAGTGGCATCGTGCTTGCGACACGACTCCAGCAATGCGTGACTTCTCCGTCAACAGATGCGTCAGAATTTCTGACGCATCTGTCAATCCTTGCGGCATGGTGCGCCGTATTGTAAATACGGCGTACCCATGGTGACGCAAGGGTTTTGCATTTTGGCGCAGGGAAAGTGACGCATCTCTACAGATGCGTCACTTTCTTGTAAACCTGCCCCTAAATTCATATGAACTGAAGCACGTCCTGTATTCTGAAAAGTTTGACCTCCTAGGACGCAAGCAATTAAGCAAGGCAAATCAGGAAAAAAGAAGAAGGAAAGACAGGTATTAACATAGTTTGCTTTAAGAAGAAACAATTGGAGTTCATCACTGGAATCTAAAAATAAAAATGAACAGAGGGCAGGGGTGATAGCAACGATGCAACGAGTGTCTGCGTTCCAAACCAAATACCTGTTGCCTGCTGAAACACTCTCGTCTTAACACACACAAAAAGAGGCAATTGTTTTGGCCTTTCGTAGCATGTATGTATTGCCAATTGCTGCCTACCCTTTTGATGCTGTGTTTAGTTTTATTTTATTAATTCGACCACCTTTACTTTCACATACCTTCCCTTTATCTTTTTATTTTGCCCTACCTTTACTCTGCCCCTCAATGTATAATATTCAAATGACCGTTTATTTGGCATCCTACCTTCACACCATCCCCGTCCCAACCCTAAACATTAAAATTAAGTTCACAGTTTCCTAATTTTTATTTACTTTAATTACATTCAAAACAATTAGTCCTAGCTATTTCTCTAATTCCACTGCTAGTTAAACTAAATCTGTTTATTTTAAAGCATTTTAAATAATATTAACATTATTCTAACACTAGCTTTAACCCCACGCTTAAATCGAATTAAAGTTAAATTCTGTGCTACAATACATAATAACACTGAGCCTTTTTAATTAAATCAAACTTAATTCAATTATACGATTTAATAACATTATTATAACCCTAATTCTGCAGTTTATTACATTTTAAATGTTCAAGTTAAATTGAGGTATATTAACTAGAATAATTCTTACACTAGCCATAAATTAACTAAATTAAGGTCCCAAGGGCCTTATTTACAAGAAAGTGCCACAGCGCGGCACCGCAAGCCCTTTGGCTGCGTCACGCTGCGGCACTTTGAAAGCACAGCGTTTCGTCATATCTACAAGGATATGACAGATTCCTTTGCTCTACCTTGCGCTGGCGCAC
Organism: Triturus cristatus; assembly: GCF_964204655.1. NCBI lineage: Eukaryota > Metazoa > Chordata > Amphibia > Caudata > Salamandridae > Triturus > Triturus cristatus. Next base: position 983,437,191 of record NC_140583.1, read on the forward strand.
AGTTTACTGCCATGCGCTGACGCAGGCAACCTTTCAGCATTGTGCAAGGATGTCTGCGTCACAGGGATGACTGTTTATGTGCAGGAAAGTGTCCCTTCCTGGACATAAACAATCTGAAATTGTGTTTTTCCACTTCTATGTATGCTGCTTTAGCACACAGAACTTGCTAAACGCCATTTTTGTAATGACTGTTTATGTGCTGGAAAAGGACACCATTCTGCACACAAATTATCACCAGAGGTGATTTCCTCATTCTATATGTGCTGCAGAATGAAGTACACATAGAAAGAGGACAAAAACGAGAAGAAATGAATACATTTCTCCTCGTTGGGCCTCCACTGGGGAGGTGCAGCATTTTCAAGTTACGATTTCTCGTTAATCAGGAAATGTGTCAGGTTACATGGGTGTTGCGTGGGAACACCCACAGCAACACCCATGAAACGTCCCTTTCACACAAAGTGCTGCGTGCAAAGGGGCCATATTTACAAGGACAGGAAACGCCACGCAGGGTGGCTTTTCCTGTCCTTGTAAATATGGGGCAGCAGAATGCGCTGCCGGTGTGTCACAAAAAGTGATGCACTGGCGGTGCAAGGGGCTTGTAAATAAGCCCCCATGTTCAAACCCTAATCATGTTTATGATTATTTAAATCATATTATATTTTCGTAAATTAATTCTAGCATTAATTGTAATCTATTTTTAAATTACATTTCTACAACTTACCAACATTATGTAACACTGACCCTACGGCAACCCTTAAATAATTTCTAATAAAATCATTTTTATTGAATATTGTTATTCTAACATTATTCATAATCTTAAATTAAACATAATACTTTACTTAACTTGTGTGAAAGTACCAAATTATTTTATACATATAATCGTTGAATATACTTTAAAAGTCATCATCCAGATACGCTCATGATACACTTATTTCCCTGTTCCAGCCAGAAGAATCAATGCCGGTCTGTTGGGGAATCAGGATGCTTCAGTGGTGTGTTGGTCCTTGTAATAGCTACCAAAAGTTTAAAATGTTTCCACTGGGACTACTGGTGAAACTGACACGTCAAATGTCCGCCATCTTGGCATCCAAATAATAGTAGAGGAGCAAGATGAATATTATGTGAGCAAGACACTGTTGAGACTGCCGGACAAAGTCCTGTTTTGAAATCCCCTGATGCTCTCTGTTATGGGGTAAATTGCCCTTGCCAAAATGGCATTCTTACCCATATGCCTTGCAAAAATCAATGCATCCATTATCGCTGAGATTCGTTTGCAACAAAGACAAACTGTTGATCTACCCTGTGTGGCTGGGGAGGCAGAAGAGGGTCAAACTTAAAATGCTGAAGTAAGACTTGGAGAGATGGGGCTTGGGGTTGCCCGATCCAGAGGTATATTATATGGGGTTGACCCTCCAGCACACAGTGGGATGCTAGGAGATTAGGTGGGACATGATGGTGTCACAAAGAGAGGGTATTTGAGTAACAATATGAGACTTATATCACCATAGTGCGAGGGTGCCTGCGTTGGTGCTAGGCTGCATTCAGTGTGCCAGCACAGGGAGAGAGCCGGAATGCACCATAGTGAAGTACTGGGTATTTTAGGGCCCAGCGGTGCAGGGGAACACACCCTATGACTTCTGGGTTACTCCCTGTTTCAGACCTACAGAAACACAGAGTCTTCTGGGTGAAGTCAAAGATTCGTTTATTGGCTGCAGACCAATTACAGGTATCCTAGAAGTACAACAGCGTGTATGTTCTCAGGAGACTGCTGAAAATCATGGAAACGGACTTCATCTTAAATACAGTTTTCCCTGCCTCAGGCATACATTCCTAGGTTTATGATACGGCAATATACAAGTGTACATTTCAAAAGAAAAGGCAGAGTCATGATGACCATCCCACATTCCTATCAAGCCAGCCCACAATGATTTACACAGCAAAGCTCAGATCCCACATTAGATATCGATAGGCCCCAATAAACATGAGCATCTCCTGTTTTGGGAAACAGGCCATAAAGCAGGAACAAGCAGGTGCGGAAGTGATTAGCCGGAGGCTTGTGTGTGTGATGAAAGGACTTTATGGTGCGTTGAGCCCTGATGCTAATCACAGGTGGCCGGAGGAAGGGGAGCTCGTGAGACCAGTTTGACCTGGGGCAGCAGAGCCAAGCTGCCCAGGTCACAGAAGAGTCAAGGAAAGGCACATGCATTGCAAGGCCCGTAGTTGCTTCATTATAGCCTATGTGAGGGCAATCACAAGATGGCCACCGCTTCCAAAATGGAACCCGCGTAGTGATGCAGAATAACGTGTACATAGTGCATTCATAGCTAGAACGATATATAAAGCACTTGTACATACCGCATTAACCATTTGCGGTTGGCTAATACCAGGATAGACAGGGGTGGGGCCCTGTCCCCTACGCGGTCCCGAATATTAAAGTACGACAGACCCTCCTTTTGCCCTTACATAGGCAATTACTATACTCATCTCAATCCAAATCTAGGTCAATATTCACGAAGTCATGGAGATGTTGCTGTAGCATCATCCTATTACTTAGCACGTCCCTTGATACAGGTTTCCTTACACATAATGTAGCACAGAGGCCACATATCGCAGGAGCACACTGTATGCACAGACAGAACAGGAAAAGAATGGCTAAGATCATTCCAATGACCATCAGGACTTTCCAACCCCAGGCAGATATCAATTCCCAGAACCACCCCACCAGTGACCAATCTCCTTTATCCACGTGTATGGACTCAGATATTTTATGGAGTTTGGAGATGGCTTGATAGACTGTTGGAGCGTTATCTGGTATGAAAATGCAACAACTGGATTGGATAACCTTACATACCCCACCGCGGTCTGCAAGAATAACGTCTAGAACCATGGGGTTCTGCAAAGTCATAAGGCGATCCGCTTGGAGCTCAGCGGTCAAATTACCAAGGGCACCAGCCGTTACATTGACAGTGGATTCAACCACACGAGTCAGTTGTCTCAGGTTCCTACTATTTACCATAGGTCCCCAAAACGGCAGGAAACCCAAGAAGAAGTCTCCCGCTTCCTGACCGGCAGTATCCTCCTTACTAATTACGCCCCTCACAACTCTGGTCTTGTGATAGTCAGAGGCAGCAGTAAAGGTTGGCGGTAGCAAGTTCGCAATGTAACATGTGCCCGAGAAATCAGGGGGCAAGCATGTATATGCTCGGTCATTGCAGATGAAATATGTACCCTTGGCAGCCAAAAACGCAGGGGAAAACTGCGACGGGAAAGTGTACGTTTCAGTACAGTCACTTCTCCCCAGTTGAGCTCTAGGATTCTGACCATTACCTTGTAAGCAGAACCGACCTATGTGGGGTACGACCCAGATTGGGGATGAGATTTTTCGCTGTCTTTCACCCAGACTAATACTATACCCCGTTGCGTTCCATCCTACATAAGGTCTCAATTCTTCCTTGGGTATGGACGAGTATGCATCGATATCTCTGCTCATATCGGCAACTCCTTTCATCAAGGCCTTATTATTGGTAATAGGTCTGATGGAACGCGGTTGTCGAGGGGAGTAAGTATCTAGAGCATAGAGAAACATGGTTTGGAACGCCCATGACGATCCATTGTAACTAAAAGGCAGTACCAGATAGGGAATACCCTTATTAATGGTATGTGGCATTAACCCACACACCCAACAATTGGTTGTATTCATTACTAGTTGGTGCTAGTGCAAGAGCTGAATAAACGAGTTGTTTACAAACTCTGATCGTCTGGTTTGTTCGTGTTCAGGCAGAGGGTGAAAAGAGTGTGAGGAGGCAGTAGAAAGAGGTATAGGCTGTACAGTGGGTGCAATGGGCTCTTGAGGGGAGAAAAACACAAATCCTACAGTAAACATTGTCATACTACACAGTATAAACAGGCATAAAAGTACAAAACATTTGCTTTTCATAACTTTACATATCTTTGCTTTAAAGTTCATTTCCTCAACGGGTCTCTCCATCTTAAAAAACTCCATCCTCTAATCGGGCCGCTCGCGGCGGATGAGTTTCTTCTGCTAAGGAGTACGCCTGTCAGTCCAGGGAAACGCCCTAGACCAACCAGAACCGTTGACCTAACGTCTTCGGCCTGTACCCCAAAGTCTTGGCACCGCGACCCTGCGGCGGAACCCGGATGGTGGTTCGAAAAACAAAAATCAAGAAAGTCCTTCAGATGGGAGAGCTTATAATGTCAAAAAGGAAAAATAGTAAGGAAATCTTTATTTGTCCATAGGCCTTGGTCTCAAATTATAGCGGAGACGGCCAGGTGCTGTTTGATCTTGAAACAAGAGTTCAGGTTCTGTGGTGTCCAATCGACTTGATGGTGGCACAGCTTCTTGCAAAATATCGTTACTTTCTTGGTCTGAAACTGTGCCTTTTATGCGTGCATCACTGAATGGTACAAAACGAGGTACAGTGTCTGTTTCAGAGTCGGCGATACCCTCCTGGACCCACTGGTCATATGGCAAAGGCAAAGGGATCCTTTTCACATGGGTGGCGTGGATCCAGTTCTTTTTGCCCTTCACTCGAACCGCTGTGGCAAGCTTGAGCTTTAGAGCTCCATTGTAGCGTTCTACTAATCCAGCTGATTGGGGGTTATTTGCAGCGTGGAACTTCTGCTTTATACCTAGCCCCTCACATACATTCTTCATCACTTTACCCACAAACTCGCTTCCATTATCACTCCACACCATTCTTGGCATTCCAAACCTGGGGAAGAACTCTTTCACGAGGGCTTTGGCTGTGGATAGGGCAGTGTTATCTTTCAGAGGATAGGCCTCTATCCATTTCGAAAAAAGCGCAAACAACCACCAACACATATTTCAGGTTGTTGCACCTTTCCATGTGGATAAAGTCCAGCTGCAAAACTTCGAATGGATATGATGGGGGTGCAAAATGACCGGCTGGAGTTGGGGTTCCCCTACCAGGGTTGTATTTCAAGCATACCATGCAATTCTTGACCACATTCTCTGCGCACTTGGGAATCCCAGCATTCTGCCATACTGGAGCCAACAACTTACAAATTCCTTTTGTGCTGATGTGTGCCATTCCATGTGCCATCGTAACTACTGGAAGCACATATGCATCAGGCAACAACCATCGCCTATGTTCTGTCAGATCAATCCAACAACCATTCTCATCCAACTTACCCATACTTTCTCTCCACTTGCTTAATTCTTTCTCCGTGGCTTCAGCTTGAAGCGACTTCACACTCTCTATTGTGTTTTCACACATCCCAACATCATCAACCCATCTTGCGGGGCCGGCAACATACATTCTAGTCTTCACATCCTGTGCTGTTTCTTTCGCGATCTCATCAGCAAACGCATTCCCACGTCCAACGTCATCTGTGATTTTCCTGTGCGCACTGCATTTCATAATCGCAACTTGCAACGGTAGGGTCAGCGACTCAAGGAGATCATTCACCAACTTGCCATTCTGAATTTTAGCTCCATGCGAAGTCAGGAACCCACGTTCTTTCCACAGTCGCCCAAAACTGTGAGCCACGCCAAAGGCGTACTGGCTATCTGTGTAAATATTCACTCTCATTCCTTCAGACAACACGCATGCTCTTGTGAGGGCGATTAATTCTGCTGCTTGGGCCGAATTATGTGGCACTCGTGCAGTTTCCACTACTGTGTGTAAAGTCGTGATAGCATATGCAGCAGTCGTGTCACCATTAGGGAGCTTGAAACACGAACCATCCACCCATAAAGTACCATCACACTCAGTCAGGGGAGTATCTTTTAGATCTACTCTCCCTTTCGTCTCTTCTTCCGTTCTGAACAGACAGTCATGTTGCTCATTCTCATCTAGGTCTGCTGGATTAGGCAGTAATGTAGCTGGATTCAGCGTATTGCATCTCTTTATGTGTATGTGATTCGCTAACAGTGTGAGCTCATAGCCTGATAATCGCGCACTAGTCAAGTGTTGTGTCTTGGTTCTGTTTAATAATGTGTCTACAGCATGTGGAACCATAACGATCAATGTGTTGTCCATTACTAGACCAGCAGATTGTCGGATAGACATAGCTGCAGCAGCTGTCGCTCTCAGACAGCTTGGCAATGCCCTTGCTACAGGGTCCAAGGTAGATGAAAAATATGCGCATGGGGGCGGTCTGTCGCCAAAAGGCTGTGTTAACACTGATAACGCACAACCATCTTTCTCGTGAACATACAATGTAAAAGGCTTGCTGTAGTCAGGGGTACCCAACACAGGAGCTGAACACAATGCATTACGCAATTCCAAAAAACTTTTCTGGCACTCCTCAGACCATGGGATAGGATTCGGTGTGTCTTTGCATGTTAATGCTAACAAAGGTTTTGCCAACAAAGAAAAATTAGGGATCCAGTGCCTACAGTATGAGGTAATGCCCAAGAAAGCACGCACTTCTCTCTGTGTTCTTGGCACACTCAACTGCGCAATGGCTTGAATTCTCTCTGGGGTCAGTTTCCTTCCCTCCTTCGATAAGAGATGACCTAAGTAGGTCACTTCTTGTCGACAATATTGCAGCTTCGAGAGAGACACTTTGTGATGGAAAACAGATAGATGGCGCAACAAAGACAATGCGGCTTTTTTGCAGATCTTTTCAGTATCCGCGGCGATTAGTAAATCGTCGACGTACTGAATCAGAATAGCGCCACTAGGTAAAACAAGTGCATCAAGCTGCGCTTTCAAAGCTTGGCTGTATATTGATGGACTTTCACAGTAGCCCTGGGGAGCGCGTTTGAAGCGGAAGCTTCGGCCTCCCAGACTAAAGCCAAAAATGTCTCTGCTCTCCTCTGCAATTGGGATGCTAAAGAAAGCATTCTTCAAATCAATCACTGAAAACCATGCAGCAGAGGCTGGAATCATCGTTAACAAGGCAGTTATATCAGGGACAACTGGAAACTGTGACACAACAATCTTATTAACCTCTCTAAGATCAATCACAAATCTGTAAACTGGTGGCTGTGAAGGGTCCGTTCGTTTTAAGACAGGTAAAATCGGGCTGTTGCAAACGTTGCCTTTTGTCTCTTCAATTACACCCTTATTAATCAAATCGCTGACAATGTCTAGCAATGCTTTCTGGCCTTCATTAGAGATTTTGTACTGGGGAATACGTGGCAGTCTGACATTAGCCTTTAAAGTTACCACGTATGGCGGTATCTCCAAGAGGCCCACATCATTGGGACCAGTAGCCCAAATGACATCCGGAAGGGATGACAATTCAGGCGGCAGTGTATTTTTAGATAAGTACATCGGGGAAATCACTTTCTTGCCTAATGTGAGTTGTACCCCTGACGGTGAACAATACAGTGTAGCATGCAATCTTTTCAACAGATCTAACCCTAGCAAATTCTCACCACAACCTGTGGTTAGGATCAGGGGTGCTTTCAGCTCGCAAGGTCCAATAGAAAGTGACATGGGACTGGAAATCGGGTTTCTAACCGGGGCGCCAGAAAAACCTACTGAAACATTTATATCGCCAGACAAAGGTGCGCCAGGGAGTTTTGAATGCATGATTGAACTCTTTGCAGCACCAGTGTCTAGCAGAAAGGGCTCCGTTACATTTGCTGTAGTTACTTCAACATACGGTCCGCTCTGATCCACTGGCACTGAAACAACTCCCTCTCTCTGTCTACGGCTGTCCTAGTAATCATTACTTTCTGTATTGTCATCTTCTGCATAGTAATCATTATTGTAGTACTGAGCTGTATTACTAGTCGCGTTGGCTTGCTGATCAAAGCTATTGATGGTATTTTGAGGCGGAAGAGGACGCCCGTTCTGGGGAACATTTCCACGCCCTCTGCCTCTAGGAGCTTGCTGACCACCTCTACCTCTTGCGCCATACGTATTATTGTTACGCTGCATTAATTTAGGGCAACTATATTTAAAATGACCTTCCTCTTTGCAGTATGAACATTGGTTGGGACCTACAGGGACACGCGGTTGATAATATCCGTTTATTTGCTGATTGTTCTGACATTGTTGGGGTTGGTGATAGACACCTTGGGGTTGCCTATAATTATTCTGACCTCCACGTGGTGGGTAAGCCTGTTGTAAAAGGACCTTCGTTTTTAGTTCCTTCGTTTTCTTTTCTGTTCTATCCTTTTCATCCTTATCTCTGTTTCCATAATACTGTGCAGTAGCCAGTATTTGCGCTGAAGAAGAAACAGCCCAAGAACTTTCTGAATCTTTCAACTTTTTACACAGGTCAGGAAGTAAATTCTGCACAAATTTATCCACAAATAACCGTTGGCCACCCTCAGTACTCATATCTTGCCCACTGTGGTCAATAAACGTTTCTTCAAACCTGGTAAAGAAGTCTGACACTGTCTCATCTTTCTTCTGCTTGCATGCAGATAGCTTGTCCCAATTTACGCGCATCGCGGGCATTATTGTCTTCATATACGTGATGATTCTACCAGGGAGTTCTGCTATTAAAGGCTCTGGTTTCGCGCCACCAGTTTGTCTAGCGTCAGCGGCAATGATGTCGGCCCATGTAGCACCTAGTTCTGCATCGTGATCTGCATTACAAATTGATCCCCATAGGGGCTGTGGAACAACATTACCAAACAACATGTCTATGTCTGCCAGATTCATAACACATGATCCTGCTGTCTGTGACAACTCTTTATAATATCCTGCAGGGTTTTTACGGGGATCAGGCAATGTCTGCTTAAGCGCTAACACCTCAGAACGCTTCCATGGAACATGCACCCAAACACGCTGGAAATGCGCTGGCATAGCAGCAATACCATTAAGTGCATCAGCTGCAACTGCTTCCTTCCATACCGGGGGAACTTCTCTCATGGGGTATTGTCGCGCTTTTACCTTTTTCCCCACAAGGACATCTTGTTCAAACAATGACCGCTGACAATCATCATTCCTGAAGGATAATACAACCGCAACTGCTTTATCTACATCGCGATCCACAATGGTACCAGTTCCAAAATCAAATCTCACTCGACACAACTCCTGCGGGCTTGGGTTTTTACCATTATCCTCCAATTCCTCACAGAGAATTTCGCACATTTTCTCAAACACATATCTTTGTTTTGGGGCATCCCATTGATGGAAAACATTGACAACTGATTCCACATCATATAGTGAAGGAAAAACAATCCATCTACGCGCCATGCGATCTATTACCTTTTTCTCATCGGGGTTAGGCAGTTGGCTGCGCAATTGCTTACGCTGTAAGCCAGGAGTCGCACTGGATGACTCAAAGAGAGGCGACATTAACGTAGTAACCACATTAGCTAAGCGCTGTCGCGCTGAAGGAGAAGTTGAGGCAAAAACAGGGGGATACACAGAGGGAAGAAAAGAGGATGCAGAAACAGGTACTGGAGTGGTGCAAGGAAGAGTGTCAGGGGAGGCAGCTGCTGAATTAGACAAAGTCGCAGGAAGCGCGGGGGCAGTTGGAAACACAACTGGCGGCCCTTGAGAGGGCTGCGCTATAGGGATAGGAGCCGGCTGCAAAGCAGCTGGCGGTAGCGGCAAGGCTTGCAGTATATTAACTTGAGGTGGCATATTCACAAGCTGAGGAGGCGCCGTGGCATTTTGAGCATACGGGGGTGGTGAACTCAACAAATGCGACATCAGGGGATCTTTCTCCTTTTCTTCTAACTCATTCTGCTTAGAGTGTGGTAAAGCTGGGTAACATTTGTCGATCCCTAACTTACGCTGCCTGTGCAATTGCTCATTCATCTGCTCCTCCTCATTGTCTTTGAATTGTACAGCTGCTTGCATTACTGTCATACCTCTCTCTCTTTTATTCTTTTTCGCTAGCTTAATTTCCTTCTGTTTGGCTTCCTTTCGCCATAAGCGGAAAGAATCAAACATCGCCGGCCGGGCTTTCTTCTTAAACAATTTAATTTCCAAATTATCTAAAATATCGGTATCGAAACTACCATTTTGGGGCCATTTTAAAACACCGTCTTTTCTGGTGTAATGAATCCATACCTCGTTATATGCAATGGGGCCTACACCATGTTTTACATAGAGCTCATAAGTTGGAGTTCCAACCGGAGGAACCGGACATGATTCCTCCAGCTGGAAATCTCTTCCACAACCCAAACAGAACAATCTACCAAATATCCTAGAACCAGGCATCTCCGCTCACTAGTCTAGATCCACACGTCAAAGGATTATCGATTACGATAGTCTCGTGAATACACGAGTCCTCTGGCTTTGGCGTTTGCAAACTCCAAATTACCAAAACAAAATGATCCCGAAGGATACCAAACAAATGGGAGACGCTCCACTTATACTTAACTCAATATTGCTGATCGATGGCGTCACCAGAAGACTCTCTCGATTGTTTCGCTCTCTCAAACTCGTCAAGGGTCCAAAACAGGTCGATTAATCAGGGCAGCAGTCCTTCGTAGCCGTCGGGACGCGGAGAACCTCGCAGAAAAGACTTTCGGACCACGTCGACATGCAGGGGTCGATGAAGTGGCGGCCTTCCTCCGGAATTTCCACACGAAGCTCCTCACGAACCTCTGGCTTGGACTGGTACCGCTGAAATCGCCCCACGTGGGCGCCAAACTGAAGTACTGGGTATTTTAGGGCCCAGCGGTGCAGGGGAACACACCCTATGACTTCTGGGTTACTCCCTGTTTCAGACCTACAGAAACACAGAGTCTTCTGGGTGAAGTCAAAGATTCGTTTATTGGCTGCAGACCAATTACAGGTATCCTAGAAGTACAACAGCGTGTATGTTCTCAGGAGACTGCTGAAAATCATGGAAACGGACTTCATCTTAAATACAGTTTTCCCTGCCTCAGGCATACATTCCTAGGTTTATGATACAGCAATATACAAGTGTACATTTCAAAAGAAAAGGCAGAGTCATGATGACCATCCCACATTCCTATCAAGCCAGCCCACAATGATTTACACAGCAAAGCTCAGATCCCACATTAGATATCGATAGGCCCCAATAAACATGAGCATCTCCTGTTTTGGGAAACAGGGATTAAAGCAGGAACAAGCAGGTGCGGAAGTGATTAGCCGGAGGCTTGTGTGTGTGATGAAAGGACTTTATGGTGCGTTGAGCCCTGATGCTAATCACAGGTGGCCGGAGGAAGGGGAGCTCGTGAGACCAGTTTGACCTGGGGCAGCAGAGCCAAGCTGCCCAGGTCACAGAAGAGTCAAGGAAAGGCACATGCATTGCAAGGCCCGTAGTTGCTTCATTATAGCCTATGTGAGGGCAATCACAAGATGGCCACCGCTTCCAAAATGGAACCCGCGTAGTGATGCAGAATAACGTGTACATAGTGCATTCATAGCTAGAACGATATATAAAGCACTTGTACATACCGCATTAACCATTTGCGGTTTGCTAATACCAGGATAGACAGGGGTGGGGCCCTGTCCCCTACGCGGTCCCGAATATTAAAGTACGACAATAGCTTAGTAGATATGGTGTATTCATTTTCTGCCCTGTCCATGTCATGCAATGCAGCGCAACAAGGTGTCTTGCTTGTTGCCTTGTGTGACTTGTTCATAAATCTGGTGCTAAATATCCCTTCATAGTTTTGGGATGTAAATCAGTGGGGAAATTCTGGATGAAGACACTAAATTATATCCAGTCACAGATGGGATATCTATATTCCAGCACTTACAATTAAACAGTGCATACTGGTTGTGGTCCTGAGACTGAAAAAGGAAAGAATGAAGAATACATTTGCGTTATGGGGGACAATATAAGTCAATGGATTCGGCCTCATGGCCCACAGCCTAAGGCAGAGATTTGATTGGGCATCAACATAGGTAGTACAGGTGAAGCATCCCAAATCGGAAGAGGAATTAGCAGAGGACATGCCAGAATTGAACAATATGATTCTGAAATTGTTAGACCCCACAGAAACAAGACCACCATCAAGGTGCGACTGAAAGGTAAAAGGAAAGGTGGGTAGCAAGAGGTACCATATAGTACACTAACACACTGGTCATGGTCTCCAAATTGACAGATGAAAAATGGAGAAGTGTCAAGGTCGTAGAGCATCAAATGAAAAGGGAAAACAGTAAAGATCAATTGTCACCAAACATCATACCCAGTTGAGGGGTTGCCTGTATTTGTATTAGTGTAATGCTGTACTATATAACTTGTCTATTTACTTTACCCCTGAGAAATTACACAATTTCTGTACACTGTGATTGATGTCTGTTCTATCTCATCTTGCAGTTTGTTGAAAAAGATAATACCGTTAAATATTCTCTACCAATATATTGGGCGAAGTGATTATATTAGTCAAAAGATTCCAGCAAAGTAAAAGTGTAGTCTTAATATTTGCAGGGAAGAAACTGTTCGATGAACTAATTTGATGAAGTAAGGGAAGACATCCCATGCTTAGGAAGACAGCTATAATTTACATCGTGATCACCCTGAAAATCGGCGGAAAACAAAACAATGATGGGTGGAATGCATAAACCAGGTACTGGTAATTTCTTGAGTTGCATCTCAGCCCTTTATTTGTGTGCCTACCAGACCACATTAGACAAGATCCAGCCATTTAGAAATCAGCCTTGGTCCTGCTCCAATAGGAAAGGTTTAGCCCAAACTGCCAGGATAGGATCATTTTCAACCAGAACAAAGGAATTAAATTCTTGCCTCAGTCTATTTGGGCATCTTCTGCAGGGTACACCTTGGTTCCAGTGGCACAGTCAGCTTGGGGAGATGTCTGGGCATACCTTTCACACTTAGGGCATCGCTCTGAGAACCACAAAATACGTGATCGGGGGAGTTCTTGAATTAATCTCAGCCACTTAAAGCCACGTGCAAGTCCATCATTTACTTCCTCACTCTTTCATCTCAGACAGGAACGAGCCATGTACAATCCAACTTTGCTCCTACTCCAATCGGAACAGCCCTGTCCAAACTGAGAGGCTAGGTCCACCAGTATGGGAACATCAAAACCTCGAAAATCTGGCATTATTGAGGCCCTGATGGGCCAACGTTGTATACATCTATATATGGTCTCATTTTCCAGGGCATCAAAGCACTTGGTAATGTAACACGTACCTTGTCTTAATATTTGTACACGCAACGCTCACGCCTGGAGCATTTTGACACTAGACACCAACAAAATAAGCCGAAAACTAAAACAAAGGAGGGCGAGCAATGGAGCTGGCAAATGAGCAAAAACATGGTTTTGGTTCCTTTTCTGATATTAAGGTCATCGAGAGCATCCTTTATTTAGATCAGAAGATCATTCCCAAGCCTTGGATCTAAAAGCAACAAAGGAGCACACACACCAGTGCGGGAACATCCCGTTGCAGCATAAATGAACTTCATTGCATGGCTCCTCCTGTCATACGGAGTTAAAAGCACTACATAAGCAAGGGCTAATAAACCCAAAGTAGGCTTAGCATGTCAGGCAAGACTTTGACTCACGGTTATTTTTTATCAATGGTGCCACCCTGGGCAGCACAACACTTTGGTCCCATTGCAGCTTAAGGGCTGTACGAGGAGGACCAAACAAATGACTGTTACTATAATCAATGCACGAGAGCACCCAGGTCAAAATCATTGCAACCCTGTCAGAAGGAATAGAAAGTACAAAGAACCTACAGTTGGAACCGGGTTTATTTGTTCTTTAATGGAGAGGTATTTGTCTAAGGGTGCTCCTAAGGATTCACTTGTGTAAAAAGCCTCACTAAGGGGCATATTATCAAGCACGGCGTTAAAATTATCGCTGCTTTAGTGGCAGAAAACTGCCGCTAAAGCTACGATAATGGGCTTGATAATATGCCCTTGAGAATTCCAATAGAAACCCATGTTGACACCAGAACATGGGCTTCTATGGGAATTCTCTGCGGCATATTATCAAGCCCATAATCGCTGCTTTAGCGGCAGTTTTCTGCCGCTAAAGCAGCGATAATTTTAACGCCGTTTCTTGATAATATGCCCCTATGAGAGTGACCAGACAGTAGCAAATGGATTGTCTCCTTGCCAAGCTGCAAGAGCTCTGTCTTGCAGGAGCGGCCCATGCAGGTAAGAGTGGTGGTGCAGTGGGGGGGATGGACTCGACAGATGACGACGAGCGAAAATAAAATAAATAACTGTATTTCCCTCGTTATCGTCTGTCGAGACCCTCCCCCCACCACACCCCCGCCCTACCGCTCTTACCTGCACGGGCCGCTCCTGCTGTCTTGTTCAAATTTATTTTTCAAAATAGTCTATTGCTGAATGCCAAATGCCATTGACTCGATTTGGATGTGAAGATAGGTGTGAGGTGGTCCAGACACACCTTCGATTGTGGATCATCTGCTTTGTAGACTGTGAGCCGCCAAACGATCTTATGAACTGTGCCAGGCAGCGTACATCGACGTTCAAAAGCATGGGGGCAACGGCGAGCCCAGTGGGAACCATCTGGGATTGGTATTTCAAGCGAAAAGGTAGTAAAGGAACTGATTCACATTGGTCATAAAGAAAGGACACCAACTATGCTTCCCCAGTTCCTAGAACAAATATTTCTCTTAGACTGGCCAGTAAGATGGAACGCCCCACAGCGTCGAACCATGAAACACAGTATTGTGATCTATAAGGGTGGAGCGAGCAGCTTCTGGAGCAGTAGACCAGAGATCTCCTCACTTGACATCCCCGGGGTTATCTGGTGCAAATAACAGTAGACCTATGACGTACAGGGAAGGAGTAGAGGCAATCTCATATGAGCAGCGCCATGCAGGTGAGTGACCTTACCCCAGTCCTAGCGGGCTTATGTGGGAACAGGCTGTCAGGATATCTTCCTTTGTGCACTGACAGAAGCATGTGGCAATGAAGGATATTAAGGAGATGTGAGTTATGACTTCATTAGGAAGAGGAAGTTAACTTGTTAGCATAAACTGCAGACGGTCACATCAAGGTCATTCAAATGTGATATTGAGACCTTAAAACAAAGCAGATGGATAACTGCAGGAGAGACAGGAATTACTCTTCCCACGATCTCAGGATGTGTCATGATTGCCCGAGGCGATTATTAAATAAATGTCTACCTGACACCAAGCCAGGACCCGCTGAGCACGAGACCACAAACCAGACATCTCACAGGACAGAGACAGTGTAAAGTTGGGCATGACATTAGAATCTGTCACATACAGCACGTCCTCTAACATGCATAGTAACTTTGCCCTAATACAAACAAAGAACAACGCCGTGCTCCTGTTTGGCATAAAGGCAGCCATCTTTGGGCTGCAGTCGGTCTGTACACGCAGACGTTCTAGTTATGCGTGTTTGTGATCTGTATAACACAAGCATAGATGCAAAGAAACAGCATTGTACAAGTGAAGACTTTTGCAATAATGGATTGGGGTACACGGGGTTGCAGAGTGGGAGTATTACCGCCATTATCTGCATTCTACAGCAACAAATACGAGATTGAAGGTGGGTGACAGACAACCACGTGGCTTCCTCACTTCTGCATTTAGCGTTGATTGGCAACTCTTCGCTATATATATATATATATATATGGTGAGCAGCTGAAATCTCTGTACTGCACGCATGAAAAGAAATGCTTACCTCAGAAACATTTGACTGTGCAGAATAAGTGTATGAAAGTGCATCCATTTCATTGAAAGTTTAGGCAGCGTTAAATAAACTGCATCCAGGTTAACGATGCACATTTATGGCTAATACTCAAAATTCGAGCAATAAACAGCGGTCCTTAGTCGAATGCAAAGGGAACTGGCAGCTATGTCCTAAAATTTCCTAAATTTGCTGATTCCAGTTCCGCCAAGCCTACATTTTGCAGATGTCAAATCCCCGACGCATCACTATCCCTTTTCCACTAATGCAACCCCTTTTTTGCCCTTTTGACAACGGGGGCAACCACTGAGATCCTGCTAGCGAGTACCCTCATAATTCCGGTGGGGCCGGTCTTGTGAGTTACAGGACCCTTCAGAATCAGAAGTTCCGCAGAAACACCCATGCGCATATCACCGAAACACCCCACTCCACCCAAAAGCGGGCAAATTTCTGGGTGGAAAATTATGGCCAATGAGGATTAAGCAGGGGACGCGGGACCTGTACTGTTTCCCCCCAAAATACCTCCTTTTTCGGGGGACCCTCTGCTCTCTGCATCATACCCAGTAACAACTGGGGAGCATCATTTCCCCGGTATTAGCCTACGGCACTCTAGTGAAGTCCTGCACGAGCTTCGACATGATGGAAAGAATGTTCCACTACAAATAGGCAAGCACAGAAGCCCTTTACAAGCATCAAAAATATCCATAACAACACACTATTAAGTTGAAAGGTGTCTGAAAACCCTCTCTCTATCTAATAATCCTACTCCTAAAACTGTCCATTAGGGAAGGAAAGGTCCCGTTTGCTCCTCTAGTGTTCCTGGGCAGGATTTGGAGACTACACATTGGAAGCAACACTAGCATAGGAAACAAACTAACCCCGGGGAAGAGAAGGCTGTAATAAGTGGACCGCGGACTGTCCTGACATTATCCCACATACTCCAATGATAACACAAAAGATCCCGACTGCAGGGTTGTATTATATCAGTTACTACTTAAAATATATAAAAAATGTAAGTAATGGGCAGAATGGCAAACGACGGGAGAGGGTGAGAGATGGCAGAGAGAGCTATGTTGTGAAAAATCTCAGAATGCATGCCAGCCCTCTTTAGCCTATAACTCAGCCACTGGGTGTCAACATCACAGGACCTGCCTAATGGACCACAGGAGATCTCCTAGTGCCAGACCAAGGGAGGAATCCTTTACATTCAACACCACACAACATCAGTGCAAGTGCTATTAAGAAGGTATAGATAATGACTTGCACACCACACCGGCGCAATATATCATTCTCATCTTCCATATTTTCAGAGGCTGATAGTAAGTAACTTCGAAGAGGCCCCCACTGAGACTATTAGGATTATAATACATAACTACACATTGACAATCAAGGAAGCCCCTTTAAAAATGAAGGCGACACGCAAAGACACCACACCAATAGGAACAGGACCATCACTTTAGTCCAAGAGGGGTATACATTCTCAGGATCAGATAGCATTAGTAATCTTGGAGTTCAAAAACATAAACAAGGGTTGTGTGAGTACTACAAGAATTAAACCTGCCTGTGAGCATCCTCCTCTGGGGCGAGTTCATCACTCGGCTTTTAAACCTTAGACGTCACAAAGGCAGCGTTGGGAATGGTAAATAGTGCATCCTATAAAATCCCTATCACATCACCTCTCATCAAATCAGATCACATCAGGGCAGCTTGTTCAGAAAGGGTTGAGGAAGTCACTTGCCAAGAATGTTTGGAAATGATCCATTAGGCTCACACAGCAGAATTGCATTCTGGGCTAGCAGAACCCCCATTTGGAGTACAGCTTGATCACAAGTATGAATATCTTCCACACTAAAAAGAACTGTGGGGCAAATTAACAAGGGCTTTATATCTGCTTTTTTGGCCTTAAAAGCCAAAAAAGAAGAGATAAAACTATCGCCCTATTCACAAGAGGGTGCTAACATGCATAATCGCATGTTAGCACCCTTTTTCCCGATGCCTCCCTTTGCATCTCTAATGAGATGCAAAGTGGGCGTCACTGGGCAGTATAGCCTTGTAAATATCGGCTGATGTGCACATTGCGATATTTACAAGGCTGCCCCAGCATTTTAGCAGACGTTAGTTTTTGGAGAAACCGCTGTTTTCTCCAAAAACTAACGTCTGCTAAAATCCTGACTTATCCATCCCTAACATAGGGGGTGGATTATGCTGCTACGACCACAGGGTCGTATCAGCAAGGTTATGGCCTTTTGCAGGGAACATTGCTGGAAAACCAGCGATGTTCCCTGCAAAACGGCGATTTCCCCCACTATCTCTGGAATTTTTATAACGCGCTACCAGGGCGATAAATTCCAGAGATAGACGGCGATGAATAACTAAGCGCGCTTTGCGTTATTCATCACTGTTTCTTGCTGATATGCCCCTTTATTTGGCAGTGGAATGAATCCATAACCGGAAACCCCTACAGGCAAGCATGGAGGTCCGGTGAGCAGACTGTCCAAGACACCAACTCGTATGCCTCCTAGTTTAGCTAGGGGTAACCAAGCAAAACAAGTTTAGGTTCTTGCAATGATCATCATAATTGACGTGTAACTGTGAATGACAAACATGTTTTTCATCGAGGGTTTGTCAGTGACATCAACTAGACAAAGCAAACTAAGCTCAAGTTGTCTTCGATGTCATTTAGAAACCAACAGTCAAAACATCCCTTTTAGTCACACTCACACACAAACACATATACATTATGTATGACCCACAATGCAACATCCCATGATCAGATAAGAGGTGTGGGTAGAGGAGCAACGGGGATGACCTGGACCACATGGCCGGTGCCCCCTCACATTGTATATGCAAATTAAAATGTATACCCACATTTTTCCATCCCTTGACTTACCCACATATTTAAAGATACTTACGGCCAAATTCAGCAATTTCTCATGCAGCGCAGCACCCACAAATGCTGTGCTGTGTGAGGAGAGAGTGCCAAATTTATTGAAATATGTCAATCTCCTCCCCTCTCCCTCGCGCCAGCGCCGCAAATTAGCTGCAGTGCGCCATGGAGACACCTTTGTGCTATAGTGCAAGCGTCTCCCTGTGAGTCAAGCATAGGTTTTGTACTGGAAGGCAACCCTTCCAGTACAAAATACTATGCTTAGGCTAATTTTAAGCATGTTCCCACTTTGTAGGTGTGCTGTAGAGTGCAGCACACATGCAAAGTCTTAAAATAAAGGAGAAACAAAGCATTTCTCCTTCATAGCGCCTGGTTGAAGGGTGAGCTTTTTTCTGATGCTAAACCCTGTCTACTTTATTTAGTAAATTAGGTTTAGCATCAGAAACCTTGGGTGGTTGCATGGGAGCACCCATGCACCATCCATGGTACGCCCACATGGTGCGGAGTAATGCAAAGCAGCGCTATACGCTGCTTTGCATTACTTTCACGTAATTTCAAGCGCTAAACAATTTTAGCGCTCGAAAGAGAAATGGACAAAAAGATTTTGCACCAATTTGACGCAAACACTGTATAAAATCATAGTAAATAAGCCCCTTAGTTCCTACAGCATCTCTCCCCTGATCCACCCAGGGGTATATTTACAAGCCCCTACCGCCACAGGAACGTCACTTTTAGTGACATTGTGGTGGCGATAGGGGCTTCGCCTTATTTACAAGGCACTGTTAAGCCACTTAACATGGCTTAAAGCTGCCTCGTAAATAAGGCACCGTTTCACGTTGTACTTATCTTGAAAGGGGAGGGCAATGGGTGTGGTGGTGGGTGATCAACCGCAAAACCCATTGATTTTGACGCTGCCCCTATTTACAAGGTGGCGTAAATAGGAGCCAGCACGAAAATTAAGACCTGGGAAAACCTGGTCTTAAATAGACACAACGAGCAGAAATGCTTTATATCTCCTCGTTTTCGCTGTTTCTATGTGTGCTGTGTTGTGCAGCACACATAGAAACAGCAAAACGCCAATGATTGTTTATGTGCAGGAAGGTGTGCCTTCTTGCACAAAAACAATCACCCAAAAAATAACATTTTGTAGCTTCTATGTGTGCTGCATTAAGCAGCACACATAAAAGTTACAAAACGCCATTTAAAGATTGTTTATGTGCAGGAAGGAAGACCTTCCTGCACATAAGCAATCTTCCCCTCAACACAGACACCCTGCACCATGGTGCAAGGGTGCCTGCGTTGGCACTAGGCTGCTAAGCTTAGAGCCAGCGCAGGGCGAAACGCAGGGCTGCTCCATTTTGTTGTAAATATGGTGCAGCCCTGCGTTTCTGAAGTGGCGGAGCGCTGCATTAAGCCAAGGAGGCTAACGCAGCGCTCCTCCACTTTGTTGTACATTTGCCCCCCCAGAGATTGGTCTCTACTCTACTCTGAAGCAGAGAGACAGCTCCAGCTGTCTGGAAGCTCTTTCAGCACAGAACCAGAGGGACCCACGGCTGACCTAGAGTCCTCCATTGGTGGAGGAAGCCTGCTGCCCACTTTCTCCTGCTTCCCTCAGGCTTTTGGATACCAGAGAGAGGGCAGATGGCAGAATCTGTTGCCACTTTACTTGTGCCTCTGGAGGCCCAGCAAAGGTGGGGAACACCTGAAAAGCAAGCACTTTAAAATCCTGTCACAACACCGGCAAAACATTTGTTTTCCCACTGTTGCTACTTCATCACAGTGAACAACCAATCATATTCCAGTATTGACACAAAAGGCTCCGAATGAGAGTGATACATAGGAATCTGATAGCCTTCACCTGTTGGTGACTATTGAAGACGTTCACAGGTGACGTATTGTTCCTGCCAGGTGCCACCAAGTGAACGATGATTGTTCACAACCTCTGTTCCCACAGACATTCGGAAAACCACAGATTCATTCATGAAAAAAGCGCCTTTGTAAAATAGTTGACTATTTACGCAACAGGGAGCATCCTTGTCTGGCTGTTTGATCTGCAGCCAAGGAAGAGCCTATAATTAAGAGGTACATAAACACGTCTCCTCTCCTCCCAAAGCAGAGAAGAATAGAGGGAAGGGGAAGGTGTATTCTCTCACACCACCTTCAGATTGGTTGTGGTGCTTAGCGCGTGCTTGTGTTCCCGTCAACATTCCACACTGTGTCAGACTTTGTTAGGCTGGGCAGCCAGGCCCAGGACACCGGATGCTTTCGCGACAGGCAGTGGCATGACAGCAGCCCCCGCAGCCCCTGCGTGCGGGGAGAGGCACAACGCTCCAGGGGGGCCTTTCGGCACTGTGTACTGGCGGCGGGCCCCTGGCCTGGCTGGGTCTGGGGAAAGGGGCTGTCCATGTACTTTGTAGGGGGCACCCTGCAGTTTCGTTACACCACTGGCAATAGGCTGCGAGGGTTGGTGCCGCGTTTACTGTTGGTGTGGGCCGGTTTTGTAGCTGGGGGTTGAACGCATCCCCTGCCTACAGAGCATCCGTGCTTAAAAAACACATACAAAAAAAAACATGGCTTTAAAGCATGCCAAGTGAGACCAAGCTTGCTTCGAAACTATGGGGCAGATTTATGTTCCCTGGCGCATCCCTGCAAATCAGCATGGATGCGACAGGGAAGATGCGTCACGCAAGTTTGCCCTTGCGCCACCGCAGATGCGCCGCAGTTACAATGCGGTGCATCGTGGCGCAAGGACAAGCAGATACGTGACGCATCTGCCGGCGTAAGGTTGGTGCAGTGCTGAAGTTGCGTCGCAAGCGCGACGCAACTCCAGCACTGTTCCAACCTACCCTATCCCTAACATGGTGCGTCAAGCCTTACGCCTGCTTCAAGCAGGCGCAGGGTTTTGACGCATCAGCGCTGGGAA
This sequence comes from Triturus cristatus, assembly GCF_964204655.1. Classification (NCBI taxonomy): domain Eukaryota; kingdom Metazoa; phylum Chordata; class Amphibia; order Caudata; family Salamandridae; genus Triturus; species Triturus cristatus. Next base: position 983,458,538 of record NC_140583.1, read on the forward strand.
AGTGACTCAGTGAAATCTTATATATTTCACTGAGTCACTTTTCATGGGCGTTCCTGCGACGGAACGCCTCCCCCGTGTCGAAACGCCCACGTGAAACCTGGCGCAGGTTTCACGTTGCGCAGGGCTTTACACCGTGACGCATCTCCATAGATGTGTCATGATGTAAATGGGGCGCAACGTGGCGCAGGGTTTACGCCGCCGCTGCGTCACAAAAGTGACACAACGGCGGCGTAAAAGGGGCGCAAGTCCCTCATAAATCTGCCCCTATGTGTTGCTGTATTTCGTTGTTTCGAGTGTCTGGCAGGGTCACCACGAGCAGCTCTGACCTTTGGAGGAACAGGGTGAGGTGTCTGTTGGGACTTTGCTCAGAGCTGAGCCACCAATATATGTGGAATCTTAATCCAGATACAGAGTCCATTACACATACGATAAAGACTCTTCAAAACCCCAAAAAATAATAATGTGTCTCTTTATAGTGCACCTATTACAATACTAAATTACACCACTGCATTCAGTGCTAGTTGTTATAAGTGTAGATTCTAAACATGACCTTAGAAATATTCTTGCCCCTCTACAACTTCCCTGACAACAATGTTATTAGTGAACCAAGATGAAAGTCAGCTGAAATACCCCACCCCCCCACACCCCTCTAATGCGTGGCCATACGTGACCTATGGTATTACTATGGATGTTATGTTATTTGACTGCAATTTGTAAAACGCACATACACCAAAGGGTTTGTTGGCGCCGAGGTAGCTTACACAGAGGTGGCTCAGAGTATTCATTATAGGCTTGCTTGAACAGCCACGTCATAATTTCCAGGGGCAGGAAGTTCCAAATGCGGGGGGGGGGGGGTAATTGCTGAGAATCTGGATGAAGAGAAGGATATGACACTGAACGCCCCTTCACATAACATCTAGCACAACATAAGTAAGGTTAAAAAGTCAAACTTGGTTGGGTAATGCAACATTGACTCATACTTAACTACTACCTGCCAACATGTTTCTGCCCATCATTCGTCAAAAGGAACGCCCATCCATATTACCACCGGTGCAGAGTGGGGACCAGAGTAGGTAATCTCGATAGGCGTTCCTTTCGACGAATGTGTGATGACAAAGGACCCTACCTCCTCTGTGACCATGATGCTGTTATCCCCTATAATCTAGGGTTTCAAGTTTCAACTTACCTGCTAACAGGTAGGATAGTGTGGTAGGGCCTAAATTAGGAGACCTCCCTGACCAAACTAATTAGTCTCAACAGGAGATTACTTAGGAGTATTTTACCTATAGGGATCCGCACGCCCTGACGAATGCCCCAGACCTTACAGGCTATTAATGATGGGCAGAAACATGTTGGCAGGTAGTAGTTGGGTATGAGTCATTGTACTCCATTACCCAACCAAGTTTGACTTTTTAACCATACCTAGTGTTCCACTGAATACAGATATTTCCCCTAGGCACACTAAGGTATTTTAAAATATTTATCTGGATCCCCTGTCTTATGCTGTTGTCCAGTAAGAATTATGTATGGGCATGATATATCCGTAGGTCAGTTTTTGTGACATACAACTGTATATGAGTTTTTGCAGATATTGAGGTGAGGAAGGTCCATTGTTTTTAGAAGGAAGAATTGTGTGGACAATTGTACCATGTGCAGTTCAGATATGTCCTTTGTTCACTAGCTCTCACCCATACTGCGCTTTACGATCACCTCTCGCCTCAAACCATATTGACTTTTTGCTTTACGTCACCCTCCTTCCCGGTCAGTCCAGAATTATGGACTCTGAAGAGGGAAGGAGGCGAGTGAGACCAAAAGATCCAATCTAGAATATGATTGTAGAATAATTTTACAATTTGTGGAGGGCGACACGCATAAGATCTTGTGGAATGCTGAGAGCTAAGCATGCATTTGTATCTTCCATGTGAATTTTCTCCATCCATTTAAATGTTTGTATATCATAATAGGTAAAGAATGGTTGAATGACTGAATATCCATAACCAAAGTGTCATCTGCTATAAGTATTGTGCCTTATACATCATTTACTAAAATCGCTCAATTGAGAGTAAATATTCTATTAACACTAACGGGGAGATATTTTTATAAACAATATTTAGGACTATATATTTTTACAGACAAGAGGGCAAACGTGTGTCCTATGGAACCCCCAGACAGCCCCTTGCAGGCAAGTGCAGTCGCTGTCCCCTCTTTAAAGTGCAAGTCGCTGCGGCCTGCATTGTGTAACAAGGAGCAGGCTCTGTATTTCACTGAATGTGCTGCCTCCAGGGCAGCTGCTAGTTCGCGTCTGCCCTGGGGTCAGGGTTTTGATTCTAATAGGGCACACTGTCATTGTTTGTGCCTAGCGCACCTGCTTAAAGGTATTCCATGGCACAAACAGGGACAGTGTGCCCATTACGTAACATAGGCCCAGGTCTGATAAAGGAATCAAAAAATTGGAAGGACTCTGCTGAGAATACCATGTCTGTATCAAAAATAAGAGGTGGGACCAGGAGCTATTTATTGTCCAGTGCCCGTGCTCCAAAGTCAAATGCTATATCCAAAGAGGGAGGTCAGAGTTCCATCAGTGTGGGTGCTAGAGAGTCATGCTCACCACGAGGAGACTGAAGGGTATTATATCCCTCCACCAGGAGGCCCGATCGTATCAGGCATCGGCTCATTACTCAAACCTCTCAGCCAATTCAGCAACTTCTTTCTACGCCCTTTAGTCCAGGCTACTCCAGCCTACCTGAAAGACACCCGTGAAGTCCTTGACCTTATTCAGGAAATCAATGATGATGACACCAGACCTATAGACCTACTGATTACCCTTGATGTAGAAGCACTCTACACTAATATCCCTCAGGACGCCACTATTGAGGTAGTAGGGAATCTTCTCAATGAGGCAGATCTCCCAACAAACACACCGGCTGACTCCATCCTGGCTTGCATCACCATCACACTCAAGTACAACTTTTTCATGTACAGGACCACTACCTACCACCAGGTACAGGGTTCCTCTATGGGTAGTACCTTCGTGCTCAGTCTGGCGGGGCTGTACATGTCACACTTTGAGTCGACCCACATCTTCACGGACGAAAACCTTTTCCAAGAAAACCTCATCACGTGGAAGAGATACATAGATGACGTGCTCATTCTATGGAATGGCACCAAGGAAACCTGTGCCAAGTTCCACGACTGGATCAACCATCTCAATCCTCATCTACACTTCACGATGACAACATAGAGAAAAGGAAATCCCCTTCTTGGACTTACTGATTTCCCTTGAGGATGGTAAACTACAAACCAAAACATGTTTTTTTAAAACAGATTGCAACAGCCTGTTGAGCTTCGAGAGTTACCATCCCAAAGCACTCCGGGAGAACTTACCCTATGGCCAGTTTCTCAGGATCAGGAGAAATTGCAGCGAAGTCTGGGACTTTGACGAACAAGGAACTTACTAGACAGAGACTATAGACAGAGACTATCCAACGGAAGTGATCCGTAAGGCCAGAAAATGCACCAGGAATAATAACCGCCAGGGCCTTCTAGAAACCAGACGACACCAAACTAATGGAGCCATCACCTGTGTAACAACTTTCATGCCTCTATCAAACCGGATCAAACAGTTCATCAAACGCAATTGATGAATCCTCAACACAGGCGTGTTAGACATTGAACAACCTCGCTTTGCATTCAAACGGACCGCCAACCTACGTGATCAACTGGTCCACACTCGACCACAACTTAAAAAGAAACAGAACGGCAACACACTATGGAATCTACCTCTGGTGTCTGGTCACTATCCATGTGGATCATGTAACGCTTGCCCCACCACAAAGTACACTAAGCCACTCCAGATTGGGGATTTCTCATGGGAACAACGTGCACACAGCAATTGCAACACTAAGAACTGCGTAAATATAATCACGTGCCCATGCCAGTTGAGATACGTTGGCATGACCACCAGACCAGTCAAGGTCAGGATGAGTGAACACAGGAGCACGATATGCAGGAGTTGCGCATCTACCAAAATGACAAACCACTTTATTGAGATACGACACTCCTGTGATAAAATGGAATGGATCATTCTGGAGGCTAACCAAGCATGTAACAATACAACACCACTGCGGCGTGAGCAATGCTGGGTCCACTGTCTACGCACCCACACGCACGGTCTTAACGACGACATACCGTGGGTGGAGCTGTAACTTTGCCTCACTAACCACTATATGTAACATCTGTGCACATTAAAAAACTGTCCTTGGCGGTATGATACATCTAATGCCAATGATACATCTAAAACCCATAATGTACTTATCCTTTCCATGCAAAATAGGGAAGTTCACAACTCTGGGATCTGCCCATACCCATTATGTTACGGAATTAGCTGTGCCAATGCTGTAACACATTTTGTGTCATCCTCTAAACAAGTGATCTCTATTCACACTGTGTAGTCCACAATCTCTGGGGAACACATATACCCTCTATGCCACAGAACAGGCTTTGTAGTGATCCTGCAGCACACCTTTCCTTGAAGTTCAATCCTTTTAATCCATATTTATCTTTTTTAGCGTGCATGCACTCTGAATGCGCTCCGAATGGAACTATGTATCTTTGACGTGATGGAAAAAGGATTGATATAATTTTTGAATAAAGCGGATGAACTGCAAATTATCACTGATTACGTGGATTACTTAAACACAAATGTGAACGAAGCTGTGCAACTCTTGACTCGCAGACCGCTTGTCACTTTCTCACAGAACAGGCTTTGCCATTTTCATACTATTGATTGTGAAGTGCACAGATAACATGCAGTATACTGTACACTTTTCCTTGACACGCACATTCCAATACGAGCGCGACACACTATTTACTGCAATTATGTCTGAGCTATGTCTGTGACCCCATGACTGTGCATATAAATGACACATTACGTAGTGTACACTTCCCTCCAACACACGTATCTCAAGACTAACATGACACATTCATCGGTGTAAAAAAACCTTGGGATCATGCACATGCGCTGAAATGCCCTGCAAGCATGCGCACACACGAGCACTACACTCCAGCACCTGCGCATTGTTGCCCACAATGACACAGCACCCGGAAACAGAAACCGCCTGCACCGCTGGACAGAGCAGTACTTCTATGCCTGTTCCACACTGGCCTCACAAGATCCTGGATGGCGTATGGTGTGGTAGGTGCTGAGAAGCAAGAGTTTTATCAAAAAAACGCGAGTAACCCTGAACAAATGACATGTATGATATGTTTAGAGGTACCAAGGCATACGCCTCTCAATTACTGCTTACATTGACAAGACTGTACATTCTGTTTAACTTTAGCCTGTGAAGCTATGGGAATACCAATGCCAACAGCCCATGGAGTAATTCTCCATACCGATTTAGGTGAGGGGTACTCTTACAATTTGCAACATAATATGACCATTCCTCACTGTGTTTTACCTTGAGCAGCTTGGTGTGGATGTGTGTACGCATGTTGTGTATTCTGCCGATACACTACACGACAACGTGTCGCATAACCTCACTGTCCACGGGTGATTGCAACTTGGGCTTGGCCACTGGTGATAACGAGGTGCATAAAACATGGATACCTCATCCTGGGCACCACCCGGTCTTACGAGGCAGCCAGAAGCACCGAGAGTACCCTAATCCTTGCCTATTTCTCTAGCACACGAGAAAGGGTCTCCTCTTGGAGGCTCCCGGTTTGGCCTTGTACTAACAAGGGCTGCCCTGAGGGGTAGCCCCCTTTTTTTAATCCTACGTCGCCCATGAAAATGCCTGCAGCAGTTGCTTTTTCACGCGGGTATTGACAATACCCTACACTCAGCATTAATGTATGTTTTGTGTCTCTCTCTATATTTATCTTTTTACTTCTAGGTCTTCATTAGGAGTAGATCAACTAAGTAGTTGAAGCGGAGCTGTAGTTTTCACAACCCGCGCATGCTCCACTTATACTGGGGGCTAATATACCCCTAGCATGTGCACTCTCTCACTACACTATTTCACTATTTATCACTGGTCCTGATGAAGCGCATGGGATTGTTATGGCCATCTGAGCGCGAAACATATCGACCTGACCTTTTTTAGTTACCCAGGGTACATCATTACCAGTAGTCGTAACTCAGAACTTCCTGGTGCCTACACTATTAAAGACTAACATTTCCGGTATGCCTTAGCCATTTTTATCTTACAACCACCTTCACTGTGCACTTAGGACACTCTCCACATACCCGCATTCATCACACAGCCGTTGTCTTAGAAAGATCTCCACCAAAGTGACCTTCGGGGGACCCGTAGGGCATTGCAGCGCTGGCCCGACGATGAGCAACTGCCTGATGATGAAGCATGACATCCCTCGGGGTGTGTGAGGACAACAAGAGACAAGAAGTGTCTTTCCCCCTTCACAAAGAGGGTCCCGGACCTAGTTCTATCTCTCTTACATTTCCCACTCTTTCTCATTACTCTCTCCTCGAGGTGAGCGAGACTCTCTAGCACCCACGCCGAGGGAACATTGACTCCCCTCTTTGGATATAGAGAATACCATATCACCAACTATATGTCCATGAGATACTTTGGCTGCTTAAGTGTAGCTGGTCCATGCGCAGGAAGGTTTTTGATGCCTCTAGGAAAGTTGGTTATTGGTCAATGAAAATTAAATCCCCAAAAACTCATAAAGGCCTCAGACTGGAATCAGGAACCCTTGTCTGTCAAACAACAGAGGGTCAGGAAATACAACTATTACAGATCACTGCATATGTCTTCAAAAACCAAGTGAGCTGTTATCTCAATAAGGGTACTTGAACTAATGGCACATCACAAATTCCTTGGCTCGGAATAGCACCTATAAATTCAAAATTATTTTAATGATGAGAAAACAAGGCTGTGTGAGTAGGATGGGGAGGAGGGCACAAGTCAGAAATAGGTTCAATTGGCTGGTACCATTATGTCTTTAAACGGAAAATGGAAAAAGCCTGTTGCGCAGTCAACACCAGAGGAGCATGGGAGGCCAGCTCTGGGCTTCATAATGTGCCTCCGAATTGTTCACTCCTAATGATGTAAGTAGGAGTGGGAAGACACATGTCAGGAAGAATGGGGAGACACAGTGAGAGACATGCTTATATACTCTTCTCATAAGTTTGTGCTGACTGTAAGAGGGTGGAAAAGCTGTGGCACAAAATCCCTATTCATCCACCCCCTGAACAGTGATGCACCACTTTCTCTTTTACACCCAGACTTCTCCTACTCATCCTTTGAAGGCTAGGGGAAATATCGCAGGATGAAAAATTTAAAAAGCAATAGATTTAACTTTCCTATAGTGCAAGAAAAATATAGCATGTTACTACTCATGCTATTATATCGCGTTCTATTACAACGCGGTCATTACAACGACCGCATTGTTAGAACGCGATACCTTTCCATTGCAAGTCAATAGATCGACTTGCGGTTGGGAGTGCGCTGGACTTAGGAATAGTATAATTTACTATTCCAACTCCAGCATGCGCATTAGTAGGGAATGTGTTGAAGTAGTAAATTATAATTTTCATTAGGTTAGAGCACCCCCTACAGCAAGTCGATCTAATGACTTGCGATATAAAGGTATTGTGTTCTAACAACGCCGTCGTTGTATCGACCATGTTGTAAAAGGAACGCGATGTAATGGCAGCGTTGTCAATGCTGTTTCCCCTGCAAGCACACAGAGGCCCAACATCCCTGCTCCAAACGATCACATGTAACTTAACGTACACAGACTAAGCAACACACACTCAGACATCCACACACACAGACACAAATACACCTATAGGTATTCATGCACACACAGTTTACCAGATTAGTTGACGCCAAAACATAGAACAGCTACCAAATCATTGAGACCTACAGGCATGGAACCGCACACTGTTTATATTTCAAGAATAGACAATGTAGCGGGCTAGGGAGGCCGCGTGGTGAGGCCTAACCTTTCGCTGAACGGTGCTGCACAAATGAGACATTCACTCAGTACTGAAGTGTCTGCCAAGGCTCTAAGCGACAGTACGCCCCTTTATTTATCTTCTTGGGCCACGCCCCCAAGGGAGTGACAGGGTGTGTATGCACTTGGGGTGGAGACCGGGTGGCTCTCTACAGACAGTAAGTGAGTAGACTAAACAGAATTTACCAGCTTGTAAAGTGTAAACAGAGCAGTGGTGTAACAGTTTAACATGATTTTAAGACCCTTTTTGAGATTCAGATATATTACAACTGAGGAGAGAGCCAAAACTTCTGCACTGAAATATTTTTCATTCTGTAGTTTTGGCATAACACTGATCTAGCCATGGGTGTGTGTGTGGGAAGTTATTAACGCAGCATGTGTTGAAAGTATGGAGGCTCACACTGGTTGACTTGGCATTACATAACTCCACCATCTCACACAGATTTCAGAGATCCAGCACAAGGACGCCTCTGACAAGGTACACACAGCAGCTCATGGTTACAGCATTGTCACGGTGCTCGCCTTACAGCCCATCATTAACAGCAGCTTACAGCACGTACTTACCGCCTTGCAGAGTTGTTCTGCATCGTCGTTACTTAATATTTTACCCTTCCTTTACTTTAGAATTGTAGTGAGTGATTGCCATGTGTGTCATGCTATGCATGCCTGATCTGGGATGCTGAGGGTAGAGAATGCAGGCAGGTGAGTGGTGCTTTCAGAAAAAGGTACCCTGACTGCTTTTACAGAAGCCTGGGTGATTCGCTTGTTGAAAAGTTGACGTTATCTCCCCAGGGTGTAGTGAAGACAATAATTGCTGATTTTCTCAAATGTTGTGGTTGCTGGTCTCTTTGTTGCGTGGGGCATGGTAGCCAGCAGTGTGTTGCTTTTGCATCTAAGTACACGATTGGTCTGAGTGAATGTGTTTGTGCTTAGCAGTGACTTGGGCCCAGATTTGCAAATGCTTTGCGCTGGATTTGCATTACTTTTCTATCGCAAACCTGATGCAAAGTGATCAGGTACGATTTACTACCCAACACAAATTGAGATTTGCTTTGGATAGTAACCGAAAGTAAGGCAAAGTTTTGCAATGCACTGTCTCACGTTACTTTGCGTCTAGAGATTGCTCCATAAGTGGCGCATGGGTGTTCCCATGCAACCACCCATGGGTTTTAATGTAAATCCCTATCTTAAAAGAACTGGGGCCAGGGACTTGTGCCAAAACCCTTCACCTCCTCGAGGCTGGCACAACAAGGAGAAATGTTTTCATTACTCTTCTTTTTCCCCACTTTGCATGTGTATTGCATCGTACAGCACATATAGAAAGTAGAAAAAGTCTTAAACCATAGTTTTGTTGTTGTTTTTGTACCGGAAGGAAACCCTTCCAGTACAAAACCTGTTCTTCAGGCAGCACAGAAACCCTTGCTCTATGCCGGACATCTGTCTGCTTTGGCACATGGCTGCCTAATGTGTCAAGGGCTGGGAGAGAGCAGAACAAAGTCAAATCTTAGTAGCTATGGATCTGTTCTGCTCCCTCCCTCTCACGCGGTGCAGCTACATTTCTTGCTGGCCTGTGCTGTATGACATCTTGATAAGTCTGGGCCTTGATCTTCAGTTAGGGCAAATGTAGCTTTTCCTAATAAAAGAGGGATGTGGTTGAGCTGATCATCACCAGCAAATCTGTGTTAATTACTTGAACCCTCTGGTTTCGAAAAGTAATTTTATTAAACAAAACGAATCCAATGCAATTTTTTCAAATCTGTTGGCTCCAAGCTGGCCCCAACAATATTAGTCTTTTTTCGAAAAAAGCAAAGTTTAGGTACCTTCTAAGTCCTTCAACTGACCTCAACTATTCCTTATTCCCCCACTTTCCTCACCAACTATTTTCTTTTTTTTCTGTCAGATATTTTTAAACCACTTGCCTGTTTGCATTGGTTTTGTGACTGCTTTTTAGAGCACCTGAGTTGTTTTGAGAACAGAATGATTTAAAAACCATTGCCATTACCTCTGTAGCTTCTCACCTAGCTGTGGTTTTGAGTATTCCCTCCACATGGTTGAAGTGGGATTATGTAAAAGAGATGAGCATTTGTTAAAAGGAATTATTAAAATTAAATTATACGTGGATGATTTTATACTATATATGAGGCTTGACCGAAAATGATCGAGAAACTGTTTGATATTTTCAGCTAGTGACAATAGTAGGTCCAAAATTGACATTTTATTAAGTAATTGTTCTGCGGATATTGTACCTGCAGAGATGCGAGTAGTCTATAATAAGGTACAATGCAATGAAGTGATATTTTTCACTTCTAATTTAGCTGCTCTTTATGATTTAAATTATAGACTGGTACCTGAGAAAGTTAAATTATTATTGAGAAAATTGAACTCTTTACCTCTAGGTGTAATGGAAAGAGTCTCGTTAATAAGAATGTCGGTTGTCCCTTTGTTTAATTTCGTTTGTTGGTTCGTGTATTTTCTAGAATAAATTTTTTTTTAATTGAGGGTAAATTTTCAATGTTGATCTGAGCATTAAAACCCCTAAATTGGCACTTTGAACTTTATATCTGTCCACAATTGAATGAGGCCTTGTCCTCCCAAACATTAAGTTAGATGTAATATTTAGTGACTTTTGTATATTTTTTCAGGTACCCTAATTCAAACTTGGCTCATATGCACATTAATAATGATATGATTAGAATTATTCTTAATAATTGCAGAATAGATTATGTTTCACAATTAATAAAATCACTTAAAATTTATGATATAAGATTCTACAACGTATTTTAAATACGATTTTTTAATAAGAGTTTTCAAATCTATATCTTAACTCTGCAACACGTTTAAAAGATGTAGGAAGTAATCCAAAAAGGCCACATTATCGTGACAAATTCAACCGCTTTTTTAAATTGACTGATTTTATATTCAGTGGTGAATGGAAAAGGTGGCTGTATATCAAAACGTTTTAAAGGAACATGAGCCCTGACTTAACCTTTTCGGTGCTCATGACGGAACGGTTCCGTCATGAGCGTCGGTTGAGCTGTGCTCATGACGGAACCGTTCCGTCATGACCACGCCCGCGCAAGAAACGGTCAGCGCTGAGCGGGAATCGGCGCCGCATCGAAGAGGATAAGTGGCCATATCTCAGATTGTTGTAAGTGCCAAAGAAGAAGATCTGTGTAATATAGTGCATGTACCATGCTTGCTAGTGTATTTCTTTGATTAGCACCATGGAGATGGAATGTTGCTAACTTGTTGTGAGTCAGTTGCACCTGCCTCCTGCTGGTTGGTGGATGGGACTTTTCATTCTCTGGATTAAACTTACTTCATTCCACAATGGCTTCTTCAATGATTTAATTATCTTATTTTACACTGGCGGCGAGTTGCTGAAACCAACCCTACGTTTCCAGATGAAGCAAGAATAGTCCCAACATCATTTTCTAAACCTGGATTAATTACTTTCACTGCTCTGCTTGGGAATCCTCTACTTATACAAACTACTTCTCACGTGAGTGTTTACCAAATTACTTTTGGAACTGAGCATCCGCCACATGCCTCACCTTTTTCATCATTTACCTTGGAAGGGTTGGGAGGCTTCGATGTGGGCTCATTACAGCAAATCTCCTTCATTCTTGATTTGAGTACCTTCCTTTGGTACTTTCTTATGTACCGCTAAGGAGAGGAAGTCACAAGATTGAGATTATGCCATCCTAGTAATTGTGGTCAGAATTTAATTCCCATAAATGACTGACTCTACGCTCAAGAAGTAATTTTACTTTGCAATATGTACTTTCAAACTGTTCAGCGTGCCTCTTAATGCATGACGGAGTGGCAGCGTTTGAGATCTACATCTTCAGCAGGGCACTGTGTAGTGTGCAACGCTGTGAAACCATAACGCGTGTAGGGCTTTGGGAAGTGTGCAGCGTTTGGCTTTGAGAAATTTGCAGCGTTTTTAGGGCAGAGCGCTTGCAACGTTGTGAAGCCACAGCGCGTACAACACTCTCACAGTATTTTAAACCCTTTTATTAACAGAACTTTGAGGGAAGTGTGCAGCGTTTGGAAAGTTGCGAAATCTACATGAGATCTGCACTTTTCTGCTGCATTGAAGAAGTTGTTACAACTTGTGCACGATCGCATATTTTGTAAATCAACATTCAAGCAACTGTCAACTTGACGATCTCACCTTTGAATATCAACATCTTTGTAACGGTCAAGTTGACTCTAGACTTGCTCGTGATCCAGAACATTCCTGGATCTTGTTAGCAACCATCTTCGTCACACGCTCAGGATCGGGGCACATCGTCACGTTACGTAACACACTACGTGCGTAATGTGACGGCCATATTGGAATTTTAAAGCGTTTTGTTTCAGAGGTGAAATCTTCATCTTTAGCGCTCCAGTTCTTTCAAATTATTTTTAGTGCATCGTTAATATTTACATTACTCCGCAGTCTCTTCTTTGATTGGCACGGCTTGAAGCATGGTGTATCTGTTACTTGTGGGAGAGCGCTATTGTCGCTGCTGGAGAGGATTCACTGATGGTATTTACTTACTTCTCACATGATATCACTGTAATGTAATGCATGTACTTATCTATGGCATATTCTTGAAAAATGTTATACTATTGACTATATATTTTTTTCCTTTTTATTTTAAAAGTGTTTCTTTGCTATGTTTTGCATCCTTATTTAGGAAAGTGTTTGGGTGCAATAACTGTATATACTATCACATTTATGGTGATCATTCTCTAAATGGTATATTCTTACTTAGGGAAGTGTTTTAACAAATTCTATATTCATTATGCAAAATGTTGCCCAGCCACCTTTCTTTTTGTCCTCACCCGGTGATCCACCCATCAGGTGGCAAAAGTGGAAGAAGGTGTTCGAAAGGTACGCAAAGGTATGTGGCACTAACCTCAGTGCAGAAAAAGGGACTGCGCTACTTCTACATTGCCTAAGGTCTGAAGGTCAGGAGGTGTTTGACCATCTTCCTGACATTGATGATTCTACTTTGAATGAGTATGAAATATGTATTTCCAAATTGGATAGACACTACTTACCTAAGGTGAGCACGATTTTGGAGCAATATCATTTTGATCGCAGAAATCAAAATGATGGTGAAACGGTAGAAAATTATATCACAGCTTTAAGGAAATTATGGTCATCTTGTAAGTTTGGTCCCTTGCTTGAGGAGAGAATAATTCCTGTTAGGCTGCAATGTACAAAAGGTTAGAGATGAACCTACTCTAGATGAGGTGATTACCATTGCCAAACAAATTGAGCATTCCCAGAAGTGTGTGGAATTAATCACGAAACGTGAAAATAAGTGTGAGACGATACATGAAGTAAAGGTCTTCTCTAAAGGAAATAGTACAAAAAAGGGTCTTAAATCTAATGCTAAGCCTAGTGGTTCTCGTTCTATTAAAAAACCTAGTTTTCAACCTAAATTTTTTCGGTGTGGGGATCTTGGTCATTTGGCAAATGACAAGAAGTGTCCTGCACTGAAAAGTACGTGCACGAATTGTAAGAAAGTTGGTCATTTCACCTCTGCTTGCCGAACAAAAAAAACGAAACCTAAAGTAAATTCTGTCTCTCAAAGTAGTTGTATGGAGGATGATTCTGATTCAGATATTGACTGTGGTCAGATAGTTTCACAAATTTCCAATAATAGTAAGAAAGGTCCGTTTGATGAGGTGTTGATTAAAGGGAAGGGGACTTGGATGTTGTTTGATTCTGGAGCCAAGATATCCATTGTTTCAAGACAGTTTTATTCTCAATGGTTAAAGGATAAAGCTAAAATCTTCAGAGCGGACATTAAGCCTTTCGCTTATGGGGGTGAACCTATTAAACTTATAGGTTACTTTCAAGGCTTGATTGAATATAAAGGGAGGTTCGTCTCTGGTAAGATCTATGTCTCTCACAAAGGTGATAGTATTTTGAGTTGGTTCCACCAGTGTTATGTTGGATCCCAATAGCAATCCTCCTATTTTGTTAAAAGAAAATTTCAAGGTGAATATAGTCAACTCCAATGATTGTGATGTTAGTTACACCTCTAACCTCAAGGCATCTTTTCCCACTAGGGTGTCTGCACATAAAATTAAGTTAATTTCAGGAGCAGTCCCAGTTTCTAGTAAAGTTCATAGTGTACTTTTTTCTGTGAGGGAAGAAATGAAAAAACAGTTAGAAAAATTGAAGTCTGATGGTATTATTGAAGAGGTTGAAGGGACACAATGGTTGGCGCCAGTAGTCGCAGCACGCAAATCTGATGGAAGTTTGCATTTATGCATAGATTTGAGAGATCTAAATAAACAAGACATTATTGACAGATACCCACTTGCTAAAATATCAGACATGCTCTTATCGTTAAAGGGAGCAAAAGTATTTTCAACTGTAGACCTCAAATCTGCATATCATCAGATTAAATTAGATGATGATTCAAAAGATTACACCGCCTTTATCACTCCATTCGGAACTTTCAGATTTGTGAGGTTGCCGTTTTGTTTGGTATCAGCGGCATCTGTTTTCCAAAGAGCGTTAAAAAAGGTTTTGAGTGGTCAACTTGGTGTAAAGATTTACCAGGATGATGTTTTAATTTTTGGGAAAGATGACAAGGAACATGATTTAAGGTTAAGACAAGTGTTGGAGAGATTTAGCCAACACAACCTCACTGTCAGATTGGACAAATGCAGTTTCAGGAGGTCATCTATAAACTATTGTGGACACACCATTTCTGAAAATGGTGTGGAACCGAAGCAAGAGTTGATTGAGGCCATTCAAAACTTAGCTGCTCCAACAAATAAGGAAGAGTTAATGAAATTCCTTGGTATAACTGAATACTACAACAAGTACAAGGATTTGCTGAGAAGAGTGGCAACATGCGAACGTTGTTGTGCAAAGGAGTTGACTTTAAGTGGACTTCACAGTGTGAGGAAGAATTTAACAACTTAAAAGCGCACTTAAAGAAAACTCCTAAATTGAGGAGTTTTGATCCTTCTTTAAACTCGGTGTTAATCACTTATGCTAGCATGAAGGGGCTTGGAGCCGTTTTACAACAAGGGGCGGAGTGTAGATACTCTGTAATTGGAAGAGAAGCACTAGCTGTACACTGGGCCACCAAGAAATAAAAAAATCTGCTTTGGGGCACCAAGTTTAGTGTGAGAACAGATCACAAACCATTATGTGAAGTGTTTAATAAAAAGGGTATTGATGCAATTTCTAGCAGAATCTCTAAATGGGTTGTGGCTCTACAAGCGTATGATTTCAATGTCAAGTATTTGCCCGGTGCAAGAAACTGCATTGTAGATACACTCTCAAGGCTTGTACCTTCTAATGAGGATGATGTGAATTATAAAGATAATGAGTTGAATGAGTGGGTGTGTAACATTGAACATGATGGTATAAAAGAAGACAAGTGGAGAGAAGAGTACACGGTTGATGCGGATCTTAAAGAATTATGTTCCTTGATCAAGAAGGGGTGGAATAAGAAAGTGGATGGTGAGTTGGATAAATATTGGAATGTTAAGAATGAATTGTCTAAAGTTGATGGCCTCATCTTCAGAGGTTCAAAGCTAATTCCGCCTTTGGTGTTCCGAGGGGAGTTGATAGAACTAGCTCACATAGGTCATCAGGGAATGTCTAAAACTA
Organism: Triturus cristatus; assembly: GCF_964204655.1. Taxonomy (NCBI): domain Eukaryota; kingdom Metazoa; phylum Chordata; class Amphibia; order Caudata; family Salamandridae; genus Triturus; species Triturus cristatus. The sequence continues at coordinate 983,474,157 of NC_140583.1, forward strand.
AGGAAAGATTGAGACTTAATTACTGGTGGCCAGGCATTGACCTCCAAGTTGAGCAATCTATTAGAGAATGTGTACCGTGTATCCTAAGTGAAAAATGTCTCAAACCTAGGGTTCAACCCATGGCCATCAGGAAGCGTCCTAAGGGTCCGTGGCAAGAATTAGCTCTAGACATCTGATATTATGGAGGGAAGGTGTGCAATATAGTGCATGTACCATGCTTGCTAGTGTATTTCTTTGATTAGCACCATGGAGATGGAATGTTGCTAACTTGTTATGAGTCAGTTGCACCTGACTCCTGCTGGTTGATGGATGGGACTTTTCATTCTCTGGATTAAACTTACTTCATTCCACAATGTCTGCACTTAATTGAGAATGGCTCTGTAAGATCAGTGGGGTCCGGAAAAAAATTATCTTTCTAAATGTAAAAAAATAAAGGGGCATGTGTACAAGGACTGGAGAAAACTAACGCTAGTTAGCGGCAGTTTTCTTACCGCTGTGTACCACTGAAAACTATTGCCTTGTTAGCGACGTATGTACAAGACGTCGCTACATGGCGATAGCTTCAGGGATCAGCAGTGAAAACGGCCGCTAACATTAGCGTGATGGACACAGGAATTCCGGCGTTACCAGGCGAAAACCAACGAAAGGCCAATTAGGGAAAAAAAAGACACGTTAGTCAGCCCAACGTGACTTTTCTTTGCCTCTGAAGGAAAAAATAGCCTATCAGTCGACCTAGAATAGAAAATAGGCACACAAAAAATTACATTCAGAATGGAGCAGCCAGGGCCAAGTTCAGCACACATCAACAACCCCTTAAAGCCACCCAACATCCAGGATGACCAGGATGAGAGCTTGGATGCATCGCTAGACCTGCGCCTGGACCTGCGCCTGGAGCCTGGAGCCTGGATGCATCGCTGGACCTGCGTCTGGAGCCTTGATGCCGCGCTGGACCTGCGTCTGGAGCCTGGATGTCTCACTGGACCTGCATCTGGATCCTGGATGCGTCGCTGGACCTGCATTTGGAACCTGGAGTGGGATGCGGAGGAGCTGTGGAGTTGATGAGCTGTGGTGGTAGACATTGAGGCACTGCGATAGCCCATACCTAGTGGTGAAGTCTGGCTGGTTGCATGGAGACACGTTGCTGACCTGTGTGAGAAGACTGGCTTGCGCCCCTTGGAGCTGTAAATGGTAGAGGCGCTCCTGTGCACCAACATAGGGAGGTTTGCATCGCATACTATGATCCACCACTACACCGGGGTGCACAGAGAGGATTACCAACAGTGGGTGGCACCTCTCTGCATCACAGGCCAGATGAGGTTGCGCTGGCCGGACGCTGTGAAGAGTGAGGCCCCTGAGCTGCGCCAAACGTGTGTTGCGGGAGCGCTGCAAGTTCACGCCTATGGGGGCCCTGCTGCATCAACTGCATCGGGTGGTTCACCAGCGGACTTGGCGGCGACTGCTGTACCTACGCTTGTGAAATACCACCTGGCTGAGGCTCCTGCTGGGTGAGTCACAGATTTGGAGAGAGTTTAGCAGATTGTGCCCACGTGTCAATGTCCAGGTAAGGAGAAGGTGGGACCCCCAGTGGAGGAGGCCCTGGGGTCGAGTCGCCCTGGCCTAGCACCAGTAGAAGACGCACCCCCAGTGTCAGCTCATCTGCTATGGTGAAAGAGTGTCACACCACTGCTTACAAGCAGTGCAAGAAGAGGAATAAACATCACATGATGATAACTTCCTGATGTTATCGTGCCATGTTTCCTTTGGGGGCGGGGGGTGGGCAGGGCTGCTCCACTCACAGAGCAGGGCAGGGGCAGAGCGGCATGCCCACTCAAGTGCGCAGTGACTGTTTGATCGGCCGCACAAATCAGTCATGCGCAGTGTCCTGTTCGCAATGCAGGCTGCATTACAGCCTGCATGGAGAACATGCACACACCTCCAGCCCCTGGCTGAAGGTCTTGTCCCGGTGCCAATTACCAATCCCAACGTCGCATTGCAGCTTTGTAATTCGCTTAGGGGAGGGAGCCTGGCTGCCTAATTCCTGTTCCTGGAAGCACACTCAGGAGAGCTGGATCAATGAAGACACGGGACCCGGCCTCGAGATAAGATTTCTCACATTTAAATATTTACACCTGCTCACACACACACCCATGTCCACGCCCCATCCAGTGTTCTTTCCGGCGTTTCCCACCTCCCAGCTGTCCAGTCCCCTCCCACAGCACTTCTCAATGGCAGCCACTGTGCGGCCATGCGCATCGGCCGTACCACTGGTGTGCCAAAGGAGTTACGATGCAAACCATTATATCGCATTCCATTACAATGCATACTAATACTAGACATATTGCAACAGTAGGGAAGGTGTTGGATTGCGGATATGTAAACATTACTATTGCCACTTCAGTGGGTGCAACCCTAAAACTGACCCTTGCACCCCAAAGCACACCCTGAACCCTAAAATTCATCTTTGAGCCCCCAAAAACACACCCTAAAAATCAAATTTGACCCAAATGCACAACCCAAAGTTCAAATTTTACCAACATTTTCATGATTGACCTCAAAACACACCCCAATTTTCTAATTTAACCCCATAAAACACCCAACATTTCATCTCCGACCCCCGAAACCCATACCCGCCCTACAAATTTAAAATAGCTCATTACTGACCTCACAATTTGTTGTGATGGAATGCGATGTAAAGGCTCCTGCTTTGTTGGATTTGTGTTCTAAAGGCATTACGATGTAATGCCTGCATTGTAATTGACATCTCCTGTGCCAAAGGCAAGCCATAGGCAACCCCGTCTGGTAAGTCTGTCCCTGGACCACACTCACCACCAAGGACCCTTCCTCTCGGACACTCCACCCCTATGGCCCCAGCACCCTCCTCGCCATCAACCCTGGACACCGCATTGCCTGCCAGGACCAACATTTGCTTCGGAACGGACATCGACATCACCATTACTAAGGCTACTGAATCACCCGCACGGACCACCCCGACCGTCAAGGAGGAGGCATTGCCATCACCTACAGAAGCACACTCCGACTGACCACACACTCTAATGACCCAATGGTGACCATGGAACGCCTCAACTTCCAGATCCGGACCAACCCTTGCCCCATCCTCTGCGGCACCCTCATCTGCAGGCCCCCCGGGCCATGGACACCCATTCTCCGATACCATTGTAGACCTCATTGCACACTAGGCTCTCCCATCCACCAACGACACTCTACTTGGCAAACTGAAGTTCCACCTGGACAACCCCCAGTGACCAGAACACTACCGGATCCCGGGGTACCTCCCCAACATCAGACTCAAGCACCTAGTCACTGCAGCAAGTCACATAGCAGGATACACGGTCAAGCACGTCTCCTCTGCCATCGGTACCTTCAACTACAGCCACACCACCGGACTCTCGTGGACCAACCATCATTGTATACATCACCTCTTCACCATGCTCACCGTACACAACTCCCATCCTCACCTCCCTCGCAGATGGATCAAGGCCACCGAAGTATGTCTCTTCAACTCCCTCAGCACCACCACTCTACCAACGCTTACAGACAATGACACAGAAGCGCACAACTGCCACCGATGCATCTCCAACTGTGCCGACACCGACCCCCCCTTAAGAACAGCACTGCGTCAGTACTTAACCCTGCATGATGGCAGGCGTAAGGGTGACGCAGTACCACAGGGATAGGCTGGTCCCATGCTTTGCGTCATGGTTGTGACATGACTACAGCAATGGGTGACTTTAGAGCAGACAGATACGTCAGGATTCCAGATGTATCTGTCATTACTTGCATCATGGAGAGCTGTCCAGTAAATACAGCTCACCCGTGGTGCCGCAAGAAGGGGGTAGTGAAAAGTGTTGCAACACTTTTAATGAGTGAGGCCCAGGAATGCGCACTATCTTATTGATGGTGCGCAGTCCTGGCCTGTAGTTTTGTCGCATGGCAGCGCAGCAACATTTCTTGCATCATGATCCAGCAACAAAACCTGCTGAAATGAGTCCCCAAGGGTTATCTTTATTTTATCTCCATTTTTAAGACCAGCTATCTTTTGGCCTTAAAAAACTGTCTCTAACTGCAGTTAGAGGCAGTTTTTTTGGTCCTCCAAACTTAAGGAATCCCTTTGTACATATCGCTAAGTGGGGTTAGCTGCCGTTTTTGCACGGGAACGCCTCCCTTGCATGTCATTATCGCAAGTGGCGCTCTTTGTAATGGACGTTTTTGTCGGAAACCTGCCGCTGACAGAGGTTAGCTGCAGCTTGTACATAAGGCAATATAAATCTTGCTGCAAAACAGTAGGAAAAGTGCTGCTAATGCGGCATAAACTCCTTGTACCTATGTCCTTAAATTGTAAGGATAATCTTGCATAGATTAGAGCAGAGCTCTTCAATCCGTGGGGCGTGACCCCCCAGGGGGGCCCTAGTGTGCCGGGAAGGGGGCCGCGCATCCCCAGCTTCACTTGTCAGTAGCTAATAGACTGGTCAGGGCGGTCCTCGTGTTGGGTCACGAGGACCAAAACGGTTTCACACCGGGGAGAAACACAGGCCTAAATTTGCGTTGGCTCTTTACATTATTAGAGTGGGCAAAAGGAGAGCCAGAGATGCCCTGAATAGCATCTTTGGAAATCAAAAAAGCATTATGTATATTGAGCTGGTGCTACTTATTGGCAGTACTATTCAGATTTGGCATTGGCTCCAACTTCTTAAAGTGGATACGACTGTTATATAAAAAGCCGCAGGCCAGGGTAAAGGCGGGTCGCTCTTTTTCCCACTATTCACGATAGAACGAGGCACATGGTTGGGATGCCCTTTGTCACCAATTCTCTTCGCCCTGGCCATGGAGCCGCTGGCATGTATGTTGCGCCAATGTGTGCCAGTGTGGGGCATACACGTAGACCGCCGGTGGCTCCACATCGTGGACGACGCCCTCCAAACCCTACACCAAGGCAAAACTTGACTTATAATAACCCATGATCTATCCTCCGCCTTCGATACGGTCAACCATGAAAAACTACTCAAACGCCTCAAATTCAGGATGGGTCTGTATGGCGTGGTCCTAGAATGGTTCAGATCCTTCCTCCACAACCGCTCTCAGAGATTCCTCATCAATGGCAACCTATCAGCTCCTACCCCGGTGACAGTCGGAGTCCCCCAAGGTTCAACCCTGTCCCCCACCCTCTTTAATCTTTACTTAGAGCCACTCACCGAAGTTCTTCGTACCACCAACATCTCCTACCATATGTATGCGGATGATACCCAAATATACATCAATATCTCTTCGCTCGAGGAGATCCTCTCCCTGAAGGAGACCCTGAAACTGACCGTCCACTGGCTAGCCGATAACCAACTCAAACTTAACGCATAGAAAACTGAATTTCTCCTAATCGCCCCTTCAAAAGCCAACCCGGAGATTCAAGTGTGGATTAAGGCCGTCACAGCCCTGAACGGCCCGCCGACCATTGTGGACTCAGCCAAATCCCTGGGCATAATCCTCGACTGCAACCTGAACATGCGAGACCACATTAACTCAATGGCTAAAGCAGCCAGATTCCACCTGACCAACCTATGGAAGCTAAAACCTTTCATCGAGGCTACTGACCTCAAAATGGCAGTGCAAGCACTAGTCGTCTCTAGACTGGAATATGGTTGTTCCACCCTCACAGGACTACCCAAGTTCTCATTAGCACCTCTAAAAGCCTGCCTCAGCGCGGCCGCCAGACTACTCACAGGCACCAGAAAATTCGACCACATCTCCCCACATATGAAAGCCCTGAACTGGCTCCCTCTAGAGGCCAGAATCTGGAACTCTTTCCCACCTGACATCAGAAGAATCCCTTCTCTAGCACGTTTCAAGAAGGAGCCCAAACCTTCCTCATGGGTAAATTCCTCATCTAATGCCTGACCACAACCACCACACTGTGCCAGATGAATCTAAGACTATCGCTCCTTCCCCAGATCATCTATTCGCCCCGCCAAGAATATATAGGACCATTGTTTTGCTTCTACTGACTCTAACTTTGATTGTAACCATACACCTGTATCCCCTTTTTCCCTATGCTCTCAGCACCCCGGCCCCTCCCCATCCTTTTGATTGCTTGATTTTGTATATTTCTGCATTTTTAACGTTTTGTTTGTCCACCACTGTATACTGTGTAAAGCGCTCTGATACCCTCACGGGTCAAGTTTGCGCTCTATAAAACACAAAAATAAATAAATAAATAGTGTCCCTATATGCGGACGATGCGCTGATCTATCTACGCGCTCAGATACAAGTGCTGCAGGAGTTAATAGACTTACTGAATAAACACACACAGGTCTCTGGACTACGAGTTAACTGGTCCAAGTCCGTAGTATTTCCAATGAAACCAATGTCTCCAGACCAAAGGCATAACGTACCACATACGCCACTATAGTGGGCGTTTGACGCCTTTAAGTATCTGGGGGTCCAAGTCTATCGCTCAAGTGGAGACACGATAGATTGCAACTTGTGGCGTGCTATCACCAGAGCCTGAGCAGTTCTCCATTTTGGTTGAGTCTTCCCTTGTCCCCCATGTGACCATCTCTAAGATGCGAGTGCTCTCGCGCCTTTTGTATTTTTTCTCCACACTCCTTTACCGCCTGCCACAGGGTCTATTTAAAGATTTGGAGTCATTTCTAGTCTCTCTGATTAGGGGGAACTCCAGGGCCAGGGTGGCTCTTCATAAATTATACTTACCACTGTCGGACGGCAGTCTAGGCGCACCAAACTCCAAATGCTATTATGCTGCAGCACAGATACAATTGCCGATGAGATGGCTGGCTCAGAACAACACCACCGAACTAGTGACAGTGGGCTCATCCTGAGAACAATCAGCAATACTGGAGTGGCTATCTGGCACTAACACCATGACACAGAAGCAAAGAGGTCGTATTCTTATGGCGACAGCCACACATAACTGGGCTAGGTATGTGCTGCCAAAAAAACGGGCCAAGCCTTATGCTCCTGGTCTGCCGTTAGAGGTCCTGCCGGGCACGTGTGTCTGTCACGGCTGCATGAAACTTGGGACCTGGAAGCTAAGAGGACTAGACACATGGGGCGACATGTGTGCGGACTCACGGCTACAAACGTTCGAGGAACTAGTGACTAATTATGAGGTGCCACAGGGCTCGTTCATGCTACTGGTTTACTTACACGCCAATTCCTACAGACATGGGATAATGACCGCCCTGAGCCCCCCATGTCGCATCTCATGCAAACATTACTACCGCACGGGAGAGGTAGACACACAATAACGGCAATATATAACTCTTCCAGGCTAGATGACGCACCATTACTAATGACACTGCACGCGTACTGGGACATTGAATTGGTCACCACCCTTGCCGACAAACAATGGGCACAGCGCGTCAACCACCCTAAAATCGTATTGACAAATGGCAGGTTGAAGTATACCCAATTTATTTATCTGCATCACACGTACCTGATGCCTCATAGATTTGCCTGAATGTACCCAACTGCCAATGATATATGCCTTAGGTACCGGGACCCGGAGGGAACGTTCATGGATATGGTATGGAAATGGGCGTATTCAGAAATACTGGACTAAAATTGCTGAAATACTCACGGAAGCAGCAGATGTTCAGGTGGTGGCTCAACCCACTCATTTCCTGCTGAGAATCACAAAACGCAGTGCCTCCCGCAAAGATCTCAATACATTTTTAGGTCTGGCCCTGGGCCTTGCCAAACGCAAAATAGCCATGGCATGGAAAGCGCACCTAGGACCCAGCACACCATCATGGCTACTTGACCTTTGCAAGGTATTGGTGTCAGAACACACAAATCAGTTGGCCAATGCAGCACGAGCGTCCGCACCTCCACGACTGAACCCCACCCAATGGCAAGACTACCTAACGCTTGTAGAGACCAAGATAGCCGCTGCGCGCCCTCCCTAGACCCGACACATAGCCCAGTTAATTGACTCCGTAGAAATATATTCCTACACACGCACAACTGCAGCACCAATTTGAACCGTGGTGAGGGGGTACTGCTTGGTTCCCTGGATGGGCATCTTGGTTGCGCTCCTACCCCCGCTCCCCTCCCCTGCTTCCCCCTCGCCACATGAGCATTCATGCCCACCCAGCCACACACAAAGCCCCAAGACGCACATCACTAGCAAATGAGATTATGACAGACCAGTTAGTTGAGATTGACTTTAAGTATTTATTTTCTTTTTGTTATTCACATACAGTTCAATGGTTACATTGGCTTGTGTAATACCGGAAAATTCCTTATCCTTTGTAATTGACTTGATATAAATTTTTCTGTGAAATTGTGAGATGGCCAATGCTAACAAAGTGTTAACCTTCTCTGTATTGGATACCCTAGACATCCCACCGAAGCCACTTGAGCAACTGTCATTGTAATGCTTGCATATGATTATCGAAGGGAAGGAGTGCTTGCTTATTACATGTTTTTTGCATATGATTATCGTCATACATATGTTATTTGTACAAATTGTTGAAAACAAATAAAGATAATTTACAAAATAATGGCCCACAACCTATGGTCTTTAAATAGGTGTACTATCCCACTCGTATCAGACATATTAAAGATGCGATGTACCATTTCCTCAAAATGGAGTGGGAAGTTAGTTCGGACTAGGGCCAGTATCTCACCTGAAGGCCATGAACCTGTAGATCTAAAGTCTTGCGGGCCAGGGTTAAGGCCACCCCTTTCTGAAAAGCATGGCTTTCAGTCTGCTCAGAGAATCAAACCGTATTAGGGAAACATTCCCTGAAGGACATGGCGGCGCCTCCCTGACTGTGTGGGTCGATGGAACCAATACCTGCATACAACAAGTAACCCTGGAACTTACTGTGACCAGTTATGCGATGCCTGGCAGCATCCCTCAAAAACCTTGATCATTCAACATCAAATAACTCCAGTTCGACAGTAGTTTGAACACCGGATGAATCACGACAGCTTGGAACCCTTTCAAGTGACAAGATAGGTTTGCAACTGAAGAGTTGCAAGCTCTGTGAAGCATAATATCCTGAGAAATTAAAAATCCACTTAACGAATGCTTGCAGTCTGAACCGTTGAGAAAGACTTCAGTGTCACTATTTCTGCATCTAAATCTGTATGGTAACTCTCAAGATTCATGGATGTATTCCTCACCCTAAGCTTCATATCTGCCTACCTGGTGGTACTGTAGACGATATTGAAATTGAAATGTTGTCACTGGCAATGTTATATGGCCATGGATTAACCATTCTGTGGAGGGTGATTCAGCAATGGTGAAAGGTAATTGGCCTAATTTTTCAATGTGCAACACTGCATATTTTCCATCTCTTCCTGCCATTGTAGTATGTCTTTCCGTTAAATTATAAGCAGAAAATAAAGACGTACTGTTGATAAATCGCCAAGGCACATGTCTGGAACGCAACGATTGTAGCGTCCAGCTTAGTAATAGAATTAATCATCGTTGCTGTGATTGTCCATGTTGAAGAATGGTATAAATAGTAAATCCCTTGGTGCGAAATATTTTAAAACAATCACTAACCACAATGTTAGGATACACAAGCCAGAAGTTTGACCTTTGCACTGTAACGACCCTACCTCCTAGTTGTATAGCCCATATGGCAGAGTTGAACAAATATACAGACAATAACAATAAACTATTTCCTTTTTTTTATATAAAAAATGTTTTTGTTCATTTATTGAGATTTCATTGGTGTGACAATATTTAAAAACAACTTAAAAACATATATCCCTACTAAACATTTGAGATCACTAAACAATGTACATACATTACAAATCTCCAAATGATAAAAACTAGCTAAAAATATTTGTAGCGAGACACACAAAGAAAGTAAATGTTGTCATAAAATAACACATCCAATTAAAAAGATTCTTTAACGACTATTTCTGGATTCAATGACTTATACAAATCTGCAGAGTAGACTTTTTCATGGATTGTGTTAAACACAAAGGCGTCGATGCGTTTCAATGGCTTTTTTGTTAATATTCCATCTTTTTCAAGACAATCATTGCTCTCTCATCATGGCACTATATGGTTGCCTATACGCTCAAATCCTATGTGAGGCAAAACAGTAAATTCCTGTTTAGACATTTATTTATTTATGGCAATGTTCCTCATTATTTTTTAGATCGACTGCATTCTTATAGAAACTTCCTGTCACATTTAAGTTTTACAAACATTTTTCTATCTATATACATGTTCTATGTTATATCTAATTGTTCAAAAATCATCCCATTGTTATATATTGGTGTTCCCAATTGAATAGAAACATTAGTCAAACATAACTTCTTAAAGAGAACACCCCAAAGGAAGGAAAGCAAACATCTTAATATCACTTAATCAAAGTGTCCCCTTTTACTTCAACACGGTCACATATCTCAGCTACTATTTATTTATTTTTATTTAAGTAGCTTATAAAGCGCGCAGCTACCCCCGGAGGGGTGTCCCGGCGCTAATACAGAAACTCAGAAAGAAGGGAGTAGTCAAGCCGATTGCAAGACGGAAATCATAAACTGGAGAACAGCCATGTTTTTAGTTTACTACGGAAGATGGATTCAGACGGGCAGAGCCTGAGGTCGAGTGGGAGACAGTTCCATAGCTTAGCAGTAATTACGCTGAACCCTCTACCACCCATTCTGGAACGTCGAAAGCGAGGTGCAGTCAGAAGGCGTAAGTGGTTAGATCTCAGTGATCTAGCAGATTGAGATATTGCTACTCGCTTTTTCAGGTATCCAGGTCCAAGGCCGTTGATAGCTCGAAAGGCGAGGGTGAGGATCTTAAATTGAATGCGGCTTGCAATGGGGAGCCAGTGAAGCTCTTTGCAATAGGAGGCAGCCGATTGACGGTAGGGGATGTTTCCGATCAGTCTGGCTGCCGCATTCTGAACGATCTGAAGACGAGCGATCAGATATTGAGGGGCACCCGCGTATAAGCTGTTGGCGTAGTCTAGATGAGAAGTGATGAGGGCCTGAGTGATCGTTCTACGGGCATCCAGGGGAAGGTAGGGAAGGATCTTTTTAATCATGCGAAGCTTCATGAAGCAGGCAGAGGTGACCTTATTGATTTGCGCTTTGCAAGAAAGTGTATCGTCGAATTGAAAGCCCAGGTTGCGTGCAGATTGAACAGGGGTAGGCGCAGGGTTAAGTGCTGTAGGCCACCACAGGCTAGAGGATATTGGAGTTTTCTGGTTGAAAAACAAGACTTCCGTCTTGTCAGCATTAAGTCTAAGGTGGTTGATGGTCATCCAGGCACAGATGTTATCCAGACAATGGCGGAAGTTGACAAAGGTGGAGTCCGAGTGGTCTCTAAAGGAAAATATCAACTGAGTATCATCAGCATAAGAGACCACTCTGACTCCACAAGACTCCACCACTGCGGCCAAGGGTGCGAGGTAAATGTTAAAAAACAGAGGGCTCAGGGCAGAGCCCTGCGGGACACCACACAACAGGGGTTTACCCTCTGATTTGAAAGGCCTAAGCACCACCTTCTGAGTTCTGCCAGTGAGGAAAGACTCAATCCAGGCGAGAGCGGAGCCACCGATTCCGACCTGCTTTAAACGGTTTAATAGGATGGTATGTGAAACCGTATCAAAAGCGGCGGATAGGTCGAGGAGGACCAGCATGGCCTCCTCGCCCCTATCCACACACTCACGGATAGTCTCAGCCACTTCCAAGAGAGCAGTCTCAGTACTGAAACCTGCTCTGAAGCCAGATTGGGAGTCGTGTAGTAAAGAGTTTTTTTCTAGATATTCTGTTAGTTGCAGCTGCACAGCCTTTTCCAAAATTTTTGCGGGTTTGGGGAGGAGGGAGATGGGGCGAAAGTTAGAAAATTTTGTAGGATCGGCATCAGGCTTTTTCAGAATGGGGACCAGCAGAGCTTCCTTCCACGTAGTTGGAAAGATGCCATGGTGGAGGGAGGCATTCCAGATAGAGAGAAACGGATAAACCAATGAAGGGGCCAGGTCACCCATGGTCTTAGCGGGAATAATGTCGGAAGGAGAACCAGATCTGCACTGGGTAAGTAACCTAAGTGCGGTCTCAGGAGTCAGCTCATTGTAAGACTGTAAGGAGGCAGATTCCGGGGCCATCACAGGGGGGACCAGGGGGGATTCCTCAATAGGAAACGAAGTTCTAATTTTATCAATTTTCTCAAGGAAATAGTCAGACAGTCCATCACATAGTGCCTGGCTAGAAGGGTTCTGTGCGGCCCTAGCGGGGGGATTTACAAATTCTTTGACGATATTAAAAAGGGTTTTAGAAGAGTTCTTAGCGTTGGAGATTTGTAGTGAGAAATAGTCTCTCATGGTAACTTTTTTTAATTTGAGAAATGTTTTTCAAAGCAATTTTGTAGATTGTTTTAGATTCAGGGTCATATTTCTGCCGCCACTTGCGTTCAAGTAGTTTGCAGCGGCTTTTTTCCTCACGGAGAGTTAGAGAGAACCAAGGAGCAGAGGGGCGTGTTCTGGCAGAAGTGATGGGTTTGAGAGGGGCAATGGAATCGATGGCGAGGAGCAGTGCGGAATTGAGTCTGGACACATTTTCATCAATGTCACTAGGCAGAAGGTCCGGCTGATAGTTGAATAAAGGGTCAAAGGTTGCACAGGAAACTTTATGCCACTTTCTTCCCAGCACTTTCCTGACGACAGTAGGAGTGGGTCTCAGATTTAGCTCTAGGTCAAAAGGGACAAGATGGTGATCAGACCAGGTGAGAGGAAAGGAGGGAAGGACTGTGATATTCGAGAAATTAGCGAAGATAAGGTCAAGTGTATGCCCAGCTATGTGTGTGGGGCCCTTGACTAACTGAAGCAAGTTCAGGCTCTGCATCGATTCCAGCAGGTTGTTAGCTTTCGAGCAGAGAGAGTTGTCCACGTGGAGGTTGAAGTCTCCAAGCACCAGAAACCGTTGGTGCTTAAGGGAGAGATCAGCCACCAGGTGGATAAATGCCGTTAAAGAAAGAGACGAGGCAGTAGGAGGGTTATAGACTAGAGTACCCGCCAAAACTACTGCCGCGGTATCCGAGATAGTGAAGTACATAGCTTCAATCATCCCGATATTCGTCATTTTGGTAATAGACAGATTGAAGTGGGATTTAAGGATGATGGCAAGACCACCTCCTAGTTTGTCCCCTTCACGATTAATGCCCTTTAAGAGATAGCCCGGCGGGGTAGCCAGGTGAATATCGGGGGTAGAGGTATCTCTAAGCCAGGACTCGGTAAGAAACAAAATATCCCAGGCGTCCGAGACTATTGATGTCCAGATCTCGTTGGAATGGCGGGGCAAGGAACGGCAGTTGATCAAACCTGCTTTCAGCGTCAAAGGGTGGAACAGGCGTTTCGGCAGGCTGAGGCAGGGAGACGGACGAAGGCTCCAAGGCGGGAGAGTGTAATTACGTTGAGGGCAGTGGAAAGGGGCATCCTCCAGGTGACCAGGACTACAGCGTGAGGTGGACAGACAAGTAGCAGGTTTTAAAAGGAGGAGCTGGGGTCTGGTCCAGCAAGTACGACCGGAAACTGCCCGACAGCCAGGGGGACTGGCCCTAGGCACGGGCCAGGCGCGGACGGGCGCAGACGGGCTTGCCTTAGGCGCACCTTCGGCGCGCAAACGGCGCTCCCGCTGCGCTCGTCCGCTGCGCTTGCGTGGGAAGCCCATTTAAGGAAAGAGGAGGTGGGCGTGGCCTGACGGATGGGCGTGGCCTCGCGTTTGAGCAGCGATGGCGGCCGTGAGTTATTTCACCCGGTAAACAGCGCTGAGATCCGCTGTTTGTGGGGAGCCTGCTTGGCGGGGATAGCAGGGAAAAGCTCTGGGTGAGTGCACAATTAAGAATAAAGTTTAAAAAAACACAAGTCACACAATTTAAAACACGAGAGAAAATACCTCCGGCTTCCGCCTCAGAGGTCTAAAGTTTCCTACTATCATATGGGATTCTTCTTGTATATCCAATCTCCCTGGTGACCTCCCACCAGATTTGACAAAGAGAATAGCTGACATGGACCCATAGAAAATGTACTATGTACTTTTGCGGTCTTATTTACCTTATTTCATCAGGTGTTTTGTCAAGTCTCAGTTCAATCTTACCAGGACAAGCAACTGCCAGCAGAATACAGGTACAGATCATATAAGTTCATGAATTTGGGCGAGTGAAGAGTTTGTTTAAGAATATATTTCTGAGAATAACAATTATTTATAATAATTTCCTAGGAACAATTATTGTGTGGACCTAACAAAGCATGTGGCCCATAGAAAACCCATAAAAAGAGGAAGAATTGATATCGAATGAGTGTATCAAACCTGACCAGGTGAGATGAGATAATGAGTAAAAAATTGAGTAATACCCTCTCTTAATTATGTAAAATCTGGGGAAGAGAAGTAAATGTACTTACATGTCTTCATTATTTAGATGTGGTGGTTTATAAACATGGAAGGTGCCATGAAAATAAGATTGAACTGAGACTTGACAAAAAACCTTATGAAGGTAAAAAGAGGATTATATGCATAGTAAGATCGCAAAAGTTCTATGGGTCCATGTCAGCTATTCTCTTTGTCAAATCCGGTGGGAGGTCACCAGGGAAATTGGATATACAAGAAGAAGCCCATATGATAGTAACTGAGATATGTAACCGTGTTGAAGTAAATGTTTTTTTTTTTAAAAGGGGCCACTTTGATTAAGTGATATTAAAATGTATGCTTTCCTTCCTTTGGGGTGTTCTCTTTAAGAAGTTATGTTTGACCAATGTTTCTATCCAATTGGGAACACCAACATATAACAATGGGATGATTTTTGAACAATTAGATATAACATAGAACATGTATTTATATGTCCCGTCGGAAGCCTCCCTGTGGCCCCGCCACTGGTTCCTCGCAGTGCACACACAGCGAAGCGGCTATAGTCCCTGCAGCACGGCTGTGGTGCCCTGAGCCCAGAGCCTGCGGAGTGATTTAAGTGAGCGGAAAGAGGAACACTGGAGCAAAAAAATCTAAGGGACCCGCTCGCAAACAGCTTTACCTTGGTGAGCCTAACCACTGGGTTCCTATCGAAGGACTGAGGACAGAGCCTTGAGCAGACCAGGGGAAACAACTACAGCATCCTGCAGGTGCCGGGGGTGCGAGACCCAGCATCCCTAACGCTTGCAACTACGCGCAGCTGGTGATTCTTCCCGCCCTCATCATTACCTATTCAACCGCGCCCATACCCGCGGCTCGCGGGACGCGTGCGGGACGAAGCCCAGGCCGTTTGAGGTCGTTCGAGAACGGCAGAGACCGGGACCGGGCTATTCCCCTTGATTCTTTTGCTTACGCCTGCCATCCAGCAGCTAGGACAAGAACTAGAATCATGGCAACAAGAGAAACAAGGAGCAAAAGCACGCTGGCCGGTGGACATACACATGGCACTCTTGATACTTATTTCGTCAAAGCCAGGGCACTCCTGATTGACGAAATCACTGTCCTGGAAAGGCGTATATCCCAGGAAATAGAATGGGTAAGAAGATCTTCAATGGGCACTATATCGCAAGCTAGAACCCCAGAAAAAAGACTTTAACGACTTCAGCGACTAGAGTCTGACCAAGGGGAAGACGGGGCAATGGGTCGGACACTTTGCAAGACACAGTTAACCTCATGCTAAACAATATGGATACAGAAGCTAGAAGCCCTGTTCTGCCTTACCAGGCATCCCCAAACCAGATTATGATACAACCCACCACAGCCTCAATCGTTACTGATACTGATACCATAAATGCTAGAGGCATCTCTTTAAAGCATGATAATAGGACTGGTGCTATACCCAAAAGGAAAAGAGGCACTCAAAATTTAGGGTGCCGTAAGGCAAAGGTCGCAAAAGTTGCAAAATCTAATGCCACTGTGAGGGGTAGCACCCCGGGTAAAGGTAAATCTGTACAGATACCATCCGACTTAACCACTCCCATATCTGCAGTGAACCAACCAACAAGAAAACCAGAGCAGTTGAACGCTAGTCCCAGGCTAATTACAAATGCTGACTGTACCATAGATAATACTGGCACTCTTCTCAAGTCACTCCTTAGTCCCCTAGAAGTACGCTTGACTATGATTGAAGCCAGGCTCCTGTCCATAGAAAAATCTATATCAGGACCAGTTGATAGCTTTAAAGCTGCCAATAGGGCAGACAGGGGCAGGGTTGAGCCCAAGACTAAGATGGGCATTCCAGCCCTCCTGACGAAGGATCCCAATCCAGCCCCTAGCATCTCGCAAACACAGCCACCTTTCACCAATTCCGTAACTCCCCAGTCCTCTGCAGGTGCAGGTACCACCACTCTGACTTACCCCGTGACCGAGACTACATTCACCCAGGGAGTCCCCGCCAACTTAAAGAAACCTAGCCCAATGAATCTCCCCCCGGAGGCGAGCCCATATATAGTCATCTTAGTTGGTGTCCCGGAGTTAAAACAAGGTACTAAGGAATCTGCAGCTTCCCTTAAGAATAAGGTGGTGAATTGGCTCACCCTACATAGACCTCTCCCATGGGGCATAGGGAGTGAGGTGCTCATCGTAAGAAGAGTCCCATGGGTGGGTCACACAAGCAAATCAGTCAAAGGGGATTGTGTCCTGGTCAACTTTAGGGAACCTAGAACTGTTTCCCACATATGCGGATGGCCACATCGTGACTAGGAGACATCTATCCAATCCGTACCACTATCCTTTTTTTACCCACCCATGACCTATGTACGAGAAGAGGTGGGCTGGGATTCAATTCCCATGCGAAGGGGAGGTTGGGGGGAAGGGAGAAAGGGGACTCCTTCTATTATAGAGACCCGCAGCATACCTATCCTACAACTTTTAATAGGTTTAGTTGCCTAGACATGGTTGACTGACGCTGTCTCACCAGGTGGGGGGGGCTCCACAACCGACTAGGGGCTGCTCAGGTGGGAAAGATCATGTCCCCTAGCAATTGCACCAACCAACCCCCAAGGACTGAGCCCTGTGTCGACCAATACCTCAATAAGGAACATCAATCTAACAAAGGCCGCTCATGTGGTAAAATACACCAAAATATAATCACAGCGGTTAGTGTACTTACTAATGAGATCTCTCCAATGTACACTCCGCATCCCCCAGCCAATCTAGGGAAAACAGATCAAAACAAACCAACATTGGTCACTGCAGCCGATACTGAAACCACTCCAACTCCCATTGTCCATCTTAGATCACCCCCACTAAAGATATTATCCTGGAACTTGGCGGGCTTGGGAAATAAGATGGACTGCGAACACTGGAGTTCATTTATAGACTCCAAAGATGTTTGGTTGTTCCAAGAAACCTGGGCGAGAGAGGAGTACTCTCGCCCGGGTTTCGCGGTGTTTTCCATTCCTGCTAGATGGGGGGGAATGGGTCGTCCATCTGGAGGGTTAGCAACCTGGGTGGCTACCCATCTGGGCTGTGAGGCCACACCCCTGCCAACAGCTTCAGGGGATATCCAGTGTGTCGTGCTGGAGTGGCCGAATTCCAAAAAACTGGCTGTGGTAAATGTCTATTCCAGGCCGGTAAACATAACCCGGGAATCAACTACCATCGATGACCTTTCCACCTTTCTCAGCGAAATTCCCCAGGGTATACCCTATGTTGTAGGAGGTGACCGGAATTCCCACTTTGAGCCTCTCACGGGACTATTGGAGGGGCCAGTACTGGAGGAGGAAGCTCTATGGCTAGTACCGCTTACGATGGCCCCTGCGCCCAGAGCCTGGACACCTTTGGCTGTACAGATTACCGTATTGACCCTCAAACACGGTCTTAGGGCATGCAATGGACGTACGAAGTTCGATATCCCCGCTATCTGTACATTCAACAAAGCGGGACGGGAGTCTAGATTGGATTATATCCTGGTTCAATTGTCTTTGTGGTCCCGTGTCATAGACTTTAGGGTGATTCCCAGAGAGGAGAGTGACCACAATGCACTTGAACTAGAATATCTCCTCCCGGGTATAGTTGTAAATGGGGCCGGAGAAGATGGGTCTGCCACAGAGATGGTTCTTGCAAACAATAGACGGAGAGTAAGGTGGGAAAAACTAGCTGCCAATCCAGAAAAACTCTCAGAGTTGTACGCTCGGGTTATTCCCTCACTAGAGAAGGTGAGCGCACTACTGGACCAATCTAGCGCCCACGGAACTCATGAACAACTGGGGTCGGTACATGAGGACCTTATTAAGTCCACGGCCGACGTTCTCTTTTCTATTGGAAAGATAGGAGCCAGTAGGGCGAAATGCCCTAGCTGGTATAACGCTGCATGCCGAAAGGCTAAATTAGACTTGCTGACTTCGATAAAAGAGGGTAAAAACAGATTGGTGATTCAGGCTTGTAGAAGGGAACATAAGAGGCTGATTATCCATGCTAAGATTGACTGGGACTATGAAAAATGGGAGAATCTCACCACCAGCTTAGCTGCCAGGGACTCTCGTAAATTCTGGAGAGTAGTAAATACAGGGTCCGAGGAGCTCACTTCGGCTATTGAGCCCAATATTTCAGCCAAAATCTGGCAGGATCACTTTCAGTCCCTTTATAAGGATTTAGATACAGTCCCATCACAAGCATCGCCTAAAATCCATAGGCAACACGAGGGGAACCCCTTCACGGAGGGGGAGGTACGTGCCGCCATTCACGGGCTGGCAGCAGGTAAAGCGCCTGGCTTGGATGGGCTCCCAGGAGACCTATTTAAACAAGAGCCAGATGTGTGGGCCCCATATTTGCTGGTGATTTTTAACGCAGTCTTGAGGGGTATGGAGGTGCCCTGTACTTGGCTGGGCGCAGAGATTGTCCCTATATATAAGAAGGGATCGCCTCTGCTCCCAGCCAACTACAGGCCCATCAGCCTCATTGATGTTTCACAGAAACTATTTGGGAGGCTGATATTAGACCGTCTTCAAACTTGGATGGAAGAATCCTCCATCCTGAGCCCTTTCCAGACGGGATTCAGGAGGAGAGTTTCAACAATGGACCAGATCTTCCGTTTGAACCTCTTGTTCTGGAAAACTGCAATAATCGAGGGCGGAAGCTTATACACGGTCTTTGTAGACTTGCGTGCCGCCTTCGATCTGGTACCAAGAGCCAGATTATGGTCAGTGTTGGCGGACTTGGGTATCCCTGCAGACATTTTGAATATCCTGATAAGGTTACATCAAAATAACTTTGCGCGGGTTAGGCGTGGCAGGAATGGGACCCTTTCAGAAAGATTCCCCGTTGACAGGGGGGTGAGGCAGGGCTGTGTGCTTGCACCTACCCTCTTCTGCCTCTTTGTCAACGGGGTAATCGCCCACTTGGTTAAAATGGGGGACATTGACGCTCCAAAGCTTGGCGGCAGTAGGGTGCCTGCCATTATGTTTGCGGACGACACCCTGCTGCTGTCAAAATCCCCAATGGGAATACAACGCGTTCTGGATGGCTTCTCGTTATTCTGTGCAGAGCTGGGGTTGGAGATCAATGCCTTGAAAACAAAATACATGATTCTTAACCCCCCGCCATCAACACGTCCCAACCCCACTATAGGCACACTGAGACTAGAGAGGCTTTTTTTGAGTATCTAGGGGTGACTATCAACCAAAATATGACCTGGGATACACATCGGACAAAGGCCAATATTAAACTGGTACAGCTAACGGGTGGTATTTGCAGGTTACCAAACAGGTCGACCTACAAACCCATTGGCCCAGCCTTCCAAATTTACAGCATGCAGGCCAGGGGTGAAGTTACCTATGGGGGGGAAATGTGGGGACATTTACCGGCCCAAAACCTCAACACCACTGAAAACAAATTCATCAGACAGCTGGTGGCTTTACCTCCAACTACCCCGCTTCTCCCTTTGAGACTAGACCTCGGTCTTAGATCAATTGAAGAAGAACTGGGTTTAAAGCCACTAAATTTCTGGCGACGAATTTGGAGCACACCGGAGCTCTTGAGCTACAGGATGGAGTTACAGGAGATCTTACTCTTTCCAAAGATAACAAACATTCCCTGGTTAAAATATATCAAACCAATGTGCGAGAGTTTAGGAAGGCCGGAATTATGGTTAGATCTTGTAAATTCTTGCAGAAATATACCACGTAAAGTTTTATCAAAAGAATATTATGATTTTAAACTAACCTCCCTATTAGGAAGCACAAAGTTGGGTTCCTTAACCAATTCTTTTATCCAATTTAAAGATTCATATCACCTGGAACTTGTGCTGGACCGAATCAGCCCTGTCATGACTAGAAATCTATTCTTACAGTGGAGATATGGCACTCTCCCCCTCAGGTCATTCACCAGTACGTGGTCCCAGCCCCCGTCTACCGAGCAATGCCCTGTATGTTTAGATCGCCTGGAAAGCGAAATGCATGTGATATTCTTTTGTACTGCTTATAGCAAATCTAGAAAATATTGGCTCGTTCCCCTGCTTAAAAACCTAGGGTTCAGACAGTGTTACACAGCCTATAGAGTACTAAAGGCCGATGCATCACCCTCAACTGTGTTTGCGGTAGCCAAATTTTTAACAGCGATGTGGCACACTCGTACCCGTTGCATGAACTAGGTCGCAGTTTTGCCTTAAAGTTTTACAATTTATCGTACTGATGATTTTTAACTGAATTGTACTTTTACTTGATTTTAATAGACAAACTGCCAATGTAATGCATTGCAATTCATGTTCCACGGCTTTTAATAATCTTACTGTTATGCATATCTTTTATGATCTTATTGATCGAAATAAAGATTTTGAATGAATGATATTAAAATGTATGCTTTCCTTCCTTTGGGGTGTCCTCTTTAAGAAGTTATGTTTGACTAATGTTTCTATTCAATTGGGAACACCAACATATAACAATGGGATGATTTTTGAACAATTAGATATAACATAGAACATGTATATAGATAGAAAAATGTTTTTAAAACTTAAATGTGGCAGGAAGTTTTGATAAGAATACAGTCGATCTAAAAATTAATGAGGAATATTGCCATAAATAAATAAATGTCTAAACAGGAATTTACTGTTTTGCCTCATACAGGATTTGAGCTCATAGGCAACCATATAGTGCCATGATGAGAGAGCAATGATTGTCTTGAAAAAGATGGAATATTAACAAAAAAGCCATCGAAACGCATCAACGCCTTTGTGTTTAACACAATCCATGAAAAAGTCTACTCTGCAGATTTGTATAAGTCATTGAATCCAGAAATAGTCTTTAAGAACCTTTTTAACTGGATGTGTTATTTTATGACAAAATGTACCGTCTTTGTGTGTCTCTCTACAAATATGTTTTAGCTAGTTTTTATCATTTGGGGATTTGTAATGTATGTGCATTGTTTGGTGATCTCATATGTTTAGTAGGGATATATGTTTTTAAGCTGTTTTTAAATATTGTCCCACAAATGAAATCTCAATAAATGAACAAAAAAACTTTTAAATAAAAAAAAAGAATTAGTTTGTTGTTATAGTCTGTATATTTGTTCAACTCTACCATATGGGCTATATAACTAGGAGGTAGGGTTGTTACAGTGCAAAGGTCAGACTCCTGGCTTGTGTATCCTAACACTGTGGTTAGTGATTGTTTTTAAATATTTCTCACCAAGGGATTTACTACTTCTACCTACAAGTAGTATCCTATTGCCATGGTTGGTTAAAGGGGTCTCTCTCTTTTTTCTACATACATGTTGAAGAATGGACAAATTATTTTCCATAATAACTATAGCAGAAGACACAATGTTCGTGTCGTCATGCCATTGCCGACCACAGCCAAAGTCTTTTCAAGGTTAGCCCTATCAATTTCACGTAATCTCTCTGCAGCCTCCTGTTAAGGGATCTTCCATACTTCATTGTAAATGATGTATAAGGAGCGTTTGCTATGTGGTTTGCGGGGACCTAACAAAAAATCCTTTAAATCATCTGACAGTAAGGACAAGTGTTGTTTCACCTGGGACAGGGTTAAGGTTCTTAGCCAATCTAGGCATAACTTCCCAACACAGTAGGATGTTACCACCCTCACATGTTCTCGTTGTACATGGCGTAGGTAAGCCCTTCGTTGATACCCTTGAATCTTGATTAACACTCATTTGTGTCGATACGCCAAACGGACCAACCCTTCCAATTGAGGTCTGAAGAATTGTATGAACCCTCATGTATAATGTCATAAAGTGTAATATCACTATGTTGTGTATAGTTCTACCATCTCTCAAAGTGTGAAAGTGAGGGAATCCAAGGTGTGTTCAAGTCCTTAATCTTGGCTAGTCCAAGACAGGAAGTCTTTTGCACGGTATCGTTCAGGAAGTTAATTTGTTGTGGTATGAGACAGGCTCTAAATAATGCCTTAGTTCCCTGAACTTGCCAATCTTTAGTCCCTCAGACACTTTTGGTGTCTATAGTGCCCCTCCAAAAGTTGAACCCTTGTAAAGACAGCTTGGGAATAAAAGAAGCAGAGTATATCTGTTTCGTATTAGTAAGCACATTTTTCCTTGCAGGTGTAGGTGCAACCTTGTAGTAATATGAAGTCAGGTCTAAAGTTTTAAACTCAGGAAAATATGCAAACTTTTGTGCAGATGTTTGTGAACTACCTTTTGGTGTTGTTGGGCAATGTTCCCATTGATGGTAAGTAAAAACATTACGTGGAATACTTGTTTTGTGCAAGAAATGATGACCATAGTGTTGGTAACAATAAATGGTGTCAAAATAAGATTTATCATCATACAATTCATTTTTTGAAAAAGCAGTACTTTGTTCTAAATCAAACAGAAGGCTATTCATTGTTTCAAAAGTCACAATCATCAGGGAATGTATTGGAGGTGATGATATGATTCGAAGAAATTTTAAAACATGTAGTATTTTCAAAGGTTCAGTGGGACCAAATACATCATATGAGACCCTATCCCACACTATTCCTTCAGGAATCGGAACCGCTGTAATGTTCACAAAGGACAGGTCTCTTCATTCATGATGAGATGATATATGTGGTTTCAGGACCATGTTGACATGTCGTACTGCAGAGCGTTTTGGAAGATAATGTCCATTCAGGATTGGTGTCCCAGCCAGGGAAGCGAGGGGGAACACCAGTGATTTCGCCCTGTTAAGTCGTAGTCCTGATAAGTTCCCAAATTTCTTGAGCAAGTGAAGGGAGCTGACTGCATCATGGGGAGAGGTCAAATAAAACAAGGTGTTGTCTGCTTATAGGGATATGAAGTGGCATACATCGCCGCTCATATCCCCCTCTCCTGTAATTCACTATGCTCCCGTGATGCCAGTGGCTCAATTACCAATGCAAACAGGAGTGGGGAAAGTGGGCAACCCTGACATGTTCCCTGACCCAGCAACCACACACATTGACAGACCTGAGGGCCAAAACCCATAACATGCAAGACTTCTAGTAAGTACCCCCAGTCCACAGTGTCAAACGCCTTCTCCAAGTCACTGAAATCAAGCGCCATTTCTTCTTCCTTCTGTTGGACCTCCTATAGTAAATGGGACAGTCTCCTCAAATTTATCTGGTGTTATGTCTAGGAATGAAGCCACATTGATCCTCATGCCCAAGATGCGGCATATACGTAGTTAAATGCAAAGCAAGTGTCTTACAGAGGATTTTTATATTAGAGTTTACCATCGTCAGTGGTCTAAGCGTCTGGGTCAGAGCCATCATCCCCTGGTTTAACTATCATACATATTTCCCCAACTCTTAGAGACTGCGGTGGGATACACATTTCTCAGGCCTCCAGGAGGACCTCCAAGAGTCTTTTAGTCAAGGTCGCCGAGAATATCTGATAACACTCTGGTGGGAAGCCATAACTACATAGGGCCTTCACACGTAGCAGCGCCTGTAGCACCGTTCTGAATTCGTCCAAGCTTAAAGGGGCATGCAGAGCCTCAACAACCTCCAAGTCTAGCCTGGGGAGACCCACATGAGCCAGAAAGGGGCCATATGTCTGTGCATCTATACCCATGCCCACCTCAAAGATGAGCTGCAATTTTTTCTGAAGCACTTCCGCTATGGCTGCCCTGGAAGTGACTTTAGCTCCCTCAAGAGTTGTTAAGTGAGTTACGAGTGGAGGGGTCGGCTCTCTACGTTCTATCCAGGCTAAAAGTCGGCCTGATTTGTCTCCTTCGCTATATATTCTTTAGTGGTATCGTTGTAGGGTGAACTTTTCCAGGCAGTCTCATAGTTCTCTCAGAAGTATACAGCTCTGTGATTTACGTATATGCAGTTCTGGGGATGTCAGAAGTGCCAACTGTATCCCAGTCAATGTTGCTTCCTCATTTTGTATGTCTGCCTGAAGCTGTCGGCGGACTACGCATCTGAGGCCCAAACAAGCGCCCCTCAGTACTGCATTAACTGCTTTCCACTCCGTGGATGTATGTGGGGTGGAGCCCCAGTTCGAATCAAGATACTCAGTAAGGGAGCGGTCCAACATCTCACGTCCCTCCACATCATCTAGGATGTCTGCTGGGATTCGCCATGACTGTCCTGCCTGTAAGGCATTGCCCCAATCCAGTTTACAACTAACAGGACAATAATCGTATACAAATCTTGCTAAGTGTGTAATCTAATCTCTTTGCGAAAGATCAAACGGCAGACCAAGGCCAAGCACATCCAGTCCATATGTACTCTTAATTTGTATATTGGTGCAGTCTCTTCCCACACCGCCATCGAAGGGTGTCAAACAGGAGCCAAATTTGAAAGAAAAAACGGAAGGTGCACTCAATCCGAAGTCAAAAAAATTATGTAGTCGATTATTCCATAATTAGATCCTTTTATTCAGTAAATCTTTTAAAACACAGCCAACGCGTTTCGTTCCCGATTTTTTGCCAGAGGGAACCTCGTTAGGGCTGTAACATTATAGACAAGACACAACATCAATGTGACGTAACATAACAAGTGACAATATGAACATATATATATACAAAAACATAATT
Organism: Triturus cristatus; assembly: GCF_964204655.1. Taxonomy (NCBI): domain Eukaryota; kingdom Metazoa; phylum Chordata; class Amphibia; order Caudata; family Salamandridae; genus Triturus; species Triturus cristatus. The sequence continues at coordinate 983,499,076 of NC_140583.1, forward strand.
AATGATTAAACAATAAACATGTATGCATACACATTTAAATCATACCAGATGGCCCAAAACTCCATGATAACAGAAAATAAAGGAGAAGAAGAAAAAAAAAAAAGAAAGAATAAGATTTTTAGGGACAAAAGATTAACACATGAATGATATGAAGACACTTTTGAGCAAATCACAAGACAATGTTTCATATAAGTTCTATACATCACTTATTAAGAAAAAGCATTATATAGTTATCAAATGAAACATATAAAGGACATTAAAAACATTTAAAGAGATATTTAATTAAAAAAGTGTATAACACCAACAAGATGCTAAGTCCTTGAGAATTCTAAGTTTTGTAGCCAAATTGCGGTCATTTACCAAATTGTCTGCTGTCAGAAATACCTCGATATCTACAACCATGGCTTCAGGAACTAATCAATATATGAACAACAACACTTTTACCAAAAAAAGGGGAAAGAAAAAGGGGAAATTTACAAGTATTATAAAACATACATCGAATATATGTCAAAGGGTGCATAGATCTTTGACCTTCTATTTGACAAATGATTTTTACCCTTGATATATCAAAAAATCGGGAACGAAACGCGTTGGCTGTGTGCCAGTTTTAAAAGATTTACTGAATAAAAGGATCTAATCATGGAATAACCGACGACATCATTTTTTTGACTTCGGATTGAGTGCACCTTCCGTTTTTTCTTTTAAGTGTGTAATCTCTGCAGCTTCCAGCAGCAGGGTTCCACCCACAAGCACCCTATCCAGTCTACTGTGAGTGTTGCATGTGAGGAAGTTGCAGGTAAATACCTGTTGGGTAGGATATGATATCCCTCAAACATCATATATACCGATGTTCTGCATCACTTTGCGTAAGGCACCAGTCATTTTGGGGTTTATTCCTGTCCTCAGGGGTTGTCTATCCAAGTTGGGGTCCAAAGTACAGTTAAAGTCTCCCACCCAAAGCAAGAGTGAGTCAACAGCATGTGTCAGCTGGCTCTGAATAGTGTAAAAGAACCCAGGCGCATAGGAGTTCAATAGTGTCAGTTCCCTCCCATCCAGGGCACCCTGCAAGAGGACATGCTGGCTGTGCATGTCGGCCTCCATGTAAGTAAGGGAGAAAGGGACCCCGGGTGCCACCCAGATCAGTGTGCCACATTGTATGTCGAGTAGGAAGACTACAAAATCCATCCCCTACACTTCTTATCCAGTCGCAAGGCCCCTTCATGGTCTAAATGTGTTTCATGGAGACAGGCATGTCAATGTTATGTAGTTTAAGTAAAGTAAGTGACCAATATCTTTTGATGTTCTAGGTGGGAACCTGTGTGCCCATGAGAGGGTATCGGAGCATGTCGTCATCCCCATCACCCTGTCCTGTTATACACAAACGGCTGTTGTGACCAGGTAACTATAAACATAAAGAATCAAACAAGCAACATTTTCCCCCCCTCCCACCCACAGACAAGTGTAATGCAACCATATGACTGCTATTGTCCACCTTTGGCATGTGCTAGGACTAACACAGCTTCTCCAATCAACCCAACTGGGACCTACTAACTAGCTCAGTCAGGTGTTCTCTCTACCAGTCAGGCATGCAAGCATCCATTCCCTATTATGCCTTTCAAATAAGGGCCTCTTATTCATGACACATCACAACTTCATCAACACTAATCAGTGCCCTCCTCGTTAAGCGTTCACTACTATCCATCAATTGCTAGGTCACCCCGACTGCCCACCCAACCCACCCGAAATACATTGTCAGTCAATCGCATCTTTTTTTGTGCAGACATATCTGTGCCCCCGCTCAAGAGATCAATTATCCAGAAGCCAGAGAAGGTCTACCTTGTTACGAGGCAAGAAGCACAGGTTTCAAGCCCCACTACCCCTGGCCCCCAGGTTAATCATAGTATCTGGGATCATGTCTGCCATGGGACTCGGGGTGCCAGATTCTGCACTCTCTTCATGGAAGGGGAGCTTCCCCTCTCCAGCAGAGTCGCAGCAAGGTGCCATCCTCAGCAATGAGATCACTACTAGAGCCCAGCGAGCACGTTTTTGGGTTAGACCCTCTGATCACAGGGCAGTGAGAGCCATCACAGGATTGAGTGCCCCAGGTGTGGCATTTGCTTCCTCCAGGACGGGGAGGGGCTGTTACTTCGTCCCTGAGCTCCAGCCACTACCATACTTTCTCCAGCTGATCAAAGAAATTGGCTTTTTCATTGAATAGTACTATCAGCCATGCTGGGTACAGTAATTTAATGACATCTGTGAAGGGTTTGCGCTGACCCTGGACCAGTTTTGCATAATCTGGGTATTTCTATATTATCTATTTTAATAGTTTTTATAGTGCAAACTTGAACCTTGTGGGTATTAGAGCGCTTTACAGAATCACAGCGAGCAGAGTAGTAAAAACAGTAATATCACATTCACTACAAATTCACTGACAACCGAATAACATAGTTCCGTCATTATTAACGACATATTGTCATGGTTCAGACCACTGCAAGTACCAGGCAGGGTTGAGAAGCAGGGGGGTAAAAGTCGGTACTGCACGGAAGAGCTCAATAGGGAGCCAGAGATAGTCGTCATGTGAGCGACTGAGGAGACTAGAGTCTTGTGACCTAGGGAAGAAATTTGTTCATAAGGAATTATTTGATTTCTCTCTTGAATGATATGATCGAGGGATTCGTTCTGATTTCAGAAGGTAAAGAGTTCCAGATTCTTGGGACAATCCCAGAAAAGGCACAGTTGTAAGTTTTCTTCTTGTGAAATCTCTGAGGTTTCAGAAGAAAGATGTTGGAGCTTCTGGATGCTTGAGGGCTTTATGCATCATGCATGCATTTTCAAAGTATGGGATCCCCTGTTCACGGTCCGTTATTAATATCCAATCTTGAACCTGATAGTTAAGGATTTTGCGATGATCAACCGGCGTGGACGCAGCACCAAGGCTCTGTGTGCTCTTTCTACCACAAACAGGTCAGAGAGGCTAGGTAGCCTCTGCACCGTCCAAATCCAGTTTTCCAGGAATTGCTCAGTGGAGGACCTGTCCGCGCTTTTGGGAAAACCTAAGACCTTGATGTTGCTTCGACTAGGGCGACCCGCCGCATCATCAGCTCATCTGTCCAGTTCTGCTGCTGTAGTCATCATTGCAGCCATTTGGCATTTCAGATCCATCAATTCCCCTTGCAAAGCTGCGATGTTAGCTTCAGCTGTTGTCACTTTATCTGCTACTTTTTGTAGATCTGATCACATATAAGTTTAAATCTATGGACACTGTCCCCAGTGGCGTCACTAGGGTTGGTGTCACCCAGTGCGGTATCTCATGGTGTCACCCCTGTGGTCCGCACCCCCCGCATTCCCCTAGTGACGCCACTGAGGCCTGAGAGAGGAGTGAGGACTGCATAAACCAGAGCATCCTAGAAGAGGCCTGTGCAGAGCAGTAAGGTCTGGAAACCCATAGGAGTCTGTTCCGCGCACACAGCCTGTAGAAACAATAGAAACTGGCCTATAGGACGAGGTATGTGCATAGCAGTGAGGACTACAAGCTAGGAGAGGGGTCTATACGGAAGAGAGAGGCTTGCAGTGCAGACGGTGCCAGCTCGAAGGACGGGCTGCACCTGGAGCAGCCTGTCTGCGGCGTGCAGCCATTACAGCTGGGAGTGCTCTGCGCCTCCCAGCCAGCGTTGGACGCCTGGACATATGTGGTCGAGGACTGAAGTAGTTTATTTTAAGACCACGACTGGTGCAGCAGATTAAAAAGAGCCCCAGGCACTCGTTCACCCCCACCCTCATCTCAGTGTTTGACCCAGGGAGAACTCAAACAATGCAAAGAGAAAGTGAAAGAAACACAGTCCACTGGAGTGTGCAATTATTAATTATCACCCTCGTCTAATTGTGTGGCAATCCAGGTAAAACCAGAGAGTTTAAATGCTAAGGAAACGTCCACGTTGGTTTGATCTTCTTGCGCATTGATTCTTGCATGAACCCCCTCGGGAAGCCCCTCCCCCTTCACTGTGAGTGTGGCTCGTCCTTCTAAATATTTCATTTCTGCTAAGAAAAATAGACGAATGCACGTGCAAGCCGCTCACGTCTCGCTAAACGCGAGCGCACCCCCTTATGTGGCACTTCTATCAATGGTTTTATTCTTAACCACAAATCTCAGTGACGTTAGTTTAATTGCATCCAAATGTCCACGATAAAATATTATAATGATCCCAGATCTGCTTGAAATAGATTTTTCACACATTCAGAGACACGGAAAAACAGACTGAAAAATAATAAAAATAACATGGACTAATGAACTTTGAAACAAGAGAGAGGTAAAAACAACTGTCACTCTCTGGTGTTACTGCCAAACTTGAGCGGCTTCTGGTTAAAGAATTCAAGCTGCTGAACTGGGTAATAAGACGCCTTTTTTAGGTGCTACTTTCTAAATCGTACAACGACGAGCAATATTTGCTTTAGAATATCGGCCTGAAAATCTACACGTGCCTCATCTCCAGGGATGTATTTACAATCTGAGGCCGGAGTATAAAAATGCTCAGATATCTGTGGAGGGCTTGTTGCTACAAACCGGCTGTTTGTAATGAATGTACTGTGTGAAATTCTTCTAACGGTTGTCAGCCCCAAGACACCCCCTACCCCGCCCAGTAGCACACGGCACGCAGTGGTGCCCTGCTCCCCTCTCCGATGCCTCCTACCTCCAGGTGGACTCTGGGCGCAGGGGCTGAGGGCAGGTGGCGGGCTCCTCTCTCATTGCGGGCGGCGCAGCATTACTTGCAGCACCGGAGTTTATCCCAGCTCGGAGCCCCCCTCCTCAGCCATTGAAAGTGCTCCCGCTCGCAAGCACCGGCTCTGCTCTGGTTCCTCATTCCTGGGAGCCCGCCCCTCGGACCTGCAGTTGCTCAGAAGGTACCACCTGGCGGCAGACGAGGGGCGTGCAGCTGTGCACGGCAAAGAGAGCATTGAGACCCTTCGGTTACCTGTCTCCTGAGTCCAGATTTTAGAGATATTTTTCGGTTCTTAAAACACGAACATGTTTACATTTCGTTTCAGGGCAATCCGGCACACACAGGTCTCAAAACAGCACCTAGTGGCTCCATTTCAAAAGCATGCCCCCAGTCCCCCGATGGTGTCACGGACGGTGTCACCCCATGCGATGGTGTCACCCGGTGCGGTCCGCACCTGCCGCACCCCCCTAGTGACGCCACTGGCTGTCCCAATTGTATGTTACAGAGCAGTTCTAGAGCTGTATGGCAGCCAACAACTCCCTTGACGGTTCAGAGTCAACCTCCAGAGGGTCTCCTGCTTCAGCAATGCCCAACTGTCTTTTAGTCTCTGGATCAATTGTTGCGCATTGTGTACTGACTGTTTGTCCTTACCCATGGTGCTCTCTGGTAGTCCTACAGCCCTGGCCATTGATTCCCAGGTTCCGGGATACAGCATTTGCTGCGGGCCCACAGAGGAAGGCTACCAATAGTCCGCTGGCCAGACCCAATCCCTGTTGCCAGGAGGGTGTCTCAAAGTGGAAAGACTTGCTGCCCCAGGGATTCAGGAGTGTGAGCTCTACCAATAATGATGTGCGGAGAAGAATAAAGGAAACATCCCTTCCTCTAACCCTCCTCGCTAATGGGAGGCGGCTCCAGCGCCCAGTCCTCGGTATGCTGAGGGGATGGGGAAATGCCACTAGTACAGGATAGCCCAGCAGGTGGGCAGCCCCAGCACAGCGGGCTCAGTCTCTCCAACAATGTTTGGGTATAGTGTCTTCCACTAACCCAAGGCTGCAGGGACCCCTGCCAGGCACAAGCAGGCCCAGTCTCAGTTCTCCACAGAACAATGTGAAGGCAAGCACAGTTTAAGGAGGGCGAGCCCACCTCATAGCTACAGGGCACTTGCTGGAGGGCAAGAAGCAGCTGCGCTAATATTACTCCCTCTGAGCGTCTGTACCAGCAACCAGGTGAAGTCCAGTCGGTGTACCGCTTGGTATCAGGAGGCCCACACCCGTTGCAGCACTCGCAGCAACAGTGGGCCCTACCAGTCGGCTGGGTGGCCTCCTCACCCAGCCCAAGGTGCTTCTGGCAGCTGCACCACAATGAAAATATCCTCCTTGACATGAGGGGGTGGGGCAATGATCACGCCTGAGGTGTGGGTAATCACCACTGGAGCAACCCATGGGGCTAAGGCCTCACCATTGGAACACTCCATGTGGTGGCATGCTGGGCACAAGCAAGTCTCAGTGGGCCCCTTCCCTCGCAGCAGTGTGCAGCCGTCCTGCAGCCTGCCGGCTTCAGTTGGCTGTTGGCAGGAGCAGAGCCATCGGAGCAATCCTCCTTACAGGCGCGGTCACAGGAGACCTGGCATCGCCCCCCCAGACCGCACCATAATGTCCTCAGGGGCTCCCGCCTGTCTGAGCCGCAGTCCTTCCTGCTCTACAGTCAGGCACAGACACAATGGCCCTGACCTACATATGCCTCCCAGGCTGGCTCACCGCACCAGCAGAGGCCGATGCTTCCTCCATATATATATATATATTCACTTAAAAAACCATAGGTTTCACACATGTTATAGTTAGGTGGACATTTCACTCGTAAAAAAACAATGAAATTCCCCCGTTATAGTTAGTTGAGATGACTATAACTCAGCGGCCCGCAATCCTCTGCTCATGACGTCAAATATTACATCACTCATAACATGGTCAATGGCATCACTCATGACATCACTGATGACATCATCCTTGTGATAGAGTGGCGGTCGCGCGAGCTATAGTTATCTCAACTAACTATAACGGGGGAATTTCATTGGTTTTTTACGAGTGAAATGTCCACCTAACTATAACATGTGTGAAACCTATGGTTTTTTAAGTGAATTTGCAAGGTTTTTTAAATGCTAATTCCTAACTATAACGTGTGTGAAACCTATGGTTTTTTCAGTGAATTTGTACGTTTTTTAAAATGCTAAGTTATGTATTTATTATTATATTTTTTATATATGTATTTTACAATAAACGACGTATTAAAAAAACTTTTAAAATTTATTTTATGGTTTTTCACCGTGCGCGCACCCCGCGATTTAAAAAAAAAAAATTAAAATGTTTTTTTCTGTCTTCGGGGTCCTTCAGGGACCCCTTGACAAAGGCTAGGGGGTCAGGAACTCTCTACCCTGCACCATTTTCACGTTCGCCACCTTCCTTTTTCACTCTCGCACTCAAAACAAACAAAATGGCGGCCGACACTTCCTGATTTCGACCGATTCGAACGTTGACTGACATGTAACCACCAATTAGAATTACGCTAGCGCACGTTAGGGTGCGCGCACGGTGCGCGGCTATAGATATTTATGTACTTTAACTGCAATTTTCTCAGGAACTACTGAACAGATTGACTCCATACATGCAAAAGGCACATCCCTGACCTGAGGACTACCTCTTTGCCAAATTTCAAGTAATTCTGTTCAGCCGTTCGGGCTGTACCTTCGACTAAAGGTCCTATGGGCCCCCGCTTGACGAATCCCCCCGAGACTTTCAGGGTAGGGGCTGAGCGGAGCGCCCCATTCGTTTTGAAAATTTCGCGAGGATTCGTCAACCGGCGCCAAAGTTATTCAAAATAGAATTTTGAGATTTCCTATGGAAACACGGTCCTAACTATAGCTATCTACTGGCGACCGCCAGTAGTAATATATATATATATATATATATATATATATATATATATATATATATATATATATATATATATATATATATATATATATATATATATATAATATGACTAAATAGGATGACTATCAATTGAAAAGTATGTATTTGTGGTAATACCCAGGATACATTTTTTACTGAATGTGCACTCCAAAGATATATAAAGGAATCATGAGGATAAGAGCAACAATATATATTAAACAAACCAAAAAATAGCAACAACAATAATAATAAAAACAACAATAATAATATGAACAATAATAATAATAATTTCTCATTATTATTATTAGCTCCCAGGAGAGATGTGACACACACTAGTGTTACTGTTCTCATACCTATTCATGTGGTTGTGTATAAATAATAAGGATATGTTCACTGGAGTCGAAGTGAACTGACCGACCAGATGAGTGACAATCCCTGACACCAAGGCACTGCGAAGGGTATTCACTGTTTGAAGAATGGATTCTCTCCCTTTAGAACAGCAGCTCTTTTTCTGCCATATCAGTACTGAAGAAGGATAGGAGTGACTCCAATCCGCAGGAAGGGGATATTAAACCATAAAGTCAGGTGTGGAGGGTTTCCCAAATTTGTTTTCACATGAAAATGCTGCGGAGTCTAGGAAAGATTTTTGTTCCTGAATGCGGATTCATGTCTCCTTTTGCAACTCTGCAGGTGGGTGCTTAAGGGACATCTCAGGACTTACCTTTAAGAGCCAGCCAGCCACCGCCTCTCCTCTCTCCTCTTCCTCTTCCTGTCGCGGCCAGCAGTAGGAAGCGTCCAGGTAGGCATGCTCACATGAGCCAATCACAACGCTGCAATACAGCGCTGTGATTGGTCTGAGCGTCGTGGATCGTGCCCAGACTGGAACAGTGAGCCTGTGCGTGTTCCTGAGCCGGCTGTGTAATGCAGCCTGGTAGGAACATGCAAAGTGCGAATGAACTGTTTGGTCGGCTCAAAAGGGCTGCCAAACAATTCATGCACACTTAGGGAGTGCACATCATTCCTCCCCTGCTCTGGCCAGCCCCGCCCCACCCCACCACTGATGCCATTAGGGAAAAGAAAATGATAATAACGATCTGTTACTATCATTTTATTTTTCCCTTTAGGCTGTGGGCGACTCCTCTGCCTTAGCGGAGGAGCCGCCACTGCTTTGACATTGAGGTAGTTGTCAGGAGTTACCTGTCCTACATCAGTTATGATGAGTAAGAGGGGCAATGGGGATGTCCTTATAATCCATAGACTATCCAGAAAAGGTATAGGAGAAGCTGGTCTTAGATTTTGTGGGTCGTTTTAGGATACAGAGAAATGTTAAAAGGTGCCTTATCCTGTTGATGGCTCTTCTGGTTTGGTGGAAGCTGGACTTGACAGGGAAGCCTCAACAAGAGTGCTTATTTACTTTCTTGTAAAAATGTTCAGTAGGGAGTTTTGAAAAATATTTGCAAGCAAATAATAGTCGGCACTTCACCTTGAAAGAGAGCTATTGAGATTATTGCTTTGCTGATTCAATTTAACTTTGTTGTACAGTCTTATTGATCATGGAAATCATCATGCCGGCTTTAGCGCTGTTGGCGCCCCCTGCGACAATCCCTTTTGGAGACCCCCCAACACCCTATGCAACCTCCTTGGATTCTCACACTACCACTGGGCAAAAGGGCCCCTCATCTCTCCAATTATAAGCTAATGCTAAACACAGCGCCCCCCTGAGGTCAGCTCCCCCCTCCTCAGATTGGCGCCCAGTGTGGCTGCACTTGTCACACTGCCCTAATGCCAGGCCAGGAAATCTTTGACTAAACTAAGCGTGGTATTCAGTCGGTGTTGAAGAATGCCAAGGTGGTGAATGTATACATATATTGCATGTGTACATGCTCACACCTCATGGATTTGTAGAGATGCCATGTTTGTGCTCCTAACGTGACGTATGTCTGGATCGATTTTGTCGACAGTGTGGACAGATTGAATCGGTAATGCTTAAGATGACATGAAAGGTGTGTTGGAAAGAGTGTGGGTGTCTCAAGAATACTTAAAAGAGGACTTTGACCAGAGAAAGATTATATGCAGATATTGGAATTTGGACAGTGTTAATCCGAAGTGTTGTAGTAAAAGGAAATTACTTTTCATAATGATAGCGTGGGCGACATGCGCTGGACTCTCTTCTGTATTCATGAAAATGCTGCTCTGTGGCAAAGTCATGCATATCTATGAGTTATTGGTCACTTTTATTTTTTACCATAAGCTCTGTAGTTATATTGCAGCTGTATTTTATGGCGTTGTTCCAAAAGGAAAATATATTGTAATATGACTTAATTATGAACCTTCCATCCCTTACTGTTTGCTTATCTTGGAACAGTCTGAGTGACAGAATTGCCCTTCAGCAGCTGCTATCTAGTTGTAATTAATGTGGGCATGCCCGTCGCCTACTTTAGGAATTAATGTCCACCAAAATATCCTCAGGTGTGGGGACATTACTTGACCCTTTGCCTCATGGGAACAGTCCAGCCCGAACTGCCAAGCCAGGTCCTCTTTGGACCGGAAACAAGCATCCTACGACCGGTTTCAGGGTTTCACCCCTCTTCAGCCAGGATAGCTTGATTCCAGTGGCACAGTGAGCCCAGGACTCACGTCTGAGCATACCTGGCACACATAGGGCGAGAAAGCAGAAGACACACAATTAATGGATGGAATGTAGAACAAATCAAAACATTCACCCCCAGTCAAAAGATCTGGGTTAAATCCATCATTCTTTTGCTCACCATGCCACCCCAGTTTAGACCTGGCCATATGCAAATCAGTCTTGACTCTGTGCCTCTTAGGAAAACTCCAGCCGGAACTGCCAAGCCAAGTCCTCTCTGGACCGGAAACAAGCATCCTAGGACTGGTTTCGGTGTTTCACCCCTCTTCAAACAGGATAGCTTGATTCTAGTTGCACAGTGAGCCCAGGACCCACATCTGAGCATGCCTGGCACACTTAAAGCGAGAAAGCAAAAGACACACAATTGAGAAAGATTATATGCAAATATTGTAATTTGGTCAGTGTTAATCCGAAGTGTTGTAGTAAAAGGAAAATTACTTTTCATAATGATAGCGTGGGCGACATCCGCTGGACTCTCTTCTGTATTCTTGAAAATGCTGCTCTGTGGCTAAGTCATGCGTATCTATGAGTTATTGGTCACTTTTATTTTTTACCACAAGCTCTGAAGATATATTGCTGCTGTATTTTATGGCGTTGTTCCAAGGGGAAAATATGTTGTAATATGACTTAATTATGAACCTTCCATCCCTTACTGTTTGCTTATCTTGGAACAGTCTGAGTGACAGAATTGCCCTTCAGCAGCTGCTATCTAGTTGTCATTAATGTGGGCATGTCCGTCGCCTACTTTAGGAATTAACGTCCACCAAATTATCCTCAGGTGTGGGGACATTACTTCAGTAGTCACAGAAAAAGTAATGTTTCTGAGAGAATACCGCATTACAGGGCTTTAATTTCAGTAAATTGAAGGGCAAGATTGCCCAGCAAGAGGTACGGCAAAAGGGTGGAGTTTACATAGCCTGGGCTTCCAAAATGACTGCTGAGAACTTGAAATCACTGGCGACCATAATTCCCACAAGCTTGCATTAGACCAACACTGTATAGTGTTTTAGGCCTCAGTTGTGCAAGTTTCTTGTATTTCTTTAGTGTTAGCTCACACAGCACTCTACAGCTATCCTACTTCTTGACTCACTCAAATGGCATTGCTGAAGGGTTTAATTTGAAAGTAGCCTTCATCTTCATGCCCTTCCCTAATGGCCTCTAAGATTAGAACAACGTTCCCATATCCATCACGACAGCCCCAACGTGGTTGCAATTTAGGAAAGAGTGGAAGACCTCTTTAAAGAGCACACCATCCTCTGTTCCCAGAATCTAGCTACCCCTCACTATCTGCAGATGAATGTTAGCTTTCCTTTGACCCTGTACAGCGAGCCACTACCGGGCCTGGTCTGCTCTATACAAATGCCACATGCATAATACAATTTTAAAGCGATAAATGCAGTGATTTTGTAGAATCTTTGGGGCATATCAACAAATACCGGCGATAATTATCGCTAAGCTCACTTAGCGCTAGGATAATTATCGCCGGCTAGCGTTGATTTTTATCGCTGAGATAGCGTGCTATTAGCAACGCTTATCTCAATAGCGATAAAAATCCTCACGCTAAGTGGCTAACGTGAGATTATCGCTGGAAACCCAGCGATAATCTCACGTTAGCTTGTTGATAGGGACAGACAAACTTAGCCATGATATCCTCCTTCCATAGGATATCATGGCTAAGTCAGAAAAATACCAGACGTAAAAAAGCAGCGTTAACCGCGGTTAGCGCTGCTTTTTTGTCTCTAACAGGGTTAGCGATATTCTTGATAATAGGAGAAATGTCGCTTAGCGACATTTCTCCTATTATTTTACTCTGGAACGCCCCCTTTGCATCTCATTAGAGATGCAAGGGGAAGCGTAGAGTAAATGGGTGCTAACATGCAAATTTGCATGTTAGCACCCTGTTGTTGATAGGGTGCTAGTTTTATCTCTGCTTTTTTGCTTTTAAAGCCAAAAAAGCAGAGATAAAGCCCTTGTTGATATGCCCCTTTATTCTGACAAATTATTGCTAAATAATTGATTTATTTTTTCATGTAGTATTTATAGCGTGAATAATGGTCTAAAATTTCTAAATAGAGGACAATACTGCACTTCCAGATAGCAGTAATCAGCTACTGCATTGGGGTATCACCTTTGATCAAGTGCCTTCTGCTAAATTGGGCTCCTGATGAAAAGACATTTCAAAGCTTGACTTCCTAGTAGATAGGGCATTTCTCTTCCACTTGTAGCTACTACGCAACGTCAACTGAACAATTTTATTTATTCAGTATTACGTGAACACATTTCCTTTTAGTACAAATACTTCCCACTAAAGATTCCTTTGCAAACATATTTTAAAAATACATAATATCACGTGTCTTAAAACAGCCTTCTTTTATGTACCAGATATTCACAACTTTCTGAAGAAAAGTTAATTCTGCATTGATCCCAATGTCCTTCTATCACACTGAGGTGAAACTCGCTGCAGGCCATAATTGTCAACTTTACCACGCCCATTGGCCCTGGAGGAGGAGCAAGTGTTGTTTACTGCACCTGAAAAAAAATCTGACATCGTCAGGTGTGCCAAATCTGAGCTTTTGGGGATTAATATACGGATTTTGGTGTTTACTGCATCACAATCCACCTGGTTCTGTAAATATCATACATCATCCTCTACTTACCTGGTTTGGTAAATACCACCCAACTCTGAATTCTGAACTCTGTGTAAACAGGGGTTTGCACAGGAATATGAAAACACCGAACATCTCTGAATCAGTGCCTTACATTACTTTACATACCATGGAATGAAGTGGTAAAAGCAAACAATGTAGTGCAATGGGATAAATAATTTCATAAATACACAGACCATGAGTGAGGCGGCCTATTGCCAAGCTTCCTGATTGAACTTTAAAGGCAGGTGAATCAAGGAGATCTTTGAATACAGTTTGCATCTAGGTTTCTTGTATTGGCTGTTTACACAGTGCACACTACACTCATCTCATAACCCCATGTAGATGTGTGTGCTAATGACAGTAATGTGCGGTTATTGGATTACCGCATATTTATCCCATAAACCAAGGCCTTGATTCATAAAGGTAAACTTACACAGTTTTGCAAGTTTATGCTTTTTCATTATTCATAAAACTGAATATTAATTGTAAGTGTACGAGTGTGGAGACTGTACAGTCGGGGCAGGGAACTCTGCACATAAAAAGATAGGACAGTCCAAACTTTTTATGTGCAGATTTTTCCGCCCAACTGCGGAGTCTTCGCACTCCTAAACTTACTATTAAAATGTGGTTTTCTGAATACTGAAAAATCTTAAACTTACAGGGTTGGATTGGTAAGGTGGGCACTTGGGCAATGGACGATGGGTCGGTATCGGAGTTGCAGCTGTAGGCAGCACTTTGGCCAGCAAGGTGACCGATTTAGGTTGTGTCTGTGCTGTTTGCACGCCACCAGCAGCCCAGTAAGGGTCTGAGTGACCTTTCTGGAGGTAGATGGGCCTCTATTACCTCCCTTTTACCAACGGGGAAGAGAAGGCATTCCCAGTCTTTCACCGGGAAAGTCCATTAATGTATTACATTTTAATTGTAATTTCGTAATTATGTATTGAGCAGGGTGCCTAAGCACAGGTGGCCCACTTATAGTCAGGTGTGGTTCACCATTGTGAACTAATCCATGCATAGAGTCCTGGCAAAATGTGCATTTTTTAACAATCTCAGTGAGCTTGAGAACACATGCCTCTTTAAGAGAAACCCCCTCCTTCTTTTTACAATACTTAAAACACCGCAGCAGTGTTTTGCGAAAAAGGTGCAATCCACAAATGTGGGCCCCTTTCTTAGGGTGTCCGGGCCTATTTTTTCTTCCAATCCAACCCTGTAAACTTACACAAATGTGTGAGTTTACCTTTATGAATCAGGCCCCAAATTGTGAGACTGGCAATGATACCATATCGAATCACGAAATTCCGTGACAGATTACCACCACCAAAATGGTGGTTGTATCAGAGAGCAAAACAAATGCAGGGTTTAGAAGCATGTTTTAGGTCTTATTTAATTATTATTTAAGCTGTAGATAATAAGGAAATATCAAAATCGTATTTGATATTTTGGCTACGTTTGATTCTTTCACTGATAGGTAAAATGGCTGGTTTCATAAGACTCTTTCCCAATATGTAGCATCACATTTACCCACAGACAGAGAATGAGTAAAACCCTTTGATACATCATCCCCCTTTTCTAGTGAGTCAGTATTGATAGTAGGTGAATTGCAAAACACCACAGGCTTTAAAAATTAAATGCAAGGTGTAGTGACAGGTATATGTGAAAAGACTGCTGTCACCAAGCATCTGTGATAGTGGTGAAAACATGACACCAGACGTTTGGAAAATATGGAACGCAGTGTCACTTGGAATGCTGCTGCAAAAAGTTCTTACCAAGTTCAACAAAGTTTGGAGTGATATTGTTTGTATTTGCAGTAATTCAGCTACGTGTATGAAAAAGTTGAGTGATGAGCTGTCGATACGTGAGCTGAAGTGATCCCCTGAAAGACATCCTTGCCACTTGCTAGATGGTATGCTGAAAGCGTATTTACAAAGTTCAGAGTTAATGAAGGATGCTACTGACTTTGTACTCCATTTTGGTGCACTGTTTCATTATGCACGGGAACTAAAATGCAAATATTTATAATTTTGTGCTTTGTGTGGCATCAAAGAAAGAGTCATCCCAACTGTGTCATTTAACTGGTGGTTGTCAGTCCTAGAGGCCGTGAATGCTACATTATCCATGTGGCGACCGTTTACATAATTTTTTCTTAGTGATGATGCCAAAGGCAAGAAATATGAGGATCTTTGGTTGCATATTGATAATGATGTGAAAAAGTACACTCTAATGCTTTCCTAGATTTTTACAGGAAAACATGGCTGCTGTAGTAGACATAATAAAAAAAGTAGAGTCCGAAAATACCCTTGTCTACCAAGCGTTAAGCGTAATTGGTGTAGATGAAAAACATCTCCTTGAGAGTGGGCTGGGCGACACTTTTAGTGACTTTGGCACTACGACAGTTCCATGTTAGAATTCTTGCCGCTTGGTAAGCAAAGAGATGTTGAGGAGCAACTCTGGAAATATTATTTTACAATGCATGAGAAATGGCTTGCAATGATGTGTAGAAATGTCCCTTCACCAACCATGGCATTTGAAGTCAATGAAGCCTCACTGAGGTACTTTGCACAAGTTCTAGATCTCTCCTGTAAAAAGGAATTATCTACAGACTTTGAAAAGTACTGCTTCGTTTTTGACTTCTTCAATAACTGAGGGCATATGCGCCCAGTTCAACGCATATGTTGTAGAACCTGCCCCAGAGAATGAAACATTTCCCAGTATCCATGACGGAAAGTTTCAATTCTATTAAGGACATGGAGGCGAGGATTATGCTGTACTTTCTTTATTTCCATAACTCAGCACTTCAACAATAACAACAAACTACAACATCCATCGTTTTTGTAGTCCCAAAGGCAGACTTCATCCTCCAATCAGGGGTGTCCTTGGTCCCTGAGGGCATGCTGTCACCAACACTCCTCCTCTTTCTTGACTGCGATCAACCAGCCGCCAAGAGAATCCTAATCCGTTTTGGGACCTTCAGATCCTAAAAGAGGTCAAAGATATTAATGAAACCATCCTTGCAACGTCCAAAAGAACACCACAACCAGAACATACAAGAGAAAAACAGACCATATCAGAGCTGCAATACAGATACCAAAATAGTTATACTTATCCCATACGGCGAGGGGATCAGCTGGCGGAAAAAACACTCCAAAGGGTAGGGTGCGGTCTCTGCGAGCCGTGGGCGGGAATAATCCTCGCCTCCGCGTCCTTAATGGAATTGAAACTTTCCATCATGGTTACTAGGACATTTTTCATTCTATGTAAGGACCGGAGGCGAGGATTATGCTCATTCAAAGCTTATCCACCACCAACGATGCCATATTTAAAGTAAAACCTTTTGAACATCGAATCCGAGGACCAATCCGCAGCGTTGAGAATGTCCTCTAATCTAGCGCCCAAGGCGAAGGCTTTGGAGGCCATAGCCCCCCTTACGGAGTGTGCACCAAATTGCGAGATATTGATACCCGCCTCCTGCATCACCCATCTGATCCAGCGGGCAATTGTTGGTGGTGAACCCGCCTTGAAGGGTTTCCGTAGGGAAATGAGAAGCTGGTGCTCACCCGGAGGCCGAAACTCTTTTGTCATGGCTTCATATTTCTTGAGGCATCGAACCACACACAGCTTCGGGGAGTTGTCAAAAGCTGGGTAGGAAATGAATCTATAATCAGACTTAGTCCTGCGCGTAACATAGAAGGTAACCCCCTCCGGGGTAAACATACGGTTAGTGACATCTAATGCCCTGACATCCGAAACGCGACGACAGGATATCAAACAAAGAAGCATGGCCAACTTTGCCGAAAGCTCTTTGCGGGAAAGATACCTATTAGACTGCCAGGATTGGAAAAGCCGCAGAACCTTGTTAACATCCCACAAGGAAGAATACCTGGGTTCTGGCGGGAGTGAAAGACGGATTCCCCGTAAGAGTTTGCACACCAAAGGATGTTCCGCTACCGGGTGTCCATCAACTGAAAGATGCCCCGCAGAGATCGCCGATCTATAAGAATTAACGGTGCGGTACGTGAGGCCCTGCGTCACTAGCGAGGCTAGGAAGTACAAAATAGTCACCACTTCGCACCCCAAGGGATCATGACCTCCCCGAACACACCAACGGACCCACCTGGTCCATGCAGATTTGTAACGCCTGGTAGTGCTGTCCGCCCAGGCTGCTCCCAGTAAAGTTTGAGCTGCTGTCGATAGGCCAGAGACTCTTCGCCGATGCCCGAAATCCGCCATGCCATCAAGGGCATACGACCCTGCTGGACTAGAGGGTGAGACTCGCCCTGGGGATTCCTGAGGAGACCAGGATCGTGGGGTAGAAGGATTGGAGAATCCCTAGAAAGTTCCAGAAGAACTGGAAACCAAGCTTGAGACCTCCAGCATGGAGTGATGAGAGTCAATCTCGCCCCCTGCCTCCGAACCTGGTTCGTCAGCCGCATTATCATGGCGAAAGGGGGAAAGGCATAACCCTTCTCTCTGGACCAGTCCTGGAGAAACGCATCCGTCGCCGCCGCTAGGGGGTCTGGCTTCCTGCTGAAGAAGCGTGGAAGCTGATGGTCCAACCGGGAGGCAAAGAGATCTGCCGAAAAAGGACCCCACAGATCGTGATGACGCTGAAAGGTCGGAGGGTGCAGTTGCCAGAGACTCGTGTCCAGCCAACTCCTGGACCACCAGTCCGCTATGACATTGCAGTCCCCCGGGAGGTATTCCGCCGTTACCGAGATGTTGTGGGACAAGCAAAAGTTCCAAAACTCCTTGGCGAGATTCGCCAATGCCTTGGACTTCGTTCCCCCTAGATGGTTGATATATCTGATGGCCGATACATCTTCAAGAGCACGTGGCATGACGCCCGGTCTTTCGTCCAGCACTGAATCGCAAAGGACCCTGCCATTAGTTCCAGGCAGTTGATATGAAGCTGTCCTTCGTCGGCGGACCATTTTCCTCCTGTAAATGAGTCCCCGCAGCGTGAACCCCAGCCCAATTTGCTGGCATTGGACTCTATCACCAGATCCGGCTCGCACCCGAAAATGGCTTTCCCATTCCAGGCCTCCATGTGATTGAGCCACCACGTCATCTCCACCCGAACTTCGTCGGTGAGAGGGACCTGGTCGGAGTACTGAAGCCCCCTGCGGAGATGTGAAGCCTTCAGGCGCTGCAACGCTCTGTAGTGAAGTGGCCCCGGGAATATCGCCTGGATTGAGGAACTTAGGAGTCCCGCCAAGCGCGCCACCTGACGGAGCGAGGTTGACCCCCGCGCCAACATCTGCCGGATTTCTCTACGAATCTTGGAGATCTTTCGAGCGGGCAGACTCAGAGTGCGGGAAACTGAGTCCACGACATATCCCCAGGAAAGTCAACTTTTGTGACGGAGTCAGCACCGACTTCTTGGTGTTGATAATAAACCCCAAGTTCTGAAGAAGATCCATCGCGTCCTGCAAATTGCCTGCAAGCTGCACTGGACATTGCTCCAGAAGTAGGAGGTCGTCCAGGTAAATGATAAGTCGAAATCCCCTGGCTCGCAGAGTCTCCACCACTGGCTTTAGGACCTTGGTGAAGCACCATGGAGCCGAGGACAGACCGAAGGGTAGAGAGAGAAATTTGAACACCTGACCCTTCCACGCAAACTGCAGGAAGCGACAGTGCGGGGGAAAAATGGGTACGACCAAGTACGCATCTTTTAAATCCAGACGGACCATCCAATCGTTTGGCTGAAGGAGGTCTCTTAACAGATGGATGCCCTCCATCTTGAAATGACGATAAATCAACCACTGATTGAATTCCTTGAGATTGATAACTGGACGCTGCCCCCCATCCGACTTGTCTACTACAAAGATGTTGCTCAGGAACCCCCTGGGGTGAAGGTGCGTAGGAATTATCGCTCCTTTTTGCAGAAGATCTGCCACCTCCTTGTCTATGAGGGACACCTGATCCTCTGCAAAAACCAACGGCTGTGGCCGGACCTCCTGCACCGGGGAACCGTAAAACTCGATGTGGAACCCCTGGACGGTTTGTAATACCCAGGCGTCTGAGGTAATCGCTTTCCAATTGTCTACGAAAAAAGCCAGCCTGCCACCCACCAAAAGAGGGGTTAAAGAAGGGCGTCTCAACCTGAGTTAGGCACGCTGTGGCCTCTGCCTCCACCTCGTCCTCCACGACCTCTGGAGCCCCGGCGAGATTGGAAGAACTCCTGTCGGCCGGTGTCCTGCTGCTTCCTGCCGTTGCCTCGTTGAGGGCCTTGCGTGAAGAAGCGGCCAGTTGAGCGCCCCCTGCCTCGGCCGGCCCCGACAAAAATCTTGGGGTTAAAGACTCTCTTTATGGACGATTGCGCTTTATCAAGCGAAGTGAAGGTGGTCATGAATTTCGTCAGCTCCTTCACGAACGGCTCTCTGAAGAGACCGCCATGTGCCACCGCTCCCGCTTCTGATGTGGCGAGATCCCCCAACTTCGGGTCTACCTTGATCAGAAAAGAGCGTCTCCGTTCTGTCGAAAGGGCGCAGTTTACGTTGCCCAAGAAGACTATTGCGCTCTGAGCCCAACTGGAAATTCTCTCTGCTGATACGGGGGAACCGGACTCCTTGGCCTCTTCTGCAAGCTCCAGGACTTTTGTGAAGGGACCTGCAATGTCCAGGAGCTTATCCTGGCACGAACGCCAGGAGCAGTGAATCCCCTTCTTGGGATCCCGAATATACTTCTGTAAAAAGGTGGCCATTCTAGGGTCCACTTCCGGAGT
The DNA here is from genome assembly GCF_964204655.1 of Triturus cristatus. NCBI lineage: Eukaryota > Metazoa > Chordata > Amphibia > Caudata > Salamandridae > Triturus > Triturus cristatus. The sequence goes on from NC_140583.1 coordinate 983,518,758, forward strand.
TAAGGTGACCTTGCCAGGAAGGGCCGGATGCGGGCACTCAGCCTTTAGGCAGGCCCTCACCTCTTTTTCAAGGGGTTTGCGCAAGCGCTCCGCCACAAACACGGACACCTTGGTGGAGGGAACCCACTCCGAGGAGCCGGGATGGACAAGGTCCTCTGGGACCAACATATCAGATTGATCCCCTCCGGCGCGTCCGTGGTCAAAGGCTCTGCGGGGCGCCAGGGCCTGGACGGACCAGCTTTTTCCTCTAACTCGTTAGATGAAGCATCATCGTTGTCCTCTTGCAAGGGTGGGAAATCAGGAATAAACGGGGAACTAGGGTGGGGAGCGCTTTCCGATCTGGCCAAAAACGCCCCCTTAAGGCGGTCAAAGGCGCCCAAGTCCACCATGGATGAACTCTTGCGTTTGCTAGGGCGCTGTGCGTCAAGCGCAAAAGCATATTGCATAATACGCTGTTCGAAAGGCCCCATGGCCGCATTCACTGCTTGGTGGATGGAGGCATCCACAGCATCACAAAAGTCGTCATCCAGCGGGATGACCTGAACTGATTCCTCCTCCGTGTACTCCTCCATGATCCTATGTAATTGCGAGGAAGAAACAACTGAGAAGCAACCCCAACGCTTTCAGCGCTAGTAGCGAAGCTACCTGGCAGGGGTGCACTTTTAACGTGGCAAAGTACCAATCTGGGCACACTAGGTATGCGTTGGGCTATAAGCCCGCAGGGGCGACTCACCCTAATGCCTGTGAAGGGTAAACAGCGATTGGGCCCACCCTGCGATCTCCCAAGCACGAAACACGCGCTGAAGCACAGTAAAATCTGCACACAAACTTAGTGGGCCATCGTACCGACCCTGCGACGCGAGCATAAGGGGAAATCCCAATAGAATGTATACGGACCTGCCCTGTGCAGGTGTAAAGGCTTCCAGCGCTAATGGGGGCCGTGCGGCGCGGGTCATGATCGGCGCTCTTTGATCCCCGCGCGGCTAGCGTGACCAGGTCAGAGAGACGCGGACACGCACCCCCTATCACCGCGTGCTGCACCGCACCACACTGAGGGGACGCGAGTGGAGCGTTAGGAAGCTCCCGCGGCCCGAACCTGCGTACGGAAGGAAACAGCGCTCACGCCTTCAATCACAAAGCAATGCACATCAGCCAATTAAACCAACAGAAATCCACTGGAGCGGCAAGCGCTCCTAACAACTACTAAAAATCGGACCAGCTATGGAAAACATCGCAAACTCAACATTGAACCACCGTATGCCACCCGCCCTGAAGCGAGGAAAGAAAACAGTACTTATCTTCGCCTGAGCAGGAAAGAAAGAGAAGGAGTGTTGGTGACAGCATGCCCTCAGGGACCAAGGACACCCCTGATTGGAGGATGTAGTCTGCCTTTGGGACTACAAAAACGATGGATGTTGTAGTTTGTTGTTATTGTTGAAGTGCTGAGTTATGGAAATAAAGAAAGTACAGCTTAATCCTCGCCTCCGGTCCTGACATAGAATTGCAATCTTCATATGCACCAGAATTAGCATGGAAAGCCATGCCAGTGGCAAGAGTTAACAAATTGTGTTTTGGCATTGCCTGTCTCAAGTGACAATGTTGAGAGGGCCTTTTCACAGATAAACATTTGCATGAGAAGGAAAGAGCAAGCGCACATGACCAAAGACTTACTAAAGAAATATTGTATGGTGCACTACAGTAAGTTTTTTGTAAAAATATATTTGGACCTCATATATCCTGTACGCACACTGTCTATACACATGCACAATCAGTGCAGAAAGCAAGCAATCATAAAAGCAAAACATTCCATAAACACCGGAAAAACTATTTTTCTGTTGTTTTTAATGATGTGAAAATGTGTAACCATTGATAACCACTGTTTTTGTAGGGTATTGAAAACACTGAAAAAACCTACCAGAATTTACCAAAAATCAAAACTGTAAACAGGAAAGCCTACATATAAATCACATTTATATACTGATGCTGAAATGAGTTATGCACCTACTGAAAAAATCCTGACAGCAGTGGTGGGTGAGCGGGCCCTGACTCAGGGTAAACGCATAATTGTCATAACCCCAGTGCCGGCCTTAGATCCCGTCACCAAAGTAAACATTCCAAACACTAAAGCTTTACTTCCATGATGGATGCAATGGGCTAACTCACTCACCTCAACAGATGTAGACTACAGATTGGACTCTACACTACAAACACAAGCTTTTCTGCAGTGCGAACAAGAATATCCTCTGCCTTATGAAATAATGCCTCTAGATCGATCTGATAACATCATATATACTGATGGTTCTGCCCAGCCTGGTGTAAGGACTAAGCATAAATACTCAGCATCATGCGCAATTGTGAAAGGGTACATGCACAATGGAGAATTCTATCCTGAGAAAACCTACATGCAGTCACTTGGAAGAACTAAAGGCTCCAGTTCTGGCACTGGCATTCTGAAACTAGAAAATACGGATTCCCCACACATTCGGTGTGTGATTCGTATCACTGAGTCTAGTCCCATAATGAAAACCTGTTTTATTGGAGCCAGAATGGATTCAGAGATTCAAAAGGTTGCACAATAAAGAATAAGATGCTTTGGGAACAGGTGTCAAAGCTGAAAGACTGCTTGCCATGGACTCATGTAATCCACACATTGAGTCATCGTGTTACCGCTCACGTTGCAGGGAATTCCATGGCCGATGAAGCCGCAAAAGCGACAGTTTACACTGCTGTGGTCGCTGCACCTACTCGTTCTAGCATGAGAATAGACAGAGGCATCATGGTGGTTATCAATGCTGTTCACTGCGACACCCACCTACTGAAAGGTTTTCCATGTAAGTCCTCCTAAAAGTTAGATGCACAGAACATACCATAAGGTATTATTCCTGGAGTGGAGGATAGAATAATACCAAACACTGATCACAGATTGGGGATAATACTAGGGTCTGACTTCTGCACATGTGGGTGGCTGCTACAATTTAATTATTGTAGCAGTACTATTGGTGGCCAGGTCTTTATAAACTGACCAAGGACTTTGTCCTTAAATGTGACATCTGCCAACAGATGAAGGGTTCCACCATAGCTGCGTCCACCCCAGACACCTCTACTGATTTCTAACAAGCTTCTGGCTTGAGTCTATTTGGACCATTGAGGCCCTCTGCCTTTATGCCTGGGCAGAGCTTGTGGAGTTTTACTTCGTGGAATTCCACAGAGCTGCCGATAAACTCCACCAAATTCCCCAGAGTTCCTTGAGCGGGCGCAGTATTGGTCAGCCATCCCTAATGAAGTCACTTCATTGGCTGCTGAGGGTTGTTGGGAGCCTAGAATCCCTATTGTTGCAACAAGTAAGTCCCACACAGCGGGATCACTGAGATATCGTCAGAGACCCCGACCCCTTTCTGTCACACTAGTGGTTGAGGGAGGAACTCCCCTTGGCTGCTGATGGTCGCTGGGGGCCAAGAACTCCTATTGTTGTGGCAAGTAAGTCCCGACAGCTAGATTGCTGAGATGTCAGCAGAGACCCTGCCCTCTTTCTCAACCACTCTGCAAAGGGGCCTCCTGGTGCACTACTGGTTGGTGGATGAACTCCCCTTGGCTGCTGAGGATTACCCAGCTACTGGCGAGTGCCCGTCAAGTCTCACATGGAGAAAATAAATTCCGCTCCATGTGGAGTGTGGAGTTTTTCAGTAACTCCGCATTCCGCCAAATTCCGCAAACTTCACGAGCGGAGTGGAATTTTATGCCCATGCCTATCTGTCATCAGATGGGGCTTATAAGTACATCTTGGTAGCAGTCTATTCCTGCTCTCGATTTCTGTGGGTATGGCCACAGTGGACAGCTGAATCCCAAACTGCAATTCTTTATAGGGACTTACGCAGTTGTCAAATTACATTCTGATCAGGCACCAGCGTTTAGCTCTAGGGCTTAAAAAGAGGCCATGGGAAGTTTGGGTGTGACCCTGCATTTCTATCTCCATACTATCCAGAGGGAAAAGTGATTGTGCAGAGGAAAAACTGTGACTTAAAGCAGTCTTTAATAGCAAGAGTACTAGGTTCAGGTCGCAGTTGGGTCAATCACATGTATGGGGTCCAGAGGGCACTCAATAACATACAAAGAAAATCCCTGGGTTGTTGGACTCCCTATGAAATTCTGTTTGGGGTAAAGATGTGGGCCCCAGACCTCGACAATCCCAGCACCATTTGCCATCAATGTACGTTTGCCTGTTTTACAGGAACTGAGCGGCTTTCGGAATGAACAAAGCAGTGTCCAAGTAAAACGCACTGCTACTGGAGAAGTGAAGGGAGTCCCAGTAAGGCCTGGCTGGATCCCGAAGGTTGGAGATCTGGTCAGAGAAAAATTGTGGACAGGAAAGAGTTTGGGCAGTTGGCAGTTGCAAAGACAAAAGATTTGTCTCCAGTGATCTGATTAAACCACACTATGTGGCTGATTATCAACAATAAGCCACATGGGCTCCTAGTAAGCTACCTTTCTCCTCTTGTTACCGTACAGGAAGTTAAGATGGAAGCTTTAATACCCGAAGAAGCTTCCTTTCTCCAATGAGATACAACAATCAACAACAATGAAGTGTGTCGTCTACCTGTTACGACTACAGCAACTTTACAGTCAGCTAGTACAGAAACACAGATTTCAATTTGAAAACCCGAGAAGAACACTGTCTATGTAGATGTCCCACAGACCGAGTCATCTCCCAGTGCTACAAAACCTGCTGAACTGTCAGAAATAGATCAGACTGCCTCTGGCTTTTTCATCAACTTTGAGGACTTCTCAACGGATTTAACTGATCCACCACCACCTCTTTCTTTCATGCTGAAAGTGTGTGTTTTCTATCCTTAGCTGAAAGGGACATATTTGGTTTCTCCATGGATACATATTTGGATTACAATTGCATTACTCATCCAAGTACATTGGATTGGTTTGTGACAGTCTTTTTGCCTGATTCTGAGTGAACATTTCCTCCCAGAACGCTCTACAGTACAACTGGTAAACTTGGTTTTTAAACCACATTCGTCATCACACCGAGAATGAAGAGACCTTTCCCTGGTGAACATTACAGCTATTCCAGTTCCCAATGGAATTGTTTGGGATATGGTATTGTACAATGTGTAGGGCCCCACTGAGCTTTTACAAATTCCATATTTGTTCAAAATTTCTTTGAATATTGTCATTACCCCTAGTACTACATCTGATGATTGTTACATTGAACAGTGCATGAACTGCTACAAGATCTAAAGCATTCAATTGTGTTTTCTTCTGATGAATTGTTTAATGGTACATCCCACCTTTGCACATTTTGAAAACTGGCAGCGGTTTACACATACAGTGAGGATACATTAGATACCATGCTGCGTACTGGCACATACAATTCATCTGACTCCAATTGGAAGGGATGGTTAGTTTGGCCACTAGACACAAACTGATGTCAGAGATACTTCTTCAGCAACACAGAGGGTTTTAAAACAAGTAGCCTGACATGTAGTACTTGCAGTCGGAACACTCGGTGGTGACAACTTAGACCGTTGGGAAGTTGTGCCTTTACTGGCTAAAAGCTTCAAAACTGTCTCAGGTGAAGCAACACTTGTTCGTTTTATCTGATGACCTGAAACTCAGACTTTTTTTTAGGTTCTTGAACACCACATCAACAGTGCTTTTTGTATGCCATATACAATGAAATATGGAAGGTCTCTCAGTAGGAGGCTGCTGAAAGACTGCACAAAATTGATAGGGTTAATTTAGAACAAGCTCATGCAGTGGTTTTCAATGGTATGACCACCTTAGACCACCTTATCATCTAGGAAATACTCTTCGGAAAACATAGTATCCTCAGCGATAGACATTGTTCAACAAGCCGGGGTTGCCTATATGCTGATGGTTTATTCCGTTGTTACTTGTACACAAGTACTTTTTCCACCAACTCGTATAGTTAGGAAGGCGATGCTTTGGCCTTCCATTAATCTTACCACTGTCCTGTTGCTGATTGCTGAGGCAGTTATTTTAATATTTTTGCTCCACAATGTACGTCCCATTTTGAGATTAAATAGAGCTGGTACTATCTCATGTACTACTGTGCCATGAGCTTATTGTGCATTGCTTTGGCGCACCCTTGCTTCGAGAACTGAATGACCATTGTTTCTTATAATTTCGGCCTGTGTGGCTTCACTGTGTGCAGCCCGTATTCCACAGTCTACTGTGCACTTTCGAGTGTGCCTTGGATTTATGCCTGGGATCACAACTGGTTGAGACTTCGTACATACATGTACTGATGGACCCCTTAAAGGCCCATGTGTATAGCTGTCCCCTGCGTATTCTATTGCTCCTGGCCGCATGCTACTAGCCGCCCTGGAATGCTTCTGCCGCGGATGGATTGGATCTTGGGTCTGGGTCAGCAGAACCTCAACTGGCTGTTGGATGGGAATATATTTGCTCTATAAACTTGCTCTGAATTGTGCCTCTGGGATTATCATCTACGGATGCTGTGAACAAAAATCTTGAATCTACCACTCGGAACACATAAGCATTTGATAGCCTTATTTACAAAGCAGCGTTAAGTAACAAACGCTGCCTTGTAAATAAGGCACCCTTTCACGCTGTATTTAGCATGAAAGGGGAGGGCAATGGGTGTTGCAGTGGGCGTTCCACCGCAACACGCATTGAATTTGATGCTGCCTTCTATTTAAAAGGGCAGCGTAAAATGCTTTATTTTTCCTCGTTTTTGCTGTGGCTTAATGCTGTCTTGTAAATACGGTGAGTCCCCTAACCCCATCACAACGTCGCTAAAAGTGACGCTGTGGTGGCGATAGGGGCTTGTAAATATGCCCCTAAGAATCCTCATGCATAATAAATTAGGCTAGTTTTCAAAGAAAACCACACAACATTTATTCGGCACTTAACTAGGTAAAAGGTCAGCACCAGAGCCGTTATGCAGAGTAAGGTAGAGCAAATGTAGGTAAAAGGTTGTGAACCTACCTAGGCCTATATTGGGGTACATTGGGGATTCTAACAACCTCAGCCAACCAGGAATCCCATTTCTAAAAAAAGGCATTAGCAAAGGCAAGAGGCAAGAGGCTAGCAGCCAATCCCAGACTGTTGGACCTGGCCCTTTTTGCCGGGTCATCCCTGAACTTTTTGCCTTCCTCCTGTATTTTAACTGACCTATTTTTGTTGGTTTTATGACTTTGGGCTTTAGCACTGCTGATCAGTGCTAAAGTGCACATGCTCTCCCTATTGTAAATTGATGTATGGATTAGTGATTCCATGATTGGCTAGTTTGGTTTACCTGTCAGACCCTAGTAGAGTGCACCAGGAGTGCCCAGGGCTGGTAATCCAAATGCTGCTAGTTGACTTGCAGCACTGGTTGTGCCACCCACAGAAGCAGGCTATTAAAGTGTGTCTCAGGTCTGCCATTGCAGAGTCTGTGTGCAGTCTGGTACTGCCATGCTGACTGGTCAAGTGCACCCTCTTGCCAGTCCCTAAACCTTCCCTTTTCTTCATATTAGTAACCCCTATGGTCGGCCCAAGGGCAGGGTGCATTGTAAGTATACGGTAGGCCGTGCCCTGGTGTGTGTGGCATGTCCTAATAGTGAATTACAGCCATTTTCGTTTTTCCCTATTGCAAGGCTACCTGTTCCCCATAAGCCAGAATGGGCAGTTTGATTATTACATCTTATAATCCTAACTGACTCAGGGAACTAGGTAGAAATTCGAGTTTAGTATGCCTGAACTCAGAATGATAAAATACATCTTTTAGTGAAGTTGGTTTTAACATCTGTGTTTGATAAAAACACTTTTAGAAAGTAGGTATTTTCTTGCCTAAATGTCCAAGCCTGCCTCTGCAAGGTTGTGTATTGTGTGTCTGTTTCTGTGAGTGACAGGGGCTGGGGATTCCAGGAGGGAGGGTGAGTCAGCACAGGGCTGAATAGAGAGATCTGCATGTAGATGGGTGGGAGGAGCTGCACCTGGGACCTGAATAGGGCTGTGCCTTCCCTCCACAATGCTGGCTCCACCTCCTGTGGTGCATCTGACGTCCCTGGCCTACCCTGTGAAAGGAAATAAGGAGTCTTGTCAACAAAGTGCTCCAGGACTGACCAGAACTGGTTTGGACTAGGCAAAGGCCTCTCTGCCTTCAGTGAACAAAGAGAATAGTAGTATAAACATGGGGACCCAGACCCCAAGATTTTAGATTAACTCTGGAACAACAAGACAAACCTCTGCCAAGGAGAAGAACCAAAGGAAGCTGTAGGAGTTGTACTGCCCCCCTGCCAGTGTGCTGTGTTGCTGGTTTGGCCTACAGTGGTGTCTTCAGTGCCAAGGAGAGGAGAAGGAACTTTTAAAGGACTTTCATCATCTTGCAGAATATTACTCTAAGGGCTTGAACTCGTGCTTACCTCCTGCTGAAGTCTCAGGGGCAAAAGACTTCACCACCAGCTCCCCTTTGAATTTCCTTGCTGGGAATTCTATCTGCAGAAGCCTGCGTGTCACTGGGAGCTGGAAGCGCGATGCAACAAGAAGTGTGTCGCCGCCGCAGCTGTAGTCGTCGCATCGCCGGAGAAGCGTGCCGCTGGCACATCTCCCAAGAAGCATGTCTTCGTCACAGTTGTCTGCTGTCGCATCACCAGAGAAGCGTGTCGCCACCACGAGGGTCGCCGTCGCATCACCAGAGAAGCGTGTCGCAGGGCCTGTTGTGACTCCAAAGTACAGAGTTCGCCGCAAGGCTGCCAGGGCGTGCACGCATCATCTTAACATCGTCGCATCAAGGGCGCCATCGCATCGCACCGGATTATCGCATCACATCGAGGCGCCATCTTGCCGCATCCCAACCAGGCTTCCGTACGAGAATCTACGCATCACCTCCTCTCAGGTAAGGATCAAGACGCATCCCCTACTCTGCACAAGCAATGAGGTGCGACGTATCATCTCCCCTGAAGCAAGGAACCAACGCATCTCCAACGCTGCGAGCCTTTTGTTTATTTTGCGTTACGCATCCAGGTACTTTTGTGAGAACTGTGTCGCATTTACCATCAACTTGAACTAAGTTAATTCTACCATCTTTAAGTCAATTTTGAGTACAGTATTGTGGATTTGTTGTCGTTTGTGATCTTGTGTTAAGTCTATATAAAGAATACTTATTTTTTTTAAACCTGTGTGGTGTCCATCTGTAGTGTTTTCACTGTATTACTGTATGGGTTCACAAATGCTTAACACACTGCCTCTGAGATAAGCCTGTCTGCTCGTGCCAAGCTACCAAGGGGGTGAGCAGGGGTTATCCAGTAGTGTAATCCCCTTTCCCTGACTTAGAAGCAAGGCTCCTATTTGGTCAAAGGTACCTACCTCTGCCAACTAGAGACCCCCAGTTCTAACACAGACCTATTGTTCTTTTAGCTCAGATGTTAGCCAAGACCTTCTAATTTTACTAACATTATGTGTATGCCATAGTTAGTTATAGGGGTTTTTAGCCAGCCTTCATCCATTAGTTTGCTGTTGTGCCATTCACATTTTCTTCCACTCACTACAGTATGCATCATGGGGCAATGGGTCAGGCCACTTCAGTCATTGACTGACTTCACTGTGAGTTACAGCATGTTTCCCTTTCACAAGGAGCATAGCCACAAATAAAATAGTTGCTTTTATGAGACCAAAGAAATATTTTTGCCTTTAGCCAATGTTATTTTTTGGATTGATGAGGGTCCAGCAGCTTCCTCACCACTAATTTTGGCAAAAACCCTGACAGAATGAAACAAGAGTTGGCAGTGCCAAAAGCAGACTTATTGGCTGTACCTGTTTTAACTTATGGTATTTACCCAAAACCAGAAAGTGAGAGTTTAACTGTGTGCAGTATGATGAAATCACATGTCAAGACCTACTGACAATTAGGAGAGTTGTTTTCCTGTGTAAAGTTGTAAAGTAATTGTTACAAGCAACGTGTTTGTGTGTGTGCTTGTGTGTGTGTTTGTGTACGCACACTGATGCAGCATTCACCAACATGTACTTAAAATCTGGTTAGAGTTTCCATGGGAGAAGGGTTTTTAGTATCACTAATAACTTTGACACTGTTTCAAATATCTTTATGCTTGCTTCATTGATGAAATCTGCATGGTACAGTGGTACCATGGCTTGCAATGTGGGCACAGATATAGTACTGAGTTACCTAAAAATAATTGTTTTAAAAAAGGAAAATAAATTGCAGGTTGGGTGCCCATGGGGGTTGGTGCCCACAGTGTGTGCTCGGCCCCATGGCCATCCACCCTCTATACACGGCTGTGGGGAATGTGCCAGGGGTGCAATTTACAGTTAGCTCATTAAACATTAAACTTTTTCTCTGAAAAAGCATGGCTAAAATGACGGTATTGTTAGGTGCTGAATTGAGAGAAAAACTAACGTCTTAAAAACAAAAAAACTCTGAAATTCACAAGTTATAGTTTAATAAACTACCTGTAACCTGCACTATATATATAGTAGCTGCACAAATGAATGTTCTCTAAAAGCAGTTGCCTCAGCTTGGGCTTGACTACAAAGCTTAACATGAACATTTGCTGGAGAAATTACAGTGAAAACGACGTCAGCCCATACCACATACTCAAGTTATGTGGTGAATCTGAACTATTCGGAAGCTAAAAAATGCCCCCAGCCTGAAAACGCGCCTCCCCTGCACACTGAGGAATTCCTCACACCCATTTTCAGCACGAGTGCTCGCCGACTCATTACAATGACTCGTCTTGAACCTGCATGAAAGTTCTAAATGGCGGCTGCCTTCGCGGAGAGGCGCCGAAGTCCATACTTCACATTGTCATGAAGCATACTCATAGAGGCCGCTGAATGTCTTGGAAACTCATTTACATAGCTTAGCCTGACCATCATCGTTTCACCCTCTGGTTTTTGTTTCCTGCACAGGGGTCCTGGCCTGCCTGGCAGAGCGAGTGGAGATACGACAGAACTCTCTCAGGTGACCACCTCTGCCCTGGCAGACATGACGTCACATCCCCCTTCACTTGGCGCATTCCTATGGGCGGAGGCGGATTTTTCTCTTTGAATTTTAGAGATGTAAATCGACAAACAATTAACTCACCGAGACAGTGGATTATTTCTGTGTCTGAAATAGGCAGGGAAGATTTCTGTGCAGCACACTACCTCCAGACTGTCACAGCGTGATTACCAGCCTATTGTTTCGAAATAAGGGCCCTGTCAGAAAATGACGAATGCAAAATGTGTGGACTATGACCAGCCCCCTAGAACCGAAATCACTGTTACATGAGATATGGCCACGTCATATTTTCGTTTCATATGACACTTCCTTTTTGGTCTCCAGATGAATGCTTGTAGGTACAGAAATATGGTTCGAATGGGATGTAGCATGAAAGAAAATAGGCAATTCCCACCCATGTCGAGGAAACCGAACCCTGATTGGTGTAGATTGAGCAGACTCCCCCAGGGCCGGACTGGGAACTGAAAGCAGCCCTGGCAAATTTTGCCAAACCAGCCCCCATCCGGCTCGTTGCGAGCGAGCGCAGCAAACAAGTCTGACCTCTACTAGGGGGTTTTGGGGGGGTTCACTCCCCAAGAAACTTTTGGAAAAAGACAGACCAAAATTTACAGCACATTTTTCATTACATATTCAATTGTAGCAACTTTCAAAGCACAGTAAGTAGTGGATGATGACCTTAAAGAGCACCAGGTTACCCACCCAGTTATGTACCCATAGACATTCTTTCAGAGAGCACCACAAGTAGACACAAGTAGTGAATCAGAGAGAAAAAAGTGAGACCAGCCCCCCCATGTGTGTGGATGGATGGATGGATGGATGTATTGAGGTATGGATGGATGGATGGGCGGGTGGCTTGATGGATAGATGGATTAGGTTGGTAGTCATGTAGGTAGATAGACAGACAGATGAAGAGACTCCGAGTCCGGCACCACCAATAAAATGTAACTTTAAATGTGGATAGACACTAGACAGACAGCCTGACTGACTCCGTTAACACCCATAACGTTTACATTTAAATGTGGATAGAGACAGACAGACAGACAGACAGAAAGACAGGCTGACTAACTCCGTAGAATCCATAGCATGGAAATGACCTTATATGCGTACAACAGAGTATATCGAAGAAAGAACGTGTGACATCAATATTAAGGTAGAAACAAAAAAAGAGGGGGTAAACAAAGTTAAATGAAGGAAAATCAGGCCTCGACAAATCAATGCAAAGAAGTGTTACTAGAGAGACACAACATAGATGACACAAACAGACCAGCCTCTAACACAGAGAGGGAGGCCTAACTGGTGTTTACCCTGAGCACATCTTCAAAGCTGTGAGTGTGACTCAAGCAAGACACATCATGACATTTAATTAAGGTCATCAAACATATGCCCTTAAAACTACAACTAGAGTAGTCCGCCCTGTGGCCTGCTTGGCTTGAATGCGCGCGCCTTGAGCACCCGCACCACCCTCAGGTTTTAAATCGCTATGTTTTGGTAACGCGATAAGAAATGGTGTTATTGGAATTTCGCACCATTTTATCCCTTTTTGTTCTCACTTCTCAGGCCCCATTCAAAGTGTGGATAATGGACTCTGCTTCCTTTGCCCTCACAAAACAACTTCAGCTGTATCTGCCGTGCATGCCGCTCACCTGGTGATCAGACCCAGGTTCTGAGTACTGTACAGACACGAATGGGCGCAGACAGCCTTGCCTTTAGCGCCCCTTCAGTACTTCAAAATTTAAAACAGGAAGAAATTGGTGCAGGATAAGAGGCTATCTTCCAACTGATGTCCAATTGCCACTCACTCCAAATTCCCTCACCATTCTAAATTCCCAAAATCAAGCCATATTCATTCTCACTTTCCCTTTTCCAGTTAGGCAACATTCCAACAACAACTCAACTCAAACTTACAAGTCTCATCATAAAAATGAAGGGGCAGATTTATAATAACTGACGCATCCCTGCATATCAGCAGGGATGCGCCAGTTATTTTGCGCCCCAGCTCCGCCATCATGGATGCGCCGCATTTATAATGCGGCGCACCATGGGGCAAAAACGGCACAGATGCGTCACGCATCTGTGCCGTAAAAGTGGCGCATTGCTGGAGTTGCGTCGCAAGCGCGACGCAGCTCCAGCAAGGCTCTGGGGTGTCCTATCTGCACAATGCTGCGTCAATCCTTACGCCTGCTTCAAGCAGGTGCAGGGTTTTGACGCAGCATGGGCTCAACAGTGACTGAGTGAAATCTTGTAGATTTCACTCAGCCACTTTTAGGAGGCGTTCCTGCGCCGGAACACCCCCCCCCGCGCCGGAACGCCTATATGTGGCGCAGAGCTTCACAACGTGACGCATCTCCCAGATGCGTCACGTTATGAATACCCCGCACCATGGCGCAGGATTTGCGCCGCCGCTGCGTCACAAAAGTGACGCAACGGCGGCGTAAATGAGGCGCAAGGGCCTCATAAATCTGCCCTGAAGTGCTGTGGCTCTTGGTTATGCACAGATATAGATTTAGAGCTCAGGCAGGGCTGGACTGGAAGATGTTTAAATTAGCTCCAAACTACAGGGGGGCACAGCTGTAATTGGGATATGCGTCTACGTGCAGGTAACGGGTGCCCATCCTGCTCTGAAAGCAGCCATCTAGCCTGTAGTCTATTTGGAAAATGACAGAGTGGTACTGTGTTCAGCTCAGCCCGGGCTCAGGATGTCATCCTACAGGCTGAGTGTACTTATGAGCACAGTTCCCTCTAATCTGAGAGTGTGAGTGGTCGCCTACTGTGCTTTTAATCTGCGCAGTGAGCCTGGGGAAGCGCAAACCACACTGGATGCTCTCACAGCCATAAATTACTTCATTAGTCCCTATGTAGTGCAGAGCGGTGATAAAGAATCTGATAGTGTATTTATTTTCAGCTAAGTAGTGCACTGCACAAGGCCTACATAGTTGATTGGGGAAATAGAGAAGAAGTGGCTGCTAGGGACTGTTTGTTTGTAGGGATGTGACCAGAGGGGGAAGCTTAGAAGCTACAGCATATATGTATTGCCATGGCAGCTTTAGTTGGTGATTCTACATTTAGACATGTACATAGGGTGAATGTGAACACCTGGAGTGAAACACAGTCCTGACTCAGCAGGAAAGCATCCCCAAAGGACTATAATGGAGTCCAAGCTAGTTGCCAGTTTTCAATTAATAGCGAGTACAGTATGGCAATCCAAGCTGAAGCCCCCTCTTATTCCATTAGAATGCGCGAATACGACGTCTGCTCTGTTCCGACCATATAACCTAGACTGGAGCCAGGAGGCCAGCCCAGCCGAGGCCCGAGCCAGTGCAGTCACCACCACCATTTTATCCCTCTCACTTTTACTACAAAAACATATACCTCCATTTTTGGAGATCTACACTTCCATAGTTGAAGTCTTTGCACATAAGACATATATCCCTGGGTCATGTACTGTTCAGTCCAAATTAACTAAGGTATATTTTTGTTTAAATATCTCCAGATTCTGTTTATCAACCTTTGAAAGGAGTGGTATCTTAAAGTACCATTGTGAGAAGATGGATACCCCTTTAGAGCCTAATATTATAGGAGGTTTTTAATGTTTATTTTTTATATAACTGCACAAACGATATAGAAAATGTCTGCAATAAATGAAGCAATAAATACGATTTCAACATTACAAAGTCATTCATCAAGAGCATTTCATAACATAGAAGCCTGCTGATGTCGTCTAATCTGTGGATGTAACTTTATTTTACTGTACGTCATTTATACAGAACATCTGCCAATCTCTGTCATGAAATGCAAATGTTACCTCAAATTGTAATAGATGCGGGGTGGATGGGGACAGCTTGTCTCATGGCCTTAACAACCTGTCCCTCAACAAATCTGTTTGACGTTGCATTTTTTCCACATGTCGGATATACGTTGTTGCAATGTCAGGAGAATGGGGCATCTGATTCTACTGGGCAATGATAAGCATGTACAAAATTAGACAGCAGTATCTATATTTAATAATATGGGTATTGCATAGCTTGTAACTTCCAAAGGAAGAGGGAGTCCCGCCAAGTCATTTGCAGTGATCGAGCACGGACATCGATTGCTTTGTAAATTAATACAGTATAGTCGACAAGAGAGAGATCAGAGAGACACTCGGTGCTAAAATGATGAAATAATGGTATTACTTAGAGAGATGTTAATTAAAGTCAAGGTGCACTTAGTTATTTAGTGGCATATTAACAAGCCAGGCGATAAAATTATCGCCGCTTTAGCGGCAGAAAACTGCCGCTAAAACGGCGATAATGGGCTTGATAACATGCTCTATGGAATTCCAATTGAAGCCCATGTTAGACGTCCTTCACATTTAACATGGGCTTCAATTGGAATTCCATACAGCATATTATCAAGCCCATCATCGCCATTTTAGCCCCATAGTTATTTACGTGAAACTGATTATTTCATTATGTAATGTGTTGCAAATGTTTTGATCTAATTTCATTGGTGGCTGATGAAGTTTCAAAGTGTGGTGCTGAAGGGCAGGGGGTGCACAGGGTAAGGGGCACGGACACATGAAACAAATCAATACGAACTCACAAAGGCACACTAACCACAGCCCTGTTAAACATAAAACCTCCATGTGCACACATTAAACTAAACTAAAATAGTAGGTTCCAAGAAACAGCCTGCTCACAGACAACATCAGCCACAGGCACCAACACAGACCAGAGGACCAGCAGACTCAAAAGGGCGAAAGAAAGGCAGCATCGAAAACATACTGCCCACAAACAGCAAGACAAAAAACCCACTAAAAGTATAAACTAGTTTATATTAGCTAGCGTGTGTACTTTGGCACTGCATATCTGGATTTTCATGCCAGTAAAGTGCTCTGCCTTATGCTCGATTATAGTTCCCCTGCTTACATACCAAAACACGCAGGCAAAATCTAACTCCCCTGTCAATGCCACTTTCTTTTTCAGTGTGAATGTACACATACTGAGATCCACGCCTCTCTCTCAATCCCCAATCTCTTTTGCACACACCACAACTCCATCCACCACTCGGGCAATTGCAACTGCTGCCACCTCTTTGTGCACAACACTATGCAACCCTGCCTCACTACTCTCTGCCCTTTTTGTCTCCCTGCACTGGAGCACCACGTCTATAGTCCACCACTTCGCTCCGAGCCTCTGACCTAAGCCTGGTTACTTAGGCCCCGGCCCGGTTCCGCAACCACAGTGGATTTATTTTGTGAGCACTGCTCAGGAAATCCACTGTGCTGCGGTCACGGAACCGGGCCGTGGACAAACCAACCAGGCTTTAACTTTTAATTCCGGCCCGGTCGCGACGCCCCCAGTCTAATGGCCAATGGCCATGAATTGATCAAACGATCACGCAGCGTACCACACCTTAACCAGTCTACTGTATGGGTGACTTGGGCGAAGTAACATTGATGGCAGCATCCCACTCTGAAAACTGTGCCAGCACCACGGGATACAGTCAATTTAAAGGAGTTCTTTCTTTCCACTACATCTGTGGCTTCTCTCAGCACTGAAGTGGGGCTTTGAGGGGAGGAAATGCATTGTGAGGGCGTCCCAAAAACTCAGCAGGGCACGAGGAGGAGGTTAGAGTGCTGTGGAGGGAATACCGTTATCCCAAACTGCTGAAAGTAAGGCGGACAGAGCAGAAAAGCTATTGCTTAAGAATGTGACAATAGAAAGCAGAAGTCCCAGAGCCCTCTGCTGGGCCTCGTTAATTGCCCATTAAACAGCACGAGTCGCTGCTCTTCATTCTCAATGTGATGTTCTTGCTCTCACTATCTCTCACACGCTCGCATGCTCTCACACTTCTGCACCCTCACTTTCTCTTTGCCAGAACTGGGCTGAGACCTCATCGGAGTTTTTTTCTTAAAGTTTTTTGGGTCCGATTTGGAATCATGAGAACGCAGCAAGTAACAAAAGAACGTCCAGAGGCTGAGCCCACCCCTTCATTTCCTAGTTCATCTCAATTTCTGGCAGGAGTGAGGAAGGCTCTGTCTGACACTCACCTGCGGGCGCCGGGGGGCAGGAAGCTAGGCTAGAAATAATTAAATTATCCAGCCTCTCTCTTTCTCTGGCGTAGTGGCGTCCTCTGCCTTGCAGACTCCAGTCACGCGCACTTTTTATTGCGTGACCCCCAATGCGCTTGCGCACGATCACCAGACTCCTCCAGACCAGACCCCACCCTAAGGGTGAATGATTGTACGTACCGCGGCACACAGTCTAAGAGAGAGCGCTGCGCGCGCTGCATGCACATCATGGTGCAAAGTGCGTATTTTTAATAAATAATAATTAGTCCTGGTTAGAAATAAAATTTGGGTGACATGACATCACGGATATGGACCGAACCTGCCAGCAGCTGCATTTTATGCAGATAGAGATAGTTGTGCATGTTTGCTCGGTGACGCCGCCTTCAGGGTCCAAATCGGCCCCACAACAACAAAACCGACCCCCTGTCACAAAACCGGCCCCCACCCCATCCAGCATACCGGGGGATTGCCTGGTGCCCGGCATTACCAGTCCGGCCCTGGACTCCCCTCTTGTACCAAGCTCTGAAGATGAACAACCATATTCTGGGCTCAGTGAGGACCAAAAGAGGCAAATGACAGGCAAGCTGTACAAGTCCAGGGAAGAGTTTTTAACAATTCTCAGTAATGATGTTTTTATAGGATGTGGCTGTATTATGGTTCAAGAATCAAATAACAAGTCAGTAACCATAAGGAGAAGAGCTACAGCTACTAATGGCTGGAGAGCATTGGTACTGTCTAGTTATAAAGGCACCAAATGGACAAAGTAACCTCATGAAGGACACACGCATTCTCTTCAATGAGGATTATCTCCATAAACCACAAGGAGGGTTCAGTGAGTGAAACACTTGCCTCTGACATCTGCAGTAATCTTCGGGCAACTTGTTGAAATCCCTGTAATGCAGCCTTCCATCCTTCTCAGATCAGCAAATGCTGAACGATTCAATGTTGGCAATAGTAATCATAGCGTAATATAATCAAGTGCTTGCTGGTGGTCAGCAACAATATTATTTTGTGGGGACTGGGACTTATTTTTCATCATCAGACTTTGAGCTAGATCTAGAGAGAGACAGAAAAGTGAGAACAATGGAAGAAGCCTAAGATAAGAAAACAATAACAAATGGAGAAAGGAGGGATGGAAAATAATTTTGAAGAGTGAAATAAAGAGAGGTAGCTGTAGGATTGTGGAAGAAAGGGGCATGAGAGGAAATCAAAACTAGGCAGCTTTGATATTCTCAACCCCAGCATTTGGCAGCGCTGGTATGGTGCTCCTTAGGAAAACTAAACATAATGTCCATCAAAGCACAATAACAAGAGGTGATACTATTGGAATAGCAGTATAAAATGTATTTCCTGGATGCGCTAATAATATTGATATCCCTCATGATGCTTGCTCACTTGGCATATACCCTACTTCCTCTTCTGCATCTGATTATTGTGGATGTTTCTGTCAATCTATGTGTTGGGGTGTGTAGGCATTATTTTTATACGAACAAAGTTTAGTGATAATCATTTTCCCTACATCTCTGGGAATTTTCTAGAACATCAAACTACTCACTCAGACCCAGTTTATCATAAATGTATCTCAAAGCTATCAACCAGGGTGTTTTGTAAACTTTTGCAAGGGCTGTAATTTATTTGAAAAGCTTCTAAAGCAAAGAGGTTGGGAGATCCTGTGTCAATTTCACCCTCCTGTTTTCTCAATTCTTTTTGATTGAAAATTATGGCTCTGCTCACTTTAGCACTGCTAAACAGTACTAAAGTGCTAGTGATCTCTCCCTCCAACATGGTGAAATTGTCTTACAACCAATGGCCACATTTAATTTACTTGTAAGTCCCTACTAAAGTGGTACTACACGTAGACAGGGCCTGCAAAATAAATGCAACTGGTGGGCCTGCAGCACTGATTGTGCCACTCCCTTAAGTAGCCTTTTAAACATGTCTCAGCACTGCCATTGCAGCCTGGGTGTACAGTTTAAACTGCTATTTTACCTAGCGGAATACACCTCTTGCAAGTACTTAAACTTCATTTTGAATACATCTAAGTCATGCCTGAAGTAAGCCCTAGCCAGCCCATAGATAAGGGTGCAGTGTATTAAAAAAATTAAAAAGTTGGAGATGTACTTTTAAGGTTTCCAAGTCCTGGTAGTGAAAAACTCCCAAATTAGTTTCTCACTATTGTGAAGCTACTGCTCCAACAGGCTGCCATTTGGTTATCTTGTTACATTCAATAAGTCATTAGAGATGCAAAGCTGGTCGTTAAGAATTCAGGCGCTAATGCAAGGTTTCACGCGAAAGCGTGACCTTGCTGATTAGGCGATAAAATTATCGCCGCTTTTCGCCCGAAACCGGACGCAAAAGCAAAAAAAATTTATCGCCTCGTTGCTGATATGCCCCTTGGTTCTTGCAGCCTGTATCCTGGTTCACATGACTAGGTGTAGTTGGTAGTTATCCTTTGTGTATTCCTCCCAGACAGTTATGTAAATGGGTACTAGGTGTTGTCAGGATGGGCCATCTTGTCAGGATAGGAAGAGTGGAGCTGTCACCTACCATACTCGCGCGTCAAAAGGGTGTCTCAGAAAACTTACAAAGAACTTCACCTAGTGTATTGTGTTTCCAGACCCCTCAGAGTCAAGGACAGTGGAAGAAAAGAAATTCCAGAACCAGATGTGGGGGGAATTCTAGAATTTTTTCCCACTTCAAAGTTGGCACCAGGTAGGAATATTGGACCCTCAGACCAATTGTTAGGAACACTCCTGGAGTTGTGAAAAGGCTGCCCTGTTTCCAGAGGACTGCCCTGTCCCTTGAGGCCGGCCTGTGGTCTGAGAAGGAAGACTGGACCTGATCCCCTCATCCCAGGCTATCTGAGTGGCTCCAAGGTTCAGTTGGCTGACCTCCTGTGTGAGGTTCAGGGACACAACACACTCCTGAGGAATCCCTGCAACTTCCCAGCTGACGTCTGTCTGGACCTGCAACTGTACTTACCTGAACCTTGCTGGCCTCTGTAAGAGTGAGTCCCTGATACCCAATAGGCACCTCTCCATATCCTAGGCCCTTGGTTGGCATCACAGTGCATTCTTCTGGACACAAACGAGAAATCCTTGAGTTTTGAGTTCTTTGAAAATGGGACAGTTTGCACCAAAATCTCTCCACCCACGTTGAGCGCAAAGGCGGTCATCTGATGGCACAACTCTTTGTACAATAATGACCGTCCGCAAGGACAGGCAACATGGGATCTGCAGTTCACGCTACAGCATCAACAACCTGTGGTGACCACCAACGTGAAGCTCCAGCAACAATCGACCACTCAGCCCAACAGGATAATCTCGGTACATCATAGACCGTCTGTGATACCCGTCCTGCTTTTTATGTTACAGTGACGACCATCCACAACATTCTTCCTGCTCCTGGTGGCCTCCTCACCGCGAACTTGACTCTTTGCGTCAGACTTTGAGAAGGTAACTTTTTCAGTGGAACTAACCTGGTCCCTGTATCCCACATGCGCTCCATTGTGGTTGGCCTGAACTTATGACATTCCTTTGGTCTAGCACGACCAGATGACCACGAGTAACGCTTTGTGCTTTTAGGTGCTATACTTACTTGCATCTTTTAAATTACATACCTCTGGTTCTATTGATTGGATTTTTGTGGTTTTGGTCTAATTTTATTAAATAAATGTTAGTCTATGTTTCTAACTTGGTGTGGGATTTTTCTTGTGTTGTCAATTTCTTACTGTTTGTGTGCTGCATAAATACTTTACAAAATGCTTCTAAGTTAAGCCTGACTGCTTTTGTGCTATGCTAACAGAGGGTTAAGCACACGTTAGTTTAGTGTTTTTTTTATGGACAGAGATTGTGGTTGTTGCTTAAGCTGGGTTTCACCCCCTCCAACCAATAACCCAGTTCATCATATTGGAAAGCAGAAGTGAGAGAGCAAAATGCAGATTTAGCTTCCTAGGACTTCGGCTGGGCAAAGATGAATTTCTAAAAGTCCCCTTTAAAAAATGTATTTATTACAAATCCAACATCACCAGTGAATTGGGCTTGTAATAAATATTTCTAAAAGTCCAAAATTAAGTTTGTAGGCATTTCCTAGGTGAATATAATATGTATTAAATGTAATATTGTATCCCAGTGCTTTTCTATGGAACATCAAACCCTGCTACAGTGAAAATAGCTTTGAGATATTAGTCACTATAAAAAAATCCTTAACCCTGTGGGTTTCGAGGACGTAACGGTTACGTCCTCGGTTGTGGCGCTGGTGTGCTGAGGACGTAACTGTTACGTCCTCTGCACACCAGTGAGCAATCTTTTCGCTGTAAACAGCAGAGGGATTTCCTTTTGGGTTTTTCAGCTGCAGGAGCTGGGTAAGAACTTCTCCATTATTTTGTTCAGTGTAATGATGATCGGCATGCATGGTGCGCCAACGTCATTACACTGAAAGTGAAATGTGCCGAATGTCTCATTTGACTTTCACTGCCTACATGCTTGAGGGGCTATTTCAGCCCCCAAGCAAGTAGGCAGATAGGAGAGGTATCAATGTAAAGAGGAGAATCTCCCCTTTCCAATGGTACCCTTCCCTAGTGGATCCCTACTTGGGGATCGCTGCAGGAGTGCGATCCCCAAGCAGGGATCGACTACTAGTCACCAGGGAGAGGGGAGCAGCCCATTGGGCAAGGGTCCTTGCTTCCCCCCATATTATTTTGGGCATACTCAGTCTCTCTGCCCCCCTGGGGGGCAGATAGGGCAACAGCCCCTGATCTGCCCCCATGGGGGGGGGCAGAAAGCACACTAGGCACCAGGGATTATTTGTTTTACAAAACATAGGGGAGGGGGCTGCCCAAAATGGGTATGCCAATGCCCCCACCCCTCTAAACAAAAGAGACAGTCTTTCCTCCCCCCCCGGGTGCAGATGGGGTTATTACCCCGATCTGCCAATGATTTCTTATTTTTTTTAATAAAAGAGGAATGGTGCTTCCCACAATGGGCAAGACCGTGCCCCTACCCACAACAACAAAACACAAGTCTTTCTGCCCCCCTAGGGGGAAGATGGGGGCATCATTGCCAGATCTGCCCCACTGGGTGGGGGGGCAGAAAGGCCACTAGGCACCAGGGATTTTTTTAATATGTAGCAGCGGGGGCTGTCCAAAATGGGCATGTCAATGCTCCCACTCCCCCAAACAAAAAAATAACAGTCTTTCTGCCCACCCCGGGGGCAGATGGGGTGATTACCCGCAATCTGCCACTGGGGAGCAGAAAGACCACTAGACATCAGGGTTTTTTTTATTAAAAGGGGGGTGGGGGCTACCCATAATGGGTGCAACCATGCCCCCACCCCCAAAAAATAGCCACAGTCTTGCTGCCCCTCTAGGGGGGGAAGAAAGCCTACTAGGAACCAGGGATTTTTAAAATATACATTTAGGGGTGGAGGATGCCCTGAATGTGCATTGTAATGCCCCCAAGACATGGCACGGTCTTTCTGTCCCCCCAGGGGGTAATAGCCCCTGATCTGCCCCCGGGGGAGCAGAAAGGCCACTTAGCACCAGGGAGTATTCTTTTTAGACAATGTTGGGATGGAGGGTGCCCAGAATGGGCATGCCATTGCCCCCACCCTGCTTGGCTAGCAGTGTGCATGGATGGCGCTTGACTAGCGGTGTATCAAATGTATCTAAAAAGTAACACTTTCCTCACATTTCTGTGTGGAAAAGTTGTGGGATCACTGCGCCGGCACAAATTTCCCACCATCCAGTGTTCCCCTTGGCCTCCTAATAAAAGTAATACCTCACTTATGTTGGTGCTCAAAGCAGAGAACCTAAAAATGTTAAAATGAAAAGCTGACAAGGAACCAAAGTGGTCCGAAAGGGCAGTTTTTAGGCTGACTCTGCTTTGGGCACCCACACAAGTGAGGTATAATTTTTATTGGGAGACTGAGGGCAATGCTGGGTGGTGTGAAATTGTTCCGGTGCGGTGATCCTAGATAGAAATGTAAGGAAAATGTGATTTTTTAGCTAAATTTGAGGTTTGAAGGGGATTCTGGCTGAGAAAGCATAGGGCGATCCACACAAGCCACACACCCCTGGACTTCTCGGGATGTCTACTTTTCAGAAATGTCTGGGTTTGGTAGGTTTCCCTAGATGGCCGTCGAGCCTAGGACCAAAAGCACAGGTGCCCCCTATCCATCACAAAACAACCTGTTTTTGTAAGGAGGGCACTTGCATTTTCGGTCCTGATCAGCGGCCATCTAGGGAAACCTACCAAACCCAGACATTTCTGAAAAGTAGACATCCGGAGAAGTCCAGGGAGGTGTGGCTGGCGTGGATTTTCCAAAGTTTTTTATCTTACATTTCTATGTGGGAAAGTGGTGGGATCACAGGGTTGACACAAATTCCCTACCACCCAGTGCCTGCGACAGGGAAGGGCCCAAAATGTATTCTGGAGGCATCAAAAATGATTGATAACAAAGCAACCTGGTTTTTCAAAGGGGTCACCTGTGTTTTTGGTCCCGTTCTTGGCAGCCATCTAGGGAAACCTACTAAATCCAAACATTTCTGAAAACTCGAGACACGTGGTAGTCCAGGGACGTGTGGTATGTGTTGATCTCCCAATATTTTCCTACACAGAATCCTCTGCAAACCTCAAATTTTACCCAAAAAATCATATTTGCTCACATTTCTGTGCGGGAAAGTGGTGGGGTCACCAGGTATACACAAATTCCCTACCACCCAGTGTTCCCCAAGGTCTCGCAATAAAAATGGGCCCAGAGCCTGTGAAAGGGAAGGGCCCAAAATGTACTGTGGAGGTATCAACAATTATCAGTTTTTGCAAGGGGGTCACCTGCGTTTTCGGTCCTGGGCTCAGCGGCCATCTAGGGAAACCTACCAAATCGAGACATTTCTGAAAACTAGACACTCAGGGCAGTCCAGGGACGTGACAAACAAGTCACCCCATCCTGAATTTCCCTGGGTGTCTAGTTCTCAAAAATGCACAGGTTTACTAGGTTTCCCTAGGAGTAGGCTGAGCTAGAGCCCAAAATCCATAGCTAGGCACATTGCAAAAAAAGGGTCCGTTTTCTGAGGAAAAACGTGATGTGTCCATGCTGTGTTTTGGGCCGTTTCCTTTCGCGGTTACTAGGCTTGCAGCTCCCAGGAGATTCCAATACTTTACATCACAGAAATGTGAGGAATTTTTTTTTTTTTTACATAGTTTAAGGTTTGCAAGGGATGCTAGTTAATAGAAGCTGATTAGAAAGCCATGCAAGTCACCCCATCCTGCATTCCCCTGGGTGTGTAGTTTTAAAAAATGTACAGGTTTGTTAGGTTTCCCTAGGTGCCGGCATAGATAGGGCACAAAATCCACAGCTAGACTCATTGCAAAAAAGGGTCCGTTTTCTGTGGAAAAATGTGATGTGTCCACATTGAGTTTTAGGCCATTTCCTGTCATGGGCACTGGGCCTAGCCACACAAATGTGGTACCATTTTTATTGGGAGACTTGGGGAAATGTTGGGTGGGTGGAAGTTTGCGGCTCCCCACAGATTCCTGAACCTTCCAACACAGAAATGTGAGGAAAATGTGTTTTTTGGACACATTTTGAGATTTGCAAGGGATTTTGGGTAACATAACCTGGTGTGACCCACACAAGGCTCCCCATCCTGGATTCCCCTTGGTGTCTAGTTTTAGAAAATCTACAGGTTTGCTAGGTTGCTCTAGGTGCTGGCTGAGCTATGACTAAAAATCTACAGCTAGACACATTGCACAAAAAGGGCCAGTTTTCAGTGGAAAAATTTGATGTTTCCACATTGCGTTTGAACCCGTTTCGTGTCACGGGGACTAGGCCCCACACAAGGGAGTTAATATTTTTATTGGAAGACATAGGGAAACACAGTATTGTAGAACACGTGCTATTACCAATTTTCTTTCTATGCATTTCTGCCTTCAAAACGTAAGACAGTGTGTAAAAAAGAAGACATTTAAAAAAATGCCCTCTAATTCACATACTAGTATGGGTACCCACAAATTCAGAAATGTGCACATTACCACTGCTTCTAAATTCCATATCTTGTTTTCATTTCAGAAATATATAGATTTCCTTGATACCTATTTTTCTCTCTTTATATTGTACCAAATTAATTGTTATATACCAGGTACACAATGAAAAACCATTGCAAGGTGCAGCTCAGTTATCGGCTCTGGGTACCTCTGGTACTTAGTGAACCTACAAGCCCTATCTATCCACGCAAGCAAATGGGTCCAGCGGACATAACAGTATATTCCTTCTATAAAATCTAGCATCATTAGAAGATGTTACAAGTGAAAATGTAGGCAAAAATGCCTGTTTTTTTCAACTCAATTTCTACATTTTCTTTTTCTCAACTGTTACTTTTGATAGGAAAACCTTGAAGGATCTACACAAATGACCCCTTGCTGAATTCAGAATTGTATCTACTTTACAGAAATGTATATCTTTCTGGGATCCATTATTTTTCTTACACCGTTTTCTGCCACTAACTGAAAGGAGGTTGAAAGGATAAAAAATAGGAAAAATAGGCTATGTCCCAGTAAAATGCCAAAACTGTGTAGAAAATGTAGTTTTTCTGACAAAAGTCTGCCTGTTCCTGAAAGTTGGGAAGATGTTGATTTTAGCACCACAACCCCTTAGGCTGATACCATTTGCAGAGAGCAAAACAGATGCTTTCTTCTGCAGCACTTTCTTGCCATTTTTCCCACCCAAAACTACAGTTAGCTGTATTTTGCCTAATTTCTCGGTTCCCTCTCGGGCAATCCACAAACCCTGGGTGCCTTTAGAATCCCCTGGATGCTGGAAGAAAAGGACATCAATTTGCCATGGATACCTTATGTGGACAAAAAGGTATGGGGGCCTAAGTGCCATTTTTCCAACCAAAAACTACATTTAGCTGTATTTTGCCTAATTTCTCGGTTCCCTCCAGGGCAATCCACAAACCTGGGTGCCTTTAGAATCCTCTGGATGCTGGAAGAAAAGGACATCAATTTGCCATGGATACCTTATGTGGACAAAAAGGTATGGGGGCCTAAGTGCAAACTACCCCAAATAGCTAAAAAAAGGTTGTGGCACAGGGGGGGGAATGGCTTGGCAGCGAAGGGGTTAATATTACATTTTTACACATCTGATTTTTAAATACCATGCACCCTGCCTTATGGGGAACAAGGCCTAAATAGAAGTGACATGTTAATATGTAAAAGTAAGGATCAAGACTGTCAAAAATGTTTTTTGACAGGTCGAGTTTGCAGTTTAAAACTGCACAGCCAGGCTACAATGACATGCATTACAAGTGCCACTGCAGTGTTTGGAACAATGAGTGCTACATTCCACTGGTACCACTTAATTTACAGGCTATTGGTACACTTGGTACTATATACTAGGGAGTTGTAGGTAAATTAAATAAACCAAACAGGTATATACCCCATTTAACCATTATTATAGGAGAGCACCAGGGTAAATTGCACAAAGTTCTAAGGTATACAAATTCAGTCGAGGGAAAAGGTAAAAACCTGGGGGAATACCAGAAAATATGATTAAAACCAACACTATGTGTATGACATTTTACATAAAAGCTTCATTCCAGTGGCTTGCAAGCATGGTAAAACAAAGATGTGGAAATCCTTAAATACGTAGTAGAATGCAGAGGTATTGATAAAAATGTTTATGCACTTAAAATGATGATGTGTATATGTGATATGGGTAGAAACTGAGAACATTCAATGCATTATAAGTGAGAGTTGCTTACAAACTTTGCAAAAATATTGCCAAATTACCGCTACTGAAAAAGCCTAATTTAGATCCGACCGACCCAAATAACTTTCGCCCAATCTCTAGGCTCCCCTTACCAGCAAATATGATAGAAAAGGCACTAAATACACAACTTGGTGCCTTTCTCCATCTGACCCAGGCTCTGGATCCAACTCAATATGGCTTCAGGAGTGGCCATAGTACGGAGTCAGCACTCATAAAAACAACAGATGAGATCAGGAAAGTAGTTGATCTAGGCGGGAAGGCCGCCCTGATCCTACAGGATTTATCCGCGGCCTTTGATACGGTCCATCATGACCTCTTGATGGACCGATTAAGGTCATGTGGACTTCGGGGCAAGGCCCTGAATCTCCTGCAATCCTTCCTTACGGATAGAACACAAGTGGTATCCCTGGGTGAATACCAATCAAAGCCCTTTGCTCTGCCCTGCGGGGTGCCACAGGGGTCGTCTTTGAGCCTGACGTTGTTCAATGTTTATGTTTCCTCACTGGCCCCTATCATTAACACCTTGGGTTTTGATCTCACCTCCTATGCAGATGACACCCAAATTGTGGTGTCTCTTCTGCCAGGACAGGAGGTGGGCATGGACAATCGTTTTCATAACTGCATGGACGCAGTGAGTGGTTGGATGGCGAAAAATTGCCTGAAGCTCAATTCTAATAAAACAGAAGTTATAGTATTTGGGAACGATCCTAACTTTTGGAATCCGAGCTGGTGGCCTTCAACAATGGGAGTACTTCCTTTCCCCATGAAGAAAGTAAAAAACCTGGGAATAATAGTAGACAACAAATTAAACCTGGGCGACCAAATCAATGCAGCTTCGTCATCAACCGTGTTTGTCCTAAAATCATTAAAAACATTTTTGCCATTCCTGCCAGCAGGGAGTCAGAAAACAGTGGTCACTGCACTTGTCCTGTCAAAACTGGACTGCTGTAATGGCCTCTATCTAAACATTCAGGAACGCTATCTAAACAAACTACAAGGGATACAAAAAGCGGCCGCCAGATTACTCACTGGGGTGCCCAAATTTGCGGCCATTTCCAACTAAATTAAAAAGTTACATTGGCTCCCGGTAAAAAAGCGAGTGCTTTTTAAATCTTTGTGTACCGTTTTTAAAGCACTCTAAGGTACTGGACCAGAGTACCTGCAGAAACAATTCAACTGGTACATACCTACAAGAAACTTACGCTCATCAGGAGCTAAAATGGTGATAGTTCCACTTACTAAAAAGGTTTCATGGGGAGGACGAAGATTGTCTTCGGAGCAGCCAAGCGTGGAATGACCTTCCGGCCCAGCTCAGAAATTCCCCAGATCTGCTGGCTTTTAGAAGGACTTTGAAAACTTGGTTGTTCAATAATTAAAATTCCTCTACTGGTGACGGCTGAAATGACAGGTAACTAGCGCCAGGACACCCCAGGGTAACCGTTGTGCTTTACAAATAAATTTAACATAACATAACATAAAAAAGTTATTAGAAGACAATATTGAAAACAGTTAATAAATTTAAATCAAACTGCAATCCAGATGCCGGTGACTGCCCTCACAACACAGACAAAAAAGAACCTACCCAAAAAAATAAAGAGAAAGTATGCTTAACCTTTCAACACACACATCAATAAGGCAAACTGGAATGCAATTATGCAGCAAATACATCTATCGCTCAATCCACAAACACACCACAATACCCACCAACAAGTCTATCATCCACTGCTCAATTCAGAGCCATACAACATGACACTCATGCTCCACCTCCATTCCTCCCCCACACACCGTTCACCTTCAACATATGCAACAGAAAGCAACTCCCCAACACTCGTAATAATTTTGCATCACCTTAGCTCGGGCCTAGAGGGGATGGGGAAATTGAGGAATACTTATCGGAGCTTTCTCTCCATGTCCTGTCAGAGGAGGATGCAGGCCGGCTGGGAGCAGAAATATCGGAGCGAGAAGTTAGAATGGCAATTAAGAAGCTGGCAAGAGGAAAAAAAACAGGCACAAATGGGCTCCCTAAAGAGTTCTATGCAGCGTATGCGGAGAAATTAGCCCCGAGGTTAGTAGAGATGTATGCGGAGGCTAGGGACAAAGGTCGGCTACCAAACACCACCCTAGAAGCAGTGATAATTCCGCTGCTAAATCCTGATAAGCACCCCATCGAATGCACGGCGTACGGACCCTTGTCGATGCTGAACCTTGATTTTAAAATCCTAAGCAAAATATTGGCAACAAGGTTACTTCCAAATATGACATCTCTGGTGCTCCAGGATCAGGCAGCCTTTATCCCAAGCAGAAATGCGACCCTGAATATACACCGTCTTTTTTCCATGATAGAATTGGGTGCGACAATGGAACGGGGGTGCGATATTCGCAATAGACATTGAGAAGGCTTTTGATAGCCTTGAATGGGAGTTTCTCTATGTCACTCTGTCTAAGATGGGGATAGGGCAGGGCTTTACACAATGGGTGTGACTGTTATATGCTGACCCAGTGGCAAGGGTTCGTACGGGATGCACGATATCCTAGCAGTATCAGGTGGAGAGGGGCACACGCCAGGGGTGCTCCCTCTCCCCATTACTGTTTGCACTGGCCGTAGAGTCACTAGCGTGTGAGCCACGGTCCGGGGGTAAATTCAGAAGGCTCCAATCGGGGGGGCAAATGCACCACATGGCATTATACGCTGATGGTCTTCAGTTCTTCCTAAAATATGCGGAAGGGGAGCTGCAAGGAGCAAATTGTAGGATGGAAAAGTTTGGTGCACTGTCGGGGCTGCGGGTTAACCGCCAGAAGTCCCGGTTGTTTCCACTAGAGACGGACTCCCTGCCACCGGGGGACCTGGCAGAGCTACGCTGGGAACCCGATGCTTTCGGTACCTGGGAGTGAAGGTGTTTCACTCTTTGGCGGATGTACAGGAAGGGAATGTAGGGGGCGCTCTACGGTCGCTCAAGCACAATGACGTTCTGGGCAAAACTTCCCCTCTCAGTGGCGGGACGCATTTCTCTACTAAAAATGGTGGCACTTCCTATACTTTTTTACTACGCTGCCGGTGTGGATACCAGGAGAATGGTTCAGAGAGCTGGACTCATGCATTTCTGCATTTATATGGGGGACAGGCAGAAGGAGGGTAGCCCTAACCACGTTGAAAAGGACATGGGCATAAGGGGGCCTCGCCGTACCAGACATATAGGCCTATTACTTGCATGGGCAATTGCAGAGATTCACGCAGTGGGTAGCAGGGAGCCTGACACCGGACAGGGGAATGCCTCCCTTCACCCCGGTTCGGCTGCATGTATTCCGCACCCTGCTGGGAATTGCGAAACCACAGTAGGACCAAAGCAATGAGCAGAAAGCGATACGCTGATGCTGGGGCAGATGTCTGCAGAAGACTAGAACAAGGCGCCAATACTCACCAGAACTGCCATTGACACTGCTGAAGGCACTCCCACATGGGGGACAATGGAAAGGAATAGAAGATTGGGAACAAGCCGGAGCCACAAAAGTTGGAGTCCTCTACAGGGATGAGGAACTACTCCCCTTTGAAGAGTTCAGTACTGATTGGGGCATCCCACAGGGGCACTTTTTACTATATGGAGCAGTCATGGGGCCAATACGGCAACACTGGGGCTTGGGCATGAATGAGCCACCACGACATGGCACCTGCAAATATATAGGCCTAGCGGGGGGGACCGTAAAAGCTGTCATGTGTCTGTACAGGGCCATAGGGCGGGATTCCGCCCAACCGCCAGACTGGTTGAGGCATAGGTGGGTAGAAGACATAGGCAGACCACTGGAAGATAATGACTGGGAGAACATATTACTGTGGACATATAAGGTGTCTAGAAATGCACGCTTCAGTCTAGTTTCTACATGTTACCCCGAGCATTCATAACACCGGAACAAATAAACTGGTTCTTTCACAGAGAGTATGCCGAATGCCCAAGGTGTAAGAAATGGGGGTGGATTTTATTCACATGATATGGAACTATCAGTCCCTAACGCAATATTGGCAGGAGGTAATACGGGAGACGGCCAGGATAACGGAACGGGTAGTCCTATGTACTCCAGCACACGTCCTACTCAATCTGTTCCCACACACAGCCAAGATTACAGTCACTTAAAGTTTCAGGACCTCACTTTCATATTTTCAAAGCGAGAAATTACTAGCAGATTGAAAGTGCCCAATGGTCCTAGTATCCATAGATGGAAACGAGAGTTAGAGAAATGGGCTGGGTGCGAGGGCAGAATCTTGTTCAGAAATGCAAGAAAGGGCCTGGGCAAGGTGGAGAGGGCTCAAGCATGGGAAGTGCTGAAGGAAGAAATGAGGAACAATGACCCTGGGTCTGACGCCACCACCCCTGAGGGACCGTCTCAGCAGGCAAGTCCTCATAGGCAGAATCAGAAAGGGGTACTAGAGCAGGCACAAGGGAATGAGAATCTTTAGAAGCCTAAGACCGGAGGGGGCCCAGTGCCGGAAGGGAGTAACAGAATAGTGCAGAAATACACCACAGGGGGTAGCGGAAACAATTGGTAATATCCGACCTGTCAACAAAGGAGACAGCAGTGCGTGGGTGGGGTGGGGGTAGTTGGGTTTTCAGTTTAATTGGGGGGAAAGGGGAGGGGAGGAATTTTGAACACTAAATAGAATTGTTGAGACTATTTACTGAATATGGCAGGAAAGAGCAACGAGGCCAATTCTCTTGACACATGTATTGAATGTATAATGAGATAAAATAAGTCTGCATATTGTACACAAATGGTAAAATCAATAAAATATGTTAAAAAGAAAAAACTTTGCATCCCCTTATCTATCCCAAAACAAAACCAGCAGTCAGACACAAGTCCGCAACTCAAACCCTCCATTTCAAACTCACTCTCGATCCTTCACACAACCAGACTAAAAAAGATGTCTTCTTAGTCTTTTGGAAGAAGAGAGTGAAAACTATCAACAGAACTCACTCTCTCCCCTCACAGTTAACTCCTCCAAAAATATCTCACCACCCACAACTTCAAGGGAAACACCCGCCATCTGCAGCACAAATTATCTCCACCTCCAAAATAGATTCTTTACACTGTCTTCTGATAAATGCTCATTAAGTACCACATATTTAACCGATTGCTAGAAAAACAGCCAGATCTACTTTTCATTACAGAATCTCAACTGGGGGGAAGATATGGCAGAGGTATTGAATGAAACTGTTCCTCCAGAATATAAAGCCATTTCATAAAACAGCATAAGCAAAAGAAGAGGCAGCTTAGCTGTTATATTTATATT
This sequence comes from Triturus cristatus, assembly GCF_964204655.1. Taxonomy (NCBI): domain Eukaryota; kingdom Metazoa; phylum Chordata; class Amphibia; order Caudata; family Salamandridae; genus Triturus; species Triturus cristatus. The sequence continues at coordinate 983,550,852 of NC_140583.1, forward strand.
TTTTAAATCTCACCAAATCTGAGGATGTATCATTACAAGGTTGTGAGACCCTCATAATCAGATGCAAATCCACACCAACATTTTCTTGTTACTTTCTCCTTCTCTATGGACCACCACCTAGTAATGCAACATCCCCAGACACATTGCTAGACACAATCTCTAAACTTCTTACAGTAAATTCAAACCTATGCATCCTTGGTGACCTCAACATATGGTTTGATGATCTCATTATGCACACCTATGAACCATCCTCACTGGCTTAGGCTCACAGAACCTATAATAAGTCATTTCTAACCCCACTTGCAACACTGGACATACATTAGATATCATTTTCCCCAACCCAAACCTAGTCACACTTCATAGATTTACTCCTGCCACATGGCCAGACCACTTCACATTGCCTTCCAATACAAAACACCCCAATCCCCAAGACTACAAAACATCCTACCCTCACCACATGCTGACTAAGGAACAAGCTGAATTAGGAGTAATTAGGACATCTATTTACTCCAAAAGGGATCTGGTCACCACCAATTCTGCACACATACTCTATGGATGGCTCCAGAGAGCTTTTGATCTCCAAATTCCTCTGAAGACATCTAAGCATACCTACACAGACACAACAGTCAACAATCAAAAAAGAAGAACAAATCTTTACTATTCTATCTGAATCCACAATCCAAAGTGTACCAACAATACATTCTATAATTTCTCACCTAATTCCTTAAGCCAAAATGCACAGAAGCTACCAATCCCATTTCTCAAGCTTTTGTGACAAGCTGCACAACCATTACAAATCTAAATCAAATATGTTGGATAACTACTTAAACAACAAAAAACCCAAGACACCCAATCCATTTCCGATGATACCCGCTACCCAATGCCAAACACAACAACTATGCTCCTTCCAAGAACTATCACCAGCTGAATTTCTGATTCTTGTCAAAGCAGGTAAGCCAGCCAGCTGCCCCTCTGACCCTTCTCCACCTCAAATCTCCAAAATCATCCTACTATAAACTTCAGCAGCCATTCCAATAAGAACACTGGTCAACAAATCCTTAATGACAGGAGTAGTCCCAGAACACCTAAAAAAGGCATACATATGCATCCCTTTTAAAACAATCTAACCTGGACAACCAAGACCCCGCCAACTACTGAACAGGAGGAATTAGACCATTCCCAGGCAAACATTTGGAAAGAGCAGCTTTCGCCCAGATTTCACAATTCTTTAAAGACAATGCAATGACTAATTTAAATCTGGAATTATCTTAAAAACACAGTGAGCCTGAACGGAGTTGCTGCCCTTCTTCTCCTGGACCTTTCTGCTACCTTTGACAAAGTGTATAATCTTACACTCATCCAAAGACTTGGGGAAGATGGAATGGAAGTCACTGTTATCATTTGGATCAAGTCCTACCATTGCAAGAGAACACATTTTAGCCCCCCCACCCCATTCTCTTCTAAACCATACAAGATTAAAGCAGGAGTCCTTCAATGCTCAATAATCTCACCCATGCTTTTCAACATCTACATGAAATCAGTACCAGATCTGATCAATGGTTTTGACATCTCCTGCTTCAGCTATGGTGATGATATGCAGATACTTCTGAAACTCGAAAGCCCAAAGGGCATTAAAACATCAGAACTCTTCAATTACCTCCACGCCGCCGATCAATGGATTACCTGGAGCCATCTAAATTAAATACCTCACCTGTGGCAACTGGAAATCCTACAACACTCTGCACCTAGCAGACTAGGACGAGCTCCAAAAATATCTTATACTGTAAATAACCTTGGTATCCCCATGGACGTCAAACTGTTAATGCACCCACAAGTGGATAAGGTAGCCAAATCAAGTGTTCCCTCTAATCTACGCGTTTGTTTGGACAACATAAACTTTGGGCAAGGTGCCTTGACTGGTTTCGGGCAACCTCACAGTATATGTTGGCCTAGAGACCAGCTAGCTCACCTCACAGTGCCACTGTGAGCCCCCCTAACTTTACCAGGGAGTGAATGGTTTCTGGCAACCACTGAACATGACAACTCTGATCCCTCAGGGATCGTGGAAACAGATCCAAGCCATTCGTTCAGTCACTCGTGCTTACTTGTGTTCAGAGAAATATACAGAATACACAGTGGGAAATTTTTCAATATATTTATTGAACCAACGTTATTCTGGTATAGAATACACGTCCTGCTATAATCTGTATGACAGAAGCAGATGAAAGTGATTACAAGCACCAAATGAGTAAATAGTAGGTACAGCTCTACCATGGTGCTAAAGCAGTGTATATATGCAAGCATATAAACAAGGCAGTAATCAGGCATACTCCTACTATGCAAATCCTACTCTAAGGGGCATATTCTCAAGGAGCTATCGCAAAGTTAATGGCACTTTATCGAAGCCAAAGTTGCGATTAATGTATCTCCCCATTCACAAGCTGGTGTAACCAGCCCACAGCACCAGTTCAACCGCGATAGCAGCCGCAAACAACATCGCCACAGAAGAACCCCGCAACTATCGTTAATGAGATGCAGAGTAGGCGTTCCCGTGCCCAAATCCGCGACAACACCACTCCACAACATTCACAACGACCAGACAGAACTGCGATAAGAACACAAAACAGGCGATAAGGCGCATTAGCACCAGGAAAATAACACCTGCTCTGACCTGGTGGAAAGTCGGAACACAGCCTGCACAACAAAAGTGAGCACAGCCCACAGCCACATCGGAAGTGCAACAGATGCCATGAAGCCACTGGTCATGCGGGCCAGACACCCAAGAGGACCACAACCCCCACCGCCACCACCCAAGGACCCCAACCCCCACCCGGATAACCACCCCCGGACCACCACAGAGGCAGCACAGACAAAGACAGCGGACCCCCAGGAAACGCACCAGCCTCATAGACACCACACCTGACAATGTCATTGTCCACTACAGGCCCAAAAGGACAACCATCCTATGCATCTTGACCAACAAAGCCCAACAGGCCGACTGCACCAACATAGAGGACAACCAACATCCCACCCCACACAAAGCTGCTGGCTGTGCTGCACCTGTTGGCCCCTGGTACCCCCAACCAACACCCGCCAGAGTCAGAGGAGTCACACAGCCAGCCACATCCAAGCTCCTCACACCTTCTCCTGGACATCACCACAGCCTGGTACCCCAGTCCCTATACGTCCAACACAATGCGCAGGATCCGCTGGACACCAAGCAAGGACCATGCGCCATAGCTGGATGCACGCACGTGTTGGGGGTAATCCACAGCACACATGTCATACCTGTGCCCCCTGCCAACACAGCACACAATCGCCGCAACAGAAAGCACATGTCTCACATCAATGTGCAGGCAACAACCGAACACCGTGGAACCTCCACCAATGTCGCCTCCAAATACTCAGCGATTGTGCATGATTCCTCCATCCTCTGACAGTCCATCAGCCACCAGCGTTCCCAGGATGGCACCAAGGGAAATGCACAGCCCCTTGGCAAGTTCCAAATGAACACCCCACTCACCTCAACTCCACAACCATGCAACTCACAACCCTGGCAATGCACACGTCACAAATTCACAACCAACATGCAAAACAGCATGCCCACCCACCAGACATGACAGAACAACTCACAATGGTAACCTGGGCTAGCCCTGCACAGGAGCCATCAATGTCATGGCACCTCAGCCAAACACTAGCTGAATGTGGGGAGAGGTGGCAACCAGGCATGTGTGAAGGAGGCAGGAGAACCATGATTGGGAAAGTACACAATGCCAAGTGTGGCGGAGATGTGCTAGACAGACCGCAGTATGCAGAACACACCCATATCTGTGGCGACATACACCTCAGTGGACACAACCATGTCACCCCGGCCAGTGGGGGAGTTCGCGGAAATGTTGCCTGTTATGCCCCCCCATAAGCGTGCGCGGAGTGGGATGGCCCGGCGTATGCCAGGCCAGCATAGGGTTGTGGTATTAATAATAGCCCTGGGTGTGGGCCTCTTCCGTAAAGCCCAACGTCTCTGTCAGAGTGGTGTTGCTCACCATGCCACAAGGCCGATGCTGTCCTCCTGAGCAGAGTTGCCTGCGATCCTGTGGGCCTGCCGTACCCCGGCACGCTGGACCCCGAACCCGTCAGGCCCGCCCCTGCACAGCCAGGCCACACTGATCACCTGCTGACACCGGCGTGTGTCAAGGAGGGCCCACCACTTGCCTGCGCAAGCTCTAAGCCCGAGTCTCGCGACCTTGGCAGCCTCCTCAGACCATCACGGCCTCCACGACACAGGCCCGCTTTACTCCTTTCTCGTTGACGTACTCTACTGCCTCCTCAGGCCTACACCACTGTCAAGTAGGTCACACATTTGGAACTGAGTCTTGATTACACCATGGCAGTGAACATTATTTAAGGCAGAGTGCATGTCACAACACTCCCTTCGATGTGGTGCCACCAGGTCTGTGCATAGCATGAACAACCACACATGTCTGTGGGCCTACGCGGACTACTGCCCTCGGCCTACGCTGCGCATGAGTAGGTCACAGATTTGGAACTGAACATCGATTATTCAAAGGCAGACTACATATCATCGCACGCAAGGAGAGGCGGACGAGGATGACGCGTTGTAGTCCAGAAGGAACAGGATCATCGTTACAGAGGTGATCGAACACTACTGACAACTGCCCTGATACCACTAACTCTGTGCATCGCGAGCCAACGACAGGTGGGTGTGGGCAATTGCTGACCGCTGCCTCTGGCCTACACTGCGGTCCAGTAGGTCACAGAGTCTTGATTTAGCGATGGCGGAGTTCATATCAGTGTACCGGCATCATCGCAGAATGCATCCCCTCTCAGCACCGGTGCCACTAAGTCTGTTACCCGACATTCATGGACACTCTCTGGTCTTACATTGGTGGCATCTGAGTCTATGGACTAGGGGCTAGTTTTCATCCTCATGTAGCTGATACCAAATTGGTGGTGAAAACGAGGCAGGCGCTTTCCACTCCTCCATTTGCTGCTGCCTGATAACATCAGACCTTCCGCATCATGCCCTGGAGGACACCTTCCTCTGTCCCCCGCAAGCCTACGCCACATTCACCTTGGACATCGATGAGGACCTGCTAACTGCGCGTGGACCTACCTCAGTGCACCGCAAATCACCGTCCCATGGCAGGGTGCCTGTGCCGGCCGCTGTGCATCCGGGGCCACTAACTCTATGCTGGTCAGGTCCAGGACCCTTTTTTCTGAGATATTGGATGGCCTCTGAGGCGATGGCCTGAGGGTCATCAACTCCATGTGTCTGTGGCCCTGCGCTGTCGGCTGCCTCCGGCCTCAACTGCGGTCCACCAGGGCTCGCACATCAAATTGAGGCCTGACCGGCCTGGACGTCGCATCACCGCAGGAGGCACATGCCACCACCACCAGGACCAGCTCCAACCACAATCTGCCAGAGTCAAAAAGGTGGTCCTGGCGGACTTACGGAGTTGCTCACACCTGTCGTGGATGCCCTCATCAGTCGGATACCCTGCTCGGCACTCCAGGTGCCACTGACTCAGTGCACCGCAAGCCATCTTCCGTTACTCATTGAGTTTTGTGTTGTTGAGAGGTTGCGCAGCAATGTCACCTCAAGCAGTGTGGAAGAGCTGGGACACTGATGAGGAAGTTGATGCAGGTCAAGCACACCCCACTGCATCAGGAATGTCTCGAAGGGACACATTCCGAAACTTTTTCTTCACATGGGCGTGCTCAGCTGTAGTGCCCCTACCTCAGTGCACTGCAACTCACGGACACTTCTGTTTGCATGTTGTATTTCCTCAGGACTTTCTCCGGCTCACCCCATGTTGCTCAGCAGTTGACTCTGTCATGCAGGTGTTTTCAGTTTCTGTTGCACTGTTCAACTGGTTGCCAGCACCAAGCACTCCGTGCGGGCTGGCTTGCACTCACCCCTCACACATCCAGCACAGGCGTCACTGTACATGTGGAACTGCCAAAAAGGGGCCAGGAGCACGTGCCCGTAGCCAGTACAACATAATGTCTACGTGTGTCCCTGTGGTCTTGTTGTATGCATGAGGGCCCTGGGCCCTACGACATTACATTGAGCTGTGTACATCGGATGCAGACATGTCACCGCAGGCAGCGGGTTGGAGCTTGGACATGTAGCTTTGTCGTCACCCACTCAATTCGTAAGGGGAGTGGCCAGGGCCATCGTACGCCACGCCAACGTGGGTGCGTGACTGCTTTTTGCGTGCCCCTGGGCGTGGTTCTGTACTGTGAATGTGCATCTCGTATGGCAATGTGGGTCTCCTTTGTGGGCTGTGGGTGGTCCCTGAGGGTGATAGACACTAACGTATCTGTTCTAGTTCACCTTCCATGTGTTCGGCACCCACCCACACCTGTTGGACCACCTCCTTTTGGGGTGCTGACACATGGCATTGGGGTGCCATGTGTGGGTGGGTGAAGTGTCGTGAGCCAGCTGTGCTTGCGGGTGCTTCCTGCTGTGTGGTCTGTTGCAGGGGCTGTGTTCTCCTCTGAGTAGCTTGTCTGCCCTGGTCCTGGTGGTGGGTTGGGTGGGTGGGATATCCATGGGCTGTTGTAGGGTGTTGGTGTCGACGGTGTGGTAGCCCTCTCTGGCATCACAGATTTGTTGTCTTCTGTGCTCTGCTGGAGGTGTTGTGTGCCCCTCTGCAATGTGAAGGGGAGATGCATGTTGACATTGTGTTGACTTGTATGCTGGCGCATTGTTCTGGTTTACATGAAGACTGTATGGCAATGTACATTGTGACTGTTTGTGAGGTGCTGCATTCTTCTGGGGACAGTGTACATTTGGACTACATGACGGATGTGAGGTTGTACACGTACATTTCCATTTCACAGTTTCCAGCTCTGTCAGATGTAGTAGGCATGTTTCTGTGCATGTGCGGATCCAGTTGTGTCCTCTGTTCTGCAGTGTCGGCTATGCGCATTGTACCATATTGTTGTCGATGTGGGTGTGCTGTTCTTGCTATGTGTGTGTACTGCAGTGTGCCAAGGGGATGAGGGACATGATCCTGGGTAATTGTGGGTGTGCAGTGTGTTACACCTCATTGTGCATGTGTGCCATTGTGCCCATCTCCCCCCCGTCCACCCAGTCCCTGTCCGTTACTTTCCCTGTTGACCTTGTCAGGTCCTCTCAAGCTGTGTCCGTACTCCCTACTCCTTTCACCGTCTCCACACTGATGACTGTGGCCTTGGTTTCCTCCAGCTCCTCCTGTGTTGCTGAACTGCCACCTCCTGTTGCCGTTGCTGCCTTCCTGTTGGCAGCGGGTTTGTGCATGGTTTAGGTTGTCACGTCATGCCGGCGCCTCTTGGCCTCCTTGATTGGCAGTCCTCGGCACTCCGACTGCATTCCAGGTGGTCTGCCTGTGGGTCAGTTGCTGGTAGTGTTCTGTCACCTCTGTGACGCTGGTCTTGTTTTCCTGCGGTCTGCACCATGTTTTCCTCTCCCTCTTCTCCTTGGCCTTCCCTGACCCCGTTGTTCCTTGTTGGTTGTTTGTGGGGGTTGTGGGGTTCGATTTGGCCTCTGTGCTGGGTCAGGGTGCATCCATGGAGCTACGTGCTTTGGCTTGTTTCTGGTGTGTTGTTTCTGTGGTTTTTATGGTGCATTTTCCCACAAGACTCGTGGGATTTGAAGGCCTGTGGCTGGTTTTCGCAACTTTCTGTAACGCGATTGGCCTCATCGCATGATTTTTTCGATTCGCGTTTCCCATTTTTGTGGCGTGGCATTGATGTTTGATGTTTGCGCTCCATTTGACGCGTTATCTGGTGACTATCTCATGCTACCGCCGCGTTGTGAATACTTGGTTGGCACGGTGTACTTTTCCCGCGATGGGCTGTGATGTTGAGAGTTGCGTTAGGCTACTCTTTCGGTAGCAAAGGGACGATCCAACCCCATTACCTGGTGGGAGAGAATGAAGGACCCCACCCTGGTCATGAAATGGGCACCCCTCATGAGATGTCAGACCGCTGCATGCTGAAGTCTAGGTAAGCAGGGTCTCTCAGTGTCAGATGAAGTGCCTCCTCTGCAAATCCATCAGGATGATCATTATTTGTAATGGAAAGCAGCCTTGTGATGAACGCTGTAGATCAGCGATGCTATGGATATAGAGATAGCTCTGTCGCCCTATGGGTGAAGATAGAACGACATTTGTACATAGTGCATAAGGAGGACTTGTATATGATGTTTGAGGCATCGTGATGATGTTGTGCAAAGCTAGCTGTTTAAACAAAGTAGTTTAAGGGAAACTAATCCACCATTATAGTGCATGCAAATATGTGCAAAAGTTCACAGCAGAAATATTATTGTGAAAAAGAGGACAATGTAAGAAGTGAGCAGCTTTTCTACTTGGACCTAACCCAGGAACATAACACCCACTCCTCGTACTAAGGGTCGATATATCTAAGCTATCTAAAAAGCCAACAGGCTATAATGAAACAAAATTAAAAACTTTTAAAAACCACTCTTAAAATCATCTAAAAGTAAGCTTCCCTTTAAACTATTCATATAAAAGTCTCACATCATACTATTTGAGCTTCCAAGCACTCAGAAAGCTATGGTACCTAGAAAAAGCAAAATGCAGTTTTTGATTAATTTTGTTTAAAAAACAGGCCAAATTGTTCCCACATGGCAAAAGCCAATTGTCTATGTATTCCGATTGGTAAACGTAACATTGCTGTTGCTCAGAACTGCAGACGACAGTCCCAGAGGCGAAGCAAAAGTGATTCCATCCTGTTCCCACAACAGCCGCTGAGGGAGGGACTGCATCCTGTAAGAGTATTGTTGAGCCTGTGTCCAGTGCACTAGGAGCCAAAGCATCCCAGGGTGGCTCGAAGAAGGCATTCATCAGCAATGGAATATACTGGGGACTACAATACCCATGGGCCTTCAAGGGATCCATCAGTAATTCAATGTCCAGTGGCACACCCGATTGTGATCTTAGGCATCGATCCAATGCGCATTTGTGGCTGCAAAGCAGGCAGGGAAATACAGGTTGTATTCAGGTAAGCCAAACAGGCCTGAAGGACAAGAACTAGTTTTCATTCAGTTCTTGAAGCAGAGGTGTGCCGAAGTAGCGTACCATGCGCTCACTGCACCATAGCACAAGCAGTGCTGTCTCCATTCCGGGTTGAACTGGGACATATATTGTGGAGCAGAAAAATTTAAATCAGGATTCCCGCCACAAGTAGCAGGACAAGCGGGAGCCTTCTGAACACATAGTGTATGAAAGATGGAATAACTCTAAAAATCGTCTGAAAGGTGCTAACCAGTCCAGAGTGATACATTTGAAAAAGTGCACTATTTCCATTGTATCAGACACATTAACGATACGGTGGACCAGCTCCCCAAAATGCAGCAGGAAGTTAGTGTGGAGTAGTGTCTGTATCTCAGACGAGGACATCATATATCTCCCATTTGAGAGCAACTTGAAAACTGGATGACTCACGGCAGCTGGGGAACCCTTCAGAAAACAGGACAAGTTCACCACTGAAGCATTGTATGCCCTATGAAGAGAAATGTCCTTGCAAAATGGGGACCCGCTTAGAGCATCCTCACAGTCGGAACCACTAAGAAAAACGTCTGTGTCCCCATTCCTGCATCTAAACCTGAATGGATATTTCCAGTACTCATGCACATAACCTTCCCCTAGCGCTTTGTGTTTGCCTACCTGCTGGTATTGGAGACAATATAGGAATTGGAAAGTCGTGACCGGTAGGGTAATGAAACTATGGATTATCCAGTCAGTGGATGGTGTCTCAGCCACGGTGAAATGTGCAACATGGTATATTTCACATGTCTGCATGCCATTACTTTCTGTCTTTCTGTTATATCGTATGCAGAAAACAGACTCGTACTATTGTTATAGCGCCATAGCACGTGGCCAGAACAAAGCGTTTGAAACGTCTACCTCAGTATTATAATGGACCATAACTGTGACTGTCCATGCTGTAATATCGACATGTCTTTCTGTATAATGTCAATTGCAGAAGTCACTATGTTCCAAGTGAATTAATTCTGCATGATAATGTGGCCATACCATTGTCAACCACGGTCAAAGCCTTTTCAAAATTAACCCTATTGATCTCGCGCAATCTCTCAGCAGCTTCCTGTTGAGAACTTTTGCACAACTCATTGTATATTACATACAAGAAGCGCTTTTGACGTGAGTTCAGGGGACCTAATACAAAATCCCTGAGATCTATGTAATCAGAAAGAAGGGACAAGTGTTGCTCTATCTGAGAGAGTGTTGAGGTCTTTAGCCAATCAAGGCCAACTTCCTAACACTATATGATGTCACCACCAGCCGTGGCCCATGCAGGTAAGAGTGGTGGGGCCGGATTGGGAGGATTCAACAGATGACCACGAGGGAAAATTAAATAAACAATTAGTTTTCCTTTGTCGTCGTCTGTCAAAATCACCCCCACCTGGCCCCACCGTCCCACCGCTCTTACCTACACAGGCCACGGCAGGTCCCCACCCTAGAGTGTTCTGATTGTACATATCGCTGATCAGGTCTATTAATCCTAAACACATCGGTGTTGCCCAGGAATCTAGATTGACACCCATTTGTGTACATAGGCCAAAACAACCATCCCTTCCAATTGGGATCTGATGAATTAAAAGAATCATTATGTATCATGGTGTCTAATGTATCCTCACTGAAGTGTATTAAGTGCTTCAAATTCTTGAAGCGCGAGAACGCGGGAATACGATGTGTGTTCAAATCCTTCATTTTTGCTATTCCAAGACAGGAAGTTTGTTGCACTCTTTTATTCAGGAAAATCATTTGATGAGGTTTGAGGCATGCTTTAAATAAGGCCTCCATTTCCTGAATCTGCCAATATTTTGTCCCCAGACATATTTTGTGTTTATGGTATCTTTCCAAAAGTCAAAACTCTGTACAGACAGTTGGGAAATAAAGGAAGCAGAGTTTATCAGCTTGGTGTTTGTTAACATATGTTTCTTTGCTTGTGTAGGTGCAAGCCTATAATAATAAGAGGGTGAGTCTGATGTGTCAAAAACAGAAAAATAAGCAAACTTTTGTGCAAATGTTTTTGAACTACCGTTTGGCGGTGTTGGGCAGTGTTAGCATTGAGTGTAATGTAATTGTAAACAGCGCATGGGATACTAGCTTTGTGTAAAAAATGGTGACCACAATGTTGATAACAAAACATGTTGCCAAAATTAGATGTACCGTCATACAATTCATCATCATAAAATGCAGCTGATTCCTCTTGATCTGCAAGCATATTATCCAAAGTTTTAATGTCCCAATCATCAGAGAAAGTACTGTAGGTGATGATATCATTTAAAAACAATTTATAAAAATATAGAATTTTTAAATGTTCAGTAGGACCATGTACATCATATGATACCCTGTCCCATACTATTCCTCCAGAATTGGAATTGCGGTAATGTTTACCAGGGACAGGTCCCTTAGTTCATGGCGTGATGATGTATGTGGTTTCAGAACCAAGTTCACAAGTTGTACTACAGAGCGTCCTGGCAGAAAATAGCTGTTCAGGAGTAGAAAAAAGACAGGACCAGGAATAATAAACTGATTGTAATCCAAAGATGTATCCAAGGAACAACAAAGTATGTCTTTTTCAGCCAAAGATAGAGAGTGTACTCTCGTAGCCTGAAAGGGAGGGGCGGTGGTGGCAGATCAGGTTCAATTGAATCCAATGAGAAGTAGTCATAATGTTCGAAGTAGCCAGACAGCATCTGGTCTATTTTTGGCAGCTCAGCAGGTTATGTAGAACTGGGAGATGACTCAATCTCTGGCATACTCACATAGACATCATTAATTTTTCGAATTCTGATATTTTTTACTTGTTTACTGTACAGTTGTAGTTGTTTCAAGAGGAAGAAGTATCACTTTATTGTTATTGACAGCTTCTCTTTGCAGAGGGGAATGTTTTGTTGTTTTTACGGCTTCCATCTGAACTTCCTGAACGGTAGCGAGAGGAGTGCGGTGGTTATCCAGGAGCCTACGTGGCCTACTGCTGAGAATTGGACACATAGTGTGGTTTGATCAAATCTATTGAGACAAACCTTTTGTCTCTGCAACTGGCAAGAAACAGAAGAAGTATATTTCTAGCACATTCGACAGCCAGGACAGGCTCAGGCCCAAATTCTTTCTTGTCCACAATTTTATCCCTGACTAGGTTCCCAATCTTCAGGACACAGGGTGGTCTTGCCGGTAAAACCTTCACTTCTCCAGTAGCGGTGCATTTTACTTGGACGTTGCTTTTCATTGATTTCCTATAAAACAGCCAAATTGTCATAGATGTCAAATGGTGTTTCCGCCGCCACTATGCTGACATTATCGAGGTCTGGTACCCACATTACCATACCGAACAGGAGTTCTTAAGGAGTGCAACGCCCCAGGGATTTTCTTGTCATGGTATTGGGTGCCCTCTGGACCCCATATAAGTGATTGACTCAACTGCCACCAGAGCCTAATACTCTTGCTGTTAAGGATTGCTTTAAGTCACAGTTTTTCCTCTCAACTCCGGAATTTCCCTCAGGATTGTAGGGGGAGGAGTACCGCAAGGCCACACCCAAACTTCCCATGGCTTCTTTGTAAGCCCAAGAGCTAAACGCCGGGCCCTGGTCGGAATGTAATGTGCCAATTGTATATGTCCCAATGAAGACTCGCAAATCCTTTATAACAGTACAAGCGTCAAACAAGTGTTGTGGCCAAACCCACAGGAATCTAGAGCTTGAATCCACTGCCACCAAGATGTACCTGTAAGTCTCATCTCAGTGTAAGGGGCCGCAGTGATCCAAATAAACAACCGCTAGAGGCTTGTCTGAGATCAACAGAGGTGTCTGTGGAGCATGTGCTAAGGTGGAACACTTTATCTGCTGGCAGATTTCAAATTTGAGGACAAAGTCCTTGGTCTGTTTTGTAATGCCAGGCCACCGACAGCGATGCTTCAGTAGTGAAACCATAGCAGCGACCGCTGTGTGTGCTGATCCCAGAACCTCGTGTGCAGCTAGTATTAAACCCAATCTGCAATCAGTGTTTGGTATTACTCTATCCTCCACTCCTGGATTCTGAGCATACAGAACATTTTGTGCATCTAACTTGTAGGAGTACTTGAGTGAAAAGCCTTTCAGCAGGTGGGTGTTGTTGCGATCAGCATTGACAGCCACCATGATGTCTCTGTCTAATCTCGTGCTTGAACGAGTGATTGCAGCAACGGCAGCAGTGCGAACTGTTGCCTTAGCGGCCTCATCGTCGTGAACACCAACATGCTGATAACTCAATGTATGAATAACATGAACCCGTGGCAAGCATTCTTTCATCTATGCCACTTGTTCCCACAGCAGCTTGTGCTTGATTGTGCAACCCTTGGAATCTCTAAATCCCTTTTGGCCCCAATTGTGAAAATATTCATTATAGGACTGAACACAGTAGTATGAATCGCAAACTATAAATGTGGCGAATTCAGGATCTGTACTTTGTAGTGCCACCATCAGGGCTTTGATTTCTGCCAGCTGTGCTGTACAGTCCACTAAGGACTGAATGTGTGTTTTTTCAGGACAGAGGTTACTGTCATCCATGCGTCCCTTTTCAATTGTGCATGCCGTGGAATATTGGTGTTGTGTACCTATGGAAAGCTGAGTAGATCCATAGGTATAAATGATGTATTCATATTGATCTAATAGTCTACATCTGTTGCAGTAAGAGATTTAGCCCACTGAATCCATCATGGATGTAATACTTTGGCATTTGGAATGCTTGCTTTAGTAGTGGGCTCTAAGGTCTGTACTGGGGCAACAACAATTATTTGCTTACCCTGACCTAGTGCTCTCTCTAACTACAGCTGTCTGTACCACTATGATAATTTTCTCAGTGGGTGCAAAACGCATTTCAGCGTTGGTTCACAAAAGTGATTTGTCTGCAATAGGTACTGCATCACCTTTATTGAAAGTGATATAGGTGACTACGCGGATCACCAACTTAGTTGTGTTTACACGTGTGTGCAAATGTTTGGTAACTATCATATCAGCTTGTACGGAACGTAAAATGTTTGTGTGTTCCTGTGCCCAATGGTTGATTGAAAAATCAGGTCTGATTAAATTGTAGAATGGTTTTACTCATTCTGCATAATCCAAAATGTATGTTCTACCAAAATTTAAGAATCCTAAAAGGGATTGTAAAATTTTCAGTGTCATTGGAGGTTGAAGCAGTGCCTATTTTTCCCAATCACAATAATGTAGTGATAGTTTAGCTGCTGGAGGAGGGTTGCTATACAGGCTTGCCATGCTCAGCCTTTGGCCAGTTAAATGACAGTTATGTCACAGCCTGATGCGTGGTCAAAGACGACCAACGAGAATGAGTGTTACAGATCTGGGGAGTGACGTAGCCCACACCTTGAACCCAAATGCAATCAATGGAGTCTGTGAAAATCTGCTCCCACTTCTCTTAACCTCTTCCTGTTGCTCGAGGGGCCCTGCCATTTGCATGGCAGATGCTGAACCATGGGTTTTGGTAACTTTCTATCCGTTTGAACTAAAAACATTTTTGTAAATATCTGCAGATTAGTAGATGGTGGATTATGTGGTAATGTAGGCAAATCCATAATTATGTAGAAAATGGCACTGCCGCAAAATCAAAAAATCTAGTGGCCCTATGCATGACATACTAAGTGTTATGCTGAACCATTGGTCCCTCTTCTTAAAGAAAGATGTAATACGCTAGGCTAGCCTGTGTCGAAGAAGCCATAAAATTGAATAGCATCTCACCACATCCTACGGAGATAGCTGATGCATATCATATTCCGCTCCACACTCAGGTAAACAAGGGATGGAGTTACAGGCAGTTAGAGAAGGGACTGTCTTTATGCAAGGCATGAGAATCACATTTAAGGAAAGCTTAAAGGAAATTTAAGAACGTTACAAGGTCTCAGTTCTCTGGTAGGGTATTTACATTCTGTGCCAAAGGGTATGTGAAGTCTATTCAGCATGCATATCCCATGGGCCTTTTCTTCTTGCTACTCTGTTTACCAGTTTAAAGTCTATTGCCTATTTTCTTTCTTTCAGTAGACTCGTTTTTTTTATACAATCATTGCTTCTTTGTGTCCAAACGTAGATATATCTTTGTATTTCACAGCCCTGTGCCCTCACTACCATCTGGAGGGTTTCATGGAAGTCATGTCGGCTCCAGTTATGCTCCTGCGGTCACCAGGGGAAGCGGTGGAACAAAGGGAGCAGTAGAAGGAGGGGTTGAAGCCCATGAGAAAGCTCTGGCAGGGGATCTTTTTTACAGAGAAACACAGACTAAACATGTTGTGTCACTGTTTGATATCTGTGAGAAGAATTTTCAAACATAGTGCCCCACCTTTGCATTTTTCGATGCAGCGCGCGCAAAGGAATTTGTTTTATTTATTTAAATGTGTACTTACCTCCGTTCATCCATATTCCGGTGTTTACATTTTCCCCACTCTGCCCCTCCCCCGCCCCGCCTCACTGCCCTACCAAACTCC
This sequence comes from Triturus cristatus, assembly GCF_964204655.1. Taxonomy (NCBI): domain Eukaryota; kingdom Metazoa; phylum Chordata; class Amphibia; order Caudata; family Salamandridae; genus Triturus; species Triturus cristatus. The sequence goes on from NC_140583.1 coordinate 983,566,377, forward strand.
CTCCACGGACCGCTAGTGACTTTTTCCCATATTAAAAGTGACGCACTGGCGGCGCAAGGGGCTTGTAAATAAGCCCCGCTCTTCCTAAGGGACCAAGGAAAGGTCTTGATGACCTGAGTAGCTCTTTCTTCCTTTTCACAGCAACCGCATGCTGGAAATGTTTACTTGCCCCTTAACATGCCTGAATGATGGAACAACCCTGAGGCTACTCCGAAGGAGATGGCCCTACTGGATAAAAATATATATTGATCTGTTGACTGATGTTCGCCTTGGGACTTCAGCTACTGACTGTTTGAAGAATAACTGTGCGGACCATTGAGCGATCACTCTCTCTGTAAGCAGAAAAGTTATATCATAGTAAGGAAAGAAAGCATTAATGGAACTGGACAGATCCTCTAATTGTTCCCCTATCTTGAGCCAACAGCCGTCGCCATTTTTATATCGTTATAATTAGAGACAACCTGCATCGTGGTAATTATCTCAAGCCCATAAATGTGATATTTTTTTACAGTCTGTAAGTCTTCCCTAATTTACACGTTAGTCCTCAGATCAGCTATCTGCTGGATTTTATCGCGGGTTATTAGTATTTCCATTGCCTTCTTTCTTGGTGTCAAACGAGTCTTTCATGTAATTGTATTTATATAGCGCTTACTACCACTGATGAGGCGTCGAAGCGCTTTTTCGGCGAGAAGCAGGCTACTCTGGAATGCAGAAAGGGATTAGTGGCGAATTAATATAGGTAGATATTTAATTAATTTGAGCGGTGGGCATGTGAGTTGGTTGTTTGGATTGAAAAATGATAGTGACCAAATATTAGAAATAGTTGACAGAAAGTGCATTTAAAGAGGAACATTTAGTGCAATATTTGAGCTTGGTTAATGACAAAAAAGAAATGTTACCACTTTTTTGTATAGATTAAAAGCCTCGCAATGATGATTGCCTGTCTTTAGAAAAGATACGTTTACAGCTTTCCTGAACACCAAATAGTCAATGATGTGTCCACTAGATGGCGCTGTGCTTTCCCAAATGCCTCTTATTGCTGTGCTGACAGTTTTAGGGCGGGAGTGTAACTGTGCGCGTTCCCACCCACAGTACTTGAGAGAGCATTTGTTAAATGCCCTGATAATATCTATCAGAGCAACAGAAAGTTTGCATGCAGCACCAGAAAACCGGAAGTCTGGAAACCTGAAGTCTGGTCGCAAATCTGAAATAAGCGAATGGACAAATCAAACTCGATCTATGCCATGTCTCACAAAACAACATCTCCCACCAAGCAAACATGATATATATCTGTCAATTGTCTCTGCTGAAAATATGGTTACCTGCATGCCCGTAGCTTTTAGCGGACGCAAAATGTACACTTATTTTTCGGGATAGATAATCCGTGTTTCCCGTATCATTGTCACAGTGATATGGACTATCACCTTCATAGCTGCCAAGTTTCCACTTTGCCTATGTGGGACATTTCCGTGTTCTTGGTGTTCTCATGTGTGACATTTTAATGTTTTATGTGTGACACTTTGACTAATACTTTATCGTGAGTTGAACTAAGCATTTAAGCTTATCTAATAGGACCGATATTAAACAGCGAACAATGAAATGTGACCTCCAGTAAAAAAAAAAAAAAGTTAAGACTAGTGAAGGTTATCAGCAGGGCTTTAAGTGGGATGAAAAAACTGGGGGGGCCTCTCAAAGGGGCGCGGCCAGTGTAATTAAGGGCGTGGCTTAAAAACAACTTGTAACCTAAAAATCTGTGTTTAGCATAGTGTGCCGGCAGACTTTTTTTTTGCTGTTTCCCTCATTGCATCCAGATATATGATACAACAAGTAACATCATACCTACAACAATGCAGGACTGTTGGAAACGGCCCTTTTTGCAGGGTTATCCCCAAACTTTTTGCTTCTTCCTCCTTTATTTTTTCTAACCCGTGGTTGTTGGCAATAGGACTCTGGGCACTTTACCACTGCTGATCAGTGCTAAAGTGCATATGCTCTCTGTATAAATTGTTATATTGATTGGTTATCCATGATTGGTATATTTTTTTCACCTGTTAGCCCCTAGTAAAGTGCACTGCGTGTGCCAGGGCTGGTGATTCAAATGCTACTAGTGGGCTGCAGCACTGATTGTGCCACCCACAGGAGTAGCGCTAAAATGATGTCTTAGGCCTGCTTGCAGTACCTATGTGCAGTCCAGGACTGCCATGTCGACCTGGCCAGTGCACCCACTGACCAGGCCTTATCCTTCCCTTTCTGTACATGTAAGGCATCCCTATGGTGGCCCTAGGTACCCCCCTGGGCTGGGTGCAGTGTATCTGAAAGGTAGGGCATGTACTGAGGTGTGTAACATGCCCTGGTAGTGAATTACAGCCATTTTCGTTTTTCACTGCTGAGAGGCTATCTTGCCCCTAGGATAGAATGGGGAAGGCTGTTTACATGCCTATCTTCCCATAAGGGCAAGATAGAAAATCCAAGTTTGGTATCTCTGTGTTCAGAATTTAATTATACATCTTTTTAGCAAGATGGTTTTTAAATTCACTGTGTGAGAATAGCACTTTTTAGAAAGTAGCTATTCTCCTGTTTAACCTTCCTGTGTGCCTGTGTGCTGGTTGGCTGAAGGGTGTCATGTGATGGGCCAGGTGGCTCCAGGAGCCTGGATGAGTCAGCAGCAGGGTGAATAGGGAGATCTGCTTTAGATGGGTGGGAGGAGTAGTCCCTGGGTTTGAATAGGGCTGTCCCTGCCAAACACAAAGCTGGCTCCACCCCCTGCTGGCCAGGCTGAGGACTCTGCCTCTGCTGGCACAAAGAAGGCTCCACCTCCTGCTGAGCGTCTAACGACCCTGCCCCTCACTGTGAAAGGAACCAGGTGCTCCAGAGCAGAGCACACCCAGGAACCGGTTTGAGCAGGGGAATCCCCCCACTGGAACAAAGAGAGACAAAGGCTTGGAGGGGTATAAGAAGAGGACCCCAGACACCTAAACTTTAGATCACTTTGGAACTAAGAAGAAACCTCTGCCAAGGAGAAAGCTGAAAAGAACTGAAGAGGAGAAGCCTGCCTGCTTGCTGTTTTGCTTTGCTGCCAAGGAGAGGGGAAGGACTTTGCTGTGTCCCCTTCTTTTGATTCTGATCTCCAAGGGCCTGAGAAGAGCTGGCTCCCTGTTAAGAAGTCCCAGGAACAAAAGGACTTCACCACCAGCTCCCCTGGAACTCTGCTGAAGGAGTTCTGACCTGCCTTGGAGTGCTTGCCCAGTCTTGGGGCCTCAGGAGGTCGTTTTGCTGTGTTTGGGAGCTGGGAAGCAGAAGCGTGAAAAAGAACAACTGGTACCCAACGCATCATCCGATTGCGTGTCGCAAGAACGAGAGTGCGTGGAAAATTTCATCGCGGCACCATCGCAACACGCAGGGTCCCCGCATCGCCGAGTGCGTCGAGCATCGTCCCGAAGCGTGAAGATTCCTGACATTGCGAGGGTCGTCGCAGAACCAGTTTGCGAGCCGCACCACTGCCGGTGCGTGAAAGTCTCCAGTCATCGTGTGCGTCGACGCAGAGTCCCGTTCCGTGGCGCATCGAGAGTTGCGGCGCCGGAAGTCAACGCTGCGCCGCACATCGTGCCACATCGAAGCGTGTCGCATCGAACCTGTGCGTGAAGCTTCCCCCTAAGAAACCTACGCAACGAAGGCCAAAGGTATCGCATCCTCCCCTTACAGATCGGAGCCGGCGCATCCACCTCTGCTGCGTGAAGCAGGGCTGCTGCAAAGCCTCCCCAGGATCTCAGGAGTATCGCATCGCCTTTGCAAGCTTCCTTGTTATAGCTTTTGGGAACCTTATCGCAACTACAGGTACTGTTGGGCACGAAAGTGTCGCATTTTGTGCATTGAGAGTCGCATTGTGCAGGACACTGACTTTTACATCCTGGAGTACTTTCTGCAAACTCTGAACTATCTTTAAAGTAACCTTTTTGAGTTATATGTTGGTTTGTCTGTAATATTTGGTCTTGTGAAGTTTTTAGTAAAGATACCTTATTTTTCTACAACTGGTGTGGAGTAAATCTGTGGTGTTTTCCCTGTGTTACTGTGAGTGTTGGTACAAATACTTTACACATTGCCTTTGATAGCCTAGACTGCTCAGGCCAAGCTACCTAGAGGGTGAGCAGGGGTTATCTTAACAGTGTATCCCCCTTTCCCTGACTAGAAGCAAGGGTCCCTACTTGGACAGTGGTACCTACCCTGCCAACTAGAGACCCCCAGATCTAACATTGGTGGTCAGCGGTGAGGATTGAACTTGTATTTGTACTTGACCCACAGTAATTGGTGTACATCACTAGTTTAAGTGCAGACCAATAGACAACCACATGCTATATTTTTGATTCTATTTTTGAGTAACTCTTCAAGAGCATCATGTCTCAGGTGGCAACAAGTGAGAAGGCAGAATTGGAGTTTTCCATGGAGGATCTGTATTCGTACAAGGTTGAGGAGCTCAAGCAATTCTGCAAAGACCTTGGTTGTCCTGTGAAAAGCGGATCTAGAAGGGATGTGCTACAAAGAGTCTTGAAGGCCTGGTGGGAGGCCCAAGAAGAGGATGATGCAGATGAAGAGGATGGTTTTGTTTCCCAAGCTCTGCCCGTGGTCGGACCAGTCTCAAGGGCTGGCAGCTCCCATTCCAGTAGGAGTCTCACTCCAGAGGAGTTGGAGGAGAATCAAAGGGCTAGAGATCATGAGTTAGAAGTCATGAGGCTTGAGTTGAAGCTGATGGAAATGGAAACCCAAAACAAAATAGAAGAGAGCAAGAAGATGTATGCCTTGGAAGAATTGAAATTGACCTTGGCACATGAATTAAGAATGAGGGAGCTTGATATGGAGCTCGAGAGGCTTGAGGCCATGAGTGTCTCAGCTGAAGAAGAAAGGTTAACTCAGGAAGTGAGCTTTGCTGAGTTGGAGGTGGAGTCCAGCTCAGATGGTGGCAGCAAGATTGTAGTTTCTAGTGCTGAGAGAAAGGTACAAACACCCAGAGATGTGGCGCCTAACTTGAGGGAGGGGGTTGACATACACCAGGGAGTTCAGGTTTATGATGTAGTTCCAGTGGAGTGCAGTATCCCTGAAGTGGATTGGGGAACTGGCACAGGGGACCATATTCCTAGTGGTGGGAGGGACACTCTACTGACCCTAGATGAGAGGTACAGGGAGAGGGGTTCCCCCATGGTAGAAACCTTGGTGTGTGAGTGTGGAGACCGCCCAGAAGAGTGTGAGTTGTGTGACAGAGACAGTCAGATACTGTCTTGCCAATCTCAGGAGAGTGGTGTGGGGTACGTGTGTGAGGCACTGGAGGGTGAGGCAAACGGTAGCTTGGTTAACAACTGTGAGGGGCTGTGTGATTCATTTGTTGGAGAGCATATTTTAAGTCCCTGTTTTCCAGAGCTATGCCAACACCCGGTGGAGTGTGAGTTCTCTGGTTCCAGAGAGCTTGCGTTGGAGGCAGACCTTTGGTTGGATGTCAAAAGGTCTGGAGAGGCATTGGGGAGTGATCCCAAAAGGAGTGGCCCGGATATCTTCCAGACCTGTGAGGTGGAAGAGGTTCAGTGTAGCCCAGTTAGGTCCCAGTGTAGTGGGAGGGGTGTAGGGGCTCACGTCCTGTCTCAGTGGAGAAGGGGTGAGTGTGGGACTGTGGGTCCCAAGGTGCCCGAAACCCAGTCTCAGGGCCTGGAGGGTTTCTTAAGGGAACACCAGGTTGGGGGCCTAGACCGTGCTAGTAGGCCATTTGAGGAGGATCTCCTAGTGTCAGGAGAACCTGGAGCCTCTGTAAACAGAGCTCCAGTGGTTCTGGTGTCTGGCGGTACCGCTCCAGTTGGGAGGGTGCAGAAGTCCAGACTGAGGGGTGAGAGGGGGATGTGTTCCCCAGTGGGAGAACCAGTGGGTCAGGGACCAGCCAGAAGGGCTGAGTCCCCTAGGAGTGACCATGGTGACACCACTTCTGTCCTGGGGGATCTTCGCGCACTGTCAGGTGGACAGGGGCCGGGAGATCTGCGCCAGGCAGACTGTCACGAGACACATGAGTCATGTGTCACCCTCAGGGAGATACTGTGTGAGTCCCCAGAAGTCCTGGCATGCCAGGCAGGTGTGCAACCGCAGGGTTTAGTCCCTGGGTTGGGAGGCCAGGTTCAGGATTTGCCTGACCTGGGGGGAAGGACATCTGTAAGCTGTGTCCTGACCAGTTTGGCTTCCAGGGGTACCCCTCCAGTGGGGAGGGTGCAGCTCTCTGGAAGGGGGTGCAGAGGGAGAGAGTCCTCGCCTCTGACCCCGGTGCAACCTGAGGGTTTAGACCCTAGGTTGGGAGACCAGTTGCTGGAGAGAGGTCCGGAACTGGAGGGAGGGACATCTGTAAGCAGTGTCTCTACCAGTTTGTCTTTGAGGTGTACCGCTCTGAGTAGGAGGGTGCAGAACTCTGGAAGGGGGTGCAGAGGGAGGGAGTCCTCGCCTCTGACCCCGGTTCACCTGAAGGGTGTAGACCCTAGGTTGGAGGGCCAGGTCCGGGGTGTCCCCCCTGACCTGGGATCCCAGTTGCAGGATAGAACCCCTGAACTGGTGGGTGAATGGTGCAGGACACCTGCCACCGGTGCCCTGACTATTCTAGAAGGGGGTACCGCTCCAGGTGGGAGGGTACAAAGCCCCAAGGAAGAGGAGGACTGGGTATGGAAAAGCCTATCCCAGCCTCCTGTCCAGCCACCGGATACAGGCCTGGAGCTGGTCAGACCCGACCTGACAGGGAAGGGAGTGGACAAAGGGTGCCAAGCACCTGGGGCTACCGCCCCCCACCCTCTGACGCCACAGGGGTTTGAGGGCCCTGAGAGGAATAAGTCCTGGGTCTCATCCCTGACCACTGTCAGTGCTCACTGTGGCTTGCTGTCTGTCTGTTGGGACACATCTGTGAGCAAGTTAAGGCTAGGTGCTGCACAGGTGGTGTCCACAGGTGAGGAGAAGGGTTCCACATGGGTTGGCGTGGTGGACCCTGAGAGTATGGATGGAGAGATCCAACCGGGTTCAGGAAGGCGTAGAACAGGAATAGTGCTCTGCTGTTTGGGCCAGTTTCCGTGTTCTATCGCCCTAAGCAGGGAATCCCATCGAGGTATCGCTTGGTCTACCCTGGCTTTAGGCTGGAAGGGGGTTGTGTTGGAAACGGCCCTTTTTGCAGGGTTATCCCCAAACTGTTTGCTTCTTCCTCCTTTATTTTTTCTAACCCGTGGTTGTTGGCAATAGGACTCTGGGCACTTTACCACTGCTGATCAGTGCTAAAGTGCATATGCTCTCTGTATAAATTGTTATATTGATTGGTTATCCATGATTGGTATATTTGTTTCACCTGTTAGCCCCTAGTAAAGTGCACTGCGTGTGCCAGGGCTGGTGATTCAAATGCTACTAGTGGGCTGCAGCACTGATTGTGCCACCCACAGGAGTAGCGCTAAAATGATGTCTTAGGCCTGCTTGCAGTACCTATGTGCAGTCCAGGACTGCCATGTCGACCTGGCCAGTGCACCCACTGACCAGGCCTTATCCTTCCCTTTCTGTACATGTAAGGCATCCCTATGGTGGCCCTAGGTACCCCCCTGGGCTGGGTGCAATGTATCTGAAAGGTAGGGCATGTACTGAGGTGTGTAACATGCCCTGGTAGTGAATTACAGCCATTTTCGTTTTTCACTGCTGAGAGGCTATCTTGCCCCTAGGATAGAATGGGGAAGGCTGTTTACATGCCTATCTTCCCATAAGGGCAAGATAGAAAATCCAAGTTTGGTATCTCTGTGTTCAGAATTTAATTATACATCTTTTTAGCAAGATGGTTTTTAAATTCACTGTGTGAGAATAGCACTTTTTAGAAAGTAGCTATTCTCCTGTTTAACCTTCCTGTGTGCCTGTGTGCTGGTTGGCTGAAGGGTGTCATGTGATGGGCCAGGTGGCTCCAGGAGCCTGGATGAGTCAGCAGCAGGGTGAATAGGGAGATCTGCTTTAGATGGGTGGGAGGAGTAGTCCCTGGGTTTGAATAGGGCTGTCCCTGCCAAACACAAAGCTGGCTCCACCCCCTGCTGGCCAGGCTGAGGACTCTGCCTCTGCTGGCACAAAGAAGGCTCCACCTCCTGCTGAGCGTCTAACGACCCTGCCCCTCACTCAGAAAGGAACCAGGTGCTCCAGAGCAGAGCACACCCAGGAACCGGTTTGAGCAGGGGAATCCCCCCACTGGAACAAAGAGAGACAAAGGCTTGGAGGGGTATAAGAAGAGGACCCCAGACACCTAAACTTTAGATCACTTTGGAACTAAGAAGAAACCTCTGCCAAGGAGAAAGCTGAAAAGAACTGAAGAGGAGAAGCCTGCCTGCTTGCTGTTTTGCTTTGCTGCCAAGGAGAGGGGAAGGACTTTGCTGTGTCCCCTTCTTTTGATTCTGATCTCCAAGGGCCTGAGAAGAGCTGGCTCCCTGTTAAGAAGTCCCAGGAACAAAAGGACTTCACCACCAGCTCCCCTGGAACTCTGCTGAAGGAGTTCTGACCTGCCTTGGAGTGCTTGCCCAGTCTTGGGGCTTCAGGAGGTCGTTTTGCTGTGTTTGGGAGCTGGGAAGCAGAAGCGTGAAAAAGAACAACTGGTACCCAACGCATCATCCGATTGCGTGTCGCAAGAACGAGAGTGCGTGGAAAATGTCATCGCGGCACCATCGCAACACGCAGGGTCCCCGCATCGCCGAGTGCGTCGAGCATCGTCCCGAAGCGTGAAGATTCCTGACATTGCGAGGGTCGTCACAGAACCAGTTTGCGAGCCGCACCACTGCCGGTGCGTGAAAGTCTCCAGTCATCGTGTGCGTCGACGCAGAGTCCCGTTCCGTGGCGCATCGAGAGTTGCGGCGCCGGAAGTCAACGCTGCGCCGCGCATCGTGCCACATCGAAGCGTGTCGCATCGAACCTGTACGTGAAGCTTCCCCCTAAGAAACCTACGCAACGAAGGCCAAAGGTATCGCATCCTCCCCTTACAGATCGGAGCCGGCGCATCCACCTCTGCTGCGTGAAGCAGGGCTGCTGCAAAGCCTCCCCAGGATCTCAGGAGTATCGCATCGCCTTTGCAAGCTTCCTTGTTATAGCTTTTTGGAACCTTATCGCAACTATAGGTACTGTTGGGCACGAAAGTGTCGCATTTTGTGCATTGAGAGTCGCATTGTGCAGGACACTGACTTTTACATCCTGGAGTACTTTCTGCAAACTCTGAACTATCTTTAAAGTAACCTTTTTGAGTTATATGTTGGTTTGTCTGTAATATTTGGTCTTGTGAAGTTTTTAGTAAAGATACCTTATTTTTCTACAACTGGTGTGGAGTAAATCTGTGGTGTTTTCCCTGTGTTACTGTGAGTGTTGGTACAAATACTTTACACATTGCCTTTGATAGCCTAGACTGCTCAGGCCAAGCTACCTAGAGGGTGAGCAGGGGTTATCTTAACAGTGTATCCCCCTTTCCCTGACTAGAAGCAAGGGTCCCTACTTGGACAGTGGTACCTACCCTGCCAACTAGAGACCCCCAGATCTAACAAGGGCTATTGGGTTTGTCAATGGTGGTTAGTTGCATAAGATGAATAAGCAGCAACCATGGCTTGTATATAATATTGAACAAGCATTGGCATAGCCAATAGGTCTTGCCTTTGGGACCTTATAAGTATTTAGTTATGCAGCACAATATCCTTGATGCAACAACACCAACTGTTGCATGGCTAAACACTTATAAGGTCCCAAAAGCGAGACCTATTGGCTATGCCAATGCTTGTTCATCATTGTGGCTCTGAAACAGTAACATTTTTCAGGAAGGGCAGCTGCGTAGAAAGAGGCACTTACTTTCCTTGGCCGGCCCCATTCCAATGAATCAGCCTCGATAATCGATATTAAAGGACTTCGGTATCTCGGTTACGTTTCTGCGCTAAAACGTGCCTTTCCAAACAAGAACCTGTCTGCGTTTGTTGCTTACAAGGAGGCGGGACAACGGTTTTCCCTGGGGCAGGATCGCCCCTGGTGTCACCCGGGACTGTGAGCGGGATTCACGGTGTTAAACGCCTCCTCCCTCCCAAAATAATGGCTGAGGAAAGACCGTGGCCGTGTCCGAACCTCTGCTCCGGTGACTGGATCAGAAGAAACATGGGGTGCAGACAACAGCGCGAGAACAGAGCGAACGGAGAAGGGAGGAATGATAGCGAGGAGACACCAGTGTGAGACCTCAGAAGAGGGGAGAGGGTAATCAAACTGAGATGTGGTAGAATTTAAGCGAACTATGGGGCATATTATCAAGACAGGCGATAAAATTATCGCCGCTTTAGCAGCAGAAAACCTGCCGCTAAAACAGCGATAATGAGCTTGATAATATGCTCTATGGAATTCCAATTGAAGCCCATGTTAGATGTGAAGAACATCTAACCTGAGCTTCAATTGGAATTTTATCGCCTGTCTTGATAATATGCCCCATTAGGAGACAGGAGAAGAGCTCCAGGAGACAGGAGGAGAGCTATTTCTGAATTAGGGTCCCTAAGCCCTTGATTATTCAGGGCTTCTTCGCCCTGAAGCTGCTGGTCACTCCAAACAGGAGACAGAAGAGAGTGGAGCGGAGTTTTGTAAGAAGAGAAGAAGGGAGAGTTGAATGCGGAGTGGCGCGATGAAAAACATGAAAAGGTAGGAGAAGGAGTCCCCACAGCCGAAAACATGAAAAGGGAAGAGAAGGGCTAACCACAGCCGAAAGCATGAAAAGGAAAGAGAAGGAGTAACCACAGATTAAGCGAAGAGAGAAAAGGATGAATGGATGGGGTGGGAGTGGAGGAAAAGAAAAGAAGAGAAAGAGCAGGAAAATGCGAGACCAAACAGAGAGAACACGAGAGGGAAGAAGACGGTAGGTAAGAAAGAGAAAAGGGAAGCAAAGACATAATAAAAGCGGAGGGGGTAATAGAGTGGAAAAAGTGAGTGAGAAACGAAGATCAACAGATAATATAATTGCAAATGAGACAAAATAGAATGATGAAAAATATAGGATAAAGAAAGAAGGGCAGATAAAAAAGTGCGGCAGTTGCGTGAAAGAAGGGACAAAAGATGGGAACAGGTGAGAGAAGATGGGTGCGAGGAGGGAAAGAAGGACACGTGTGGCTAAAGAAAAGTCAGATGTGATAGAGAAAGAGCAGGGAGCAAGACATTGGATAGAAATGTGCGATGGTAAGAAGAGAATGGGCAAAGACATCAGTCAATATAAAGAGAAGGACATGTGCAGACACACCGCTAGACAGAGCTTGTCACACACTGAAGAGTGCACTCGTTCATATAGATGCACTCTAGATGGGAACCAGAGAGACGCGCACACAGACTGACATCCTAGTGAAAGAGACATACATAGACAACCACATAGAAACGTGCAGAAGTACAGGTGCAGACAAAGTAGGACAGATACACACGCTAACAGCCATCGACTTAAAGCTAACACCTAGGAAGACATAAGAGAATGGGTGTAAGCTAGAAAGTGACAGAGTTACAAAACACAGATGAGCATATAGGGAATGACAACAATTGGAATATTGGCATGCTGTACAATTTGACACACATAGATAGATACATCATGGCGTCACGCTGGGATATAAACACAGAGAAAGTGTCTGGCACATATAGAGACACCAGCATACACAGACAATACGTAGACGGTGCACACACGTACGCACATAGTATACACACACACAGAGTGTGCACACCTGCACACACAGCGTACTCAAACAACGCGCACACACAGGCAGAGCAGAGACCAGAATCACGCTCAGAGCGCTTGCGGGCAGAGCTGTGACAGCGAACCACCTGTGTGAGGAAGAAGGGAGGGCGTGAGAGAGGAGAGAGCACAGCAAGGACACTCGTCAGAACCTGGAGGCTGAGCTCACAGGCTGGCAGGGACAGAGCTCCTTTGCCCGCCTGCTGCAAGTGGCAGTAAACCTGGCACCCAACTTCTACAGCTCACTAAGAGGGCACCATGGACCACCAAGGTGCCCACCTGCGGAGGTGCTTCCAGTCCGCCCTGTACCATGTCACCACGGGCATTGAGAGGGCAACCAGGCCGGACTGCTGAGAGCTTCGAGGGATGAACTGGTCCTCCGGGTAGAGAAGTGAAGACGGGCCCGCACATCTGGGAGAGGAGTGGGAGGAAGAGAGCTGCAGCCCGGGCGAGGAAGAGTCTGTGTCTGCAGGGATTGGTGCGAGGAAGGTTCTGCCCTTCAGAGGTGCGAGGAAGGGTCTGCCCCTCTGGGGGAGGAGGGAGGAGGAGGGCTGCACCCCAGAGGAGTGAGGACGGGTCTGCACCTTTAGGTAGCGGGGTGAGGACGGGTCTGCGCTTCAAAGGAGTGAGAAAAGCGCTGCCCCCCAAATGAGTGAGGAACGGTCTGCACCCCGAGGGAGAGAGCAGAGGACTGATCTGCACCTCAGAAGAGAGAGGAATGGTCTGCACCCCCAGAGAGGGGCGTGAAGACGAGCCGGCACCTCTGGGGGAGGGGTGGGAAGGAAGAGGAAGACTGAGCCTCAGAGGGCACGGGCGCCGAAAGTGGAAGTGATCGCGATCACTTAATAATTACCCGTGACAGAGGAGAAAAGACAGATGGCAGCTGCAAGCATGCATGCTTGCGTGTACGCAAGCTTCAGGCCACCAAAATGCCTGTGGTGCACTTTAAAAACCCCCTTACTAAAAGTCGAGCAACACGCAGCGCATGTGCTGCTCTAGGCTCAACCTAAAAAGCTTCCACTTAAAACCCTGGTTACACCACAACAATGTTGCTGCTACTGAGTTTCACAAGGAGAAGGGAAATCCAGAGAGAAAAGGACTCTTTAAAGGATTTCCCTTCCTCTACAACGCTCACCTGACATGACATCATGCTGTAACTTCTCCACTTGTGAGAAGTGAGCAGTGTGAGCAGCGTACATCAATGTGCCTGCTGTCACTCCTGAAAAATATGGGCTGCCTGTGCCAGGGCACAAACAGAGCCCGATAGAGACCCGTTTCGAAGCCTCCTTTAAAAAAACTGCCGGTGCTCAGACCCGGTGAGACCCGGACCACTTAAATCCCTGCTTGTCAGGAACCCAGTACATGGGACTGTATGGCTGTTATGTCATGTGCTTTACATGCCCCTTTCACATCAACAACAGCTGAAACACATCTCTAGCACTCTTTTTTGTAAGCCCAAACACATGAATACTGTTTAAATTTAACATGTGTCCTCCATATAATGGGCAAACTACTGAGCTTCCATTGCCATACCTGGATAACATGATATTAAATCACTTGAACAGACTACCATCACTACAAATCACACTCAAATTACGAGAATTGGAACAAACATGTCTTAAACAGAGGCTCAGATGTATAGGAGAACATAGAGACCTGAACATGCGATGATCGTTGTGTTACAAAATTTATAGAAACAGCTTTAAAACTTTAACTGTCTATTATATTGTGTGCAACACCAAACGGTCCTGTTTTTTTCTTTTTGCCAAGAACTCTTTGCATATTGGGACATGTAGTGTTGGCTTCCTGATCCACACATGAGTGTCCCTGATCTGGCAGGGGTGATATTGGTGTTAAAGGCAGAAGTGTCGAAGAATGGCACACACCTAACTTTTGAAAACATGCACATCAATTAGAGGTTCATGATGAAAAACTGAATTGTGTGTCTAATGCAGACGGACCCATGTCAAAATACTACATATGAAATGCACCTCATGCAGCGCAAATCTGACGATGAAATGACAACAGAATATAGTTCAAAATGCTCTAAGCTGGACACCAAGCAGGCCCCAGAGCTATTCAGACTTCCCTAGAAAACTTTGGTGAGACTTTTCTCCAAATATCTAGACTGCCTTCCAAATATGTACCACGCAGCACCTAATTTCTGCAAGTTCCCCAAACTGCCCTCAAGAATGATATCGCGGAAGATGTTATGGATATCAGGCAGGGCATATAATGGGAGAATTTGATCAACAGGTCGACTCCATGGAGCAAACAACCACATCTTGTGAGGAAGAGTTGGAAGGTCACCGGCGGGAACTCATTGACATACATGAAAAGAACTTGGAACTCCGCTACCGTCTGGAGAATCTCAAGAACAGATCCAGATGTTCAAACATATGGATAAGGGGAGTCCCATTGCAGGCAGAATCCAGGCAGCTGGAGGACTTTGTCATACACCTGTTTCTCTATGTGGCCCCACAACTTGTTGATCAGACAATCATCTTTGATTGCATATGCACAGCAGGGCGCCCCACCTGCTCTCCAGGTCGACCACAAGACATTCTCACCCGCCTGCACTTTTACAGGCAAAAGGAGACCATCATTCTACTGTTTGGGATAAGAACGCTATCGACTTCGCAAGGCCTCAAGATTTGACTGTATCAAGACCTTTCACATGTCACTCTCCAGCGGCATCTCTCCCTTCAGCCGCTGACTGACCTCCTTAGGGATAATGGTATCAAATATGAAGGAGCCACCCCTTCCAACTTCAATTCATCTGGGACAAAGAAATTCAAAGCATTCAGACACTTGAGGTGACCCACTCCCTACTTGCCATGCCTACCCTCTCGAAAGATCCGTCTCCGCAATCAGTGGTACAACTGCCCACCACCCCCCAACGATTATAGGAGGGGACTTTAATATTGATCCTGAGGCCCAACTTGTTCGCTCTATACTGGGGGATGGGACAAACCCGGCCACTCACCGCGTCCTGTAAGCAGTGGGTTGGAGGCAGGGCTGAGTGACCTGTGGAGACCCTATCACCCCACTGTGAGGGATTATACCTTCTTCTCTGCTGCCCACCAAAATCTATGCTAGAATTGATCTTTTCTTTATGCCCCTCGCATCACGCCCTCTAAATCGGCGGTCGAGATTGGGGCAGCCACTTTGTCCAATCCTTCTCCCATCACTCTGAGGTGTGCCTTTTCTTCTATTACACCCCCTCCACACACATGGTGCCTTAACCACAGATTGCTCACCTTTGAGAAGACAGTCACAGATGATACCCCTGATACCCCCATAGCTCTGCCCTGGGACACACTTAAGGGGGTTCTATGGGGCCACTTTATTGCCCTAACTGCCCACCTTAATAAAGAGAGGCGAGCCACTCAGTCTAAATTGAAAGGCAACATAAAAGATTTGGAAGCCACGCATAAGCAGAACTGTGCCTTGGCTGTGCAATGCCAACTCACGGCAGCCTGCATACAGCTCAAGGCATTGGAAATGTATAGAGCAAAGTATGCACTGTTATGCGCAAAACAAACTTACTATGCAGGTAGCAAAAAAGAGGGGAAATTCGAGCCCAAGCCGTCCTGCAGGGCGTGGAGAAACTCATGTGTCTGGACGGTAGCATAGTCCGCCAGGATGAGCTAATCGCTGAAGAATTTTAATGCTTCTACGCCGCTCTTCATACGACAGAAGAGCTAGACTTGAGAGATGCGACCTCATACCTGGCATAAGTCCCACTAGCAAATATCCCTCAAGACCATGCAACCAAACTGGATGTCGATATTTCCAATGTGGAGACTCTTATGGCCATATGGCATCTTCAGCCAGGAAAAGCCCCCGGAAAGGTACGCAGCTGATTTTTATAAGACCTTTGGGACAGTACTAGCTCGCACATTGGCACGCCTTTAAAATACATTTATCACTACAGGCACACTGACTGACACCATGCAATTGGCCACTATAACAGTGATCCCTAAACACTGTAAAGACCCAGAGCGGTGCTCCTCCTACAGGTCAATTTCCTTACTTAATGTGGATGCCTAGCTTTTTACTGGTGTTCTGGTGTGCAGTCTGGCCCCCATATGCAAGATCTGGCGTACCCTGATCAGACCAGATTCATACCGGAAAGAGGCTGTAGTGGCACTACAAAACATATTTGTCACTTACTGGTCAAGGCACAGCACTTCGTCCCTTCTCCTTTCCATCAAGGCGGAGAAGGTGTTCAACTGGGTTCACTGGCCATATATACTCCTGATGTTGGTGCGGTTTGGTCTGGGCCCAAGTCTTCGATGGTGGATCAAGTGTGGCTATGTGTCCCCATGGCCAGCTGTGAGGGTTAACGACACCCTCTCTTAACCTTTTAACATCTCTCGAGGCATGCGTCAGGGCTGCACTTGTCCACATTTCTTTTTGCCCTGTATATGGAGCCCTTTTCGGAACGGGTTCGTGAACAATGATCCATAATTGCCATCCTAATTAATAGTAGTGAGTGCATAACAGCCTTGTATACTGATGATGTTCTGCTGGTCTTATCAAATCAATTTTCCACAATCCCTGCAGTAATGTAGGAATTGGTCCTGTTTGGTAGAGCTTCGAGCTTCAAGACAACCTGCAGAAATCTGCAGCACTCAGCCTTACCATCCCAAAGGCACATCAATAACTTCTGGAAAACCATTTCTCATTTGCCTGGACCACCCAAGGGATTGCCTGTCTGGGGTTACAGCTCTATCTTACCCCTGAGTGTACTGCTGAGCGTAACTCCGTGGCAGTCCTAATTAATGCTCGCTTCGACCTGCCTAAATTGGAAGGGGCATGGCCTCTGCTGTCTGGGCCGCTTGGAATTTCTCATTAAAATATCGTATGTCATGCAGAGGCTGCTCTTGCAACTGTCACCTCATGTACTTGTCAATGTCTTATAGAAGACTTCTTTTGGGAAGGGAAGAAGAACTGCATGGCGAGGATGCAGGCATACCTCCTGTAATTGGAGGGTGGGTTGGGAATCCCACATTTATTGCGATACTACCAGGCAGCACAGTTGTGCTACATGGTGGAATGGTCCAGGTCTACCATGGAAAAGCATTGGTGCTTCATGGACCAGGCTGTGGCAGGTATCCATATCTGGAAAGTGCCCTGGCTACTGTGACACCACCGACTGATGAGTCCTTAATTTCACTGGTTCTCTAAGCTACAAAGGGAGTGTGGGATAAGGTACAAATCACAAAGGAGCTATCTACACCAGTAGCCCCCCAAACACCTATCATCGGGAATCTAAAGTTCCCTCCCGCCCTGCATGGCTCTGCATTTCTCCGCTGGCAAGCAGCCAATTTTAGGAGAATAGGTGACTTCTTTGATGAGGATGGACTCATGGGCTTCACACAAATCTGAGCCTCATATGATCTCCCACCTGCAGCTTCCTGGCAATACACTGTGATCCATCACTTGGTCTCCCACACCCTGATTCACCCTCAGGCTAGTAGGCCTCTTACTTCCTTTGAGAAATTGCTCCTTACACAATCATCTGACAAATTTCGCACAGTCCAGTGGTTTTAAGAATGTCTAAGCACATGGAGTTTGCAGTGAAACGTAGCAAACTTAGCAACCCCTTTTCCTGTGAATCATCCAAATGCCTTCTCCAGGATGGCAAAACCAAAAGCCCTGCAGCACTGTATGCCCAACAGGAAGACAACTGCCTTGGCAGTGACTACAAGAGCACCAGCTCTTTAATGTTCCTTGATTATACCATACCTGACATACCAGTAAGTGGAACAGCGCGTGGCAGGGCTGGCAATTCGGAAGACATTGTTATCCAACCCGATGACACCAGGGAGGCTCTGGCAGCATCTGATATCCCCCTAGGGGAGAGCAGTAGAACTTCCCTGAGATGCTCCCATTTTGAAGATGATTCAATCAAGAGTATCCCAGTCAACCAATCCTCTGGGAGCATTTTACCCAATCTGGAGACTTCACAAGGTTTCATAATTTCAGAAGCCATAAACGCCCTAAACATGGTTCTGTCTTCAATACTCTCTCTTCTGGAGAAGACACTAAGGGGGCATATCAGCAAGGGCCGGCGAAAATTATCGCTAACCGCACTTAGAACGAGGATAATTATTGCGGGCCAACTCTAAATTTTATCGTGGAGATAGCGTGCTATCAGCAACGCTTACCTCAAAAGCGATAAAATTCAGAGCGCAAGCTGCCAACTGTGCGATTATCGCTGGAAATGCAGAGGTTATCGCTACTTTTCTTGTCGCTATGCTTCTTCGCGTGAGGCTTGATAATAGGAGAAATGTCACTTAGCGACATTTCTCCCATTATTCTTTTGAGGAACGCCCACTTTGCATCTCATAAGAGATGCAAAGCTGGGCGTTAAGGGAAAGGACGAAGAAGCATGGATTCACGCGTTAGCGTGTCCTTGCTAAGAGGGCGTTAAAATTATCGCTGCTTTTCGTCTGATAACGGACGCAAAAGCGGCGATAATTTTTTATTGCCTCGTTGATAATATGCCCCTAGGTTTGTCTGACCACATAGGTTCACTACTGACCACTATACTCTGTGCCTCAGTTCCTGAAGGTAGAAACCTAGACACAGCCTCACAGACGGAATTTCAAAATGAGCTAAGAAGCTCAATAGCCCAGAAGGCATCCTCTGCCCCCCAGCCTGACGCAATGGTTGACATCTGTCCAGGCTGCAAACACACGTTTAACCCACCCCCCTCCCTGACAGGAGGAGAAAATACTGAGGTAGCAACTAGGTGTGGGCGGAATTAGCGAAATTCACTTTAGCAAATTATCGCGAAAATGTTAAAAATCTCTGCAAACATGCGGAAATATCGCGAAGATGCGGACGTTTTTTTCCCGCCCGTTCGCGGTATTTTCTGCGTGGTCGCGGCTCGCCAACTTACCCATGCGGTTGCTCGTGGGCACGGCCATCTTGTTTTCACTTGTCTCGCGGTGCATGATCGCGAGAAGAAAGACGTGATCGCGCGACGCATGACGTTACTGCGGGCGCGAACTGTCGCGAGACAGCGCAAATGGCTACCAACAATCCAACATCTCGTGGAGAACGCGACCGGATCGGAAAAACTTGTCGGCGAACGCGGGGATTCAGGTAAGGCGATCGCGCGCACGCGAGAATGCATTATTTTACAGCGTGAGCAAGAAACATATTAACGCTAAGCTGCGGAATGCGGAAATTTTGAAATTTTTGCACTTTCCGCGGAACGCGAAAATGCCAAATTATCGCAATTTCCGCGAACCGAACGGAATTTTGGCCCAGGCCTAGTAGTTACTGAGTCAGCAAAGGTTGGCAAAACCTCTGGCATGATGAACACTGATGGTGAGGATCACGGGGAGGAAATCATCCATATTACAGAAGCACATGAGACCTCACTAAGGGAAGCTATCCCGGGGAGCTCCAGTATCTGTCAGGATCCCTAGCTCCAGTCCCAAAAAGACTCGCAAACGGTTACACACTAGTGATCATTCAGGGTTGAAAACCAGGCGTCAGTGGTCGAGTTGCTGGCAAGTTCGCAACTCCAAGATGGCCGCTAAGTTGCTGGGGTCTGCGGTCTAGTTGATTACAAGATTCTGGAGCGAGCTGATGTGACGCGCGCACACCTGAAGTATTGCGCACTTCACTGAAGCGTTTCCTCAGAGAAGACAGAATTTAAGAGCGTCCGTAGTTTAAGGTATAAATACTCTTAGAGCTCGAGTTTAGGAGAGTTTATCAAGCATCCAAGTTAGTAGTCATAGAATCTCCATAGTTATCTGAGGTGAGAGAAAGGAGTCATTCGGAAATTCCGAGCGGAAAGAAACTTATCGACATCCTGACAGCGCTTCGTAGTTCAAGTCTTCGAGTCAAGTGGCGAAGCAGCAAAACCTGAAGAGAAAAGAAGAAGAAGAAGAAAGCTAAGTGAACTTCTGAGAGAATTCCTAGAGTGATAAGATATAATAAGTAAATGTAAGAATACAATGTCGTTAAAGTAGATACTTACCATTGACAGCAGATTTAAAGACTAAGTAACCTGTAAGAGAATAAGATAAATGATTATTGGTTGCGAGAAGTCCTAAGAGAAACGACATTAATAAGACATTAAAGACAGTAAAAGAAAAGATAAAAGGCAATACCTGAGGAGAATAATCCAGTATAGAACTAGAACTGAGAATTCCTGAGGAGAGAAGCCGAACCAAGAACAAATAAAGAGACAAGAAAAGAAAACGACCTAAAAGACAATAGATAAAACCATAAGGAAGAAGCAACGACATATTAAGAGAAAAACCCAGTTAATTCTCATCTGGTAGGTTAAAGAGTAGTAGGGGAACACATTAGGAAGTAAGGAATAAATAGATAATAACCAATAAAATATATTACAGGAAAGAACGCCAACTCGAACCAGAGAGAGAAGAAGGCAGCATAGCGCCAAGGAGAGGGGCACAGAGTTTTAGGATCTCGGGTAGGTAGCATTTTCAAAGAAAAAAGTAAAAGCAAGAAGTAGGATAGAGTAGAGGAGGGAAAATAAATAATTGTTGTGTGCTTAGTTTTTCTAGGGAGACAGCTAGCCAGATCAAAGGCGGAAGAAGGTTTCCAGATAGAAAAATCTGAAGGTCCAGAACCAGTCTCTCTTATTGTTTGTTATTTTATCCACTTTCCCCCTTCCCCCTTGCTGATCAGTTAGCGCCAAGTATTCTTTTGGGGCTGAGTGGTTGGTAGTGGGAGTTGGGAAGCAAGCAACTTCTGTTCCTGTGCAAGACTACAGAACCAGCGAGTAGCTGAAGGTGAGCTCTGACAGTATCACACCGGGCAACCAAGGGTGCTCCGCACTGGAAACTAGCAATGCAAAAAATACAAGTACCATTACAGGACCTGTGAATACAGAGAGGAGGGGTAAAGCCCCCAACCCTCCAAAAAAGGACCAATCTTACCTTCCCAGTATATTCACTAAAGTGGTTGTTTGCTAATCCTAAGGGGCATAACAATAGTCTGGCTCCTAGTGATAGCTCTGCTAATGCAGACATAATAGAGAGCATGAATGCCGGAGGGCATTCTTTTAAGGTGCTAGAGCTGGCCCTCTGGAACTCCTTGCTGCTGTCCATCAGAAGCATCCCAAACCATCTGACCTTCAGAAGGGCAGCTAATACCTGGCTCTTCTGCTGACCTCGTATCCTCTCCGATCTTCCTCTCTCAGCTGCTAGGGCTGAGACGTCCCTTTGCCAGGACAGCCATGCGCTTTACAAATCTCATAACATAACAGAACGCCATAGAACCAATTCTTAACCAATCTGCTGAAGGCTCAAATGATACAAGTGATGCAAATAATATCACATGACCTAAAATAGATATTGCCTCACAGTGTAATGATGACCATGGATCAGCCGACTCAAAGCGAATGAAAAAGCATCTAGTGCACGCTAAAAGGAAATGGAAACCTAAGAGGAACAGTCGACCTGCAAAAGGCGTTGCTGAAGTGATCTAGTCGGCAGGAGTGCCAGCACTGGAAACAATTATGAGCAAAGGGGAGAGGAGTTGGCCTAACGGCTAGGGCGCTCGACCTCGGACCTGGGGAACTGGGTTCGAGTCTTGGTAATGACGCTGAACTTCCTGTGATTCTGGGCAAATCACTTAATCTCCATGTGTCTAACAAAAAATTAATATGTGTCCTCATGCAACGTAACTCATGCTATGTAAAGCGCTCTGATACCTGATTGGATTCGAGTCAAGTTTGCGCTATGTAAAACTCTGCAAAAAAAAAAAAAAATGTGAAAGGCTTGGGTTCCGACCAGCCCAGGAGCTCGGCCGCTGGCCCCATAGGGAAATGTGGGTCAGCACCCATCCTTAACTCTCAGGTTCCGATTTTTCAGAAACCAGGTGGTGGGGTCGGTGGTCAAATTTCAAACAAGGGTCTACACCAGAAAACATTAAGGGGCAGATTTACTACTTCTGGCGTATCTCTGCTAATCAGCAGGGATGCGTCAGAAGAGTTGCGACGCATCTGCCCACCCGTGCGCCACCACTGATGCGATTTACAATTCGGCGCATCCTGGCGCACCGATGGGCAGATGCGTGTCGCATCCCCTCGCGGAATGAAGAACCAGAACCTTTTGGGTCTGGCGGCGCAGGGTACGCCTGAATCTCCAGAGTTCACCTGCTCAGCTACACAGAGACACGGGACATTCTGCCGGCATTAGAAGATCAGATTTTATTAGCTGTAGCTAGTACAGTTATCCCAGAAGTACACAAGGTAGGTTCTCAGGAGACTGCCACTTCACTCTGTGGCGCACAATCTTTTATACCATATAGAAACATATACATTAACCAAATATACACCCAGAGCATACAAGAAAGAGCCAATAAGGAAAGTTGGAAAACAGGACAGAACCAATAGGAGAGATTGGAAAACAAAGTGTCAGATGACTCGAAGAAACCTCTCCTCCAACTATGTTTGTCACCCCTCCATCAAACTAATTCATTAACGGATTCGTAACTAACTTGCAGGTGGTGAGATACGTTTGTGTGTGTTGGAGGACAGTCGTGAAACGAGAGAATGCTAGCAGAAGACAGTGAAGGCCAGACGATAAGATAAAGTCAGAAAAGAATAGTGTGAACCAACAGATAGTTGAAACAGGGATTAGAAAACCAGACGGGGATTAGTGTACTCGGCCAGTCCTAACACCAGCTTTGTAAATAGAGGCAGAAAGGCTGTTTTTTAACACGAAGCTGCAGAAAAAGCAGAATAGACTTTGTTCGCCGTGCTGCCTGAGTGATGGCAACACAAAATGGCGGCGGAGCACAAAATGGCGGGTCGATTCGATCGCGATCGGAAATCGAAGTTCCTCAGACCCTCCTTTTGCCAGAACTCAGACAAGATAGACTCATGTTAATCTGAGTCAATGTCGATAGCCATGAGGTCATCGAGCTGTTGCTGTAACATCATTCTTATGTTTTCTGTTACTTGTGGTTTGGGTTTAGGGATGCACATAGTAGCACATAGGTCACAGATGGCGGGACCACAGTGTATACAAAGGCAACAAGAAAAGATAATGGTCAGAATTATTCCAAGGAATGTCAATACTTTCCAACCCCATTTGGACAGTAGTCCCCAAAACCACTCCGTAAAAGACCAATCTCCTTCGTCTTGGTGAATAGACTCAGAGATTATGTGCAACTTGGAGATAGCTTGGTATACTGTCAGAGCGTCATTAGGTATGAAAATACAGCAACTTGACCCGATCAATTTGCACACTCCACCATGATCTGCAAGAACAAAATCTAAGGCAACTCGATTCTGTAAGGTCATAAGACGATCCGCCTGTAGTTCTGCCGTGATGTTACTTAAGGCTCCTACAGTGATGTCTATTGTAGTTTCTACGACACAAACCAGTTGCCTTATATTTCTGCTATTAGCCATTGGACCCCAGAAGGGAAGAAATCCTTTTAGGAAATCTCCTCCCTCTTGTCCTGCTATGTCCTTCGAATCAATAATCCCTCTGCCGTATCTGTGTCGATGATGATTTGCGGAAGCGGTGTAAGTAGGAGGAAGAAGGAAAGCTATATAGCAAGTACCAGAGAAACCCGTTGGCAACCACGTATAAGCCCTATTGTAACAAATGAAATATGTGCCTTGAGACGGCACTAGAGGAAGCGAGTTTTGAGAGGAGTAAACGTACGTGTGGGAACAGTTATTTCTTTGTGTGGTGTCAGAAGAGTGATCGTTAATTTGTAGACAGAAATTTCCCTGATGAGGAATCATCCAAATCGGTGGAGATTTTCTTTGGTTGACCTTATCATTAAGGCTAGTGATGTAATGGGTGACGTTCCAGTTTGTATACGCTTTTCTTTCATCAACGGAAATCTTACTATTTTCCATGATTTTAGCCATAGCTACCATTCCCTTAATTAATGAGCTATGACTAAAATCTGGACCACCAATATATGAACTAATGGATCGTTTAAATTTGCTTTGGTAGGCATTGGAGAAGATGACAAAATAAGCCCAAGCAGAACCCTCATAGGAAAACGGGAGAACTAAATATGGCATTCCTTTCTCTGTGGTATGTGGCATAAGTCCACACACCCAACAGTCAGTCGTATTGATCACTAATTGGTGCTGATGTAACAGCTGGACGAAAGAATTGTTATAATATTCAGTTCTTCTAATGAGTTCATGTTGAGGAAGGGTATGAAAGAGATGTGGAGAGACAGTAGAAGAAGTCGAAGAGGAAGAAGGAGAGACAACTAATTGCTGCAGAGCATAAATAATCCAACCTATAAAAGCCAAAGAAAAACACAATAATATAATAATACATAAGGTTATATTAAAACGGCTGTACATTAATTTACAGGATTCTTTCTTCATTTCATCCTTTCTCTCTCTTTTGCTTTGTATAGTTTCCATCTTTCTAATGGATGCTCACGGCAATCTTCCTCGATCCCTCAATCACGATTGTCTGCCGTCCTATGACACTGCAAGTCCTGCAGGCCTATTGCCACTACTCAGGTCGCAATTTAGACTCCTACCGTGACCCTGCATTAGGACAGAATACTACACAAGAGAGAAATCTTAATAGTTCTTTGTTCTAGGTCTTAGATTGTAGTGTTCCTTCCCAGGAGTGTTTTGATCTTGAAACAATGTTCGTGGATTAGTCGTATCCAAGCGACGATGTGATGGTATTGCTTCCTGCAGAATGTCGTCGTCCTCTTTCTCAGACAGTGTCCCACTCAGGCGTGCATCACTAAAGGGCACGAATCGTGGAACCTTTTCAATTTCAAAGTCACCAATGCCCCTGCACACCCATTGATCATAAGGTAAAGGCAAAGGCACTTTCTTACAATGCACGCCGTGAATCCAATTTTTCTTTCCCTCGACCTTAACTGCTGTTCTTGTGGTGAGCAAAACCATCCGAGGCTCTCTCCACCTGGGTTCCAAATTTCTCGTCCTTTGGAAATTCTTGGTACACACCCAGTCACCTGGTCGGATGGAATGACCTGGGTCTGTGGAGGCCTCCGGCAGAGCACTCTGAACCTGTTGATGAGGAACACGCAATTTAGTCGTAAGATCATGCAGGTAGTCAATCAACATTGGATATGGCAAGTCTGAGTATTTCTTAGGGCGAGGGACTCCCCATACATTAGCAGGGTGTCCAAAAACCACTTCGTAAGGGCTAAGTCCCAAACGAGAGTGTACTGCAGTTCTGGTGGACAGCAGAGCTAATGGCAAAGCATTTGGGCCAATTGAGTCCTGTACTAGCCTGAACCTTCGCTAGTTTTAACTTCAAGGTTCCGTTGTAACACTCTACTAAACCCGCTGACTGTGGATGATTTGCCGCATGGAACTTTTGTTTGATACCAAGACCTGCACAAACTTTTTGCATGACTTGGCCAACAAATTTGCTCCCATTGTCACTCCAGACAATGCGCGGCAAACCAAACCTGGGGAAGAACTCTTTTAATAGAACTTTAGCTGTTGATAAGGCTGTGTTGTCTTTTAAAGGGTATGCTTCTATTCATCTTGAAAAGGCACATACTACCACCAGAACGTATTTAAGGTTGTTGCATCGTTCCATATGAATATAATCGATTTGCAACACCTCAGATAGATATGTCGGAGGAGCAAAGTGAACCGCTGGGGTTGGGGTTCCCTTTCCCGGATTGTACATTAAGCAAATAATACAATGTTTCACTACATTATCTGCGCATTTTGGGATTTGTTCGTTTTTCCACACTGGAGCCAGAAGTTTGCATATACCTTTTGCACTTAAGTGGGCTGGACCATGTGCCATAGTAACCACTGGGAGTACATAGGCATCTGGTAACAGCCAACGTTGGTGTTCAGATAATTCCACCCAACAATCCATCTCATCCAACATTCCTGTACTTTCTCTCCACTTGCTCAACTCTTTCTCTGAAGCCTCTTTCTGAATTGCTCTTACACTTTCCACTGTATCCTCATACATTCCTCTCTCTCTAACCCATTTTGCAGGACCCGCCACATACATTCGACTTGTTGCATCTCTCGCTGTCTTTTTCGCTATTTCGTCTGCAAATGCATTTCCTCGGCTAACATCATCTGTGATCTTTTTATGTGCGCTACACTTCACAATCGCTATTTGGGTGGGTAAGACAAGTGATTCAAGGAGATCAGTTACTAACTGACCATGTTGTATTTTGGTGCCATGTGAAGTGAGGAATCCCCTTTCCTTCCAAAGACGCCCAAAATTGAACGCTACACCAAAGGCACGTTCACTTTCTTTCCTTTTGATAGTACACATGCTCTTGTTAATGCTATCAATTCTGCTGCTTGAGCCGAATTGTGTCTAATACGTGCTGTTTCCACAATTGCATGCAAAGTAGTTACAGCATAGGCTGAAACTGTATCTCCATTAGGCATTTTAAAACAAGAACCGTCTACCCATAGAGTTCCATCCGGATTCTCTAGCGGTGTGTCTTTCAAATCAATTCTTCCTTTGGTCTCTTTCTCAGTACGGAAGACACAATCATGTTGCTCTTCAACACTTTCCTCATCTGGAAGGGGCAACAGAGTAGCCGGATTTAGGGTATTACATCGTTTGATGTGTACATGACTAGCCAAAAGCGTCAGCTCGTATCCAGTTAAACGAGCACTCGTAAGATGTTGCGTTTTCGTTCTGTTTAATAAAGTATCCACTGCATGTGGTACCATAACAATGAGAGTGTTATCCAACACTATTCCAGCAGACTGTCGAATAGAAATTGCTGCTGCTGCTGTTGCTTTGAGACAACTAGGCAATGCTTTAGCTACAGGATCTAACGTAGCCGAAAAATAGGCACATGGCCGCTGTTTGTCTCCAAATTGTTGTGTTAAAACTGATAACGCACAACCTTCTCTCTCGTAAACATAGAGTGTAAAAGGCTTTCTGTAATCAGGAGTACCCAATACAGAAGCAGAACACAGAGCAGTACGTAAGTCAGTAAAACTCTTTTGGCACTCATCAGTCCAAGGAAGGGGCTGAGGCGTATCTTTCAAAGTGAGTGCCAACAAAGGCTTGGCCAGTAGAGAAAAGTTAGGGATCCACTGCCTACAGTAAGAGGTAATACCTAGAAAGGCACGTACTTCCCTTTGTGTGGATCGCACAGACATTTGCGTAATCGCCTGAATTCGTTCTGGGGTTAATCGGCGTCCCTCCTTTGATAGGAGATGACCCAAATAGGTAACCTCTCGACAGACATATTGTAATTTGGAAGGTGAAACCTTATGATTCAGATTAAACAAATGGAGTAACAATGCAACAGTGACAGTTTTGCAAATTTCTTCTGAATCTGCAGCGACTAATAGGTCATCCATATATTGGATAAGGGCTGCACCAGACGGCAAATGAAAAGTATCAAGATGACATTTTAAATCTTGGCTGTAAATAGAGGGACTTTCACAATAGCCCTGAGGTGCGCGCTTAAACCGGAAGCTTCGGCCTCCAAGAGAGAAACCGAAAATGTCCCTACTTTCTTCTGCAATGGGAATACTAAAGAAGGCATTCTTTAGATCAATAACAGAGAACCAAGTCGCTGTGGAAGGTATCATCGTCAACAGAGCAGTGATATCTGGAACAACAGGAAATTGTGGTACAACAATTTTGTTTACCTCCCGCAGATCAATTACGAAACGATATACAGGTGGTTGAGAAGGATCAGTGCGTTTAAGGACAGGAAGAATAGGCTGTTCCATGTGTTACCTCTTGTTTCTTCAACCACACCCTTCTGAATTAAATCATGAATGATTTCCAAAAGCGCTTTTTCACCTTCAGTAGAAATTCTATACTGCGGAATGCGCGGCAATTCAACATTGGGCTTGAGGGTGACAACATAAGGTGGAATCTCAAGACACCCTACATTATTCGGACCCGTGGCCCAAAGCGTTGCCGGAAGAGAAAGCAATTCAGGTGGAAACTGATCTTTGGACAAATACATTGGGGAAATCAATTTCTGTCCTAAAGTAAGATGTACACCAGAAGGAGAACAATATATCGTAGCATGCATTCTTTTAAATAGGTCTAGACCCAACAGATTTTCACCACAACCATTTGTTAACAGAAGTGGAGCTTCCAAATCGCAAGGACCAATTGAAATAGGCAAAGGGCAAGAAACTGGATTGCGAACAGGGACGCCAGAAAATCCTACAGAAACATTTGTTAAGCCAGACACAGGTGCCCCAGGGAGTTTCGAATGAATGATAGAACTTCTCATCGCCCCAGTATCTAGAAGAAATGCCTCTGAAACACCCATTGTAGTGACGTTAACATAAGGTCCATTCTGATCTAATGGAACTGACACAACTCCCTTACTTTGTCCATGGCTGTCCTAGTTGGCATGAAGACTTTCATTCGCGCCTTCAATATAATGGTCTTCATTGTAATACTGAGTAGACCTAACATTCTGCTGATCAAAGTAATTCATGGAACTGGGAGAAGGAAGGGCACGTTGTTCTTGAGTCAACACACCTCGACCTCTACCTCTGTTTGCTGACTGGAGGCCAGCACGACCTCGTGGAGCAGATAATGCTCCATTGCGCTGCAATAAAACCGGACAACTATTCTTAAAATGACCTTCTTCTCTACAATAGGCACATTGATTAGGTCCTAACAAAGGTCGCGGAGTGTATGGCTCAGACTTTTGATACAACCTCTGAAACTGCAGAGGCTGTTGAGACTGAGGCTGGACATAACGAGGAGGATAAGCTTGTTGCAAGAGAACCTTCGTTTTTAATTCTTTTGTCTTTTTCTCTTGCTTTTCTTTTTCTTCTTTGTCTCTATTTTCATAATATTGTACAGTAGCCAATATCTGGGCAGAAGAAGAAACAGCCCATGAACTTTCAGAATCTTTCAATTTATGTGACAGCTCGGGAAGCAAATTGAATACGAATTTGTCCACAAATAATCGCTGTCCACCTTCTGTAGCCATGTCTTGACCACTGTGATCAATAAATGTCTCCTCGAAACGAGTAAAGAAATCAGAGACACTTTCATCTTTTTTTTGTTTGCATGCTGCTAGTTTATCCCAATTAACTCTCAATGCAGGCATCATAGTTTTCATTAATGTAATAATCCTACCGGGGAGTTCCGAAATCAAATCCTAAGGCTTTGCACCACCCACTTAGTCTCTATCAGTGGTAGTTATAACATCCCAAGTAGCACCTAGTTCCTGCGCGTGATCCTCTCTACGAATCTTAGCCCATATTGTCTGTGGAACTACATTTCTCATTAGCATATCAATATCAGCTAGGTTCATGATGCAGGCGTCAACTGTCTGTGATAATTCTTTGTAATAACCCGCAGGGTTTTTACGAGGATCCGGTAGAGTCTGTTTAAGGGCCAAAACTTCAGATCTCTTCCAGGGGACATGTACCCATATACGTTGAACATGAGCGGGAATAAGTGGATTAGCACCTGCTGCTGCAACTTCTTCCATACTGGAGGAACCTCTCTCATGGGATAATTTTTCAGTGTTAATTTAACTGACGGATCAGAATCAAGGAAAGCCTGAGAGAACAATAAGGATCTATAAGAAATAAGTGTCCTTACAGCTTTCTCAACTTTGGAACCTACTACAAGTCCTTTATCAAAATCAGCCTGAACATGTAACAGATCTTGTGGGATTGGACTCGAATTCACATCTTCCCATTCTTTAATGAGAGTATCGCACATTGCATTAAAAACATATGTTTGTGTAGGCGCATTCCATTGCGTGAAAGTAGGCATGATATCAAGCACTCTGTATTGAGGACCCTTTTTGATCCATTTACGTGCAAGAGAGTCTAATCTTTCTCGTTCTTCAAAGTCTGGAAACTGACTACGAGACTGTCTTTGAGCAAAAGCCGGAAACATATTTAAAGCTTCGAAGAAAGGAGATAAAATACCAGTGACAGTGTCTGTGAGACGCATACGCACAGACGGAGAATTAGACATAAGAATTTGAGACAAAGTATTAGGAGAACTGACAGGAGGAGAACCGATTATTGCAGGAGGAGCAGAAGGCAAAGGAGATCCAAGATCAGGAGATGAGGGCAAAGAAGTCGAAGTTAATGGTAAAACCGGCAAGGGCGGTAATACTGGTGGAGGCAAATGCGGAAGAGCCGGAACAGGCGTAGGTACCACTGGTGGCTGAACAGGCTGTAACATTTGGGGTGCATTGGCACTTTGTGCATAGGGCGGAGGCAACCTCAATAAATGGGACATTAGGGGATCTTCTTCTATTTCTTTCTTATTATCGGAAGGGGAAACAGACAGCACCGGATAGCATTTATCTATCGCCACGCGATGCTGTCTTTCTGAAATTTCAGTCACATTATCAATTTCATCATCTTTAAACTGTTGGGCAGCCTGTATAATTGTCATACGCTGTGCTTTCCTATCTCGTTTTGCTTGCTTAATTTTTTTTCTGTTTGGCTTCCTTACGCCAAAGGCGAAAAGAGTCAAACATTGCCGGCCGGGCTTTTCTTTTGAATAAGACTGCTTCTAAATTGTCTAACACATCAGAGTCGAAACTACCATTTTCTGGCCATTTTAGAACACCATCTTTCTTCGTGTATCAGGTCCATGTCTCATTAAAGGCAATGGGGCCAATACCATGTTTTGAATAAAGCTCATATGTGGGAGTTCCAACCGAAGGAATCGGACAAGAGTCCTCAAGTCGGGAATCCCTATTACAACCAAAGCAACCACAAACTTCAAGGGGGTAAAACTCAGTTTACGCAGCCCAAATGCACTTACCCTCGGCTTCGGCTATTGCAATAGTCGAATCTAAGGACTACAAATACCAAGAAAATCAAAGAACAAAAAATTGTGGGCGCGACCCACGAAGATACTTAACTAAGGACGTCTTCTCACACCAACAGAGGCCCGTCTATCGTCTCGCCATACCATACATCACCAAAGGAAGGGCCAAGGCAGGGCGGCAGTCAGGGCAGCGGTTATTAGTAGCCGTCAGGAAGCAGTAACCGCGCTGCAAAAGACCTTCGGACCACTTTCGACATACAGGGGTCGCTTAACGTGGCTCGCGAACCCTCCGGAATTTTCTTGCGGGGTTCCTCACGACCTTCGGGCAGAACCGGTACCACTGAAGCCCCCCACATTAGGCACCAGTTGAAGAACCAAAACCTTTTGGGTCTGGCGGCGCAGGGTACGCCTAAATCTCCGGAGTTCACCTGCTCATCTACACAGAGACACGGGAAACTCTGTCAGCGTTAGAAGATCAGATTTTATTAGCTGTAGCTAGTACAGTTATCCCAGAAGTACACAAGGTAGGTTCTCAGGAGACTGCCACTTCACTCGGTGGCGCACAATCTTTTATACCATATAGAAACATATACATTAACCAAATATACACCCAGAGCATACAAGAAAGAGCCAATAAGGAAAGTTGGAAAACAGAACAGAACCAATAGGAGAGATTGGAAAACAAAGTGTCAGATGACTCGAAGAAACCTCTCCTCCAACTATGTTTGTCACCCCTCCCTCAAACTAATTCATTAACGGATTCGTAACTAACTTGCTGGTGGTGAGATACGTTTGTGTGTGTTGGAGGACAGTCGTGAAACGAGAGAATGCTAGCAGAAGACAGTGAAGGCCAGACGATAAGATAAAGTCAGAAAAGAATAGTGTGAACTAACAGATAGTTGAAACATGGATTAGAAAACCAGACGGGGATTAGTGTACTCGGCCAGTCCTAACACCAGCTTTGTAAATAGAGGCAGAAAGGCTGTTTTTTAACACAAAGCTGCAGAAAAAGCAGAATAGACTTTGTTCGCCGTGCTGCCTGAGTGATGGCAACACAAAATGGCAGCGGAGCACAAAATGGCGGGTCGATTCGATAGCGATCGGAAATCGAAGTTCCTCAGGAAAGGCGGTGCATTGCTGGAGTTGTGTCGCAAGCGCGACGCAGCTCCAGCAAGCCTCGGGTGTCCCATCCCTATCATGCTGCGTCAATCCTTACGTCTGCTTCAAGCAGGCGCAGGGTTTTGATGCAGCATGGCCGTAATAGTGACTGAGTGAAATCTTGTAGATTTCACTCAGCCACTTTTCGGAGGCGTTCCTGCGCTGGAACGACCCCCTGTGCATGAATCCCGACATGTGGTGCAGGGTTTAACAACGTGACGCATCTCTCTAGATGCGTCACATTGTAAATAGTCCGCAGCATGGTGCAACGGCGGCGCAAATCTGGCGTAAGGGGCTTGTAAATTTGCCCCTAAATTGGCTGGCTGGAAAGTGACTAATTGCTATCTGGAGTTCATCGATCTCTTTCCAGATATTGGCTCTGCGAAGACCCGAATTAGGTCCCGGTTGTTAGATCGGTTCTATGCAATCCTTGAACTAAGAGTGGTCTCTTCAGGTGATATGAAGATAGTGAGACAAATTACCTGCAATTTGGGCCAAGCTCCAGAGGGAAAAATGCCCAATCCCCAAGACTGAATTTGCATTGCCTGACATTACTAAACTGGTGCTCAGTCGTGCAGATGACTTTCATTTAATGGGGGTCGATCTTTTGCCCTGCTCAGACTTTGGCCGAGAATGAGTAGCTTTATCAGGATAACACTGGCCCCACATAGCGCCTTCCAGACCTGAGCGCTTTCTAACCCATTGACCATCTTAGGGGGCATTGAAGAAGAGTGACCTATTGATTATTTATGGAGTAGCCCCTGAGAACATACGTATCACTGTGAGTAAGAATAGCAGGACAATTAAACTCTCAATCCCACGGGTCAAAGAGGCCAAGACGGACTGTAAAGATTGGTCATGGATAGGAGCAGCATTGACCTCCTGTCCCAGAGAGTCTACCAGAGGAGAGACCAATTGAGTAAGAATGAACTACCCCCTGTGCTTGCTGACTCGCCTCCATTGTGGGTGCACAAGGTCAATGTCTTGGACAGAACTGGTAATGATTATTTGCATGTTTTATCTTGGAATATTGCAGAATTGGTCACTAAAATGGCGGATGAGGACTGCCTGAAGTTCATAGAGCAATATGCTATATGTTGTTTCGAAGAAAAGTGGGCCCTCGTGGTAATCAGTGTAAATGGGTTCCTAGATATTAGCAGTCGGGCTGTTTGCCCTAGGAAGGGGCAGCCTGCGGGGGGGCTCACTGTGTGGTTTCTTTTAAATTGAAATGCAAGTTAGAGCAACTGGGTAGCAAATTTGCTGTCCAATGCACAACATTTGGTTCTTGGGCCCCAAAAGAGGTGTAGTCGACATCCTGAATGTATACATCCCACCGGGGTGGTCCCCAGAAGTCCAAGCAAAGGCAATGTGTGGGACCTTTGTTTCATATATGGGAATTTTCAGGGAGGATGTGGCCAACTGTAAAATGATAGAGGAGGGTAAACGAGGGGAAGTACTTGCTGTTGATTTGCACTGATTTCAACACACAAACATCCAATGCGATCAACAACTGGGAGGTTCTAATGGAAGATCATTGCCCAAGTATTCCTGAAACAACCATGAGTAATTTTAAACCCACCAAAAAGGGTGATGCATTCTCTGACTTTCTTCTAAGCTACCAGTTGCATTTTATTAATGGTCGCACTCCCTCTGACAGTACAGCTATGGCAACTTTTGATAATAGGAGAAGCCAGTCATCAATTGACTAGATTATAATCAATGCAGAGGGGTGTGAATGTGTACATGATATGGCAGCTGATAGGAGAGTGGAGAGCGATCACGACCCGGTGGCACTCTGTATGAAGCTATGTGTGAGGTGGGGTGGCATTGAAATAAACTCAGGGGAGGAAATATATGAGCAAGTGATCACCCCAATCAATAGTAGCAGGAGAATAAGGTGGAGCAGTGAGAAGTACCTATCTGAACTCCCCCTACTGGTCAGGTGTGGAGCTATAATTCTGAACCCTCCGTCAGATGATGGGGAAATCTTATCAGCTTACGATGGAGTGGGAAATGAGTTGAAGGCTCTGTGGTCCAAGTCCATTGGTCCCAAAACCGTCAGCTCTAATGGAGGGAGACAGAGTGCAGGAGGTCATCTGGTATGACAAAGAATGTTCTAAAGTGAAGAGAGCTGTTTCATTTGCATTAGTGGGATGATACTGTATCCCCCTAAATAAATTGTTATTTTGAGTGTGTAGGGCGATTATAAACGCCTCTAAAAACTAAGAAATCATTACATCAATTGGCATTATAGGTAGCGCTGGGGTAGGCCTCGCACGGCCAAAATACCAGACGATTGTGGGAGATGGTAATGTGGGTAGAGAAGGGGGCAGTAAATGTAGTAGAAACCCATGTTTGCCCACTTATGTGGATCAGTCCATTTAATGCCATATACATAGTCAACCCCATGGGCCCATTTGTTGCCCATCTGGAGTGAGAGAATCTTGGTGTGGGGTCATGTGCAATTGACATCTTAGTACCAGAGGTGGAAAGAGCACTGAATGCTGACAAGGCACCGGGCCCAGACCATCTGCCCATTGATATTTATTGTGAGGAGCCCCACCTGTGGGACACTGTTCTTGCCAAAATGTCTAATTCAGTGCTCGCTGGAAACGGCGTAACCCACTAATGGCGCTCTGCCATTATAGTACCAATCCACATGAAGAGTGATTGGGGCAGTCCCTCTAATTATTGCCCAATCTCCCTCTTGGATGGGGCTGGCAAAGTCTTGGGGAAAGTCCTGCTGAACCGTCTTCAGGGTTGGGTGGACGCACAAAATATCATGACAGAAGTGCAGGCCAGCTTCTGGGAGCAACTAGGGACCAAAGACCAGGCTCTCCGAATGTACATAATCTCATATATATTTATAGTTGTTGTAGGAAGGTGGAATCTGACTGCATGGTTACCCCCACTTTTTTCTGGTGTTTTGCTGGTTTTCAACTTAGTCTGACTGGGATCCTGCTAATCAGGACCCCACTCTATCTGCTTTCTGCCTAAATTGGTTGTGTTTGTACTTTAGGTACACCCCAGATTGGATTCTGGGGTACCCTTATCAGTTCCTGGTATATGGTATACTATGTACCCAGGGCATGTGTACCCCAGAGGCCTACCAGGGGCTGCAGCATGTATTATGCCACCCCTGGGAGTCCCTTCAAAATGACACCACAGGTCTGCTACTGCAGCCTGTGTAAGGTGGTGCATGCCCCCCATACTTAGATATAGGTTCACTATATCTATTCCATATCACTGCACATATAAACCTATCAGTCACCCCTATGGCAGGCGTTATCAATCCTGAATGCAGGGTGCTGGGTTTTATGTGAGAAGGTGCACCTGCATGAGCAGAGCCCCGCTGCAGCCTTCGGAACCTATTTTCTGGGGTTGTTTGTGATGCAGCCAACCATATATACTTAAGTGCATTATAACCTCGCGGTAAATGCTAACTTTAAAACAGCTTCATTAAAACATGTTGTGTTTGGTGTCAAACACCTTGTAATCATACCTCCCCTACCAGTTACTGGTAGGGGAGGTATGATTCCACCCTTCTAGAACGGCAAATGTGACATACCGGGCTATCCGGTACCAGCTTTCTCGACCTGGGCATCGCAAAATGGATGCTGCCAGCCACAGACACGAGTCTGCCCTCCTGCAGCTGAGCCAAGCTCGAGCAGGGTAAGGCTTGACAATAGGTTTCCTGTCACAGGGAGGTGTGACCACCTCCCATACAGGATTTAGTGTATTGGGACTGGATGGGTGCACTCTGAGAGTGCTTTGATGTCTGCACTGGGGGCACATTTGGTATCCCTGTGCATAGTTCAGCTCAAACCGGTTGCAGGACCATTTGATCCTGCTCTGGTGTGAAACTGGACAAAGGACATGGGTGTAGCCAACCTTCTGTCCTGACACTCCCATAGGTGGGTCCCCAGAGTTTGTCCCACCCCTTCCTTGGGTATAAAGTAGGAACCCCTGACTACAGGACTTTAGATTTACCTGGACGAAACTCTGCTACAGAAACCAAGTACTTTGACTATCTACACTACGCTAGATGAAAGAAGAATCTCCCTTGGAGTAAAGGAGTTAATCCCCTGCAAGGCAGGCACCTTAAATGCATCTAACTGGTTTGCATCTCCCGAGCTCCTGAGGACTCCGAAGAGTTCTGCAATACAGGAGGTGGATTCCAAAGTGTTTTCAGGTTCTTCTCAGCTCTGATCAAGGCTTGGATCACACCGGACACTTCTCATCTTCCTGACAGCAGCACTTCTTCGCATCACACCATTGAAATCAACGAGCGTTTCCGACACCACTTAACCCTTATGCACCCGGCTCTCCTGGGATAGGCAACACCGATACCTCGGTACTCTCAAGGGTGCTGGCCTTAGAACCTTCTATGTTCCAAAGGGTTTGCTTGAAGTCCTCTCCTAAGTGTCCTTGATCTTTAAAATTCCAACCGCGACTTTCCCATAGAGTTGTATGGAGCTCGCGGCTGTGTTCTCACACTGCACACGGCCTCTGTGGGTCCCCTGTGTCACTACCTTGGGTGGTTCCTTGGGGTCCCAGCAAATCTACATGCTCTAGGCACTGTATGTAGTCAAGTTGTGGTTGTTATACCACTTTCTTAGTATATGGTTTGGTTTCCCCCTGGAGCCGGCTGTGTATTGTGCTATTTACTGTCGTTCAGGTGCTTTAATATTGTGTGACTTGTTCTCTAATCTCATAAAGAGGTTAGTAGAGAGTGTTTAGTAATAAATACATATATTTTATATATTCCTTGTGTGGTTCTCCTTTCATTTGGTCATTCAGGAGGTAATAATCTGGTAAACCAAGCTGCTTTACATTCCTTCACGACTTAGCCTGTAGGCTGCTCTCCATAGCTACCACTAGGATAGCTTTCAATAAAGGTCGTCTTTAACCTAATCATCAATAAGGGTCGTTTGGACTGGTGCAAGGTGCCCACTTTAACTAGCGGACAGCATATACCAGGTAAACTTCTCACAGTTGTTAGAAAGTTATCACTCTATTTAACATTCGTTGACCGCAAAGCAACTTTCGATTTAGTTGACAGAGAGAAGCTGTGAAAATCACTGGCTGATTTAGAAGTTGATATCACCCTGGTAGTGGCTATAAAGGCTCTTCACACTAGTAACACGGCTAGAGTTAGTTACGGCCCTGGTGGGGAGTGCCCTGAACCTTTCCCATGTAGAAAAGGGCGTCTGCCAAGGGTGTGTGCTGGTGCCCTTACTTTTCAGCCTTTTCCTAAATGACATAGCGGACTACTTGGCAGAATATTCCTTAGACATTCCCACTCTTGCCGGTAGGAGGGTGCTGATAATATTATATGCGGATGACACAGTGTTGATGGCGGCAACAGAAAATGGTACTCATAGGCTGCTAAAGCACTTTGAGTAATACTGTGATAAGAAATCATTAGCCTTTACCAACAGTAAAATGAAGAGCATGGTGTTGAGGCCACCCACCGAGTTTGAGCGGAAGCCCATTATTGACGGTGTGCCCTTTCAGTCAGTTAAGCAGTTTGATTACCTGTTTATTTGATTCTCACAGAATCTGCAGTGGGGTAGTAACATACTGAAGGCAACAATAGTCCTGAAACAAATGGCAGCGGCAGTCCTGAAGTTTATACATAAGACTGGTGCTCGGAACATTAGAGTTAACCCTCAAATATATATGCAAAGGGCAATGGCAGCTGCAATCTATGGGGCAGAGCTTGGTGGTTTGAGAATGTACGATCTTTCCAAGTAGCTGAGAATAACTTCCTAAGAGCTCTGCTGGGGCTGGGGCCAGGCACTCTCTTATTGGCACTGTATATGGAACTCGATTTTACCCCTATATCGGAAGTAGTAGCCCTCAGGCCAGTCCTGTATTGGGTTAGGCTGATAAGAAATTCTAAGGCAGCAATGTACTTGAAAACCCTTGAAGAAGTCACTTTCAGAGACGAGTGTGGGGGGAATACATGATCTTCTCGTGCACA
The DNA here is from genome assembly GCF_964204655.1 of Triturus cristatus. Taxonomy (NCBI): domain Eukaryota; kingdom Metazoa; phylum Chordata; class Amphibia; order Caudata; family Salamandridae; genus Triturus; species Triturus cristatus. The sequence goes on from NC_140583.1 coordinate 983,604,016, forward strand.
GGATACTCTGTCTGAGCTGCAGTTGAAGTACTTGTGGGCATATCCTAGCAGAGTAAGGCAGAACATAGCAGATTGGATTAAAGATCAGTGTTTTGAATTCATGCAGACAAGGAAGCGCCAGGCGCTAAGGCCAGGATCTATAATGTGTACTCATTTTAGCAACGCCTATGGTTGCCCTTGTACTGGGTATTTGGATGTGATATATCCCGAACTCAATAGAACACTGTATGTAACATACAGGCTGGGTATCTTGCTGACGAGGGATTACTTAATCCGTATCCACAGTCTCCTTGCTGGCTCAGACCATTGCGATTGTAGTCTGGGAAGGTTAGACAACTTAACACATTTTTGGGAATGGCTCTTCCCTCTTGTTAAAATACAAGGGGTTAGAAATGTCAAATCGCATTGGCGCTCTGTATCAGGCCGGATGACATGCATGTTGTTAATTCCATGGCAACATTTTTATGGGTTACATGGCCCCGTTTGAAAGAGCTGCCCGGAATGTTAGGCATCAACTCATGCAGACAACCCATGGAAATGGAAGCACACTTTTTAATGCATTGTGCAGTTACTGCTGTTCAAACTGCATACCCTCCCAATGTTTTCCTGTATTCTGCCCTGATACATTTGGTAAACTAACTGATTGCTTTAATTGGAGAGGAATTTAGCGCTCAAATGGTATTATGCCACTTGACTGATGATACTGTATATGCCTTTTTCGGAAAGAAGTTTCCGACTGAATTGTTTATGTTTTAAAGTTTCCTTGTATTTGCATTACCTTTCTGTATATTTGATGATTTTGTTGATTGTTTGCACTGGAACTGAATGTAGTTCCAAATGTTATTACATCTTCCAGCTAATTGTATCATATATGTATGTGTTTTCTGCACTTGCCCTTTTATATTTTAGGTGAATGGTTTTCATGAGAATGATATGACATATGAGGCCTTATTTACAAGTGTTTGACACGAGGCAGCGTAGTCACTTTGCTTCGCTGCCTTGCGTCAAAAGGACTTGTATTTATGATATACATCACATTCCTGCCCTTTCCCACTGCGCTGGCACTGCTTTGGCTGCCTTGCACCAACCCAGGCACCCTTGCACCATGGTGCAATAGTATCTGCGTTGTAGGAATGATTCCTGCACAAAACAACCAATGGAGGCGTTTTCCTCCTTTTATGTGTGCAGCAAAATACAGCACACAAAGAAAGAGGAAAAAATGAGATGAAATAAAGTTATTTCTCCTCGTTATGCCTCCGCTGGGGAGGCGTAGGTTTTAGACTCATTCCCTGTTTTACAAGTCCTTGTAAATCTGTGACTGCTTCAAAATCCATGGGTGTTGCATGGGAACACTACCGCAATGCCCATGGAAAGCCTCTTTGATGCAGAATAAGGCAACGTAGTGACTTGCGCTGCTTTGCCGCTTTGCCTTACTTCATATCTACGAGGCCATTAAAAGCCACACAAAGTGGCTTTGCATGGCCTTATAGATATGGGTCTGCACTCTTCTTTTCCGGAGCATCAATAAAAGTGATGTGCCAGTGGCTCAATGGGCTGGTAAATAAGCCCCACTGTAAAGTAATGACCATCAGATTATTTGTTTCTTTGGGAATGGTATAGAATATAGTGCCTAAATGTTACTATGCAGCCCAGTTAATCGCACTGTATGCGTTATAAAGAAGTAAGGTTTCTATTTTAATTGTTCTAAACGTATAGTTTTTAATTATTGTAATGCTGACAGCTGAGAAAATAAATACATAAATAAAGCTAAAGCTGTATCAGGGACAAACGCTTGAACTTTTTGGCTTCTTTTAATAAGGGTGATGGTTCAGAAGAGAAACAGACAGAAGAGGTATTTTGAGGAAAGAGTAACAGGGCTGGACATGCCTTTTATTCCACTGGGATGGAGCCCTGGTGCCTCTCTCACTTTCCACTACTCGCCAAAGTTAATTGCAGAAGACACAGGGGGCTTCAACAGAAAGCGAAAGAGAGGGAGGGAGGGTGAGGTAGAAATAAAGCCACGGGAGAGGGAGGAAAAAGAGAATGAATGAGAAAGCAGAGAAGAAGAGAGAATATGGATGGATGGAAAGAGAGAGATTGTGAGAGGAGATGAAAGGAGTGTGGCTGTTTTGAACATTTTTTCTAGTGGTGGGCTTAACTCACATAATTCCATGTAGCATGAGTCATGGATATGACATAACGATTTCACGAGAATATGCAAAAGTCCACAAGAAGAGTAAGTCTGAATTTTGTGCTTTTTTCTTTGCGCAAAAAAGCCCCCTAACAAACTGGACACAAGGATGCACTTTGCGCTAAGAAATGGTGCTGAGTGCAACAGAACACGAATAGCAGTGCAAGCAGCCACTCACGCTTGGTAAATGTGCACTTAGGTTAGGACCTTCCCCCAATTTAGGGGCATATTATTAAGAAACGGCGTTAAAATTATCGCCACTTTAGTGGCAGAAAACTGCCGCTAAAGCGGTGATAATGGGCTTGATAATATGCCGCAGAGAATTCCCATAGAAGCCCATGTTCTGGTGTGAACATGGGCTTCTATGGGAATTCTCTGCGGCATATTATCAAGCCCATTATCGCCGCTTTAGCGGTAGTTTTCTGCCGCTAAAGTAGCGATAATTTTAACGCCCTGCTTGATAATATGCCCCTTACTGCTGTCATTTAACATTAGTTTTGTAGTGCAAAATGCATCCTTGTGTTCAAAATAGACGTGAGGATGCATTTTGCACTGAGAGAATAGTGCTAAATGCAAAACTAAATAGCAGCTCGAGCAGCCGCTCATGCTCACTAAGGGGCATATCATCAGGGGCTTTATCTCCGCTTTTCTGGCTGTAAAAGCCAGAAAAGCGGAGATAAAACCAACGCCCTATCAGCAAGAGGGTGCTAACATGCGTATTCGCATGTTAGCACCATTTTACACTACGCCTACCTTTGTATCTCTAATGAGAGGTAAAGTGGCCATTCCTGACATACACTACATGTCAGGAGAGCAATAATGCGTCTTTGCGCTATCAGCAAGGATGCCCTTGCATTTTAGCAGACGTTAGTTTTTGGAGAAAACTGTCTGCTAAAATCCTGACTAAGCCACCCCTAACATTGGGGGTGGATTATGCTGATACGACCACAGGGTCGTATCAGCAAGGTTATCGCCCTTTTGCAAGGAACATCGCTGGGAAACCAGCGATGTTCCCTGCAAAACGGCGAAAACATCGCTATCACTGGAATTTTTATCGCCCTGGAGCAGGGCGATAAAAAGCAGAGAATTATCGCTGGCCGCTGCTGATATGGCCCCAAATTTGTTGTTTCTTTTGTAATTTTCCTCCCAAATTGATCTTAATTATGCAAGCGTCATTATTGGATGTTCAACGTCAAAGTGTAATGAAGAATTACTGAAATTACTCTGATAACTCTGGCTTAATTAAAATTACTCACAGGCCTAATTGTTTTCAAGGGTGCCTGTGGTTCCCCAGTCTGGCTCTGGAGAGTAGTAATAAATACAGCTGACCACTTCATGCACGGGGTGAGCAACATAGCATCTTCACTTTCCCTCTATAGTTTTTTACCTTTCTTTGTGTGCTGAATTATGCATAAAAGGAGGAAAACGCGTCCATTGATCGTTTTTGTGCAGGCATGTGTTCCTTCCTGCACAAAAGCATTCATGCATGGGGTAAGCAACATAACGTCTTTCCTTTCCTCCTGCTTTACTCCTATAGGGGCATATTATCAAGACAGGCGATAATGGGCTTGATAATATGCTCTATGGAATTCCAATTGAAGCTCAGGTTAGATGTCCTAAAGCAGCGATAATTTTATCGCCTGTCTTGATAATATGCCCCTAAGTGCTTTCCTCTCTTTTGCTGTAGATAAAACTCGGATAAAGAAAAGTAAGTGCTGGTCGCTAAAAACGAGTATAGGTGGATCCCACCTGCAACCACCGGCTCAAAATAAGCACTGCTGTAAAGCACACAGCCACAGACCTGCATATCCTTTACAAAGCAGCGATGGTGCTTTCCTTATGTACATTCATTTTCATTGAACTCAACTGGCACTTTCTTAACAAAGGCATGAAGAGGTGTTAAACCACAGTGTCCAAGCGCTGCAGGAATCCCAGAGCTGCACAGGATGGCGAACCGCTTGGTCCACTGTCCTGTCAATATATTATTAAGGGAGGAAAAGTTGGAGCCAAGGGTTTTTGTGTACGTGTGACTCATTTCCCAAAGGCCCCTGGCATCCCCAAGGTTTCCTTCTTCTGTTGATCAACGACACAGAAATAAACCGAAATCCACGGACTGGCCCCTCCCGGAAACAGGTTACGATAATCGTGCATTCCATGCCCTGTTTTCTTTCTGTCTAAGGCAGAGAGAGAAGCTCTGCTTTTTCCCGCTCCAGGGCATCGTGCAGCGATGCTCCTTAAAGGATGGAAAGAAATATCCCTCTTTGAGAGACAACAAGGGACGCCTGACACTGCTCTGTAGACGGCATTACCTCAGGGGGAAAAAGCGGGACTGAAAAACAATAGAGTCGCAGATAAAGCCTGCAAAGAAAACGGAACTTCTTGACGAGGGGTGAATCATTCGGAAAACTTACTAAATAAGAAAAAGCTATTTTAGGGAAATACCACAGATTCAAAACAAAAATAGCAGCTGCGTGTCGCCCAGCTGATATCCCATAGATATGAGCTGAGCACGCTGCGCGCTTTTTGTTTTGCTTTCCTAATCGTTCTCTGAAAGGACAGACTGTTTTTTAACTCCTTCGCTCTTTTCGTCTTATCTTGGATGATGGTACCGCATCCTTGGTGTGTGGATTGGTCGAGGCAGGCTAACGGGGAATGTGTCAGAATGCTTTGACGTATTAAGAGTTGTCCTCTGGGAAAACCCTCCAATGGCGAGGCCCCGATTGGCTCACTTCATTCCTCGTGACAGGATAACGCCCCCGACGTCACACACAGGCAGTTGCTCATGCCCTGCAGTCTTGCACATCTACCAGTGATTAACTCCTGAAATGAACCACCTCAAAAGGAGAAAGCAGATCTCAATGTCCGTTGAGTCACTTGCCATTGATGTATGCCAAGCCTCTTGATAAGTGTGTGGTATCATCTAAACATTAACGTCACCAGACATCAATAGAGTATGAGTGTCATTGTCACTCTCTGTTAGGGTTGCAATATCTATGTTGGATGCATGATTGTCGTTTTGATATATGGCATAGTAGCGTCTTACAAGATGAACCTGGAATGAGTCATGAGAAATAAGAAATGTGGGTCTGAGAATCACTCTGAACAGGGACAACCCTAACAACATTTAGGGGCATATCTACAAGAAAATACCGTAGCGCTATGCTACGCCAAATTTGGCAGCGGTGCGCTCTGAAATTTTCTAAACGCAGGGATGCGCCGTATTTACAAAAATATGGCGCCACCCTGTGTTTCCCCTGGAGCAAAAAAAAGCAGCCTAGCACCAGTGCAGGCACCCTACCGCTATGTTGCAAGGGTGCCTGCATTGCAGGGTCAATTGTTAATGTGCAGGAGGGGACACCTTCCTGCACATAAACAATAATGGCGATTTTCTCTTTCTGTGTGCTGCATTGTGCACCGTGCGCGCAGGGTGTGCGCACGGTGAAAAACCAGAAAAAATAAATAAATAAATAAATAAATATATAACTTAGCATTTAAAAAACCGTATAAATTCACTGAAAAAACCATAAGTTTCACACACGTTATAGTTAGGAATTAGCATTTAAAAAACCTTGCAAATTCACTTAAAAAACCATAGGTTTCACACATGTTATAGTTAGCTGTACATTTCACTTGTAAAAAACCAATGAAATTCCACGTTATAGTTAGATCAGGTAACTATAACTTGCGCGACCGCAATCCACAATGTGTCATTTCAGATGTCATCATTGATGTGATGAGTGATGTCACTGACCATGTCATGAGTGATGTAATATGTGACGTCATCAGCAGTTTATTGTGGGCGCGCAAGTTATAGTTACCTGATCTAACTATAACGTGGAATTTCATTGGTTTTTTACGAGTGAAATGTACAGCTAACTATAACATGTGTGAAACCTATGGTTTTTTAAGTGAATATATATATATATATATATATATATGTATATATATCTCTACATATATTACCTACTGGCAGTCGCCAGTAGGTAGTTAAAGTTAGGACCTAGTTTCCATAGGAAAAGCATTTTTTGACTTGGCTATAACTTTGGTGTCGTTTGACCAATCTGCATGAAATTTTGGCCCAAAAGTGTCACAGTGGGTACTATTGATTGGGCAAGTTTGGGGGTCATCTGTGCAGTGGGGATTGAGAATTTGGGGTGCAAAATAAGGTTTCATTTGTAATGCTGATTCCCTTAGGAACCTTTAGCCACCTCTACAGCCCGAACAACAGAACCGACTTACACCAAATTTGGCAGGGAGGTAGATGTCAGTTCAAGGTAATGCCTTTGCTTATTTGGTGTAAATGTGTTCAGTAGTTTTTGGGAAACTTAAGTTTAAAATTATAGTGATATCTCTGGCAGCGAAGCTTTAGCAAACAAAGTCGATCTTGTGCAGGGAAATGCACTGGTCTGATTGGCTGCCAGCACTTCAACCAGGAAGTGTTGGTAGCCCTCTTGGGTCCCAGAAAATAACAAATAATAAATAAAGTAAAGGAGGCAGGGTAGGAATACCCTGACCCCCCCGATATGTTGGGGGGGAGGGGTGGTCCCACAGGGATCCTGCCACATTTTAATAACATTTTTTTTAAACAATTTTCTGCGGATTCACATAGGGTCAAGAAGACTGATTTGCTTATGGCTGCGTTCAAACTGGAATGGCATGGGGTGCAAAAAACGATGGATATAGGCCCAGATCTCTGTACTGGGGTGAATGTATGACATTGTTCTGCATTCTGTCCATCAATTGTTCGTTTTGAATTTGTCACCCCGAGGGGGATGGGTATGCCCAGGAGTGGGTCCCGTGCTCTCCATGCCACTGTAGTCAAGCTATCCTGGCTGATGAGGGCTGAAACCCCAAAACCGGTCCTAGGATGCTTGTTTCCAATACATGGAGGACCTGGCCTGGCAATTTAGGCTGGACTGTTCCCATTGGGCGCAGAGTCAACACTGATTTGCATGTGGCTGGGTTCAAACTGGAATGTCACAGGGTGCAAAAAAATGATGGATTTAGGCCCAGATCTCTGTACTGGGGTGAATGTATGACATTGTTCTGCATTCTGTCCATCAATTGTTCTTTTTGCATTTGTCACCCTGCATCAGACTGGTATGCCCAGACATAGGTCCCGTGGTCTCCATTCCACTGGAGTTAAGCTATCCTGGCTGATGAGGAGTGAAAACCCAAAACCGGTCCCAGGATGCTTGTTTCTAGTCCAGTGAGGACCTGGCTTGGCAGTTCGGGCTGGACTGTTCCCATGAGGCACAGAGTCAAGACTGATTTGCATATAGCTGGGTCTAAACTGGGGTGGCATTGTGAGCAAAAGAACAATGGATTTAACCCAGATCTCTTGACTGAGGGTGAATGTTTGATTTGCTCTGCATTCAGTTCATCATCTGTGTGTCTTTAACTTCCTAAAAGTGGCATTTTCAGACTTGCAATTTAAAAACCAACTTAACTAAAAGTTGTTCTTTTAAATTGTGGGTCCAGAGACACCAAACTCTAATTTTCTATCTGCTCCCAATTGGAAGATACACTTATAAAGTGTTGTAAGGCAGCTCTAATGCTAACCGAAGGGAAAGAAAGGGCTTGCTGTAGTGAAAAACGAATTTAGCAGTTTTTCACTACCAGGACATGTAACAAACTTAAAAGTACATGTCCTACATTTTAAATTCACTGCACCCTGCCCAGGGGGCTGACTAAGACCTAACCTAGGGGTGCCTTGAATGTAATAAAGGGGAAAGTTTGGGCCTGGTAAGTAGGTGAATTTCCTGGTCAACATGGCAGTTTAAAATTGCACACACAGGCTCTGCATTGGCAGACCTGAGACAGGTTTGAAAGACTACTCATATGTGTGGCACAATCAGTACTGTAGGCCCACTAGTAGCATTTGATTTACAGGCCATGGTCACATGTAGTGCACGGTACTAGGACATTATCAGAAAATCAAATATGCCAATCATGGGTTCATTCCACCCTCTTCTGACATCGCCCATTCACTTATCAAACTATTGAAAAATGTGCATCTATCGAAAATTAAAGAATGGTCTTCTGTCCACCAACAAATCTTCGTCCGCTTGAAGGAAGTCTTGTGTCATTGATGAAGTAAGGTTCCGTAGGAAAGAAACTTGCTCGGAAGCAATCCACTAGTTTAACTCCCTACGTCTACGGCCGTCAGAGGCCGGAGGAGGTCGGGCCGGGCCACCCCTCCATCTTCCTGCTATGGGTAAGCGCAAACAAGCAGTGACTGTGGAGGGGGATGGGAACAAAGCGAAGGTTGCTAGAAAATCGGACTGCATTATTTCCTAACTGTCAACGGCTTGAAGGAAGTCTTGTGTCATTGATGAAGTAAGGTTCCGTAGGAAAGAAACTTGCACGGAAGCAATCCACTAGTTTAACTCCCTAACAAAGTTATTAATCATTTTTCGTGAATAACTAATACGCACCACATGGACACGCGGGTTAGTGAAGCTTACGTATGTGTGTACTAACGTGGATAACCATGAAGAAGGACTAATACCGCTTTAAACGTGGAAAACTGTTGTGCGCATGCGTCAACTGCATCTACGCAGAATGACAAACCAACTCTTGGAGGGAAATTCTGGCGCATGAGCAGAAGACACTAAAATGGAGTCTTGAGGAGTCGCGTGCATGGCATCTGCTTCTTTGAACTAAATCGAGTGTTTTTTACTAATGCTAATGCAGGAAAAAGATATTAATAAATAAACACGGATAGAGTAGAGGTGGGTGGTATACAGTGCAATCACTTTATTTTAGAAAGTAATATCTGTCTTTTGACCTTTATCACTAGTGCGTATTTGTGCCTCTCTTGCATAGCCGAATTGAATGGAGTGACGCGAAGTTTGCGCATGCCCACTGAGTGAAGCCATGAAGGCCATGACTGTGCAATTGAAAGGGAGCCAAGATCAAGTGCTACAAACATGGGAATGGATGGTGAATAGTTCAACGATGAGGACTCGTATTCAAAATGTTATTCAATTGTTTCAAAAGTGAACTAAAAGACGTATGAGAACTAAATTTATGAATAAAAATTAAGGGGATGGGTTTGCGAACAATAGTTGAACTGATTTTATTGACATGTAAGCATGGTGTGATGGAGCTTCCCTATTGCCTGACCAATCATATTTCGCATTTTTACAATATTGAAACTGTATACTTGAAAGGTATAATTAAGATACCTTTAGTTAGTTGGAGAGAGAGAGACACAGATGCTGAGAGTCGTGGATGCTGTTTTTGCTGCAGGAGATGCTGTTGCTGGGAGAGATGCTGTGCGATGCTGATGAAGAACCGAATGCAGAACCTGAAGCAGAACTTTCTATCCTAATTATTTGGGTTAGAACAGAAGATCGCGGAAGAATGTCGAGGAGGAAGAGAGTGTCAGAGAGGGGTGCGACGCAATCGTCGCTATTTCTAGAGAGGTCAAGTATCCTGTCCTGATTCCTGTCCTGAAGTCTTTGTCTCCTTTCCCAGGGGAACCTTACCAGCCCTTTGTCCAGGGGATTGGTCTTTCACACCATCCTTGGTAAATATAATTTCTCGTTATTTGCAAATGTTCTTTCCTCTTTGTCCTCTCCCTTTCTGAGCATTTATTATTGTATGAGTCCGAGGAAAATATTTTCTTTGATTTAATGAATTGAATTTTCTCTCCTATGAATGTTGGTGACATCACTGTATTTTGGAATGGTTCACATGTATTTAATTTAGATAAAGATTTAAAACTTCCTGAGTCTGTGGTTATTTACTTTAAAAGAAAGAATAGTTAAAGTTATGTTAATTATCACCATCAACTCATTCAACTAATGGTCCATCGACCAGAGGAAAGAACTTTTTGATCAGTGAAAAGGTTAGTTAGGAGTATGAAATAACTAATCCTGAATATTGTGAAAATATATAAAAGTTTGATAAACCAGCGGTTCACTCAATCGTGTGTGGTTATGGACCCAGGTGAGTATATGGTAGTAGTGTTGTAAATTAAAGCAGAATGTGATTAAGCATTTACTGAAAACATTAATGCTTCCCTTTTATCGTGTTTTCCTCATTATGTTGGCCGAAGTCCGGACTCCATTTTGTATTGACATGCTGCCACGTGTTCACCACGAGGAGAGTCCGACCTCTGTGTTAGTTGCTCTTGTAATCTGCCTAGCAACAGTTATAAATAGCTCTCTCTTGTCCGTCTGGCGCATGCCCAGACTTGACCACATCTGTTATAATTAGCTTTGCTTGACCATGTGTTTTCGCGGGCCCAAGGAGTGTGTTAGCTCCGCCCATGTATTGATTCAGTATCGAGAATGACCATAAATGGTAATGTTCTTCGGCCTCATGTTGTATCCACCCACTTATGAGCCCCTCTGTTGTGTATAAAAGGGGACAATGTACGAATGTTCTGTGTGCTACTCCTTGCAATACTGAAGAGTGTTGTGTGGATTGTAGGACCACCCTTAAGGGTTAATAAACGTTGTTTTTGTACTTTGCAGTTTCCGTGCCAACTTCCTTATAGATTTCGTTACAGAAGAGCGAACCCTTGTCTCTTGCGGGCCTAGCTGGGGCTTGTATTCATCAATTGGCGCCCGTCACGTGGGGCTCATCGGCGACTCGGATGCTCGAAGGACTGGTCGCGACGAAGGTGAGGAGTTTGGCCGGGGACGTGATCACTGCCAGCGGCGTCTTAGCCTTGGCATCCCGAGGTTTTTCTTCCTTCCCTTCCGAGCTGACCGTCTGGGTGGCGCCGGTCATCGACTGAGACCTCTTCTGTCGGTCCTGCCGTGAGAGCCGTTTGGGCGATTGTGGAGCTTGGCAGTTGGAACCTGGACTCTTGATTGGTAAGAACCGTTGTACGGTACTTGCTCCGAGTTTTGAAGCCTGGTCTGGCTATTTGAGTTTGATTGATGGTGACTAGTCATATTTTGAATTTGTCTTTGTGAAAATATATGCGTTGCAACACATATAGGCAGGTAATGTGGAGAAATTTCTCCGGATCTGTGTAAACTTTGAACGGCGCAACGATTAAGTGCCATTTTTCTTGATAATACTGCATATTTTGCATTATTCCTAGCATGCCTGCTTTTAGCGCACTTCGTAAGTGGTGCTGCTGTCTTGGGAACCGGTTGAACCTCGAGGAATCTGCTCCAGCTCCCCCAGAGGGGACTCCTAATAGGGATATGTACGTGAAGCATGGTCTTTCTTCCATAATGTACAGCACGTTATGGAGGAAATATACGAGGAAGGATCCTGAGTTGCGATGGCCTTTGTATGGATCGTTTGATATACGTAAGATTGAGTATGTGGAACAGTGTATGTGTAAGCGACGTGCTCGTCAGGATATGTTTGAGTGTGTGCGATTGTGGGTGAAGGAAGTGCGTGAGCGAGAGAAACGTGAGAAAGCGCTGTTTGATAAGGAGCAGCGAAAGAATGATCATATGCGAGCGCAGGAAGCGAAGCGTCGGGAGGACAAAGAGCAAACGGACAGACAAGAGAAAGAGCGTAGGCTACAAGTTTCGGGTCAATATGTTGTTCGTCAGCCACTTTATCCTGTCCTTAATAATCTTGATGACGATTTTCATTTACTAGATCGCTCTCCGCCCCCTTATGTTGGCGCATCTGCTCCGCGGCCGCAAGATTCTGGCCCGGCTCCGGGTAAGGTCGACACACGGTCCATGTTATCGACCGAGCATATGGCTGATCTTCGGAAACTTTCCCTCCGTGCACTTAAGGGCAAGATGTCTAAGGATGAGTTGTTCCATGCTTGGGGGTCGTGGCAAGATAGAGAGAGGGTGTATTTTCTGTCTCATTTTTCAGAAGAAGTAATTGCTGCTTTCCGAAAATATTCTAGTGTCCTTGAGCCTGACGAAGTGTCTTCGGATGCCGGAGCATTACGTAATGGTGTTTTTTCTCCCCCTAAGGCTTCTGAGGCGGCTCGGCGGCTGTTCGCTTTGCGGGACGAGGTGCTGGCCCTTAGAGAGAAAGCACGTCAACAAACGGAGGAGGAGAAGCAGTCGGATTGGTCTGCAGCAGGGGGCCACCCATCCGCCTCCCAGTCAGATAAGGATGACATAGTGCATGTTAAACCAATGCGAGAGGCGGCGCCTTTGTATGTTCCTCCCAAGGGAGCAGGGACTAGCTCGGATATTAATTCTGTCGATGCTAGGGGATATTTTGTGTATAATTGGGTTTATACTCCATGGCATAGGGCCGATGTTATGGCATTAAAGAATGCGCTGCCTGACCCCCGCAAGAATCCAGCGGCCTTCTATGAAGAAGTCGAGGGGGCCTTGAATTCTTGCATTATGACCTTAGCGGATATAGACCTGTTCTTTGGCCTTATCCTACCGCCGGATACGTGGCGCTCTGTCCGAAAGGTAGATGATGCGGTTGCCTTCAAGGCCCGGTGGTCTGACCTTGAGGATGAGGATAGGGAACGGAAGCCCGCACAGAAACCACCCCAGAATATTTTAGATCTCCCTGCGGCTATTGTGGCTAAGTTGAAGACGATTATCCCCCCTAAAAAGATTGACTGGAATATGTTAGCTGCATGTAAACAGAAAGTTGACGAGTCAGTCGCGGACTTCTTTACGCGTTTTGAGGAAACGTTTCATGATTTTAGTGGCCAGTCGCTTACTGACGACACGGGCCGCCACCTTTTCGCGGACAAATATGTGGCTAATCTGCTGCCGGCAGTTGCGGCCCGGTTAAAAGCGAGTGAGAGTTCTTGGTCCTCCGCGACACCGACGGCCCTTCTGACCATCGCCCAGTATTATGAGCGTCAGGAGCACGAGGCGAAGGGCCAGGAGGAGAAGAAATCGAAAGATCTCAAAACCAAAGTGATGTTAGCACAAGTATATGGCCCGCCCCGCCGGGGTAATAATAATAGGGGAAGGGGCGGATCTTATGGTCCCCCTTCGGGCCGATCTGATTTGAATAGGAACCAGTGTGCGTATTGCAAGCAGTTGGGCCATTGGGCCAGGGATTGCCCAGCGTTGCGTGCTTCGCGTCAGGGGCACACTCCGGGTGGCCCGAGAGGTAGAGGGGGCTTCTCGAACTTTAGAGGGAATTCCAACGATAATGTCCGTTTCGATACTGCTGGACAGCACCGAGATAGCTCAAATGTTTTTGATCGCCAGCACCAGTATCATGTATCGGACATCGATCGATCGGGATATCATGATTCTCAGCATGCATAGGAATGCGTAGGATGGGGGTCTGAATCAGTTGAGGTGCCGGTCGATCAGACGGGTCCTTATGTATCGGCTGAGGTTTTAGGTTCTACTGATCAGTTCCTAGTGGATACAGGAGCGACACGTAGTGCATTGTCTAGGTACTTGGTTCCGGGGGCTCCCCCATCCGGCTCAATAGTTACATCGGTAGGGTTTGACGGTACACTCTCCCGAAGCCCTCTTTCACAGCCCCTTGCATTTAAAGTTGATTGTTTTTCTGCGCCCTGTCCGTTTCTGCTTGCTCCGTACACACCGGATAACATTATGGGCCTTGATATGTTAAAGTACTTTAGGGCTACAATCCGCTGTTCCCCTGAGGGTGTGAGGGTGATTTTAAATGACAACTACCCCCGGTCTGGGCGGATGTGTACGATATCAGAGGATGCGTTGTTGGCTACCCTCCCCCGAGCTTTATGGGCGACTTCGGACACAGATGTCGGACAAATGGTGATTCCTCCGGTCCACATTAGTGTCCAGGAGGGGGCGGTACTACCGCGCCTCCCACAGTATCGTATTTCCCAGGAGGGCGAGGAAGCTCTCATACAGATTGTGCAAGATTTGATCGCAGTAGGAGTAGTGGAAGAAGTTCCCTATAATATCTGTAACAGTCCGATTCTCCCTATTCTGAAAAAGGACACGGATGCAAAGGTCTATCGGTTCATAATTGATTTGAGGGAGGTAAACAAGATCGTGATACCTCAGTACCCGGTGGTTTCCGATATCACGACGTTGCTTACCTTGGTCCCGCCTACGGCGACCATGTTCTCAGTGATTGATTTGAAAAATGCCTTCTTTTCTATTCCCATTCACCCTGATAGCCGATTTCTTTTTGGGTTCACATTAAACAATAGATCTTATCGTTTTTGTAGAATTCCCCAAGGCTATACAGAAAGCCCTAGTATTTATAGTCAGGCTTTGAAGCGACAGTTGGATTCCTTTGTTTTACTCGAGGGGGTCGCCCTCATTCAATATGTCGATGACATCCTGTTGGCGGCTGACACCCTGGAGTTGTGCGAGAAAAGCACGATAGCCTTACTTTCCTTTTTAGCATCCCACAATCACAAGGTCTCTAGGAAGAAATTGCAATTCTGTAGACCAAAGGTGACTTATTTGGGTCACCTTTTGTCTAAGGAGGGGCGTGCACTCACACCAGATCGTATCCAAGTAATTTTGGACACACCGAGGCCATCCACGCAGAAGGATGTGCGTGCATTTTTGGGTCTTGTTTCTTTTTGTAGACAGTGGATATTGGGGTTTTCACACATAGCTAAGCCATTACTAGCTCTCTTGACAAAAGACACGCCCATCCCGATCCCCTGGTCAGATGAGTGTGACGCTGCTTTTCAGCAATTGAGACAGGCCCTTTGTTCAGCACCAGTGTTAGGGACCCCTGATTATGCAAAACCCTTTTCGTTGTATGTGCATGAGAAAGATGGATGTGCATTATCAGTCTTAGTGCAGATGCACGGCGATAAGCAGCGCCCTTGTGCATACTTTTCGGCTGTACTTGATCCTGTCGCCCGAGCATTGCCAGGGTGTTTTCGCTCGGTTGCGGCGACAGCTGTGTCAATACGGCAGAGTGAAGGAATTGTGTTATCCCATAAACTGTTGGTGTTAGTTCCCCACGCTGTTGACGCCCTGCTTAATCAAACAAAGACGCAGCATTTGACCAGTGCCCGTTTAACGGGATATGAGTTGACGCTTTTAGCTCCTCACATTACGTTAAAAAGGTGCGTGACATTAAACCCGGCCACATTGTTGCCATACCCCGAGACCCAGCCTGAGGCACAGAAAGCGCATGATTGTATTCTTGTGACTGAGGAACAAACAAAGGGTCGTATTGATCTCCAGGATACGCCCTTTTCAGATGTAGATGGAGAGTTGTGGGTGGATGGATCATGCCTGAAGCTACCAGATGGTACGACTTCAGCAGCGTATGCAATTACCACGTTACAGACGATAGTGGAGACAGCACGCATACCACAGAAATCAGCTCAAGCAGCGGAACTGATAGCGTTAACACGAGCGTGTGAGCTCAGTACAGGATTGTGTGTGAATGTTTACACAGACAGCCGCTATGCCTTCGGAGTAGCGCACGATTTCGGCCTACTCTGGAAGGAGAGAGGGTTTCTAACGTCACATGGGGTACAGATAATGCATGGGGAGTTAGTCCACAATCTTTTAACTGCATTGACATACCCAAAGAAAATTGCCATTGTTAAGTGTAGTGCCCATAGGAAAGTAGTTGATAAGGTTGGAGAAGGGAATGCGTTAGCGGATCGAGTAGCACGGGAGACTGCGATGCAGCCCGGTACTACTGCCATGTATGTAGTGAAGTCACAGGTGGAGAGATGGCATGATGCGAAGGAGGAAGTGCGAGAAATACAAAAGACCGCTTCTGACAAAGAGCGGGAACAATGGGCTAGCGAAGGAGAACTGGATGACGAGGGTTGCTGGAGAAATAAGCAGATGGATAGATGGAAATTACCCACGGCTTTTGTACAACCTATGGTCCAGATGGCACATGGGCTAGCACATGTTGGAGCTTCCGCAATTGTGAAATTGCTTACCCAAGTCTGGGAGCATCCAGAGATTGCTAGCACGGCAAAGAGGGTGGTGCAGACCTGTATGATCTGTCTGAAGTATAACCCAGGGAAAGGCACGCGAACTCCAGCAGGAGGATTTGCGACACCCACTGCACCCTTTGAGGTTCTGCAGATGGATTACATCCAGCTTGAGCGCTGTAACAATTTGAAGTATGTTCTAGTAGTGGTTTGCGCCTTCAGTAAATGGGTTGAGGCGTACCCTGCGAAAGACAATACTGCAATGACTACAGCGAAGCTATTGCTGAAAGAGTTTTTCCCCCGATACGGCGTCTGTAGACTTCTGTGGAGTGATAATGGCCCTCACTTTGTAGCGGATGTTATAAAGTATGTCCTGAAGGGCCTAGGCATCACCCAGAAGTTCCACGCCGTGTTCCACCCTCAGTCTGCAGGACTAGTCGAGAAATATAATGGTACACTGAAGCTTAAGATCGCCAAAATCCAAGCTTCAACGTCTTTGACTTGGCCAGACGCCCTGCCACTGGCGTTATTGTCAATTAGGTCAGTGCCACACTCTCGAACCGGCCTTACGCCATACGAAATAGTATTCGGACGCCCAATGAACATTTGGGGTCCACCAAGGCCTAAGGCTGTGTATGATGTACCTTGTGTGATGATGAGTGATTATCTGGCACAGTTAACGGATAACTTGGTTTCTATTCATCAACAGGTCCGAGAGGCGCTCCCTGATCGGTCTACTGGCGAAGGACATGGTCTCCGGCCTGGAGATCATGTAATGATAAAGGTTTTCGACAGATCGAACAGTTTGGAGCCGAGATGGGTAGGACCTGAGCAAGTCCTTCTTGCAACGAGGACGGCAGTGCGAGTCTCGAACAGGAAGAATTGGATCCATTCCCTGCACTGTCGAAAGGTACCGCCCGGATTGGTGGAGTCTGCCGTGCTGACCGATCAACGAGACATCCTAGCAGCAGAGACAGGCCGTGCTGCAGAGCCAAACGACACTGAGGAGCTCTTTTCGGACCACACGACTTCTGGAGGAAGGCGATATCATCTGCGACCAAGGAAGTGAGATTTCCAGTACCGGGACATACTGTCAGAACGGCCCTTGGGTTAGTGAAACGGAGAGCCGATGAGGCAAGGGGGGGGGATCAGCCCTGCATTAGTGTAGTGACACCCGTCTTGGCCCGCTGGTGAAGAAATCAACCGCTGCCCAAGGGGAAGAGTTCTGACAGACCTTTTTAGTTTCAGGAAGATATCAGGGTATTGTTTCCTTTGACATGGAGAAGAAGAAAATTCTTTGTGCGTTGGGGTTCATGCTAACAGTAGCTATCGTTGGTATAACCACATGGTTTGTGGAGGAGGCAACTCCTGCTCGAAAGACGCTTGTGTTGACGACTCCAGTGCCTGAGGAGCACTACTTTTATACGTTGCCATATCAAGAGTTGAAGCATCGACAATCCTATTTGAATAACACTTTCATTCAGATGCTGCATCACACCCACGTTGCTACAAATGCTACGAACTGTTGGATATGTGGGATGATGCCAGCCCATCAGAAGAAAGGAGGTACGCCATTCATACCACTTCCTTTCTCTCACAATGGCTCTTGTAGAGCATGGTACACTTTGTTGTTTGCCACTCGGAAACCGACAGTGGGACGATTGCTCTTCAGACTTAATAAAGAATGCCATCAGGACAAGAATGGATATCCACAAGCGAATGGGACAATTTGGGAATGGGAAGAGTACCGACCGGACAATGAATCCATCCCCTATATCTTCACGAACACCAGAGACACTGTGGGGAAGGACAAATTCGTAATCCAAGTAGCACAAGCCCAAGCGGACCTGTGTGTCCAGAGTGTGGGTTTTATCCCTGTTGGTGTCAGTGATTGCATAACTGTGTTAAACATCGATGGGTTAAATAACAGCACCTTCCTAGCATCCCATAATACCTACTTTGTATGTGGAAATAAAGGTTATTACCGTTTGCCGGCCGGGTGGTCTGGGGTATGCTATGTATCATTCCTATTACCTCCTGTATTTTTAGCACCCGCGTCATATCATAAGGATTTAAAACTGTTGAATAATGTGACTGTAAATAGATATAAACGTACTCTATCAATTGATGAGGTGGATCACACAGATACCAGTTTGCAACAGTATATTGATTTTAACTTAGGATTGTTCTTTTTTGTTGGAGCCGCTTTGAATAGTAGGAAGATCCGAAGATTAACGAGAGTGGTAGAAGCTGTGACTAATCAGACTGCTGCTGCTCTTGGGAATCTTACGGAAGAATTACAAATTACTAGGATTGTTGCATTACAGAATCGTATGGTATTGGATGTAATGCTAGCTGATCGAGGAGGAGCCTGTAAAATTATTGGAAGTAGCTGCTGTGTGTTCATCCCTGATCATACACCGTCTGTTTATAGCGCCATCAACAAACTGCATAAAATAGCAGCTGAAATCCACACAGAAAACGGCACTTGGTCCTTTTCTGGATGGTTTTGGGCGTTGGTTACTGCCTGGGGTTGGAAGGTTCTAACTGGTCTCTGTATTATCGTAGCAATTCTGTTCCTTTTCTGTATGTGTATCCAATGCGGACCATTGTGCTGTTCCGTATGCATTTCATTCTGCATTCCAGATAAGAAAGCTATTGCCGATGTTACCCGCCAGAAGGGTCTAGCTAAAGAGGTTAAAGGAATGATGATAATTGACATATACGATGATTATTCTTGGAAACCAGATGTCTTCAGTAAATGCTGAAAGGGTCGTCTGTTGTAAATTAAAGCAGAATGTGATTAAGCATTTACTGAAAACATTAATGCTTCCCTTTTATCGTGTTTTCCTCATTATGTTGGCCGAAGTCCGGACTCCATTTTGTATTGACATGCTGCCACGTGTTCACCACGAGGAGAGTCCGACCTCTGTGTTAGTTGCTCTTGTAATCTGCCTAGCAACAGTTATAAATAGCTCTCTCTTGTCCGTCTGGCGCATGCCCAGACTTGACCACATCTGTTATAATTAGCTTTGCTTGACCATGTGTTTTCGCGGGCCCAAGGAGTGTGTTAGCTCCGCCCATGTATTGATTCAGTATCGAGAATGACCATAAATGGTAATGTTCTTCGGCCTCATGTTGTATCCACCCACTTATGAGCCCCTCTGTTGTGTATAAAAGGGGACAATGTACGAATGTTCTGTGTGCTACTCCTTGCAATACTGAAGAGTGTTGTGTGGATTGTAGGACCACCCTTAAGGGTTAATAAACGTTGTTTTTGTACTTTGCAGTTTCCGTGCCAACTTCCTTATAGATTTCGTTACAGAAGAGCGAACCCTTGTCTCTTGCGGGCCTAGCTGGGGCTTGTATTCATCAGTAGAGTATCTGTTTTTGGTACGCCGCTGGATCATCATGACCCTGTGCTATTGTGCCCGGATTTCCAGAAACAGTTTATGGTACAGATGGATGCATCTGGCTACGGGATGGGACGGTACTGTCGCAAGCTGATGTGGAGGGTCTGCTTCAGCCTGTTGTGTACATTAGTCGGAAAATCTCACCCCATGAACTCCACTGTGCCATAGTGGAAAAAGAGTGTCTAGCGATTAAGTGGGCTGTGGAATCTCTTCAATATTATTTGTTGAGATGTACCTTCATTCTTATGACAGATCATGCTCCCCATGTCTGGTTTGCATGTAACAAGCATTCTAAGACTAGGATTCTCCGGTGTTATTTGGCACTCCAAACTTTTTCGTTTCAGACCCATTATCAGGCAGGCCGGCTGCAGTCCAATTTTGATTTCATTTCCCGTACCATTTGTTCTGCATGGCCCGATCAGCCATCATTGATAGGGGGATGCTGTGAAGGGGACGATGTATGGGGTGCAGAGAATTCCAAGATGGCCCCTACAGATTCCTCCAAGGACATTGAAAGTGCTCTAGTTTCTCTTTTGCACTCTCATTCACAAACACAATAGATGCAGCCCCCTTTGGCTCTGAAAGCAAAGATGGATAGCACCAGAGGCAAGGAGGAAGATGCCAGGATCACAAGGATGATAGCAGATGTGAGGAGGAGAGCAACTAGTGAGAAGGAAATGGAGGCTGATTGGGCGACTGTGTTCATGGATGGCTGTCCTGGAGATGCGGGACGGAGGCTTCCAAGGAGGTGAGACAGAAAGAACAACGCCATACAAACAGCAAGGCTGCTGACACCCAGCAACCTAAGGGGAGAGGACGCTGTGATCTAGTCCGCTATGGCTCAGTAAATGAGCCGTAGCACCAGGCAAGTGTTGTTTTGTGCTATAACTTAGTGGCAGCAATTGCACGGTGTCCGGACACATGATGGGACAGGCGGGGGCTTGGTGAGCACCCAGGAGACATGTTTTGAGATTCACAAGGAATGTAGGGAGCTGGCTTTCTATATAGTGGGTTTACAGAGGTAAAAGCAGATAATTCTAATGCTCTTTTTGTAGTAGTGTGGGACAGCAGTTAGGCTTTTCAGAGGGTAGCCCTAAGCATTTGTTGTAATCGGGGGCAATACATGAGACACACACTCCAGAATAAACTCGAGACCAATTTATAAAAATAAAGCAGCGCCGTAGGAGCCAACAAGGGGGTGAATAACTTTCCACACTAGCGCCCGGAGGACTACAGGCACCAGGAGGCAGAGGGGCAGCGTCAACACCAGCGGCCCCTCCCCCCTGCACCGGACCTTCAAATCTACCTCGCGCCTCCCGCTTCGCGGGACACGCAGCGCCGTAGGAGCCAACAAGGGGGTGAATAACTTTCCACACTAGCGCCCTAGGACTACAGGCACCAGGAGGCAGAGGGGCAGCGTCAACACCAGCGGCCCCTCCCCCCTGCACCGGACCTTCAAAACTACCTCGCACCTCCCGCTTCGCGGGACGCGGAGCGCGGTAGGAGCCAACAAGGGGGTGAATAACTTTCCACACTAGCGCCCGGAGGACTACAGGCACCAGGAGGCAGAGGGGCAGCGTCAACACCAGCGACCCCTCCCCCCTGCACCGGACCTTCAAATCTAACTCGGGCCTCCTGCTTCACGGGATGCGCAGCGCCGTGGGAGCCAACAAGGGGGTGAATAACTTTCCACACTAGCGCCTGGATGACTACAGGCACCAGGAGGCAGAGGGGCAGCATCAACACCAGCGGCCCCTCCCCCCTGCACCGGACCTTCAAATCTACCTCGCGCCTCCCGCTTCGCGGGACGCGCAGCGCCGTAGGAGCCAACAAGGGGGTGAATAACTTTCCACACTAGCGCCCTAGGACTACAGGCACCAGGAGGCAGAGGGGCAGCGTCAACACCAGCGGCCCCTCCCCCCTGCACCGGACCTTTGAAATCTACCTCGCGCCTCCGGCTTTGCGGGTCGCGCAGCGCCGTAGGAGCCAACAAGGGGGTGAATAACTTTCCACACTAGCGCCCGGAGGACTACAGGCACCAGGAGGCAGAGGGGCAGCGTCAACACCAGCGGCCCCTCCCCCCTGCACCGCACCTTCAAATCTACCTCGCACCTCCCGCTTCACGTGACGCGCAGCGCCGTAGGAGCCAACAAGGGGGTGAATACTTTTCCACACTAGCGCCCGGAGGACTACAGGCACCAGGAGGCAGAGGGGCAGCGTCAACACCAGCGGCCCCTCCCCCCTGCACCGGACCTTCAAATCTACCTCGCACCTCCCGCTTCGCGGCACACGCAGCGCCGTAGGAGCCAACAAGGGGGTGAATAACTTTCCACACTAGCGCCCGGAGGACTATAGGCACCAGGAGGCAGAGGGGCAGCGTCAACACCAGCGGCCCCTCCCCCCTGCACTGGACCTTCAAATCTACCTCGCGCCTCCCGCTTCGCGGGATGCGCAGCGCCGTAGGAGCCAACAAGGGGGTGAATAACTTTCCACACTAGCGCCCTAGGACTACAGGCACCAGGAGGCAGAGGGGCAGCGTCAACACCAGCGGCCCCTCCCCCCTGCACCGGACCTTCAAAACTACCTCGCACCTCCCGCTTCGCGGGACGCGCAGCGCCGTAGGAGCCAACAAGGGGGTGAATAACTTTCCACACTAGCGCCCGTAGGACTACAGGCACCAGGAGGCAGAGGGGCAGCATCAACACCAGCGACCCCTCCCCCCTGCACCGGACCTTCAAATCTAACTCGGGCCTCCTGCTTCACGGGACGCGCAGCGCCGTGGGAGCCAACAAGGGGGTGAATAACTTTCCACACTAGCGCCTGGATGACTACAGGCACCAGGAGGCACAGGGGCAGCATCAATACCAGCGGCCCCTCCCCCCTGCACCGGACCTTTGAAATCTACCTCGCGCCTCCGGCTTTGCGGGTCGCGCAGCGCCGTAGGAGCCAACAAGGGGGTGAATAACTTTCCACATTAGCGCCCGGAGGACTACAGGCACCAGGAGGCAGAGGGGCAGCGTCAACACCAGCGGCCCCTCCCCCCTGCACCGGACCTTCAAATCTACCTCGCACCTCCCGCTTCGCGTGACGCGCAGCGCCGTAGGAGCCAACAAGGGGGTGAATACTTTTCCACACTAGCGCCCGGAGGACTACAGGCACCAGGAGGCAGAGGGGCAGTGTCAACACCAGCGGCCCCTCCCCCCTGCACCGGACCTTCAAATCTACTTCGCGCCTCACGCCCCGAGGGACGTGTGGGCGGAGCCGGGCGAAGCCCGAGCAAAGGGTGGGCCGTCTACGGCCGTCAGAGGCCGGAGGAGGTCGGGCCGGGCCACCCCTCCAACTTCCTGCTATGGGTAAGCGCAAACAAGCAGTGACTGTGGAGGGGGATGGGAACAAAGCAAAGGTTGCTAGAAAATCGGACTGCATTATTTCCTAACTGTCAACTGCTGTTGGGGCTTTAACCAAAGAAATTGCTAATGCTGAACAGGAACTTGGCCTGGTACCCCCTACATTGCCCTGTGAACCTACGGATTGTGTGGTAGTACCTAGTATACCTCTGAAACCGGTGGTGGTTGTGTCAAATCCCGCCATAGTTAGTGATCCTGTTAATTTCACTCAGGTTGTGGATGTTCAACAGGGGCATTTGGCCCAGGGTACTGCAGGAACTGTAAGGCCTAGTAAGAAGAAGAACGTGAAACGCCCTAAAACCCCCAAAGCTCCGCAATCTACTGAGGGGTTGTTGGACTTGGCCCTTCTGGCAGGTTCACCCCCGAGACTTTTTGCTTTTTATTGGTAACTTGGTGTAGTGATTTTGGGTTTCTGCGCACTTTACCGCTGTGTCCCAGGCTAAAGTGCGTGCGTGTGTTGAGGTTGGCCTGCCCTCCCATAGGAATGCATGGGGAAATGTATGTGTCCTGGTAGTTCCTTGATGCGTGGGGTGTGCAGGCCCGAGTTTGGTATGTGCGGACTCGTGTGAGTGAATGCTGCGCGATGATGTGTGCGGCGTGCATGTACCTAGTGTGGAAGTGCCACTTCTAGAAGTGGGCACTTCAGTGTGCAGTATGAAATGTGTGGCTTGTCTGGCGATTGGCTGCTGGAGGTCATGTGACGGACTAGGGAAATCCCCAGAGTCAGGAGGAGTCACCCAGTGGTGAATGGGGAGTTAGCATGCTGATGGCTGGGGAGGAGTATACCTGGGTCCTGAATAGGACAGGGCTTTCCCCACACACTGCTGGCTCCGGCCCCTGTGGTGCGTCTGATGACCCTGGCCTGCCAGTGAATAGGGAGAGGGGCTGAGCAAAACAAAGTGCTCAGGAACCAGATGTAACCGGTTCGCCCCTTCCCTGCACCTTTCAGACAAAGACTTTTACTGTATAAAAAGGGGCTGTGTCCCCTTACAATTTGTTCTCTGCCAGGATCTTACCTGAGGGGGGCTGCTGCTGCTGCCGCTAGACCAGAGGACCGCCACTTGGACTACCTCCCTGCCTGGAGGCCCAGTGAGCTGGCTCTGGGTCCAGCCTTGCCCCCCACCCCTGCCTTGCTGTGTGCAGGGGAGACTTTTTGGCTGGACTTCGTTATTATCCTTCTTAAAGCGCTGGGAGCCCTTTATGTGCATCCCTAAGCGCCTGGAAGCGCTTTTATTTTCCTTCAGCGCTCAGGAGCGCTTTGTTGCTGCAAGCTGGTGCCCACCCGGCGTTTGCCCCGTCTTTTCCGATTCTAACGTCCCCTGGCAGGTGCCCACCCTGCCAGGGACCTTGCCGCCCATATCGAGTGCCCACCTCGATTTATTGCAGTTTCATTGGCGAGCGGGTGCCCACCCCGCATTGTGGCGACCTCGAGCGGGTGCCCACCCCGCTCGTATGCTTAAGGAAGAGGGAGCCTACCCCTCATTGCCACCGTACCGAGAAACCCTGGGCCGCCGCGCTGCCTGCGGCGACCCGGAAGGAGTCAGGAAACCCTTGGTTGTGGGCGGGGCTTGTGACGCGCCCCGGACGTAGTCGGGCCTCCCGTAAGCTGAGGGAGACCCGAGTCCGCACCGAAGAGAGGCGGGAGCCCACCCCGCTCTCGCAACCAGAGGAGGGAGCCCTGCCGCCGGAGTGTCCAGAGCCGACGCTGGAGTCCCGGTGAGTGCGCGGAGCAGCCTGGTGGGTGGCAGAGCGCTGGTGCGCTCCCACGGGGCCCGCATTGTTTTCCCAGAGCGCGGGTGCGCTCCAAGGTGCTGATTTCAGAGCGCGAGTGGCGCTCCAACAGAGGGGAGCACCGGTGTTCATTCCCGAGCGGCCCCGCTTGGCAGTGGGCCGCTCCGACGAGGCTCCCTCCCTCCGATCAGGGGACCAGCAACTCGGGGCCATTCTTGTTTTTAGAGCCTGCGAGGCTCTGGGGGCATTATTCTTTTTGAGTCCATGAGAAGGACTCCAACGAAGGGGGACTAAGTGTTCACCGAGCCCCGGGAGGCTCTAACGCGGTGCCCAGGTGTTTTCAGAGCCCACGAGGCTCCCACGTTATTCGGGGGCATTTCGTTGGTGATTCTGAGTCCCAGAGAGGACTCCAACGTCTGGGGGCATCATTTCTCGAGTCCCTGCGCAGGACTCCAACACTTGGGGGCATTCTTTTTGGCAGAGCCCAGGGAGGCTCCAAGGCATGCCATATTTGTCTTAAAAAGCACGGTGGTGCCCATGCTCCTTTCCCAGCTGCCCAGCACTTAGTGGGCAGCTGCTACGTTTAGGTTGTGCCCCTCCACGCTGGGGGCTTGCGCAGCCTGCGCAATCTTGCCCTGACTTTGAGACAAAGGGCGCCCTAGCCCCCTGCAAGGCCAGTTGGCCTAGGGACTGCCACAGGTGGTGGATTATGTGAGTTTTTGCGCAGTTGTTCCTACCTGCACCTCTGAATGTGTTTTTATGCGTCATGTGCCTTGTTCTTACACCGCTGAATGTATTTTATGCATCATGTGTTTTCCTTCCCTACACCTCTGAATGTGATGCATCATGTGTAATGTGCGTTTACCCCTACAGGTATTGTGATACTTAGGTGGTTGTTTTCTCCTAGGGCAGGTGGTGCTAGTGAGGTCCTGGTTCCCTGCGCAATATATTCCTAAGGTGGTTAGGGTTGCGTAGGTGGTACTTACCTGATGCTAGTGTGATGACGCTGAGGTCATTATTGCGCCAGTAGTTACTGGTTGGGTGCTACATGTTCTATTTTAGTGCTACAGTGATTGTAAGTGCTATGGTCTAAAAGTTTTATTCCTATGTTCTAAAGTATTATTCCTACGTTCTAAGTGCTATTTCTACAAAGTGCTAATTCCTGACAGTGGTCCATGTGGCCCTGTCCCCTGTATATATAATCCCTTGTAAATTCTGCCCGTGCCTATTGGCACATTGTAAAGTGTGTGTTTTTATCTAATGTGTTGTGTATAATACAAAGGCTATTTTTATAGAATACCTTGTGTGGAGTTTCCTTTGTGGTGGGCCTTGGGTGTTGTTTCTGGGTGCGCGCGCAAACGCTTTACACATCGCCTCAGAGATAAGCCTGACTGCTCGTGCCAAGCTACCAAGGGGGTGAGCAGGGGTTATCTTTGGCGTGTAACTTCCTTGCCCTGACTAGAGTGGTGGTTTCTGCCTGGCTTTGGCGCAAGCCCTAGCCAACCAGAAATCTCATTTCTAACATTGGTGATCAGCGGTGGGATTTGGACTTGCGTTTGCGCTGTACCGCAGCGGCAACTGGCCGCACTACAAAACTCTGCATTTAGATAAATCACATGGTATAGGGATTATTGTTCTAAGTTTGTTTTTAATTGTCATTTCTTTGGAAATGTGTTTTTGTGCACTGTGAGTTAGGTGTCCCTAGCTCGGGAGGGTAGATCATCCCCCCAACTGCATTGTGTTTTCTGGATTCACCAGAGGGTGGGATCCAGTGGTGGCAGCGTAATAGTGTCCAGTACATTTGTCCCCCGCCCTGCGCCCAGAGTTGGTACCTGTGTCACTTGTGGTCAGGTTGAGGAATCAGGGGTGGTAGAAACTGCCTTACCAGTCCGAGGGGAGGGTTGTGTGTGGATGAGTGGTGTGTGGCACTAGGCAAGTGACTGTGAGTTCTCTGGGATAGAGAGCTTGCTGAAACCTTTGTGAATTGTGTACTCCTGTTCAGCTCAGATACCTAGGTCCCTTGTGTTGCACGTGTCCCTGAGCGTCCTGCCAATATGGAGTCTGCTTTTAATTTCTGTGGGCTGTTTAGATACAGTATGGGGGAGTTGGTTGAGTTTTGTGAGGAGAGAGACATAGCAGTGAGTGTGTCAGACTCCCAGTCAAAACTCAGGGAAAACTTGATCCATTGGCAGAAGGATGAATGGGAACGTGAGCGCCGTGAGGGAGATAGGGCCCGGGCCGCACGCCAAGAGGGTGGTGGGTCTGAGGGGAGCCCTGAGGAATCTGAAGAGGAGGAAGAATTTTACCTGACAGGGACGCCAGTAGACAGTGAAGACCCCATAGATAGGGAGTCCCTTGCTGGGTCCAGTGTCAGGAGCAGCACCCAATCCCTTTCCCTGTCCCCAGAGGAGTGGGTGGATAGGAGGGAAGAAAGGGAGCATCAGCTGGCCATGGAGAAGCTCAGGTTAGAGCATGCCAAGCTGGAGGCCGAGAGGGTCTTAGCGCAGGAGAGGATGGCGGAGGCTGAGAGGGCCTTCGCCAGGGAGAAATTAGCTCTGGAGGGTAAGTTGTCCCCGGGGCGCAGTTGTAGTTGTCTGGATTCCCCAGGGAGGGTAGAGTCCAGTGGTGGCAGCGAGATAGAGTCCAGTGCAGGATGTCCCATTCCCAGTTCCCCAAGTATGGTACCTTGTTCCAGAGAGGAGGAGTACAGGTTAAAGTTTAGGAGCAGTAGGAAACTGTCTCACCAGACTTGGGATGATTTTTCAGAAGAATGTGAGGAGGCACTGACTAATTGGGTGACGGTTAACACGGAACCTGATTATTCCGAAATGTTTGATCTGATTCTAAAAGAGCACCTGCTCAGCTGTTGTGTGCCGGAGTTGCGCCAACACCTGTTGGAGTGTGGGTTTTCTGATATATGGCCATTGGTAGTAGAAGCGGACCGTTGGGAAAGTGCCCAAGGTTCTGATGAAGCATGGGAGAGTACGTCCAATAGTAGTGGCTCAGGTATCTTCCCGTCCAGTATTGGGGAAGAGGCTCAGAGTAGCCCAGCTAGGTCCCAGAGTAGTGAGAGGGGTGTAGGGACTCACGGCCTATCTCAGTGGAGTAGGAGTGAGTGGGTGACTTTGAGTCCCGAGAGGCCCGAAACCCAGTCTCAGGGCCTGGATGGTTCCTTCAGGGAACACCAGGTTGGGGGCCTAGGCTGTCCTGTTAGGCCACTTGAGGAGGATCGCCTAGTGTATGGCGAACCTGGAGTCTCTGTAAATAGAGCTCCAGTGGTTCTGGTGTCAGGCAGTACCGCTCCAGTAGGGAGGGTACAGAAGTCCAGCGAGAGGAGTGGCATGGGGCTGTGTTCCCCGGTGGAGGAGCCAGTGGGTCAGGGACCAGCCGGGAGGGCTGAGTCTCCTAGAGGTGACCATGGTGACCACACGTCTGTCCTGGGGGATCTTCGCGCACTGTCAGGTGGACAGGGGACGGGAGATCTGCGCCAGGCAGACTGTCACGTAACATATGAGGAATATGTTACTCTCGGGGGGATGGTGTGTAAGTCCCCAGAAGTCCTGGAGTGCCAGGCAATTATTCCGCCAAAGGTTCTAGACCAGAGGTTGGGAGGCCAGGTTCAGGATCAGCCTGACCTGAAGGGTAGGACTACTGTAACAAGTGTCCTGACCGGTTCTTCTTCCAGAGGTACCGCCCCAGTTGGTAGGGAGCAGGACTCTGGAAGGGGGTGCAGAGGGTGGGAGAGCCCACCTCTGACCCCGGTGCAACCTGAGGGGTTAAACCCTAGGTTGGGAGACCAGTTCTCAGGGAAGGGTCCTGAGCTGGTTGGTGAGTTATGTTACGGGGTCGCCTCTCAGAGGAAGAGAGGGCGGAACCCTAGGAGAAGAGGTAGGGGGAGGAGAGCCTCACCCGTGACTTTTGGTCAGCCTGAGGGTACGGACCCTATGCTGGAGGATCAGTGGCAGTTTAGAACTGCCCTGATGAGGGGTAGAGTGGAAAATGGTCACTATGTGCCAGGGGTTACTACCCCCCACTCTGTGGTTAGGCAAGGACCAGTGGCGCCTAGATGGGCTAGGGCCTGGTCCTGGGGACGGACAGCTGAGGAGTACCAGGGGGGTAGCCCAGTTGGTCCGCCGAGTTTTTTCAGAGGAAACCATGTGAGTTCAGAGTGGCATAAAACCGGAGAGTGTCCCTGCCGTTGCGGGCCTGCGTCCGTGTTTTATCGCCCCAAGCAGGGAAGACCATCACGGTGGTGATTGGTCTACCCTGCGTTTTGGCTGGAAGGGGGTTGTGTTGGACTTGGCCCTTCTGCCAGGTTCACCCCCAAGACTTTTTGCTTTTTATTGGTAACTTGGTGTAGTGATTTTGGGTTTCTGCGCACTTTACCGCTGTGTCCCAGGGTAAAGTGCGTGCGTGTGTTGAGGTTGGCCTGCCCTCCCATAGGAATGCATGGGGGAATGTATGTGTCCTGGTAGTTCCTGATGCGTGGGGTGTGCAGGCCCGAGTTTGGTATGTGCGGACTCGTGTGAGTGAATGCTGCGCGATGATGTGTGCGGCGTGCATGTACCTAGTGTGGAAGTGCCACTTCTAGAAGTGGGCACTTCAGTGTGCAGTATGAAATGTGTGGCTTGTCTGGCGATTGGCTGGTGGAGGTCATGTGACGGACTAGGGAAATCCCCAGAGTCAGGAGGAGTCACCCAGTGGTGAATGGGGAGTTAGCATGCTGATGGCTGGGGAGGAGTATACCTGGGTCCTGAATAGGACAGGGCTTTCCCCACACACTGCTGGCTCCGGCCCCTGTGGTGCGTCTGATGACCCTGGCCTGCCAGTGAATAGGGAGAGGGGCTGAGCAAAACAAAGTGCTCAGGAACCAGATGTAACCGGTTCGCCCCTTCCCTGCACCTTTCAGACAAAGACTTTTACTGTATAAAAAGGGGCTGTGTCCCCTTACAATTTGTTCTCTGCCAGGATCTTACCTGAGGGGGGCTGCTGCTGCTGCCGCTGGACCAGAGGACCGCCACTTGGACTACCTCCCTGCCTGGAGGCCCAGTGAGCTGGCTCTGGGTCCAGCCTTGCCCCCACCCCTGCCTTGCTATGTGCAGGGGAGACTTTTTGGCTGGACTTCGTTATTATCCTTCTTAAAGCGCTGGGAGCCCTTTATGTGCATCCCTAAGCGCCTGGAAGCGCTTTTATTTTCCTTCAGCGCTCAGGAGCGCTTTGTTGCTGCAAGCCGGTGCCCACCCGGCGTTTGCCCCGTCTTTTCCGATTCTAACGTCCCCTGGCAGGTGCTCACCCTGCCAGGGACCTTGCCGCCCATATCGAGTGCCCACCTCGATTTATTGCAGTTTCATTGGCGAGCGGGTGCCCACCCCGCATTGTGGCGACCTTGAGCGGGTGCCCACCCCACTCGTATGCTTAAGGAAGAGGGAGCCTACCCCTCATTGCCACGTACCGAGAAACCCTGTGCCGCCGCGCTGCCTGCGGCGACCCGGAAGGAGTCAGGAAACCCTTGGTTGCGGGCGGGGCTTGTGACGCGCCCCGGACGTAGTCGGGCCTCCCGTAAGCTGAGGGAGACCCGAGTCCGCACCGAAGAGAGGCGGGAGCCCACCCCGCTCTCGCAACCAGAGGAGGGAGCCCTGCCGCCGGAGTGTCCAGAGCCGACGCTGGAGTCCCGGTGAGTGCGCGGAGCAGCCTGGTGGGTGGCAGAGCGCTGGTGCGCTCCCACGGGGCCCGCATTGTTTTCCCAGAGCGCTGGTGCGCTCCAAGGTGCTGATTTCAGAGCGCGAGTGGCGCTCCAACAGAGAGGAGCACCGGTGTTCATTCCCGAGCGGTCCCGCTTGGCAGTGGGCCGCTCCGATGAGGCTCCCTCCCTCCGATCAGGGGACCAGCAACTCGGGGGCATTCTTGTTTTTAGAGCCTGCGAGGCTCTGGGGGCATTATTCTTTTTGAGTCCATGAGAAGGACTCCAACGAAGGGGGACTAAGTGTTCACCGAGCCCCGGGAGGCTCTAACGCGGCGCCCAGGTGTTTTCAGAGCCCACGAGGCTCCCACGTTATTCGGGGGCATTTCGTTGGTGATTCTGAGTCCCAGAGGGGACTCCAACGTCTGGGGGCATCATTTCTCGAGTCCCTGCGCAGGACTCCAACACTTGGGGGCATTCTTTTTGGCAGAGCCCAGGGAGGCTCCAAGGCATGCCATATTTGTCTTAAAAAGCACGGTGGTGCCCATGCTCCTTTCCCAGCTGCCCAGCACTTAGTGGGCAGCTGCTACGTTTAGGTTGTGCCCCTCCACGCTGGGGGCTTGCGCAGCCTGCGCAATCTTGCCCTGACTTTGAGAAAAAGGGCGCCCTAGCCCCCTGCAAGGCCAGTTGGCCTAGGGACTGCCACAGGTGGTGGCTTATGTGAGTTTTTGCGCAGTTGTTCCTACCTGCACCTCTGAATGTGTTTTTATGCGTCATGTGCCTTGTTCTTACACCGCTGAATGTATTTTATGCATCATGTGTTTTCCTTCCCTACACCTCTGAATGTGATGCATCATGTGTAATGTGCGTTTACCCCTACAGGTATTGTGATACTTAGGTGGTTGTTTTCTCCTAGGGCAGGTGGTGCTAGTGAGGTCCTGGTTCCCTGCGCAATATATTCCTAAGGTGGTTAGGGTTGCGTAGGTGGTACTTACCTGATGCTAGTGTGATGACGCTGAGGTCATTATTGCGCCAGTAGTTACTGGTTGGGTGCTACATGTTCTATTTTAGTGCTACAGTGATTGTAAGTGCTATGGTCTAAAAGTTTTATTCCTATGTTCTAAAGTATTATTCCTACGTTCTAAGTGCTATTTCTACAAAGTGCTAATTCCTGACAGTGGTCCATGTGGCCCTGTCCCCTGTATATATAATCCCTTGTAAATTCTGCCCGTGCCTATTGGCACATTGTAAAGTGTGTGTTTTTATCTAATGTGTTGTGTATAATACAAAGGCTATTTTCATAGAATACCTTGTGTGGAGTTTCCTTTGTGGTGGGCCTTGGGTGTTGTTGCTGGGTGCGCGCGCAAACGCTTTACACATCGCCTCAGAGATAAGCCTGACTGCTCGTGCCAAGCTACCAAGGGGGTGAGCAGGGGTTATCTTTGGCGTGTAACTTCCTTGCCCTGACTAGAGTGGTGGTTTCTGCCTGGCTTTGGCGCAAGCCCTAGCCAACCAGAAATCCCATTTCTAACAGGGGTCATTAGGGATTTTCACGGCGGACTTACTAGAAGATATAATCACCTCACGTTTAGAACCACTATTGGTGGGCATCGCTAAAGACATAGTTGAGACTTTAAATGCCTGTGTTGCTGACCTGCTTAACAAATGCTCTAAAATTGTAGCCTCCATTAAAGAGTTTAGTTTACAACAAGGGGGGATTAGTCAGGTCATGCACAGCCCACATAGGCCAGAAGGGGGCATGGGAGTATCTTCTGGGCCAATGATTCAATCACATCCACAGGGGATTCGCAGTACCCCAGGTAGGGTACTGAGCATGGGCCCACCCCCTTCTACTGTACTGCCGTTATTAGGCAAACACACTTTTGTAAATATGCCGCATGTGGTTAGTCATGAGGTACCCCAGCCCCCGGACCGTAGCGTGTGGCAGGCAAGGGGTAGTCTGGCTACCCTTGACCTTTCCCCAGAAGCGGCCCCATTGGTGGCTGTTTTTGTAGGGGTTCCACCGCTCCGTGAGGGAGTGCAGGAATCTACTTTTGACCTGCTGAGGGTGACCAGATCCTGGTGTACAGCCTCCAGCTGTGGGGGACTGGACATTGCCCCCAATATCATCATGGCGAGAAGGGTGGGGTGGGTTGGGCGACGGCCGAAGCAGCTTGTGGGGGATTGTGTTATAGTCAACTTTAATAGCCCGGACATTGCAGACAGACTGTTCTAGGATGGGTCCGAGGTTGGGCGAAGGGGAATTAGACCAGTCCCCTTAGGGTTCTTCTACCCACCCACAACAATACTGACAGGTGGCATTCACAGTCACTCGGATGAAGTTCGTACTGTTAAAAACTCCCTCCCTCCACCCCCCAGGTCACTATCTTCTTATAGACATCCTTCCAGGGTGGGGTGTCATAGTCTGGGGGAGATGTCAAGGCCTAGAGATTGCCTGGTACCCAATAATGTTTCTCTGCCCCATTCCACTAATTTGATTTTGAGTAACTACTACACCCCTCTGTCAAATTTGGCGGTAAATGATTGACTGATAACCTCAACGCACCCTTCTGTTCCCTGCCAGGGAATCCCTGTTATCAGGGGTAGTTGTAAACTAATTAGCTGGAGTGTTGCTGGGATCAGATCCAAGAGAGCGGATGAATCTTGGCTTCACCTCATAGGTAGACATGATATTATTGCCATGCAGGAAACCTGGGACTCTTCAAGTAATTTCTATCTGGATGGCTATTCTAGCTATGTGGTACCGGCAGTCGTGGGTGGGGCGGGTACTTCTTTTTGCACTTCATTTGAAGGGTACATTTACTTGCTTGGCCTCTGGCTCAAATAATTTTCTCTGTGTCAAATGATCCGTCTCCCATTCCCTGAAAATTTTATTGATTAATTTTTATAATTCCAGGGACTGTGTGGACCTTAATCAACACATGGTCGCTTTACAGTGTTTTATTTTAGAGTACAGTCAGAAACAGAACACTGGTTTCGAGATCGTCCTTATGGGCGATTTTATTGTTCATCCCTGTGAGGGCGAGTGCCATGCGAGGGTCTATGAAGCTTATGAGGGACCATCTGGCACTGTAGCCACGCACTTTGAGCACACTAAGCAGGGGGAGGCCCTAGAGGAACTCCTTGCCACCACCAATATTTTCGAGTCTAATATTATAGAGGTTGGGGGTAGGGCTACCACGTACAAAGGTACTACCGCAGGGTCAGTGATAGACTACATTTTTATGTCCCCTGGCGTTTTAGCAAGGGCAAGAGCTTATAATGTTGTCCCGTCTGCCCTTAGTGATCATAACCCGGTTTATTTGGAGTTGGCTATGGCTGAAAGTTTGGGCGACTCGCGCCATGTCTGCCAAAGTGACCTTCCCCTGATCACGAAAGATAAGGGTCGTAGGGATGAAATGGGCTAAGGTGGTGCCAGTAATTTTTATGGAGGAGCTCTGTGCTAAAGTTAATGGGCACTGGGCCACTTGCCTTAATGATAACTCACCTGCAGTGGAGGTAGTTAGTGCCTTTGAGGCAATCTGGGCTCAGATCTCCAGGGACCTGACTTCCACCAATAACCGCAGAAGCAGTAATCCTTCTAGATGGTTTGACGGAAGTTGTACTAGGGCCCATAGGATTTTGCACAAGGCGCTAAATAGCTGTCCTAGGGATAAGGGGGCAATTGTAGCAGCCAGAGGGGCCTATAAACAGGCTATTGCCAAACGGAAAAAGGCAATCAAATTAGAGGCTTGGGACAATCTTTTATCTATCGATGTCCTACGGGACAGCGGTAAGTTCTGGGCAACAATTAATCACCCTTTTTTCTCGGGTATCGAGGGCACTGAGTTGGACTGTGTAATCCCGGATGAGCAATGGTTTGATTATTTTAGTAACATGTACTGGGCGGGTGGCCCAAGTCCTCCATGTGGCAGTATTTGCTTAGAACCTCATTCGTTGCCCTGCTTATTTTTTGACCTTTTGGATGTGGAGAAAGCCATAAAGGATTCTGCAAGTAACAAGGCGCCGGGCCCTGACGGTGTGCCGGCAGACCTATATGGCTCCTCCCCTAACGTATGGGCAAGGATTTTAACAAACGTTTTTAACGCAGTTTCTGGCTATAGGTTCCCGGTTTCGTGGGCTACGGCGGTAATTATCCCAATTTTTAAAAAGGGCCAACGGGGAGACCCTTCCTGCTATAGACCCATTTCCCTGTTAGACTCTGCAGTGAAGATCTTGGGCAGGGTCTTACTCCTCAAACTCAGGGATGCTTTAGACAGTCGGGGTATTCTGTCTAATTTACAATATGGGTTTAGAGCGAATAGGGGGACCTTGGATCAATGTCTAAATCTTCAGCTTTTAATCAGTAAATACAGAGTGGCAAAGGATGGGTCCCTTTTTATGGCTTTTATGGACCTGTCCTCCGCTTTTGATTTAGTCAATCGGTCAAAGCTATGGTCTATTATGTTGGATTTGGGTATTGATCCTCCCCTGGTAGGTTTCTTAGCTGCACTGCACCAGGATCTTTCTGCTTCAGTGAGGGTCACTCAGGATGGGAAATGCACTAAGCACTTTAGGTCAGACAGAGGGGTGAGGCAGGGGTGTATCCTCGTCCCACTACTCTTTACTATTTATATTAATGGTCTAGAAAGGTCTCTGGGGATCCCGAGGGCGGATGCGCCGCATGTAGGGGATCTAGTTATACCGGTTCTCCTATACGCTGACGATGCTGTTTTGTTGGCACGCACTGGTGTGGGGCTTCAGAGGCTGTTGGATGCCTTTGGCGCCTTTATGGCTGCTTTAGACCTTAAGGTGAACATAAAGAAATCTCATTTTATGGTGGTGGGGAAACAGGGCAGAAAACTTAAATCTCGATCCTTTTTTTGTAATGGGGAGGAGATTACGAGAGTTAAGGTTTTCTGCTACCTGGGTGTTCTTTTTGATGAGAGAGGTACTTGGGGCCCGCAAATAAAGCTCAAAAGCAATTCTGTAGCCAGGTCCACTTCTGCGCTTTTGAGCTTTGCTAAAAGACTGAGGCAAGACCAATGGAGGCTCTACTAAAAGTTTATATCTCAAAATGTCTGGCTATCGCCACTTATGGCGCGGCACTGTGGGGCTATGTTGCGCAGGACATGATCCAAGTGGTTGAAAATAGATTTTTGAGACACTTGCTCTCAGTCCCGCAATCGACCCCTGTCTTTTCTATTCATGCGGAGGCGGGCTTGGGCTATGTTTCGGATAAGCTGAAGATGGCCCCTTTGTTGTGCTGGGTGAAAACCTGGCTTAATCAGGAAATCACTCTAAACCATCTGATTCTCAACGATATCCTAGCTTTGGACCATGTTAAAAGAATACCCTGGCTGGAGTACGTCAGAGTGGCGTTCTCCCGTCTTGGGCGCCCAGAGCTTTTCTCATCCCCATCACACATTGTCAAGGCTGATATAGTCTGGATCAAGCAGTCCTTTATTGATAGGGTTAAATTGGATCGCGAAGAGAGGGAACTTTTAAAACCATGTGTCAGAGCGCATTTTATGCTTCTCTTATCTCCTTCGCTGGAACCTTATCTAAGTATTGTATCTAATCCACATCATAGATTTCTTTTGGTGAGATTCCGTTTTAATTTGATACAGCACTCACTTGGTCTTTATCCATCTTGGGGTAAATCTGAATGCAGCAGGCCATGCCATTGTGATAATTTTTCTTTTCAAGACACACTGCACTTTATTATGTTTTGTGACCTATATTCTGCAAGCCGGAAAAAATATCTGCTCCCAATTTTGAAGGAAGACGGTTTTGTACAAGTTAGACCTGCCCTGTTATTCCTTCAGCAGCTGAGTAGCACTCGTATTATATTTAGTGTGGCACATTTTCTGGCAGCAGCTGTGCGCTGTAAATCAAAAATTCTCTTTAATCTGCATAATCCTTGAGTGACTTTTAATGGCTGTTTTAGGCACGGAATTTTTAACTTTGTGAATATGTTTTAATATTGTTGGTATATCTTATGTTTTATGATTGTTTTTAATTATCGTATGAAATTTGTACTTTTATGATTTTAATTAATCGAATAAAGTGTTTTCTGACTCTGAAAAATAGTATTGATTTTTATAGAATTTTTAAGAACA
Organism: Triturus cristatus; assembly: GCF_964204655.1. NCBI lineage: Eukaryota > Metazoa > Chordata > Amphibia > Caudata > Salamandridae > Triturus > Triturus cristatus. The sequence continues at coordinate 983,640,346 of NC_140583.1, forward strand.
TGAACACAGTTGTCAGGTAAGTACTTTCGGAGTTACGATTTTGCAAAGCTCAAAAAATATATCACCTTTATGCCCAATTACGCACCATTGAAAGCAATGGGAAAAAAGCAGAGAAATGCACATAAAATCAGGCAGTGCTTTCACAAAGTTCACCTTCTCATTTTAGGTCGATGTCGGGACCAGGTCAAAACTTCCAGCAGGAAAAGTTCAGGAGCATCCTGGATCGGCCAGGTGCAGAGTGCTGAGTGTCTTAGAAGGTGGTGCACAAAGATGAAGGGGACCACTCGAAAACACACTGCACAGGAGGACTTGGGCTCCTTCGATGGAGGAGGTCACAAAGTCCTGGGGACCACAGGATCATGGCTGGTTGGTTATTACCGGGGCTGGTGGGGCTGGGTGCAGAGTAGATAGATCAGCCGGGCAGTGTGCATCTTGAGGTCCTTGCGGTTATGAGCAGCCAACTTGGAAAGGCAGTATCGGGACAGCTGGGTCACTCAGGAAGTGTGTCTCGGATGTCTCAATGTCTCTTGAGGGATGCTTGCTTCCGGAGTCATTGGAGTGATTGAGGTTGGGGGTCCAGTACCCCGGGTATTGGTACACCGTGACTCCGGTAGGACCTGGTATCTCCAAACTTGGCAAGGAGACAGACCTGACCGTCTGGAGCTGGTGCACCTTTTCTTGCTGTGGTGCTGTGTTGAGGTTGTCAGGGGCAGCAAGTCAACAAACTGGATTTTACTGGTTTGGTGCCTACAGTGTGCAGTGGAGTGATACCTTCACTCCAAGGGAGCTTCTTGGAGATTTCTTGAAGGCTGGAGGAGCTACGGGGTTCTTGGAGGTCTCACAGTCACAGGATGAGACAGCACATCATGATTGTCGAGCCTTCCACGCAGCAGTCATGGTTTGGTGCACATTTCTTCTGCAGGAGGGTGTCAGTCTTTGGGCAACAGCTTTTCTTTGTCTTTTCCTTCTCTTGTCTGTCAAATCTGATGTTCAGGTCTTGGGGTGCCACCTAAATACTGAATTTAGGGGTGTTACAGTGGGAGACAGGTAGATGCCAATGGAATACCTACCTTTAGGGTGTCTACACCCTCTAGTGACCATTTCCAGTGGAATACGGTACTGCCCTAGCACTGATAGGTTGTTTCTCTACCATTCCAAGACGGTGGAATTTCAGGAAACGGGTTCACCTTGCCTGCCCTGTCCTAGGGGTGTTGCAGGAAAGGGGGCTTGGTCTCCCCCACTACCTGGATTGGATTTTAAAGGTGGCATTGCCTTTGAAGCTTGCCAACGAGGAAGGCCACCCTGTCCTGGAAGATGTGTGAAGCACCTCTCCCTAGAGCAGGCTTTGTCTCTGTCCTCTGAGAGCGCTGGCACTCACCCCATCAGGTCAGAAACATGTCAGGTGGTGGCAGACTGGTGAAAACAAGTCAGAGACCACACCAGTGCTTGGTAGGTTTTCAGGCACCCTTTAAAAGTGTCTCCTGTGTGAATGTATTAATAAATCCACCACTGGCATCAGTGAGGATTTATTAATACAATATGTTTGGTACCAAACACCCTAGAAATCAGTGACGCCATCATGGAGCTAGGAAACTCGTGTTGACAAGTATCCAGCCCATGTTCACTTCATGGCTTCCCTGTGCACTTACAATATCTCAGAATAGACTGGACAATGTAGGGCTGTATCTGCTCATGCTGATATGCTTACACACAGGTAGCAGTGCACCCTACCTTTGGGCTAAATGCCTACAGTAGGGGTGACTTACAGGGATGTGTGCCATGTCGACTCTTCGGATTTTTCTGTACTAAGACACACAGCCTGCTAAGACAGTATGCATAGTCTTGGTGAGGGGTCCCTGGGGAGCACAATACATTCTGCAGCCACAGTGGACCCTCTTCAATACCCATGCCCTAGGTACCAGGGGTACCATTTACATGGGACTTACAGGGGTAGCTGAAGTTGTGCCAATTGTAGTACATTTTTAGGGAGAGAACACTGGTACTGGGAACCTGGTTAGCAAGGACCCAGCACACCTCAGTCAAAGTGCATCAAGAGCCAGGCAAAAGTGGAGGAGGGTTATTGCAACAGACACCCAGTTTCTCACACTAGGGGTATTGTAAAAAGGCACAGATAGCACCCGAAATCTTGTGTTTTTATAGAAACCTCACTATTGGTCATTGATGGGATGAGTGTAAATGAAATATAATTGATACTCAGGACCTGTTTGCTTTTTTTTTTTTCCTGACTTGCAATACCATAAAGGGGAAAATGCCTCTAAGGAAATCCCAAGACAATGACCACCAGAGAGCAGTGATGTAACTCCAGGACTATCTGAATGGAATGACTTCTGTTTATCCACTCCCTTATTTTCACCCTTAATCCTCGGCTAACCGGCTGCGTAATAAACATATTAGACACCTTCACTACCTGTGTTGTGTTCTGTAAGCCTGTTACATCAGTTTTGTTTCTATTACTGCAAAGGCTCACTCCCTCTACATTTGTCGTACATAGTAAATCAGAACCGAAACGATTGCCTTTCAGGACTTTCTTTTTTATGTGTATAAGAAGCTTTATTTGAATAATAAAGAAATACAGAAAACCAGCAATACAAAGTAAAGCATATTAAAATAGAGACATATGAGAGAATGGCTAGTATAAAAAACAGAAGAGAAAGCTGTTAAAACATTTTAAGGAAATAAGGGGAGGGAGGGAGAAGGGGGGAAGGAAGGGAAAGGGGAGGTGGAATCTTTTACAAATTGATAAAATGAGAATATGCATATTACAAAGGTATGTGATAAATAATCTCAATCAAATTAATATATACAATAGATCAATAAAAGGTCAAAAGCAACAAACAGAGAAGATAGACATTCAAGGAGGTTTAAAATTCTCAGCATTTAAACGAGAATTATTTACTAACACTAGATTCTCTAAATAAGTAGTGAGAGGTAACCAAAAGAGATTTCTATTAACCATTGGTCTGCAGGAGGAGGCAAAAGCAATATCAAGTCGATGAAAATGACAAAGACTATTCCACCAGTGTTGGATAGAAAGTTTTGTAAGTGTTTTCCAGTTGAGAGTGATGTGTTGGAAAGCTAAAGTAAGCATAAGGTCAAAAAGACCATGCTTATGGGGAAGAAGATCTAAGGAATCTCATAGACTCCCTGAGAAAAGGAGAGGAATGGAATAAGGAATGGAAATTGTTGTAATCGTTTCCACTTGGTACGTTCCGTCCCACCCCTTCCCCTCTCCTCCCATTGATCTCTCCCTCCCTTTGTTTGCCAACATTCCACTGTGCCCTCCAGCTGACTGGAACCTGTGGTGGTGAGAAGACGTAATAAAGAAGAGTTCCTTTCTTACCTGCTTCTGGTCTTCATTATAACACTGGCGACGATTCACCGGGCGGTGACAGTTCACCACCACCCCCAAATGTGTACTCCAGTTCAGCTGTCCTGCTTGCATTTTTCTTCGTGAGATCTTCGCTGTTCCGTTGTGGTGTTTTTTAGCCAATTGCCAGTGTACCATCCGGAGTGGTGCCGCCGTTAATATTGGTCTCCCGAGTCTGCTGCTGTTGCGGTGAGCTGTGGCGCTGCGCTTTCCTGTTCATCTTCCGCACTGTTTTTGTCAAGCGGAGTGGTGCTGACAAGGTGCCTTTCCCTCTCGAGCACCTGAAGTCTCGCCGGAATCCCTGCTGTTGTGGTGAGCTGTGGCATTTCGCTTTCAAGTCATGTTCCGCACCGTTTGGCCAAGCGGTGTGGTGCTGACGGGGTGCCTTCCATCTTGAGCACCTTATGCTCGACCAGGATCTGATATCCTGCTGAATGGCAGTGTACCCAGGCGTGGCGCTATTTTTCCCCGCATTGTTGTGCCTGTCTTCCGTGTGAGAACCCACAGGGTGTATCCCGGGCTTTCTTAAAGCAGCGGCGAACCGTCACACCGGCACCCTCACTGTTGGCAAGGCTCCTTTTGATCCTCCTCACGGCGTCTCCTGTCCAAATTCCTCCTGTGCGGTGGAGGACCCCATGTTCCGCTGGCTTGCGATGTTGGCCTCAGCGTCCTACATCCTACCTTGCTTTGCTCTACGCCTGTCCAGCCCTCCACACGCTGACAGGCACAGCTCTTCTACTAGCCGGATACAGCATCTCACGCCTTCCGCCGCTTCTTCCCTGAGGAAGCCGATGGTGTCAATCACTGGCGGCTGCCACTCCTTCCCCCGAGCTGCTCCAGGGTTAACCCTTTCCTGGGTTAACGCTCGTCTTGCCGGATTCTCACTGACGAGCACGGCGTTTCATCTATTGACATGTAGGGGAGCGTGTCTGAGGAGCACAGTGGAACACTCACACATGACAAGGGGACCCTTCAATTCCCTCACAGTTTCAAACATGCTTAAGGGCGCTTTCCGTTTCATTATTTAGGCTGCGAGTCTAGGAAGGTTGAGGGACTCTGTTTGCTGTACTTATACGCTGATAGGCACAGCTTTCCACATATCCGCCTATTTCTCCCACGCTGATGGGCACAGCTGTTACTCATCTTGGTATGCCTATCATTTTACGCTGAGGGGCACATCTTTATGCTCTTTTGAAGTACTGCTTCTTATTATTGTTGCCTCTGGTGATGCACTTTCAGCACCTTATTGTTGATTTCACTGGGTGCCAGTGTCTCTTGCTTGTTCCGGTTGCTACAAAATTTTTCTGCAATTTACCATCACGTATAGACACTATTAGTTGTGATACTTTATCAGATCTGGGCCACATTTCATTGTATGCTGTAATCTGTGCATTCATACCCCTCTTTCCATTCTTAATATCTTGCCCCCTCATTGTGCTAACATGGCTGCTGCTAATATGTCGCAACCTCAACCCTTCCATAATGAGGGGGGAGAACCTTTATTACCATGGAAGCAATGGTTTGGATTATTAGAATCTTACCTAATTGCTATAGGTGGGGAGAAATGTTCACACTTATGCAAACTACACACCCTTTTGCACAATTTGGGCATTGAGGGCCATAAAGTTTATGATGATATCTCGGTCAATGCAGAGGGTGAAAGTGATAGTGATGATGATGAAAATGTATATCTGGTGGCTGTTAACAAATTAGAAAAACATTTCAGCAAGAAAATAAATGTGGTGTTAGAGAGGCATAAGTTCTTTTCAAGGACACAGGGTAAAAGTGAAAAAGTTAAACCATTCATTGCTGCCTTAAAGGGTCTAGCGAACACATGTGAGTTTGAATCTCTCCAAGAGTCCCTTATTAGGGACCAGTTGGTTAGATGCACAAACAATCCCAAAATTCAAGAGAGGTTTCTGGTGGCCAACCCCAACCTCAAGGAAACCATAGACATAGCTGTGGGGATTGAACACACAGCTGATTGTATGGTGGCTATGAAAGGGGAAGGGGGCAAATCCACAGAGGTCAATGCCATAAGTAAACCTGATACTGGTAAGGATAACAAAAACAAACCGGCTACAACGTTCACCCCCGGAACTAAACTCAAGTGCTATAGGTGTGGGAGCTCAAGCCACCTTTCCAACAACCCTATATGCCAAGCTAGTTCTGTTATCTGCCACAAATGTGGAAAAAGGGAACATTTGTCCAGAGTCTGTCATGATCAGTGCTCTAAATCTGTGTTGTCCATTGAACCCGAATCATTCCCTGAGCCCAAGTTAATCTTCCAACTTACAGATAGTAACGATACTGCCAAATTTCTCTCTTGCAACATCACTTTAGACAACAGACCAGTAACTGTATTTGCTGATTCTTGTTCCCCATACACCCTTGTTGATGCCAAGGTATTCTCTCAACTTTTTCCCTCATGGCAAGAAAGCGTACAGCCTCCAGACATCCAACCTGGTGGTTACAATGGGGATCCCATACCCTTATTAGGCATGACCACCAAGGAGATAGGGTTTAAAGGAAGAAATACTGTAGGAAAAATTTACATCACCCAGAAGGGATCCAATTTGTTGGGGCGGAAACACCAAAGGGAACTAGGGATCAAGTTAGATTCCAACAGCCCAATCAGGTTCTTTTGGTAGACCCTTCAGTAGGGGGAATGGAGGTGTGCAACGATTTTCCTAAAGTATTTTCGGGGGAACTAGGCATACTTAAGGGTTACCATCACTCCATCAAGTTAAAATCTAACGCTAAGCCTGTAGCACACAAAGCTAGACCTATACCCCATTTGATGCATGATCCACTTAGCATGGAGTTAGACAGGTTACTGTCTCTGGGAGTGATTGAACCCATTGAGTGCTCGCAATGGTTGGCCCCCATTGTCCTCACAACGAAAGCATCCAGTAAAGACATCAGGCTATGTGTCGAACTCAGGGACCTCAATGAGAACATCTGGGTGGATAGGCACCCTCTTCCACGGATTCGCGAGGTTCTTACCCTTATCAAAGGTGCGAGTTGCTTCAGTGTTCTCGACCTATCCTCAGCCTACCACCAGGTGGAGCTCCACCCTGACTCACGCCACCTCACCTCATTTGTGACACCCCTTGGAGCATTCCAATTCCTTTGTATGCCATTTGGGTTGGCATCGGCGGCGGCTGCATTCCAGAGAATCATGCAGCATGTTCTGAAGGACCTTCCCAGAACACTCTGTTTTGAAGATGACATATTCTTCTATGGGAAGGATCTGGAGGAACATAATACCACCCTCAGAATGGTGTTGACCAACTTGGGTAATGCTGGTCTCACTCTCAAAAAAGAGAAATGTCATATTGGAGTGGGATCGGTTGAGTACCTGGGGCACACCATCTCGCAGGATAGAATCAAACCCAAACTCGACCTAGTGGAGGCGATTCGCAACTCCTTGGCCCCTAAGTGCATTCAAGACCTCAAATCCTTTTTAGGCCTTTCGGAATATTATTCCAAGTTTGTCAGAAATTATGCCTCCAAGGTTGAACCCCTACCGAATTTGCTCAAAGCCAGAACCCACTTTGTGTGGTCTGATAACTGTCAAGATGCCTTTCAAACTGTTTAAGAAAGTATCATTGCTGCCCCATCCCTGGGTAGATTTGACCCCAGCAAACCCACAATCCTTTGCACTAATGCCAGCAATAAAGGACTGGGAGCAAGTCTCACCCAAATTGTAGATGGAAAGGAACAGATTGTCGCATTTCCTCCCGTGCTCTAAAGGGTGCCAAATTCAACTATTCGGTGGTAGAGAAAGAGGCACTTGCTTACTTTTGGGCAATCAAACACTTCCGTTTTTTGTGGGGTATTCCATTTACGGTAAAGACCGACCACAAACTATTAATGTTTGCATTCACCACTAAAGGGGCAAATAAGACCACCCCCAGGGTAGCCAGGTGGATCCTGGGACTTGAAGGGTACAATTTCAATGTAAAGTATGTGCCAGGTTCTCAAAACACTGTTGTTGACTTTCTATCACGATCTCCTTCTGTGGGAGAAAGCAGTTCCATATCTTGTGATTGTGATGATGTGATTCTGCAACTTACTTGTTTGAATAAGGCGGAATGGGACATTTGTATGCAAGCAGATGCAGAAATGAATTCCATCAAAGAATTCATCATAAGTGGGTGGCCTGACAACAAAAGTAATGTTCCTCCAACCATGGCCAAGTTTTGGGACATAAGACTGGAATTAAACATACAAGAAGGATTGGTTTGCAGGAGGGAAAAAGTGATTCCATCAGAGAACTTAAGAAAAATAATTGTGGAATTAGCACACATGGGACACTTAGGACGCAGTCTTACCAAGAACAAAATCCGGTTGGAATACTGGTGGCCAGGGATGGATGCCATGACGGCGAATGTAGTGAAAAATTGTTTGGAATGTAGCCGCAGTGACAAAATTCACCAGACCCGGAAGCCACCACTCTCTCCTGTGGAAGTTCCTGATTGGCCATGGTCAAAGTTAGCCTTGGACATAATAGGTCCCCTCAACCTTAAAACATTGAATGAACGCTTTATTTTAGTACTAGTGGCCTATCACACACGATGGGTGGTGTACAAATGTGCCCATCAAATCGATACCAGAGTTCTCACTCAGTTTTTAGAAAGCGTATACTTTGAGGAAGGAATACCTGACACCCTCATAACAGACAATGGAGTGCAGTTCACTTCGGACAGTATGAAAGATTTTCTCGCTCACAGGGGCATCACTCATCACAAATCTGCATTGTACTGTCCCCACGCAAATGGATTAGTGGAACAGATCAACCGTTTGTATAAAGAGTGTCTGCAGAGGGCAGAAGTAATGGGGACATCAACAAGTTCAGCCTTAATGGAGACTATTTGGGCTTATCGCACCTCACCCAATAGTGTTATTGGCTATTCACCATTTACCTCTCTCAAAGGGAGGATCCCCAAAACTAAACTTACGCCACCTGTATTGCTAAGAAATGACACATGTGTGGTAAATCGCAGTGAAATCTCTAGAAGAGTTAACAAACATCAAGGCAAATACAAGGTCAGATATGACCAGAGCAAACATGTCAAAAACCAAATGTTCTAAGAAGGAGAATGGGTCCGTGTGGACTTGCCCAAAGTGCGCAGGAAAGAAGCGTCCTGATTTACTGATCCTTGCAGAATATCAAGGGTAGGGAAAAATGTAGTCCATCTCGACAGCAGTCAAACATGGAGCATGGACAGAATCATCACGCATAAACAAGGTGGTGATCTTGGCAGCGGCAGGAATCAAGAGAGAGAGAGACAGAGTCTCTTGGTCCTAGGAGATCTCTGAGAACAAGAAGCACACCCGGGTGGACCAGAGACTATTGCGCTAAATGAGAGTTTCTGTTCATATTGTCTTCTTGCCTTAGACTAAGTGTCAGTTACTTCATCAGTTCAATTGTCTTCCTGCCTCCCTTGGCAGGCTGGGTTATGGTTTTCTTACGCTTCTGTTTTCATCCCCATTTCACCCTCTCTGTTCTTCCTCGCCCTGCTCTATCTCTGCCCTTCCCGCTCCCTCTCCTTCTTCCTTCCGCCTTTTCTTTCTTTGCCCTATGTAGGGAGGTGTGTTGTAATCTTTTCCACTTGGTACGTTCCGTCCCACCCCTTCCCCTCTCCTCCCATTGATCTCTCCCTCCCTTTGTTTGCCAACATTCCACTGCGTCCTCCAGCTGACTGGAACCTGTGGTGGTGAGAAGATGTAATAAAGAAGAGCTCCTTTCTTACCTGCTTCTGGTCTTCATTATAACAGAAATATGAAACAAACGAGAAATATAGGACCAACGCTTTCCCCCAAAAGTTAGAAACCCTTGGGCAAAGAAAGAGAAGGTGTAGAAAGTCAGCATTTGAAGAGCCACAGGTCCAACAGTTAGTATTAGCCGAATGAAGAAAATTTTGCTACAGAGGTAGGGGTAAGATAAAGTCTATGATAGAGGAAAAACATAGATTGAGTGAGAGAAGCAGAACGAGAGATTTTGAGAGAACGGGACCAAAGTTTGTCCCAAAAGATGATAGACCATTCACATCCCGGGTCAGATTCCCATGAAAGTTCTAATTTGAATTTAACACGTTCTGGTTTAGGGGCTGAGAAACATTTATAGATAAGAGAAGTTTTGGGTAGCAAGAAAAGGATCTTAAGAAGAGAATTTTGAACAGAGGGAAGAGGGGAAGATGAAAAAGAGAAGTGTCAAGAATGACCGCCATTAGAAGAGTGAATTTCTGTATAAAGGGGCAGGGACAATGAAATGTAGCCTGAAATTAGGGAAAAGAGCATGGAGATAGGCCATCAAAGAGGTTTTTAACCCAAATTACGCCCCTTGATCTCCAGGATCTCCAAAAGATGGTTCTGCTATTGATAGTAATAAGGGAATTATGCCAAATGGGAGACTCTAAAAAGGAATCCCTAGAAACAGACTTTGGATGGGTCAAAGGTTTCAATAAGGAACAAGTGGGTTTAAGCAAGGGGAGGGAGGTAAGAGGAGTTTTAGCAGAAACAGCTAGAACTTCCTTTAAAGAGAAGGATAGTAATAAAGCACGTCAATAGAAAGCTAAAGGGGAGTGAAAGGGGAAGGTTCGGAGAGGAGCCATTTCGAGGCCTGACAAAGGGAATATGATTTATTATAAAGGCGAAAATCAGGAAAATTTACACCCCATTAGTTCTTGTATTACGAAGATAAGATAAAGAAATCCTGGCTCTTTTGTTCTTGCAGAGAAATTTAGAAAGACGAGAATTCATTTGTTTAAAATAGCAAGCAGGAATATGGACAGGAAGCATGGAAAGAGTGTAAAACAAAATAGGGGTAATCATCATCTTAATTGAGTCTAACCGACCCCACCACGAAAGAAAGGGAGGATTCTAAGAGGAAAGTAGTTTGTCAATCCGAGACAGGACCGCAGTCAAATTTAATTTAATACAAGAGGCAATGGAGTTGGAGAACCACATCGCTAAATATTTGATTTTAGAGCCATTCCATGCAAAACCAGCGAAAGAAAAGGAATGTGGAAGACAATATTTAGTGAGTAGGAGAATTTCTGTTTTATCTGAATTGATTTTGTATCCAGAGACAAGGGAAAAGGAATAGAATTCATGTAATAAGGGGGGAATGGAGATTTCGGGACCAGAAATAAAAAGCAGGATGTCATCCACGTAGGCGGAGAGTTTTAAGTGTTGGTCACCATAAGAAAAAACAGATATGGAGTCATTATTACGGATTGAAGATAGGAAGGGTTCAAGAGCTAGGACAAAAAGAAGGGGGGAAAGAGGGCAGCCTTGATGGACTCCGCTTTGAAGAGGAAAATAGGATGAAAGACAACCGTTGACTAGTACCTAGGCTCTGGGGGCAGAGTGTAATAAAGAAATAAGTGAAGTGAATTTAGAACCCAAACCATGCCATTTTAATTATGCAAATAAAAAGAACCAATCGACTCTATCAAATGCTTTTTCAGCATCGACAGAAATGGCTACCAAGGATGTGGAAAGGGAAGGAACTTTGGGGCAGATTTAAAAGCCCTTTGTGCTTCTTTTACGCCACCGTTGCATCACTTTTGTGACGCAGCGGCGAGCCAGCGCCATGGTGCGGGGTACTTACAACGTGATGCATCTGGGAGATGCGTCATGTTGTAAAGCCCTGTGCCACATGTAGGCGTTCCGGCTCATGGGGGGGGGGAGTTCCGGTGCAGGAACGCCTCCTAAAAGTGGCTGAGTGAAATATACAAGATTTCACTCAGCCACTTTTAAGGCCATGCTGTGTCAAAACCCTGCGCCTGCTTGAAGCAGGCGTAAGGATTGACGCAGCATTTTAAAGATAGGGCACCCCCAAGCCTTGCTGAAGCTGCGTCGTGCTTGCGACGCAACTCCAGCAATGCGCCGCCTTTTTTCAGCAGCAGATGCGTCACGCATCTGTCCATTTTTGCCCCATGGTGCGCCGCATTGTAAATGCAGCACATCCATGGTGGCGGAGCCGTGACACACAATAACTGGCGCATCCCTGCTGATATGCAGGGATGTGGCAGTTATTGTAAATCTGCCCCTTTGTTTAAAACGTTAAGAAAGAGGTGAGAATTATCCGAGGTCAGTCTGCCCCTAACAAAACCACATTTCTCCTTGTTAATCAGATGAAGTATAAGAGGGTCTAAACGTAAAGCAAGTGTTTTGGCAAAAAATGTATAATCAACATTGACCAGGGAAATTGGACGATAGTTTTTACAAAACATAGGATCTCGTCCGTCTCTATGTATGAGACAAATTGTGGCCTCTTGAAAAGTACCCTCTGTTTTACCGGAGAGAAAGAAAGAATGGAAAAGATTTAAGAGTTTAGGAAGTAATAAATTAGAAAAATGCTAATAAAATTCAACTGAAAAACCATCCGGGCCAGGAGTTTTCTCCGTCTTTAAAGCGTTTAGAGCAGAGGATAGTTCTTTAAGGGATAAGTCTAATTCAAGATCAGAAAGAATGAGATGAGAATTAGATGGGGTTGGAAGGTTATCAAGATAGGACTGGATGAGAGAACTAGAGGGAGGAGAGTCTGGGAAGTAAAGATCTTTATAAAATAGCTTAAATTCACTAAGAATGTCCTGATCTTTGTGAAGAAGAGAACCATCTGAAGAATAAATAGAATCAATCAGCGTACGATCTTTACGAGTTTTAAGATAATTCGCTAAAAGTTTTCCAACTTTATTGCAACCGCCATAATAACGAGTACTACTACTACGGAGAAGAATGGAAGACGCATTGTCAGTTGTAGTTTTATTAAATGCCAATTTGGCACGTATCAGAGCAGGTAGGACTGAATCTGCCGATGAATTATAGAATTTATGTTCTAAGGCCTTAATATGTGCTAGGGTGGCTTTTAAAAAAAAAGTCTATGATAAAACCTCTTGCGGTAGCCTTAAAGGAATCCCATAAAATATAAGGGGAGGAAATGGGGTCACTGTTTAGTTCGAAAAATTTGTTAGCACAAGTGATGAAAGAAGAAGAGAAAAGTGGGTCAAGAACAAGAGAATTATGAAACGCCAACGGGAAGCCCTGGGATGCGAAGGTAGTAAGTAAAGGTCAGTTATAACTGTGGCATGATCATAAATAACAATAGGTTCAATAGAGGAGGATACGAGATTTTGAGATAAAGATTGAGAGAGAAAAATATAATCTAAATGGGAGAGGGAATTGTGAGGTGGAGAAAAGAAAGAAAAGTCAAGGGTATCTGGGTGAGAGAGTCTTCAAGAGTCAACGAGATGTGATTGGGGAATAGTGTCAAGAAAATGTTTATGTGATTTGTGAGGAGTGAAGCATATCTGAGATTGGCGGTCAAGAAAGTGATCAATAACTTGATTACAATCACCTACTTGTATAAAGTAATCATCCCTAAATTGAATACATTTCTGTGTGATCAGAGGCCAAAGGGAACAATCAGGATGAGTAGGCCCATAAACATTAAAAACAGTCAAAGAAATGTTATTAATTAACAACTTTGCTAACAACCATCTGTCTTCTGTATCAATTTCTTGCGATATAATTTTACAGTTCAATTTCTTATGGCACAGAATTATAACACCTTTTTTCTTATTAGCAGTGGGAGAGAATAAAACTGAACACACCCACCCTCTCTTTAATTTTAATGCCTCAGCCTCTGTAAGATGTGTTTCTTGTAAAAGAACTACATCAGGGTTGTAAGAGGCAAGATGTGATATTTCTCTCTGTCTCTTAATTGAGTTAATAAAACCCTTCACATTCCAAGAAATAACTCTGAATGTAAAACCATCAAAAACACATAAAGAACAAAACATGCAATAGTAAAAAAGATGCATTGAATAATACAATCAAAGATACAAGCCATAGGTAAATGTAGCATTAGAGAAAGGAAAGGAGGTGAAAAGAAGGAGGGAAGAAGGGAAAAGGGCTCAAAAAAGAGGAGGATGAAAGAAGAGATAACAAGAAAAGAGAGTACATGACAACCACAAATAACAAAATAGTAATGTAAAATGAGAAAATAAAGGATTGACGACTGTAATACGTGCCTTCTAAGGGGAGACAAAAGAGAATATGAGGAGTGGCGACACAGGGAAGAAGACGGCACAACCAACCGGGGAGGGAGCATCACAGCGGGGGATCTTCTGCAATAGATAGAAAACAGAGAAAGAAATATGTTAAAGAAGATAAATATGTGCAGAAATATAGAAAGAGAAAAAAAACAAAAAGAAGAAATAAGTGAAAAATGATACAATACAGTTATTAACATTAAAATGTGAAGAGAAAAGCATTAAGTAAAACCAAGCGAATTACATCCTGTAACGAAAAAGAAGAAAGTCAAGGTATAGACGACGTAGAAGGTAGAGGGCCAGCGATTTCCATTGTCGATGCAGAGTGTGAGTGAATGAATTTCCTCAATTCTGCCGGATCCTCAAAAGTGGAAGTTTTGTTCTGGTAAGTGACCTTGAATAAACACGGATGAAATAGTCCATATCGAGCTCCAAGTGTACACAAAGGTGATCGAATATCCAGGAATTCTTTCTGCCGTTTAGCTGTTGCTGAGGAGACATCTTGAGAGAGAAATAGCTTAGAACCTGACCAGACAAGCTGTTTTTTTAGTTTAGCTGCATTTAAAACAAGCAGTATGTCTGTAAATTTCAAAAATAGAAAAATCACACCCTGTGGTTTGGAAGGAGCAGATGACGAAGACAGACGGGGACCCAATCTGTGGGATCTTTGAATATTCAATTAGTAGACGCAGCAAGCTCAAGAAGCTTTATGAAAAAATTATTGAAAGAAGGGAACAGGATCATCACCCTCCAAATTCTCAGGAGGACCATATAAGCGTAAATTATTGCGCCTATTTCTATTTTCAAGATCCTCCGCCGATTTCCTCAACAAAAGGACCTCCCTCTCAAGGGCAACTAATTTTGTGGAAACATTTTGTAGGTCATCAAATTTCTGTTCCACTGTGGAAATACGAGAGTCCATAGAAGCCCATTTAGTATTCATAGCTTGCAAGCGGGAGTTAGCCTCTTCAACAAAGTGGCGCAAAGCGCAGATTTCCTCAGAGATAATGTCTAGAGATATCTGAAAAACAGGCTTTGGTGGAGAGGGAGGGTCCTGTTTGGGACGTTTGTTAGCGGAAGCAGGGGTTTGCGATTTAATTGAAGAAGGCGACAAAACCATTGACCTCGATGATCCAGTGTGTGCCATAATGCTAGTATCGTGAGGTGTATAGTCAGAGGGAGGACAGTCCGACACCTGAGAATGAGCAGTGGAACTTTTGTTTGTAAGTAATCATTTCTTACTCCTACCCATAGAACAAGGGAGGAGAAATTTTGTGGAGACGAAAGAGAGCACCAGCAAATACTTACAAATACCCCACAGCGTGTGAAGCGAGCTCCAAAAACTAACTGCGCAAACAACTAAATAACGCGTAATCCTTTAAAAATTAGAAAAAAAGTCTGGTCAGGCATAAAATAGTAGGTAAGCAGATAATTGGTGGGAAAAGTCAGGAAAGCAGCATTGTACCTGAAGAGAAGAGCAAATAAAGCCTCTCAGGTAAAACAAAATGGCGGCCGCAAAGAAGATGGAGCAATTTGAAGAGGTTTTACCTTCAAAAAAGCAAACAAAACTGCAATAAAATTACATGGTGTTACTCAGGAGCACTTCCGATGCATGGGGCTCGCCATTTTGTCGAGGAAAGAGACTCTGGAGCTGCGAAAATCGCCGCGACAATCCCGCCGCGATGCGGAGCTCCAGGGCTAGGTGGCCATCTTGTTTGGCACCACACGCACTTCCCCAGTCTTTCGGGACTTTCTGAATACCAAAAATTGGGAAGCTGTGCATGCTTTGTCCCCATCCCTGGCTCTATATTTTGTCAGGTTGGTAATTGCTTGTTTGACAGGGTGATTTCAGCCCTGTGGTCAGATGACCAAGAGACATCCCCAAGCCATACCGTATGCCAACTGCCAAGAATTGTAGTTTGAACCTGATATTGTTTATTGTGATGGCAGCAGCTGGCACATGGGTGCCCACTGTAGGTTCCAAAAGGGATACAGATCATCAGCAGCTTGTTGTGATCTTCACCTTTCTCAGTGGGATAAAAATAATTTTGCAACAGTCCTGTCGTAAATATTCCACAGGTGGTGCATGATTTGCACTTAGGGCTATTGCATCTTCTATGTTGAAATTCACGTCAGGGTGTCTTCACTTCACAGTATGTTCACCACAGTGCACGCAGCCAAGAGCTGTCGGTGCATCATGTCTCACGGGCAGAGTTCTCCTGAACCCAGCGTTGTAATATGATGCTAAGCAGATGTTACACGTGATGGGAGCTCTCTGGGTGAGTTTTAGGCATGACATGATTTTCCTGCTTGCTGCCCTCTCTGGAGGGGCTTGGCCTGAGCCTTGGTTTCAGAGGCTGTTTTGTGTAATCTGCCCTCAGAAGTACATACAGGGCTTATCACATAGGTGTATGGTTGGTGGAGGGTTAGTGTGCCTCACCTGTGTATCCAGAGATTGCAGCATGAGCAGGTAGGAAGGCAGCTCTGACTTTTACCAGTGCATGACATCCTCATGATATGGAGAATTCAACAGATGTGGGTATTGCATTGAGAATAGTGCACATTGGACATACCTTGATTTTTGTCATCTTTCCGACCGGATGCCCACTCTGCTTTTGGGATCTCCCTTCTTTACTGTATAAGGCTCGAGTCACGTGACTCTCATTGCATGCCGATCTATGGGGCATATTTAATGTTAATGTTAATGTTATCGGATTTCTAGAGCGCATAGCTGCCCGTGAGCGTCCCAGCGCTGAACAAGTACTGATGGAAAGAGAGGGAGAGAAGCTCATGGGAAAAGCCATGTCTTCAAGGATTTTCGAAATGCCAGAAGATTAGGTTGGGCACGGAGGTCAGGAGGGAGGGAATTCCACATCTTGGACGCATTGTAAGAGAAGCGCCGGCCTCCTGATCGTGCTCGAAAGATCTTGGGTAGTTTAGTAAGATTGGCATTGGATGATCGAAGGGGTCTGGAAGTGTTATAGGGAGTAACTAGATCTCTGAGTATGGGGGGGCTTTCCCATTCAGAATTTTGTGCGTGAGGCAGAGTGACTTGAACTGCACTCTTTCCATGATGGGTAGCCAGTGCAGTGCTCGCATGGCTGGTTTGGCTGAGCAGCGCTTCCTGGTGTTGGTCAGAATCCTGGCGGCGGCATTTTGAACTACCTGAAGTTTGGAAGTGACTTTTAGAGGTGCACCAAGGTAGAGTGCATTGCCGTAATCCAACCTTGATAAGATGAGACCCTGTATCAAAAGTTTCCTTGATTGGAAAGGGAGTAGAGGTAGGATTTTTCGGATGGATCGCAGGAGACCAAAGCAGACTCCGGCAGTTTTTCTTGCTTGGGTTTGCATGGTGAGGTTTTTGTCCAGCCATAGACCGAGGCTTTTAATCTCGGGCTTAAGGGTTGGAGGTTTACCCATGCAAGGGGGCCAGAGGGAGTCTGTGAGGAGGTGGGCTTGATTCCCCATCACCATGATCTCCGTCTTGTCGCCGTTGAGCTTTAAGTGGGATCTGTCCATCCAGCTGACAATGTCAGTCAGGCAGGAATAGAGGTCTATGTTGGAATTTTTTAGCTGGGTGAGGGAAACCACCAGCTGCGTATCATCTGCGTATGTTAGGAGTTTTATCCCGTGTGGGGTGACTATCTGTTCCAGGGGGGACATATATATGTTGAAGAGCGTAGGGCTCAAAGAAGAGCCCTGGGGCACTCCACAACGTACAGGGGTCTCTTTGGATGAATAGTTGCCCTCTATGACCTGGAATGAGCGGTCTTGCAGAAATGATTTCAGCCAGGATAAGGCGCGGCCTGAAATCCCAAGATCGCTAAGTCGCTGGGCCAGGATCTGATGGTTTACCGTGTCGAAGGCTGCGCTTAGGTCCAGGAGGATCACTGCCACTGATCCTCCTGTATCCATGATCTTCCTGGCCTCCTCGACCACCGTCAGCATCGTGGTTTCAGTGCCCTGACCCGGGCGGAAGCCTGTCTGTGAGGATTTGAGTAGTTTGTTGGTCTCGAGATAGTTGGATAGCTGAGAGTTTATGAACTTTTCTGTTATCTTGCTAGTGCATGGGAGGAGGGAGATTGGCCTGAAGTTGGAAAGGTTGAGGGGGTCCAGATTCGTTTTTTTAGTAGAGCCCTAACCTTCGCCTTCTTCCAGCTGGAGGGAACCGTTCCGTTGGTCAAAGAGGCATTGATTACGTTTACCAGTGGTTCGAGAATAGTCGGTGTTACAAGTTTTAAGATTTTTACTGGGGCTGGGTCTGAAGGTGAGCCACTTTTGAGTGACTCGAGAATAGGCGCCAGAGTGTCGGGGCTTATGAGGGTGAATGAATCAAGTCCCGTGTTAAGCGCGTTGGTCTGTTCTGCCGCTACCGGAGGATGATCCGTGTTGGAAAGGGGGGGAAGTTTTTGTAAGATATTTTGGGTTTTTGGTAAAAAAATGCGGCCAGTTTGTCACATTGGTTATCTGAGGGGTCGACAGATCCTGACGGTTCTGGTGTTTTTAAGAGTTGTTTGACGATTTGGAAAGTCTCCCTTGATGAGCAGGATGCCGCACTAATTTTCTCTTGGAAAAAGGCGGTTTGTGCATTTTTCAAGGCTTTTTTGTACGCAAGAATCGACAGTCTGTAGTCTTTCTTGCGCTCAGGGTCGAAGTTTTTCCGCCACACTCTTTCAGCTTTTTTACAGAGTTTTTTTAGGTGGCGGGTCTCCTGTGTAAACCAAGAGGCCGGGTGTTTTTTTACGGGAGGTAAGGGCCGGTTTTTTGGGGAGGATCGTGTTAAGGGAGTTTTCGATCCAAGAGGAGAACTTTATATCTGCTCTTATTGGGTCTAATTCGTGGATTGGTTTACGGCGTTCTAAGGCTTGTTTCCATTTTTCGATGTCTAGTTTGGCCCAGGGACGCGTGGGAGCGACAGAGGGCTTGTTGGGGGGAGAGATGTTAGGTACTTCCCATCTGAAAGGGATGAGTAGGTGGCGATAAGCCACTATCGCCACAGGAACATCCCTTTTAATGATGTTCCTGTGACGATAGGGGTTTTGCCTTATTTACAAGGCGGGCGTTAACCACTCAAAGTGGCTTAACGCCGCCTTGTAAATAAGGCCTCCTTTCACGCTGCACTTAGCGTGAGAGTGGTGGGAAATGGGTGTTGCAGTGGGCGTTTCACCACAGCACCCATTGATTTTGATGCTGTCCCCTATTTACAAAGGTGGCATGAATAGGTGGCAGTGCTAAAATTAAGACCAGGGAAAAACCGGTCTTAACATGGTGAAACAAGGAGAAATGCTTAATTTCTCCTCGTTTTTGCTGTTTCTATGTGTGCTGCATTGTGCAGCTCACATAGAAACAAAAACACACCATTAATAATTGTTTATGTGCAGGAAGGTGTCCCCTCCTGCACATAAACATTCATAAAAAAAATGACGATTTGCTACTTCCATGTGTGCTGCACACATAGAAGTAACGAATTGCCATTCTGTATTGTTTATGTGTAGGAAGGTGTCCCTTCCTGCACATACACAAAAATTCCCTCAACACAGGCACCCTTGCACTGTTGTGCAAAGTGCCTGCATTGGTACTAGGCAGCTTAATTTAGCGCCAGCGAAAACACAGGGATGTGCCTTATCTTTGGAAATATGGCACATCTCTGCCTTTTTTGAAGTGCGGAACGTGGCGTTAGCATTTTTTGCGTAACGCAACGCTCCGCCATTCCAGTGTAAACTACCCCTTAGTTTTGCATGTATTTTTGGGAGCAAAAAGTTTATAGATGTTGATTAATAAACAAATTATGGGGGGGGGCGTGGCTTGGCCAGCTGCAAGATGGCCGTACTCTAAGTGGGCTCTGCCGGCCAAGCTCAACAATCCGGAATCATCCTGCAGGCATCCGCCTCTTACCTGCATGTAAATGTTGCTGGCAGACTCTGCTTTGTGAGAGGCGCTGAGGCAACGTGCTGCTGGCTCCCGGCGGGGTTCTCCGGCGAAGATCTGGCGTCTGCGCTTGGTGTTGGGCCTGCACCCCGGTGCCCACGAGGGTCGGCCTTCCCTGCTTTGGGCCACGGCGGCCTCCGGACATCTGCGGGGACGATCGCCGGTGCGGTGAGTGCCATCACATCTGGGGCTGGGCTGGCGGGCTAGGGGGCCCGCGGCTGTTCCGCTCGGCTTGGGTGCTGCGGCTTAGGCTCTCTGGCTCCTCTCACATCAAGGCTGCCTCCTGCGGCTACCGCACGCACCCGGGCTCGGCGACGCGAGCGGCGGGTCTCCCGCGGCTCCCCGCTGGCGCTGCTTCAGTTTGGTGGGCTGCCCCCTCCGGTATCGGAACCCTCTGCGCCTCGTCTGGTGGGAACTGCCTTTTCTCATTCTATGCCTGCATCTTCAGTTTAACTGTCCCTCCTGGCCCCCGGCTCGCCCATCGCATTGCGGGGAGTGGATCCTCGGCCCGCGGCGGCCCTGCTGGGCCTTCAACCTGTCTGTTCCTTGACCCCGCGCCGGTGCTGGGCTTCTCCCGCTGCCATTGGGGGTCGCTGGTGGTGAGCTGCTACTCCTCTGCGTCTGGGCATTGGCCCTGGCTCGAACATCAGGAACACTCTGCGGGGATTTGATTCCGGACCTGCAGCTCCTTGCTTTCTCTGTGTCTCCCCCACCCTGCTCTTCATGTCTGCTTGAGATCGGCGGCGCTCCTGTGCAGTGTCCTACTGCTGTTGGCTGGGGTTCCTGCTGGTCCTCCTCCTTTGCTGGCCCGGGGCCCTTGGTCGCTCCCCCACTTCGCAGCTTGGCTGTTCACTGTGTTGCACTTCCCTGGGGGTTCCCTCTCTGGACTGTGGTGGCCCCGTTGTGGGGGCCTGGTTTGGCTCCTGTCTACTTCTTGCCTTCTGTTGAAGGCGGACTGTAAGCCCCCGGCGTCTCTCGTCGCTCACTGACCCTCACAAGTCATACTTCTACTAGCTGGGCTTATCATCATGAGGAAATCTGACCCAAAACAGCCCAAGATTGCTTTCGAATTTCGAAGGTCTTCCCGTCAGGATGGTGCTGGCTCGGACGGTGCCGACTCTGCCGCCACCTTGGACGCTCCCCCTAATCGGGATGATGACATTAAAGCCATAATGCTCGATGTCAAGTCGACTGTAACTGGGATCGCGTCCCAGCTGGATCAACTCTCAGCTCGGCTGGACTCAGTTAAGGCCCGCTTTGACACTCACGATAATCGGATGCTCCATGTAGAGTCCAGGGTGTCAGACGCCGAGGACACTGCCACTCAGGATCGTCAGAAACTCCTTCAGATGTATAAGATCTTGGCGGTCATCCGGGAGAGAAATTAGGATTTGGAGGCCCGTTCCTGCCGGAGCAACCTCCGCATCACGGGCCTTCCGGAGTCCACCAACATCTCCCGGATGGAGGACTTTGTTGAACAATTGATCAAGGAACTCTTCGGCGATGTCCTCTCCCCGGTGTTCCTTGTGGAGCGGGCGCATCGCTCCCTTGGTCCGCGCCCTGGGCCTGGGCTGCCCCCGCGTCCCATCATTGCTAAAATCTTGAATTACCGGGATCGGGATGCTATCCTCTGGGCGGCACGGGACAAGGGTGCCATCACTCACCAGGGCAACGCTCTCTCCTTCTTCCCGGACTACACCCTTGCTGTCCAGGTGGCCCGGCGAGAATTCCTTCCTGCCAAACGTCTCCTTCAGAAGAATAATGTCTTGTACTCCCTGGCTTACCCGGCGAAACTGAGGGTCCGTCAGGGGGCTAAAACACTAGTCTTTCCGGATCCTAAGGAGGCCCTGTCATTCGCCAAAAAACTCAACAAGGGGGCCCGCTCTTCTCCTCGCAGGGACCAGACTGACAGCGTTGATCATCTCAGTGACAATGACTGATTTGTTTGGTACTGGAGTCTCCATAACTCTTGTTTAGTAGGATGCCTATCACTACCTAAGCTTGTCCACCCTGCTTCTCGTGGGATTGTACGCCTAGCCCAGCCATGCCCTCAGGGGATGATTCCTTATTCTTCAGTTGTGTTTCCCTTTCCCAGTTGTGGGTTCCTGTGTGTCTCAGCCTAATTGGGGGGTTGGAGTGGGTGAGGGGTTGGAGGGGTTTCTTCGCCTGGGGTGGTCGGATTGGGTTGGGGTGGGTGTTTTGTTGGGGTATTCTGCTTTACAATTGGGGATTTGGCTGTTTTATGCAATTGTATGTTCGCTGTATGTTGTTGTAACATGCCATGCTTGTGATACTGCATTGTGCTGCTAGCCACTTTTAGTTTCAAGTCTACTGTTTGCCATGGTCCAAGTGCACACCGCTCCTTTCGTCTCCTTCTTCATTGGCTTTCTGCATGGGCCTGGTCTAAGATTGCTGGGTGCCGCCCCTGCGCATCAGCACGTGGTGCATCTCTGCTCCCTCTCTGCTTGGCTTATCCCTTTGAGTTCCCGCCGTATTGTCTCGCTAGTGGATGTTCCTGTTACCCTGTTGGACTCTGTCCGCAGCGCTCCCCTCCTGTGCTGCGTTACGTTACACTTTGGGCCCCTGTTGCATGACTAACATCATTTGTTGGACCTGGAATATCAGTGGCTTGAATGATCATCGTAAGGCCAGATTGGTCCACTCGCATTTGCAGCAACACAGGGTGGACATATGCCTTTTACAGGAGACGCACCTGATGCTCGGCTCGCTCTCCAGACTAGCGGCACGCCACTGGGGAGGATCGCACTCTTCTACTTACTCATCATATGCTAGGGTGGTCTCAATTCTGATTCGCAGGGGTCTTCCTTGACGTACTCCCGATGTAGTTATTGATCCGGAGGGCCGGTATGTAATACTCCATGGCTCTCTATCGGCCTGTGACGATCGCTGCAGTCTACGGGCCCAACTCGGACGACCCAGACTTTTTCAATCATGTTTGGCATCTTACATACGTTTGCGGCCCAGCGGCTATCGTTTGGGGAGGGGATTTTAATGTCACTCTGTCAGGGGCAGTCAATCGGTCTGGCTCCCACGAGTCCCATCCGCTCGCTGCCGCGGCCCTTACCTCTATTGTGTCCGATAACTCTCTCCGGGATGCTTGGCGCCATCTCTGGCCTGATGCTCGGGAGGGTACCTGTGTAAACAGTGCTAGGGGATGTTGGTCTCGCATAGATTTTTGGCTGACTTCCCAGGATGTCCTGCTTTGGCTTGCTGACGCCGTGCACATGGCGCGTACCTTCTCTGACCACGCGCCGGTCCAGATTCGCCTTAGTCTTCCTCACTTTCTGCCGCGCGCATTCACCTGGCGTCTCCCCCGCAATGCCCTCCAGGATTCCGTTTTCTGTGCAGACATTCAAACGGCCATTACTAATTATTTTGACTTAAACACTGGTTCCGTGGACTCGGCCTCCGTACTCTGGGAAGGTTTCAAGACCTTTATTCGGGGTGAATGCATTTCCAAACGCGGAACAGCCACTACAACGCGGTTTTTACCACGCAGTGAAGTTACATCGCATGCGTTACAACGCATGCGATGTTACAATGCTATGCCATTACAACGCAAGTCTGTACATCGACTTGCGCTAGATGGCGTGCTAACATTACAAATAGTGTAGTTTACTATCCCAACACCTTCCCTACTGTTAAGTGGACTGGAGTTGGAATAGTAAATTACACTTTTTTAATGTTAGCACGCCATGTAGCGAAAGTCGATGTAAAGGCTTGCGTTGGAATGGCATAGCGTTGTAACATCGCATGCTTTGTAACGCATGCGATGTAACTGCACGCGTGGTAAAAACCCGCGTTGTAATGTCATACATCCTTTCCAAACAGGCTGGTGTCCTCCGTTCCATCCGCACCACTTTAGCCAAGCTCGAGATGGAAATCAAGGATTTGGACGCCGCCAAGGTGGCCCTCCCCAGTCCTGCTACGCTTGCGCTACTCCACCAAAAACATACGGAATTTTCTGAGGAGGCTGGTCGCGAACTCTCCTTTCTGGGCAGGGAGGGCCGTGCTCGTCGCTTCGGTGAGGGCGACAGCCCCGGGCGCACTTTAGCTCATCTCCTTCGTCCCCCCGCGTGCGGCTTCCTGTATTACGGCCCTCAGCGACGGGGGCCAGATCAAGTCTCGCTTCATTGACTTTTACTCTCAGCTATACTCTGCTGGTCCCCCCTCGACGCGAGATGCCTTTGATCAATATTTTGAGCCTATTGCGCTGGTCTGGCTCGCGGACTATCATCGGGAGTTTCTGGACGTACCATTCTCTAGGGAAGAAATTCTCGCTGCCATTAGTGGCCTGCCCGGCGATAAGGCTCCCGGTCTGGATGGCCTGCCGGCCTTATTCTATAAAATGTATGCAGATCTCCTAGTGCCACACTTGGTGGCTATGTATAATGAATCCTTTGATACTGGTCTTTTCCCTCAGTCTCTCCGTGAGGCTATGATAACTCTGCTTCTCAAACCCGACAAGCCTGCTGATTGTCGCGATTGCTACCGTCCCCTTTCTTTAATAAACACTGACAACAACATTTTTGCCAAACTGATCGCCTCTCGTCTCCTTCTCCTCATGCCCAATATCGCCCTCCCTGGTCAATCTGGCTTCATTCCGGGTATAGCTACCTCGCATAACCTTCGTACAATCTTTTCAGTCTTACATCAAATCAATCCCAATCTCCCCGCGGTGGCTGCCCTGCTGGATGCCATGAAAGCGTTTGATACGCTTGAGTAGCCTTTTCTTTTCTACCTCCTACCACGCATGGGCTTCAGTGACATGTTCATTCGCAAGATCAGGCTTCTGTACACCAACCCCTCTGCACGCCTCCGCATTAACGGCCAGATTTCCGACCCCATCAACATTGGTCGTGGCACCCGGCAAGGATGCCCACTATCGCCCATGCTTTTCGCCATCGTAATGGAACCTCTGGCGGCCAGGCTCCGGCAGCACCATACGCACAGGGGAATAGGTTTTTCTGCCCGCTACCTTCTAGTCTCTATGTATGCGGACAACGTCACCTTATACATCCGTCATCCTCAGGAAAACCTCAGCCCCCTGGTTCGGGAAGTCATTCGCTTCAGTGGACTTTCGGGTGTTCAGGTAGACTGGAGCAAATCGGTGCTGTTTCCCTTAACCGATGCTACCACGCCGCTCGCACCGGACTTCCCGTTCGTGTGGGCCTCGGGCCCCACACGCTATCTCGGTGTTTGGTTGAGTAGGGACCTGGATGTACTATGGAGCTCTAACTTCGGTTGTGCGGTTGACTGGTTGGAGTCCAAGATTCCGGCTTGGAGCCGACTTCCGCTCTCTCTGGCAGGCCGGATCACCATCGCTAAGATGGTGGTCTTGCCAACATTTCTCTATCTCTTTTTGAACGTCCCCATCCCTCTCACCACTCATTTCTTTCACAAGATACGTTCCTTAATTATCTCGCTCATCTGGGCAGGAAAGCAACCACGAGTTGCATACGATATCCTTACTCTCCCCATGTCTGCTGGAGGTATGGGCGCTCCTGATTTCAAGATCTATGCTTTGTGCGCCCAGGCTAGTTTTCTACACTTCTGGATCCATCCTACCCCGTATCAACCAAATGTGGCAGTGGAGACGGATATAGCATCCCCCTGGCCTTTGTCCACGGCGTTGTTTGCGCTAGCGGTGCGCCCGCGGGCAGAGGTGGACACGGTCGAGACATTGCGCTGGGCCTGGTCCAGCCTTCGCCGGCTTTCCAATCTTCCTCTACTCTCTGCCAATGCGATGCTGCTTGTTAACCACCCTGCGTTCCCCCCACTCCAGCCTCCCGGCATGGCCAGACATGCATCGCATCTGGGTTTGCGGACTGTGGCGGACCTCTATCCAGGGAACACTTTTTACTCACTTCCTGACTCCTCGGGCCCATTGGATACGCTTCTATTCTACTAGCTGCGTGCTATTTGTCGGAAGCTTCACTCCACTTTTCCACTTTTCCACATTCCCCACCCACTATGCCAGCCCTTGATTTCATATACTCATCTTCTTCTCCACATAAACTAGTCACCAAACTCTACGCTTTTTTTCTTTTCTAAAACATCATCATCAAAAATTCTTTATTTCGGCCAATTTGGCCATAAAAGAGTACAGAATAAAACACAAAAGGGAAGAAGGGGGAAAGGGAAGGCAAATAACATTTAAAATTCATTTATATACACATGGCAATATTTTCGTACAGGCAAGAATACCCTCTCATCTATACAATATTTAAAAATACGTTAGGTTACAAACACTCATTTCATTAACATTGAAGCTAGCAATCGATATCAATTAATTTACGCCGCTTGCACCACATAGCTAGCAAAAATTTAGAAAGTGCAAAAACAATATGGCTCGATGTACTGGTTTTAAAATTTCTAAAAGCATTCAGACAATGTTTAAAACTCAGATTTCTGCACAATGGTATCAACCAATATTTTCTTGATTTGGTATATGCTGGGCAAAAGAAGAGAACATGAAGCTCATCCTCTAAGTCACAGCTGCAGCCCGGGCAAGACTTATTAGAGGAAGCTGTCCACTTGCTTGTGACGGCCTTGAGGGGTAAAGTGCCATGTCGCCATTGGATAAAAAGTTTGCGCGCTAAAATCGGGAAGACAACATCCATGAAGTCCTCGAAATGATAAGAATTTTTGAATTCTAAAAAAGAGTTAGTGAGGGAACCTGCATTAGGGGCCGTGATTAAAAATTCCAGCTTATGCCCTTTGTAAATTTTGGTAAACATCTTTCGTGATATCCGGCCACATGCCCTCTCTGGATCTTCCCACATGGATTGTAGTCCTAGATTTAGAAGTTCACGCTTAATGAACGCAAGCCAGGGGATTTTGCTTACACAATTAAAACTAAGGATCTGTTTAAGTTTTTCCCTATAGTTTAGAAGATCTGGAGTGGTCCATAGTCTGTGCCAGAACCTTAGGGGCTTTACTGCTAGCTCGTTTGCAATAGGCGTCAGTCCCAGGTCTAACCTCAGCGGTGTTGATGGAGTACTCTGAGGAAGCGACAATAATCGCCTTGCAAATTTAGACTCAACTTTAGTGATTTCAGGGGCAGCACAGTGGCCCCAAAGCTCACCCCCATAGAGAGCAGCTGCCCTTGCTTGCGTCTTATAGACCTCCAGGGCAGGACTCACTGGTCTAAAGCTTGATGAGTTTGAAACCTTTGAGATAGCACCCGACAGCTGTGATAGTCTCATGTGGGATTTGGCCTTTTGCGGACCCCATGACAAATTTTCATGAATAGTAACACCCAGGTACTGGAAGGTCGTAACCCTTTCCAGACATACATTGCTCAGTGATAGATTTGCGCGGGTATACACTGGCGGGTTAAAGATCATGAATTTTGTCTTGTCAGTGTTGATCTCAAGGCCTCTGCTCCGAGAGAAGTCCCCAAAGCCATTCAATATCCTCTCGATCCCAATGGGAGATTTGGAGAGTAGGAGGGGGTCGTCCACGAACATGTTTGCCGGCACCCCCCTACCAGCCAGCCTTGGTGCATCATTATTGGGGACACTGTCCAGATGAGACATGATTCCATTGACATAAAGGCAGAACAGGGTCGGTGCTAAGACACAACCCTGCCTCACCCCCCTGCCAACGGGGAACCTTGGTGACAGCGTCCCATTCTTGCCACAGCGAACCTGGGCAAAGATCCCCTCATGCAATCTCATGAGTAGCACTAAAATCTGATGCGGGAGGCTCAGATCCTGAAGGTCAGCCCACAGTTTCCCCCTAGGAACTAGGTCAAATGCGGACCGGAGGTCCACGAAGACCATGTAGAGGCTGCCACCCTCTACCTTTACCGTCTTCCAGTACAATAGGATCAGTCGGAAAATTTGGTCCATAGTGGACGTATTCCTTCTGAATCCCGCCTGGAAGGGGCTCAGTACGTCGTGATCCTCCATCCACGTCAACAAATGGTCCAGGACCAATCTTGCAAATATTTTTTGTTGAACATCAATTAAGCTGATTGGCCTGTAGTTGACTGGGAGCAGAGGTGACCCCTTCTTAAATATCGGGACTATCTCTGCCCCCAGCCAAGTACTGGGAATTTCCATGCCTCTCGAGATAGCGTTAAATACAAGGAGATAGGGGCCCCAGATTTCAGGTTGATGTCTAAAAAGATCCCCCGGTAATTTATCAAGTCCCGGGGCCTTTCCCACTGAGAGTTTGCCTATTGCGTTTATCACCTCCACCAAGGTAAACTCCAGGGGCTCCTGCTGATCTTCTGGGACTTGTGAGTCGAACAAACTACACAACGCGGCTTCCCCCCCATATAAACTTTTAAAATGGGCCTCCCATGCTGATGCCGCAATATTCGGTTCTATGGCAGCTTTTGGGTCACCCGAACCTTGGTTAACAAGTGACCGAAATCTGCGCGCATCTTTTGTGTCCAGGGCTAACTTTAGGTTCATCCACCTTTCCATGTCCCATTCTTTTCTTGCATGCCCCATAACCTCCTTGTTCTGCAATCTGCGATCTCGAATCGCCATTTTGCTGTGCCCTGCCTTGATTGCTATAACAAGATTGCTCTTTGCTCTCCTGCATGCTGAGTTATGCCAGGATGAGGCAGGTTGTCTGGACCTTCTCATGGGTGCCTGAGGGTAGAAGACTTCAGCCAGATTATCGGCCAGTTCTGAATGGATTACACTAAATTCTCCATTGAAGTCACTGGAAGCATCTTGGGAGATTAGAGTTTCGACCTCCAGGAGTCGTGATAGAACTATGTTGTAGATTTTAGCTAAGTTCTCTTCCGAACCTACTATTCTCCCCCACTTTACCCTACGCCTGTTGCTTGATAAGATCAGAGCAGTACCCTCACCATCTCCTCCTACATTAAGTGAGTCTGTTTCTTGTTGCCCTAGATTCACCAACTCCAGGCGTAACGCATTGTGGTCGCTATCAACCCTCTCAACTACCCTAAAATCAATGAGCATCGACCACATCCGGGTTTCCACCATGATGTAATCGATTCGGGACTCTTGCCCCTTCTTGTTATAGGTGCATACTGATGGGCTATCTGACGCTGAACGGCCATTAAAAGCCCTAAGGGAATTATTTAGTGCAAGGGCGGTAATCTGAGTAGCCAATGGGGGCCACACCTTAGGGCATGGGGACTGGCATTGGGGGATCACCCAGTAGTCGTCCTCTCCCATAAACGCACCTTTGCTACTTCCAAAGAAAGGCTCATATTGGCAATTCACATCCCCTGCCACCAAAAGCCTAGAATCCCCTGGCAATGTACTCAAGAATTGGGATAACTCATCAATTGTGGATGACTCAAGCCCTATCCGAACTGGCCGCGAGTAAACATTCACAACCGCCAGTCCATACCCATTGGGCCACTTTAGCACTAAACACTGCACATCCTCTGAATGAGTGGGCATATTTTCCACCACGCAACCCAAGTGAAGAGCAACCCATATGGCCAGTCCCCCAGAAGGTCTTCCTTTCCCTCCCCACCTTGCAGGTACATGATAAGTGGCGAATCCCACTCTTGAGTGTTCCTCCCTGGCCCATGTCTCCTGGGACAAGCAGAAATCCATCTGGTCTACCAGGGCACCCCACTCTGTGCAATGCAGCTTGTTTGTTATACCCGCCACGTTCCAGGACAGTATTTTAATTGATGTCAATGCCGTGGCTGCTTTGGTTACTGCAGCACTTCCTAGTGTCTCACCTACGCTTTGTGCCCCACAATCAGATTGAGCTTGGTGCTGTAGCACCACACTTTCTTGAGTCACAGGCCCCTCTGCCGTTTTAGGTACCCAGGTCTGGATAATTGGAAACGCACTTTGTGGACCACCCTCAAATTCCTCTACACTTTCAGTGGTCTTTTTAGGGTCCATAGTCTGGGAATTGCCCACCCTCAGTTCCCTGTCTGCATGAAGTCAGTCCACCATTTCAAGGGAACTAAACCTATTGTGGGTCACAGGGTAGTTTTGGGTGATTAGGTCTCTGTGACCGCCCCTGTTCACCCTTTGACCCCGCCTTTGCATCACCAGTGACCAATCCGATGCGCAAACTGGCGTTACAGGTCGAGGGTAAAAGAAGGACAGGGGATAGGGTTTGATCCTTGAGCCTACACTGTCGTCAATCCAATTGCAAATGTGTTCTACTGTGCGGGGGTCCCTAAAATTAACCAGAACACAATCGCCTGGGATCGTTTTTCTACTGCGTCCCACCCAAGCTATCCTACGTACCATCAGTACTTCACTTTTAATATTGTACGGTAGGGGCCTATTATGATTGAGCCACTGGGTCACTTTATTTTTTAAGGACATAAATGATTCCTGACCTGAGTTGCTAATTTCAGGAATACCTGTCAAAACCACCACATATGGACTGGTTTCAGGCGGTAAATCAATTCTTTTCGCAACCTGGGATGTAAAATTAGGTAGAGACTCTCCCTCCTCTGGTGCTATCACATCTGAGGTGGATGTACTCAAATTGACTGCCGGTACTGCCCCAGTACCAACTCCTGCAACCATAGCTGTCATGTTTGCAGCTGTTATAGGAGGCCCGGAGGTAGGAGAATGAGCAAGACTCGTGTCCCCAATGGACACAGAACTGGTTTGGGCTGTATCCGCCGACTGCATTTTTTACTTTCTTTTTACCCCATTCCCAGCCATAGCCTGTTGTAGCTGGGAGAGCTGAGATTCCATGCGAGCTAGTCTCTGGACTAACGGATCAAGCGCTATCTTTAGTAAGGACCCTAGTCTCTCTATGAGGATATCGTCCTCCCCCTTAGCCTCCCCCATGCACTGAACATGCTCCGGAGTCATGGGTCCTTTTGAAGCTGGAGGTGACAGGGATAAGTCAGTGACCGAACCAATCGAGACATTCAAGGTAGGACCTCCCTTGGGTTTTAAGGATGTAACACTGCCAGTCCGGCCCTTCGCTGTTCTGGTCTTCCTGTGACAAATCACTTTGGAGGCAACCTGCTTCCTCTTGCATTTTGCCGCTCTTTGATTCCCCCTCGTTGGATTTGCCGGTGACTTCACGTGCGAGGTATGCAAAGATGAAACCTCTGGTACCACAGTTGCCACAGTTGCGTCTGGAATTGGGGAGCCTATAGTTGGAGAGATGTGGCCATCGTCCTGAGGAGCATGTACCAGGGCTGGGACGCAGGTGGTATTGGTATGATTGCCGTGCACTGGCGTCCAAGCATTGGCAAGGTGGCCCAAGGAAGATTGTTTAGCCATTGCTAGGTCCTGAGACACTCTGCGCTCCATAAGGATAATACCCTGGTCAATCACTGAGTTTGCTCTAATGATAAAATTGTCTAAAGTGCCAGTAAACAACCCTCTACTGGCCATTGTATTGCTCCTTGTTCCCCGAGCAGACATATTAGTGATATCCCCCACAGTACTTACTGTGGCAGATGGCAGATGTAGTACAGTTCTGGAGCCACAGGCGAAAGAGGAATAGCCCAGCCCGGCCTCTCCGGCCTTGGATGGCCACAGACGGCCCCGCCCTTTCCCCACGCGCGTAGTGGTGGAATAAGTAGCGTCAATAGGGGAGGCGTTGCTCTATCCCGGGGGAAAGTATGTACAACAAAAAGAATTCCTGGGACTTCGAGTCCTTAATTAAATAATGCACCTCTTTTGTCTTTCGTGCAGCGGGCCCCCAGTGTTCTCCACTCAGCCTCCGTGTCAGCAATCCCCTCACCTCGAGCTCCCCGCTAGCCTCCTCACAAATGTAACGAGCATAAGCTCAGCACTCCACAGGACACAGGACGCAGCGGCACATTGAGCCCTCTCTTTTGCCTTGACGGAGTCCGGAGTTTCTGCCAGCCACACAACTCGTTCCAGTGTTGCGAGCCGTAACATCCGAGGCAGAGTTGGGGAGTTGTAGTTGTGGTCCCCCTGTGGCTAGGTGCTGGGCAAGGCCGAGCAAACTAGCGGTGGCTGTTCTCCTCACAGCGGTAGGTGAGTAAGTGTGTCCCCAATATTTCAATAGCCTGGCCCCCTTGGTCCTACTTATATCTCTTGTGGTTGCATGGGTTGCTGTGCACTAAAGGAGCAAGAAGCAAAGGAGCAAAGGATTCTGGTGTCAGCAGTCCCGTAGCAAACCCACAGCGGACCCGAGAAAGAAGGTAACCAACAGGAAGAACCCAGGGATTAAGCAGCAAAAGGCCTCACTGCCTGCCCCACCTAAGATGCCGGGCCCGCTCTTGACTCGTGTCCTTCCTCTGCCGTTAGCTCTGTGAGTCAAGGTGGCAGTGTAAGTCAGTGTAAGTCAGTGTGGCAAGATAGAGTGGAAAGACAGCAGCATCAGCCTCAGCCGTGGGATAGTCACAGAGGCAGCGGAGGCAGTAACTCACAAGGTACACCCCCTTCCACCGCAAAAATAATCGTTGTCTCGCTACTCCTCACTTTTACTCTAGCGTCCACGTCCAATTCCACAGACCGCACGCGGGGGCGTGGGGCACGGACCTCGGTACGGTTATAACGCAGGCCGACTGGCTGTACTGCTGCAACCAGACGAAGAAGCTGTCACCTAATTATCGACTTCGTCTGATCGATTTTAATTATTTACGCCGGCTGTATCGTACACCCGCACAGCTCCATAAGCTCGGGCTTATTCCCAATTACGCTTGTGTGCGTTGTGCTGCCCCTGCGGCGGACTTCGCGCATTTAGCTTGGCTATACCCTAAGGTCTCCGACTTCTGGCGGGGAGTGTGCTCCACCGTCTCGGACATTGCTGGCACTACAGTGCTCCCCGACCCTTCCCTTTGCCTTCTTGGCTTTGTTAAATTCTGTCCGGATGCTTCTCGGCACCTGATAGCGATGCTGCTGGTCCTGGCCAGGCGTATGTGTTGGGGCCGCAGGCCTAATCCTAAGGTCGAGAGCTGGCTGGAGGATGCTTCTCGGTGTCAGACTCTACTAACGGAGTTCTGGGACTTACTCCCCGCCAAGTCTCGACCCATTGACATTTGGGGCCCTCTGGTAACTTACCTTCGCTCCCGTTCTCCTCCCAGTGATGATGTCTCTCCCGCGCTCCCTGCCGGCCCTGTGCCCGCGGCGGCCGCCGGTGTTGATGGATGACTGCCCCCCCCCCATTTTTCCATTGGTCCTCCCCGGTCCCGTGGCACTTCCACTTGATGTTATTGCTGATTGTATGATTTCCCTGTGGCGAGGGAGCTTTGTGAAGAGATGCTTCTTTCTTCAGCCTCAACATGTTAATATTTCTTGCAGGGTGCCGGCGACTTGCCTCTGTATAATTAGACTTGGTTTTTACTGTGAAGATCTGAGCGGCCCTGTGGCGCAGTGTAATGTGTTTGACTTGATCTTCCTCAATAAAGGTTTTGGA
Organism: Triturus cristatus; assembly: GCF_964204655.1. Lineage (NCBI taxonomy): Eukaryota > Metazoa > Chordata > Amphibia > Caudata > Salamandridae > Triturus > Triturus cristatus. The sequence continues at coordinate 983,673,073 of NC_140583.1, forward strand.
AAACTTTAAAAAAAACAAAAAACAAATTATGAGTTTGTAGGTTATCAATGTATTTTACACACCACAATGATATCATAATTCCCTTACTTACCCACCAACATAGTGCTGCCCACAGTCCATAATGTTAAGTGCCGTCTATGTGTATTTAAAGGTCTGTGTATCTGATCAGGGCAGTTACGTTTTCCTACACATACGATCAATTTAGTTACAAAAAAAAGATTTAAATATTGCACCATGAACAGGGTAGCTGGAATTATGCATCTGGGAAGGGCCAAATTATTCGGCAGGTTTAAGTAAATTATGCGTAAAGAAAAGGCAAATTATGTGGTGTAATGCAGCACATTATGTAATAGTATTACTTCTTTATTTTGTCACTTTTACACTTGTAAACACTGTCTGGGAATTGGTGGCACCTCATTAATACCAGCTTGACACTCAAATACAGAAATAAGCAACAGAAAGGTGATCAGTTAACCTTTGCAAAGGGCATTCCAATGCACAGCAAGACTTGTTGCTGCGTTTTTCAGGAAGCAACAGTTTTATTGTTAAAACCTGCAGATTATGCAGCAGATGATGGATTATGTGGCAAATACGGCAAATTTATAATTATGCAGAAAACACTGCACAACCACATAATTCCAGTGGCCCTGCTCATGAATACATATTCCCAATTACTTTCACAAGTAGGGTTTTGCCTACTTTTGTAAGCGTTCTAAGACTCACACAAGTCAATGAGAATCGAGATGCTTTCTTTGTGCTGTCATGGGACACAGCTCAGATCCATGCAGAGTGCCCAGAGCATTAAGTGGGCCAGGTCACACTGGGTCTGAGCACCAGCAGGTTTTTTTAAGGGGGCCTCGAAACGGGTCTCTATCGGGCTCTGGTTTGTGCGCTGGCACCGACGGTCCATTTTTTCCCGACTGGAAAAAAGTGCCAGGATACAAAACAGAGCGCGATAGAGACCCGTTTTGAGACAGCAGGCAACAAAACAGAGCACGATAGAGACCCATTTCGAGACAACAGGCACATCGATGTACCCTGCTCACACTACTCACAAGTGGAGAAGTTGCGGCATGACGTAATGCCAGGTGAGCATTGTAGGGGGAAGGAAAATCCTTTAAAGAGTCATTTTCTCTCTGGATTTCCCTTCTCTTTTTGAAACTCAGGAGCAGCAACATTGCCGTGGTGTCACCAGGGCTTTTAGTGGAAGCTTTTTCAATATTCTATACAAGCCATAGTTGCTGCTTATTCATCTTATGCAACTAACAACCATTAACAAAGCCAATAGTCCTGACCTGTAGGCATGATGTTACTTGTTGTATCATATCTGGATGCAATGACAGAAACAGCAGAATACAAGTCGGGAGGCACACTGTGCTAAACACAGATTTTGAAAAACTGTTTTTAAGCCACGCCCTTAATTACACCCTTTGAGAGGACCCCCCCAAGTTTTTTCATCCCACTTAAAGCCCTGCCACAAACAGATTTGATCTGAATATGTAGGGCGTCCCCATTTAGAGATACCTCAGAGATGAGTTCATTCCCTAAGAAAGGGTGGAGTCGAAGGGAGAGCTCCAGCCATCAACCATCCCTCTCACCCAACCCAATAAAGATGTCAGTTATGAATAGAGAGGGCTGCAGGAAAGAGAGGTTTTCCATAGCATTGTCTGAGGGGTAATCCCCGCTCCACAGAGGCTTCAGGTGAGCGCCGTATAGGCTGCTGGTTAATAACACGCAATGCTATTGTGGCGGTTAGTCCCGGGTCACTCGTCACTTCTGCAGACGGACGGCTTCGCGTGAAGGGCGGGGCGCCTTCAGTCAGCAAGAGCGGCCTTCGATCGAGCGCGCGGATTACGCTAATGCTTGCTGCGGTGTGGCCTGCACACAACTGGCAGCGGCCTCGTTTGTTTTTCCTTACCTTTGGGCTGAAACTGAATGCTACTCAACCTCGAAGAGTGCTATTTATAGCCGTGGCTTTCACCTGGGCAGGTATCTCGCGCTGTGGCATCATGTCATCGCCCATACTATAAATGCCCAGCAGCTGTCTATTTCTAGCTCCAATTAGTCAAGTGCGTGAAATTGATTGAACTGTTTTTTCTGGCGTTGATGGAAGTTGTTTTTTTCAGTGTTTCCAAATTTATAGAGGATGTCAATGGAACATACACGACCAGTGGAATTTCCTAATCCTACACCCTCCATTTAATATATTTTCATATACTCATTTGTCTCTGCATAAAAATGGCTTCTATTCCAAGTCAGAAGGGGCTAGGAAACCGAACCTGAAAAGAGAACGATAAATGATATAAAACCGAAAATATATATTCACCATGAAAAATAGCACATTATCCTTTCTGATACAGTATAAGTTGCCTTAAAACAGGGGTCGAGCATACAGTCGACCACTCACTATATACTTAATGACACTCGAAATAGAATTTCATGCCTTTTTAGACTATTGTAAAACGGAGAGGCTAGTCACTGGATTGTACTGGGATAAGCAAAGACCCATTAAGCAGCACACATTGAAGTTACACAACGGCATTTAAAGATTGTTTATGTGCAGGAACGGGGACCTTCCTGCACATAAACAATCTGCCCCCTCAACACAGGCACCTCTGCACTATCGTGCAAGGTTGCCTGCGCTGGCACAAGGCAGCTTAATTTAGCACCAGCATAGGGGGAAATGGAGGGCTGCACCATATTCTAGTGGCTATGGTGCAGCCCTGCGTTTCTAAAGTGCCGAAGCATGTTGTTAGCCTTCTTGGGTTAACGACACGCTTTGCCACTTTCTGGTAAATATGCAGCCAGGTTTTCCCTGCTGTTCATTTTGACGCTGCCTCCTTTTTACGTTGCCCTTTTACATAGGGGGCAGCGTCAAAATCAATGGGTGTTGTAGTGGAACTCCCACCGCAACACTCATTGCCCTCCCCTTTCACCCTAAGTACAGCATGAAAGGGTGCTTTATTTACAATTTAAGTGGCTTAACGCTGCCTTGTAAATAAGGTGAAGCAGAAATTGCCACAGGAACGTCACTATATGGGACATTCCTGTGGCAAAAGGGGCTTTTAAATATGCCCCTCAATGCTTTGAACTGGGCTAGTACCTGTTCGTCCTGTAGTAAGTAGGGGCCTTGATCAGAAAACGTAAACAAATCATGCACTTATTAGATGCTTAGATCAATACCTCGATCATAGTGTACACGGTCATTAAATCCATTGTAAACGTGGTCACAATAAAACAAAATGGCCTCCTGAAGGCAACCTTCCATCACCTCAAGACTCAGTAGCCTTGGAGGAGGAGGAAGAGCTACTGTCAGCCCTGATCCGGATATTACACACATGTTTCATTGAAGCGAATACAACGTGGAGTAAACAAAGGGACTGTTGACTGCGTTGGGTGTCTGTACTCCATCTACCTTCAATTTCTTGGAACACCTTAATCAGGCTATTGATGCTCTTCCAAGCTGCAAAGCCTCGAGCCTTCTTGCGTATTTGTTCACCTGCAAAGGCAAATGAGGTCCTGAAAACAACGTGGATGAGCGTGTCACCGTTCTGTTATGAGAGGTTATCTTCACAATGAAGTTGAGTGAGGACATGAGATGCTCTCTCATTTGAGTTAAGAATTGTCTGTTCTCCTATGGACTGAATCACAAAGTCCTTGTTCCTTACTCTAGCCTCATGGCCTCTGAAGCCAAGGGTAGCAGAGCCAGGGATTCCAAGGGCAAGACAGGTTTAGCAGCGGACAGCCCATATTCACGTTCAGGAAAAAGGTAATAAAGAATTGTCCTTTTCAGCTTTGCCACTGGATTTCTTAAAAATCCTCTGAGAAGCCTGCTCAGGGAGTTGGCCCAAGATGCTCAAGTTGTATAAAACAGGCAAAGGCCAACTTCGCCCATATAGTAATGTTCTTTTATTTTATCTAATGTTCCCGAAACATTAACAATTTCATTAAGTTTGAGCTGCTTAAAAAACAGATAAATAAATACCACAAAAAGTAAGTTTTTAGGGAAAGAATATGCAAAACCAGATATGTTGCCAACGAGCGAAGTGGTCTATATACTGTAAGCTTCACAACTTGCAAACTTTGCCAAGATCACAAAACTTTGCAGACATAATTATTATCTACACATCTCTAGAAAATACTCAAATGGACTGATATCAAAGCCACAAAGTACAATTACATCAATTGAATCCACAGTAACTTCCCTGAGGTCCTAGTAAATGTGTGCCACACCTTGAAATACCAATAATAGTGATGGTCATAGTTTTATTATCCCCAAACACAAAAAGGTATGGTGGCTATGCCGTGCATTTTGCATCAGTGTTATAGGTGCAAATGGCTCAGACCATCGTCTTACTGCCAACATGTTTTTGCCCTTTTCTAAGATCACTCGAAACATAGGCTAACAACTAGTATACAGTAAAAAGTTAAAATCATGCACTGGAAGGACCTGAGTGAATACAACCTGGTCTCAGTGCTAGCTAACCCTCACTAAGTGGATAAGTGCCATCCAGTCTGGGGAGGTACATCATGCAGAGATACCTATCATCCGTTTGCGGGTGGGTGAGGTTTTACTGCAAGATGTACCTCTTGATGACTGAGTGACTACAGAGAACATCGTACCTTCCCAGATTGGATGGTGGGCATCCCCTTAGCAAGGTTTCTGGGAATCCACAGCCCTGACGAAATCCCTTGACTGGTAAAGGTGAATAGAGCAGAAATATGTTGGTGATAAGACGATTGTCCGAGCCATTGTGCTCTCATTCCATCCCCCAGTTGGTTTTAGGTTACCACTAATAAAGTGAAAACCCAGTTCTCTCTAGGCACTTTCAACTTCATCTGGATCCCCCTGTTTTGTCCAGGAAACTCTCTTATCTAAGAACTCTGTCCATCAGGCCCATTAGGAGGTTGAGTCTGCCCTGGTGGTATTGTCCTACCAGGGTGGAGCGGGGGGGGGGAGGGTTGCCTATGATGAAGCATGTCATATTATATGAGTGAAACTTCCTCTTCCAAAAAGATTGGTCTTTATTTTTCTCCTATGTTTACTCATATCCATGCCAGAATCTTGGTAAGTTAGTTTTCAGTAATTTTCACCTGTAACACTGTTGTAAAAAGCACTGCATAGCCACCATACCTTTTTATGTTTTGGGTCTTTACTTTGGGAGGACGTGTGGTGGCATATACTTCAACTCTCTTGTGTGTTGCTAAATTTGTATTATGCCTGTATACTTAGCCTTTAGTGACTTCTCCTGATTGATGGGGTGAAGTAAAAGCCTGCCACTTCCAATAGGGAATTCCAGTTGTCTGTTGGATAGGACACTAGTAGTAAGTCATTGAGGGACCACTTCTGGAGTCCCCAGGTGAGAAGTGTCAGGGAGGTTCTAAAGAGTCAGTGCAGGTGAGCTGGTGTAAATGTTGTGGCTAGGGACAGTGTCACCAGGGAAGCACAGTGCAATACAGGGCAGCAACAATGTCTTATGAAAGTAGACAGTGGTACCGGGGACCAGGTACGTTTTCCATGAAGGGTTTACTGATTAGGGGTTGGAGACATCTGCCAAGTGGCACCAGACTCCTTTTAACCTGGCCAGCATATCACAGCAGCAGGACATTTCCTACCGGCACGTCAGGTAGGGTGAAGAGGGATCCAAGACTTGCTGGAACAGAAGAGCTGCGGTTTTCCACCATTTGTTTCAGTACATTTAGCAAATTTGGCACATGTCCCAGTTTTCAGTGAGGGTCAAATGAACACAGAGGGAGGAAAATTCCCATGAGTCCATTGCAGGCATTTCATTATTTACTTTCTCTTAGGGCCTTACTGTCTGTGTTTTCTATGTTGCTGAGAACTGTCAAATCATGCTGTGTTTTTTTAATGATTATATTACAGTCCCTCTTTTATGTTTGTTGAATATCCCTGTCTTCAAAATCTGTTCACTCCAGCAGTGGGTCATTGAAGCTGAGCCTTCAGTGCTCATGTGATGGTATCCTGTCACCTGAAGCTATGCCTTTAGTATTGGTGTGTGTTAGAAATGGGGTCTCTAGTTGGCAGTGGTTTGCACCCTGTCTAAGTAGGGACTCTCACTCTACTTTGGGTAAGGGAGCCGCACAGCTAAGGTAACCCCTGCTCATCCCCTTGGTAGCTTGGCATGAGCAGTCAGGCTTATCTCAGAGGCAATGTGTAAAGTATTTGAATACACACACCACAACTCAGTGAAAACACTACATAGGAGTCTACACCAGTTTAGAAAAATACCCAATATTTATCCAAATAAAACAAGACCAAAATGACAAAAATCCAACATACACAAGTCAAGAATTCACTTTTAAAATGTAAGCAAGTTTAGTCCATAGAAGTCAATGGATGCATTCATTTTAGCAGAAAGCACCTTAGATGCATCAATAATCAAAGACAGCGCAAGGCAGAGTTGGAGCAGGTGCAAGTCAGCCTTGACCCGTGCTGTTCATGCCACTTGAGTCAAGACAGCCTGCCTGATGAGTGGTGATACCTTAAAACAGGTCCCAGGATGCTTGCCTCCGGTCCAGGGAGGAAGTGGCCTGGCAGTTCGGGCTGGACAGTTCCCATGGGCAGCAGGGTCACAACTTATTTGCATATGGCTGGGTTTAAACTGCAATGGCATGGGGAGCAAAAAAAAACAATGAATTTAGGCCCAGATCTCTGTACTAGGGTGGATGTTTGACATTGTTCATCATTCTGTTCATCAATTGTTCTATTTGCAATTTCTAAAAGTGGCATTTTTAAACATGCAATTTGGAAACCAACTCCACCATAAGATGTATTTTGGATTGTGAGTTCAGAGACACCAAACTCCAAATATCCCACTGCTCCCACTGGGAAATTACACTTAAAAACACTTAAAAGATGTTTCAAGACAATCCCCATGTTGCCCTATGGGAGAGATAGTTCTTGCAATAGTGGAAAATGAAATTAGCAGTATTTCACTAATAGGACATGTAAAAAAACACCGGTGCTTGTCCTACCTTCTAATTACACCGCACCCTACCCATGGGGCTGCCTTGGGCCTACCTTAGGGGTGATTTACATGTAGTGAAAGGCAAGGTTTGAGCCTGGCAAGTGGGTGCACTTGCCAAGTCAAAAATGGTAGCTTAAAACTGCAAACACAGACACTGCGGTGACAGGTCTGAGACATGTTCGCGGGGCTACTCATGTGGGTGGCACAATCAATGCTGAATGTCCATTAGTAGCATTTGATTTAAAGGCCCGAGCACACCTGGTGCACTTTACTAGTGACTTACTAGTAAATCGTATATGCCAATCATGGATAAACCAATCACCAGCACATTTTACCTAGGGAGCAATTGCACCTTAGCCCTAGTCAGCAGTGTTAAAGTGCCCAGAATCTTAAAACCAGCAAAACAGGTCAGAAAGGGGGGGGGGGGGGGGGTGTGGCTTGACAAGATGGCAGAGTAGACATGTTACCACGGAGCTCCTGCCCCTAGTCAAAATATCCTAAAAAATCCTGGCAGAATACGTAAAACAAGACAACCCAGAGCTGCCGGAGCACCTCCTGGTTACCCGGGGATGGGATTGGAAGAAACTAGCCGTGTAACAAAGAGAAGCAAAGCGCTGGCGGAGCCGAAATGAGGGACGGCGTGGCTGACCTTGGAGTGGTTGGCACCTGGCTGAAAACCTCGAGGAGAGCTGATGATCAGGAAGGCAACCAGAGTTTGAAACACTCCCTCCCCACAGCCACCGATACAGCTGAAAGAGAAGTGCTGATTCGGCATAAGAGGGGGACTGCACAGCGGAGGCAATAGGAACCCATGCAGAGGCCCGGATAAAAGGTGGTAGGGCGGGTCCCTAGGCGCAGGGAGGCTGAGAGCGTGAGGCCCATCAAGCGGATGCACCAGGGGCCTGGGGTGTGGAGATTGGCTCTCCGGCTTAGAACGGGAGGGGACAAAAGTGCTGGAAGACGGAGATCGCAGCAGTGCTCGCTGAGGAAAAGAGAACCGGGACCCAGGCAAAAATGCATGGAGAGGCCCAGAACCAGGAAGTGGCTGGCTACGCTGGCCCCCCGCCGCCATGAAGTGAGCCTGAGGAAATCCTGAGCCCAGAGGTGAGCGGCCCAAGCCATCAAAGCGAAGAGCAATTGAGGTTTAAAAGGCGGTGGCCCCTCGGGGAACTGCAACAGTTGGGATCTCTGGGAGAAATACTAAAGTGAAGACAGGAGGTGAACGACAACAGGAGATGCAGGATACTCCGCGGCAAACGTCTGTGCACGTACCGCCAGAACCAGACATAAGAGGGAACACAGGGGAATAACAGGATCACAAATACCCCACCAAGGCAAACAGCTAATGCCAGACGACAACTGGCCTCACATTAGCCTGCAATAGGAGTGCAACTGCGTATGGGACAGAGACAAATGCCACACTGATAGTCCTAATACACAGGAAGTTGGGGGAAAGCAGGAGGCCCCCTCATAACAATATAAACTTAGGCACACAGGGCTACAGAGCGAGAAGTACTGCGGAGTACTGCGGAGAAGGAAAAAAAGGCGGCGAAGGCCACAAGAAACTGCCAAAAGGTGGTCAAAGATAATCCACCAAGAGGCGCTCAGGCAAACAAGATCATCCAATACACAGTCCTGGCCCTGGACCATCTGAACAATTGCAAAGAGACACGATAGACCCAGACCGCCAAAATGCACAGGAGCGAGACAAGACTGACATATTCAAGGCCATATGAGACTCTCGAGTGGCACTGGAAATGAAGATGGACAGCATGGCAATTGATATTAGTCACTTACGCCTTGATCTCTGCAAGGTTGCGGAAAGAGTTAAGAACACAGAAGAAGAGATTGTGACCCTGTGTGAAAAGGTGCAGAGGCTTCTCAATACCGTGGCTACTCTACAGGTCCAGTCAAATCGCACGGAAGATAGAGTGGAAGATGCAGAAGGGCAGTCTAGAAGAAACAACCTTTGATTGTAAGGTTTTCCGGAAAAGATGGAGGGGCCGTCAGTTGAACTATTTCTGGAGGACTTGATAACAGCAGCCATCACAAATGTCCGACTTTCTAAATGTTTCTCAATAGAAAGAACGCATTGGGTTATGGGCCCACCACCACGCCAGGGAACACCATCCAGAGCCCTGATAGCACGCCTGCTTAACCACAGGGATAAAGTCATAGTCCTGCAGCACATACGGACACATGGGCCTCCAAAATATGAAGACTGCTTAATACAAATCTACCCAGGATACACAGTAGAAAGTGCAAGACCTCCAAAATGGATTTCTCAGTGTCAAACAACGAAAAAGTATTCCCGGCAAGACTACGGGCACAATATGATGGCAGGGTCCATTTTCATGAAACCCCTCAGCAAGCAATAGATTGGATGGACTCATTGGGCCAGTGTGATTGAGAGTAGAGCCAGAAATGGTGCGCACAATGGAGGAGGTATAGAAGACAATGCAGGCGACTCAGAAGCACCAAGGAGAAGAGGCCAACCCCACAAGAAACACAGATTACGTGACATATCTTGGTGGGAGCAGCTGGAACCTTACAGGCCGAGACAGCAACGATCTCACTACTTTGCCTTGTACAAGAGACCCAGACTGATGAAACCTCAGAAGCCTAATAGAAGAGGATCTAACGGAGCTGTATAAGATAAACCTAGATTGTAAAAGAGATTGAAATAAAAACTGTGAGTTGCACACACAGCAAGAGGGGGGTTGAGGAGATGAAGGCAGCCAACCTCCCTGTAATTAAAATAGATAAGGGGGCAGAAAAGAAAAGGAGCCAAAAGGGTATAGTTCTGCCACCAAATAGGACAGCCTGGCCACCACACTAGAGTGTATTTGCAAGGTAGCGCTGAGTCTGGCGGACTTGTCATACAACAGGAAGTACTTAGTTGGGACATTGTTGTATTGCTGAAGGACTGGGGGGATGCACTAGGGAGGGAGGGGAGTAGTTGCATTGGGGCAGAGTTACCTGTCCTCAGGTCAATTGTTGAGCTACTGGGATGGGTGGCTAGTGCCTGTGGGTGGGGGAAGGGAAAACACAAGAATGCTTCAGTTGCAGTAAAGGATTACCAACTATGAACAAAGAAGGGGGTAGACTATGGGGTGGAAGGAGGCTGGCAAGGTTGACACCAGTTTCATTCGAAGAAGGGAACCTTACCTGGACACTAAAGGGCACCCATATGATAATTCTGTGACATGAAGGAAACCAAACAAGAGTACAAATCTGTAAGGTGGAATGTCCGTAGGTTGAATAATTTTGTTAAGCCCAACTGTGTAGTGGCATACCTGCGAAGATATGGGGTCCACATAGCATTTCTGCAGGAACCACATCTGTGGGGGGACAGTCTAAAATACGTGCAAAGGAGGTGGAGGGGCCAGATATTTGCAACAGACTATTCAGGCTATGCCAAAGGTACATTAATGTGGGTTGCACCAGGAATCTCATTTAAACCTGCGAGGACATGCTGTGATCCGAATGGCTGATATGTGATGGTTGAAGGTATACTGGATGGCCATTGTATATGCCTATTGAATATATATGCCTCAGACGATGATGGGTACTTTCTGGGGACTTTTCTAAGGAATGCCCACCCTATGCCCACTAGAACAGACACTAAACCTAAAACGAGGGAGGCCCTGCAGCAGATACAGGTTAGTCTACACTTAATAGATATCTGGAGACATTTTAATCCACACAAGCGTAACTACTCGTGTCACACCCCGGCAACAAACACATACAGTTGCCTAGATTATTCTTTCATACAAGCGACGGCCACCCATGGAGCCATAGATGCTCAATACCTTGCCCAGTACCTTTTGGACCACTCCTCACTATTGATTACATACGCCTTGCATAGGCCAACGCCTAAGATACCACTATGGCGGATAAACATAGAAGCATTCACTGACCAGGTCCATAGGGTCACGGTGGCAACAGAACTGATGCGGTAGTTCGAAACAAATTGGCAGACGGCAGGCAAGATAGCTGCAGAGTGGGTGCCATGAGGATGGTCCTTCGGGGGTATGCATGTCATTAGACGTTGGGATAAAAGGAGCCATTGAACAGGACTTGAGCAGGCAAGAACGTGAATTGTCCAGACTTGAGGCAGCGCTCCCTACAGGTGGCGAGCGACCCCAGTGCTGGACGGCACAAAGGCAGAAGGTGGGGAAGCTGTGAGATAGGCTGGGAAAATATGACAAGAACTAGAGCAGGAGGCAATCGTATTTGGAGGGAGGCAAATCTGACCACCTATTGGCATGCCTGATTAGAACCGAAACACAACCGAGACCAGTACTGGAGATATGTGATAGAGAGGGTAAAACAGTACGCACACAACATGAAATTAATGCAGTATTTGCAACACATTTGAATAATGTATACACAGAGAAGCTGAATATCACGTGGACCTCGGGCATAGTGACTTATCTAAAGGAGATAGTACTGCCCAGACTGGATCCAGAGACCCAGGAGGCCCTAGGTGCCCTGATAACAAAATCTGTACTAAAGGCAGCAATAAAGGTACTGCAACTAGCAAGGTTGCTGGGCAGGGATGGACTAACAGCAGAAGTCTATAGGCAATACCCTAATTTGGTCACGAATAGGCTATTGGAGGTTATCACAGAGGTCGGGGAGGGGAAAGAATTACCATGTACAATGTGGGAGGCACTTATAGTAGTAGTACCAAAGCCTGGGAAGGACCCGAAATCACTGGGTTCCTACAGGCCCATTTCTATGCTAAATGTAGACCTCAAGCTCATTAGTCAAGTGTTGTCAAACAGGCTACTACCGCATCTCCCCAAGCTTATACATGAAGACCATTCAGGGTTTCTACCAGGCAGAAATACCCTCAGAAAAATCAGCAGGCTAGCGCATGTCATGCAGACCTTAGGACCAAAGCAGGAAGATCATGCCCTGGCCTTCTTAGATATATAACAAGCCTTCGATTTCGTGGGATGGAAATACATGTAGCAGGCGCTCTGGGTCAGGGAGATGGGCTCCAGATTTATTAAGTGGGTTAAACTACTCTATACAAACCCAACGGCTAGTGTGTGCACAGGAAGATGTGTGTCGGCAAGCATAAACTTACAGAGGAGAGCACGGCAGGGTTGCCCACTATCCCCGTTGTTATTCGCTTTAGCAATAGAGCCATTGGTGTGCCTCTTAAGACAAGTGCTGAAAGGGTGGGGCATAACAATAGGGGAGACGGAACATGTGATCTCTTTGTATGCAGATGATGCCCTAGTATACCTAAGTCGACCAAGGATCTCTACCCCGCTGCTAATGAGGGCGCTGGAGAAGTTTAGGATGATTTCGGGACTCCAAAGAAATAAATCTAAATCCCAGCCATTCAATTGGGTGGGCTAGGCAGACGGACACTATCTCAGCCCCCACAGGTAGAGCTCCTGTGGTCAAAAGACAATATTCGATGATTGGGTTTGGATATAACGCGAGTGTAAAACAGCTTTTATGACCTGAATACGGGAAGGATTGACTGCAGGAGTCCATCAAGTTCTGGAACACACTGAACCTGTCTCTGATGGGTAAAGTAGCTCTGACCAAGATGGTGGTATTGCCAAGGTATTTATACATTATGCAGGGGTTGTTTTATGAAATACAGTGCGGATATTGAAAGAACTAGAAGCCCTTTTAGTAAAGCTACTCTGGGATGGGAAACGCTGCAGGGTGGGACTAGATACAATGAAACGGACATGGGATAAAGGGGGTCTGGAGATACCTGACCTGAAGCTATACTATTTGCCATCGCAGCTCCAACATGCTACACATTGGTTAGAAACAGACCCTATTTGGGAAAGAACCCTATTGGTGGGAACCTACGGAGAGCAGCAACTGGGAACCATGCTCATTAAAGGCAGGGGACTGCGAGAGCCGCTTTCTCCCCATATATGGCTATGGCCAGGATCTGAGATTGCACAGCACGGACCGTAGTTAAAAAGCACCCTATGCCCCAGAATTAGATATATTCTGGGGCACTTTACCCAAATAGCACAATGTCAGTGGGGAAATTGAAAGAAGGGGGCTGTTTAATGATGTCCGACCTATACCCAGAGGGTAGGTTTATCACGCTTCAAGACGCAATAGAAACATTTGCGCTAGGGGAAGGCCAATTCTTCCAGTATGCCAAACTGGCAGCTATGGCGAGACAACTATGGCCAACATTGCCAGAGGCCCCAGACCTTACGCACACACCAGCCACAATTATTACAATGGCAGGAGAACATAGGTTCGTAACTCATCTATACAGATTGCTATGGTCGGATAGGCAGGGTAAAGTGCTTAGGGTGGAGGAGAAATGGCAGATGGCTATTGAGGAACCACTGACACCTGCAGACTGGCCCGCATACACGGAGAAGTCTGCAAACTATTAGTATTTGCCTGGTTTAAGCAGATACAATATAACTTCATACACATGACGTACCTATACCCTAGATGGCGACATATCATTAATGCAGCATGAGACCCGCGGTGCCCCAGATGTCAATATCTAGAGGCAGACTTTGTGCATATGGTTTGGCATTGTCCTATGATAATGGAATACTGGCGATATGTGACAGAGCAACTCAATAGAATAACATGATAGGAGGTACCGCTAAAGATGAGGAGTTGTCTCCTGGGACTGCTGCCCAGAGACCCAAAGCGTAAAACTAGCAGACGTTTTTAGGTATTGGGACTAACTGCGGCAAAAAGATGGATAGCAATACACTGGCTAGCTATAGGAGCCCCTACCAAAGACAAATGTGTGGCTGACCTTAAAGAATGGGTAACAGCAGAAGAGGAACATATAAGGAAAACAAGGAGAGATGAGAAACTGCTGGAGGTGTTTTTAGCATGGGGAATGATGATGCAGGAATTAATTGGTTTGAAACAAGATACACAGCAAGACCCCAATAGTCAAGATGGGCGGGAAGTGGAGGATACCCAGAGGATGAATGAACATACTAGTAACACACAGAATGGTAATGAACGAGAGGAACACAATTCAAATTGGAATAAACAGGGCCACCTAAAAATAGTACCCCAGGGAAGGCAATGGATAGCTGCAATTAGAAGCTAGAAGCTAAGTAAGGAGGTGGGGGGAGTTAAGAGTTGCAGTTCACTTTATTTGGTGTATAGTCAAATATAAAAATATACTACACGGGAAAGATGAAGGAAAAGTACGTCGTGGTGGATGAGTAATTGTTAAACTGTTATCAGTAACTTGATTGTATACCCCAGAATGTAAAAGAATACTGGTTATTAAATAAAAACCAATAAAGAAATGCTTTTAAAAAACACAGGTCAGAAAAAATAGGAGGAAGAAGGCAACGACTGGGGATAACCCTGCAAAAAGGGGCAGGTCCAAGGGTGTGTTCTTGTCCAGGCATCTGAAGGCAAGTCTTCAATGCTGGTGCAATGTTACCCTGACATTTGAAGCTGTGTCTTTAGTACTGGTGTGATGGTATATTTATAACTGAAGAAGATTCCTCAGTACTGGTGAGGTTTTGCCCAGCTATCAGAAGCTAAGTCTTCTTTACTGGTGTGATGGTATCAACGGTATCTTGGAATCGAAAGCTGAATCTCCAGTAAAGTTGTGATATTGTCCAGGCATCAGAAGGCGGGTCTTGGAGTGACGGTATCCTTACAACTAAAGAAGAGTCTTCAGTACCAGTGAGGTTTTGCCCAGCCATCAGAAGCTAAGTCTTCTTTACTGGTGTGATGGTATCAACGGTATCTTGGAATCGAAAGCTGAATCTCCAGTAAAGTTGTGATATTGTCCAGGCATCAGAAGGCGGGTCTTGGAGTGACGGTATCCTTACAACTAAAGAAGAGTCTTCAGTACCAGTGAGGTTTTGCCCAGCCATCAGAAGATAAGTCTTCTTTACTGGTGTGATGGTATCAACGGTATCTTGGAATCGAAAGCTGAATCTCCAGTAAAGTTGTGATATTGTCCAGTCATCAGAAGGTGGGTCTTGGAGTGACGGTATACTTACAACTAAAGAAGAGTCTTCAGTACCAGTGAGGTTTTGCCCAGCCATCAGAAGCTAAGTCTTCTTTACTGGTGTGATGGTATCAACGGTATCTTGGAATCGAAAGCTGAATCTCCAGTAAAATTGTGATATTGTCCAGGCATCAGAAGGCAGGTCTTGGAGTGACGGTATCCTTACAACTAAAGAAGAGTCTTCAGTGCCAGTGAGGTTTTGCCCAGCCATCAGAAGCTAAGTCTTCTTTACTGGTGTGATGGCATCAACGGTGTCTTGGAATTCGAAAGCTGAATCTCCAGTAAAGTTGTGATATTGTCCAGGCATCAGAAGGCGGGTCTTGGAGTGAAGGTATCCTTACAACTTCAGAAGAGTCTACAGTACCGGTGTGGTTCTGTCGAAGAATGTGAAGCCAAGTCTTCAGCTCTGGTGCAATGTCATCCTGAAGCTAAGTCCTCTGTACCTTTGCGATGGTATCTGATAGTATCCTGGTATCTGGAGAAGAGCCTTCTCTTTCGGTGTGCCAGAATCCTGGAATCTGAAGCCCAGTTATGGCGTCTGAAGCTGAATATGATTCACTTGACTTGGATTAGGACTCTTTGGAATCAAGTTCAAAAAGGATTTAACCTTAAAAAACAACCCGTGTCAGCTACGATAGTGTTGTCTGTTGTTTTCAGAGTCCAATTATGTGACCTGACCTCAGATCCATTACATCTATGTATGTAATTTTTTTTTTTTTTAATCACATGGTGCTATTCCAAGTATGATATTTCTTTAAGGGGAAGGAAACCTCTTATTCAGCGCTTTGCTTTTTGTCCCCATTGGTGAATGCATACTTTCTGAGCATATACACGCAATCATTTGCAAAACAAAACAAAGCCAGAACACAAAAATATAGACAAGAAGTTCTGAACAATTTCATCTGTGCACTAGTGTCAGTTGTGCATCTGCATGTTGCTCACACTCCCCAAAATATTTGTCTGTTCTGTACTCAGGTAGCCAGCATGTTATGGGTCATAGTGCAAGGAAGGCAATGGGACCTCTGGTCGCTGTTTGTACTGTGAGCCACAGCAATATTCAGGGTTCAGTGAGCCTCTCAGGCCTCTGGGCCCCGGTGCTACTGCACCTGCTGCACCAATAGAAGTTGCGCCTCTCTCTAATATATGTCAGAGTTTCCGCGCACCTGCGTTTCTGCAAACATTTACAGTTGGCTATTTTTCCTGAATAGTAAGTGAAACTTTCCCAATACCTTTGAATTGTCTCTTAAAACAACTTTTCAGTTCAATCACTGAAATAGAAATCACTGTTTAAAAATGATCCTTTTTAACAAGTGGAAACCCCACAATAACTGAATTAAGTTGTCTAAATTATCTTGCTGCTCTGAGTCATGGTGTGTCTGTCTTACCCCGCCTTTGTGATGAAAAAGGGAGCCCTGACAGCTAGAGACAATATAAGGGTTTGCTGGAAAGACCCTGTGGGCGAACTGTTTGCACGAAGATTAGCTGCAGTGTGGGTGGGTGGGGTCCACCCAGAAACATTGCGTTTGGGCCCGTATAGCACCCTCGGTGGCTCCCTGCTTCCGCAGGAAGCAGGCAGATTAAAATAAATTTAAAAATAGATTTATTTATATATATATATAGTAACAACGGAAAGGAGGACTTCACCACCAGGAGTAGCACCAGTGGGGGGCGAGGGGGGGGGGGCTTGAGGGCTCGAGTATTTTCAGAGGAGCAATAACTCGGCCTGTCCCGTCAATGCATGAACATTTTCAAATGTATAAAGAGAGCCTAGAATTCCTTATCTTGTTAGCTAAAGCGAGACGTTGACTGCAGCAATTTAAGGCATATTTTTTTTTACATTGTAACATCTTTAGTTGGGGCTTTTATTTAGCATAGATTTCACCTTGGACCAGAGAAGACAGATCTGGTTAGGTTTGCTCCTGATTTCAGGGATTGTCTGTTACACAGATTTTTGTACACAAAAATCGATGATACCTTGTGGTTATGGGGACACTTCATAGGTGGCAAATGTATGCAATGATCAGGTATACCTTAAGGCCTGGGCATAAGCAGTCCAAGGTGGGTGAAGAGTGAGTAACATCATTTTCAGTGAGCACCGAAAGAAAATGTAGGGAAGGCACAAGGATGATCTTCAAACCTCTTCATGATGAGTGCATAGATACAAATAATACAATGCAGAAGAGATCTTTAGAGAAGTCAAGTAACGCAGTGTACGACTCTGGAACCTCTACGGTCAGGGCCAGACTGTGACAGAGACTAGGCCCGAGCACCAAAATAAAAGTCACCCCGATTATTGAATTGTGTTGCCAAAAAAGTGACCCACATTCTGGAATTCCAATGAGTTTTGTACTTATAAAGGCACGCTGTGCAGGTGTTTTGCAAGGTATGGGAGACAGCATGCATCTGTGCTGGAAACAGTATTTACAATGCTGTCTCCACAACGCGGTACCTTTACAATGCGGTCATTACAACGACCGTGTTGTTACCAAGCATACCATTACATCGCAAGTCGTTTTAACGACTTGCTGTAGGGGGCGCACAAACGGGAGTAGGAATAGTAAATAATACTATTCCTAAGCCCAGCGCGCCCACAAACTGGAGTAGGAATAGTAAATAATTATATTCCTATGTCCAGCGCGCCCCCTACAGCAAGTCGTTGTAATGACTTGCGATGTACTGGTTTGCGTTGTAACAACGCGGTCATTGTAACGAACGCGTTGTAATGGCATGCGATGTTTTCACATGCTCATCTGTGCTTGCTGCAGGCAATATTTGTTTTAATATCAGGGCATTAACAATGAAAAACTGCCCACCAGAACATAAAACAGACTCACATACAGCCAAAAAATTGGCCCACACACTGACCTGTCTAACCGGCCCTCCAGACATTGCCCGATAGCCCTATATGGCGCATACCTGCCCTTTTATTTTGATGCAGGGTAGCGCAGCAAGATTGTTTGCAGCGCTGCCCAGCTCTAAAACCTCATAAATGAGGCCCTTTATTTTTCCCAGGGACTCCGTAATTTTTTATTACTCCATTCTGCTGCGGATAAGAGCACTGACAGCCGAAGAAGGGCAAATCACCATCAGAGGTTAATGCAAAGATCCAAGGGACATATTACAACGAAATGCTGCAGCGCGTCACTGCAAACAATTAGCTGTGCCGCACTGCGTCATTTAAAAAATGCAGGGGTGTGCCGTATTTACAAGAATACAACACACCCCTGTGTTTTCCCTTGCGCCAGCGATAAAAAAGCAGGGAAAAATAAAAGTATTTCTGCTGGCTGCACCACTCTAACTCCTTCTTTTGAAAGGCATTTTTTTGGGGCGCTGCCTCAGATTTACAGATCCTTGTAAATCTGGGGTGGTGTCAAAAAGCACATTGAGAAGGTTGGGAATGCTCATATCAACACCCAATGCACGCCCCTTTGCCACAGAAAACTGCAACAAGGAGGGCCATATCTACAAGGTGACCTTAAGCCATGCAAAGTGGGTTAGTGCCACCTTGTAAATATACAGCAGGGCATTGTGTCAGAAAAAGTGATGCTCTAGTGGCGCAATGCCCTTGTAAATATGCCCCAATTTTCCAAACATCAGAAATCGGAAGCTGAAATCGGTCTAAGCCTTGGCTCAACTAAAGTAAGGTTTGGTCGATAGGGTCCGAGGACGAACTGTGACAGTGCAGACTCTCGTCTCTTTATTGGTGCACTGGTGCACTTTAGGGGTACCTATAGCACTATGGGGCATATTATCAAGGCAGGCGATAAAATTTTCGCCGCTTTAGCCGCAGTTTTCTGCCGCTAAAGCGGCGATAATGGGCTTGATAATATGCTCTATGGAATTCCAATTGAAGCTCAGGTTAGACGTCCTTCACATCTAACATGGGCTTGAATTGGAATTCCATAGAGCATATTATCAAGCCCATTATCGCCGTTTTAGCGGCAGTTTTCTGCCGCTAAAGCGGCGATAATTTTATCGCCTGGCTTGATAATATGCCCCTTATTACCTTGCTTACTTCAGCATTTTTGTACAGCTTTCCATTAACAGTGTCCCCCCAACCCCCGTACGTAACTATCCCAGTTTAGACTAATGGTACACAAATTTATCCCATGCCAGTATCCTAAAACTATTGCATGGAAATGCGCCCCTGATATCCACCGTTTGCCACCACGGATTTAGCAATCAACAATCATTGCCCTGTTCGGTGATGTTTTCAGGGTCAATGGAATGTGATGTAATTTCCAAGAAGCCAACTATTTTGACGTAAAAAATCCACAAAGTAGGAATCGCCCTCTTGTTCTAGATCTACCTTTCTTTTTGAACAATCAGACGAAATCCTATGGCACGTTTTGGACAGCTGTGGTGTCTCTCACCAATGGGCGGAACACTGTACCTCTGAGACGGCTCAGTTGTCTCGGATTTTCTTCTGGATTAAGTCAAGGCGCCTGGCAGCCTGTACCTCTTTCCATATCCTACAAGTGTCATTGGTTGGACAGTAGCTCTGAGTGTTTTTTTGGTTTCTGTCTTACATAACACCGGTAGGACTTCTCCAGGGCGTTCTACGAAGTGTGTTGGCATTCAAAAAATACTGCTTGCACGCCCATTATACCCTAAACCGTGAGTGCCAGTACTAGTAAGAAGCCAAAGAAAATACGAAGCTAAAACAGCAGCACTTGAACAAGCAGATCCAGTAAATCAACAGAAGTTCCCACAGACTAACAGCACATTGGCAGAAGAGGTATGAAGTTCAATGAGAAACATCATGCCTCCCACCACAAGGAGAACTGGGGCAAGGGTTCTGTGTACCCCCAGAAACTAGCGATCAATTAACCTTCTAACAGGACCCCACATTCAGTGCATTGATCACCCAAAAATTCTTCATAATGATGAATACAGGAAACTAAAATTTATGTCAGCTTGCCAGGAATACTTAAAAAAAAAAAAATGCTCTTTGTGTCAGTCCCTGCTTGGGGGTCATAGGGCAAGGCGGGGTTAATGGGCTACAACTTACTGAGTCTGGTGGCTCAGTGGACTAATGCGTCCACTATGCGGACCTGTGTTCAACCTGATGGTCACAGGCTCAAATCCCAGTGGGTCCACTTAGCCTTTCATCCTTCTGAGGTCGATAAAATGAGTACCATTGAGTTGGGTAACAATAAACATCTGTTGTTCAGCGCCAAGATAAACGTCTGAAGGAACGTGCGCTTTACAAATACATGTTGTGTTACTATGGTGGTTGGGGTGGTTTTCCTTTGGAGTCCTGCGTCTGTCCGACTATGGCTCTGCAGATTGGCCCAAGTGCACCCTTTCTGAAGTTGACTCTCAGGGCAGCAAGGGTGAACAGTCAAGAATTCTAAGGGAGGTAGTGTGAGGGTAGAGCTCAGGTCACAAACAAACGACATACACAATCATTCATTCCCCATCCCAGATGCCATACACAAGAAATGTTAATCACTGTAGTCAGTCTGAGGAAACCCCTAAGGGATAGCTTCAATCCCAGCAGAGAAAATGAATCATAGTAATTGTGGGTAGGATAAGGATTCAAATCAGGGGGGGTGGTAAGAATAAGGTTCTAGAGTACCACAGAGCACTTTGCGGTGTGGAATGCCAACCCCACAACGACCACCATCTCCACTGTGCTTTCCCCCACAGTTGTAGCCTCCAGATGCCACTTCTTTCCTTGTATCAGGCCTTGTGGGTGAGTGTTCATGTGCTGCCTGCAATGATGGGGTTGAGCGAGGTAACAATGGTAGGACAAGCACATTGCCGCTCAGTCGTAACATCTAGCCTCATCTTCAGACTCAGGACTCGATTCACAAAGACCCTCCACTGTCGTGGTGGAGGCTCCGCACCGCAGTTTCTCATTGCAGAGATTCCGCCCCATGTGTGGAGCCTCCGCCATGACTGTGGAGGCTTTTTGTGAATCTGGCCCTCAGTGTTGTAATTCACTTTCATGCTCCGCAAGAGAGTAGCTGTAAGAAGTGACTTCCCTAAACGCAGTCTCATAAAATACCCTTTAACCTTTAACATAAAATAGCAACAGTACAGATTCCAATGTCCCTAGAAGATCCACTTTCAAGAGGAGGTGAGCAGAGAGCAGTCCAGCTAAGTGCTTCACTGCACAGCCCGACATTCTCACATAAATTGTATACCCTGTTAAAGCACCCAGCACACACTATCTGGGATCATGGGACACAGCATGTAAGCCAGGGGGCAGCTGGATCATGCTTGTCTGAATCTTCCTTATTCCCATGGATAAGGATTTTCCATTGTACAGGTGTGGCCAGAACAGGTAAGAGCGGTGGGTGAGACGGTGGGGGAAGGGGGGGGGGGGGGGAGGCAACATACGACGGGATAGGGAAAATAAAATAAATAAATAAAACCACTTACCTTGCGCTCACCGCATCGCCGAGTCGGCAATGCGGCGAGTGCAAGGTAAGCGGTTTTATCTATTTTATTTTCCCTATCCCATCTTCTATCGACTTCCACCCAACCCGCCCTACCGTTCTTACCTGTACTGACTGCGGCTGCCTCTAGGTGTCACTGTGGGTTGTAGAATTACAAACACAAACCCTGAGGGGACAAGAAGGACATACAGGCACATTTCTCCTGTCATTTGGTCCACCTCTGGTGATTCTCAACCGCGAAGACAATGTGAAATCAGTTAGAACCATAATTAGTCATAAGAGCAACAATACCACAAATATTTAGCAGATCTAATTTTCAGTATGAGACAGTTCTGTACTGTCATTTATACCAAAATGCATTTTTCTCAATAGCAATTTCATTGGTTCATTGTTTAACTATTCATGTAGTACAGCTTATGGTTCATTCAGTTTACAGTCAACACATATTTTAACCTATAACAAAAAAAGTGGCCCAGGGCTTTCTCAAGACTTCAAAATAAACATGAAACAAATGTTGAACATAGAAATATAAGAAATTACACAGAACTTTAGGGAATGAACGTTTAGTGAAGCACCCCAAAAATGTGGGAAAACAGATGTTGAGCATAAACTATTGCGAGCACGCGGGTGGTTAGTGATAAAGGGTGGCAATAGTAACTTTAGGGTTTCTTGCATGTAGTGGTAAAGGCAGGTAAGAGTAATTTAGATTTTAGGGTGGGTAGTGGTAAAGGGAGGCAAGAGTAAACTTACGGTTTAGGAGTGGGTAGTGGGAAAGGGTGGTAAGTGATATTTTAGGGGTTTAGGGGTGGATAGTGGTAAAGGAAGGTTAGGAGTATATTAAAAAAAGAGGGGGGATGGGGTCCCCCTAAAAATAAAATTCTCTCTCTCTCTATATATATATATATATCCTCTTATATATACTCTTCCTTTTCATAGGTAAATACAAAATTACACCCCTCCAAAAAGACATCACTCTTTAACAAGTGTATGCCCCTTCTAGACTGGCTACTTACCCATTGACGAGAAATTCAGCAGCTCAGCTGAAGTGGTTTCTAGCAGTGGTGGACTGCTGTGCTCTGCTACATTGCATTTGACTCAGTGCTGCTCAGTGCTGGACTCATTGGCCCTGCTGGCATCGCACAGGTAGGCAGGCACTAAGCCTCTTTCTCTGCTGGTCTCAGGAGGCGGCTCAGATGGTGCTGTTGCAGTCAACGGTGAGCTGAGTCTTTTAAGCTCGTCAGCCATGCCTTTTAAAGACAGCAGCAGTGCAGCGCCCACCCCCAGACACAAGCCTGTGCCCCGCTGCCCTCCAAACACAGGTGGAGGGTGGATGAGGTGTTTATAATCATGGGCCCCACCTGGACAGCAGAGATGTCTGCCTGGCGGCCTAGCCTGCAGATGCAGGGGGCCTGCAGGAGCTGGACTCCCAGAGGATCTGGCAGAGGATTTTACTCGTCTCTTTTGCTGCTAACGTAAATAATCAGTTCCTTCTATTTTATGTCTTGGCATAGGTTACCTTTGCCTTAAGGGCCGTGTGCCTAAGACCATTCAGAATCCTGGAAGCCAGATGCCATACATTTCAACATGATCCACCTAGCGCCCTCTCTCTCTCTCACACTCTCCTTGTCTGACAGTGTACCACTTATCACAATGCTATTTATTCCACGATTAAGTCACACATAGCTCTGCAAATGCCCCTCAGTTCTGACTATTACACACACCTTTTCGAAAGCACTTAGTGGCATATTATCAAGGACGGCGTTACAATTATCGCCGGTTTAGGGTCAGGAAACTGCCGCTAAAGCGGTGATAATGGACTTGATAATATGCCGCAGAGAATTCCAATAGAAGCCCATGTTCACACCAGAACATGGGCTTCTATTGGAATTCTCTGCGGCATATTATCGAGCCCATTATCGCAGCTTTTAGCGGCAGTTTCCTGCCGCTAGAGCGGCGATAATTTTAATGCCTTCCTTGATAATATGCCCCCTTAACTTTTACCTGCAGCACCTGCTGCAATTACATTACTAGGGCTCATATGTAGCCGCAAACTAAAGAGTACTTACTGGAGCCCATATAAATGAAGGGGCATATCATCAACAACCGGCGACATAATTATCGCTAAGCGCACTTAGCGCTAGGATAATTATCGCTGGCTTTCACTTGTTTTTATCGCGGAGATAGCACGCTATCAGGGATGCTTATCTCCAGAGTGATAAAAATAACCGAGTCAGCTGCCAAATGTGCAATTATCGCTGGGATTCCAGCGATAATCGCACAACGTTTGGCGCTACGTTGTTGATAGGGCAGGGCATTCTTAACCATGATATCCACCTTTCATTGGATATCATGGCTGAGTCAAACTAAAAGCAGGCATAAGGAAAGTAGCGATAACCGCGGTTAGCGCTACTTCTCTTATCTCTATGCTTGTTAGCGTGCCCTTTGATAATTGGAGAAATGTCAGTTAGCGACATTTCTCCAGTTATTTTGGGAAGGAACGCCCACTTTGAATCTCATTAGAGATGCAAAGAGAGGCGTAGGGAAAAAGGGTGCTAACATGCGATTATGCATGTTAGCACCCTCTTGTTAATAGGGCGAAAACATTATCTTCGCTTTTCTGGCTTTTAAAGCCAAAAAAGCGGTGATAAGGCCCTTGGTGATATGTCCTGAAATTTGTACATAAACTAAGTACTGTTTGTGGATCTGCCTGGTTTCTGATTGCCGAATGTAAGACAGGCCAGAACTGGGGTGCATTGGCAGGGCAGCACCCGCGCTTTTTTCCCCACCTTTTCTCTTATAAGAGGTGTGGGATACAGACCCCCTCATAGCTGCCGAGGTTTCAGATTGCTGCCGCCTACTTTCATTTTCAGTGCTGCAGAAGCTCTTTGGGGCATATCAACAACAACCAGCGATAATTATCTCTAAGCGCACTTAGCGCTAGGATAATTATCGCCAGCTAGCGTGAATTTTTATCGCTGAGATAGCGTGCTATTAGCAACGCTTATCTCAATAGCGATAAAAATCCTCACGCTAACAGGCTAACATGAGATTGTCGCTGGAAACCCAGCGATAATCTCACGTTACTTTGTTGATAGGGACAGGCAAACTTAGCCATGATATCCTCCTTCCATAGGATATCATGGCTAAGCCAGAAAAATACCAGACTAAAAAAGCAGCGTTAACCGCGGTTAGCGCTGCTTTTTTTGTCTCTAACAGGGTTAGCGATATTCTTGATAATAGGAGAAATGTCGCTTAGCGACATTTCTCCTATTATTTTACTCTGGAACGCCCCCTTTGCATCTCATTAGAGATGCAAGGAGAAGCGTAGAGTAAAAGGGTGCTAACATGCAAATTTGCATGTTAGCACCCTGTTGTTGATAGGGCGCTAGTTTTATCTCTCCTTTTTTGGCTTTTAAAGCCAAAAAAGCAGAGATAATGCCCTTGTTGATATGCCCCTTAATTCTTTTCTAAGTGGGATCCTCTAGCCCTAGGCCTCAAGTTTACTTCTAAATAAATAGGCTTTCACCTGCCCTGCCCTTGCTGAGTTCTTCATGGCAGTGGACGTGCTTCAAGCGTGACACGCTCCTCGAAACCAGTGACGGATCTGGCAGGATTCTCGTGGCTGCAGCGCGCCTTGGGCATGGGTGGCAGCCTCACTTATCTCACATGACAGGCGACTTGCGTACCTCGGCTTTGGGGTACATGGACTACACGGCGGCCAAGGCCGGAGCCGTAGGATCCATGTGCACAGTCTCATCTCTCACTTCTCTGCGCCTGATCCCCCAAGCCTCTACTCCCCCCCCCCACACGTAATTCTGAGAGTGTCAGGCGTTGTACAGGTTCTGTGCAGCCGGGAATAGTGCGGTGCACCACCTGTGGAGTCGAACAATACAGTGCTGGAACGTGAGGCCAGCTCATGAGCTTTTTACAAAGGCTCGGGTCTTGGGGGAGATGCTAAGCTCTCTACTAGACGGCCAGTGAAGCGATATACTCTATTCAAAGGGCCATAATGGGGTTGGTGAGAGAATCGGCCTGGGCAGTACCAGGAAGAAGGCTAGAAGCGCCTTCAGCCGAGATCGTTGTAGCGTGGGCGCCTTATGGGGCGGCGAGGGCACTCCGTGTTAGCGGTAACTAGGCCTCTATAGAGAACAAGCAATAATGGACACCAAACGCTGTGCTCTCTAAGCGCAGACAGCACGAGCACTGTTATCTATACCCTCTGGTCTGCGCCCAGAGGGTTGATGGTGGCTACAATGGATGGATGTTGCCGGGTGGCTCACTACATCTCTTCCAACCAATCATTGATTAAAGAAATGAACTAAAATAATAGAATAACTAATGAACTAAAACAACACTAGGAATGACGATAGTCTTCGAGTGTTCTTTCGAGTCAAACTGTTCCTCAGCACATAAAGTCTTTTAACCTCTGGCTCAGTTGTGGATTGTCTCTTAGTCTATAGGGATGTCCCCTCTAGGTGGTTTTGGTATCCACCCTTCTTGGCGTATCTGCTCTCTGTTGCTTTCCTTCTTCCTCTCTTTCTTTCTCTGCTTCTCTATCCGTTATTTCTTCTTCACTCTTTGATGTCTCCCTGTCACCGTCGTCGTTCAGATTATCCGGCAGACTCCCTTGCTCTGTCTGTTTGCTGCTCACTTCTGCGGGAGACACCAGTTTCTTAAACCACAATATGTTTCTTGCTAGTCATCATTCGCCTCGCTGAACAGTGATCATGGTCCCGTGCACATCGACAACTTCCCAGGTCTCTTTCTCTAAAGGGGCTCTAAACTTCCACCCCGGATGTCTGTCTTTCCCCACCACTCTGTCTCAGGTATGAATTTCCTCCATCTGGCTGGCTTGTTCATTGTTCTTTTTCCTCTTTGCCTGGGCCGCTTCACTGTCCAGCTCCCCTGGTGTGCACTGGTCACTCCCCAGTACAACATCACGCACAGCTCTTTTCATTATTAGATCACCTGGCGAGCACCCAGTCGTGCTGTGATGCGTTTGCCTGTAGGCTCTCAGGAATTGGTATAAGCATCCTTCCAGATCTTCATGCCGTCGACCCCAATTCTCAGTGTCTTGTTGATCATACGCATGAACCTTTCTACATCTCCATTGGCTTGAGGCCATTGGGGAGTTACCTTCCGATGACGGATGTTGTAGTGATGTAGATATTCTCTGAATTCTTGGCCATGGAAAGGTGGTCCATTGTCTGTGTGTATTTTTTCTGGTGTCCCCAACAGAGCGAATGCTTTCTCCAATACTGGCTTGATTGCTTCGAATGCCGTAGACCTTATGACCTCAATGACCGGGAATTTTGAATACTATCCATCATGACTAGCGTGAATAGACTGTCAGAGAAGCTCCCAAAGTCCATGCTTATTGCTGCCCATGACTTTGTGCTAGGTTCCTCCATGATCACTGGTGGGGCTGGGGTCTCTCCTCCCGTGATTATGCACGCATGGCAACTCTTTACATTCTCTTCAACCATTCCGTTCACGCCCAGGAACGACACTTTGGCTCTCAGACGTGCTTTGGTCTTTGCGATCCCCTGATGTCCTTAGTGGGCCAGTTCCACTGTTTTTCCCCACAGACTATCCGGCATCACTATTTTCGTGCCTCTGAGGACCAGCCCTTTACTGCTACCACTGAGTTCATCCCAACACCTCCAGACGCCTGTCTGGGCTTCCTTCTACTCCTCCGTCCTGCAGCTCGCGCCATCCAGGAAGTTCTTCCACCAGTTGTCGCGCAGGGCCTCCTTGACTGCCATCAGGCATGCATCTTCTCCCATGGCCATCACAATATCCTCCAGTGACAGTGCTCGGGGGTAAGCGGCCTCTGTGATTTGTCTGACGAATGTTTCTACCCCTTTTTCCACCTCTAGCTGATTTCTGGGGTCACCCGCTATGGGATGGCGTGAAAGGTAATCCGCCGGATTGTTGATCCCAGGCCTGTACAACACCTCGAAGTTGTACTGTTGGAGCTGTACCGCCCCCTCTCAATGCAGGGCGGTCCACTTTTTGCAGTTCCTCCAAACAGTGGTACCAACGGCTTGTGGTCCGTGACTACTCTGAACCTGTGTCCACAGAGGTAGATGTTGATGTGCTGGCACGCCCACCTGATGGCAAGCGCCTGTCTCTCGATTTGTGCGTACCTCATTTACACCGCTGTTAGCGCTCTGCTTGCATATGCTATCGGGACCCATTCCTCGCTTGTCTCCTGTTGAAGGACCACAGCCCCTAGGACGACCGGGCTGGCGTCCACCACCAGCTCTGTAGGGTTTCCCTGCTTGAAGTATTATACTGTTGCCCGTGCCGTAGCACTCCTTTGACTGCCTGAAAACCTCTCGCTGCTTCACTTTACCACTGCCAGTTGGTGTCTTTCTTGGTGAGGACTCTCAATGGCTCTGATATCGTTGCCAGGTGAGGTATGAAATGGTTGCAATAATTTGCCATGCCCAAAAAACTTTGCATCTCGGTCTGACTCTGTGGTGTTGTTGCGGCTCTGATGGCTTCCACTTTTGCTGGGTCTACCTGTAGACCATTCTTAGAAAATGTATATCCGAAGAATTCTACTTCGTTCGCGTAGAAGGCACACTTATCCTTGTGCAGTGTTAACCATAGGTCCACCAACCTTTGAAGTGTTGCCCTTAGGCGCACATGGTGTTACTCCAATGAGTGAGAGAATATTAGCACATTGTCGCTGACGTTGATGACTCCCATCATTCCCGACAAGGCCTCGCGGATGGCATCCCGGAAGACCTCGGCTGCCGACGATACCCCAAAGCTGAGCCGTTTGAACCTTCGCAATCTGACGTGCCTTGGAGAAGGTGGTGATGCAGTGACTCACCTCATCCATCACTTCTCTACATTGATGTCAGCGACTATCTCATCTATGGTTGGGGTTATGTGCCTTTCTCTTTTTATTGCCTTGTTGGGCAAGCACAGGTCTACGTCTAGGCGTATCGCACCTGGTTGTTTTGCCTTTGGGGCAATTACTAATGGTGACACCCACAGGGTGGGCCCCGTTACTTTCTAGATCCCTCTGGCTTTTTCGAGTATTTCCAGCTCGGCCTCCACAAATGGTTATAGATGAAATTGAACTCTCCTGTGGCACAATGCCGCAGGCTTGGTTGACTTGTTGTTATGTAACTTGACCTTCACACTCTTCAGGCAGCCCAATACTTCGAACAGCACTGGAAACTCGGCCATGATGTCTTCTGCATGTGACTAGTGGATCTGCTGGGCAAACATTACCAGACCCAGGTCTTCAGCCAAATGGCAGCCCAGCAGAGTTCCTTCACTGTCTTGTGTCTAATGGAACCTTGTACTCGCAGATAATTTGCCATGGGTTACCACCACCTCAATAACGCCCTGTAACGTGATGGGCGTGTCCCCGCCATACGTGAAGATGTTCGCTTTTGCGGCTATTAGAAGTGGCCAAGGGATCAGTTGCTGGTAGTGATCCACATCCAGGTAGTTTACCGATGCCCCAATATCAATGAGGGCCGCCACCTTATTCTCCCCAATGTGTATCTGGCACATTGGTTGGGGTCATCTCTTTTGGTTTGCCTGTCCTGTGTAAGAGATGACAAATATGTCATCCTCCTCATCATCATCCCCCACTCTCATCCGCTGGCATAGACTGTCTACATCCTCAGTGACTTCTGCCTCTTTACCATTTGTTTGTGTGAGCCAAATGTTCTTGTCTTGCCGCCTGATGTGGGCATCTTCGCCATGCTCATGCACACCTTTGCAAAATGTCCCATTTTGCCATACTTCAGGCACGGTTTCCCATATGCTGGACATCCTCTCGAAGGTTGACTGTACAGCCCACAATTTCCACAACCTCGACTGCCTGGGCGCTTGTGTGTGCCTCTGAGGAACCCAACGCTCTTCGCACTAGTGCGTATTCCATCTACCCTTCTCATGCATCCGCCAGCTCATGGCACCTTCCAAGCACCAGGATGTCGTCCAACAAGATGCCTGGCTGGCGCAGAATCAGCTTTCGGAGATCTGGTGACTTGCAGCCTTGAATTAGTTGGGCCCTAATTTCCAACTGTTTGTTGATCCTGGTGCAAGAGCTTGCCAGCTTCCTCTGCCTTGCAAAGAACATATCTAAAGATTCTTCCTCCCTTTGCTTCACCTGCCGTACCTTGAAGTGTTCAAAATCAGGGTTCACCTGCGGGTCAAAGTAGCGGTCCAGGGCTCTTACTGCCTTGTCATAGTCATTTCTATCACCAGTATCCGGCAAGTCTTTAAATAGCTCGTAGAGCTCATCACCACCCATGTGTAGTATGGTAGATCTCTTGACTGCGCCATTCGTTTTGTGTGTTACAATAATAATAGTTTTCAAACTGCCCTATCCATTTTCACCACCGTGGCACCACTGTAGCTGGGTCCACCAGCTGGCTATATGGGAGAGTGCTGCGAGCGTAGTGCAAGCACTCTGCTCCACGGCCCCTTCACCGCCTCCGTCTGCCTGCACTGACATGGTAAGCGATTCCGTGTTGCTAGAGGCTCACTTGCTGTACTGCTGTGCTATCATGCTGGCGTGGTGCCCCAGACCTTACAGTTTGCTTTTGGCCCCTCCTTTCCATCCACACACTCGTCCTTATTCCAGTGGGCCTCTCCACCCTTTTAATTCTATGAACTTGTGGTAGCGCCTGGCTACTGTGGGAATCCTGCTGATCCCTGTTTCGTTTTCTCTTCCAATCAACTTTGTTTTGACTTTTTGTTTTGTGTCACTTCATGAGTTTTTAGGCCTTTCACTCCAAATCCATGCTCTGCCAGACCCCTGTGGTCTGGAATGGGTGTGGGGTTATGTAATAGTGTTGACGATTCTTCACCCAGCCACACGCGTGCAGGGCCTTGTCTGTCCCAGCCACATGCTGTGTCTGAACCAGCTCCTCCCCTTGCTGATGTAACACGTGGCAGGCCATTCAAGGGCATGGCCATCAGTGAGGCCTCCAAGCTGTTCCCCCTCTGTTGCTCACCTCGCTTCAGTGGTCCTCAGCGAGGAAGGTACGCTCCGCGCGTTGCTACTGGTGCGCCACATGGAACGGTCATGTGGTGCATCACACATTCCCCGTCTGGGAGCACTTCGCCTCATGGGCACAAGGACACACCCCTCATGCTCCGCTGCCGCTCCTCACCTTTCTGCTGACCGCGTCACTAGGAGCTGTAGTCCAGTGATGACTTTCACTGCCACAACTGCTGCCACGTGTATGTGCTTCTGCGTCCACACGCCACTTTCCTGCTGCGCCGCTCACTGCTGTCAGTCACGCTATGGGCTTGTTCTGCCTCGTTGCCAATGTAGCGGGGCACCTTATGGGGGGGACACTCAGGGTTAGCAGTAACTAGACCTCTATAGAGAACAAGCAATAATGGACACAACACGTTGTGCTCTCTAAGCGCAGACAGCACGAGCACTGTCAGCACATTTATTTATACTCTCTGGTCTGCACCCGGCCCAGAGGGTTAATGGTGGCTACAATGTATAGATGTGAATGGGTGGCTCACCCCAATCGTGATGCTAACAGAGAGCAGGCGCCGCGGCCGATTCCAGGACTCACAGACATGCTCCTGTTCCAGAGCCCCACAGTGCATGAACCAGCTATACAGCCCCTCCATGGGTCTGCCCCAACCCCCATTCATTGAGCACTTGGATGCCTCCCTTGCCACTGCTTTAAATGCAGCTCTGATGGCAGTCTCAGTCACTACCTGCTTCACCCAGGCTGAGCATGCAGTTGCTGTCAAGAAGCTAAAATGTGTGATTAATGCTTTCCAATGCAGTGATGCGGACCACTACATTAAAATGCGTACTTGACAGGGCTGGAACGGTTGGGTCCGGGAGAGGCTCGCGAGAGATCAGCAGGAGTACAAATTCAAAAATGGAAGTCTATGATTGGTTGAGAGGCCAATTTTTCCATGGAGCCTTCTCACGATTGTGCTCTGATTGACTGGCTGTTTGAGGTTTACTAACTAAATGGCCGCCATTACATGTAAAAATGGCAGGTTTCACGGAAATGAAGTAAAAAGTTATATATGGAGACTGTCCCCCTGGATTTTGACAGAAGGTCTGTTAGGCAAAGATCCTGTGATGGGAATAAATGTATATTGTTTTTATTTAAAAAAAATTATATCTTGCAGGACTCTCGCGGGAATTTGAAACGTGAAAAGAAGTTGATGAGTTTTCAGTACACTCCTACAGGAGAAAGGCATCCTGTCTCTCTAGTTATTGAGAGGAGGTTTGTAAGGCATAAGTACTGTAATGAATACAATGTAAATGCTTTTTTTTTTTTAAAGTTGTGAACTCACAGGATCGTCAAATGTAGAAAGGAGTAGGAGATTCACGAATACAGTCTGGTATGCAAATTTGTCACTGTAGAAAGTAGTCTTAGTGGAGATGGTAATTGTCCCTTACTGAATCATAGTACGCACTTTAGTCGTCCAAGAGAGAGGTCTCAGCATAGGGGCAAGTCCCTCCACACACCCTCCTAAGCACATATGTAATTCCAGAGAGAGGTCTCAGCGGAGAGGCTAGTCTCTCTCCACACCTTACTACGGACACCTGTCATCCAAGAGAGATGTCTCTGCATAGGAGCCAGTCCCCTCTCAAACCCTACTATACACGTCTGTCATCCAAAAGAGATGTTTTAGTGTAGAGTCCAGTCCCTCCCCACACCCTACTATGCCCACCCATCATCCAAGAGAGGGATCTAAGGGGAGAGGACCAGTTCCTCCCACACTCTATTATGCACACTTGTAACAATGGGGAGAGGTCTTAGTGGAGAAGCTGGTCTCTCCCCACTCCCTACTATTCACATCCGTCATTGAAGAGAGAGCTCTCAGTGGAGGGCTTAGTCCCTCCCCAAAATATACTAAGCTTTTTTTGTTGCCCAAGTGAGCGATCTCAGTGTAGAGGCCAGTACCCCCCACACCATACTATGCACACCCATCATCTGAGAGAGTGGTCTCAGCCGTGAGGCTCAGTCTCTCCACACACCCTACTATGCACACCTGTCATCCGAGACAGAGAAGAGGAAAGACCCTCCCCACACCTTACTAGGCATAACCATCATCCAAGAGAGAGGTCTTAGTGGAGTGGCTAGTCACTCCCCACACACTACTAAAAATGCTTATCACCCTGTGGAGGGATGTTAGTGGAGAAATTATTTAATTCTTACACCTTACTACATACACCTGATGCCCTGGGGTCAGCTATCAGCAGAGATGCCAGTCCCTCCACATCCCCTCCTATACACATATGTCATTCCAGAGAAAGGTCTCAGCTTAGAGGCTAGTCTCTCCCTACACCCTAGTGCGGGTTTCAGGGTAGAACCTAGTCCCTCCCCACACCCTACTATGCACACCCGTTATCCAAGAGAGGAATCTCAGCAGAGAGGGCCAGTCCCTCCCCACATCCTACTATGCACACCTGTAACACTGTAGAGGGGTATCAGCAGAGAAACCAGCCTCTCCCCATTTCCTGCTATGCACACCTGTTATCCAAAAGAAATGTCTCAGCAGAGGGCCCAGTCCCTACTGAATCAATAGTACACACTTTTGTCATCCAAGTGAGAGGTCTCAGCATAGAGGACATCCCTCCCCACACCCAAGTAAGCACACCAGTCATCCAAGAGAGGGTTCTCAGCAGAGAGGCCTAGTCCCTCCACACACCCTACTATGCACACCTGTCATTCGAGAGAGGGGTCTTAGTGGAGAGGCGTGTCCCTCCACACAGCCTACAATGTATATCTGTCATCTCAGGCGAAGGTTTCCGTGGACAGGTTAGTCCCTCCCCATACCCTACTACATAAACCTATCATCCAAGAGAGGGTTCTCACTGGGAGGCTAGTCCCTCCACACACCCTAGTAAGCATACCCATCATCTCAGACAGAGGTTTCAGCGGAGAGGCCAGTCCCTCCCCACACCCTACTACGCACATCTGTTATCTAAGGAAGAGAGGCCAGTCCTTCCCCACATCCTATTGTGCAGAGCTGTCATCCAGGAGAGAGATACCAGCAAAGAGGATTGTTTCTGCCAACACCCTACTACACACATACGTCTTACAAAAGATACGTAACAGTGGAGAGGCCAGTCTCTCCCCATACGCTACTACACACACGTGCTGAGAGAGAGGTCTCAGTAGAGAGACTAGTCTATCCTCTCACACTCTACTATGCACAGCCATCATCCAAGAGAGCGGTCTCATGTGAAAACCCACTCTCTATCTACACCCTAGCAGTCGAAGTGAAGAATCCAATCTCTTCAGTTTATAGCCTTTGTTAGAACTGGGGGTCTCTAGTTGGCAGAGGTAAGTACCTTGACCAAATTGGGACCCTTGCATCTAGTCAGGGTAATGGGTACACTTCTAAAATAACCCCTGCTCACCCCCTTGGTAGCTTGGCACGAGCAGACAGGCTTATCCCAGAGGCAGTGTGTAAAGCATTTGTGAACACATACAGTAATATAGTGACAACACTACAAAGGGACACCACTCAGGTTGTAGTATAAAAATAAGTATTATTTATATAGACTTATCACAAGACCACAAACGACAAAAATCCACAATACTGTACTCAAAAATGGTAGAAATAGCTTAGTTCTCTTACGATGGTAAATGCGACACTTATGTTCAATGTACCTTTGGATGCGTAACGCTATACAACGAAAGTGTTGCAGGGAAGGTGATGCGTCGGTTCCTTACACACAAGAACGGTGATGCATCGGTTCCCTACTGCTGCATAGGGGAAGATGATGCATCGGTTCTTCTCGGCGTGGGGAAGTGATGCTTCGGTTTCTTACTGCGCTTCCGTGGCGATGCGACCAGCAGTGCCATGATGCCATGAAGATCCGACGCAATGAAATAAAATGGCGACTTCTTCTTGATGCGACAACGATGCGTGCACGCCCCACGGCCGTGCGGCGACTCAATGAATCTTCTGAGCCGCGACAGGCCCTGCGACATGCTTCTCCGGTGATGCGACGGCGTCTGCTGCAACGACGACACTCTTCTCCGGTGATGCGGGGCGCTTCGGTGATGCGATGCGACATCGGCAGCGGCGACATCCTTCTTCAGTGATGCGATGACAGCGGCGACACACTTCTCCGGTGATGCGACAGCGTCTGCTGCGATGGCGACACTCTTCTCCGGCGATGCGAGATGCTTCGGCGATGTGATGCGACAGCGCAGTGGCAACACCCTTCTTCAGTGATGCGACGACAGTGGCTGCAGCGGCGACACGCTTCTTCTTCGCGAGTCGTGCTTCCAGCTCCCAGCGACACGCAGTCTCTCAGGAGGCCCAGCACAACAGCAGGCACTTCAAATTCCCAGCAAGGGAATTCAGGGGAGCTGGTTGGTGAAGTCTGTTGTCCCTGTGACTTCATCAGGTGGCAAGCTCTATCATCAAGCCCTTGGAGATCCTTTACAAGTTGATGAAAGTAGCACAAAGTTCCTTTCTCCTTTCTTTGGCAGTCAGGCAACCACTGCAGGCCAAGCCCCCAGACAGCACTCAGCTAGGGATAGTCTCCTCCTTCAGTTTCTCTCTGGTTCCTCTCCTCAGCAAAGGTTCTTCTTGTTTCACAAAAGTGATCTAAAGTTCTGGGGTCTGGGTCCCCCCTTTTATACTCATATTCTCTTTGTTCTCTGAAGGCAGAGAGGCCTTTGCCTAGTCCAAACCAGTTCTGGTCAGTCTGGAGCACTTAGTTTACATGACTCCTTCTTTCCTTTGACAGTGTGGACCAGGGACATCAGACGCACCACAGGAGGTGGAGCCAGCATTGTGGAGGGAAGGCACAGCCCTATTCAGACCCAGGTGCTACTCCTCCCACCACTCTCCATCTAGATCTCTCTATTCAGCCTTGTGCTGACTCACCCTGTCTCCTGGAATACCCCAGCCCCTGTCACTCAAACTCCAGACATGGAATACGTAACCTAGCCGAGGCAGGCTTTGATAGTTAAGCAAGAAAATACCTACTTTCTGAAAGTGGTATTTTCAAACACAGAGGTGCCGATTCCGATCCTGTAAAACCCGGGTACGAATGGTCGTACGGAGCGTATTCTCCGTCCGACTCGTACCCGGGAAAACCACCTTACAAACCCGCAAGAACGATTCGTACAGAAATACCATTTCCGTACGAGTCGTACAAAACACCGACCGGCAAAAAAAAACCCGCAATTCCGATCCGGGACATCGCATATGTGACGTCCGGACGGAGTCAGGCAGCGTTTTACGGACCAGCAAGTAAGATCCATGCCCACGTCACTCCGCACCGCTCATTTTTTACGGCAGCCAAAAACTCCTGGGAATTTGAGGACGACGGGAAGAAGGAGCACCGGTACGCGACGGACAGCCATGGACCCCATCCTACGTGTCATCCCGGCCCTCCTAGCCTACGACCTGGTGCACAGAAACTGACGCAGACGCCGCAGAAGGTCAGAACAACACCCAGGGGCAAAGGGGGGGGGGGGGCGAGGGGCAGTAAATATAACCCCCACCCAATGTAAAACATATATATCCTGCAGATAAATTACCTCCATGGTCTGGTCACTTCAGGGGGCGTGTCCACCAATCCCACATACCGCCACAACGGAAGTGGACGTGGACGCGCGTCACCACTACAATGGTGGTACGGCCTGTACCCACGCCCCCCAGAGCGTGGGTACGGTCCATACCACCATTGTAGTGGTGACGTAGGGGTACGCATGGTACGGACCGTACACACGCTCTGAGGGCATGATTACGGGCCGTACCACGCGTACCCCTACGTCACCGCTACATTGGTGGTACAGCCCGTACCCACGCCCTCAGAGCGTGGGTACCGGCCGTACCCCTACGTCACCCCAACAATGGTGGTACGGCCCGTACCCATGCACTCAGAGTGTGGGTACGGCCCGTACCACCATTGTTGGAGTGACGTAGGGGTACGCGTGGTACAACCCGTAACCATGCCCTCAGAGCGTGGGTACGGGCCGTACCCCTACATCACCACAACTATGGTGGTATGGCCCGTACACACGCTCTGAGGGCGTGGGTACCGCCGTACCCCTACGTCACCCCAACAAAAGTGGAACGGGCCGTACACATGCCCTCAGAGCGTGGGTACGGTTCGTACCACCATTGTAGTGGTGACGTAGGGGTACGCATGGTACGGACTGTACCCACGCTCTGAGGGCATGGGTACGGGCCGTACCACGCGTACCCCTACGTCACCACTACAATGGTATTACAGGCCGTACCCACGCTCTGAGGGAGTGTGTACGGCCCGTACCACTATTGTTGGGGTGACGTAGGGGTACGGCCCGTACCCACGACCTCAGAGCATGTGTACGGGCCGTACCCCTACATCACCACAACTATGGTGGTACAGTCCGTACACACGCTCTGAGGGCATGGGTACGGGCCGTACCCCTACGTCACCCCAACAATAGTGGTATGGGCCGTACACACCCTCAGAGCGTGGGTATGGCCCGTACCACCATAGTTGTGGTGATGTAGGGGTACGGACCGTACACACGCTATCAGAGCGTGGGTACGGACCGCATCACGCGTACCCCTAGGGCACCAGTACATCAGTGATACAAGGCGTACACACGCCATGAATGTTGTCATAGGGCCTGGTGCAGCATCTAACCAGTATATTGGGGGGGGTGTATGCCCAGGAGAGCAGTGTACTGCACCAAGGGTGCAGGTGGGTGGGTGGGTGTCTGCCTAGGATTCACATCAGTGGACAGAGACATGTGAGGGGTGGGTGCAGAGGAATACCTGCAGTGGACAGAGACATATGAGGGGTGGGTGCCTATGACTCCCAGCAGTGCCCAGACATATGAGGGGTGGGTGCCCATCACCACCAACAGTGTACAGAGACATGGGTTTGGGTGCAGAGGAACACCTGCAGTGGACAGAGACATATGAGGGGTGGGTGCATATCACTCCCAGCAGTGCCCAGACATATGAGGGGTGGGTGTCTATCACTCCCAGCAGTGGACAGAGACATGGGGGTGGGTGCAGAGGAATACCTGCAGTGGACAGAGACATATGAGGGGTGGGTGCCTATCACTCCCAGCAGTGCCCAGACATATGAGGGTTGGGTGCCTATCACTCCCAGCAGTGGACAGAGACATGGGGGTGGGTGCAGAGGAATACCTGCAGTGGACAGAGACATATGAGGGGTGGGTGCATATCACTCCCAGCAGTGCCCAGACATATGAGGGGTGGGTGCCTATCACTCCCAGCAGTGGACAGAGACATGGGGGTGGGTGCAGAGGAATACCTGCAGTGGACAGAGACATATGAGGGGTGGGTGCCTATCACTCCCAGCAGTGCCCAGACATATGAGGGGTGGGTGCCTATCACTCCCAGCAGTGCCCAGACATATGAGGGGTGGGTGCCTATCACTCCCAGCAGTGGGCAGATACATGGGGGTGGGTGCAGAGGAATACCAGCAGTGGACAGAGACATGGGGGTGTGGACATCATCCTCAGATGACCACAACTCCATGGGTGTATGAACACATCCACAATGTGTGACTATGTTGAGAGTGCCATAACAACACATCACTGACAGCAGTGTCCCACTCCCATGAGGATGTATGTCCTTCCCCCACTGCATGACACACCACATGTGTGTGTGATGACAAATGACACATGCATACCCACCACTGGCGGATGCAGCACAATACACACACTGAGATCATGCCACAAGACTGTATAGTCATGTTAAAGCCTACTAAACTAAGAGAGCCAAAGGGAACACACACTGTCACGCACATTCCAGGACTGATAGGAATGTACAGGTGCTGGGACAGCCACCAAGTTGTTGTCTCCCACGGAAGGAATAGGGTGGAGTTCCCACAGATACAATGCCCACAATTGTGAGTCAGGTGCCCAAATACCATGCAGAACAAGTAACATATGTGTGCTATGCTGGGAGTACACACATGCATAGTGCGTAAAAGGGACAATTTCTACATGAAGGCATGGCAACATACTCTATACACAAGTACAGTCACTACCAAGGATGGCACAGACAATGCAGGCGGAGACATTGATGAGCAGGCATGGCCATAGTTGAAGGGATCTGTCACCCACAAAGGAAATGTAGACACAGGTCAGCACAACAATTGTGCAACTCCCTGCAGGGAAGATGTCAGGTGCCACAGAGGAAGGAACACTCTATGGGACAATGTCTCCAAACACAAAGAGCATACACGACGAAAGATTCTTTTCAGTGAACTTGTGATGGCACGCAGATACCAGGGTCCACCCC
Organism: Triturus cristatus; assembly: GCF_964204655.1. Taxonomy (NCBI): domain Eukaryota; kingdom Metazoa; phylum Chordata; class Amphibia; order Caudata; family Salamandridae; genus Triturus; species Triturus cristatus. Next base: position 983,711,745 of record NC_140583.1, read on the forward strand.
ATGAGCAGCAGACTACAACATTTCCCAGACACTTAACACATGATCACCACCCCAACTCATGGAGCATCGGCACCAACATCAATACCTGAAAACCAATCATGGTCAAAGGAAAAACAAAATGCTTTATTCAGCATTAAATCAAAAGGTATAAAAGGACAATATTTACAAAGGCCATAGGCCAGTCCAGATGCGAAGTCCTGGGGGGGACACATGTCCACGCGTCTCCCCGAGCTTGCCTGCATATACTAAACCTCTGGTTCAGCGACTGGGGGGGGCATCATGTGGGGAAGAACCAGGCACCGCAGGGACAGGAAGGGGAAGGGTAGGTGTTGTGGGTGCAGGGACGGACGACTCCACCACAGGGGGTGGGGCAGCACCAAAGGAGGAGGTTAGCATGGCGCTGCACACGTCCGCAAGCTCGGCCAGCGTCTCCCCTGCACCCGAAGGAATCACAGGCCCCAAGGAGGGGGGGGGTCGGAGGGATGGTTTGCAGCGCTACTGGGGGAGGTGGTGGACAGGGGGGCGACTCAACTCCCCTACCCGTGGAGTGCCTTGCCCGTTTGCGTGATGGTGAACCAGTGGGGCTGAGGCCCAGCACAGCCAAATATGTCTCCTTCTCAGACTGTGGGGCAGGGGAGCCGAGGGGAGTGACATTGGAGGGACTGGGGAGTGAGGCATGCAGACTTGGACTGTGGCTGCGTGTCTGCCTGTGTGCACTAGACACAGTGGGTGTGCCTTCTTCCCCCTGAGTGTGCGTGACAGGAGGTGTGCGCTTGCCCTTCCCTGTTGGTGTGCTGCCTGTGTCTGGTGGGGTGCGTGGCTGGGAATGTCTGTGTGTGCTTGGGACAGGCATGGGAGTGGGAAGTGTGGATGGTGCAGGGGTAGGGGGGGACAAAGCTTTGCAGGAGACTCACTGCTGCCGTCAGTGACGAGTCCATGGACCTCAGCAACATCCGTTGGTCAGACATCGCTGATGACATGCCCTCCATGTATGACACCATCTGTGTCAGCAGTCTGGTGTGGCCATGGAGGACAGTCAGGATCGATGTCTGCCCAACCTGCAACTGCCGCTGAATGTCCACAGACTCGGCAGTGAGGGCAGCAGGGGAGACAGGGGCAGGGGGTGCGGTGCCTGGCACGAAGGAGACACGTTGTTGCCCTACACGGACAGAAGGGACCCGAGCAAGTGGGAGGGCGGTGATGGGAATGGAGGGGGCGGTGACAGTTGTAGTGCTGCTGCCAGCTGTTGGAGCAGCCTCCGCCCCCTCAGGGAGCTCAGCCTCGGATCCGTCAGCGTCGTAGTCGGTGTTGGTACTAGACAGGTCCTCCGCCTGACTCCCCTCACCCTCCGTGCCACTTGATTCCGCCGGCTCCCAAGCAGTGGTGGCACCGGTGCTCGATCCCTCCTCCTGGTCCGTGCAGGTGTCTTCCTCAGTGTCCCCCGATGATGCTGTGTGCAAGGTGAAGAGACATGAAATAATCAGTCACCTGTGTACATCTGACACATGAGTCCAAACAAAATCGGTCACAGTGCATATCAGGAAATGCATCATGAGTAACATCTAGAATACTCCGCACATATGTAAGCCATGCACGCCCCAGTTGGTTCACCCACCATGCCCCCTGAAAAAATGAACATCAGGACACAACAGAAAATAACTTGATATCCAATTATACTGAGAAGCTAGTGTCTGTGAACAGTGGAGCACAGCCAGACTATAAAGGCATGCCACCTCTTGTTCACTGTGAAAGAAACAGTATTGGTGCAACCAAGGCCAAATAACAGACGCCAATGCTGAAGGTGTCCCCACACTCAGAGACCTGTGACTACTTTGTAAACCCTAAAGAAATACATTGTGATCCCTGGGGAATCACAACACTTTGCACAATCGACATGTTTGGAATGTGTGAATATGCCACTTTTGGAACAGAACACACATGTGCCTGGATAACAGAAGTCCCACAAGGCGGTGCACAAAAAACTACTTTTACACAGTCATTGTATGAGCTGCCAGCCTAATGCAAACAAGCCACTGTTAAGAAGAACTGTGGTATCAGGAAGTACATATACATGGCACCACGGTGGTCTGGATGACTTGACACCCGTAAGTTGGTATCAGCAACAACCGAGGAATAACCCTAATGCAACCACACTGTGGGAACATGTATATGTATAATCTCTAATCAATTTTATTACTGAACTGTGCCTTTGTTTTAAATGTGCCAGCGTGTCCCCTAAAAGTGTAAAGGTGGTTTCTTGTGCACTTACTTGGGAGACATCTGTCATGCAGGCACATTATTGTCCTCCACAACAAAAAATCAAAGTCAAGCATATAAACTATTGGGACATGTTGACAAGTGTAGTCAGTGCCAAGGTACAAGACATCTTGACTAACAATTACTTGCAGCTCACCGCCGACACTGCCAGGAGTCTATTTACTCACCGCACCGCTCCAGGAGCCCCTGCCTTCGTCGAACGCGCCGCCGCCACGGGAATACATATCCCGAGCTCCCCTGCGGCGGCGCGCATAGTTCACGTCACGGCAGCGCCCGGAGGCGCACTCAAGAAGCCCTGAGGCCGGTGCAGCGGGGGGAATTACTTGCAGCTCACCGCCGACACTGCCAGGAGTCTATTTACTCACCGCACAGCTCCAGGAGTCCCTGCCTTCGTCGAACGCGCCGCCGCCACGGGAATACATATCCCGAGCTCCTCTGCGGCGGCGCTCATAGTTCACGTCACGGCAGCGCCCGGAGGCGCACTCAAGAAGCCCTGAGGCCCGCCTCGCGGGACGCGTGCGGGACGCGCCGGGCTAAGCTCGGGCAAATGGCGGGCCATCTGAGGCCCTCAGAGGTCAGCAGTGGTCGGGCGGGCCATCCTTCTAAGCTGCCAATCAAGGTGAGGCGAGTGATATGTCAAGTATTGGGAAACGCACTGCTAACTCAACCATAAAGTCCTCAGTGGTCCATTCTGCTATCCCGTTATCCCTAGAAAGCCTGTTGGACAACGCCTTTAATATGGTTGCGAATGAAATAGCGAATACTGAGAGAAGAATGTCTCTGGAGCATTTACGCGTACATCCAGAGCCCCAGGAATTAAGTCCAGATTACACTTTACCCTTGTCCCCCGTGGTTATAGTTGCCAAACCTAACCCGGCTAACTTATCATCCACTCCTCCAGGGGGAAACTGTGGCACAATTATTATCGACTCACAGTCTGACCCTATTGCGCATGCCCCCATCCCTCCTCCGTCCCCGAATACCAATACCAAAATTGCAGGGGAAAAAAGAAAAAGAGGCTCTTTGAAACCATCAGCCAACAAAAGGAAACAACCCACACGCAACAAGAGCCAACCAACACCGCAGAGCATGTGGACTAGAGGGAAGCAAAAAACGCCAGGGGGTAGTAGCGTTATGACTGAACAATTGCAATTTGTCGAAGGGCTCTTGGACACTGTCCCCTCAAAAAATGGACACAACTGCGCATGCACACAGACTGACCCCGTAATTGAAAGCGCTACATTAAAAAAGTCAAATGAGAATTTAATGGAAACTATTGTGGACACTATTTTTAAACAGTTGGAATGTCAAATGATCAAACAGTTTAATAATATTTTTAAAAGATTAGATCGATTAGAAACTTTGATAAAAAATGAAGATGCTAAAAGGAAAGGGGTAATTAGCCTTGATTTAATGAGGGGAGATCGCCTTTTGAAAGAGTTGGAGGCTGCTAATAAGGGTATTTTGGGTGGAGGATCCAATACTACAAATAGTGCAGCCATATCCAACACTGTATCTAAAGGTGTTAATGGTGGGAGCAATCACACTGTAAAAACTCCCCAGCACACCTCGGTTGGAGTAACGGAATTAGTTTGTCCCACTAGCATGGCCTCCAATACGCTAAAGGATGCTTCTACTTTGTCCTCTATAAGGCCGGAGGTACCTACCAATATCGGATCAGACAAGGGCCAAACTATAGTTACTAGGCCGACTATACACCTGGGGCCTGCCCTTCATCTGCCTCCCGACGCCTGCCCTTATGTTATAATCCTGGCAGGCGTACCACAGCTAAGGGATAGACAGGGTGAGTCATGGATTCAGTTAAACAATAAGTGTATAGACTGGCTATCTAAACACAAAGGGGTAGGTCCTAACATTTCGAGAGAAATCTTGTCCATCCGACGGGTGAGCTGGGTTGGGCCATCATCTAAGAATATAGCAGGAGATTGCATTGTCATTAATTTCAGAAACCCCTCCACAGTTAAATTTATTCTTGGCAGTATTAACACTTATTTTTCCCCTCCTACTGTCATAACCTCTTTGCCATTGGGCTATTTTTACAGACCCCATTATAGACCACCCAGCCCTGCCCTACCACCTTTTCCACTGTATAATAGGTTCAGCGCATTGTCTGAGCTGGGCACCCTGGACTGACCATCAGTTACTTCCCCAGATTCAGTAACCAGGAATTACATTAACACACCTGGCCCAGCGGGGGAATTGTCTACCTACCCCACTATAAAGACCTTCAATGGCACCAAAGTGCCCACACTGTTATCCCACCCTAAAGCCATTAGCCATTCCACTACCTCGCCAACATCTAATTACAATTTGACAATTCTGAGTTGGAATATAGCAGGTCTCAATGCGAAAGTAAAAATCAGGGACTGGGTGGACTGGGTTTTTAACTTTGACATCTTAATGTTTCAAGAAACTTGGTGTACTAGCCCTCTATTCTTTGACGGATACAGCTGTCTTAATCAAATTGTACCGATCCCGGTCATGGGTAGACCCAGTGGGGGACTATCCATCTGGGTTAAAATCAGGGCAGATGTTAAAATTGAACCACTGGAAACAAATGATATGAGTTTTCAGGCTTTGCTTTACATCAGTAGAATAAGAATATGTTTAATTAATTTTTATAATAACGATTTTAAAACACATCCTAATATGAATTTTATAAAATTGTTTGATTTTATTGATGAAATTATAGATGGTCAAAAGTATGGCAAACTTGATGGCATATGTTTAGGTGGAGATTTTAATGCACACATTCACCGTAAAATCCCTCCTTGCAAAAGAGGTGAAGAATTGTTTAACCACCTAGCCACACGGGACTTAGTTAACGTTATGGAAAAGGCAAATACTGCCGTAAATAAATGTCCCGTGGCCACCTATGTCGGGCGTGGGAGTGCATCTACAATTGATTACGTATTTATAACCTCCCCGCTCGTGGATCTTTTATTAGAGGCCACAGTCGTTAGCACTGCATATAGTGACCATCATCCGATCTTATCCTGTTTTAAATTCATTATTAAAATGACGAACCGGAGAGAAATTGGGGCTACAAATTTAGCTATGTCGACAGACAAACTTAGGGTGGTCTGGAAGGGGATTGATAATAAGGGGGTGTTAGCTCGTATCATAAAATCTCAGTTTTTATTAGTATCTACCTGCCTATCCACCGATAGCCCCGGATATGCTATTGTGGAAGCATTTACAGGGCTGTGTAAGACTATAAAAAAGGAGATATCTAAACCAGCCCCAATCAACATCAATAAAAACCCAAGATGGTTTGACAATTTATGCTCCAAAGCAAATAGGGAACTAAGAGCTGCCCTTACAGCTGATCCACCAGATCAGTCACTGGTGAGGACTCTGAGGTCAAGATACAAGCGCACCTTAATATCAAGATCTGAAGAGTTTTTAAAAACCCACTGGGAATCCCTTGTACGCACAGCAGCAACGAAGGACGTTGCTGGGTTTTGGTGCAAGGTCAAGAACCTGAGACTGATTGGCTCTAACATCACCCTCATAAATTGTAGCATATTAGGGGATGTGTGGGTGGAGCATTTCTCAAATATTTATATGGCACCGACCCCTCTTATGGCAAATCCTCAGCCTTCTAAGTTACCGAACATCTCTATAATGGAGGTGGAGGATGCCATCTCTCAAAGTGCAGGGAACAAAGCTCCGGGCCCTGATGGATTATCCATTGACCTAATTAAATCAGAGCCTGACTTTTGGTCACCCCTACTGTGCAATGTTTTTAATAATCTATCTAATACCTCACTGCCTGATTCCTGGTCTAACAGTATTATTGTACCAATTTTTAAAAAAGGTAACAGACTTGACCCTGGCAGTTATCGCCCAATATCGTTAATCGACAACACTCTGAAGATTTTGGGCAGGGTCATTTTCAATAAGATCAGTAATTGGGTTGAAGAAAACACGATTTTACATCCATGCCAGTTAGGCTTCAGAAGCAATGTAGGGACTGTGGAGCAATGCTTAAACCTAAATTTAGTATTAGCTAAATACACCATAGCTAAAAAATCTCCACTCTATCTAGGTTTTATGGATTTAAGTTCTGCTTTTGATTTTGTCAATCGCTCCCGTTTATGGACAGTTCTGCTGAGTTACGGCTTAGACGAACCTTTGGTCCACTTCTTGGCCCATTTACACAGTGATTTAAAAGCTCGTGTTCGAATAAACAATGATGGTAAGGTTTCAGGCGAGATTTTAATTGGCAGGGGGGTAAGACAAGGTTGTGTCTTGGCCCCCCTGCTTTTTATTTTATATATAAATGAATTAAGCACATCTTTGGGCAAACTAACTACCGACGTCCCGCTCATTAATGGAAATCCCCTTCCTGCACTTCTCTATGCGGACGATGCGGTCCTTATGGGCCGAACACCCAACGCACTGCGCACTTTAATCTCAGGTTTCGTCTCTTATGTGGCCGACCTCGACTTATGCACAAATTTAAAAAAATCCTATATAATGTCCTGCGGCCCAAAGAAACATAAAATTCACCATATCATGTCAGGGAATAATGTTTTAAATAGCACTTGCACTTTTCCTTATTTAGGTCTGTTGTTCTCTGACTTTGGATCCTGGCAACCTCATGTTGCTAGAGGGAGGAACAAATTGGGTAAAGCTATTAACTCTATAATCACTCTTCGCCAACCAAAACATGCTGAGGTCATCCTGCCACTCTTACAAATTTATAAAACCCAGTGCCTACCTACAGGATCTTATGGTGCTGAGGTGTGGGGATATTCGAATTGTACTAATATCCAGACGGAAGAGAACAAATTCTGCAGGAAGGCTCTGGGGGGGGGGGGGGTCATTTCGGCCCCCTCCTACGTGTGCCATAGAGAATTGAATCTCCCCTATATAGAGGACTTTATAAAATCAAGACCCGCTTTATTCTGGTTGAAAATTTGGCGGAACCCTGCTGCCTCCCTGACCCGTGATATCATCTCAGACTGCTTAAAAAGCGAGCGGGCCAATCATATTCCTTGGCTCAGGGCAGTAGAGAAGAGTTTAGTAAGCGTGGAAATGGGGCACCTATTCTCAGCACCCCAAACAATAGACTGCTCGCATAAGAACACAGTAAAAAGGGCTTTATACGACCTGTACCGAGCAAACAGAGAAAATATCGAATTTGTAAAGCCAGCTATCCTCAGGTACATCCCCATCCAGGAACCATGTGGCAGGCCCCACAATATGCCCCACGGTTACCTGCGCAAGAAACTGGGTAGATGGAACAGGAGCTTGCTGTTTCGGTTCAGGGACGGAAGTGTGGTAAATTTACTCTGTTTCCCCTTAGGCTATATCCAAAATTTGGGAAATTGAAGTTGTCCCTGTAACCAAGGTGGTAAACAAAGTTTGCTACATTTTACATTGTTTTGTGGTTTTTATGTAAAATACACCAAACACTTCCTAATTCCCTACTTTAGAGCTAGTGCTTTGATGGATTTTAACGCAGCTTTTAGAGATTTATTGATGTTAAGCTCAGACGATGTAATCTTTAGAGTCAGTCGTTTTCTCCAAACCGCTGTCCGCTCCCGCGCTTCAATGAACATGGCCTGATAGGTTACATTATTACTTTGCATTATTTGCACATTGCATTTTTGCACAATGGTTGTTCCTCTGTACATGCTATGATTACTCATGTCTGCTTCTATTGTTTTATTTGGATGATTATCGTGATTCACATATATTTTAATGGAAGCAACTTTTAGAGCCATTTGTATTTTACCTTCTGCTGTTTGATGTTGAGCAAAAATGAACACGGTTTGCCAAGCCTGAATTATCTTTGTATTATTTGCATATTGCATATTTGCACCAATGCCCGCCCCTTTGTACATACTACAGCTACTTAATGCAGTTCCTATTGTCTATAGGGACGAATGTTGCGATTTATATGTACTTTTATGGATGTTTTTTTAAATATATCCGAATAAAGATCATTTGAAATTGAAATTGAACAACTTGAATCATGCCACCTGTCACATGGCCATCCGTACCATGATGACACAGTTGGCAACACATCTGACCCACTACCTGTCATGTGGAGTGGCACACATGTCCAGACACAGGACAATGCATTAGCTAATGGCCCTGCAATTGTGTCGGAATAAAAAGCACCTGCACTAAGGAGACAACCTCATGGGAACCAAGAATGTCCACACAGATGTCAGCACACACAGACCAAACTACGTAGCATCTGGAGCACACACCGGTGCCAAAAATGGATGAGCAGGAAACATGTCTTTTAACTTTTGCCACATGCTGCAAACATTACACCCTGCACAACATGCCTGGGTCACTGCACGTTGAGAGTCTGTCCAGACAATTATCACACACAGGTCAGACCTGGCAAGGAGACATAAGGTTTGGACATGTAGGCCTTGCCTGCACAAACCCACCCTACCTGAGACAATGTGATTGAGACAGAGCAAGTAGTTACACCTCTTAATCTGGGATTAATAAAATGTGCATCCAGAACTCCTAAATGTACTCAACATCACCTTGTGAGGCTGACCACACATATTTGTGACAAACAACCATCAACAGATAGTTGTACATAGACACACAGGCACTGGCCAGTGTGAGGATGCACAAGCCTAATGGGGTCACCATGGACAGTGGACACATGTAGCACACTTTACGGAAATACAAATGAGGCCATGGAACAATGCCACAGAGGCCAACCTATGCTGAACACACAGTGAATGGGCACAGTGTTTGATGCTACACATGATTCCTAGGAAAAGGTGTCTCAGGGGACTGTAGTGGGCACACTGCTCCATGGTCCTGGAATGATCTGACTGTAACAGGAGCAACCGTCCCGGCACTATGCATATCTCCCACTCATGCACATCATGCCTGAGGCCACTACATCGGTCATGCATGCTGCAAGTCTGTTTATTTGAAACCTCACACTCCTATGTTGAGACTCAGGACAGTGCCAACAATTATGGACCCCCAAATGAGTGAACAGGACAGGGCACAGGCAAGGTACCAACACATGTCACAGACCACCCCCACCCATGATGCTGAAAGCAGTGTGTACCTTGATTAAGTTGCAGCCTAGATGACCATGTGCAATAGTGATTACACACAGACCAGGGAACACATGTCAAGGAGGGGAAGGGAGGAAGAACAGCACCGGTTGACTTGGGGGAACAGGATATGACCTGCACATATAAACCCTGGCAATGTATCCAGGCGACTGAGTACTTCCAAAAGCTGGTGACACAACCCCCTTTCTGCTGCTGTGTCTCCTGTAACCGCCTATCCATCTCAGGGAAGACCACCACCAGGACACTCTTCATTTGGTGGGTCAGGCGCCGGCGCCTGCCGTGGGGGCATGGTGGTGAGTCCCCCAGCAGGACCCGGGCGATCCTCCTGGTCCAGCACCGGATGTCCTGCCAGCGTTTCCTCACTTGGGGCAGGCGCCGACTGCGACTCTCCACCGTATTCACGGCCCTGACGGCCCTCTTCCAAATTCTCCCCTTCTCGTAGGCGGTTACCTGTGAGGATGACAAAGTGAGACTACATCACTACACCTGCTCCATGTCACAGAGACACACATTTTAACATCTTTGATTTGTTGAACAGGGCATAGTATGCTGCCAACTAATAGCACCTTTGTCATAGGGACATTTGCCTCTGTGTAAGCGCCAATGCACTACATGGCATTAAAAGTCCACAGGTGGCATGAGGGGTTCGACACACTCCCTGATCATGTCACACACTGTGCATCACAAGCAACACAAGGCTGATGGACAGCACCTCCAAGCAGTCACATGCCCCAGGCCACTGACACAACCTCAGCAGAGTACACAGACACACACAGGCACAGATCTTTCACCTGCCATTGGCAACAGCAGATACAAACCTCACTCTGCACATGTGCCACTTGCCTGGGGGGTGTCACAGGCGTGGGGCTAGCCCAGCAAGTCAGACACACAGCACGGCTTACTTCTCACATCAGATGGGTAGAGCAGTTGCCTCCTCCATGCAGCTGTGGTGCAACACTTCACATAGACACTCACCCACATGACAAGGAACATTCACACACATCAATGTCCAGGGGGCGTACACATCATTTGGACACTCTCACCACAGCTCCACTCAACTCACACACATCTGTGGGTACAGTCACCTGTCGCACCGGGGGGACCACTGATTCACCTCAGGACTATAGAACAAGAATGCCCAAGAGGATTATCCATGCTGAATGTGCCATGCACCATGCAGTGAATGTCACAGTAAGCACAATGCAAGTGAGGAGTGCACACATGAACCACATCATGCTCTGCATGAGAGACATAAGCCATTCCCCCCCCCCGGGACCCACTCTAAACAACATTGCATGTCTGTCACACCTGGTCACAATGCCAGAAGTGACAGTCACAAAAAAAGGGGCACAGTCAAAGGTAGTGGAGTCAGCACTCACCTGGGGTACTCTGGGAGGATGACGTCCAGCAACGCCTCATTCTCTTCCTGTGTGAATTGCTGGGCCCTCTCCACAGACCTTGACATGGTGCCGGAGGAAGACAAGACAGCAGCAGTGGTGTTGACTGACATGTAGTGCAGGCAAGTGCCCTCTCATGGGTTCTGCCTGACTTATATCTGCCTTGCTCGCCTATTTCATTTACAGGAGTACAGAGTGATTGGTCAGACTCATTTGCATCCTACGTTTCCTCCAATCCCTTTATACATACACCAGTGACAGCATTAGCATCTTTCAAATTTGCAGCAGCATACTAGAATACTCCGCACATATGTAAGCCATGCACGCCCCAGTTGGTTCACCCACCATGCCCCCTGAAAAAATGAACATCAGGACACAACAGAAAATAACTTGATATCCAATTATACTGAGAAGCTAGTGTCTGTGAACAGTGGAGCACAGCCAGACTATAAAGGCATGCCACCTCTTGTTCACTGTGAAAGAAACAGTATTGGTGCACCCAAGGCCAAATAACAGACGCCAATGCTGAAGGTGTCCCCACACTCAGAGACCTGTGACTACTTTGTAAACCCTAAAGAAATACATTGTGATCCCTGGGGAATCACAACACTTTGCACAATCGACATGTTTGGAATGTGTGAATATGCCACTTTTGGAACAGAACACACATGTGCCTGGATAACAGAAGTCCCACAAGGCGGTGCGCAAAAAACTACTTTTACACAGTCATTGTATGAGCTGCCAGCCTAATGCAAACAAGCCACTGTTAAGAAGAAATGTGGTATCAGGAAGTACATATACATGGCACCACGGTGGTCTGGATGACTTGACACCCGTAAGTTGGTATCAGCAACAACCGAGGAATAACCCTAATGCAACCACACTGTGGGAACATGTATATGTATAATCTCTAATCAATTTTATTACTGAACTGTGCCTTTGTTTTAAATGTGCCAGCGTGTCCCCTAAAAGTGTAAAGGTGGTTTCTTGTGCACTTACTTGGGAGACATCTGTCATGCAGGCACATTATTGTCCTCCACAACAAAAAATCAAAGTCAAGCATATAAACTATTGGGACATGTTGACAAGTGTAGTCAGTGCCAAGGTACAAGACATCTTGACTAACAATTACTTGCAGCTCACCGCCGACACTGCCAGGAGTCTATTTACTCACCGCACCGCTCCAGGAGCCCCTGCCTTCGTCGAACGCGCCGCCGCCACGGGAATACATATCCCGAGCTCCCCTGCGGCGGCGCGCATAGTTCACGTCACGGCAGCGCCCGGAGGCGCACTCAAGAAGCCCTGAGGCCGGTGCAGCGGGGGGAATTACTTGCAGCTCACCGCCGACACTGCCAGGAGTCTATTTACTCACCGCACAGCTCCAAGAGTCCCTGCCTTCGTCGAACGCGCCGCCGCCACGGGAATACATATCCCGAGCTCCTCTGCGGCGGCGCTCATAGTTCACGTCACGGCAGCGCCCGGAGGCGCACTCAAGAAGCCCTGAGGCCCGCCTCGCGGGACGCGTGCGGGACGCGCCGGGCTAAGCTCGGGCAAATGGCGGGCCCTCTGAGGCCCTCAGAGGTCAGCAGTGGTCGGGCGGGCCATCCTTCTAAGCTGCCAATCAAGGTGAGGCGAGTGATATGTCAAGTATGGGGAAACGCACTGCTAACTCAACCATAAAGTCCTCAGTGGTCCATTCTGCTATCCCGTTATCCCTAGAAAGCCTGTTGGACAACGCCTTTAATATGGTTGCGAATGAAATAGCGAATACTGAGAGAAGAATGTCTCTGGAGCATTTACGCGTACATCCAGAGCCCCAGGAATTAAGTCCAGATTACACTTTACCCTTGTCCCCCGTGGTTATAGTTGCCAAACCTAACCCGGCTAACTTATCATCCACTCCTCCAGGGGGAAACTGTGGCACAATTATTATCGACTCACAGTCTGACCCTATTGCGCATGCCCCCATCCCTCCTCCGTCCCCGAATACCAATACCAAAATTGCAGGGGAAAAAAGAAAAAGAGGCTCTTTGAAACCATCAGCCAACAAAAGGAAACAACCCACACGCAACAAGAGCCAACCAACACCGCAGAGCATGTGGACTAGAGGGAAGCAAAAAACGCCAGGGGGTAGTAGCGTTATGACTGAACAATTGCAATTTGTCGAAGGGCTCTTGGACACTGTCCCCTCAAAAAATGGACACAACTGCGCATGCACACAGACTGACCCCGTAATTGAAAGCGCTACATTAAAAAAGTCAAATGAGAATTTAATGGAAACTATTGTGGACACTATTTTTAAACAGTTGGAATGTCAAATGATCAAACAGTTTAATAATATTTTTAAAAGATTAGATCGATAAGAAACTTTGATAAAAAATGAAGATGCTAAAAGGAAAGGGGTAATTAGCCTTGATTTAATGAGGGGAGATCGCCTTTTGAAAGAGTTGGAGGCTGCTAATAAGGGTATTTTGGGTGGAGGATCCAATACTACAAATAGTGCAGCCATATCCAACACTGTATCTAAAGGTGTTAATGGTGGGAGCAATCACACTGTAAAAACTCCCCAGCACACCTCGGTTGGAGTAACGGAATTAGTTTGTCCCACTAGCATGGCCTCCAATACGCTAAAGGATGCTTCTACTTTGTCCTCTATAAGGCCGGAGGTACCTACCAATATCGGATCAGACAAGGGCCAAACTATGGTTACTAGGCCGACTATACACCTGGGGCCTGCCCTTCATCTGCCTCCCGACGCCTGCCCTTATGTTATAATCCTGGCAGGCGTACCACAGCTAAGGGATGGACAGGGTGAGTCATGGATTCAGTTAAACAATAAGTGTATAGACTGGCTATCTAAACACAAAGGGGTAGGTCCTAACATTTCGAGAGAAATCTTGTCCATCCGACGGGTGAGCTGGGTTGGGCCATCATCTAAGAATATAGCAGGAGATTGCATTGTCATTAATTTCAGAAACCCCTCCACAGTTAAATTTATTCTTGGCAGTATTAACACTTATTTTTCCCCTCCTACTGTCATAACCTCTTTGCCATTGGGCTATTTTTACAGACCCCATTATAGACCACCCAGCCCTGCCCTACCACCTTTTCCACTGTATAATAGGTTCAGCGCATTGTCTGAGCTGGGCACCCTGGACTGACCATCAGTTACTTCCCCAGATTCAGTAACCAGGAATTACATTAACACACCTGGCCCAGCGGGGGAATTGTCTACCTACCCCACTATAAAGACCTTCAATGGCACCAAAGTGCCCACACTGTTATCCCACCCTAAAGCCATTAGCCATTCCACTACCTCGCCAACATCTAATTACAATTTGACAATTCTGAGTTGGAATATAGCAGGTCTCAATGCGAAAGTAAAAATCAGGGACTGGGTGGACTGGGTTTTTAACTTTGACATCTTAATGTTTCAAGAAACTTGGTGTACTAGCCCTCTATTCTTTGACGGATACAGCTGTCTTAATCAAATTGTACCGATCCCGGTCATGGGTAGACCCAGTGGGGGACTATCCATCTGGGTTAAAATCAGGGCAGATGTTAAAATTGAACCATTGGAAACAAATGATATGAGTTTTCAGGCTTTGCTTTACATCAGTAGAATAAGAATATGTTTAATTAATTTTTATAATAACGATTTTAAAACACATCCTAATATGAATTTTATAAAATTGTTTGATTTTATTGATGAAATTATAGATGGTCAAAAGTATGGCAAACTTGATGGCATATGTTTAGGTGGAGATTTTAATGCACACATTCACCGTAAAATCCCTCCTTGCAAAAGAGGTGAAGAATTGTTTAACCACCTAGCCACACGGGACTTAGTTAACGTTATGGAAAAGGCAAATACTGCCGTAAATAAATGTCCCGTGGCCACCTATGTCGGGCGTGGGAGTGCATCTACAATTGATTACGTATTTATAACCTCCCCGCTCGTGGATCTTTTATTAGAGGCCACAGTCGTTAGCACTGCATATAGTGACCATCATCCGATCTTATCCTGTTTTAAATTCATTATTAAAATGACGAACCGGAGAGAAATTGGGGCTACAAATTTAGCTATGTCGACAGACAAACTTAGGGTGGTCTGGAAGGGGATTGATAATAAGGGGGTGTTAGCTCGTATCATAAAATCTCAGTTTTTATTAGTATCTACCTGCCTATCCACCGATAGCCCCGGATATGCTATTGTGGAAGCATTTACAGGGCTGTGTAAGACTATAAAAAAGGAGATATCTAAACCAGCCCCAATCAACATCAATAAAAACCCAAGATGGTTTGACAATTTATGCTCCAAAGCAAATAGGGAACTAAGAGCTGCCCTTACAGCTGATCCACCAGATCAGTCACTGGTGAGGACTCTGAGGTCAAGATACAAGCGCACCTTAATATCAAGATCTGAAGAGCTTTTAAAAACCCACTGGGAATCCCTTGTACGCACAGCAGCAACGAAGGACGTTGCTGGGTTTTGGTGCAAGGTCAAGAACCTGAGACTGATTGGCTCTAACATCACCCTCATAAATTGTAGCATATTAGGGGATGTGTGGGTGGAGCATTTCTCAAATATTTATATGGCACCGACCCCTCTTATGGCAAATCCTCAGCCTTCTAAGTTACCGAACATCTCTATAATGGAGGTGGAGGATGCCATCTCTCAAAGTGCAGGGAACAAAGCTCCGGGCCCTGATGGATTATCCATTGACCTAATTAAATCAGAGCCTGACTTTTGGTCACCCCTACTGTGCAATGTTTTTAATAATCTATCTAATACCTCACTGCCTGATTCCTGGTCTAACAGTATTATTGTACCAATTTTTAAAAAAGGTAACAGACTTGACCCTGGCAGTTATCGCCCAATATCGTTAATCGACAACACTCTGAAGATTTTGGGCAGGGTCATTTTCAATAAGATCAGTAATTGGGTTGAAGAAAACACGATTTTACATCCATGCCAGTTAGGCTTCAGAAGCAATGTAGGGACTGTGGAGCAATGCTTAAACCTAAATTTAGTATTAGCTAAATACACCATAGCTAAAAAATCTCCACTCTATCTAGGTTTTATGGATTTAAGTTCTGCTTTTGATTTTGTCAATCGCTCCCGTTTATGGACAGCTCTGCTGAGTTACGGCTTAGACGAACCTTTGGTCCACTTCTTGGCCCATTTACACAGTGATTTAAAAGCTCGTGTTCGAATAAACAATGATGGTAAGGTTTCAGGCGAGATTTTAATTGGCAGGGGGGTAAGACAAGGTTGTGTCTTGGCCCCCCTGCTTTTTATTTTATATATAAATGAATTAAGCACATCTTTGGGCAAACTAACTACCGACGTCCCGCTCATTAATGGAAATCCCCTTCCTGCACTTCTCTATGCGGACGATGCGGTCCTTATGGGCCGAACACCCAACGCACTGGGCACTTTAATCTCAGGTTTCGTCTCTTATGTGGCCGACCTCGACTTATGCACAAATTTAAAAAAATCCTATATAACGTCCTGCGGCCCAAAGAAACATAAAATTCACCATATCATGTCAGGGAATAATGTTTTAAATAGCACTTGCACTTTTCCTTATTTAGGTCTGTTGTTCTCTGACTTTGGATCCTGGCAACCTCATGTTGCTAGAGGGAGGAACAAATTGGGTAAAGCTATTAACTCTATAATCACTCTTCGCCAACCAAAACATGCTGAGGTCATCCTGCCACTCTTACAAATTTATAAAACCCAGTGCCTACCTACAGGATCTTATGTTGCTGAGGTGTGGGGATATTCGAATTGTACTAATATCCAGACGGAAGAGAACAAATTCTGCAGGAAGGCTCTGGGGGGGGTCATTTCGGCCCCCTCCTACGTGTGCCATAGAGAATTGAATCTCCCCTATATAGAGGACTTTATAAAATCAAGACCCGCTTTGTTCTGGTTGAAAATTTGGCGGAACCCTGCTGCCTCCCCGACCCGTGATATCATCTCAGACTGCTTAAAAAGCGAGCGGGCCAATCATATTCCTTGGCTCAGGGCAGTAGAGAAGAGTTTAGTAAGCGTGGAAATGGGGCACCTATTCTCAGCACCCCAAACAATAGACTGCTCGCATAAGAACACAGTAAAAAGGGCTTTATACGACCTGTACCGAGCAAACAGAGAAAATATCGAATTTGTAAAGCCAGCTATCCTCAGGTACATCCCCATCCAGGAACCATGTGGCAGGCCCCACAATATGCCCCACGGTTACCTGCGCAAGAAACTGGGTAGATGGAACAGGAGCTTGCTGTTTCGGTTCAGGGACGGAAGTGTGGTAAATTTACTCTGTTTCCCCTTAGGCTATATCCAAAATTTGGGAAATTTAAGTTGTCCCTGTAACCAAGGTGGTAAACAAAGTTTGCTACATTTTACATTGTTTTGTGGTTTTTATGTAAAATACACCAAACACTTCCTAATTCCCTACTTTAGAGCTAGTGCTTTGATGGATTTTAACGCAGCTTTTAGAGATTTATTGATGTTAAGCTCAGACGATGTAATCTTTAGAGTCAGTCGTTTTCTCCAAACCGCTGTCCGCTCCCGCGCTTCAATGAACATGGCCTGATAGGTTACATTATTACTTTGCATTATTTGCACATTGCATTTTTGCACAATGGTTGTTCCTCTGTACATGCTATGATTACTCATGTCTGCTTCTATTGTTTTATTTGGATGATTATCGTGATTCACATATATTTTAATGGAAGCAACTTTTAGAGCCATTTGTATTTTACCTTCTGCTGTTTGATGTTGAGCAAAAATGAACACGGTTTGCCAAGCCTGAATTATCTTTGTATTATTTGCATATTGCATATTTGCACCAATGCCCGCCCCTTTGTACATACTACAGCTACTTAATGCAGTTCCTATTGTCTATAGGGACGAATGTTGCGTTTTATATGTACTTTTATGGATGTTTTTTTAAATATATCCGAATAAAGATCATTTGAAATTGAAATTGAACAACTTGAATCATGCCACCTGTCACATGGCCATCCGTACCATGATGACACAGTTGGCAACACATCTGACCCACTACCTGTCATGTGGAGTGGCACACATGTCCAGACACAGGACAATGCATTAGCTAATGGCCCTGCAATTGTGTCGGAATAAAAAGCACCTGCACTAAGGAGACAACCTCATGGGAACCAAGAATGTCCACACAGATGTCAGCACACACAGACCAAACTACGTAGCATCTGGAGCACACACCGGTGCCAAAAATGGATGAGCAGGAAACATGTCTTTTAACTTTTGCCACATGCTGCAAACATTACACCCTGCACAACATGCCTGGGTCACTGCACGTTGAGAGTCTGTCCAGACAATTATCACACACAGGTCAGACCTGGCAAGGAGACATAAGGTTTGGACATGTAGGCCTTGCCTGCACAAACCCACCCTACCTGAGACAATGTGATTGAGACAGAGCAAGTAGTTACACCTCTTAATCTGGGATTAATAAAATGTGCATCCAGAACTCCTAAATGTACTCAACATCACCTTGTGAGGCTGACCACACATATTTGTGACAAACAACCATCAACAGATAGTTGTACATAGACACACAGGCACTGGCCAGTGTGAGGATGCACAAGCCTAATGGGGTCACCATGGACAGTGGACACATGTAGCACACTTTACGGAAATACAAATGAGGCCATGGAACAATGCCACAGAGGCCAACCTATGCTGAACACACAGTGAATGGGCACAGTGTTTGATGCTACACATGATTCCTAGGAAAAGGTGTCTCAGGGGACTGTAGTGGGCACACTGCTCCATGGTCCTGGAATGATCTGACTGTAACAGGAGCAACCGTCCCGGCACTATGCATATCTCCCACTCATGCACATCATGCCTGAGGCCACTACATCGGTCATGCATGCTGCAAGTCTGTTTATTTGAAACCTCACACTCCTATGTTGAGACTCAGGACAGTGCCAACAATTATGGACCCCCAAATGAGTGAACAGGACAGGGCACAGGCAAGGTACCAACACATGTCACAGACCACCCCCACCCATGATGCTGAAAGCAGTGTGTACCTTGATTAAGTTGCAGCCTAGATGACCATGTGCAATAGTGATTACACACAGACCAGGGAACACATGTCAAGGAGGGGAAGGGAGGAAGAACAGCACCGGTTGACTTGGGGGAACAGGATATGACCTGCACATATAAACCCTGGCAATGTATCCAGGCGACTGAGTACTTCCAAAAGCTGGTGACACAACCCCCTTTCTGCTGCTGTCTCTCCTGTAACCGCCTATCCATCTCAGGGAAGACCACCACCAGGACACTCTTCATTTGGTGGGTCAGGCGCCGGCGCCTGCCGTGGGGGCATGGTGGTGAGTCCCCCAGCAGGACCCGGGCTATCCTCCTGGTCCAGCACCGGATGTCCTGCCAGCGTTTCCTCACTTGGGGCAGGCGCCGACTGCGACTCTCCACCGTATTCACGGCCCTGACGGCCCTCTTCCAAATTCTCCCCTTCTCGTAGGCGGTTACCTGTGAGGATGACAAAGTGAGACTACATCACTACACCTGCTCCATGTCACAGAGACACACATTTTAACATCTTTGATTTGTTGAACAGGGCATAGTATGCTGCCAACTAATAGCACCTTTGTCATAGGGACATTTGCCTCTGTGTAAGCGCCAATGCACTACATGGCATTAAAAGTACACAGGTGGCATGAGGGGTTCGACACACTCCCTGATCATGTCACACACTGTGCATCACAAGCAACACAAGGCTGATGGACAGCACCTCCAAGCAGTCACATGCCCCAGGCCACTGACACAACCTCAGCAGAGTACACAGACACACACAGGCACAGATCTTTCACCTGCCATTGGCAACAGCAGATACAAACCTCACTCTGCACATGTGCCACTTGCCTGGGGGGTGTCACAGGCGTGGGGCTAGCCCAGCAAGTCAGACACACAGCACGGCTTACTTCTCACATCAGATGGGTAGAGCAGTTGCCTCCTCCATGCAGCTGTGGTGCAACACTCCACATAGACACTCACCCACATGACAAGGAACATTCACACACATCAATGTCCAGGGGGCGTACACATCATTTGGACACTCTCACCACAGCTCCACTCAACTCACACACATCTGTGGGTACAGTCACCTGTCGCACCGGGGGGACAACTGATTCACCTCAGGACTATAGAACAAGAATGCCCAAGAGGATTATCCATGCTGAATGTGCCATGCACCATGCAGTGAATGTCACAGTAAGCACAATGCAAGTGAGGAGTGCACACATGAACCACATCATGCTCTGCATGAGAGACATAAGCCATTCCCCCCCCCCCGGGACCCACTCTAAACAACATTGCATGTCTGTCACACCTGGACACAATGCCAGAAGTGACAGTCACAAAAAAAGGGGCACAGTCAAAGGTAGTGGAGTCAGCACTCACCTGGGGTACTCTGGGAGGATGACGTCCAGCAACGCCTCATTCTCTTCCTGTGTGAATTGCTGGGCCCTCTCCACAGACCTTGACATGGTGCCGGAGGAAGACAAGACAGCAGCAGTGGTGTTGACTGACATGTAGTGCAGGCAAGTGCCCTCTCATGGTTTCTGCCTGACTTATATCTGCCTTGCTCGCCTATTTCATTTACAGGAGTACAGAGTGATTGGTCAGACTCATTTGCATCCTACGTTTCCTCCAATCCCTTTATACATACACCAGTGACAGCATTAGCATCTTTCAAATTTGCAGCAGCATGTCAAGTCAACAACCACTTTGTAAGAATATATAATGTGGCCAACCGCTTTTTCCAGCCCACATGATGGAAAAATGTGATCTTGAAACTCGGTATCCATGACAACCAGCATGCATTTAGGCCCTAATACTTGTCCCTTCTGTGTCCCCTTTGTAATTTTCAAATCCCCAAACAGGTACGGTGCGTTTCACACGTACCCCTAGGGCACCACTACTATAGTGATACGGCCCGTACACGCGTGTGTACGGGTCGTATCCCTATAGTAGTGTTGCCGTAGGTGTATGCCATAGTGATACGGCCTGTACACGCGTGTGTAGGGGTTGTATCCCTATAGTAGTGTTGCCGTAGGTGTACGCCATAGTGATACGGCCCGTACACTCATTTGTAGGGGTCGTATCCCTATAGTAGTGTTGCCATAGGTGTACGCCATAGTGATACGACCCGTACACGCACGTGTACGGGTCGTATCCCTATAGTAGTGTTGCCGTAGGTGTACACCATAGTGATACGACCCATACACACGCGTGTACGGGCCGTATCACTATGGCGTACACCTACGCCAACACTACTATGGGGATAGGACCAGTGTGTACACGTACGTGTACTACCGTAGTACATGTATGTGTACACACTAGTCGTACACGTACGTGTGTACGGTCCATACACACACGCGTACTCCTACCCAAACCCAATATAGTGATACGACCATACACACGCCCTCAGAGCGTGTGTACGTTGCGTTTCACAGCTTACACTGGTGATAGAAGGCGCACACGAAAGGAATGGAGGAGTCTGACTCGCACTAGGCTGTACATCAAGTCATTGTCAGTGCAGTCCTTCATGTGCAGGGCCTAGGTGTGTCAGGCAGTGATGTTGCACATGTCTCCTCATGTTTTAGCACAATAGATGTGTGGTGACCTGTGTACACATGTCATGTGTGATGGGGCACTATGTTGCACACTTCCCCTTCACACTTTGCACATGTCTGCATGTAGTACAAACGTGTCAAGCACTGCATCACTGGTACGGCACAGTCCCCAACACCCACAACTGTCCCCTGATGCCAGGTACACGGCAATGTTCCCACTAATTATTTTCCTCTGTGTGCGGCAGAGTAAGGTCTCTGTGCGCTGCAGCCAAGGCTAGGTGCGCCAACAACCTGACCACGCGTGAAGACCAAGGCTTTGAGTGGGATGAAAATACTCGGGGATCTTTCAAAGGGGCGTAACCAATGCAATTAAGGGTGTGGCTTTAAAGCAATTATGCTAAAAATATGTGCATCGCATAGTGTGCCACCCTACTGATATTTTGTTGCTTCTGTCATTGCATCCAGATATATATTACAAGTAACATGACACCTACAAGAAGCCAAGACTTTTGTCTTTGTCAATGGTTGTTTTTTGCATCAAGTTGTATATAATATTGAAAATGCTTCCGCTCTTGTGGTTGGGGTTGTGGCTTAATGCTCGAGCTGTCAGTTTAGGAGATGGGTTTTTAGTTTCGGGTCAGCCTAACATCCTGTGATTCTGGGCAAATCAATTAATCTCCCCATGCATACAAAAAAATATATAATAATAAATCATGTAAAGCGCTTCAATACTTTTGGGTTGCGTTCGCACTATATAAAAACTTGCTGCATTTTTTTTCTAAATGCGGGGTAAAAACCATAACAGATGGAGAAAGAATGAGGGAAATAGAGGGAAAGAGAAAGAGAGGGCAGAAAGGAAGAATGAAATATAGGAAATATGAAAAGAAGGAAGAAACTGCGACAAGAAGGAGAGGTCAATATAAAGATGGATACAAAGGTGAAAGGTTTGAGAGATGGAAGAATAAAGTTATATTTGCATGGGTGGGTGCACGTAAGAATGGATTGAAGGATGAATGTTTGGATAGATGGATTGAAACCTGGATGGAAGGGTGAAAGGATGGGTAATTGATAAAAGGTGGGTGAAATGATGGATGGATGGAATTGTAAAGGAAGGATGGATGGATTAGATGAAAAGACAGAGGGATGGGAGCATAAATAGACAGGTGAAATGGACGCTGGATGAAAGTCTTAAAGGGTGGAGAGATTAATAGATAGGAGGGATGAAAGGACCTCTTCTAGGGAGGACAGAGTGTTATTTCTGATATTTATAGGTTTCCCTGGTCATCACTGCGTGATTTTGCTCGCAAAAAGTGTTACTCATTGTCGTTGAAATGTCACTCAAATATACTAAAATTAGGAAAATGTCACACACAGCAATCTGACACCTTGGCAGCTATGTACATGGACGTTGCATGTGAATTATGTGGGCATTTGTTGTGAAAGTATTCCTGTTAATCACAGCACCCGTCATGCGCTGCAGTTAACAGGAATACTTTCACAAATTCCGCCGAAAATCAGCCCGCAGCTTCTCTCTATTAAGAAAAGATATGCATCAAGTCCAGAACCACGACGTGTGCTTTACACTCGTGCTTTTGGACTTGCTGCATTTGTAATGGATCCTGGCTGCGGCTGATTGTGGGCCTTTCAGACACGAAGGCTGACAGTGCCCAGGGAAACAAACACCCAGCCTGGTTCCCACCGCACACATGCCCAGCCCGGGTTTATCAGCGAGCAGCGTCTGTACAGCGAGACTTGAGGTACATGTTCACAAAAACAAAACTTGAACTCTCATATTGTAAAGTACCAGGACTGACCGAAGGTGACCTTTGTGGCACAGAGCTTGTCATGGCCTTGCTCCCAGGGCTTCATCCAACAGCCTAATGCATTCTGGGAGAAGTAGTGTTGGTCAGTGCTTGATTTGTAAAAAAAAAAAAAAAGAAGAGGACATTGCCCGAGTCCTATTCCTTGTCCGCCCCCAAAATAGTGCCACTTGGGGCAGACCGCCCCTACTGCCCCCCCCCCCCCCTAGCTACGCCACTGGGCCTTTGTGAAAGGATTCCTGTTAATCCCAGCGCCTGTAATGCGCTGCAATTAACAGGAATATTTTCACAATGGCCCACAATCAGCACCCAGCTGCGCTGTATTTAGAAAAGAAATGAAGCAAAGTCCGAAAGCACGATGTGTAAAGCACACGTCGTGCTGTTGGACTTGATGCATGTCTTTTCTCAATAGAGCGTGTCTGGGTGCTGATTGTGGGCATTTGTGAAAGTATTCCTGTTAATTGCAGCGCATGACGGGCGCTGGGATTAACAGGAATCCTTTCACATAGGCCTCAGACAACCAGTAAATTTCCGATTTTCGCCGCTCGCGTTTTAAACGCGGGTGGCGGCGAGAATGTGTGCGCGCTTCACATGGGACACTGCGCGCTCGGTGCCTTAAAGGTGCGCGGGCGCTCAGCCGCGCAGGTTAGAGGGAACATAGGTACACGGATAATTACACCTGATATCTAACTACCAGCGTGCCACGATGTGACTATGTCATGTGTGTGTCGTGTTCCCATGAGCTTGCTGTTGGTGTTCCGTCAACTGCATCTGCCTTTGCTGCATCCAACATGTGTCTGTGTGTCGATGGGCATGGCACACAATTACGCACATGTGGAATCCCACGTAACCTGTGTCTGTATGCATCGAACATGGTATTTCGACCTGAGGGCATATCTGCGTTATCTCAATGTCTGTGTTATCAGTTTTGACATGTACCCCTTCATGGCAATGTGTGTGATCTGTACTTTTTAAATGACATGTGACGTGTGCATCTAGCTTGCCAAAAGCTGTCTGAATGAGATAACATCCTTCGAATGCAGATATGTGGATGTATGTCACTCCTGTAATGTGTCTGGCTGTTCACTTACACTGGCCCACAGCTAGTTTCATGGCATGTCATGTAGACCTTGACAATCAACGTTTGTAGCTGGCTCTTCGTAGGAGTATCACCTGGCTGGCATACGTGTCCTGGATGTATTGCACAGACCAGACTCTGTATTTAGCAGATGTGTATTAGCTGTTGATCATGTGCTCAGTTCATTGACATTGGTGTTGTGATGTACTCAATCTTCGTTTTTACTTCCAAATTTCGGCAGGGCACCGCCTCTCCCCCGACCAATGCCAGACTTGGGTGCCATGAGGGAACGTGACTGCATACGCCGTTACAGATTCACCCAACAGTTAATTGAGGACCTGACAAACAGGCTGGCAACACACCTCCAACCGCGACACAGTTATCCTACTACGCTGACGCCCAAGATGAAGGTGATGGCAGCCCTACATTTTTTTGCCACCGGTACATTTCAATTCACCATAGCTGATGTGGGTGGCATGTCCCAGACCATGTTCAGCCGTGTCCTGCATGATGTTTTAGAAGCCATGTTGGAGCACCTGGATGAATTCATCCATTTTCCAACTCCTAAGCAGTTGACAGGTATCAAGGGTGAGTTCTATGCCCTGGGAGGGATGCCCCATGTAATTGGGTCCATTGATGGGACACAAGTGGCTTTGGTACCACCACAGGCACAGGAGGTAGCCTATCGAAACCGAAAACATTATCACTCCATTAATGCCCTTGTGGTGTGTCTACCTAACATGCTGATTTCCCATGTCTGTGCACGTTTTCCAGGGTCAGCACACGATGCCTACATCATGAGGCGTAGCAGGGTGCCAGAAATGATGCTGCGGCTGCACAATGAACGAGCATGTCTTGTTGGTGGGTATACTCTGTTTGTCCTGTATTTAGCAGTATCTTTGTATGGTACGGCATCTCCTGACCCACTTCTTTACATGATGTTTCCATGTAGGGGACTCTGGCTATCCTAACATGCTATGGCTGATGACGCCTCTCCGCAACCCCAGAACAGCTGCAGATCACCGTTACAACAGCGCCCATGGGCAGACCAGGCGAGTGATTGAGAGGACGTTTGGTCTCCTGAAGAGCCGATTCCGATGCCGCCACAAGACAGGCGGGTGCCTCCCATATGCACCGGTGAAGGTCTGCAAAATCTTCCTTGTGTGCTGCATGCTGCACAACATGGCAGTGGAGAAAGCTGTGCCACTCATCCTGGATCCGGATGAGCAGGAACATCCACCCGTGGAGGATGAAGGCCTTGGTCACGAGGCAAGTGAGGAGGAGGCGGAGGAGGAGGAGGACATCCGGAGTCAGCTTATACGCAACTTCTTCTCATAATTGTGAGTCCCTGGGTCTGAGTGTGCACGCTTGGAGCCTTGTGTGGCATGTGTTGCAATGTGTGTGTCCAGCTGACTGTATGCTAAGTGACTTAGAGGTGTGTTCTGATGTGTCAATCGAGTGATGATGTCATTCCACACATTTTAGCTGACACACTCAATTTTCAACTAGCATGTTGTCAACCTTATTCATGTAGAGTACATGACCATGCATGCGGATGACTATCTTTTTCCTGACTTCTTGTGTGTCTGTCATCCCCAGGTAGTTGCGCATGCTGTCTGCTCGTGGCATCGTTGTGCTCCTGCTATTCCTCATGAGTATTGCAACGTGTGCCGAATCAGCGTTACATGCACGGACATGGTGAAAAGTCTCCTTTGGGTAAGGATTGCAGCAAGGAATTTTGGGTGTGGTAGTTGTTTGTAATGTGTGGGCACTGCTCCTGTGCAGGTTTGGTTACTATGCATACATGTCGACTCACCATGGGGCACATGACATGTAGCATGACTCACATGAATTGATAGTCACACTTCGTGACAGTCATCTGTAATGGGATTGTGATGAAGGCCTCAATGTGTGTAAAACTTCCCTCTGAAACATACGGGATGCTACGGGTGGACATAGTGTGGGACATCCCCGTGAGAGGCTCAATGGGGAATTGCAGCCTCTCCGTGTGCAGCAGGGGGTGTTTGGCTCACCCCCTTCACTTGTGTGCCAGTTGAATGGATTTACAGCATCTGTGGTGCGAAGGGGGTGTCCAGTGTAGGTCCCACATGTTCATCCAAAAGACCTGTGAGTCTATTCATATTGATGCATTTCCATAGGTGTGAGCCTGAGTAATAAAGGTGTTCCTCACCCTCCAAGGTGCCTCATCTCTGTCAATGCAGGTCTCTTGCCACTGTGCATGCGGCATCTCTGGCATAGTTGTCAAAGATTGTGCATATGAGTCTATGTGTAGATTAGCAACATGCATGCTGTTCTTCATGTATTTGATTCTCTATTGTGCTTGAAGTCCATGCTGTGTATGTGTTTTGGCATGTTGGTCCCCACAACGGGCTGTCAACACCTGCTGAGGGTGTGTTTCCTGTGCCCAGCTCGGCCTTCAGTTTCCTGATCCGGTGTCAGTCATCTTTGGTGATTGTGCATCCATTGTCTCTGGGTGTGCCATGGAAAACCGGACACTCCTTCCTTTACATACACCTGTTGCAGTTGTCCTTTCTGACATCCTTGTGTTTGTGTGCACGTTGTGGCATAGTTTCCAGGACATGCCGCCTGCTGTTGCAGCCCCTGCAGCAAGGGCACACAATGTTTCTGGATTTGGCAACACACACACATCAAAGATGCTCCTCCCTTCCTCCCTCAACCCATTCATTTGGCTGTCATCAGCTTGTCTGTGCCACAGTTGCGGACACGCAGTGCCAAAGGCTGGACCATCTGCACATGCAACGTGCACATTGCACGACCCTCAGGTCCTTGCATGACCCACATCACACTACAGTCTGATGTTGCAGCCACCCTCCAAGCAATGTCCATCCACAAATCTACCGCCTGCTCTCAGGCATACACTAAACGCACACACAACACCTTTGCATGATGAGTGTGCAACTCCAACTGCCTACACATCGCTGCCACGCCTTCCAGGCCCTGTCACACCAACCAGGTCATGTCCCTCCTACTCCCCACCGGCTCTATACCCCAGCAAGGCCATGGGAGTGGGACTCAAGGCTTCTGCATGTAGTATGGTGTCGTCGCCAGGCACATGGCACAGGTATCATCTCTCAGCGTGTCAATCTACAATGTGTCCAG
Source organism: Triturus cristatus (assembly GCF_964204655.1). NCBI lineage: Eukaryota > Metazoa > Chordata > Amphibia > Caudata > Salamandridae > Triturus > Triturus cristatus. The sequence continues at coordinate 983,739,202 of NC_140583.1, forward strand.
GACCCCCCTCTCCACCATCACATGCTCACAGCACCTCATCATCAGCTCGTATGCCATTGACAGCCAGGTGCTCCTCACCCTCACCAAGGACGCAGACATTGCCAGTTCTAATATTCAAGAATTAATGAGATCCATTGATGAATGGCTGAACATCAGCCACCTGAGGCTGGACTTGTACAGGACTGAGGTCAACATCTAAGGATTGTCCCCTTACAGCTGAGTCAACTGCTTGTGTCCCACCCGCAAGAGCCCTGCACAAGCACCCAGTGTCCACGCACACAAGATGGTGTGCATCATGGATTGCTTGCTCACATTTGCCATGCTAATCACCAGCATCTGTGCCTCAGCCTGCAACACCCTCTGCATTATGCACATGATCCCCAGATAGATCCACTCCAAGGAAAGACGGACCATCCCCCAGGTCCACGACAACATCCGTGTCAAATACTGCCCTGCCCTCTATGGAGCAGGCACATCCAAACTCCCGGGAAACTTGTCCACATCCAGGGTGCATCTGCACACCTCAGCTTCAACATCCGGCGCACCAGCCACATCACCGTCCAGCAAAGATAGCTGCAATGGATCACTGTCTGCTGCAGGATGACCTTCACACTACACACCCACACTCAGGAGGCAGGCCACAACCCCGAACCCAAACCAACCTTGTACCACTGTCATCCGAGACCCCGTTGGGCCATCTCCGTGCCTCCAACCTTGCCCTGGACACCATTCTTCACATCCACCTTACTCCAGCATGCAGGACATAGTCCTCCCACCTGGCCACACATACCTGGGACTCCCTCCCCGGGAACCTCCACATGAGCCATGACCTCTGCGCCTTAATGATACTCTTCCAAATAGGTCTGTCCGCACAGTATTGCAAGCCCCCCCTCAGCAGCTTGAGGACATCACAGGTGAGTATTGTGCTCCATGTCTGCATTGAATGATACATTGTGACCCATGTGTGTCCTGTACCAGACTCAGATCCCAGGGTATGGATGGGTGGAGTTAGTTCAACACTCATGCATAGTTTGACATTTACACACACATATGTTGTGGACTAATGCAAAATGACAGCAACATCAAATGAAAAAATCAAGATTTTTATTTAGGGTGGGGTACGTGTTTTGGTAGATAAACTAAGGTGCTCTACCGGGTGCATAGAATCCAAAGTTCACAGGGGGAGTTGGGATCCTTTGCTTTGGAAGTCATCAGAGTCCAGACCACAGTGTTTGTCATCATTGGTCAGACTGTGACCAGCAAGACCATGTGGCAGAGAATGTCATTGGATGAGGTGCTGCTGTTGCGCCAGAGGGCCAGGTGCCAGGCCAGGTGACCTGGGGGATGTGGATGGTCCGCTGACTCTCACGGTCTTTTCCGTGGACGACCCACCTTCCTGGGGGGACCCTCAGATGCAGGCCTTGACGATGCTGGTGATGCTCCGTCGGACGAATCCTCCTCCTCCCTCCCTGTGGGTGGTGGTGGTCTTCGCCTGGTGGCACAGGGAGGGTTGCCCATGTTGTCGGCGATCCGACGGAGTGAGCGGCTCATGTCCGTTTGCACCGCCAGGAGCTCAGCCAGTCTTGCCTCCATCCGTCCTTGCTGTTGTTGTTGACCGGCATGTTGCTCGGCCTGCAGGTTATTCATCTCGTCGAGGGTCCCCTTCATCTCTGTGAGGCTCACCACTACCTGGCTGATGCCCCTGGTGTCAGGCCGGTATGTGTCCAGGATGTGGCGTATGTGTGACATACCGGTTCCCTCAGCTGCCTGGTCAGGTTCGTGCCTCCGCCTGCCTCCACTCCCACCACCCCTGCCCACACGAGCCTGGCCTGCCATTGTGGGCACATCAGGACCCCTGAGGGATGGCATTTGCGGGGTTGTCTGCCTCCTCCTGGGTGCCTGGTCAGACTGGCTCTGTTGTTCAGTGCGAGCAGGGCTCCTGGGTGTCTCCTGGGATGTGGCAGGAATGGGGGTCGGGGTTGGCACAGATGTACCTGACGCAGGTGCTGCAGGGGCTTGGGCATCAGAGGGGCCAGGTTGGTCGGGGTCATCCACGGAGTGGTGAGAGTCGTCGCTGCCGGTGGGATCATCTTCACGCTGAGCTTGGGACTGTGATTGTTCCCCCCCATTGTTGGGGGGAGGTCCATGACGTTGCCCTGTGTGTGAGAGTGAGACAATGTTAATGCTGTTTCATGCCACATCCATGTTTCATACATATTCAAGTTGTCACAGTTCTTCCAGGTAGTTGGATGTGCCTAGCATTCCTCTCAATGTACACTTGGGGATGGGTATGCTGCGGGGGACAGATTGATATGTTCTCCTGAGTGTTTGACCAGTAGACTTGTGGCTAGGATGCTTATTTGGCTATGGATTGGTCTTGTTGTGTGATGTCACATGTCCATTGTAAGAGTGGGTGAATCCGTTGCCTGGCCCGGGGGTGTGTGCTTGTGTAAGGGGGGGTGTGTGACCGGGCCTGCGGTTGTGCGTAGTGTGATTTGTCATTGGGTCTCCCAGGTGATGTGTCTGTCCCCTCATGGTGCATGCTGGCATGACAGTGAGTGTGAGTTCCTGTGCTAGATATCTGAGCTTGTGGAGTTGGTGTTTGAGTGTAAAGTGGTCACAGGAGGGCCTTGTGCTGCATACAGCGGGGCCAAGTGTCAGCTACCTTGTCAGTACTTTGCCAGTCCCTGCGCATTGGGCATGGTGCATGGGTATGTACCTAGGCCATATGGGCTGAGGGCATTGGTGTCTGATTCTGAGTTGCACAATGTGAGCCCCACCCTCCCAGCATCCCGGAGATCCAGTCTTGGGTTTGTGGTTGGTGTGGTCTGGGACATGGCATTGACTTTATTTGTGAATGGGGCATGGAGACGTTAGTGGCATTAGCGTGGTTTTTTAGTGTGGCTGTGTGCGGTGAGGGCTTGGGGGAAGTTGTGTGCATTTGGTGTATTTGTGGTGTGGATGCCATTCCCCCCATGTTACGTGAGTTGTTTGTGTACTCACCAGGCTCTGCGACTCCTTCGACTCCGTCTACTCCCACCGGTGGAAGCAGGGCCATCACCTTCTCCTCCCAGGGATGGTAATGTACGGGTCTGCAGGGCAGCCCACCTCCAGTGATGTTACTCTGGGCGTATTCCTCGTTCATTTTCCTCTTGACTGCCCTCCGCAGATCGTACCACCAGGCTTGGCATTCATGCCTGGTCCTTCGGATGGGTGCAACAGCATTCACCTTATCGACGATCCTCTGCCACAAGCTAGTTTTTTGGGCTATGCTGGTCTGTCTGACCAATGTTCCAAACAGCTGTGGCTTGACTCTGATGACTTAGTTGACAAGGAGGTCCAGCTCCGCCCTTGTGAACTTTGGATTCTTGTTTGTGGGCATGGTGTGGGGTGTGGGTGTGGATGGTTGTGGGTGTGTGGGTGTGAATGTGACGGTGTGTGTGGAAATGTGAAGAGGGGGTGTTTGTGAAGGAGGTTGTGTGAAGGTGTAGTTAAGGTGTAAGTAAGGTGCAGATGTTTGTCTGTGGGGTCTGGCAGCAGTGGGTCTGTTGCAAAGGCTCATGGGTTGTGTGTATGGGCCCTTTTTATTGGTCCATTTGTGGGTGTGGCTGGGTTTGAAATTTTGGTGGGTGTGTTATAAGAGGTGGTTGTGATTTTGGGCCTCTGTTTGGATGTGGCAGGTCAGTCATTGAGATGTATTTTGTCATGTAGACGTGTTTTGTGGTGTTGTGCGAGTCGAATTGACCCTCCTTGTGCTGTTTTACATTGTCATGGTTCTGTACGAGTCTTTTTCGCGTAGGTGAGGTCCGTACATATGCGATGCTGGGTGAGGGTGCTGGGGTACGGTGTTGTGGTGCGGCGCGTACAGGTGCGGGGCTGGGGTACGTGCCTGGGGTACGGCACGTACAGGTGCGGGGCTGGGGTATGGGCCTGGGGTGCGGCGCGTACAGGCACGGGGCTGAGGTACGGGCCTGGGGTGCGGCGCGTACATGCACGGGGCTGGGGTACGGCCCTGGGGTGCGGCGCGTACATGCACAGGGCTGGGGTAAGTGCCTGGGGTACGGCGCGTACAGGTGTGGGGCTGGGGTACGGCCCTGGGGTGCGGCATGTACATGCACGGGGCTGGGGTACGGGCCTGGGGTGCGGTGCGTACAGGTACGGGGCTGGGGTACGGCCCTGGGGTACGGCATGTACAGATACGGGGCTGGGGTACGGGCCTGGGGTGCGGCACGTACATGCACAGGGCTGGGGTATGGGCCTGGGGTGCGGTGCGTACAGGTACAGGGCTGGGGTACGGGCCTGGGGTGCGGTGCGTACAGGTACGGGGCTGGGGTACGTACAGGTACAGGGCTGGGGTACGGGCCTGGGGTGCGGTGCGTACAGGTACGGGGCTGGGGTACGGGCCTGGGGTGCGGCGCGTACAGGCACTATGGGCCTGGGGTACGGTGCGTACAGGTACGGGGCTGGGGTACAGTGTGGACAGGGGGGGTACGGTGCTGACATACGGGGGTACGGTGCTGACATATGCGGGGGGGCTGTACGACTCGTATCCAGGCACAAGTTTACCCGTGTACATGTGTGCTACTGCGTTCGCTCCGTACGGGGCCTTTTATATGCGGTTGTGTATTCGGACGGGCGGTACGGATCGTACTTGCGCGCTCGGACTTCTGTTTTACGATTTGCACGTAAAAATGTCCGGCTCCCTCTCGTACACTTTTCCCGATGCTATTCGGACGTAAAAATGTCCGGCTCCCTCTCGTAACCTTTTCCCAACGCTATTCGTATGTATGTTTCACGTACGAATCGTACTTCGCCGGTGTCAACATCCCAATTAAAGGGGAGTTATAGCATGAAAGAATTATTGGTTAAAGATTCTGTTACAATCCTGCAAGAGTCTTGCATGAGTACTTTGCAAGCTTCAGGGAGTGAAGCTTGCCACAGGAGGCTTGTACGATCCCTTGAGAGGCTCGCAAGATCCACATAGAAAATTACTGAGTGAGCCTGCCACAAGGTGTTTTATGAGTCTCACAAGACTGTACAAGTCCGTATAGGTATGGATAAAGGACCAGGTTATTTTAAGGTCACATTGGAACTAGATTCTTGAAAAAAAGCTTTGATATGATTGGCTGCATAACAACAGATAGCTGAGATTGGTCTTTGTGGTTTGAAGGTGAAGGAAGTCTCTTTGACTTGTGCTCAGCAGTGGTGATTTTAATTGGAAGTAAAAGAAAGTGGTGTCTTTAGTTGCCTTTAAGAATCAGCTTCAATTTCAGTTAATTCAAAAATGTTATTATTTAATCTATGGTGTGTGTAGGGAGTTTAATAATGTTCTTTTTTTAATGCATTTTAAAATTGTATGCTTTTTAAGGGATTGGAGATTATTTGTCAGATTTAAATTGCGAATGCTAAGAAAATCAGTAATGAAAAAATGTACTATTATGCAGTGGGCGTAGTCTTTCTCTAAAACATTGAACACAGGCCCTTCACTCTGTTGAGAAGTGTCAGTAGATATATAAACTTATTTTACACCATGTTTACTGAGTAAAAAGCTGTTTGTAGAAGGGTAGGTTTCTCAGTATAGCCTTTTACATTTAGAGAGATGTCTGCAGGGATTAAATGTTGTGTAGAAAAGGACGCGTTTACCATGTATACACTTCTAAGAAAAGTAGGCAGTGTTTCTCAAATTCTAAAACATATAATCTGGAGTGTGTTAATACAAGGCCTAGTCTTTTCCTGGACCCTAGTAAACACATCCTTTACCCTTTTCAGTGGTTTCAGTTGCTGTTTCTAAAGTGAAACACCCTGCTCACTGTCAGTAAAGTTTTTTCAAGAGGAATGTGTTACTCCCTAAAGCTTTCTGCAAACAGCTTTTAGCCTGTACAGAGGTGTCAGTAGTTAAAGTGTGTGTTAAGCAATGTAGGTGCATCCCCTTGCTTTGTCACTTTGAGCTGTGCACTGTATGCTTTGGATGACTTTCTTGACTTTCTCAGGCCAGCTAATGCAAACATTGCAAGTATTAATGAAAAACCACCTGGCTAATTGTGCTATATTCATCCTGCAAATGCGTGTAGGTGCCTCAACCATAGATTTGAAGCCATGTTCCACTTTATCTGTAACTAAAAGAATGATCCACTGGGTGAGGCCGTGGAATGTGTCTGGAGACAGGAATATCAAGTTAGTTATGTGCTAGATATATCTATGTTATTGTGAGTGAAAGTTGTACACAAGTTTGGTCAACATAGTGATAAATCAGTGTTATTCATAGAGCAGTATGTAACTTTAAAAATTTTGGTCATTGTTTCTTTTTGTAGGAGGAAAATAGAAAACAGAGATTTTCAAAAAGAAAAGTAGCATGTGACAAAATACATTGAGGAGACATACAAAACTTTTAAATTTTTGAAGAAGCAGGAAACATTAACTTTGTGGAAAATCAGAAAAAACACTTTTGTTTGGAGGGGTATTTATCTTCCTGTGAAGCTTATCCTGGGAGTGGTAGTGTATCCCCAGGTGGAAAAGGTGTAGAACATTCTGAAGTGTTGTCTATTTCAGAACAGCAAGCCATCTGAACCCTGGCAACAGTTGCAGCCGGCATGACTCATGGGTGGGGAGGTAGGGGGTCGCGTGGGGAGAGGGGGTCAAGCGGGGGGTTAATTTAATAATAATAATAAAAAATAAACGTACCTTTGCGCTGGCCCGGGTCCCACATCTTCTGTGCTCCTCTCCTGCTCTCCTGCCTCTGGCAGGAACAGGAAAGCAGGCAGCCAGGCTCCCAGTCCCACCCCTAAGCCAATCACAACACTGCAAGCAGCGTTGTGATTGGTCGGGACACTGCCCAGCCAGGGGCTAATGGCCCGGCCATGTTCTCCATGTAGGCTGCATTGCAGCCTGCATGGAGAAGGGCAGAGTGTGCAGAGAGCCGACCAAACCAGTCATGCGCACTCAGGAGTGGGCACACCAGTCCTCCCCTGCCCAGCCCTGCTCTCAGCATTACAATAGACAAGTGGTCACAGTAGCAACAATTTAAACAATACATAAGAAATAACGGCATTCACAACTCCAATTTTGCATGATCTGGAGTGAATGCAATTTATTTTCAAAGCATTTATCACTTTAGTTAGGCAACGCTGTTGCTCTTGCATCTAGGAATATAAATATACTTATAACAAGGTGCTCTTGTGCTGGGGAAGGAAGGGTGGGGGTGTCTTGGATCAAAGTGAGTGAGTGAGGGTATTGGACAAGGGAGAGGTATTGTGACATATATACATCAAATTCTCATAGTGAGACCTTTCCGGCCTATCACAGGTCAACTGTTCCAATAGATACACGTTGCATAAGGAGCCACTGATAATGAATTTCAGTTGTCAGGGCTTATCTAATAGTGTTAGTAGTCAACATTTTGACCCCAAAGATGTTCAAGGTGTTTCGATTCTTAGGGTGGGGTCTTCATCAGAACTGAGTAATTGGTGCACCTGAAAACAATAGGATACTCCGTGTTAAGGGGAGGGGTCATCATGGCAGGTTGTGAATGCTCACGGGGTGGTGATTACATAGTCTGGCCAACAGCACATGGACTCAGGCTACGCAGTCAAAAAGAAGGGGCTTGACGGAGCTCCGACAGACAGATAGGACACAAGATCTTAGTTTCACGCTACTCAGACATACTGGGACATCAAATGTCTAAATTGTCCCTGAGCCATCACTTACTAATATATGGGAGCTGGTACTGCAAGGTGCGAGTAAGTGATGTGAATAAACAAAGAACGCACAGCGCACAGCGTGCTCCATGTCCAATAAACTAATTCCAGCCACACCTTGGTTACTTAGGTTGTATCATCGATATTAGTGGCACCGTACTGGTTCAACCGGAGAGATGTCCCTCCATAGAATCCCTACTAACGAACAGGAATGATATCTTGCTCCTGGTGATCAAACGGGGGCCGTGAAGGTTTAAGTTATGGTGCCTGGTTAGTGACAAACTAGGACTGCCTAGAAGCCGGCAATACCAATAGATCATTGTGACCACCGTTTAAGCGCGATGATTACATTCCGCATCTCAGCGATAGTCCCCTACAGAGTGCGCTGAGGTGACAACACATACCTCGAGGATAGACCTTCCGACTTCTTACTCCGCGTCAAAGTGGGACCGGGCTAAAGCGCTCGGTGTCTTAAAGACACGCAAGCACTGACGTGCACGCTGGGTGCAGCCGCTCGCTGCCAGCACGTCCCGGGCCGCCTCTCACAGGTACACTCTCGGCTGCAAAATATAGCTGGTGACACATAGGGGTATCTTTAAAGAGACCTAATTGTACGTTAGCATTCAATATTAGGCGTGGGCTCAAATATTGTTCCGTTCGCGGAAATTGCGATAATTTGACATTTTCGCGTTCCGCGGAAAGTGCGAAAATGTCAAAATTTCCGCATTCCGCAGCTTTGCGATAATTTGGTACTTGCTCGTGCTGTAAAATAATACATTCTCGCGCGCGATCGCCTTACCTGAATCCCTGCGTTCGCCGACAAGTTTTCTTGATCCGGTCGCGTTCTCCATGAGATGTTGTATTGTTTTTAGCCATTTGCGCTGTCTTGCGACAGTTCGCGCCCGCAGTGACGTCATGCGTCGCGCGATCACGTCTTTCTTCTCGCGATCATTCACCGCGAGACAACTGAAAGCAAGATGGCCGCGCCCGCGAGCAACCGCATGGGTAAGTTGGCGAGCCGCAACCATGCAGAAAATCTCGCGAACATGCGGGAAAAAAACTTCTGCACCTTCGCGATATTTCCACGTGTTTGCGATAATTTTTAACATTTTCGCAATAATTTGCGAAAGTGGATTTCGCAAATTCCGCCCAGCCCTATTCAATATATTGAAATAAACAATTTGCATGGACAGCAAGAGCCCCAAATTGTGAGTTGGCTCTCTTGTGTCAAATATAATGATTGGCATATTGCTTTGGCTTGGAAAACCACAGATTCAGTGCAAATAATAAAACTGTACATTCTTGGATCTCTAACATGTAATACAGTGTACTTAAGTACTGCCATGGTTAATGGGAGCATACTATCTCTGAGAGATACGTTCTGCTTGTACCATACAGTTTAGTGTAGTCAATCATCATAATGCGCTGGGTACACATGTACATTTCCAAAGGTGAAATGTCTTAGAAAAGACCCACATTAAAAATTAGCATTATATATGCATTAAAGTATTTAGAAACAGCAGCACAGTCTACTTAGTGTGCAAACCAAACCCATGCTACAGTAATCAGTTATGCAATAGTTAGTGTACATTATTCTGTGCCCCGCCCGCAAAAAAGCCCTTCTGCTTTCTCGCAGTGCGAGAAGCAGAAACATAAAATGTCAGTTATTACCATTTTATGTTTCTGCTTCTAGCACTGCGAGAAAGCAGTGGTGCGACGCTCCTCCGCCCTAGTGGAGGAGCCGCCCCTTCCTGGCAATTCTCAGTGGATGAGTGGATCTGAAATGTATGTATATTCCAGTGGTGCTCATGCTGTACTGCTTCTTTCTCGCTCTGCTAAATTCTTTGTTTCGAAGTTTGCAAGTCACAAACTTTCCAGATACCTTTTCCTTCTTCCTGCTCGCAAACTGATGGTGTCTGGTGATCACACTCAGAAGAAGCTATTATAAATGAGTAAAGTTGGTTGCATTGTTTGCTTTAGAGTTGTTGATATAGTTTGTAGATATGGTTGTAGATTTGTAATTTTGTTAAATTATTTTATTGCAATAAGAAAAAGTTTTAAGTTACTAGTGTTTTTTTTAAACTTACTAGTTATTTTAGATTTCAATATTATTCCAGTATTGAATTTTCACTGAAACTGGCAGTTCAATCCCCTCAGACTGCACGAGTAATCCTGGATTTATGTGTATCTATAAGTACTATGAACATCTTTTATACCAGAGAGAGGTGTTAATGGAGAAGCTAATTATTTGCATACCCTACTGTACTCACTTGTCATGCAAGAGGGAGGTCTCAGTAGAGAGATTAGTCGTCATCCACACTGTAGTAAGTAGATCTCATAAGAAGAGGTGTCTTGGCACAGAGGCCAGTCTGTCCCCATACTCTACTACGCACAGTTGACACCTGGTGGAGATGTGCTCATAAAGAGGGCAGTCCCTTCACACATCTTTCTACATACACCCATCACCCTGGGTGGGGAGGTTTATTTGAGAGGGCTCTCCCTCTGCACACCTTACAACAAATGCGTGTCCCCATGAGGAAAGCTCTGAAAGAAAGGTGAGTCTATTCACACATTCAACTTTCCACACATAATTCTCAGCATAGAGGCTATTGTCTTCTCATACCCTACTATGTACATCTGTCACCATAAGGTAAAGTTATTAGGAGGGAGACCAGTCTATATCCACAGTCTACTATGCGCACCTGTTACCCTGGAGAGAGCTCTCAGCTGACAGGGCAGTATCTCTCATACCTTACTGTTCATGCTTGTAACCCTGATAAGATGTATTAGTGGAGAGGTTTCTTGTCCCTACCACATACATTAGTTGTTATGAAGGGAGGTGTGAGTGGAGAGTACAGTTATCCTCTAGGAAGGTGTGAGCAGAGAGGCTACTCTCTTTCTAAAACCTACTACGTACACTTGGGATCCTGGGGAGAGGTCTTTTTGGAGAGTGCTCTCCCACACAACACCCTACCATGCATATCACTTGCCATGAAGAGTGGTGTCAGTGAAGGATAGTGTCTTATCACACCCTACAACACACAGTTGTTTCCCTGGGGGGTGGTGTTAGCAGAGAGGTCTCTGTTACTGCATGGCTTAATAAGCAGAGTTGTCGACCTGGGGAGAGATGTCGACACAGAGAGAAGCATTTTCCCACACACTTCTACACACATTGGTCACCTTAGGTAGAGTTTCCAATAGAGGGTGTAGTGTTTTCCCACACTCTATTATACATGACTGTCACCCTGGTGAGAGGCTTCAGTGGAGGAGCCTGTCTCTCTCCTCATCCTACTGCGCACACTTGTCACCCTGGGAAAAGGTGTCAGCGGAAAGGCTTGTCCCTGCATAAACCCTACAATGCATATTTGCATTTTTGTCACTGTGGAGAGAGGTCTCAGTGGACACAACAGTGCCGCCTTACACCCATTATACTGGAGCAAGGTTAAAGTTGAGGGGCCAATCTCTTCCCACTCCCTACTATGTGCACTTGTCGCTCTGGGGAGAGGTGTCAGGGAAGAAGCCAATCTCTCCTCATACCTTAGTATCTATGGGCGTTTTCTGGTAAGAGGTCTCAGCTGAGAGGCCAGTCTCTATCTGTTCCCTACTAAGTAGAGAAAATAGTCTTTCCCCACACCCTACTGTACATGGTTGGTATTCTGGGGAGAGGACTCAGAGGAGATACCACTCCCTCTGCACAACCTATGTCAGAGATCGTAGTTCCTCAGGAGCAGTACCCTTGAGAGGCCCACCTTCAGGCAGCTTTGACTCTGAGTAGAATAACACACCAGAGGATCAAAGTGGCCAGATGAGGGGAAGGGAATTAGGGAGGGTACTGCGGGGAGGGAGATCTGGAAACGACAGCTGAGCATAATGATTTCCACTCTTCTCTCTTGCTTAGGATACATATATATATATATATATATATATATATATATATATATATATATATATATATATATATATACATATTATTCACATATACAAGTTTAGCTCAACAGCTTATCCTTACCTAAAACAAAAATATAGAGAATGTCAAATGTAGTCTCCAATCAGACTTATGCTAGTACTTCTGTACAGTCTTTGTAGAAGTAAGTTTTTGTAGCTCCATTTAGCCTTAAATAGTCTTTAGTGCAAGAAGTTCTATGACTAATTTACCACAGTTCAAATATTGTTTCATATAAAATGTTAACTTCAGGTATTCCAAGTTGTAAGCACTCATTAATAATACAACAAGATGAGTTTTGTTACCATGGTAACTTGAAGACAAACTTTGACTTTGAAATTCGTATCTAATGAACACTGGGGTCATGTTACTCTAATCAATCGCCAGCTATGATTCATAAACGTCTATTTCCTTGAAGCATTTGCGCTCTCTTAAAATAATTCACAAGTCATTGAAAACGAGGTTGCTTATTCCTCTCCATAAACCATGACGAATGTTAACAGCACATGCACTGGGAGTCTCTAAAAGCAGAGAGCAATAATGATTCAGCTATTTCTTTGCAAAACAAAAAATAAACCGGAAACTTTTTTTTCCTTTAAATGCGAGCCCGGTAGTAATTATGCTGAGAGTTTTACACATGAAAGAACTGAACTGCCGCCTCTTACCTGCTGCCAAGATTAATGGAAAACCTCACCAGAATTTGAATTCAGGGCCGGTCTGGGAACCGAAACCGGCCCTGGCAAACTGCTCGGCCGGCCCCCTCTGGAGGGAGGCGGAGGTGCAGCCGAGTTGTTTGAGAGGGTCGGTTTCGGCCGATTTGGTTACAGGGGGCCGATATTGCCGACTAGCGCACCATGCACTGTTTGCCTGAAATAAAAAGACAACTCTAGTGTGCCAATGATAGTTGTTCACTGCTTAGTGAATACATGTAGTCCAGTGCACAATGCGAGTCCAATGCACAATGGAGACATGCAGTTACAATTTTACGGTGCACATAACATGTTCATGGCGCCATGAAAGTCTGAGCGCAGCGCATGAAAGTCTGAGCAAAGCGCATGAAAGTGTAAAGGTACAGTAAACACTTTAGGGTGAGCTGAATGCGCAATGGTCCGACGGGTCATGACAACCTACTATGCACACCCATCACCCTGTGGAGAGTTGTTAGAGAATAGGTCTGTCTTCTTCCACACAAGATGTCTGCAGAGATACAGGTGTTTGACACAGTGTACTACACATGCACATCCATCACCCTTTGGAGAAGTGTGAGCACAAAGGACAACCTACCCTTACACTCTATTACACACACCTGTTACTCTGGAGAGAGAGGGCAGTTCCTGTGTATATATTACTATGTATAACTGTCACACTGGGGAGAGCTATGTACTATATACATCTGTTACCATAGGAGGAGGTGTCTTTTTACATCCTACTATGCACACCTGTTGCCCTAGGGAAAGTCGCAGTAGATGGGTGTCCATTTTCCTATGCCCAAATATGGATACTCTCTCACACCCTCTTATGCACCTCATCACTTTAAATAGAGACCTCAGCAGAGAAATGACTCTCTCTTCACATGCTACAATGAATGCTGGTCATGGGAAGAGGCCAGTCTCTCCCCGCATTCAACTATGCAAATCTGTCATCCAAAACAGAGTTCACAGCATAGAGGTCATTTTCTTCCCGCACCCTACTTGTACATCTGTCACCCTGGAAACATCTGTGAGCAGAGAAGTAATTCCCTCCTCTGAAGGAAGTGACCCGATTAGGGTCACCCGGGTCACTCGCTACCTCCTCTGTGCCATCCAAGAAATGAAGAGTCGGTGGCGCTGTAGAGAATACAAACTAACTGATTTATTAATAGAAACACTGCAGTGGAGTCCAGTCTGAAAAGCCCTATGAGATGGCTGTCGAGGTACTGACTTCAGAACACTTGGTAACACAGAATAAGCTTTCCAACAACCACCCTAGTCCCGCTCCTGATGGAAAAATACAAGGGGCATATTAACAAGGGCTTTATCTCCGCTTTTTTGGCTTTAAAAGCCAAAGAAGCGGAGATAAAAATATCGCCCTATAAACAACAGGGTTCTAACATGCAAAATCGCATGCTAGCACCCTTTTTCACTACGCTTCCCTTTGCATCTCTAATGAGATGCAAAGTGGGCGTTCCAGAGCAAAATAATAGGAGAAATGTCGCTAAGTGACATTTCTCCTATTATCAAGCTTCACGCTAAGCCTGTTAGAGACAAAAAAAGCAGCGCTAACCACGGTTAACGCTGATTTTTTACGTCTGCTAATTTTCAGACTTTAGTCATGTAATCCAATGAGAGGTGGATTACATGGCTAAGTCCACCATGGGCTATCAACAAGGATATCCCTATCCCTGTAGTTTTATCACTGCATTACCAGCGATACCCTCCCAAAATGCCGCTAGCGCTGTATTTTTTATCGCCTAGGCGGTTAGCGTGGTTAATAACGCGATAACCAGGTGATATTATCCAGCGATAGCAGGCGTTAAAAAAATTAACGCTAAGCGCCCTTAGCGGTAATTTTCACTGTTCCTTGTTAATATGCCCCTAACTTGGGAAAACACTAAACAAAGGGAGGCACAGAAAGATGAGCTACCACCTGCCGGGTGGATACACATTATCAGACTCCCAAGGCCGTCTTTTTCGGTCTTGACTCTCTCTGGTGTGGCAGCACATCTACGACCAGGGATAGGCATGCAAAGTAAAATGGACCGTTCATTAGCGTGTCTGAATTTCAACCTTGAATACCATAAGAGGAATTAACGGAACAGCAGCTTTCTGCTGTGGCAGGCAGAGAGGGGTTCGGAAGGTTAGTTTCAATCTCACTGCAACATGGCTACTGCACAACAGAAAATGCTGGCACAGATGCTAACTTTGACTCACATAATATATTGCAAGGATTGGTTACATGCAAATGCAATAATATTAAATGATTTAGCTACATGATTGCTAACATAATACAGTGTGAAGCATAAGTGATGGAGCAATCACACATTCACTTCTAACACCTCACACCCAACATTGCTCACGCATCATCCAAGAGAGTAGTCACAGGAGAGGGCACAGTTCCTCACCACATCCTACTATACATACCCATCATCCAAGACAGAGGTGTGAGCAGAATGGCAAGTTCCTCCCCACATGCAACTATGCATATTCATCACCATGGGGAGAGGTATGAACAGAAAGGTCAGTGTCTCACTATAGCCTTCTAAGCACACCTGTCACCCGGGGGAGATGTGTTAGCGGAAAGGCTGCTCCCTACCAACACCCTACTGTGAATCCTTATTGTCCTACAGAGAGGTCTCAGCAGACTGCATACTGCATATGTTTGTCAACCTGGGGGAGGTGCCAGTGTACAAGGCAACCTCTCCCTACACCCTAATATGCACTTTTAGTTCCTGGGGAGAGTTCTCAGCAGAGAGGCCAGTGCCTCCTCACACTTGTCATCCATTAGAGAGCTCTCAGCTATGAGGCCAGTACCTCCCCACACCCTACAATGCATACTGGTCACCCTGTGGAGAGATGTCAGCAGAGAGGCAGTCTCTCCTTACAACCTACTTGCTCAATGGTCACCTTGAGGAGAAGTCTAAGCGGAGAGGCCAGACCCACCGCATACCCTACTATACACAGTTGTTGACCTGGGAAGCGGTGTCAGGGAATAGCCCAGTCTCTCCTCACACCCTACTATGCACACCTGTCATACTGGTAAAAAGTCTCAGTGGAGAGGCCATTTTCTCCGGATGTATGTCGTTACAACGCACACTTTTACAACGCATGCACTTACAACGCATTGTTTACAACGCAAAATCCACTACAACGCATTCCATTACAACGCAGGACACTACAACGCATTTTTAAAAACTACCTTTACAACGCATTCCATTACAACGCATACTACCTTTACAACGCATACCATTACAACGCATAATATTACATTGGATTTAAGGTAAGTATTGGATAGTATAGGGGTAAAAATTACTATTCTTACTCCAGGGGGTGCAACAGTAGGGTAAGTGTTGGATAGTATAGGGGTAAAAATTACTATTCTAACTCCAGGGGGTGCAAGAGTAGGGTAAGTGTTGGATAGTATAGGGGTAAAAATTACTATTCTAACTCCAGGGGGTGCAACAGTAGGGCAAGTGTTGGATAGTATAGGGGTAAAAATTACTATTCTAACTCCAGGGGGTGCAACAGTAGGGCAAGTGTTGGATAGTATAGGGGTAAAAATTACTATTCTAACTCCAGGGGGTGCAACAGTAGGGTAAGTGTTGGATAGTATAGGGGTAAAAATTACTATTCTAACTCCAGGGGGTGCAACAGTAGGGCAAGTGTTGGATAGTATAGGGGTAAAAATTACTATTCTAACTCCAGGGGGTGCAACAGTAGGCAAGTGTTGGATAGTATAGGGGTAAAAATTACTATTCTAACTCCAGGGGGTGCAACAGTAGGGTAAGTGTTGGATAGTATAGGGGTAAAAATTACTATTCTAACTCCAGGGGTGCAACAGTAGGGCAAGTGTTGGATAGTATAGGGGTTAAAATTACTATTCTAACTCCAGGGGGTGCAACAGTAGGGCAAGTGTTGGATAGTATAGGGGTAAAAATTACTATTCTAACTCCAGGGGGTGCAACAGTAGGGCAAGTGTTGGATAGTATAGGGGTAAAAATTACTATTCTAACTCCAGGGGGTGCAACAGTAGGGTAAGTGTTGGATAGTATAGGGGTAAAAATTACTATTCTAACTCCAGGGGGTGCAACAGTAGGGTAAGTGTTGGATAGTATAGGGGTAAAAATTACTATTCTAACTCCAGGGGGTGCAACAGTAGGGTAAGTGTTGGATAGTATAGGGGTAAAAATTACTATTCTAACTCCAGGGGGTGCAACAGTAGGGCAAGTGTTGGATAGTGTAGGGGTTTTAATGTAATATTATGCGTTGTAATGGTATGCGTTGTAAAGGTAGTATGCGTTGTAATGGAATGCGTTGTAAAGGTAGTTTTTAAAAATGCGTTGTAGTGTCCTGCGTTGTAATGGCATGCGTTGTAGTGGATGTTGCGTTGTAAAAAATGCGTTGTAAGTGTAGTGCGTTGTAAAAGTTGCGTTGTAAAGGTTGTTCCCCATTTTCTCCCCATACCTATTTATAAAACAAATGTATAATTCCACAAGACACATGCAGGATCGTAAAAAAGTAGGAAGGAGTAGACAAAATCTCTTCCGACTCTACTGTGCACATGTGTGGCCATAGGGAGAAGTCTGTCTATTAAGATAGGTCATTATTACACACTACTAAGCTCATTTGTGCAATAGTCTCAGCGGAGCAGCCAGTACTTTTCCATAGTATAATATGCATGCTTGTCTTTCTGTACAGGGATGTTCACAGAGACACCAGTCTCTTCCCACACTTTTCTACATATACCCATTATCATGTGGATAGCTGTCAAGGTAGAGGAGAGTCTCTCTTCATACTACACTTCATCCATCCATTATCCAAGAGAGAGGTCTCAGCAGGGAAACCGGTGACATTCCCCCCTCCTACACACACCCTACTATGCACATTTGCCATCCATGAGATTTAGGGTAAATGTTGGAGCTCGCAAGACTCTCACAGGAAAAAGACAAATATACAGGTGGAGGCAGGTGTTTAGGTGCTTCCACTCTTGTGAGAATCTCATGGGTGTCAATATTTCCCAAATAAAACGGAATTATAACATGAGGCAATCACATAATGTAGGAATAGGGTGGCTCTGACAAGATCCTTTGTGCTTATAGTGTGTAGTGTTCAGTTACGCATAGTATTGGATGCATTCCTTGATATTGTTAAGGAAGATCCTCTTTCGTTCTGCATTGAAATGCACTCCATCTCACCTGTAGACACCAGACATATCAAAACGGATATTGTTATGATAAATAGAGACCTTCCTATGATCACGAAAAAAATGTGGAAATTGTTTTATTAACATGCTTCCAGGACTTCTCAGTCTTAGGAAAAAACTGTTTTGACCATTGCCATTTTTGCCCTTGACATATATTAAAAAACACAAAGCCTGTGTGAGGAAAGAGAGACATCTGTTGTTTGATGGTCTCTTACATTTGGATTTCAAGAGCAATCCCTGTGATTGTGCCCAGACCACTGCCACCACAGTGTGCTATCACAAGGGCTGGATCCTCACAATCCAAAATGCTCTCAAGCTATGGTAACAACTGATACCACTTCATACCTCTGTGACCAATCCAAGTAATGTCCACATTTGGAAATCCAAGATTGGTGTCACTACCATAATTAATAGCATATTCTCTAGCCCAGTGGATGAAGCTGTGTCCCTAAATCCAGATGCAAAACATGATGGAGCATGAAAATGTCCATCATTAGTTCTTTTTGCATTTGTCACCCGAGTGGGACCGGTATGCTCAGACGTGAGTCCTGTGCTCTCCCTGCCACTGGAATCAAGCTATCCTGGCTGAAGAGGGGTGAAACCCTGAAACCGGTCCTAGGATGCTTGTTTCCAGTCCAGGGAGGACCTGGCCTGGCAGTTCGGGCTGGACTGTTCCCATTGAGCACAGGGTTAAGACTGATTTGCATATGGTTGCGTCTAAACTGGAATGGCATGTTGAGCAGAAAAACAATGGACTTAGGCCCAGATCTCTGTACTGGGGTGAATGTATGACATTGTTCTGCATTCTGTCCATCAATAGTTCTTTTTGCATTTGCCACCCCGAGTGGGACGGGTATGCTCAGACGTGAGTCCCGTGCTCTCCATGCCACTAGAATCAAGCTATCCTGGCTGAAGAGGGGTGAAACTCTGAAACCAGTCCTAGGATGCTTGTTTCCAGTCCAGGGAGGACCTGGCCTGGCAAATCGGGCTGGACTGTTCCCATTGGGCACAGGGTCAAAACTGATTTGCATATGGCTGGGTCTAAACTGGAATGGCATGGTGAGCAGAAAAACGATGGATTTAGGTCCAGATCTCTGTACTGGGGTGAATGTATAACATTGTTCTGCATTCTCTCCATCAATAGTTCTTTTTGCATTTGTCACCCCGAGTGGGACAGGTATGCTCAGACGTGAGTCCCTTGCTCTCCATGCCACTGGAATCAAGCTATCCTGACTGAAGAGGGGTGAAACCCCGAAACCGATCCTAGGATGCTTGTTTCCAGTCCAGGGAGGACCTGGCCTGGCAGTTAGGGTTGGACTGTTCCCATTAGGCACAGGGTCAAGACTGATTTGCATATGGCTGGGTCTAAACTGGAATGGCATGGTGAGCAGAAAAACGATGGATTTAGGCCCAAATCTCTGTACTGGGGTGAATGTATGACATTGTTCTGCATTCTCTCCATCAATAGTTCTTTTTGCATTTGTCACCCCGAGTGGGACAGGTATGCTCAGACGTGAGTCCCTTGCTCTCCATGCCACTGGAATCAAGCTATCCTGGCTGAAGAAGGGTGAAACCACGAAACCGGTCCTAGGTTGCTTGTTTCCTGTCCAGGGAGGACCTGGCCTGGCAGTTCCGGCTGGACTGTTCCCATTGGGCACAGGGTCAAGACTGATTTGCATATGGCTGGGTCTAAACTGGAATGGCATGGTGAGCAGAAAAACGATGGATTTAGGCCCAGACCTCTGTACTGGGGTGAATGTACGACATTGTTCTGCATTCTGTCCATCAATAGTTCTTTTTGCATGAAAATGTCAGTCATAAGATGAGTGCTCAGCAGAATGAGTAAGCTTCAGGAGGAAATATAGCTATATGAGATGAGAAAAAATGGGAAGGAGGCAAAACTATACTTGTAATCAGTAGACTTTGACAGTCAGAATGGTTTGTATGGTGCACAGTTATTGGTTTAATAGTATGAGCTTTTCTATTGGGTGATTTTGAAATTCTGCTATGATCCCATGAGTTTATTGCAAGACTCATTTACAAGCGTCTGCAAGTAAAGCTTGCTGTGTGAACTCATATGATCCTGATTGCACAGGGACAGAAAAAAGAATGTATTAGCACAAGCACAATACAAGTGTCATTAACTGGTTTAAACAACCATAAACCAATACAAACAAACCACAGATTGTCAATGTTAATATTTAAGTTAAAATAAAAGCTGACAAAGACCATTAAAGGAGATTATGGTACATGTAGTACATGTACTGTGGAAGAGATATATTTGTGGTGTGAAGAATGCTAGAGCGAGGTTATGTTAGGGTCAACCAATAGTTGGATATTCCTTCTACAAATTTTTAAAAAAGCTACGATATGATTTCTGCAAGGTTTCAAGGTTCAGATACTTATATCTGTTGCACACCTTCATACACCGGAGATTGCCGTTAGTGGTTTAGAGGTGAAGGAAGTGTAATCTCTTTGACTTGTGCACAGACGAGGTTTCCAAAGGAAATTGGTGTATACAGCTGCCTTAAACATACAGCTTAATTTGCAAGTAATTCAGAAGTGAAGTGTAATTAAAGAATGAAGTCTGTGTGCAAATATTTAAATAGCATAATATATTTAAAATTCAGTTTCCCTATGTTTCTTCATTGTGAGAGAACCAATAATTTGAATAGTTATAATGTGTTTGCATAAAGTTTTGGCAGAATGTAACACACATAGAAAGATATTTCTCCCTGTTATGCTTTTCCTGGAAAGGGGTATCTTTTTGGCGCATTCCTAGGTTTACCAGTTCTTTTAAATCTGAGAATGTGTCAAAAAACCAGGGCAGAGTCAGGCAATGCAGTGATTTTCCCTGTGTTGCCTTACTTCAGATTTATAGAGCCACTCAGGGCCATGCAAAGTGGCCTTGTGTGGCTTCATAAATCTGACTTAAGGGTTGCTTCACTCTTGCACCATGCTGCGTGGTACAAGAGTGATGCAAACCACCTTGTGAATAGGCTCCCTAAATGTTGTTTTGTATTCCCCAGGCCATGTGATCTCCAAAGGAAGGGTAAACAGATTTATGTTTGCAGTCAGACCCACTGTTTGTAGAAAACCACGTGAAAGCACATATAATATCAAAATAAATGAGTCTTCAAAACATATCAATGATTATAATACAGTAATCCTGTCCACGTGAAATGCCAACATGGATATTTAGTTTGTAGCAGACAATTTTATTGCTGTAGCTCAATACATCACTTTGTACATAAAAAAGTCAGAAAAGACAGAAATGAAGGATGTATGGGAAAAGCTAGCAGCAGAGAAGCCATTAAGCAAAAAGCTTTACAGTTTCAGGTTAAAGATGCTCTCACACAGAAGCTTGTGAGAAACTCAGTTCTTCAAGCTGTACAGAAAGTCCAAACCAATAATACAGGCATGGTTAGGTCTGGCATCAACACAAAAACTTGTTGAAACCATTTCCTGAAATTGAGCATCTTGCTCAGTTTGACCCAGAGATCACTGACCTACTTTAAACCAATATGATGCACTCTTATTCCCCTAATCGGAATATCAATCTAGAAAGTTGTTATCCGTATGAAGTACTACACTACTATACTTACAGAAATAACATAGATGAAGATATTGAACAAGGAATGTTTGGGATGACTGGCTGTAATGAATGTTTAGTGAGACATGCAAAACCAAGTATCATTACTCATTGTAAACTGAGCTGTCAAACTGGTGAGAACAAAATGTATTTTGCCTGGCTCTTTTTCAACTTTTAAACCTTGGCATTCAGAGACTGAACTGCTAGGTGACTATGACTGTTATGAAGATGATTTCAATGCAGTCAAAGATAGTATTCAATGTAAAGTGTTGTCCACGTATCAGAAAATGTTAAATGATGAAATTCAACAAAAGGAAACA
Source organism: Triturus cristatus (assembly GCF_964204655.1). Classification (NCBI taxonomy): domain Eukaryota; kingdom Metazoa; phylum Chordata; class Amphibia; order Caudata; family Salamandridae; genus Triturus; species Triturus cristatus. The sequence goes on from NC_140583.1 coordinate 983,760,649, forward strand.
ATTGCTACAGGGGTTACAAAGGAATTCACACAAGACAGCCAGAGGTCAGGGCCTAATAGGCAACATCCACTTGGCCAGCCTATCATTGAAAATGAGGAATCCAAATCTATGAATGAATTGGAAAAGGCTATGGGCCAAGTAAGGAATGAGACCTTTGCTTTAGAAAATTTGATTTCTCAACAGAATCAACTACATCCAGAAGTTTTTGAGAAAATAAGAAACTCTGTAGAGCATGGACTCCTACATGTAAAGTCTGAATGTCCATGTGCACCATTCAAGCCTACACTTCTCTATGTTAGTGGTTAGGCAGGTACAGGAAAATGTTTTCTAATTAAAGTGGTTATTGCATTTGTTAACAGGAAGACTAGTTGTGATCTTTCATGTGTTGTTGGGCTGCTCCTATTGGACTAGCTTCACACAACATTAAATGAATCACATTCCATTGACTACTTCATTTCATTTTCATTTCATAAGGCTTTATTCGGTACATTAAACAAGACCATAAAAGCACAGCATAAAATATAAAACAGAGTCATGGGCAAAATATACGACAATATTAAAAAGTTAAAAAAGCATACTTTTCCTTGCATTAATTGATTTAAGAAGAAAGGTAGCTGTATAAAAACAAACATCAGAATGATGTAAATTAAAAAGCAAGCTCATACAGTCATGTATTGATCTAACTCCAAATTTTACAAATAAGGGTTTCAGGTAAGCAATCCGCAGATGTTTATACAACTGACAAAGCAAAAGGAAGTGCACGGTACTTTGGGGGGTAGTATTGTCACATGGACAGGGGCCAACAGGATGTAGGTACTGAGAGGGGAAGTAACAAGATTGTGGGCTATTCCTGTTCTAAATCTGGCCAACACAAACCGATGTGACTTCTAGCTCACTTGTAACAAATACGGTTGGAGACTTACAAATTCATTTAGATCATAATAAAGAACACAGGAGGAAAGTTCCAAACTGTTTTGTAACCTCCTAGTGGAGAGCTGTTGTAAAAAGCAGTGCTTAAGCTCTGCTTTAGACAACACATTGGCCCCACAGTGATCCACCATGATATTAATATTAAAGATCTCATGAAAACTATTCACGATATACTTTAACCATGGGATCTTCAGATGGTGGTCCAAAGAGAGGCAATCAGAAATAATAGCTCTAGATAATGAGGTATCTTCTTTTATCCAGATGGAACGCCATAGCAACAGAGGCCTAAGGAGGATCAGATCGGCAAGATGGTAAATACCCAATTCGTTATGCACTGGAACATTGGAAACAGAGCTTGGCAAACACAAAAGTCTCTTCAGAAAAAGATTCTCCTCGGCCTGAAGAGATCCCGCCGGGGCATAGCCCCAAATTCCAGCTCCGTATAAGGCAATCGAAACACAGCGGGACTAAAAGATTTTAAGCATATCCTGAACCCGCCTGTCTCCAAGTTTCGTGGCCATGGAAAAAATTCCATGAGCACTCCTCGCCATCTTGGCCCTGACATTCTTATGTTCATTAACCCAAATATTTTTATTTGAAAAGGTGACCCCCAAGTATGAGAAATTATCAACAGCCTGAACCTTCTGTCCCTCTATAAAGAAGGAAGACTGGGTCTTTCTGTTCCTACGCCCACATACCATAACATAGGTTTTGGATTTGTTTATCACTAACTTTCTACTTGTGATAAATTGAGAAAAGCCATCCATCAATCGCTGAAGGCCATTTGGGGTACGTGAAATTAGGACCGCGTCATCCGCGTATAATAACACTGGGACTGGGTCCTTATTGATTTTGGGGGCGTCCACAGCCAAAGATTTAAGAAAAAGATCAATCTCGTTAAAAATGTAAATTGATACTTGTATAGCGCACTACTCAGCCGCAAGGGTCTCAAGGCGCTTGTACGAATACCGCTGTGGAACCCATCCTGGCTTTTCCCTGTGAGGCGTCCACTCCTGGGCACCCCCAAGGGGGAGGCCAGGCATCCTTAGCGTTGTGGGGGCCGTTGTGGAGATTAAGCAAGCTATTGCCCAGAGTTGCAGAGTGGGACTCCATGGATTGGAATGGGACTCCATGATTGGAATGGCACGAGGCAAGAATTATCAGGTCCGTGGAATTTTGAGCCCAAGACCCGCTGAGGCGGGGAATTGAACCCTGGTCCTGGGCTAGACCTCTGCATCAGGGTCTGCCGCTCTAATCATTGAGCCACACAAAGTGTAAATAGCAGTGGCGCCAACACACATCACCGCCTATTTCCACGTCCGATTTCGAAGTTAGTGGTACATTCCCCGTTGGGACCACAACGGACACAAGCACGTAATTTGGCATAAAGACGTGCTAAGAAAAACACAATGCCTTCAGGTGCCCCGATTTCAATGAGCTTTGCCCAGAGAATGCCATGGTCCACCAGGTCAAAGGCACTACTCAAATCCGCAAAGCAGAGATAAATAGTGCCAGTCTTTGCCAGGGTATATTTACCGATGAGCAGGTCTAAATTTAGACACTGCTCAATCGTACCTCGGCCCTTCCTGAACCCAAACTGGCTCTCTGCTAGAATGCCATTATCCTCCACCCATTCTTCCAGCCTTACTAGGAGCACTCTACTCATTACTTTTACGGAAGAATCCCACAAGGAGATTGGACGATAGTTCTTAACGTCCCCTCGATTTCCTTTCTTAAATATTGGTATTAGGATGGATTCTTCCCAAGTAGGGGGCACCTCATTACAGGCTGCTGCATTAAAGATATTAGTAAGAAAAGGCCCCCAGACTTCAGGGACCAGTTTATAAACATCGATTGGGACGCCATCTGGTCCCTGGGCTTTTCCTCCTTTACTTGCCCTTATGCTATCTAAAACCTCTTGAATGGTGATGTTCAATGGCATATACGGCCACCTATCCCCAGGATCCCTAGATACAGTATCAGACTCAAAGATTTTAGAGAAATGGGAAACCCACTCTTCCTTCATAACATTAGAAGTTAATTCAGGGATTTTGTCATCTTTGAGAAAAGGGGAATTAACTGTTTTCCAAAATAGGGTGCTATTATTGGATTCGGCGGCCAAGGACAAATTATCCCACGCTTCCTGTTTGAGTTTCAGTTTCCTCCGTTTAAGGGTATCCTTGTATCTGGTTCTGAGATCTGCAACCAAATCCTTATCTCTAGGCGAGGCTGATAAGGCTAACTTTAATTCCTTTAAAGCCTGAGTACAAGCTGTATTAAACCACCCCCGCTGACGTTCTTCCTTAAGTTTAGATGTAATAGTAAACTTCGAGTCAATGACCGTATTAATACCAGTAAAAAGCTCAATAGAGCCAATAGTACCAAGGTTATCTTCTAAAATACCTGTGATACCAGCCAGGCAGCTAGTGATAATTGAGTCAGACAAGATTTCGGCTTTGTCCCCCCTCCATCTGAGTCTAAAACCATTAGGGCGTACAACTTCTATGTTATTGATACTGCCTGCAATATGGTTCCCATTATTTTCCCATAACATAGCCTCGACTGACAAACAATTATGGTCACTGAGCTGGATGTCTATGACTTTAGGTGCCATAGTCCAGGCCTCGAGACTCGAGGAAATGCAGATAAAATCAATAACAGAATTAACACCCCGACCTGTGAAAGTAGGACAAATCTTCTCCTGCCCCTTTTTCTCATTCACCATAATAGACATATTATGTTAATCAAGGATACTATTTAAGGCATCTCCGTAACGATTATGTTGAAAGTGGGAAATTCCGTCTCCATAACAGTCCACCACCCCACAAACATTGACATTAGAGAATGGACAGGTAGTAACATTAAAATCTCCTGCCATGAACAAATCAAAGATTACGTTGGATTCCTTAAGGATATCATCCAACGCACTTGATAGTGCGCTAACCACCTGAACCCTGGAATCATCAAAAACATTATTATAAAAATATATTAAAAGAATGTTCCTGCCTCCGGTTTTGTAGAGCCACAGGATCTGAGAATGAGCCCCAACTTGTATATATTTTTTAACCAGCAATGGGCTTTGGACAGATATTAAAATCAAAAGGCCTCCCTTAGCTCTACCTGATACGGAGCCAGTGGCAGGTAACTGGTAAGAGACAAAACCATTATATCCTTCAAAGTCCCTACACCAAGTTTCCTGTAAACAGATGATATCGAAGAGAGCTAAAAATTCGGTCCAACCTAAGCAATCTGATTTGGACCTGATGCCCGCAATATTCCAACTTGCAATGTAACATCTGGAAAAACCAGGTGCACCAGGCCCCTTAAGTAAACAATTACTACCTTGCTGGGAAATAGCAACATTTAAAGTATATGGTGATAACTCCGGCCGGCCAAGAAGGATGCTCTCCCTGCCCATAGGCGTACAATCTACAGCTGTCCCAGAGGGGTTATCCGTGTACCCTGGGGTATGGCCGGTTTGATCAGTACCAAACAGGATCCGTTCCAACACGGTGACTGGGGGTAACATACCCAACACCATCGAAGATTCCAATTGACCAACTGTATCATCCTTCAAGTCCCAAGGCAAACGATCTATAATTATCCCAGGGGTGTTGGTAGGAATCCCTAAAATACAAACATTTTGTCCCAGGTCAGGCGGGGCCTGTCTCTCCAAAATCGCAGGGTGTATCTTGTATTCCAGTCAATCATTTTGATCTAGCCCGCTAAGGCACTCAAAACGATTAGCAGTATTCGCATGAAAACTATTTGCAAACCTGTCCACAGCTTCTCCCCTCGTACTCACCCCCCCATTGTTGCAAAAATGATGACTAATGCATTGTCTATAAAAAAAGCCCAAGGGACGGAGTGAGATGCCCTGCTCATTGCAAGGACGGGAGGTGGCTCGAATCAGAGCTGTTGTGGCAAGGTGTGGATTACTGAAATTAACAATAATACAATCCCCAGAGATGTGCTTCGGGGATGTGCCAATCCAGTTGACCCTGGTGGTAGCCAAAATTTGGTCCGCCAGAGCCACTGGAAAGCCACACTCCTGGTTAAGCCATGCCACAGTTTTATTTTTAAGGGACTCATGTGATTCAATATAATGATGAAACCCATCCTCCCTAATTGGTGTAACATTGGTCAGGACAGCTACATAAGGTGAGCAGTCCGGTGGGAGGTTTGGTTGAGGTAGGCCACGATTATTAGATATCCCCCTTTTTGTGATCTTCAACTGGTTCCTCGGGGCCCGGATGGTTGGCGGGTTCAGAGGGACCTCATTAGTGCAAGCAGGTAATGCTGTAGTAACTGTTATAGAACCCCCTGAGGAAGGTGAGTTTAAATTACTCTGCTGTTCAGTAGCTTTAATAGGATTACTATTTATCTGAGCAGGGTTACTAGAACCTATATAAGTCGTTCCAACAATGGAGGTTCCTTTGTTAGGTTGCACGTGCCTGCTGGTCCAACCCCCGACCATAGGGATCGCAGCAGCGGCTGCGGCTGGTTGCTGGCTATTGGTTGGTTTCAGGGCAGATTGTACAAGCTCACTTAATCTAACAACCTCCCTAGAAACAACCTCAAGGTTGTCGAGGAGTGGAAGGACTATTTTATCCAATTTAGCATCTATCATCCCTATAAGAAGCTCAAGCTGGTCTGGGGCTAGTGTCAGATGGGTGGGATTATCATCATTTAGTAAGATGTTTGACTCGGTAGGACCCCCGCTTGGTAAGGGGGCACTATTCTTTTTCTTGTTATGGCCCCCCTTCTTAGGTTGTATTGGTCTACTTAAATGTCTCCCCGACCTCAACACTCTATGAGGTTTAGGGGCCGCTAGACCCGGGGCGACGGAGTCAAGATCATAATGAGACTTATATGCAACAGGTTCCTTATGGGAATCCTCGGCATCAGAAATAACCCGTGATTGCACTTTTCCATTGTTGCCCTCCCTGATTAAACTGTCTGGAGTGACCACTGAACAACTATCATCAAATGGTGGGAAACAACGGATCAATAGGCAGAGGAGCAGAAATCTCCACAGTGATAGGTTGTATCGTAGGGTCAGGAATACTTCCTAAACCCAAAGATAGTCTACGTTCCTTATTAATTTTGTCTACTACTTTAACTAAATAGTTATCAAGTGTAGAGACACCAGGGCGGGGATTCCCGACTGATTTGAGCATATCGCGTTAAAAAATGAAATACAAAGGTACAAAGAAATAAAATAATCAACATAAAAATTACCGGACACAGAAATTACTGAATTAAAAAAGCACTTGATATGAAATGACGTTAAAAAATAACAGAATTTTAAAATTTATGATCGAAGGCCACCACTCAACAGCCCCGGGCTGCCCACAATTACTAAAATGCAAAACCTACAAGGGTAGCCAGTCTTGATTAGACACGTAGGTTGGGGCAGCGTTAATCCGGGGCAGGTTACTAAATGGTGCCTGGAAAGTTAGGAGTAATGCTTCAGTATCACACAACAGTCAGGGGTAACCAACAGCACAGCCAAAAGGCCGTTAGCGACACTTACAGTTCTGATGTCCAATGACAAATATTAGAAGGTGAGCCCGGCCCGGTCTTGAACGGTCCTTGACGGGCAAGGACGGGCCCGCCATTGACTACTTATGTTGCCTGTGGAACATGACAACAAACTAGAGTACTTGAAGTTATCTGGTGAGGCTGGCTTAGTATATGGTGCTCCCATATGCATGCATAGCCCACTGCACTAATCCAGATGACCTTATGGTGATTTTAGTGGTCTTAGACAACCTTAGAAAGCTCTCTATGTGGTAGCTATGGAGAGCAGCCTTCAGGCTTAGTCCAGAAGGAATATAAAGCAGCTTGTTTTACCAGAACATAATCTTATTGGTATAGATTAAGTGAAAAAGAACCACGCAATGTATTTATAAAAATAGGTATTTATTATAAGACACTCACTAACACATACAGAGATCTCCTACCCAGAGATATACACAATGCACACAATACTTTGCAAAGAAAACAGGTAAGTAGCACGATATACACGGTGGTCACTGGGGGGGACCAAACCATATACTAAAATAGTGGGATGCAAACCACAACCCAAGTCAAGTCTATACCTAGAAGCCGTAGAAGTTCTGGAAACCCAAGGAATCACCCAAGGTAAGTAACCAGGAACCCCATGGAGGCCGTGTGCAGTGTGGGAACAATTGCTCATTTCAAGTAAATGGGTAAGTCGCGGTTGCGATTTTAAAGAAGAAGGACCCTTCCCAGTGGACCCTGGAGAAACCCTCTGGAAGACAGAAGGCTGCAGAGCCACCCCTCCTGTGGATACCCTTCTGAACCAGGATACCTACACCAGGGAAACGGGGTGCATAGGTACTAGGTGGCATCGGAAGCCGCAGTCGAACTCAATGGAGGACTTCAGGAAGATGCCGCTGGCGAAAAAGGTGAAAGTGTCCAGTGGAACCCAAAGGTGGATTCAAGTTGAGAAGTACCTGCAAGCAGAGGGGATGGAGTCTATGCCACAAAGGGGTGACCAGGAGGCACGGAAGACGAATATCCACCGATGTCGGGTGCTGCAGGAGAGTTGACGGTGACCTTGGAGCTGCAGCTGTGTGGACCAGGCGATGCTGTGGAAGACTAAGAGCCATTCATGAGTTGTCCCATGCCGGCTTTCGAGAGTTGAGGGGTCGGTGTCTGTCGGGAAACTCCAACAAGCCTTGGCAACTGCAACCAATGTGGCAAGCAGAAAAGGGATCCCACTGAAGCAAAAGAAGACCCTCAAGAGCACCCACAGGCTGGAGGCACTGGAGTGGCTGGAGGACCTTGAGCAGCTCACCAAAGCTGCAGGCCTATGATGCTTGAGGTTGGGGCTACTTGGATCCTGAAGACCTTGGCGGAAGGAAGCCAACAAGCCATTGCAACGGCAAGTCGACACAGTGCACAGGGGTTTGGTTCCTGCAGTTCCGATGAGGGATACTGGCCTCAAACTTGTTGAGAAGACAGTACAGGCCTCGAAGGAGTTATGGAACCACCACCTGTGTTGCTGAGCCTTTCGGAGTCCGTAGAAGCCCAGGAGCAGCAGACAAGTCAGCTTGGTTGCGGTGCCTGCAGATGCAGGGAAGTAACTCCTTCACTTCAAGGGAAATTTCTTCAGATGTGTTGGATGCCCACAGGTCTTGGGGGGTTCCTGTATTGAGCACAGGCACAATTGTTGCAGCGGACAAGCAGGAAGACGAGACCAGAAGCAGCAGGAGTCTTCCCAGTTGCAGTTTCGGTGCCCAGCGCAAAGTCCGGCGAGGTCCAGAGTGCTCAGATTGTCGAAGACGACGTGGTGTCTTGATATGAGTCTTGTCCCATGACGAACCTAGGGACCCACCCACAGGTAAGCCCTTAAACACCATAAGGAAATCCCAGAGGAGAGGTCGAACAGTGGCATGGATACTCCCATGTCCTTTGTCCAGTTTCATGCCAGAGCAGGAGCCAACAGCTCCCTGAACTGGTTTGAACCATAATATTCAAGGAGGGCGCCAAGTGTGCCCTTCAAGCAGCCTCTGTGCCGCTGGCAAGCACCCCCACCCTGTCCAATACACTAAACTAAACCCTATCTGGGAGGTGGTCACACCTCCCTGTGACCGGATATCTATTGTTCTTGAGCTTGGCTCAGCAGCAGAAGAGCAGAAACAAGCTTCTGGTGGGCAGAAGCCCTAACTTGCTCTCCGGTTCTTGAAGACTGGTACCGGGAGCACTGAGGGCCTCTTGGAGGAGCTTTACAGTGCGTGGAATTGTACCCCCACACCGTTTTCGGTGTGGGCGTATGATTCCAACATGTTTGATACCAAACATGACAGGGTTTTTTACATCCAGTTTAGAGATGGTCATCCCATAATGACGCAAGGCCCCTCTATATGTTACAACCTGGGAAAATGGACTCCGTAGGTTGTAGGGGTATCCTGCTCATGCAGGGGCACCCTCAAACTTAGAACCAAGCACCCTGCCTTCTGGATTGAAAGGCCTATTTTAGGGGTGACTTATAGGTTTTGAGTGCAGTGACCTCAGATATAGGAAAACCTGTATCTGTTGTGATTCTACTACCATCTTACACAGGGTGCAATGGCAGGCCTGTAGTCACAGTTTGAGTGGTCTCTCATGGGTGACATGTGTTGGATAGCGGAGGGTTAAAATTACCTATTCCCAATCCAGTGAGTGCAAAAGTAGGGAAAGTGTTGGATAGCAGTGGGGTAAACATTACTATTCAACTTCAGTGAGTGCAACAGTAGGGAAAGTGTTGGATAGCGGTGAGGTAAAAATTACTATTCCAACTCAAGTGAGTGCAACAGAAGGGAAAGCGTTGGATAGCGGAGGGGTAAAAATTACTTTTTCCACTCCAGTGAGTGCAACATTAGGGAAAGTGTTGGATAGCAGAGAGACAAAAATTACTATTCACACTCAGTTAAAAAATATACATTTATTAAAAATGACAAAAATACAAAATAATAATAAAAATAAACAATACTTAAAAAATGAAAAATTAAATATATTTAATATATAAAAAGAAAACATATAATATTAATTACATGTAACAAAACCTACAAATATTATATAAAATAAAATAATAAATAAATACATAAAATAATTCTTTTAAACTAGAAAATATTTACAAACAAAAAAATGAGTCAATACATAAATATATTTATTTTATTTCCTACCATATAATACCACACCAAAAACAAAAAAATCAACATTTTAAATTAAATTGACTTCCATAATTAACAGAATTAATAATCAATAAAAAAATATTACTAATAAAAAAAGAATAAACATTAATTGACTGCACACACTTTAACACTATTATATCCACACACCTAAATGAAACTATCAAATAATAAAACCCATTTAAAAGTTATATTTAAATTAAAAACTAATACTATTAACTAATAATAAAATAATTAAAATGTATATAATACCCACCCTTTACTCCTTTGAAGGTAAAAACAACACACACACAAATAAACAAGTACCCAAAATAAATATCAAATAATTAACATTAATTAACAACTATATGGTAATTAATTAAACACAAATTACTTCCCACCTTTTACTCTAATAAACATCACAACAGAAACCTAAAATTAATTACACAATTACCATAATATTTTTATTTATTTATTTAATTAATATCAATGAACAAAAATTAATAATAACAAATAAATAACCTAAACTTAATTACATAATTACCCCAAGTAATTACCAATTAAATAATTAAAAATAATTAACAACAAATTATTATTTTATAAATTAAAAATAAATTACTTCCCACCCTTTACACCTATAAACACAACACACATCTGAAATTAATTACAGTTACCATAATAATTACCAATTAATTAAATAAAACAAATTAACAACCAATTATTAATTAATAATAAATTACTTTACACATTTGAAACTATAAAATCCCAATTAAACAAATATTAATAAATAAAAATTAATTAATTAATTAATTAATATAATTAAATTGCTTCCCACCCTATTTCCCTATAAACCCACAACCAGCTACGGAACTAAAAACACAAAATTCAAATAAAAATAAATGAATAACTACTAAAAATACACATATATTAAAAATACAAACAATTCTTATACAAAAAACATACATCACATACATATAAAATATATACTAAAATACATAACATTAATTAAAAAAACCTATATTTTTAATAACGATATTTTGGCAAATGAAATCAAACACTTTGATGTTTTCAAAGTAGATATTACTTACCTTAAGTCGATATTCTTGACCACGATATTCTTGCTGTCGATATTTCTTAACCACAATATCTTTTACTTGATATTTGTGCACCTCGATATTTTTTATTCGATATTCTGTCAGCACACCTTCTTTAATGCTAGATCTTATGAAAAGTCACAAACAGATTGTGTAGCTCATGCCAACACTGGACGAGTGCACTCAATTGAACTTAGAAATGATTCATTTGGAATTCAATCTTAAAAGTACAGAAAAAATGAAACATCAAAATTTATACCTAATACTATGCCAATAAATGGCAAAGAAATGGGAATCACTAAAAAAAACAGTTTCTAAATACCGCTATTTTAGAAAAGGCTCTAAACCTGTGTAAAAAGTGCAGAATAATTTTGCTACGAAATTTGCCCATCAAGGAGGGATTAGGGGAACTTTAAATCGGCGAACTGGAAAATCGCTGCCCAACTGCCTACCTGCTGGTTTGGACTCCCGCGGAACTGCTCCCTCGTTGCTGGCGGCTCTGTCGCGCCCTGGGCTCCTGTGTTGCTGTGTGTCTCCTGCCTCCGCCATCGCTGCCCTTGCAGCAGGGGACCTCATTACCCACATTGCCTAGCGCCGCACACGCGCACGAGCGCGTATAAAGCTCCGGCGCTCACCTTGCAGAGCGGGAACTTTAAATCGGCGAACTGGAAAATCGCTGCCCAACTGCCTACCTGCTGGTTTGGACTCCCGCGGAACTGCTCCCTCGTTGCTGGCGGCTCTGTCGCGCCCTGGGCTCCTGTGTTGCTGTGTGTCTCCTGCCTCCGCCATCGCTGCCCTTGCAGCAGGGGACCTCATTACCCACATTGCCTAGCGCCTCACACGCGCACGAGCGCGTATAAAGCTCCGGCGCTCACCTTGCAGAGCGGGAACTTTAAATCGGCGAACTGGAAAATCGCTGCCCAACTGCCTACCTGCTGGTTTGGACTCCCGCGGAACTGCTCCCTCGTTGCTGGCGGCTCTGTCGCGCCCTGGGCTCCTGTGTTGCTGTGTGTCTCCTGCCTCCGCCATCGCTGCCCTTGCAGCAGGGGACCTCATTACCCACACTGCCTAGCGCCGCACACGCGCACGAGCGCGTATAAAGCTCTGGCGCTCCTCCCGCGTCGCGGGACGCGCGCGGGCGGCGCCGGGCTAAGCCCGGGCAAAGGGCGGGCCCTCTTAGGCCCTCAGAGGCCGATAGAGGCTGGGTTGGGGCTGCCTTCTGTTAAGTGACTGTTGGAGTGTTCCTTCTCTCCTGCAAATAATACAGGTGATTACCAGTTGGTTGGTTAGTGTTCTGTGCAGCTCGGAGGAAGAATGTCGAAAGGGTCATCTAAGGCATGCTCAAGGGTTGCGGGTATGGGGACCTTGCATAGTTATTTAAAACAGGCAGAATCTGCTATTGTAAAAGAGATCGCTTCGGTCGAACGTAGATTATCACTGGACCCCATTAGATTAACTGTACCTTTATCACCCGCTGTAGTTTGTTTATCAAAAAACACTCTTGAGGATGATGTGCATATACATGAGAATAGGAATGGCTCTTGCATTAATGTTAGTCCTACAATTATGACACCGCCTTCTACCTTAGTGAGTCCTGCTCAAACCTCTCCTGTAGTTCGTACCAGACAATTAAAAATCAGGTCTAATTTGACTGCTGGTGGGGGTAAAACTGTCACGGGGAAAAGGAAGGCGAAGGACAACCCACAGGGTAATAGAAAACCGGCAAAACTTTCTAAGGCTAACAATTCCGCTCCCGGTTTGAATAAAACCACTACCGAGGTTTCTTCCTCGGTTAGTAAGAACCTGGGAGCGGTAGGGAATGATAGTATTAAACCAGCTTTGGGTAGTTTTGCCGATAAAATCAGCGAAAAATTTATGTTGGAGTTGAAAAACATTCTCGATGAGCACCTTAAATCATTTATTGCCCCGTTAACGGTCACCCTAAGGTGCATTGAGGAGCGGCTGAATATAATTGAGTCACATTGTACTCCTAAGGTTTCTCTTCCTGGTCCTAGTACCGGAGCTATTAACTCTCCTAACTCTGTTACTGCCTCGGTTAATAATCTGCTGGATACCATAATTACTATACCCCAACAACCAGTACATCATGGTTTGTCCTTGGTTTCTGGCGTAAACCCACCACCTGTAGTTTCAAATCCTATGAGTACAACTCAAACGCTGGTCTCAGGCCCTCAGAATTTTGAAAGTGGCCCCGGCTCTTCATCTAACTATGACAAGAGGGACTCCCTGCATTTACCCGTTGAGGCCTGTCCATACACTATTATTTTAGCTAATGTCCCAAAACTGGAAGGGGATACAAGAGAACATTGGACTTCCCTTAAAAACAAGGCCATCCACTTCTTATCCAGAAAAACTGTTTTGGGACAACATCTTGCTAACAATTTTTTGATGATCAGAAGGGTTCCTTGGGTGGGTAGAACAAATAAGAGTCTGATAGGCGATTGTATTGTTATAAGTTTCAGATCTCCTAGGCTGGTTGAGGATATACTGAAACAGGCGGGGTCAGTGAGAATCCAGACGGATTTTGTTAATGTTCTTCCTTTGGGCTTTTTTTATCCTCCTTCTCAAGCTGGACCGCCACTGTGTGACCCCTCTAGAGGTACAAGCTTTAACAACTATGCTGTCCCTATTTCTAATAGATTTGATGCTCTCTCAAATCTAAACGATAACGAATGACTAGGGACATTGGCTGAGTGTAATACCCTAGTTAGTGGGGCAACTGGCAGTGATGAAAATATATTGCAGCCATCAGATGATAGTCTTGACGTATCTACTTTTGGTTCATTGGGCAATTTATTTAGATTGGTCAGTTGGAACATAGCCGGGCTGAAAAATAAAATTGATGATCCAGCTTGGCGGGCACTCATTGGTTCGGACATATCATTAGTTTACAAGAAACCTGGGATACAGAGAACACTTTGTTCGTTGATGGCTACAGGAGTTTTTTTGTTCCAGCTATACCCTCAAATGCCGGGAGGGCAAAGGGTGGGCTGGTTACTCTAATCTCCGCTAGTATATCAGGTCAACAGATCCAAATAGATACAGGTTCACGGAACAGTTTGGCTGTAGAAATTTCCTTGTCTAAGGGAGGCGTTCTTTTAATTGTAAACTTTTATAATTCTTTTGAAAGAGTCACCACAACGGATCATCTCTTAGCTTTAACACGCTTTTTGGCGGCGTACAAAGACGCTAACCATAATGACTGTTTTATTATAATTTTGGGTGACTTCAATATCCACGGCTGTCCTGACATTTGTCAGACTTTTGATCCATTAGGCTCATCTGTACAAGGCGATGCTCATTTTGAGCACTCTGTTCAGGGAGAATGTCTTGAGTCACTGTTAGCAGACTTCGGCCTTATACTCCCTTCCTTGACGTCGGAGGAAATTCCCACTTTTAAAGGGAATGGTAAACACTCTGTCATCGACTACATTTTTATTAGCTTTGCACTTGGTAGTATGATCCACGGTTACAAGGTGATGTGGTCACATTTTAGTGACCATAACCCTGTGGTCCTTAGCTTCGCAGAAACTCTTATCATCCCCACTAAAACTATGGGCAGGACGGATAAACTCAATATCCGCCCCTCTGACCAGAATCGCAGGATTAGATGGAACAAAATTATGCCAGAGGACTTCCATTCTAACTTAAAAAGGAAGGTGGGTTCCGAGATAAATACTTGTTTGAACCCGGATGCCGGTAATAATGAAGTATTAGAGGCTTACTCTGTAATTTGTTCACAAATCTCTGCTGATCTTAGCTGCCCAGCTAAGGGTAATGATAATATCGACCTGGGATGGTTTGATAGTAACTGCTCTCTGGCAAACAGAAGGCTGAAGGCTGCCTTACGTTGTAAACCTATCAACAGGCCGATCATTGCTATGTTGAGGAAAGATTATGATAAAGCCTTGAAAACTAGAAAGCGAGAGATTAGAGAGGAGGCTTGGCAGGAACTAGCTTCCGTGGATGTTCTTAGAAATAGTGCAAAGTTCTGGTCTGTGGTGAATAAACCCTATTTTAGCGACGCTTGTAACGGCCAATTAGATTGCGGCATAGGGGAAGATTTGTGGTGTACCCATTTTAAGTCAGTCTATGAAGGGGTTAGAAATGGGGCACAGTCCCCGTCCTCCCCGTTGTAAATCAATATACTTTATCGGTTACCAAGACCGAGGTAGTCGAGGCCATTGAAAAGATGACAAGCAACAAAGCCCCGGGCCCGGATGGTGTTCCGGTTGATCTTTATAAAACTGACCTCGCGACTTGGTCTGTGGTTTTAATGAATGTTTTTAATAGGATTTGTGTTTCAGGCATCCCGGATACTTGGTCTGAATCCGTGATTATACCTATTTTTAAAAAAGGTTGCAGGGGGGATCCTAGTTGTTACCGCCCTATCTCCCTTATCGATTCTGCAGTCAAAGTCCTAGGGCGTGTAGTTTTGGGGAAACTAACTGCGTGGTTGGAGGATAATGAGACCCTATCTTGCCTACAATATGGGTTCAGAGCAGGCCGAGGTACTATAGATCAAAGTCTGAACCTATATTTACTTATAGGCAAATACACTATTGCCAAAAAAGGGAAATTATATCTTGCCTTCATGGACCTGTCCTCGGCCTTTGACCGAGTAAACCGGTCAAAGTTATGGGACCTGCTTCTTAAGTGTGGCATTGATGAAAACATAGTATTTTTTCTGGCTGATTTACATAGGGATCTCACCGCCACCGTTAGATATGACCGCCTGGGCAACTGTACTGGTAGGATTGGAATTTTGAATGGTGTTAGACAGGGCTGTATTTTAGCCCCCCTGCTTTTTACTTTATATATCAATGATCTAGGTGCTGTTTTGACCAAATCGTGCAAGGACATTCCTAGAGCTGGCAAATTTTCCATTCCGGCATTATTATATGCCGATGATGCCGCCTTGCTAGCACGTACTCCTGTGGGTCTGCAACGTTTGCTGGACTCATTTGCTAATTTTATGAAAGCACTTGATCTTAGCGTGAATTTTTCCAAATCTCATGTTATGTTTACGGGGTGTAAAGCAAAAAAAGCTAAGAGTTTGTATTGCGAAGGGCATGTTTTATCCCGCGTTAGCAGATTTCCCTATTTGGGGGTTATCTTTGATGATAGTCTTAACTGGTCTCCGCAATTAGCGGCTAAGCGTAACAGTTTTGTTAGGTCAACCTTAGCTGTATTAGACTTTGCCCGCAAATTGGGGGTGAAGCCTATGCAGGCCATTTTGAACATTTATGTTGCTAAATGTCTTTCTATAGCAACGTATGGGGCTGATTTATGGGGAATTAAAGATGTAAAAACTCTTCAAATAGCTGAGGACAAATTTTTAAAATCTATTTTATCTCTACCTCAGTCAACCCCTGCCTTTATTGTTCATCAGGAATGCGGGTTAGATTACCTTGTGGACCGTATTGCTCTAGCTCCCATGTTAAAATGGATTACAACCTGGCTAAACCCAGATTTGGAATTAAACCACGCGATTTTAAAGGATTGTTTATCTCTTGAGTATGGCACCTCCATTCCCTGGATAAACTATGTTAAGAATTTATCCAGAGAATTAGGTCGTCCAGAACTATTTGATGTACCTGGCAGTCTAACGAAGGAGGATTTAAAATGGGTGAAAGTTGAACATAAAAAACGGATAACTTTAGAAAGAGAAGATAAGGAGCTACTTAAACCTTCAGTCAGGGCTCATCAGTTATTAATCACCTCAAACAGTATTGAACCCTACCTGGTCATTGTTAACAACATGCATCATCGTTTTTTACTTACCAGGTTCAGACTGAATAAATTTCATCTTTTGCTCACCGATTCCCCAGGTTGGTCAAGGGAGAAGGACTTGGGAATCTGTTCTTGTGACGGTTTTTCCCTTAAAGATACAGTGCACTTTATCTTCTTTTGTAAACACTTATCGCCCATTCGTAAAAAACATATTATCCCCCTTATTAAGGAGAAAGGTTTTAGGCAAGTTAAACCTGCCCTTTTATATTTACAATTGCTGGGATCAACGTGGGAGATCTTTAATATAGCCAAATTTCTAGCAATCTCAATGAGATTAAGGAAGAAAATTTCTTGGACACAATCATTATTAGGATAATTCATGAATTGTAACCAGTACCTTCTATGCCTTTTTAATTCATTTGTAGTGTTTAATGTTAAATGTTATTTATATTGTATATATTTATATGCTTTTATGGTTTTTGTTATGAAACCGAATAAAGTAATTTTGACTGACTGACTGAATTGTGCAGTGGGAAATGTGATAGGCTTCCTTGCATATTCCAATAGAGCAGAGTACGAATATATTTTGACTCAATTTGATCATGTTGAAGAGGGTACAAAATTTGGAAGGTTGGTAAAAGACCTCTATGTGAGAAGACAACAGTTTCGTCTGTGTTTGACCTATGCTGTTACCAGTCACAAATCTCATGCATTTAGTGGTCGATTAGGATAGTGGGCGGAGAACCATTCCGACCGCCGTGGTAGTGGAAATTAACCGTCTGCAGGTACCGCGGGAAAACCGGCGGTCAGATTAGGATGAACCGCGGTGGACGGATTCCATGAAAGACCGCCAGTAGCGTGCGGAGCTGGTAAAAATCCATCCGCGGTGGTCGGATTTGATGCAGAAAGACCCCAAACCGCCGCACGGCCAGCAGATTGACCGCATGTTAAATTAGGATACCATTGCAGTGACAGCGGAACGATCAGCTGTTTCTGACCGCCACGATCGCAACTATTGATGAATGGGTGAGCTGGCGGAAGGGCTATTGTATTCTGACCGCCAGTAATGGCTGTCAACAAAAAAACACACAACAAGGCTACCAAGTGTGGCCATTAACCTGGCTCAGCCTAAAAAACACCTAACACACCCATATGACACATCCCCATGGCAACTAAAAAATACAAATCCCAGGTCAACCCACACAACACACCTGACAGGAATACTCCATTTTGACCCAGAATCCTTTGCACTTCTCTACTACTGAACCAACTCCACAGCACAAAGGAGAGGCAAATCTGCACACATCACACCATCACAAGAACACACACACCACACACATCACGACCACCGCCTTCACACCTGCACCTTTAACCCATTTGCACATCACACACCATGTCACAGAAGAAAATGCCCAAATTCACTGACAATGAGTTGTCAGTGATGGTAGATGAGGTAATCAGAGTAGAACAACATTTGTTTGGAAGCCTGGTCCAACAGACACCACAAGCCACTAAAAATCAAATGTAGGCAAGGATAGACAACAACGTAAATGTAGTAGGGACCATCCCGCGCTCCCAGAAGGAGATCAGGAAGCGGTGGAATGACCTCAAGAGCAAGGTGAAAGAGAGGAACAACAAGAACCTTAAGCTGGCTCAGATGACTGGTGGTGGCCCTCCCATTCCACTACGAACATTCACCTTATGGGAGGAGAAGGTGATGCCACACTGCATCCAGAGAGTCTCACAGGAATAGCTGGGGGAGTGGAGGCTGGTAATTACCAACAGATGTTTCCCATTACACTGCTATGTACTGTCTTGCACAACTACAAAGCAACACCTCCTAGGCCCAAATGCATTCATGTGCACCACACTCTCCCCAATACATATCTCACAGATCCAACATTTAAACCCTCTGATTCATCCCAAAAGTAGCTAGCAATATTTCCATGGGGGCATGTGTACAGGCAGCCAGCACTACAACTCCAACCAGGCACCCCAGTCCCAAAGCTGAGCAGGATGTAACACTCTATCCCACACCCACAACCATGTGTCAGCCATTGCATTGCCTCACCAAACTAACAGGTAGGTAGCCATCTTAACAGGGAGGGGGGTTTGCTTACATCAAACTTACAGGTAGGTAGCCATCTTAACAGGGAGGGGTGTTTGTGGGGGGGAAGCCTGCACTACAACTACCACCAGGCACCCCAGTCCCAAAGCTGAGCAGAATGTAACACTCTACCCCACACCCACAGCCATGTGTCAGTCATTGCATTGCCCCATCAAACTTACAGGTAGGTAGTCATCTGAACAGGGAGGGGGGTTTGTGGGTGGGAAGACTGCCCTACAACTCCCAAAAGGCCCCCTTGTCCCAAAGCTCAGCATGATGGAGCACTCCCCCCACCCACAACCATGTGTCAGCCATTGCATTGCCCTCATCAAACTAACAAGTAGGTAGCCATCTTAACAAGGAGCGGTGTTTGTGGGTGGGAAGCCTGCACTACAACTCCCACCAGGAACCCTTGTCCCAAAGCTCGGCAGGATGGTACACCCTCCACACCCAGAACCATGTGGCAGCAATTCACCTCAACTGTGTCACAGAACAGGTAGGTAGACAGTGCATGCACCCTGCCATTCCTCTCAAAAAGCATGGAGCCATATTACCACACCAGCCCTCACATGTCATCCAACTTGGCATCGATCCAATAGCCACTTCCAGTGTGCAGATAGAAAAGCGTATGTAACTGTCACAGAAATTAAAGTTTGACTCCCCAAATCACATGTTGAAGAAATTCAGGGCACAATCATGTCCAGCACTGAATGCTATGTGTAAGTGCCATGGGGGCAGAACATCAAGGCCCATATGAACACAAATCATGCATGGTTAGTTGTAAAAAGAATGTAAAGTACATGATATGACAAAGGTATGCATAAGATCACAATGGCTAATTCATGCTCAGATGTAACGTCTTCCATGCAGAGTAAACAAAAAAACACTTCACATGAAGTTGTTGTGCTGCTAGTCGTTAGATGACGACATGTCCTTCTAATCACACAATCTGTACGTGGAACATGGTATCTATCGACATGTCACACCACAGACAAGTAATGTATGTACCTCCTCATCATGTCATGATGTTCAGTACTGTGCAGCCATACAATGTGATATCAATGAAAACTGTGTGGTTTATAACATCAAACACCAAGCTTGTAGGGTGCACTTCAATAACCATTTCACCCCTGTCCAACAGGAGATCAACAATTGACCTGCTGCAGATGACAACACCGACCTGCAGAGCCAGACTCCCCCCCGGAACATGGCCTCCGTCTCGGATGCAGACTCCCTAAGTTTATCGGATGCGGAGCCCGAACCTGGCCCATCAGGACTGCCAGGGCGCACCACGTCCCAGGCAACAACAACCGCGCTGACCACTGCTGTAACGACCTGTGCGGCCTCAACCATCACCACCACCAGTGCTGCCTGCAAAACTCTCCCTGCCTCGGAGGATACCAACACCACCCTCGAATCTGAGAAGGGCAGGGAGAGTCTGCGGGTACGTTGAGTGGCAACGCCACAGGTCCGGGACAGCAGGGCATGTGGGAGGGCAACTGGGGACAAAATCGACAGTACACTGGGGCTGAAGCCCTAGCCAACATTGCCAGAGTCCTTGGAGCTTACGAACAAACCCAGGGACACATGGGCCAGGTTCTGGAAGAAGTGCGTGAGCTCTGCCTGCTGCTGAGGTGAATGGACACGCGTATGGGTCAATTTGTGGACCTCATGGGCCAGCTTGTGGGTGTTCTAAGGGACAGTCATGCAGGCAAAGGACAGCTCAACCTCCCTCCAGTGGCCCGTAAGATGATACTCCCACCACCTCAGCTGCGGCCACAGAGAGGGCTGAGCTGGAACAGGATGACTCCTCAGACACCGCTGAGCCTGCAGCAGAGGCCCCCCCTGGAAAACGCAAAAGGGGCCGTCCGAGAAACACCACAGGACAATCACGTGGCAAAGCACCAGCCAAACGCAAGTCAAAGAGCCAGCCATGATGGCACCTCTCTTCACCTTGACATTGACTTTGTTGACTATCCTTACCCACACTGCCATGATGATGGCAGGTGTCTGTTGGACTGTGTCACCACATCAGTGTGGTGGCTACTCTATTGTCTCGTCTACCATCACTGACAACTCATTGATTCACTTTGCACCATTTTCTTAAACATCACTTGTCTGTAACTAACACTCTTTGTAAATAAAAACTCTTTTCACTCCTATGTTTTTGTGTCAGCTCCATGTTTATCACAGGATATACAATGTTGACTCTGATTCCAATGTACCAGAAGCTTTGATTGTTTCGAGGCATTGATAGGCTGAAGGGACCTAGAAAGACACAAGAGAATGACATTTACTTGTCAGGTGACACATTACAATGAGAAACAATATCAACATAGACATCATGTGGCTGGTCATGTATCCACTGTGCCACAAACATCAGCCATTAGCACAGAGCCAACAACAGCCAGCAGTCAAAAAGCTCCCCTAGGCCTTTTCACTACCATCAAAGTCAGCAGACAATGGCACTGTTGTACAATGTCACTCACACTTAGGCTTTCCAGTTTTCAGTTTCTATTTTTGGTAAATTCTGGTGTTTTTTTTTCAGTGTTTTCAAGTGATTTCAATACCTTAAAAAAACAGTGCTTATCAGTGGTTAAACATTTTTGCGCCATTAAAAACAACAGAAACAGTGTTTTGCCGGTGTTTATGGAACTTTTGCTTTTATTATTGCTTGTTTTCTGCACTGATAGCTCATGGTATATAGACAGTGTACGTATAGTGTATATGAGGTTCAAATAGATTTTTGCAAATTAAACTTATTGTAGTACACCATACAATACTTCTTCAGTGAGTCTTTGGTCATGTACGCTCGCTCTTTCTTTCCCATGTAAACGTCTGTGAAAAGGCCCTCTCAACAATGGCACTTGAGATGGGCAATGCCAAAACAGCCAGTACACAATTTGTCAACTCTGGCCACTGACATAGCTTTCCATGCGAATACTGGTGCACTTGAAGATTGCGATTCTCAGGGCAGGTTCTGCAACAACTGCATTGAGCTGGGCGCTTATGCCCTCAGAGTTATTGAAGCGGTCAGAAATGAAGAAGCACTTTTCAAACTACAGAGGAAATTGCCCTTTACGGAAGGATTCTAGAACTTGTACAGAGTACCACAGTGAGGTTTCATTGACTTCAAGTGCCATTGGTGGTGAAGGGACATTTCTATGCATCATTGCAATCCATTTCTCATACATTGTAAAATAAAAGTTCCTGAATTGATCTTCAACATTGCTTTGCTTACCACGTGGCAATCACTCTAACATGGAACAGGTTGCAGTTCCAAAGTCATTAAAGGTGTCACCCAGCCTACTCTCCAGGAGATTTTTAAGATCAACACCAATTATGCTGAACACATGGCAGACAAGGGTGTTTTCATACTCTAGGTTTTTTATTATGTTGCCTACAGCAGTTATGTTTTCCTGTTAAAATCTAAGCATGCAGTAGAGTATGCTTTTTTTCACATCACTATCAATATGCGACCAAAGATCCTCACATTTTTTGCCTTTGGCATCATCCCTCAGCAAAAAGTCTGTAAATAGTTGCCACATGGATAATATAACAGTCATAGTTCCTTGGACTGAGGACCATCGGCTAAGGGACACAGTTGGGATGACTCTTTGATGCCACACAAAGCACAAAATGATAAATATTTGCGTTTTAGTTCCTGTGCATAAGAAAACAGTGCACCATAATGGACTAAAAAGTCAATAGCATTCCTCATTAACTCTGAAGATTATAAAAATGCTTTTAGCATACCATCTAACACGTGGCAAGGATCTCTTACAGGGAAGTACTTCAGCTCAGGTATCAATTTTGACAGGTCATCACACAACTTTTTCATATACAGGAATTAATCACTGCAAACACAAACAATATCACTCCAATCTTTGTTGAGCTTGGAAAGAACCTTTTTTTGCAGAGCATTCCAAGTGACACTGTGTTCCATGTTTTCCAAAAGTCTGGTGTCATGTGTTCACCACTATCCAAGATGCTTGGTGATAGCGCTCTTTTCACATATACTTGTCACTATACCTTGCATTGAATGTTTAAAGCCAGAGGTGTTGGCAATTCACCTACTATCAATACTGACTCACTAGAAAGTGGGGGCTGATGTATTAAGGGTTTTTACCCATTCTCTGTGGGTAAAGGTGATGACACATATTAAGAAAGATTCTTATGAAAGCAGCCATTTTACCTATCAGTGAAAGAATTAAACACAGCCAAAATATCAAATATGATTTTGATATTTCCTGACTCTCTACAGCTTATAAAATAATTAAACAAGACCTAAAACATGCTACCAAACCCTGCATCTTTAGACCAAAGACCACACAACTGAAAAAAGCAAAGGGAAGAAGAAACACTATTTTAGTGGCATCCCTAAACAACAGAACTCAAGCAGAATAATGTTAGCCCAGTCTTTCTTACTGCTAGCTTGTATAACAAAGTTACATTGTATTGGCTCCCTCAGGAAGAAACAAAGGACTCTTACACTCTATATTTCCTTTTTTTGAATGGCATTTAGTTTGCGGTTGTGCAGGTGTTTTTTCAGTGTTTATCTGTTTTCACTGGTGAGGGCTATTTCTCTTTCAGTGGGGTTTTATCAGTTATTGTAGGTTTAAACCTAAAACCGGACAGCCCACTCACACTCAAGGGAAGTAGCGGTTGATGAGCTGTTGACGCAGGTCGACCCCTTTCTCCTCTCCACTATCTTCGTCACTGGACATGTGTGGGTTTGCAGGCAGGGGCATCTGCTGCTCATCATCCTCCAGGAGCAGGGGGATCTATTTGTGCAAGGCCAGGTTCTGGAGCATGCAGCAAGCAACTATGATCTGACACACTTTTGGGGAGAGTAGAGTAGTGCACCTCCGCTCTTGTCCAGACACTGGAATCTAGACTTCAGAAGACCAAAAGTACCCTCCACCACATGACGTGTCCTCCCATGGGCTTCATTATAGCGGACTTCACCCGGGGTCCTGGGATTCCTCAGTAGGCTCAGCAACCAAGGCCGGTTGGGATATGCAGAGTCACCTAGGTGTGAGATACACAGAGCAATTTTGTAATATAATTGTGGCTGAGGACAGCATGTCACACATACAGAACGCTACTTGACTCTGCGTACTCACCCACAATCCACGCAAGCTCTGGATGAAGATTTGCCATCAGCTGTGGTACGATGCTGTTACGCAGTATGTAGGAGTCATGTGCTGATCCTGGAAATTTGGCACAGACATGGGAGATTATTATATCCGCTTGGCATACCACTTGCACATTAATGGAATGGAAATGCTTCTTGTTCCTGTATATGTGCTCACGTGCCTGTGGTGGAACCAGGCCAACATGTGTGCAGTCAATGGCACCAACAACATTAGGGATGTGGGCAAGGTCATAAAGATCACCCTTCACAGCTGTCAATTCATGTCTCCTGGGAAAATGGATGTAGCTGTCCTTGTAGGTCATCATAGCGGACAAGACATCACGTAGCACCATGCTGGACATTGGTTGAGACATCCCACCTGCGCTGGACACCGTGTACTGGAACAAACCAGTTGCAACGAAATGCAGGGCCGCCATCCCCTTACATGTTGGTGTCAAAGCAGTTGGATAGGTTCTGCGAGGCCTCAGATGGGGCTCCAACTGACCACATAGGTCTTGAAGGGTAGGTCGATCCAAACGGAATTTTCATTTGATGTCCTCGTCCTCCATGTCCGCAAGCAATGTGAATGTGCGATGCACATATGGTCGCCTCCTAGGTAAGATGAAAGGGGACAAATGTCAATTCAATTTCCCCATGAGATGTGTCCAACATCTTACGTTTTGACTAACACAGCGCCAACAATGACTGGCCTGAAACTACAGCTTACAACACAAGTCACATGCAGAGCCACCTTGATCTAAAGTAGTTGTACACGTGTTCAGTATGTATATAGTGAGTACCCCCAAAACAGATTCTGACTATGTGAGTGCCAAATCATACATTCCACCATCTTGTGTCACCAGCCCTGAGAGTAGTTGACACAGTGCATGTCTGAAACAGCAACACTGCTGGCTTCTACGTAGCTGCTGTACCTGCCACACCTTCTTGTGTGATTCGGACATGGCACACATTACCAACACAATGAGCACAGTGTGTGCATAAAGATCAAGTATAAACATGAGTTCAGCAATCTACACAGTGAAATAGACACATTATGTAATCAGTCCATCATTACTGTGGGTTGCTTAGCCATCTCACATATTGACATGTTTACATATTTGAGATCTGTGTACATGCACAGCAACATCATAAGTGACATGTTAGGGAGTACATACCAATGGTTGTAATCCTGTGCACTGACATGGCATGTGTAGTCACCAGTGAGTTAAATGTCACATTAGCATTGCATTTAACTATCTGGTGGCATGATTCATAGTAAGTGTCTAATGTTCAATGGTGAGAACTGGCCATTGCCATTGCTACAGCATGATGTGTCCAGAGGTGCCATAAGCGTGCACCACTACCGCAATCATGGCCATTGGCACCAATTTAAAGATGCCAATCCGCGGTTGCGGCCGCCAGGGCCCCAGCGGTGTGATGCCGCCAATGCCCATGCCCCTTCAGCCAATGGGAACCGCAATCGCGGAAGTGGAATACACTTTTGAAAATTGCGATAGGCGTGCTCCGCTACCACAGGGCCAGTCATTGTATACATATGAAAGATGCCAATTCGCGGTAACGACCGCCTGGGCCCCGGGGTGTGACACCGCCAATGCCCATGCCCCTTCAGCTAATTTGAACCCCAATCCCAATAGTGGAATACACTTTTAAAAATCGCAGTAGGCGTGCTCCGCTACTGCAGGGCCGGTCATTGGATACAATTGAAAGATGCACGATTGCTGTAGCGACCGCCTGGGCCCCGCGGTGTGACACCGCCAATGCCCATGCCCTTTCAGCCAATGGGAACCACAATCACGGTAGTGCAATACACTTTTGAAAATCGCGGTAAGCGTGCTGCGCTACCGCGGGCCGGTCATTGGATACAATTAAAAAGCTGAACTGGAACACCAATTTCAGCAGCTGAGTACCACTGAAACAACCCCAGGGGGCTATATATGTCTGGAAGAGAGCCACACATTTCCACTGCATCCAGACACTGCTGCCTGACATTCTTCAACACCAACTGCTGCTGTTCCTGTAAAACTGGACCCTGTGATGGCGAGAACGGAGAACGTCAGGGCCTGTTCCTTCACCACAGAGGAGCTGGAGGTCCTGGTGGACGAGGTGCTTTCACAGTATGGGAGGCTATATGGTGCTCCTGATGTAATGGTAAGTGTTTCAGAGTGAAAGTTGGAGAGTGCAAAGAGTGCACACATGAAGTTGATCTGCTGTAGTATGTGCCTGTGAGTGCAAGTTTGTGTGATACACTGCCTAGCATGCTGACTTCATGTCAATGGGGGTTGTAGCCTAATTTCCACAGATCCATGGCTGCATTTCAGGATGGGAGGGACATGCAGTGTTTTTTGCAGCCATACAGTAACACTGCTGGTTTGGAAAGTGGAAGCCAGAACAAACATTGCCTGTTCTAATGGATGTCAGAGTCCATGAGGTTTTCACATGCTCATTTGTGACATTACAAATGTGTTTTGTACAGAGGGTACTGAAGGATGTGTGTACAATTTTCATATTGCCACCATGGATATGTAAGCATTCTGCACAAGACTGAAATGCCTGAGGGTGACACTCTTGGTGGAAATTCACCTATGACACATCAGATTGATGTGCTTCTGAAACATCCTCCTTCAATTGTTTTCATTATGTGTACTGACTCGCATGTGTAGGCACTGTTTGCCCTCTCATGTTGTACATGCATGTGAATGTTCTGATGGCCCACGATTCGCCTCAGCGTGAGTCCCCCTGGCCTGCACAGATGCTGCCCAATTTGACAGGGACCCATCAGTAAATGGGCAGAGTGAGACATGTGTGTTGTCTGCCACCCTATTTCCCAATGAGCTATCTTAGGCCTGAGGATTGCACAAGAGAGACCTTGTGAGAAGGGTGTGAGAATGTAAGATCATGTCCCTAAATGTGACCTCCATGACACAGTGAGCCATTCACAGGCCAATGACATTGAGGGGTGTGCAGTATTGGAGACAGTGAGTCTGCCCCGACACATCATTTACAATGTAATGCAGACCTTGCACCCTCATAAACTGCATCACAGATGAGGGCCTTCTTCACATTGCTTTCTGTGCTGGCATTCTGCAAGTGTATGAGATGGCCAGGTACGGTGTTCATCCTCATACCTGCATGCTTTTCTATGTGATTATCTGATGAAAATGTACCACGTGTCATACTGTATGGCCTCTGCTCAACATTTCTGTATAGCTGTGCTACGTTTTTGCATGTTCCTGTACTGAGACACAGTGGTACATAACACAGTGTCACTAAAACTTCCTCTCCTTGTCTCCCATGCCTGCAGCTTAAAGTCCAGGCCCTCCGTAAGGCCTTACGGAGGGCCATTGCACGCAAGGTGCAGGCTCTGGGTGTCTCCAACCAATGGCACACACACTGTCTCAAGAGGTGGGATGACATCTGCCGGCTGAGCAAATGGGTGGCAGAGATGATGCTGGGGCTGCTCCCTCGGACTGGAAGGTTGGCATGCAGGAGCATGACACCGCTAATGGCCCGCATCTTGGCAGTGACACAGCCAGCGCTGGATGGACATTTGAGGGCCATTCAGCAGCAAGTTGAGGGTGAGTATTCTGCGAAGGGTGACTTTGGGTGCGATTGACTGCATATATCCCAACTCTGAGCCAGTGCGGAGTTCTGTGATGTTTCTAGTGTGATGCAATGGCTTCTAAGTGGCCTCTGTGTTGAGTGCAGCTGTCATGCATTTTCGCTACATGTTCTTTCTCATGTGTTTAATATAATGGCCCTTGACATTGCAAGATGAGATGTGGTCTTTTGACATCTGCTGCATTATGGGCGTCATAGACATCGCCAGGCAGTGAACATCAGTGTTCATCATCTTAGTGTGCCTTCGTCGATGTGTGCAGTGCCTAACTTGGAAATTGTGAGAGCTACACATCTGACACCAATGTGCAACGGTCGTTGTGCTTCAAAGCGCCACATGGTAGATATCAGTAGCTCATGGCCATAGTACAAGGACATTCTGGAGTCAGTATCTGTGTTGTCCCCTTAAAGTGACTCCGTATGTGACTGTGACAACATGTTGAGATGTACATCTATTTCACCTACAGGCACGTAGGTATGCTTACAGAAATCTGTATGTCAGGTTACAAGGAGGCACAGGCCAGCTATTTGGCTGTGTGAACGTCACATGGGTCATTAATGCCAACTATGCTTGTTTCCATGCATCTTTTAAGTTTTGCATTAAGGTTGCACATGCAGACTGCACAGGGTGGTGTGCAACATGGGGGTATCATATTCTAGTTTAGTGCTTTGCTTGCATATGATGTTTGTGAGTATGGCACTATACTGAACCTATGTCAGGGGACGGACACCAGTGGTGAAGCTTCTGGCACAACTGCCACACATGAGCACACTGACAAGGATGTGACCATCACCTCGGAGGGGGACAGGAGTGCCCTGGAAGAATCACACCCAGAAACACCAACCTCAACATCATCTGACTCCAGCGGTGACTCCTCGATGTTGCCGGGCACCGGAAGTGAGAAATCTGCCTCTTCTTCCACCACACATCGTCCAGTGCCCTACTACCACTTGTGCTGTCCATGCCCGCAGCACTAAGAAGGGTCGAGTGTCCTTCTCCCCAGGCACTGCTGTCCCTGCCCCTGTCTCCCCAGCTGCCCTCAGTGTGGAGGGGGTGGACCTTTTGTGCCAGCTGTGTGTGGGTCAGACTACTCTCCTTAATGGCTTCCAGGATCATGACAAGAAGTTTGCACAGTTAGTTGCCTTCATGGAGGGCATTCATTCTGACGTGAGTGGGCTACACCGAACTGTCCAGTCTTTGTCCTCCACAGTGATGGCAGCCATTCAGCTGTCACAGGCTCAGAGTCCAGCTCCAGTCCCTTCAGCATCCACCCTGCCAGTGGCAACATCTGACGAGAGTGACCACACACCACAGCCCTCAGGCTCCAAGTACTCCACACGCAGCACACAACAGCAGCACTACAAGCGATACAGAGCACAGACACCATCCCCAAGACAAAAAACAGGCACACAGGAGCACAAAGGCAAAAGCCCTTCACGTGACACTCAGGGGCATCAAGTCAATAAGCAGGCCTCAGGCTCACATTCATCCAAATTACCCCCATCCAAGGACACTCCCGTCCCCACACCTGCTCCCAAAGACAAACAAACAGTTTCCCTGCCTGCTGTGAAACTGGTGCCTGCAAAGAGTCAGCACAAACAGCTCTCTAAGGCAGATTCACTCACAACCTCAACTCCCACCCACACCCCTGTGAAGCTGGGACAGGAGAGCAATATGAGGGGATCACCTGGTCAACAGGGGATGGAGGGGAAAAGACAAGGCCAGCCCAAGCGTACCGCCAGATTCAGCAAATCCCCACAGGGAGAGCCACCTGCACCTGATACATCTTTGGTGGTGAGTGAGGCTGTTGTGCCCGCCACACTTCCCATTCCTACCAACACAATTCTTGCCTATCGAATACCCAAGAAGTGTAGACTCAGCCCTCCACATTCACCCTCACACACTGTGTCTCACGGCAGCATGTATCCACCTCCCCGTGCCACCATGCCACCCGGTCCAAGCAGCCCTCCAGCTCCAATGACCACTGATGCCTCTACTTCAGCTTGTCCTCTCTCTCCCAGGTCCAGTCCTCCAACTTGCCCCGTCAATTAGCCACCTCCCAGTTCAATTGACAGCCAAGTCTGAGGCAAAGTCCCCCTCCCAAACTCATCTCTCTCACAGCAGTGCCTGGACTGCCCATTTGTATCCCCGGAGCTCTGGTGATTCCCATGGCAGTGTACGGTGTTACCCATTCCCTGTGCAGTTTCTCATGCACACATGTACATACATTGCACTATGGACTGGCCAATGGCCTTGCTGTTTGTCACTTTGGATATCCATTCCCTGCGCAGTTTCTCATGCACACATGTACATACTTTGAACTATGGACTCACCAGTGGCCTTGCCGTTTGTCACTTTGGATGCCCATTCCCTGTACAGTTTCTCATGCACACATGTACATACTTTGCACTATGGACTGGCCAATGGCCTTGCTGTTTGTCACTTTGGATGCCCATTCCCTGTGCAGTTTCTCATGCACACATGTACATACTTTGCAATATGGACTGGCCAATGGCCTTGCTGTTTGTCACTTTGGATACACAGTCCCTGCGCAGTTTCTCATGCACACATGTACATACTTTGAACTATAGACTGGCCAATGGCCTTGCTGTTTGTCATTTTAGATGCCCATTCCCTGTGCAGTTTCTCATGCACACATGTACATACTTTGAACTATGGACTGGCCAGTGGCCTTGCTGTTTTCTACTTTTGATGCCTATCTGGGTAATATGTAATAAAGACAGTTACTCCTGTTGTCTGCTTTGTCTATGACCTTGCTAAATAAAATGTTTTATGTATGGGTATGGTTTCATGTGACATGTGCTCTGTATGCCACTTTAACATTGCCAATTGCTTGTTTTACTTTTTCAGAGTTTGCCAGAGGTGACAGGCACTTTAGTTCTTCTTGACTCTGAGGCTCAAGGGTGCAATGATGGGTGTTTGTGATGATCTACTCTTACCCTAATCATTCTAAGGTCAGGCTTGCTAAATTGTACACATGTCATATTAGGATACAATACCAGAATAGCGGTGAATTCTATCCACAGGATTACTTGCGGGCTGTCCAGGGTCCATCATATCTGTGTGATCTTTCTTGATATATGAACAGCAGTGTTGATGTGTGATCATCTTGTGTAGGCCTGTCTTCCTAGTCATATGGGTGCATTTAGATATGTGAACTTGAGTGGTCATGCAATGTGAATGGGCTGTCATTGTCAGTGGTGTTGATGTGTGTGTGCCCCTGCAATGCCAACTGCACACATGTATGATCCAGGTAATGGGTGCCTGTTTGTTTCAATTGTCTGCCATGTGCTTCAGATTGTGGGCACATATAGGAGTTGTAGGTTGGGCACTGTGCAGTGTATTGGTGTGTCCATGCACTCCTGGGGGACACCTACTTGGTGTTGCTGCCAGTTGTGATTATACAGAGTGTGTTACTGCTAAGTCTGTGTTGTGTTTTGCTGATCAGTAATGTGTCTTGTTTCTGTTTGTGCTCACTGTGCAGACCTGCTCAGCCACACTGACATTATTTGTGAGTTTCCTCATGCATTGCTGTCACTTGACCCATTTTTGGCTCCAGTATGGTATGTGGTATGTGGAGTCATGGAAAAAGAAAAAAGTCCCTATATACTTTTTTAGTTATCGTGTTATGCACTTGCGTAATAACCGTAATAAACCCAAAGGACCAAATAGATATAAGTATACAGTTTAAAAACCAACAACAATTGGTCAGTGCAACACAAAGAGCGAATAACAACCTTATTAAAAACGATATAGAATTTATTCAGTAATATTACACAATAAAAATTCATAAAATTACAATATACAATTCAAATTTGAGAGGAAAAACATTTCATGATAAAAGTACATATTTTGTAATGATGTTAGAAAACAGGAAAAGTCGACACTGCGTTTCGGTGAGTCTTTGATTTGTCACCTTCTTCAGGACAGTTTTCTAAATGGTAGATTCATAATTTGTGGAAGGAATCTTCTTGTAATTAAGGGCTGAGAATGTGCCACTTTTAATGAAAATAAAACCTCTATTATATTAGAGGCCAGTTTAGGGAAGTTGTGTTTGCTGTGACCACCATTAATTTAATATTGTTCTTCAAAGGAGTCCATAGATTCAGCAGGCAAGAAAAAATGATGAAATAGTGCTAAGGGCTGATATGCTGTGATTTCTTGCACATTAATTATGTCCCCAAAATTCGTCGTTTATTTTGTATATTTTTGGCGGTATGGAAACTTTTCTGATTATAACACCGTCATGATCATCAAATCAAACAGGTTGGTCACAATCCTAAAATAAGCAAGATGGCCTCCCTGCCAGCAGCAAAACAGCAACTTCCGGGTGTATGTGGAGTCATGCCATCCCCTATATGTGCTTCTGATGCCTAAACCTTGTGAGTAACTCCTCTATGGGGCATATTATCAAGGACGGCGTTAAAAATGATCGCCGGTTTAGCTGCAGAAAACGGCCGCTAAAGCGGCGATAATGGGCTTGATAATATGCCAATGAGAATTCCAATAGAAGTCCATGTTCTGGAGTGAATATGGGCTTCTATTGGAATTCTCCAGGGCATATTATCAAGCTGGTTATCGCCGCTTTAGCTGCAGTTTTCTGCCGCTAAACCGGCGATATTTTAACACCGTCCTTGATAATATGCCCCTATGTGTTTGTGTACTGAACACTCCTCACCTGTCCACTACCGAAATACACACCACTTCAATCTCTTGTTTTCCACACCATGGCTTACCAGTGTGTGAGCCTCCCCACCACTTCATAGTGTGACACTATGTTGTGTGAGGCTGATCTGTGTACCGGACCAATGTGACACTCAGGACAGTTTCCCAATTAGTTATGGTTTATTTTCGTCTACTGGTTTGCTGTCATGGTTGCTCATTTACAGTGCATATGTTTGAGCAGCACAGTCCTCTAGTCATGTTGTTTGCATCTGGGTTTCCCTGAGTTGTGCATCTGTGGGTGATGGGTAAGCTGCATGTGTGTTTGCTGAGGTACTGCTACCCTTACTTGGTGTGCATGCAGTGCTGTCAGTGTATGTTGCCTTTTACTTGCCTGGTGTGGAGCCCCCTGATGTCCAGCTGCATTTGCAATGTGATGGATTGGTCTGTGCATCTGTTGTGTTTTTGTTGTGGATGTATGCAGTGTTTGGCCTGTGTCGGCTCTTTCTACTGACAGATGCTATGTGTGTGTGATGTTCTATTTGCATGACATTGTGAGTAAGTAGTTTTTGCTGTGTGATACATTCAGAGATGTGTTGTGAGTGTAGTGTGCATTACTTGTGTGTCTGTCACATGCAGCAAGGTGGATTATTGTTCCTGAGCTTGTTTTGAGTGCACATTGGTGGTTTGTCCTCCTATTTTTGACCTGTCGCTTGTCAGGATTGTGCATGTTCACTTGATGAGTGGTGTGATGTCTCTGTGTTAGCTGATTGTCCCATTGATCCCAGTTAGTGTTAATGATTGTTTTTTGATGATGCAATTCTTGTTTGTGTTGGGGTATGGCGTCTGTGCATTGGCACTGAGTGACAATGTTGTGTATCCTGTTCTGTCTAGGGTCACATTGTTTTTTCACTGTTTGGCTGTACATGTCTGGGCTTGTTGGACTTCTGTGGATGTTATTTGTGAGCTTTGTGTTTCGCTATTGTTTTTGTGTCAGCATTGGTTCAGGCATCCCTGAGTGTGAATGTGATGCTTGTGGATGCACCACAGGGAGTGTGATTGGTTGTCATTGCACTCACAGGACATCATTTTGACCATTATGTGTGTTTCTCACAGGTGTTGAGTGTTGCAGGTGAAAGGTGGGTAGAGGAGGGGTATGTGTGAAGGTCCTACTTGTGTTTGACAGTCAGGGAGTGCGACATTGAGCCATGTGTGTTGTGCTGATGACATACACATGTCAAGTAAGTTGACGCAGATGTGTGACTGATCACTGTATGACTTCAGACACTTCCTATCATTCCTGTGCCATTGCATGGCTTGCCTTGATGTCTCCCTGAGTTGTTGCACCGAGGTCACTTTGGTTTAATTCCACTCACTGTGACACCCATGTCGGATTTGGCCTAAGGGTGGTGTGAAATGTTCCTCCTCTTGAATGTGATGTACAGATGCTATGTGGCTTGCTCCATGGTTTTCCAGCACTGTCCACTTCCCTTTTGGCTGGCCCATTTATTGTCCTCCATTGCTGCTGACCTATTGTATGAGTATCTGGCTTGGTATCCGTGTTGGATGTTTGTGAGTGACTTGACAGGCAGTGTGAACAGTTCAGTGGATGTTCAAATGCAGTGTGAGTCTTCATTTTGTAATCATACTCAGTTTGCTTCACATGAGTGGAAGGTTGGTGAGAGGAGGAGGGTTGTCGAGCCCCTGAGCTTCTCTGCAGGGTGGTCCTCTTCACCCCCCCATCCCAGTAGTCAATCTACCTTGTCCTTCTATGTGTGAGGTGCAAGGTCTGGCTACACCTGGCAGATTAATTGTGCAGGGGGGCACAGGAGGAGCACACAGCATGTTCCCAAATGGGTGTGGGAAGGGTAGAGTGGGAAGGGTGAAGGTGGGGCCCTGTGAATCTTGACAGACTGCCCATGCTTGGCGCAGGCCCTGCCTACTACATTGTGCGCAGGTTTTCCCGTGTCTTCACCGCTGCGGTGACGTGACCGGGACATTGTTGTGATTATCGGTTGATGGGTGACCCGGATGCGGAGGGGTGAGTTTCTGACAGGTTTGACATGTGTGGGTACACTGGGGGATATGGTCCTGTCCCCACCAGAGTGTCTGATGTAGATAGGAACCGTTTGTCAGCACAGGAGTTGTGGTTGTGTGCAGAGTTGTGTATTTGCGTACCTGCGGTGTTTTCCGCGATGGTGTATTATTTACTGATAGTGGATGAGGTACAGCAGCAGAAATGCTTGAAGATCTGGATCCATTGCAGTCAGGACCGAGTGGAGGAAACCGGGAGTCTGGTTTCGCTCTACGCAGTAGTGCTTCTGCCGTCTCCGGGTGGGTGGATTCTCCACTGCGTGTGATGGGCTGTTTGTGGCATCATGATTTGTACGGCAGACGGGACGTCAGTCTGCATGGTGGTGTGTCTCTATTGGCTCCCTCCGCCACGGTGGTGAGCACAAACTTCTGGCGGTTCACGTAACTCCGCAGCGGACAGAAAATGGGCTATGTTTGCCCATTGTAATATGGCGGACGCGAGGACAGCTGCTGGAGTGCGGAAAAGGACATTTTCCGCCAACACCGCGGATGTGCCTCCACCCACCATCTGAATGAGCTCCTTAGTTTGGATGCAGCAGTGATAACTATAGGTCTCACAGTCTTCAAAGAAGGCATGTCTTATGTTGCTCTTTCACAGGTTATGTCCTTGTCAGGAATGTACCCTTTTCAGTTTCATGAGAGCAAAGGCAATGTTGACTAATCATGTGCAATAGAATGCAATAATTTTAGAGGGCTGTCTGCTGCTCATCTGAGCTTATAACCCATTGTTGTAAAACATCCAAGACATAGGAAGAGACAAACTGCTAAGATTGCAGATTTGGTCATAGTTTTTCTCCCAGTTTACACCCCTCATTATTAGGAAGTCTGCGTACTTCTGTTTACCAGTAAAAAGTCACTAAAAAACAGCCACCTTTCTTCCTAGAAAGAAATGCAAAAATGTATGTTGTTTTAGTTTTGTGTCTGAACTCCCGCAAGACTCTTGCAGAAGCTATTTATCAGAAAAGAAGAGGGTAAACTTTAATATAAGCACAGTAAATAATGACGGTAAAGGGTAGCTCTGAAAAAAGCATTTTTATTATTTTTAAAACATTTGAATTTTTTTGTTAGCTATTCTAAAAAAAATTAAGAATTTTTTTTAAATGAGGAGAACTAAGACAGAATGCTTGTTAAAAATGTAAAACAATTGAAGAACTTTTACTTTGAAAACAAAAACTCAGAAAAAATATTAACTAAAAAAGAAACTGTTCCCTGTGGAGTGGGGAAGCATTTATGCTCTTGTGTGAGCTTATCCTGCACATAACTACTGGTCTCAGATGAAAAAAATAATCTGCTTACACAAGCAGCAAAAAAGAACCTTGTTTAACACAGGGTTGTTATGCACTTGACTGGACAGTACCTGAGCTGGTACTGTGTCCCCAGGTGCAAAGGATGTTGAAGCTCCTGAGGATCTGTCCATTTCTATAGAAGAGCCAACTCTACACGATCAAGCCTCTGTGGATGCATTAGTCTTAAATTCTTCCACATATCAGTAGTGCCGGTGCTTTGTTCCTCTACTAAACTCCTTATTACAAAGTTTGCAAGTACTAAACTTAGCAGACAGTTTTTTCCCGCCTGTTCTCGTTTAGAAATGTTTATCAGACAAGAGATTCTTTGACAGGTTGAGCAGCTTGAGGTGGTAGAACTGCCCCTGTCTACACATGTGAGTCAGAGGAAGACATAGTTTTTCAAAAAATAGATTTTGAAAGTGGAAAGACAACAAATTTGGAAGGTCTGCCCACTCCAAAAGCCAAAATACCAATGAGGCAAAAAGCTGGATTCTTCCTTTTGCAAGTAATGATATTGATATTAATAAATCATATTGTGTTTCAAGGGTGTGCCATTGCTCTCTCGGGCCTCTCGCCAGTAGGTCGTGGATGTTTGGGGGGACTGTAAAAAACACATAAATGTATGTTTCTAATGGTGCTATACATAATAGATTTTTCTTGGTTTCCCAAAATCTCTAGTGTCAAACTTATATTAAAATAAAACACTATTATCTACAAAACCTCAAGTATACAAACTCAAGAGCCAATTAGGAAGTACAGCCCTCTGGGACTCCACACAGGGGATTGTGTGTTTGACTCTTGCGAGTCTCTCGTGGGAGCCATTCATATATATATATATTCTCACAAACAAATATGCGACGCACTCCAGATACAGTCTTAAGCTTTTATTTTCAGCTGTACCGGCTCACACCTTAAAAAGGAACTACCAATCGAATAAATACAGGAACACAGGGGTAATCCCTAGTGAATCGGATGCGAGCGAGGGAGAAATGACCATTGTAGAAACAACCATTGCAAAACCTACTTTTTTAGACGAAATGAGAATAATGCACATTGATCAATCAATACAGAGAGGGAAAGGAAGGGGGAGAGGCACGTATCTAGGACGAGGCAGAGGGGACTTGGATGCCTCAAAAAAATCAAGAAAGTCAAGACAAGGGGGACGGAAAAAGAAAGTATCCGCTGCACAGTTTGAAAAAGTAATGGAGGAAAAGTTAATTGTGAATCTATCCAAACACAAATTAACGAAAGAGGAAACAACGTTATTAAACAAGGGACTCCCCTTTTGTTCGGAACCCCCCAAAAGGCCTCAAGAAAAAGTCATGATTTTGTCCAGCCATGTCACCTGGAAATAAATTTGACCTGTTTGCAGAAGCAATAACTGAGGACTTAGATAAAATGGAAAAAATTACACATCCAAATCGAAAGCAAAACCTCACATGCAAAGAAAGGGAAGCGTTAAAATCTTTAATGGTAAATAAAACGCTGATAATTAAATCCGCAGACAAAGGCGGAAATATTGTCCTGTAGGACATAGAGGCATAACAAAAGTGAAGCGTACAGGCAACTAAATTATACCTCTAAATATACAAAGCTTCAAAGCAATCCCATCAATGACATGACAATAAAATTGAACATCAAATTAAAGACCTGGTACAAAATGAATCTACTCGACCAGGATGAATTACAATTTTTGACGAATGAATTACCGACCATCCCGACTACATACTTCTTGCCCAACATACACAAATCGCTAATAAATGCACTGGGCAAACCTATTGTGTCCTCATGCAACTCCCTTTATGAAAAAATATCGATATATATATAGACCATTTTCTATCCCCAATTGCACAAAACCTGAGTTCCTACATACGCGATCCTGGAGATTTTTTAGGAACCTTAACGGGAACAGCATGGAACCCGGAATACATCTTGGCCTCCGTAGATGTGGTCTCACTATATACATCGATTGAGCATCGAGTGAGTTTGAAGGCATGTGCATATTTTTTACAACAGCGTTTACATATCAGAATTGGAACCGATGAAAATGTTACTACCCATGATTGAGTCATGTTTGACTAGCAATGTATTTCTTTTCAACCATGACCTGTATCGACAAGCCTGTGAGACTGCCATGGGCATATCCTTTTCGCCAAACTACGCGAATATCATGATGGGATGGTGGGAAAAGGAGATAGCCTGGAACACACAAAATCAGGATAACATGGATAAACAATTTTATGGGTCAGATTTATTGATGACTTATTCATAATTTGGAACGGTACAGAGAAAGAAATTATGGAATACTTCAATGCATTTAATGAGAATGATGTAGGACTAAGTTTCACATGTACCACGAGCACAAAACGTATCGCATTCCTGGTACATGGATATACACTTAGGCTGGTCTGGTGGCTCAGTGGACTAATGCGTCTGCTGCAGGGGCCTGTGTTCGACCTCATGGTCACAGGTTCAAATCCCGGCAGGTCCACTCAGCCTTTCATCCATCTGAGGTTGATAAAATGAGTACCATTGAGTTGGGTAACAATAAACATCTGTTATTCAGCACCAAGATACCCGTAGTGGTGAACGTGTGCTTTACAAATACACGTGTTATGTTAAGGTGATCAAATTCATTCCACTCGTTACAGAAAAGAGACCTCTACAAACAGTATATTACATGGCATGAGCTTTCACCCTAAGTCTCTTTTGGATAGTATCCCCTATGGGGAGTTCATAAGAATGATTCACAATTGCTCAAAAGAAAGTGATGCGGAGGGAAAAAAATGAAAACATCGTTAAGACTGAAGTCAAGAGGTTATAAGGAGACCACACTGCGCAAGGGCAGACAGAAAATACGACAGAAGACACAAACTGAAACTGTAATCACCAAAAAGGAAAAAGTGAGAACAGCAAGAACCACAAAGATGTATTATAACATACAGCAAAGAAAGTGGACTGATCATAAAAAACATCCCAAAATACTGGCATTTAATAGCTAATGATCTGGACATTGGATCCTTACTTGGATCACCTCCTTAAGTCACATACAGAAAGACAAAATCCAAAAAAGATTTAATTGTGCGAAGCCACTTCCAAGAAGAAGCGCCAACGAACTGGTTACTAAAACAACAACAGGGATTTGTGAAATGTAGAGCAGTAAAGCTTGCTAAATTGGAGAAAACCGCAATACAATACATGTCTTCTAAGGGAATAAAATTGAAATCCAACAAACAATAACATGCTCTACGAGGTTCGTAGTATACATCATCCAATGCAAATGCGGTATGCAATACATAGGAAGTACAATTTGTATGCTCAAAAAAAGAATACTTGAGCATATTCAAGCTGTAAAAAACAAAGATGCATCCTATGCAACAGCAAAACACATGATGGTATGTCAAAACAGTGACTGGAGAGCGATGCTTTTCTTTGGAATCCACACCATACAAAGCAATGAAAGAGGAGGCGATAGAATCAAGAAACTGCGCCAAACAGAATCCAGATACATAATCAGATTACAATCAAAGACCCCTCATGGGATCAACAATGATGAGGAGTTATTTGTACATCTGGACCGATCACCCCTGAATCTCAACAATTGACTGCACTGAAAAGGAACAAATGAGAACTGTTGCAATATAAAATATAAAATATCACAAAGGGCACTAATCCCTATGAAGCAGGAATCAAATGAAGCAGGAACAATGGATGTGCCAATTTACCCAAAAATAAAAAATTTGGATTCACATATTAAAATTAGAAAAAGACACTAAGGTCGAACAAATGGAAATAGAAGAAAGACTCATTGAATTGGTACAAACCATAGAATAAATTAATACAGCAATTTTGATTTATAATGAACTGTAAAGAAATACAGAACAGTGAAATATAATTAATGTCACCTAAAATTCTGAGAAAAAACCTTGTAAATATTGTATATAGATATACACAATGTAATAAGTGAACTATGTTTCCCACAATGCCATATTATAGGCAAACTATGTTTGGTATAAATAGTCAAAGAGAAGAAATACTCACTAACCGTGACAAAGACCTTGCATGGGCTGAAACACGCTAGGTTTGAGCCGGTACAGATCAAAATAAAAGCTTGAGACTGGATCCTGAGTGCATCACATCTTTGCTTGTGAAAATTAATCAAGGGCTTGGATTCAGCCCCATCGCGATTGCACCCGTCTTTGAGCACGCTGCTAATAGGATCCAGTTGTGTTGGAATATATATATATATATAGATATATATTATCTACTGGCGAGCGCCAGTAGATAGTTATAGTTAGGACCTATTTTCCATAGGAAATCCGCAACATTCTATTGGGAATAACGTTGGCGCCGGTTGACGAATCTTCGCGACATTTTCGAAGCTTTTGGCCAGCTCCGCTCCGCTCCTACCCTGAAAGTTTTGCGGTGATCCGTCAAGCGGGGGCCGAGAAAAAAGGGGGGTCCCAAAACGCGTTTTCCCCATGCAATTTCCCATAGGATCTGTGGTCGCAGCTACAGCCCGAACCGCTGAACGGAATGATACCAAATTTGGCAAAGAGGTAGTCCTCAGTTCGGACTCGTGCCTTTTGCTTAAATGGTGTAAATCCGTTTAGTAGTTCCTGAGAAAATTAGAGTTAAAAGTACATATATATTTATGGCCTCGGAGGATCCGCGCACCCAATGTGCACCCTGAGCGCACCCTCTGCGAACCGAGCGCGTACCCTCCCGATCACGCGCTGAATGCTAATTGGCTGTCAAGTGTCTGTCTACATTCAAAACCAGGAACTGTTGGCAGTCATTATGTGCCTCGGTAGAAGCGAGGCTGATTAAGTAAGGGAAATAAGTGTGTGAAAGATGTAAAGGGGGCAGGGTAGAAATACTCTGACCCTCCCGAACCCTCCCGAGCACGAGCTGAATGCTAATTGGCTGCCAACACTCTGAATCAGGAAGTGTTGGCAGCCATCTTGTGCCTCGGTAGAACCGAGGCACAAGAAACCACAAAAACAAAGACGCAAAACGCGACAAGGGGGCAGGGTAGAAACACCCTGACCCCCTAGGCTTTTTAAAAAATCGCGGGATGCGCATAGGGTCCGCGCATCCCGCTAACGAAAAAAAAAACGAAGCACGCACTCCCGCGCTTCGTTTAGATTTAGCCCCCGGGGGGGCCAAGTCCCGGGGGCATTATGCTTTTATAGCAGCAGTGCATTGCGGGGGCGCGAGTTATAGTTAGCTGAACTAACTATAACAGGGGAATTTCTAGGGTTTTGTATGAGGGAAATGTCCAGCTAACTCTAACGCCCCTGAAACCTATGGTTTTTTCAGTGAATTTCTAAGGTTTTTTAAATGCCAATTCCTAACTATAACGCCCCTGAAACCTATGTTTTTTTCAGTGAATCTATATATATATATATATATATTACAAATGTAACTATTCCAATAAGTACGCTCTCAGGAATCAAATGAACCTGAAATGGTATAGGAAAAACTGCTGTTTAATTTACACAACGCGTTTCACCGACAGGCTTGATCACGTGTAAGTGACATCACTGAAACTGACAGCGTATATATCGACACACAACAATGAACATAAAAAAAGGACATCGTAAGTAACATAATCACATCACTCTAAAGTTTGCAATATAAATCAAAATTGCTGTTGGGTACACAGTGCCCCAGTTTTTGGTAATGATTCTTTTAATGGTCTTAGAGTCTGACCCAAATGTCATGATCACTCTCGTGGTTCCCTCTCCTGTGCTGGATACAGGATATGTGTCTGGGGCATTCTCAAGAATGATTCTGTGATTGGAGGTAGTATGTCAGACAGACCAAGCATAACATACCTCAGAAACAAAAACATTAGGGACTTGCTTGTCGACAGTGATGTTACCATATATCCACCCACAAACATACAAGGCCTCGAGGGGTTTTTCCCCTGTGGTCACTGCAAGGCATGTAACAACAGTGTATCCCAAAAAAAAGTATCGTACAATGGGATTAGTAGGAACATCACCCAGTTCTTGACATGCAGTTCCTTGTATGTTATATATGCCATAGAATGCACTTGTAAACTGTGGTATATTGGCAGCACTACCTGCATGGCCAAGAAACGCATTCTGGAACACTGCAGGGCCATTACCAATTTTGATCAGAAATATCCAGTGGCACGTCATTTCAGGGAGAGACATTTTTCAAACACCAAAGATCTACGTTTTATCCTCCTGGAACAGGTAGAAAAAACCCCCAGGGGAGGTAACAGAGTTCTCAAACTGAGACAACGAGAATCAAAACTCATCATTGATTTTCAGACCAAGACCCCGGGAGGGTTAAATCAGGAAGAAGAACTGTCCGTACATCTCAAGGAATGAACTGTGTATCAGAACTCTGGGTTGCTCTTGTGCTCTTCTTCTTTTTAATATATGTATGTAGATATCCTCCACATTCATGACTGTAGAGTTACTGTGTTCGTAATGTGTATTTATGAACCATACACTGTTAGGGTTTTTGTAGACACGATTCTAATTGGTGTTTTTATGTTTCAATTGCAAGAAGTGAGGATGGAGCCCAGATATTTGAGGTCTACCCACATGGTCCACATACCCCTCCCCTACCCCTTCCTTTTCTTTCTTCCTCGCACATACACCTTGTGACACTATTGCACCTACATTCTATTTTATGTTTTTCTCACGAGCACGACACACTGTTTACATATCAGACCGCGCACAATATGACACACACAAAGTTCTTAGTATTATTTGCGGGTCCTTGGTTCAGCTACACAAGTAGACAAGCTGCACACTGTCAGGCACTTGCCAATGGGGCTTTGCGATCTGTTGTTTGGACATCGTTTAGACAAATTGTTTGGTACAGTAGTGACACCTGACACTTGTCATCAGTAAACAGGTGGATCCTGTGCTATTTCTCTTAGACTAAGATGCTACATGACTCAATAAATATACAACAATCTCACTTCGCAACCCAGTCACGATTGGATTTGTGGTATTCTCAACACAATGTTGATAATAATTTCAACAATTGGATAAATATTCCTCAACAGATCGCGTTAGGTTTGCGGAGTTACGTAGTGGACATGCGCTACACGCTGTCAGTTATATTCTACACAATTTAGTTACATATGAGACTACTGACGGCAACAAGATAGAACTTTATTGAGGGGTGGTAGCGAACAATTCATCCACTAGGAGACTCTACTACCTGTGCTTTGTGGTCCTATGTTGCTGTTTATCATTTAAAAACATTGCATTACGGGGCTAATGAAATCTTCTGCTACAGCGACATGTTAATGTGATTATGCAAAGAGACTATGCAACAAATATACTGTGTACCCAATGCAATTTTACTTTATATTGCAAACTTTAGAGCGATGTGATTATGTTACTTACGATGTCCTCTTTTATGTTCATTGTTGTGTGTCGATATATACGCTGTCAGTTTCAGTGATGTCACTTACACGTGATCAAGCCTGTCGGTGAAACGCGTTGTGTAAATTAAACAGCAGTTTTTCCTATACCATTTCTGGTTCATTTGATTCCTGAGAGCGTACTTATTGGAATAGTTAAATTTGTAATATTGGAACAGCCGGTTTTCTCCGCCGGCGTGTACGCCACTCTCCTAGGGTACACTCGAGTCCAGAAGGAGTTGTATATATATATATATATATATATATTATCTACTGGCGGTCGCCAGTAGATAGTTATAGTTACAAACTAGTTTCCATAGGAAATCTCAAAATTCTATTTTGAATAACTTTGGCGCCGGTTGACGAATCCTCGCGAATTTTTCAAAACTAATGGGGCGCTCCGTTCAGCTCCTACCCTGAAAGTCTCGGGCTGATTCGTCAAGTAGGGGCAGAGAAAAAAGGGGGGTCCCAAAACGCGTTTTCCCCATGCATTTTTCCATAGGACCTTTAGACACAGCTACAGCCCGAACGGCTGAACAGAATGACTTGAAATTTGGCAGAGAGGTAGCCATAAGGTCAATGAAGTGCCTTTTGCAGGTCTGGTGTAAATCTGTTCAGTATTTCCTGAGAAAATAGCATTTAAAAGCATATCAATATCTATACGCGCGCACCGTGCGCGCACTGGGCGCGCACCCTGCCGTGCGCGAGCGAAATTCTGATTGGTTGTTAGATGTCGGTAAACATTCGAATCGGTCGAAACCAGGAAGTGTCGGCCGCCATTTTGTCTCTCGCAGTCTGAGGGGGTGAAAAACAAAGGTGGAGAACGTGAAAAAGGGGGAGAGTGGACAGTTCCTGACCTCCTAGCCTTCTGTGAC
Organism: Triturus cristatus; assembly: GCF_964204655.1. Lineage (NCBI taxonomy): Eukaryota > Metazoa > Chordata > Amphibia > Caudata > Salamandridae > Triturus > Triturus cristatus. The sequence continues at coordinate 983,804,344 of NC_140583.1, forward strand.
CCCCAAGGGAGAAAAAAAACAATTTTTTTTTTTTTAAAAATCGCGAGGTGCACGCACCCTGGGCGCACGGCACGAACTGCGAACCGAGTGCACACAGAGCGCGCACGGTGCGCACACCTCGCGATTTGTTTAAAAAAAAAAATTTGTTTTGTTTGAAAAACCTGAAACAAAAATAAATATTAAAAACATAACTTAGCATTTAAAAAAACGTACAAATTCACTGAAAAAACCATAGGTTTCACACACGTTATAGTTACGAATTAGCATTTAAAAAACCTTGCAAATTCACTTAAAAAACCATAGGTTTCACACATGTTATAGTTAGCTGGACATTTCACTCGTAAAAAACCAATGAAATTCCCCAGTTATAGTTACTGCAGGCAACTATAACTCACGTGACCGCAATCCTCTGCTGATGACGTCAGATATTACATCACTGATGACATATGTGTCTTTCTGAAAAATACATATTTGTAATATATGTATAGCTAAAGATTAATGGAAGAAGACATGGGTAAATAAGTGTCTAAATACAGTGATGTAATATCTGACGTCATCAGCAGAGGATTGCGGTCGCGTGAGTTATAGTTGCCTGCAGTAACTATAACGGGGGAATTTCATTGGTTTTTTACGAGTGAAATGTCCAGCTAACTATAACATGTGTGAAACCTATGGTTTTTTAAGTGAATTTGCAAGGTTTTTTAAATGCTAATTCATAACTATAACGTGTGTGAAACCTATGGTTTTTTCAGTGAATATATATATATATATATATATATATATTATCTACTGGCGGTCACCAGTAGATAGTTATAGTTAGGACCCTGTTTCCATAGGAAATCCGCAACATTCTATTTGGAATAACTTTGGCGCCGGTCAACGAATCCTCGCGAAATTTTCAAAACTAATGGGGCGCTACGCTCCGCTCCTACCCTGAAAGTCTCGGGGTGATTCGTCAAGTGGGGGCTGAGAAAAAAGGGGGGTCCCAAAACACGTTTTCCCCATGCATTTTTCCATAGGACCTTTAGACACAGCTACAGCCCGAACGGCTGAACAGAATTACTTGTAATTTGGCAGAGAGGTAGTCCGCAGGCCAAGGAAGTGCCTTTTGTAGGTCTGGTGTAAATCTGTTCAGTAGTTTCTGAGAAAATAGCATTTAAATCAATATATATATCTGTAAGCGGGCTCCGTGCGCTTACGGTAAGCTTACCGTACGCGTACGGTGACGTGCGCGAGCGCGATTCTGATTGGTTGTTAGATCAAAGTAAACATTCGAATCGGTCGAAACCAGGAAGTATCGGCCGCCATTTTCTGTCTCTCGCACTGAAAAACAAAGGTTGATAACATGAAAAGGGGGCAACGAAGAGAGTTGCAGACCCCCTAGCGTTCGTCAGGGGGTTCACAAAGGACCAAAAAGTATGAAAAATAAATGTAATAATTTTTTTTAAAAATCGCGGACTGCGCGTACGGTAAGCTTACCGTACGCGTACGGTAAAAAAAAATAAAAAAATAAATAAAAATTAACAATCACATTTAATATATAAATCTAAGGACCCCCAAGGGAGAAAAAAACAATTGATATTTTGTAAAAAATGGCGTGGCGTGCACGGTACGAAATGAGCAAGGTGGGCGCTCGGTGCGCGAAGCGCACCGAGTGCCCACAGCGCGCGCACGGTGCGGTAAAGCGCACCGTGCGCGCAAAAATTAACAATAAATAGATAACTTAGCATTTAAAAAAACGTACAAATTCACTGAAAAAACCATAGGTTTCACACACGTTATAGTTAGGAATTAGCATTTAAAAAATCTTGCAAATTCACTTACAAAACCATAGGTTTCACACAAGTTATAGTTAGCTGTACATTTCACTCGTAAAAAAACAATGAAATTCCACGTTATAGTTAGATCAGGTAACTATAACTTGCGCGACCGCAATCCACTGCTGATGACGTCACATATTACATCACTCATGACATGGTCAGTGACATCACTCATCACATCAATGATGACATCTCAAATGACACATTGTGGATAGCGGTCGCGCAAGTTATAGTTACCTGATCTAACTATAACGTGGAATTTCATTGGTTTTTTACGAGTGAAATGTACAGCTAACTATAACTTGTGTGAAACCTATGGTTTTTTAAGTGAATTTGCAAGGTTTTGTAAATGCTAATTCCTAACTATAACGTGTGTGAAACCTATGGTTTTTTCATTGAATATATATATATATATATATATTACCTACTGGCAGTCGCCAGTAGGTAGTTATAGTTAGGACCCCTTTTCCATAGGAAATCCGCAACATTCTATTTTGAATAACTTTGGCGCCGGTCGATGAATCCTCGCGAATTTCTCAAAATAGGTGGGGCGCTACGCTCCGCTCCTACCCTGAAAGTCTCGGGGGGATACGTCAAGGGGGGGTTGAGATAAAAGGGGGGTCCCAAAACGCGTTTTCCCCATGCATTTTTCCATAGGACCTTTAGAACGAGCTACAGCCCGAACGGCTGAACAGAATTACTAGAAATTTGGCAGAGAGGTAGTCCCTATGTCAAGGAAGTGCCTTTTGTAGGTTTGGTGTAAATCTGTTCAGTAGATTCTGAGAAAGTAGCCTTTAAATCAATATATATATCTGAGCCCGCTTACGGTACGCTTACCGTACGCTTACGGTAAGCTTACGGTACGCGTACGGTGGCGTGCGCGAGCGCGATTCTGATTGGCTGTTAGATCTTAGTAAACATTCGAATCGGCCGAAACCAGGAAGCGGCGGCCGCCATTTTGTGTGTTTCACTCAGAAAAAAAAGAGTGAAAACAAGAAAAGGGGGCAATGAGGAGAGTTACAGACCCCCTTACATTTGTGAGGGGGTCAAAGAAGGACTGTAAAGTACAAAGAAAACATTTATTGATTTTTTTTTAAAAATCACGGGATACGCGTACGGTAAGCTTACGGTAAGCGTACGGTAGAAAAAAAAATAAAAAAATAAATGAAATTCAGATTTAAGTGTTTAGATATTAGGGGGCTCTAAAAAGAGCCGTTGTGTTTATGAAATGATTTTTTAGTGGTACCTACAAGTAAGTACCGATGCAGAGTCTAAGGTTCAAGAGGAAGACTCTGTTCCCTTTATCATTGAAGTGCACACCATCTCCTCTATAAATGTCTTGCATGTCAAAACGCAAGTTGTTGTGGTAAATGGCACCCATACCATAGTCACGGAGGAAAGCAGAAACAGATTTGTTGACGTGCTTTCTTGCTTTGTCAATCTGCGGACAGAAATGATTGGACCAGTTCCATTTTTGCCTTTGGCATATGTTGGAAAACACAAAGGCAGTTTTAGGGAAAAGTGAAAACAGTTGTGCAAAGGTGTCCTTCATAAGCATTTCCAGACCTACCCCAGTCAAAGTGCCTAGGTCATTGCCACCACAGTGCACTATTATGAGGTCAGGGTGTTGCATTTGCATGAAGGATTTCACCAATGGCATCAATTGGTGCCACTTTAACCCTCTCTGACCAATCCATTTAATGTCTACATTTGGCAAAGCAAGGTCTCTCACCATATCTGTTTTCTCTGCAAACTTTTCACTCCAGAAGACATAGCTGTGCCCTACAATCCACACTGTGAACATCTTCAAAGGAGAACTGGATGCACTCAGGAGGTGTCTTTCAGTAGAATGGCAATATGAAAAGAAAGACAGTTTGGAAATGGAGGCATACATATTTTTTTCAAAACAAAAAGAACTGATTGGCTGTTTCATACCATTCTAGAATAAAAACTAGGCTGTATGTGTAAACTAATAGAAGCATGTTTTGTATTGGTACAAAAAAATGTGTTACCAAAGAACAGTACTATGGATTTGCTGTTAGGTTTGAAAAGTCAAGCACTCTTGCTCTGTGGAATTGAAACATTGTGTGGCGAACTTCTGACCTAACTCCACACAGCAGTGTTCCATGAGCTGTTGCTATGGTAGCAGGCAGAAGTCAAGTTGGGGGAAGGGTACTAGGCAGAAGTCAAGTTGGGGGCAGGGTACTTTTGGAAAAGGGTTGGTTTTCAACCAATAGAAATGTGTGATTACATTTGAAAAAAAGGGGGAAGCACTGAGATTTGAAACTTACATGTATATGTGTGGAAAAATAGAGGGAAAGTTTGCCATTATCTGGTTCTGCTGAGAGGAGAGAGGTGAACACAACAGAGATCCTGGCTCTGATAATCTGCTGTTTGAGTGTCACATTTCTTTCACAACTAACTAATTTTAAAGGTGAGTTTAGAGTTTGAGAGGGGATGTATGTGGTAACTTAAGAAATGAATAATAGAAATGGAAATTCTTTTTGTTGTAGTTGCGTTTATCATTTTCTGTTTTGGGAGAAATTTAAATGTGAGGAACATGTAAAATAATATGGAGTATGTTTTCACAATAAATTAAGGTGTACTGGAAAAAAAAAGAATAGTTTAAGGGTTTGAGGTTGGACTCAGTAATGCAAATACATTCAGCATCACTAAGGCTGGTTGCCCTTGCTGGAGTGTAGGCAGCCACCCAGGTTACACATGGAGGTGGTCTGAAAAAGAAGTTTGGACATGTGCATTTAAGAAAATCGAAAAAAGTGGTTTCATAATGTGACAGTCTGTAAAAGTGATTTTCACTTGCCCCAAAAAAAAAGAGCAGTAAGTGTGCTTTCAAATTGGCAAAGAAATTTCGTTTTGGGACTAATGTGAAAACATGACTCTGTGTGCAGAGAGGAATTATAGGCAGAGATTTATTGCGTATTGCTCTGGTGATTTCACAGTTGCATTAGATGGAAAGGGGGAGCGATTTTTTGGGGGAAGAAGCAGACTCTTAGCACACACCCATGTGCTTGCCATGTATAATCATGCACAGTATTTACAAGCGAGTGGGGTTTTCAGGTTTCAGTCTGTAATGCAAATACATTCAGCATCACTAAGGCTGGTTGCCCTTGCTGGAGTGTAGGCAGCCACCCAGGTTACACATGGAGGTGGTCTGAAAAAGAAGTTTGGACATGTGCATTTAAGAAAATCGAAAAAAGTGGTTTCATAATGTGTCAGTCTGTAAAAGTGATTTTCACTTGCCCAAAAAAAAAAGAGCAGTAAGTGTGCTTTCAAATTGGCAAAGAAATTTCGTTTTGGGACTAATGTGAAAACATGACTCTGTGTGCAGAGAGGAATTATAGGCAGAGATTTATTGCGTATTGCTCTGGTGATTTCACAGTTGCATTAGATGGAAAGGGGGAGCGATTTTTTGGGGGAAGAAGCAGACTCTTAGCACACACCCATGTGCTTGCCATGTATAATCATGCACAGTATTTACAAGCGAGTGGGGTTTTCAGGTTTCAGTCTGTAATGCAAATACGTTCAGCATCACTAAGGCTGGTCGCCCTTGCTGGAGTGTAGGCAGCCACCCAGGTTACACATGGAGGTGGTCTGAAAAAGAAGTTTGGACATGTGCATTTAAGAAAATCGAAAAAAGTGGTTTCATAATGTGTCAGTCTGTAAAAGTGATTTTCACTTGCCCAAAAAAAAAAAGAGCAGTAAGTGTGCTTTCAAATTGGCAAAGAAATTTCGTTTTGGGACTAATGTGAAAACATGACTCTGTGTGCAGAGAGGAATTATAGGCAGAGATTTATTGCGTTTTGCTCTGGTGATTTCACAGTTGCATTAGATGGAAAGGGGGAGCGATTTTTTGGGGGAAGAAGCAGACTCTTAGCACACACCCATGTGCTTGCCATGTATAATCATGCACAGTATTTACAAGCGAGTGGGGTTTTCAGGTTTCAGTCTGTAATGCAAATACATTCAGCATCACTAAGGCTGGTTGCCCTTGCTGGAGTGTAGGCAGCCACCCAGGTTACACATGGAGGTGGTCTGAAAAAGAAGTTTGGACATGTGCATTTAAGAAAATCGAAAAAAGTGGTTTCATAATGTGTCAGTCTGTAAAAGTGATTTTCACTTGCCCAAAAAAAAAAGAGCAGTAAGTGTGCTTTCAAATTGGCAAAGAAATTTCGTTTTGGGACTAATGTGAAAACATGACTCTGTGTGCAGAGAGGAATTATAGGCAGAGATTTATTGCGTATTGCTCTGGTGATTTCACAGTTGCATTAGATGGAAAGGGGGAGCGATTTTTTGGGGGAAGAAGCAGACTCTTAGCACACACCCATGTGCTTGCCATGTATAATCATGCACAGTATTTACAAGCGAGTGGGGTTTTCAGGTTTCAGTCTGTAATGCAAATACATTCAGCATCACTAAGGCTGGTTGCCCTTGCTGGAGTGTAGGCAGCCACCCAGGTTAAACATGGAGGTGGTCTGAAAAAGAAGTTTGGACATGTGCATTTAAGAAAATCGAAAAAAGTGGTTTCATAATGTGTCAGTCTGTAAAAGTGATTTTCACTTGCCCAAAAAAAAAAGAGCAGTAAGTGTGCTTTCAAATTGGCAAAGAAATTTCGTTTTGGGACTAATGTGAAAACATGACTCTGTGTGCAGAGAGGAATTATAGGCAGAGATTTATTGCGTATTGCTCTGGTGATTTCACAGTTGCATTAGATGGAAAGGGGGAGCGATTTTTTGGGGGAAGAAGCAGACTCTTAGCACACACCCATGTGCTTGCCATGTATAATCATGCACAGTATTTACAAGCGAGTGGGGTTTTCAGGTTTCAGTCTGTAATAATATATGTGGCTCTAATGTTGATAATGAAAGGTTTATTTATTTGACATTGCCAGAGAGTAAAACAGTTACTTTTGCAAAATTAGTTAAAGATGCTAATCATAGCAAGAAATGTGGTGAGTGTAAATCTGACATGTTTTCAACATTAATTTTAAAGGAATACGGACAGTATGTAATTTTAATGATGCAACGATGTAGAGCTGATGGTTCAAAATTGGATACTTTAATAAAGAAGTTTACAGGACAGCAATTATCAATTTCAGGAAAAACTTTTGTAACTGTTGCAATAATTTTCCATGATGGACCTACTGTTACTTCTGGACATTACACAGTTTATCTTAAATGTGAAAAAGGCTGGACACTGTGTAATGATTCCCAATTGATTTTCAAGCAACGTTTGCCTTTTGATTTAGCAAATTCCTATCTAATCTTCCTGAAACCTAAATTTTAGACAGATTTGGCAAGATCTCGACAAAATAATTTTACCATTTTACTGGATTACCATTGCAATTTTATAGAAAAAAGATTTTTTAAATTATCATTTGGCCTAATGGAAAGATAACCAATTGTAATGTGGACTTTTTTAATTTTAAATGAAACTTTGAAAAACCAATAATTTAGAGATAATCGGTAACATCTGCACAATTTAAATTTTGGAATGTTATTGGACTGCCATTGGAAATTTTTTCAAAAAAGATTTTAAAAATTACTATTTGGCCATGCGGAAAAGTAACCAATTCTATTGTGGACTTAATAAATTATTCAAAAAATTTTCGCGAACCAAAATGTTACAGAGAATCGGTGAGATCTGGACAAATTAAACTTTAGAATTTTATTGGATTACCGTTTGAAATTTATTCCCAAAAAAAATGTAAAATTACTATTTTGCCTAAAGGAAATGGAATCAGATGTATTTTGGAGTTATTTGAGATATAATATTGTGATTATACTTCTGAAACAAACATATCAGACGGTATTTTAAAGAAATAACTATTGGTATTAGATGATATTTTTTTAGAATATTATGCATTTCTATAATGTTAAGTTTAAGTAAAAAGAGATTCTGGGCTTTTTTATTACAATCTTTGTGATTGTTATTTTTTTTTGCCCGCTGTAAAATGATGAATGCAATTGCTTTCACAATTTATAGTGAAATGCAATATATTCTGAAAACAGCAAAAATAAGGCAAAAATATTTTTTGGAAAAAAATGTAAATATGTGTACTGTATTATAAATTGTTTTAAAAATATTAATACTTTTTTCTTTTTTTTCAGATTGATATAGAACATTTTCGAAAACTAGAACCATTTTTAAAACTATTTTTAAAAAAAACAAATGAATAAATATTTTTTTGAGTGAGTATGGTGTCAATAATAATAATTGTAGTCTCTCAAGGACCTTGTAATGTGATAATTGATTTTTAGTGTTTAAAAAATAAAAAAAAAGTACGCGCACCGTACGCGTACGGTAAAAAAAAAAAAAAAAGTTTTTAAAAACATATGTAAAAAAAAGATGAAAGATAAGGTTGGCTCTTAAAAGAACCGTTGTGTTCATGCAGGGACAGAGGAAAGAAAGCATGGAAAAATTAGTCTCTGTGACAAGTGTGCTGATCTATTTTGTTGTTCACTAGGGAAACACTGGTCTCCCTATGACAAATTAGATCATGACAAGAGGCACATCGAATATCAACCCTCAGAAAACGAGGGTTAATTTCCAGAGGGCCAGCAGAAGGAGATGCTCCCCCCACAGATGAAGGGCTCACCTGACCTGCAGAAGAAGGAGTCAGCCCTGCAGATGATGGTCCAGGCTGAGCTGCTGTGGATGTACTTGCTTGTCTTTCTGAAGAGTTACCTCCAAAAAGATGACCATGTGTCCTTCTGTGTACATCCTGGAGGTGTCTCTTCATGGTGTGATTCCCAAAGGAATACTTCCTGTCAGGATTACCTCTAGAAAGTACACGCTGACACAGCCTGCAAGTTACTAAGGGTGCATTCACCTTTTGCTGGCCTTCAGGAAAAGTAAAATAATCCCATACATAAGAGGGCTTTTGTTTCCTCGATCTCTGCCTCAAGACAGTGCTGCTAGTGCTAGCCTCACTCTCAGAAGAGCTCTGCTGTTCTGCCATCGTATCCCAAAGACAAACCAGCTCCTTCTCCCAAGGGATCACAAGCAGAAATGAGGGGAATGGGTGTGGTGTAGGAGAGTTCTAGAACTGAAAGTAGTTTCAACCAATCAAAAGTTGTGTTTCATGATCACATGACCTACCGTACGCTTACGGTACGCTTACGGCAAAAGTGCGCATGCGCGTAAAAAAGACACGCGCTTGCGCGCATGCGCATAACAGTCACTACCCGACACTTCCGCGTAACGTGCGCGTGTAGCGTACACGCGTACGCGTCCCACGCGGAGGACGCGCGGCTACGCAAATTGCGTAACTATACGCAAACAGCGTAGATAAATTACGGACGTTGCGTAAACCGTGCGCTTACCGTAAGCTTACGGTACGCGTACTAAAAAAAAATTTAAAAAAAAGGAAAAAATGTATTGCTAATAAATTTTACATGTTTATTTTATAAAACATATTAAAAAAAACATATTATAGAATTTTAAAAATTTAACCATAGTCTTTAAAAAAGGATAGAAAATAAAAATAAAAATATGTTTAAAAAAATAGAAGAAAAAAACAAAATTAGCATTTAAAAAACCTTGCAAATTCACTGAAAAAACCATGGGTTTCACACACGTTATAGTTAGGACTTAGCATTTAAAAAACCTTAGAAATTCAGTGAAAAAACCATAGGTTTCACACACGTTATAGTTAGGAATTAGCATTTAAAAAACCTTAGAAATTCAGTGAAAAAAACCATAGGTTTCACACATGTTATAGTTAACTGGACATTTTACTCGTAAAAAACTATTGAAATTGCCCCGTTATAGTTAGTTCAGCTAACTATAACTCGCGCGCCCGCAATGCACTGCTGATGACGTCACATATTACATCACTCATGACATGGTCAGTGACATCACTCATGACATCACTGATGACATCTCAAATGACATCACTGATGACATCACTGATGACATCATCCTTGTGATAGAGTGGCAGACCTCCTCTTCCCCTAATATAACCTTTGATACACACAATCAAAAATAGAAATTAAAATTTTAAAAACAATGGACATACCAATACCAGTTACAACAACCTATACAGTAATTCTAAGATCCAAATACACATCCACTCATTCACCAACAGTCCTATACAGTCACTCATACATGTACTCACTCATCATATGTACTCATACACGTATACATCCTGTTACACAATGCCACTCATCCATAGAGGTACTCACACACATAGTTAGTCATGCTAATAAAGAATCAAACATACATTTACTTGCATATACAGTTATACACACACCACCACACTTACTTCTACGGAAACTTACACATACTTAGTCTTTTAAACAATCAGTTATAGAAACACATACTTATTCATACAGGAACTCTTTCAATCTCTCACTCTCACATATACTCACATATATACACCAATAGTCACATATACTAGTTTAAAACATATGTAGTTACACATAAAGACACTATTGAGACAGTCATTCACTCACTAACACACCCATACATACACTCATCCACCCATACAGTCCTGCACACATGCTGTCTTCAACACATACAAACAATGAGTCACTCATTCATGCACCCATGCACTACGTAATACCCCTCACCGAACCAGACACTCACACTCATACTGATACTCAAAAAACCAACTAATAACCTATTTAGACACTCATGTAGCTACACACCAACCCATGCAGCCACTTATACACAAAGTGAGAGACTGATACAGATATTTACATATTTAAACATTACTCACTAAGCCATGCATTCACTAAGATACACTTAATCAGTCAGTAATACAATCAATTTTTCAAAAACAATTCATCCATTTAGACACTTATATACCCATTTATTCTTCCATCGACCTTGAGATATACATATATAAAACATATTTAATTTTCAGAAAAACACACATTCACTAGATGATGTCATCAGTGATGTCATCAGTGATGTCATTTGAGATGTCATCAGTGATGTCATGAGTGATGTCACTGACCATGTCATGAGTGATGTAATATGTGACGTCATCAGCAGTGCATTGCGGGCGCGCGAGTTATAGTTAGCTGAACTAACTATAACGGGGCAATTTCAATAGTTTTTTACGAGTAAAATGTCCAGTTAACTATAACATGTGTGAAACCTATGGTTTTTTTCACTGAATTTCTAAGGTTTTTTAAATGCTAATTCCTAACTATAACGTGTGTGAAACCTATGGTTTTTTCACTGAATTTCTAAGGTTTTTTAAATGCTAAGTCCTAACTATAACGTGTGTGAAACCCATGGTTTTTTCAGTGAATATATATATATATATATATATATATATATATTTATATTCACTGAAAAAACCATAGGTTTCAGGCACGTTATAGTTAGAAATTAGCATTTAAAAACCTTAGAAATTCACTGAAAAAAACATAGGTTTCAGGGGCGTTATAGTTAGTTGGACATTTCACTTGTACAAAACCATAGAAATTCCCCCGTTATAGTTAGTTCAGCTAACTATAACTCATGAGCCCGCAATGCACTGCTGATGATGTCACATATTACATCACTCATAACATGGTCAGTGACATCACTCATGACATCACTGATGACATCTCAAATGACATCACTAATGACATCACTGATGACATCATCCTTGTGATAGAGTGGCAGACCTCTCACCCTAATGTAACCTTTGATACACACACTCAAAAATACAAACTAACATTTTCAAAACAATGGACATACCAATACCAGTTACAACACACCTATTCAGTAATTCCAAGATCTACACACACATCTACTCATTCACCAACAGTCTCTATACAGTCACTCACACATGTACTCACTCATCATATGTACTCATACACCTACACATCCTGTTACACACTGCCACTCACCCATAGATTTACTCACACACATAGTCACACATGCAAAGTATCAAACATCCATTTACTTGCATATACAGTTATACACACACTACCACACTTACGTCTACAGAAACTTACACATACTTACTGTCTTAAACAATCACTTATAGAAACACCTACTTATTTGTACAGGAACTCTTCCAATCTCTCACTCTCACATATACTCACTTATATACACCAATACTCACATATACTAGTTTAAAACATATGTAGTTACTCATAAAGACACTATTGAGACAGTCATTCACTCACTAACACACCCATACACACACTCATCCACCTATACAGCCCTGCACACATGCTGTCTTCAACACATACAAACAGTGAGTCACTCATTCATGCATCTGTGCACTAAGTAATACCCCCCACTGAACCATACAGACACTCAGACACTCATACTGATCCTCAAAAAACCAACTAATAACCTATATAGACACTCATGTAGCTACTCACCAACCCATGCAGCCACGTATACACAAAGTGAGAGACTGATACAGATATTTACATATTTAAACATCACTCACTAACCCATGTATTCACTAAGATACACTTAATCAGTCAGTTATACAATCAATTTTACCCGAAAAAATCATCCATTTAGACACTTATATACCCATTTATTCTTCCATCGACCTTGAGATATACATATATAAAACATATTTAATTTTCAGAAAAACACACATTCACTGGATGATGTCATCAGTGATGTAATTTGAGATATCATCAGTGATGGATGGATTATACATTAGTCTTCCTGACTATTTGCTTAAAAAATTGCAAGTGGTTCAGAACGCGACAACCCGGCTGGTGCTGAACATTCCTATCAGAAATGGTATAGCACATTTTTTGCGCTTGTTGCATTGGCTTCCAGTCATGAAACGTGTTGAATTTAAGGCTCTGGTCCTTGGGCATCGCGCTCTATATGATGGAGGTCCTATCTATCTTAGAAGGCGTTTTTCCTTTTACCTGCCTACCAGGCTTCTGAGATCGTCATCTCAGCTACTTGCGTCTATCCCTTGCATACGTCTTCAACGTATGGGGGTAGATCCCTTGCCTTTAGGGCAGCTTCTTTGTGGAATGCACTGCCTCTTTCTATGTGTGCTATCCAAGATTCTAAGCATTTCAAGAAGCAGCTTAAAACTCTCCTGTTTTAACGTCTTTTTGCTGCTTCGCTGACCTCTAAGCTTGCGCCGGGACACTCCTAGGAGTAGCTGTACGCGCTACAAAATACAATAACATAACATAACATGAGTGATGTCACTGACCATGTCATGAGTGATGTAATATGTGACGTCATCAGCGGTGCATTGCGGGCGCGCGAGGTATAGTTAGCTGAACTAACTATAACGGGGGAATTTCTATGATTTTGTACGAGTGAAATATCCAACTAACTATAATGCCCCTGAAACCTATGTTTTTTCCAGTGAATTTCTAAGGTTTTTTAAATGCTAATTTCTAACAATATCAGTGAATATATATATATATATATATTTATTATACTATGTATACCTGTGAAAATGTCTTGGTCCGCCTGTTTGCCTCGGTGGCACAGAAAAAATGGGTGGAACTGACGTCAGCACGCCGATGAGGTCCTCTTATGGCTCCGATGACGTCATACGGTGTTTCGCGAGCGGAGCCGTGCTATTATGACATCCTCGTCGACGTGCTAGAGCTAGGAAAGAATTTCTGTGGAATGCTGGTGCAGGGGATATTCACCTAAGTGTACAGGCTGGTCCTTTGGGACAATTGTTTATGTTGCCACTCCAGAAACCGAAACCAGTGATCCGAGGGCAGAGGCCCTGCAGATGGCACACGAGGTGGGGTGCCCAGTCGTGTGCACCGGCGGGGCAGCGAAGTGACAAGCACCACAACCCACAAAAAAGGTAACGAGGGCACTGAATAACAGAGGATCTTCTCTTTGAATCTGGCAGGAACAACAAAGTTAAAATGCCCTAGTACCAAAATGTAGAATTAGTGCTACAACGGTCTTCAAGAGGACCTGTGATGCCGCTTCTGCGTCCCGTACCTTGGAGGCGGCACATGGGTCACGTGGTACGGTCATACTGCGGTGGGATGCACACTTGTTGACCTCTCATGGCACTGCTCCACACTTCAGGGAGCACGCTTTCAATTAGCTATGTTTTCTGATGACGTGTCGCTCTGGCCCCGTCCAACAACAGAACTCCTTTAGATCCAAACAGACTCTTCCACTTTCTCACCGGAAGTAAAACCAGGCCACGTGGACACTTTAACAATACAACAGCTGGGAATGCACTTTTCAGGGGAAAAAACACATTGCTTCCTCCTAGTTAATCACATAAACGTCTCACTGAAGAACAGAGGCCAGGTTCGATCAGTAAACAGCCGTTACAACGACTTTTTTACTTTGCGATACCATTACACGCATGCATTACCACGCATGTGTTGTACATCGCGAAGTCATTACTACACTTTTTTTAGAACGCATGGTCATTTACCACGCATGCCTTTACAACAAATTTTGTTGTAAAGGTATGTATGGTAAATGACCATGCGTTCTAAAAAACATGTAGACGATCCACGCTGTTGTAAGGAAACAGAGGCTGTTCCGTTTCCTCACAATGACGTGCACTGCCCCTCAGAGACGACGTGAATCAGGAACCACGAGGAGAGAGGAACCACAATGAGTGAGAGGTAAGGGGATTGGGCATGGGGTGTTTTTTCCCCTAGGGTTTAGGGTAGTGCAGTGGTGTTTGGGTAGTATACGGGGTCGTGCTGGGGGTAGTGGTTTAGGGTTTAGGGTAGTCCAGTTTGGTTTGGGTAGTGTGGGGGGTCATGCTGGGGTAGTGTTTAAGGGTAGTGCAGTAGTGTAGGGGGTCATGCTGAGGGTAGTGTTTTAGGGTAGTGCAGTGGTGTATGGGTAGTGTAGGGAGTCGAGCTGGGGTAGTGTTTTAGGGTTTAGGGTAGTGCAGTGGTGTTTCAGTAGTGTAGGGGGTCATGCTGGTGGTAGTGTTTTAGGGTTTAGGGTAGTGCAGTGGTGTTTGTGTAGTGTAGGGGGTCATGCTGGGGGTAGTGTTTTATGGTTTAGGGTAGTGCAGTGGTGTTTGGGTAGTGTACGGGGTCATGCTGGGCGTAGATGTAGGGTTTATGGTAGTGCAGTGGTGTTTGGGTAGTGTAGGGAGTCGTGCTGGGGGTAGTGTTTTAGGATTTAGGGTAGTGCAGTGGTGTTTGTGTAGTGTAGGGGGTTGTGCTGGGGGTAGTGTTTTAGGGTTTATGGTAGTGCAGTGGTGTTTGGGTAGTGTAGGGGGTAGTTCTGTGGTAGTGTTTTAGGGTTTAGGGTAGTGCAGTTGTGTTTGTGTAGTGTAGGGGGTAGTGCTGGGGTAGTGTTTTAGGGTTTAGGGTAGTGCAGTGGTGTTTGTGTAGTGTAGGGGTAGTGTTTTAGGGTTTAGGGTAGTGCAGTGGTGTTTGTGTACTGTAGGGGGGCGTGCTGGGTTCTAGTGTTTTATGGTTTAGGGTAGTGCAGTGGTGTTTGTGTAGTGTAGGGGTCGTGTTTTAAGGTTTAGGGTCGTGCAGTGGTGTTTGGGTAGTAAAGGGGGTCATGCTGGGAATAGTGTTTTAGGGTTTAGGGTAGTGCAGTTGTGTTTAGGTAGTGAAGGGGGTCGTGCTGGGGGTAGTTTTTTAGCGTTTAGGGTAGTGCAGTGGTGTTTGTGTAGTGTGGGAGGTCATGCTGGGGGTAGATTTAGTGTTTAGGGTCATGCTGGGGTAGTGTTTTAGGGTTTAAGGCAGTGCAGTGGTGTTTGTGTAGTGAAGCGGGTTGTGCTGGGGGTAGCATTTTAGGGTTTAGGGTAGTGCAGTGGTGTTTGTATAGTGTAGGGGGTTGTGCTGGGGGTAGATTTATGGTTTAGGGTAATGCAGTGGTGTTTGGTTAGTGTAGGGAGCCGTGCTGGCGTTAGTGTTTTAGGGTTTAGGGTAGTGCAGTTATGTTTGGGTAGTGTAGGGTGTTGTGCTGGGGTAGTGTTTTAGGGTTTAGGGTAGTGCAGTGGTGTTTGGGTAGTGGAGGGGGTAGTGTTTTAGGGTTTAGGCTTGTGCGCCTAACCAGCCACAATGTCTGTGGACAAAGGGGATCCTGACTCTTTTGAACGCTCTGCCAATTGAATAATTTGGGTCAAGGGCACTACCACGTCCAATTCCTTTCTTGAGATCCCTCATATACCTGGAGAAAAAGGTACATAGTTTCTCATCAATTTCAGGCGTGTGTGCCCCCTTCCCCTTCAGTGAGGGCCTGGGGCATTCTCCCCTCATCCTATTCCTGACCTTCCTTTCAAGGGGTTGATGGATTTTCCCCACCACATATTCTGCCACTTTGGTGTCAGGGGTCCACTCTGCTGAGCTAGGATGATAAATTTGGGTAGACTCGAACATGTCCGAGTCGACCCCGTCCCCAACCCGGGACAGAGAAGAGTGGAACTCTGGATGCCAGGGATGCCCCGAGTCCTTATCCTCATCAGAGGAGAAATCGTCCTCCGCTACACTCTCTCCCGCTAAGGAAAACCCGTCATCGGGGTCTACAATAGTGGTGACAGCGTCGCAATTTTCCCCAGACTCCTCCTCCTCCCGGCAGGGTGCATGTATTAGCATTCACGCATTCTTGAGGAAGGTCTCCGTAAGTTTATCAAATCCTTCCAAGTGCCCCACGTTATACTTAACAGCCCTTTTATTCCCCATCTGGGAGCTACTGGGACCCGCCACCACCAGATCTGGATCACTGAACACCCCAGGGATGCTTTTCGCCAGCTTATCAACCTGATCCCTAAGAGGAGCAGCGCCCTAGAAAGAGCCAGAGGGAGGGCTTGGTCCACTGCTGGAGGGAGAAGTTGGGGGGCCATTCCTCCTCTACTTCCTGGTAGGAGGAGTAAAAATTGTCTTCTGGAGAAGACATGATAGCAGATGGTGTGAGCACAGAACAAATGCCCTTAAAATCCTTAAGGAAGCCCCCTCGCCGGTGCTCCAACAGCTGGGCTTTCCCCGAAGCTGTTATAAGAATAGATTGAAGCGCAATACCAATTACCACCACCGGGCGTGTGGGGAAAGCACAACATAGCAGTGTCAAAATTAGGCGAGGGTTGGTCGGGAACCAAGCAGACACTAAAGAAGTGGCCGGATTCCCAAACGCAAGTAAAGACAGCGGGAGCACTCGACAGAGCTGCCTCGCTCGGACAAGGCGCACCTGTCAGGATCTCACCGCGCGCAGAGCGCACAGCTGGAGAAACTGAGAGGGGGAGAACGCTCTCGGGCAAGAGCCTGCTGCGCAGGGAATATGAAACAATACCAAGGCAATAATGCTAATAACGTGCACAAGAAACCGCTATACAAACAGCAACAACATCAGATTAAGCCAAGAATGTAAGGGATGCACTTAACTGATGAGCAGTGAAGAAAGAGGAAGCGGAAGGGACGTCACGATATTATATACGATGGACTGTGATTTGATTGGACTATAGTTGCCTTGGAGACTACCCCCCTAATGGTTCATGGGTTGTGTAGTCTTTTGTATAATGATTGTTGTGTTACGTATACTTTGAACTCCATGCAAATAAAGTGAGGAAAGATATGCATAATCCTCGCCTCCGTCCTGCCATAGAATTCATTCAACTTTATTCGATCTGATTTATAAACATAGATCATAAAAGTGTACATAAAAACAGTAAATCCTCTTTCCTAATACAATAAAGTGAGAATTAATTAAAACCAGTACGTAAAAACGGGTGTTACAAAGCCCGGTTCAGAGCAACTTCAGATTAACAGAATCGTAAAGTTCAATGTTTCGCAAGACCAATCTCATGTACTTCATGCGAAATACGTAATAAGGGGTCCAAGTAAGATGTAACGCTCCAATACCTGACCAGCCTGCACTATATAAAACTGCAGAAAAACTAAAAATAAAAAGTGTTTTGCACACTTCTGTCATTGGGCTATATGTGGGCTACATCTGGGTGATATTTGTGCTACATTAGGACTCTTTTTTCCCTGGTGGCCATCTTGGGAGTTAACTGGAAGTCTACTGCTGGTATTGAAAGTGATTGTTTCAGTCTGCATGTCAGAATTTTCTAATGAAATAGAAGAGGATTTGAGATCTCACTTAAAACATGCCATAAATTTTCTTTCTGCAGCACTAACCATAATTTCTGTGGCAAAATGAACCCCCTCATCTTGTTCCTTTTTAAATTAAATGTTTTAAGTGTTACCAGCTTATTCCAATTAAGATGGCTTCAGGTGTGCCATACTTTTGTCATACGTAAGGCTGTTTGCACTCTAGTTGTTCTTTAGAACACTCCGGGAAGCTGCAGTAGAACACAAAGGCATCAACTGACAGGCTGCTCCTGTTGAAATATAACAGGAAGATATTTGAGATCACACTTGAAACATGTCCTAATTTTTCTTTCTACAGCACTAACCATAATTTCTATGACAAAATTATCCCCATCATTTTGTTCCTTTTTAAATTAAATGTTTTAAGTGTTACCAGTTTATTCCAATCAAGATGGCTTCAGATGTGCCATACTTTTGTCATAAGTAAGTCTGTTAGCGCTCTAGTTATTCTTTAGAACACTCTGGGAAGCTGCAGTAGAACACAAAGGAATCAACTAACAGTCTATGCCCTTGTTGGATGTACATGATTTACTGAGAAAGACAGACTTCATTCTCACATGACTGAGAAAGATAATGTGAATTTACAGAAAATATGCTCTCATTTTAGCTTCAGTTTTCTCTCAAACATGATTCACGATATCCCAGCAGAAGGTTTTTCACAGGGTAAAATCACCTTAGAACACACCACAATTCCTGAAATTAGTATGGTACCATCAACAAATGAATTGTAATGTAACTGAAGTCTGTTATCACCCTTTATAGTTCTCCTTTTGGTAACCCTCAAAATCTTCGATTCACTACAATGCATTTCAATGGGGTACTATCATGAATATTGGTCCCAAGATGGCTGCCAGCAATTCCAGGATGAAGTGCTGACAGCCAATCAGATCTCACGATGAGATGTGTCGTTAGGCTCCGCCCAGATATTGAAACTTTTTCTTTTTCTAATTTCTCATGAACTACTGAACAGATTTATACCATTTAACAAAAAGGTATCTTTCTGAACCAAGGGCTACCTTTTCACCAAATTTGGTGTAATTCCGTTCAGCAGTTCGGGCTGTAGCCGTGTCTAAAGTTTCCTATGGGAATTAACATGGCGAAAACATGTTTTGGGACCCCCCTTTTTTCTCGACCCCTGCTTGCCAAATCACCCCAAAACTTTTAAGATAGGAGCTGACTGGAGCGCTCTACGAGTTTTGAAAATTTGGCGAAGATTCGTCAACCAACGCCAAAGTTATTGGGAAAAGAATGTTACGATTTTCCTATGGATAATATGTCCTAACTATAACTACCTACTGGCAACCACCAGGAGGTAATATATATATATTATAGATGTAGCTTTGTCTAAAGTTTCCCATGCAAATTTAACATGGGGAAAACACGTTTAGGGACCCCCCTTTTTTCTCGGCCCCTGCTTGACGAATCACCCCAAAACTTCCAAGCCAGGAGCTGACCAGAGCTCCTCCCTAGTTTTAAATTTCGCGAAGATTCGTCAAACGGCGCCAAAGATATTGGCAAAAGAAAAAACACTTTTTGAATAGAAACGAGGTCCTAACTAGAACTACCTACTGGTGACCGCCAGTAGGTTTTATATATATATATATATATATATATATATATATATATATATATATATATATATATATATATATATATATATATATGCACCAAATCCTACAAAGGAGAGTCGACGCCGTGTCGTTCAGCTAATTCTCTTTATTGTCAGCTGGTGATGTTAGACGCGTTTCGCCTGTCCTGCAGGCTTGCTCACTAACATTGCAATAAAGTTTTTCCTTCAATTTAACTGAAAAATATGCTGTGTCACGTGAAAACTACAAAGTAATGGAGGGTGAAAACAGACTCGTAGTTTGTATTACATTGAAGGCATTAATTACAAATTGTTTAAATTATATATCATTTCATTCACAATTATTCATCACATAGTGTGTCGTTACTTTCGCAGATATATATACATTTGCATGTGCAATTTATACAACTGTATTTCAATTTTATCCATCTATTACTGTGCTCGTTTTACGTTGATTTACAGACTGGGTGGTTTCAAATCCATTAAACCATAAGTGAACAGACCAAACTATATATAGTAAGACTCAAATCAGAATTACTACAACTGGTCTTCTATCTTTACGCATATTATTGCCTTTCTACCTTGCTGGTCCGGCCCCAGTGGGCTTAATCGCCTGGCGACCAAGTAATTGATAATATATTCAAACAGTCAGGTGACCTGTTGTACCCTACACCCAATCTTGAAGTAACAAAACACACAGCTAGTCAAATGTACATGGCTTCAGCCCTAGTGGGCTCGTGACCAAATCATATAACGAAAGAAGGGACAGTTGATATAACAGCTACCCACAGTGCCTTTTAGTTGATCATTCTTACCCTCCTACTACTGGTGTGCACATAATAAAATCAAAACAGTTAAAATTAGGAACTCAAGGAAAATTACAGATACGTATGGAGATCCTCCTCCATATTTAACCCCATCGGGGCTTTAGTATTCAATTTGATAATATAGCTGGATTCCAGCTTGCGAAGTGTTTTTTGGCGATCACCTCCCCTCCTATTTATTGGAACAGCATCGATAACAAAATATGACAACCCTTTGACATCACTGTTGTGGCAACTTGCAAAATGGCGAGCAACTGGATAGGATTTGTCTGCATTCTTAATGGCTCGTAAATGCTGCAACACTCGCTTGTGGACTTGAAGAATTGTACTGCCTACGTACTTAAGCCCGCAGGGACATTGAAGCACGTAGACAGCAAAATCCGTTTTGCAGGAAAATTGACCTTTGATTTTCTGTTCTTTCTTGGTGAACCCAGGAATGTAGCTAGAGGTATTCTTACCAAAGGTACACGCCTTGCACTTGGTACACTTCAGAAACCCATCTTTTTTCACTAGCCATGATGTACCTGAGTTAGCCTGAGTTTTGTTAGTTAGCATGTTGCTGACTAGAGCTTGCTTAAGAGATCTGGCTCTTCTAAAAGTAATGAGGGGCCTACGTGGCAATAATTTCTTTAGGATTGGATCATTATAAATGATATGCCAATGTTTCTGCAGGATTTGTCTCAGCTCTTTTTGTTGGTTGTTAAATGTCATAATCATCCTACATTGTGAATTATCACTATTTTTGTTCTTATTTTTATTTTTATTGTTGTTCTTGTTCTTGCTAGGGTTGAAGAGTATGTCTTCCCTAGTTTTGAGAGTGGCCTTCCTCATTGCTTCTTGAATGCATTCTTGAGAGTATCCTCTCACGGAGAATCTCCTCTCGAGGCATTCCAATTCTGCATCTAAGTCTTGCTTGGTACTGCAATTTCTCATTGCTCTAAGACATTCCCCATAGGGGATACTCCTGACTAGGTTGGCTGGATGGAAACTTGAAGCATGGAGTAACGTGTTTCCATCTGTGGGTTTACGAAACAGCTTGGTATGCAGCTGCCCTTGATGTATATAGACTGTCAGATCTAAAAAATTCACTTCTGAACTGCTTATAGTGCTGGTAAACTTCAAATTCAATTGGTTAATTTGTAGCTTGTTGACAAAATTTTGAGCACTGTTCACATCTCCTTTCCAAATAATAAAAAGGTCGTCGATAAATCGACTCCACAAAATTATGTTTTCTTGTTGTTCTCGGTGAAAAAGGGATTGGATTACCTGCTCCTCCCACCAGCCCATATGCAAATTAGCATAGCTGGGGGCGAAGCAGGTACCCATTGCTGTCCCACATAGTTGATGGTAAAGAACATCATTGAAAAGGAAGAAATTGTTCTCTAAACAGCTGGTAATCATGTCTAACAACATTTGAGTATGCTGCCAAAACTTGACTGGTCTGCCCCCAGAAAGAATTTGACAGCATTCAGCCCATCCGACTGGCGTATACTTGTGTACAGAGTTGTAACGTCTATAGTCATCAGAAGATAATCTGATTCCCAAGGTACATCATATATCCTTCGTAAGAAATCTCCTGTGTCCTGGATAAAGGAAGGAAGCTCACTAACTAGAGGACATAAAAACGAGTCAACAAACTTTGATGTGTGCTCAAATGCACTGTTAATGGCCGAAATGATTGGGCGGCCTGGGGGATTTTTTATGTCCTTATGTACTTTTGGGATTAAGTAAAATACTGGGGTAGTTGGATTGGCAATTACTAAATAAGAATATTCATCTTGGCTGATTAAACCCATTCTTCGCCACTCTAGTAATTGCACATTGTACAGATCAAAACTTTTTGTCATCACCTCACGTGGAACTTTAGCATAGTTATCTTTGTTCCCTAGTTGTTTGTGGGCTTCATTAAGGTATTGCTGTTTTCCCCACAGGACTATGTTACCCCCCTTATCGGCATTTCGTACAATACAATTATCGTTGTTAGACAATTTCTCAATCAATCTGTAGTAATCTCTTGTTTGTTTCGTGCATGGCTTTTTCTTTGCATTTATTGATCTACATAGTTCTTTAACTTCATTGACAACCAAATCATTAAAGACATCAACAGAGTCTCTTGCTGTCATTGGCGTAAATTTGGAAGGTAGCTTGAATTTCGTCAATTCACTGGTATTGATATTAATTGCTTCAGTGACTGCCAAATTGGTGACTAACATAGACGTATCCGGTGAAGCTGAAGAATTTTCACCCAAATCGTTTTCTTTTTGCAATTGTTGTAAGTCAATCATTAGATTGAAATCACTGACAGAGAAAGTCTCTTCTCCATCATCAGCAGTGCTTGTTGTAGATTTATCTTTAGCCTTGGGAATAACTGCAAAAAACTTTTTTAGTTTCAGCGACCTTATGAATTTGAATACGTCTACTCTCGTGGTGGTGTAGTCCATATCGATAGGTGGACAATAGGAAAGACCCAAACGTAGAATCCTTTCTTCTTCTTGTGAGAGACTCACGCTGGTTAAATTGACTATTGTCACATTCTCTTCTTCATTTACTTGTTGTCTTTGGATTTGTGTTTCTCTCTTGTGCCTGCATAATTTGGCGCCTTTGCGCCTCTTCTTCCTCTGCCTCTTGCCCTTTGAGGTCTGGAGTCTGAGTTGTCATATTTTGTTATCGATGCTGTTCCAATAAATAGGAGGGGAGGTGATCGCCAAAAAAACACTTCGCAAGCTGGAATCCAGCTATATTATCAAATTGAATACTAAAGCCCCGATGGGGTTAAATATGGAGGAGGATCTCCATACGTATCTGTAATTTTCCTCGAGTTCCTAATTTTAACTGTTTTGATTTTATTATGTGCACACCAGTAGTAGGAGGGTAAGAATGATCAACTAAAAGGCACTGTGGGTAGCTGTTATATCAACTGTCCCTTCTTTCGTTATATGATTTGGTCACGAGCCCACTAGGGCTGAAGCCATGTACATTTGACTAGCTGTGTGTTTTGTTACTTCAAGATTGGGTGTAGGGTACAACAGGTCACCTGACTGTTTGAATATATTATCAATTACTTGGTCGCCAGGCGATTAAGCCCACTGGGGCCGGACCAGCAAGGTAGAAAGGCAATAATATGCGTAAAGATAGAAGACCAGTTGTAGTAATTCTGATTTGAGTCTTACTATATATAGTTTGGTCTGTTCACTTATGGTTTAATGGATTTGAAACCACCCAGTCTGTAAATCAACGTAAAACGAGCACAGTAATAGATGGATAAAATTTAAATACAGTTGTATAAATTGCACATGCAAATGTATATATATCTGTGAAAGTAACGACACACTATGTGATGAATAATTGTGAATGAAATGATATATAATTTAAACAATTTGTAATTAATGCCTTCAATGTAATACAAACTACGAGTCTGTTTTCACCCTCCATTACTTTGTAGTTTTCACGTGACACGGCATATTTTTCAGTTAAATTGAAGGAAAAACTTTATTGCAATGTTAGTGAGCAAGCCTGCAGGACAGGCGAAACGCGTTTAACATCACCAGCTGACAATAAAGAGAATTAGCTGAACGACACGGCGTCGACTCTCCTTTGTAGGATTTGGTGCATATGGGGACCGAGTCTCGGAGGTCCGGAACGCCGACGCGCCCTTCGGTCTGGAGGAGGTGGGATTACCGAGGCACTTGTGGATTATATATATATATATACATATATATATATATGACTTCTTCGATACTTGATAAAAGCGCGCTCTCAAGAAAGACAAACACGAAGTGATATGGATGTCCGTTGTGTCAATTAAACAACGGACATCCATATCACTTCGTATTTGTCTTTCCTGAGAGCGCGCTTTAATCAAGTATCGAAGAAGTCAAAGTTACAGCCGGTACTCCGCCGGCGTGTGCGCCACTTTCCACGGGTTTCGAGGAGTCCAGAAGGAGTTGCGTCTGCCTTTTTGGATATATATACTTTCCCGTCACTGCAACCATGTATTTTCTTCCCAAAATACATAAGGACCCCAAAAAACCACCGGGGAGACCGATCTTGTCGCAAAGGGTTCGCTCATGGAACCAGTGGCCAACTTCATTGATCACTTCATCATGCCATACGTAAAAAATCTCAAATCATACATCAAAGATACCTCAGACTGTTTGAGAATTTTGCAAAATATATTGTGGTCTAATAATTATTACCTTATCACCATGGATGTGGTTGCCTTATACACCACGATTGACAATACCCAAGGTTTGAATGCTTGTGAATGGTTTTTAAAAAATAGGAATATTCACTACAAAGAACATAACAAAATGTTACTGGATATGATGGATTGTTGCCTACAAAACAATGTGTTCACGTTTGGTGATAAATTGTACCGCCAACGCAACGGAGCAGCAATGGGTTTTTCCTTCAGCCCCAGTTATGCCTGTTTGGTAATGGGGTGGTGGGAACAAGAGATTGCCTGGAACATTAAATACCATCGATACACCAAACACATTGTCACATGGGTCCGGTTTGTTGATGACCTTTTAATTGTGTGGAATGGCAAGGAAGAAAAGTTTGAAGAGTACTATACACTTCTAAACAATAGCACACCCAATTTGAGATTCACACACAATCTCAGCAAAGAACGAGTTGTCTTCCTGGATATGGAAATCTATGTAAAAGATAATCCTTTGGAAACGACGCTACATCGCAAAAGTACTGCGACCAACACAACATTGGAAGCAACCAGTTTTCACCAGCTAACAACTATATCCAGCATACCATACGGAGAATTCCTTCGACTGCGGAGAATTTGCAGTGAAGAGGAAGAGTGGTTAAAACACAGTGGCAACACGGTACAAAGATTCATCCAGAGAAAATATCCTAAAAAAAGCCTAATCACAAGTTGGAAGAGAGCAAATCAAAAGACCAGGGCAGAATGCCTCATTCCTAAACAACAAGAAGTTCAAAATATGGAAGAGCCTATAAGATTGATCACAGATTACAGCCATGAAGCAAAAGATATCACTTGCATTCTAAAAAAGAATTGGAAAATTCTCAAAATGGATAACATGATCGGTGAAAAAATGGGTGGCCACCCAGTTATAACATTCAGAAGGGCAAAAAGTTTGAAGGATCGCTTAACACATAGCCACTTCACAACTATTCAACATAAGGAATCCTGGTTAAGAACAACAGGTTTTACCAAATGCTACAATTGCAAAGTCTGCGAAATAGCAAAGCCAACAAAAGATGTGAAAATGGCAAACAACAAGAATTGGCAAATTACGAACCTGATAACTTGTAAAAGTCAATACATAGTATATGTGGTAGAATGTCCATGCCCTCTAAGATATGTTGGATCCACCATTTGCGAATTAAAAAAACGCATTTTGGAGCATGTACGAGCGACAAAAAATAAAGACAGGAACAATGCCATAGCTAAACACATGGAAATACACCATAATGCCAATTGGAAACTTTTGAGATTTTATGGCATTGAAGCAGTACCGATGAGCTCTCGTGGTGGTAATAGGGAAAAAATACTACGTCAGAAAGAATCGTGTCATATTTTAAATTTGCGTTCCATGACTCCATACGGATTGAACCAATCAGAAGAACTGTACATACACCTATGAAATAACACTATCCCACATAAAGGGGCAGATAATTAGGTGTCAGCCCACTGGAGGGCTCCATTGAAAAGAGGAGAAAAACATTGAGCACTTGTATAAAAAAGAAATTGAGTTCGAAAAAGTTCGTAAAAAACTTACCGGTTCTTATCAACCTATAGGGTGGAGTATAAAGCCCACCAAAGGGCATAATTGAACCAAGCAGCATGATGATACATGTGGCGAACCGGTAAAAATAACAACAGGAACAGAAAGTCAATAAAAACAAAATTTAAAAAATAAGCACCAGAGTTTAAAGAAAGAATTGGAACTACAAGACCCATAAATCCATGGGACTCCGAAAAGGGCGGCAACAGGATATTGCTGTCAGGGGACTTCCTTCACTTATCTTTATTTAAAATGTATTTGGTTAACATTTGTAAAAACGACGACCGTGAGCAAGGTATTGGAGTATACCGAAACGCGTCGGTCAATTCATTGGTTTTGCTGAAAAGTACGAAATTATGAAATAAAGAAAAGCAATTGAAAAGCTGTTGGAGTGCGACCTGCTTCTTCTCTTGGGAGGAATTGTCTTTAATATATATATATATATATATATAGTCTGCTCCGAAGGTTATCCACCTGGTGAGTAGCACTCGATCAGCAGCTTTATTTATGATAGGCAGGGACGAGGATCCGCTTGTAGAAGCCGCTCCGTAATGGAATTGCCTGACGCGTTTGGAGCAGAATGTAATACACGGCCGTCCTGCTGTGGAGTGTGCACAACCCCGTAATGGTATGGGGCAACCCGACTTGGTAACTATCATGTCGGCAATGTGGGCCAGCAGCGGCAAACAGGATTGAGGACGAGTCCACTTGCAGAGTCCACTTAGGACAAGATTTGTGTGCTATCCGGACTGCATTTCCCCACAATGCAAAGTCTCTTTCGAGCTTCCCATTGGTGGGTGTGCAATATGAAAATGGTGATGTGGGTCAGCGTTCGCACACACCATCTCCGTTCAAGGCTCTGAAGAGAAGCATATGGAGCTTCGAAACGCGTCAGGCAATTCCATTACGGAGCGGCTTCTACAAGCAGATCCTCGTCCCTGCCTATCATAAATAAAGCTGCTGATCGAATGCTACTCACCAGATGGACAACCTTTGGAGCAGAATGTAATACGCGACCGTCCTGCCGCGGAGTGTGCACCACCCTGTAATGTTATGGGGGCCACCTGACATGGTAACTATCATGTCGGCAATGTGGGCCTGCAGTGGCAAACAGGATTGAGGACGAGTCCACTTGCAGGGTCCACACAGGACAAGATTTGTGTTTTATCCGGACCACATTTCCCACAATACACAGTCTCATTCGAGCTTCCCATTGGTGGGTGTGCAATATGAAAATGGCGATGTGGGTTCAGCGTTTGCACACACTGTCTCTGTTCAAGCCTCTGAAGAGAAGCATATGGAGCATCGAAACGCGTCAGGCAATTCCATTATGGAGCAGCTTCTACAAGCGGATCCTTGTCGTTGCCTATCATAAATATAGCTGGTGATGGAGTGCTACTCATCAGGTGGACAACCTTTGGAGCTGAATATATATATATATATTCACTGAAAAAACCATAGGTTTCATGCACGTTATAGTTAGGAATTGGCATTTAAAAAACCTTAGAAATTCACAGAAAAAAACATAGGTTTCAGGGGTGTTATAGTTAGGTGGACCTTTCCCTCGTTTAAAATCCTAAAAATTCCCCCGCTATAGTTAGTTCAGCTAACTATAACTCGCGCCCCCGCAATGCACTGCTGATGACGTCACATATTACATCACTCATGACATGGTCAGTGACATCACTGATGACATCACTGATGACATCTCAAATGACATCACTAATGACATCACTGATGACATCATCCAGTGACTGTGTGTTTCTGTAAAGTTTAAATATGTTTTATATATATAGGGAAAGGCCCATGGAAGAATGAGTGGGTGTATAAACGTGTGAATGGATGATTTAGTAGATGCGTGACTGACTCTATAAGTGAGTGATTACATCTATGTAACTGCGGACTACATAATGTCTGTATCTGTGTGTCTGTTGGTGTATAAGCAGCTGCATGGGTTTGTGAACAGCTACATGAGTGTCTAAATGGGTTATTGATTGTTGTCTAAGTATCTGTATGGGTGCCTGAGTGTTTGTGTGGGTGGAGTGTGTGTGACTCTGTGCATAGATGTGTGAGTGGGTGATTCAGTGGGTGCATGGTTTTAAGAGTGCATCTGTGATGGACTGTATGGGTGGGTGAGTGTATGTATGGTTGTGTTAGTGAGTGAGTATATATTTCATTAGTACATGTGTAATTTACTACATATGTGAATGGCAGTATATATGTATGTTGGAGTACAGAAATAACTATAACTGAGAGTGTGTGATAGTGTGAGTGGCTGTATGGATGAGTGTATGCTTGTATTATTGATTGTATAAGACCATAAGAATTTGCTAGTATATTTGTATGAGTAATTGAGCTTGTATGTGTATAATTGTATAGGTGAGTAAATGGCAGTGTGATTAATTACTTGCATGACTGAGTATATATGTGAGTAACTCTATGGATGAGTAGTGGATTGGGAGTGTCTATATAGGTGTATGAGTGCATATGATAATCCTGTACTGAGTGACCATAAGTATGAGTGACTGTATGGGTGAGTGAGTGGATGAGTGTTTAGACCTAAGAGTCAGTGATGGGGTATCTACTTATTGGTGTTGGATTGTCTATGGTTTTGAGAGTGGCCGTATGTAATTTAGAGTGAGTGTATCAAAGGTTATATTAGGGTGTGAAAAGAAGCATCACATGATCACATGAATGACATCATCAGTGATGTCATCAGTGATGTCATTTGAGATGTCATCAGTGATGTCATCAGTGATGTCACTGACCATGTCATGAGTGATGTAATATGTGACGTCATCAGCAGTGCATTGCGGTGGCGCGAGTTATAGTTGGCTGAACTAACTATAACTAGGGAATTTCTAGGGTTTTGTACGAGGGAAATGTCCAGCTAACTATAACACCCCTGAAACCTATGGTTTTTTCACTGAATTTCTAAGGTTTTTTAAACGCCAATTCCTAACTATAACGTGCATGAAACCTATGGTTTTTTCAGTGAATTTCAAAGGTTTTTCAAATGCTAATTCCTATCTATAACTTATCTCTATAGCTATGATAATTAATGATTTTCATTGGATTTCAAAAAATTTCTATTTCAGTGTGTCAATTCCTTTAATTATGTTTTTTTGTTAAAAAAAATTTTCACCATGTTTTTTTAAACTTATTTTTTCAATGAATTATTTTAAAAATTTAAAAATATTAATTGTTTTTATGTTTTTGTTTTAAAAAATGTGTAAATTTTTTTAAAACTATTTTTATATATTTTTTTAAATATTTTGTAAACTATATTTAAAATACTTTTTTAAAAAAAACATTTGTTTTTGGATTCGCGCACCCTATGCGCACCTTTCTCGATCCCTACGTGAAAGCATCTTTGTATGGTAAGCGTTGGGTACATATTTTTGTGCGCGATTGCTATCCGACCGGTACGCGACTCCAAGCCTATACGCGACACGTAGGAAGCACGTTACGCGATGCTTGAGCGCTTCTGCGATACGTCATGTGCGTGTATGACACGGTGGGTGCGCGAATCCCATGAAATATTTTAAATGTTAAAAACATATATATATATATTTCATATGAATATTAATTGAAGACATATTCTAAACTATTCATAAAAGTAATATATTTTTACTTCTAATCCTATATTCCTTTTAAATTCAATTTCGCGGATTCGTGCTCGGTGCGTGCTGCCTATGTGCACGGTGCGCGGATCCCATTTGACCTGAAAAAAAGAGATTTGATTGGTTCATTACACTTCCTATTCTAACTATTGAAAGACCCCAACCATTTCAATCATTCTTCTTTAACCTTCTTTGGAGGAGCATCTCTCTGCAGAGAAGATCCTTTTTTGGACTAAGTTTACACTTAGCTCTAACTTTTTTTTAAAAAACAATGGCTTCAGGGCAGCAGGCATCTCCAGGATCTCCTCATTCATCTGAGGATGATTTTTTGGAAGAACCACCACGCCCACCAAGATATTCTTCTGTGGTGTGGAAATTTTTCACTTTTCCTGAGGGGCAAACCAAAACGAATGCCACCTTAGTGACCTGTAAGATCTGCCAGCTCGTGCTCTCCCGTGGGGATCCCAACAAAAAATATTCCTGCACAACAGCAAGTATGATGAAGCATCTGAGGATCCTCCATCCGGTGAACCTTGCTCGAGAGGAATGCGAGTTCTTCTAGCTCCATCAGATCCATCGCAGCCAAGCACTTCAAGGATGGATCCATCTGTGCAAAACTTGGACATCCGTCCACAGTTTGCAACCCTAAAAGTGCATAAAATGCAACGCTGTACTATGCTATGGAGAGCAGTCGATTGATCTTATCTGTCGAAAGCAAGAGAATCATCATTGCTAGTTTTCTGTTTTTTTTCCCTGAAGTTCATTGTTTTGTTCCTCCAGTTCTGTTTTTTCCTTTTTTTTCAAGAAAAACCAAACAAATTTAAAAATTGTTCAAAAAACCAAGAAAAAAAATATAAAAGAAAAAAGGAGAAAAAAAAAAGTTCTTCTAAGAACTAACTTTCCTGGTTTAAAAAAAGAGTTATATTTGTTTGTTAGTGTGTGAAAGTTTAGATGAATGTATGTGTAGTACGTAATTGACTGAATTACTGCATTAGTTGCGTATGGTGAATGTATAAGTGCAGAACTATGAGGAAGTGCTGCAGCATCACATAGTAACCTCTTAACTGCAGTGTGCTGCAGTACTTCCAAAGCACATGGATGCAACATATGTACATAAATATGTTGCAAATCTGTGCTTCTCTCTGCACGGCTGCTTAAACTGCAGCCATGTGGGGACACAGGCACCCTTGCACCACGGTGCAAGGATATCTGGGTCATGTGGTGACACACATTCCTGCACAAAAACAATCAGAAAATGCATTTTTCTCCTTCAATGTATGCTGAACATTTTAGCATGCATTGAAGGTTAAAAAATGAGGAGAAATGAAAACAATTCTCCTTGTTGTGCTTTCCTACACCGATTGGAGAATGGTTCAGCCTTCACACACATGTCGAGTTTTATGATTTCTGATAAATCTGGAGATGTGTCTTGTTCTATGAGTATTCAGTGCAATCACGCACAACAACACTTATAGAACACCCTTTCAACGCAAAGTGGTGTGTATGATGAGGTTGTATTTACATGGAGTAGAAAAGGTACACAGAGTGCCTTTTCCTCTCTTTGTAAATATGAAAGAGTGTCTTGCGCAATAACTTTGTTACAAAAAGTGACATATTTCTGTTTGGAAAATTGCTTGCGAATGATAGAAGGTAAGCACAGAGTTTTGTCTGCAAAGATGCTCAAAGAAGATTGATTGAAATGATTGCGGTCCTTCAATAGTTACAATGGGAAATATTATGAACCACCAAATCTATTTTTTTAGAGGTCACATGATATCCTATGATAGAGAGATTCCAAAACTACATAGGTATAAGCAGAGTGTTTTTAAAAACATATTCAAACTTTGTAGCTTCTTGCAGATCTGCCAATCTGCATATTAATACTTAGTTAAACTTACCTTCACAGTAATAGAAATAAAAAATGATACACATTTTTTTCAGATGTTTTTTGTAATGTAAATTGGGGTAAATTGCTTATTTTAGAATTAGGATCTGTGACAGAAAAGAAAAAATAGTTATAACATGTAATAATACATATTTAACAACACAGCATAATTTAAACAAAGTAATTTGTTTGCCTTTTTTGCTGTTCTCAGAATATATTGAATTTCACTAGAAATAGTGATCTCATAACAGCGGGCAAAAAAAAAACAATCAAAAAGATTGTTTAAAAAACCCAACATGCTATTCTCAGTAAAATACCAGAAAATGCAAATCACACATATATGAAATGCTTATGGTTAACAATATTTTATAACTTTAACTTATAAAAACTGTAAATGTTGTCGCTTTAAAATATTCACCGAGTCAATGAGCACGAAGAAGTCCATAATTCAAACATATACCTTTCCTTGAGGCCAAACTGTATTAATGCACTCCTTTTTATGTAAATTGTCCAATGGTAATCCTATTAAATTATAATAATAAATTCCTCAGAGAGTGAATTATCTTCCTAAAACTTTGACTTTTAAAATATTAGGTAGGAATTTGGTAATTCCCTAGGCAAACATTGTTTGAAAACTAACTGGGCATCATTACAAAGTGTCCAGCCTTTGTCACATTTTAGATAGGCAGTGTAATGTCCAGATGTTGTGGAAGGACCATCATGGAAAATTATTGCAATTGCTACAAAAGTCCTTCCTTTTATTGATAGTTGTGTTGCTACAAACTGCTTTATTAAAGTATCCAAGTGTGTAGATGGTTAAAGGACTGCATACGTAGTGTATAGGCGATTGAATCAATCCATGTGCTAAGGCCTGCCTCACTCCATTACTACTTGGATATTAACTGAATGTTTACAGTATTGCAAGGAGAGTTCCTGGGTGAATACATAAGCAATAAATGGCTTCTAATTCTACCAAAACTTGAGAACAGGAAAGGTTTTTAAGCAGTTATGTGTATGCAAAGATATGAAGTACCCAAATGCTTCTCTCACAATGGTTCCCAAATGCACACAGACTCACAGTGTGATTCTACGCAAGCAACACTATCCCTTGGACTTTACCAAAACTCATTCACTACTCTGGAAGGAGTAAGGGAACTGCACACAATCTACATATTTCAGTACTGCACTTTAGTGTCAAAGCCTGACTCATGTTATCAATGCCTAAGCAATGACTGGCTTCTAATGCTACTAAAACTTCACAACATGAAAGGTTTTAAAACAGCTATCTGTCAGCAAATACACGATGTTACCAAATGCTTCTCTCACAATGGTTGGCCAAATGCGCACAGACTCACAGTGTGATTCTAGACAAGCAACACTATCCCTTGGACTTTACCAAAACACATTCACTACTCTGGAAGGAGTAAGGGACTGCACACAATCTACATATTTCAGTACTGTACTTTACTGTCAATGCCCTACTCATTTTATCAATGCATAAGCAAAGACTGGCTTCTAATGCTACTAAAACTTGACAACATGACAGGTTTTAAAACAGTTATCTGCAAGCAAATACATGATGTTACCAAATGCTTCTCTCACAATGCTTACCCAAATACACACAGACTCACAGTGTGATTGTAGACAGCCAACTATCCCTTGTACAAAATACATTTACTAGTCTACAAGATGTAAGGTGACTGCACACATTGCAGAAAATGTTCTACTACACATTAGTACCAAAATGTTTCTCTCAAAAGGATTCCTAAATGCACACAGACTCACTGTGTGATTCTAGACAAACAACACTATCCCTTGCACTATACCAAAACACATTTCTTAATCTACGAGTATTAGATTTTAGTGTAGAAACATGACTCATTTTGCAAATTCATAAACAATGACTGGTTTATAATTCTACCAAAATATAAAAACAGCACAGTTATCTGTCTGCAAACACATGAAAAACACAAATGCTTATCACAGAATGGTTTCTACATGCACACACACTGTCAATAAGATTGTAGACAAAAAATGTACTCCCTGCAATTTAGCATGAGAAATACATTAGTCTGATTAAAATCAAAATAGACCACATACATCCCCTTACAATTAAATAACTCACCTTTCAAGTTGTTTTGTAGATTAAGAAGTATATCAGTCACGCACCAGATTTTCTTATACAGAATCTGTGCACTTTGCACCTGTCAGCAAAACCAAAGAATGGCAAAGTTTCCCTCTCATTTTGCACACATATACATGTAAATATCAAATCACATTCCTTCCCACATTAATTCAAAACCTAACACACATTTCTATTGGTTAAACATTTCAACCCTTTCCAAATGACATAAATTTGAACTCTACCCCCAATCTGCCTTCTGCCTGTTACCATAGAAACAGGTCATGGAACACTTAACTGAGCACACAGGTCACAAGTTCAGCACACAATGTTGCTAACCAAAACAGCAAGTGTGCTTGACTTTTCAACATATCAGCTTATCATATATAATGTTCCTTTCAATCAGTTTTTGTTAACCAATAAGAATTATGCATTTAAAAAACAGAAACATGCACCCTAGTTTTCAGTGTAGAAGGTTGTCAAACAACCAATGATTTCTTGTCTTTTTTCAAAACTGCATCTTAGCCACCATTTTAGAAAAATCTTACTTTTCAAACTGCCATTTCATTTACAGAGACCATCTGAGTGCATCCAGACCTCCCTTCAAAATGCTTAGAGTGTGGATTGTGGGACACAGCTATATTTTCTGGAGCCAAAGGTATGCAGAAAACAAAGGCATTCACAAAGACCTAAGTTTGCCAAATGTAGACATTAAATGGATTGGACAGAGAGGGTTAAAGTGGCACCAATTGATGCCATAGGTAAAATCCTTTATGCATCTCCAACACCCTGACCTCATAATAGTGCACTGTGGTGGAAATGACCTAGGCACTTTGACTGGGGTAGGTCTGGAAATGCTTATGAAGGACACCTTTGCCGAATTGATTTCGCTTTTTCCCAAAAACTGCCTTTGTGTATTCTAACATATGCCAAAGGCAGAAATGGAACTGGTCCAATTATTTTTGTCCACAGATTGAGAAAGCTAGGAAACATGTGAATAAATCTGTTTGTGCTTTTCTCCGAGACTATAGAATGGGGTCCATTTACAATAACAATCTGCGCTTTCATATGCAAGAGATGTATAGGAGAGTTGGAGTACACTTTACTGATGAAGGAAACAGAGTCTTCCTCAACAACTTTAGACTCTGTATAGGTACTTACTTATAAGTACCAAAAACTCTCAATGAACACAACAGCTCTTTTTAGAGCCACTCAAGAACGAAACACATAAGCTTGATGTTTATCTCCCAAAAATTTCAGGTTTTTTTCCTTGGATCCGCGCACCCAATGTGTTAGGTACTGTGCACCCTACGGAAGAGAAATTGTGCACCCAACGTGTTAGGATGCGCGACTCCTAATTTGACCATAAAAAAATAAATAGCCCCTATCACTAATTTTTATTATCCCCGGGGACCCCATCCCCCGGGGTTTATTAAAAAATGTTGGGGACCGCGGGGGGAGCCCCAACGCCCCCACGGTCCCAGCCGGCTCCCCGCGTCCTTTGGGAGCCAGCATTGCTTTTCCACATGGGGAGCTGCTGACATGCAGCTCCCCGTGTGGGAAAAGCAATATCGTTTGGATTTTGAAAGAGAGAGCAGGTTTCCCTGCTCTCTCTTTCAAAATCCAAACGAAGTTTGCTATGGGAGGGCAGGAGACTCCCGCCCTCTCCTAGCAAACAACAGTGTCCTGGGGGTGGGAACCCCAGGACACTGTAGGAGCTGGCCCTAGGGGGTGGTGGTCCCCAGGGCCCTTGAGGGCTCCAGGAGGGGGGCCACACAGCCCCCCTCCCTCAAACAATAAAGCCCCGGGGGTGGTGGTCCCTGGGGCTTGGGGGGGCAGTTCAGCCCACCCACACTATCTATTTTCTAGCCCCGGGGGGTAGTGGTCCCCGGGGCTGGGGGGCCCCCTGTGCCCCCCATTAATTTTCACAGATTTTGCCCCCGGGATTTGGCCCCCCGGGAGCTAATTATTAAGGAAGCGCGAAAGCCCGCGTTTCGGTATTTATTTTTTTTAGCCGCATCCGTGCACCCTGTGTGCATTTTGCCATTTAAAAAAAATAAATAACGAGGGCCAGGCCCAGGGGCGGCCATCTGGGCCTGGCCCTCAGGTCCCTGTGTCCCCGAGCTCGGTTCTTCATGTCTTGCTTTCCTCTTTTCTCTTCTCTTTTCTGTTGCTTTCTCCACGGGGAAGGGCGGGGTGGGGGGGTCGAGGGGGGGGTGTTGGGGGGATTGGGCTTGGGGGGGGAGTTACCAGGGCGGCGGGCATAGGCTTTGCGGGTAGGCCTTCGCTGCTCCGAGAGTACAGTGGCGGGGGCGGCGAGCCCAGTTTATCCCGTCCCCGCAGGGGTGGGGAAAAGCGTAATTGCTTGTTGCCAGTTCGCCCACTGTTGAAAACTTTAATAAAAAGATTTAAACCTAAAAAAAAAAAAGGGGGCCCGGGGGGTCCTTCTGGGACCCCCTAAGTAACACTAGAGGGTCAGAGTATTTCTACCCTGCCCCTTTACATCTTTCACACACTTATTTCCCTTACTTAATCAGCCTCGCTTCTACCGAGGCACATAATGACTGCCAACAGTTCCTGGTTTTGAATGTAGACAGACACTTGACAGCCAATTAGCATTCAGCGCGTGATCGGGAGGGTACACGCTCGGTTCGCAGAGGGTGCGCTCAGGGTGCGCATTGGGTGCGCGGGATCCTCCGAGGCCATAGATATATCTATACTTTTAACTCTAATTTTCTAAGGAAGTACTGAACGGATTTACACCATTTATGCAAAAGGCACGAGTCTGAACTGAGGACTACCTCTTTGCCAAATTTGGTGTAATTCCGTTCAGCAGTTCAGGCTGTAGCTGCGTCAACAGGTCCTATGGGAAATTGCATGGGGAAAACGCGTTTTGGGACCCCCCTTTTTTCTCAGCCCCTGCTTGACGAATCACCACAAAACTTTCAGGATAGGAGCATACCGGAGCTGGCCAAAAGTTTTGAAAATTTCGCTAAGATTTGTCAACCGGCGCACAGAATAGAATGTTGCGGATTTCCTATGGAAAATAGGTCCTAACTATATATATATTCAGTGAAAAAACCATAGGTTTCACACATGTTATAGTTAGCTGGACATTTTACTGATAAAAAACCAATGAAATTCCCCCGTTATAGTTAGTGCAGGCAACTATAACTCACGCGACCGCAATCCTCTGCTGATGCTAATACTGTATTTAGACAATTATTTGCCCATGTCTTCTTCCATTAAATTTTAGCTATACATATATTACAAATATTTTTTTTTCATAAAGACACATATGTCATCAGCAGAGGATTGCGGTCGCGTGAGTTATAGTTGCCTGCACTAACTATAACGGGGGAATTTCATTGGTTTTTTATCAGTAAAATGTCCAGCTAACTATAACGTGTGAAACCTATGGTTTTTTCACTGAATTTGCAAGGTTTTTTAAATGCTAATTCCTAACTATAACGTGTGTGAAACCTATGGTTTTTTCAGTAAATTTGTACGTTTTTTTAAATGCTAAGTTACTTTACGCCATTCGTGGCGTGCGCGCCCACTTAACGCAGTTCGTTCCGTGCGCGCACGGTGCGCTTCGCGCACCGTACGCGTACGGTAAGCGTAATCGGCGATTTTTCGTAAAAATATAAAAATTAATTTTTGGCCTTGGGGGTTCTTTGGGGACACATTCATCAAGGCTAGGTGATTAGGAGCTGTCTAAACAGTCCCTTTACATGTTTTTTGCCTTTGTTTTTCCTCCCCTCCTCAGAGTGCGAGAGAGAAAATGGCGGCCGCCGCTTCCTGGTTTCGAACGATTCGAATGTTTACTAAGATCTAACAGCCAATCAGAATCGCGCTCGCGCACGGCACCGTACGTGTACGGTAAGCTTACCGTAAGCGCACGGTAAGCGCACCGTAAGCTGGCTCAGATATATATATTGATTTAAATGCTATTTTCTCAGGAACTACTGAACATATTTACACCAGACCTACAAAAGGCACTTCCTTGACCTGAGGACTACCTCTCTGCCAAATTTCAAGTAACTCTGTTCAGCCGTTCGGGCTGTAGCTGTGTCTAAAGGTCCTATGGAAAATGCATGGGAAAAATGCGTTTTGGGACCCCCCTTTTATCTCAGCCCCCGCTTGACGAATCCCCCCGAGACTTTCAGGGTAGGAGCGTAGCGTAGCGCCCCACCTATTTTGAAAATTTCGCGAGGATTTGTCGACCGGCGCCAAAGTTATTCCAAATAGAATGTTGCGGATTTCCTATGGAAACAGGGTCCTAACTATAACTATCTACTGGCGACCGCCAGTAGATAATATATATATATATATTCACTGAAAAAACCATAGGTTTCACACACGTTATAGTTAGAAATTAGCATTTAAAAAACCTTGCAAATTCACTGAAAAAACCATAGGTTTCACACATGTTATAGTTAGCGGAAATTTTACTGATAAAAAACCAGTGAAATTGCCCCGTTATAGTTAGTGCTGGCAACTATAACTCACGCGACCGCAATCCTCTGCTGATGCTAATACTGTATTTAGACACTTATTTGCCCATGTCTTCTTCCATACATTTTTAGCTATACATATATTACAAATATTTTTTTTTCATAAAGACACATATGTCATCAGCAGAAGATTGCGGTCGCGTGAGTTATAGTTGCCAGCACTAACTATAACGGGGCAATTTCACTGGTTTTTTATCAGTAAAATTTCCGCTAACTATAACATGTGTGAAACCTATGGTTTTTTCAGTGAATTTGCAAGGTTTTTTAAATGCTAATTCCTAACTATAACGTGTGTGAAACCTATGGTTTTTTCAGTGAATTTGTACGGTTTTTTAAATGCAAAGTTACTTTACGCCATTCGAGGCGTGCGCGCCCACTTAACGCAGTTCGTTCCGTGCACGGTTTTTATCAACTTTAATAAGCCCTGTACATTTGGCAACCAAAAGCACAGGGGGTGGGGTCAATGTGGATAGTGTTTTTTTTATTTCGATTTTATAATTTCATGTTGCCAAAATTTAGTTTTTTTTACCTATTAATAATCCCTGTACATTTGGTGGCCTACGGCCACCAAAAGCACAGGGGGTGGGGTAAGTGTGGATAGCGTTTTTTTTTTTTTTTTTTTTACCGTACGCTTACGGTAAGCGTACGGTAAGCGTACTCGGCGAAATTGCCGAAAAAAAAATAAAACCGTTTTTGCTCTTGGGGGATGTTTGGGGACTCCCTCAACATGACTATGTGGGAGGGAGTTGTCAAAACAGCCCCGTAACATGTTTTTGGCCATCTTGTTTGATAAACAACACTCAGTGCGAGAGACAAAATGGCAGCCGCCGCTTCCTGGTTTCGGCCGATTCGACTGTTTACTAAGATCTAAGAGCCAATCAGAATCGCGCTCGCGCACGCCACCGTACGCTTACGGTAAGCGTACGGTAAGCGTACCGTAAGCGGGCTCAGATATATATATTGATTTAAAGGCTATTTTCTCAGAATCTACTGAACAGATTTACACCAAACCTACAAAAGGCACTTCCTTGACCTAGGGACTACCTCTCTGCCAAATTTCTAGTAATTCTGTTCAGCCGTTCGGGCTGTAGCTCGTTCTAAAGGTCCTATGGAAAAATGCATGGGAAAAACGCGTTTTGGGACCCCCCTTTTATCTCAGCCCCCGCTTGACGAATCCCCCCGAGACTTTCAGGGTAGGAGCGGAGCGTAGCGCCCCACCTATTTTGAGAAATTCGCGAGGATTCATCGACCGGCGCCAAAGTTATTCAAAATAGAATGTTGAGGTTTTCCTATGGAAAAGGGGTCCTAACTATAACTACCTACTGGCGACCGCCAGTAGGTAATATATATATATATATATATATATATATATATATATATATATATATATATATATATATATATATATATATATATATATATATATATATATATATATATATATATACATATATATATCAATAGTGCACTCTCCACGCATCCACCTTGCTTTTGCTTTCCGGCGGGAAAAAAGGAGAAACGCACCCTCAAGGCTCAGGCAGGAAGATATTTATTTCAATGAACTCTCCCTCTGCGACGCGTTTCGAGCACTGAGTGCCCTTGATCACACAAAGAGCGTTACGTCCGCCATTGTTTTTAACTATTACATCGTGAATCACATGACCATCACCAACAGACATAGTAGAAATACTTCGCTTAATATAGCATTCATTGTTGCGAGGTAGATGTCACATTCATTTGGTGAATCAATTAATTTGTTGCGGTCGCTTGTTAACAGTTCTAAACTGCATAAATGCATTGTTGTGAAGCATATCTTAGCGGGTTATAGAAATATATATAAATACTTTAAAAAATATATATAAAATATTTTGTATAAATAATTATTGTAAAACCACTTTAAATAACATCATAGGGCATTGCCGCTTGTAAACATAATCAATAAATATGTAAACAGACTACTGTGCAAAATATGGCAAGATGTGCAAACTTTTGCAAATTTAAATTGCCCCTATCCCTACTATTGTGCACCAATATGCTTCCTTCTTTCACACAACTTTATTTCTGCATAAATGCTTGACAAATTTAACCTCGTTAATCAACTTATTGTGGCGGATTCGAATTTCTAAACAATGTCCGATTTTGTTTCTTCTAGCTAATATCAAAACAGTGAGTTGATAGATGTAATGGTATTTTATACCATTCAATCAAAAATTAAAGAATCTTATTTTATTACTATTTTTATATTTTTACTTTTTTGTTGTCTTTATTGTATTTTTGTATATCTTTTTGTGCGTGTAATCAAAAACGTATTTGTACACACCCCTCACTATTTATTTCTATATACCCTTAATGTGCAAAAACAATTTTTTGGATCATATAAAATACACATTTTTTTTAAAGAATTGTTTGGAATGAAAAAATTATTATTGTAGCGGGGAAGGATAATGCAGTGCTTGACTTATAAAATGCTAAAAAGATAAACAAATACATGAATAAGTGAAATGTATACCTGCCTAGATCTATGTTTTTTTCATAAACTAGGTACTCATCTAGTTATCTTAATCAGTTAGAACTTGATGCAGTTAGGTTTTCTATTCATAGATATGTTGTTACACCGATATCTCATTTATACACCACTTATAAATAGTTGTATATGTCTTCAGTGGTGTTTAACCCATTCGGACTTTTGCTGTCCAGTTCTAAAATCATGCGCGTTTCTAGTTTTCTTAAAAGTTTCTCTCTATTACCTCCCCTTCGCAGGGGGCTTACTGCATTGATGACATAATATGAGAGACAACTCAACTTATTATTGTGAACAGATCTAAAATGTCTAGCGACTGG
Source organism: Triturus cristatus (assembly GCF_964204655.1). Lineage (NCBI taxonomy): Eukaryota > Metazoa > Chordata > Amphibia > Caudata > Salamandridae > Triturus > Triturus cristatus. Next base: position 983,845,354 of record NC_140583.1, read on the forward strand.
ATATGCACTGTCATTGTTCATGATTGCTCTGAGATGCTGCAAAATTCTAACGTGCACCTGCAGCTTGGTGCTACCCACATAGCGTAAGCCACAAGTGCTTGTCAAAACATATACAGCATACTCAGTCTGACATCCAAAACTGCCTTCAATCGCGACAGGGATATCGGAAAAAGGAGTTTTGTAATGAGTTGTATTAACGCCAAATTTGCAGGCGCGGCATGATGAGCATTTATGGAAACCTGCTTTGGGTTTGAGCCATGTATTGGCCATATTGAGTTCCGGACTTGCTTTTACTAGTTCAGTTCTCATAGATCTAGATTTCCTATACGTGATGGTAGGTAACTCAGGTAATCTATTGCCGAGGACCCCATCAGTGAGTATAATAGGCCAGTTCTTTTTAATGATTGACTTTACTCTCCTCTCTTGTTTACTAAATGTAGTAATGAAGCGTGGACTCTCTTCTTCATTAATAACAGTTGGTTCTTTAGGGGCTAGTAGAGATTCTCTGGGTCTATCATCTGTTTTTTTCAAAGCTCTTGAGAGGGTGGAATCACTGTACCCTCTCTCTTTCAGTCTCACTATCATGTCTTTAGAACACTTCTCATATTCCTGTTGGGAGCTACAGATACGTTTAAGTCTTAGTAGCTCACCAAATGGGATGCTCTCAATCAAGTGTTTGGGATGTTTACTACTAGCGTGAAGTACACTGTTCCTAGCTGTAGCTTTTCTAAACAATGTAGTTTCAAGTGTACGGTTGTTAATTGATACTTGTACATCCAAGAAGTCCACTTTGTCTCTGCTAATGTTGGATGTAAAATTAAGATTAGTAGAATTGTTGTTTAGTGTGTCGACAAACTCTTGTGCACTTGCCTCATCACCATCCCATACACAAAAAACATCATCAATAAATCTCAGCCAATGATGGACATGGTGTATACTAGGTATTTTCCTCAGGACTTTTTCCTCCCACCAGCCAACATGCAAGCATGCGTAGCTGGGGGAGAAACAAGATCCCATGGCCACGCCCCTTTCTTGTTTCCAGGTAGCTTTATCAAACATAAAGAAATTGTTATTAAGACACCAGGCAGTCAGTTCACATAGCATTTTGTTGTGACTATAATATTCACAAGGTCATTTGTTCAAAAAATGACTGACAGCTTTTAGTCCTGCTGCATGTTCGATGCTGGTGTATAGTGATTCAATATCTAATGTTAATAGACACCAGCCATCTTCCCATTGAATGGTATTTATCTTATTTAAAAAGTCTCCAATATCTCTCACATAGCTGGGTAAACTTTTGACAAAGTCCTGTAAATAAAAATCAATGTACTGAGAAATGTGTTCACTAACACTGTTGATTGCAGATATTATTGGTCTTCCAGGTGTTGGGATGATCATTTTATGGATTTTAGGTATTAGATACAAGATAGGAATCACTGGGTGCTCAATATGGAGATAGTCAAATTCAGCTGACGAAATCAAACCTTGTCTCTTATATTGGCACAGTAATTTTTTAATCATTTCTTTTGCCCTCTTGTACTCAGTTCCATTGGATTTGTGGTAACATTGTTCATCATTTAGTTGTCTCATTGCCTCTTTAATGTAGTCTTTTTTGGGCCATAGAACAATGTTTCCTCCCTTATCGGATTTATTAATGATCACCTCTTGGTTATTGCCCAATTTCTTCATCAACTTTACATACTGTGTTAGGTTGTAGTTTTTCTTACGATGACGTTGTTTATTAACTGTTCGATTCAATTTTTTCAAATCTTCAATTACGCATTCATGAAAAATGTCTATTGCATCTTTAGGCATGATAGGAATAAACATACTTTTTGATTTAAAAGGACTCTCACCTGCTCCTTTTTGGGATATGTTGATTCTCTGCAATCGATCCTGAGTACTATTTTCATCCATGTCATCTGATTGTGGCATGTTAGAGGATGAAGCCCCCAATTCATGAAGAGTTAGAAGAAATTCGGCATCTGATGCTGGAACGACTGGGCATAAGGTATTGCTGTTTTGATTTTCCATTCCCTTATTGTTGTTAGCATTTCCCGATTTGATGGTAAAAAACTTTTTGAGTTTGAGTTTCCGAATGAAGCAAAAAATGTCAACCCTGGTGCTGGCATAATTAAATGAACTTTCGGGGCAAAAATTAACATCAAGAGCAAGAAGTTGTTTCTCTGCTGCTGTTAACGTAATGTCAGACAGATTTGTAATAGTTAAATCAATTACCGCTTCTTTCTGTACCTCTGCTGTTTTTTCTTTTGTTGTGGTTTTGTGCTTCTTTCTCCTTTCTCTTCGTCTTGTATTCCTCCTTTTTCTGTTTGAATGTGGCAATTTCTCGGACGGAGCGTTTGTCTCCGGTCTCCCACTAAAAAATCAATTTCTTCCCCCAGGTTCAACACCACCTTGGAATTGCATCCCTCATGGCTACTGAAATCCGAGCTAATCACACTCGAAGTTGGTGCTGTGTCGCCTTCAGTTTCAGATACAGCTTCAGAGTGGTCCTGTTGTCGCTCTGATGGGTTCGTGGAATTCTTGCTATTGAATTTCAGTTTTTTACCATTATCAAATTTACGTGAGAAAGTGTATATTTGTCCTTGTTCATAATCTGCTTGATCGCGGGCAAACTTATGCGCTTTGCGGGTTTTAATTCGTTCTTCGTGTTAAAAGGTAGTGGCAGTTGCAGTCGATAACCTTTCAAGCATTGCCCGGCGGTAATCGCCTCTTATACCATTCGAAAATTAACCAACAAAGAGGCAGGCGCCGGAGACTGGAAGGCAGGAAAACAAAGTTTTATTCCGTCGGAGTAGAACACATCAGATCAGACAGCAAGGTATCGTCACGAGGTGCTCTAACCACATCTCTGAGGCCTGGCCTCTTATACACAGGTTTATGACTTTATTGCAGGTTTATCATACATGGCACATTCTTGAGATCGCTTTGATACATGAAAGAACATCCTCAGTATCCCCACTTCAAGCTCGTTCCCACACATATCTACAGTGGAAGTCCCCACCCCACCCACAGTAGGAGATGGCTATCACACAGCTGGACATTCCGCCAATTCCCGGGGGTGGGTGCGACTGGTCGGGTCTCAGGGGGTGGGGGGCCTTGATCTACTGTAATCCCTTTGATGTGGGGTGTTTCCTTTACAGTAGGGGCAATAAACTGCATCCGCAGGGCTAGGTGATGGCCTGGGATCGGTTCGGACAATTGGCCGCAGAGGAAGGGGGTTATCAAAGAGATGTATGACCATGTATGGGATGTCGGTCAGGCGTGGGATGTGGTTCCATGGCAGGGTCGCGCAGAAGGAGAGGGTTTATGGCCCGTGTATGAGAGAGCGGGGGTGGCCGGCGCGCGGGGGAATGCTCGCAGCGCCGGGGGGACGCGCTGGCGATCGGCAATGAGCAGGGAGAGAGACCAGGGTGCCTAAAATGGCTGCCGTGTGCTTTCCTGTGTGTCGCGCTGGGGAGAGACAAGATGGCGCAGATAATGTTCAGTTACGAGCTACTTTTCCACAGTCCTCCCTTTTAACATATCCCGCCAGCTTGTTTAGTTCGGATCTATCCCCATAATGCCATGCACCTCTACTTCGTGCAGAGCTTTCATTCTCTCTGCTTCGAAGTTCAGAGTCTTAGGGCAGATGCAGTTAGCGAACCTAAGGGTGGCAAACACTGAATCCCCAGGCAACATCCACATAGGATCACAATTGGTATTAGGATAAACGTAAACAACCTCCACCCCCAACTTTTAATAGTATCCCAAAACCAACTCCCAAGTGACCATCCTTCTTGCTCCTGATGAACCTCTGCGGAAAGTCTGTGGAGGTGTTCAATCGCCTTGTAGACTGAGGGTGAGTTATGCGGTACGTAGGTACAACAGCTGGACCCAATGATGCGGCATGCTCCTCCACGATCGGCCAGAACTACGTCTAGAACGAGGCAGTTCTGAAGAGCTACCAGGCGGACGGCCTGAAGCTCAGCGGTGTTGTTGGTGAGGATGCCGGCTGTAATGTTCATTGTGGTTTCGACTGCCTAGGTCAGGTGCCGGATGGCACGGCTGTTTGCCATTGGACCCCACAGTGGAACAAGTCCCTTTACTGCATCCATGAACTGTGCTCCAGTGGAGTCGGCTTGTACAATGTCCTTTGCACGTTTCTGTCGGTGATGGTTTGCTGGAGCCACATATGTTGGAGGAAGGATAAAAGCGATGTAGCAGGTGCCTCCCCAACCTTTCGGAAGCCAGGTGTAGGCCTTAGTACCACAGACGAAGTACATATTTGGGGAGGTAACAAAGGAGGGTGGGTCGACTGAGTCCAATGTTCGGGTGATGAGACAGGAACTGTGGCCTACCAGCTGCGTTCCCAGACCTTCGATGCACACAAGACCTGTGATGTTGGTGACGGATAGGGCCACTGTTAGGGTGGCGGCCGTTCGTTTCCGGAGGTAAGAGAAGGTGGGTCTGGCTGGGTTGTTAAACACCTGCATTTCGACTCGCTCTTTGGCAGGGATGTCCATATGAAAGGAAGTGTTTGATCTCAGAGGACAGAAGGGAGCAGAAGTTTTTCCAGTTCTGTTCAGCCAGAACCCATGGTAGAAGTGTGACATATTTTTGTCGGAAGTGGCATTGTCCTTGTAGCTTTCTTGCAGGAGGATTAGCCAAGCAAGGCAAGAGCCATGGACAGAGAAGGGCGAAGGGATGAAAGGGATAGAATGTCCAGTGGCATGTGGCAGCAATCCACAGATCCAGCAGTTGGTTGCATTGGCGGCAAGATTGTGTTGGTGGAGCAACTGTACAAAAGAGTTATTCCAGAACTCCTTACGCCTTTCTCGGAGTTGGGGTGAAAGTGAGATCAGATGGTGTTCTTTCATGGTGGTAGGTTGGACAGTGGTCAACAATGTCTTATGAGCGGGTGCACTCTCTTCCACGATCCAGAAGGTGATCATGAGGAGAAGGCAAAAGAGTAGGGTAATAAAAAGTGCGATAGTCTTTGAGCTGTGCATTTTGTCAGTCTTTGGGTTTTTGTAGTGGATATTCGGACGTCCGGTTGCTTCCATCATCTTCATGTCGGGCGCTTCCATCACCTTCAAGGGACTCGGTAGCGGGCAGAAACACAGACTTTGTCTAATTTCTCTTCTGGAGGCCTTTGAGGTGATTAGGCTACCGGTTAGAGATTTCAACTTAGTTCGTGGTCTGCTTAGCCGAAGTTCCCTCCTTTCGTCGCAGGTTATACCCTTCTTTGGACGGCACAGTGGGATCGGGATATTTCATTAATTCAAGTGTCTTTGTGTCTGGGTAGCAGCTCAGGGATGGTCGGCCTTCGTCCAGGAGTTCTTCTTGGCCGGCGATGTTGTCGGTTGTCGTCAGGGTCGGTGATACCTTTTTGCAATGATGTGCGTGCAGCCAATTGCGCTTCCCCTCCACTCCAAGAGCTGTTCGGGTGGTGATCAGGACTTGCAGGGGGCCCGTCCACCGGGGCTCCAGACTCCTTGCACGCTGGAAATTACGCACTAGGACGAAATCTCCGGGTTGGATATCGTGCCCGGGGCCCCTGGAAGCACCGGGAATGGCTTGCAGCACCTGCTGATGGATAACAGACAACGTTTTAGTTAGGTTGTACAAATAGTCAGACATGAGGACGTCCGGGACGTCGTGAATGGATGTTGGTTTTGGTGCGGTCCAAAGGTTCATGGGCCGCCCGAAGACGACCTCATAGGGGGTTAAGTGGTGTTTGGTGGGAGTTGAACACATTGATAGTAATGCTAGCGGGAGAGCGTCTGGCCATTTCAGTCCGGTGGTGGCAACTATTTTGGCTATTTTGAGCTTCAGTGTGGCATTATGTCGCTCACCCAAGCCTGCAGATTGGGGATGGAAGACCGCATGGAACTTCTGTTTTACACCCAACCCCTTTAAGATGAGTTGGATAACTTCGGCTACAAAGTGTGGACCGTTGTCGCTCCACAAAATTCGACAAAGGCCGTAACGGGGGAAGAATTCTTTAAGCAATACCTTTGCGGTAGTCATAGCAGTGTTGTCGCGGGTCGGGTAAGCTTCTACCCACTTGCTGAAAGCACACACAACGACAAGTACATACTTCAAGCTTTGGCACCTTTCTAACTGGATGTAGTCCATCTGTAGGACCTCAAAGGGATGATTAGGAACCCCAAACCCTCCCCGGGGTACAGCAGTTCCTTTACCAGGGTTGTGTTGGAGGCATACCAGGCATTGTTGGACCAGACGTTTGGCTGAGTCTGGGATCTTGTCGTTGTGCCAAACCTTGGAGATGAGTTCGATCATGGGGGCAGACCCTATGTGCGCGGGGGAGTGTGTCATGGTTAGCATGGGAATCAGGAATGAGTCAGGTAGCAACCATTTGTTCGTGTCTTTAGTTCGCCAGCAACCGTCATCGTCCTTCAATCCCACCCGTGCCCATTCAGTCAATTCGTGTGGCGAGCTGGCTAATTGGATGTCCCTAATCATTTCCCTAGCATCCTTCCATTTCTCAGTTTGTGACATGGTCACGTACATGCGTGTTGTTGATCTATTCTCGGCTGTGGTTCGGGCAGTGATGTCAGCCAGCGCATTTCCCTGTCCTATAATGTCCGTCACCTTTTTGTGTGCCTGGCATTAGCCGTGTGGGGAGGAGGACTGCTTCGGTCAGTGCGGAGACTAGATCTCCATGTAGGATGGGTGTGCCATGGGAAGTCAGGAATCCCCTCTCCTTCCATAGGAGCCCAAAGTGGTGAACCACCCCGAAGGCGTACTGGCTGTCGGTGTAAATGTTTGCGGTTGTCCCCGCTGCTAGGATGCATGCTCGTGTGAGAGCAATCAGTTCAGCCGCCTGAGCGGATCGCTGTGTGATGCGGGCTGTCTCAACAACTGTTCGGGCCGTGGTAACTGCATAGGCGGCTGAGGTGGTGCCGTCGGGGAGCTTGATGCATGAGCCATCTACCCACAGTTCTCCGTCAGGATCTGGGAAGGCAGTATCTCGGAGGTCAACCCTACTCTTGGTCTGTTCGTCGGTGAGGGTCACGCAGTCATGTATAGGGGACGCATTGGGGTCAGTGTCAGGGAGAGGTAGCAGAGTGGCTGGATTCAGAGAGGTGCATCGTTTCAACGTGATGTGGGGTGCAAGCAGACTCAGTTCATAACCAGTCAGTCGTGCGCTAGTCAGGTGTTGAGTCTTGGTCTGGTTCAGGAGGGTGTCAACCGCATGGGGTACTAACACAGTGAGGGGGTTCGAGAGCATGATCCCCTCACTTTGCCGGATAGAGACAGCAGCGGCGGCTACTGCTCGAAGGCAGGCGGGCAAAGCTCTGGCTACAGGGTCAAGAGTGGCAGAGAAGTAGGCACAAGGGCGTTGTTTAGGACCTATGGACTGGGTTAGGACAGACAACGCGCATCCCTCCCTTTCGTGGGTGTAGAGGGAGAAAGGTTTAGTGTAGTCTGGGGTTCCTAGGACTGGAGCTGAACAAAGGGCATTTCGCAATTCTTTGAAGGAGGACTGGCATTCGGGTGTCCAGGGGAGGGGGAAGGGGGCGTCTTTAGCTAGCAGGGAAAGCAGAGGTTTTACAATAAGGCTGAAGTTTGGCAACCACTGTCGACAGAAGGAAGTGAGGCCGACCAGGGACCGTACTTGTTTCTGAGTTTTGGGGACAGGGGTTTCTAGGATGGTCTGAATTCGGTCAGGTGTAAGTTTCCTCCCGTCTTTGGATAGGAGGTGGCCTAGGTATGTCACTTGGGGTTGGCAGAATTGTAACTTCTTCCTGGAGACCTTGTGACCGTTCTCCGCAAGGAAGTGGAGGAGGTGAATGGTGGCTGTGACTGCAAGTGGAGTGGTGTCGGCCGCCAAAAGAATATCATCAATGTACTGTATTAACACCACTCCATCTGGTAGTTGGACGGCATCCAGTTGTCTCTTGAGGGCTTGGCTATAAATGCTGGGGCTCTCAGTGTAGCCTTGGGGTGCCCTACAGAATCTGTACGAACGGGCTTTTAAGGTGAAGCCGAACAGGTAGCGGCTGTCTGGGTGGATGGGGATGGAAAAGAATGCGTTCTTGACATCAATAACGGTAAAGGTGGTGGCAGTGGACGGAATCAGGGTGAGGATGGTGGTGATGTCCGAGACCACGGGGTAATGAGGTATGACTACTTTGTTAACCTCTCGCAAGTCAACAATGAAGCGGTATGCTTTCTCATCTCCCTCGCCTTGCTTCTTAACAATGGGTAGGATAGGGCTGTTGCAAACATTACTGACTACTTCTTCTACTACTCCTGCATCGACTAGGGACTGGATGATTTCCACCAATGCCTTCTCGCCTTCGGGCGATATCCGATACTGTGGAAGTTTTGGGAGCACCGCGTCCGGTCGGACAGTTATGTGTACGGGGTCGATCACCATGCGTCCTACGTCCGAGTCTGTTTTTGCCCACAGGTGTGAGGGTAACGTGTCGAGTAGGGACAAGTCGGCATTGGTTATGGAGAACATACGTTGTGTGAGACAAGACCTGAACAGGTCCGGGTTATCGTGCAGGATGACTCGCACTCCGTCTGGGGAACATCTGATGGTAGCTCGGAAATGTTTTAGCAAATCAAGTCCCATAATAGCATCGGGGGTGTTGGAGGAGAGCAGGAATGTCGTGTTAGTGGTGTTATCTTCTAAGTCAAAGGAGATTGGTGCTGACAAGGGGTTAGTGGAGGGCGTTCCATCGAAGCCTATTGAGGTTACGTGTGAGCCAGACAAGGGTGCCCTAGGAATCAGTCGTTTAGATAACGCACTACGTGTCGCCCCAGTATCTACCAGAAATGGAGACTTTGTGCCCAAGACCTTAGCAGTGACGTAAGGGCCTTGCTGGTCAACACGGAGTTCGACTGGATCCCTCCCTTGCCCCTGGCGGTCCTATGCAAAGTCATGGGTGTTTTCGTAGTCGGACTGCTGGCACTGGTTCTGGCGGGGGCGATCAAAGGTGTTTGGTCTGCCTGGCCTATCGTTGGCGGTGTCGTTCGTGTACCCTCGTCCCTGTCCTCTACTTCTGGGGTCATATACTATGTCTCTGGTGTCTCTATTTTTGTTCATCTCCAGAAGGACCGGGCACTGGGATTTCCAGTGTCCGAACCCTCTACAGAACGCACATTGGTTCCCGTCTAAGTCTCTTCGTCCAGTGTAAGGTGTAGGTGTATGGTCTCTAGGGGGTAGCTTTCTAGGGGCGGCTGGTTGGTAATTTCCTTTAGGGGGCTCCCTTCCTATGGTCACCCCTTGCAACTGTGCTATCATTACCCTCTCCTTCAGTTCCTTTTTCTTTTTCTCGGACGCCCTATCGTTCTCATTCTTTTGATGTTCGTAGTATTGGGCCATCTGGAGGATAGCAGCGGGTTTGGAGGCTGCCCAACTACTCTCGCTGGTCTGTAGCTTCTGGGAGACTTCTTGTGACAGACCCTTCACATAATTCTGGACAAAGAGGTGATGTCCGGTTGCAGTGGTCATGTCCTGGCCACTATAATCGGAAAACACTGTCTCGAATCGAGAGAAGCATTCAGACACATCCTCCTGGGGTTTCTGGCGACAAGCCGTCACTATTGACCAGTCTACCTTTCTTTCTGGGATTAGAGTCTTCAATTTCTGTACGATCTTGTCTGGGAGTTCCAATATGGCTTTTAGGGGTTTTTGTCCAGGTTCTCGCTGCTTATCTATGGTATCGAGTTGTACCCAGGTATATCCGAACGGCTCAGCGTGGTCGACTTTCCGGATTTGCTTCCACACATCAGCCGGCAGACATAACCCGAAGAACAAATCGATATCCGCTAAGGTCATTATGGTTGAACCTAAGGCCGTACCTAGTTCGGTGTAGAAGGCCGTCGGGTTCTTTCTTAAGTCGGGTAGGGTTTTTCTAAAGGTCAAGATGTCTTGTCGGTCCCATGGCTGGTAAACCCAGTTATATACAACCCTTCCCTTCGCATCGTGGTGGTTGATGTCGTCGTGTGTTCCCTGTCCTCGTGGGGGGACCCAGTAGGGGGCGGCTTTTTTGATGGGCATCATGATATCAGCCTTCCCTGCCTGGGGTTCAGTCGCTATGGGGGTCTCTGCTTTGGTTGTCTGTCTGTGTTCTTTAAGATGCCGGAAGACTTCGAGTGTACGAGTGAAGAGGTTTGTCACATCGCCCTCTCCTTCCTCCCCAATGTCTACCTTCCTATACAAGGTCGCTAAGCCTTCGGGACCTCTATCTTGCTACCTATCCTCATAGGCATATCGGATGTGATAACAAAGTCGTATGACAAAGTATCGTCTGCGGTTGTCGGCATACGAGTTATACATGTCTGTTACATACTCCTCACTTTCCTTTCGTTCTACTAGTGTCCTTACTACCTTATCGATTCCGGCTCGTTCATCCTTTGTTAGTCGATTCATTCTGGCGGAATCTTTCTTTCTCATCTCAGGGTCATCTAACGTTATTGCTAATGTTGTGTTCAGTACGAGAGGCTCGGCCGGCGCGGAGGCCGTGAGGACCGAGGCCCTGGTACTGCTTTCACTTGCGTTTGGGGGTTGCGGGTGCTGTACTACAGGTTGGGAGGGGGCGTATGGAGGTGGCATGTAGATGACCGGGGGACCTAATAGCAATTCGTCATTTGCTCGTTGCTTGGAAGGTAACTCAGGGTAGAGCGTAGAGGAGGTCCTAACAGGGCACTGGCCTGATGTTTCAGACTCTTGTTTTAGTTTAGCTTCCTTTCTCTCCTTTATCTCTTCCTCTAACTTTCTTGCGGCAAGGTGAGCTGTCTTTCGTAATTCCCTTTCTGCTTTTACTTCTTCCCTCTTTTTCAGTTGCATTGCTTCTTTGCGCCACATGCCGATACTATCAAGCATAGTAGGCGTCGTTTTATTACTGCGTAGAGCTATTTCTAATGCTTCTATTTTATGATCATCGAAGGATCCCATCAGTGGCCACTGACTCTCGGGGTCCCTCTTTGTATATTTATGCCATAGTTTGCTATAAGCTACGGCGACTAGTCCATATTTAGTGAACATGTCCTTATTAGGGGTGCCCTCCAGTGGAGCCGGATGGTTCACCTCTAATAAGCGGTCCGGGCAGAACCAACTACCAATCAGTGGGGAGAAGACAGGCATGACGGGTTACAACGGGGACAAAAGTCTGCACTACCTATCTTTTCACTGCTTGCAAAGACTAGACAGAATATCTCTGTTCCACGTTATTTGTAAGCAGAGAATACCTCCAAAGAACCAATATGAACAACCAGTGTTCGGACAATCAATCAGTGGGGAGATGAAAATAGGCACGACGGGTTACAACGGGGACAAAAGTCTGCGTTACCTACCCTTCACTATCTGCAAAGGAAGAGAGAGTATTTCTACTCCTCCCCGTTTGTAGACAGCGAATATCTCAAAGAGAACAATCAATAAGCAATACTAGTATTTTCAATCAATCAATCAATCAATCGTTTCGCAATTTGTCGTGTTTCACGACCTTACCCGGACCGCATGGACAGTTTCTCGTCTTCCGCCTCCAGTGCCCGATCGTCCTCTACTCTCCGTATTTGCCGCGGCACTCCTGATGGTTCCCAGTCAGGACCGTAGATCACTCGAGAGAGGTCGGTTCGGAACCAGTGAAGTTCGGATGATCGGCTGCCAGACGAGGGTCTATCGGGCAGGAGCTCTTTCCGATCGTTGCAGTCGTTCACTCTGTCATCGGGACCTCTCCCACTGGATCCACGTGTCGCTGATGGGCCCCACGCTTGGGACGCCAATTGTTAAAAGGTAGTGGCAGTTACAGTCGATAACCTTTCAAGCATTGCCCGGCGGTAATCGCCTCTTATACCATTCGAAAATTAACCAACAAAGAGGCAGGTGCCGGAGACTGGAAGGCAGGAAAACAAAGTTTTATTCCGTCGGAGTAGAACACATCAGATCAGACAGCAAGGTATCGTCACGAGGTGCTCTAACCACATCTCTGAGGCCTGGCCTCTTATACACAGGTTTATGACTTTATTGCAGGTTTATCATACATGGCACATTCTTGAGATCGCTTTGATACATGAAAGAACATCCTCAGAATCCCCACTTCAAGCTCGTTCCCACACATATCTACAGTGGAAGTCCCCACCCCACCCACAGTAGGAGATGGCTATCACACAGCTGGACATTCCGCCAATTCCCGGGGGTGGGTGCGACTGGTCGGGTCTCAGGGGGTGGGGGGCCTTGATCTACTGTAATCCCTTTGATGTGGGGTGTTTCCTTTACAGTAGGGGCAATAAACTGCATCCGCAGGGCTAGGTGATGGCCTGGGATCGGTTCGGACAATTGGGCGCAGAGGAAGGGGGTTATCAAAGAGATGTATGACCATGTGTGGGATGTCGGTCAGGCGTGGGATGTGGTTCCATGGCAGGGTCGCACAGAAGGAGAGGGTTTATGGCCCGTGTATGAGAGAGCGGGGGTGGCCAGCGCGCGGGGGAATGCTCGCAGCGCCGGGGGGACGCGCTGGCGATCGGCAATGAGCAGGGAGAGAGACCAGGGTGCCTAAAATGGCTGCTGTGCGCTTTCCTGTGTGTCGCGCTGGGGAAAGACAAGATGGCGCAGATAATGTTCAGTTACGAGCTACTTTTCCACATTCGTGTTTACGTAGTCGTTCACTAATTTCTTTGCGTGATTTAATTATGAGTTCCTTTTGGTCTGAGTTCTTATCTAGCTCTTCGTTAATTTTGGTAATGTTTTCTAGGAGAATTTGGCGGTCTATGACTGCGTATTTTATCAGGATTTTAACCAGGTTCATAGACGCCACCAGATTACTTTCCCCCCACTCTAACAACATGGCGGGATTTGGTTCCTCGAAACTTGGCGCAAAAAGAATTCTCTGTCCCCGGGGAACTTGTCCCACCTCTTCATATTTAGTAAGGGATTTGTGCTCCCACCATTTTGTTATTTCACTTTTCATCTTTTTTTCCAAGGTTCTCAATAGCTGTTTTATATCTTGGTCATTGATGTTCTGACTGCCCTCCGTGTTTCTCATGTTGGTATTAATTTTGGGCAGATTGCCAAACAATTCTTCAGCTGCTGCTTCCCGCTCATTCACTAAGCTGGCTGACATTTTCTTTGAGAGTAGAGGATATTAATGTATATTGGAGTCAGCATCCACCATTCTCCACCACTCACTGCTTTAGGGCCGTAACCTCCTCACCTACGCGCAGACATTCATCTTATTCACTCACCGCCGGACTGCGTTGTTACCGGGTCCTCCGACCTAGTTAGCTCTCTAATCCCTTTCGGCTTCCGTGAAGAATCGCGCTGCTGTAGGGGGCCACCAATTGTTACTCCTCCCCGGAATCCTCTTTGCTTTTGATTGTAGGTGGCGGCCAACTTGTGAGGAGGGGGTACCGTTGTCGGAGACAATCCACTTCCGTAGTAACTATCAATAGTGCACTCTCCACGCATCCACCTTGCTTTTGCTTTCCGACGGGAAAAAAGGAGAAACGGACCCTCACGGCTCAGGCAGGAAGATATTTATTTCAATGAACTCTCCCTTTGCGACGCGTTTCGAGCACTGAGTGCCCTTGATCACACAAAGAGCGTCACGTCCGCCATTGTTTTTAACTATTACATCGTGAATCACATGACCATCACCAACAGACATAGTAGAAATACTTTGCTTAATATAGCATTCATTGTTGCGAGGTAGATGTCACATTCATTTGGTGAATCAATTAATTTGTTGCGGTCGCTTGTTGACATTTCTAAACTGACTGGCTTCTAATGCTACTAAAACTTGACAACATGACAGGTTTTAAAACAGTTATCTGCAAGCAAATACATGATGTTACCAAATGCTTCTCTCACAATGCTTACCCAAATACACACAGACTCACAGTGTGATTGTAGACAGCCAACTATCCCTTGTACAAAATACATTTACTAGTCTACAAGATGTAAGGTGACTGCACACATTGTAGAAAATGTTCTACTACACATTAGTACCAAAATGTTTCTCTCAAAATGATTCCTAAATGAACACAGACTCACTGTGTGATTCTAGACAAACAACACTATCCCTTGCACTATACCAAAACACATTTCTTAATCTACGAGTATTAGATTTTAGTGTAGAAACATGACTCATTTTGCAAATTCATATACAATGACTGCTTTATAATTCTACCAAAATATAAAAACAGCACAGTTATCTGTCTGCAAACACATGAACAACACAAATGCTTATCACAGAATGGTTTCTACATGCACACACACTGTCAATAAGATTGTAGACAAAAAATGTACTCCCTGCACTTTAGCATGAGAAATACATTAGTCTGATTAAAATCAAAATAGACCACATACATCCCCTTACAATTAAATAACTCACCTTTCAAGTTGTTTTGTAGATTAAGAAGTATATCAGTCACACACCAGATTTTCTTATACATAATCTCTGCACTGTGCACCTGTCAGCAAAACCAAAGAATGGCAAAGTTTCCCTCTCATTTTGCACACATATACATGTAAACATCAAATCACATTCCTTCCCACATTAATTCAAAACCTAACACACATTTCTATTGGTTAAACATTTCAACCCTTTCCAAATGACATAAATTTTAACTCTACCCCCAATCTGCCTTCTGCCTGTTACCATAGAAACAGGTCATGGAACACTGAATTGAGCACACAGGTCACAAGTTCAGCTCACAATGTTGCTAACCAAAACAACAAGTGTGCTTGACTTTTCAACATATCAGCTTATCATATATAATGTTCCTTTCAATCAGTTTTTGTTAACCAATAAGAATTATGCATTTAAAAAACAGAAACATGCACCCTAGTTTTCAGTGTAGAAGGTTGTCAAACAACCAATGATTTCTTGTCTTTTTTCAAAACTGCATCTTAGCCACCATTTTAGAAAAATCTTACTTTTCAAACTGCCATTTCATTTACAGAGACCATCTGAGTGCATCCAGACCTCCCTTCAAAATGCTTAGAGTGTGGATTGTGGGACACAGCTATATTTTCTGGAGCCAAAGGTATGCAGAAAACAAAGGCATTCACAAAGACCTAGGTTTGCCAAATGTAGACATTAAATGGATTGGACAGAGAGGGTTAAAGTGGCACCAATTGATGCCATAGGTAAAATCCTTTATGCATCTCCAACACCCTGACCTCATAATAGTGCACTGTGGTGGCAATGACCTAGGCACTTTGACTGGGGTAGGTCTGGAAATGCTTATGAAGGACACCTTTGCCGAATTGATTTCGCTTTTTCCCAAAAACTGCCTTTGTGTATTCTAACATATGCCAAAAGCAGAAATGGAACTGGTCCAATCATTTTTGTCCACAGATTGAGAAAGCTAGGAAACATGTGAATAAATCTGTTTGTGCTTTTCTCCGAGACTATAGAATGGGGTCCATTTACAATAACAATCTGCGCTTTCATATGCAAGAGATGTATAGGAGAGATGGAGTACACTTTACTGATGAAGGAAACAGAGTCTTCCTCAACAACTTTAGACTCTGTATAGGTACTTACTTATAAGTACCAAAAACTCTCAATGAACACAACGGCTCTTTTTAGAGCCACTCAAGAACGAAACACATAAGCTTGATGTTTATCTCCAAAAAATTTCAGGTTTTTTTCCTTGGATCCGCGCACCCAATGTGTTAGGTACTGTGCACCCTACAGAGGAGAAATCGTGCACCCAACGCGTTAGGATGCGTGACTCCTAATTTGACCGTCCCCGGGGCTTGGGGGGCAGTTCAGCCCACCCACACTATCTATTTTCTAGCCCCGGGGGGTAGAGGTCCCCGGGGCTGGGGGGCCCCCTGGGCCCCCCATTAATTTTCACAGATTTTGCCCCCGGGGGCTGATTATTAAGGAAGCGCGGCAGCCCGCGCTTCGTTATTTTTTTTTTTTAGCCGCATCCGCGCACCCTGTGTGCATCTTGCCATTTAAAAAAAAAAAGGGGGCCCCGGGGGGTCCTTCTGGGACCCCCTAAGCAACACTAGAGGGTCAGAGTATTTCTACCCTGCCCCCTTTACATCTTTCACACACTTATTTCCCTTACTTAATCAGCCTCGCTTCTACCGAGGCACATAATGACTGCCAACAGTTCCTGGTTTTGAATGTAGACAGACACTTGACAGCCCATTAGCATTCAGCGCGTGATCGGGAGGGTACGCGCTCGGTTCGCAGAGGGTGCGCTCAGGGTGCGCATTGGGTGCGCGGATCCTCCGAGGCCATAGATATATCTATACTTTTAACTCTAATTTTCTCAGGAAGTACTGAACGGATTTACACCATTTATGCAAAAGGCACGAGTCTGAACTGAGGGCTACCTCTTTGCCAAATTTGGTGTAATTCCGTTCAGCAGTTCAGGCTGTAGCTGCGTCAACAGGTCCTATGGGAAATTGCATGGGGAAAACGCGTTTTGGGACCCCCCTTTTTTCTCAGCCCCCGCTTGACGAATCACCGTGAAATTTTCAGGATAGGAGCGGACCGGAGCTGGCCAAAAGTTTTGAAAATTTCGCTAAGATTTGTCAACCGGCGCATAGAATAGAATGTTGCGGATTTCCTATGGAAAATAGGTCCTAACTATATATATATTCACTGAAAAAACCATAGGTTTCAGGGGCGTTATAGTTAGCTGGATTTTTCACTTGTACAAAACCATAGAAATTCCCCCGTTATAGTTAGTTCAGCTAACTATAACTCGCGCGCCCGCAATGCACTGCTGATGACGTCACATATTACATCACTCATGACATGGTCAGTGACATCACTCATGACATCACTGATGACATCTCAAATGAAATCACTGATGACATCACTTATGTCATCATCCAGTGAATGTGTGTTTTTCTGAAAATTACATATGTTTTATATATGTATATCTCAAGGTCGATGGAAGAATAAATGGGTATATAAGTGTCTAAATGGATGATTTGTTTTTGAAAAATTGATTGTATAACTGACTGATTAAGTGTATCTTAGTGAATACATGGCTTAGTGAGTAATGTTTAAATATGTAAATAGCTGTATCAGTCTCTCACTTTGTCTATAAGTGGCTGCATGGGTTGGTGAGTAGCTACATGAGTGTCTATATAGGTTATTAGTTGGTTTTTGAGTATCAGTATAAGTGTCTGATGTCTGTATGGTTCGGTGGGGGGTATTACGTAGTGCATAGGTGCATGAATGAGTGACTCACTGTTTGTATGTGTTGAATGCAGCATGTGTGCAGGACTGTATGGGTGGATGAGTGTGTGCATGGGTGTGTTAGTGAGTGAATGACTGTCGCAATAGTGTCTCTATGAGTAACTACATATGTTTTAAACTAGTATATGTGACTATTGGTGTATATAAGTGAGTATATGTGAGAGTGAGAGATTGAAAGAGTTCCTGTATGAATAAGTATGTGTTTCTATAAGTGATTGTTTAAAAGACTAAGTATGTGTAAGTTTCTGTAGAAGTAAGTGTGGTGGTGTGTGTATAACTGTATATGCAGGTAAACGGATGTTTGATTCTTTATTAGCATGAGTGACTATGTGTGTGAGTAACTTTATGGATGAGTGGCGTTGTGTAACAGGATGTACAGGTGTATGAGTACATATGATGAGTGAGTACATGTTATGAGTGACTGTATAGGACTGTTGGTGAATGAGTTGATGTGGATGTGGATCTTACAATTACTGAGTAGATTGTTGTAACTGGTATTGGTATGTCCATTGTTTTGAAAATTTTAATTTCTATTTTTGAATGTGTGTATCAAAGGTTATATTAGGGAGAGAGGAGGTCTGCCACTCTATCACAAGGATGATGTCATCAGTGATGTCATGAGTGATGTCACTGACCATGTCATGAGTGATGTAATATGTGACGTCATCAGCAGTGCATTGCGGGCGCGCGAGTTATAGTTAGCTGAACTAACTATAACGGGGGAATTTCTATGGTTTTGTACGAGTGAAAAGTCCAGCTAACTATAACGCCCCTGAAACCTATGGTTTTTTCAGTGAATTTCTAAGGTTTTTTAAATGCTAATTCCTAGCTATAACGTGCCTTAAACCTATGGTTTTTTCAGTGAATTTCAAAGGTTTTTTAAATGCTAATTTCTAGCTATGCCTACAGAGATAGGACATGTGAAGAAAGAAGGGAAAACGCAAAGAAAGAAAAAAAAGGAAAGCAGAAAGAAGCAACAGAAGTCCTCAAAGACAAAGAAAAGTGCAGGAAGAAGTATAACGTGCAGAAAGAACAAACAGAAGAGCAGAAACAAGCCTTGTTGCAAAATCATCCTGTACCCTCAACTTTTTCAGACGGATACTGGTGGTGACTGAGTCTGACTAATCAGTCCTAGAGTCAGTGCTATGTTAAAAGACACTCAGAATACAGTGAAAACACCTACATACACTAGGGCACACTATGCGTTGGGGTCCCCCTGTGATTAACATGACCTCCTCTGTAAGCCCCTAGTATACAATAGGGCAGGGGGTTAAAACTACCTCTTAAAACGCACCACAGGGCATGTTTGATCACGTCACCTCATGCCCCGTCCCCTCCCTTCCCCACTGTGTAAACACGCTCTGTAGCCGATTTAAGTTGGGAGATTAAGTCCCCTTGAATCCTGAGGGTCCCTAGGGTCCAACTAGACCACTAGGTACCTCCAGTAAGCGCCACAGAGCTGTGTTGCAGAGAGGTGTAAAAAGTGGCACGGTCTGCACCACCTCTCTGCAACGCTTACTGGAAGCACCTGGTGGGCTAGTTGGACCCCAGGGTCCCTCAGGATTGAAAGGGAATTATTTCCCCAACTTAAAAACGCGCCACAGGGCGTGTTTGCACACGTCACCTCAGGCCCCGTCCCCTCCCTTCACCACTATGTAAACGCGCCCTGTGGCCGTTCTGAGTTGAGAGATTAAGTCCCCTTAAATCCTAAGGGTCCCTAGGGTCAAACTAGCCCACTGGGTACCTCCAGTAAGCGCCACAGAGCTGCATTGCATGGAGGTGTAAAAAGGGGCGTGGCCTCAGAACACCTGTCTGCAACGCAGCTCCCTAGCGCATACTGGAGATACCTGTTGGGCTAGTTGGCCCTCAGGGACCCTCAGTATTGAAGGGGAATTAATTCCTCAACTTACAACTGGCCAGGGGGCGCTTTTGTAGAGTACTGCAAGGAGGGGGCGTGGCCTCCGGCGCAATGCCGGTCTTTTTTTTTTTTTTTAGAAGGAGGGCTGTGTGGCCCCCTTTCTTTTTCTAATTTATTAGCCCTGGGGACCCCATCCCTCAGGGCCTGCACCCTAATTTTTTTTGTTGAAAAAAATTTATTTGGCCCTCCCAAGGCCTTAATCGGCCCCGGGGCCCCCAACCGCCGGGTCATGGCCTATTTTTTTTTTTTATTCTTTAGGAGGGGGGCTGTGTTGCCCCCCTCCTCAGGCCACTTATGGCCCCGGGGACCCCATCCCCCGGGGCCGGCCTTTGATTTTTGTTATTTTAAAAAAATATATATTTATAGAAACACCTAGGACATGCTGGACAAACCGTATGTACCTATCACCATGACGATTTGCGTGATATTCATTTAAAAGGCGACTATGCATACAATGAATCCACGTAGAATGTATTCACACCGCTAGTGAAGCTCTGACATGTCTGACACCCTACCGTGCCTAATCCCGGCGCCCCCGCTGGTGGGTAATCTCCAAGTAGACACCCTTGTCGTTTATTTATACAAACATGGGTAGCTATTGACGGGCACATTTAATACACATGCACACCAAGCCATTCAAAGGGGATTCGACAAAAATTCGACCAAACTATGCAAGAAACCCCCTAACGGTTAATAAAACACACATCCACCGCCGGATGTGTAATACTTTTTATTTTACTCTCTGGAAAGGAGACAAACCTCACTTGAGAGTCACAGCGTGCTCCTGGCTGAGCCCAATGCTGTGTTACACCCACCAGTGCCCGCCGAGTGCCACACACCTCTGTGTTGTATTCCACCAGCTACTGCGTATGCTATGACACTCTCTAGCCCATGTGCACTGTAACACCACCCCGTGAATATGTCATGCCACACTTGCCTTCGCACGGGTTATATTGCCCCATCTAACGTGCCTTCCTCGATGCCTATGTTAAAAGCACAGCGCTATGCCACACATATTATAATCTGGGATCCATATCTTTGTCACAGTGCATATGCAATGTTACACTACCCAGCACATATTTTATATTACAACTTTAGAGACTACTTAGGTTATACAACACTGCCCTGTGCATATTACACTCCAAGGCGCATATCACATAGCAAGCGCTAGTGCCTGTGCTATCTCGCGCTCTCCAATGAATCTGTCATTGCGCACAATGTATTGCATATTATATTTCAAGGCCCGGTTCATCTTATATCACACTTTTTGGTGCATAGTTTATACCATATACTATATCTAGTTTTCATTTTCAATCGTGCTCTCAGGACTATGTTCTTTATAACACTGCGTCCACCTACCCTTTTCACGGGCATTACATTTTGCGATGGGGTGTGGAGGGTCAGGGGATGTTTCTGCCAAGTGAGCCCGGAGTCACAGTCCCAAACGTCCTCTTCTTCCTGCATAAAAGTGAGATTATGCTACATACTTGTTCATATTTTAAGTAGTTCGCACAGACACACATTTTAAAAACAATAAAGTTCCTAATAGCCACCTTCTATGCACAGTTAGCTTGCTGCCCCATCCACCGCCTCCCTATCCTCTGTTGTCTGAATCCATGGACTAGCCTCCTCCCTCCTGCCATGCATGGTCTGATGTGCTGCCACTGCCCTCTATTTAGCATGATGTACCAGTCCACTCCTCCTGCCCTCCATTGCCCAATTCTATGGCCCATCATTGACCTCCTGCTTAGCCTCTGTGCTTAGCTTGCTGCCCCTATTCTCCTTCCCCCTGCCCTCCGATGTCTTTGTGCATGCCCCTGCTCCATCCTTTTTGACCACCATGTTCCATGGACCTGCCACTCCTATCTACTCTGAGTGTTCTGTTGAGCTCCCCTCCCACCTGCCTAGCATTGTCAGATGACTGTAACATGTCCCTGCCACCTCCACCCTGCCTGTCCACATGCCATGCCCCTATCCCCTTCCTCCTGTCCTCCATTGTCCATTTTACTGCCACACCCTTCTGCCCTCCCTGGTCTGTTGTGCTGCATCTGCTCCTCCTGCCTGCCCCGCGCGGTCTGTTGTGAGGCCCCTTCCCCTGAACTCTCTTGTCTGTGCCCAGGTCCTGACCCTCCTTTCTATCCTCCATGGTCCTTTGTGCATGCCCCTGCACCCTCCTTCTTGCCCATCATAGCCATTGTGCTGCCAATTACCCTCCATCTTGCCATGCATGGTCTTCAGTGCTGCCATGGCCCCTCCCACCTTCCCTGTGTGGTCAGCTAGCTGCTCCTAACCCCCTCCCACCTTCCCTCCATGGTCTGTGTGTATGCCATCATAGTCTCACTGTTGCTCTCCATGGTGTGTCTTGTTTCTAGTGCCCATCCTGCCTGACCTCCATGGTCATCTTGCTGCTCCTGCCCTGCCCCCTTGCCCCCAGCCCTCTGTATCCATGTGCAGACCCCTATTCCCTCCCTCCTGGCTTGTCGGTTCCATTGTAATGCCCCTGATCCGTCCCTCCTGCCCTTTATGGTCTGTTATGCGGCAGCTTTCTCTCCTGTCTGTCCATTATGGTCAGCTAGCTACCATTGCCTCTTTCCCCTCTGTTGTCTGTTGTCCATGTGCATGGTCCCGTCCCCTCCTTATTGCTTTCTATGGATTGTTGTGCTGGACTCCCGTCCCGCATGCCCTGTGTGGTGTATTGTGCTGCTGCAAACCCTGATGCCTGCCCTGTAGGGTCAGTTTGGTGCACCTCTCCATGTCCCTCCTGTCCTCTGTTATCCAAGTCCATGTCCCTACCCCAATTCCTCCTGCCTACCATGATCCAATGTACCATACTTGCGAACATTTTGAACTTGGTAAGAGGGAGATTTTGAAATAAAACTGGGGTATTGATTTTCCCCTTTGAGTTACATTGAAAAAGAGAAGATTGTAGACAGGAAACAGATCAAGTAAAGCCCATTTGAGCTTAAAAACATTGGACGTTTCCTGGCTGAAATGGGTCTGTTGGCATGTATGGTTGTATGACCGCTGCCTCTTCCTTCTGCCCACAATGGTCTATTATATTGCCACAGCCTCTCTTGCCAGTCCTGTATTGTTGGTTTGTTGCCCCTGCCCCCCTTTCCACTGCCCTCCGTAGTCTGTTGTGCTGCCACTGCCCTTCCTGCCTGCCTAGTGTGGTCAAATTGTTGCCTCTGCACTCTCCTACCTGCCTTCAATTTTCAGAGTCCGTGCCCCTGACCTCTGCCTCTCAACAGTATCCCAATGAACAACTAGATTGCTAACATTCTATATTTATTACAAAAGTGTGGAACGCCTGACGTCATCTTGATGTAATCAAAACTGTAATGCCTAGAGCATTTCCTTTAGAAATTACATATATGAGAGGGTCTTATTTGCATCAAAACTATGGTTAGTGCTCTAAAAAACTAAAATGAGGACATATTTTCTGAGTTTTCAAATAGCGACAAAGAACTTTTAAATTATTTGTAATATTAGTTTTTTTATCCAGTTGACCACTTGATTAAATGTTGCATCCAAGGGGAGAGGGTGTGGTGTTACTTCCAGAGCTGCAGACTTTGCAACTGGGGAACCAGGTTGGAGTTTCTGCTTCAGCTCAACATTCTGTGATTCTGGTCAAATCACTTAATCTCCCCATGTCTACAACCAAAATGAATTTGACCTTGTGTGATGTAACCGATGCTCATGTAAAGCACTCCAATACCTGACAAGTCTGCACTATATAAAACTGCAAATACACAAAAAATAAGTGTTTTGCACACTTCTGTCAATGGGCTACATTTGGCCTACATCTGGGTGATATTTGGGCTACATTTGGGCTACATTTGGGCTCTTTTGTCTCTGGTGGCCATTTTAGGAGATTTATTTGTTATGAAGTTTCCTAATTTCCTCATTTACTGCAGTCTCCTCAGTAGGAAATGCTTTCAGTTTTTTACTTTGATTCCATCAAGAAGGTATTCAGATATGTCACACATTTGCCATAAGTTCTGAATGTTAGCACTCTAGTTGCTTCAGGTGTGCCATACTTTTGTCATAAGTAAGACTGTTAGCGCTCTAGTTGTTCTTTAGAGCACTCTGGGAAGCTGCAGTAGAACACAAAGGAATCAACTGACAGTCTCTGCTGGATGTACATGTTTTACTGAGAATGTCAGACTTCATTCTTACATGACTGAAAAAGATAATGTGAATTTTCAGAAAATATGCTCTCAGTTTAGCTTATAGATCGCCTTCCAAACCTCTGTGGGAAAAGCATGAGAAAATAGTTTTCTCTCAAACATGGTTCATGATATCACAGCAGAAGGCTTTTTCACATGGTGAAATCACCTTAGAACACACCACAATTCCTAAAATGAGTATGGTACCATCAACAAATGATTTATAATGTAACTAAAGTCTTAAAACCTTCTATTAACTGCAATGCTTTTTAATGAGGTGCTATCATGTATATTGGTCCCAAGATGGCTGCCAACACTTCTTGGATGAAGTACTGAC
This sequence comes from Triturus cristatus, assembly GCF_964204655.1. Lineage (NCBI taxonomy): Eukaryota > Metazoa > Chordata > Amphibia > Caudata > Salamandridae > Triturus > Triturus cristatus. The sequence continues at coordinate 983,868,991 of NC_140583.1, forward strand.
AGCCAATCAGATCTCACGATGAGATGTGTTGTTAGGCTCCGCCCAGATATGTATGTGATTTTACTTTTGATTTTCTCAGGAACTACTGAACAGATTGACACCATATATGCAAAAGGCACATCCCTGAGCTGAGGACTACCTCTCTGCCAAATTTCAAGTAATTCTGTTCAGCCGTTCGGGTTGTACCTTGGACTAAAGGTCCCTATGGAAAATTGCATGGGAAAAACGTGTTTTGGGACCCCCCTTTTTTCTCAGCCCCCGCTTGACGAATCCCCCCGAGACTTTCAGGATAGGAGCGGAGCGGAGCGGAGCGCCCCACCTATTTTGAAAATTTCGCGAGGATTCGTCAACCGGCGCCAAAGTTATTCCAAATAGAATGTTGCGGATTTCCTATGGAAACACGGTCCTAACTATAACTATCCACTGGCGACCGCCAGTAGATAATATATATATATATATATATATATATATATATATATATATATATATAGATATATATATATATATATATATATTAGCTACTGGCAGTCACCAGTAGGTACTTATAGTTAGGACCTATTATCCATAGGAAATCAGCAACTTTCTATTTGGAATAACTTTGGCACCGGTTGACGAGTCTTCACGAAATTTTTAAAACTCGTGGCCTGCTCTGGTCCGCTCCTATCCTGACAGTCTCGAGGTGATTCATCAAACGGGGGCCGAGAAAAAAGGGGGGTCCCAAAGCGTGTTTTTCATATGCAATTTTCCGTAGGGACATTTAGTCCAAGGTACAGCCCGAACGGCTGAACAGAATTACTTGAAATTTGGCAGAGAGGTAGTCCTCAGCTCAGGGATGTGCCTTTTGGTTAAATGGTGTAAATCCGTTCAGTAGTTCCTGAGAAATTAAAAAGTAAAAACATATATATATCTAGGGCCGCGGATCCTCCCGAGCACGAGCTTTATGCTAATTGGCTGTCAACACTTCAAACAAGGAAGTGTTGGCAGTCATCTTGTGCCTCGGTAACCGAGGCACAAGAAAGCAGTGAAAAAACGCAAAAAGGGGTCAGGATAGAAACACCCTGACCCTCTAGGCCTGCTCAGGGGGTCCCACAAGGACCTCCAAGGCTCAAATGTTAGCTGCTCCCCATGTGGAAAAGCAATGCCTGCTCCCACAGGAGGCGGGGAGCTGGCTGGGACCGTGGGGAATTGGGGACCCACGGCCTTCATCGGAGAGGGTCAGCCCCGGGGGGTGGGGTCCCTGGTTCTATTAGTGGCCCGGGAGGGGGGCCACACGGCCCCCCCTCCCAAAAAAAAAAAATTAAAGGCCATGGCCCGGGGGATGGGGTCCCAAGGGGGCCGATTAAGGCCTTGGGAGGGGGGCCACGCGGCCCCCTTACAATTTTTTTTTTTTTTTTTTTTAATTAGGGGGTAGGCCCTGGGGGATGGGGTGCCCAGGGCAAATAAATTAGAAAAAAAGGGGGAGCACACAGCACCCCTTCTTAAAGAAAAAAGAAAAACGGGATCGCGGAGGCCACGCCCCTTTTTGCTGCACTCTGCAAATGCGCCCCCTGGCGCATTTGCAGATGGGGAACGAATTCCCCTTGAATACTGGGGGTGCCTGGGGACCAACTAGCCCACCAGGAACCTCCAGTATGTGCCAGGGGGCTGTGTTGCAGAGAGGTGTTCTGAGGCCACGCTCCTTTTTACACCTCTCTGCAGCGCAGCTCTGTGGCGCTTAATGGAGGTAGCTGGTGGGCTAGTTGCACCCTAGGGACCCTCAGGATTGAAGAGGAATTAATTCCCCAACTTAAAATGCGCCACAGGGCGTGTTTGCACACATGTCACCTCAGGCCCCGCCCCCTTCCTTCACCATTGTGCAAACGCGCCCCCTGGTGAGTAGTAAGTTGGGGAATTAATTCCCCTTCATTACTGAGGGTCCCAGAGGGCCACCTAGCTCACCAGGTATCTCCAGTATGCGCCAGGGAGCCGTGTTGCAGACAGGTGTTCAGAGACCACGCCCCTTTTTACACCTCTCTGCAACGCAGCTCTGTGGCACTTAATGTTGGTACCTAGTGGGCTAGTTTGACCCTAGGGACCCTTAGGATTCAAGGGGACTTAATTTCCCAACTTAGAACGGACACAGGGCGCGTTTACACAGTGGTGAAGGGAGGGGACGGGGCCTGAGGTGACGTGTGCAAACACGCCCTGTGGCGTGTTTTAAGTTGGGGAATTAATTACCCTTTAATCCTGAGGGTCCCTGGGGGCCAACTAGCCCACCAGGTTCTTCCAGTAAGCGCCACTGCTCTGCGTTGCAGAGAACAGGTGCAGGCCATGCCCCTTTTTACACTTCTCTGCAATGGTGCTTACTGGACGTACCTAGTGGGTTATTTTGCCCCTAGGAACCCTCAGGATTCAAGGGGACCTAATCTCCCAACTTAAAAAATGGCCACAGGGCGTGTTTACACAGTGGGGAAGGGAGGGGACGGGGCCTGAGGTGACGTGTGCAAACACGCCCTATGGCGCGTTTTAAGTTGGAGAAATAATTTCCCTTCAATACTGAGGGCCCCTGGGGGCTAACTAGCCCACCAGGTGCTTCTAGTAAGCGCCACTGAGCTGCGTTGCAGAGAGGTGGTCCAGGCCGTGCCACTTTTTACACCTCTCTGCAACGCAGCTCTGTGGCACATACTGGAGGTACCTAGTGGTCTAGTTGGACCCTAGGAACCCTCAGAATTCAAGGGGACTTAATCTCCCAACTTAAAAAACGGCCACAGGGCGTGTTTACACAGTGGGGAAGGGAGGGGACGGGGCCTGCGGTGACGTGTGCAAACACGCCCTGTGGTGCGTTTTAAGAGGTAGTTTTAATCCCCTGCCCTATTATATACTAGGGGCTTACAGAGGAGGTCATGCTAATTACAGGGGGACCCCAACGCATAGTGTTCCCTAGTGTATGTAGGTGTTTTCACTGTATTCTGAGTGTCTTTTAACATAGCACTGGCTCTAGGACTGGTTAGTCAGACTCAGTTACCACCAGTATCCATCTGAAAAAGTTGAGGGTACAGAATGATTTTGCAACAAGGCTTCTTTCTGCTCTTCTGTTTGTTCTTTCTGCACGTTATCCTTCTTCCTGCACTTTTCTTCGTCTTTGAGGACTTCTGTTGCTTATTTCTGCATTTCTTTTTTTTCTTTCTGTGCGTTTTTTCTTCTTTCTTCACATGTCCTATCTCTGTAGGCATAGTTAGAAATTAGCATTTAAAAAACCTTTGAAATTCACTGAAAAAACCATAGGTTTCAGGCACATTATAGTTAGGAATTAGCATTTAAAAAACCTTAGAAATTCACTGAACAAACCATAGGTTTCAGGGGCGTTATAGTTAGCTGGACTTTTCACTCATACAAAACCATTGAAATTCCCCCATTATAGTTAGTTAGCCCTGCACCCTAATTTGTTTGTTGAAAACAATAATTTGGCCCTCCCAAGGCCTTAATCGGCCCCGGGGACCCCAACCCCCGGGTCATGGCATTTTTTAAAAATTCTTTAGGAGGGGGGCTGCGTTGCCCCCCTCCTCAGGCCACTTATGGCCCCGGGGACCCCATCCCACGGGGCCGACCTTTGTTTTTTATTATTTAAAAAATATATATATTTATAAAAACACCTAGGACATGCTGGACAAACCGTATGTACCTGTCACCATGACGATTTGCGTGAAATTAATTAAAAGACGACTATGCATACAATGAATCCACGTGGAATGTATTTACACCGCTAGTGAAGCTCTGACGTGTCTGACGCCCTACCGTGCCTAATCCCGGTGCCCCCGCCGGTGGGTACTGTCCTAGCAGACACCCTTGTTGTTTAGTTATACAAACATGGGTAGCTATTGACGGGCACATTTAATACACACGCACACCAAGCCATTCAAAGGGGATTCGACAAAAATTCGACCAAACTATGCAAGAAACCCCCCTCACGGTTAATAAAACACACATCCACCGCCGGATGTGTAATACTTTTTATTTTACTCTCTGGAAAGGAGACGAACCTCACTTGAGAGTCACAGCGTGCTCCTGGCTGAGCCCAATGCTGTGTTACACCCACCAGTGCCCGCCGAGTGCCACACACCTCTGTGTTGTATTCCACCAGCTAGTGCGTATGCTATGACACTCTCTGGCCCATGTGCACTGTAACACCACCCCCTGAATATGACATGCCACACTTGCCTTCGCACGGGTTATATTGCCCCATCTAACGTGCCTTCCTTGATGCCTATGTTATAACGCACAGCGCTATGCCATACATATTACAATCTGGGATCCATATCTTTGTCACAGTGCATATGCAACGTTACACTCCCCAGCACATATTTTATATTACAACTTTAGAGACTAGTTAGGTTATACAACACTGCCCTGTGCATATTACACTCCAAGGCGCATATCGCATAGCACGCACTAGTGCCTGTGCTCTCTCGCGCTCTCCAATGAATCTGTCATTGCGCACAATGTATTGCATATTATATTTCACACCTGCTTCATCTTATATCACACTTTTTGGTGCATAGTTTATACCATATACTATATCTAGTTTTCATTTTCAATCGTGCTCTCAGGACTATGTTCTATATAACACTGCGTCCACCTACCCTTTTCACGGGCATTACATTTTGCGATAGGGGGTGGAGGGTCAGGGGGTGTTTCTGCCAAGTGAGCCCGGAGTCACAGTCACAAAAGTCCTCTTCTTCCTGAATAAAAGTGATATTATGCTGCATACTTGTTCATTTTTTAAGTAGTTCGCACAGACACACATTTTAAAAACAATAAAGTTCCTAATACCCACCTTCTCTGAACAGTTAGCTTGCTGCCCCATCCACCTCCTCGCTATCCTCTGTTGTCTGAATCCATGGACTAGCCTAATCCCTCCTGCCATGCATGGTCTGATGTGCTGCCACTGCCCTCCATTTAGCATGATGTACCAGTCCACTCCTCCTGCCCTCCATTTCCCAATTCTATGGCCCATCATTGACCTCCTGCTTAGCCTCTGTGCTTAGCTTGCTGCCCCTATTCTCCTTCCCCCTGCCCTCCGATGTCTTTGTGCATGCCCCTGCTCCATCCTTTTTGACCACCATGTTCCATGGACCTGCCACTCCTATCTACTTTGAGTGTTCTGTTGAGCTGCCACTCCCATCCCACCTGCCTAGCATTGTCAGATGACTGTAACCTGTCCCTGCCACCTCCACCCTGCCTGTACACATGCCATGCCCCTCTCCCCTTCCTCTTGTCCTCTATGGTCCATTTTACTGCCACAACCTTCTGCCCTCCCTGGTCTGTTGTGCTGCAACTACTCCTCCTGCCTGCCCCGCGCGGTCTGTTGTGAGGCCCCTTCCCCTGAACTCTCTTGTCTGTGCCCTGGTCCTGACCATCCCTTCTATCCTCCATGGTCGTTTGTGCATGCCCCTGCACCCTCCTTCTTGCCCATCATATCCATTGTGCTGCCACTAACCCTCCCGCTTGCCATGCATGGTCTTCTGTGCTGACATGGCCCCTCCCACCTTCCCTGTGTGGTCAGCTAGCTGCCCCTGACCCCCTCCCACCTTCCCTCCATGGTCTGTGTGTATGCCATCATAGTCTCACTGTTGCTCTCCATGGTGTGTCTTGTCTCTAGTGCCCATCCTGCCTGACCTCCATGGTCATCTTGCTGCTCCTGCCCTGCCCCCTTGCCCCCAGCCCTCTGTTTCCATGTGCAGACCCCTATTCCCTCCCTCCTGGCTTGTCTGTTCCATTGTAATGCCCCTGATCCGTCCCTCCTGCCCTTTATGGTCTGTTATGCTGCAGCTTTCTCTCCTATCTGTCCATTATGGTCAGCTAGCTACCATTGCCTCTTTCCCCTCTGTTCTCTGTTGTCCATGTGCATGGTCCAGTCCCCTCCCTATTGCTTTCTATGGATTGTTGTGCTGCACTCCCGTCCCGCATGCCCTATGTGGTGTATTGTGCTGCTGCAAACCCTAATGCCTGCCCTGTAGGGTCAGTTTGGTGCACCTCTCCATGTCCCTCCTGTCCTCTGTTATCCGAGTCCCTGTCCCTACCCCAATTCCTCCTGCCTACCATGATCCAATGCACCATACTTGCGAACATTTTGAACTTGGTAAGAGGGAGATTTTGAAAAAAAACTGGGGTATTGATTTTCCCCTTTGAGTTACATTGAAAAAGAGGAGATTGTAGACAGGAGACAGATCAAATTAAGCCCATTTGAGCTTAAAAACATTGGACGTTTCCTGGCTGAAACGGGTCTGTTGGCATATATGGTTGGACTACCACTGCCTCTTCCTTCTGCCAACAATGGGCTATTATATTGCAACAGCTTCTCTTGCCAGTCCTGTATTGTTGGTTTGTTGCCCCTGCCCCCCTTTCCACTGCCCTCCATAGTCTGTTGTGCTGCCACTGCCCTTCCTGCCTGCCCAGTGTTGTCAAATTTTTGCCTCTGCACTCTCCTACCTGCCTTCAATTTTCACTGTCCGTGCCCCTGGCCTCTGCCTCTCAACAGTATCCCAATGAACAACTAGATTTCTAACATTCCATATTTATTACAAAAGTGTGGAACGCCTGACGTCATCTTGATGTAATCAAAACTGTAATACATAGAGCATTTCCTTTAGAAATTACATATATGAGAGGGTCTTATTTGCATCAAAATTATGGTCAGTGCTCTAAAAAACTAAAATGAGGACATATTTTCTGTTTTCAAATAGCGACAAAGAACTTTTAAATTATTTGTAATCTTTATGTTTTTTTATCCAGTTGACCACTTGATTAAATGTTGCACCTACGGGAGAGGATGTGATGTTACTTCCAGAGCTGCAGACTTTGCAACTGGGGAACAAGCTTGGAGTTTCTGCATCAGCTCAACTTTCTGTGATTCTGGTCAAATCACTTAATCTCCCCATTTCTACAACCAAAATGAATTTGATCTTGTGTGAGGTAACCAATGCTCATGTAAAGCACTCCAATACCTGAAAAGTCTGCACTATATAAAACTGCAAATACACAAAAAATAAGTGTTTTGCACACTTCTGTCATTGGGCTACGTGTGGGCTACATCTGGGTGATATTTGTGCTGCATTTGGGCTCTTTTGTCTCTAGTGGCCATCTTGGGAGATTCATTTGTTATGAAGTTTCCTAATTTCCTCATTTACTGCAGTCTCCTCAGTAGGAAATACTTTCAGTTTTTTACTTTGGTTCCTTCAAGAAGGCATTCAGATGTGTCACATTTGCCATAAATTCTGAATGTTAGCACTCTAGTTGCTTATTAGATCACTGTAGTAAAGCTACTGCTCACCAGGGAAGTCTGCTGCTGGTTTTGAAAGTGCATATTTCAGTCTGCATGTCAGAATGTTTTAATGAAATAGAAGAGGATTTGAGAAGTCACTCAAAATGTGCCCTAATTTTTCTTTCTGCAGCCCTAATCATACTTTCTATGGCAAAATGAACCCCCTCATTTTGTTCCTTTTTAAATTAAATGTTTTAAGAGTTACCACTTTTTTCCAATCAAGATGGCGTCAGGTGTGCAATACGTTTGTCATAAGTAGGACTGTTAGCACTCTAGTTGTTCTTTAGAACACTCTGGGAAGCTGCAGTAGAACACAAAGGCATCAAGTGACAGTCTCTGCCCTTGTTGGATGTACATGTTTTACTGAGAATGTCAGACTTCATTGTCACAATCCTGAGAAAGATAATGTGAATTTACAGAAAATATGCTCTCAGTTTAGCTTATAATCACCTTCCAAACCTCTGTGGGAAAAGCATGAGAAAACAGTTTTCTCTCAAACATGATTCATGATATCACAGCAGAAGGCTTTTTCACATGGTAAAATCACCTTAGAACACACCACAATTCATAAAATGAGTATGGTAGCATCAACAAATGATTTATAATGTAACTAAAGTATTAAAACCTTCTATTAACTGCAATGCTTTTTAATGAGGTGCTATCATGTATATTGGTTCCAAGATGGCTGCCAACACTTCTTGGATGAAGTACTGACAGCCAATCAGATCTCACAATGAGATGTGTGGTTAGGCTCCGCCCAGATATATCTATCTTTTTAACTCTAATTTTCTCAGGAACTACTGAACGGATTTACACCATTTAAGCAAAAGGCACGAGTCTGAACTGAGGGCTACCTCTTTGTCAAATTTGGTGTAATTCCGTTCAGCAGTTTGGGCTGTAGCTGCATCAACAGGTCCGATGGGAAAATGCATGGGGAAAACGTGTTTTGGGACCCCCCTTTTTTCTCAGCCCCCGCTTGACGAATCACCGTGAAATTTTCAGGATAGGAGCGGACTGGAGATGGCCAAAAGTTTGGAAAATTCTGCGAACATTCGTCAATTCGCGCCAAATAGAATGTTGCGCATTTCCTATGGAAAATAGGTCCTAACTACAACTACCTACTGGTGACTGCCAGTAGGTAATATATATATATATATATATATATATATATATATATATATATATATATATATATATATATATATATATATATTCACTGAAAAAACCATGGGTTTCACACACGTTATAGTTAGGAATTAGCATTTAAAAAACCTTAGAAATTCAATAAAAAAACCAAAGGTTTCACACATGTTATAGTTAGCTGGACATTTCACTCGTAAAAAACCATTGAAATTCCCCCGTTATAGTTAGTTCAGCTAACTATAACTCGCGCGCCCGCAATGCACTACTGATGACGTCACATATTACATCACTCAAGACATGGTCACTGACATCACTCATGACATCACTGATGACATCTCAAATGACATCACTGATGACATCACTGATGACATCATCCAGTGATTGTGTGTTTTTCTGAAAATTAAATATGTTTTATATTTATGTATATCTCAAGGTCAATGGAAGAATAAATGGGTATATAAGTGTCTAAATGGATGCTTTTTTTTTTAAAAAATTTTTGTGTAACTGACTGATTAAGCGTATCATAGTGAATACATGGCTTACTGAGTAATCTTTAAATATTAAAATATCTGTATCAGTTTCTTACTTTGTGTATAAGTGGCTGCATGGGTTGGTGAGTAGCTACATGAGTGTCTATATAGGTTATTAGTTGGTTTTTTACCAGTATGAGTGTCTGAGTTTCTGTATGGTTCGGTGGGGGGTATTACTTAGTGCATAGGTGCATGAATGAGTGACTCACTGTTTGTATGTGTTGAATACAGCATGTGTGCAGGACTGTATGGGTGGATGAGTGTGTGCACGGGTGTGTTAGTGAGTGAATAACTGTCTCTATAGTGTCTTTATGAGTAACTACATATGTTTTAAACTAGTATATGTGACTATTGGTGTATATAAGTGAGTATATGTGAGAGTGAGAGATTGGAAGAGTTCCTGTATGAATAAGTATGTGTTTCTATAAGTTATTGTTTAAAAGAGTAAGTATATATAAGTTTCTGTAGAAGTAAGTGTGGTGGTGTGTGTATAACTGTATATGCAAGTAAATGGATGTTTGATTCTTTATTAGCATGAGTGACTATGTGTGTGAGTAACTCTATGGATGAGTGGCGTTGTGTAACAGGATGTATAGGTGTATGAATACATATGATGAGTGAGTACATGTATGAGTGACTGTAGAGGACTGTTGGTGAATGACTGTATGTGTATGTGGTTCTTAGAATTACTGATTAGGTTGTTGTAACTGATATTGATATGTTCATTATTTTTTTCTATTTTTGAATGTGTGTTTCAATGGTTATATTAGGGGAAGAGGAGGTCTGCCACTCTATCACAAGGATGATGTCATCAGTGATGTCATCAGTGATGTCATTTGAGATGTCATCAGTGATGTCATAAGTGATGTCAGTGATCATGTCATGAGTGATGTAATATGTCACGTCATCAGTAGTGCATTGCGGGCACGCGAGTTATAGTTAGCTGAACTAACTATAACGGGGGAATTTCAATGGTTTTTTACGAGTGAAATGTCCAGCTAACTATAACATGTGTGAAACCTTTGGTTTTTTCATTGAATTTCTAAGGTTTTTTAAATGCTAATTCCTAACTATAACGTGTGTGAATCCCATGGTTTTTTCAGTGAATTTGCAAGGTTTTTTAAATGCTAATTCCTAACTATAACGTGAGTGAAACCCATGGTTTTTTCAGTGAATTTGCAAGGTTTTTTAAATGCTAATTTTTTTTTTTTCTTTTTTTTTTTACATATTTTTATTTTAATTTTCTATCCTTTTTTAAAGACTATGGTTAAATTTAAAAAATTGTACAATATGTTTTTATTTTACCATTTTTTTAAAATAAACAGGTAAAATTTATTAGTATTACATATTTTTTTTTTTTTCCTTTTTTTTTTTTTTTTTTTTTTAACGTGCGCGTACGGTAAGCGCACATCTTGCTTTAATTACGTTAGATTTCTACGCTGTTTGCGTTCATTTACGCAATTTGCGTAGACGCACGTCACGCGCGCACAGCGCGTAACGCGTACGCTGCACACGCACGTTACGCGGAAGTGAAGGGGCGTGCCTGTTTTGCGCATGCACGCGTGTGCGTGTCTTTTTTACGCGCATGCGTACTTTTGCCGTAAGCGTACCGTAAGCGCACCGTAAGCGTACGGTGGGTCATGTGATCATGAAACACAACTTTTGATTGGTTGAAACTACTTTCAGTTCTAGAACTCTCCTACACCACACCCATTCCCCTCATTTCTGCTTGTGATCCCTTAGGAGAAGGAGCTGGGTTGTCTTTGTGGCAGAACAGCAGAGCCCTTCTGAGAGTGAGGCTAGCAGCACTACCTTGAGGCAGAGAACGAGGAAACAAAAGACCTCTTTCATATGGGAGTATTTTTCTTTTCCAGAGGGCCAGCAAAAGGTAAATGCACCCTTAGTGACTTGTAAGCTGTGTAAGCGTGTACTTTCAAGAGGGAATCCCAACAAGAAGTATTCCTTCGGGAATCACACCATGTTGAGACACCTTAAGGATGTACACAGAAGGACACATGCTCGACATACTGAAGGTAACCCTTCAGTAAGTCAACCAAGCACATCCACAGCAGCTCAGCCTGGACCATCATCTGCAGGGCCGAGTCCTTCTTCTGCAGGTCAGGTGAGCCCTTCATCTGTGGTGGGAGCATCTCCTTTTTCTTCTCCTCAGGAAATTAACCCTCGGTTTCTGAGGGTTGAAATACGGTGCGCCACTTGTCATGATCTAATTTGTTATAGGGAGACCAGTATTTCCCTAGTGAACAATAAAATAGATCAGCACATTTGTCGTACCGTCTAATATTCCCATTCTTTCTTTCCTCTGTCCCTGCATGAACACAACGGCTCTTTTAAGAGCCAACCTTACCTTTCATCTATTTTTTATATATGTTTTTAAAACTTTTTTTTGATTTTTTTTTTACCGTACGCGTACGGTACGCGTAATTATTTTTATTTTTTTTAAAAAACACTAAAAATCAATTATCACATTACAAGGTCCTTGAGAGACTACAATGAAAAACTGAAAATGTGATTGTGGAGAAGTGGAAAAAAGGGACCATGATATTTTTGACTTACCATACCCACTCAAAAAAATATTTATTCATTTAAATTTTTTTTAATTGCTTTAAAAATGGTTCTAGTTTTCGAAAATTTTCTATCTCAATCTGAAAAAAAAGAAAAAAGTATTAATATTTAATAAAACATTTTATAATACAGTACACATATTTACATATTTTTCAAAAAAAAAAATTGCCTTTTTTTTGCTGTTTTCAGAATATATTGCATTTCACTATAAATTGTGAAAGCAATTGCATTCATCATTTAACAGCGGGCAAAAAAAAAATTAACAATCTCAAAGATTGTTTTAAAAAAGCCCACAATCTTTTTGCATAAACATAACTTTATAGAAATGCATAATATTCTTAAAAAATATCATCTAATATCAATACTTATTTCTTTAAAATACCGTCTGATATTTTTGTTTCAGAAGTATAATCACAAAAATATATCTCAAATAACTCCACAATACATCTGGTTCCATTTCCTTTAGGCCAAATAGTAATTTTAAAATTCTTTTTTGATTAAATTTCCAATGGTAATCCAATAAAAATCTAAAGTTTAAATTGTACTGATCCCACCGATTCTCTGTAACATTTTGGTTTCCGAAAGATCTATTAATAATTAAATAAGTCCACAATAGAATTGTTTACCTTTCCGCATGGCCAAATAGTAATTTTAAAAATCTTTTTTGAATAAATTTCCAATGGCAATCCAATAACATTCCAAAATTTAAATTATGCAGATGTTACCGATTTTTTCTAAATTTTTGGTTTTCCAAAGTTTCATTAAAAATTGAAAAAGTCCACATTACAATTGGTTACCTTTCCATTAGGCCAAATGGTAATTTGTAAAATCATTTTTTTTTTAAAATTCCAATGGTAATCCAATAAAATGGTAAAATTGTTTTGTCCAGATGTTGCCAAATCTCTGTAAAATTTAGGTTTCAGGAAGATTAGATAGGAATGCTAAATCAAAAGGCAAACGTTGCTTAAAAATCGATTGGGAATCATTACACAGTGTCCAGCCTTTTTCACATTTAAGATAAACTGTGTAATGACCAGAAGTTACAGCAGGTCCATCATGGAAAATTATTGCAACTGTTACAAAAGTTTTTCCTGAAATTGATAATTGCTGTCCTGTAAACTTCTTTATTAAAGTATCTAATTTTGAACCATCAGCTTTACAGCGTTGCATCATTAAAATTACATACTGTCCGTATTCCTTTAAAATTAACGTTGAAAACATGTCAGATTGACACTCACTGCATTCCATGCTATGATTAGCATCTTTAACTAATTTAGCAAAAGTGACTGTTTTACTTTCTGGCAATGTTAAATAAATAAACCTTTCAGAATCAACATTAGAGCCACATATATTATAACAGTTTTCACAACTATGTTCCCATTTATAAGAGAGACCAAATACATTTTCAATGGGAACCCCTTCTTCTTCCAGTACCTGAAGAAAAAACATCAAGAATTCCTGTGCGTCTTGCTGTACATTTTGAGAAAACTGTGTTCGTCCTGAACATACATCTAAAAGTTTTCTAATTTCAGTAGCACTTTCTATTTGAGTTTTATCATTACTCAGCTTTTGAAAAAGGAGACTCAACTCAGAACAGAATCTTTTTCCCTGATTTACTATTATCTGCTCTTGCACACTTTCCAGATAAAATGCAACATTCAGCACTACACTAGCGTAGCAGTTGACACCAGAGCTATTTTCAAAATGACATCCTACAACCTGTTCTTCATTTTCCTTTTTCTTTTTGCTTGCAATTACATCACTCCTCTTTTTTTTCCTCCTCTCTACATCTTCATTACAGATATTCTCATTTCTCCTTTTACGAGAAACTACACGTTTCTCCAACACAGGATACTGACCTAAATGAGGAGCATAGCTTCTTCTTAATCTATTATACTCCTTTACACAATTTGCATCAGCACTAACTTTTGAGTCATCAAAGTCTATCATGAATAAACCTGATAATGTTTTCACTCGTGACAAAGCAACATATGCCATACCTTCTTTGAACACAGTTGAACCAATGTTCACAAATGCACAATCTACAGTCAATCCTTGAGACTTGTGAATAGTTACAGCATATGCTAGAGAAAACGGAAACTGCTTCCTACGTACATATAAGTCTTTCACAAGCATGAAACGAACTGAACAACGACAAATGTCTTTAACTTCTTCTATCTGATCAAATTTTATTTTTAAACATTCAATTCCATCTTTTTTCTGATAATTAATAAAACCCACAACTCTTCCCATAGCTCCATTAACTAAACCTTTTTCAACATCCAAATTTCTCCTTAAAAATACTCTACAGTTCATGCAAACATATAGATTTTTTTCTAATCCAGCTGTTTTGGAAATGTTCTTCTCTAGTGAATCCAATTTATTTTTCAGTGTGCCTGTTAATGTGACAGTAATTCTTCCATCCTCAATTTTGTCCACTGCTTCCAATTTCCTGATATCTTCCTTTTCCAATTTCAAAAGCTCCTCATTGAATATTGAGCATTCACGTAGAGTTGGCATTAAGCAGATGACACTTTTCTTTTCTGCAATGTTCTTGTATATCTTCTCTGCAACTATTTCTTCCTTTGGGAATAAATTATGTAATGCTTTCGTGTCAGCTTCAGTGAGTAGTCCAATTCTGATATCTTTCAGAATACTTCCATATTCTTCATCGTTTGCTTGCCTCATATTAGTAGTAAGTTCCTTGTACTCAAAGAAGGACCAAATATTTGCATTACCGATGCTTCCCAATGACTTCTTTGTGTCTTCATGTGTCACAGTATTAAACACTGGTTGTCCTTTAACTGGAGTAAGTTGCAAAAGATCCCCAAAAACTATGACGTGTTTTCCTCCAAATAACACGTCATAGTCTGTCTTCAGAATTTGCTGCATTCTTAAATGCACAAAGGCAAGCATTAAGTTTGATACCATGCTCACCTCATCAATAATGAGAACTTGCATCTTCTTCAATACTCTTGAAACTTCCAAGCATGCTTCTCCAGTTAGCTTGTTGTATTGTATTTTGTTCTCATGCTCCACTGGTAACATTAGCAAACGATGTAAAGTGATTCCTTTTATGTTATATGCTGCTAACCCAGTTGGAGCAGTAACCACACAAGACAAAGTAGAATCCGTTTTTTGCTGTAGGTAGCTTCTGATGACTTTTATAAGGAAACTTTTTCCAGTTCCAGCTTGTCCGCTTACATACATCCTGATTGGATGAAATGATGTGCATGAGCACTCTTTTTTTTCATGTAGAAATCCGTGATCAATTTTGTTTCTGATCTCTTCATAAATTTGTTGCTGCTCTTCGTTCAGTTGTCTTTCCAAATTTTGTAAGTCTATAAATTCTTCTTGAGCTTGATTCATAGCCGTTTCCACTTCATTCATGGCTATTGATGCTTCATTTTCAACGATTGGTTGTCCTAGGGGATCTTGACTGAGTGTTCCTGAACTTTGGCTGTCCTGAGAACTGTCTCTAGCTATTTCTGCTGCAATTATAGTTTCCTGTTCAATTTCTTCATTTAACATTTGCAGATAAGTTGAGAATGTACTACATTGTATGCTGTCTTTGCAAGCATTAAAAGAATCTTCATAGCTTTGAAATTCTCCCAGTAGTTCATCCTCTGTACGCCATGGTTTAAACAGCTGTAAAACAGAGAAGTAGTAAAATTCCTTTTTGTCAGTAGTGTCGCAACTCAGCTTCCTGTGATTTATCAAACTTCCTTTTGTTTGCTTCACCAAACATCCTTCCTCACCAATGACTTTATATTTTCCATTGTTGATGTCTTCTGTGGCTTTCCGTGAATAAATGTAGTTCTGCAGCACTTCATAGAGACACATGTTCTCCAGATGATGACTTCTCTTGGGATAATATGTGTCCAACATGTTTGATTTCAAAATATCTGTACTTTCTGGGTCATTCTCGGCCAAATATTCAATTTCTCCAACAGATTTCAGTACCCGATTTCTCATTGCTGCAAGACCTAAACTTGCCCAAATTATTCTTCTTGATTTCGAGTAGAGACTTGCAGAAGATAACCTATCTGAACATTCGTAGGATCCAATTTCTCGATGCGATAACATCTTCAAACTGAAACTGTACAGCTTCTTACTGACAGTCTTCTCGTGAGAAATCTCTTCCCACATTTCCTTCAATTCTGTTTTTTCTGATTTCGTAATGTAAGACGTTACATATCGAGCAACAGCAATGGAATTGTCAGCTACATACTGTATATCCATGTTAGCATTCCACATGGATAAAATGACTGAGTTGTAGTCATTTATATTTCTTGATTCTTCTTTTCTTTTAAGGTTGTAGGTATTCTTAGGTGATTTTCTTGTGATAGTATGTCTCACAGATGACATAAAACTGTTTACTCTTCCATTTGAAAGAACAGGTCTAGGAAATCCAAATCGACATTTAGTGTAGTATTTATCTTTGCTCTTGTATTTCCGTCGACAGTATTTTCCACACCGATGACTTTGGAAACGTAAAACTTGCTCCTTTAACTTTTTCTCTTCTGTGTTTTTTGGTATAGCACATGTTGCATATTCTTCAATGTAAGATAACACTGCTTCATCAGCGTCTGTTCCAAACTTTGGGGCATCCTTGATCCACAACAGCATATGAATATGAGGAGCACCTCTTGCCTGGTACTCTTTTCTCCAAAAGAAATCCACTACTTCTCCTAGAGGTGGATTTTTTTTATTGCAGATGAACGACATCATAGCCTCAAATCTATGATTGAAATATCTGCAAACATTAACCGGATCCAATGAGCACAGTTCTCCTGCTGTCTTGTATTCGATGTTTTTAATGTTTGAATTTGCCTCTCGTAGAAAATCCAGTAAATCATCCCAAGCGTACTCAGCACAGCTTGGGGTAACGAACCATGTTGGTGTTCCTAAATTCCGTAACATGCATTTTAATTCACCATGGCGTCTGTACCAATATTCATTTGTCCCACGCTGACAAGCCATCAGATTGATCAGTTGTGTTTCCAAATGATCATCTCGGTGCTGCACTTTCTCCATAAAATCCTTAGCAGACACATTTTGTAAATGTACTCCACTTTTTAAAATGTGATTTACTGCATAAGACAGTGCAGACAAGTCGCTTTCAAATAAAAGATGGAACAAATAAGGAATACTTTGTCGAAATCTGGGATCTTCAGCATATAGTCTTGTAGTCCGATACTCAGAAGCTGGAATCTGTTCCGGACGTTCATCGTATCGTCCTCCTTTTCCTTTAGGAAACAGCTGGGGAAAACATCGAGCTTCCAAGCTCTCCTCCTATACACTCACGGGAGTTCCTTTTGCTTTCTTCATCTGAAACAGATCAATATTGTCTCCCATAACTTCTTTTGAATGAAGAGGATGTATGCTAAAATGTTCATAAATTTCTTCTTCCTTTGACTTGTCCACTTTTTCAATTTGTCCAGTTGGTGTTTCTGTGTCTTCTTGTAAATCTTCTTCTTCTTCTTCTTCTATATAAATTGATTCATACCATTTGTTATTCCTTTTCAAATACAAATTTGCTCTTTGTACTTTCCGTACATCTACCAGCTCCTGCCAAATCTTCTTATTCTTTGTAGGTACACCATTAACCCGAATAATTAATTGTTCAGTTTTCAAAGTATCCGCATCAATAGTTTCCATATTTTTTTTCAAATCCAAGGGCAAATACACCACTCTACCTTTTAAACCTCTCAGTAAATCTGAAGGAGGTAATTTACCAGTTTTGGGCTCCATACGTACTATGGTCTGGAACGGATGAACACATTGAATGAGTATAGACTCATATGTATTTAATTCAGAAAGTTCAGCAGGAATAGCATCCAATTCTAAATTATTATGTACAGCTCTGGTCGGCATTCTATTTTCTTCTAACTTATTATAACAGTATTTACAAATACGCTGAACTTCACCCAATTCAAAACAATTTTCAAGAAATATATATGTGGCAAAATCCTTCCACTTATAATTATCTTCATTTTCACTTTTTCTATAGAGATCAACATACCTGGTTTGTTTTCTATAATGAGTTCTGCGGCAACAAATACAAGTAATATTTGGTCTTTCATTAGAGATTTTTTCAAATTTTGTTATGTGATCATTAAATGTCTTACTTACAAATGGTTGTACATTCTCTTCCACTTCTTCCTCATTTACTGTGTCCTTTTCTGCACTGTTTTGTTCAGGACCAAAGTAACAAAACTGAATTTCATCAACAACCTTCTCTACATCTGATACTGACCCACGGAACAGAGCCCTATTCAATTCATCTAACTTTATTGCTGGACTTTTAGCAAAATACAACCGTCTCACAAACTTTCTCATTTCAGTATGATGAACAGCCAGCATTCTAAAATGATGGAAAACACTAATACACACTTTTCTAGATAGACAAGCCAGAGAATGACCCTGCAAACCAGTATTCTCTCTCACTCTGCATGGATCTAGACTTTGAAGCACCTTAATCTTCTGTTTTACACTTTTTTTTACTATATTCTCTTAGAAACTCACGAAATTTATCAATAGATTCCTGACGCACAGTGCAAATACTACTACAATTCCAAGTGTACACTGGGGCTTTAGGACGTCTCCCCATAGCCTCATCCGCCATCACTTGTACCTCATCTCTTGGAACCATTATCTCCTTCTCCATTATGCAACCATTTTTCACTTCGTAAGCACGACCTCTGGTGTCAACTGCATGCAGCAAACTATTACTTTGAAAATAGCTCTCTTCATTAAAAAAAGGTTCACTACTTGAACTATGCATCCATTTTCCTAAAAACACTTTACAAAAGTTTGTTCTGTTCACTACTCTTTTGCTTTTGCTTTGTGATTTCAGTACATTAACCATTTTATCTAATGTACGCATCCTATTCAAAATTAAAATGAATAGTTTCCTTTTTAATTCTAATGCCTTTGCTGCAATGGCTTCAATTTCTTTTTTTCTCTTATAAAACTTAGCCTTTTGCTTATATTTCTTCACATCCTTTATCAAATTGGACATAACTCTTCTCTGAAACATTTTTCTACGTATCTCTTTAAACGCTGTTTTTCTGTTTAAGTTAATCTTTTTAGTTGCAGAAGGTATATTTGCATTAACTAAATGCTCAATTTTTTCCTCTCCTTTTCTATTGAAAACATTCTTTCCAGTACAGACATTTTGTACATTTTTCCTTTTTTTGAATATGTTCTTTAAAAAATCTTTTGTTTGCTTACCAGCAGATTTTTTCTTTTTCCCAACATGAGCATCTCCAACTAACTTAGGTCCTCCAGTTGTCTTCAAATATAGGTTTTTTTTGTGGTCTTTCTTTACTCTGGATTTTGTAGGCATCTTAAATTTTGTTCACTGCTCTTCAGCAATACCTGAAAAAAACTAAAAAAAAATTCCTTTATTTTATTTAAATATATTACTACATTTTTTATGTTCTTTAGAAATCTTAAAATACTATAAACCCCTTTCCTATAAATGAAAATCACAATAACACCTTCACAAATTAAATTTCTAAAAATAATTCCTGTGTGCACACCAAGTCATGCTTTGAAATTAGGCAGAAAACGAAATTTCTTTGCCAATTGCAAAGCATACTTTCTACTACTTTTTAGGCAAGTGAAAAGTACTTTTACAGACTGACACATTATGAATCCACTTTTCAGATTCTGATAAAAGCACATGTCCAAACAGCTTTTTCAGACCAGCACCATGTGTAACCTGGGTGACTGACTACACTCCAGCAAGGGCAACCAGCCTTAGTGATGCTGAATGTATTTCCATTACTGACTGAAACCTCAAACCCCACTCGCTTGTGAATACTGTATATGATTCCACAGGGTAAGCAGCTGGGTGTGTGCTAAGAGTCTGCTTCTGCACCAAAAAATGGCTCCCCCTTTCCATCTAATGCAAATGTAAAATCACCAGAGCAATACGCAATAAATCTCTGCCTGTAATTCCTATTTGCACACAGTCATGTTTTCATATTAGTCACAAAACGAAATTTCTTTGCCATTTTGAAAGCACACTTACTACTCTTTTTTTTGGCAAGTGATAAACACTTTTACAGTCTGACACATTTTGAATCCACTTTTTAGATTTTTAAAAAAGCACATGTCCAAACTGCTTTTTCAGACCAGCACCATGTGTAACCTGGGTGACTGACTACACTCCAGCAAGGGCAACCAGCCTTAGTGATGCTGAATGTATTTGCATTACTGACTGAAACCTCAAACCCCACTCGCTTGTGAATACTGTGCATGATTCCACAGGGTAAGCAGCTGGGTGTGTGCTAAGAGCCTGCTTCTGCACAAAAAAATGGCTCCCCCTTTCCATCTAATGCAACTGTGAAATCACCAGAGCAATACGCAATAAATCTCTGCCTGTAATTCCTATATGCACACAGAGTCATGTTTTCATATTAGTCACAAAACGAAATTTCTTTGCCACTTTGAAAGCACACTTACTACTCTTTTTTTTGGCAAGTGATAAACACTTTTACAGACTGACACATTATGAATCCACTTTTTAGATTCTTAAAAAAGCACATGTCCAAACTGCTTTTTCAGACCAGCACCATGTGTAACCTGGGTAACTGACTACACTCCAGCAAGGGCAACCAGCCTTAGTGATGCTGAATGTATTTGCATTACTGACTGAAACCTCAAACCCCACTCGCTTGTGAATACTGTGCATGATTCCACAGGGTAAGCAGCTGGGTGTGTGCTAAGAGTCTGCTTCTGCACCAAAAAATGGCTCCCCCTTTCCATCTAATGCAACTGTGAAATCACCAGATCAATACGCAATAAATCTCTGCCTGTAATTCCTATATGCACACAGAGTCATGTTTTCACATTAGTCACAAAACGAAATTTCTTTGCCATTTTGAAAGCACACTTACTACTCTTTTTTTTGGCAAGTGATAAACACTTTTACAGTCTGTCACATTTTGAATCCACTTTTCAGATTCTTAAAAAAGCACATGTCCAAACTGCTTTTTCAGACCAGCACCATGTGTAACCTGGGTGACTGACTACACTCCAGCAAGGGCAACCAGCCTTAGTGATGCTGAATGTATTTGCATTACTGACTGAAACCTCAAACCCCACTCACTTGTGAATACTGTGCATGATTCCACAGGGTAAGCAGCTGGGTGTGTGCTAAGAGTCTGCTTCTGCACCAAAAAATGGCTCCCCCTTTCCATCTAATGCAACTGTGAAATCACCAGAGCAATACGCAATAAATCTCTGCCTGTAATTCCTATTTGCACACAGAGTCATGTTTTCACATTAGTCACAAAACGAAATTTCTTTGCCATTTTGAAAGCACACTTACTACTCTTTTTTTTGGCAAGTGATAAACACTTTTACAGTCTGTCACATTTTGAATCCACTTTTCAGATTCTTAAAAAAGCACATGTCCAAACTGCTTTTTCATACCAGCACCATGTGTAACCTGGGTGACTGACTACACTCCAGCAAGGGCAACCAGCCTTAGTGATGCTGAATGTATTTGCATTACTGACTGAAACCTCAAACCCCACTCACTTGTGAATACTGTGCATGATTCCACAGGGTAAGCAGCTGGGTGTGTGCTAAGAGTCTGCTTCTGCACCAAAAAATGGCTCCCCCTTTCCATCTAATGCAACTGTGAAATCACCAGAGCAATACGCAATAAATCTCTGCCTGTAATTCCTATTTGCACACAGAGTCATGTTTTCACATTAGTCACAAAACGAAATTTCTTTGCCATTTTGAAAGCACACTTACTACTCTTTTTTTTGGCAAGTGATAAACACTTTTACAGTCTGTCACATTTTGAATCCACTTTTCAGATTCTTAAAAAAGCACATGTCCAAACTGCTTTTTCATACCAGCACCATGTGTAACCTGGGTAACTGACTACACTCCAGCAAGGGCAACCAGCCTTAGTGATGCTGAATGTATTTGCATTACTGACTGAAACCTCAAACCCCACTCGCTTGTGAATACTGTGCATGATTCCACAGGGTAAGCAGCTGGGTGTGTGCTAAGAGTCTGATTCTGCACCAAAAAATTGCTCCCCCTTTCCATCTAATGCAACTGTGAAATCACTAGAGCAATACGCAATAAATCTCTGCCTGTAATTCCTATATGCACACAGAGTCATGTTTTCACATTAGTCACAAAACGAAATTTCTTTGCCATTTTGAAAGCACACTTACTACTCTTTTTTTTGGCAAGTGATAAACACTTTTACAGACTGACACATTATGAATCCACTTTTTAGATTCTTAAAAAAGCACATGTCCAAACTGCTTTTTCAGACCAGCACCATGTGTAACCTGGGTAACTGACTACACTCCAGCAAGGGCAACCAGCCTTAGTGATGCTGAATGTATTTGCATTACTGACTGAAACCTCAAACCCCACTCACTTGTGAATACTGTGCATGATTCCACAGGGTAAGCAGCTGGGTGTGTGCTAAGAGTCTGCTTCTGCACCAAAAAATGGCTCCCCCTTTCCATCTAATGCAACTGTGAAATCACCAGAGCAATACGCAATAAATCTCTGCCTGTAATTCCTATTTGCACACAGAGTCATGTTTTCACATTAGTCACAAAACGAAATTTCTTTGCCATTGTGAAAGCACACTTACTACTCTTTTTTTTGGCAAGTGATAAACACTTTTACAGTCTGTCACATTTTGAATCCACTTTTCAGATTCTTAAAAAAGCACATGTCCAAACTGCTTTTTCAGACCAGCACCATGTGTAACCTGGGTAACTGACTACACTCCAGCAAGGGCAACCAGCCTTAGTGATGCTGAATGTATTTGCATTACTGACTGAAACCTCAAACCCCACTCGCTTGCGAATACTGTGCATGATTCCACAGGGTAAGCAGCTGGGTGTGTGCTAAGAGTCTGCTTCTGCACCAAAAAATGGCTCCCCCTTTCCATCTAATGCAACTGTGAAATCACCAGAGCAATACGCGATAAATCTCTGCCTGTAATTCCTATATGCACACAGAGTCATGTTTTCACATTAGTCACAAAACAAAATTTCTTTGCCATTTTGAAAGCACACTTACTACTCTTTTTTTGGCAAGTGATAAACACTTTTACAGTCTGTCACATTTTGAATCCACTTTTCAGATTCTTAAAAAAGCACATGTCCAAACTGCTTTTTCAGACCAGCACCATGTGTAACCTGGGTGACTGACTACACTCCAGCAAGGGCAACCAGCCTTAGTGATGCTGAATGTATTTGCATTACTGACTGAAACCTCAAACCCCACTCACTTGTGAATACTGTGCATGATTCCACAGGGTAAGCAGCTGGGTGTGTGCTAAGAGTCTGCTTCTGCACCAAAAAATGGCTCCCCCTTTCCATCTAATGCAACTGTGAAATCACCAGATCAATACGCAATAAATCTCTGCCTGTAATTCCTATATGCACAGAGAGTCATGTTTTCACATTAGTCACAAAACGAAATTTCTTTGCCATTTTGAAAGCACACTTACTACTCTTTTTTTTGGCAAGTGATAAACACTTTTACAGTCTGTCACATTTTGAATCCACTTTTCAGATTCTTAAAAAAGCACATGTCCAAACTGCTTTTTCAGACCAGCACCATGTGTAACCTGGGTGACTGACTACACTCCAGCAAGGGCAACCAGCCTTAGTGATGCTGAATGTATTTGCATTACTGACTGAAACCTCAAACCCCACTCACTTGTGAATACTGTGCATGATTCCACAGGGTAAGCAGCTGGGTGTGTGCTAAGAGTCTGCTTCTGCACCAAAAAATGGCTCCCCCTTTCCATCTAATGCAACTGTGAAATCACCAGAGCAATACGCAATAAATCTCTGCCTGTAATTCCTATTTGCACACAGAGTCATGTTTTCACATTAGTCACAAAACGAAATTTCTTTGCCATTTTGAAAGCACACTTACTACTCTTTTTTTTGGCAAGTGATAAACACTTTTACAGTCTGTCACATTTTGAATCCACTTTTCAGATTCTTAAAAAAGCACATGTCCAAACTGCTTTTTCATACCAGCACCATGTGTAACCTGGGTAACTGACTACACTCCAGCAAGGGCAACCAGCCTTAGTGATGCTGAATGTATTTGCATTACTGACTGAAACCTCAAACCCCACTCGCTTGTGAATACTGTGCATGATTCCACAGGGTAAGCAGCTGGGTGTGTGCTAAGAGTCTGCTTCTGCACCAAAAAATTGCTCCCCCTTTCCATCTAATGCAACTGTGAAATCACTAGAGCAATACGCAATAAATCTCTGCCTGTAATTCCTATATGCACACAGAGTCATGTTTTCACATTAGTCACAAAACGAAATTTCTTTGCCATTTTGAAAGCACACTTACTACTCTTTTTTTTGGCAAGTGATAAACACTTTTACAGACTGACACATTATGAATCCACTTTTTAGATTCTTAAAAAAGCACATGTCCAAACTGCTTTTTCAGACCAGCACCATGTGTAACCTGGGTAACTGACTACACTCCAGCAAGGGCAACCAGCCTTAGTGATGCTGAATGTATTTGCATTACTGACTGAAACCTCAAACCCCACTCACTTGTGAATACTGTGCATGATTCCACAGGGTAAGCAGCTGGGTGTGTGCTAAGAGTCTGCTTCTGCACCAAAAAATGGCTCCCCCTTTCCATCTAATGCAACTGTGAAATCACCAGAGCAATACGCAATAAATCTCTGCCTGTAATTCCTATTTGCACACAGAGTCATGTTTTCACATTAGTCACAAAACGAAATTTCTTTGCCATTGTGAAAGCACACTTACTACTCTTTTTTTTGGCAAGTGATAAACACTTTTACAGTCTGTCACATTTTATATCCACTTTTCAGATTCTTAAAAAAGCACATGTCCAAACTGCTTTTTCAGACCAGCACCATGTGTAACCTGGGTAACTGACTACACTCCAGCAAGGGCAACCAGCCTTAGTGATGCTGAATGTATTTGCATTACTGACTGAAACCTCAAACCCCACTCGCTTGTGAATACTGTGCATGATTCCACAGGGTAAGCAGCTGGGTGTGTGCTAAGAGTCTGCTTCTGCACCAAAAAATGGCTCCCCCTTTCCATCTAATGCAACTGTGAAATCACCAGAGCAATACGCAATAAATCTCTGCCTGTAATTCCTATATGCACACAGAGTCATGTTTTCACATTAGTCACAAAACAAAATTTCTTTGCCATTTTGAAAGCACACTTACTACTCTTTTTTTTGGCAAGTGATAAACACTTTTACAGTCTGTCACATTTTGAATCCACTTTTCAGATTCTTAAAAAAGCACATGTCCAAACTGCTTTTTCAGACCAGCACCATGTGTAACCTGGGTGACTGACTACACTCCAGCAAGGGCAACCAGCCTTAGTGATGCTGAATGTATTTGCATTACTGACTGAAACCTCAAACCCCACTCACTTGTGAATACTGTGCATGATTCCACAGGGTAAGCAGCTGGGTGTGTGCTAAGAGTCTGCTTCTGCACCAAAAAATGGCTCCCCCTTTCCATCTAATGCAACTGTGAAATCACCAGAGCAATACGCAATAAATCTCTGCCTGTAATTCCTATTTGCACACAGAGTCATGTTTTCACATTAGTCACAAAACGAAATTTCTTTGCCATTGTGAAAGCACACTTACTACTCTTTTTTTTGGCAAGTGATAAACACTTTTACAGTCTGTCACATTTTGAATCCACTTTTCAGATTCTTAAAAAAGCACATGTCCAAACTGCTTTTTCAGACCAGCACCATGTGTAACCTGGGTAACTGACTACACTCCAGCAAGGGCAACCAGCCTTAGTGATGCTGAATGTATTTGCATTACTGACTGAAACCTCAAACCCCACTCGCTTGTGAATACTGTGCATGATTCCACAGGGTAAGCAGCTGGGTGTGTGCTAAGAGTCTGCTTCTGCACCAAAAAATGGCTCCCCCTTTCCATCTAATGCAACTGTGAAATCACCAGAGCAATACGCAATAAATCTCTGCCTGTAATTCCTATTTGCACACAGAGTCATGTTTTCACATTAGTCACAAAACGAAATTTCTTTGCCATTGTGAAAGCACACTTACTACTCTTTTTTTTGGCAAGTGATAAACACTTTTACAGTCTGTCACATTTTGAATCCACTTTTCAGATTCTTAAAAAAGCACATGTCCAAACTGCTTTTTCAGACCAGCACCATGTGTAACCTGGGTAACTGACTACACTCCAGCAAGGGCAACCAGCCTTAGTGATGCTGAATGTATTTGCATTACTGACTGAAACCTCAAACCCCACTCGCTTGTGAATACTGTGCATGATTCCACAGGGTAAGCAGCTGGGTGTGTGCTAAGAGTCTGCTTCTGCACCAAAAAATGGCTCCCCCTTTCCATCTAATGCAACTGTGAAATCACCAGAGCAATACGCAATAAATCTCTGCCTGTAATTCCTATATGCACACAGAGTCATGTTTTCACATTAGTCACAAAACGAAATTTCTTTGCCATTTTGAAAGCACACTTACTACTCTTTTTTTTGGCAAGTGATAAACACTTTTACAGTCTGTCACATTTTGAATTCACTTTTCAGATTCTTAAAAAAGCACATGTCCAAACTGCTTTTTCAGACCAGCACCATGTGTAACCTGGGTGACTGACTACACTCCAGCAAGGGCAACCAGCCTTAGTGATGCTGAATGTATTTGCATTACTGACTGAAACCTCAAACCCCACTCGCTTGTGAATACTGTGCATGATTCCACAGGGTAAGCAGCTGGGTGTGTGCTAAGAGTCTGCTTCTGCACCAAAAAATGGCTCCCCCTTTCCATCTAATGCAACTGTGAAATCACCAGAGCAATACGCAATAAATCTCTGCCTGTAATTCCTATTTGCACACAGAGTCATGTTTTCACATTAGTCACAAAACGAAATTTCTTTGCCAATTTGAAAGCACACTTACTACTCTTTTTTTTGGCAAGTGATAAACACTTTTACAGACTGACACATTATGAATCCACTTTTCAGATTCTTAAAAAAGCACATGTCCAAACTGCTTTTTCAGACCAGCACCATGTGTAACCTGGGTGACTGCCTACACTCCAGCAAGGGCAACCAGCCTTACTGATGCTGTATGTATTTGCATTACTGAGTCCACCCTCAAACCCTTAAAGTATTCTTTATTTTTACCAGTACACCTTAATTTATCGTGAAAACATAGTCCATATTATTTTACATGTTCCTCACATTTAAATTTCTCCCAAAACAGAAAATAATAAACACAACTTCAACAAAAGGAATTCCATTTCTATTATTCATTTCTTAATTTACCATATACATCCCCTCTCAAACTCTAAACTCACCTTTAAAATTAGTTAGCTGTGAAAGAAATGTGGCACTCAAACAGCAGATTATCAGAGCCAGGATCTCTGTTCTTTACACCTCTCTCCTCTCAGCAGAACCAGATAATGGCAAACTTTCCCTCTCTTTTTCCACACATATACATGTTAATTTCAAATCTCAGTGCTTCCCCCTTTTTTTCAAATGTAATCACACATTTCTATTGGTTGAAAACCAACCCTTTTCCAAAAGTACCCTTCCCCCAACTTGACTTCTGCCTAGTACCCTTCACCCAACTTGACTTCTGCCTGCTACCATAGCAACAGCTCATGGAACACTGCTGTGTGGAGTTAGGTCAGAAGTTCACCAAACAATGTTTCAATTCCACAGAGCAAGAGTGCTTGACTTTTCAAACCTAACAGCAAATCCATAGTACTGTTCTTTGGTAACACATTTTTCTGTACCAATACAAAACATGCTTCTATTAATTTACACATACAGCCTAGTTTTTATTCTAGAATGGTATGAAACAGCCAATCAGTTCTTTTTTTTATGAAAAAAAATATGTATGCCTCCATTTCCAAACTGTCTTTCATTTCTTTTTACCATTCTACTGAATTACACCTCCTGGGTGCATCCAGTTCTCCCTTGAAGATGTTCACAGTGTGGATTGTAGGGCACAGCTATGTCTTCTGGAGTGAAAAGTATGCAGAGAAAACAGATATGGTGAGAGACCTTGCTTTGCCAAATGTAGACATTAAATGGATTGGTCAGAGAGGGTTAAAGTGGCACCAATTGATGCCATTGGTGAAATCCTTCATGCAAATCCAACACCCTGACCTCATAATAGTGCACTGTGGTGGCAATGACCTAGGCACTTTGACTGGGGTAGGTCTGGAAATGCTTATGAAGGACACCTTTGCACAACTGTTTTCACTTTTCCCTAAAACTGCCTTTGTGTTTTCTAACATATGCCAAAGGCAAAAATGGAACTGGTCCAATCATTTCTGTCCGCAGATTGACAAAGCAAGAAAGCACGTCAACAAATCTGTTTTTGCTTTCCTCCGTGACTATGGTATGGGTTCCATTTACCACAACAACTTGCGTTACGACATGCAAGACATTTATAGAGGAGATGGTGTGCACTTCAATGATGAAGGGAACAGAGTCTTCCTCTTGAACCTTAGACTCTGCATCGGTACTTACTTGTAGGTACCACTAAAAAATCACTTCATAAACACAACGGCTCTTTTTAGAGCCCCCTAATATCTAAACTTTTAAATCTGCATTTCATTTCTTTTATTTTATTTTTTTTCTACCGTACGCGTACGTTGAGCTTACCGAACGCGTACCCCGCGATTTTTTTTAAAATCAATAAATGTTTTCTTTGTACTTTTCTGTCCTTCTTTGACCCCCTTACAAATGTTAGGGGGTCTGTAACTCTCCTCCTTGCCCCCTTTTCAAGATATCACTCTTTTTTTTCTGAGTGAAACACACGAAATGGCGGCCGCCGCTTCCTGGTTTCGACCGATTCGAATGTTTACTAAGATCTAAGAGCCAATCAGAATCGCGCTCGCGCACGCCACCGTACGCGTACGGTAAGCGCACCGTAAGCGCACCGTAAGCTGGCTCAGATATATATATTGATTTAAAGGCTATTTTCTCAGAATCTACTGAACAGATTTACACCAAACCTACAAAAGGCACTTCCCTGACCTGAGGACTACCTCTCTGCCAAATTTCTAGTAATTCTGTTCAGCCGTTCGGGCTGTAGCTGTGTCTAAAGGTCCTATGGAAAAATGCATGGGAAAAACGTGTTTTGGGACCCCCCTTTTATCTCAGCCCCCACTTGACGAATCCCCCCGAGACTTACAGGGTAGGAGCGGAGCGTAGCGCCCCGCCTATTTTGAAATATTCACGAGGATTCGTCGACCGGCGCCAAAGTTATTCAAAATAGAATGTTGCGGATTTCCTATGGAAACAGGGTCCTAACTATAACTACCTACTGGCGACCGCCAGTAGGTAATATATATATATATATATATATAATATATATATGGAGAAAATACTACATCAGTCTCCACCCCCCTAAGAAAAACTCCGTTTGAAATCCGTGACCACTACACATGTAAGACAGATTTTGCGGTGTATGTGCTACGATGTACATGTAATAAAATGTACGTGGGTAGCACAATTCACCCCGTAAGTGTAAGGATACTGCAACACCTAAGGGCAATTAACAATGATGACCCGTCATATCCTGTGGCTCGACATATAAACACAGTACACGGAGGGAGATCAGAAGATCTAAAATATTTTGTCATAGACAGTGTGAAAAAGAATGTCAGGGGAGGCAATAGGCAATTGTTGCTACGGAAATTGGAATCCAAATATATAATTTCATTAGATTGTAAAATTCCTAATGGTATGAACGCAGACGAAGCACTGAGTACACACTTGTAATCCCCTAGTGCAGCACAACTATATACTAACGTCCTAATAATCGCTTTATGTTGTAAAGTCGCTGTTCGTTTTGAGATACCTGTGATAATTCTTAGAATGTGTAACACTTTTCTTTTGTTCCAACCCCCCCCCTCCTTTTCTTTCATTCTTCTGATTATAGCCTTTTTAGCCTAGTTTCAGTTTTCCGTATTTATGTGTATAATAGAATATTAGACTCACGTTATTAGGCCAACTGTTCCTATTACATTATTAGTAATTTTTGTTTCATTTAATTGATCACTGCCCACTTGGGCTCAATGGTCTGAGCGCACTGCTTTATCTAGATGTTGCATTAAGGCAACATACCAAATTCAATTATTTAAAAAAAAAAAATTTAATAACTAACTACAGTTGACCTATTTTGAAACATGACAATAATGTGTAATTTAAGTTTACATTGTTATTCTTTGTTCTTTACGAGAGTCAACCATCAGTTTTTCACTTATCTTAAGAACTCTTCTATGTCCTTTACTAACCTTGTGTCGCCAAGGCAACCACTTGTGCTTGATATGAGTGTTGAAAACTGAGATAGGACCGCAATTGAGTAAAATTAGGCAAGTGAGCAAGGCGGACTCGTCCGCCGAAACGCGTCTTGTTGTTGGAGCGTTGTTGATGGAATATATATATATATATATATATATATATATATATATATATATATATATTTATATCACAGGAACCTCCTCCAAAGAAAGAGAAGAGGCCGCAATAGGGGAAACCATGGAGGCATCTTTATTCAAAATGGTGCAGCAACGGCGAATGCATTTCGGCTAGGTAAGCCTTCCTCAGCGCCAGCAGTATTCAGGAGGTGTGCACGCCATCGTTTATTTCAATGTCCTGCCACAAACGAATTGGTTGTGGTCCGCTCCACCCCAAAGCAGATGCCTGAGCTCACCTGTTGCAGATCAAATGGTGCGTGTGAACTGCAAGTCCCAGAATGCTGTTTCATAACCAGGTAGGTATAGCGGGGGTAATCCAGTGATTATGCGGAATGCAGGGTATCACGATGACGATAAAACCAATTTCCTGCTTGTAAAATACTTGAACTCAGGTGCCCCCTTGGGTCCCCAACTGCATCAACCCCCAGTTCAGGAATCCATTCGGCGGGGGCAAATCTGACAGTTCAGCTCGCCCAGCGTGGAGTTAATAACTCCAACACCGCCCTATCTCTTCTCAAACACGGAGGTGGGCTCTGGTACATCCAATCCCTTGGAAAACGAAAAAATCTGCCACAGCAGAAGCCAGTGGGAACCAGGCCAACTTGACGATGCGGGGGCCTCTGAAGCGCGTCTCTGACCACCGCGCTGAAATATTACAGGAACCTCCTCTATATTGAGAGAAAACTATTTTCTCATGCTATATATATATATATATATATCCATCAAAGACCCTGTAATTACGTCCAGAATGTATCCTAGCTCTAAATTCACAGTCGTTATCCAGCATATATTTATTCCACACTTGGCAACAAAAAACAACGCAACGTGTTTCGGAGCTTCCTCACTCCTTGGTCACGGGTTTGGTGTATGCATCATTTCCTGTTCTACTTAAAGAAATGGTTTGTGCGTTTTCACAATAATGAAAATAAACAAAATACTTCACATTGTTTGTTTACAAATTTCCCAATAAAGAAAATATTGAAATGGCAATACATATCTACTTCCTCATTCTAATCAGCTATTATGTTGGAAGCAAATTAATTATCAGTACATCATGTGTAACGCATTTGAAAAAATACATCGTAATTTCACTGCGGTTTCAGTTAACTAACTTTTCACAAAATATAAGTTTTGAACATAAATCCAAGCACAATGTAGGCGAAGCCCTGATTAGAGTTGCCATATCACACAGAGGTGCAAAAAGCAACCCTTCCCAAATCTCTATTTGTTAACCAAGTTATGCAAATTTAAATACATAACCGCTGAGTAAAACATAAAGCTCCAGTGGGCAATGCAGAGACGTAATTCATCATTTTGAATGCTTCACTGATGCAATTATATCCAAGTTCTGATGACCGGATAGTTAATAATCAAGCCATAACACAGCTAATAACCAATTCTGCCCAAGTGGGCCATCCAGTCCGATATACCAAAGAGATAACCATACGTCAACCAACATTTGCTGATGCAATTTAAAGATATTTCATCTCTTCTGCCCTTCCATATTTTTCAATCTGAAATAAACAAATAAAGATAATATTGATTAAAACCACAGTTAGCAACACACACAAAAGTTAAAAAAGCATAAACCTATACAGAAGGAAACAAGATATTAACGCAGAAATTCAATATTAACCTAAATGTACTGCCAATTCTTCGTTCATATTTAATCCATTCAGATGGAGGGATTGAATTTATTATAATTTTGGACTCCACCCTCCTCAATTCCATTGTGCGATCTCTTCCTGTTTCACGTTTAGGCACTGTATCAAGCACAACAAATCTCAGCAGATTTCAATTTAGAGTATGGTGTGATTTAAAGTGTCGTGCCATAGGATAGTGCTTATCATTATTACGAATGGAGCGCATATGTTCCAATTTGCGTTTCTTTGTCCTATGAATTGTACTGCCTATATAGGCGAGTTTACATGGACAAAGTAGAGCATATACTACATACTCTGTATTACAGGTGAGGTGTTTATCAATCACAAATGGGTTTTTATCCAATGCTAATTTAACTGTTTTACAGCTACTGCTGTATTTACAGGCTTTGCATTGATTACAGGTGTAGAAGCATTTAAGAGTACTTATGGTTTTATTAAGATTTATCAAGCAATGACATAAAGTATCTTGCAATGACCTTGCCTTTTTAAAGGTTATTTCTGGGTTTTGCCCAACAAGTGTCACCAAATCGGGATCAGTTTTTAAAACATCCCAATATTTCTTCAGACATTTTCTCAGGTCCCCTGCCTGATTATGGTATCTTGTGATAAATCGAATGTTTTGATTTTCTGTATCTTTGGGCTTTGGAAGCAATAGGTCACTTCGGTCCAATTTCGCCACTTGGTCTACAGGCTTTTGAATTGTCTTATTGCTATAACCTCGTTCTTTAAATCTCTGTGTCATAATTTTAGATTCCTTACTGAACCCCTTATCAGTACTACAATTCCTTCTGGCGTGCATTAGCTCGCCGTATGGGATACTTTGAACCAGTGAAGTTGGGTGACAACTATCAGCTCTCAAAAGGCCATTCCCTGCTGTAGTTTTTCTAAACATGTGGCTCACTAGTTTGTCTCTTTCAATAGTGAGCCTGAGATCGAGAAACTCAATTGACTTGCTGTCTGTGTGGCTACTGAATTATAGATTTAATCAATTATTGTTGAGGATGGCCACAAATTCCTGAGCCTTCTTTTGGGTTCTGATCCAAATACAAAAGTTGTTGTTGATATATCTAACCCAGAGGATGACATTGGTCTTAAATAGTTCGATGTTATTAACTACTTGCTCCTCCCACCAGCCGAGGTACAGTCCTGCAAAGTTGGAGGCGAAGCAAGTTCCCATTGCCGTTCCCTGGGTTTGTCTAAAGATTGTTTCATTAAACACAAAAAAATTACTTGTGAGACAGATATAGATCATTTCAATGATAATTTCGGTATGTAAGAGATGGGATATTGATCTATTTTTCAAAAAGTGTCTACATGCACAATTCCTAAATTGTGAGGAATACATGTGTAAAGACTATTCACATCCATGCTTAGTAGCCAAAAATTCTCCTTCCATTCAACATCTTTGATACGTTTAAAAAAAACACCTGTGTCCCTTACATATGAGGGTAGGGAATGTACCAATGGCTTGAGAAAATGCTCCACATATTTTAATGTGCATTCTAGCATACTATCTCTAGAAGAGACAATAGGTCTCCCCGGTGGATTTATGGCGTTTTTATGAAGTTTGGGCTAAAGATAAAGCGCCGGTATTTTAGAAAATTTACACAGCAAGTATTGATATTCTTCTAGTTCTAAAATACCTTGGCCTCTCCATTCATGTAGTCTTCCGTCATACATTTTGTTACTTTTGTCATAACAATCTCTAGATGATATTTCATATCGCTCGACATCACTCAATTGTTTCATTCCCTCATTTAGAAACATTGTCGAGGGCCACACGACAACATAATTGGTTAATAGCTGTTTCATGGCTTGATTATTAACTATCCGGTAATCAGAACTTGGATATAATTGCATCATGGAAGCTTTAAAAATGATGAATTACGTCTTTGCATTGCCCACTGGGGCTTTATGTTTTACTTGCCGGTTATGTATTTAAATTCACATAACTTGGTTAACAAACAGCGCTTTGGGAAGAGTTTCTTTTACACCTCCGTGTGATATGATGGCTCTAATAAGGGCTTTGCCTGCATTGCGCTTGGATTTCTATTCAAAACGTATGTTTTGTTAAAAGTTAGTTCTTGACTGAAACCGTAGTGAAATTACGATGTATTTTTTCAAATGCGCTACACATGATGTAGTGATAATTAATTTGCTTCCCACATAATAGCTGATTAGAGTGAGGAAGTTGATATGTATTGCCATTTCAATATTTTCTTTATTGGGAAATGCGTAAACAAACAATTTGAAGTATTTTGTTTATTTTAATTATTGTGAAAATGCACAAACTGTTTCTTTAAATAGAACAGGACATGATGCATACACCTAACCCGTGACCAAGGAGTGTGGAAACTCCGAAACGCGTTGTTTTTTTTTTGTTGCCAAGTGTGGAATAAAAATATGCTGGATAACGACTTTGAGTGGTGGCTCTGTGAATTTAGAGCTAGGATACGTTCTGGCTGTAATTACAGGTTCTTTGATGGATCTTGGATGTTCGCTACCTCGCCACGCACTCCTCGTACAAAGTTGGCGGGAACACAAGCAATCGTTTTTGGATGTATATATATATATATATCTTATTAAACATTGGAATAATAACTCCATACACCATAAACTAAATTTATGACTGTACAATCTAGTGAGTGTCCCGTGAGCCACTCCGAGATTTCTTACTAAAGTAATGACACACCCATAAAAATAGATTTCGATGGTTAGCACTAATGGTATACATTATTAAAATAAGTGAGCACCCTCTTTTTCTGATGTACAATCACCTCTTTGATGTAAAAACACCTACCTTTCTGTCAAAGTATCATTGAGCTCGGTGAGAAGATGTCTTAATGTGACACTGACAAAAAGAATAAGAGCTGTTTTCAACAGCTCTGTTCAGAAACATTTGGCCGGCAATAGTAAATGTCTGTGCAGTAAACAACCAGGCTGCATAGTCCTACATCCCAGGCCTCTTTAATCCACCTCCAGACGCTCCCTGTTTCTTTATTTCACTCTTGCAGGTTCCTGCTTTCTCCATTTGTGACATGTTTTCCGTGTTTCTCTTCCTCATTCTTCCCCTTTGTGTGTTTTTCTTCTCTTGGAAATGTCTGTAGAGGAAAAATAAGTACCAGTCCCCAAAAATGAGGGCAGGTGCCCCCCACCAGCAAACACTGGCTCAAATTAAGCACTAGTGTCCATCCTCCTCTTAAGGCAGCCCCCAAACATGCAGCTAATCAGGGAAATGTCAATATAGCAGAATGGCCTTTGCAGGTCTGCGCAACATCTATCAGTGTACAAGGTGCACAACGTGGGGAGACTTTGTCACTGTCCCTCGAACAGATGGAAAAGAGCATACAATTCGGAAGACACCAAAATCCAGTGTTTTATTAAATCATGACCACATTCCTTCCGTGATTGTTCAATAACTCATCTGAAAATCTAATTTCCAGTACTCGTCTGACAATATGGGGGACCTTTAGTGTTTGTTGTAGTGGGCTCAGCTGCCTCCACAGGTGCACACTTTTGATCTTTCAGCATGTCTGCCATTTGACCTCCTGGTAATAAAGATGGTTTCGCTATTTGATTTAAGACAGGTTGAAAAACACCAGATTTTCCTGCAAGGTATAAAAGTCCCAGACAGTGAATAGAATTATTGGACCTGACATGCGCTAAGAAAACTATGTTTTCCTGCCACAAATATAAACTTTGGTGGTTTGTTTCTGGAAATGCTCAGCAAGGTTCAAAGGGCCTCATTTATGAAAAGTGACGCACTGCTGCGTGAAAACAGCGATGCGTCACTTTTAATTGCACCCTCCTTGCGACACCACTGGGAGATGGGTTTCTGTCTTCAACTTGTCTACATCAACAAAAGGCAGCCTGCTCGGAAGTGTTATCTCCAGCGCCACATCAAAGGCAGCTTCCTCTTTGAAGCTTGCCTTTTGGGCTAACACCCCGAGTGGCTTCCCTGGGAGAGGCGGTCACACCTCACTGGCAACTGCCTTCGTTCCTCCCTGGGAGTCATTCACACATCTCCCCAGGTGGACAGAAAACTGTCTGTGTGCCATAGCCTATGTGAGGGTACTGGACCAGCTGGGGCACAGAGTGGCAACTTTCTTGTATGTCTTGCTTCACAATATACAGCTCCCTGGCATAAGGATCTATAGGCTTTCCTTAGCGGGAGACTTACATATATTGTTAAGGGAGTGGGGGCTTTGCCATAAGTTTAAATGGCAAAGTTGAACTACAAGTGCAAACACTGCCCTTCCAGTCTGTTGTGGCTGGCTGGGAGTCATTTTGTCCTTTGGCACAAACAGTGCTGCAGTCCCAGCAGGACACTCTGGTTAAAATGCCCAGGGTATGGGACTTATAAGTCAGTCAGCATTGGCCAATTTGGGACATCCCATTTGACATACCTTTTGTATGGGTCAGAACACTGACACTGAGGTTTGGTTAACAGGCCTCAGTGCTATCTCAGAGTCAAAAAGCCAGCAGCTAGTAGTTCAAATGAGAGCAAAAAGTGGGGGGAAACTTACAAAAACCTTGTTTCCTTACAAGACCTAATCCATTCTCCAAAACATTTGATAGTGATAGAAATAAAAAATGTACAAACATAATACACTGGGTGCAGAACAGAGAACATGAATTTGAAAGTTTCACGTTGCACACATTAGATAGGGACACATGTGAAAGAAAGAAGAGTAGCAGAAGCACCATTAAAGAGTGCTTTTAATCGGAATATGGAGATACATATTCAAATTTACACTAATACATTTAAAAGGGTGAGATTTGATGCTTTACGTGAAGTGGCCTAGTGTTATTGAAATGCTTTTGTAGAGAATACATTGCATAGAAACATAGGTGGTATATCTTGTAAAGAATGAGATATGAGCCTGAAACCTTGCAGACTAATATTACAGATAATATAGTTTATAAACATACCATTTTATTTCTCTTAAACTTAGAAAATGTGCACTTATATGAAAGTAATGAATTTTGAGGTATTAAGGTATTTCTAACAATAACTAGTATCATGTAATAATAATTTGTACATTTTAAATGTAACTTTCATGGTTACTGTGATTTTGTGTTTCATTTAATGATGTTTTAGAATGGATAAAGCGAAGAAAATGTGGTCAACTTAAGGGCTTTTTGTTGAGACATGTTTTTTAGTAGTGGCCTTTTCCCCAATTTTAACAATGGCTCAGTGATTTAGTATATTGTTTCATTCCCTATATTGCAAATGTACATTCTTTTTACTTTTCTGAAAACATATCACATGGGAAAAGCAAGACTTAGCACCTTGATTTCTACTGTCCTGTGTACTGCTATTATGTTTCTTTTTCCTATTAATAACTGATGTGGACTTGTGAATTTGTCGGTTCTCATGACAAGCATGGGAAACCATGTCAATGTTGCGACTATTTGGGTGACTTGATGCACATCCTGTACACATGATGGTCTTTCGATGGTGGTGTGATGCCACATCACTTAGACATTGTCTCATGAACTTATAAAATAAGATACCCCCAATGAGGGGCGCACTCTCTGTACTTAATTTATTTGTTTGTTGAGTGCACTCATTTTGATTTCCTTTCCCCTTTTTGACAATGTTTAGATTTATCTGGAACTTTGATGCACACACTTTGTGTGATGTTGACAACCTTTCGTTCCGACTGATTTGGAGGTATTAAATCATCATTTGGCATTGGAATATCTGTTGCTGGACTGACATCTTTCTGCCGGACCAGAACTTTCCTCTGTTGCTTAAGCTTTATGCTAAATAGACTCGCCCTTAGAGACTCATACATTTTACTTCCCCCTTGCCTGATAGGATCAATTTTATTAGTTTGGAGAATCATCCTTCTTGGGTAGCATGACTTTGTAACTCTGTAAGTGGATTTAGAATCATCCTTGCCCAAATGTGGGGTGCTATAAAAAAAAAGCTGTGATATCTTTACCTGAATTGTTAAAGAGATTGTTTTTATAATGAATTTTGAATCTACAATACAATACCTAACAAAAGTTAACTTACTTGAGACTCTTATTGTGTTCTATTGGTTGTCTCTTGGAGGTGTTCAATTTAATTTGGGGCTTTTTGGTAAGTTGGCTGCCAACTAATGGTCCTCATTGAGCAGGTGACTGATGCATCTGGGAACTATAAATTTCACCCCTCCTATCGACAGAAAAAGATCCATTGGAGGACCGTCACCTCAGGGTTAGATAGACTGAGAACGTATCAGAAGAAGGTGGTCAAGAATTTACTCTAATCATAGGATGGCCCAGTGCTGTTAGAGTAGTGGTAGTAGAGAGCTCACGCTTCTGTGCGCCAACAATGGTACCAAATGTAATTTCATATATTCTCTTAAAACAAACCCTTTTGTTGCAGGGATTCTGCACATATGCAGAACTATGTGCAGGAAACCAGTGTGTAGTGGTGTACCAAAATACTCACCTTGGTGCCCAGAGCCCCTATCCGACTAGCTACAGTGTCTCATTCGTTCTCCGTACTACGGCGAAGCTACCAATGATTAGACATCCTAGAACTTGTTACTCCCTCCTCTCGCAGGATACGAGGGAACAAGAACACACTTTCGTTCAAACTCTCATACTTGTCCACAACATGAGTAAATAGAGTCAAAGTATAGTTTAAAATGTTTATTTTAACTAACGTGCTCTTTAATGACACGTGCCAGTACTAGCAGCAAAATCCATAGGATCAAACAAATCAGCATAGTTATAATTCCATATAGAACAAAAGGAGAAATCATATTATAATGATAGTGGAAACAGGACTACAGCGCTTTGCCTCCCTCCCCTTGTTAGAAGCTAATTTATTATAATTATAGAAGACCTCTAGGCTTTGTCAGGGGACCCCATACCTCAGAGTTCAGATCCAGGAATTTACATCTCCGGACTAGCCCAGCTCTTCTATTCTGGAAAGCGTTTTCTCCAAGTGTGTTAACATGCATGCACAGCAATATTAAAAGCACCAGATTTCCAGGGTTGCAGCTGTGTTCTATGTTATGGCTAGGGACGTGAGACTGACCAAAGCAATTCAGCAGAGCTCATTGTTTTTTCACCTTGAACACGCTGTGCAGACAAGGGGCAGAGTGTTCAACCAAATACATGAAATACAGACAGTTCTCATGTGAAAGCAAGCGAGCAAAGTGTTTACCAGAAATGGGCCATGTAGCAACGTGAGCAAAAGCGGTAAAATGGCGTCAAACTTATGCTAACTTAGCAATGTCTGTAGGTGTGTCATTATCCTCACTACACCCTCCCCTTGGTCTGTCCATGGGACAGCGGTCTTAGATAGAACACAGTTTTCAAAAGTCTGAGCAAGAATCAAGAGCATGTGTATCAGTGATACCATTGATTTACGAGGAATATTCAGAAAGTGAAAGAAAGCGAGATAAGAGAGAGAAAATAAATGTTGTGTCTAGGGGTGGGCGGAATTTGCAAAAGTGACTTTCGCAAATTATAGTGAAAATGTTACAAATCTCCGCAAACACGCGGAAATATCGCGAAGATGCGGACGTTTTTTTCCCGCCCGTTCGCGGTATTTTCTGCATGGTCGCGGCTCGCCAACTTACCCATGCGGTTGCTTGCCTGCACGGCCATCTTGTTTTCACTCTTCTCGCGGTGCATGATCGCGAGAAGAAAGACGTGATCGCGTGACCAATGACATTACTGCGGGCGCGAACTGTCGCGAGACAGCGCAAATGGCTACCAACAATCCAGCATCTTGTGGAGAACGCGACCGGATCGGGAAAACTTGTCGGCGAACGCGGGGATTCAGGTAAGGCGATCGCACGCGCGCGAGAATGTATTATTTTACAGCGCGAGCAAGAAACAAATTATCGCTAAGCTGCGGAATGCGGAAATTTTGACATTTTCGCGCTCTCCGCGGAACGCGAAAATGTCAAATTGTCGCAATTTCCGCGAGCGGAACGGAAATTTAGCCCAGGCCTAGTTGTGTCCAAAAAGACACACATATAAAAAAATAAAAAATAAAAAAAATCCATCATGGATACTGTGGCTGATTCAATCAGTGGAGAAGTGTGGCTCAATGGTTAGAGTGGCAGACCTCGATGCAGAGCACTGGTCCGGGACCAGGGATCGATTCCCGACGCGGCAGGGTCTCGGGCTATAAATTCCTCGGACCTGATATTCTCGCCTCAGTGCCTATTCTAATCATGGGTCCCACGCTGCAACTCTGGGCAATAGCTTGCTTAGTCTCCACAACGGCCCCAACAGCGCTGGGATGCCTGGCTTCACCATGGGGGTGCCCAGGAGTGGACACTTCACACGGATAGCCAGGAAGGGTTCCTACAGCAGTATGAGTACAGTGCTGAGATACCCCCAGGGGTGATTCGGCGCTATATAAGCACATACACATTTACATTTACATTTACATCCAGGAGTGTGTACAAACAGTATGTTGCAATAGCCTCCAAGAGGAAGTCATTGTTCTCGGCAGACAAGAGCGTTACCATCCAGTTGAGTAGAGTGAATGAACATACATGTTCCTCAATTACGGGCGCCTCCAGCACCATAGGAGGACAGCTTGCGTGATATTCAAAGTAACTGTGTTGTGGGATATCATCTGCTGCTGCACAGATATCCCATTCGGCCAGAACTCCCAGCGCCACTGCGCAGGCCATAATCCCAACACCGGAACATTCCTGCTCATGGGCCACTAAGGGACTCATCAGCAGCGCAAAATCAGGTGGTGGAAATGCCGTATTGGAGAAGCAAAGATCCAATGACCATTCAAATGGACACTCCAAGCAATGGAAGACAGGTTGCACGCAAGTGAAATAGACCGCTCGAAAAGATAATCCATGAGCCACGCTTAGTGTGGCCAAGGGCAGAGCACCATAGCATTCAAGCATGTGGCTACTGAGTATTTCCAGCTGGAGTTTGCCGTGCAGAGCCGCAGGAAGTGCATCCATTTCGTAGTAGGCAAATCAACAGCAAGACCCCAGAGGCTAAGGCAAGTAATAAGGGGAAGCCGCCAAAGACGCTGGAAAAAATAGAATGAATAAAAGCTGGTATCACACCAAATATAGTTTGGAAAGAGGTCACAAGGCCAGAGCCCACAACTTTAAAAAAATGGGCAATGCCAGTAGTGTTAGAAGCATTGAAGATAGTGTGAATTAATGCATCGAAATGTAATGGGAGGTCAGTATTAAGAATTGATTAGACATCTATATGAGTATTAGCCACGTGAAGGACGAAAGTTTCACGGGCAGATGTGGGAGAAACTTATTTTTGGGATAACAATGCTCTTATTCTGCTCAACTTATTGAAATCTGCCTTCAAGGTCGGAATGGGAGGACAAATCGAGTTATCGAGTCACCCGTGTGGGGGTGAGAAAAGAACATTTTTACAGCAAACTACACGCCGTGAAACAGTTACTATGTAAGGGATACCGGCTAACATGCAGCAGCAGTCCTCATTATTTAAAAGTAAATAACTACCATTGGCAAGCAGTTTGAAAGTCAGTGTTATAGACGGCACGGGTGTACCCTTCAAAACACATGCAAGACTCGGGCCGTAAGGTTACAAGCACCGTGTAACTTGATATTTTTACAGACAAGGGAATGACCTATTGTGTTTTCACATGATTCCCCAGTAAGGTATACTTGTTTGTCATCCCTAAGGCATCTGTATGTGAAAGGCAGAGACCATACTTCGTGCAAGAACGCACTTCCCAATGGCTCATAAAGACCCAGTGGATAGTGTATCATACACTGGGAGAGTTATCAGCCCATGGATGAGCCAGACAGAAGAGTCTGTTTCCGCCATAGAGAATGGTAGAGGGTCCAACCTTTCAATATGCAACAGAGAATATGTAGCATCTTTCATTGACATGAATTGTTGTTTTGTTGTGAAGTTAAATGGCAAAAATAACGATGACGCGTTCAGGTAATCCCAAGGAACTTTACTCATATTAAGAGTCTGTAAAGTCCAGCCAAACTGCATCACTGAACGCAATTGATTCTGACCATGATACAAAACAGAAACATCCTCTTGTAGGGTGACAACAACACATGAAACAATATTGTCCAATGTATAAATGCGGGATGAAGATGAAAGGGTGTTAATACTATTATCAACAACAGCAAGCACTTTTTCAAGATTAGCCTGATCTATTGCCATTAAACACGAAGCTGCTTCAATTTGGGACAGTTTCCAGATTTCATTGTAGGTAGCATATGTAAACCGTTTTGATCTTGGACCCGCGGGTCCCTTAATAAAGTCTGTCAATTCAATGTCACCTGATAATAACGACAAATGTTGTTTAACTAAAGCCAGTGATGAGTGTTGCAACCAGTTTTGACAAAGTTTTCCTACCGAATATGTGGTAACTGAATGTGTGTTAGAAAAATGAGGATGAGGCCTATCCTGTGTGTAACCAGGAGCCCTGGCGAGGAAACGAAGTTGGCAAGCATCTGAACTAGTCTGTCAACCCAAACAACCTAAGGAGTCCAGACTAGACAGAATAAAGGTGTCATTTTTAAAAAGTGATTGTAATTCGTCCATGGAATAATTAGTAAAACTGCTCCACTTCTCATAAGCAGCCAGAGCAGAGATAGCAGGGGCATTCATTTGTTTAGAAGTTGCCAAACCAAAACAGGTAGTTTGATAAATTGAGTCATTTAGAAATAAAATCTATGTTGGGATGATGCAGGCACGGTGTAACGCCTCTCGCACTTGCCAAGATTTAGAACCCCAGACAGATTTAAGATCAATCGTTGACTTCCACAGCTCATAGCCCCCAACTGTTAAATCATCTATAAAGGATTTAGAATATAATAATTTAGTATGAGTGAGCATCACCTTAGAATTAGAGGAAAAGTTCAATTTAAAATAGAACGAACCAGGGTTCGATGTGGTAAAATAGGTGAATTTTTTCAAAAAAGTATTAGAGCTGCTCTTTGAAGGAGATGGGCAATGTTCCCATTGTGTATAATTAAAAAAAATTCTAAACGTATTGGCTTTATGCAGATAATGATGACCATAATGTTGAAAACAAAGCAAATCAGCGTAATTGGCAGTATTCAAATATAAATCTTCAGCATCAAAGGCAGCATAATATTTCAAATCAGCG
This sequence comes from Triturus cristatus, assembly GCF_964204655.1. NCBI lineage: Eukaryota > Metazoa > Chordata > Amphibia > Caudata > Salamandridae > Triturus > Triturus cristatus. The sequence goes on from NC_140583.1 coordinate 983,911,843, forward strand.
AACAAGGATTGCACGGCCTGTACGTCTCAATCATCAGATCTTATGTTATGTTTCACGACATCACCCATAGAAACATGAAGTACATTAGGTACATTAATAATCTCTGTAGGTCCATGGATTTGGAAATCTGCAGCATCCCAAACAATGCCATCGATGACTAGCCAGGCAGTGATGTTGACAAAAGTCTGGTCTCTTTTCATGATGTGTGAAGAAGAGTGCAGAGCCAAAGTTCCATCAACCAGTTTAACAGCAAAGCGTTCAGGAAGATAGTGGCCTTTGATCAAAAGGAAAAAGAAAGTCACAAAGCCAATGGACATGAACAAAAAAATTGCGATTAGCACCAACCAGATGTAAGTCCAAGGTGGAACCAAGTAAATTTGTTTACACCAGGCAACAAGAATGCTAAATTTTGAAGGGGCCTGTGATGCAATGGAATGTGAGTCAAAGGAAAAACGTGATTCATTAGTAGTTTCAGGTCGAACGTCAGGCAATGACATCGAATTGGGATGTGCATATTCAGTTTCCACATTAGGCGTTGAAGCAGTCGGAAACAACAAGGGATTGTTAACAGATTCCTTCTCAATGGCGGTGTTATCCTGCACGGTGTTAGAAGCGGTCAAAGCTGGATCTCTAGGAACTGCTGTTGTAGATACCGCAGGCGTGATGCTATTCAGGATCGGCCAGATGTTGTAGCTTGACATTGTCAATTGAGATGTATCGGTTGTCTTTTCGACCAGGAAATGGTGGTAAAATGACTGTACGAGTTCTCTGCACTCCAAGCACTGGTACCAGTGCTCCATAAGAGGGGCCAAACTCTTTCTTGTTTTCCACCTTTTCTCGAACCAGGTCTCTGATTTTTGGTAGCCAGCCGACTACCGGAATCTGCAGTGCAGCATCAGTGGGTGAGGGCAAATGTTCCTTTGCAAGGCTGTCTCGGCTCTCTTGTAGATTCTGTAATACAGCACAATGATTATCTTCATCAAAGGATGTGGCAGACGCCGCAATGTCTGGACCATCAAGGTCAGGCACAAACATCTTCATGCCGAAGAGCATTTTGTATGGGGTCCACCCACCCAGAGATCTTCTAGGGAGATTATTTAGTGCACGTTGTACGCTATACAAATGGGCAAACCAGTTCCTGCCAGTCCCTTTGACCCTAGCTGTCAAGGATTTCTTTAAGTCACGGTTTATTCGTTCCACAACCAAATTGCCCTCAGGCCTGTATGGAGACGAAAATTTGACTTGCACCCCCAAAGACCTCACGGTATCCTTGTACGCCTTAGAGGCGATCGTGGGACCTTGGTCCGAATGGAAAGTGCCACATGCAAAAATTCCCACAAAGACATGCAAACCCCTGATGACAGTTTGAGCATCAACCCTACGTTGTGGTCAAACCCAAAGAAAGCATGTGCACGAATCAACTGAAACTAAGATGAACTTATAGGCAGTATCTGAAGAAAAAGGACCACGGTGATCTAAATAAACACAACCCAAAGGTTTATTTGAAATGCATAGCTGTGTTTGTGGCGGACGCGTTTCCGCAGACAGTTTAATCTGCTGACATATGACACAAGAAAGCACGTAATTAAGAGTTTGTTGATTTAAGCTGTGCTACCAGTAATGCTGCTGCAAGATAGAAACAGTCGCAGACACTCCAGCATGTGCCGAGGCCATTCCTTCGCGTGCGGCTGTTATCAGTGCAGGTCTGCGGTCCGCGTTGGGAATTAACCTGTCACCAATATTGTTAATTCTCATGTAAGGAACTTATCAGGACTTAAATGATAAGAGTAATATGAAGGGAAACCCTGTGGGTAATTATCACCCTTCTCTGTAGAAGGTTTCAGACCAGCCCATGGGACCGAGTCAGCTCTGCTGATGGTCCTGGACAACCTGCAAATGAGGGCGTACAGGGGTGAATCAGCAATATTAATTTTGCTAGACCTGTCCGCCGCATTCGATACGGTGAGTCATGACATCCTGCTGATAAGGATGAAAAGCTTTGGAGTTGAGGGAGTTGCGCTCGATTGGTTCCGCTTTTATCTGATGGACAGATGGCAGGCAGTAGCCCTCCTTCCATTACCAGTCTGAGTTTGCTACAGTTCCACATGGGGTCCCACAGGGATCTGCGATCAGTCCGATCCTTTTTAATGTTTACATGCAACCCCTGATGGGCATCATCAAGGCTCACGGCATTAGCGTGTTCAACACGCAGCTGATGATTTCTCTTGATGGTGTTCACGCAGACTCACTCGAGACCTTCCACACCTGCATGCTGGAAATGGCATCATGGCTAAATAGTAACTCACTACAGTTCAATAGTGGTAAAACCGAGATAATGCACTGCAAAGTAGGTAGAATTGCTAGAAGCCTGCCTGCTGACTTCTGGCCTCTTGAGGTTCTGGACTTTTAAGAGTCCAGAGGTGTCAGGGAAACAACACCCGAAGACCCCTGAGTTCCTCCTGTCCCGGTGCACAAATAAACAGAGACACGGGCTTCTCGATGGCGGCGTCAAAGACCAAGGTTTATTTACTGCAGGGACACAGAAATCATAGGAACCACACAGAGGCAGAATCTACGAGACTGTTCAAATTGCATTAAGTGGGTTACTCTTTAAATACATGCAAAATGTCTTTGGGCTACATTACACGAATATTTCTCATGCCTAACCCGGTATCCCAAACAAACAGTAAATTTGACATCAAACAATAATTAGTCGCAGGTTTTCGGTATTCGATCAGGCCCTCTCGACAGTTTTCCATTCTTTGCCCGATCCTCCCCATCATAAAAATCGTAACCTCCCCATTGTAAAAGCCCAGAAGGTAAGGAGCAGAGCCAGGTGCAAAGGATTGAAATGTAGGATAAGAGGTGTTTATGGATCATAAACGGGCATGGCTACCGTCTTCGGCCTTTCAGTCAGGACAACGGACACGAGAACCAGTATAGCAGGACTGGCCTTAGGCAAGGGAGGCAGCTTGATTCTGCCTAGTCATGCAGCGTCAGCCTTTCTCGGGGCTCGAGCTTACGTGTCCTTAACAAGGTGACTCTGCCGAGGTCATCGTCCGTTCATTGACTATGTGAGGGCAAGAAACAAAATGGATGCCGTAACTAAAATGGATGCCATGACTTTAGTGACAGAATGCCCTATTTTCCAGTGAATTCATGCTAGTTGCGCAGCGAAAACACTGTCATGTATATAATGGATCATTTGCGGTTCATTGGTACCAAAATCGTGTCAGTACTACGATACCGAATTCACGGGTTCGGATCGCTACAGAACCTCAGACCGTCCTTTTGCCCTTACATAGGCAATAACTCACTCTATGTCAGAGTCCATCTCTATGTTCATCAGGTCACTGATGTGTTGTTGCAGCATTACTCTATCTCGTGGCGTATCTCTAAAAACAGGTGGTCTTCTTACGCATGTAGAAATGCAGAGATTACATAAGGCAGGACCACACTGAACAATGAGACAGCACGAAAATAAAAATACTAATGCAACACCAGTGACTATCAGAACCTTCCATCCCCACGCAGACAACAGGCTCCAGAACCATCCCATTAATGACCAGTCACCTTCCTCTACATGAATAGAGTCAGAAATCTTATGTAACTTAGAGATGGGATGGCCTTGTATACTGTTGGCGCATTATCTGGAATAAAAACGCAGCAACTTGATTGGATCATCTTACATACTCCACCTCGATCTGCAAGTAACACGTCAAGGACCATACGGTTCTGTAACGTCATGAGGCGATCCGCTTAAAGCTCAGCTGTCAGGTTACTAAGAGCACCCGCCGTTTCAGTGATAGTGGATTCAACTACCCGTGTTAGTTGACGTAAGTTTCTACTGTTGGCCATAGGCCCCCAGAATGGGAGGAAACCCTTGAAAAAGTCTCCTGCTTCTTGGCCAGCAGTATCTTCTTTACTGAAAACACCTCTCACAACTCTAGTTTTGTGATAGTCTGGTGCAGCAGTATATGTCGGAGGTAACAGTTGAGCGATGTAACATGAGCCTGAGAAGTCAGCAGGCAGCCATGTGTATGCTCTGTCTTGACAAACAAAATAGGTACCCTTAGCGGCTAAGAATGCCGGGGAAGACTGTGACGGAAAAACATATGTTTCGATACAGTCACTCTTCCCTAGTCGAGCTTTCGGATTCCTCCCATTTCCTTGCAAACAGACTTGACCTTGGTGGGGTACGACCCAGATCGGAGTTGAGCTCTTACGTTTGTTCTCACCCAGAGTAATGCCATATTCCGTAACATTCCAACCCATGTAAACTCGCAATTCATTCTTGGGAATGAACGGAGTATTATTGACATCTCTCACCATGTCAGTGATTCCTTTTACCAAGGCTCTGTTAGCAGAGTTATACCGGGTGGAACGCGGAGGTCGTGGAGGATAGGTCTCTAGGGCATAAGCGAACATGGTCTGAAATGCCCAGAATGATCCATTATAACTAAAAGGCAGAACCAAATAGGGGATGCCTTTGTCCATGGTATGTGGTATCAAACCACACACCCAGCAGTTTGTTGTATTAACCACTAGCTGATGTTGGTGCAAGAGTTGAATGAAAGTGTTATTTATAAACTCAGAGCGTCGAGCTTGCTCGTGGGCAGGAAAAGGATGGAAAGAATGAAGAGAAACAACAGTCGGAGAAACAGGAGCATGGGGAGATACTGTAGATGCAACAGGTGTAAAGATCAACTGAATACCAAAAATAATTCCGCCTGCCAAAGTTATTAAAACAATTAGAAGTGTCAGAGTACATTGCATTAGAAAACATTTGCTATACAATATGTCATATAGCTTTGTCTTGTGCACATTCATGACATTAACCCGTCGTAATTCAGGAAGCTCCATCTTCTACAACCGTTCGCAACGGATGGTTTGTACCTGTTAAAAACTTGCCTCTGTTTATCCTGGGAGTTCCCAAGACAAACAGAAGAAACCGACCTAGTGTCTGATTCCCTGCAAATTAAAACAAGGCACACGTTACGACCCTACGGTAACCCAGATGGCAAGGTGAGAGAAATAATAAAAAAACAAAAAGATAAAAATTTTGAGCAAACTTCCTGACTGAATGGAATGCAGTAAGATCAAAACAGTTTTCAAACAGAATGGTAATTATGCAATGCCATTAGTTCATAACATGAGAACGTAGATTATATCTGTACTTTCCGGGTCTTGTCTGGTCTTGAAATAGCTGGTCTATAGGTGCGGAAATGTTCGACTCCACAGGCGACAAATGTTCACTTTGTACAGTACTTGGTTCGGGATTCAAAGGAGTAGTTGCTGCTGGGGTGTCAAAGTTCTGTGTTTCCGGTTGTGGATGGTCCGTTATGTATTCTGCATCACTGAAAGGGATGTGCCTAGGAACAGGTTCTGTCTCAGATATACCAATTCCCTGTCTAACCCAGTTATCATAGGGGAGTGGAAGAGGGACACGCTTCGTATGGCTGGCGTGCACCCAGTTTTTCCTTCCAGCTAGGCGTACTGCAGTTCTTGTTGTGAGGAGGACCTGGAACGGACCAACGAATCTTGACTGGAGGTTTCGGGTACGTTCAAAGTTCCGAACCACCACTTGGTCGCCTGGTTTCAACGTGTGGCCTGGACTCTCCGGCAGTTTAGGCAAGGATTCGAATACCTGTTGATGAATAAGGCTCAATTTAGCAGTCAGATCATGAAGGTAATCAATCAACATTGGGTATTCAATCTGTTTGAATTCCTTTGGCCTAGGGACTCCCCAAACATTAGCAGGGCGGCCGAACACAATCTCATATGGGCTAAGCCCTACTCAAGAGTGTACAGTCGCTCTGGTGGACAGTAAAGCTAAAGGCAGTGCGTCTGGCCAAGAGAGACCAGTGGAAGCTTGAATTTTCGCAAGTTTCAGCTTCAGGGTGCCATTGTACCCTTCAACCAAACCCGCTGATTGTGGGTGATTCGCACTATGGTATTTTTGGGAAATACCCAGACCCGCACACACACTCTTCATAACTTTCCCTACGAACTCACTTCCATTGTCCGACCAAACAATCCGTGGCATACCATACCTGGGGAAGTATTCTTTGAGGAGGATTTTGGCAGTGGACATAGCAGTGTTGTCCTTTAACGGATATGCCTCAATCCATCTTGAGAAGGCACAGACTACCACTAGGACGTATTTGAGATTGTTACATCTATCCATGTGGATATAGTCCAACTGAATCACTTCAAAGGGACAAGAAGGGGGAGCAAAATGGCCAGTTGGGGTTGGGGTTCCCTTGCCAGGATTATGCATCAGGCATACCATACAATTTTTCACCACTCTTTCTGCACACTTAGTAATTCCATCGTTCTTCCATACTGGAGCTAACATTTTACAGATCCCTTTCGAACTGATGTGCGCCGCTCCATGCGCCATCGTGACTACTGCAAGTACATACGCATCAGGTAACATCCAACGCTGCTGCTCAGACAAATCGACCCAACATCCACTTGAATCCATTTTACCCGTTTTCTCCTTCCATTCATTCTTCTCATTATCAGTTGCTTCATTCTGGATTGTTTTCACACTTTCAATCGTATTCTCACACATTCCTGATTCAGCAATCCATCTTGCAGACGTTGCAACATACATTCGGCTCGTCATGTTCTTGGCCGTCTCTTTGGCGACCTCATCAGCAAACGCATTTCCACGGCCAACATCATCCGTAATCTTCCGATGTGCACTGCACTTCACAATTGCAACTTCATTCGGTAGAGTCAGGGATTCCAATAGATCGCTGACTAACTGTCCATGTTGGATCTTAGTCCCATGGGACGTGAGAAAACCTCTTTCTCTCCAGAGACGCCCAAAATTGTGTGCGACGCCGAAGGCGTAATGGCTATCAGTAAACACATTCACTCTCTTTCCCTCAGCTAAAACACACGCTCTTGTTAATGCAATTAATTCTGCAGCCTGGGCAGAATTTTGACTTACTCTTGCAGTCTCAACAATCGTACTCAAGGTCGTAACTGCATACGCGGCCGTCACATCACCATTCTGTAATTTGAAACAAGAACCATCGACATATAAAGTGCCATCTGGATCTAGTAATGGAGTGTCTTTTAAATCAATCCTACCTTTTGTTTCTTCCTCAGTTCTGAAACAACAATCATGGGGCTCTGAATCACTCGACTCTTGAGTAATCGGCAACAATGTTGCTGGATTCAATATGTTGCATAGCTTGATCTGAATATGACTTGCCAAAAGCGTCAGCTCATAGCCTGATAGTCTAGCACTGGTGAGGTGCTGAGTTTTTGTTCGATTCATGAGTGTATCCACAGCATGTGGAACCATGACTACTAACATGTTGTTCATGACTAGTCCGGCAGACTGTCGAATAGACACTACAGCTGCTGCTGTAGCTCTCAAACAACTTGGCAATGCTCTGGCTACCAGATCTAATGTGGATGAGAAATATGCACAAGGCCGCTGTTTGTCACCAAATTGTTGCGTTAATACACTCAAAGCACAACCTTCTCTTTCATGGACATATAGAGTAAACGGCTTACTGTAGTCAGGAGTACCCAACACAGGAGCTGAACACAGCGCATCACGTAAGTCAGAGAAGCTCTGCTGACATTCATCAGACCATGGCAAAGGGCTCGGAACACCTTTTCCAGTCAGAGCCACCAATGGTTTCGCCATGAGAGAAAAATTTGGGATCCATTGCCTACAGTATGACGTAATACCCAAAAACGCACGCACTTCTTTTTGTGTGCTTGGTACAGTCATCTGTGAAATTGCTTTGATTCTCTCTGGGGTCAACCTTCTTCCCTCCTTTGACAAAAGATGACCTAAGTAGGTCACTTCTTGGCAACAATATTGCAGTTTAGAAGGTGACACCTTGTGATGTAAGTCTGACAAATGACGTAATAAAGAAATTGTAGCTGCTTTGCAAGTTTCCTTGTCATCAGCAGCCAGTAAAAGATCGTCTACGTATTGGATCAGAGCAACACCATGAGGAAGTACAAGGGCATCTAATTGACTCTTCAATGCTTGGCTGTAAATTGAAGGGCTCTCACAATAACCTTGTGGAGCGCGTTTGAACCTGAAGCTGCGACCTCCTAAGGAGAAACCAAAAATGTCTCTACTTTCCTCGGCTATGGGAATGCTGAAAAAGGCATTTTTCAAGTCGATCACTGTAAACCATGAAGCTGAGGCAGGAATCAACGTCAGTAATGCAGTGATATCTGGGACTACAGGAAACTGTGGAATCACTATTTTGTTGACTTCTCTGAGGTCAATCACAAATCTGTAAATTGGAGGTTTGGAAGGGTCAGTACGTTTCAAAATCGGCAGAACAGGACTATTGCAGACGTTCCCTCTAGTTTCCTCAATCACATTTTTCTGTATCAAGTCTTTCACAATCAATAAGAGTGCTCGTTCCCCTTCATTCGAAATCCGATACTGTGGGATTCGTGGCAATTTAACATTAGCTTTCAGACTTACCACATAAGGGGGAATTTCCAAGAGGCCTACATCGTTAGGACCAGTCGCCCAAAGAGTATCAGGGAGAGAACGCAGCTCCGGTGGGAGCTTATCCATCGACATATACATTGGAGAGATGACTCTTTTGCCTAATGTGAGCTGTACTCCTGAAGGGGAACAGTACAGTGTCGCGTGCAGGCGTTTCAACAGATCTAAACCAAGCAGATTCTCATTACAACCGGTTGTTAAGATAAGGGGTGCTTCTAGTTCGCATGGCCCAACAGATATTGACAAAGGACTAGAAACAGGATTGTGAACAGGGGCGCCTGAGAAACCTACTGAAGTGTTTGTTAAGCCAGACAAAGGTGCGCCAGGGAGTTTCGCATGCATAATTGAACTTTTTGCCGCACCAGTATCCAACAGAAACGGTTCGACCACGCCTGAGGTAACTACTGCGACATAAGGTCCACTCTGATCAACTGGAACTGATACTACTCCCTCTCTTTGCCTGCGGCTGTCCTAGTGCTCGCTTCTTTGAATCTCCTCATTATGGTCATAGTAATCTTCAACGTGGTACTGTGGAGATCTACCTGTTTGCGCAGATTGTGCATTTCGCTGATCGAAATAATTCGATTGGCGATCGGCCTGTGGTGTCATCGTCCCACGTCCTCTACCTCTAGGAGCTTGCATAAACCCTACATTACCTCTCTGGGCTGGGACACCACTCGTTTGTGGGTGCAGTACTGGACACTCATTCTTATAATGACCCTCCTTTTTACAATAAGCACACTGATTCCATGCTAACTGTTGTCGCGGAAAACTATAATTAAATCCTTGGGCCGTCCCTTGCTGGAATTTTGGTTGTGGCTGAAACTGGGGTTGCTGTCGTAAATCTGACTGATTCGAACGAGGCGGATACGCCTGTTGCAGAAGAACTTTAGTCTTTAAATCTTTTGTTTTCTTTTCTGACTTTTCCTTCTCTTCTTTCTCTCTATTCTCGTAATACTGAGCAGTTGCAAGTATCTGTGCTGTTGTCGACACTGCCCATGCACTTTCAGAATCCTTTAACTTGTTACTCAGCTCAGGTAGTAAATTAAACACGAACTTGTCGACAAACAATCTCTGGCCTCCCTCAGTACTCATATCTTGCCCACTGTGATCTACGAAGGTCTCTTCAAATCTAGTGAAGAAGTCAGAGACGCTTTCGTCCTTCTTTTGCTTGCATGCCGATAATTTATCCCAATTGACTCGTAACGCTGGCATCAGCGTTTTCATTAGAGTAATTATTCTGCCAGGTAAAGCAGCAATCAGAGGTTCAGGTTTAGCACCGCCAATTTGTTGCGCATCTGCCGCTATAATAGCTGCCCAATCACCTCCTAAGGCGACTGGGTGGTTCTCTTGCCGAATTTTGGCCCATATAGGCTGTGGCACCACATTACCAAATAGCACTTCAATGTCTGCTAAATTCATGACACACACTTGAACTGTTTGCGTTAACTCTTTGTAATAACCAGCAGGATTTTTACGTGGGTCTGGTAATGCTTGTTTTACGGCTAATACTTCGGCCCGTTTCCAAGGGATGTGTATCCACACTCTCTGGAAATGTGCCGGAGCAGCTGCAATACCCAAGTTCCCATCAGCTGCAACTGCATCACGCCATATCGGTGGAACTTCCCTCATCGGATATTGACCTCGTTTTTTCCTAGTAGTAATCGGTGAACCATCAGGGTCTCTTGTCGCTCGAAGAGGGGACTCATCCCTATAAGCTAAAATCAGTTCTATCGCTCCCCTTACTTCTGGACCTATCACCATTCCTGCGGCAAATTTCTGTTGAATATTTATCAGGTCAGAGGGGACGGAGTCTAAATCATCATCTTCCCATTCTTCACGTACAAGAGAACACATCACGTCAAAAACATAACGTTGGGTTGGTTCATTCCATTGCATAAAGGTATCTAACACTCTTCGTGCATCATACTTCGCAGCTTTCGACATCCACCTAAGAGTTGTCGAATCTAACGTGTCTCGTTCCTGGGGACCAGGAAACTGGCTACGTCTCTGTATAGAGTCAGAAACGGGGGTCCCAATTAAAGACCTGTAGAGAGGAGTTAAGATATTAGTTACAGAGTTGGTTATTTTCCGATGAACGGAAAGCGGAGTCAGAATGTTCACAGGGTTTGGGGACAGAACAGCTGAAGCAGATGAAATAGTAAGGGTAGGAGTAGCAGGTAAAGCAGTTTGCGAAACGACAGGCAAAGGCGGAACGGGCGCCCCAGGAAGAGGGGGTGCCGAAGGAACATTAACCACGGGAAGGATAGGAGCTGGAATCAAAGGAAGTGGAGCAACTATTCCAGGCTGACCAGCAGCTGGCTGTACAACAGGTGGTAACTGTGGTACTGTAATACCCTGTGCATACGGTGGAGGTGAATTCAACAGGTAAGACAACAGAGGATCCTTTTCATGATCCTCCATCGGCTTAGTTGGACAAGATGGCAATACAGGGTAACATTTATCAATTGCCAAATTATATTTTCTATTCTCCATCTCCATTGCTTTCTCAGTCTCGTTGACATGCAGCTGCCTAGCAGACTCCATTAAAGTCAACCCTTTCTCTTTCTGTTCTTTCTTCGTTTTCCTAATTTCTCTCTGTTTGGCTTCTTTGCGCCATACGCGAAAAGAATCAAACATTGCCGGCCGGGCTTTTTTCTTGAACAACTTCATTTCTAGATTGTCTAGTATTTCCGTTTCGAAACTACCATGCGGTGGCCAACTAAGGACACCATCTTTTTTGGTATAACGGACCCATACTTCATTATACGTAATAGGACCAACACCATGTTTACAATAGAGCTCATATGTAGGAGTTCCAATCGGAGGAACCAAACACGAATCCTCCAACCGGGAATCCCCGTTGCAACGTAACCAGGACAAAAAACAGTTACTACTGGTAGTCATGACAACAAAGACAAATTCCAACCAAAATGCGCAGAGAACTTAGGCCTACCAAAATGAACCAATACCAAAACAAAGATTATCTAAACAAGAGCAACCAATGATAATCTACGAATTAAACCAAAGCAACAAGGAACAACCAAACTGAGCGTAGCCCACTTAATACTTAACTGAAATGTGGAAGACGTCACCAAGGAGAACCCGTCTACGTCTCGCCGTACTAAGGTCTGCACCTCGAGTCCAAGACAGGGCGACAGTCAAGGCAGCGGTCCTCTGTAGCCGTCTGGGAACGGGAACCCTCTTGGAAGAGATCGTCGGGCCACTTTTACGACATGCAGGGATCGATGAAGCGGGGTACCTCCCTCCGGAATCTTCACACGAAACTTCTCGAACTTTTTCAGGCTTTGGACCGGTACCGGATGACGTCGCCCCATGTTGGGCGCCAATTTGAGGTTCTGGACTTTTAAGAGTCCAGAGGTGTCAGGGAAACAACACCCGAAGACCCCTGAGTTCCTCCTGTCCCGGTGCACAAATAAACAGAGACACGGGCTTCTCGATGGCGGCGTCAAAGACCAAGGTTTATTTACTGCAGGGACACAGAAATCAAAGGAACCACACAGAGGCAGAATCTACGAGACTGTTCAAATTGCATTAAGTGGGTTACTCTGTAAATACATGCAAAATGTCTTTGGGCTACATTACACGAATATTTCTCATGCCTAACCCGGTATCCCAAACAAACAGTAAATTTGACATCAAACAATAATTAGTCGCAGGTTTTCGGTAGTCGATCAGGCCCTCTCAACAGTTTTCCATTCTTTGCCCGATCCTCCCCATCATAAAAATCGTAACCTCCCCATTGTAAAAGCCCAAAAGGTAAGGAGCAGAGCCAGGTGCAAAGGATTGAAATGTAGGATAAGAGGTGTTTATGGATCATAAACGGGCATGGCTACCGTCTTCGGCCTTTCAGTCAGGACAACGGACACGAGAACCAGTATAGCAGGACTGGCCTTAGACAAGGGAGGCAGCTTGATTCTGCCTAGTCATGCAGAGTCAGCCTTTCTCGGGGCTCGAGCTTACGTGTCCCTAACAAGGTGACTCTGCCGAGGTCATCGTCCGTTCATTGACTATGTGAGGGCAAGAAACAAAATGGATGCCGTAACTAAAATGGATGCCATGACTTTAGTGACAGAATGCCCTATTTTCCAGTGAATTCATGCTAGTTGCGCAGCGAAAACACTGTCATGTATATAATGGATCATTTGCGGTTCATTGGTACCAAAATCGTGTCAGTACTACGATACCGAATTCACGGGTTCGGATCGCTACAGAACCTTACTCTGGAGTCAGGGGAGCTACTAACTCCAGTAAAATCAGTGCGGAACCTAGGGGTCAGCTTTAATGACAACCTGAGTCTAGAGACCAATGTCAACAAGCAGGTGAGCAGCTGCTTCGCCTTAATGCGAGGCCTTCGAAAGCTGCTGCCCCTCCTACCAGCACAGACTAGAGCCACCATAGTCAGGAGCATTATTCTCAGCCGCCTGGACTATTGTAACGCTCTGCTACTGGAATCTCCTGCTTATTTGATTTCCAGACTTCAGAGCATCCAGGGGGCAGCAGCTAAAATGGCACTTTGCCAAGGGCGAAGATCCTCCACCACTCTTGCACTGGCTGAACTCCACTGGCTGCCCGTGCATCAGAGGATCCTCTTCAGATCTCTATACACTGTCTTTAAGGCAGTGCATGGGGTGGGCCCCTTACCATTACAAAATAAATTTAAATGGTATGAACCCACTCGGACTCTTCGATCCTCCTCCACTAATCTCATCAGTATACCTAGGATCAGGAAAGCCACCCATGGTGGCAGAGCCTTTAGTATAGCGGCAGCCCATCTTTGGAATAGCCTCCCTATTGCTATTAGGAAAACAGGCGAACTGAGGGCATTTAGAAAAAAGGTAAAGACATGGCTATTCCCTAAAGTTTAATTACCCTAGAAACAAACCGATCACTCATCCTACTCATGATGCACATCTGTTTCATGGATCTTGTAACTGCCGCAACTGACCACGCGGCTCCTGCTGATTTGGCAGCTTCATCTGCCAAACTGTTGCCAACAGCGTGTACTCCTACGCGCTGATGATCACAAGTATGAATTACTTGTGTGAGAGGCAGACCGTCTTTAAGATCTGCAACTCAAACCCAAAGCATTTTATGTTTAATTGCACTGCCTTTAGAATCATGATAGTCATTTTGAGACCAAAAGAATAAGTTGTCATTGAGAGATTGAACACAGTAATAAGAATCGCTTACAATTAGAGTAGTCACTTTTGGATCTGCAAACTCCAGAGCCAGTACCAAAGCGCGCAATTTGGCTAATTGGGAGGGAAAAGTCACCTAGTGCCTGCGTATGGACAACATTGGACTTGAACTCTCCGTTCACTATGGTACCTGCCACTATAGCGCAGGCCACCGAGTAAGAATGTTTAGACTCGGTTGCCGGCTGCGCTGAACCGTCAGTTTATATGATACATTGGTACTGCTTAAGTGGGCTCATCGACAAAGGAGGAGGATGAATAAATTCATACTGTAAAAACTCCTGCATTCTCAAAGAGGAGTCAAAAATAAAGGTGACATCTGGAGAGGTCAACATTGTGGCCCATTGTATCCAACGTGGATGCAATGCCTTTGAGTTCGGTATACTTGCCTTTGTCAACGCCTCAAGCGCGGGACATGGTGTTACAACCAAAATCCGTTTCCCTGGCGCCAGTGCATGTTCCTTTAGGATCGCCATCTGGACAGCTGTCAAAACTTTTTCAATGTTGGAAAACCTTAATTCTGCTGAAGTGTACAAATGTGACTTGTAAGCAATAGGCACTGTGTCTCCTTCATTAAACGTCAAGTTCATGAAATCCACATGTCCTGGGACGATTCTTATCACCAGGTTAGTAAGGGTATCACGAGTCAATAAGAATTTGGATTCAATAAGATCAGACTGCAAAGATTGCAGTATAGTGGAATGTTCCAGAAGCCAGCAGGACATCGAAAAAGAGGGTTGTATCAAGGCATACAAAGGCATGATACGCTGGGCATAATTGGGGATGTAAGTCCTACCGAAATTCAAACAACCCAGTAAAGACTGTAATTTTTTCAGTGTAGTAGGAGGGCGCAAACGTGCGCACTTTTCCAAGAAGTGAGGCGCTAACCCTCTTCCTTCATTATTGAGCTCGTAGCCCAAAAACAATACAGTGTACTCTGCAATGTGTGATTTAGCAAAGTTAAATTTGTAACCGTGGTCCGCAAACAATACTATGATGCGATCCACACGACAAAGATGTGGCCATAACTCGTCGTCAGTCAGATAAATGTCATCAATGTACGAGTACGCGTCTTCGTCTATGCTGTCTAACATAGAGACAACACGGGCGGCAAAAACACCAGGACTATTTTTGTAGCCCATGGCCAAACGCAAAATTGTCTTTGTTTTCAGCCCGTGGTGAATGCGGTCCATTGACTGCTTTCAGGAGATAGATTGTGCGTATAAAAGCCGTTAGATATGTCCAGTGTCGTTTTATATTTTTTACGAACCAGACTGTCGACTAACGCTGAACCATGGGTATTCTGCACCGCACAAGTACGACAATGTGAGTTCACATGTCGGTAATCCAAAACTAATCAGTATGACCCATCGGGTTTAACTACTGTAAATAGAGGGTTATTCATTGGTGACACACATGTCTCAAGTACTTCCTGATACTCTAGTTTATCCAGAATATCGGCTATTGGAGCCTTAGCCTCCCTCTGGAGGGGGTATTGGGGTTGTGGCTGTGGCATGGACCGTAGCGGTATCTCATGCGGTGGAGAGTCTGTATCCCAGCCCACCTGATTTCGGTATACAGCTGGTGCAAGTACCAAAGCCCACTCTTCTGCAAAAGCCATAGCTTGCTCCTTGGACACGTTATATGAAAAACTGGGGAGAATTATCTCCTCCCTTCGCGGAGCGGCTAGAACAAAAGAGGGCGGCCAATCTTTTTCTGCCAAAAGTATGTCATATGATGAAGTCAGATTTTCCCAAAAAATCCCTTGCATTGCACGTTGTATGTCACCTTCAATGAGAAGAACTATGTCTTATAATCTGTCAGGGGGAGCCACGTGAGTGTCAGCAGAATCAACTGTGATGAAAGTTTCAGTTGCTGTCACCTCTAGAAATGGACGTAGTGCTTGCCGCACTATGGTAACTTCCCCTCCACTGGCTTGTGAGCGGATGTTGCCTGTGAAGAACGAGGAGAACGCTGATCAGGAACCTGAAACCTGTCAGGAGACCTAATTCTCGTGTGGTCGCGCAAATCATAAGTGCGCTCAGAAAGTTCGGGGACCGGTGATGCTGCACGCGATCCCTGTGTCTGCTGTTGTTTCCCCTGTCTCTTATTTTTCCAATTCTCTTTAGGAAAATTGGGACGGTCGTCTCTAGCAGACGGAGCCATCTGTGTCTGCTGTTGCACAGGTTTTCCCGCGAAAGGCTTAACACCCAAACTATTGTGCCCAATTGTCCTATAAGCTTCAGCAATTATTTTTGGTAATTCACTGGGTTTTTCCTCCTCCCAGACAAGGCGCAAAGCATTAGACACTTGAAAGTTAACTGCATCTCCCTTGACATTCGCAAGGATCAGATCAGCAACTACGTCAAACACTCCGACCAACCTCATCCCTAACTCCACAGCCGCCTCCGGTCCATGTTCATCCTGAACACGCTTAATCACAGAGGGAAGTACTGTCATAGAAGGAGTGCCAAAACATTTAGCATACACCGCTGCGAACACTTTACCCCAATTTTCACAATCAGTTACTTCGGGTATTAAGTCTTACTGCAAACTAATTGTAAGAATCCTGTGTTTCTCCACAGGAGTTGTACTTGGAGATACAGCCTCCAGCTGGTCAAATTTCTCCGCAAGCCAATAAGGTAAATCTTCCTTATTCTGTGGACGCTTGCACATAACCAATTAACCATGACTGGGCTAATAGTTAATCCAGCAGGGCCAGCTGGTTGCGCAGCAAGCCCAGGTGCTCCCACCTGAAGATTGTGTGAGATGTATTGTACTACAGCCCTGTGCACCTCAATCAAGGAGGTGTGTAAGAGACGCAACTCGTCTACAGCGACTGCTAGATAATGAGGATGTGGTGTGTACCCTGCCAAAACTGGCCAAGCAGCCCCCGGTATCGACAAAGGGCATAACCGGACCGAGGTCATGGTGTGGGGTAGGGCACCATTAAGTCAAACACGGTGTTGCCATGCTGAAATCGGAAACTCCAAAGTCATATATGGCCGATATGCTATAGGGAGGGCAGTGGGAGAGTACTTATGAAATAAGCCATCATCACCATCCACTGCTGGAAGCGTAACCCAAGAATAAAAAATCTCAAACGGGTGAGCACTATGATCTCCAACCACAAAAATGAGTGTGACACCCGCGTTGGGCACTCCAAAAGCGGTCAAATGACGATGGAGTGCCCCACTGCTATGTGCCGCAATATCCACTTCGGCCATGTCGAGAAAATGATAAATAACTTAATGTGTGGCAGCACAATGGGTAAGTAACTCGATAGTAAATATAAATCCTTTTTATAAATCAAGCTTGAAGAAAAACCTATAAACACATCAATATATGCAGGTTATGCCGTCACAGCTGTTTACCAGAAAACAGAAGCGAGGGTATGATGGACAAGCACAAGAACGACTAAAGCCTCTCGCAATTAAGAACCAGACCAAACGTTAGGTGCGCCATGTTGCAGGGATTCTGCACATATGCAAACTATGCGCAGGAAACCAGGACCTCAGTGTGTAGTGGTGTACCAAAATACCCACCTCGGTGCCCAGAGCCCCTATCCGACTAGCTACAGTGTATCATTCGTTCTCCGTACCACAGTGAATCTACCAATGATTAGACATCCTAGAACTTGTTACTTAATTTATTTTGTTTGTTGAGCGCACTCGTTTTGATTTACTTTCCCCTTTTTGACAATGTTTAGATTTATCTGGATCTTTGATGCACACACTTTGTGTGATGCTGACAACCTTTCGTTCTGAGGTATTAAATCATCATTTGGCATTGGACTATCTGTTGCTGGACTGACATCTTTCTTGCCGAAGCAGTTTCTATGATCCAAACAGGTCTTTTACATCTGGCAGGTCTTTTTTGTTTTAAAGAGTGTAAGGGAGGGAAGTATGATTGATACATAATCTGGCTGGATCCTATACTTCAGATAGGGTTTCCCTTGGTTGTTTAAGTCTGGTGCTGGCTGAAGAGCCCATCTCCTTTTATTTTCCCCTGTTTCATTTCAGAGTGGGGCCTCATCTACACCCGAGGAAGGTTCCAGGGAGGTGAGGTTTGTGCCTTGACCACTCAGGGTAAGCGGATACATTAGAGCCATCCGGGACATAATATTATGCCTGCTGGTCTCTAGTTTCTTTATTAGCACAAAGTATGATAATTGATTTATCTTCTTGTAGGTGATGATTGCATCCTGCATATGAAGGCTTCGCACCAAGCGAGGTTGTATGGTTCTTCTTTTCATAGTGTTTACAAGTTGCTTGGTTAATATGCAGTAGCTGCGATTTGGTCCTGAAGAAAGCCTGGATCACTTCCGTTTAGGCTGAAACATGTTGACCATATATATGGAGTTATAGTACTCTACTATGAATCAATAGCGGGGGCTTGAGTTAACTCCTTTTGGTTTTACTAGGTGTGAGGAAAGAGATATTGCCAAAACATCTTTTCACATAACCTTTTTATATTTCACTGCACTGCATTACATAGTTTTTTTCATAGTTTTTTCTATGTTTTTTTGCACACATTGTGGCATCAATTGTTTGCCTCGGTGGGGAATGGCATCCACGAAGAGCATATGAGCTCGCCACGGAAGGGACCTTGATGATCTAAAGGTCACCCTCATGGATGTGGCAGATTACCACGTGATAATAATGACCTACAGGGCTTGAAAATTTAGCTCTATCACATGATATAATTTGATGGCAATCATGCTCAGCTCGGATTGCCAGGGGTAAAAGAAGACCTTCCATCAGCAGCATATATATCACTTACTGTGTTTCTTTGTAGACCCCCAGTCCTTTCTATGTAGTTGCTTCAGTTTGGAATAGGGGATTTGGACTTGGGTAGGTCTTTAAAAAAAATTTCCCTTAGACCCTCCTTTCACTTGTTGTATTGATCTTTCTTGCCGAACCAGATCTTTCCTCTGTTGCTTAAGCTTTATGCTAAATAGACTCGCCCTTGAAGACTCATACATTTCATATCCCCCTTGCCAGATAGGATCAATTTTATTAGTTTGGAGAATCATCCTTCTTGGGTAGCATCACTTTGTAACTCTGCATGTGGATTTAGAATCATCCTTGCCCAAATGTGGGGTGCTATAAAAAAAGCTGTGATATCTTTACCTGAATTGTTAAAGAGATTGTTTTTATAATGAATTTACAATACAATACCTAACAAACGTTAACTTACTTGAGACTCTTATTGTGTTCTATTGGTTGTCTCTTGAAGGTGTTCAATTTAATGAGGGACTTTTTGGTAAGTTGGCTGCCAATTAATGGTCCTCATCGAGCAGGTGACTGATGCATCTGGGAACCCTAAATTTCAACCCTATCAACAGAAAAAGATCCATTGGCGGACCGTCACCTCAGACTTAGATAGACTGAGAACGTATCAGAAGAACATGGTCAAAAATTTACTCTAATTGTAGGAGAGCCCAGTGCTGTTAGAGTAGTGGTAGGAGAGAGCTCACGCCTCTGCGCGCCAACAATGTTACCAAATGTAATTTGATATATTCTCCTAAAACAAACCCTTTTGTTGCAGGGATTCTGCACATATGCAGAACTATGCGCAGGAAACCAGTGTGTAGTGGTGTACCAAAATACTCACCTTGGTGCCCAAAGCCCCTATCTGACTAGCTACAGTGTCTCATTCGTTCTCCGTACTACAGCGAAGCTACCAATGATTAGACATCCTAGAACTTGTTACTCCCTCCTCTCTCAGGATACGTGGGAACAAGAACACTCTTTCGTTCAAACTCTAGTACTTGCCACAACATGAGTAAATAGAGTCAAAGTATAGTTTAAAGTTTTTATTTTAACTAATGTGCTTCATAATGCAATAAACGTGCCAGTACTAGCAGCAAAATGCATAGGATCAAACAAATCAGCATAGTTACAATTCCATATAGAACAACAGGAGAAATCATATTATTATGATAGTGGAAACAGGACTACAGCACCTTGCCACCCTCCCCTTGCTAGAAGCTAATTTATTATAATTATAGAAGACCTCTAGGCTTTGTCAGGGGACCCCATACCTCCGAGTTCAGATCCAGGAATTTACATCTCCGGACTAGCCCAGCTCTTCTATTCTGGAAAGCGTTTTCTCCAAGTGTGTTAACATGCATGCACAGCAATATTAAAAGCACAAGATTTCCAGGGTTGCCGCTGTGTTCTATGTTACGGCTAGAGACATGAGACTGACCAAAGCAATTCAACAGAGCTCAATGTTTTTTTTTACCTTGAACACGCTGTGCAGACAAGGGGCAGAGTGTTCAACCAAATACATGAAATACAGACATTTCTCATGTGAAAGCAAGCGAACAAAGTGTTTACCAGAAATGGGCCATGTAGTAACGTGAGCAAAAGCGGCAAAATGGCGTCCAACTTATGCTAACTTAGCAATGTCTGTAGGTGGTCATTATCCTCACTACAAATTCTATCAATCATGGTGTGGTCCCACTCAGTATGAATGAGGGAGCAGTGTCTAAAATAGTAGTTTCTACATATATAATACACACTGTAATTTCAGGAATTGTGCATTAGTCTTGTTACGGAATTTATTCCACTACACCACAACATATAATGAAGCTACCGTTTTCACAAACCTTTAGCATGGGAACAAAGTGAGCCACCAAAATCTGTGCGGCTGTTGATTGCGGTAATTGTGTTTTTCATGTAATGCATCCTTGTGCCAAAAGTTACCAAAGGCTGTTTTTCATGGTAAAATATAGCACTAAGTGACGGATTCACATTTTGTGTAATTTTGTATAATTGTGTGTAATCTTCCAGAAATTCATGTAATTACAGAAAAGAAAATTACTAAAATTTTGCACATCCATATTTTATTATCTGAGTGTAAAATGGCTTAAATTAAAATGTGTCTGGTATATCAAAATGTGTTCCTGTTGTACATAGCCATTATTAAAAACAACATAGCCCAAAACTGGTTACTCACTACTTTGACGTAAAAGAGGTGCAAAATAGTGTGGGGAACATATGCCTTTGAGATGTGTAAGAGAGAGAAAGAACCTTCTGTGACATCAACAGCTACCCATCTCAAATTCTGTATATTCTCATGTCAGTATTAAACATTTATGGCGACTTAATTGTCGTTATTTTTTTCATCCACTATTTGTAGTTGATATCTTAGATAAAGTCAGTTTTTAACATGTATTCCATAACATTTTGATAATTGATATTTCCACCCTCACGCCCACCGTCCAAAGTTAGGCATCTATTTCCAAATTGTGAGTGGTAAGGACCCTTTATTCATTTCATAAGCATGCAGGAGCCAGCAAACATATATAATTCCACATTGCTGCTTTTTGATTGTGATGGAAATATCTTCTAATAACCTGTTTGTGCGGCCAGATTCCATTTGTGTTTTCCTTGGCTGGTGCCTTTGTTGCTGGCAGACAGGTACAATAGGTATTATGGCTAAAACAGTAGCATTGTTGGAATTTCATGGCACTGGTTCTTGCAGTGCCTCGGGGAGAATTCCTGGGCATTGAGCAGGCAGAGGTCATAAAGGCACACAACTTCTCTCTGACTTATGAGTTAAAAGAGGAAAAGTTTATTGTGGTCTTAATCATTCAGCTGTTTTCTATCCACATTCAGATTAGATAGTGCCAATAGAATTTTCCATGAGGTTTTAAGCAGTGTCAATGTTCTTAATTCTGAGGTTTGCAGTATTACATCACCCACATGCAAAATATCTGCAAAGGTGTTGGGACTCATGCTGGTAGAGAAACCTCTGCAGATGACAGGCACACATTTCTTAGATCCTGGTTTGGTCTGTTTTTTTTTGATTGTTTATTAGCATTTGGTTTTACACACAGATTACATTTTCACAGTAAGACAGTACATATTACTCATTCTGGTTTCAATTACATCAAAGGCGATCCTAGCTGTATACATCCTTTTATTTGCACTTTTCTGTATATTATGTACACGGTGGTTTAATACCTCTAGACAGTGCCGTGCGTTTCAAGTTTCAGCCATTAAGTCGCATAACCGTATAACACTAACAATAATCCCCCCTTCCCCGTCCTGTCCCTGGGATCCATAGGTTCCTAACTTAGTGATCACCTATTATGTGTTTGGTTCATCCACTAGGACCTCAACCCTCTCCACTCTAAGCTAGTACGTATCTCACATCTTAGGGTTGTGCTCCTCTACTCAGTTTGTTGAGAAGTCTGCTCCTGATCCCCCTGGAGATCCGTTATCATGGATATCCACAACATTCTATCCTCTTCAACCTTTTCCTCTTTTCTCACAAATTTCATCCTAACTAATTCAGCCATTGCCCATTCTCTTATCCAATCTGCGTGTTTCGGGGGTTGGTGTTGCATCCACTTTATAACTATACTTCTTTTAGTACCTACCAGTCCCAGATTAACAAATTTCCTACTTAACGCCTTGATTTTTAGCTTGGGTAACAGGCCCAGTAACACCTGCCTGACCTCCCGTGGTATGGTCCAGCCCATGGCCTCTCCCAGACATGTCAGAACACTCTCTCATTAAGGCTGAAGCCTGGGACATTGCCAGATCATATGTAAAAAATATGCTCCCTGAGTATTGTATCTGGGGCAGTTGTTCCTATTGTGTGGGTAAATTACATGTAGGGTATGCGGAGTCAGGTATACCTGGTGTATGATATTGTAGTGAAGTAATTTAAATCTAGCATTGGCACTAACTTTGGAGACCCCTTTGTGTACCTTTCTCCATTCAGCCTCAGTTAGAGGATCATTCATTAATGCGTCCCATTTGTGCTGCAGTCCTAATGGCTCCTGCAGTACATCATCCCCCAGTGCTCGATAAAGGTGGGAGACCAGATGCTTCCCCTGTGCCATGGCTAACATTGTCGCTAGTACATTAGTAATGGAGGGCTCATTAGGGAAGTTTGGCCACAGCTCTCAGGCAACGCTCGATATTTCGCATATTACAGAAATTGCCCTGTCCCTAGTTTGAACTATTTTGTGCATCTTCCCGCGTTATGAATTGTCCTTCCCTATAAAGATCCCCTTCAAGTTGGCATCCTCCCTCCGTCCACCGTCGTATCGACATGAAGTCCGCGATTGCGGCGAATGGTCAGAGCTCCCATAGGGGCATGTCCGGTGTGTATGGAGCGTGCCGAGCCACCCGTCGAACTGCACTCTCCCATACTTTTGCTACGTGGCGTATTATATATGGGTATTTCTCAAGGACCGCTCCTCCCATCATCAATAGCCCTGCAAGTGTGTTCCTCCTGTACGTCCCAGCCAGAAGGGATTTTTCGCAATTTTCCTCATCATCCAGCCAGTGAACAGCAAATTGAAGGTGGGAGGCCATATAATAAAGCTCTAGTCACGGAACCTCGAGTCCCCGCGTCCCCCAAGTTCTTTGTAATGTCAACAAGCTCACTCGTCTCCTCTTCGTACCCCATAAAAGATCCCTCATCAAAATTTCTAGTGTATTGAAATAGGATCGTGGTATCATTTAGAATGAATGCTGCGGTATGTATAGGTAACGTGACAAGATAATAATTTTAATAACTGTCATTCGCCCCATAAGTGATAGTGGCAAGTCAGCCTAAAAACGAATCGAGCCTCTCAATCCCTCTATCACCCGACCGATATTAAGCCTATGGTAGGCATCGGCGGAGTCCGCTAGGTAAATTCCCAAGTATCTTGCCCCATCTTCCGTCCACGGTATAGCCATGACTGGCCTCAATTACGGGGGGACCGCTGCTATTCTGCCCATTGGTATCAGTCTCGATTTTGTAGGGTTGATGTGTAGCCCTGAAATAGTACCAATTTGACGCATTTCCTCTACAAGTATCGGAACCGACTGTTCCGGTTGTCCTAAATAGACCAATGTGTCGTCAGCATATAATGATACTACATGGTTAGTGTTTCCCAACTGTATACTCCATGCATCCATAACTGTTCTCAGCCGCATGGCCGCGGGTTCCATGGAGATATCAAACAGTAATGGTGATAGTGGGCAGCCCTGTCGGGTGCCGCACTTTAAGGCTATGGACCTTAAGACTGTTCTATCCACATGAACTCTAGCCGTGGGGGCGGCATAGAGCAGTTGGCTCCATTGCAGGTATTGTTTACCTACTCCTATATGTCTCAAAACTTGCCACATATACCACCATTCTATTGAATCGAACGCTTGTTCGATATCCAATGAGGCGATCACAATGCCCATTTCCAGCAGTGCAGAAGCCTGCCATACATGTGCTAACCGTCTTAGATTGTATGTCGTGTTCTGTCCAGGGAAAAACCCTGACTGATCTGGATGAATTAATCTTTTCATCAATGATAGAAGACATTCAGTCATAATACTACTCAATATTTTTACATCAATGTTGAGTAATGAGATTGGTCTATAAGAACTTGTTAAATTGGGGTCTTTATCCTGACATGCCAAGAGCGTCACAGTTCTATCACCTTCCCTATAGAGTCGTTGCCTATATGTTGTATGTACATGTTTTTCTAACCTGCGGAGGTCCGTCATGAGCTCCTCTTTGGCCTCGGTCCACTCTTTCAACTTTTGTGGGGCCATGTTAATCTCGGCTTCCAGTTTTCCCAGAATAGCCTCATGTTTAGCTACATCCCGTTCCAGCTGAGATCGTACTCCAGATGTGGTTTTTATACATATGCCTCGAATCACCACTTTCATGGCCTCCCACTCCATAGCACGACTCAACGCTGATCCGCAGTTTTCCTGGAAGTAGTTGCCCAGTTGTGTGGAGATTGTAGCTACAAATGGTGGATCTGTGAGTGCGTTGGTGTTAAGCCGCCAGAGAGGTATTTTGTATCCCACCCTTCTGGTCCCCAACTCCAGTAGGACTGGGGAATGATCCAAAAGGTATCTCGGCTGATATGTTATTTCTCCCACACTCCATCCCAAATCAGAGGACAAAAAACAATGATCTAACCTACTGGAAGTCTGCGTTGCCGGTGTATAGCATGAAAGTGCTTCACTGTGTGGTGACGCTCCCACCATATATCACATAAGTGTAGTCGCCGTAACACCCCTTGCAATGCTACGGTCATTTTTGGCTCTGTGTGTAACTTTGGAGGTTCCCTATCTAAACTGCCATCTAACACGCAGTTTACATCTCCTGCTCTGCTAGTAGTATTTGAGCTCCCAAATAAGGGGAGGCCGTCTCGAGGAGATCGCTAAAAAAGGTAGCGTTGTCATCGTTTGGAGTATATACATTAATTATGGATATTTCTGATCCATCTAGCCTCCCATGTAAAATAACGTATTGCCCATCTGGATCAGTAACATGATGTAGATGTTGAAACGGGATCCCTGGCTCTACCCATATAAGGGCCCCTCGTGCAAAGCCAGAGTACGAAGTGGCGTAGATTTGTCCACTCCATCGCTTCCTCAAGTATTTTATAGAGTCACCCCAGACATGAGTCTCCTGGAGGCATGCTATCACTACCTTATATCTCTTTCAATAGACAAATATTTGCCTGCGTTTCTCAAGTGTAGCTATGCCTCACACATTCCATGTAATTAACTCGCTCATGACGGTTGCCTCAACACATTACGTTTGCTACTCCAGCAAACATCAAGTAACTCTGCACATATAAAGGTGATCGTTATGAACATCGCATACAGCATGATATTCTCTCTCATTTGATCCCAACCAAAGGATGTTTTTTTTATTTGCAGACATAACTACCCCAACTTCCCCCCTCCCCTTGGGCAATATCACATTCCCCACCCTTGCCATGCGTAGTCTGGTGCAGATATGTAGATGTAGCCCCATTCCCCTGCGTTAACCCCCCAACTTATAACCTTAAACAGGTTTAAAACAACTGAACTCTAGTATGCTTCCCTTCCCTCCCACCCCATTCTAAGTAAGTGGTTGGTTGACTGTCGAGGTGTGAGGGCATGCCTCCAGCTCCATCATTCGGCGCCAGCCTCTAAAGTGGCATCCTGCGACGTGCCGGCGGTTCCGTGATTGACTTCGAGTTCCAGGCTTCTTTGGTGTCATCGTGGAGGGAACCAGACAGGCCCACGGCGAACCTCTTGCGTCTAGCCAGTCTGCTGCTTCACCCGCCGAGACAAAGAATAATGGTTTGACGCCATGTTCCACCCGTAGCTTCGCTGGAAAGAAAAGGCTGTATCGTAGGTTCAAGTCCCTCACCCGGCGCTTCACAGCAGGAAAGTACATTCTCTGCTCCTGCACTCTCTGCGAATAATCCGGGTAGATTGAAATCTGATGTCCTTCATATGTTAGATGGCCGTTGTTACGTAAAAGTTGTAGTATTAAGTCCCAATCCCAAAAATTCAGAAAGCGAGCTATGATGGCCATGGGAGGTACTTCCGGTTTCGGGGGGTTATCTGCGCCCTGTGCACCCTCTCCACTGTGAAGAAGTGTGAAGGTTTCTTTGGGGCCATTATGCCGATCAACCAGTCCTCCAGAAACAGCTTTGTTGATGGACCTTCCGCTTTCTTGGGAAATCTGACAAATCGGAGATTGTTTCACCGTGACCTCCCCTCGGCATCTTCGGCCTGTACATCGAGTCACACCACTTTTTGTTGTAAACTGATCACGGTATCCCTCAGTGTGTGCATCTCTGTTTGCAGTGTACCCACGGTTTGTTCGGTGGTTGTCACCCGTTCTGCAACTTTTCGTAGGTTGCAACGAAGTAGATTCAAATCGACCGCCACAGAGTCAATCTTGTTTTTTAATTCATCCCGTGTAGCATGGTTAGCCGGTAACACCTCTGTAATGTACGGTGGTCAGTCAGTGTTCTGCGCCGGTGCTTCTGTGTCTGCTGGTAGCATTGATACTAGGGCCCCTTGATCTAATGGTAATGGTTGAGCGTAATTGGAAATGTTGTTGGCCTGGGCTGTCTTGTTTCCTTAACTATAGTGTATGTTAGCTCTGCAACACCAAAATGCAAAGTCACAAGCACTGTATAGAATACCAGATTAGTATCTGGTGGTGTCACATCTGTTAGTTCTGAGATGGCAGCCAGTTATGCTACAACTAATGCGCAGCAGCCTTCACTTTAGCTTCCCTGCTGGGGTTAACTTATTTATTGCGGTTACGATCTTCCCACCCCTATTTACCACTATTCCTCCTCTCACCAGTATAATAGGGGTATCCACTCCGCATTTCGTGAGTCTTCCTTTTTCCCCCACAGCCCGTTCTAGATTTGTGGGTTTACATAGACCGTATTTAAATCCTCTTGAGATTTACAGTGTGTGGTTGCTGATCCAATCCCTCCCATTCTCACTGGGGATGTCCACCGTTCCGGCAGGTCTGTTGGCCCAAGTCGATGCCAGTATCTTGCAGTAGCTAGTTCCCCCTCTGCAGCTGGGCCTCTGCATTAGACAGCAGTAAAATATGGCTCCCCGATTACAGTACTGTCTCCCAGGCGCTCCCGAGGCCAGCTCACCTTGCAGTCGCGCAGCTCCCCCAGGCCATGCACGGAGCCCGTAGGTCTCGGGTGCAGCATCTTAGCAGGGACCGCCCCTCGATTCCTCTGGCCATCAGGCCGGATCCCAGCAGTACGGTCTTTTCCCCAGTTACTCCCGTTCCCTCATTCAGGGCCCGATTCACAGAACTAACTAAAGACAAAATCCTAAACTTACTACCATTTTCGTATTCACAGAAGGCACTTACTCATTTTGGTATTCACAGAAGACACTTACTCATTTCGGTATTCACAGAAGTTAGTAGTCCTAACTTTAGGACTCCTAAATGCCTTCTGTGAATACCTAAAGTCTTAAAATTAGGATTTTTCTCAGTTTAGGAGTCCTAAAGTTAGGAGTCCTAACTATACTACTACTAAACTGAGAAAAATCCTAACTTTAAGACTTTCGGTATTCACAGAAGGCATTTAGGAGTCCTAAAGTTAGGACTCCTAACTTCTGTGAATACCAAAATGAGTAAGTGCCTTCTGTGAATACCAAAATGAGTAAGTGCCTTCTGTGAATACCAAAATGGTAGTAAGTTTAGGATTTTGTCTTAAGTTAGTTCTGTGAATCGGGCCCGGAAGGTTTAACAGACACTTAGCCGCCGGATCCATCCGTGCCGTGTCCGCCGGTCTCCAGCTCAGCATCCAGGGGAAGGATACCCTCCAGTTCCCCCGATGGCTGGCACAGGCCCGGGTGTCGCAGTTCTTCTTTGCCTTCTCCTGTTACCTGCACTCGCCAATGCGGCCCCCAGGGGAAGTGAGGTCGACAGACCAGCCTTCCCCTGGGGAGTTCAGGCGATACCAGGACAGGGGGTAGTTTAGGGGTGGGGCCAGGTTAGGGGATAAAGGGGGCAGGAGAGGAAGTTCTTCCTCTTGCTGTCCCCAGCGCCCCAGGGTTGGTTAGGTAGCGGTTTCTTTGGAGCGGTTTCTTTGTAGTGTGCGGAGGAGGAGTTGCGCGGCCCAGTCTGTGGGCTGGAGCCGGTGAGCGGATTACGACGAGCGGAGCGTCGCGGTATTATGGACAGCGGAGGGGCGGGGGAGCCCGATGCGACAGCCGTGCGGGCCGCATTACAGGTATTAGGCCGGGCCGGGAGGTCCGATCTCCTTCGGCCCGGCCTGCTCGATCAGGCGTGGGTCGGAATGACCCGGACGCCTAGATTGGCTTCCGCAGGGGTGGCGGCAGCGGTGGTGGCATGCCAGGAGGAGCCACCACCGCTGAGGACAGGAGCGACAGTGCGGGGGAGGGGCCGGCGACAAACAGAGGCACGGAAGCGCGGGGGACGGCGTCTGAGCCTCCCCGCATGCGTACATCAGGAGGAGGCGGCGCAGACTGCAGGGGCAGGGGTGGGGGGAGTTTAGGGCTGGTGTGCAAGGCAGTGCAGGGCCCCAGGGGGAAGCAGGGATTAAGGGGCAACAGGTGGTTTTAGGGCTTGGCTCAGCAAGGCAGGGGGTGGGCATGGGTACATCCAGCAAGAGGAGGCGATCAGGAGAGGGAAGGGGAGAGTGAGGACCAGGCGGGGAAGGAATTCACCCTCCAACTTTCAGGCAGCGACTTGGGGGGGGGAGGATGGGCCTTGGGGGGAGCAGCCCATTGATCTCTCTAGAGGGGGTAAAGAGGGCGCCGGTGGGCGGGGGCACAAGGGCAAAGGTCCTCTGAAGGCAGTAGTGGCGCTGGGGTTGACGGTAGGTTGCAGCCGGGACGCCCTTGGCCCCTCCAGGGGCGAGGGGCCGGGCCCCAGAGGGAAGGTGGAGGTCCTGGGAGTAGACCGGTGGGAGGGGATGTCATTAGAAGAGCGCATCCGCGGGCAGCGTAGGGTCATTGAAGAGACGGAGCGTAGGTGGCAGGAGATGTGCGCGGCCAGGGAGGCGGCAGGGGAAGGGTTTGCACCACCGGGGGTTTTCCCCCCGGCCCGGCTATCGGAGCTGGCGGCGGGACGAGAAAGGGGCAGAGGTCAGCTTAAGGCGCGAGGCCATTGGGTCTGGGCGGACGAGACAGGGACTGACTTGACGTCTTAGAGACCTGGTGGCGCTGGGGCCCCCTCGGGCTGTGACGGTCCGGGGGGGGTGTAAGCCAGCGGTGGATGCTGGTAGAGGCCAGGGTGGGCCGGCGGGGTGCAAGACGGCCTCCAAACGCCAGGGCGAAGCAGTAGGGGGGTCCGCGGCAGCCTGCCCTCCGTCGCGGGAGCGGGCATCGTCGGCGCCGGAGTGTGAATTTGTGCCTGGT
This sequence comes from Triturus cristatus, assembly GCF_964204655.1. NCBI lineage: Eukaryota > Metazoa > Chordata > Amphibia > Caudata > Salamandridae > Triturus > Triturus cristatus. The sequence goes on from NC_140583.1 coordinate 983,941,236, forward strand.
ATGAAAGGAAAAGGTGCGAAGAGAGTGGTGAGTGAGGTACGTAAGGTGCAGTTTGAAGATGAGTTTGAGGAGGAACTTGATTATGAGTCTGACAGCGAGGAATTGGAAGAGGGTGAGTTGCGTGAGGTGCACAGAGGGAAGGGGAAGGCGGCAACGATACGGATTGGTGTTTTACAGGCGCCGCCGGCCACCAGCAGTGGGACCCAGACGGACAGCAAGAAAGCCCAAGGGTGCAGTGGACGGGATCGGGCGGTGTCAGTGAAGCTTACAGGTGAAGGTGCTGGTGGGAGGCGTGGGAAGATGGGGGCAGAAGTGGACGGAAGAAGGCATGTAGGTCGGTAGGTGTTGGAGAGGGTTTGGTGCGGTAGGTGGGAGCGCCGATCAAGAGGGCTGACTCGGCAGGGGAGGGGAAACAGTTAGTGGGGGCTGGCGTTCAGACGGATAAGCCGGGGGAGGCCAAGGGGAAGGAAGAGGCGGGAGAGAAGCATCGGAAAAAGTTGCCATACATGGGGTTGGCTATGCCCTTAGGGTCACACTTATCTGAGAAGACAAGGGCTAGGATTTGGAAGCATGAATATGTGGATATGTTCAAGTTGTTGCATAGGGAGATTCAGGCCAAAGAAGGTTCGAAGGAGGAGGAATGGGAGTTGACGAGAAGGCCACGGGTGCCGGTGAACATGGAGAATTGGACGTCGGCCTTTTTGATCTATGCGAGCATATATTGTGAGAAGCATCAAGATAGGGCTATCGCGTTATTGAAGTATATGGATATCATACGCAAGGCGCAGATGCACTTTGGTGGGTTTGCATGGCTCAGCTACGACGAGGAGTTTAGGGCCAGAATCAGTGTTAACCCCGGCAAGCCATGGGGGGAAGTGGATCAAGAACTCTGGGTACAGTGGATGTCTTCCACTCAGTCGTCCGCTTCTCCACACACGGCCAGTGGGCTTCCGGTGGCAAATCAGTCCTTTCAGTCGCATCCCGCCCAATCCGGGGTGGGGGGACAGAGCGGTGCAGGGGGTACGGGGGGACAGGTCTCCACTTCCACGGCCTCAGGGCAGTCCAATAAGATTGGGGGGGGCTAACACAGGGGCATGTTGGAACTTTAACAAAGGTTTTTGCACCTGCCATCCTTGCAAGTTCAAGCACGAGTGCTCTAAATGTGGAGGACGCCACCCAGTCACACAGTGCTTCAAGCTGGCCACCCCCTCCGAGCAATGGCAGATTACCAAAGGGAGGGGACAGGCTCGACCGAAGGGCTCCTATGCCGGTTAAGGTGGAGGTCATGGGTCCATGGCTCTCTAGATACCCGGATAGGGAGGCGGCGCTGAAGATTTTTGGGGGATTTGCAGAAGGTTTTCGCGTGGGTTATCAGGGTCCTAGGGAGAGGAGATGGGCAGAGAACTTGCGGTCCGCGAAAGAATTGCCGGGGGTGGTGGAGTCCAAGCTGTGTAAGGAGGTGCTGGAGGGTAGAATTGGGGGTCCTTTTGCCACATGGCCGATGCCTGAGCTCATTATCTCTTCTCTGGGGGTGGTACCCAAGAAGGAGCAAGGGGAGTTTTGTTTGATTCATCACTTGTCTTGGCCTGAGGGGGCATCGGTGAATGATTTCATTGCAGTGGAGGATTCCAAAGTGTTGTACGCGTCGGTGGATGATGTGATCGGGTTGGTGAGGGCATGTGGACGGGGAGCGGAATTGGCTAAGTGTGATACCAAATCGGCGTTTTGCCTCCTCCCCATTCATCCGGCGGATTTTGCGCTTTTGGGAATGAAGTTTGGGGGGGCAATTTTTGTGGACAAGTATTTGCCGATGGGATGCGCTGTGTCTTGTGCGCTGTATGAAACGTTCAGCTCCTTCTTGCAGTGGGCCTTCACGGACAGAAGAGGCCACCGGTCGGTGTCCCACTATTTAGACGATTTTTTGTTTGTGGGGCATGGACAGACGGGGGAGTGTGGGGAGGCTCTATGGCAGTTTCAGCAACTAGCCTGTGACTTTGGAGCTCCCTTGACACCGGAAAAGACGGCTGGGCCTAGCTGTTGTTTGACGTTTCTGAGTATCGAACTGGACTCTGTGGCATGGGCGGCGAGGTTGCCGCAGCAGAAGGTGGGGGAAATGCAAGCATTATTGGTGCAGGTGGTGGGGGAATGGAAGATTGACTTGAGGTCGGTGCAGCGACTTTTGGGTTTGTTGAATTTTGCGTGTCGAGTGGTGCGGGCTGGCAGGACTTTTTGCAGATAAAGAGAAAATCTGGAAAAACTCTTTCAGGACCTGTATTATTTTAACAGAGACTTAGACAAGTTCTCACCTGCCAACATTAAATAAAAATGTAAACAAAAGAAGGTATTATTTAGAAACGATTTTTATTTTTTTCCACTTTTTTTCAATTTAAGTAGGATCTATTTAAAAGATACTATCCATTATTTTATAAACACTTCACATACATATTCATTTGGTGATATACAAAACAGAAAACATTTATGTTTGAATGTACATAACCCCGTGGCTAATATGACACAAAACAATTCATACTCTCAAACATACATCAGTCATACTCATACTCTTAAAATAGCAATAGACATTTAGAGGTTTGGCACAGTCCCCCAAAGAAAGTTGAAGGGAAAGAGACAACAATAAGCACAGTTTTTTTCTGATAGTGCTGGGTCTCTTGGGACCTCTCCTCTAGATGGGTAGGGTAGGCCTACGCGCGTTTCGGTGGAGAACCACCTTCTTCCACCAACAGAAGGGGCATCAAGCCCTAAAATGGAACGGGGTTATAGGGTGTCAGGCAGAGGCCAACAGCAGGATTCAGTCCAGGTGCCACTGGTCAGCTGGGCAGTTGCAGGGAAATGCTGATGGTGGCTTGTTGGGTCACAGTAGCTCGTTTCTCTCTATTTCACTACACCTTTCCTCCTGCCAGAGAAAAGGACTCTGTTTCACCTACTGCACCTTTTTTCGGCTTCTATTTCAAATGAGACACATAGAAATGCTGGCGTAACTCCATCGGTTACAACTCTACAGCCGCTGCTCAGCATTTCCCTCGGATTCAGGGCTGAATCCGAGGGAAATGAGTATTATTGTTGTCTCTTTCCCTTCAACTTTCTTTGGGGACTGTGCCAAACCTCTAAATGTCTCTTGCTATTTTAAGAGTATGAGTATGACTGATGTATGTTTGAGAGTATGAATTGTTTTGTGTCACATTAGCCACGGGGTTATGTACATTCAAACATAAATGTTTTCTGTTTTGTATATCACCAAATGAATATGTATGTGAAGTGTTTATAAAATAATGGATAGTATATTTTAAATAGATCCTACTTAAATTGAAAAAAAGTGGAAAAAAATAAAAATGGTTACTAAATAATACCTTCTTTTGTTTAAATTTTTATTTAATGTTGGCAGGTGAGAACTTGTCTAAGTCTCTGTTGAAATAATATAGGTCCTGAAAGAGTTTTTCCAGATTTTCTCTTTGGTTGTTTCTTCCCCCCTTCTCTTGGACCTCTAATTATTCCTAGGGGGGGCCTATCGTTTAGATTTAGGACTTTTTGCAGATGCCTAGGCATGGCCATGTCAGGGACGGTGCTCCCTCATCACAGAGTCAGGATATCCATGGGGGTGCGGGCAGATTTGCGGATCTGGCATTGCTTTCTGAGCGATTTCAATGGTGTGTCCTTGGATTTTGTGGATGACCGGATGGTGTGGCAGGTGTAGATTTTCTCAGACGCGGCTGGTTCAAAAGGTTTTGGTGTCTTCTGGGACGGGAGGTGGTGTGCAGAACAGTGGCCGGAGCATTGGTTGAAGCAAGGCAGGAGCATCGCGTTTTTTGGAGTTTTTCCCGTTGTTGGTTGCGCTTCAGGTGTGGGGACGGGAGTTCCAGAACAGGTCGGTCTTGTTCCATGTGGACAACAGGACAGTGGTAAATTTGGTGAACAATCAGAAGGCGAGGGATCTGCGAGTGCTGCGAAGTTTTATGCTGCTGTGCCCGCGTTTTAATGTGCTGTTTTGCACGCAACATGTGCCGGGCGCCAGGAATGACATTGCGGATGCATTGTCTCGTTCGCAGTGGCAGCGCTTCAGGAGACTGGCGCCGGGAGCAGAGGATTGCAAGACCAAGGTGCCGGTGGGTATCTGTAGCTGGGGGGAGTGAGAGTAGTGGACCTGGTGGAAAAATCTATTGCGGACTCCACAAGGCGCGCGTATCGGTTTGTTTGGTCTGAGGTCGGAGCATTTTTGGGATGGACAAGTGTGAATTGGCGTATGTCCCAGGACAGCTGTGAGCAGGGTGTGATAAAGTTTGTGTTGGACTGCATGGACAGAGGTCTGTCACAGGTTACGATTGCGGGGAAGTTAGCGGGCATTTCTTTTTATGGTATGGTGTATTTTGGATTCGACCCAGCGAAGAGTGAGTTGTTGAGCAGAATGCTAAAAGGCTGGGGTAGGGTGAGGGGGGGGTTGGGGTGGTGACCTTGCGGGAAGCGATCACGTTTGATCTGTTAGTTGAAGTATTGGCGGAATTGCAGCATTGTTGTTATGATGCTAGCGAGTTGGCGTTGTTTCGTTTGTGCATGAAGTGGATGTTTTTTGGGGCATTTCGGGTGTCTGAGTTGTTGGGTACGAAAGGCGCGCTTGGCAGGCGTTTTGAGGATGTGCGTGTGGATGGGGCGCGTTATAGTATCTGGTTGGGGCATTCTAAAACGGATCAGGTAGGGAGTGGCAAGTGGGTATGGTTGTGGGAGTCGGGATGGTCAGGGGCTTGCCCGGTGCAGGAGTGGAGTGCGTTTTGCCAGCAGGCTGGTAGGCTGGGGGGTGAGATTTTTTTTCATGCTTCTACCAGGTGGGTTACAGCGTTTCAGCTGCTGGCGGTGTCATGGATGGCATTGAGGCGCCTAGGCAAGGACCCTGCATTGAATGGGACGCACTCGTTTCGTATTGGCACGGCAACAGCGGCAGCCAAGCTGGGGTGGTCTTGGGAGAAGATTAGGCGGATTGGTAGGTGGAGGTCTCGTTGTTGCGAGCGGTATGTGCGGAAGTAAGGGTTGGTGTGGGCACTGGGGTGCGCTATGGCTGCTGGAGCGGTGGGGATCTGTGGCTTTGTACTAATCTCCTTTTTCTTCGTATGTTGCGTGGGGGGTCTAGGAGCCAAGACGGTTACCTGGATCGTTGGACATTCTTTTGTGCATTGGGCATCCAAATACGCGGACAGGCAGGTGTATGGTCGTAGCCTTGGCCTGCAGAGCAGTCACCACGAGGTACATTGGTGGGGCAAGAGTGGGATGTGCTGGGGAGCGCTGTTGCCCTGGCTGGCAAAGAAAGTATCGCAGAGGGGTTGCCCAGACATGCTTGTTATCCATTTGGGGGAAAATGATTTGGTGAAGCAATCCGGGGTGTCTCTTCTTCATCTGATGCAAAGGGACTTGGAGGCTATGAGACGCAATCTGGCTGGCGCCTGCATTGTATGGACTGAATTCGTTCCACGTCGGATTTGGAGGGGGGCATTGCAGCCCGCAGCTGTCGAAAGAGCAAGGAGGAAACTGAATAGGGCAATGCGAGTTTTTGGTGGGAACTCTGGAATCAAGTTGATTGCTCACACTGGTTTGCGGCTCGAGGAGCCCCTTCTTTTTAGGGACGACGGGATGCACCTTTCGTACATGGGCAATGCGTATTATATGATGGAGTTGAGGGATGTCATCAGTGGGTTGTGGAACGAGTTCATTTGGTGCCAGAGGGAGTGAGGACGAAAGGTGCACTTGATGGGGGTGGGGCAGGTAACCGCCCTCCGGGGGTTTCCTGGTTGGCGGTACTTGGGACGGGGGGGGAGTCCATGACGGGCATACTCACCCTTCCGGGGGATACGGGTGCAAGGCGGGGGTGCGTCATGCAGGAGTGCGATGGCTGAAGATGATGGAGGAGGTTGGAAGAGAAGTGATGAAGCGAATGGGATAAGTGAGGAGGTTGCTGGGTGATGCAGGAGTGAGTATTTGGTGTATGGGAGCGTATGGAAGGATGAGAGACACGACGTTGGGGATTGTTGGGGGGTTGATTGATGTTGTGTTATATGTTGTTCAACCCTGTCCTAATAAATGGCCTTTTACGCTAAATAATGGCGTGGAGTGGTTATTGCCCGACAGGAGACTGCCTGGGCCAGCAGCAGTGTCCGCCGATCTGCCTCCGGGATGATTTACATCAGGTCAGACCAATGTTCTGTTTTCTCGTCTTCACTCTTTGTTTCCACTGCGTCGTTCACTGGGTTGCCGAGGTTCACCCGATGGCCGCACGGCTCCGGACGTCGCAGTCAGAGAGTCTCTGTTCTTCCCGGTGCCTTATGTCAATACTTCCATCGATGCATGCACAAGTAGGGAGAAGGAAGCATAATATTTACGGCTGATTATGAGTTGTTTATCACCGTCAGAATGTTCGTCAGATATGGAGATAGCCGGAGCTCTTAGAGAACGCGACTACTCCGCCAACTTGCTAGGCCACGCCCCCATGGTATGTTTTTTTATGCTGTCCACAAAGTGTTTCCATCCACCGACATTACTCCTTTCCAAAGTGCACCCCTCTGCCTCTTCGGTCCTGCCTTTGCCTTATGCCATGCTGTAGTGTGTGAGCAGAATGATTCAGAAACTATATGGGTTCCTTGTTCTTTTGCAGCAATTTGACACCCAAGAGGTGGGTTTAAATAGAAGTTGCTCCATACCATCTGCCAAAGCAGAAGCACAGTGCAGTTTGCTGATCCACGGTCCTAGTGGTTCCACTGATGAGACAGTATGGCAGAGCATGGAAGACAAATCTAGAGGAATCATGGGCTTCTTTTATTTTTGCATTTGCAACATAAATACCCTGTTTCCCGGGAAAATGCTTAGGCCTCACAAGGGCTAAGCAAAGCACTTTACAAATACCAATACAATACAATATAATACAGTACACTATAATACTTCAAACGTCATCATAAGTATTCCTTGTTCATGCATTCTGGAAGCTAAAAATGCACCTTTGCTCCCAACATTGCAAGAACTAACCAAGGTGGGCCTCATTTATGAGGTTTTGGCGCAGGGAAGCACCGTAGGGCATTCCAAGCAAAGGGCAGGAATGTGCGTATCTATGAAATCAGCGCATTCCTGTCCTTTTCCCCTGTGCTGGCGCACAATGGGCTGCCTTGTGCAATGCAGGCACCCTTGCGGCAGGGTGCAAGGGGGCCTGAATTGAGGAGCTGATTGATTTTGTGCAGGAAGGGGCACTTTTCTACACAAAATCAATCACAAGAGGCATTTTCCTCTTTCAATGTGTGCTGCAGAATTCAGCATACATAGTAAGAGGAAAAAATGAGGTCAAATGAAAACATTTCTCCTCATTGCGCCTCCCGGTGGCGTCAGAATCTGATGCATACCCAGTTTTACGATTCCTCGTAAATCTGGCAATGCTTTAGATTCCATGCGTGTTGCGTGGGAACACCCACAGCAACACCCATGCAAAGCCTCTTTCAAGTAGTGTTCTTCGTGTAAGGGTCACATATTTACAAGGCCATGAAAAGCCATGTAAAGTACCTTTACATGGCCTTGTAAATATGCTGCGGCATATTGTGCCACGGAGCTTCAAAAAAGTGGCGCTCTAGTGGCACAAAGTGCTGCCATGGGCTTCATAAATAAGGCCCTTCGTCTTTATTGAGGTTCTCGTGTAAACATCTGGTTTACACAGTGTATTCAGCCTAATTTGTTTTTTTCTCACTATACCTTGTCTTTGTCATATGTGTAAATGGGCACAAGTTTGGGTATCTCTAAAACTAACTGTTGGACTTGGCCCTTTTTGCAGGGTCATCCCTAAACGTTTTGCCTTTCTCTTAACCTTTTTCTTACATGGTGTTCATAGTTTTAGGACTCTGGGCACTTTAGCACTGCTGTCCAGTGTAAAGTGCGTGTGCTCTCTGTGTTACTTATGGTAAGATTGGTCTACTCCTGTATGGCCAATTTAATTTACCTCTCAGTCCCTTGTAAAGTGGTATTTAAGATACCCAGAGCTGGAACATTAAATGCTACTGGTGGGCTTGCAGCGCTGATTGCGCCACCCACCCAAGTAGCCTTTCAAACCTATCTCAGGCCTCTGCCATTGCAGGGCCTGTGCGCACAGTGTTACTGCCGCTGTGACGTGGCACCTAAAGTGTGTACCATGTCTGTGACCCCCCCCCCCCTTTTACTACATGTCAGTCGCCCGTCGTAAGGTAGGCCCTAGCTAGCCCTATGTGCAGGGTGCATTGTAGGTAAAGATAGGACATGTACCTTACATGTGTGACATGTCCTGGTAGTGACAAGCAGCCATTTTGGTTTCTCACTACTATGGGGCTGCCCTCCCATAGGAATGCATTGGGGATTCCCTGATAAGTGTTTCAGTGGTAATTCCTGATATGAGAGGAGCAGCAAAGTCAAGTTTGGTATGTTTGGAATAGTAATAAAAAATGCTACGCAATGGTGTGCGCAGATTTATTATAACTATTTTAGAAATGCCACTTTTAGAAGTTGGCATTTCTGTGTGCTATGTGTCTGCCTGCCTGATGTGAATTGCATGTCTGGCTTTTGAATGACAGGGGCAGGTGGGGTGTGTGTGGCTCCAGGAGGGGAAGGGTGAGTCAGCACTAGGCTGAATGGGACATCTGCAATTGGAGTAGTGGAGGGAGAAGTCCCTGGCCCCTAAAAAGGTCTGTGCCTAGCCTGTACAAAGCTGGCTCCGCCCCCCTGTGGTGTGTCTGATGATGAGCCCCCACCTGACAAAGGGGAAGAGGAGCCTGGTAAACAAAGTGCTCCAATTCCCCCCTGAACCAGTTTTTGCTGGTTCCCCCAAGCCATGTACTGCAGACAAAGGAGAAAATAGCAGCGCGGCCGGCGGGAGGAACGTCCCAGTGAGAGCCTGTGGGCCGGCGGGTCTCCTGTGAGCTGAGGGAAGGCCCCCGTACATCACCAGAAGAAGAGAGAGAGTCCCCGAGGAGTGAGTGCTCTCCTGAAGCATGCCGCCCGGGACCGGAGGAGTCCCCAACCAGAGAGCCTGGTGAATGGGGCAGACCGGATCCGACCTTGCGCTACCAAGGCACGTGTAGTGCCTGCGCCTATTTTCCTTGTTGGGGCAATTTAATTGTGGTGGAAGTCCCAGATCGGACTCCACCGGCACCGTGGTGCCCAGCCTAATTTCCAGCTGCACCGCAAGAGAGAGTGGGCAGCTGCAACGGGGGCATTTCTCTGAGAAATCAGTAGCATTGTTGATGCCGATCGGGGCACATTGTCAGTGCTCATTTTTTGCCACAGCTGCCCCGCCTGACCGTGGGCAGCTGCAACGTTGGGGCACTTTTGTTTCTACGACTCCCAGAGTAGGGCTCAGGCCATTTTCCTCAGTTGCGCCGATGTAGCGGGCAACTGCAACGATTGGGCATGTTTTGTTTGAGAGAGCCCCAGTGGGGGCCCAGAAGGCACAGTGAGAACCAGGGCCTACAGTGATTTTCACAGCTGCACCGCAATTAGTGGTAGCTGCAACGTTTAGGCCAGCGCAGTTGCGCACACTGGATTCTACTGCAGTGGCAGCCAGCCCTGACATTGTGGGGCATAGGGCATTTGAGCCCTCTGAGAAGGCCAGTTGGTCAGGGGGTCAGAGTTAGGTTGGTAGGGCGCCAGGCCCTAATGTGATTTATGTGGTGCCTATGATAAATGCGATTTATGCACCCTGATATATGCCTCTACTGTGATTTATGCTTATGAGGTTATTGCATAATGTGTTTATGCTAGTGAGGCCTAATGCATAATGTGTTTATGCTAATGAGGTTTGGGCCTAATGTGGTTATGCCTAATGTCATGCTATGATATTTTAGGATAATGTGATAATGCTTAGTTCATTATGGTACCAGTAGTTACTGGTTGTGTTTTATTTTTACTCACCTGTTCTGATGGTTCTGACAGTGCCCGATTGGCCCTGTCCTGTATATAATCCCCTGTGAATATTACCCAGTGCCAGTTGGCACAGTGTAAATGTGTGATTATGACTCTAATGTGTTTATGGTAATACAAAGGCTATTTTTGATATAACCTTGTGTGGAGTTTCTTTTGTGGTGTGCCTAGTGTGTTGCCTCTGGGATAAGCCTGACTGCTCGTGTCAAGCTACCAAGGGGGTGAGCAGGGGTTATCTTCAGCGTGTAACTCCCTTGCCCTGACTAGAGTGGTGGTTTCTGCCTGGCTTTGGCGCAAGCCTTAGCCAACCAGAAATCCCAGTTCTAACACTAACGATTATGATGTGTCTGGTACTTGGCATTGACTTGCTACTGTAAAGTTGCTGTGTTCCAAGAATTGATAATGTGAAAGGGAGTCTCATAATGATGACGAATGGACCCTGGCATCATGAAAGGAAGTTGCTGCATGGGTCAGAATATGTAAAGTAAAAATCTAACCAATCTCTATATCAGTCAAAGCTAGAATGTGATATACGTTTTCCAAATTAGATTTTCTTATTTAGGAATATATTTCCCTTTTGCAGAAGAGAATATAGATGGAGGTGCAGGCCATTGTTCGGGGAGGCAATAAATGGAACACGTTTTCTTATGTGGATACAACTATGGAAGGATTAAAAGTGGGGTTGAGGGGCAGAAGGTACTGGACCCACGAAATGATGGCCAAGTGGGTTGAAGTATTTTCCTGGTCCAGTAAATACCCACTACTCTAAGTTCAAAATCTGAAATGGGGCATAACTTGCAGAATTTGCTGCGTACCACATTGAATCCTGCATGCCACAGTAATCACTGAAAATTGTTAACAAGGTAAGCCTCAACAAGTTTGACCCTGAGAAAATTGCAGGGTGTCAATTCTTTTACATCCGGGTAATTGCAGGCTGGGATAAACTCCGCATTATTTGAGAATTCTGATCCCTGCACAAAGAAGAGGTTTGTGCAGGGTCCAGAATTTTATGGAATTCAATAATTTTTTTCCATTTATAAGCCCGTCCTGGATGATGTTTTTCTTTAATCTTGTGGTAGGAGCAGGGAATAATGTTAGGGCAAACAATGGAAAATCCCACTTTAGATGAAAGTTGCATGTTTCCCTTTGCTAGCAAAGGGAGAGGCCTGCAAAAGTTCAAGAGAACTTATTGCCATCGATTAATATATCCACCCCAAGCTATAAAGCATTAAAATAGAACTGATAATCATGGAGACAACCGTTGTCTGTCATCTCGCACTGTGAGAGCATCAGTGCAGAGACCAGTACTCTAAATGTAAAATTAAGTGTAGCTAAGCAGAGTTAGATGGGCGTTATGCAGCTTCCATAAGGAGGAATAAATTACGAGGAAGTTAGAATTATAACTACTGATCCTGGAGGTTGTGGTCCTTGTGTGGAGGAGAGTTTTAAATCACTATGAAATAGGTACACATCACAAGAAACCTCCTTTTCTCTTGGCAACTTTTAAGGATATTCTGTATATTTTGCCAGATGATGGGTCCCATTAAGTAAAGAAATAAACCACTTCTAAAAATCTTAATGATCTTTACTTCATCCTTAAGCCATTATACATTTGAAGGAACATGGCAAAGGAAGAACACTATGCTTTGCTCTTGGATATATTAAACACGTTGTACCTGAAGGGAGATTAACAATTAATAGACATTCTTGCCAAATAAACACATTGTTGGTGCATGCATTAAATTTACAACAGCTGCACATGTGGCTTAAGAGCAAGGATTTTAATCCATGAATTTCCCCCCAGCCTCACTTTGTAAATGTAAAAGTATGTCTCTTCCAGAATGTGCATTATATTTTTTTCAAACTTCTCAGTATCATTGTTCATTGTTATTCAATATTTTAAGCAGTTTGCTTTCACATTTAAAATAAGCCTGCAGTTTTAAATTACTACATTATATAAACTGTGTTCAAAGGTATTCAAAATTATTCCTTTCATGTGACCAGTTCTAAAGTAAATTGCTGTGCCATTGTACATACAGGGGGTCTTGTGAATTGAAGAATATCAAATTGTGCTTAAACCCCAAATTATTAATTTCATTGTTGCTTTCCAAGGTAATAAATGCTGTAACATTTAAAGGTTAGTGTTAACCACACCCAATTAGAAGATTAGAATGCTTATTTTTCTTTGTCCTTCTCCACAACACTTTTAATATATAACATCATATGAAAAGAGTGTTTATAGTATAAGTTTGTTTATCACAGAGAAAAAGATTGTGGGGCCGATTAACAAAACTAATCTGAGACAATATCCTAAACTTACTACTTTTGGTATTCACAGAAGGCATTTAGTACTAGTAAAGTTAGGATTTTGTCTTAAATTTGACTTAAAACCGATTTAAAACAGATTAAGACAGATTTAAAACAGATTAAGACAAATTTAAGACAATCCTAAAACAGACTTAAGAAAGACTTAATACAGACTAAAGACAGATTTAGGACAGACGTAAGACAGACGTAAAACAGACTGAAGACAGACTGAAGACAGACTTAAGACAAAATCCTAACTTTACTACTACTAAATGCCTTCTGTGAACACCAAAAGTAGTAAATTTGGGATTTTGTCTCAGATTACTTCTGTGAATCGGGCCCTGTGTGTGATCTAGTTAAATTAAATCATAACTTTGTGACATTCTGTAGATCTCCACTAAACATATCCCTGGACAGAACTGCAATAGTTTTAAAATGATAGGCCAATTCAAATTGAATACAACAATACATTCTTATGTAAGCCTGAGAAGAATCTATGTCAACATTATAAACTGTAGAGGATCCATAAACAGACCCAAAATGTTACTGTACTGTTGAATATAAGCAGTACTGACCAACAATTTCATTACCATATTGGAGACTACCATTAAGCATGTATTCCTTTAATGCCACTCCACACAGCACTTGAAAGTCATACATCATAAAGAAACTATTCCAGAACAGAACAATAATGGCATATAATAAACTCATGCACATAGCAGTCTGCCTCTTTTAAATATGGCTCCAAGCAGATAAGTACCTTCATTTTATGTCTGTGTGATTGCTCGTTTGGGTGCTCATTATAATAAGGCTCTGTGTAGTTTCCAGTCTATGGAAACATCCTTTAGCTAATTTCTCTTTTGTGAGGTTTTGCTGAACACAGGTTTTGAGTGATTATCTAGTGTGAATTCTAATCACCGACACTGTTTGCCCCAATACTCTTTTCATAGGTGTGGTTCCCACAGCAGTGTTGGCAGGACAGGCAGACGGTTCAGGTTGTTGATTGGGGCTTTGAGATGCGCCTCCCGACGCCTCTAACCCCAATTCTTGTAGACCTGAGGTCTCATGAGGTCTCATGGGCCCCACGGGCATTGCCTTTCCTCATCGGGGGGCCGTGCCTCTACATGTCGGTGGCCCGAGGGGATTGCTGCAACCCTTCGAGGGCAGCGGCATACACATAGCTCAGAGTGTATTTCACTTGACGTGTCTCAGAGAGTCACTAAGCGTCATGGAAAAATATTTGAGGAAAGCGCTGGGCACATTTTGGAATGGGCTATGGCCATATTAATATAGTGGGATGCAGCTGATCGTGGCGAGACACTGTTACATCACAAAGACAGTTGACAGTTGCAGTGTCTCTGCGATCACCGGTTTCACCGTTACACTGCTCCTCATTGTATCGCAAAATCTATGGACTTTAAGAGCCTCATATGGCATCATAGAATGAGATTTTGCCCCCTCATATTTTTAGTATAATTTTGCCATCCTTCCAGTTATTTGAAAAAACAAAAATAGAACCTCTCCCTTATCATTCTGGTTGCTAAGGTATTTGAAAGATAGTTGGAAAGAGTTCCTTTGTGCTGATATATATTAATATCATTTTAATTTTGATCTGACGGTAGTACCTCCCTACATTTATATAGTTTAAAATGTCACATCACAAGATTGATAGCCCTGAGGTTCAGCATGCAAAAACATGAGGATTTAATTAAAAGGCTCATACAGCAAGAGATGCATACTTGTGTATTCAAGACCTCAGACCAAGTCATGGGTAACTAAAGAACATTGAGGAGGTTGACCGTGGTTCTGCTTCAGGGTGAGAATCTGATTGTGGTGATAAAGGGGGCAAGAGGATAAGGACAACAAAGAACATTGAGAGGGCTTCTTCTTTGAGGAACACAGGAGGTCTAAGCACCTCAAAGTACACAGGAGGTCCAAGCACCTCTAAGAGATTGGTAGGTCTAAACACCTCAAAGGCATTGGGTGTCCTACATGGCACAAATTTGAAAGGTGACCAATGCGGCACATCTGTCTCAAGTGCATATAGTGGCACACAGGTTACTGACATAGGAGAGGTAACACTTCTGGATGAGGAGCTCTTAGATGACTATATTTTTGACCTAGACCAGGGCAATTGTATGTGGAAGGACTCTTTACAGAGGAGGACGAGGCTCCATCGACATCCAAGGGGACAGTGAAGGACCCTTTGGGGCAAGAAATGTTTTCCCACATTATATCAGACATCCTAGGAGTGCCGAGTGGTGGCCTCAGGATCACCTGGGAAAAATGATCAATCGATGGATTAGAAACCCTCTTGAAAAAGAAGCCAACAATATTCTAAAAGCTGAGTCCTTGAGGCCCCTGATCCAAGAAAACGTTTGTCTAACCCCTGACCTGGATCTGGAGCTCATACATTTCTCTTTAAGCTTGGAAGGGATTCTAGTAAATAACTAGAAAGGTCCCTTAAAGCCTGCCAGGGCCATCTTCGTGATGTGATAGGTCCCCTTGTGAGAATAATTGACATGTCAGAGGAAGCTCACATCAATGAGCTCCCTGTAGATGCAGGTCTGCTCAGGGGTTGGAGCCAAAGAGCAGTGGTTCGTCTTGAGGATGCCAATGCTGGACTCAACGCCGAGCGAAGTAGGGTCCCGTTGCTGAAGATCGTTCCGAAGTTGGGTGACCTTGCAGAGAGAGAACTCTTAGAGAACCCTAAGAGCCTTGTCTTTGGGGAGGATATGATTAAGACTCTGAGCAAGTATGTGACAACATTTACTGCCCCCGACAAGGCCCAAACCAGCATGAGGAGCGTTTTAAGCCATGATCTTTTTGACAGGCCAGCAGAAGCGGACTTTCTGTTGGCTGAGCAACCCAGAGGTCCCACTTCAGACATAGAGGCTTCGGAAGGGGCTTTCAGCCTGGTGCATCGACAACCTTCTATCCACAAAGAGGACAAGCCTATCATGCAAGGGGATCCAGATCATTTAGACAAGGCTCAGCCTATTTAAAGAGTGAGTATAACAATTTCTCCTGTGTCTTCTCCCCTTGGAAGAGTCGGAGGGCATCTCAGGCTTTTTTCCCCCAGCTTGGGAAACGGTTACACAGGATCCATGGGTTCTAGAAACCGTTCAGGGATTCAAGAGGATATCCTAGAGGTACCCCTTCAAACTCTCGCCCAAAAGAGTTCAATTTGATGGTAAACCAGCAGAAGTTGGTAAAAGAAGAGGTGAATTCCTTGCTACAGAAGAGTGTAATTGTAGAAGTACTCTCAGAGTGCAGGGGTTTTGTAAGTACATTCTTTCTTGTGGAATAGAAGGACTAGGGATGGATCGAAAGTTATGCTGTATCTGAGCAATCAGAATACTGTAAGGGGTAGCGATACGTATTAGGAAGGGGTCAGGGGTTAAGCTGATCTGTTCTAAAACGGATAGCTCTGGTAGGTGGGTTTTAGCAACTCTCAAATGTTTTGGTACTGAGTTTGTCTGCTCTGGTTTTTTGTGGACCAAATGTCGACGACCACCAGTATATTGTGGACTTACAACTGCCCCTTGTAGGGGTAACCACCCCCATAATTATAGGGCGTGACTTTAATACTCCACCAGGACATATCTCTGATCATGAAGTGGTCATATGACACTAATGGGAATCAGAACAAGTCACAATGCGACATGGACATTGAAAAGATTTATCTTATTAGACCCAGACTTGTTCATCCTTTTGAATTTTACTCAGCCTCCATTGGCACTATTTGGGATACCTTTAAGGCGTATGCACGAGGCATCCTACAAAGTCAGTTCTCCTATAAGAATAAGGTGGATAGGGCTAAGTCGAGAAAATTAGAGGAGAAAATCAGGAAAGCTAAGTTGCAGCAACGGACAGGGAATATACAGAATGGAGAGGTGGTCATGAAACAGCTGGAGGATGCTATAGTAAACTATAAGAATGATCTAGAGACAAAATGTAGAGAGAGATGGGCAACAGGTTGTAACAATTTGAGTATGGTGAGAAGGCTGGAGCATTGTTTACATGGAAGTTGAGGGCCGAGAGGCCACAACACCATATCGGGGAGCTGGTTATCAACCTCCAAGGTAACACTACGAACAAGGAAGAGGAAATACAGGCCTGCTTGGTCTCACTCTTCTTTGAACTGTATGCAGAAGTGTGCCCTGATGAGAAGAGCCTAAAACATTGGCTAATTAGTGTCGTACTATCTGATCTTACAACAGAGGGCAGGAATAGCATGGACGCCCCAATTACCGAGGGGGAAATAAGAGAACAGCTTTTGCATATAAGGAATGGAAAGGCGGCAAGTTCAGATTCACTACCGAATGAGGTATACAAATTTATAATAGATTAAATAGTTCCGGAAATGAAGTCACTCTTCAACTCAGTCTATAAGGGGGAAGAGCCTATCCCGAACTCATGGAGGGAGGCCAAAATTGTCTTTATCCTAAAACCCACAAAGGACCCGAGGAAGGCTGACTCATACTGGCCAATCTCCTTGCTGAATGTAGATTATAAAATTTACACCGGCATCTTGGCAGGGAGATTGGCAAAGGCTGCCCTCCAATTGATACATATGGATCAGAATGGCTTGTACTGAAAAAACAAATCCAAGAACTTACATTGTCATTAATTGGGACTATAGATCTGGCAGTTGCACGTTCGATTCCCTTGTCATTGATCACCATAGACGCCGAAAAGGCTTTCAACCGTGTCAGTTGGGTATTTCTTTGGGCAGTTCTGGGATCAATGGGTTTCAGTATTGGCTTTGTCATGGCACTACGAAGGCTATATGAGTGCACTACAGCCAAAATCCTCCTAAATGGTTCCCTGATTAAGAGCTTCAATATCTACAGAGGGACGAGGCAATGATGCCCCCTGTCGCCCTTCTTGTTCGATATATACATCGAACCATTGGCGCTTATATTGAGGAAAGATGATCAGATAGTCTCGACTCCTGAAAGAGTGGCTAAGTTTGCAACACAGCCAGCACCCAGATGTAAGATATGTAACCTCTCAAGAGCTAATGACGTACACATCTTTTTTACATGCCCTGAGATAAAAGAATATTGGAAGATTGTAGAAACCACTATGAGGGGTATTTGAAGGGAACATGTAGTTTTGACAGAGGCCTTGGTACTCTTAGGGGTGGACAATACTACGCATAACACCTTGAATAGCAAAAAAAGGGACCTAGCATTTTACCTGTTGCTCTTGGCCAGACGGAAGATTTGTAAAGACCCTGCTCCCCCACCCTCTACGGGTTGGTAAGAAGTGGCCAAGTGGACTAGTAACATGGATATTAAATGCAATTCACGACGGGTAGGGGAAATTTGGGAGGATTTTAAAAAGTGGGTAGGTTAGCACTCATGGCATTACGTAGGGCTGTTGGAAAAACACTTATATACAGTCTTATGATTACACCAGGTCATGGCCCTGGGGGTGGTCTAAACCCCCCCCCCCGATACAACCAGAGCCAGGGAAGTTCACGATGAGTGAATGCAATGGATCACAAGATGGATTGAGGTTGCAAAAATGTTCCAAGAGTTGCAGACGCCTTGGTGATATGTGGACTACAAAAAAAGAGAAATAGAAGGACAAGGGATGGAGACCCGTAATAAAGCTAAGGTATCTGAACAGGTACCTTGTTGACAGACACTTCAAGATGTAAAGCATCCATCTTTCGAGCGGTATGGTATTAGTGAAGGACTGCTTGCTGAAGTTGGACCTGAAGGATGCCTACTTCACCATCCCTCTGGCCAGAGAATGTCAGTGTTATCTCCTGTTCAACTGGCAAGGCCGTCTCTATCAGTTATAAGCACTTCCCTTCTGTCATTCTTCTGCACCTTGATGCTTTACCAAGATAATGAGAGCACTGGCTTCTTTTCTCAGAGAGAGGGGGTACGTATGATTGTATACTTGTACGATATATTTATTATGTTCCAAATGTCAAGCGCAAGTTCTGAAAGATTTGGATATGTTATGACTCTTCTGGAAAGGTTGAGTTTCATAATAAACAGGGAGAAGTCTATTTTATTTACTCCAGGTCCCTAGAGTTTTTATGCTTTACTATGGGAGGTGGTTCTGCTTTTATCCTTGGAGAAGATTACCAAGATTCGATAAGAAAAAAAGTACGTCCTGAAATGGGAATCCTTAACTCTAGAGTGCTTGCCAAGCTTCTGGGCCTCCTCACCTCTTCTATTCTGGCAATCTTTCTAGAACCATTACACTTTTGTGCTTTAAAGAGAGTAGAGGCGAAAGGACTGTAAGGAGGTTTGTGGAATGGAGATAGGGTATACCTAGATCAGGAGGCAAGATTAGAGTTGAATTGGTGGCTAGAGAACCTGAACACCGGGAATGTCAGAGCGATCTTTGGATGTTCTCCAAAATGTATTCTGGAGTTGGATGCGAGCCATCACAGCTGGGGTGCTCAACTAGGTGCGCAGGACACCGGGGACCTGTGGTCACACACGGTTGAGGTTACATCACATATATTATCTGGAGTTGACCCGAGGTCTCTACGCTCTTATGAGCTTCAAACTCTGTTTGCAGGGCAGAACAGTTCTACTGAAAATGGACACTGTGTCTGCAGTGGCATACATAAATCAGTTAGGGGGTACAAAATCTTCAGACCTATCAGATTTCGTCAAGAGACTTTGGATGCTTTGCTTACAGCACAGGATCGGATTGAGGGCAGAATATCTTCCTGGGAAGGCAAATGTGATGGTGGACTAGAGTTTAAGATTTTTAAGGGATTATAGCGACTGGAAGTTGGACGAGACCTATTCCAGGAGTCTAAGTTATGGTGTCCATTGGAGATAGATCTTTTTGCGAGCAGGCTGACCTCTCAACTGAAGATATACTTCAGCTGGATGTCAGACCCGGGTGCTCTAGCAGTGTACGCATTCCTACAGAGTTGGAATTGGACCCACGCTTACACCTTTCCTCCATTCGCAATGATTCAGAGAGTTCTTCAGAAAGTGAGATAGGAGAGATATTCAATTGTGTTAGTAACTTTCTTTGTGCCGTCCCAGGCATGGTTCTCAATGAACATGGAGCTGGCTTGAGATATACCTTTCCTTCTACCTGCCGAGGAGAGTCTCTTAAGAGATGCAGATGGAAGGGCGCATCCTCTAGTTGTGACAGGGACTTTGACCATTCTTGCATGGGGAATATCAGGAAATATAGAGATATGTCAGTCCTTACAGGAAAAGATGAGGAACTCCTCAAAGAGTCCTGGGCTCCAGGAGCAAGCAGCAAATAATATGGAAAACATTTGTACATTGGTGCTTGAAAAGAGACTTGGTTCCTGTGGAGTTGAAGTAGTGATTTCTTTAGTGGAGCAGTTCAATAGGGGCCCTAGTTACAGAATGCATAGCTATTATAGATCTGCAGTTTCAGCTTGAAATGCTCTAGTGAATGGCAGAAGTGGTGGAAAAATGTCCAGGTTTGTAGGGTTCTTAAAAGTATCAGGTTAAGGAGACCCCCTAGACCTAAGTAATAGACCCCATGGGATGTCATCGCCTGGATCAAGGTACTAGTTACAAATACTTAGGGGTCACACTGGATCAAAATACCTCAGCAAATCCACAAATAGAAGCCGTGCGGAGAAAGGGGGTAACAACATACCTAACAATTAAACCCCTTAAGAAGCTTTTACCGGACATGTCACTTGACCCCTTGCTTAAGATCATGCAAGCAAAATTTCAGCCAACCATATATTACGGGAGCGAAGCGCTGAAGGGAAAAGATGCCGTAACTCTTGATAACATAATATCTAAGGCATACCGCGCAATTTTCCACCTCCCTAGAATTGCCTCCCCCGCCCAAATTCGATTAGAATTCGGACTTCAAAAACAGTCCTTAGAACGTATGGGAGCTTACGTGAAATGCTTGCATAAAATTAAACACGATGACAAGGGAACCCTGAACGAGCTACTCTGGACAGAACTCTCCTTCCCAAGAAATACACCGGCAAACGCATACCTCCAGGAGGCGATCAAACAGCTGGGGTTATCAGAACTGTGGGAAGTTCAAGGTAACCATCAAATTTTTAAAAAAATAGTCACAAAGGTAACTCGTACCCTATCCGCACTAGAGGATAAAAAAACCCTAGCTAAAAGATCTCATGGCTGGATGGTCTTACACACTTACAATAAATTAACACCTCAGCCCTACCTGAAAGTGGGCTTAAAAATTATTATAAAGGAAAAATTCCTCAGACTGAGACTGGGGGCAGGCCCGTTCAACCAATTCCTGCCTCCCTGGGAGAGAAATGATGAAAACGACCAATGCCGGCTATGTAGCAGTGGTACAGAAGATGTAATCCATATCATATGTATTTGCAGTAAGCTAAAAGACATTAGGAGTACCCTTTTAAAACCCGCCTTCAAACAATATGGTGTCAGATCATGTAGACAAGCATTAATGTTGTGCTTTAATCCAGACCGGGTACAGCTAAACTGTAGGTTGATTAAATTCCTTGACATTACCGCAAAGAGACTAAAAAAAAAAACCTGGATTGAGTCTCTGAAAGACTAAGTTATATATGAAATCTAAATTCAAGCACCTTCAGCTACAGTTATAACAACAATAACAGTTAACTTTTGCAAATTGTGTCAATAATTTTATTGCCTGTGACAAATAAGGTTTTGTATATAGTGATTTTATTATGGAATGAGCGGAATTTTATTTTTGTATATGCAAAGGTTTTAATTAATCATGCATAATAAATAAATACCAAATAAATACCATGGGATGTAAATTTTGTATTGGAAATGTTCTCTTCATGGCCGAGTAATAGATATTTGGTTCTGAAAAGACTCTCTATGAAACTAGCTGCCTTGCTCTGTTTAATATCCTGTCAACGGGCGTCAGACGTTAAGGATTTAGAGGTAAGTAACAGTTTATGATGCCTTTGGGGTCAATTTTGATGTTGTTAGGATTACAAAAACAATGTCCAACACCATACTTTTCACCAAATTTGATTCTTGCAAACAATTGTGTGTCATAAGTTGCATGAAAGAATATGACTCCAGGATGAGCAACCAACTTCTGATTTCCTTTGTGAAACCTTTTAAAGCGGTAACTGTTTCTACGATTGCAAAGCGGGTTAAATGGACTATGAAATTACCTGGTGTTGACCTTCAGAAGTTTCAAGCACATTCTATGAGGGGAGGGGAGCTATAGCTAGTCAGTCCTTTTGGAAAGGTGGCCGACTGGAAGACATTCTGAGGGCTGCGATTGGTCACATTGTGATACCTTTGCAAAACATTACTGTAAACGGATTGAGCACATGTCTGATGTAACGAAATAGCTATTCTCCAAGTTAAATGCCAAGGATTCTGAATTTCATTAAATACATGGAGGTTAACATTATTGAGTGAAGATTTGGATAATAAAAAATAAAAAAACAAGAAGGAAGCTTTGTTTAAAGAGTGATAGAAGTGTTTAAAAGAAAACAAAATAAAGGAAGGAAACATACTAAAAGTAAATGTTATGCATTTAAACAATCAATTATTATCACATGATTTGTTGTTCTTAACAATTTTGGAAGTTATCTTCAGCTGGAGTATTAGCGTTTCTCTTTAATGATAATGTCCAATACTTCACTTCCAGTATGTATTTTCATCTTTCTGGAGTTTGGCGCTGCCAGAGCTTGCTTTATCTTCATTCAGCTATGAAGCTTCATTCTCCGCACATGAAGGAAGAGTTTCTTTCGCATCTTAAAGATGCAGACTGTTACATGCATGAGTTTATTATATGCCATGAAGGTTCAGGTCTTGAATAGTTTCTTTATGATGTGTGACTTTCAAGTGCTGCGTGGAGTGTCATTAAAGGAATAAATGCATAATATTAGCCTATGTATCTTTAATGAATTTCAGATTCTCTTGGCATTTAACTTGGAGAATAGCTATTCTCAATGGAATTGAACAGATGGTCTATCAATTTCCAACACATCTGGTTGGGCTACTATACATATGAACCATATGTTAGACTTGACGGACACCGGTGTGAACTATTCTAATTTCTTAATTTTGTAAATATTATTCCCCCAAAATGCACTTGTTTTATTCACATTTGCGATTTCATATTGAGGCTTCTTGTGCGCAATATTTTAAATTATTTAGGCCCTAATTAGGATGTCGGCTGAAAAGCCTCTGACCTCTGGTCAGAGGCTTTCCGACCGACATTCTTGGTTTTAATTAGGATTTCAGTTGTCGGAATTCAAACCAGCCGGTCATTCCAGCTGGCTTCTGACGTGCTCATGGAGCCAGTCAGCCAGTCCAACACCAAACATAATCCTGTGCAGACGTTGTTTACGCCGTTGGGATTGTGATGTCGGTTTCCGACAAGCTTTCCATGTCGGGCTTTCTGACATGGAAAGCCTGTTGGAAAGCGACTTTGGGGCTGATAGCAGGGTCCCTTTTTTACCGTGGGCTATGGTTGGGAGACGAGGGGACACCTAGGGTGATCCCTGTAAATCCCTGCAACATGTGGCAGGGATTTACAGTGACTCACATTCCTCTATGGAATCTTGTGCTGCGGCCGGTTTCCAAAAGCTGCCGCAAAAGCTCCCATAGGGAAATGGGAGTCTGTGACCGCACCATGTGCAGTCACATTATAAATTTGGTTTCGGACTGCCGACCTGAGGTCGGTTGGTCTTGAAACTGCAGGGATGTCGGTTAGTTTCCTCCAACCAACATCCTAATCAGACCCTTAATATTTTAAATATAGTTCCCCATTTACGGTGCACTAAAATGTTCTTCAGTGATCTGGCTCTTCTACAGGTGATATTCACATGTGGAGACACTTCCCTCCCAATGACTCTGCCTGACAAGATCAAACCCCAATGTTTTAACAGAATCCTTTTAATGGGTTTGAAATTACAGTTGTAAGTGAAAAACCCCCAGATAATCTGGTGGTTAGTACTTTACATTTTACTCCCCCAAACCATATTTTTGTCTCTCTCTGGATGCACTCCTGATCACTTTTCTGTGTGGATCTTCTCACCATGTTTGCTGCGCCCCTCTGATATAATGCAGTAGTAGCACAATTATGTTTGACTCTAATTTACCACATGGTATGCTATTCTTGTGCCTGGCCAGGTGAAGGTTACCAGCATGGAGATGGCTGTTGTCAGCTGTCTCCTTGCAAAATACGCTGGTCAGTATACATCCATCTACCTCCAAATGCAAGTCCAAATAGTTGCTAGATCAATTGTGAGAAATTGGGTTGTTGGTTGACTGGGGTGTGAGCCCTAGTCAAGCAGCAATCACAATCATTGTCAGGGTGAGGCACAAGCCAACGCTAAATTAACCTGTGCTCAAATGCCTTGTAGCTTGGCACAGAGCAGTCAGGCTTAACTTAGAGGCAATGTATCAAGTATTTGTGCAACACTTCAAACAGAAATAAAGTGAAAAGACCATAGACAAAGGATCTCACACCAAGTTATAACCAAGACCAAAATTACAAACATCCAATTAGTAGAACTGGAGATATCCAAGTTTCAAGATTTCATTAAAAAAATAGTGCCAAAAAGTACAAAGCCCCAACTGCGGACATCTGGTTGCGCTGTACCAGAACAAAGTCATAAGTTCAGGCCAACCACAATGGAGCATGGGCCATATACAGGAACCCAGGTAGAAACACTGAACAAAGTACCTTGTATCCTGGTTTGCGGAGCATTGCGTGGATCTGCATCAAAGATGCGTTGCTCCAGGTGAAGCAATGCGTTGGTTCTGATATGTGCCAAGGCTGCGATGTGAGGGTTTACCCCGCTTAGAGAATCCCATCAAGGATACAGTCCGCAATTGAGGTTATGTGTCGCTTCCGAAGACATGCGAGACTGCGATGCAAAGTCAAGCATCGTTGCCGAGGCTGCAATCGACAAAGGATGTA
Source organism: Triturus cristatus (assembly GCF_964204655.1). NCBI lineage: Eukaryota > Metazoa > Chordata > Amphibia > Caudata > Salamandridae > Triturus > Triturus cristatus. The sequence goes on from NC_140583.1 coordinate 983,965,365, forward strand.
AGGGCCTATGTCAGGGATGCGTCGCGCAGTCGGGCGATGCAGGTGATCCAAAGAGCTGCGATGCAATTTGGGTTTTTGGACCAATCTACGCACCATTGGAGATGGGTCAGTACTGCTCGGGGTTGCGCTGTGCAGCATTGGATATACAGCACTTCTGCTGGCTGCACAGAGGCTGGCACAGCACCTTAAGCCCACTTCCAAGGGTCCACCCCCGGGGTTGCACCACTTGGCAGGGTAGACTCACAGATGGCCTAGTCCAGGTGCAGATGCAACATTGTTGGAAACTGTTTATGTCCCTGAGGCTTCAGACCAGGAGGCCAGCTAACTAACCAATGGAGTCATTCTGGGTTCCTGGTTCAAGGGATAGAGGTCCAGTCATTCTCAACCAAGACAAGAGGGAAGCAGGCAGTATGTCAGCACTGCAGGGAAGCAGTTTCTTCAGAGCAGCGTAGCTGCAAACAAATCTCATTGGAATTCTGCGTAGTTCTGTGAGCTGGCAGAGTGCGCATGAACAATAATATAAACATGGACGTATGAGCCCAGTGACAGGGGCATGTGACATTGGGAAGGGGCACAGACCTGCAGACACAGACCGCGAGGCACAAAGCTGGAAATGGGAGGAAAGGCACAGAGCTCCAGACACAGGCCCAGGAGGCAAGGTACAGAGCCCGAGACGGGGCCCAGGCCACAGACCTGTAGACACAGACTGCGAGGCACAGAGCTGGAGATGGGATGCAGGGCACAGAGCTCCAGACACAGGCCCAGGTGGCAAGGTACAGAGCTGCAGACCTGCCATAGGATACAGAGCTACACACAGGCCCAAGCAGCAGGTCACAGACCTGCAGACACAGACCATGAGGCACAGAGCTGCAGACTGGATGCAGGGCACAGAGCTGTTGCCTAGGTCAACAAAAAAAAACTCAACGTGCAGTCCTCTGGTGAACACACTGCAACCCAGCCTCTAATGCATGAACAGCACATTAAAATTCTGCCTGCAAGCAATACAGCCCCTCGACACCCTCCCATCGATGAATGAATGTGAATCCTGCTTACCGGCATGGATGAGGCCAACTGGTTTTGGGTCCTCCATGCTCTGACCAGCCGTGAGGTCACCATGTCGCTTATGCAAGACCATGCTCAATTCATACCACATCCTGCACGATCCAGCCAGGGAAGCTTAGGTGACCCACGGTTCCAGTCCTTAGATCACGGTGAAGACTTAGAGGGAGGATGCAGCGGCGAACTCAAACAACACTTCTGCCTCCCAGACAGGAAGTGCCGACCCGCTGCCCAGAACACACCCCCTTCCCGCCAGCAGCTGCACAGAGGGAGGCAGATTGCAGACAAGCAAGGGGTGAGCGACGACTGCGGGTCTCAACTAGTGCATACAAGCCGTTTTCCTAACTTCAGAGGAGGTAAGGAGTTAGCAATATATTAGAGATTCCCAAGATAAAGAACTAATATAGTTAAACAATTTTCTCTTAGGCAATGTGTATTTTTCATTATTTGTGGAAGTTATTCGGAACAGTGAACAGGGTCCGTCTCCAACCAACCATAAGGTTAGCAATGGACAAAGCAGTGCAGTGCTCCGGTAAACTCCGCTCCACCGGCGGGTGGTGGAGCTTTTAAAAACTCCTAGCTCCAACCAGAGTTCACCACCCACCCTTAACTGTTACCCTAATTGATAGGTAGGCCTTGCAATTGTGAAATGCAATTGTAAGAATGTTTCACTACTAGGACAAGTAAACTTAACAGTTCAGGTCCAGCTTTTTAAATACACTGGGCTCTGGTCTGTCCAGGGCCTACCCTAGGGGTGACTAATTTGTATTAAAAAGGAAGGTTTGGGCCTGACAAAAAGGTTTATTTTGTCATATCAAAATGGCAGATAAAAACTGCACACACAGGCTACTTGGCAGGCCTGATACATGCTGAAAGGGCTACCCAAGTGGATGGCACAATCAGTTCTGCTGGCCCACTAGTAGCGTTTAATTGACAGGCCCTGTGTGCATGTAGTGCCATTTTATTAGAATTTATCACTACATTAAATATGTCATTTGGTTATAGGCCAATTGTACCATGTTTTAATGAGAGACCACAAGCACTTTCGCACTGGTTAGTAGTGATAAAGTGCACCAAGTCCTAAAGCCAGTAAAAACAAAGTCAGCAAAACAGGAGGATTTAAGGCAAAATGTTACAGCAAAACCATGCAGAGAGTGCCTGGTTAAGACAGTTAATTGAGGGTATGGGTTATACTTTATTGATATAACTATATCTGGTGAAGTCCAATGGTTTTGCTTGTTTAAAATTGTATGTTTTAACTGACATTTTTATCTAACTATAATGTTCCTTTAACGTATGTTTTTTTCAGTGAATTTCTAATGTTTTTTTTAGTTAGACTTGAATGCAATAACTAATTATAACGTCACTTTAACCTTTATTTTCATTGAATGTCTACGTTTTATTTAATGTCCATTACTGTGTGCAGCGTAGGTTGGAGATCCCAAACTCCGGTGGCGCACGGCCTTTACCCACCACGCATGGCCTCAGCCCTGCCCCAACACCCCCACCACGCACGGCTCCTTATGTCATGTAACAATATAAAAGGGTGTAATTTTAAGTAAGGCATACCTACTGGCTATGTCAAAGAGTAAAAATATTAAAGTATAAAAAGTGGCAGGCGTATTGGATTTATCAACTGGCCAGCACATAAACATATATAATGCAGACCTTTTGGCTTTGTCAAAAATCACCAATAACTATAATCAAATGTATATTTCATAAACTCATACATTGTAAAGTTATTAATAGTGATTGTCACAAATATTTTCAATGAAACAGTCTTTTTGTAACATTTTTTGGGCCACAAATTGCAGCCATAGAACCAAACACAAGGGGACTCTGCACTGCAGCTGAAGAGCATTTACTCCAAAATAAATATGGTAAACTTCCCGGGGACATGAATTCAATAACCCACAAGGCTTACTTTTTTTTTATGTTGCTGGGGGGACCGCTGCACTCCCAGTCACCCTCCAGAACATTACAAATTTTCTTGGTGGTGCCACTGCCCTTCTAGGGTCACTACCATGAGCTAAAAATATGACTAAAAAGCCATTGCAAGGCATTATGGGGCGTTGCTTGCTGAAGCAATGAATAATAAATGAGTGGTTCCAGGTGTTCATGTAATATTCCATTTAAGATTTTGTTTTTGGGTGCCATGGTCCCACCAGGGACACCTAAAGCTTATATTAGGTTTGGGGCCGCTGAGAGAGCCCCTATGCCCCCATGGCCTATGGTAACTGCCCAGACAACATAGTTTATCATTGATAGTGAGAGACAGCTATTTTGTTCCAGTTAGTGCCCGGTACCCATTTGGGGTACTTATTATCAGACAAATGTTTGGGGACCCTGGGGAACCCCAAAGACCTGAGATGACTATTTTGTTCCAGTGGTTGCTTCGGAACCCCCAGGGCACCGACAATGTAGCCCAACAATTAGGGCGGTGTTGGGAACCCAAAGGACCTCATGGCCCCTGCCGGTAGCCCAGCAAGCACCCTTCCTGGGTAGCTTCTGAAGCCAGCTTCTTTCCTTTGCTCCCACCTGGGTGTACCCCTACCCACTTGGGAGTACCCCTACCGTGCTACAAATATATTTTTTTTAATTCATTTTCCAGGACAAGGGACTGAGTCCCCAGTCCTAAAATGACTGCTGAGACATCTCAGTTGATGTGGTGGGTGGCATCCAATCAGAACTTATCCTTAGACCTGTCAGCGCCGCTGATCCTCTGTGGCATGAAATATACATACATTTTGAGATTTATTGTCTGAAAATTTACAGATTTATGCCAAATAAAAAAAATACACTTTCTGGACCTAGGAGCAGATTTCTGCCGAATTTGGTGTATTTCTGTTCAGCCATTTTGGCTGCAGCTTTGTCTAATTTTACTATGGAAAATTGCATGGGGTAAATGAGTTTTGCTCCCCACCTTTTTCTCAGTCTCCGCTTTACAAATGACCCCGACACTTTCAAAGAAGGAGCTGAGGCGGATGAGACTTTTTTGGGAAAGTTTCATGAAACTAGTCAAGCTAATGGTTAAGGGTTATATATAAATACATGTACACTTAAAAATTTAAAGGTTACAGGGACGTTATACTTAGACTTGGATATCAATCATACAAAACCAGTAAAATTCAGGAGTTATAGTTACCAGAGCTAACTATAACGTATACCCCCACAATTTACTGCTTATGATCTCACATAATTCATCACTAATGACATAGTTAGTGACATCACTGATGACATCATCCAATTATTGGAAGTGTTTCGTAAACCTTTCATAGACTTCAGGATATATACTAGCTACAGCATAAGTTAAATTACTAGTCTTTCTGTACTACTAGAGTAAGGCTGGGCAGTGAACTCCATTCCGCTCGCTGAGTTTGCAGAGTTTTCTACACTCCACGTTACGCGGAGCTCGCGGAGTTCCAAAAAACTCTGCTCCACTTTTTTCCTGGTTCGCGATTATCAACATCAAGTTGGTGAGTGCAAGCATGGAAAATCAACCTTCCGGCGAGATTTCTCAACGCGGGCCGTCAGATTTCTCATTGCGAGTGGTCACATATGCTCGCGACTGCTAGTGTTCAGAAACTGTCTGTTTGCAGAAAGCTGCAGCTCAAGTAAAAATCTACTCGAGCGGCAGAAATTAAGCAGCGCCTGCTTGCGCTGTGCATGGGGCTATTCGCGATGATTGCACAGAAAATCACTGCAAACTATATTTATTTAACACTCTCCGCTGTTTGCGGAGCTCTGCGTAGTGCGGCAGAGTTTGTTTTGTACTTCGCAGAGTTCCGCATAGCGGAATTCGACGAACTCCTCCCAAGCTTACTAATGGGTGATACTGTTTCTAACATATGTCATCATTGTGACTCTATGTATCAGTGTGTGAGTGGCTGTATGGGTGTGTGAGTGGGTGTGTGAATGGCTGTATGGATCTGCCAGTGGGTGTGTGAGTGATTGCAGAGGTTGGTCAGTGGATGTGGGAGTGGCTGTATGGGTCTTTGAATGGGTTTGTGAATGTTTTTATGGGAGTGTGAGTGGCTGTGTGAGTGGTTGTATGGGCGTGTGAGTAGTTGTATGGCTGTGTGAATGGGTGTATGGTTGGTTGCATGGGTGTGTGAGTGCTTGTATGGGCCTGTGAGTGGTTTTGTGGTTGTGCAAGTGGATGTGTGAGTGGTTGTGTGGGTGGGTGTATGAGTGGTTGTATGGGTCTGTAAGTAGATATGTGAGTGGTTGTGAGGGTGTTTGGGTGGTTGTATGGATCTGTGAGTGGGTATGTCAGTGGGTATGTCAGTGATTGTATGGATGAGTCAGTGGGTGTAAAAGTGGTTGTATAGGTGTATGAGTTGTTGGGTGGGTAGGTGTGTGAGTGGTTCTGTAGGTGATGTAATCATCAGTGATTTCATCTGAGATGTCATTAGTAATGTCACTGATCATGTCTTGAGTGATGAAACATGTGAGGTCATAAACCATGCATTGCGGGGGGCATAATTGCTGAAATTCATAGGTTTTGGACGAGTGAAATATGAGCCTAAATTTAAAGTCCCTGTAATCTTTGGTTTCTCAGTGAATTTATATGGTTATTTTAATTCTGTTACCTAACTATAACAGCCCTGTAGCCGTAGCTTTTGCAATGAATTTCTAAAGTTTTTAAAATCCTATTTCCTAACTATACCGCCCTAAACCTTTTGTTATTTCAGTGAATTTCTAATGTTATTTTAAATTCGATTTCTTAACTATAGCATCCCTGTAAACTTTGCGGTTTTTTTGTGAATTTCTAAGGTTTTAAAAAAATATTATTTCCTAACCATATCGTGTAACCCTTGAGAGTGAGTGCATGTATAGGTCTGTTTGTGGGTGTTTGAGTGGCTGTGTGGGTCTGTCAGTGTGTGTATGAGTAACAGTATGGGTAGGTGACTGGGTGTGTTTGTGGCTGTATGGGTCTGGGTCTTTGAGTGGGTACGTGAGTAGCTGTGTGGGTATGTGACCAGTTTTGTGAGTGACTATAGGTCTGTAAGTGGGTGTGTGATTGGCTGTAAGGGTCTGTGAATGGGCATGTCAGTGTCTGTAAGGATCTGTAAGTGGGTGTGTGAGTGTTATTATGGATCAGTAAGTGAGTATGTGAGTGACTGTATGGGTGTGTGAGTGGTTGTGTGAGTAGTTTTTTAGGTGTGCCAGTGGGTGTATGAGTGGCTATTTAGATCTGCGAGTGGATATGTTAGTGGTTTTGTGGGTGTGTTTGTGGGTGTGTGAGTGGCTGTATGGGTATTAGAGTGGCTATTTGGGTCTGTGAATGTATGTGAGAGTGGCTGAATGGGTATGTGTGTGGGTATCTGAGAGTCTGTGTCAGTAGCTGTGTGAGTTACTGGGCCAGAATGGAGCCTTGCCTGCCCATTTATCTAACAACAGTCTACAGATGTATAAAGAGGGAGTGCATGTGTGGCCAGATGACACCACAAGAAGAGGAGGAGAGCATAGGTTTGAGGGATGGAAAGTTTGAAAAGGCACAGGAAAGAAACTGTGCTTGAAGAACTGAAGTCAACCACATGTGAGTAGCGGGAAGAGTGTATCAGAGAGAGTGTGAGAGAGAGTACAAGAGAGAGAGATAGAGGGATGAATGAAAGGAGTACCAGGGGGGAGGCAAGAGGTGGACCAGTCCACAGCACAATGAGGCACAGGAAGGTAGCTTGTGTACGCAGGCAGGGAAGGATGAGAGGGGGCAGTGGGAGTGTGAGATAAGAGGGGGTAGTGGTAGTGTGACGGATAGATGACAGGGTTGATGGAAGTATATGGGAGATATGTGTTTGCTTGGAATAGTTTTTTGTGGAATTGTGTGATGTGGTGTGAAGTTGTGTAGGGGTAATATGTGGCATGGTGTGCTGTGTGCATGTGTGTATAGTAATTAAATGGTATTAAGTGTATTGGAATAATGAAGAGTGAGAATGTGTGTTATGGAGTTCATTATGTGAAATAGTATTATGTGTTGTGGAGGGGCATGTTTGGGAGTTGATTTACGTGGTGTGCTGTTACGTTTTGCAGCATGATAAAGAAATCTGTGCTGTGTATTGGAGGTATATATGGTGTGCTGTGGAATTGTGTTGTGTATGTGAAATATGTACTTTGGTGTGGAATTATTTGGTGTGCATTGGAAATGTGTAGAGTTGCATTTATGTGGGGTGTATTTATTTTGCATTGAATAGAGTGTAATTATGTGTAGTGTAATTATGTGGTGCAGAATTGTGTGGTATTGAATTGTGTGATGTTGTGTGGCATTAAGTGGTATGGTTTGTAGTGGTATTATGTGGCATTGTGTTGAGCAGTATTAAATGGTGTGGCATGTTGCACTGAATTATTTTTTGGGAGTTTAATTATATGTTTTGGAAATGAGTGGGTATATGTGCATTGTAACTATGTTGTGTGGAATGTAGGTTGGAGTGTAATTATGTGTAGTGGAATTATATGGAGTTGAATTGTGTTATGTGGAGTGGAATTATATGTTTTGGAGTGGAGTGGAATTATGTTCCAGAGTGGTATTAAGTGAATTGGAATTTTGTGGAATGGAGCGGAGTAAATTTATGTGTAATTTTTTTTATTGGTTTGTAATTATGTGGCAAGGATTGTAATTATGTGGATTTACATGGAGTGGCATTGTGTAGCATTGAGTGGCATGTAGTGGAGGTAAATTATGTGGCATGATATTGAATTATATTATGTAGATTGCAATTATGTGGTGTGAAGTGGAATTATGTGGGTTGTAGTGGAATTGTGTGGTGTTGAGAGCAGCTATATGTTGTGAAATAATATGGCATGGTGTGCGGTGGAAGTATGTGGAAGTAACAATGGGAACAGACAACATAAATCACAAATTGTAAATTAAATGTGGAACCACATAAAGAGAGCAAATTGAATTAACAAATAAAAAGTTGATGCTTTAGCAGCTTGGGAGATTTATGAGGCTCATGGGGTTGCCAAGGGAACCTTGGCCATAGCACCCAAATGTTGTGAAGTAGAGGAAAGTACAGCATACAGCCAGCAACAGAATGCCCCAGTTAATAAGTGACACACATTTATCAAAATAATTCCCATAAAAGGGCATCTATACAGGTGTACCTTGCTTATGAGACATATGCACAGCAAATGAAAAATGTCCCTCAAAATCACAACGGACCTCAAGTGACTCTTTCAGCAACAACACTTTAAGTAAGAGTTGCCACTGTGGAAATCAAACGATACAATTAAGGATGCCTCATAGCAGTCTGAGTGCTGCTGTAAATAAAGTAGCACAGAGGGTCGTTGTACCTGCTGCAAAAAATGCAAGTTACAGATATGCATTTTATATAGCTAGGTCAGTGCGTCACTGCTTTTATCACACAAATCCTTTGGTCAGTGAATCATTGGAGGAGGTCATGGGGGAACTTGGACGTGTACACTAAGATTGTTGCACCCGGTGCTACCTTAAACTCTAAATTTCCAACCGCGACTTTCCCCATGGAAGTAAACGGCGATTAGCGTCTGTGTTTTCACACTGCATGCGTCCCCCGTGGGTCCCCTGTGTCACTGCCTGGTGTGGTTGTCCTTTCATTTGGTCATTCAAGAGATTATAGACTGGTAAAACAAGCTGCTTTACATTCCTTCAAGACTTAGCCTGAAGGCTGCTCTCCATAGCTACTACTAGAATTGCTTTCAATAAAGGTTGTCTTTAACCTATCACCATAAGGGGTTGTTTGGACTGATACAAGGTGCCCACTATAACTAGTGGACAGCATATATCAGGCCAACTTCTCACACAGACCTACTCAGAGACTCACGCACCAACTCACAGACCCACTCAGACACTCATGCACTCACTCACAGACTGAGTCACACACACATTGAGGCACTCACAAGCCCTTTCAGACACTCTCATATCCTACTCAGAGTCTCGCTCAGACACTAATTAACCCACTCAGATACTCAGACACTCAGATACCCACTCACAGATCCACCCAGACACTCACACACCCTATGAGACACTTATGCAGCCACTTCCAAGCCCACTCACACACTCTCACACCCATTGAGACACTCACACACTCACTCACACACCCACTGAGATACTCATGCCCTCGTTCACACACTTCTCTCAAAGGTTACACATTACAGTTGAGAAATAACATTAAAAAAGTAGAAATTCTCTGAGAAAACAAAGGTTACAGGGACATTATAGTTAGGAAATAGAATTTAAAAAAAACATTAGAAATTTACTGAAAAAAACAAAGGTTAGAGTGATGTCATAGTTAGGAAATACAATTTTAAAAAACCTTAAAAATTTACTGAAAAAAGCTAAGTTTACAGGGATGTTATAGTTAGGCTCAGATTTTACTCGCACAAAACCATAGAAATTCTGCAGTTATAGTTATCTGAGCTAACTATAACTTACGCCCCCACAATGAACTGCTTATGACATCACATTTTACATCACCCATGACATTGTCAGTGACATCACTCATGACATCTCAAATGACATCACTCATTACATCACTGATTTTGTGGATGATGTTATCAGTGATGTCATTTGAGATGTCATCAGTGATGTCATCAGTGATGTCACTGACTGTGATGTAATATGTGACATCATAAGCAGTGCATTGCAGGGCGTAAGTTATAGTTTGCTCATGCAACCATAACTGCCAAATTTCTATGGTATTGTGCGAGTGAAATGTGAGCCTAACTACAACACCCCTGTAACCTTTGTTTTTTGTGTGTATATATATATATGTATATATATATATATGTATATATTCACTGAAAAAAACATAGGTTTCAGGGGCGTTATAGTTAGCTGGATTTTTCACTCGTACAAAACCATAGAAATTCCCCCGTTATAGTTAGTTCAGCTAACTATAACTCGCGTGCCAGTAATGCACTGCTGATGACGTCACATATTACATCACTCATGACATGGTCAGTGACATCACTCATGACATCACTGATGACATCTCAAATGACATCACTGATGACATCACTGATGACATCATCCAGTGAATGTGTGTTTTTCTGAAAATTACATATGTTTTATATATGTATATCTCAAGGTCGATGGAAGAATAAATGGGTATATAAGTGTCTAAATGGATGATTTGTTTTTGAAAAATTGATTGTATAACTGACTGATTAAGTGTATCTTAGTGAATACATGGCTAAGTGAGTAATGTTTAAATATGTATATATCTGTATCAGTCTCTCACTTTGTGTATAAGTGGCTGCATGGGTTGGTGAGTAGCTACATGAGTGTCTATATAGGTTATTAGTTGTTTTTTTGAGTATCAGTATAAGTGTCTGATGTCTGTATGGTTCGGTGGGGGGTATTACGTAGTGCATAGGTGCATGAATGAGTGACTCACTGTTTGTATGTGTTGAAGACAGCATGTGTGCAGGACTGTATGGGTGGATGAGTGTGTGCATGGGTGTGTTAGTGAGTGATAGACTGTCTCAATAGTGTCTCTATGAGTAACTACATATGTTTTAAACTAGTATATGTGACTATTGGTGTATATAAGTGAGTATATGTGAGAGTGAGAGATTGAAAGAGTTCCTGTATGAATAAGTATGTGTTTCTATAAGTGATTGTTAAAAAGACTAAGTATGTGTAAGTTTCTGTAGAAGTAAGTGTGGTGGTGTGTGTATAACTGTATGTGCAGGTAAACGGATATTTGATTCTTTATTACCATGAGTGACTATGTGTGTGAGTAACTTTATGGATGAGTGGCGTTGTGTAACAGGATGTATAGGTGCATAAGTACATATGATGAGTGAGTACATGTATGAGTGACTGTAGAGGACTGTTGGTGAATGAGTGAATGTGGATATGGATCTTACAATTACTGAATAGGTTGTTGTAACTGGTATTGGTATGTCCATTGTTTTGAAAATTTTAATTTCTATTTTTGAATGTGTGTATCAAAGGTTATATTAGGGGGAGCGGAGGTCTGCCACTCTATCACAAGGATGATGTCATCAGTGATGTCATGAGTGATGTCATGAGTGATATCACTGACCATGTCATGAGTGATGTAATATGTGACGTCATCAGCAGTGCATTGCGGGCGCGCGAGTTATAGTTAGCTGAACTAACTATAACGAGGGAATTTCTATGGTTTTGTACGAGTGAAAACTCCAGCTAACTATAACGCCCCTGAAACCTATGGTTTTTTCAGTGAATTTCTAAGGTTTTTTAAATGCTAATTCCTAGCTATAACGTGCCTGAAACCTATGTTTTTGTCAGTGAATTTCAAAGGTTTTTTAAATGCTAATTTCTAGCTATGCCTACAGAGATAGGACATGTGAAGAAAGAAGGAAAAACGCACAGAAAGAAAAAAAAGAAATGCAGAAAGAAGCAACAGAAGTCCTCAAAGACAAAGAAAAGTGCAGGAAGAAGTATAACGTGCAGAAAGAACAAACAGAAGAGCAGAAACAAGCCTTGTTGCAAAATCATCCTGTACCCTCAACTTTTTCAGACGGATACTGGTGGTAACTGAGTCTGACTAACCAGTCCTAGAGCCAGTGCTATGTTAAAAGACACTCAGAATACAGTGAAAACACCTACATACACTAGGGCACACTATGTGTTGGGGTCCCCCTGTGATTAGCATGACCTCCTCTGTAAGCCCCTAGTATATAATAGGGCAGGGGATTAAAACTACCTCTTAAAACGCACCACAGGGCGTGTTTGAACACGTCACCTCATGACCCGTCCCCTCCCTTCTCCACTGTGTAAACACGCCCTGTAGCCGTTTTAAGTTGGGAGATTAAGTCCCCTTGAATCCTGAGGGTCCCTAGGGTCCAACTAGACCACTAGGTACCTCCAGTAAGCGCCACAGAGCTGCGTTGCAGAGAGGTGTAAAAAGTGGCACGGCCTGCACCACCTCTCTGCAACTCAGAGCAGTGGTGCTTACTGGAAGCACCTAGTGGGCTAGTTGGACCCCAGGGTCCCTCAGGATTGAAAGGGAATTATTTCCCCAACATAAAAACGCGCCACAGGGCCTGTGGATGTTCTGAGTTGAGAGATTAAGTCCCCTTGAATCCTAAGGGTCCCTAGGGTCAAACTAGCCCACTAGGTACCTCCAGTAAGCGCCACAGAGCTGCGTTGCATGGAGATGTAAAAAGGGGTGTGGCCTCAGAACACCTGTCTGCAACGCAGCTCCCTGGCACATACTGGAGATACCTGTTGGGCTAGTTGGCCCTCAGGGACCCTCAGTATTGAAGGGGAATTAATTCCTCAACTTACAACTGGCCAGGGGGCGCGTTGGCAGAGTGCTGCAAGGAGGGGGCATGGCCTCCGGCGCGATGCCGGTCTTTTATTTATTTATTTTTAAGGAGGAGGGCTGTGTGGCCCCCTTTCTTTTTCTAATGTATTAGCCCTGGGGACCCCATCCCCCAGGGCCTGCACCCTAATTTTTTTTGTTGGAAAAAATTAATTTGGCCCTCCGAAGGCCTTAATCGGCCCTGGGGATCCCAACCCCCAGGTCATGGCCTTTTATTTATTTTTGTATTCTTTAGGAGGGGGGCTGTTTTGCCCCCCTCCTCAGGCCACATATGGCCCCGGGGACCCCGTCCCCCGGGGCCGGCCTTTGTTTTTTATTTTTAAAAAAAGATATATATTTATAGAAACACCTAGGACATGCTAGACAAACCGTATGTACCTATCACCATGACGATTTGCGTGATATTCATTAAAAGGTGACTATGCATTCAATAAATCCACGTAGAATGTATTTACACCGCTAGTGAAGCTCTGACATGTCTGACACCCTACCGTGCCTAATCCGGGCGCCCCCGCTGGTGGGTACTCTCCAAGTAGACACCCTTGTCATTTATTTATACAAACATGGGTAGCTATTGATGGGCACATTTAATACACATGCACACCAAGCCATTCAAAGGGGATTCGACAAAAATTCGACCAAACTATGCAAGAAACCCCCTCACGGTTAATAAAACACACATCCACCGCTGGATGTGTAATACTTTTTATTTTACTCTCTGGAAAGGAGACAAACCTCACTTGAGAGTCACAGCGTGCTCCTGGCTGAGCCCAATGCTGTGTTACACCCACCAGTGCCCGCCGAGTGCCACACACCTCTGTGTTGTATTCCACCAGCTAGTGCGTATGCTATGACACTCTCTAGCCCATGTGCACTGTAACACCACCCCGTGAATATGTCATGCCACACTTGCCTTCGCACGGGTTATATTCCCCATCTAACGTGCCTTCCTCGATGCCTATGTTATAAAGCACAGCGCTATGCCATACATATTACAATCTGGGATCCATATCTTTGTCACAGTGCATATGCAATGTTACACTACCCAGCACATATTTTATATTACAACTTTAGAGACTACTTAGGTTACACAACACTGCCCTGTGCATATTACACTTGCAAGCGCTAGTGCCTGTGCTATCTCGCGCTCTCCAATGAATCTTTCATTGCGCACAATGTATTGCATATTATATTTCACGCCACGGTTCATCTTATATCACACTTTTTTGGTGCATAGTTTATACCATATACTATATCTAGTTTTCATTTTCAATCGTGCTCTCAGGACTATGTTCTATATAACACTGCGTCCACCTACCCTTTTCACGGGCATTACATTTTGCGATGGGGGGTGGAGGGTCAGGGGATGTTTCTGCCAAGTGAGCCTGGAGTCACAGTCCCAAACGTCCTCTTCTTCCTGAATAAAAGTGAGATTATGCTGCATACTTGTTCATATTTTAAGTAGTTCGCACAGACACACATTTTAAAAACAATAAAGTTCCTAATACCCACCTTCTATGAACAGTTAGCTTGCTGCTCCTTCCACCTCCTCCCTATCCTCTGTTGTCTGAATCCATGGACTAGCCTCCTCCCTCCTGCCATGCATGGTCTGATGTGCTGCCACTGCCCTGCATTTAGCATGATGTACCAGTCCACTCATCCTGCCCTCCATTGCCCAATTCTATGGCCCATCATTGACCTCCTGCTTAGCCTCTGTGCTTTGCTTGCTGCCCCTATTCTCCTTCCCCCTGCCCTCCGATGTCTTTGTGCATGCCCCTGCTCCATCCTTTTTGACCACCATGTTCCATGGACCTGCCACTCCTATCTACTCTGAGTGTTCTGTTGAGCTGCCACTCCCCTACCACCTGCCTAGCATTGTCAGATGACTGTAACCTGTCCCTGCCACCTCCACCCTGCCTGTCCACATGCCATGCCCCTATCCCCTTCCTCCTGTCCTCCATGGTCCATTTTACTGCCGCACCCTTCTGCCCTCCCTGGTCTGTTGTGCTGCAACTGCTCCTCCTGCCTGCCCCGCGAGGTCTGTTGTGAGGCCCCTTCCCCTGAACTCTCTTGTCTGTGCCCAGGTCCTGACCCTCCCTTCTATCCTCCATGGTCCTTTGTGCATGCCCCTGCACCCTCCTTCTTGCCCTTCATAGCCATTGTGCTGCCACTAACCCTCCCGCTTGCCATGCATGGTCTTCTGTGCTGCCATGGCCCCTCCCACCTTCCCTGTGTGATCAGCTAGCTGCTCCTGACCCCCTCCCACCTTCCCTCCATGGTCTGTGTGTATGCCATCATAGTCTCACTGTTGCTCTCCATGGTGTGTCTTGTTTCTAGTGCCCATCCTGCCTGACCTCCATGGTCATCTTGCTGCTCCTGCCCTGCCCCCTTGCCCCCAGCCCTCTGTTTCCATGTGCAGACCCCTACTCCCTCCCTCCTGGCTTGTCGGTTCCATTGTAATGCCCCTGATCCGTCCCTCCTGCCCTTTATGGTCTGTTATGCTGCAGCTTTCTCTCCTCTCTGTCCATTATGGTCAGCTAGCTACCATTGCCTCTTTCCCCTCTGTTGTCCATGTGCATGGTCCTGTCCCCTCCCTATTGCTTTCTATGGATTGTTGTGCTGCACTCCCGTCGCGCATGCCCTGTGTGGTGTATTGTGCTGCTGCAAACACTGATGCCTGCCCTGTAGGGTCAGTTTGGTGCACCTCTCAATGTCCCTCCTGTCCTCTGTAATCCGAGTCCATGTCCCTACCCCAATTCCTCCTGCCTACCATGATCCAATGTACCATACTTGCGAACATTTTGAACTTGGTAAGAGGGAGATTTTGAAATAAAACTGGGGTATTGATTTTCCCCTTTGAGTTACATTGAAAAAGAGAAGATTGTAGACAGGAAACAGATCAAGTAAAGCCCATTTGAGCTTAAAAACATTGGACGTTTCCTGGCTGAAACGGGTCTGTTGGCATGTATGGTTGTATGACCACTACCTCTTCCTTCTGCCCACAATGGTCTATTATATTGCCACAGCCTCTCTTGCCAGTCCTGTATTGTTGGTTTGTTGCCCCTGCCCCCTTTCCACTGCCCTCCATAGTCCGTTGTGCTGCCACTGCCCTTCCTGCCTGCCTAGTGTGGTCAAATTGTTGCCTGTGCACTCTCCTACCTGCCTTCAATTTTCAGAGTCCGTGCCCCTGGCCTCTGCCTCTAAACAGTATCCCAATGAACAACTAGATTGCTAACATTCTATATTTATTACAAAAGTGTGGAATGCCTGACGTCATCTTGATGTAATCAAAACTGTAATGCCTAGAGAATTTCCTTTAGAAATTACATATATGAGAGGGTCTTATTTGCATCAAAATTATGGTTAGTGCTCTAAAAAACTAAAATGAGGACATATTTTCTGAGTTTTCAAATAGCGACAAAGAACTTTTAAATTATTTGTAATCTTAGTTTTTTTATCCAGTTGACCACTTGATTAAATGTTGCATCCAAGGGGAGAGGGTGTGGTGTTACTTCCAGAGCTACAGACTTTGCAACTGGGGAACCAGGTTGGAGTTTCTGCTTCAGCTCAACATTCTGTGATTCTGGTCAAATCACTTAATCTCCCCATGTCTACAACCAAAATGAATTTGATCTTGTGTGATGTAACCAATGTTCATGTAAAGCACTCCAATACCTGACAAGTCTGCACTATATAAAACTGCAAATACACAAAAAATAAGTGTTTTGCACACTTCTGTCATTGGGCTACATTTGGGCTACATCTGGGTTATATTTGGGCTACATTTGGGCTCTTTTGTCTCTGGTGGCCATTTTAGGAGATTTATTTGTTATGAAGTTTCCTAATTTCCTCATTTACTGCAGTCTCCTCAGTAGGAAATGCTTTCAGTTTTTTACTTTGATTCCATCAAGAAGGTATTCAGATATGTCACACATTTGCCATAAATTCTGAATGTTAGCACTCTAGTTGCTCATTAGATCACTGTAGTAAAGCTACTGCTCACCACGGAAGTCGGCTGCTAGTATTAGAAGTGCATGTTTCAGCCTGCATATCAGAATTTTTTAATGAAATAGAAGATGATTTGAGAAGTCACTCAAAACGTGCCCTAATTTTTCTTTCTTCAGCACTAATCATAATTTCTATGGCAAAATGAACCCCCTCATTGTGTTCCTTTTTCAATTAAATGTTTTAAGTGTTACCAGTTTATTCCAATCAAGATGGCTTCAGGTGTGCCATACTTTTGTCATAAGTAAGACAGTAAGCGCTCTAGTTGTTCTTAAGAACACTCTGGGACATTCTGTCATTGGGCTATACTTGGGCTACATCTGGGTGATATTTGGGCTACATTTGGGCTCTTTTGTCTCTGGTGGCCATCTTGGGAGATTTATTTGTTATGAAGTTTTCTAATTTCCTCATTTACTGCAGTCTCCTCAGTAGGAAATACTTTCAGTTTTTTACTTTGATTCCATCAAGAAGGCATTCAGATGTGTCACACATTTTCCATAAATTCTAAATGTTAGCACTCTAGTTGCTCATTAGATCACTGTAGTAAAGCTACTGCTTACCAGGCAAGTCTGCTGCTGGTATTCAAAGTGCATATTTCAGTCTGCATGTCAGAATGTTTTTATGAAATAAAAGAGGATTTCAGAAGTCAAAATGTGCCCTAGTTTTTCTTTCTGCAGCACTAATCATAATTTATATGGCAAAATGAACCCCCTCATTTTGTTCCTTTGTAAATGAAATGTTTTAAGTGTTACCACTTTATTCCAATCAAGATGGCTTCAGGTGTGCCATACTTTTGTCATAAGTAAGACTGTTAGCGCTCTAGTTGTTCTTTAGAGCACTCTGGGAAGCTGCAGTAGAACACAAAGGAATCAACTGACAGTCACTGCCCTTGTTGGATGTACATGTTTTACTGAGAATGTCAGACTTCATTCTTACATGACTGAGAAAGATAATGTGAATTTACAGAAAATATGCTCTCAGTTTAGCTTATAGATCACCTTCCAAACCTCTGTGGGAAAAGTATGAGAAAATAGTTTTCTCTCAAACATGGTTCGTGATATCACAGCAGAAGGCTTTTTCACATGGTAAAATCACCTTAGAACACACCACAATTCCTAAAATGAGTATGGTACCATCAACAAATGATTTATAATGTAACTGAAGTCTTAAAACCTTCTAGTAACTGCAATGCTTTTTAATGAGGTGCTATCATGTATATTGGTCCCAAGATGGCTGCCAACACTTCTTGGATGAAGTACTGACAGCCAATCAGATCTCACGATGAGATGTGTGGTTAGGCTCCGCCCAGATATGTATGTGATTTTACTTTTGATTGTCTCAGGAACTACTGAACAGATTGACACCATATATGCAAAAGGCACATGCCTGACCTGAAGACTACCTCTTTGCCAAATTTCAAGTAATTCTGTTCAGCCGTTCGGGCTGTACCTTGGACTAAAGGTCCCTATGGAAAATTGCATGGGGAAAACGCGTTTTGGGACCCCCCTTTTTTCTCAGCCCCCGCTTGACGAATCCCCCCGAGACTTTCAGGGTAGGAGCGGAGCAGAGCGCCCCACCTATTTTGAAAATTTCGCGAGGATTCGTCAACCGGCGACAAAGTTATTCCAAATATTATGTTGCGGATTTCCTATGGAAACACGGTCCTAACTATAACTATCTACTGGCGACCGCCAGTAAATAATATATATATATATATATTCACTGAAAAAACCATAGGTTTCACACAAGTTATAGTTAGCTGTACATTTCACTCGTAAAAAACCAATGAAATTCCACGTTATAGTTAGTGCAGGCAACTATAACTCACCCGACCGCAATCCTCTGCTGATGCTAATACTGTATTTAGACACTTATTTGCCCATGTCTTCTTCCATTAAATTTTAGCTATACATATATTACAAATATTTTTTTTTCATAAAGACACATATGTCATCAGCAGAGGATTGCGGTCGCATGAGTTATAGTTGCCTGCACTAACTATAACGGGGGAATTTCAGTGGGCACCGCGCGCCCACTTTACGCAGTTAGTGCCGTGCACGCATGGTGGGCACGCGGTGCGCTACGCGCACCGCGTGCCCACGTTACGCTGGATGGGCCATGTACGCACGATGCGCTTTGCGCACCGTCCGCACACGGAGGACATATTATGCGCTTCGTTGTGAAAGGTTATCTATTAAATGTTCAATGAGTATATATACCGTGCACAAAAGGGGGGGGGGAATATGTGGAGTTTGTTTGTTTTTAACTAATTTTTTGCCGTACGCGTACAGTAAGCGCATTCGGCGTTTTTAAAAAAAAAAAAAAATTAATTTTTGCCCTTGGGGGGCCTTCAGGGACATCCTAACCATGGCTAGGTGGTTAGGAGCTGTCTAGCCTGCCCCTTTTCATGTTATCCAACTTTGTTTTTCCTCCCCCCTCAGAGTGCGAGAGAGAAAATGGCGGCCGACACTTCCTGGTTTCGACCGATTCAAATGTTTACTTTGATCTAACAACCAATCAGAAACGCGCTCGCGCACGGCACCGTACACGTACGGTAAGCTTACCGTAAGCGCACGGTAAGCGCACGGAGCGCTGCCACAGATATATATATTGATTTAAATGCTATTTTCTCAGGAACTACTGAACAGATTTACACCAGACCTACAAAAGGCACTTCCTTGACCTTATGGCTACCTCTCTGCCAAATTACAAGTAATTCTGTTCAGCCGTTCGGACTGTAGCTGTGTCTAAAGGTCCTATGGAAAAATGCATGGGGAAAACGCATTTTGGGACCCCCATTTTTTCTCAGCCCCCGCTTGACGAATCACCCCGAGACTTTCAGGGTAGGAGCGGAGCGTAGCGCCCCATTAGTTTTGAAAATTTCGCGAGGATTCGTCAACCAGCGCCAAAGTTATTCAAAATAGAATGTTGCGCATTTTCTATGGAAACAGGGTCCTAACTATAACTACCTACTGGCGACCGCCAGTAGGTAATATATATATATATAATTCACTGAAAAAACCATAGGTTTCACACATGTTATAGTTAGCTGGACATTTTACTCATAAAAAACCAATGAAATTCCCCCGTTATACTTAGTGCAGGCAACTATAACTCACGCGACCGCAATCCTCTGCTGATGCTAATACTGTATTTAGACACTTATTTGCCCATGTCTTCTTCCATTAAATTTTAGCTATACATATATTACAAATATTTTTTTTTCATAAAGACACATATGTCATCAGCAGAGGATTGCGGTCGCATGAGTTATAGTTGCCTGCACTAACTATAACGGGGGAATTTCATTGGTTTTTTATGAGTAAAATGTCCAGCTAACTATAACATGTGTGAAACCTATGTTTTTTTCAGTGAATTTGCAACGTTTTTTAAATGCTAATTCCTAACTATAACGTGTGTGAAACCTATGGTTTTTTCAGTGAATTTGTACGGTTTTTTAAATGCTAAGTTACTTTACGCCATTCGTGGCGTGCGCGCCCACTTAACGCAGTTCATTCCGTGCGCGCACGGTGCGCTTCGCGCACCGTGCGCGCACAGTGAGCACGCGGTGCGCTAGATGGGCCATGTACGCACGATGCGCTTCGCGCACCGTCCGCACACGGAGGACATATTATGCGCTTCGTTGTGAAAGGTAAACTATTAAATGTTCCATTGTAATATGAGCCATGTACAAAAGGTGCTCTGCGGGCACCTTTTGCATACGGGGGGGGGGGAAAATGTGGATAATTTTTTTTTTATAATTGATTTTTACCGTACGCGTACGGTAAGCGTAATCGCCGTTTTTTCGAAAAATTATAGAATTGAATTTTTTGCCTTGGGGGTTCTTTTGGGACCCCTTAATCAAGGATAGGTGGTTAGGAGCTGTCTAACCTGCCCCTTTACATGTTTTCAACCTTTGTTTTTCCTCGCCCACTCAGAGTGCGAGAGAGAAAATGGCGGCCGCCGCTTCCTGGTTTCGACCGATTCGAATGTTTACTAAGATCTAACAGCCAATCAGAATCGCGCTCGCGCACGGCACCGTACGCGTACGGTAAGCTTACCGTAAGCGCACGGTAAGCGCACCGTAAGCTGCCACAGATATATATATTGATTTAAATGCTATTTTCTCAGGAACTACTGAACAGATTTACACCAGACCTACAAAAGGCACTTCCTTGACCTGTAGACTACCTCTCTGCCAGTAGATTCGTCGACCGGCGCCAAAGTTATTCCAAATAGAATGTTGCGGTTTTCCTATGGAAACAGGGTCCTAACTATAACTACCTACTGGCGACCGCCAGTAGGTAATATATATACATACATACATACATACATATATATGTAATATCTGACGTCATCAGCAGAGGATTGCGGTCGCGTGAGTTATAGTTGCCTGCACTAACTATAACGGGGGAATTTCATTGGTTTTTTACGAGTGAAATGTCCAGCTAACTATAACATGTGTGAAACCTATGGTTTTTTAAGTGAATTTGCAAGGTTTTTTTAAATGCTAATTCGTAACTATACCGTGTGTGAAACCTATGGTTTTTTCAGTGAATATATATATATATATATATATATATATATATATAATGAAGAGCATTATATTCAAATGCATATTTGGACGTGGGTGTTGGCCCTAGACACCTCTAAGTCCAAAAAGGTTAGCTCGTAGATATCCTCTAAGTGTCCTTAAACTCTAAATTTCCAACCGCGACTTTCTCCATAGAAGTAAACGGCGATTCACGGCTGTGTTCTCACACTGCACGTGTCCCCCGTCGGTCCCCTGTGTCACATCCTTGGGTGGTTCGTTGTGGTCCAAGCACTTCTACAGGCTCTAGGCCTTGTGTCTAGCTCAGTCGTGGTTCTTATACCTCTTTATTGGTATATGGTTTGGTATGCCCCTAGGGCCCAAAAGTGTATTTGTGCTTTTTACTGTCGAATATTGACTTGTAACTTAAGCACTTCGAACTCCAGTCTCATAAAGAGACTAGAAGGGTGTGTTTGATCTTAAATACATATATTTTAAATATATACCTGGTGTGGTTGTCCTTTCATTTGGTCATTCAAGAGATTATAGACTGGTAAAACAAGCTGCTTTACATTCCTTCAAGACTTAGCCTGAAGGCTGCTCTCCATAGCTACCACTAGGATAGCTTTCAATAAAGGTTGTCTTTAACCTATCACCATAAGGGGTTGTTTGGACTGATACAAGGTGCCCACTATAACTAGTGGACAGCATATATCAGGCCAACTTCTCACTTTGGTGGCAGCGGTGGGATTCCAGCTTGCTATTGTTTTACCAGATAACCTCAATTGAATTGATCAACTGAAAACCACTAAGGGTACCTTAGGTACATATAATATCAAGTTTAGTATACAGTAAGTTCTACTGAACTTAGAGTTGTGTGTTAAGGGATAGCACACCCTTTCTACAACTCAAGAGAGTTTAGTAGGCCACACTAGTATAGGTAGTGCCATACACCACACCACACTACACTAGTAATATCTAATCAGCCAGGAACCAGTGGGTCCCTGCCAGAAGCCAGTGGGCTTCTCCCCTATAAATATGAGGATCTCTCCTTTGCACAGCTTAGGGCCTTATGTTCCATTAGGAAGCTGAAGACAGGCAAAAGCCCAACCACGCAGCATCTTTTAAAGATACTCAGGCTGGATGATCTCTCAGGGCCTAGTGGGCCTGAAGGGGTAGGCAGAGTGGGTGGGGCAGCAGCTGAGGGTGGGCATAGGGGTGGAAACTTCCCTGACCCCACCTCTACTGCTGACCAGACAGATGACAATGATCAGGATCTGGAAAACCCAGCTCCCCTGGATGAGGATGAGGAGGAGGACAACAATGCTCCCCTCTTTGTTCCTCCAGAAAGAGTTGAAAACAGGGTTAGAAGGGATAGATCTCTCTGAATTGAGTCTGTCCAGTCTACCTCATCTGTAGGGACCTCTGTTTCTTCTCACAGAGGGAGGGAAACCTCCCAGGAGAGGAGAGAGAGACTGCAGAAGTATGAGCAAGATAAGTTCAACCTCAGAAAGCAGCAAATGGCCCTAGATAGGGAAGCCCTAGAGCTCTACAGAGCCAGCAAAAAGGAGGGAATAGAGTCCTTTGGTGGCAGCAATTTCCCTAGAGATAGGGAGAGGTCTTATGACCATCGAAACCTAAGTAAGATTGTCCCTCCCTACCAGAGTGGGGATGACATCCACAAATGGATAACTGCCTTGGAGAGGGCCTGTAAAGTACAAAAGGTCCCCCAAGGGCAGTGGGCAGCAATCGTATGGCTCTCCTTTGCAGACAAAGGTAGAGATAAGCTCCTCACTGTAAGAGAAGAGGATGCTGATGATTACCAGGTCTTGAAAAGTGCACTGATAAATGGGTTTGGCCTAACCACTTAACAATACAGGTTAAAGTTCAGGGATACCCAAAAAGCACAAAATCAAGACTGGGTGGACTTTGTTGACTGTGCTGCTAAGGCTCTGCAAGGTTGGTTATTGGGCAGTAAAGTGTGTGACTTCATAGGATTGTACAATCTGATAATGAGTGAGCAGATTCTTAATAACTGTCAAAATCAGCTGTTGCACCAGTACCTGGTAGACTCAGATCTGACCTCTCCCCAGGAATTGTGAAAGAAGGCAGACAAATGGGTCAGAACCAGGGTGAGGCAGAAGGTACAGAACTAAGGTGGTGACCCAAAGAAGCAAGATTCTAAGAACTCTGACAAGGGTGGGGACAAGGGTAAAGACCAGAAGTCTTCTCAAGGGCCCCAAAAATCTTCTTCAGGTGGGGGTTCACAGGCGAACAAAGGGAAAAGCCAAAAGGAACCATGGTGCAAAGTCTGTAAGCAAAAGACACACTGGACCAGTGATTGCACCAAGTCCAAAGAGAATACTCCAGCCCCCACAATGCCCCTAAGGCACCTGCTCCCGCTAGTGCAGTTACAATTGGTGGTGGGAATATACAGCCAAAGAGTTTAGTAGGGTTGGCCCTAGGTACTGAGTTGGGCTCTGGCCTAGTCAGAGAAACCACTCAGGCTGTTCTTGTCTGTGATGGGGTCATGGATATGACCTCCTCTGTGAGTCCCAGTAACTTGGGCAAGTACAGGCAACAGCCTTTAATCAATGGAGTACAGGCTTTGGCATTCAGGGACACAGGAGCACGTGTCACTATGGTGACCAAAGATCTTGTGGATCCTGGGCAGATCATACTTGGTGAAATGTACCAAGTGACCAATGCTAGCAATGTCAGAACAGATAATTCTCTGGCAGTTGTTAACTTCTCCTGGGGAGGGGTAACTGGCCTTATGAATGTTGTGGTGAGTGCAGACCTACCAGTCGAATGATTGCTTGGCAATGATTTAGAGACTTCATCTTGGGCAGAAGTAGAGCTCAGGACTCATGCAGAAATGCTGGGCATCCCTGCAGATGTGTTTGCTGTGACCAGGTCACAGGCCAAAATGTCTGAAACTTAACAGGCCTTGGATTCTGGAATAATGGACCAAGTGCCATCCAAGAGGAGGAGCAGAAGGGTTAAACCAGAGCCTTCCCCCCTGACTCAGAAGGAGGATCAGTCTCTTGACGGAGATGATCACAGTCGTGAAGAAGGAACTGTCCCAGAGGAGCTTGAGCCTGATCAGGTTGAGTTCTTGGGGACAGGGGGACCTTCCAGGGCAGATCTGAGCCAGGAGCAGCAGAGCTGCCCCTCTCTTGAACCCCTCAGACAGCAAGCTGCTGCTGAGGCTGCTGGGAGTGCTAGTGGTACCCATAAGGTGTATTGGGATGACGGACTCCTGTACTCAGAGTGTAGAGACCCCAAGCCTGGTGCAACCAGGAGGTTGGTTATACCTCTGAGGTTCAGGGGCTTCCTATTGACCCTAGCCCATGATATCCCTTTAGCAGGTCACCTGGGCCAGAACAAGACTTGGGACAGACTAGTCCCTCACTTTCACTGGCCACACATGTCTGAAGACACAAAAGACTTTTGTCGTTCCTGTGTAACCTGCCATGCCAGTGGCAAAGCAGGTGGCACTACAAAGGCCCCCCTGATACTACTACCTGTGGTGGTGGTGCCCTTTGAAAGGGTCGAGATTAGCCAAGTAGTAAGAAGACATTAGGACATTTTGAAAGCTGATCCCACCATTGGCCCTACATTACCCCCAGTACCTAGTATAACACACAGAGGAAACACCTCGTTGAAGGATTTTTTGGTGCATAGTCACTGTAAAGTAAAGGCACCAGAGAAACCCAAGATGACGGGCTTCTTTCCTTGTTTTAGATGCAAGGCTTTAGGAACAGTAGGACGATTAAAGAATATAGGGTTCCAGGAGATGTAAAATCTAAAAAGATCACAAAGATGCTAAACTGCAATTCAAACTTTGCGGTATATTGAGAAATTGATGTACCAAAGCACTCAATCAACAATCAAGATATGGTGTTTCCACCCTGCAAATTATTCCATAGTGATCACAATCAAAAGTCAGAAGTCAAATATTTCAATGCAGCTTGTATTAAATCAGGAAGACAGCCAGCACATGTTTCGTCACACAAGTGACTTCTTCAATGCTAATCGTTCGATAAAGTGATCCTGATCTTGTGGAGCAATGAGTGTAAATCAAAATGTGTCAATAAAATGTAAACACAGTAAGGTTGGCTATCCAAGTGTCACAAAAAGTGTCCAATTGTCCTAAACATTGTATCCCTAATGTCAGGGATCAAGTTTCAAATGGTCAAAGAACCAACTGGAGCATTATCAGTTTAGATAATGTCCAGATGTATTCTTAATTTCAGTAGTTTCCAACTCTTCATAATACAAATAATATGTAGCCACAATTGGAATCCTGGATGGTCTATCAACCAATGAGAACAGTTTCCTGGGGAAGCAGAATTTCGTCCTTCCGTCACCAATTGTTATCAGGTAGTATAGTTGGGGAGAGCCATGATAAGGCCCCTCTGTCCCACGTACCGTGTCACTGCCGTAGTCCCAAAATAGCGGAAGTCTCGGAGACTGTGTAGTTTGGGGTAAATCACTTGAACCGAATCACAGAAAAAAGATATTTTTTTTTAAGAAAAGGGAGTAGGATAGAAACAACCTGAACCCCTAGGCCTCTTGGGAGGGTCCCCCGGGAACCCTCCCACCCCCAGGGAAAAAAAAGCATTTTTTTTTTAAAAACAATTCGACAGGAGTCATGCTGGACGCATGGGCTCCCTGCATTGTTAATTATAGGCTCCTGGGTGGGCCAGGTCCTGGGGGCGGGGAGTATTTTGCACAAAAAGGGGGGTGCATGGGCCCAGCCTCCTGAGGCTTACTAATATCCAAGGGACTGCCACCTCCCTGGGGCTTTTTAACAAAAAGTATACAGGGTAGGCCCTTAGGGCCTCCCTCGCTGCTGCGGGTACTTAGACCTTTAATCCCCCAGCCCCGGGGACCACAACCTCCCCGGGGCTTTACTTGAAAATAACGGGGGCACGCTGCTCCTTGCAGCCCTGGGGACCACCACCTCCCCAGGGCTATAATAAGAAAGAATGAGGGAGGACCACCACCTCCCTAGGGCAAATAGAAAGAACTACTAGTAGTGCACCAGGAGGCACATTTGCAGAGTGGTGGAGAAAGGGGGCATGGCTTCCAATGACCTCTCAACAATTCTGCTGTGTGGGACTTAGTGGAGGTAACGGGGGGTTGTTGGCCACCAAAGACTTCCTTGGGTGCCAAGTGCCCCTCCTGTTACCTCTGGTAAGTTCCACAAAGTGGGATTGCTAAGACGTCTTCGGAGCCAAGCCTCCTTTCGCCACCACTCTGCAAACGTGACTTCTGGTGCACTACTGGTTGGGGTATGAAGTCCACTTTACTCCTGAGGGATCTTGGGGGCAAAGAAGCCATCTTCGTACCTCCTGTAAGTCCTACTTAGCTTTATTTCTGAGAGCTGGTCAGAGGTCCAGCCCCTTTCTCCACCACTCTGCAAATGAGACTTCTAGCCAAAAAACCATAGAAATTCATTAAAAATTCCAAAGGTTACAGGTACATTATAGTTAGAAATTAGCATTAAAAAAACCTTAGAAAGTCACTGAAAAAACCAAAGGTGGCAGAGGTGTTATAGTTAGGCTCAGGTGTCACTCGTACCAAACCAGTGAAATTCAGCAATTATACTTTGCTGAGCTAACTATAACTCACACCCCCCTCGCTCACTGCTTATGACCTCACATATTACTTAAATCATGACATGGTCAGTGACATTGCTGATGACATCACAGATGACATCTCAAATAATAACACTGATGTCAACATCCGGTGACTGTGTTTTAAATAGTTTATGAGTGTAAAATATATATACCAAGGTGTGTTGGTGAATCAGTGGGTGTATGAGTGCCTGCATGGATGATTCAGTAGGTGCGTGACTGACTATATAAGTGAGTTATTAAGTGTCCCAGTGAATGTATGGGTGAGTGACTGGTTGTGTGACTGTCTGTATCAGTCTGTCAGTTGGTGTCTAAGTGGCTGTATGGCTGTCTGAGTGGGTACATGAGTGGCTGTATTGGTGAGTGATTGGTTGTCTGAGTAACTGTATGGTTTTCTGAGTGTCTGTGTGGGTGAGTGAGGGTGTATGTGACTGCCTGTGTGGATAAGTGATTGGGTAAGTCAGTGGCTGTATGGGTTCATGACTGCATCTTCGATGGGCTGTATGGGTGAGTGAGTGTGCATATGGCTGTGTAGGTGAGTAAGTGAATGTGTCAGTGGCATATGGGTGAGTAACAGTGTATGTGAAAGGCAGTGTAGGTAAGTTATGGGGTATATGAGTGACTGTATGGATGAGTAGGTGAATGTGAGAGTGACTGCATGGGTGAGTTTGTGCTTGTGTCAGAGACTGTATAGGTCAGCGAGTACGTCCTAGAATGTGTATGAGTAAGTGAGTGAGTGTGTGTGTAACTGTATGAGTGAGTAAGTGGCTGTGTAGATTACTGTATGGGTGATTGAGTAGGTGTGTGAGTAGCTCTATGGGTGACTGACAGTGTGTTAGCGGCTGCATGGGTGTATGAGAGGATATGGTTTCCTGAACTTTATTTATTTTTGTATTTTACCGCTTCAAAATGGGTGGCCGCTGCCTTGGAAAGGTAGATTATAGTAAAACCAAAATTGCCCCAATGTCATGATGATGAGCCATCCTCATGTGTAATCACACTCAGGATAGTACAGTATTATGGCATTCATATATATCATAACACTTTTAGATTTTTTACAGTGCTGTGACAAACAAACATTTTTCTCGTTCTTTTCTTATTGTCAGTGCAAAACATCAGTGGCAAAAATAATTTGCAGATTCAAAAGGTGTGATAATGTCATTGAAAAGCTAGACTGACGCTTTGTTAAATCTGAATTATTCGGACAGGCGAGTATTTTTCCACAGCGGCTGTGAATTGGCTCCATGGCAGTCCTGCATTTTCAGCCAGCAGTGCTAACATGCCGTGACTTCAGGCCCATGTTTATGATGGAGAAAGTACAATTAGGAGTCCAGGAACTGCAAAGGTAATTCAAATGTGATTTGTATTCTACTTTTATGGCTGTATAAACCGAATAAAGGACTGCAAAGAGCAAATGGATCATAAACAGCCCTGACAGAAGTCAATCTCTTGACATGTGATCAGTTGACAATATTTTCTTCTAATTCAAATATTAACACATACCTGTGTTTCAAACCTCAAAATTCAGGTTTATGTGTGAAAATCTACCATTTATAAAAAGCTGATTTGCAGTGCTTTAATTGGGATGGAAAAGTGAAGGGGCTGTAAAGGGGGAGGTGGCCGTAGAAATGGACCCAAGACACCTCCACAGGAGGCACAGCCGGTATAACTAGGGGCGCAGTCTAATACATGGGAAAAAGAATCCTGTCAAAGGGATTACAACACTTGACAAGTTCCCCGTTGAAAACATTCTGTATGCTCGTCCGCAGTTTGTATTCATCTTGTCACAAGTGACGTATTAAATCGTTTTCGGCCCGAGTACACATCGTTTCTTTCCTCTAAATACAATGTGGCATTACTTGTAACTTTCAGGAAGCTACTCCGACGCTCGGTCGTGTTTCCTTCCACCTGTTCCTCTTAATTGAACATACTGTTTGTAAATATTTTGAAGGAAGTTCCTATTGCCTGTGCTTTCTGTTTCCTAAACTTCGAGACAGGATCTTATAGTTCTGTTTCCCCTATAACCTCTCACACATTGATTTTTTTCAGGGATTTTAATTGTAGTTGGACACTATTTCGAACCTCTCCCAGGTTACAATATAATAATAATAATAATAAAATATTAATATTGCTAATAACTATTATTATAATAATAATACACGAGTGGGTGCGTTTCCCTTTAGTAGCATGCAGAGACTTGATTATGAGGAAGGTGTGACATTGGGAGGCTTCTCTCGTGGAATTTTGTGAACATTTCTCGACAATTTATCTAAAAGTTGCCAAGTGTGCTTTAATTGCGTGGGAATAAAATAGGCCTAGAGACAGAAATTTACAGGCACATTTGTATTTGCTCCACCTGACCCATGGAAATTCACATTGCGGGATCATTTTCCGAGTCTTTTCACTAGGGTGAAAAAAATATTAATTTCAGAATTGAATGAAGTTACAAAATCCTGAATTTCATCCAAGTAGACTGGTGGAATGATACACTTGGGCACTGCTAATAATTGCACATGATACTTATGAACCGGATACCATTTAACCTGGAATGCACTTAGATTAATGTGAACTGCACTTTTTACCCTTATAGCAGAGTATCCAAGGGCCATATTATCAAGAATGTCGATAACATTATCGCCGCTTTAGCGGCAGGAAACTGCCGCTAAAGCGGCGATAAGGGGCTTGATAATATGCCCTTGTGAATTCCAATAGAAGCCCAGGTTCTGGTGTGAAGGACATCAAACTTGGGCTTCTATTGGAATTCACAAGGGCATATTATCAAGTCCCTTATCGCCGCTTTAGCGGCAGTTTCCTGCCGCTAAAGAAGCGATAATGTTATCGCCATTCTTGATAGTATGGCCCTAAGGTCTTTATACTTGCTTCCACACTTTGATGAAGTTCATTGCATCTACACAGTAATGTTCCTAAAGTTAGACCATCTGTGGCTTTAAAATCCAGGGCAGTCTGAATTGCAGAAAATGGCTCCAACCTCTGAGACTTAAATCTGTAAACAAGCCCTCCAAGGCGCGGAGTTATATTATAATGTCCAAGAATTGCACTGGTGAGTAATGTTACCTCCAGGTCCTAGAGAGGACTATACTATGCTCTTGTCTAGGGGTGGGCGGAATTTGCGAAAGTGACTTTCGCAAATTATCGCAAAAATGTTAAAAATCTCCGCAAACACGCGGAAATATCGCGAAGATGCGGAAGTTTTTTATCCCGCCCGTTCGCGGTATTTTCTGCGTGGTCACGGCTCACCAACTTACCCAAGCGGTTGAGCGCGGGCGCGGCCATCTTGTTTTCACTCTTCTCGCGGTGCATGATCGCGAGAAGAAAGACGTGATCGCGCGAAACAGCGCAAATGGCTACCAACAATCCAACATCTCGTGGAGAACGCGACCGGATCGGGAAAACTTGTCGGCGAACGCGGGGATTCAGGTAAGGCGATCACGCGCGCCCGAGAATGTATTCTTTTACAGCGAGAGCAAGAAACAAATTATCGCTAAGCTGCAGAATGCGGAAATTTTGACATTTTCGCACTCTCCACGGAACGCGAAAATGTAAAATTATCGCAATATCCGCGAGCGGATCGGAAATTTAGCCCAGGCCTACTCTTGTCCCTTTGCTACTTGAAGTGGTTTTGCACATAGAGCGAGGCGTGATAACCTGGGGCCATATGTCCAAACACATTTTCACATAGACACAGAATGGGTAAAGCCCTTTGATACATCTGGCCCCTGATGCTTTAGCTCTTGGGCAGTGAGAATCTCTACAACTAGTACATGAACCACCCAACTGGCCTATCCACTTGACCTTTTTATATCACATTGAATTCTGGATATGGCAAGTTGGCATAATCTTGTGGCTTCACAGAAGCCTGCTTGGCAGACTGGCTTCTAAGCTTCCATCTAGGCCCTCAAATTATGAGATCAGAAGAGGTGCTTCAATAACTTCCATATACTGTTCCATGGTAACTACAGGCCGGCACTACCAGATGCAGACGAGCCGGCAAGCCTCCCTGTCCATAAATGAATTTCTCAGATGGGCGGACCGGAGCTGGACAGGTCAGCAATGCAACATATAGTGGCACACCTGACTATGTCATTCATCTGCAGCAACAGCTTCAAAATGCTGCTGGTAGGTGTGTGAGCAGAAGTAAGAAAAGGGACCAGATGACCTCTTCTTCATCAGTTACACTAGTTGTCTGTGATTACATGAATCCAGTTTCAAGGATCAGTAAAGTTCATAAAACACTTCGTAAGCGAGGCTATTGAGTGTACCACATAAAGACATCGGCTTGGACACTGAGGTCTGTTTCTAAACACCAGTAAATAGCCCCTAAAGTTAGGAAAGGGAGGGCTGGAGGTAGACCTTTTATAATAAAGACAACTCATGCCTGGAAGACTGTGCCAACAGTGAAGTGTCTACTGTGAAGTGTCCAATGTCCAACTATCCTAGTTTTCTAAACAGGTGGAAACACATGCTTGAAAAATAAGATAGAGTCTAGGAATTGATTGATTTCTACTGATGCTGCTGTCAAAAGTGGTAAGAAGCCCTAACTAAGTGGGCAATTGTGTTCTCTATCAGTTACAATAACATAAGAGATCTTTGTCCTTTTCCAAGGCCAGGAAACAACACTTATTGAATCAAAACTAATCAGCCTGCCAACATTTAAGGCAAAATGTGCTTTGCTACCTCAAGTTCGTTTTTAAAGCCCCTGACTAAAGGAATGATGCAACTTCCCACTGACTAAACCAGTCCCTGGGCGTTTCTGGCCCCCAGGAGAAGGTTTCTGAAAGTAATGATTGGTCTTAATGAATTGCAACTCTTTTCTTGGTCATTTTCGGCTTTTCTAGAACCATTGCTTTAAAGTGCATTTAACCTCTTCTAGAACCATTGCATTAAGGTGCATTTAATCCCTCGATGATAAATAATGTAGCAGTCAGTGCTATTTGTGATAAGTGCCTCACAGATTGATTAAGTCATAAATTTACAAAGCACCCATAGCTTCTGCTTCTTCTTGACTCTCACCTAAAGAAAAGTCGGTTTTACTACACACAGAGGCAGACACTGGGCAGGGGTGCACTCCCAGCCCTCTGCCTGGAATCCCTGTCACTACTTAATGAAGAGGATCCCCACTATCATGAGGGCTGTTCGGGACCCTCTGTAGTCAGAACCCTCCTTTCCTTTGCCCTCTGAGTCCTGAGGTTTGCCGTGCACACCCAAAAAGCGGCATGGGTGAGACCGCTAGTCTGTCAGGGTGCACAGCTCACTCTGCAGCTCAGACTCAAGCCTGGGCGCATTAAGCAATATATGTAATAAAGCCATTTAATTCCATGACTTTAATGCCACCCAGCAGTTAGGGATATATGTGTTGTTCTTTGAAGACTTTAGTGATTTATTGCCACACTTGCTGAATTACTTGTGTTATTGTTCAATACTTCAAAGTCGTAACAGTGCACCCCCCCAACCCCCCTGCCCACCCTCCCCCCACATTGTTACTGGTTGGCAGAGTAATTGGGGTTCACAAAAACCAGGCCACTAAGAGCTGGGGGAATTAGATTTACCAGATGCAGTTCAAGCAGCAAGTGCCACTTTTGCTTTTATTTTCTCCCAGAAATGTCAGCTGCTTTTAGCAGTGTCAGTCCCCTGGGGAAACTGTGCAATGTTCACAGGTTTGCACATGCGTAATGGTAGCGTAACAAGTGTGAATCCTTTTTTAGAGTGCCTGAACCAAGTGACGGAGCGAGAGCTAGAGGTGGAGATGGGGACTTGCCTGTTGTTGTGGTTTCCGCACACATCCAAAACCAAGATTACAAGCAAGTTTTGAGATCTAGGATT
This sequence comes from Triturus cristatus, assembly GCF_964204655.1. Taxonomy (NCBI): domain Eukaryota; kingdom Metazoa; phylum Chordata; class Amphibia; order Caudata; family Salamandridae; genus Triturus; species Triturus cristatus. The sequence continues at coordinate 983,997,743 of NC_140583.1, forward strand.
GATAATGGCAAAAAGGGAGCTCACCATGCATTGGAAAGCTAGATCTGGGCCGAGTTTTAGGAGATGGAAGGCGAGCTTCCTGTCCTGGGCGGGGAGCGAGGGGACGCTGCGCTTGCAGATGGCCAGACGCGCGTCTAATGACAAAGCGCTGGAGGCGGCGCGGGCTTGGGGGGCTCTGGTGGAAGGGCTTAAAGCCTCGGAGGAGTCCCGTGTGGAGGATAGGGATCCTGGGGACAGGGATAGGCATGTGGCGCCCGGGGTGGGGCCCTCTGGGACGACTGGGGAGCCCGCACTGAATGGAGTCACTTAGGTACGCTTGGGGAGGTCTCAGCGTTTGCACAATGTATGGGTAACTGTTGAATAGTCGTGGTGGCTGGAGGGGGTCTGGATGGATGGCGGGGAGGGGGGGTTTCCAGTATCTTGAGAATAGTGGCCATGCCCTCGGGGTTACCTTGGGCTCGGACTTCTCGGACCCCGGTCCCTCCCAGCGGAAGAGAAGAGGGGGTTGATGCGGGCACACTGACAGGGGGGGGTGGGGGTAGAGAAGGTGGAGGGTTGGGGGTTTAGGGGGGAAGCGAGGGAAGAACGGATTTCTCCTGATGTGTCCACTGAGGATTGGATCCTTTTGGTTTTCTCTGTAGTTGGCTTCATTGCGTTGTTTGAAAAACTTTAATAAAAATATTTCAAAAAATAAAAAATAAAAAAAGAGTGTGAATCCTTTTTATGAGTGCTCACTGCAATGCAAAGTGGATGTGTGTCTAACATTGCCAAAGCTAAGGTGTGACGCCTTTTAGTGATGCTTTGCAGAAGAGAAACGGGTAGAGGGAGTCTGTGGTGGAGGAAATAAAACAAGCATTGGCATAGTCAATAGGTCTCGCCTTTGGGACCTTATAAGTAAATAAAGAACTACTGGTCACACTGGATATTTCGACAGTCAATGATTTTACTTTTTGGTGTTCAGGGGACCTTATACATTTTTGGTGTAAGACAATGAAAATAACCCACATGCTAGACCAACGGCATGCCAACATAGACTGAGGTGCAACTTGAGAACTGATCACCCTACCACCGGTGCCAAATATTCTGCGTACGGCATGAGGGTGATCTAAGACAGAGCCATTTTTTGGCTCATGTCACATGCTCATGAACTGTGTTATAAGAAATCCATCATACCACCTTTTATTCTACACAGCCATCAAGCGCTATTTGAGTCTAATGTTTTAGTACCTTGGGGACAGCCATGAAAAAACATGATCTAAAGCCATGGTGAGTGGAAAAAAGAAGACACTGCTGTAAGGAGATCAACTTAAACTACACACTGTGCATTTGCATGTTGAAAGCTCTGCTACAATCTTCCATGTTTATGTCATCTCTATAGGACTATGTGGTTCTATTGTGTACATCTGCAGGTGCCTATCATTTTTACATAAACACATGGCTTTACTGATAAAATTTGACATCACAGCTTAAAGACATCAATAAAAAGATTGTGTATTTGAAACAATGAAAACACATCTTTGCTTCTATATGAGAGGCAGGGTCAGACTCGCCGTAGTGGGCCCTGGGCGTTTCCCCAGTGGGCGGCTAGAGTGGGGGCCCGTTTTGGGCCCCTGGGGGGGGCATTTTTGTTACAGTCGTGCTTTTGCAACATAGCTGCAATATCGGTCTCTGTAACAAAATAGTCCGAAACCGTCCCTGACTAACAGCTCGGCCGCACCCCCAACACTCCAGGGGGTGAGTGGTGGGAGGGGGGGCGGCCAAGCACTTTGCCATAGCCGGTTTTGGTTCCCTTCCGGCCCTGATAAGAGGAGATATTTACACCGGTTAATAGGCATGACAATCGTATTGTTAGTGTGCATATGTGCAGCAGCCTTTCTCCCAAAAATGTCAGCTGCTTTTAGCAGTGTCAGTCCCCTGGGGAAACTGTGCAATGTCCACAGGTTTCCACATGCGTAATGGTAGCGTAACAAGTGTAAATCCTTTTTATGATTGCTCACTGCGATGCAAAGTGGATGTGTGTCTAACATTGCCAAAGCTAAGGTGTGCCGCCTTTTAGTGATGCTTTGCAGAAGAGAAACGGGTAGAGGGAGTCTGTGGTGGAGGAAATAAAACAAGCATTGGCATAGCCAATAGGTCTCGCTTTCGGGACCTTATAAGTGTTTAGCCATGCAACAGTTGCATAACTACATACTTATAAGGTCTCAAAAGCGAGACCTATGGCTATGGCGAAAGTGAAAGTGATCGCGATCACGATCAAACATCAAAGCGGCCGTGCGGCCGCAAAAGTGAAGGTAATCGCGGTAAAGTACGGCGCGCCCGCGCACATGCACTGTAGCTCTAGGCTGGCCTGGTAGCACTTTTTGGAGCCCTCACAAAATGTCTCGCCAGACCAGCGAATGCGCTGGGTCAGGCGAGACCTAATAAAAATGAAGCTGGGTGGGGAAGAGGGAAAGGCAGCACATGAGGCAGAAAGCAACATAGGAGCAGGGGAGAAGTACAAGAGGGAGAAAGCAACATGGAGTTTGAGTACAGGGAGTTTGGTACAGAAGCATGAGAGAGAGAGAGAGAGAGAGAGAGAGAGAGAGAGAGAGAGAGAGAGAAAACACAAGGGAGAGAGCAACAATGAGCATGGAGGCAGAAGCACACAACCGAGAAAGCTAGAAAACACATGTACTCCCAAGGAGTGCTTATCCAAAAAAATAGCAGTTCCCTGAAAGCAAGCAGTAGAAGAATACAAGTCAGCCACTCAAAATGGATGGAAAAGAGGCTATGCAGCAGGGGAGAGACAAACAGAAAAAGTGGAATGCAAGGCTACTTAATTTAATGAATGAAAAGCAAGCAAATGAGAGTGCAATAACATAAACCAATAGTATGTAAAAGGCAGGCAGTAAGCACAGTGTTAGTTCTTGGTAGGCTCACAGTAAGTCGTTCACAAACAGAAAGCTTACAAAGACTGCAAGGCGAAACATAGAAGGTAGTGCTGTGACCTATAGAAATGTCATATTACCCTTTCACCAACCTTTCCTGTTGAATGTATTGGCAAAACAATGACAAAACGAAGATTCACTTTTTAGGTGAGCATAGGATTTTTTTACTGAACAACAACCACATTTTTGCTTCGAAGTTAAATAGGGAGGCTCAAAGAAATTTAACGAATGAAGGTTGTGACTACAAAAGGAGACCTACTAAATATATAATGAAGAATAATAGACATATTTTACTCTGTCTGTGGCTAAGATACTTGGGTGCATATGCAAAAGAAATGTCAGAGCGCGGAGCTGCGCCAAATTTGGCAGCGTCGCGCTCCAACATTTTCAAAACACAGGGATGCGCTGTATTTGCAAGATTACAGTGCACCCCTGTATTTACCCTAGTGCTAGCACAACAAAAGCTGCCTAGTGCCAGCACAGGCACCCTGTCACCATGTTGCAAGGGTGCCTGCGCTGCAGGGACGATTGTTTAGGTGCAGGAAGGGATACCTTCCTGCACATAATCAACCAATAATGGTGATTTGCAACTTCTATGTGTGCTGCTGAATGCAGCACTAATGGAAAGAGCAACAAACTAGGCGAAATTAATAATTTGTCTTTGTTGCGCCGTTCTAATGCCTGGTATTCCATGGTGTTCGGTTTTTGGTGCTGCCTTAGCCTTGTAAATCTGCGGCAGCGTCAAAAAGCAATGAGTGTTGCGGTGGACCGCTCACAGCAACACCCATTGCTCACCCCATTGCCAGAGAGGACTGTGGCGGAAAGGGGCATATTTACAAGGTGGCGTTAAGCCATGCAATCTGACCTAAAACCACCTTGTACATATGGAAAATGGTGCTGCACCACCGAAGCGTCAGAAAAACTGACACTCCGGTGGCGCTGAGGGCTTGTAAATATGCCCCGAAGTGTGAACATTCATTGAGTTCAATGAAGGAGAAATAATCAATAATTCTATAAAGTGAGAAGCATGGAGATTAAACAGTCATGTTAAATGTCAGGACTTCTTTGCGCAGTTAGGTTGACAGAGTTTGTAGGCCTTGTTTAACCTGTCTTCCGCCCAAGGAAGACCGGAATATTATACCCATTTGTATAACCCTTTTACTAGAAGTAGGTGAGTCTCATGCTTATATTCACAAAATAATACGATGGAAAGCAGCCAAAGTCTGGTCCAGTCTGGGATCCACATTATAGCCTCTTTTCCAATCAATGATCCTGCCATGCATGGAACCCAATTCCCCTAAAATGAATAACTTTAAAGGCCTTCTCATAACATTCGCAATCAAGGCATATTCATTGAGTATGCCTGACTTCACAGAGGGAAAGTTTTGGGGTAACACCATAAGATAGACAAGGGGGCAAGGTCCTAAGGTTGCACAAGATCGTGTGTGCCTAGTTATTTGAAAAAACACAAATCATAAAGGAGAAGAAGTGACCACCATACACTCCAGTAGTGAGACAGTGCTTTTGACAATATAGTTTATAAGGTCCCCTGAGCATCAAAAAGTAAAATTATTGAATGTCCAGTAGTTCTTTCTTTTCTACCTTCACATGCATCCAGTAGTATTGACAAATCTTGTAGGCTACAAGATTTTTCAAGACTCATGCGTGTGAAGAGACAAAATAAAGAACTACTGGTCACACTGGATTTTTCGACAGTCAATGACTTTACTTTTTGGTGTCCAGGGGACCTTATACATTCTTGGTGTAAGACAATGAAAATAACCCACATGCTAGACCAACGGCATGCCAACATAGACTGAGGTGCAACTTGAGAACTGATCACCCTACCACCGGTGCCAAATATGCTGCGTACGGCATGAGGGTGATCTAAGACAAAGCCATTTTTTGGCTCATGTCACATGCTCATGAACTGTGTTATCAGAAATCCATCATACCACCTTTTATTCCACACAGCCATCAAGCGCTATTTGAGTCTAATGTTTCAGTACCTTGGGGGCAGCCATGAAAAAACATGATCTAAAGCCATGGTGAGTGGAAAAAAGAAGACAGTGCTGTAAGGAGATCAACTTGGACTACACACTGTGCATTTGCATGTTGAAAGCTCTGGTACAATCTTCCATGTTCATGTCATCTCTATAGGACTATGTGGTTCTATTGTGTACATCTGCAGGTGCCTATAATTTTTACATAAACACATGGCTTTACTGATAAAATTTGACATCACAGCTTAAAGACATCAATAAAAAGATTGTCTATTTGAAACAATGAAAACACAGCTTTGCTTCTATATGAGAGGCAGGGCCGGACTGGCTGTAGCGGGCACTGGGCGTTTCCCCGGTGGGTAGCTAGGGTGGGGACCCATTTTGGGCCCCTGGGGGGCCAATTTTGTTACAGGCATGCTTTTGCAGCATAGCTGCAATATCGGCCTCTGTAACAAAATAGTCCGAAACCGGCCCTGACTAACAACTCGGCCGCACCCCCAACACTCCAGGGGGTGACTGGTGGGAGGGGGGCGGCGGCCAAGCACTTTGCCATAGCCGGTTTTGGTTCCCTTCCAGCCCTGATGAGAGGAGATATTTACACCGGTTAATAGGCATGACAATCGTATTGTTAGTGTGCATATGTGCAGCAGCTTTTCTAAATACATTTTTTCGAGATCATACATTTATTGACAGTAGAACTCCAGCGTTACTATTACATTTACAGTGGTGATGTCTTTGGTGATGTCAATAGTGATGCGATATGTGATGTCACTAATGAGGTCACTGAAAAGATATGTATTCAATTCAACTTTTAACCACATACCAGCTGTGAATGTTTATGATTGGAATGCAAATATTATTCTCCAGGAAGCTGGCGAGTTAAATGACTAAATATTTGGCAGAGGGATTTGGATGTAATTTTCTTCCAGATAAAGGATGGAATCAAACCATTGCCAATGTTAATATTATTCTGTTACATTCTCCACCTGGCAAAGAAAACACAGAATATGCTGTTGAATCTAAAGGCTTTTGAATCTGTTCAATGGAACTATTATTTGTGAAAAGATCGATAATAATGAGAAGGATCAAGACAATGTGCATACAATTAGGGGGATGGACCATAACTTTAAGCGTGATCTACTATCACTAAAAACCCAGGGGGGAAATAAACCACGAGTCTATTTTTCATGAGCACTTGGCTTGAAAAAAGTGAGAAATCTTTGTGGAAAGTGATACCTCAGTTTAAGAGAGAAGACACTTGATGGAGTTCTGTATCAAAGAACCAACTCATGGACTTATTTCTGCATCTCCCTCTGCAGGAACACCAGGCACTCGGATAAAACAGTACTTGGGCGCTCTTGTAACACGTTCAATGGTAGCTCGGGCTAGATTTAGGGTTTGGTAAACAGGTATTCCATACAAACGTGACAGCTATCCCGTTCGCCATATTTCCAGTGCCATAGGATATAATGCACTTGTAATAAGGCAAATGCAATATTCGTCACATTTGTGACGAGAAACCCAATCTGCTAAACTCTAAACCAGGCCCTAAATCTCAGTTTAATAAAGAAAGATTACACAAAGGAGTGTCAATAGCCTTCCATTCTTCGAAATGCATACTGACCTCAAAACACATTAGTGTCATCTCTTGATCCTAGAATCTAATAAAGTCCCTAATATTCTTGACTACTTCACCTCTCAAGTGCACCTTGACCAAATTTCAGTTTCAGTTTCTGGTCTTTGGACTGATCAGCATCGTACTCACACCACTCCCCCTGCCTTTAAAACGCAATAATATAGGGCAGAGCTGATGTTTTTCATGTTCCAATAATGAGGTGCAGGTAGCACAGGGATATGGAATTCACTTGCAGTTTGGTGGCCCAGACAAGAAGGGAAAGGAGTATTGCACATGGATGACATGTTGTCTCAATTAGAAGCCATTAAACTGCATGTGCGCCATGTCTTCAAGTGAAGATTCAAAAAATGCTTGGCTCCAGTGCCAGGGCTGGACTGGTCGTAGTGGCTATTGGGCCTTTGCCCGGGAGGCTGGAAGGGTGGCGGCTGGTTCTGGAGCAGTGGGGGCCGGTTTTGTGAAGCAGCAGTACTTCAGGCTGCCCCCTAATGCCTCTCGGGGTCCGACAGAGTTGCTAGGGCTGCTTCAGGTTCCCAGTTTGGCCCAGTCTAGTGCTGAGCATGACTACAAGAGGAGGGAAAGTCAGTCTAGCCATTGTTGCCTGTCAACCAGCAGAGAGAGCAGTTCTCACAGGTCATGAGATCCTGCACACGCATGATCAGGCAGCCCACCAGCCAACTCCCCAAGACATGCTAATTTGCAGCATATGTTGCCTCTGTTGCACCACCGGCCGACACAGAGCAGCACCTTCTGCACATGTTTCACCTGTTTTGCAGGGTGAATCACAAAGATGTTGCAATTGTGCCACGTAAAGCGTGCCAAGTTCTAGGCTGAGGCTACATTTGCAAAACAGGTGCACTATCATACTGTTGATCATTTCTTTCAACTCTTTTGAAAACGAATCTCTTTTGAAGAGACATGTTCAGCTATTGCTCATCATATGACGTGTGTTGGCGCGGGTGGTGCTATGTTGTACCCAGACCCATGGACCTTCCCATTGTTGTGGCCAATAAGGTCTTTATCTTGCTCCTTTCCGCATAGAAGAAGAAGAATATTTACCTATTAGCAGTGACCAGGCTTGGACTGACCTATGGGGCAATCAGGCTGTGCCCAATGGTCTGGTCTGACAGATCAGCATGTCCACCCGTTTTTTAGCAGTTGTAGGCTGTTCTATGACCATGAGGGTACGTATTTAGGGGCAGATTTACAAGCCCCTTGCGCCACTTTTGCTTCACTTTTAACATGGGAAAAGTGACGCAAAAGTGGCTCAACGGGCTTGTACATCTGTCCCTTAGTGTTTTTTTCCCTTATATTACCACTTTTCTAACTATATGCTTTCCTAATGGGGGCAACTTTAATTTGTGTGCCACGGCCTAATTTTTTGTCCCAGGCCGACCCTGGCAGTTTCTTTCTCCCATCAACCCCGGAATGACCATCTACAAACTCCCCCCCTTTATCTACTGTTTTAACCTGTGTTGTGTCTAAGAATACAGTCAAACAACGGCCAACGGAATATACGTTTGCTTCTTTGCACCATGATATGTGATACAATCCGCTAGTCCTGGCTTTTCAGGCAACATCATGTTCAATTTCGTGACTTGTTTTTTGCTCCTATCACTCTCATTATGGACTCAAAAATCCCAACATCCAAAGTAATATTACATGAAAAAGCAAGAATTGGCTGAAGATGTCACATATGACGTCGAATCACGTGGCAACTATGGGGCAGATTTATGAGCCCCTTGCGCCTCATTTACGCCGCCGTTGCGTCACTTTTGTGACGCAGCGGCGGCGCAAATCCTGCGCCATGCTGCGGGGTATTTACAACGTGACGCATCTGGCAGATGCGTCACGTTGTAAAGCCCTGCGCCACATGTAGGCGTTCTGGAGCGGGGGGGGGGGCGTTCCGTCGCAGGAACGCCTCCTAAAAGTGGCTGAGTGAAATCTACAAGATTTCACTCAGTCACTTTTGAGCCCATGCTGCGTCAAAACCCTGCGCCTGCTTGAAGCAGGCGTAAGGATTGATGCAGCATTGTGAAGATAGGGCCCCCCAGAGCATTGTTGGAGCTGCGTCGCGCTTGCAACGCAACTCCAGCAATGCGTTACTTTTACGGCACAGATGCGTGACGCATCTGTGCCGTTTTTGCCCCATGGTGCGCCGCATTATAAATGCGGCGCATCCATGGTGGCGGAGCTGGGGCGCAAAATAATAACTGGCGCATCCCTGCTGATATGCAGGGATGCGTCAGTTATTATAAATATGCCCCAATAAATATAACAGAAGACAGTATGATGTGGAAGGTTGGTACTTGCACGCCACTTGACCAGGAGTACAGATGACATTGTGATTACCATCTGCCAAAGCAGGCGTAAGGATTGACGTAGCATGTAAGGGCTAGGGCACCCCCGAGCCTTGCTGGAGCTGCGTCGCGCTTGCGACGCACCTCCAGCAATGCGCCGCCTTTCCGACAGGAGATGCGTCACGCATCTGCCCATCCGAGTGCCACGGTGCACCGCATTGTAAATGCGGCGCATCAATGGTGGCGCACGGGTGGTCAGATGCATCGCAACTCTTCTGGCGCATCTCTACTGATCAGCAGCGATGCGCCAGGCGTCATAAATCTGCCCCAACGTGTTATAATTTTACAAAGTGGCCTAGTCCGTTTTGAAAACGGTGCTTTTTCACATGAGTAATCAAAAGTAAGGTCTGTTCTTATATTGTGTGAAGTGTCACTCTTTCATTCATATCATGCATTGAAGCACATATTGACAACCTGAATAATGCTGACTTGTGTATAGTGAAAAGGTTTATATCAATTTTACTTTATAGGCATTATAAACAACAGCAGTGTAACTTTCCATAACACAAGAATTCATAGATAAATGACAGGTGGCAGCAGCAGTGCCAGAATGTTGGAAATGCTCAAAAGAGGTACAACACAGGCTCAGTAATAAATGCTAAATTATAAAATTATTGCATTTTATACATTTAATATTTCTGTTAAAACTGGCAAGTATATTACATTCTGATTATTCATGCACAGGTGTTTGCAATGGGGTGCATTGTGTATCTTGTTATTTCTATATTTTTACAGGCTTTAGGTTGAAGAATTCTGCTTTTGCCTGTTAGGGTTCGGTACTCCCCTGGGTCCCGACAACAATGGCGCTCGTAGTGTACGCAGCTGCGATACGTTCTCCCATTGAAAAGTCGGCATCGTTTTCCTGTTTACTCAAGCCTTGGCTCGGCTGTGATACTGCGGGACGCTTGCACAGAATGTTCCGCACATCGTGGTGCAAAGACAACGTGTCCCCCACGCTAGCATTATAAGTGACACGGAGGAGGGGCCCACGGCCAGGTACAGCCTCAGCGCGGATGGAATGTACCATTTGTAACTGACCTTAGGGACGGCTCAAAACAAAAGGAGCGCACAATGAATCAAGAAAACGATTGTAGCCTCCATAAAGGCCAGATATCTCTTAATGGAGAAAGGTCTCTTTCATTTGCTGCAATGTTGTTGAATTTTTTTGTTGTGGTTGTATCCTGTCTCCTCATTGTTGGGATCTACTTAATGCTTTTCAGTCTTACAGGTTAAGTTCAAAATGTCCCGCCTTTCCATTTATTGAATGGCTTGTTTGTCTGTCGAATAATATATTTGAAACAACTAAACCCAGGATCGTTGTGGCCGGTATGGCACTCTAGAATTTTCTGGGTATGCTGCAGCTGCAGGCAGGTGACTGCTTAAAGAACAGGGTGGGCAGCCATGATCCAACCATGCCCATATGCGCTATTCTACCTGAGCCTTCCTGCAGCATAGGGCTAGGTTGTACAGTTTTGTCAAAGCTAATTTTGATTTACAGTCCAGCCCTTGCTAAATCTGAAATAATAAAAAGCAATGGAAAATGAAACATAATAAATATAAAAGAGACAAGCATTTACAATGCAATGGTCTCGGCATTGTTAAAGTTAGAGATATTGGCATTGCTCATGACATTATTTTTGTTTATGTTTTTGTTTTTAAAACATTTAAAGAAACGGCATTGTTATTTACAATGTCAATAGCAAGACTACAATTTCTGGAATACACCGATTTGTTAAAGAAAGCCCGGGGTCTGAAAGGGGTTCTCTGAGGTCATGGGGTCATCAAGTGAACCTAACAAGACAAGGGCGAAGCCAACAGGGCAGGTTGCGCACATGCACAATGGAAAGCCAGGGCAGAGTAGGCATGACACAAAACACAGTAGGCGGTGCATTGGAATATAAGACGGGCAGGTCAAAGGTTCAAATGGCTGGCAGGGAACAAGTTGGGTAGAGGGACATCAGACAGCCAGGATTCAAGCGTGCAGTGGACACAGACACTGAGGGGAAGGTATGGCATGAGTCCACAAGGACTAGGGTCAGAGATTCAAGTCACTTGGACGAAACTTCTCCAGCCTGGGATCGACTTTGACAAAACATTGTTTCCATTGTTTTAAGCCCATTGATTCAAAGGAACGGACATAGGTCTTTATTTATAGAGTGTTAAATTAAAGTTCGGGGTAGAAAACAGGTATCCTGGTGGGCATGGAGTTATCGAGAGACTAGACAGTGATGGCAGCTGACCAGAGAGCAGGCGGGGGCAGGCACATAAAGCAAGCAGGAAAGGGCATAATTACATAAAATGAACAAGATATAAGCAAACCGAGTGATATGGCCAGAAGCACACTTAAAAGAGTAAGACGGAGCAGACACAGAACAGGCAGGGAGGGCTTCTAGCAAGTAAGATACGGGAAAATAAAGGAGACAAGGAGGGCTGGCAGGATTCAACGTAGATAACACAGAAGACAAGCGAGGAACAGGCACATCGATATATGAACGGCATACAGAGCAGGGATGGTGACATATGAACACAGAGCAGGCGGGTAGGGTGCGATCGGCACTGTATGGTTTAACTCACCGGCAGTCACCTCACTCAGCAGCAGCAGCATCGGTAGGAGCGTCGTAGGGACGGCCATGCCTGGGATCCTTGCTTCAGTCTGCCGTGCCTCCGCTGTGGCCTCCTCTCACCAGGAGACTCTGCTCCTTGTACGGCAGAAACAGACCCACGGCGGCCTCGGTTTACAATCCTGGGAACAGAAACGGAGCCGACTGTAACCAGCCAGAGCGCATGCGCGGACAGAAGCCGAGGCTGGTCGGGCGCCGCTTGGTGGACACTGGCCACACTGAACTCAAATGCCTGGGCAGGAGCAGGGCTCGCGCTACACACAGTACGTTACAACAATGCTTCATTACCGTGACAAATGTAGAAGTATTCTAAAGCCAGTATAGTATGCCTTCCCAAAAATGTTCATATCTGAGATGCATTTCCATTTTCTACACTATCCATTTCAAGAGGTAAAGCTAGAAGGTCTTTATGATCTGGGTAAACTTTCCTGTCCGTTGTGCTTGGCCAGATGTAAAGCAGCTTTTTCTGATCTCTTGAGTACAAGTCTCCTTTTGAAGTTAGAGAATGACTAGCTGTAAAACTGGCTGGCCTAAGGTACTAGGTAACAGTATCACCACACCTCAATTAACTCATCGAATGACAGCCTCAAGAAGACTCCGCAAGTTAACCTGTGTTCTTAAGTGATACATGCTGGATCGCCGAAATGCCTGCTCACAAACTGCACAATTTGTACACAAGTCTGGAAAATTTTGTGTTCAAATACACATTGGCAACGCCAATGGGTGTTGCCTAGCGGCAGCTATTGGCTCTGACAATGTCTATGCGACATGTTTGTAGGCACACGGAGAAAAAAACTCATTAGAGGGCTGCTTGCTGATCACCTTTTGTTTTAGCCACGCACCTGGTATTTAAAGTCCAGTCCAAGTTTTCAAAGGTGCCCCGCCAACAGGTTAGTTTGATTTAATTGTAAATCCAGTTCTCACAATAGTACCAAAGCAGAGAGCTTCTTCAACATCTGTAATCAACCGTGTGTTGAAGTTTGGGCTTTTTTGTAAATGTAAAACAGAAATGGCCCCTCAGTGACGCAACAGGAATGGAAAATCATATATATATACAAGTCTTATACAGTGGAACATGGCCTATAGCATGAGCAGACGTTGCAAGGAATCAGCCCTTTGAGGCTCAGGGCTTGAAAGGAGGATCATCATCTGAACGAAGGTGCACAGGCTCTTTTGACACACATGGTCAGGGTACTTCTCTGTGGAGTGAAGACTGGTAAAGCTATACGCACCTCCATGTACGAACAGGATTATGGAAGCAATGCTGTGGCCGTGATTAGGCAGCAGGACATTAAAAAAATTTGAGATATTCTGAGAGTAAACCCGCTCTTCTCCATGTAAGTTTTCTTTGGTGAAAAGACAGGTTGCAGCGTCGGCTGTCAGAGGACATGCGGTCCAGGGGCTCACATGCGGACTTATACAACCCGAGGAACAGGATTCGCACCCTGGCTCCTCCACTGCCTGAAAACGTGTGATCCTAGGCAGATCATGTATTCTCCCTGTGCGGCAATGCAATTGTTAATGTGTGAAATGCAATTGAATGGGGTGAATTCCCCTGTAGATTTAAACGATTTTAGCTGGTCTCTCGTCTCCCAATGAAAGAAGCACAGCGCTCCGATGCCTCCGAGTTAGTTTTACAGCGTAGAAGTATTCAAAGATGCAACCCACACCAAACCATCAAAGATCACTCCGTGCGGGAATATGGAAGATGAGTAGGATAGCTCTTGGGGTTAAGCACCATCGGCTGTTCAGATCCGTGTGTAATTTACAAGCTTCGGCTCTGAATTATTATGAGTTCAAAGTATGTAATCCTCCGAAATGGGCAGAATTAGCACTAATTATATTGCATGAATAATAAACCTGCATTTACATCGCTTTTATTCTGAAAGGCTTAGGTGCTATATAAAGGCATGCGTGAGAGCCAGTGAGCTGTATTTAGAGAACACGCGTGCCAGGGATATCTAGCATTCCCGGCCACTCACACCATAAACACCACCTCCTTTCTCCGAGGTCAAGCAGAAATGCCTCGGAGAAACGCAGCGGCGTTTTCGGATTCGAGGGCGTGTTTTCTTTCTCTCCTCTTGCCATTGGCTGGAATGTTTACATTCCAGAGGAGAGAAAGAAAGTAAAAAACACGCCCCCGAATCCGAAAAAGACGGGGCTTGTTTGGAGAGACAATGCTCTTCTCCAATGGCTGACCAGTATTTCGGAGGCCAGCCAATGGAGAAGAGGTAAAAAAAAGGGGCGGGTTAAAGCCCCACTTCTAACATTAAATCTCAGAGTGAGACTGCGCAAGCGCAGCCTTTGAGCCGAGACCTAAAAATGAAGAGGAAAAAAACCGTTGAAATCAAAAGCAACTTAATAACTAAATGGGGATCGAGAAAGGAAATTAGAAATAAGTAACAAATAAGGAAGTATGAGAGGCATGCAATAAAAACGATAAGGTGAAAAATAAAAAAATATAGAAAAGAAATATAGAAACAGATTAAACAAAAAGAAACAGTTTAATCGATTGAGGGGCGGGCAAAATTGCAACTATATTCTTCCCAAACTTTTTAATTTATAAATATTATGCTTATTTCTGATAGGTCACAGGTCTCCACCTGCAAATTATTCACATAAAAAACTGACTTTACTCCCCTTTTAAGTTGTCAAGAATGAAATGTCACCAATATCCAACCAGTTTAAAAGTTTCAACGAAAACTGTTTTAAAATTAACTTGTAAGACAAGGCACATTAATATTCAGTACTGAAATATTGTCAGGTAAAATGGAAAAAATAGCATATTTTCTACTTAGATCATTGTCAACAAGTTCTGAGACACTTTGGGACAAATTTATCAACATTTTGCACTGGTGTAATGTTACACAAACCAACACATAATTTGATAATGTATTTATTTTCTACTGCAAAACATTCCTTGCCAGCGGCAGCCGGCGCAGGTAAGCATGGTGGGGTGGGAAGATGATGGAATAGGTCAAATTAAATAAATAAATAAAAACTATTCCACAGTCTGTGGACTTTGGAATGACAGTGGCAGCGTTAAAGTGGCTAACCTCATTCTTAGCCAACATGAGCTTTCAGTTTAGTGAAGGGCCCTTTCTGTCAGAGATACACAGGCTAGAGTGTGGAGTGCCGCAGGGCTCTTTGTTGAGGCTTACACTCTTTAATGTGTACTTCTGGCCTCTATCAGACATTATTTGTGCTCAAGGCTTCACTGTGGTATCTTATGCCGAAGATCATTGTCTTTGTGTCACTCAATACTCACTCAACCTTTTGAAGACTAACTACCTGCTTGGAACAGGTGACTATCTGGATAGCTACAGGCTGTCTCAAGTGAAGTGGGGATAAAACAGAGGTTATGATGAATGGGAAGAATCTGTCACTCTGGGATCAATTTTTCCTGCCCCTATACTTGGGGGACCATCCTCCTCTTAAACCTGGAATAAAGAGCCTTGGAGTCATTTTAGATAAAGATCCAACATGGTTTCCCAGGCAAAGAAGTTTGCAGGCACCTGCTTTGGCCTCCTAAGGCCTCTTCGGAAGACACTGAAATGGCTCCCTATGGATTGTTGTAGGATGGTGGTTCAAGGCCTGTTAGAAATGGGGTTTCTGGTGGCTAGGGTATCCCCCTGAGCCAGGCAGAACCCATCACTCTAGTCAGGCTAATGGAGTTACACATCCAAGAAAACCGCTACTCACACCCTTGGTAGCTTGGCAGAGCAGTCAGGCTTATCCTAGAGGCAATGTGTAAAGCGTTTGCTACACACACACACACACACACACACACACACACACACCAGTGACACTCTAGGCACACTACAAAAGAAACTCCACACAAGGTTACGTAAAAATATCCTTTGTATTGTACATAAAACAATTCAGACCCTAATCACATAAATAACTGTGCCACTAGGCACTTGTCATGACGTCACATAGATCAAAAATCACTTTGCCAACCAGGCAATTGTCATAACATTACAAGTTAGTGTAATCCAGTAAATACTTATAGGGTGCACACGTTATAAAACCACCGTTACTGAACATATAAGGGGACTTATGCAATAATGCTTGTTATCCTGTCAAATGCAAGGCAAAATGACATGCATTAGATAACATCAGGGCCTAAAATCTAGGTTAGGTCATACATAAATCATAGCTGCTGGGCATGCTATGCCAGTCCTGGAAATGCGAGAACACACAACATGCATCACAACATCAGGGCATAGGTATCAAGCAGTTGGTTAAGGCAGAACACAGGATAGTTATCCACAGCATATCCATCACAACATATGTTACCATAAACAACCCTGGACACTGCGCCCTTGCACTTCTATTACACCCATTATGGTAGCTAGGGCATTTATGTTGAACACAGAGACCTCTGGGCGTATCCCAAATAGAGTCTAGTCGTCCCTGACACATAGGCTTCAGGGCACCTGCCTGCCTACAACCGGGACTCCGGTAGTTTAAGGAGTGGGGCCAGTCACACAGCAGGGCCCCGTCACGGGCTCCACCCACAATGGCCACCACCGAACTAGTGTTCCTACCCAACAGGTACAGGGCAGAGACACCAACAACACATGAAGCAATCAAGCAGAGAGACTGGGCAGCGTTGCACAGCTACTGGCAAAGCTGGTCTTTCCAGCAGGGGGAATCTGCGGGTGCCACTACTAAGAGAGGGCACCCATGGGCCTGACTCACCCTGTTCTCTCAAGGTGCTGGCAGAGCGGTCCCCGCGTCCTGGGGTAATTACTGTGGTAGCACGACTTCAGCGGAACTCCTCCGCTCTTGGCCTTGGTTCTTCTACGGTGGCTGAGCCCCGCCCACTAGTGGCATCAGTGTTGCTTATCAATGCGGGGGATCTGCCCTGGGGCTTCCATCTTCCTTTGGCTCCCTCTGCAGCTTCCGTTGACATCCCTCTACCATTTGCTGCTTCGAGGGTAGCCAACCAGTGCTGCGGTACCTGCAACGTGATCTCCATTGCAGGGTCCGACGCAGGGAAATGTAGAGAGGGGTGGGCGTGGCTTCCCTCACCAGGTTCTGCCTACTGTGGACACCAGGAGATCCTCGGCTCTTCACGCCGGTACAGCACTAGGGATTCCAAAATAAAGTGAAGCACCAGAACAGTGCAAAACGGAGTGCAAGCGCCAGAAGCTGGTAAAACATAGTGCAAGCACCAGAACCTTTCAGAAAATAAAGAGCTCACCACGCATCAACCATGGGATGTTCCTTTGTGACAGGGAAATTGCTCCTCACGTTTCTTGACACGCCCAGTTGCAGGGATAACAAACTCCAAAATAAAGCACTTCTGATATGCTGATTGCAGGGACAAGGAGCCTAACAGACACTCCTTGGAGAACACTGGGCACAGGCAAGCAGGCAGCCAGGCCAGCCCATCAGGGCCCTTGGAAACAAAGTTGTAGTCCTTCTCATAGCCTCACAGGCCATAGATCAGCACAAGCAAGGGTGCTCTTCCTGGCAGCATCACAGTTCCTTTTTGACACCTGCAGTTTGTAGAGCCAGCAGCGCTTGGTTACAAGCCCACGCAGTGTCTAAAGTTCTGTGGTCACAGCCCCTGTACTTATAATCCAAAAGTCTTTGTTCTGGGGGAACTTCAAACAACCTTCAGAAGTGCCCCAACTCTGGCTCCAGACACACTACAGAGGGGCGGAGACAGCATTGTGAAAGGTTGGCACAGACCTATTGAGGTGCAGGTGACAACTCCTCCCATCACTCTAAATGCAGACCAGGCCTATTCAGCCCACTATGAGTCACCCAGGAAAGGCAAGACACACCTCAACTCTCCTTGTGACTCTCTACTGTGTATGCACATCCTCAGCCCCTGTCACTCCAAACCCAGACAGTGAATATACAACCAGGCAGGGCACAAAGATTCATAAGCACACAGAAATGCCTACTTCTAAAAGTGGCATTTCTAAAATAGTAACAACAAATCTGCTCTCACCAATAAGCAGGATTCATTACTACTATTTTAAACATACCAAACATGGCCATGCTACCCCTTTCATATCAGAAATTACCACTGAACATATATAAGGGCATTCCCAATGCAAACCTACGAGAGGGCAGCCTCACAGCAGTGAGAAAGCCAAATAGGCTGTTTGTCACTCCCAGGACATGCTACAAAACAAAGGCACATGTCCTACCTTTTACTTACACAGCACCATGCCCATAGGGCTACCTAGGGCCTACCTTGGGATGACCTATATGTAGTAAAGGGGGATTTTCAGACGTGGCAAACACTTTAAGTGCCACAGTAAACTGTGCAGGCAGACCATGCAGCGGAAGATAAACCATGTGTGGTGTTTTTTTATATAAGGAGATACTGCACCTATAGAGTTAGCATCAGTTAGAAATTATACAAATTTAGTGGTGCAACATTGTGAGGGAAAAAACACCCTATACCATCTTAGTATTGGTCCTTCGGGCCAAAAACAATTATTGATTCTTATCCTCTGCACACGTTACATTTACAAGTCAAGTGACATCAAGTAAAAACTGGTTGCATCAATAAAGAGCCCAAAGTTCTTGTGTTTCTCTTGTCTTTTCTTTTAATCCAAAGCATGCCTAGCCAACACATTGTTTTGTCGAGCGGGGAAAAACCCACGTCTTCTTCAGGGCTGTTAGGCTGATCCAATCTACGTAAAGATTCCTCTCTGCCGATTCTAATTCTGACCCGGATGGTCAATATGTTCTACTCAAAATCCACAACAATAATCCTGGTGTCCGGTAATGTGTCCCACCTTCAAAGAGGATTTTGGTGTAGCCTCCCGAGTGTGGAGGCTAAATCACTGCCTGTGCCATTGATAAGCATGGAATAATAAAGTCATCAATGAGGTTAGGTGTCCTCCAGAGTACAGAGGCTGAGTCGATGTAAGTCACCGTGATCAACACGGAAGATAATGCCTGAGTGAGTGCGCTCAATGGCTGTATCTCACAATTGGTTTGCAAAGTGCTTCCGGTGCACATCGCGAACCCGACGTCACACTATTGATTCTTATCTGTTAAAAAAGTTGTGGCTGATAGTAGGAAGGTCCAAGCTGGTTATTGGGGCAATGATCTTTGTGGCAAGGAGTGAACGTGAAAGAAGGTTGTTGGGTGAGCGTGAAGAAGCTGTGGAAATGGGTCAGTCAAGGTACTTTTCCCCCATGTGAGTTATTCGTGTACTGTCCCATGCGATGCTCATCAGTGATGGTTGTGCCTGGAAGCAGGATAGAATTGGATGATTATAGTCAACAAGGTTGACATGGAACATAATCATCTAAAAATGCATACAGTGAAGTACATGAGGAAGTTCTGTGATAGTACAAAGTTGTAAGGCTCTTAGCAGAAAAAATCACATTTGAGGATCAGTATAATATGAAAGGAGTGTGATTGAGAAAGATTGCCAGCAACTTTCATCATCTTAAACTATGAATATTTGTCACACTCTTTTCTCAGGAAAGTCACCTGACTGTGGTCACTGTCCTCATTGGCTCGAGATTAGATTACTGTAACTCACTCTACTTAGGTCTCAGCAAAAATTAAATACACCCACTGCAATGTAGACAGCAGACCAAACCACCAGACTGATTCACGTAGCCCCAATGCTTTATCAGAGCATCTGCCCCTCTTGAACAGCTCCCCATCTGCACCAGAGTTCATTTCAAGGCCCTTAACATTATACCTCATTCAATCCATTTTTCCCCTCGAATCCAGCACCACATGCCCACCAATGCCATGTGGTCTGCAAATCAGTGTCTGTATAAATACTGAAAAAAAGAACAAATGAATGATGGAATACTGAACAAATCAAACATTCACCCCCAGCCACAGATCTAGGTTTAATACATCATTTTTTTGCTCACCACGCCATCCCAGTTTGGGCCCAGCCATTTGCAAATCAGTCTTGACCATGCTCCCCATGGGAATAGTCCAGCTCGAACTGCCAGGCCTTGGACCGGAAACAAGTATCCTGGGACTGGTTTCAGGGTATCACCCCCATTATCTAGGCTAGCTTGAATCCAGTGGCACAGTGAGCATGCAACCCACGTCTGGACAAACCCTTCCCACTTAGGGCGACAGAAGCAAAAAGAACACATGATGGACATAAAGCAGAGCAAATTAAACTTTCACTCCCAGTGACAGATAAGTACAAGTATTGAGCATCTATAAATCAACTATGAGAGTTCTCTCCTAATCATATATTGACCTGAAAACTTGCAACACCTTACATGTGAGTAGAGGTGGGCGGAATGTTTCGTTCTGCTCGCTGAATTGGCAGAATTTTAGCCACTCCGCATTACTTTTAAATGTGTAATTCCGGCCAAATTCCAAGTCACTATTTGCCAGAATGT
The DNA here is from genome assembly GCF_964204655.1 of Triturus cristatus. NCBI lineage: Eukaryota > Metazoa > Chordata > Amphibia > Caudata > Salamandridae > Triturus > Triturus cristatus. The sequence goes on from NC_140583.1 coordinate 984,017,647, forward strand.
TTCTCGTGCAAGGCTCCAGAATAAGCGAGCTAATGCGCGTGAGAGAGATTTGTTGTCCCCTAGTGCAATTTTCTAACTTGTACGGTCGCAGGCTTTCGTGAGTGGTCTTGGTCATAGGGCGGCCATTCGCATAGATTTGCTGAAGCTCGAGTCGATTTTCAATCCGAGTGGCAGCTAAATTAACTCAAATTGTGTTGCACTCTTGTGCAACACATAGTGCTGTAAGGAATGAATTTTTTAAAACAAATTTTGACTTGCAGACCGCACTTTGGAATGCATTTTTCACATAGAAAAAAATAACACCTAGGGAAGAGTGCTTGCTTTAAATGTGTAAAAGAATCACTTTAGGATGACTTTCAGTTTTAATAAAAGAATGCTTCCACATAGAAAATAACAAGTAGGGAAAATGTGCTTGCTTAAATGTATATGAAAATAATGTGAAGAAAAAAACATATACTAGGCTATCATTCTTTATTGTGCCTCTTTAATTAGGAAAAAACCAAATGAAATGATGGACGGAGTGTTGAACATTGCAAGCACTCACCTTCAGTCAACTGATCTGGGTTTAATCCATCACCGTTCTTTAGCCCACTCTGCCACCCCAGTTCAGACATGGCCATATGCAAATCAGTCTGACCCTGTGCCTCATGGGAACAGTCCAGCCCGAACTGCCACGCCACGTCTTCGCTGGACCAGAAACAAGCTTCCTAGGACCGGTTTCTGGCATTTCAGCTGTCTTCAGCCAGGCTTGCTTGAATCCAGTGGCAAAGTGAGCAAGGGACTCACGTCTGAGCATACCCTGCCAACTGATGGCGAACGAAGCAAAAACCAAAGGAAATGATGGACGGAGTGTTGAACATTGCAAGCACTCACCCCCAGTCAACTGATCTGGGTTTAATCCATCACCGTTCTTTAGCCCACTCTGCCACCCCAGTTCAGACATGGCCATATGCAAATCAGCCTGACCCTGTGCCTCATGGGAACAGTCCAGCCCGAACTGCCACGCCACGTCTTCCCTGGACCGGAAACAAGCTTCCTAGGACCTGTTTCTGGCATTTCAGCTGTCTTCAGCCAGGCTTGCTTGAATCCAGTGGCAAAGTGAGCAAGGGACTCACGTCTGAGCATACGTCTGAGCATACCCTGCCAACTTTATGGCGAACAAAGCAAAAACCAAAGGAAATGATGAACTGAGTGTTGAACATTGCAAGAACTCACCCCCAGTCAACTGATCTGGGTTTAATCCATCACTGTTCTTTAGCCCACTCTGCCACCCCAGTTCAGACATGGCCATATGCAAATCAGTCTGACCCTGTGCCTCATGGGAACAGTCCAGCCCGAACTGCCACGCCACGTCTTCCCTGGACCGGAAACAAGCTTCCTAGGACCGGTTTCTGGCATTTCAGCCGTCTTCAGCCAGGCTTGCTTGAATCCAGTGGCAAAGTGAGCAAGGGACTCACGTCTGAGCATACCCTGCCAACTATTGGCGAACAAAGCAAAAACCAAAGGAAATGATGGACGGAGTGTTGAACATTGCAAGCACTCACCCCCAGTCAACTGATCTGGGTTTAAGCAAGCCTGGCGGAAGACGGCTGAAATGCCAGAAACCGGTCCTAGGAAGCTTGTTTCCGGTCCAGGGAAGACGTGGCTTGGCAGTTCGGGCTGGACTGTTCCCATGAGGCACAGGGTCAGACTGATTTGCATTTGGCAATGTCTGAACTGGGGTGGCAGAGTGGGCTAAAGAACGGTGATGGATTAAACCCAGATCAGTTGACTGGGGGTGAGTGCTTGTAATGTTCAACACTCCGTCCATCATTCCCTTTGGTTTTTCATCTTTAATTAGGCCCAAGCCTTTTCTTTCAAATCTTGCTCATAGTTAAGTAGATGTTTATTTAAGACAATTTGCCTATCACCAGCATGTTGTTAAAGAATGTGTTGACTCCAACCTTATGTTTCCTTAGCTTCACCGTACCATATTAGATCATTTCATATTAACAATTAACCTTGCTGTGAATTCATAATAAATAGACTGTTAGAATAAATACTGATTTAGATATATTTTATGTGTGCTTAGCTAAAATATCATTGATTGATTTGTTTCAGTGCATCTGACTAGCCTTTGTGTTCACAATGGAACACTGAACGCAGCTTTTAGCTTAGGTAAGAAGGTTCTCATGAGAACTTTCCTCCATGCTTCTAACACTCATAGCAATGTTTTACTATACCAGTACATAGGAACAAAGGTCTCAGTGGACAATCGAATATACATAAAGAGGAAAATACAGCCACGGCCCGTATTGGGCGTGCTACTGGGGCTGTGACGTGGGGCGGGGGTTGTAAAATGTGGCATACGGCCGATTTCAGGTAAGTAACGGAAAAAAAATAAAACGAATTTCGTTGCGCGCGCAACAAAATTAGTTTTTTTTGGTTTTCGTTACTTACCTGAAATCGGCCGTATGCTGCATTTTACAATCCCCCACAATGCCCCTCCTCCGCCCCACGTTCACCACCCCGGTAGCATGCTCTATACGGGCCGAGGCTGGGAAAATACTTTACAAAGGATGAGGAACCGGGGAAGTTCAGTGTGATTAAATAACACTGTACACAAAGCTTAATACATTTTTCCTCATCCTTTGTAAAGTATTTTCCTCTTTATGTATATTTGATTGTCCACTGGGACCGTTGTTCCTATGTACTGTTTGATACCCAGGTCCCATTGACTTTATTTGGGTTTACCCTACTAGGTAACTTACTATGTACCGGCATGAATGTTTACCGTGGTAATCGGGAGTAGAAGCAACGGATGTTGATAACGCCATCAGATGAGTGATTTACATTGGATGAGAGATTCGATCACCTACTAAGGTTTGTTACATTATTGTGTGATTTGTATATTAATTAGTGGTCCTAGTGAATTGGGAGAGAACCCACACTCTGACCTCTGAGACTTACTTGGTGAAGACCCCTTATGACACTGCTGTGGGAGAGTCGCTCTTTTGCATCCTTTCCCTTGGTTACCGGCAGCTATTGCTAAAGGTGACTTTATTTTTCTTCCTTTTATTCTGATTTTCTCTAAGCAATGCTACTGCAAAGATCATTCCTCTATCACTGATATTTTGAAGGTGGCTACCGCAGCTGTGGGGAACGTGGCTGAGTTTCCAGAACATCTCTTTATGGGAAGTTCTAATCTTTAACTAAGCTCCAAAATATTGCTCTTTTCAGTTGGAGGAACTCTTTATGGGTTTCTCTGCATAGGGTAGATCAGGTTTTTTAGCTCGATAGTGACAATTTCCTTCATGGAACACTCTGTATTGATTTATGTTGTCACAAATCAATAGGCCTGGGCAGTAAATTCCGTTCCGTTCGCGGAATTTGCGGAATTTGGGTAATTTCGCGTTCCGCGGAGAACGCGAAATTGCCCAAAAATCTGCGTTCCGCGACTTCGCAAAATTTTTTGCTTGTTCGCGTTCTCAATATGCGTGTTTGCGAGATATTTCACCCCGAGCACGCAAACAGCGATCGCGAACAGGAAAAATGTATCGCAAACAAGCAATTCCGCGTGTTCACGGAATTTCTGCGTGTTCGCGGAGATTTTTTACCGTTTCGCGGAGATTTGCGTAACGCGATTACGCAAATTCCGCCCACCCCTACAAATCAACCATTTACTCGATATTTCTGTAAACTGGACTAATCTGAATAAAGATGCAAAAAAAACATACTAATCCTTTAAGATAAATAAAGGTTTTGAAAACGTGTTCTACCTCTCATCATTTACTGTATATTAAGGATCTGGCAATTGATGATATATTCTTGGCATGTGTTAATTTCCACCTCCATTTGTACTATGGTGGCAAAGGTCCATCTGACCTGTCAAGGGCCATCTGGATTTCCAAAGGTCGAACTTGTAAGTCGAGGTGTTTAGTCCAAAATACCTTTTGGCCAATCCTTTAGGCGCTAACAGTGCCCCTCACTCTGATTTTCAGTGCAGCTCACGCCACCGACGCTAAGTTGCAGTGTGAGATGTGTCTTTTACTCCCGTTGGCGGAATTCCACTGAATCCAACAGAAGTTTTCTGTAATTCCGCGAATTCCACCCACCTGCTACATGTGAGTACAAAAACGGAAGCCTTTCACTATGAATTCAAGTAAAAAGTAAAAACTTTAACTTCTGCCCTTTCCATCTCAGCATCAAGATGCAAAGTTGAACACTGCACTATTTGAACTCCAGGAACATAAAGTAGAAGAGAGATGCAGCCAGGATAAAGGAAGAACACTAAAGAAAACAAAAACTTGGAGAGAGAGAAGGAGACTAAAATATAAACATCGGACTAATGTAATTCTGGAAAAAGTGGGCTGCCTTGGATGTTTTTTTTTTACATGAAGGACATTAAACCTAATGGATTTTCCATGTATGGAATGTCACTTATTTGAAAGAACAGTGATGAAACAGGTTCACGGTGTAAGTTTCTCCAGAACAAGCTTTCCTCAAATGTGTTTTTCTACAAACTTCCATACCACCGCAGTGTACCGTTACAACGCAGTCATTACATCGCACTACATTTACAACGCAGTGATTACATCGCAACATCCTTTACAACGCATGTCACTACAACGCATCCATTACATTGCATGTCATTACAACGCATGACACTACAACGCATGTCACTGCAATGCAGGCATTACATCGCATGTCATTACAACACATGGTACCCCTACACTAACCAACACTTACCCTACTGCTGCACCCCCTGGAGTTAGAATCGTAATTTCTACCCCTGCACTATCCAACACTTACCCTACTGTTGCACCCCCTGGTGTTAGAATAGTAATTTTTACCCCTACACTATCCAACACTTACCCTACTGTTGCACCCCCTGGAGTTTGAAAAGTAATTATTACCCCTACACTATCCAACACTTACCTTAAATGCAATGTAATGGTATGCGTTGTAATGGTATGCATTGGAAAGGTATAATGCGATGTAATGGAATGCGTTGTAAATGTAGTTTAAACATTTTTCTTGTAGTGGTATACGATATAAATGTATACGTTGTAAAAGATGTTGCGATGTAAAAACTGCATAGTAAAGGCATGCCCTGCAAATTTATGCGTTGTAACGTCCTACATTCGTACCCAGGGGACAAAATAGCTTCCTACCTTATCAAAATTTTACACAATGTATTCAATCTTAGAACTCTTAAAAACATGCCATAAAACAGTAATGCACACATCTTGCATGTTTACCAACCTTACTCCGTCTATGTGTAGTTTACAACTGGGTAGCAAACAAATCTGTGTAGAATGGACTTGAATGCTAAATCAAGGAAGTTGCATATGCAAAATGTGAGCATTCGAGCAGACCGGGAGATTAGGTGATACTAATCAGGTTTGCCTGTACAAAGGTGCAAATCAGACCAAGAAAGAATGTGGTTCAGAAATAGACCAAATGATTGTCAGCAATGCATGTGTTCAAAAAGTTATTTTTTTTGTGCTAAGAAATATTGAAAAGAGCATTTACATCATGCATAATTAACAAATGTTTGAGATGTAAATCATTGTGATTAACCACTGTTCTTGATTTGCTGCATGATAATCAAATGCTCAAATTGTGACTGTAAGAGTTTACACTTGAAAAGTATTGCCTTCTCGGACCTTCACTTTCAGAATGTATTCTTTAATAAATACTTAAAAACAAGGCCTGCTTTAGAGCGATGAGACACCTGCTGCAGAGTTCCGTGTGATTTCAGCTTTCAGGCAGCAATAAAAATGTCAAGATAACTCTTAATATTCCTGCTATTTCTGCTAGACAGAAAGATTGGAGTTTTTTCTAGTGGCAGTTTTGACTCACCATAAAGTAGTGCAGAGGGTAATTTTGCCTGCTGCAAATAATAATTTTATGTGGCTAGCAGAGTGGATTAGTAAAGCCAGCCTTTCCCAGCACTTTAAAACAAATGAAATGTATTTGAGAAAGGGGCTATGGAGAGATGACCATTACTTTTGCCAGGTGGTAGTCAGGGAATCCGAGGAGGTTGGTCATATTGGGGGGGACGCCAAAAAGTAGTATCGCACTAGGCTCCATCAGAGCTAAAGCCGGCCAGCTTGAAAATAACCACAGGGATGCTTTTTTAAACTTGAAGTTGTGTCTCTTTCTCACCAACTGATCTTTCTGTTGGCTCGGTGTAAACTGTTCCGGGTTGAGAGCAATGGACAAAACGTAAAAACCCTAAAAAAATTTTTTTTAAAGAACCTAGGGGCATATGTATCAAACTCCCCTTTAGCGAATCCTAATTTGCGAGATTTTGCGATTCGCAAAATCAGATTCGCTAAACGGGATGTATAAAATAAATCGCTAATCATTTGCGATTCCTTAAAAATCGCAAATAATTCGCAGAATCCCGTATTGCGATTTCTTAATAGCGAAATTCGCTAAATAAGAAATCGCAAAAACGGGAATCTGCAAGCCTGTTGCAGGCTGATGACATCACAAACAGGAAACTGTAGTGATTGCCTGCACCTGCTCACCTGAGCCACACCCAGAGGCTGCTTGTGGAGTGTGAGGAGGCTTTCCTGGAGACAGCAACCAGCAATGGATCCCAAACAAAACCAGCAGGGCAAGGATGCAGAAAAAAGAAAGAGAAAACACAAGTTTTCAGAAAAGGAGCAGGAGGTCCTCATTGAGGAGATGGTCTGCAGCCATGAGCTCCTGTTTGGGAAGAAGGCACTTAAAGTCCCAGAGGCCAGGAAGAGGAAAATCTGGCTGGAAATACAGAGCAAGGTGAATGCTGTTGGAGTCACCACACGCACCATCGAGGAGCTGCGCAAGCGGTGGTATGATATGTGCCAGAGGTCCAAGGAGAGGGTGGCAGCCAGACTCAAGGATGCCAATCAGACTGGAGGAGGACCATCCACTGCAGAGCAGCCAACCCCCCATGAGGAGCTCGTGGAGTCTACCCTCCTGCCTGAGAGCGTTGGTGGTTTGGCGGCAATAGACAGCTCCGACCCCTCATCCAGCAGACAAGGTAAGATGCATGCCAAATCACACTGCACTCCTCCCCATCCCTTGCACACTCCCCCAAATGCGCATAGTAAACTCCCAACATGCCAATCCAGCCCAGGTCTTACAGCACACCCAGCAATGCATCATGGGACTCGTAGTACTCTGTCTGACTGTGTGTCCATGACACCATCACAATTAAATGCAACATATGTGTTTTGGGGATCATTGAATAGAAATGTGTCAGAGGTTATCCGTCAAAGATTTGTAACTTTATTGAGTGCCACATGCAGACAGTAACACAAACTCATATAGTCCCCTTTACATCCACAGCACACGGCATGCCACAAGAAGACAGCGCAGAGGGAGAGGAGCCTGCAGACCCTGCGGACTCCAGCGATGAGACAGAGCAGCAGCCAATTCAGCGCAGGAAGCGCGCACATGTGCCCCCACTGCCTCCATTTGAGGACGAAGTCCCAGCAACAGGCGATGACACCGACAGGAGAGAGGGGAGTCAGGGTGTGACAGACATGCCCCGTCATGACGCACCAACACCAAGGCAAAGGGAACAGGCCATTTCCAGGTCAAGGCCCAGGAGCAGCACTGCAACAGAAGGAGAAGGCACCGTGTTCTCCGGCTTGGAACAGTGCATGTTGCAGGAACAGCGCCTGCAAAGCAAGGCAATGCGGTCAATGAATCGCCAGCTAGGCCGCATACATCAGGACAATCGCAACATGGTAGCGGCAATACAAGAGCTCTGTGCCACTTTGAGGGACACCCAAGCTGCCAATGACAGGGCTGGACGACGTGCCAATGCACGGCTACACAATTATACAAAGGCAGTCAACCGCCTCTGCACCACCACCAGTGCACTCACACGCAGAAGCGTAACCATGCAGGTGGACATGGCACATTGCTGCCAGGACATAGCACGAGGGCTGGCGCAGGTGACCACTGCTGTGGAACAGCTGCAGACAGCCAATGCAGGTGGCAGCGCACTAATGGCCTCTGCTGAGAGTGAGGACACATCGAGTCGCAGCAGCATCACTCCAACCTTGCCAGGTGAAAGACGCCGCAGTGGCAGACAGGTAGCAGGCCAAGGGCGCACCATGGGGGGCACTCACCCTGGACGGCACCGATGGAGGTGATCATCTGCGGGGACACTGACTGCAACACGGGTGCATTAACCCGCAAAAGGCTGTTTGCCCTATTTCTTGTGCCTTCTCTGCACTGTGTGTACAACATGTGCTGGGGACAATTACAATTTCTTTCATGTGAAGTGTGATTAAACACTTGACACATCATCAGGCTTTGTAGTCTCATTTCCTCAATACTCACCTAAAAGTAGTTTCGTGTGATCTCAGTCCGTCTCTGGCGTCCAGCAGCTGCCCCAACTCCTGGTGCTGGTCTGGCAGGGGGAGCAGGGCGCTCGTCATCCGATGTGTCTGTATCGGTCACATCAATTGTGGTGCCTTTCCTCATTGCCATGTTATGTAGCATTGCACAGCTTGCCACGATTTTACAGCAGGTCTCAGGGCTGTATTGCAGTGCGCCTCAACTTTTATGCAGGCACCTGAAGCGGCTCTTCAGGATTCCGAAGGTTCGCTCAATGACACAGCGTGTAGATCTGTGTGCCCTGTTGTAGCTCCTCTCACTTGCATTTGCAGGATCCAGGTATGGGGTCAGGATGAAGTCGCGCACTGCATAGGCACTGTCACCTGCATGGAAAAAAACACAATAGGTGAGTCAATGTCCCCCCCCTCAACTGATGTAGTGGATGTATTGATGTGTGCAATGTATTTACCGAGCAGGTACCCCTCCCCAAACTCTCCAGCACTCAGACGTCTGTGTATTCCACTGTGTCGGAAGATGAAGGAGTCATGTGTACTGCCGGGGTATTTGGCTACGATGTCTGTGATGTGATACTTAGCGTTGCACACAATCTGTATGTTGAGGGAATGGTAGCATTTCCGATTCCTGTAGACATATTCAGTTTCTGCTGGGGGTGTGATGGCCACATGGGTCCCGTCAATGCAGCCAATGACGTGGGGGAAACGTGCAATCTGGTAGAAGTCCAGTATCGTTTGCTGTAATGCCTGTTGGGTGGTGGGGAAGTAAATGTGATGTGAGAGCCTCAGTAGCATTGCATCTAGGAAGGCATGGAAGAAGCGCGAAAGTGCACTCTGTGACACCCCACCAACCTCCGCTATGACCCGTTGAAAACTCCCTGACGCCAGGAGGTGCAGGGAGCACAGGACCTGCACATGTGTGGGAATTGTTTGTGTCCTGCGAGTAGGGTGCTCCAAGTGGGGTTTCAGCTCCTCAATCAGGTCCATTATGGTCTGTGGGTGCAGTCTGTACTTGTCATAGATCTCCTCTTCAGTGTTCTGGAACAGGGTGATGCGCAGCCTGAAGATACGTTCCTGTCTCATTCTCCTGTGTGCAAGGGCCCGAATACGCAGCCTCCTGGCTATCACGTACATTGCAGCCATTGTGGGTGTGTTTGTTGCATTGTGGGCTGGTTTTTGTACCTTGCACCAGTTTACCACCTGCAAGCAATTGGTGTTAATAGCGATTTCTTAATTAGCGAATTTCGTAAAATCGCAATTTGCGATTTTTTCATACATGTGTTTGCGATTTCTTAGCTAGCGATTTCTTGTTAGCAATATTCGCAACGCTAAGGAATCGCTAATTAGGTATTCGCTAGGAAATTCGCTGTATTCTTGTTTCGCAGCCTAAGAAATCGCTAATTTAGCGATTTCTTATTTTTCTGTTTGGAAGTGTGTCATACATATGAAATAGCGAAAAATCAGTCGCAAACGCTGTTTTTTGCGATTCGCAGCGTTTGCGACTAATTTTTCCTTTCATACATATGCCCCCAGGTGCTGTTGGTTGCAGGAAACAGCTGCATGCACTATCACCAGAAACAATTGTGGTACTTGTAGTAGACACATGGACAGGAGAGGAGGCAAGAAGGGCTCTCCTCAGCTCTCCAGTCAGAGGGACTTCCAAAACCACCATTCACTCACTCTATCAGTAACACCCACTGTAGAGTGGGAGGCATCAATGTAGCGCCAACCAATCAATGTAGGCAAATAAGAATAAAACAGAAGGCATCTTCTGTTGGAATGGGTGCTGCCCCAAGAAGGAGAAGTGTTTGTAGAGTAAGGAAAGTCATGGAAATTAACTTAAATCATATAGTTAGGAAGGAAAGTGCAGGGTCAGTTTTTATGATTAAATTGATCAAGGGTATCGGTTTATGCATGTACAAGTTCCCGAGGGAAACGATTATTTAGTTGATTGTGAGGATTCTTGAGACTGAAGATGCTCCAGGTTAAAGGTGATATGCTGCAAAGGGGGAGTCAGCCAGATTATTCTTTGGTGTGGAAAGTCAACCTTAAAAAGATACCAGGAATTAATAACAGCTAAATGTACACGTCAAAGACAGAGGAAAATGGCCATAGAAATATCAAAGGTGCCCCATTCCAAAGGAGCTGGCTGTGCAAAGGGGCCTATTTAAACACTGCACATTGTGCATGTTTAGTAGTACTACAATAGTACAACTCACGTACTACAAATTGCTACTCACAAATGGTCATTTGGTGACCTCCACCTCTGCCTCTCTGATCTGCTCCATGTAGAGTTCTCTGCCCCATATGTGGAGTTCTCCACGCACAAAGCTATATGATTTAGTAGTGAATTTAGGAGGACCAGAGGCAGCGGCTGGGAAATGGGCAATACTTACTACTAAATGGGAGAAGATTAGGAAGGGGTAAGGCAGGGTTATAAAGGGTAAGGAGGGATTTAGAGATGAACATACAAACTACCACACAAGTAAGTCCATTGCTTTTTACGAACTACACATCCAAATTTACTACAGCCAAAAAGGCTTCAAACCATTTGTATATGTACTCCGGCCTTGGAATAAGTCCAGCACCATACATGGTCACTCACCGGTATTGCAAAACACTCTCATAGAAAATAGGGACTTAAACTTCTTTAGTTTTGTTTAAATAAATTAATATTTACATTTTGTTTAAACTAATTAAAACATTTCAACGAACCCTGCTGTGGCATTACCCAACGCTACCTAAAACAGCTCAACATGGTGGTGGGAATATCAAGGACGGGGATTGACTAGGACTTTGCGCTTTGTAAGGTTGTGTGTCGTGCCTGGGTAGGAGGTGGTTGGGTTCTGTTGGTTGTCATTGTATGCAAAAATCAATAAAGCATTCAGTTAATTGCTGGAAATGCACCTATATATTGGTGTCTGTATAGCATACACATAGCTAGAGAGCAACAGACCACTCAAAATGAGCAGTAGCTCAGTGTAAAATTCTAGATTGATTACAATGACTTGGTATATTCCTGTGCGGTGCTTCCTCTCAAGTGACACTGGTGAGTTCTCTGGTAATGTGAGTCTTCAGATAATTTCTGAATTGCAGGAGGATTAGGATAGTTTTAATATTGATGGGGTGCTATTGGTCCTGATATCCGGATCATAGATGTCGATAGTCCGTCTTTTATTTATTTATAGTTTTTGTTCCTTGTCTGGTGGGCCATATGATGTTGTGTGACCGAGTAGGTTATTTTCTAAGCTGGGCATGCTGGTGTGCAATTAGTTGAATCCTCATGGGAAATGCAGCTGGTCTTGAAAATTAGGCTGCAGTCCTGTAAGGGGAGGCAAAGCAGTCACTTCAGGAATGGATGATATAGTTGCACTTCTCCAGGCCTTTGAGGAAATCTGTTGCTGCTAGTGGGATTCCTTTCAGGGGCCACAACGCGTGAGTAGGAAGGGTGTCGTGCAGAGCATTGGTGTCAACAAGGTGTGAATCGAATAAGGTTTGGACTGTTTTTTTAAGTGGATTTTAGTTGGGAGAGCTGGCATAATGCTCTAGTGCATTATTGATATATTTGTTCCCAGAAGCTACATGTGAAAATCCAACTTGTAAGGTAGTAAGGCTAAGCCATATGGCACTCTACAGTATAAGGTGTAAAGACTAACACCAATGTTCATAAACAGAATGTCTGGTTGCCCGCCCATGGGTCAGTGACTCTCCCCAGGTCTATTGCTCCTTCCCAAACACTAATTATCTTCCTCGACCAAGTCCTTTTCTAGTTCCTGGTGAACTCTTCTTCCTGGGTAGCATTGGTGCTTGTTCCCTCAAAAAGAATAATAGATATCTCTGTTTTATTCCCTATGCTTGAAAAATAAACTGTGGTTGACACAACAAACCTTTTTGTGAACACACTAGGCTGGGATCATGACCTTCAACTTGGCTTGTCCCAGTCAGGTCTTATCAGTGTAAGCCTGTGATCAATCCACCCCGGTTAGTGCAACCTATTACGCCAGTTTAATAGGAATGAATATAGTCACTTGCATGGAGCCAAGGTGTGTTCCCAGGACTGTGGTGAGAACACATCTCCTTCCTTCCTTAGGCATCTGGTTTCATACACCAGTATGACATGGCTGCTTTTTCCTTCCTGATCATGGTGCTGTCCCTGCTCCTTCTCCTTCTGGTGTTCATTGGGAACCTGGCCTCAATGGTCGTTCTCCTCCTTGGGCTCTTGCCGCATCTCTATTCAGCTTCCAGTCTCTTCTTTGTGTCTGTTGCCTCTTCGTCACACATTGCTCCTCGCTCATCTCCCCAACACTGCCACACCAGCACACTCCTTCTGAAGTATCCTCCCATCTACTTCTGGGCAATCTTAGCCTTTGCTCCACTATACCGCTCGCTTCTCCATGCCTTGTGTGTCCCACAGCAGCCATCTTAGATATCTTGGAGCCTAATTTGGCCCCTTGCTAACTCTGTTTTTAGAGTTCGTATTCCATGAATCATTGTGCCTGGACACCAACCTTAGGGAATTGTGGCACCTGAATTTACATGATTTCTACTATACTTAGGTGGTCAGTTATTCGTCTTGGCTTAGGGAGGGCTGTGAAATATTCAGGAATATATGATTCCTTTGAGGGCTGACTATTGACTTCATTGTATTGGTCAGCGATGTCAGAAATAATTCACTATATTGAGAGCAATTAGGGAATCTTTTGGGTGAGATACCTATGATCATTTCAGGTTCCTGCCATATTTAATATAAGAACTTATGGCATGATTTTTTCAGAATAAATATTGACATTTTTGTAACTATGAAGTGGCAGTGAGGTATTGAATTGAATTGAATTTCAATTTGTAAAGCGTAAGAATCTCCTCCGAAGGGTTATCTCTGCGCTAAAGGAGCGGTATATGCAGAGCCAGGTTGGTCAGGTACTGAACTGTTCTGTCTTTAGGAGTTTCCTAAAGTGGAGGAGATAAGTGCAGTTTCGTAGTTGAACGGGCAATGAGTTCTAGTACATGGGAGCAAGATATGCAAAAGCTTTGCCTCCTGCCTCAAGTTTTCTGTAGGTAGATTAAGCAGGGTTAGAGTGAGGAACCAGTGTTACTTTTATTGCATAACTATAATTAAAAGTGTTGTGTGAATGTAGGTGGTGCAAAATTGGGGTTCAAGGGAAAGATTGTTTTTTTTTTACTTTCAATTACAATACGTTTCATGCACAATTCATGTGCATACTTTTATTTGAAACTCTTTGTATTGTCCTCTAAAACATGTTGCACTTATTCAAAATATATTCTTCATTGAGAAATAAACAAATGGAAGCATTACCTTAATGGCCCTCTGCTGAGTAATTAACAGTGGCTCCAATAGCTCTGCAAATGTTAGTGTTCTTGCCCCACCTCACCTACAGCTGTGCACATCATTATGTTGTAAGTGGTCACATAAGGAGAGGCAATAAAGAGAGGCAGTAGCTCCTGTTGAGTCGAACAGTGTTTGGAGCCCTCTAAGAGATTTTACAGGATAATGTTTACTTTTGTACTTGTGTCCTACTGCAGCAACCTTTTGTGCCACTTTTAACTCTTCCACTAACCCGTGTTCCGTGTTAATATACTGTATGACTCCTGGGGGCATATGTATCAACATCACCATTTGCGATTCTCAAATAGCGATTTTTAAAGAATCGCTATTTGAGAATTGCAAAACGGGATGTATTTAAAAAATTGCAAACTTTTTGCGATTTCTTAAAATTCCTTAATTGCGATTAGCAAATTGCGAAATCGCGATTAAGGAATACCTGCCCATTCATTCCTATGGGCCAGGAGACCCATAGGAATGAATGGGAAGTCATTCTCAAATAGCGAATCGCAATTTGCTAATCGCAATTTGAGAATAATTTCAAAGGTGCAAGGGTGTCATGATGACACCCTGATGCACCCCTGAAATTAGCATGTGTGTGCATATGGCGCACATACATGCCCTGAGCGCCACGTGGCACTTTGTAAAATTCAAAAAAGTGCTTTTCGAAAGGAAATCGCAAATTACCACCAACTGGAAGTTGGTGGTAATTTGCGATTTCTTAAGGATAATTCGCACAACTTGGGTGCTTTTTACATATCATTTAAGAAATCGCAATTTGCGATTTCTTAAATGCTTACGCAAAATTAAGAAATCGCTAAATTAGCAATTCCTTAATTTTGCAATGGGATTTGCCTCATACATCCCGATTACCGATTTTTTAATCGCAAACGCTGGTATTTTGCGAATCGCAGCGTTTGCGATTAAAAAATCATTTGATACATATGCCCCCTGGTCCTGATTTGTTGGTTTGGGGAGGTAGAGCAGGTATTGGATTAATAGAATAAGGCTACCCACTCATGGAGTGAGGCTTTGACCCAGAAATTAAGCTGGGGTTTCTCTCAAGGCATGTCTGCATATTGCAGCCAACTTCCTTCACCCTGCCTCTTCTTTTTGCTGCAACTAATTTTAGGTTTAAATCTTGTTTCATTATTTTCATAGAACAAGAAAAAGAAAATCCATTACAGAATATCTCACCTACATGCATAGGTCAGCGAACAAGAAAAAAGTAAACTGAGGGGGATGAATGTGAGGGAGAGTTATCAGGAGTGTATGGAGAGTGTAGTATAATGCTTTTGAATGGTAAGGCCGCGTCTACTCAATGGCATGTATAAACATGTGCGATGTGTGGGGTCGGGTGCTAGGGTGGCAGTTCTCTAAATTCCTCTGTAAGGTATTGAATGAAAGGACCACAGGTTTTACCAAATTGGGGTAACCGGTTCTTGGAAAGTGCTGTAAGTTTCTTCATCCCTAAAAGTTCCCAGATTCTATGGAGCCAATCGGTAGGACTTTGTATTTTGTTTGCACCCCAGCAAGGAAGGAGAGTCTGTTTGGCAGCACATAAAATTAAAGTAATTGCCCAGCCTTTTGCAGATTTCAGAGGATAGGTCAGGGCACTGGGAAGGCTCAGTAGCACATATTTCGAGAATCTAGGAAGTGTAGTATCATACATTTTATCAATGGCATCTAGTATTTCATCCCAAACGTTGTGGATCTAAGGGCAGTGCCACAAATGTGTCAGTGTCCCTACTTGCCCACAGCCTCTCCAGCAGTCTGGGTCTCTCCCCGCTGCCATCGTGCAGTGCGTTTGATGGTATAATACCAATAGTGTACCAGTTTAAGAAGTGTCTCCTTGCTGGCAGCACTGGGAGCTGAAATGTTGGCTTGTTTCTAAATGTCCGGCCACTCTTTTTATTTTTTTGTTGCATATTTATATAGCGCAAACTCGACCCGAAGGTATTGGAGTGCTTTACATGAGCACTGTATTTACATTACACATTCAGGCACGGGGAGATTAAGTGATTTGCCCAGAATCTCAGGATGTGGAAGCGACCCCGAGGCTCGAACTCTGGTTTCCAACACCAAAGTCGGCAGTTTAAGCCGACGGACCACATACTCTCCCAGTGACGATGATTTAATATTTGTTTGTGGTGCTTTGAGAAAAGTATATATGTCAGATAATAAGCATTTGTCTGAGTGATGATCCATTCTTCCAATGGTAGGAGAGGCCTACTAGCGTGTGGAGTATTGATGGTTGCTTGACCCAGTGCCTAATTGTTGTGTATTGCCAGTGTGCTGTTGGGAGTAAGCTGCAATTATGCTGGATATGGTGGAACTTCATTACCCTTGCATGGTCAAAAAGGTCATATCCTCTTGCAGTTAGCTTGCTACCATAGTAAGTATCCAGAGCTCCAGTAAGCTAAAGGAAAGTCCAGGTTCCCTAAGATTGGGGTTTGTGGAGAAATGCGGGTGGATAGTTTCTCCTATAGTTGCATTTTATCCCAGGTCCCCACAGTGGCCTGAAGTATGGGAGAAATAAACACCCCAGGTCTTCAGTAAGGCTTGGGGACCAAAGGCACCTTCCAAATATGAATCCAGGCAATAGTCTGGTCTATAAAGCACCAGTGCTTTTCTCTGGTGGGCCTTGTCCACTCCACTAGACAGCAGAGTTGAGCTGCCCGACAGTAATGTGTGAGATGGGGATCCAGAGACCTTCGTCAGCGGGGGACAAGTACTTCTGCCGCTTAGCTATTGGCGCTCTTTTTCCTGCCCACAAATAGTTCTCTATGAGGTGTTGTAGTTTGTTTAGGATTTGTGGAAGGGGCAACAAAGGCAATTATAGAATCTTAGGTAGAAGGGTAATTTTTATTACCCTAACCTAGACAGAGTATAGTTCTTTCATGTCTGTAACTATGATTGTGTATTCGTAAGGAGGATGCCATAATTGCTTTCGGATGTCTGCTATATTGTGGGGTGTATATGAAGCCTAAGTACACCTCTCCCTGTGTAGTTTCCTAAGGGCAGCTTGGTCTACTCGGGGAGCAGTAAAGTTAAGTATCTGCTACTTTTGAGAATTGATTTTGAACCCGGAAGCCCTCCCAAAGGCCTCTAGCTCTCGCATTAGTGCCCGCAAAGAGTGGAGAGGATTTGTCAATGCCACATTAACATTGTCCGCATACAAAGCTAATTTGTGGTCTCTCTCTCCCATGGTGATACTTGAGATCATGGGATTTCCATGCACATGTTCTGCAAATGGCTCCATGGAAAGAGCAAAAAGGAGTGGTGGCAAAGGACACCCCTGCCTTGTGCCGTGGGCGATGCCAAATAACGGGGATGTAAGACCATTAACTCATACTGTCGCCTGGGGTCCTGAGTAGCTGCATGATATCATTTTCCTGAATCAATGGTCTAAGCCTATTTTCGGGAGCACTTTTTACTAACAATGCCAGTAGACCGAGTCAAATTCCTTTTCTGAATCAATCGAGAAGAGGAGGTACTAATGAGAGCTGGGCTTTATCCAAAAGATGACATACACATTTGGTGCTATCGCTACAGCTCCACTCAAGCATAAAATCCACTTGATTAGGATCTACTAGGGATTGCATGTGAGGGGCCAGACGAGTCGCTAAAATATGGTAAACATTTTAGCATCAACATTTACCAGCTAGATAGCTCGACACGAAGAACAGTGAGTGGGATCTTGGTCCTGTTTGAGTAGAACTGTAACTGTGGCCACTTTCATAGTATCTGTTAATAAGCTATGGGTGGCGAACTCCACTCTGCCAGTGGAGTTTGCAGAGTTTTGCCAACTCCGTGCTCTGTGCCTGGGCTGTCCTCCTGTCTCCTCGTCCTCGGCAGTGCAAAACCCCGACGCTGCAGGACTTGCGAGGACTGCTCATGAGCTCTCATGCACAGTCCTTCCAAGCCCTGCAGCGAAGTGGTTTCACTTCCATTACGGGCCGGGGAGGACTGCAGTGGAGAAACACCACTGATCACCGCCATGGCAGACTGAGGTAAGCTGTAAAGCAGGTGGCAGTCTGGGGTTCAGGACCCCTCCAGGTTTGCTGCATGCATAGTTAGGGCAGAGCGGAATTCCACTGAGTTTTTAGGAAACTCATGGAATTCCACGTAGTGACACTCCGCCAACTCTGCCCACCCTTACTGTTAAGGGGCCTGTCTCAACTAAATGAATTATAAAGAGGCATGTGAGGATAGGAGCCTAGGAGGTGGAATCTAGTTTTAAAAAGTCAGGTGGTTGGCCGTCCTTCCCAGGGGCTTTGCCTGATTGGAGATGGTAAATCACCATCAACACTTCATCTGTGTGTTTGTATCGCACTAGGTGTAAAGCATGTTGTGGTTGCAGATGTTTGGGGAGAGGAGTTGGCCTAACGGTTAGGGCGCTCGATCTCGGACCTGGGGGAACTGGGTTTGAGTCTCGGTAACAACGCTAAACCTCCTGTGATTCTGGGCAAATCACTTAATCTCCCCATGCCTAAAAAAAATAAAAAATAAATGTGTGTCCTCATGTAACGTAACTGGTGCTATGTAAAGTGCTCTGATACCCGATTGGATTCGGGTCAAGTTCGCGCTATATAAAACTCTGCTAAAAAAAAAAAAAAGATGTTCTATGGAAGCTTGATCTAGATATGAAGTAGCATCTTCCTCTAACATATCTTCAGCTGCAGAGAAGTCAGTGTAGAAGTGCTGAGAGGCTTGTGCAATTTGTTCATCTTGGTTTAACCTAGTGGTCCCTCTATCTCAGCCACCCTTTGACTATTCGCTTGCATTTGAAGGCAGTGAGGAAATAAGCAACCTGCCTTGTTTAACTCTGTATAATATTTCTGTTTGGTTCGCAAAAGGGCATATTCTGCCCTATCCATGTCCAAAGCTTTGAGCTGTTTCCTCGCCACAGTGAGTTGTCGCTTGATGGTAACCCATTTGTTCATGTGTTTCTTCTAGTTCCCTCACCTTCCCCTTCAAATCAGCCCATTTGTCTCGCCTCAGTGATCGCCATAATGCGACCCTGAATCACTGCCTTCAGAGTGTCCCATAACAATGCTATTGGTGTCCCTGGAGTATTATTGGTCCTCAAGAAAAAACGATTGCTTCTGTCAGTAACAGTTGCTGCGTATGTAAGATGTTTGCGGTTAAAGCACCAGGAGCGGCTTTGGTGGGATAGGCTAGTTATATGGAATATGATGTGTATTGGGGAGTGATCCGACAGGGCGGCTACCCTGATGTTGGTGTCCTGAAGGAATGCCACTCAGCACTGTGTCGCCAAGAAGAAATCAATTCTTGCATAAGATTGATGGGCTGCTGTGAAGAAAGAGTAGGTCTTTTCCCTAGGATGGCGCATGTGCCAAACTTCAGCTAGACCATACTCGGTGAGTTGATTGTGACTCTGAGGTGAGAGGGCACCTGTCTATCCCACCATTTGCACCGATCTGTCCAGAGTGGTATCTATAACTAGGTTATAGTCCTTTGGAATCCATAGTGGCCATCATGTGGCTCAATGTTTTGAGGATGAAACTCTCTTGATGATCACCGGGGGCATAAACAGTGGCAAGTGTGACTGTGTATGACCCAACAGCTATGCGGAGTGAGAGAAGTCATCCGGGAATTTCAGCTTGTGTTTGGACTACCTTGCCAGCAAAATGTGAGGCTATGAGAATTGTAACACCCGCCTTCCTCCCGACCCCCGATGAGAAATACTGGC
The DNA here is from genome assembly GCF_964204655.1 of Triturus cristatus. Classification (NCBI taxonomy): domain Eukaryota; kingdom Metazoa; phylum Chordata; class Amphibia; order Caudata; family Salamandridae; genus Triturus; species Triturus cristatus. The sequence continues at coordinate 984,037,043 of NC_140583.1, forward strand.
GATCAAACCAACGTGATTGCCTGGGCCCACCATCTGCCTTAGGCAGGTGGGTTTCCTGAAGCAAACAGATATCGCAATTGGATACCCTCAGTATGGATAGGAGGGTCGGACGTTTTGCTGGTGCGTTGAGACCCCTCACCCTATAACTGAGTATTTTACCATTAGCCATATCGGAAGAAAGTTGTGATGTAGAGGGCCTGAGATAGTCGTCTCCATTACTACTCTGGGGAGTCATTGCTCAAAATCTGGCTATGACTAACTGCATCTGCTAATAGTGTAATAAAAGGGTAAAGAAAAAGTAATGAGAGAAAATAAAAGAACCTTGAACAATATAGCATTGACGAATCCCTTTCCGGTTTGCCTAAGACCTGAGAAGTAGGGTTGGGGGTACAGTCGCTTGGGTATTTGTCCATCAATTCACCATGGTGGGGAGCTCCGCAGCCTAGATATCACCACTCCTGATGGCATAAATGGGGGCCTGAACAAGTACTTCGTACCACAGGGGAGTATCCTGCCTGTTACTCACAAGATGGATTCGTTAGCTGAAAATTTCCCGGAAAGCGATCATCAGACGTTAGCAGATTCCCTGGTTGTCTCATGTCCTTGGATTTGATGCTGCAAAGGCTGCTCTTTTCTTATGGCTTTGTAACTCAGTTGGTTTGACTATATTTTCCTGTTTCGGACTTAAGAAGCATTTCAATTGCACTGTGACAGGAGAGAGGCCACGTGAAGCAGGGTTATCACCATTGGAGTTTGTTATCACTGTTCAGCAACTCTTTTGATTCCTCTATGGGTCTTATAGTTCATATCTCACTTTCCCAGGCAAAATGGTTGTTCCCAGCGGTAGCAAATCTAATTTCTTTGTAGTAGTACCATGAGTGGTTTCATCTGGCGATGCCTCTGCAATGTAGTAGATATAGGTCTTGATAGAGCCTAATCTTCTTGCCTACAAAGTCTGCAGTATTACAATCTTGTACCATCATTGTAATTGCCTTTTTTTAATTTATATTAATGGAGACAAGTAAGAATATCTTGAGGTATGCCTGGTGAACTAGCAGGCTGGCCTGCTCTATGTTTACGATCCAGTAGTGTGATGAGGCTACACCAATTTGAGAGTTATGCACATATTCATGATGTACTGATGGAACACAGCATTAGCCTTCTTGACATTAGGTTGGACATCCCCAGTTTCTTCAATCTATCACTGCACTGTACTAGAAAATATGGGGAGAGGAGTTGGCCTAACGGCTAGGGCGGTCTACCTTGAATCTGGGGAACAAGGTTCGAGTCTTGGCAATGACGCTGAACATCCTGTGATTCTGGGCAAATCACTTAGGGCCATATCAACAAGGGCTTTATCTCTGCTTTTTTGGCTTTAAAAGCCAAAAAAGGAGAGATAAAACTAGCGCCCTATCAACAACAGGGTGCTAACATGCAAATTTGCATGTTAGCACCCTTTTACTCTATGCTTCCCCTTGCATCTCTAATGAGATGCAAAGGGGGCGTTCCAGAGTAAAATAATAGGAGAAATGTCGCTAAGCGACATTTCTCCTATTATCAAGAATGTCGCTAACCCTGTTAGAGACAAAAAAAGCAGCGCTAACCGCGGTTAACGCTGCTTTTTTACATCTGGTATTTTTCTGACTTAGCCATGATGTCCTATGAAAGGAGGATATCATGGCTAAGTTTGCCTGTCCCTATCAACAAGGTAACATGAGATTATCGCTGGGTTTCCAGCGATAATCTCTGTTAGCGTGAGGATTTTTATCGCTATTGAGATAAGCGTTGCTAATAGCACGCTATCTCAGCGATAAAAATTCACGCTAGCCGGCGATAATTATCCTAGCTCTAAGTGCGCTTAGAGATAATTATCGCCGGTTGTTGTTGATATGCCCCTTTATCTCCCCGTACCTAACAAAAATGAATGTGTCCTCATGTCACACAACTGGTGCTATGTAAAGTGCTCTGACACCTGATACCGGGTCAAGTTCGCGCTTAATAAAACTCTGTACAAAAATAAACGATACAGCTTTTTTTTTCGTTTTGCCCTGTCATTGAGGATATTTAGTTGCATCCCAAACAATTAAGCCCTTTGACACAATTGTGCAAGGAGGCCAGCTTTGGTGCTAGCTGTTGAAAGTGGACACTGTTGTAAATGAAATAAAGTGTTTGCCCCGAATCATAATATTAACGAGTAAGTGTGCCTACAAGGGATTTACTTATTTATACACTATTAGGCATTCAATATACAAACAATGGCGGCAAGCTATATCTAGTAGCTCACGTTTAATCAATTAGAAGTTAAATTGACTGTTTTTAATTAGAATACATCTACTACAAAAAGTCTTACACAGGTATATATATTTCTATAAAGTGAATTTATATTGGGAAAATATTTTAAAGGGTACAAAAGACTAGTACAAAAATCTATATAAAACAGCACATAGTAACTGGGGATTTTGAAGTTACAGAGACCTCATTGTTGCTACTGTAAGCACCTGTTTCAAACAGAAAACATATCCTTAAGTCAAATGATTCAGAACGAAAGTAGGCATGATTGTTGAGGTTACGGTCTGTATGGTGTAAACATCAGTTAGACCATCTTCAGGACATTAGAATCAAATGATGAATGACCCTTAGGAATTTACACGAACAGTTTCAATTTGTAGTTGTGTCTTCCAAAATCAGGAAATAACTAGTTGATCATTGGCAACCAGTTCTTCAAAGCAATTTATGCAGAAGGATTCCGTGAGCTATGACCCTCCCAGTGTCATCCTGGGGCACTTCAATATCAGGATCGCATAAGTCTTGATTCTGTCAGGGCCTGGCTTCAACGACGTACCGCTGACTCCGCAGTCGGCATCATGGCACATTTCTGGATAACATGAATTTGCAACATGTTGGAGCAGATTGGCAAACAATTTGGAAAGACAATACCCTGCAACATTCTTTGCAAAGAGTGCACATGTACAATCCTTTTTCTATGATGTTCGCTCCTCTGGTATCCGTGTTGTCACTACTTATCATATTTCAATAGAAGCTGTGGCTATGAGTGCTCATGCCAAGATCAATGCTGTATGAAATTGTCACACAATGGGCCAGTAATTTGTGTAGTATCGCAAACTCCGGTGTGGATTCTCATCCAATTCACAAAGTGAATATGCCTTTTTGGTATGATAACATGTGTACATGAGAGCTTTGGTTCACGTTGCATGGCTACGGCTATATGAAATTGAATTAGGTTAGTCTGTATTATCTAATTTAGCCAGTGATTATAATGAAGTCACAGTAACACTTTTACTGAAACTATATTTGCAAATTGTGTATGTCACTTCAGTCGATGCAGGTGAGTTCCACAGTGTACATACTGAAGAGGAAACATTTGAGGGCTGTTGGTCATGGATATGGCCAGACATGCAATCCATGTACACCCTGCACTGGGGTGGCTGTCACTGATGAACAGTTCATTGGAGCAACATTTGTCATTGACATTTATTACTCCAAAAAGGCAGTCTCATAGACAAGCTGAGAGCTGGTGTGAGTGACAATTTTTTTGATGAGTGGAATGACCCACTATTAAAACTTTTTGGAATGAGTCAACACAACTGTAAGGCATAGTTAGGAGCCCAAAATCTATTCTTGACCTTGATCACCATTTTGCTTCAAAATTAGTGAATCTCTGACATCTTGATGCAAATTTCAAGGCACCTGGCACCTCCGCCGCATTACCTTTTACAACATTCTTTTTGCAAGACTGACTTAGCCTTAGTCACAAACCAGCTTTAAGACACTTAGGAGTCTATTAGGATGGCGGACGGATGGCCGCCGCCGGGCCGGCGGTGGTAATCACCGGGCCGGCGGCAGCCATCCGTCTGCGATCGAAACCCGTAAAACCGCCGGTCACATTAGCATGGCAGTGATGACCACGGCGGTGAGAAGTTCCGCCCGCCACTTTTCTGCCGGTATCAGTCCACACGCTTGCCTGGCGGGCAAAGCTGGATCGCTAAAATGGGGCCGGTGCAGGACCAGGCTCCGCCGGCATGATTACGATGCCGGCGGCAGCCAGCCTTTCCACAGCGGTGGGACCACCATGGAAAGGCATGCGGAGAATGTTTTACGGGGGCCCATTGCAGGCTCCCAATATGTTGGGGGGGTGGTACACTGAAGGGGTACCCATGGTACCCCCTACATGTCCCTTCACCAGGTGGCAGGCACTGCCATGCAGTGCATAGATATGCAGGACATGTTCCTTTTGACATCGCGGCGGTGCTACTGGCAGCAGCAGCTGCCGCAATGTTAAAGGCCGCGATCGTACCGCCGCGGTCGGATTTCGACTGCGGAGAATACTAATTGGACCGGCGGTTATGCCGCGGTCCTGGCCGGCGGTCTTTTCCCCCTCATAACCACAAGTGAGCCCCACGATGCGTGGAGAAGGGAACAAGAGGCACAGGGTTCTAGGAGCTAGCAGCCTCCAACAACAAGTGTTAACCACAACAAGAGCTGCTCCTAGCGTAGTAACCACTGTGAAATTATGGTTGAATTGTGAGTGTTGGCATCTCACAAAATGTGACGTACTGGTTTCACACACCACCAGGTGTCATGCTTCATCATTGACCAGTCCTCGCCCTCTAAAACCTTGGTTTGATAGAGGGTGGGCATACACCTGACGACAGGGATGCACTTCTAAACTAAGTGGGGGCCTGTGAGAAAGTGAGTGAGAGTAAAAATCATTTAGTTATCAAATTGTGAATTTTAATGTGACTGGTAACTATATGATATTAAAATCAGTGGACGGTATATGGGGAAAAAATTGTCCCCTACTCGTGGTGTACGTGGTCGACATGTTTCTGCCAAAATGGCCCAAGCGGGTCCAGGGCATTCATCAGGACCTTAGTACCAAAAAAGGGGGGCTCCGTTCTTACCAACTGGTGGTAGGAAGATACCACTGTGTGGGTGTGACCTGTGTCACTCTCCACTTTAGAAAATGGCTTCTACGTTCAAGCCCTAAACAACAAAACTACTTGCCCCATGGGAGGAGGGGAGAGGAAAACCCCTGTAGTCAAACCTGCCTCAAGGGAAGTTCTCCATGATGCTCCTAGGTGACTGCTCCCGGTCCTCCCCGATGGTCTTTTTCCGCTACCATGGCGGTCGGAGTGATTTTCCGACCGCCATCCTAATAGACCCCTTAACGTTGATAAACGCCAACTTGTATGTCAGACCCTATTTCACAATATATTTTGGGTAAAAGGGGTGGGCAATGTTACACTGCAAAGACCATTATTTTGTACGCTGCACCATGTCAACAAGGCATATGGGGGAGTGCATAATAGGTAAGACCATGGAAAACTTGTTATCAAACATGCACAAGAATTATACGTTTTCATTTGCTCATCATATTTGCTGTTCCGATGTGTGCTGCATTGGGTGGCACAGATGGAAACAGCAAAAGGCCATTTGTTGTTAATGTGCATGAAGGTGATCCTTCCATCACATAAACTATCTTCTACTCAGTGCAGACCCCCTTGCACTATTGTGCAAGGGTGCCTGTGTTGGCGCTCGCATGAAGAGATTTGCACCCGCACAGGTGGAAATGCAGTGCTGCAACAATATGATTTGAATATGCTGCAGCTCTGCGTTTCCATAGTGGCAGAGCCCAGTGTGATGCAAAGCAGGCTAACAGCGTGCTCCAACACTTCCTAGTAAATAGGCCTTGTTGCCTTCCAATAATCAGATTTGTGACCTACGTTTACTCAGATGTTTCCATTAGATCTATACAGAATGACTCATGGATCTGTAGCTGTGCTGACGCATCCAACTTGGAGGTGACTTGATTAAATCTGAGTTGTTATACTGTGCTAGATGAGTACCACTGTGGTGCTTATTGGTATGTCACTATTGCAACCAGTGCACCCCATGTCTTTGTGTAATTGTCATGGCCTGGCTCTTCAATGGTCCTGTAACGCTGTCTCCTGGAGGACATTCCCTTGGTAGACTCATTCTGAGTCTGTGTGCGTGGCTTTATTGACAGAGCTAATCTTCCACTGTTGTTACTCCACTCTGACCTTGCTAGGTCTCATACCTACATTGACATGTTGGTATCACTATCAGGTTGTGATTTAGAATTTAAATTAACATTGAGCTTGTCAGTTCATGTTGGAAGTACCTAACACTTGATAAGAGTGCATACTTCCTGTTCTTGTACACTTGTGTTTGTGAAATACATGCTGAAAGGTGTTCTTTATTTTTAATCTTACAACTTGTCATGTTTTGATTTTTTTAAAGACATGTCACCTGATGAAGTTTGCCAGTTCCTTATGCAGGAGGAACGGTGTTTGCATATTCGTTGGGTGGCAAAGGACTACAATGCAATGGCAAGGAGGTGCCGGGAGGAAAAGGCATCAGGACAGTGGAAGTCTATTACAGATTTCAACAAAAAAGTGGACAAAAGCGTGGTGTCCTGCCTGCCTCATCAAGTCACAAGAGGCACACTGATGCAATGCCAGGCCCTTCTGGTGTCCAGCGTGGTTGCACATATCAACATCCATCTGCCGCTCTCACAACAACCACGGTGGCACATCCTTCTGCATCCATCTCATCTCGGAAAGCAGGTGCACCCTCATAACCTGCTCCACAAGGTACAGCATCTCCAACTTCAGCACCACAGAGACTGCATCACAGCTTCAACAACAGCAACGGTAGGTTGCTTTTGAACCTCAATGTGCGTGTGGCTCACATTGAACGGGACATATCGGACATCAAAACACACCTCCAGGACATTAAGGGTGCCCTGGGGCTCCCCTTCTGAGCCCCTAAATATTTTAACCATCCCCCTTGTATAGTCCCCCTATTCCTTGTAGCATATTGTTATATTTTGTTGTATTGTAGTATTTTAGGTAGAGGTAAGTGTAGTTTTAGAGTCCGCATGGATTAGTGTTAGGTGTAGACTTTTCATGCATTGTATATAGTGTTTTGGGGAGTTTCCTTTTCCTTTGGGTGGGGAGGTTGACGTCTTTTTTCTTGTTCAATAAAAAATGTATTAAAAATGTTTTAAACTATGTATTTGTTTAGGATGTATGTTTAGCTAGATCATGTCTAGCTTAAGCTGTCTTGGTCCCATCTACAGATGTGCCTAAAGGAGGGAGGTGGTTTGATGTATATTATATGTTGTTATGTGTATATTATAAGGTAAGGTAGTTAGTTTCCTGCACATCTCAATTCGCATAAGTTACATTAATCTAGGTTATGGTAGGTTATTTGTGTTAGCTTTAGGTTAGTTAGTATCTCTTTCTAAAATAAAGTTTTAGTGGTTAGTAATTTGTTGTGTCACTGTTGTTTAATGTGGTTCACTGACACAACATCGATGTAATCAATATCGATGTAAAAAATAGTGAGTACAAAATATAGACAGCAAAATCATATATAAATATATTAAATATTAAATTGAATTTTAACAAAATAAAATAAATGTAATATACATTTTAATAAAATAGAACAAATAAACTTAATAAAATAAGATAAACACACAAACATGGTTATGTATACATATATTTACTTTAAAACAATTAATAAACTACTATTTTAATGTATGTTAAACGGTTATAATTATATAAAAAATATAAATACATATCAAGGATTTAAAATATAAAAAACAAAAATCTATAATAAATTAAAATATTAAACAATTACAAAATATTTAAACTTACTTTCACAATACAATCACTTAAACAGTAGTGACAGGAGTAATTACATTTACTATTGCAACTCAAGTGATTGCAACAATAGGGAAAGTGTTGGAGAGCAGAGGGGTAAAATGTACTATTCCCACTCCAGTGAGTGCAACAGTAGGGAAAGTGTTGGATAGCGGAGGGATAAAAATTACTATTCCCACTCCGGTGAGTGCAACAGTAGTGAAAATGTTGGATAGCAGAGGGCTAAAATTTACTATTCCCACTCCAGTGATTGCAACAGTAGGGAAAGTGGTTGATAGTGGAGGGGTAAAATGTACTATTCCCACTCCAGTGAGTGCAACAGTAGGGAAAGTGTTTGATTAGCGGAGGGATACAAATTACTATTCCCACACCAAAAAGTGCAACAGGAAGAAAAGTGTTGGATAGCTGTGAGGCACAAAATTACTGTTCACACTCCAGCAGTTAAAACAAAACAATTTATTACAAATATATACAGATAAATAAATAATATTTAAAAAAAAAAAAATTAAATATACAACAAGAAAACATATTATAATATTAATTACATATAACAAATACCTACTAATATTATATAAAATAAAATATTAAATACATTTATAAAATATTCATTCCTATAAACTAGAAAATATTTACAAACAAAAACATTGATTAATACATAAATGTATTTTTTTTTATTTCCTTCCCTATTACAGCACCCCAAAACAACACATTTCAACATAAATTAAATTTACTTCCATAATTAACATAATTAATAATCAATCAAAAATATTATTAATAAAACAAAAATAATAAACATTCATTAACTACACACACTTTAACACTAAAATGTCCACAACACACACCTAAATTAAACTTTATATAAAATAATAAAACATAATTAAACCGTTCTTAAATTAAAAACTATTACTATCAACAACTAAAAATAAAGTAATTAAAATGTATTTAATATCTACCCTTTACCCCTTTAAAAGTAAAGACAACACACAAAAAATAAACAATTACCCAAAATAAATATCAAATAATTAATTTTCATTAACAACTATACATTAATTAATTAAACACAAAATAATTTCCATCCATTTCTCCTATAAGTACAACACACACCTCAAATTAATTACAACATTAGCATAATACATTTTTAATTAATTTCATTGATCTCAATTAACAAATAATTATTAATAAAAAATAAATTAACTACTTAACACCCTTTACCCTTATAAACCCCCCAAAAAACACCTAACATTAATTCATCAATTGCCATAATTAATTACCAATTAATTAATTAATTAAAATTAATTAACAACCAATTATTGATTCATCAATTAAAAATGTATTACTTCCCACCCTTTACACCTATAAACACCAAAACACACACCACAATTTAATTGCACAATTACCATAATTAATAACAAATAAAATAATTAATATTAATTACCAACAAATTATTTATTAATTCATAATAAATTACTTTACACATTTAACACTATAACATTTTAATTAAATAAATATTAATAAATAAATAACATACCAATTAATTTAATATAAGTAAATTATTTCCCACCCTATTCCCCTATAAACCCACAACCCGCTATGAAACTAAAAACGCAAAATTTAATAACTACTAAAAATGTAACACATATATTAAAAACACAAACAATTCTTATACAAAAAACATACATCACATAAGTACTGATTCAAAGTATGCCTTGTTAGCAAGGCAAAGTAAAGCCACTTCATGTGCCTTGACAATGACTTGAATATTGATCCAAGTCCCTATCCCCATCCTGAACATAGGCAAATGTAAAGTTCCAGCAACCATGTTGTCTTGGAGATTTGAGCCATTGGCTAATTCACACTTGTCCTGTCATCTCACTGCCTATCAGGGCTCAGCAGAACCCATTTTTTGAAAAGCACTCTGAATTAGTTGTGTTGGCAACACTGCTTAGGCATTGTTGACACGTCTCAAGTTTGATGGTCACAGGCAACACACATCTGTGTAACTTTTAGTGCTTATATTTACAAGTGCAGTGTTGGAATTGACAGTTCTTTTGACAATAAGCCCCTTATTGTATGTATAGCCAGTGGAGGGGCCAGACAGGGCCCTAGGGTGGGGGGTGGGGGGGGACATGTCCTGAGACATGTTGAGGAATCAGAAATATTCAGTCAGGAGGCTGATTGCAGTGTCATTGAGAATCAATGGCCACATTGACAGTCCATTAAATGTCCAAGGTAAACGTAGCATAGTCAATCTGAGGGCAGTGACAGGTGATGTTCCGTGGCATGATGGAAAACACAGGGCTAAGAAGGAGCTAGCTATTTGACACAGGTGAATGTTACCACAGGGTTTCCATTTAAAAGATGGACCATCCATATCTTCTTCATCTGATGTGTCTGGTGCCTCCCATGACAGTAATGGTGGATTGTCGGCAGCACAGGGAGCACCAGACACAACAGGAGCAGAAGTGGATGGTGTAGGTGCACCAGCATTCATCTGTGGCAACAGATGAGGCATCACTGCAGTGATGATGAGCTGCAGGGCTTGCAGGACTACAGCAACGTCAGAGTGATAGTCAGCCATGGAAGCCTAGTGAGAATCCTGTTTCCACTCCATGTTCTCCATGATCTTGCGCATTTCACCCAACTCTTTGGCCACATCGCTGGTGCCACTTTGACAGGACAGTTGTTATTGTCTCTGAGTCTGGACACCAGCAATGTCACCCATGGAATGCTGGAGGGCATAGAGTAGACTGTGGGTGCCTCTGGTGGCTTCTAGGTGGTCCCTAATGGGACTGAGGCACCCATGTATCCCACCAGTTTGGTTGCCAGGCTCTCCAACGCCACCCACACCTGGTCTGCCATCTCACAGCTGGACTGCTACCGCATTACGTTGAAATTGTATCTGTGGGTCCTCAGAGTCCAGGTTGATAGTTGTAGTGGTAGGTGGTGCCTGCTGGATGCCGCCACAATGCTGCTGAATTGCCCAGCTTCTGGAGATGGGCTGCCTATGGAGTCGAGCAGCTCTTGCAGGGTGTCCTGGTCGATGGTTATGAGCTCTTCTTCATCTTCATCATTGAAGAGTGGGACAGGCTGCAGACCTGGAGGTGATATTACTTCCTCTGCAATGTAAAGGGCAGATATTATTGTTTGTGTATGTCCACTTTGGGCAGGCATTTTGACAGTTGACAATCGGAGTTTACAACCCTTTCCATTATCATTTCTTACATAATACACCTATTATACGCAAATTTGTATGTCAATGTACTAAGTCCCTAATGTTACAGTTAGGTTGTTAATTGATTTGGACAGTTGCCCTGTATGCCAACAGTGAGGGGCATATTTATGGGCTCCTGCTGCACCTGTTACATCATCTGTTCAGACCTTCCTATGGTGCAGGTTTATTCACATTATTGAAAATGCAGTATTAATCTACTTCATGTGGCTTAATACTGCATTGTGGATAAGTCACTCTTACATGGTCAAGTTTGCATATGGGTGTGGGTCACTAGGTTTGGATGAGGATATTAAATTGCACCTTCCATTGATGTTGTCACTGCCACCTATTTTGCATGACGAGGAGGACACTCATGCACTTGAAATCTGGAATACAGTGACCCTGTTGACGTGCTTAAATTCCCCTAATCTGAGAAGTATGTAGGTGCTTCAACGTGGGCTACACACTTTGACACAGGTCAATCCCATGAATGGATGTTAATGGATGTTTAATATCCAGACACCCTTGCACTTTAGTGCCTGTGTTGATGCAAGGTAGCTTTAATACCCACAGACACAATAGCAAATACAGGGGTGGATTTACAATTTGGGTTGGTAGTGGAACATGATTTATGATGTAGGTGAAGCATTCTGTGTGAAAATGTTCCTTGAACAGACAACTTGCTCTCCTCTCGTTCACCCACATATGAAGTCACAACCTTCTAAATTTCTGGTTATATGTGTATCATTGACATCCTTTGTGTAGCATTGTTTTTGTTGTATGTGTGGAGCATGATGTGAGTCAGCTTAGGTATGTCTGCTGAACACATGTATGTGTCCAGTGATCCCTCTGTGTGTTTAAGACTGAGGTTAGGACAGAAAACAGAGTGCCACACAGTTATGTGAGCATGTTGATGCTTTATTTTTCATGTGGGTACTACTCTTGCTTATTTGGTAGCTTGCTACAACCGAAAGATGTTGCAATGTGTTAGATGGTGACGCATATCATGCAGCACACCAGGGAATGCCTTTCTTGTCTTCATGGTGTTAGTTCAGTACACACACTCCTTCGACCAGATTTTGAATGGACATAGTGCTGCAACAACTTAAAGTGTTTAAGCTAGCATGGGTCTACAGACATAGGACTGGGTCAGAGTTGAGATGTGCATACCCTCCCCTTGTGTTTTCCACAGCAGTGACAATGATCACTAAATGCAAGCAGGAGGAGATAGGACTTTGAGACAGGCTTCTAAGATTGGTGCATTGTTGCACAGCAGAGCTTTGTGGGACATCACAGGGATGGGCGCATGGATGACACATACTGTTGGGCTCAGGGAAATTGAGTGTATTTGTTACTGGAAGGATGTTTACAGATATCAATAGCTATGCATTTGTTTACTGACACTGTTAACTTTACCTAAAAGCCAGTTTCCATGTATGCCAATGTGTCTTGTACCTCCAACCCCCGGGCCATGATAACAATGACATACTGCAAACTAAACAACCCAAGAAGATACTTTAATATGGATGAATGCATTTTGAGGAATAATGTCAAGGCAATTTGTAGCCAAATGACATGCATTGTTACTACCTTGTGAATGAGGCCCATTATCACCCTTCACTTTCCATGCAGGGAACTGGGAATGTGTGATTCTAGGAGCAAAGCAACCAGAGCACGCCTGGTGTTATTTTATGGTACACATTTCTAAAATGCTGAGGTCTTACACTGTACTTTGAAATGCAGATCCCTTTTACTTGAAGGTAAACAGCAACTTGGCCCTCCAGTATGTGTTTTTGTGACAATATGGAATGTGCCCATCATTGACGCAAGGTGCTTCCAAGAGAAGGGCAGCTTTTCATGTGGGCAACAAGGGTGAGTCAACTTAAAAAGTGCTCTCCAACATTTTTAGATGTGGTTATGTGTGCTGCATTCAGCTGCACACATAAAAGCAGCGGTTAAGCCATTACAATTGCTCGTGGCATATTTCCAAGGTACTATCACAACTGGACCATCCACAATTTTTGTTTACTGAGGGGAAGCATGCTTCACAATATTTACATGGCAGTGTTGACCTACTTACTGTGGAATGGCAACACCTTGTGAAGGAAGCAAACTTTCATTATGTACTTGTGGTCATATGTACAGCCCACATTTGCATACTTGAATTGACATAGCGCTCAACCACCTCTGAAAATCAGGATTCAGACATATTTACAAAATTATGGTGAAGCATGATATTACAGCATGCACATGCAATGAATGTAGTTTTTCTAACCCCAAGGCAGACACTCTTGCACCACTGTGCATGAGTTCCTGCATGCTAGGCAACTACATTTATCACCAGAACATATTGAGACACAGGACTGAGCCATACTGTTGTACATATATTTTAGCGCTGCGTTTCAAAAGTGGCAGAGGGTAGATGAGCCAAGTGGTCTAACCCAGCGCTCAGTAAATTTGCTTGTTAATATGGCCCAGCGTTAGGGGACACATGAGTGGTCAATTGTCATTATAGACGCAGTGTTTGAACCGGGGACCCGAGCAGAGGCGTTTGGACCCAACTACAAGCCCCAGAAGGCCGAGGGACTGGTCCAGTAGCAGTGATCCCGCCCCCCGTGACCGGGGACTTCACAAAAGCAACTCGCGCCTCCCGCTTTGCGGGAGACGCAGCGTTTGAACCGGGGACTCGAGCAGAGGCGTTTGGACCCAACTACAAGCCCCAGAAGGCCGAGGGACTGGTCCAGTAGCAGTGATCCCGCCCCCCGTGACCGGGGACTTCACAAAAGCAACTCGTGCCACCCGCTTCGCGGGAGACGCAGCGTTTGAGCCGTGGACCCGAGCAGAGGCGTTTGGACCCAACTACAAGCCCCAGAAGGCCGAGGGACTGGTCCAGTAGCAGTGATCCCACCCCCCGTGACCGGGGACTTCACAAAAGCAACTCGCGCCTCTCGCTTCGCGGGAGACGCAGCGTTTGAACCAGGGACTCGAGCAGAGGTGTTTGGACCCAACTACAAGCCCCAGAAGGCCGAGGGACTGGTCCAGTAGCAGTGATCCCGCCCCCCATGACCGGGGACTTCACAAAAGCAACTCGCACCTCCCGCTTCGCGGGAGACGCAGCGTTTGAACCGTGGACCCGAGCAGAGGCGTTTGGACCCAACTACAAGCCCCAGAAGGCCGAGGGACTGGTCCAGTAGCAGTGATCCCGCCCCCCGTGACCGGGGACTTCACAAAAGCAACTCGCGCCTCCCGCTTCGCGGGACGGGCGCGTGCAGGCGCCGGGCTAAGCCTGGGCAAAGGGCGGGCCGTCTGTGGCCGTCAGGGGCCGGAGGTGGCCGGGCAACCCCCCTTTCGCCCTACTCTTCACCGATCGCGCACACGGCTGTTGCGAGGAGGAGCTCGTACATGTGATCAAAGGTACTTTAATTTTTTCATGTGGACATTCACTGATATCCCACATTAGTCTTGTGTGTATAATACTGTCCTTGCACTTACATTTTCTTGGCCTTAGCGTACTCCCATCACTAGTATCTCTTGTGATGGGCAAAAGAAAATTACTTGATGCCAATGGAGGGCCTACAACTTGTAGTGATGGGGTAGCCAAGAGGAAAAAGGCTAAAAAGTCATCGAAAAAACCACCATCTGACACCACATTGGATCGCATAGCCACATTGGTGAATGATTGCGAACTCATTTTGGAGAAAGCACCTCCTCAATCCCCTGCAAGCAACATACCTACGACCAAAAGTCATGTCGGCACAATCACTATTCCGCAAATGTTCCGGAAAACCCCTCCTTGTCAACCAGCTGTCGAGATTGAGGACTGGCCGAGTGACATTAGTAACTCTTTACCAACCCCAGATACACCACTTTTTGTTTCTCCTGTTGTGAATTCTGTCCCTCTTGATCCCACTGTCATTGTTTGTAATAACCGCTATGCGGTACTGGCTGATAACCATGATGTGCTCGTACCAACTAACCTACTTACAAACCCAGAAAACCAAAATAGGGCCTCGAAGGACAAAGAAAGGGAAATTCGAGAGAAACTTGACGGGGGGCAAACAGTGTGGGGCAACTTATAGACAGTATTGATGTACTAAAGCAAGAAATTACCGAGTTGAGGAAAGTAGTTATGGAGTTGATGTCTATTGTTAATCAAAAGCATCTTCCCTCCTCGAATACTCATACTGATAATTCTTTCCCCCACTTAACTTCCAAACACATTCAATTAGCCCACTCTAGTCTTGAAAGCAATATGGTCACCCCTGCCGCTCTACATTCTTGCCGCAGGAATGACCCCAATTCTTTGCTTAGAGCTGGGGCCACTCCTGGCATTCTCCCAATGAAGCCTCGAGTGGCTCCCTTCTCTCATAATAACCCTAGGTCGTCTAATCTACCTTACAGAGCATTTGTCCCTCCCCCAACCCAATTACAACACACAACACAAACTTTCCAAGCCAACGACAACCCTACGGTCTATATGGTTTGCGTCCCCAAGGCAAATGGGCGTGAGGATGAGGAATCATTAAAAAGCAAGGTTACCCACTGGATTCGCCATACTAGGGGTTGTCGCTCTTTAATAAGAGAAGATATAACTAGAGCCTATAGATGACGATCGGCTGATAACAACTTAGATATAATTGAGCTAACCCTGGCTAGCTATCCAGTGGCCGAGGGACTTCTAGCACTTGAGTTTAGATCATCCTCCCCAGACTCATCCTCTATACAATTTAGGCGCCTCCCCCCTACACCTTCTGAAATCTTAGATCCAATGGAAAACGGTAAATCTCTTCTTGATAACATTGACTGACTAACATCCGTCACTAATCCACCTAAAAAATTGTCTACACCTAGCTGTGGCTCTCTTAGTGCTTCTGTAGAATCGACTTATTGTCAACCTGCCAACATCGCCGCCCACAATCATGGGCACCTTGAGATAGAATTTCCATCACTCGATCTGCCCACCCTATCACCTCATCCACCGGATAACAAACTTAAAATAATCTCATGGAACATAGCTGGACTTAGAGACAAACTTTCTCTCCCCGATTGGAACCAATACATTGATCTTTTTGACATATGTATCTTCCAAGAAACCTGGAGCCTGGTGCCATTGCACAAATCTGGATATACCTGTTTTTGTGCTCCAGCTATATCTACCGGGCGAGGGCGTCCTTCTGGAGGACTTATAATATGGGTGAATATTGCAACCACCTGCAGGGCTCCCAAGCTCTCTATTGTATCACCAGATGTGATTCAATTGTCCTTGAGAGGGCCAAAGGGTGGACACGCCATCGAGTTATTTAATGTCTATATTCGTGGTACCCATGGCGGCCGCAAGTCACAGACCATTACAACTCTGGTAGATGCTCTCTCTTCCTGCCCGCCCGACTCACTCATCCTGGTAGCAGGTGACTTGAATTGCACCTATGAACCCCTGGCCTCCGAAGACTTGCTGGAAATAGAGATTGAGGATGCACAATGGGGTATACCCCCTCTATCACTACCCCCAATCAAGAAATGGACCCAAATGGCAATCCAACTGAACGCACTAACTCTCGAATATGGCTTGAGAGCCGCTAACGGCCGATTACCATCCGACATACATGGCGCTACTACTTTTAATAGAGTCTCCAGCCCTTCTCGAATTGATTATATTCTGATTGACCATAGATTGTGGTCATACGCAGTGGACTTGGCCATAACCCCCACCGTCGACAGTGATCATAACCCTTTGAATCTGACCTTAAAGAGCCCCTGGTGTTCCGACCCACTGAGTTCTGACACAAGACCCATCATGTCTACTAAGGAAGTTATTCCATCAAACTCCAAAAGACACCTTAAATGGTCTAAAATCTCCTCTTATGATCAGAAACTTTTTGCTATTAAGGAGATCTTATTAAATAAAACTACGGAACTCCAGGGAGTAAGCGATGATATAGATGGGTATCTCAGGGCTGGGAACATCTATAAAGACACAGTTGAGACGATTGGGTCCCTTTTCTGGGTACCTACTCCACATAGAAATTCCATCAAGCATAAAGCCCCAGTCTCTTGGTATAACACCGAGTGTAGACAAAAAAAGAATAACCTAATACTCGCTGTCAAAAATCGTGATTGTCACCAAGTCCGAATTGCCAGGAAAGAACATAGAAAGGCAGTTTTGGGAGCCAAGCAAGCCTGGGACGAATCCCGTTGGTCGGCTCTCAAGGCTGCGAGCCTGGCCAAAGACGGAAATGCCTTTTGGAATCTCTGCAAACACTCTAGAGGTTGTGACCCCAATGCCATCCCAAACCATATCACGAGCCAGGAGTGGTTCGATCATTTTACGAACCTTTACTCTGGGGAGGACATCCAAAGCCCCCGGATTATTGTACCCATCACAATGACTATTCCTATTTCCGAGGGATACGATCCTTTCACAGAGGCGGAAGTTGAGATTGCTGTCAACAAAATAGTCCCAGCAAAGGCTCCCAAACCCGATGGTCTCCCGGGCGATTTGTATAGATCGGACCCCAAACACTGGGCAAAGTATTTTGCCATCTTCTTTAACGCCCTCTTTAAGGGGTCCTTTATCCCAGAATCCTGGAAGGGAGCCGAGGTGATCCCAATATTTAAAAAGGGTTCCAGGGAGGACCCTGCCAATTACCGACCCAACAGCCTTATTGACGCTGGCCAGAAGGTCATTGGCAGGGTCC
Organism: Triturus cristatus; assembly: GCF_964204655.1. Lineage (NCBI taxonomy): Eukaryota > Metazoa > Chordata > Amphibia > Caudata > Salamandridae > Triturus > Triturus cristatus. The sequence continues at coordinate 984,054,658 of NC_140583.1, forward strand.
TCCTAGACAGAATCCTTTTATGGGTTAATGAGAACGATATCCTCTCCCATTACCAAGCAGGCTTTACACCTAACATAAGTACAATCGATCAGGTCTTTAGACTCCTTCTTTTATATTGGAAGGTGGTTTTGATTGGCAGGTGTAGCCTTCATCTGGCGTTTATAGATCTAAAGACCGCCTTCGATCTAGTCCCTCGGGATCGCTTATGGCAGGCCTTGAGGGATTTGGGTTTGCCTCCCCCTGTCTTTGATCTCTTGGTCCGGTTACACGAAGGGAATTATGCCCAGATGAGGTGGGGTACCCAGGCCCAGAAGACTGCAAAGATCCCTGTAAACAGGGGAGTTCGGCTGGGCTGCGTGCTGGCTCCCACCCTTTTTTCTTTGTTTGTAAATGGGGTGGTGAAGTTTCTACAAGATGTCCCTGCTGACGCCCCGACATTGGCTGGTGATCGAGTCCCCACATTATTATTCGCCGACGACCTTGCTAATCTCCAAAACCCCAGTAGGATTGCAAAAACTCCTGGATAGGTTTTATTTGTTTTGTACCCAGAGAGGCCTGAGCATTAATACCCTGAAAACCAAGCTTCTCTCATTTAACTCACGAAAACCATCTAATGTTGTTTTTAAGATTGATGGTGTACCCCTGGAGATTGTCAAAACATTCGACTATCTCGGCATAAGAATTTCCGATAGATTGAGTTGGAGACCCCATATAGACAAAATGCTGTTAAGCCACAAACGGGTAGCGGGAACAATCAGCAAAGAACACCGCACCTCACATTGTAGACCAATCGCTCCCGCGTTGGTGATTTATCAGGCCAAAGCTGTAGGCTCGGCACTGTATGGAGCCGAACTCTGGGGCTTCGACAATCTTGAGGACATCTCCAGGTCTGAAAACAAATTTATGAGAGAGTTGGTTTCACTCCCGAGGGGAACGCCACTCAAGCCCCTTTTTAGAGATCTGGGTAGACATACGATAAAAGATATGGCAAGATTACGTCCTCTGCTTTTCTGGGTTCGATTATGGCGTACCCCTGAATTAGCGAAGTACACAGAGGGTCTAAGAGAAATAATAAATTTCCCGGGGTCCCATAAAATCCCCTGGTTACGCTCCATTAAGAAGTCCTTCTTGTCACTAGGCTTTAGTGAAGTTTGGGACCAAGGCGCAACTCTGAGCAAGACAGTTCTGAAGAAAGTGTATTGGGCATGGATAGACGCTCAGGAATCCAGTAGCACTGATATAGGCAGCCTGACCGAAGCTTTCTTTATGCACAAACTGGTTGTTAGCTTTGAGCCGTATTTAGACTTTGTACAGAAGCCCAGAGATAGATCTCTGTACATCCAATTCAGACTTGATACACTGCCAACCCGTGAGTACATGAACAAATGGAACCCACCCTATCAAACTCCGCCCACTTGTTTGAGATGTAGTGGGTTGGTGGAAAATACGGCACATATTATGTTCGAATGCCCAGGCTACACAAAACCAAGAAGTCGATGGCTGGGACCTGTATGTCGATTGCTGGGCACGTCGAACTATCGGGTTGCACTGAGAATATTACGTTCCGATACCAGCCCAGTACTAGTTTGTGGAGTGGCAACATTTCTTGGGTGGTCTTGGAACATTAGGGCCAAATGTTTACACTTACAATCATGAATTCTCTTTTAATATGTTTTATTGCATAAATGTTTTAATGAATATATTTTAAACTGATTCTTAAAATGCACACTTTTTAAACCTCTCATATTTTGTACCTTGGCGTCAATAAGCTTCTCCCCTTTTTCCATCGTATTGCACTTTATAAGCTTGTACATTAATGCTTTTATGATATCATTTTATCGAAATAAAACTTTTTGACTTGACTTGACATTATACATATGCATGTGTACTGGATTGCAAGTCACTTGCACCACCATTGTGTGTCATTCTATGTATTTGTTAATGATGCCAGCAGCTCAAGGAACATGTGAATGTAACCCCAAGTACCTATGTATCTGGTATTTGATCTGCACACAGTGTGGGTGGGCAATGAGACATATTTAGATGAACAGAAGCAACATTACTCCCCCACCTCCCTATGTCCCTGGTTGTTACTTACCCTGTTGCTGATGTAGCTGGTCATAGTCAACACTATACTGTCCCTCGACTCCAACCATGGACTCCTCACACATGACTGCAGACACCTGTTCTTCCAAGGCAACTAGCTCCTCCTGTGGCACTGGACTCCCACCTCCAGTCTGCAGTGCTGCTTTTCGATTGTTAGCCACTTTCTGCTTCGTCTTGTGCTTGGCATCATGCCAGTGCTTTATACAATCGGACACTGTCCTCTTAAATTCTGCTACTGAGTTCACCTTGGTCACAATGGACTGCCAAAGGGCATTTTTGGTCCCCAATGACGCTTTGGAGCTGATGAAAAGCTGGTATTGATTCTCTGTCATCTCCGCAATCAGGATCTCATTTTCCTCCTGACTGAATCTTATTTTCCTCTTCCCCTGAGCCTCTGGCTGGTCATTCTGGCTGTTAGGGGGTCAATAGGGGTTGTTGTCTGCTGCTGAGCTTGGTCCAGGCTGCTTCATTTTTCTTTCAGGTAGTAGATTTTTTTTATCTTTCGCTGGCTTTTTGCGTGTTTTTCCCCCCGCGAAGCATAAAGAATTGTGGTATGCGGCTGACTAACGTGAGTTTTCTGGCCGCTAATTGGGCAACCATCACTTTTTTCACGTTAGGGTCAATATTTTTATCGCCGTGATGCTAGTGTTTGCAGCAACAATTGCTACCACAAGCTGATCCTTTCACTATGTACGAACGTATTGTAAATACTTCACTAACATGGCAATAGTTTTCGGTGATAGACGGAGTTAAGAAAATTGCCGCTATTCAATGCTAACTTTGCTTAGTGGTAATTCTTGTAAATATACCCCATTGTCTCTAAGTTAAGCCTGACTGCTTTGTGCCAAGCTACATAAAGGTTCAGCACAAGTTGATTTGGAGTTGGATTTTGTTTCATCCTGACAAGAATTGTGGTTGTATTTTGAGCAGGTTTCCACCCCCCAAATCAGTAACCAAATGTCCTACAGTCATCTAAATATGTGCCTTATGTTTTAGCAGCAAAGTGTCTTGTCCGACATTGTGTTCTGTGAAGTTGGAGAAATGAAATTGTGTCTTTAAGTTTTGTACATTTTCAACTCTGAGCTGTGGTGTTGGCAAGCAATGCTCCTTTAAGGTACAAACATGAGACATAATTTCAATAGAGGGACTAGAGAAGAGCAAATATGTCCCTGTCTATTTATCAGATGTTTCGTTTTTTAGGGCAGCTGTACACCACAAACTCTGCAGTCAAAACCCTACATTTTTAACAACACATCTGAAATGGCTTTGCCACAAAAAGAGCCACAAGAGTTGAACTAGGTTGATGGTCACGGTAGCTCAGAGTAGTGATGGGTCTACTACAGAACTCTTTATTTGAGTTAATGGTCATAAGTTTTAATCCTGGTGGGTCCACTTGTTCATTCATCTTCCCGATGTCCAGTGCATGGGTTCTACTGCACCTCAGATACTTCTGTTTTTTACTTTTTACCTCGGCGGAGGGGGGCCCCAATTCCTTGCTTCCATTTGGGTCTGTTTCATCCTTGATACCTCACTGTGTCACTGAGTACCAATTAAGTTCTAGAGAAGTGCCTGCTGGCCACAGGGTACCTCAAACTTACATTATCACAGCCAGCCAGCATGGTTTCTAATACATAAGTGCTGCCCAGCTTTTCGTGTGAGATTTACTGCGTTGGTTCTCATTTAATAATATGCTTAGTTGGAAACCAACACTCTCCAGTGCCGAGCTTTTTGCTAATGGGCACCTGTTGCTGCCTTGGTCACATGAGGGATATCTAATGTGTACTTGTTTATTTTGTCTGTGCGGGTGGAAATGCATGCTGCAATAACTTAAGTTGTGTGCTGTGAATCCACTAAAGGTATCCATACCTCTTTTTGTCAATTTATTCTTTGAATCTATTATTTAGTACTACTACAACTACAGAAAATCAGGAAGTAAAGCATGGAATCCGGTTAAAGTGAACTGTACTACACAAGTTTAATGTTATTTAAGGATGTTAATAGGGTCTTCTATGGCAAATATAACACACATAGACTAGTAAACAAAATAAACAATTCAGGTGCCAGTTGTCAAGTTAGTGAGGTGGTGTCTAAATCTCCTGTTCTCCAATGTGAGGCATGGCTAGCTCATCTCTGTTGTTCATTGGGAGGGAAGACTAGTTCATCTTCTGCTGCCCAATGTCAGGCATGGCTAGCTAATCTCCTGTGGTCTAATGTTAGGCATGGCTAGCTCATCTCCTGCAGTTCAATGTCAAGCATGACTAGCTCATCTCATGTTTTACAATATCAGACATTGTTAGCTCATTTTCTGTGTTCCAATGTCAGGCATGGCTAGCTCATCTCCTGTGGTTCATTATCAGGCAGGACTAGCTCATCTTGTGCTGTCCAATGTCAGGCATGGCTAGCTCATCTCATGTCGTTCAACGTCAAGCATGACTAGCTCATCCAGTGCTGTCCAAATGTCAGGCATGACTAGCTAATCCATTGCTGTCCAATGGTAGGCATAGCTCATCTCCTGCTGTCCAGTGTCAAGCATGGCCAGTTCATCCAATCATTTTTGTCACTTTGTATTCTAGCACTGGTAGTCGTGTTTTGATAATGTGTTAGAACACCTACAAGTTATGCAATGACAAGGAAAAAAACGTGAATGGATCAGCTACTCATGAAAGACATGGGAAAACCTGAGATCTCTGTTGAATTTTCTCCCACGCTATTCAAAGTAAATTCACCCTTTTTTACCTAATTGTGCAAACATTCAAGTTCTGTTATTTCTGTATGTGTTGAGTGTAGGCGTTAGTGGAGTAAGCGTCATGGGTCTCTGGTACAAGCATTTTAGTGTCAAATACAAATATATTAGAACACCTGACTTAAAGGTGAACCTAATCAGTTTGGTAGCTCATGCACTTTGATCTCTTGCAAAGTGAGTTGTTGAATGCATTTAGCGCGCAAACACAGAAGAAAATAATTAGAGGCACAATGCTTACGAGCAGTGCAGATTGGGATGTAGTATTTCTCAATCCTATTAAGCACATCTGATTTAGAATTTTCCTTGTAGCCATGAGGAATTACTCTTCTAGAATAGATTTTTTCCTCACCAAATTCCACGTCCTGCAATTTACCCATCACTTTCCCCTAGACAATTACTTCAATTTTCACCTGTTAGTATTTGCCTCTGTACAATTGCTGGGGCTGCGGTTAAAACCGAATATCTCCTAATGGCACTCCCTGTGCAACATCCTGTTTTTGCAGGAATTTGAATTTAGCACATAACTCGTACTCCAGTCTTGCCTGCAATGCACTTCAGCTCCTCTTATATGACGTGCTGTACAAACTCAGCTACATTAACACTTCAAATCTGGAATATGGTAGATTGGAGTGCCCAGACCTCCACCTGCAGATGTTGTGAGACTTCCACCAATAGTTCGATTCAAAAGTGGGAAATGTGACCATTTCCTTTCCAATGACATTGGGTGCCATGGACATAGAGGAGTATATTTAAATTACTGCGTCACTATTTACAGGGAAGTTTTTCACATATAGGCACATTGTTTCTGAGAACTGAATTATACAGCTACTCCCTCAACCGTCACTTAAACGTACATTCCTACGATTTTCGCGTCCTACCACTTTATGGTTCTTTAGAGTTGGTGGGCGGGGGGGGAGGGGGAGCTTTTAAAGTTCATCCTCTCCCTCTGCTCACTCGGATGCAGCTTGCACCTGCATTTGGCATTGAGGAAAACTGCCTGTCATAAGGCCTCTTTATAAGAAGTGGGTAGCTGCTGTTTTGGGGTTACAAAGAGTTAACAAGTACCTTCTTTGAACTTTACTTACTTTTACAGTGCTACACGACTATGGCCTGGTACTCCCCCAAGTCCCCTCTTTAACTTTTGGTACCCACAGCCCTTGTCCAGATGAGGTCTCCCTCCCTCCTTTAAGGCAAGTATTGATACCACACCAATTTTTGAATTTTTGGATTGGGGGTGTAACCCCCCGGCCGTATTTATTGCAAAATTAAAAAACATTATTTATTAACCTTATGTACAATTACGCAGAAAGGCCAAATACATTGTTAGACAGATGATGTCACATGGCTATCCTTAACTCTAATACACACGACACTCCTACCGTAAATCCAACAATGCATATATTCACTTTCTGCGTGTCCCCTCTAGAGCCTACGGCAAAGTCAATGACTGGCAGCCTCCAGATCCCAGCAAACTAGCAATTTACGTGAAATTATTTCGCCTGAGTTGGCTTGCGCAGGGGGTACAGCTTATCGGACGGATACTTTTCCCCGGGTCCCCCCTGCGCCCTGTGCCTTAAACTCCATGACGGGGGCTGCAGAAATTCTGCATACTTGCGCCCTGATGCGCATGCGCGTGCGGGGGTGGCCACAGGCCCACTGGAAAGAATGACTCCCCCGGCCCCCGCACCCCGACAGCCTACCTACCGGCTGACACTGCCCCTGGAGTTACATGGTTCTGACTGCTAAGGACCAAAGACTATGCTTACCAATCATGACCTTACCGCCTGACCGGAGACACACACCACTAAATACGACATTATTACCTGAAATCAAACAACATGTACCGACATTCTTTTAAACGTTACATTTCAATCACATACTCTGTATTAACCAATCCTGACTTGACAAGCGTACAAATAACGACACTTTTATTATTATAAATTCACCAAAACATCATATTTTCATTAACTATCTCCTGAGATACCTGTAATACAAGTAAAAGAGCCAAGCAAATGCATTACTGCGAAACACATTTAACGTGTACCTGATCCTCAATTTACATTAATTCTATCTCCTGAGATACCTGCAATAAAAGTAAACAAACAAAGCAAATACATTACTGAAAAAACATTTACAATGTACCAAATCATCAAAATGACATTACTTCTATCTCCTGAGATACCTGCAATAAAATCAACAGAACAAAACAAATACATTACTGATAAAACACCATTAAAATGTACAATCTTCAAGTGTGCATTAATGCTATCTCCTGAAATACCTGCAAGGAAAAAGATTTTTTTTTTATAGACAATCCAAAATACATTCCTGACCAGCACAATTAAATTGCCTTCCTTCGGGGATGGTGGGTGGGGAAAAATACATTACGGGCCGCTGGTGGCCCAGTCGCTGTGCCTGTGGGGAGAGCAGAACAAGAGACTGTTCTGCTCCCCACACCACCTTTTAAAGGGGGAGGCACAGGCCAGGCCGGTCTAAACCGGCCGGACCCCTACGCTGGATGCCCACGTGAACCGGAAGCACCAAAGTGCTTCCGGTTCACGCCCTGCAGAAATGCCACCTATTGGACGCCTAATGGGGGAGGTGGGAGTGCTCCCACCTCCCCCTTTCCCTCTGACTCTTGAACTGGAAGATAGTGAGGCGTGACCCATCACCATGTAACCGAAATGCCCTGACAGCTCGCCGTCATTGCGGTGTGGGTCACCTCCCAGGTGTCACCCTCATGGATCCAACATACATAAAGGGACGTAAAACACAGATGATTAGTGCTCCTTGCCTTTGGGTAAAAGATGCGGTTTGCATGCCAGGCCTATCGACTACCCCATAGTATCCAGAGTGAAAAGTGTGGGGAAAAAAAAATACAGGGTGCGTAGGTATTGTATGATACGACCTGGGCATCTAATGCCGGAATGTGCCCAAGCATAGGTACCGTGATACAAGCACGGACATCCATTGCATAAGTGTTCTGGCACCAGGGCGCTTGGGCACTGTGTGGCGAAATACCTTAATAGTAGAAGTGCACGAGCACAAAAGGGGTGACGAACACCAGGCATGTAACTCTTGATTGCACAAGCACAAAGGGTGCATAGGTACCGTGCGACACGGACATCCCTAATGCCTCAGTGTTCAGGCACAAGGGTGCCTAGATTTTGCTTGATACAATACATAACTCATCATAAGTATATGAGCACAAAAGGGTGCCTAGGTACTGTGTGACAAACCACAGGCCTAACAAGCGTGTATGTGTACCAGCACACGGGCACAGAGCTATAGGGTGACATAACCAGCTTCCAATGCATACGTTGACCTGTGGTGGGTGCATAGATGCTATTTGACAACAGACTCCTAAGTCATATTTCATATTTGTAACATCTTTGTAACAGCACCCGCTTGCTTATGGCACTCTCGCAGCTGTGACCATGAGGCCTGGGAGTGTAGTGGCATCATAAGTACTGATAATGTATGTGAATGACCACACAGGCAGGTGCCTCTCGAGACTGACATCCAAAGACTTGTAGTACATTGACGTGACATCACCCCGGTTTGAAATGCCTTGATGTAATGCCCCTAGGAAGCAGGCGATGCTTCCACCATTCCGTTATTAGGGCGAACTAACCATGCTGTCCACATGCTTTAACAAGCTGGGATATGTTCGCATTTGCAAGTCTTTGCTTGTGGAACTACAAGAATAATGGGCAATATACCGTATATATACACCTTGCTGGCTGACCTGAAGTTGGGCTTTTAAAACTTTACATTGGCATCCGACTGTCACTTCCGACCGCTTAGCATGGCCTCAGTTCTAATACATAAGGAAAATTGCATGTGACTTTCAATGAGAGCGCCTAGCATCGCGCCATTTGCATTGAGGGAAGGAACATTGAAAAAACATATTACTAATTAAGCGCGCCTCGCATAGCTCCAGTTGCTTTTACCTGAAGAACATTGAAATCTGAGTTTCAATTCTGACCGCTTACCGTAGCCTGAATAACGCCCTTCGCATAAGGTGAGGCACATTTGAAAATCATATTACTATTAATAGCGCCTAGTGTAGCACCAGTTGCATTTACTTGAGGAACATTCAAATCAGACTTTCAATTCTGATCGCTTAGCATAGCCTACATAGGGAATATTGCATGTGATTTTAATGCGAGCGCCTAGCATAGCGCTATCTGCATCAAATGCGGGACATTTGAAAATCACATTATCAATTAAGAGCGCCTAGTATAGCCCCAGTTGCCTTTACCTGAGGAATATTTGAAATCAGACTTTCAATTATGACCGCTTAACATAGCCTACATAGGGAACATTGCATGTGACTTCCAATGAGAGTGTCTGGCACCCACTGTGCACTTTTCAAAGGGTTTTGCCAGTAGATTCCATATGCCACCCATGGTAAAAACCAATCCCTGTCCCCAGATAGGGAGCATATGCCCTATCGGAACTGCTCAGTGGAATCTAAAGGCCTCTTGCCTCTGCCCATGATGTAGCTTTACATCGAAAACACAGATAGTGAGGTGCTGTGGTGTAGAGAAGTGCTTTCTACGCACAGTATTATCTGTTAACTTCAGTTGCCTCCCGTACCGATTTGCAGAGCTCACGTTCACCAGAGAGCAACTTGGCGCTGAATCACAGATGTTTATTGTTACCCAACTCAATGGTATTCAGTTTATCAACTCAGAAGGATAAAGGCTGAATGAACCCACCGAGATTTGAACCCGGGACCATGAGGTCAAACACGGGCCCCTAAAGTGGACACATTAGTCCCTTAAGCCCCCAGGCCCAACTCAATATTGAAGACAGCTGTAGATCATTAATAGTGCTGCCAAAAAATTACCCACTGAGACCCCTCCCGTTTCTTTTATATGACGTCCTGATTTTTACCTAAAAGAAACTTTTATAAATTTAGCAAGAACAAACCCATTTCTCTGCAGCAAGGCACCCCCAGGAGATAAAAAAGGAACACAGCCTTTAAACCATCAGCGTCGCAGTTATTCACGGACATCGGGGTGAGAGAAAGCAGACCCAACATTAGTCTGCATTAGAAACACATCCGCCTGACTTATATGATATGTGCTCTGCCTAGGTTCGACCATACCTAACAAAGGGCTGGTGTATGTGGTGGCCAACAATATCACTGTATGCCCCCTGCCCAACCACTGTTAGGCTATTAGTAGGCTGGCCTTATTGTTTGTTTATAAATTTCTTATTCAACAGCCCTCCCACCGGGTGTTACACCAAAAAATTCACTGACCACCCACTCTGGCCTGTATCACTGGGAGTGACATAGGTGTCCAAACAATCAGCCACGCGTGCATTTAGAAACCGCTGTATAGTCTGCCTCATCACAAGGTAGCGCGCTAGCGTGATGGTAAATGGGATGACTCCCATATGCGTACTGATGTTATGCGCTACGAAGGCAGCCTCAGGTGCGTGCGGAGAACACTGCTGTTACGAATGTCATCCACATTTGTACGTGTGTGAAAGCATGCTGCCCTTCTCGAACATCCTGCTCATATCACACCGCTTGATATACTGTGCATGGTGCCTCATCTAAATGCCAAGTGATACCGGTGTGCGCATCAAGGTTCCATCAAGATTACATCGTGCTACACCTACTGTCCGATGTGAATAGTAACTTCACACCCATTCACATTTTTGAAGCATCTTTCCAATCTATTGCGAGACCCTCTAAACAATAACTAACTTCTCAACATTGCGTGCCAAACGCCGACACGCGTAGGTGTAACTGGGTGATATAAAGACGCTCGACAATTCAGCGTTTGTTAAAAAACACATGCCCCTTGAAAAATCAGAAACTCGAACCCCTGACCAATTGAAGTCTAGGACCTTAACCATTAAGCCACACAAGACCATGAGACACACGCGTTGATGCACTGCGCCTCTTGTGCTATATTATGGAGATCTTATTGTGGTGCACTAGCTTCACCATCTTGGAGTATCAAAAGCACTAGACATAATGGGTGCTCATATTACTCCAGGGAAATTTCAAACTAGCTAACGATACGATCACAAGACTGACATTATGCACGATGACTAGCTGCCCGATGATAATCTTCTATGTTACACAAAGGCAGGCTGATAATTCCTATTCAAATATTTCCAGGTTTATTCCTCGTGGTCCCCGCATGCTATGGGCAGCATCTAGTCACGGGTCTGCAGCAGCAGCCTACAATCGACTAGCTGACCAGGCGCACTGCCATATCTGCCGCGAAACACACGGGCTGAAGTTTCCCCTAATGCACAACAGGCTCACGGGGCAGGATGGCTGCCCAGCCCAGCAAAAAAGTTCCCTCTCCCAAGCGCCGTGCCGCGGGAAAAAACGAAGCCTTGGCATAGCGAAATACATGATAAGGTCCCAAAGGCGAGACCGATTGCCTTACACATGCTTGCTAATTACAGCTTGCACTGAGACTAGGCAACAGATAATACCAGTACCTAACTGGTACAGTTTGCAACTGCATTAAGGACATTGAACAGTTCTCAACTTCACTGTAAAGAGGTGCTTGAAGGTGACTGAGAGGGAGGGGCTGCAGCTTCAGGCGCAGGGGCATCTATTCAGATGCACTTCACAGAGCTTAATTACTGTCACTAAATTGTAAGCAAACCTCGGTTCTTCAAACATGCAGTCTATAATGTAATAAAATAAAGGAAAGGCACAATCGCACCCACACTGATCACCAAAGTATGGAGTACGGCGACTACCTTACGCAAGATATTTCCTCAATAAGGTACACTTCGGGAACTTAACTGCAGCGCCACCTAGTGTTAAGGCTCAAAACACGGAACCCCAGCTTCGCAATCTGCAGCTCTGCCGGCTGTGCCACGTACTCGCGCTCGACTAGCTCTTAGCGCCATCCTGTACCCGGGATCCCGCGGCCTGCCCAACCCTGGTGGCACTAGAGTCTATTTCTGTAAATGCAGGCACCAAGGTTCCTGCAGCCTAGCTGAACCCCGCCAAACCTGAAAACCCTACCTATTAGGCCTCACTAAGGAAAAAACGCGGCGGCAGCATATCTAATTCGCCCCCCGACCGCTACCAGGCCGAATGCCAAACCCGGCCCCCGCGCGAAAACCAGTGACGGCCCGTGTAGGGTGTTTTACCGGGGCGGTGACGTGGCGCAGAGGAGGGTCAGGGTGGGGGGTTGCAAAATGCGCCAAACGGCCGATTTTAGGTAAGTGACGAAAAAAAAAAAAACGAATTTCGTTGCGCGCGCTGCATCGCATTTGGCGATGCAGCGCGCGCAACGAAATTCGTTTTATTCGTTTTTTTCGTAACTTTCCTTGAACTCGGCCGTTTGCCGCATTTTGCAACCCCCCACCCTGCCCTTCTGCGCCACGTCAACGCCCCGGTAAAACGCCCTACACGGGCCGTCACTGGTGAAAACAGGTGCCGCAACAAATAAAAAGTCCGGCGGGAGCATTTATAATTCGCCCCAGACCGCTACCATAACTAGTGCGCAAAGAGATCTAACTGAACATAATCAATAGGAATTGAACCTGTAACCTTGAGAGTAAGAGTCTCAGACCTCAACCATTAGGCCAGAGTGACTCTGTCGAACCCGCCCGGGGAACTTACCAACTACCCATTGGCAGGGCAGGGCGATGCACACTGGTCCAACCGAGGCTCGAACCCTGGCTTCCAGCACCCAAGGCGGCAGTCCAGCCGACGGACCATATCCTCTCCCCTATGTTGCCCGCTATGCCCTGATGTCTCCGGCGCGAATCCTCCTCGATTTGCCGCTGTCTGCTCCTCCCCGGGACCAAAAGCTCCTTCGCCACTCCTGCGCTGGACCCATGATACCACAAACCTGTAGGGAAACAAAAGAGGAAAAATACATTACGGGCTGCTGGTGGCCCGGGTGCTGTGCCTGTGGGGACTGCTCCCCACACCGCCTTTTAAAGGGGGGGGCACAGGCCAGGCCGGTCTAATACCAGCCGGACCCCTACACTGGATGCCCGCGTGATCCGGAAGCACTGAAGTGCTTCCGGTTCACGCCCTGCAGAAATGCCACCTATTGGACGCCTAATGGGGGAGGTGGGCCCACCACCCCCTTTCCCCCGGGGACCGGTCCGACTGCCATAAGGGCGGCGCGCGCTAGATAGCACTCGGCCCGCCTTGCACATACTAATGGGTTTTAAAAACCTTCTAAAAGGGGAATACTCAATTCGAATGAGGATGGGAGGAAATAAATGTTGGTCAAGAAGCCAAACAATAAGAAAAGAGAGTCAACAAATGCAAGGTCCTGGAGGAAATCAGAAAAACGGACGGTCAAACGTCAAGGAGTGATAGGTCAGACTCTCACCCTGTTGGCTGTCATAAAATGTTGGGAGCTGGACAAATGTGCGTAAACCAAACCCATCGTACGCAGTTCTGTGAATGTATGCGCCACCCTCAGCACTTGTGCCCTGAAAGAGCGGATGTCATTTTGTTCATCATCACAGTGAGGGAAGGCATGACCGGAAGTTGCCACCAGCGCCTTCCATTGCCCATGGTAAGATCACCTTAATGACGTGCACGCCGCCCCGCATTGCAAATGGTCACTGCATTGTTGGCTGCACAAAGGCCTAAAAAGGAGTGTCTGCCCGCCACCGTGAGGGACAACTGCCGCGGGCGGAGACGGGATGAGAGGAAAGGAAAGGTCAGGCTGAATGGAGAACCGAGTCCTTTCTCCCACCTGGACATCCTGCTCACTTGACCTAATCTCAGGTGCAAATATTGTGCCTGCCTAGCAACAACCAAAGAAGGCGGTGACACTTTGAGGTCTGTAAAATATGTGACAATCCTGCCGACCTGGAAGACTGGGCGTCTTCCAGGTCGGCAGGACATGGTCCATCTGACTGACCGCCTCATCAGTCAACGGATATCAGTGACAAAAAAAGCGTCCTAAGCGGGTTACACCTATCCACTCGGGATGCTGGAGTGTGAGACAGAAGCCCTCATACTGTCCTGCACACTAAGTCACTGGCACTGACAGGGCTGGAATTGAGTGAGCCTTTAAAGCACCAGGTAGATACCGGCGACACCAGAGGTGAGCCATTTACCGGGTGCACTAAAAACGTCCTATAAAATGAGGAATGACAAATGCTGTTTAGTGCACCGATCTCCGCATCTATCAATATTTAACACTTTTTGTCGGTCAGAATTTAACAGGTGAATATGGAGATACCAGAGTCCTTGGTAGCTCAATGTGTGACGGCAGTGCTTTAAGTGGGCCGGGTCTGAGCACCGGCAGTTTTTTAATGGGGGGCTCGAAACGTCTCTCTATCGGGCCCTGTTTGGTGCCCTGGCACAGGCGGTCCGTTCTTTTGCGGGTCAGTGACAGGCAGCAGGCAGCGCTGCTCAAGCTGCTCACTCTCACTGGTGGAGAAGTTGCGCATGACGTCATGTCGTCATGCCAGGTGAGCGTTGAAAGAGAAGGGAAATCCTTTAAAGAGAGTCATTGTCTCTCGGGATTACCCTTCTCTTTTTGAAACTCGAGGAGCAGCAACATTGTCGTGGTGTCACCAGGGCTTTAAGTGGAAGCTTTTTCAATATCATATACAAGCCATAGTTGCTGCTTATTTATCTTATGCAAATAACATCCCTTGACAAAGCTAATATTCCTGACTTGTTGTAGGCATGATGCCACTTGTTGTATCATATATTTGGATGCACTGACAGAAACAGCAAAATACAAGTCGGGGGCACACTATGCTAAGCACAGATTTTTAGCTTATGTGTTGTGTTTTTAAGCCACGCCCTTAATTACATTGGCCACGCCCCTTTGAGAGACGTCCCCAGTTGTTTCATCCCCTTAAAGCCCTGTGTGAAGGTGATATCAGTTACCACACATTGGTAACGCGGGCAATGGCTGAGGGGCCGATATCCGAGTTCCAGCTGTGGCCGATGTGTTTTTTGGGCAGCCTGGGGCTGTCTGTGCAGTTTGGATACCGCCAGGGGCCCAGTGGGTGCCTGAGTGGCCTTTCTGGAGGTAGATGGGCGGAGGTGTGACTCCCTTTCTCTCTCTGGGCCTATCCATTAATGTATGCCGATTGAGCGGGGGCGGGGGGCCTGAGCAGAAGGTTCACTTGCATTCATGTGTGGCTAATCAGTGTGAACTAATCCATGCAATTTTTATCTAACTGATGTTAAGAAAACTTGCCCCCTCCACCCTTTATTTCATAAAATTTCACTGAAGCAGTGTTTTGCGAAAAGGCAATCTGCAAATGTGGGCCACTTTTTTATTGCATGCTCGGGCGATTTAAAATCCCAATCCAACCTTGTTACCACACATATCAGAATTCATCCCCCAACTCATAAACCGGGACATGGTGCTATGGTAGTACTCGTGTCATTTCCGGGCCCTGGCATTTATTCACCAAGGGCCCAGGTTTCAGTCCTGAAAATCTATTATTTCCACATATACTTAACCTTAGGTTTACACGAGACACAAAGTACACGAAGAGGCATTGCAGGAGTACTCCTTCCGAGCCAATGTCCATCCACCAGAGGAAATTACTGAATTATACCTCATAATCCTTCCTCAGACAGTCCACCAGTGGATGACCTTCTAGTGTAGGGATGTGGTGTTTTACATTTATTTGTATGCCTTTTAATTCTCTGGTAAGAACATACTTATTCCTGTGGAGAAATCCCATCCACTACTGCTAAACGTGCGGGTGAGCCATGTCACCAAGAAGACACACTTGCACCTAACATTTAATGAGTTCAGTTTCCTGTATTTTTCACTGTGTACAGTGCATGGTAAAAGATTGTGAATACTAAAAATCTAACTTTTCTAAAGCAGTAGAAACCTCTAGTCAAGTGGGGAGTAATGTTGACTGGATTTACCAGGTGAACTGTAAATTTCAAGAGATTTGTGATTATAGCACTCCAGGTGCCACCAGCCCTCTCCGGGATGGCAGATGGCATAAGTGCTCAGTAGGAAAACAGCAACCAATGAAGTGGTGTAGCATAGACTGCATGGTCCTGGTGCAAGAGGCGTAACGAAAATTGAGGGGGCATCCCTGCACAGTACGAAGATATGCCCCCTCCAGGCTCAATCATGAGCTCTCTGGACAGCGTGCAGTACCGAGGGGGCCCCCTGGAGCTTGGGACCCCCGCACAGCGGGGGCTATGGGGGCCTGTGTTATGCCCTGAAGAAAGGAGTATGAGACCCTGCGTACCTGTTGGGTAGTAAATTACAGCCACAATCGGGCTTCTCTTGGCCTCGGTGCGAATGAACATGTTACCCTATATGTCGCTACATCCCTGGACAGAAGCAAAATATAAAGAAATTTTGGGGCATATTATCAAGCACGACGTTAAAATTATCGCCGCTTTAGCGGCAGAAAACTGCAGCTAAAGCGGCGATAATGGGCTTGATAATATGCCGCAGAGAATTCCAATAGAAGCCCATGTTGACACCAGAACATGGGCTTCTATGGAAATTCTCAAGGGCATATTATCAAGCCCATTATCGCTGTTTTAGCTGCAGTTTTCTGCTGCTAAAGCGGTGATAATTTTAACCCCGTTTCTTGATAATATGCACCCTGGTGCCTTAAATCCGGTTTCCATGGTAACTCTCCATTTCTGCGGGCCACTCGGGAAATGCACGCGGAATGATGCAGTATTCTTAAATTCTGGCATTATAGCTATGCGTGGTATTCGTAAATCCAAGGGTCAGAATTCTGATGAAGCAGTGCCTGGCCATTTAGAATGAGGTTGGAGATGTGTTCACGAAAATGCTTATTCTGTTAATCAGCATTTTTGTTATGCATCTTCCCCGTCCAGACATGCCATTTTCGAACGAAAAGCAGCGATAATTTTAACGCCCTATTAGCAAGGACACGCTAACGCGTGAATCCATGCTTCTTCGCCCTTTCCCTTAACACCCAGCTGTGCATCACTAATGAGATGCAAAGTGGGAGTTCCTCCCCAGAATAACGGGAGAAATGTCGCTAACCGACATTTCTCCTATTATCAAGCCTCACGCTAAGAAGCATAGCGGCAATAAAAGTAGCGATAACCTCTGTTATCGCTACTTTCCTTACGCCTGCTTCAAGGCTGACTTAACCATGATATCCTACGGAAGGTGGATATCATGGCTAAGTAAGCCTTGCCCTATCATCAAGTTATCGCCAAACTTTGTGAGCATGGTGCAGTCCACTTCAGTCACTGGCTATGTTCATTGTGAGTTATGGCACTTTTTTGCTCACTTTCACAAGAAACATCCGCACACAAAGTAGTTCCTTTCAGCACCATGGACAACTATGGCAATGTGCGATACACAAGTTCAAAAAATGTTTTTGCTTTTTTCTATTTTTTTAAAAATATATTTGTAAGATCTCGGCAGCTCCAACACCAATATCTTATCAAAACAATGGCAAAACAAAACAAGCATTGACAAAGCAAAAAGACTGGCAGTCAACGCCAGACTGATTGGCTTTGCAAATGCTTGGTTTTTTTTTTTTAGGTCTGGCATTAGCTTAAACCTAGGGTCCCCAACTGTTTCTACAGTGCAATCTGCTTCTTCTCAAGGAAAATTATTCTGAGCTAATACCTCATTTTATCATCGTAAAACAGTGATTTAGGGGCATATTATCAAGGACGGCTTTAAAATTATCGCCGGTGTAGCGGCAGAAAACTGCCGCTAAAGCGGCGATAATGGGCTTGATTATATGCCCTGGAGAATTCCAATAGAAACCCATGTTCACACTAGAACATGGACTTCTATTGGAATTCTCTGCGGCATATTATCAAGCCCATTATCGCTGCTTTAGCGGCAGTTTTCTGCAGCTAAACCGGCGATAATTTTTAACGCCGTCCTTGATAATATGTCCCCATATCTATTAACAGGCCATATTATCAACGGCCAGTGATAATTATTGCTGGCCGTGCTTAGCAGTAATAATATTAACGCAGGCTATCTCTTGAATTTATCGCCCTGGTAGCTCGTTAATAACAACGCGTTTCTCCAGGGCGATAACATTTCCAGAGATAGCGAGTTTATCGCCCTTTTGAGGGAACACCGCTGGTTTTCCAGATATGTTCCCTGCAAAATGGCAATAACCTTGCTGATACGACCCACAGGGTCGTATCAGCATAATCCACCCCCTATGTTAGGGATGGCTAAATCAGGATTTAGCAGACGTTAGATTTTGGCAAAAACTCCAGTTTTCGCCAAAATCTAACGTCTGCTAAAATCATGTGGGCTGCCTTCTAAATATCGCGATGTAAACATCAGCGATATTTGCAAGGTAGTCCTTCCAGGGTACGCACAGTAATGCCCACTTTGCATCTCATTGGAGATGCAAAGGGAGGCGTTGGAAAAAAGGGTGCTAACGTGATTATGCATGTTAGCACCCTCTTGTACACAGGGCGCTGCTTTTATCCCTGCTTTTTTGGCTTTGTAAGCCAAAAAAGCGGAGATAAAGCCCTTGTAAATATGCCCCAACCGTAGCTACTGACCATTCTCAGATTGACCACTCAAGTGCTTTAGGCATGTTACCAGCTGAAATGCCAACGAAAGCTTATCAATATGAGACGCCTCCAGGGGTCTGATGAAATTGAAGCTAAGGCATCATACTCTCTGGCATAAATGGCATAATCACACCAATCCATCTTCGCAACTCAGCTTGACTTATCATCCCATTATCAGCTTTAAATGTATTTCACAAGACCAGCCTTCTGTCTAACTCTCGAGCTCCTTATTGTAGACCCCTGGCCTAGAACTTCTGATTTTACCAAACTTTTGTATAATGTAATTGTAGAAGCTTTCAGCCAAGCTGCTTCATCCATTAGTCAACTGTTGTGTCAGTCCCAGTTTTCTTCTGCCCACCACTGCATAGGGCAATGGGTCCCTTCACTGTGACTGACGGCATTCTTTCCTTTCACAAAGAACACATCTACACCACAGTCCCTCTCAGTACTAAAGTATGCTATGGCAAAGTGTGCTTTTTGAGGCAAAAAAAAGATTTTGCTTAGAGCCAATTAAGGGGCATATCAACAAGGGCATTATCTCTGCTTTTTTGGCTTTAAAAGCCAAAAAAGGAGAGCTAAAACTAGCGCCCTATCAACAACAGGGTGCTAACATGCAAATTTGCATGTTAGCACCCTTTTACTCTACGCTTCCCCTTGCATCTCTAATGAGATGCAAAGGGGGCGTTCCAGAGTAAAATAATAGGAGAAATGTCGCTAAGCGACATTTCTCCTATTATCAAGAATATCGCTAACCCTGTTAGAGACAAAAAAAGCAGCGCTAACCGCGGTTAACGCTGCTTTTTTACGTCTGGTGTTTTTCTGACTTAGCCATGATATCCTATGGAAGGAGGATATCATGGCTAAGTTTGCCTGTCCCTATCAACAAGGTAATGTGAGATTATCGATGGGTTTCCAGCGATAATCTCATGTTAGCCTGTTAGCGTGAGGATTTTTATCGCTATTGAGATAAGCGTTGCTAATAGCACGCTATCTCAGCGATAAAAATTCACGCTAGCTGGCGATAATTATCCTAGCGCTAAGTGCGCTTAGAGATAATTATCGCCGGTTGTTGTTGATATGCCCCAAAAATATTTTATATTGGCATGGGTCTGGCAGCTCCTCAAAATGCAGATTTACAAAAATGATGACAAAACAAAACAATAGTTGACAAAGCTAAAAGTCTGGAACCCAATGTCACAAAGAAAAGGTAATGTTAGTTTTCAATACAATAACTGCACTGTAACCTAAAAACGTTGTTTAAATATGAATAAAGAATAGAAAAAATGAAGCACTTGCAAAACAAAGTATTGGCCCATTGGTACCTGGCACTAAATTGTACTTCATTTAATTTGATGTCACATTAAATCAGATAAAAATGTCTACATTCTTGGTGCTAGAGATCTAACAGATGAAGTGGGCAGACCCATTGCACCTTGCTTCATGCTGAGGTGTTTGAGAGAGGGAGTGGTCCAATGATCTGAACATGGTTCACCTTAACAAAAGAGGGATGAGGTGCACCATCAAGACATCCACATTCCATAGAGCAAGGGGTCGTGCACCATTGGTCTATTTCAGCTAGATCCCTGACAGATGTTCAGGTTAACCACTGATCATGTAAATTAATGCTATTTACTTCCCATATATGCAAATAAAATTAATGGTCACATCTGAAAAGATGGCTTTGAACCTGTCCTCGTGGACCTGTACGGGCACCTGTGTCTTATTTAACATTTTCTGCACAAGCTACTGCCTTTTAGAGTGGATAGTTATCCTAGAATAGTGCTGGGAGGGGGGGGGGAGTCAGGATAAGATAGACATGGAGAATACCATGATGGCGTAGTGAGCTAAAGAACGATGATGGATTCAACCCAGATCTGTGACTGGAGGTGAATGTCTGAAAAGTTTCAGCACTCAGTTCAACACCTCCTTGTGTTTGGCCATGTTGGAAGTAAAAATGAATGCCATGCCATTACTTTTTAGTTAGTCATCATAAATCTTCATGGTATAAATTATAAAGCTCTGTTAGCAATACGTGCTTCTGTGATATTCTATATTTACCAACGCTACTGCGTAAGCTCTTTTATGCAATGAAGTAGTATTTATGTAAACTGCTTGTATGCATAAGTATCTGCCCCTATATTAAGCGCTCAGATACCCTTTTGTGTCTTTTCTACGCTACATAAATCTTCATAAATAAATAAATACATTAATAAGTCTGAGATTGTTGGGCTAGGAAATAACAATAGTAATGGTGGTCTACGAATGGAAAGTAACAGCATTTTTAATAAGCAGCAACGTTTTATTTAGTGGCTAGGCAGCAAAGAAATAACAAAAGGATCACCTGAGGCTTTTTTATGATGCGTTCATGCGTTATTTTTTTAATTTCCTGACATTCATTGCCCTATCTTCGGGGCATATTATCAAGAAACAACGTTAAAATTATCGCCGCTTTAGCGGCAGAAAACTGCCGCTAAAGCGGCGATAATAGGCTTGATAATATTCCGCAGAGAATTCCAATTGAAGTCCATGTTCTGGTGTCAACATGGGCTTATATGGGAATTCTCAAGTGCATATTATCACACCCTGTCTGGTTTCCTCAGACAGATTTCAATGGGTGAAACTTTCACGAAATTTATAAGGGGAAATGTCTGTAAAAACGGCAAAACGGTGAATTTGGAGTGTAAATTATTGATTCTTTATGTTATTCTTATGTTCCAAGTAGAAAACTCGGAATAAAAGTTATTTACCTCATCACATGGTAATATATGCCTATAAGCAAAAAGAGCAATTTTGGAGAGAAAAAGTCCCAGACCCATCTGTGCGAGTCATTGCTGAGCACAGAAGAACGACGGTGATGCCCCATCAGCAACAAATAGGACCTGGGCAATATTAAACACGCCGAATTCCCAGTTTCTCTCTTCTCTCGCGTTTTTCTCTCTAATGGACTCTCTCTAAACTCTCGCTGCAGCTGCTTTGAAACTCGCACCGTCACTCGCCTGCTGAGACATCCTCAGCAACGTGACTGTTGACAAATAAACATTCTGCCGATGCGCTGAATAACGCTGCAAGCCCTCGTGACTCACGCATGTCTTATCGCTGCTCCATTTCCAGGTAAGCATGTATGTCATACAATGTCGTCTTTGTGACGCACCGCGTGCCTTGTGAGTGCTTCAGAACGTGTAAGTAATATGAAAGGAGTAGGGTGGTCCGAGTGTGGTAAAGTCTGAACCACAAGAGGCCTGTCCCTGAGCTGATCACAGGAAAGTCTGACTGTCAAACACTTCTTGAATTCATAAGTGGGTGAGTTTAAAGCGTGATGCAACAAGCAGTCGAGATATTTCTGATTTGGAACTCTATGAGGTCCTTGCATACCTCACTGAGGACCATATTATCAAGAATGGCGATAACATTATCGCCGCTTTAGCGGCACGCTAAAGCGGAGATAATGGGCTTGATAATATGCCCTTGAGAATTCCAATAGAAGCCCAAGTTTGATGTCCTTCACACCAGAACCTGGGCTTCTATTGGAATTCACAAGGGCATATTATCAAGCCTCTTATCGCCGCTTTAGCGGCAGTTTCCTGCCGCTAAAGCGGCGATAATGTTTGCGCCTTTCTTGATAATATGGCCCTGTGTGTCTGTGCAAGTGCAGTGAAGTTCAGCATGGACTCAACTGTGGGGCCAGCAAAATTGGTGCATTTTGAGTTTCACATTTAAGGTCCACACCTCTTTCTTTGAGGAGATTTTACTGAACAATCCAGTTCTGACTCAAGCTCATCGGCCTTTTGCACTCAGAGCTATTACTTCACAGAGGTGTCGGTGCACAAACGAATTTCCCATAATCTTACTAGGAGCACACTAACAGCTCGAACCAGGAGCGGTGTAGCTCTTATATGGACATTTCGTGCTCCCCAAATGGGCCTGTCTCTGTTTTTCGTGACTTCAATTCGATAGTACGATTTGTGACATTCTCAGTAAGAATGACAGACACAGGTCGAAGTTTTAAGGAGTTTGTATAAAGAGTTGATAGCCAAATAGATCATAAGAATATTTAGCAATAAAGAATGCAGATATTAAGTACAAAGAACTCAGTAAAGTTTAATACAAAATCCTGCATAGATTCGTCCTACAAAAGGAGGAATGGGGTTTCTCGTTACAAATGAAAAGTATGTCATTTTCTAGGACTTTAGACAAAAGATTTCATACATTACTAAGCAGGTACATGGTCCTCAGGATATGCACCAATGAGGAACAAGCAAGAAGAAAAGTTTTACTACAGAACACATTTGAGAATTCTCTCATAATACTTACACTGATTTCTGTTGCTCTCACAGTTTATTCAAGCACAATAATCAATACATTTTATAAACGATAGTCTGAGACAGTTGGGATATCCTTGGTTAGGTGCATTGTGGTGGGAAGCCTCTGGGTGCACTCACCATCCTCAGTGAAAAGTTTACAGTTCTTAATTTAGCCATGAGACAACAGTGATCACTCAGTATGTTGCAACATCAATTTAAGATGGAGAAAACATTAGCTCAGTTCCTGTTAGTGCAAGTTCAGTTTCTACTACATTTAAATCTAAAAGAGAAATGGCTCCCACAACCCCTCTCTGATGATTTCTCAATTTTCACTTTACATCTTTTTTTTATAGTACACTATTCATCAGCTTTGGGTTCTCTCCCACAGATTTCTCAAGTCCTCCTTGGTGTCATAAAGATCGCTTGGCATCTCTTCAACCTTCACATCAATTCTCTTACTTTTTCTTCTTCTTGTTGCTGACAGCTTCTTAAATCCACTGTCCAATCGTTTGCTTGATGAAATTCATTTGCAGAATTTTAGGAAGAGAAACACATATGCAACAGCAATTAGCATACTCAAATGAGGAGTTAAGAGCCATTTCAGTATTCTTTCACCTATTCTTCCTAGTCATTCCCATATCTTAGCAAAACCTCATCCAGAAGACCCAAATTCAGGTGCTAGTCCTTTCCAGGCACCTGTCTCTTCCAATTCAGTTAGTTCATGTGTGACATTCGTAATGTTGGCGCCATATCTATTAAGCGGATTATCTACTTTTCGTGAAATAGGCATAGCATTCCCGGGCATGAATGACCTTGCAGACTTCACCTTCCTTCGCGAGAAGCAAATCTAACCCAAGTTGGGGCTGTATGATCATAGCTGTGATAGCAGGCAATAACGTATTTATGCTAGAGCGCCTGCTGTATTAGTGGTAAGTCAGTCTACTAGGTTTGATAGCTTTCTAATCTTAACATAGTTTAATGCAACTCCTATCGAAGGTGTAAGTGCTCCAAAAATGTCACTAAGGATCTGCCTAAGGCTCAGCTTACTTCATATAATATAGCAATCAAGTGTGAATCTAGCTCTTTAGCATGATAGATTCTGGAGGAATAAAAGCTGCATAACAACTACCTAACCATTTATGTGGTCACTGGAAATAAGCTGATTTACCACACACGTAATAGATGCCCTTGATGTTCACATGTAATTCAGCAAAAGTCCTGTCTTTGACCAAATAACTAAGGTCACATTCACAACATCCCCATACCTAAACAGTTTCAGTCCCTTCCTGCTTCCTTACCATACATAAAGTTCCCCTCTTAGCAATAGCAATGCTCACACTTGAGGGTAATTCATTTAAATTCTTTGCTCCCTTCCCAATAGTATGTTTGAGACTAACTTTCTTTTCCCTTTTCTCTTCTTCTGATCTTATTCTCTCTTTCAATTTTTCTACAAAATCTCCCACGTCTTTGTTAACCCGACAGGTTACATCATGCATGAGTTGAATAGTAGCGTTCATGTAAGTTATGGAAATAAATAATTTAATCATATACTCATGCTGATCCCTTGATTTAAAAGCTCTGGAAGAATGATAAACATGTTTAGAAGCCCACAAATACATATTTGTATCAGCGATTTTCTAAAGGTGTGTCATAATCAGAATAGCACAATTTAAAATAATTCTGTTGCTAATATATATTTAGAAAAACAGCACAGGGCAATACGTAAAACAGAGGCAAATGAAAATATTCTACCCATACAGCTACAGAGGCTAGAAGGTAGGAACAGAGAAAACAATTTTCTACCTGCATAACTTTCACATACTCAGCTAGCATCGGAAAATACACATTCTAACCATAAATACTCTCTTGATGCAGGACATATACATTTTTGTCTTCCCGCTCTGGGTTTCTGACAATCAATTTAATTGTGGTGTTTACCATCATAGGAGAAATCTCTCCTCCCAAAAGATAAATGTCCAACAACCATCTAACCATAGTACAGAAAATGCAACTGCCAAAGCTACAAGCATTTGCAGGGTTTCTGTACCATGTTAGCTTACATTAAATCAAGGAAATAGATTGAAATCTCAGCATGAAGCAATTAGTCCTCTAACCCTTACCATAACGTTACTACCCTATCTCGAAAGGTACAGCAGTTTTTATTCTGCGTCAACAGGTGGCCTAATGCTCTAACATCCTCTGACTGTTACCCTAGCTCTCTAGCCTTCCTTTTGAATGTTTGTCATTTAGTTGAGTTAATTTCCTTTGCAATTGTCCTGACCTCAAGGAGGATTGTCAATGTCAGTCAAACAGTCATCAGATTCAATATCAATTCTTGCAACATTGATACAATCCTGACCTGAATACTCTACATTGACCTTTCTCTCTGTTTTATGTCATTTGGAAGATGCCAAACCTATGCTCGCATCCATGACGTCAAGTTGTTCGGCAGGTTCTAGATCTTCTAACTTGCTAACTTCCCAGTTTGGCTCTGGTTTGTTTCTAGTCATCAACAGTCTCTTTCGGCTTGTCATAGTCTTTGGCCAGCCTTCTTTGCTTGAGCCGCTATCCTGAGAGGTGCTTGTGATCTCTGGTTCTGATGATGCCAATTCACTAATCACACACTAGGAAGTAAGGACATCAAGATCGCTCTTTGTGAGAAAAATAAAGGCTAGCAAAATGCAATGTTTTGAGAAAACTGCCCTCACCCACAAAAGTTTGTGGTATGCTTCATCATAGGGCTGCTACAAACAACTCTGCGTAGACCAACGCTAGAGGTGAAGCAATAGGGTGGGGAAGACAATACAAACCTAAAGAAAAGGCCAGGATCTAAAGAACAGTAAGTGCAGACAATAAATTAAAACTAACTAAGGGATATCCAAATATCCATTTTATTCCCGGATTCCCCTGTTAGAGCTAAAAGGTATCTCCCTACCAAAGTATGGTGGTGAAGAAAGTGATTTATGCACCATTCACCCCTCCGTTCTGCAAAGAAGTTGACATGTTTCGGCCGGATATCGTGTATCTCCCGGCTTTCTTCAGGACTATTAGATCCCTTGTCTTACTCCCTTTCTAATATACCTTGATCTGTCTATTTAATTACTACACCTGTTTATTGTAATAATATGAAGGTCCTGTAATCACACTCCCAATTGGATCTATAAGTGCAAAGAATAAAATGTACAAGTCAAGAGAAAAGTGGGACTCATAGCAGTTTAAAAATACCTTGTGTCTTCTAATGTGAAAAAGCATTGCTAACTTTACCCCTTCTCGGCCCGTTTGGTGCAATGCGGCTTGTTTATCATTTATATTAACCACCGCTTTTGGGGACAATTACCTTATTATACAGTGAATTCCACGATTCCTAGTCAGAAATTCCAACCTGTTAAAAATCGTAGTACGTACACACCTATCAATCTCTATCAAACATCACTATGTGGAAAACACATGCATATACCCTTGTTGGAAAATCTAGCATCTCGAGTCCAATACTCGGTAAATCTTACCGAGTATCACTGCGGCACCTGCTTGAACTGGCGCAGGAATAAGGGCGACCCCCTGTAGTCACACACTAGTCAAGAAAATGGGGATAAGTATAGGTGGTTAGAGAAAAACCAAAGCTATGATGGTACAGTGATTTATCCCAATCGTAGCCTGCATCTAACACACAGGAGGTGTAGTAACATCCACCACTGTCCAAAGACGTAACCTGAGCAAAATATGTAACAAAGTAGACACATTTTGAACTCGGTCAACTGTTGCCCGTAATGGGACTCAAAGCATCAGCTTACCGATATTGCAATTTGTTTTCTCCCCCTTCTCAAAACTAAGGCCCCTGCTTACTTCATCAAGGTAGTAAGCCTCTGGCTCAGTGTACCTCCCGGCGCCGCGTAGGTACCAGCGAGTCAATGCTCGAGGCTTCACTAATAAGGCCTCATCTCCTGTCACGTGACTGCAGAGGCATGTCACGTGCGTACTGTGATGTGTAAGGTAGCGCAAAAACAACTTGAACGCTAAACTCCTTGGCTCCTGCCCGTACAGGAGCATGCACAAGCCGTCTCAAAATCGGGAAGATCCTGATTAAGGCATGTGTCTAGATCCAGTGATTCCCGGTTTAGCGGGAGTTCATTTATATTTATTATATTTGATGCTTCCTATATACATATATGTGTTCGCACCATACTGTAAATATTACAAACGGATGTCTAATGGTCCAAAGGGGAAACTCTTCTATCCTCTTAACCTAAATGATTTTATGGAGGAAAAGTTTATTGTTCATATCCTGGTGCCCCGGTTTCCACAGCACTCATAGTGGTCTTGCCAGGGTGTCCTGTAGATATTTTGCTACGCATAGTTGGATAATATCTGTGCACGTAGCCCTTGTGAACTGAGTATGTTTGTCATCAGGAAGTTGAGAACACATATATGTATATAGGAAGCATCAAATATGCCTTAATAAGGATCTTCCCAATTTTGAAACAGCTTGCACATTGTCCTGTACAGGCACGAGCCAAGGAGTTTAGCGTTGAAGTTGTTTTAAGCTACCTTACGCATCACAGTACGCACGTGAAACGCCTCTGAGGTCATGTGACAGTAAGTGAAGCCTCATTAGCGAAGCCCAGTGCATTGACTAACCAGTACCTAAGCGGCGCCGGGAGGGACACTGAACCAGAGGCTTACCTACCTTGATGAAGTAAGCAGGGGTCTTAGTTTTGAGAAGGGGTAGGAAACGAATTGCAATATCGTTAATCTGATGCTCTGTGTCCTGTTACAAGCAGCGTACGTCTATGGACAGTGGTGGATGTGTTAATACACCTCCTGTGTGTGAGATGCAGGCTACGATTGGCCTCTCCTTCAGCATTGAATGGCTCATTCATGTGAAAGGTGATGGACTCAAGAGTAAGGGTGCGCTGTAAACTAAGCTCCTCCGGCGGAGTTCACAGATTTTTGCCCACCCTGCGCTTCCTTTGGAGCACAGAGTTTCAGAAAAACTCTAGCAAATGTTGTGTGGTGGAGTTTTTTCTCGTGTGTGGCTTGCCAACTTTAATTTGCTGAGAAAGAAAATTGAGCACCAGCTCACCAATTTCTCAATGCGGACGGTTGCGGAAGGTCGCTACTGCTCGAGTTGAGAAAGCTGCTGCTCGTGTTGAGAAAGCTGCCTCTCGAGTAGAAAATGTACTTGAGCGGCAGACGTGAGCAGTGCCCTCTGGTGCACCACGTGGTGCTGTTTGTGCTGATTTTACACCATGGGACAAGCTCCTGGCACTACAAATCAGCACAAGCAGTGTGACGTACCGAAAGCTAGCCCCTATGGAACTGCACAGAATCCTGCAGAGTTTTTAAGAAATTCTGCAGAATTCTGCAGTGAGAAACTCCACGAGTTCCACCCGTCCCTTCTCAAGAGCAAAATATCTGGCGATTTCATTCACATAGTGGTTTCCTCTGGTGACAAAATCATTGTCACGCTTGTGTGCAGTGCACTTCATCACTGCAATTTCTTTTGGCAATTGTATGGCTTCCAATAGATTGGAGACATATAACCAATTTCTGATGGGGGACCCTGCAGAGGTCATAAATCTCTTCTGTGACCACAACAGCCAGAAATCGTGCACAACCCCGAACCCATACTTTCTATCAGTGTAAATGGTAACTCACAAGCCTTCCCATGTATTACAGACTCTGGTAAGGGCAATCAATTCAGCCACTTGTGCAGATGTTACATGCACAGGTGGGATGCTTCTGCAACCCCACTTAAAGTACACACAACACAAAAGGGTATAATCAGATTAATTATGTCCATTATATCAGGTCTTAGTTTTGTGCAGAACTTGGTAACAGTTATGCAGTTGTTGTTAAAGCCTCCTTCCTCATCTCCCTCTCGAGTGGGCAGTATAAAAGCAGGGTTTATGTTGTGTTACATCTTCTGATAGAGACATTCTCGGCCCCAGAAAGATTCTCTCATAGCTGGTTAAGTGGCTGTTTGTCAAATGCTGAGTGTGTGTATGCGTCATGAGAATTTCAATCAAATGGGAAGGCATTGCAATTAGAATGTAAACCATCATTATCCCTCCTGTTTGCTGAATCCTGAGGCTGACTGCTGCAAACCCTATGGTACAACCAGGGAATGTTGCAGCTACTGGATCAAGTGTCATTGAAAAATACCAGATGGGGTGCTTAGCTTCCCCATGGGTCTGTTTTAGCACCAATAAAGCACATCCATCTCTTACATGGCAAAAGAGCACAAATTATTTAGTGTAGTCTGGCATTCCAAGAGTGGGTGATCTGCAAAGTACATTTTTGAGCTCCTGGAAGGCTTGCATGTTTACATCACCCTTTGGTACCGGGTCATAGACAATAGTGTGTGTGTCAGACTCAGTAAAGGCTTTGTCACCAAGGAAAAGTTTAGGATGCATTGTCGGCGGTAGACAACCATGCCCAACAACAATTCGCACTTCTCTCTGTGTGGTCGGGAACTTCATCTTAAGGACTGTTTCAATACATTCATGGGTTAAGTGGCTGTTTGTCAAATGCTGAGTGTGTGTATGCGTCATGAGAATTTCAATCAAATGGGAAGGCATTGCAATTAGAATGTAAACCATCATTATCCCTCCTGTTTGCTGAATCCTGAGGCTGACTGCTGCAAACCCTATGGTACAACCAGGGAATGTTGCAGCTACTGGATCAAGTGTCATTGAAAAATACCAGATGGGGTGCTTAGCTTCCCCATGGGTCTGTTTTAGCACCAATAAAGCACATCCATCTCTTACATGGCAAAAGAGCACAAATTATTTAGTGTAGTCTGGCATTCCAAGAGTGGGTGATCTGCAAAGTACATTTTTGAGCTCCTGGAAGGCTTGCATGTTTACATCACCCTTTGGTACCGGGTCATAGACAATAGTGTGTGTGTCAGACTCAGTAAAGGCTTTGTCACCAAGGAAAAGTTTAGGATGCATTGTCGGCGGTAGACAACCATGCCCAACAACAATTCGCACTTCTCTCTGTGTGGTCGGGAACTTCATCTTAAGGACTGTTTCAATACATTCATGGGACACTCGTCTAATTTCCATTACTATCTGATGTCCCAAGTGCATGGCTTCCTTTTGACAGTACTGTCATTTTTGGGGGGAAATCTTAGGTCCATTCTCAGCCAAGTTGTTGAGTAGAGCAATAGTGTATTGCCTATAAGCTTCCTTGGTCATTGATGCAATCAGGTCATTGATGTACTGGATGAGGTGTGCGCTACATGGTAACTTCAGAGACTAGATACTTTTTAAATATCTGATTGAAATAAGATGGGCTTGCAGTGTACCCTTGAGGAGCACAACACCACATGAGAATCTTCTCTTGTAACTAAAACGCAAAGAGACACTGTCTCTCTTCATGAAGGGGAACAGAGAAGAAAGCCTGACAAAGGTGAATGGCCGTAACCCATTCAGCTTCTGGTGGTATTCGGAACAGAATCAATGCAGGGTTTGGTACCACAGGATAGCATGGAATGGCAATTTGGTTAATTTTTCAGAGATCCTGGACTCCTGATGACTTCCTTTCGAATTCCCTGCTCTATCATGCTGTCAAATGCAGGAGTGATTCCTGCAATGGCCAATGGGGTAATTTTGTAGGACGTGTTTGAGGAAAAACTGCATTCAGGCAAAGGGTTATCTTTAGGGGTTTGACACCTTTAATCGATTTCGATTTTCATAATCTTTATTCGAATTTTATCAAATCCATAAAAGCAATCACATATATACAATCCCAATAATTAATTATAATTCTAAATACATATTAAAAAGAACAACACACATTACAAAATCACATATTGTTTAGCAACAAAGATTATTTCAGGGGTTTTCCATTGTTTTGCGTACGTAGGTAGTTACTCTTAAAAAATCAGTTCATCAGTGTGCAGGGTAAGCATCATCAAATAAGACTGCTCCAGGGTAATTGGTCTTTGTTTCTTAAAATATGGAAGTAAAAACGATTTAATATATTTTAGATAAAATTTACAAGTAAAGAAAAAATGTAGATCATTTTGTAGACTCACTCCATCACATGGGCATAACATATGTTCAGATTTCGATGAAAAGTAACCTAATGGAAAACATAATAGAAATCTGACAGTACCTGCCCTTAGTTTAAACAACAATGATCTTTCCCAATTTGTCATTGATAAGGTGAGGTACAGAGGAGTTGGTTGTCTATACAGGTTTTTATTCACATAGGTCTTTACTATAAAGTGCATACAGTGCAAACTTAGTTTCATTTTTGTCTGTGGGCTCGATCTTGGTAGGATCGGTAAATAAATGACATTTACCCACACTGCTTAGTTTCTTAAAAACTCCAGCAAGCCACGGGATCGTCATCCCTTTCTCACAATTAAGACAATCTCTTATAATTTCATGAGTTAGAGAGGCCGCTGTATTCCTCCAAATGGCCAGCCAAAACAAGGCTGGTCTTGTTGCTATAAAATCTGATATGTAGTGCAAATTTAATTCACAATGACAAATATACTCTGAGGTAGAAATAGGGGCTCCAAGGAATTTCCTGCAGAAACGATTTTCCTCGGTTTGAATACAAAGGTGCCGATTCCGATCCTGGAAAAACCGGGTACGAACCGTCGGACAGAGCGTTTTCTCCGTCCGACTCGTACCCGGGAAAAACACCTTACAAACCCGCAAGTACGATTCGTATGGAAACACCATTTCCGTACGAATCGTAAAAAACACCGACCGGCTAAAACATACCCACAATTCCGATCCGGGACACCGCGTACGTGACATTCGCACGGAGTCAGGCAGCGTTTTACGGACCAGCAAGTACGATTCGTACCCACAGCACTTCGCACGGCAATATTTTTACGGGACCCAAAAAGTGCCGGAAAAGCTAAGTACGCCATGATGCATGGCGAAAAGGGGGCCCGGTACGCACCGTACCCCCATTCCAACACGTCCGCGCCATACCCCAGCACCCCCCCATGTCCGTGCCGTACCCCAGCACCCCCCCCATGTCCGCGCCGTACCCCAGCACCCCCCCATGTCCGCGCCGTACCCCAGCACCCCCCCATGTCTGCGCCGTACCCACACCCCGTAGGTACGGAGCGTACCACCACCCCACCCCGTAGGTATGGCGCATACCCCCACCCCACCCCTGTAGGTACGGCGCGTACCACCACCCCCGTAGGTACGGCGCGTACCACCACCCCCGTAGGTACGGCGAGTACCCCCACCCCACCCCCGTAGGTATGGCGCGTACCCCCACCCCACCCCTGTAGGTATGGCGCGTACCCCCACCCCCGTAGGTACGGCGCGTACCCCACCCCACCCCCATAGGTACGGCACGTACCCCCACCCCATAGGTACGGTGCGGACCCCCAGCGCGTAGCGCTGGGGGTCCGCACCGTACCTACAGGGGTGGTGGTACATGCCGTACCTACGGGGGCGGTGGTACGCGCCGTACCTACGGGGGTGGTGGTACGCGCCGTACCTACGGGGGTGGTGGTACGCGCCATACCTACGGGGGTGGTGGTACGCGCCGTACCTATGGGGGTGGGGTGGGGGTACGCGCCGTACCTATGGGGGTGGGGTGGGGGTACACGCCGTACCTACGGGGGTGGGGTGGGGGTACAGTGCATACGTGGGGGGGTGGGCTGGGGGGGTGTTCGGCGCGTATGCGGGCATATGTTTGGACGTCTCCATGGTTGCCATGGGAGTTCGCTCCGTACGGTGTTTTTTCCATACGGTTGTGCATTCGGACGGACGGGACGGATCGTACTTGCGCGCTCGGACTTCAGTTTACCAATTTGTACGTAAAACTGTCCGGGGACGTGTCGGACACTGTTTCCGACCCGAGGACTTGTCGGGGAATTTTCCCAGTGCGATTCGTATGGATTTTTTAACATACAAATCGTACTTGCCAGTTTGTACGGGACTTGTACGATTCGTACGGAAAAAAATCCGAATACAATTCGTACGGGGAATATTTTGAACAGATCGGAATCGCCCCCTAAGTGTCTTACCCAAACCACATATCTCAGCCCCATATGTTGCTACCGGTACACACTGCAATTTAAAAAAATTGCTGTAGTTGCACCTATTTTCTTAGGCCGTGGGAGATTTAAGATAGAATTAAAGGTTTTTAAGAACTTGCTCGTGGCGTGGACCAAATGTCCACTCCACGAGCCGTTCGCAGCAAAAACCATTCCTAAATAGGGAAAAGTGTTTGTGGAATATAACTTATCAGTTCCCACCGAAATAGCACTAAGCTGTCTTTTCCCTGGCCCACACGACATAATAAAAGATTTTTTAAAATTTACTTTGAGGTCTAATTTATCCATATACTGTGCAAAACTTTTAACCAGGGTACGTAGGGCATTCGGTGTGAGGCCCATGAGGACCGCATCATCTGCGTAAAGCAATGTCGGCAACAACCCCTCCCTTATTTTCGAGACATCCATAGTTGCCAATTTTAGGGAGTTATTTAGCCCATTAATATAAATAATAAACAACAGGGGTGCTAAAATGCACCCCTGCCTAACTCCTCTTTCCACTCTTATGGCCCCTGAAATTTCCCCCACCATCTTGATCCTTACTTGGGCTTTGGTATCGGTATGCAGATAGGCCAAGAAATGTACAAGGGGCGCGTCTAGACCATAATTTAAAAGAATAGACCACAGTTTGGACCTATTTACAAAGTCAAATGCGGACGATAAGTCCATAAAGGCTAGGTAAATTGGTGACGACCTGGCGATGTTATATTTGCCAATTACTAAATTTAAATTCAGGCACTGTTCTGTCGTCCCATCGTTGACACCTTTAATCAATCCGATCTCTCTCCCCGTAAAATCTAAAACATTCTCTCTGACTGTCTCTTTCAAATTGATAGGTAGGTCCTCTTTCGTAATAACTGGATACAACCTGACAACAGGTTCCAGCATTTGCAGCTTAAATTCTGCATCTGCTAGTTGGGTCATGATCGCGACTCCATCCTACATTTAGTAAATGATACAGTTGAGTTTACAAAGGAGATCTCTTCCCAGCAAGCTTATAGAGATTGACTCACACACCACAAACTGACGTTCCTTGAGGTCTCGAATTTGTTCTTAGACAGGAGCAGTAATCGCGTTGATACGCTGCTGATTTGTAATGCCTAAAACTTTGACTTCTTTTCCTGAGAGGGGTAGGTTCGGGACCTCAGCTGTTCTGTCAGTCAAGTGAGGGGCTCGGGTCTACCAGGAAAATATGGAATGGCCATTTATCTCTTTATCTACGGTCCACTCTGCTCTACTTCTAGGACTGCACCAAATACAGTCCCCCTCTCCACTCAGGCAACATCATTGGGCCTGGTCAAAGTCTGGGGAACTCTCACATATCATAGGAACTGGACCATTCTGAGACACAAATTAATTATGAGGAACCCTATTACTCTGTTGCAAATGGGGATTTCCCCCCTGCATCTGCATAGGGCTGGGAGAACTCTGTGACATGCCAAGTTTCAGAATCTTTGGAGCTGGCATAGGGAGTCTAGGTATCGGGGAAGCACTCCTTGCACCGCAAAATTTGCAACCTTGGCATCAGTGCTCGTTCAGGACATTACTACTTTGAGTGCCCAACATTGTTACAGATGTGAGAAGAAGAAACCTTCCTAAGGGTCCTTATGTTAGTTACTGGTGTGTTGCCTCAACCCTTTTCCTTCCCCTGAGCATGTGCCCCATATGTCACAGAAACTCCCTGCATGCTTATCCCAATACTAAGTCAGTTTCAGGTTCTTGATATGCTACTTCACACGTCTATTCCGTGCTATTTAGGTCTTTCCTGGAGTCCCTTTCGGTTGGCTTCTAACATGTCACTGCAATATTCTGCATACTGCAGAATCTAATCAGGGGGTTCACTCTGCCAGCAAAGAGCACCTTGAATGATCTGGTTGCTGATTTTGGATCATAGGCCTTCCACAAAAGAAGCGAAGAACCTGCCCATGTCATCTCTAGAATGCTGCATGCATAGAAAGAGTTAAAAACAAGGAGAAATTAAAGTATTCCTTCTCGTTGTATCCTACTTACGCCTCTCCTGGCGAGGCATAGGTTTCTGACGCATTCCCAGGATTACGAAATATTGGAAATCTGGGAATGTGTCAGAATCCATGGGTGTTGCATGGGAACACCCACAGCAACACCCATGGCATACCCCTTTTACGCAAAGTGATGCGTGAAAAGGGGCGTAGTTACAATGCCATGACAATCCACGCAGGGTGGCTTTGCGTGGCCTTGTAAATATAGGCTAGCACACTGCGCCGCTAGTGCATCAAAAAAAGTGATGCAACAGTGGCGCAAGGGGCTTGTAAATATGCGCCTTAGTTTTCAATTGTTTAATGACTTCCTCATATTTGGTCTTTACCAATGATGAAGATGCATTACCCTAGTGGACTTTTGGGCCGGCCACTCCAATGCTCTCTTGCACTCTGCCCATAGGTCCTTTGTGACCTCCACTTCAAACAGGTTTCAACACACAAGAAAGACCCACAAGACTTTTGAAATGGTCACAAGCTGGTCCATCTGCATATGCCCCTTATTGGGATTTTCCCATAACTTAGGAAGAAAATTCGGAAAAAGTGGAAGAGATATGATGTACATATCCTCCTCCCTGTATTTCCCTTAGAGTTTATTCCCTTACTGCTTCTCCTGCATCTTCTCCCTCATCTTCCTTGGCAACTTCCTTCTTTCATTTAACCTCAACTCATTTCTTCCTAGACCACAGCTCTCTAAACTTCTCAGTCTCACTCCAACCCCTAATGTTCTTGATCAACTCTCTCACATGCGTTTTCAATCCTCTCAACTTCAGTAACTCAAATTCCCTCTCATCTATCATCATCCTAACATTCTTCCACAGCTTCTTTCTCTATGTCAAATCAATGATGCATTCATCCGCTACCTTTTCTATTTTCACATGCATCTCTCATGCTACTCTTGCAGCTTTCTTGCTCATGTACAGCAATTTGCTCTCATTATAATTTCATAAGAAATTCATCCCTACATTACCCTTAGTGGTTTCCTCAAACTCAGCCTTCAGATGAGTAACATCATGTTTCTGTGGAGTATGTCCTGTGCTTGATGGGTTGACTAGTGGGGTTGCAATAATCATTCATACTCCCATCATGGAGCTTGTCAACACCTCTCCTTGCGGGGGGGTTTGTGCTATTATGCCGAGCACTGATGTGGGATCCTAGAGGACACTTGGAGGGGTCTGACTTAGGGGAGTAATAGCAGCTATCTCATCAGGGAAAGTGATTGAGGCACCCAACCGAAGAGGTGCACTTGTCAAGGGCTGGGCAGGGAATGAAATAGAAATGGAAGTTTCTGAATAACGTAGGGGCACACAAGCTTCTGTAAGAGTTTTTTTGTCTGCCCTAGCTTCAGCACACGGCGCGGCTTATTAACTATAAACGCGTCCTCCTTGTCACTCTCTGCTCCTGACTGGGTTTTTCTTTTCCCCAGGTTTCTCCTTTGCCATTTGCTCACTCTCTATCAAGGGGTAAGCCCCAATGGTCTCAATTACTTCTTCCCTCCATTTTTATGCCTCTCACCATCCTCTGCGCTTATCCAAGAGCTAGCTCTGTTCTGAATATTTGATGCAAAGTTCTTCCTTTTCTTTTCGCTGGCCACCTGCTCCCAAAGATTTAAAGCCTTAAACTGTGGGGATCTGGTCTGAGGTTTCAAATCATGTATTCTCCATCTCAAACTCTGGGAATATGAAAAGTCCAGCACAATGGGAGTTATGATTCTCTGTCTTGTCTGTCTTGTATGGATGTGTATTTGTGTTATTGGCTGAGCCACATGTGTAGCCGTTCTTTGCCGCCTTCTTCCTAGATGATGTTTCTTTGGGTGAAAATGTATGTTCCTTATTCATGTCTTGATTTCCTATGCTGATGACTTCTCATTCACTCTACAGTCAAATCTAACACTTTCCCTATACAATTGTGCTCACGGTCTGTCCACCCAACCAATACCAGCATGCTTCTGTCAAAGGTCACCCCATCACAGCACAGTTACAGCGTTCGCCAGCCAATCCGTGCATGGTACCAAACTGACCCCAAATGCTACCAGGACCTCCTGAACCACTTTTCACTCCAGCTCTTCATTTGTCTGCTTCGTCTAGACAGAAATCTCTATAACAGTAGGAAGACTGCCTACTCTTACACAATGGTAAACTCTCAATCCACTGGAGTAACCATACTCAGAGCACTCACTTCAGTGCACTAAGGAATGAACTGCCACCAAGCTTGATTAATGTGCTAGCATGATTGAAATGTTACGGCCCTATCTTGGTGTGACTGATAGCGCCTCACAGTACTCCTCATTTTAGCAGACAAATTCAGTGTTTCAGTTATCTAACCTGAGGTGCGTCTCTGCATTTTATGCCGAACATATAACAACTCACACATTAGTTGGATTAAAAATCAAAGAATATCATCAAGAATCAAAAACTATCCTCCTTACAAATCCAAGAGCTAAATCGACATAGCAATTGCTCTCAAACTCCGGTCACTGCATCCCACCACAATGCAGCTACTACAATTCCCATACACACTGCCTCACAGCTCACTTCTCATTCATTCTTCACATGCACACAGATCCCTATTGATACCCACGTCGTCCTTCACCAGCCACGTCATCTTCCGGAACCAGGGTTGGGACTGGGTCAATTTGAATCGCTGTGGAAAACCGTCTGCACCATGAAGGTGCAGTAACCAGTTCTAAAGCCATTTAGATTGTTTTATGCTGACCGGGTTCAACCAGAACAATCCTCTACTACCAGATCAATCCGTACGCAAACCAGTTTCTCATACTTTTTCCAAAAGCACACCAACAGCTCGGACCAGGAGTGGTGTAGTCCTTATACCGACTCGGTGCTCTCCGAATGAACCCATCTCTATCTTTTTGTGACCTCAACTCAAAAGTAAGGACTGTGACGTTCTCAGTAAGAATGAGAGACACGGGTTGACATTTTAAGGAGTTTATATAAAGAGTTGAAAGCAAAATACATTAAATATATCATAAGCATGGTTATCAATAAAGAATACAGATCATAAGTATAAAGAACTCAGTAAAGGTCAATGCAAAATCCAGCATAGATTCACCTTACAAAAGTAGGAATGGGGCTCCTGGTTAAAAAGGAAAAGTATGTCCATTTATAGGTCTTTAGACAAAGGATTTCATTCATTACTAAGCAGGTACATGGTCCCTAGGATTTGTACCAATGAGAACAAGCAAGAAGAAACATTTTACAACAGAATACATTTGAGGATTTTCTCATAATATTATTGCATTGCATTCAGTCGCTCTCACAGTTTATTCAAGCCCAATAATCAACACATTGCATAAATAATAGCCTGAGACAGGTGGGATGTCCTTGGTGAGGTACAACATGGTGAGAAGCCTCTCAAACTGCTCACTGTTATCAAGTGCATGGCTTGCAATTCTTTATGTGTCCAGGAAACAACAACAATAATCATGTGGTATGCTGCAACATCAATTCAAGATGGAGAAAACATAAGCTTGGTTCATTTTAGTGCAAGTTCAGTTTCTAGTACATTTAAAGCTAAAAGAGAAAACAGCTCTCACAGAGGTAGGCTCAAGCTAAGTGATGGACCATGAGGCCTTTGTCAGGTCTTCTGTCTTTATCCTACTTCTTATGCTACCCTGACAGACGTTATCCTATAGTTCTCACCTCTCATCTTTGAGATACTGTCTTCAAATCATTCCATAGCTCTAACTTCCCTTCTTCTGAGCATTGTCTCAATAGGTTAATTGCCCAACTCTTACTTCCCTTTTTGGGAAAGCTGTCCATTTAAAGCTCTTTCCATAGTATTCGCTTCCCTCCTTTTGAGCCTTTTTTTTATATTTCAAACTGTTTTTCATTGTCACAAAGATCAAAATACAGCATGAGAGGTTACCACCATACAATTGAGTAAAACAGTCAGATTTGTAACAGCATTTTGATTGTAGGTTTATGAATGTATGTGTATCCTGAGTATCTCATATAGCATGGTACATGTAAAAGAGGGGCGAAGAGTGGGGGAGAAAGAATAAAGAGAAAAGAGAAGAAGAAGAACATATACTTTAGGGTGGGTTAATCTTTTGCAAATATAAGTCAATTTTGGACCATAAAAGACGAGGAGACTTTTTGTTAAATAAACAATTATGTAGAAGGTTATCAGTGCTCCTGAAAAAACATACCCACACATGTTATAATTTTTCCAATTTGCAAGGATTTTTTACTGCTTATTGCAAGCAAAATGTCAACGAGGAAACACTTCCAAAACTACAGTGACTTTAGGGTGTTCGAGTCAGATTTTGCATGTATATCAAGGGCGATTATGGTATGTGATAATGAGATTTGTTTGTTGAATATGTTTGTGTCACTTGAATAGATAGCTAGAAGGGAGTAATGTGTTTGCAGTAAAATAGTAAATGTTTTAGATCATCTGAGGGGTGCTGGCAATGCCAGAGAGATGCTGAAGAAAGATGACCACGTTTATGCAGCCGTTCTGGAGTCCAGAATGCTCTGTATGTTTCCATAGTTTGCATTGTAAGCTGAGAGGAGAAACTTAATGTAATAGCATTCATTTCCATATAACCGGCAAATGCCATGGTGGTATAGGGTCAATATTGTGCTTAATGCATGATGTATTTCATGTTTTTTGGATCTCCTCCGTTAAAGTAGGAGAGGATTTCTTAAATATTTTATGGACTACGGAAACTTTTGTCTTTTAGATATTAAGGTATGGAGGAAGTTAGGACAGTCTGCTTTATGTGGTTTCTTTAAAGCCCCTAAGATCAACTTTGCGAGATAGGACATTATAATAACCAATTGCCTGAAGGGAATGTAGATGTTAATGTTATTATGGTAAAAGCTAGTGATTTTTCTGGGATATCATGTTTTTGATATATTGTAGTCCTATAAAGGACCATTGTTCACAGAAAGAGGAGTTAAAATCAAGTTTTATAGATAATTGAATTATTGGGAGGCAAGTTCAGAGTCTTTGATTCTATGAGGAAAGCATGTATCTAATCTTTTGACAGCTGCAACTGAATCTTTGATGTTTTGTTATGTTATGTTATGTTAATTTATTTTATATAGCGCCAAATCAACAGGTCTCTAAGCGCTAAAACAAGACCCTAAGCCTGGAACCTAGCATGCCTCCTGGAGTTCGGCGTGTCTAGATGGGCTTATCCAAATGCCTGAGTGAACAGAATGGTCTTAAGTTTCCCCCTAAACGGCAGTAAGGTGACTTCCCTGCGCAAGCTATACAGAAGCTTGTTCCAAAGCTGGGGAATCACAACCAAAAAAGCTTGCCCCCCCCCAGAGTGTTTTTGTCAAAACGTGGGCATACCAGCAGACTTGCCTCAGACAATCGGAGGCATCGTCCTGGCACATATTTCTTCAAACGGTCTTTGATGTAGCCGGGTGCTGCTCCATGGAGGGCTTTAAGTGCAATGCACAGACCTTTAAACCTAACCCTCTGCTTGATTGGGAGGCAGTGTAGTTGTTGTAGCAGAGGTGTGGCATGTGCTCTTCTCGGGAGTTTAAAAATCAGTCTTGCCGCATCATTCATAACCACCTGAAGTTTCCCTAATAGTTTGTCAGGTAACCCTATGTATACTGCGTTTCCTTAGTCCAGGCGCGACACAATTAGGGCCGACACAACAGTACGCATGGTGGAAAATGACAGCAGGGGTCCAAGTTTCCAGAGTTGCCTCATAAGGCCCCCACTACAGCGGTCACCTGATTGTTCAGTGTTAACTTGGTGTCCAGCCTGATACCCAGGCTCTTCACAACTGGCACCGGTGTTGGGGTAGTGCCTAGCTCTTGTGGCCAGAAGGAATTGGACCAGGGGTTGGGCCCTGCAGTGATAGCAAGCACCTCTGTCTTGTCAGGATATACTTTCAATGAATTAATGGTCATCCAGTTCATGGTTAACCGGAGAATATTTTGCACATTAGACTGTGCCTGTGAAGAGCTGTCAATCCGCATGATTAGTTGCGTGTTGTCGGCATAGTTGAACACCTGACATTCAAGTTTTGCCAGTGCTTCTACCAGTGGCTGGAGGTAGATGTTGAAGAGCAGGGGGGACAACGCAGAGCCCTGCGAACCCCACATGGCAGAGCGCCATTCCTGGACATTCATTCCCCCAGTTGGACCCTTTGTGACCGCTCCTTCAGGAAGGAGGCGATCCATTGGAAGGCCACACCAGTAACTCCCAGCCGCCGAACACGGGCCAAAAGCTGAGCATGGTTCACCGTGTCGAACACGGCTGAGAGGTCTAAAAGGCTCTGTACTGACAATTCCTTCTTGTCTGCTGCGAGCCTCAGCTCATCCAGCACTGACAGCATCACCAGCTCTGTGCTGTTGTGGGCCCTGAAACCCGCTTGCCGGCCATGTAGCAACTGATTTTCCTCCAAGAAGGATGACAGTGTACTAAGCACATGTTGCTCAAGTACTTTAGCCAGACATGGAAGCCTGTAAATAGGTCGAACATTCTTCAGGTTATTGATATCCGCCCCTGCCTTCTTCAGCAGCGTAGTCACCATAGCTTCCTTAAATTTGAGAGGAACCTTCTCCGTTACCAAGGAAAGGTTTAGCAGGGACAGCATCAGTGGCTCTACCACAGGGAGGACCATTTTGAACACCCTGGGTGGGCAGGGGTCTTCCGGTGACCCTGATTTCACTTTGGCCATAATATGAGCTAAGCCGTTTGAATCCAGAGCAGGAAACACTGAGAGAATACCACCGTGAAAGTCCGGTGGATCTACCACAAATAGAGGGCAAGGGCTTATGCAAGTGTTACCTATTTCTATAAGGATGTCTTTAACTTTAGCTAGGAAGAAGTCCTGTATTTTATTACAGTCATCCAGATTGGCAGCTGTCCTCTGTTCCTTCTTTTGACTCAACTCCCTAAGCACATTGAAGGTCTCCTTCTGAGTATCTGTGCCCTCCTTAATCTTCTGCTCATAATACGCAGATTTCGTTACAATGATTGATGCTTTATAGAGGGCTAGTTTTGCTTTGTATCCCTCCTGGGCCTTCGGATTGTATAATTTCCGCCAGTGGCTTTCACACTGGCGGAGGGCCTTTTTTCCCCTCTTAATTTCTCCATATACCACGGGGCACCCTTCACTCTATTCATTATCCTTCCCCTCCATGCAGGAGCCACCTTGTCCATGGCTGTCCTCAACCGGCAAATACATTTCTCGTACTCCACATCGGGTCCCCAGACTGTTTCCCTGGGTGCATTGTTTCGAATAACGCCTCCCTCAAACTGACGTCCTTTGGTAAGAATGAGTAACTTTAATATGTTTCTTTGTTAGTCTACTTATGGGTGAGAGAGGGACAGTTAGGTCCATCTCTATGTTCACACAAGTAGAGTGAAGTGGAACCAATGCGTGAAGCCACCAACTGATTGGTAGAAGAGGATGTTGGGGAGGATAATACGGCCATGTTGTTTGCTTGATTGCAATTTACGTAAGGAAATTCTTGCCTTTTTCCCAGGAACAAGTATAAATGTTCCACATGTGGTGCAAAACACGCCATTGCACAGTGGTTGGGGAAGTCAACTATAGTGAAGACAGGGTTCTGCTTGCCCACATTACTATGCTAGCATAAGTATTTTAGAAGTTTAAACGCCATCTTGCCAATTTGCCAATTTTACACACAACACTAAAGGGAACTGGTATTGTAAGTAAAACTGCTTGCTTGCTTTTCTTCACATAAGAATGGTCTGTTTTTCACATCCCTAACTTACACCGCGACCTCAGTCTGCACACGGTGTGCAGAAGCCTTCAAGGCCAAATAACAATGTCTGCTGTTGATCCAGGTTGATCGGCCCACGCTCTAGACACAACACGCACACAGCTGCAAATTTCTGAAACTCGGGTGCCTTTAATATTGCATTGCATGCATGATGCTGGCACTTGGAGAAAACTTTTCCATCTACAGAGAGCGTTGCTGATCCTTTGATATGATTCACCTAAGCTGATCTTGGTGGTATGGGGTTCCCCATTCAAACCTAGAGACCTTCTATTATTATAAAACTAGCTTCTAGCCAGGGGAGGGTGGTACACAAGGCACTATAAGACCTGTTTCCACTATCATTATAACATGATTTCTCCCTTTGTGTTTTATGGAATTGTAACAATGCTGATTGTTTTATTTCTAATCATTTGCCTGCTTATGTTAGCCAAAATACTGCATCTTAGAGCACGTAGTTAAAAATAAACATTTTAAACTTTTCCGGGTCTCTGATTACTCACATAGTGGACTGATATGAGAATAGAAATGAAAGAGTGTTCTTGAGTCCCACCGTTCCTGAGAGTACCCTGAGTCGCTTGTTCTGGGTTGTCTAATCATTGGTAGCTTCGCTGTAGTACGGAGAACGAATGAGACACTGATGCTAGTCGGATAGGGTTTCTGGGTACTGAGGTGAGTTTTTTGGTACACCACAATTCACTGAGGTCCTGGTTTCCTGTGCATAGTTCTGTACATGAGCAGAATCCCCACAACACAACCATACCACACAAATTCCCACAGGGGGTGGAATAGGGTTGCAACTTTAAATTTGCAAAAAGGGCTAATATGCAGAAGATGGAGGCATGGCTAGCTTACAATCCTGACAAGGAGGCAGCAGTGTTATTGAAATGGGGCTTCAGAGAAGGTTTTCTTTTGGGTTATCAAGGACCAAAAGTGAAGCAATTCACTGAAAATATGAAATCTGCAAGAAGGTTCCCATATATTGTACCACAAAATATATTGAAGGATGTGGAAGAGGGGAGGAGGGCTAGTCCTTTTTCTTCGTGGCCAATGGAGAATTTAATTATTTTCCCTTTGGGTGTGGTCCCGAAGAAGGCAGTGGGAGTCTTTTGGATGAGTCACCATTTGTCAGGGGCAAATTGGCAATCAGGTAATAATTTCATTGCAAAAGAGGATGCTATGGTGCAATTTGCTTCAGTGGCTATTTTATTTCACTTGCTCAGAGCTTGGGGAATTGGCGAATTGTGACATCAAAACACCTTGTCCTTGGATTTTGAGTTGTTGGGTAGGAATTTTGAAGGTGATATTTTTGTGGACAAAGCGTTACCAATGGGATGTGCAATATCCTGCAGACTTTTTGAAACTTGTAGCTGTTTTTCACAATGTCTTTTTGTTTTTGGATCAGGTTATGAGTGGGTGACACATTACCAACCAAACAGTAGCTTCCTTGGTGAACATACAGAAAGCAAAGGGCATTTGTTTGCTGCTTTTGCCACAGAGGTTTATGCCTAGATGTTTAACATTGTTTGCAATTCAAAGCATGTGCTGTGCGTGGACCACATTGTTGATTCTTTGTCTTGTTCATAGTAGCTGAAGTTCTGTGGGCTGGCTCCAGGAGTGAATGCACAAAAGATTGAGATATAATTAGAGGTCTGGGTGCTAGGGGAATTAGAGTTTTAAAACTGGTTGAAAAGTTGTTAGAAACATCTACGAAGGGTGCATTAATGCAGGCTTGGCAAGAATTTGTGTCTGGAGAAAAAAAGCAATGGAGTCAATCAGATGTGTTAGGGGTATGTAGCTTCAGCAGGTGAACTGGGGAGGTGCATTTTACAAGGCTGGGCAAGAGACAAATGTAAGTGTTCGAGGGTTAAGGAGCCTCTACTAGCTGATTTGTTGGGTAGGCTTGAAGAGGGTTTACAAAGGGTTTGTACAAGATATGAATAATTGTTGCTCAGACTTTGTATGTTGTGGTTATTTTTTGGAGCTTTCAGAATTTCCAAATTGTGGATTAATGCCAACTTTGAGGGCATATGAAGTAGATTTGTGGGGGGAGAAGTTGTGATTGTCGTTAAGGTAGTCGAAGGCAAACGAAAAAGTTACAAGCAAATGGGTGGTGTTGAAGAAGAGTTCTGGCCCCAGATGTACGACCATTGATGTTTGCATCTCGCAAATTGCGACTTGCAATTTAATGCAGTTTGTGAGCTGCTAACATCAATGTACAACAGAGTCAGAGAAACTGTTTGCGATTCCCAATGGGGTCGCGAATTGCATGCCTCATGCATATTAATGAGGCTGTTGCAATTTGCAGCCCTATTGGAAATGGCTGGCACTCCCAGGGATGGTGGCCTGCTGGGGTAAGCAGACCACCATGTCTGGGACTGCTTTGTAAATAAAGCAGTTTTTTTTTAAAATGCAGCCTGTTTTCCTTCAAGGAAAACAGGATGCATTTTTTTTTAAAAAGA
The DNA here is from genome assembly GCF_964204655.1 of Triturus cristatus. NCBI lineage: Eukaryota > Metazoa > Chordata > Amphibia > Caudata > Salamandridae > Triturus > Triturus cristatus. The sequence continues at coordinate 984,099,570 of NC_140583.1, forward strand.
ACTGAAACGTTTTTGTTTCATTTTTTAAGGGCAGGTAGTGGTCCCTGGGACCACTGCCTGCTCTGAAAAAATGTTTGTGCACCCATTGACAAAGGGGAAGGGGTCCCCTGGGGACCCCTTTCCGTTTGCGAATGGTTTACCACCCTCTTGAAAAGGGTGGTAAACTGTGAGTGTTTTGCGACTTCAAAAAGCGGTCGCAAAACATTCATACATAGGGTTCAGAGTCGCTATTAGGAAGGGACACCCTTGGAACACCCCTTCCTAATAACGAGTCGCTAATCCTATTTAGCGAGTCACAAATCAATTTGCGACTCGCTAAATAGGATTTGTTCATGGGCCACAGGTTTGTTTGCGCGCTCAAAAGGTTTAAAACCCATTTGCACACGCATAAAAAGTCATACATCCGGCCCAAAGTTATTTTTGCTTGAGGAGTCATTGACTGGTTTCTAAAGTGCAGCTGAGAGGCCAGGGGGGCTTTTATTTCTCATGAGAATGGCAAATGGGTAGACTCATGGTGACCACAATCTCTAGGAACACCCGCCACACCTATAGAAAAATCCCAAAATCTGGGTTTTATCTTTGACAGCAAAATGACTTCCAGGCTGCAAGTATTCAAACTCTTGCCCTTCTGCTGTTACACTATGAAGCTGCTGAGAAAGATTCTCCCCCTCATTCCAGAGGAGCATACACAACTTGTTCAAGCCCTGGTCAAGAGCAGGCTCGACTACTCCAGTGAACTATATTTGGAACTTCCAAAATACGCTCAAAGGATGCTGCAGGTTATTCACAATGAAGCAGCTAGGATAATCCTCCATAGCCCAAAAAGAGAGCACATATCTCAACATCTGAGATCACTTTATTGGGTCTCCATTGAAGAAAAGCTGTATTTTCAGGGCTCTAAGATATTCAAGAAAGCCTGGAAGGGAGGTAGAGTGTTCGTTGTTATGACAGGGAAAGTTGGGAACGCTCTGCTTTTCCCACTCAGAGTGGAAAACCATCTGATAACTTTAAAAAAAGCTCGCATTTATTTTTATTTGAACTTTCCCCCCGCTTAGATGTATCCAGATCTCAGTATCAGCCACAGGATGTACTGGCATCACGGGCATCAGACGGGTTGGGTCTGTGCCAGGGCAGACCTCCTTGTCCACCAATTTATCAGTGTGGGAATGCCACGTGCCTGACCTTTCCAGCCAAACCAACACATGGCAAAATCCATCTATCGCCTTTAGAAGCCAACAAGGCTATACATTGTGTGGCAACTGGGGCAAGCGATCCCAGTCTTCCAACATGGAGATGTACCAGTCGGTCACCCGGGGAATCCAACTGATTTTATGAAAAGTCACCCTTTGGTGGAAGTTGCTCCTGTGGTTAAGAGGAGGAGCAGTGAATAGTGACAGATCAGGTCAGCCTTTGCAGCAGGGAAGAAGCAAAACTGAGGCAACAAACCCCTCTCCCTCCAGGGTTAAGAACTGTAATATCCACTTATCATTTAATAATTCATTAGTCACGCTCCGTATTATTAGTTTTACATAACATAACTTGTGTTTGCAAAGCGCACGTTAACCCAGACGGGTTTCTTGGCGCTGAATAACAGATGTTTATTTTTACCCAATGCAATAACACTCATTTTGCCGCCCTCAGATGGATGAAAGGCTGAGTAGACCCGCAGGGATTTGAACCTGTGACCATGAGGTCGAGCACAGGCTCCTACAGTGGACACGTTAGTCCATTGGGCCACCAGACCCTGGCCTATTGGCGATAGTTTGATGTCATTCATCAAAATATTGGCCTTATATCGATTAAACATAATTGCAGCCTTCCTAACCACTATGACAGAAGTGTAATCTTATTCAGGTTCATATGGGTGGCTAGCGACTGACAGCCAAGGGCTCCGAAATTAAGTCCTAGAACGAAGCAATACTTCGAAGGAAAAAATCCCCATTAGTGCCACCTCGTAAATTTCCACTGAAGCAGGCTGGGGGAGCGTCACTTCCGCACTCCTGTTCTCACAGTCTGCCCACACACTTCATGGGAAGCGCAACTTGGCAATACACGGCGGAAAGTACCAGGGACAGCCACCTCATTTCCTTCATAAGCTGGAACTCTTCTGACAGTGCATTTTTAGGCCTGTCCAGAACATAGCCAGAAGGGTGGTGCCCTGAGCCGGCCAGAGGCAGCACCAGTCAGGCTTGTTCCTGGCACAGTGGGCTTGGCTCGGGTGTGTAACCTCAGCTGTCCCTGCCAGTGGCTGGGTGTCACCTCAGGGGGCACGGGGTAGGAACAGGAGTTAAGGGGGTAAAATCAGACCTTGCCTGAGAACTCCGCTTTGGAGGTGCCTGCATGGCCTTGGCAAATCCCAGTGCTTTAAAGGGGCAGGTGCTATCCAGTACTGTGTACGTGCGCTTCTTTAATTTGAAAGGGAGAGTACTTGCACTTCTAAGCACTTCTCCAAAATATTTAATGAAGAGTACTGGCACTTCGCATTAGAAAACAGGTACTTTATTCAGTGAGTATCTGCACTTCTACATTTTCATTTAAAGTACTGGCACAAAACAAAATATAAAATTCAAGAGTGAAAATACGAACCATTGTAAAGTAACAGTATTTGAAAAACTATTGAACTCGAGAGCACAGAAAAGGCCAAAGAGGAAAATTAACTTTGAGGACGGTCTCGAGGTGGAGGAGAGGAGGGTTAACATGGCACCTCAACAAAAATGGGACTATGATCACCAGGTAATTAAACCTTTCTTTATCGGGCAATCAGGCTTGCCTCGGCCTTACGTACCCAACGGGGCGTCGATTGATTACTCCATCAACTGCACCTTTACTCCCAGAGCACCACCACCCCCTTTCGAAGCATTGCATCATCTGACTCATTCTCCTCCAACCCTACTGGCCTTGTAAAGTCACAGGAGAAAAGGCACGCATCCTTAATCAACTCTGGACCAGTATACCTCGGAAAACAAACATAATTACACTTTACATACATAGAAGTTACAGCAAATTGCCTGCCACCTTGTGAGATAATTGTTAGACCGACACATTGATTATTAAAAAGATGGCATTAAAAGGATCAGGTAGAAAAAAGTGGCGTGTGCATCTGACAGAGAAAATGATTCTAGAGAAAACGATGGCATAGAAAAGGGTATAATTGAATACAAATGGCATGAAAAGGATTTCCTACTGTAGGATGTAATGAAATTGATCTTATAAAGAGATTGACGTAGAAAAGGCTTACAGAGAAAAGGAGGGTAAATAAAAGAAATTAAAGGATGACCTAGAAACCGATGAAACAGGGCAGGATTGTATAAAGGGATGATAAAGAAAAGGATGGTGTAACAGTTTCTACAGAAAAGGTTAGTATATAGAAAGGGGTGTGGGAATTAATGCCAAATAAGGATGGTATAGAAAAGGATGATATTGAACAGCATGATATAAAAACATATAATGTAAATGAATAACATAGAAAATGTGCAGAAAGGGTGGTAAAGAAAAAGATGCTGGTATAAGCATATCACTCCCTCTTTCTGTTGATGAACGATTTATATGCATATTATATGACAGTGTGCATAATCAGTTACAAAACTATACACTTCTCTTAAAGGGATAGGTGAGGCCTTCAATGCAGTTCCAGAATGTCACCTGTATTCTGCGTATTGGTTCGTCCAATGAAAAGGTGCCACATTACTGAACAACATGCCTAATGTCGCCAGTCCACTTTCTTGGAACGTACACAGGATTTGGGAGTTTAACATTCTGCACTCTCGGGGTAGTACCCTTTGGCAATCAGCTCCTCTCAATTTTGAGCCACATGGACCCAGACTGTATGACATAGCACAGCCAAAACAGTTTTAGACTTGCTGGTAACTGTGTACACACACCTGTAAGTCTCTATGTACACAGGCCAGTGGCCCTACATGCACCTACACCAAAAAACAGTCAGTCAGTAATGCACTCAGACTGACAAACAGGTACCCATGTATACAGACCAATATACAAAGATTCACTGGCACAAAAAACACATGCATTGTCACACCCATCGTACATCATAAAGTCAGACTGCACACAAACTAACAGATATTGTTGGACAGGGGAAAGAATGGACGAGTGAGTGGCCACCATAGATAAGGATGCATGTTTCATGCAAACTTAGGGGTAAAATTATCAAGTAATGCAGCAAGTCACCTTGCTGCACTGCGTTACAGGGAAAGGGCAGGAATGTGCTGTATTTATCACAAAATGGCACATTCCAGCCTATTCTTGGCACTGACGCACAATGAGCTGCCTAGTCCCAATGCAGGGACCTTTGCATCATGGTTCAAGGGGGCCATCTTTATATATTCAGGATTGTTTTTATGCAGGAAGGGGCACCGTCCTGCACAAAACCACCCCCCTGAGGCATATTCCTCTGTCTTTCTTTGCTGAACAATGCAGCACACATAGAAAGAGGGAGAAACAAGGAGAAATAAAGACATTTCTCCCCGTTACGCCTCACCTGGGAAGGTTTAGCATATTGGCACATTCCCAGGCCTACCAGTAATGGTCGATCGGGGAATGCATCAAACTCCATGGGTGTTGTGTGGGAACACCCAAGCAATTCCATGGGGCAGAGTAACTTAACGCAACGATTTGTTCTGCATTGTTAATCCAGATTTATCAAGCTACTCAGGCTTGCATGGCTTGAGAAATTGCCTTTTGGGGTTATGTCACTCATGCGCCACGTTGCGTGGTGCATGCGACTCAACCACTATGTAAATATGGGCCTTCATTTTTAATCATTGTATTTTTTGATGCTGAACACAGGATGGATTCATTCTGGCATCAAATTGCCTCTCTGAGTCCAATTTTGGACACCCTTGAAGTACACATATCACCCCGTGGTATTGTTTACAGTAGCCAAAAATTCCATGATTGACAGATATTCGTTTGTGTTTACGCTTATTCCTAAATTTCCCAAGAGCAGCGGCGGCCAGCAAAGGTAAAATCAAGTGTCTGCCCTCTAAGTGGATGGTGTGAAAATGACTCTGGGTTTTTTTTTTACAGAACCGTCATTGAAAACAGCAGGTACAGAAGCATTGTAAACCATTGGTGTAGCAAGAGGGTGACGCACAAGTTTTGGGGGCGGCAGCCTCCCCCCCTTACCTGCGGTCGTCGCTGGAATCATCAGCATCCTCCCGCTCTTACATGTCGCTGCGGGCGGCAAACACAGGGACATGGGCTCCAATGGATTGCCATGTATGAATGCCGCTATCAACATTCATAAAACCTATTCTTAAAACAAACTCAATGACTTTAGACAATGCAACCAAGAGGTAAGGTCATTAGCACAGATAGCCGCTCTTGGAGCAATGTACAAGAGACAAATGAGGGAAGTAATTTTTGGACCAAAGTCAAACCATCGGAAAGTATGAAAAAGAAAGGGCCAATAAACCAGATCAAATGCTTTTTCTGCATCTAAAGCAATTACCTCAATAGATTCAGATTTAAGAGAGGATGTAGAAAGCATATTAAAGAATAAACGAGTATTATCGGAAATATAACGTCTTTGCCAAATCCAGATTTTTCTTTACCCAGCAAGTCTGGAAGATAGGAGTCAAGTTTCAAGGCTTAAGCATTTGAGAATATTTTATAGTCCATGTTGACTAGCGAAATAGGCCTGTAATTTTTGCAAAAATGTGGATCTTTACCTTCCTTAGGGATAATCTTGCAATTTGGGGAGGACTAACATAGCAAAATGTGAATAAAATTAAACAGTAAATCCATCAGGGGCAGGGGCCTTGTCTTTTATGAGTGTGTTCAATGCAGTGTGTAATTCAGTTAGTGATATATCCATTTACAATTATGAGAGGTCAATGCAATTATCTGCAGGTCTGTGAATAGTTAAAAGATATTGAGAAATGTTTGAATCCAAAGTCATGTTATCAGGCGTATATTAAGATTCATAGTACCGAACAAATTCATCCAAAATGTCTTTCTATTTTGGTGTTTGAGTCGCACCAATAATTGATTCAATACTAAATTTATTGTTCCTGACCTTAAGGTAATTTGCTAATAATTTGCCAGACTTATTCTGACCCCCATAAAACTTTGCACAAGATTTTAACATAAACAATGAGGCTTTACCTGTAGATTCCTTATTAAATTGGAGTTTAGTGTGAATAAGTTCTGATAAACATTCTTTTGATTTAGATGTACAAAAGGAATGTTCTAGTCTCTCTATCTATGTCTTAAGGTCAGTGGTATGAATATGCGATGCTTTCTGTTTTTTAGAGACATATGTGTTAATAAAATCATGTGCTGTTGCTTTAAAAGCATCCCAAATAACATGAAAAGGTATGTTATCTGTTTGATTATGGTGGAAATATTCACAAAAAAACAACTCAATAAATGAGGTGTAATTTGGATCTAAAAGAGTGAGTTCTTAAAACGCCACCTGCGAGGAGTGCAGGAGTAAAAAGGAAGATCCAGCTGAAGGGAAATAGGGGTATGATCAGATATTAGGATTGATCTAATATCTGCAGAGCTTAATGATTGTAAAACATTGTGTGAAACAAAAAATTTGTCAATTCGAGATTAGGTCTGATGCACAGGTGTGAAATAAGTGTATTCTCTCAAGGTAGGGTTGCAAAGTCTTCAGGCATCTATTAATTTCCGTTGCTTAATAGTATGGACAAAAGGTTTGTGAACTTTACTTGGTAGAAAGGAAACCATAGAATTATGATCAATAAAGGGATCCACTATCTGGTTACAATTACTGTCCAGAATAAAATTCTCTTTGTGGTATTTTAAAAGTACTTGATTCAGGCCAGACCAAAAATGGGAGTCATTGACAGTAGGAGCAAAGATATTTAACAAAGAGACTGGAACCGTCCCAATCAATAACTTAGTATAAAGCCATCTATCATCAGATTCCTGGGAGTTCAACTTAGCACAAAGATAACCCATTTCCTTTTACCTTCCCCTGGGAAAAAAAATGCTTCACCCACCTGTGAGAAGTTGGCCTGATATATGATGTCACTAATTCTAGTGTACACCTTGTATCAGTCCAAACAACCCTTATGGTGATTGGTTGTAAAGTCAACCTTATAGACCAGCTATCCTAGTGGTAGCATGGACAAGAGCAGTCTTAGGCTAAACTCTGAATGGCATGTGAAGCCAGCTGTTATACCATATGTAATCCCTTGAATACCAAATGAAAGGACTCCACAGCAGATATATATATAAAAATAGAATGTATTTATTCTAGGCAAGCCTCAGCACTCTTTATGAGATTCGAGGTAAGTACAACACAGTCTTATTTAAGCATACATTAAGTCACACAGGTAAGTAATAGAGTTAGGCCCTAGGGGCCACGCAAACCATATACTAAGTAAGTGGTATAAGGACCACTGTCACAAACACAGGATAGGCCTAGGCCTAGGGAATCGCTGGGGCTACACTATACTACCAACAGTTAGGAAGTGGGAGGCCCACGGGATTCAGGTGCAGAGTGGAAACACTCACGCGTAATGCGTAAAAGTCGATAGAATTACTAGCAGTTAGAAATAAGGAGTTTTAGGACACTTCTGGTATAGCTAGAAAGTCGAGACTCTGAAACTAGACCCTAGGATAGTCAATACCCTTGTGAGCACCGAAGTACCCAAGTTACCTAGCCCACGGGCTGCGGGTGCATAGGTGTGAACTTGCGTCGGGTTTCGTCGTGGACTTCTATGGATGCCTGAAGGAAAGTTGCTGACAGGCAGTCAGTGAAGAGTGTCCGGTGGATCCCAAGGTGGGGATCAAGAAGGAAGGAACCTGCAAGCAGAAGGGACAGAGTCTAGGTCAACAGCCAGGAGCCGGGAAGGAACCAGGAAGGAACCAGGCGATGTCGTGAAGATGCAGGTGAAGAGATGAAGCTTGTCGCAGCAGCCATGGGTACCAGGAGACGTCGAGGACGACCAGGACCAGGATGTGAGCTGTCCCATGAAGGCTCTTGCTGTCGGTGGTGTCGAAGTCGAGTCAGGACCCAACAAGCCTTGGCAAGCGGAACCCACGCAGGATGGAGGGCTTGCTTCTGGTGCAGACCAGGAAGGTCTGGGGTGCTTCTCTTTCACAGAGGAGTGGGTGCCAGTCTGGAGGAGCCAGACCAGCAAGATGAAAGTAAAGGTTCGTCGTCACAGAGGCTACTAGCCAACGGGTCAGCAACCGGAAAACACGTCGAGCAACACAGGTGCAGAAGGGCCCCACGCAGAACATGTGAAGTGTGGGGAGCTGGTCTTCTTTGCAGATGGTGCTCGGGAGTGGGGCTTCTCAATTCCCCAAGCACAGCCTCGAGGAAGCCTCAGAAGTCGCGCTAGTCAGTTACTAGCCACTTTTCCCAAGTCGCCGGTCCCACGTCCCTCGTCGCCTCCACGGGTCTCACTTTCGCTGGAGATGTGGATCTGGTTCAGAGGTGTCTAGAAGTCTTGGCGCTGGTCAGTCTCTGCAGTCGTCCCTCATAGGATTCAGGTGCAAAGCAAGCAGCAGTCGCTGGATGGTGCCTGGTTGCCCAGGGTGGTCACTCCTTGGCCACAAGGGAGATTTCTTCAGTCTTCTTCCTGAGGTCGAATGTCGAAGGTCTAGAGTTTCTGTACAAGTTGCAGATTCAGGTTAATCTAATTTAGCAGGGCTCAACTAGCTACTAATATACTGGGCTAGTGGGCTGGGCTACCTGCAAGGTCCCTCCTATGGGTGGGACCAGGAAGGGGAGTGGCTACACCCCCTTTCCTTTGTCCAGTTTTGCACCAGAGATGGGGCTGGAGGGCCCCAGCACCGGTTTGAACTGGACTATGCATGGGACACCTTGTGTGCCCCAGGCAGTGTCTCGTTTCATTCAACCCTCCCTGCCCCAATACACTAAATCCTGTCTAGGGTGGTGCGCGCAGCCTCCCTTGCTGGAAGGACTCCCAGCAGCAGGAGGTCAGACTTGTGTCTGTGGCAGCAGAATCCATTTTGTGATGCTGGGGCTCTGGTTAACTTTAACCGGGTAAGTAGGTTTCAACATGTCTTCTCCCTCTAGAAGGGGGGAATAATATCCTCATTACCAGAAATGGTATGGGGGTATTATTCCAAAGTGTTAGACACCTTACACGACATGTTTCGATAAAGCCAAACCATAGTTACCATAACCGTTTAAGATTATAAGGCACTTTAAGAGTATGTGGTAGGCTATATCATAGAACAGCTATAAGGACATGGTTCCGAAAGCTGCAGACAGGCTCAGCTCATGCTAGAGCACCATCTCACATGTTACCAAGCACTCTGCCTCCAGGATTGTTAAGGCCTGCCATAGGAGTGGCTGACAGGTACACATGTGTCTATATATAAGGTAGGTATAGGAATACTACACCTAAGCAAGGGCTGATTACACAACCTTGCCCCAGCTGAGTGTTCAGCCAGTTGTGTCATAATGGAAGGCCAGGCCAGGGGTGGCATAATACATGCTGCAACCCCTGGTAGGCCTAGGGTACACCTATGCCCTGGGTACCTAAGGTACACTGTACAGGGGCCAATAAGGTGATCCTATCCAATTGGGTTATGCACCTAAAGTACATAGTATTAGTTTAGAGAGAGAACAGCTGGGCTGTGGGTCTGATTAGCAGGCCCTCAGCCACATCTAAGTCGAAAACCAGTGAAGCAAAAGCAAAAAATGGGGGTGAACATAGAAAGCAGACCCTACTCTCCTACACCACCCATCCCATCTTCAATTTTAGAGATTCCTCTTCTGTAAGGTGTGAATCTTGGATTAAGGCTATATTGGCAACCAGTTGAGACAGATGGGATGAGACACATTGTTTTTGATAGGAGAGTTTAAACCTCTGACATTCCAAGAAATGATTTTCAAGGACATAAACCAATTTCAAGCGATTGAAAATTCAGCAATTCATACCAAACAAAGAAGATAAGGTATTTAGACCGTAAAATGACATGTATATACCAAATAACTGTAAAGAATAGAAGATAGAGAATAAGGAACAGAAAAGAATGAAGATAAAAGAAGGAACAATGATGCAATAAGAGAAAGAAATAATGAAGGAGAAAAAAATCCATAAAGAGAAAGGGAGGACAGTAATGACATAAAAAAGAATGAACAAAACATACCTAAAAAGAGTAGTATTCCAAGAAGGGGTGGGGGGATGAGGCTACATGCAACAGATGGTGCGTCGAGAATCCACAGGGACAGCATGAGAGAGCACAGCACATATAACATAAGACAGGGAAGACCACAAACGCAGATGAGATACCTGCAAGAAAAGTAAATAAATGTTATTGTTCAATACTAATAATAGCAATTTTGAAGTAGAAGAATCCTAAATGCTCAACATGGAGCAGAAGAGAGTAGATTAAAGTATAACAAACATAATATGTAAACATCTTAACTCTGAACCAAAGAGCTTAAAAAATGTTACATAAACGAACACCACCTAGGAATCAAATGGTCCTGAAGTGTCCATATTTCCCATCTTGCAGGCATTGATGAAGCTCTTCAGTTTAACAGGGTCTTCATATGTGGTAGTCCTGTTTTTATAGGTAATGTTAAACTGGCAAGGGTGTAACAGGCCAGAACAAGCTCCAAGTAAACGAAGATCAGATCTCATATTAAGGAAGTCTTTACATCTGTCAGCAGTAGCCTTAGCATAGTCTTGGGAGAAAAAAAAGGATTTCCGGACCAAGAAATACGTTTCAGTGACTTGACTGCTGCTAGATGACTTCAAGGAGGTCAGTATTTTCAAGAAAGTATATAATAACTCCTCTGATTTACATATGGTGGAAACAGCTGTTGACTGATGACCTAATCTATGGGCACATTAAATCTTAAGATGAGTATTCTCTGGCATGTTCAAAAGTTTAGGAAGGAAGGATTTTAAAAAAGTGATAGAATTAGAGCCTTCTGATCCCTCGGGCAAACCATAAAGGTGAACATTATTCCATCTGCTTTTGTTTTCAAGGTTCTTGACCTGCTGTTGAAGAGAGGACACTTGGGTTTGAAGAGAATGCATTTTGTTAGTAGCGGAACCAAAGGATGCAATTTACTGCTCCGCCATGTTAAGCTTTTCCTCCATTTGGGACCATTTATCGGTAAGATGCTCCAACTTACAATTGATTTCCTCCATCAATGGCATTAAAGCGTGTATTTCTTCCAATAAAAGCTCTATTAAAACAGCTGGAGTAGATTTTGTAGGGGAAGGAGGATCCTTTTTCAGGCGCTTAGTAGTAGCTTTCCCCGTAGCACAAAAAACAGGGGTTCAGTTGGAGCTAGATGAAGAGCTTCCTTTATGCATAGAAACCAAAGACTCCACAATGTTTCAAAACTTAGAAAAATGGTGGAGTTCTTAATGAACTTATAAGCCGAGGGTCTTAATGAGGAGTTCGCTTTTTTCAAACGTCCCAAAGGGGTACTGAAATATGAGATAAAAATTGGTATACTCACCAGTGACACCATAGCCTTCACCTCAGCGCAAAAGCATACACTCCGGCGTTATAATTGAGGGAAATATAGAAGGACTGCCCATATAGACAGTATTTATGAGAGAAAAATCACCATTAAAATGTGAAGAAATCCATTGAGGAGGCAGGCAAGAGGCAGGACAAGAAAAACCCTAAAAGCAGAAGCAAAGAGAGATCAAGTACCTTCATTATTAGCAGGCTTGCGAAGAAGAGGTGGTTGTTGGGTCCTTTAATAACCCCCTTCCTCCAATAGGGAAAGCATTCCTTTGTGCGTCAGCCGAGCACACAAAATGGCAGGCGACACCGTGAGGTGAGCCGAGCTGTCATCCAGAACAAAGGCTACGGGGCAAATTAAAATGCTGCGTAGCAGAGAAAAGTAATGTTGGGCATCTCTGCAGCTTCGTCACTCAAGCTTGACACGCTGAGGTTGCAGGAAGAGCTATAATAACACTCGCATTCCACACTGTCCCGCAGAAGACTACTCGGGCGCCGCCATCTTCCGTGAGCGCTAAGCCACCTTACCCTGTTCTTTTAATCAGGTGCTAATTTTGACTTTTTGCATAAGCTCTCAACTAGAGTGCTTGTCTCAACCAGAAGTCTCTCCAGTTTAATCGTACTCTGTTGCTTCAAGCCCCAACCCCACCACCCCCTCCTTGTTCTTTTTTTTTTTGTTGCAATTGTAAGTATCCCACAAACTCTGCCCAAGGGCATTGGAGCACTTTATATGAGCACTAGTTACATTACACAAGTTCAGATTTTTTTTTCTATGCACGGCAACATTAAGTGAGTTGCCCAGAATCACAGGATGTTGAGCCAACGCTGGGAATCGAACCATGTTCTCCATTTCTACACACTCTCACCTGCCATGTTACTTGCGTTCCCCTATCTTTGTCCATTTTTGTGCTTGTCCACTCCTGCTGTCTGTGCTGTTTGCTTGCCCACACCCATTGTCCATGTTGTTGCTTGCCCCCTCATGTTGTCCTTGTTGTTGCCTGCCCCAAACACTGTCTATGTTGTTCATCTCCCTTGTGCCCCACCTGCTGTCTGTGTTGTTGCTCTCCCTCCTGACTCACTTGCTGTCTATATTGTTGTTCGTACCCCAATGTTGCTCACTCGCTTGTGTACATCTTTTTCCCTCCTCCCTCACCCAATCTCCATTGCTTCACACCCACTTGCTCCTCTCTCTCATTCCTCCATTGCCCCCACTCTTAGGTAATTTATTTTTGTAAGGCACCTTTAAACTAGTGAAGTATGAAGGATTTATTTACTTACCAATCCATCTTGGACCACTGAAAGAAAAATTCCACCTGTGTAATTTTGATTGATTGATTGATTGATTGATTGATGTACTTATAGAGCGCAGCTATCACCCTACGGGTATCTTGGCGCTTGCATTGGGAACCCGTCCTGGTTTTTCCCTGTAAGATAACCCGTACTGGGCATCCCCAAGGTGAAAGCCAGGCATCCCGCCGCGGGGGGCCGTTGTGGAGATTAAGCAGGCTTGTTGCCCAGAGCTGCATAGTGTGAACTCGTGCTTAGAGTGGGCACCGAAGCGAGAATTATCGAGTCCGTGGACGATTGGGCTCTGGACCCTGCCGCGTCGGGAATCGAACCCAGGTCCCGGGTCTGATCTCTGCTTCAGGGTATGCCTCCTCTAACCAGTGAGCTACACTTCTCCACACATATGTATAGGAATGCATGCATGTGACTATGAAACGATAGACGTCATCAAACTTTTGATTTTTTTTATTTTGACTGATGTTACAAAGCATTGGCAATTTTTTGAAGAAGGTGCCCAGCATCGGCAAGCACCAATAGGTCAAATAGGTGCAACTCGTTGGTTTTGCCAATGTTTAATCTTCCAGTTATTGGCTAAATATATTATCAATCACATTTTAGATTAGCTCAAAGGTGATTGGCTCTCCCACCTAATTTAATCGACTGTTTCTGTATCTTTCCACCTTCTATTCTATGGAGTGCTTGCATTTCAGTGCAAGTGGTACAAATGTTTGAACTGTGTCTTTCTACCTCTCTTGTTACTTCACCCCCCCACTCCCATTTTCTTTCTTCTGCCAGAAGGTGCACACATACAGTTGGTCCTCCTTTGATGCTTTATAGCAAAACCCATTAAGAAATGTTCTCTCGTCAGTGCACATGTGTTTGCACGGATGCCAGTCATCTGCAAATGTTTTCTGGTATACTTACTGACAACAATAACAATGCAAACAAAAATTGGCAAAACCAATACATTGTCTGATGTACGTTTAAAGTGAAATCGGTTCTTCTTCTGCATCTAGAACAATTGGAAACCATTTGTTATGTGTCAAACGGAATGTTCACTGGGGCAACAATATCAAAACGTGTCTTTAGATGTTTGACATCTTAGGAAGATATCTATATTCAGCAGACGTGGTAAACTGTAAGCGTTTAAAATGTTTATTCCTTCAGTACAGAAATGTATTAAGAACAATTGCTGGGGAGCTGTGGGTCTTCAGATCAGTTGCGATGCCTCGCCTCTGCCACACTTTGCAGTTGATGTTATTTCATTACTACTTCCAATAGCTTTAAAACTGTTTGATCACATTTAAAAGAACTCAAGTTCAAATTGGAGGCCACGAATCAGAAAAAAGTTCTTGGGTGATTGGAGTCAGGAGGTATTTTCCAGCGCCAGCATCGCTGGAGAGACGGAAAGACAAGACTCTGACACATCTAAAGACAGCACAATAACACAACAGCCACCATGAGTGGAAAGAGCCGCTCTGTTTACATCAGGCATATCTAGAGAATGTTCCGCTTTAGCATCTATGTATTCCATTGTCTATTACACGAACAGTGGGACCCACAATACTCCTTTCTGATGGTGATGACATGAGGGCAGTGGAAAGAGCGTGCTTCTAAATTAAGGGCACTGCCATACAAGGCATCTACTTACATTTCTAACCACATTGGACCTTTTAAACCGAGTTTCACGCCTTTTATTTTTTTTAATTTTTTTATAAATTATGTATTTTCCTTCAAATTGTGTTCAGGTATTTGTCTAAAAGAGCGCCTGCCACTTCAGTGTTTTATTTAAATCAACTTTTTTATTTTCGTAAATTAAAGATGAAATAAACGAGAAGGAAGAAAAACAGCCACGGATTTCGACGGTAATGTGAGTAACAAAACCAAAATATTAACAAAAACAAGAAGAGACAGTTCTTTACATCTAAGATGTGAGCTCAATGGCTGAATAGTAGGTATACCTGTTATGAGAAAGAGGGCATATGTCGCCTTGGCGACCAGTGTCTTAAGTGGAATATCAATGAGTCCAGGGAAAAAGCAAGAAAAGATACCGAGGTAAGAACAATGGGGCAGATTTATGTTCGACTTGCGCCTCATTTACGCCGCCGTTGCGTCACTTTTGTGATGCAGCAGCGGCGCAAATCCAGCGCCATGGTGCGGGGTATTTACAACGTGACGCATCTGGAAGATGCGTCACGTTGTAAAACCCAGCGCCACATGTAGGCGTTCCAGGGCAGGTGGGGGCGTTCCGGCGCAGGAACGCCTCCTAAAAGTGGCTGAGTGAAATCTACAAGATTTCACTCAGTCACTTTTGAGCCCATGCTGCGTCAAAACCCTGCGCCTGCTTGAAGCAGGCGTAAGGATTGACGCAGCATTGTGAAGATAGGTCCCCCCAGAGCATTGTTGGAGCTGCGTCGCGCTTGCGACGCAACTCCAGCAATGCGTTACTTTTACGGCACAGATGCGTGACGCATCTGTGCCGTTTTTGCCCCATGGTGCGCCGCATTATAAATGCGGCGCATCCATGGTGGCGGAGCTGGGGCGCAAAATAACTGGCGCATCCCTGCTGATATGCAGGGATGCGTCAGTTATTATAAATATGCCCCAATAAATATAACAGAAGACAGTATGATGTGGAAGGTCGGTACTTGCACGCCACTTGACCAGGAGTACAGATGACATTGTGATTACCATCTGCCAAAGAAGGTGGAAGGTTGTATGTTTTTGTGAAATCATGCCTAACGTACTACATAATTGGGTGTAGTTCCTGGGTGTCGTTCCTGTTCCAAAAAACAAGAATTGAACCAAAAGGATTCACATTTTCTGGGTTGACAGAACCCCAGCCACCAGGAAATAACAGAGATATCTTCCAATAGCCGAGAATTGATTTTGCTGCAGTTGCACTGAGAAAATATAGCAAAAACATATCTGTCATTGATGCAAAGGGGAGTGGTGATCACTAAAAACTCCAAGACTGTAGGCGGGGAAGATATCTGCCCTGCACAGAAAAACATTGGATATCTCCATGATTTCAAAGATAACTAACTTCAGGAAGGGTGCTACCAATTTGCACTCATACATCATATGCAATAAAGTACCTGCTACTTTGTCACAGCCCGGAACTTACCTGGTATCCTTCAGCCAATTTTATGTATTTTGTAGGGCACCGGATTGCTCTGGAAATGTCTTGACTGGGCGACAAAGCCTGATACTTTTGTTTGAAATGTTGTGCCACCAATTCTGGACCACCATGTTCTATCCTCTACTGGACATTGTCTTCCAAACTCCATCACCCAAGTCCATTCTATTTTCAAAGTAGTAGTCGGTTTTAACGTTTGCTGGAATTTATAAACGATAGATGCTCTAAGACCCTTTCCAGCAATTGCCTGAAACATCACCAGAAATGATAGAATTGAATGTATGAACATATTCTTAGAGGGATGAAACTGCATGTATGAACCTATTCTTAGCGCACATTTCTTTACTCAATTGCTTCAAGTCACTTCATCACAGGAAGATTTTTTGTTACAAAGTTTTATAGGCATGGGTTTGTGGCTTCCGATTTCTTGTAGATGCCTACTTTTCACATCTATTTACATTTTGACGCAAGCTAAGATTTTTATAACTGAAGCAAACAGACTGCCGGATCTTTTGAGATGTTTTGACAACTGGGCGAAAAAAGACTAGGAGCTGTGTGGAAGCAACAGTTGCATTGACGGTCAACTTGGGGTTTCTCTCAACCAACCTTTTCCAGTGAGTTGAACCGTCACAACGTCTTCAAATGTTCGCCCTTACCAGTTACCTCTTCTTTTATTATTCATAGGTCGGTGTCTGTTGTTTATAATCAATAAATGAAAAATTTATAAATTATTCCCCAGAGCTACAACATCAGTGTTGAGCAAATGCTGCACAGCATTTTATTATAAACCAATAGGGGCTTATTTGTAAGCCCCTTGTGCGCCGATGTGTCACTTTTTTTAATGGGGAGGAAGGGAGAAAGAGTCAACCAACGGAAGATGGGGTGTCCCATAGTACCTAGAGTGTGTACCCCGATATGCGGGGCTAATGGTGGGGCTTCAGTAGACATTTGTGGCACAGGGTCCTTTGCAATTAGCTAAACTTTTTTAGCACCATACACAGAGGATCTGTTCACAAAGGTAAATTTACACAAGAGAACATCTGCTCATGCAAATTAACTCTTACACTTTGTAGTAAATGTACTACTTTTGGCTATTTTCCATCTTCAATTGTAAATTTACTACAAAAACAATGCAGACATGTCTGTTTCCAGCCTTTGACATAGGGGCAGAGTGTTCCACACTGTGGCTAAGATCTTTCGATAGTGAAGCATTGGGACATTTTTAATAGTGTATTAAACATTAAAACAATAGTAAAACTATGTTTAGGTTAAATATTAATGTAAATTAATTCTGTATGTTTAATTTAAATGTGGAACAAAATAGGATATGACTGTTCAGGTAGGTGGGGCCTGAGGTATATAGTGCCTTGAATGTTTGTGTGAGGAGTTTGAATTAAGCATGTTGTTTATCTGGAGCCAGCGTAGTTCCCTGAGGTGGGGTGTGATGTGAGTTTTCTGTGGGAGGTTGAGGATGAGTCTGGCTGCAGAGCTCTGAATGGGTTTTAGTCTTATGAGTTGCTTGGTGATCCCTGCGTACAGGTTCTTCCCATAGTAAAACCTGTTGATGCCTAGGGCATGAGTGAAAGATTTTCTATTGATGCTTGAGAGCCATTTGAAGATCTTCTTCAACCTTTTCAGAGTGTGGACGGAAGCAAAATTCAGGGATGGCGTTGACCTGTGTGGTCATGTCCAGTTTGCTGTCAATAATTATTCTTAGGTTCCTGGCATGGATTTTGGGTGCCACTGCCGGTCTGAGTTTGGGCAGCCACAAGTTGAAGTCCCATGGTGAGGTGTTCTTGCTGAAGATCACTACTTCTGTCTTGTCTGTGTTGAGCTTCAGACAGTGGGCGTTCATCTAGTTAGCGACTTTGGTCTTGCAGGTGGTGAACTTGTTTCTTGTGTTGGGGGTCTAGCTTAGATGGGAGAGAATGAGTTGTGTGTCATCTGCATAGGAGAGGATGTTGGTGTTGTGTGCCAGAGAGATCATCTATGCATTGAAGAGGGTGGGGTTGAGCGATGAGCCTTGAACCACTCCTCAGATTAATTTGCAGGATTCCAACGAGTAACATACCAGGCTATCAACTTGTGTGATATCCACTAACAAGGAGCAGATCCAGCAAAGAGTGGGTCCTTGGATTCCAATCTTGTGCTGGTACCTGGTGAGGATGGTGTGTCAGACCTTGTCAAATGCTGCAGAGAGGTCCAGAAAACATGACATCTGCCATGTCTCCTCTGTTAAAAATCATGCCAATGTCATCTGTGGTGGGGATGAGTGCTGTTTCTATACTGTAGTTGGGCCTGAATCTGGACTGCATGACATCGAGGAGCTGGTGGTTGCCAAGGTGCTTAGTGAGGTGTCAGTTGATTAGTTTCTACAAGACCTTTGTTGGAATAGTAGATGGGATATTGCTCTATAGTTGGAAGGTGTGGCTGGGCAAGTGGATGATTTCTTGAGCATGGGCATGATGGTGGAAAGATTCCAGGAGTCCAGGCATGTAGTCGATTGAGGGGGAGTGTTAGTGCCTCACTGATTGGTAAAATTACATTTATTTTTTATATACTTTTTTAACATTAAATTAAATATATATATATATATGTTTGTATGTATAGATAAATGTGTATCTATGTGTATGTGTGTATATATATACATATATATATACACACACACACACACACACATCTATACATACACACACTTTTTAAACCTTTACATTAATGGATTTATTTTAACATTATATCTTAGGGTACTCTATTTTATGGCCCTACTTACCAAATTTTCTGTGGCAGGTTTTTGGCGGACTTACTCCAAGTCTGAACTGGAATAAATATACTACTTTTTTGGGTCCTTTTTGGTCGAAGTAACTTTAATAGTGCCATTTTTTATATGAATGGATTTACTCATTTGTGGGTGGGCGCAGGTTTCCGCCAAGCTCCCAAGTTCAACCCCTACCCCCCTCCTTACTCCTCCCTAAAGAGTTCCCATTTATTAATAAGTATTCCCCATTTTCCAGCCATTCTCCCCATTCTTGCCAACATTTACAACAGAAACATAGGCATGCTTGTGCGCAGATCTCTGCATATAAAAGATAGGAGCGGCGTAATCTGAGACATCTGCATGTGAGTTTGTGAATAGCATTTTGTAATATGCGAGTAGTACATCTGTATTTACAAAATGCAGTTTATGAGTCGTCATTGAGCTTATGCATTCATTCACTCAAGACAATTGATTTATTTAAAAGCACTGCATAGATAAAATAAATACAAAATAAGCAAACAATGATATTAAGATTTTCCAAAATGTGCAAATTTTGGGTGGTGGAGTATAAGCACATTCACCAATATGAATACATGATGACCTTTATGAGTAGTTCAGGCTGACCTATATTTTCCCCTTTACATTTTTCGACCAGTAGCTGTGTTAGCTATGTAAAATATTAGATGGATGGGTATCAAACTGTAATAAGAAAATTAAACCTGGGGTGGACGAGCCACCAGATCTGGCACGGCACTGCTTGAGCTCTTTGCTGTTCGCCACATACATATATACATGTCATTCTGAAGGTTTTGTTTTTAGTAATAATTGTAACAGAGACTAGGATGCTTACAGTAGAATTGGGTAGTTTCAGATCAGCATCCTTACCAACCAAGAAGCGTACTCATTTATTCAGAATTACTACACAGCTGTTTAGAAGTTTCAGTTTACTGAAATAACCCGTTTTCCTTGTTGAACCAGGTTTCGGTTCAAGAAAGAGTTTAGGTTTGGTGTACCAGAATTCCTACACCGAAGGAATGTGTCTGACTGCCGAGGAATGGAACAGATTGTTAAAACAAAAAGCATATTGTCTGTTAATATTATGCTGGCTCCTGTTTTTCAATTATGCTTGTAATAAGTCTCTGTTAAAACAATACTGCAACTTTAAGGGAGACTTAAGTAAACAGCAAAATCGTCACAGACAAGGGTTCAACAGCTTTGGCGCAAAACTTTCCAGGACGGAGCAGAGTTAAAAAAAACTTTTCTTATCAATAGTTTCGTGAAGATTCACCACATGGCGGCAAAGTTAACAGCAAAATACATGCATGATGGAAACTCTGACTCGCGTATAAATACATAGTGGCGTCTGCCACTAGGTTGTATATGTATGTGAGTAAGGTGGTTTTACGATCAAAACGCGTCAGAGCCTTCTGGTGAATAATAATTGATTAAATACTTCCTCAGCGTGTCAGTGCCTGGTTTCTAAAACAGTGAAAACAGGAGTGGAGCTGATATATATTTCATGTGATCAAGGCCTCCAGAAGGCCGAAACACGTCATGGCGGTGGTGCAGTTTTTGGACTGATTAAAATCAACTTGCACTTACTTGGGTCCGTGTTCGTCTCTTGCGCGTCGATGGTGTGCAGTTTGTGAGACGATTCCTTGTGGCATATATATATATATATATATATATACATATATATATATATATATATATATATATATATATATATATATATATATATATATATATATATATATATATATATATATATATATATATATGGTCCAGTTGAAGGCATTCGCCGAAACGCGTTGACCGTCCCTGTTGTTGTGCACTTGGTGGAGAAGATGAAATAAAAAAGACATCCAACTGACCTTGCCGTGTTGTGAACTCCTTGGTGCCGTGGTTGCTCTGGTGGGGGACGCTGCCGAGTTTCCTTTCAAAAATATATAGAGGTTCGTTTGGTTGGATGTTTTGTGCGTGGCCACTCGCACTCAAGTCCCCACCCACAAGAGTTCGGCGGACCGTGGCAACTGTTGCTGCATCTCAAGGCGCTTGAGAACACGCCGAACCGCCGCAATTCACATCGTAACGCGAGGCCAGAGGACTGGGTGATTATTGTATTGCGGCGCCCTTGCTTACTTAGGCGATGGCACACCTGCACGATGTGATTACTGTTGGCGGGGTGAAGGTCAGCGGAACGAGCGTCCAGAAAACTACTAGGACCACAATTCCAAGAGAGCTGCAGTCACCGCCCACTGGGGTAAGGACTTCCATATGTGTAGCTGCAGCTTCCTGGGGTGGACAATTCATTTTAAGCAAGCAATGGCATCTGAGGAAGGCACGGAGTGCCAAAATGCATAATGCCGTTTGTTTTGGAAAATAAAGGAGGCAGTTCTGAACTTACCTGGGTGGGCTCACGTCTTTCCTACCGGAGAGGTTCGTTTGGTTGGATGTTTTGTGCGTGGCCACTCGCACTCAAGTCCCCACCCCCAAGAGTTCGGCGGACCGTGGCAACTGTTGGTGCATCTCAAGGCGCTTGAGAATACGCCGAACCGCCGCAATTCACATCGTAACGCGAGGCCAGAAGACTGCGTGATTATTGTATTGCGGCGCCCTTGCTTACTTAGGCAATGGCACACCTGCACGATGTGATTACTGTTGGCGGGGTGAAGGTCAGCGGAACGAGCGTCCAGAAAACTACTAGGACCACAATTCCAAGAGAGCTGCAGTCACCGCCCACTGGGGTAAGGACTTCCATATGTGTAGCTGCAGCTTCCTGAGGTGGACAATTCATTTTAAGCAAGCAATGGCATCCGAGGAAGGCACGGAGTGCCGAAATGCATAATGCCGTTTGTTTTGGAAAATAAAGGAGGCAGTTCTGAACTTACCTGTGTGGGCTCACGTCTTTCCTACCGGAGAGGTTCGTTTGGTTGGATGTTTTGTGCGTGGCCACTCGCACTCAAGTCCCCACCCCCAAGAGTTCGGCGGACCGTGGCAACTGTTGGTGCATCTCAAGGCGCTTGAGAATACGCCGAACCGCCGCAATTCACATCGTAACGCGAGGCCAGAGGACTGGGTGATTATTGTATTGCGGCGCCCTTGCTTACTTAGGCGATGGCACACCTGCACGATGTGATTACTGTTGGCGGGGTGAAGGTCAGCGGAACGAGCGTCCAGAAAACTACTAGGACCACAATTCCAAGAGAGCTGCAGTCACCGCCCACTGGGGTAAGGACTTCCATATGTGTAGCTGCAGCTTCCTGAGGTGGACAATTCATTTTAAGCAAGCAATGGCATCCGAGGAAGGCACGGAGTGCCGAAATGCATAATGCCGTTTGTTTTGGAAAATAAAGGAGGCAGTCCTGAACTTACCTGTGTGGGCGCACGTCTTTCCTACCGGAAAGGTTCGTTTGGTTGGATGTTTTGTGCATGGCCACTCGCACTCAAGTCCCCATCCCCAAGAGTTCGGCGGACCGTGGCAACTGTTGCTGCATCTCAAGGCGCTTGAGAATACGCCGAACCGCCGCAATTCACATCGTAACGCGAGGCCAGAGGACTGGGTGATTATTGTATTGCGGCGCCCTTGCTTACTTAGGCGATGGCACACCTGCACGATGTGATTACTGTTGGCGGGGTGAAGGTCAGCGGAACGAGCGTCCAGAAAACTACTAGGACCACAATTCCAAGAGAGCTGCAGTCACCGCCCACTGGGGTAAGGACTTCCATATGTGTAGCTGCAGCTTCCTGAGGTGGACAATTCATTTTAAGCAAGCAATGGCATCCGAGGAAGGCACGGAGTGCCGAAATGCATAATGCCGTTTGTTTTGGAAAATAAAGGAGGCAGTTCTGAACTTACCTGTGTGGGCTCACGTCTTTCCTACCGGAGAGGTTCGTTTGGTTGGATGTTTTGTGCGTGGCCACTCGCACTCAAGTCCCCACCCCCAAGAGTTCGGCGGACCGTGGCAACTGTCGGTGCATCTCAAGGCGCTTGACAATACGCCGAACCGCCGCAATTCACATCGTAACGCGAGGCCAGAGGACTGGGTGATTATTGTATTGCGGCGCCCTTGCTTACTTAGGCGATGGCACACCTGCATGATGTGATTACTGTTGGCGGGGTGAAGGTCAGCGGAACGAGCGTCCAGAAAACTACTAGGACCACAATTCCAAGAGAGCTGCAGTCACCGCCCACTGGGGTAAGGACTTCCATATGTGTAGCTGCAGCTTCCTGAGGTGGACAATTCATTTTAAGCAAGCAATGGCATCCGAGGAAGGCACGGAGTGCCGAAATGCATAATGCCGTTTGTTTTGGAAAATAAAGGAGGCAGTTCTGAACTTACCTGTGTATAAACAAATGAAAATGTAAAAGTTTACCTTGCACAACGAAGCGCATAATATGCCCTCCATGTGCGCACGGTGCGCGAAGCGCATCGTGCGTACATGGCCCATCCAGCGTAACGTGGGCACGCGTAGCGCACCGCGTGCCCACCGTGCGTGCACGGCACTAACTGCGTAAAGTGGGCGCGCGGTGCGCGAAGCGCACCGCCTGCTCACTGGGCGCGCACGGTGCGCGAAGCGCACCTTGCGCGCACGGAACGAACTGCGTTAAGTGGGCGCGCACGCCACGAATGGCATAAAGTAACTTAGCATTTAAAAAACCGTACAAATTCACTGAAAAAACCATAGGTTTCACACACGTTATAGTTAGGAATTAGCATTTAAAAAACCTTGCAAATTCACTGAAAAAACCATAGGTTTCACACATGTTATAGTTAGCTGGACATTTTACTGATAAAAAACCTATGAAATTCCCCCGTTATAGTTAGTGCAGGCAACTATAACTCACGCGAACGCAATCCTCTGCTGATGACATATGTGTCTTTATGAAAAAAAAATATTTGTAATATATGTATAGCTAAAATTTAATGGAAGAAGACATGGGCAAATAAGTGTCTAAATACAGTATTAGCATCAGCAGAGGATTGCGGTCGCGTGAGTTATAGTTGCCTGCACTAACTATAGCGGGGGAATTTCATAGGTTTTTTATCAGTAAAATGTCCAGCTAACTATAACATGTGTGAAACCTATGGTTTTTTCAGTGAATATATATATATATATATATATATATATATATATATATATATATATATATATATATATATATATATATATATATATATATATATATATTATCTACTGCCGGTCGCCAGTAGATAGTTATAGTTACAACCTAGTTTCCATAGGAAATCTCAAAATTCTATTTTGAATAACTTTGGCGCCGGTTGACGAATCCTCGCGAAATTTTCAAAACAAATGGGGCGCTCCGTTCAGCTCCTACCCTGAAAGTCTCGGGGTGATTCGTCAAGTGGGGGCCTAGAAAAAGGGGGGGTCCCAAAACGCGTTTTCCCCATGCATTTTTCCATAGGACCTTTAGTCGCAGCTACAGCCCGAACGGCTGAACAGAATTACGTGAAATTTGGCAGAGAGGTAGCCATAAGGTCAAGGAAGTGCCTTTTGCAGGTCTGGTGTAAATCTGTTCAGTATTTCCTGAGAAAATAGCATTTAAAAGCATATCAATATCTATATGCGCGCACCGTGCGCGCACTGTGCACACACCCTGCCGTGCGCGAGCGCAATTCTGATTGGTTGTTAGATGTCGGTAAACATTCCTGACCCCCTAGCCTTGGTTAGGGGGTCACAGAAGGACCCCCAAGGGAGAAAAAAACTATTTTTTTTTAAAATCGCGACCCTCTGCTGATGACGTTAGATATTACATCACTGATGACATATGTGTCTTTCTGAAAAATAAATATTTGTAATATATGTATAGCTAAAGATTAATGGAAGAAGACATGGGTAAATAAGTGTCTAAATACAGTGATGTAATATCTGACGTCATCAGCAGAGGATTGCGGTCGCGTGAGTTATAGTTGCCTGCACTAACTATAACGGGGGAATTTCATTGGTTTTTTACGAGTGAAATGTCCAGCTAACTATAACAAGTGTGAAACCTATGGTTTTTTAAGTGAATTTGCAAGGTTTTTTAAATGCTAATTCGTAACTATAACGTGTGTGAAACCTATGGTTTTTTCAGTGATATATATATATATATATATCCTACTGCTGATCGCCAGTTTATAGTTAGGAAATTTTCGGTGCGATCCAGATATACATATGTACGTATATATATATATATACATATATATATATATATGTATATATATATATATATATATATATATATATATATATATATATATATATATATATATATATATATATATATATATATATATATATATATATATATATATATATATATATATATATATATATATCAAACCAACAGAGTTCCCTCTTGTGGAAGAGCCAACACCAGGTAGGTTACTTTCAATCTTTATTGTGCACGAAGGCTGCGCACACGGGACAAAAGGTATCATGCAAAATTCATATGCCCAAGCCAGACGCGTTTCAAGTCAAAAGACCCTTCTTCAATGGTTGTCGGCATCAAAATATCGAAGCACTGATTCCTGTGCAGCCTATATGCTCCATACGCCACAGTGGGCGTGGCCTGCAGGCTCTCTGGTCAATGTAGTTGCACTGGGTTTTCTCAAGTGAGTCCGTGTTGCGATATTTGTTTCAAAGTCATAAACATCACAGTGGATTGACGATCACCTTAAAATCATCATGTGGCATTCTTACTCCTTCATGCTCGAAAGCTACCAGCCTCAGCGGAAATGTCAAGTGAACATCACCTTGGGAGCGCTTTGTTCTCAGCTGGGCTCTTCCGCGACCGAGGAGGCCGCTAAACACCAAACCAACAGAGTTCCCTCTTGTGGAAGAGCCAACACCAGGTAGGTTACTTTCAATCTTTATTGTGCACGAAGGCTGCGCACACGGGACAAAAGGTATCATGCAAAATTCATATGCCCAAGCCAGACGCGTTTCAAGTCAAAAGACCCTTCTTCAATGGTTGTCGGCATCAAAATATCGAAGCACTGATTCCTGTGCAGCCTATATGCTCCATACGCCACAGTGGGCGTGGCCTGCAGGCTCTCTGGTCAATGTAGTTGCACTGGGTTTTCTCAAGTGAGTCCGTGTTGCGATATTTGTTTCAAAGTCATAAACATCACAGTGGATTGACGATCACCTTAAAATCATCATGTGGCATTCTTACTCCTTCATGCTCGAAAGCTACCAGCCTCAGCGGAAATGTCAAGTGAACATCACCTTGGGAGCGCTTTGTTCTCAGCTGGGCTCTTCCGCGACCGAGGAGGCCGCTAAACACCAAACCAACAGAGTTCCCTCTTGTGGAAGAGCCAACACCAGGTAGGTTACTTTCAATCTTTATTGTGCACGAAGGCTGCGCACACGGGACAAAAGGTATCATGCAAAATTCATATGCCCAAGCCAGACGCGTTTCAAGTCAAAAGACCCTTCTTCAATGGTTGTCGGCATCAAAATATCGAAGCACTGATTCCTGTGCAGCCTATATGCTCCATACGCCACAGTGGGCGTGGCCTGCAGGCTCTCTGGTCAATGTAGTTGCACTGGGTTTTCTCAAGTGAGTCCGTGTTGCGATATTTGTTTCAAAGTCATAAACATCACAGTGGATTGACGATCACCTTAAAATCATCATGTGGCATTCTTACTCCTTCATGCTCGAAAGCTACCAGCCTCAGCGGAAATGTCAAGTGAACATCACCTTGGGAGCGCTTTGTTCTCAGCTGGGCTCTTCCGCGACCGAGGAGGCCACTAAACACCAAACCAACAGAGTTCCCTCTTGTGGAAGAGCCAACACCAGGTAGGTTACTTTCAATCTTTATTGTGCACGAAGGCTGCGCACACGGGACAAAAGGTATCATGCAAAATTCATATGCCCAAGCCAGACGCGTTTCAAGTCAAAAGACCCTTCTTCAATGGTTGTCGGCATCAAAATATCGAAGCACTGATTCCTGTGCAGCCTATATGCTCCATACGCCACAGTGGGCGTGGCCTGCAGGCTCTCTGGTCAATGTAGTTGCACTGGGTTTTCTCAAGTGAGTCCGTGTTGCGATATTTGTTTCAAAGTCATAAACATCACAGTGGATTGACGATCACCTTAAAATCATCATGTGGCATTCTTACTCCTTCATGCTCGAAAGCTACCAGCCTCAGCGGAAATGTCAAGTGAACATCACCTTGGGAGCGCTTTGTTCTCAGCTGGGCTCTTCCGCGACCGAGGAGGCCGCTAAACACCAAACCAACAGAGTTCCCTCTTGTGGAAGAGCCAACACCAGGTAGGTTACTTTCAATCTTTATTGTGCACGAAGGCTGCGCACACGGGACAAAAGGTATCATGCAAAATTCATATGCCCAAGCCAGACGCGTTTCAAGTCAAAAGACCCTTCTTCAATGGTTGTCGGCATCAAAATATCGAAGCACTGATTCCTATGCAGCCTATATGCTCCATACGCCACAGTGGGCGTGGCCTGCAGGCTCTCTGGTCAATGTAGTTGCACTGGGTTTTCTCAAGTGAGTCCGTGTTGCGATATTTGTTTCAAAGTCATAAACATCACAGTGGATTGACGATCACCTTAAAATCATCATGTGGCATTCTTACTCCTTCATGCTCGAAAGCTACCAGCCTCAGCGGAAATGTCAAGTGAACATCACCTTGGGAGCGCTTTGTTCTCAGCTGGGCTCTTCCGCGACCGAGGAGGCCGCTAAACACCAAACCAACAGAGTTCCCTCTTGTGGAAGAGCCAACACCAGGTAGGTTACTTTCAATCTTTATTGTGCACGAAGGCTGCGCACACGGGACAAAAGGTATCATGCAAAATTCATATGCCCAAGCCAGACGCGTTTCAAGTCAAAAGACCCTTCTTCAATGGTTGTCGGCATCAAAATATCGAAGCACTGATTCCTGTGCAGCCTATATGCTCCATACGCCACAGTGGGCGTGGCCTGCAGGCTCTCTGGTCAATGTAGTTGCACTGGGTTTTCTCAAGTGAGTCCGTGTTGCGATATTTGTTTCAAAGTCATAAACATCACAGTGGATTGACGATCACCTTAAAATCATCATGTGGCATTCTTACTCCTTCATGCTCGAAAGCTACCAGCCTCAGCGGAAATGTCAAGTGAACATCACCTTGGGAGCGCTTTGTTCTCAGCTGGGCTCTTCCGCGACCGAGGAGGCCGCTAAACACCAAACCAACAGAGTTCCCTCTTGTGGAAGAGCCAACACCAGGTAGGTTACTTTCAATCTTTATTGTGCACGAAGGCTGCGCACACGGGACAAAAGGTATCATGCAAAATTCATATGCCCAAGCCAGACGCGTTTCAAGTCAAAAGACCCTTCTTCAATGGTTGTCGGCATCAAAATATCGAAGCACTGATTCCTGTGCAGCCTATATGCTCCATACGCCACAGTGGACGTGGCTTGCAGGCTCTCTGGTCAATGTAGTTGCACTGGGTTTTCTCAAGTGAGTCCGTGTTGCGATATTTGTTTCAAAGTCATAAACATCACAGTGGATTGACGATCACCTTAAAATCATCATGTGGCATTCTTACTCCTTCATGCTCGAAAGCTACCAGCCTCAGCGGAAATGTCAAGTGAACATCACCTTGGGAGCGCTTTGTTCTCAGCTGGGCTCTTCCGCGACCGAGGAGGCCGCTAAACACCAAACCAACAGAGTTCCCCCTTGTGGAAGAGCCAACACCAGGTAGGTTACTTTCAATCTTTATTGTGCACGAAGGCTGCGCACACGGGACAAAAGGTATCATGCAAAATTCATATGCCCAAGCCAGACGCGTTTCAAGTCAAAAGACCCTTCTTCAATGGTTGTCGGCATCAAAATATCGAAGCACTGATTCCTGTGCAGCCTATATGCTCCATACGCCACAGTGGGCGTGGCCTGCAGGCTCTCTGGTCAATGTAGTTGCACTGGGTTTTCTCAAGTGAGTCCGTGTTGCGATATTTGTTTCAAAGTCATAAACATCACAGTGGATTGACGATCACCTTAAAATCATCATGTGGCATTCTTACTCCTTCATGCTCGAAAGCTACCAGCCTCAGCGGAAATGTCAAGTGAACATCACCTTGGGAGCGCTTTGTTCTCAGCTGGGCTCTTCCGCGACCGAGGAGGCCGCTAAACACCAAACCAACAGAGTTCCCTCTTGTGGAAGAGCCAACACCAGGTAGGTTACTTTCAATCTTTATTGTGCACGAAGGCTGCGCACACGGGACAAAAGGTATCATGCAAAATTCATATGCCCAAGCCAGACGCGTTTCAAGTCAAAAGACCCTTCTTCAATGGTTGTCGGCATCAAAATATCGAAGCACTGATTCCTGTGCAGCCTATATGCTCCATACGCCACAGTGGGCGTGGCCTGCAGGCTCTCTGGTCAATGTAGTTGCACTGGGTTTTCTCAAGTGAGTCCGTGTTGCGATATTTGTTTCAAAGTCATAAACATCACAGTGGATTGACGATCACCTTAAAATCATCATGTGGCATTCTTACTCCTTCATGCTCGAAAGCTACCAGCCTCAGCGGAAATGTCAAGTGAACATCACCTTGGGAGCGCTTTGTTCTCAGCTGGGCTCTTCCGCGACCGAGGAGGCCGCTAAACACCAAACCAACAGAGTTCCCTCTTGTGGAAGAGCCAACACCAGGTAGGTTACTTTCAATCTTTATTGTGCACGAAGGCTGCGCACACGGGACAAAAGGTATCATGCAAAATTCATATGCCCAAGCCAGACGCGTTTCAAGTCAAAAGACCCTTCTTCAATGGTTGTCGGCATCAAAATATCGAAGCACTGATTCCTGTGCAGCCTATATGCTCCATACGCCACAGTGGGCGTGGCCTGCAGGCTCTCTGGTCAATGTAGTTGCACTGGGTTTTCTCAAGTGAGTCCGTGTTGCGATATTTGTTTCAAAGTCATAAACATCACAGTGGATTGACGATCACCTTAAAATCATCATGTGGCATTCTTACTCCTTCATGCTCGAAAGCTACCAGCCTCAGCGGAAATGTCAAGTGAACATCACCTTGGGAGCGCTTTGTTCTCAGCTGGGCTCTTCCGCGACCGAGGAGGCCGCTAAACACCAAACCAACAGAGTTCCCTCTTGTGGAAGAGCCAACACCAGGTAGGTTACTTTCAATCTTTATTGTGCACGAAGGCTGCGCACACGGGACAAAAGGTATCATGCAAAATTCATATGCCCAAGCCAGACGCGTTTCAAGTCAAAAGACCCTTCTTCAATGGTTGTCGGCATCAAAATATCGAAGCACTGATTCCTGTGCAGCCTATATGCTCCATACGCCACAGTGGGCGTGGCCTGCAGGCTCTCTGGTCAATGTAGTTGCACTGGGTTTTCTCAAGTGAGTCCGTGTTGCGATATTTGTTTCAAAGTCATAAACATCACAGTGGATTGACGATCACCTTAAAATCATCATGTGGCATTCTTACTCCTTCATGCTCGAAAGCTACCAGCCTCAGCGGAAATGTCAAGTGAACATCACCTTGGGAGCGCTTTGTTCTCAGCTGGGCTCTTCCGCGACCGAGGAGGCCGCTAAACACCAAACCAACAGAGTTCCCTCTTGTGGAAGAGCCAACACCAGGTAGGTTACTTTCAATCTTTATTGTGCACGAAGGCTGCGCACACGGGACAAAAGGTATCATGCAAAATTCATATGCCCAAGCCAGACGCGTTTCAAGTCAAAAGACCCTTCTTCAATGGTTGTCGGCATCAAAATATCGAAGCACTGATTCCTGTGCAGCCTATATGCTCCATACGCCACAGTGGGCGTGGCCTGCAGGCTCTCTGGTCAATGTAGTTGCACTGGGTTTTCTCAAGTGAGTCCGTGTTGCGATATTTGTTTCAAAGTCATAAACATCACAGTGGATTGACGATCACCTTAAAATCATCATGTGGCATTCTTACTCCTTCATGCTCGAAAGCTACCAGCCTCAGCGGAAATGTCAAGTGAACATCACCTTGGGAGCGCTTTGTTCTCAGCTGGGCTCTTCCGCGACCGAGGAGGCCACTAAACACCAAACCAACAGAGTTCCCTCTTGTGGAAGAGCCAACACCAGGTAGGTTACTTTCAATCTTTATTGTGCACGAAGGCTGCGCACACGGGACAAAAGGTATCATGCAAAATTCATATGCCCAAGCCAGACGCGTTTCAAGTCAAAAGACCCTTCTTCAATGGTTGTCGGCATCAAAATATCGAAGCACTGATTCCTGTGCAGCCTATATGCTCCATACGCCACAGTGGGCGTGGCCTGCAGGCTCTCTGGTCAATGTAGTTGCACTGGGTTTTCTCAAGTGAGTCCGTGTTGCGATATTTGTTTCAAAGTCATAAACATCACAGTGGATTGACGATCACCTTAAAATCATCATGTGGCATTCTTACTCCTTCATGCTCGAAAGCTACCAGCCTCAGCGGAAATGTCAAGTGAACATCACCTTGGGAGCGCTTTGTTCTCAGCTGGGCTCTTCCGCGACCGAGGAGGCCGCTAAACACCAAACCAACAGAGTTCCCTCTTGTGGAAGAGCCAACACCAGGTAGGTTACTTTCAATCTTTATTGTGCACGAAGGCTGCGCACACGGGACAAAAGGTATCATGCAAAATTCATATGCCCAAGCCAGACGCGTTTCAAGTCAAAAGACCCTTCTTCAATGGTTGTCGGCATCAAAATATCGAAGCACTGATTCCTATGCAGCCTATATGCTCCATACGCCACAGTGGGCGTGGCCTGCAGGCTCTCTGGTCAATGTAGTTGCACTGGGTTTTCTCAAGTGAGTCCGTGTTGCGATATTTGTTTCAAAGTCATAAACATCACAGTGGATTGACGATCACCTTAAAATCATCATGTGGCATTCTTACTCCTTCATGCTCGAAAGCTACCAGCCTCAGCGGAAATGTCAAGTGAACATCACCTTGGGAGCGCTTTGTTCTCAGCTGGGCTCTTCCGCGACCGAGGAGGCCGCTAAACACCAAACCAACAGAGTTCCCTCTTGTGGAAGAGCCAACACCAGGTAGGTTACTTTCAATCTTTATTGTGCACGAAGGCTGCGCACACGGGACAAAAGGTATCATGCAAAATTCATATGCCCAAGCCAGACGCGTTTCAAGTCAAAAGACCCTTCTTCAATGGTTGTCGGCATCAAAATATCGAAGCACTGATTCCTGTGCAGCCTATATGCTCCATACGCCACAGTGGGCGTGGCCTGCAGGCTCTCTGGTCAATGTAGTTGCACTGGGTTTTCTCAAGTGAGTCCGTGTTGCGATATTTGTTTCAAAGTCATAAACATCACAGTGGATTGACGATCACCTTAAAATCATCATGTGGCATTCTTACTCCTTCATGCTCGAAAGCTACCAGCCTCAGCGGAAATGTCAAGTGAACATCACCTTGGGAGCGCTTTGTTCTCAGCTGGGCTCTTCCGCGACCGAGGAGGCCGCTAAACACCAAACCAACAGAGTTCCCTCTTGTGGAAGAGCCAACACCAGGTAGGTTACTTTCAATCTTTATTGTGCACGAAGGCTGCGCACACGGGACAAAAGGTATCATGCAAAATTCATATGCCCAAGCCAGACGCGTTTCAAGTCAAAAGACCCTTCTTCAATGGTTGTCGGCATCAAAATATCGAAGCACTGATTCCTGTGCAGCCTATATGCTCCATACGCCACAGTGGGCGTGGCTTGCAGGCTCTCTGGTCAATGTAGTTGCACTGGGTTTTCTCAAGTGAGTCCGTGTTGCGATATTTGTTTCAAAGTCATAAACATCACAGTGGATTGACGATCACCTTAAAATCATCATGTGGCATTCTTACTCCTTCATGCTCGAAAGCTACCAGCCTCAGCGGAAATGTCAAGTGAACATCACCTTGGGAGCGCTTTGTTCTCAGCTGGGCTCTTCCGCGACCGAGGAGGCCGCTAAACACCAAACCAACAGAGTTCCCCCTTGTGGAAGAGCCAACACCAGGTAGGTTACTTTCAATCTTTATTGTGCACGAAGGCTGCGCACACGGGACAAAAGGTATCATGCAAAATTCATATGCCCAAGCCAGACGCGTTTCAAGTCAAAAGACCCTTCTTCAATGGTTGTCGGCATCAAAATATCGAAGCACTGATTCCTGTGCAGCCTATATGCTCCATACGCCACAGTGGGCGTGGCCTGCAGGCTCTCTGGTCAATGTAGTTGCACTGGGTTTTCTCAAGTGAGTCCGTGTTGCGATATTTGTTTCAAAGTCATAAACATCACAGTGGATTGACGATCACCTTAAAATCATCATGTGGCATTCTTACTCCTTCATGCTCGAAAGCTACCAGCCTCAGCGGAAATGTCAAGTGAACATCACCTTGGGAGCGCTTTGTTCTCAGCTGGGCTCTTCCGCGACCGAGGAGGCCGCTAAACACCAAACCAACAGAGTTCCCTCTTGTGGAAGAGCCAACACCAGGTAGGTTACTTTCAATCTTTATTGTGCACGAAGGCTGCGCACACGGGACAAAAGGTATCATGCAAAATTCATATGCCCAAGCCAGACGCGTTTCAAGTCAAAAGACCCTTCTTCAATGGTTGTCGGCATCAAAATATCGAAGCACTGATTCCTGTGCAGCCTATATGCTCCATACGCCACAGTGGGCGTGGCCTGCAGGCTCTCTGGTCAATGTAGTTGCACTGGGTTTTCTCAAGTGAGTCCGTGTTGCGATATTTGTTTCAAAGTCATAAACATCACAGTGGATTGACGATCACCTTAAAATCATCATGTGGCATTCTTACTCCTTCATGCTCGAAAGCTACCAGCCTCAGCGGAAATGTCAAGTGAACATCACCTTGGGAGCGCTTTGTTCTCAGCTGGGCTCTTCCGCGACCGAGGAGGCCGCTAAACACCAAACCAACAGAGTTCCCTCTTGTGGAAGAGCCAACACCAGGTAGGTTACTTTCAATCTTTATTGTGCACGAAGGCTGCGCACACGGGACAAAAGGTATCATGCAAAATTCATATGCCCAAGCCAGACGCGTTTCAAGTCAAAAGACCCTTCTTCAATGGTTGTCGGCATCAAAATATCGAAGCACTGATTCCTGTGCAGCCTATATGCTCCATACGCCACAGTGGGCGTGGCCTGCAGGCTCTCTGGTCAATGTAGTTGCACTGGGTTTTCTCAAGTGAGTCCGTGTTGCGATATTTGTTTCAAAGTCATAAACATCACAGTGGATTGACGATCACCTTAAAATCATCATGTGGCATTCTTACTCCTTCATGCTCGAAAGCTACCAGCCTCAGCGGAAATGTCAAGTGAACATCACCTTGGGAGCGCTTTGTTCTCAGCTGGGCTCTTCCGCGACCGAGGAGGCCGCTAAACACCAAACCAACAGAGTTCCCTCTTGTGGAAGAGCCAACACCAGGTAGGTTACTTTCAATCTTTATTGTGCACGAAGGCTGCGCACACGGGACAAAAGGTATCATGCAAAATTCATATGCCCAAGCCAGACGCGTTTCAAGTCAAAAGACCCTTCTTCAATGGTTGTCGGCATCAAAATATCGAAGCACTGATTCCTGTGCAGCCTATATGCTCCATACGCCACAGTGGGCGTGGCCTGCAGGCTCTCTGGTCAATGTAGTTGCACTGGGTTTTCTCAAGTGAGTCCGTGTTGCGATATTTGTTTCAAAGTCATAAACATCACAGTGGATTGACGATCACCTTAAAATCATCATGTGGCATTCTTACTCCTTCATGCTCGAAAGCTACCAGCCTCAGCGGAAATGTCAAGTGAACATCACCTTGGGAGCGCTTTGTTCTCAGCTGGGCTCTTCCGCGACCGAGGAGGCCGCTAAACACCAAACCAACAGAGTTCCCTCTTGTGGAAGAGCCAACACCAGGTAGGTTACTTTCAATCTTTATTGTGCACGAAGGCTGCGCACACGGGACAAAAGGTATCATGCAAAATTCATATGCCCAAGCCAGACGCGTTTCAAGTCAAAAGACCCTTCTTCAATGGTTGTCGGCATCAAAATATCGAAGCACTGATTCCTGTGCAGCCTATATGCTCCATACGCCACAGTGGGCGTGGCCTGCAGGCTCTCTGGTCAATGTAGTTGCACTGGGTTTTCTCAAGTGAGTCCGTGTTGCGATATTTGTTTCAAAGTCATAAACATCACAGTGGATTGACGATCACCTTAAAATCATCATCTGGCATTCTTACTCCTTCATGCTCGAAAGCTACCAGCCTCAGCGGAAATGTCAAGTGAACATCACCTTGGGAGCGCTTTGTTCTCAGCTGGGCTCTTCCGCGACCGAGGAGGCCGCTAAACACCAAACCAACAGAGTTTCCTCTTGTGGAAGAGCCAACACCAGGTAGGTTACTTTCAATCTTTATTGTGCACGAAGGCTGCGCACACGGGACAAAAGGTATCATGCAAAATTCATATGCCCAAGCCAGACGCGTTTCAAGTCAAAAGACCCTTCTTCAATGGTTGTCGGCATCAAAATATCGAAGCACTGATTCCTGTGCAGCCTATATGCTCCATACGCCACAGTGGGCGTGGCCTGCAGGCTCTCTGGTCAATGTAGTTGCACTGGGTTTTCTCAAGTGAGTCCGTGTTGCGATATTTGTTTCAAAGTCATAAACATCACAGTGGATTGACGATCACCTTAAAATCATCATGTGGCATTCTTACTCCTTCATGCTCGAAAGCTACCAGCCTCAGCGGAAATGTCAAGTGAACATCACCTTGGGAGCGCTTTGTTCTCAGCTGGGCTCTTCCGCGACCGAGGAGGCCGCTAAACACCAAACCAACAGAGTTCCCTCTTGTGGAAGAGCCAACACCAGGTAGGTTACTTTCAATCTTTATTGTGCACGAAGGCTGCGCACACGGGACAAAAGGTATCATGCAAAATTCATATGCCCAAGCCAGACGCGTTTCAAGTCAAAAGACCCTTCTTCAATGGTTGTCGGCATCAAAATATCGAAGCACTGATTCCTGTGCAGCCTATATGCTCCATACGCCACAGTGGGCGTGGCCTGCAGGCTCTCTGGTCAATGTAGTTGCACTGGGTTTTCTCAAGTGAGTCCGTGTTGCGATATTTGTTTCAAAGTCATAAACATCACAGTGGATTGACGATCACCTTAAAATCATCATGTGGCATTCTTACTCCTTCATGCTCGAAAGCTACCAGCCTCAGCGGAAATGTCAAGTGAACATCACCTTGGGAGCGCTTTGTTCTCAGCTGGGCTCTTCCGCGACCGAGGAGGCCGCTAAACACCAAACCAACAGAGTTCCCTCTTGTGGAAGAGCCAACACCAGGTAGGTTACTTTCAATCTTTATTGTGCACGAAGGCTGCGCACACGGGACAAAAGGTATCATGCAAAATTCATATGCCCAAGCCAGACGCGTTTCAAGTCAAAAGACCCTTCTTCAATGGTTGTCGGCATCAAAATATCGAAGCACTGATTCCTGTGCAGCCTATATGCTCCATACGCCACAGTGGGCGTGGCCTGCAGGCTCTCTGGTCAATGTAGTTGCACTGGGTTTTCTCAAGTGAGTCCGTGTTGCGATATTTGTTTCAAAGTCATAAACATCACAGTGGATTGACGATCACCTTAAAATCATCATGTGGCATTCTTACTCCTTCATGCTCGAAAGCTACCAGCCTCAGCGGAAATGTCAAGTGAACATCACCTTGGGAGCGCTTTGTTCTCAGCTGGGCTCTTCCGCGACCGAGGAGGCCGCTAAACACCAAACCAACAGAGTTCCCTCTTGTGGAAGAGCCAACACCAGGTAGGTTACTTTCAATCTTTATTGTGCACGAAGGCTGCGCACACGGGACAAAAGGTATCATGCAAAATTCATATGCCCAAGCCAGACGCGTTTCAAGTCAAAAGACCCTTCTTCAATGGTTGTCGGCATCAAAATATCGAAGCACTGATTCCTGTGCAGCCTATATGCTCCATACGCCACAGTGGGCATGGCCTGCAGGCTCTCTGGTCAATGTAGTTGCACTGGGTTTTCTCAAGTGAGTCCGTGTTGCGATATTTGTTTCAAAGTCATAAACATCACAGTGGATTGACGATCACCTTAAAATCATCATGTGGCATTCTTACTCCTTCATGCTCGAAAGCTACCAGCCTCAGCGGAAATGTCAAGTGAACATCACCTTGGGAGCGCTTTGTTCTCAGCTGGGCTCTTCCGCGACCGAGGAGGCCGCTAAACACCAAACCAACAGAGTTCCCTCTTGTGGAAGAGCCAACACCAGGTAGGTTACTTTCAATCTTTATTGTGCACGAAGGCTGCGCACACGGGACAAAAGGTATCATGCAAAATTCATATGCCCAAGCCAGACGCGTTTCAAGTCAAAAGACCCTTCTTCAATGGTTGTCGGCATCAAAATATCGAAGCACTGATTCCTGTGCAGCCTATATGCTCCATACGCCACAGTGGGCGTGGCCTGCAGGCTCTCTGGTCAATGTAGTTGCACTGGGTTTTCTCAAGTGAGTCCGTGTTGCGATATTTGTTTCAAAGTCATAAACATCACAGTGGATTGACGATCACCTTAAAATCATCATGTGGCATTCTTACTCCTTCATGCTCGAAAGCTACCAGCCTCAGCGGAAATGTCAAGTGAACATCACCTTGGGAGCGCTTTGTTCTCAGCTGGGCTCTTCCGCGACCGAGGAGGCCGCTAAACACCAAACCAACAGAGTTCCCTCTTGTGGAAGAGCCAACACCAGGTAGGTTACTTTCAATCTTTATTGTGCACGAAGGCTGCGCACACGGGACAAAAGGTATCATGCAAAATTCATATGCCCAAGCCAGACGCGTTTCAAGTCAAAAGACCCTTCTTCAATGGTTGTCGGCATCAAAATATCGAAGCACTGATTCCTGTGCAGCCTATATGCTCCATACGCCACAGTGGGCATGGCCTGCAGGCTCTCTGGTCAATGTAGTTGCACTGGGTTTTCTCAAGTGAGTCCGTGTTGCGATATTTGTTTCAAAGTCATAAACATCACAGTGGCTTGACGATCACCTTAAAATCATCATGTGGCATTCTTACTCCTTCATGCTCGAAAGCTACCAGCCTCAGCGGAAATGTCAAGTGAACATCACCTTGGGAGCGCTTTGTTCTCAGCTGGGCTCTTCCGCGACCGAGGAGGCCGCTAAACACCAAACCAACAGAGTTCCCTCTTGTGGAAGAGCCAACACCAGGTAGGTTACTTTCAATCTTTATTGTGCACGAAGGCTGCGCACACGGGACAAAAGGTATCATGCAAAATTCATATGCCCAAGCCAGACGCGTTTCAAGTCAAAAGACCCTTCTTCAATGGTTGTCGGCATCAAAATATCGAAGCACTGATTCCTGTGCAGCCTATATGCTCCATACGCCACAGTGGGCGTGGCCTGCAGGCTCTCTGGTCAATGTAGTTGCACTGGGTTTTCTCAAGTGAGTCCGTGTTGCGATATTTGTTTCAAAGTCATAAACATCACAGTGGATTGACGATCACCTTAAAATCATCATGTGGCATTCTTACTCCTTCATGCTCGAAAGCTACCAGCCTCAGCGGAAATGTCAAGTGAACATCACCTTGGGAGCGCTTTGTTCTCAGCTGGGCTCTTCCGCGACCGAGGAGGCCGCTAAACACCAAACCAACAGAGTTCCCTCTTGTGGAAGAGCCAACACCAGGTAGGTTACTTTCAATCTTTATTGTGCACGAAGGCTGCGCACACGGGACAAAAGGTATCATGCAAAATTCATATGCCCAAGCCAGACGCGTTTCAAGTCAAAAGACCCTTCTTCAATGGTTGTCGGCATCAAAATATCGAAGCACTGATTCCTGTGCAGCCTATATGCTCCATACGCCACAGTGGGCGTGGCCTGCAGGCTCTCTGGTCAATGTAGTTGCACTGGGTTTTCTCAAGTGAGTCCGTGTTGCGATATTTGTTTCAAAGTCATAAACATCACAGTGGATTGACGATCACCTTAAAATCATCATGTGGCATTCTTACTCCTTCATGCTCGAAAGCTACCAGCCTCAGCGGAAATGTCAAGTGAACATCACCTTGGGAGCGCTTTGTTCTCAGCTGGGCTCTTCCGCGACCGAGGAGGCCGCTAAACACCAAACCAACAGAGTTCCCTCTTGTGGAAGAGCCAACACCAGGTAGGTTACTTTCAATCTTTATTGTGCACGAAGGCTGCGCACACGGGACAAAAGGTATCATGCAAAATTCATATGCCCAAGCCAGACGCGTTTCAAGTCAAAAGACCCTTCTTCAATGGTTGTCGGCATCAAAATATCGAAGCACTGATTCCTGTGCAGCCTATATGCTCCATACGCCACAGTGGGCGTGGCCTGCAGGCTCTCTGGTCAATGTAGTTGCACTGGGTTTTCTCAAGTGAGTCCGTGTTGCGATATTTGTTTCAAAGTCATAAACATCACAGTGGATTGACGATCACCTTAAAATCATCATGTGGCATTCTTACTCCTTCATGCTCGAAAGCTACCAGCCTCAGCGGAAATGTCAAGTGAACATCACCTTGGGAGCGCTTTGTTCTCAGCTGGGCTCTTCCGCGACCGAGGAGGCCGCTAAACACCAAACCAACAGAGTTCCCTCTTGTGGAAGAGCCAACACCAGGTAGGTTACTTTCAATCTTTATTGTGCACGAAGGCTGCGCACACGGGACAAAAGGTATCATGCAAAATTCATATGCCCAAGCCAGACGCGTTTCAAGTCAAAAGACCCTTCTTCAATGGTTGTCGGCATCAAAATATCGAAGCACTGATTCCTGTGCAGCCTATATGCTCCATACGCCACAGTAGGCGTGGCCTGCAGGCTCTCTGGTCAATGTAGTTGCACTGGGTTTTCTCAAGTGAGTCCGTGTTGCGATATTTGTTTCAAAGTCATAAACATCACAGTGGATTGACGATCACCTTAAAATCATCATGTGGCATTCTTACTCCTTCATGCTCGAAAGCTACCAGCCTCAGCGGAAATGTCAAGTGAACATCACCTTGGGAGCGCTTTGTTCTCAGCTGGGCTCTTCCGCGACCGAGGAGGCCGCTAAACACCAAACCAACAGAGTTCCCTCTTGTGGAAGAGCCAACACCAGGTAGGTTACTTTCAATCTTTATTGTGCACGAAGGCTGCGCACACGGGACAAAAGGTATCATGCAAAATTCATATGCCCAAGCCAGACGCGTTTCAAGTCAAAAGACCCTTCTTCAATGGTTGTCGGCATCAAAATATCGAAGCACTGATTCCTGTGCAGCCTATATGCTCCATACGCCACAGTGGGCGTGGCCTGCAGGCTCTCTGGTCAATGTAGTTGCACTGGGTTTTCTCAAGTGAGTCCGTGTTGCGATATTTGTTTCAAAGTCATAAACATCACAGTGGATTGACGATCACCTTAAAATCATCATCTGGCATTCTTACTCCTTCATGCTCGAAAGCTACCAGCCTCAGCGGAAATGTCAAGTGAACATCACCTTGGGAGCGCTTTGTTCTCAGCTGGGCTCTTCCGCGACCGAGGAGGCCGCTAAACACCAAACCAACAGAGTTTCCTCTTGTGGAAGAGCCAACACCAGGTAGGTTACTTTCAATCTTTATTGTGCACGAAGGCTGCGCACACGGGACAAAAGGTATCATGCAAAATTCATATGCCCAAGCCAGACGCGTTTCAAGTCAAAAGACCCTTCTTCAATGGTTGTCGGCATCAAAATATCGAAGCACTGATTCCTGTGCAGCCTATATGCTCCATACGCCACAGTGGGCGTGGCCTGCAGGCTCTCTGGTCAATGTAGTTGCACTGGGTTTTCTCAAGTGAGTCCGTGTTGCGATATTTGTTTCAAAGTCATAAACATCACAGTGGATTGACGATCACCTTAAAATCATCATGTGGCATTCTTACTCCTTCATGCTCGAAAGCTACCAGCCTCAGCGGAAATGTCAAGTGAACATCACCTTGGGAGCGCTTTGTTCTCAGCTGGGCTCTTCCGCGACCGAGGAGGCCGCTAAACACCAAACCAACAGAGTTCCCTCTTGTGGAAGAGCCAACACCAGGTAGGTTACTTTCAATCTTTA
Source organism: Triturus cristatus (assembly GCF_964204655.1). Lineage (NCBI taxonomy): Eukaryota > Metazoa > Chordata > Amphibia > Caudata > Salamandridae > Triturus > Triturus cristatus. The sequence continues at coordinate 984,140,289 of NC_140583.1, forward strand.
TTGTGCACGAAGGCTGCGCACACGGGACAAAAGGTATCATGCAAAATTCATATGCCCAAGCCAGACGCGTTTCAAGTCAAAAGACCCTTCTTCAATGGTTGTCGGCATCAAAATATCGAAGCACTGATTCCTGTGCAGCCTATATGCTCCATACGCCACAGTGGGCGTGGCCTGCAGGCTCTCTGGTCAATGTAGTTGCACTGGGTTTTCTCAAGTGAGTCCGTGTTGCGATATTTGTTTCAAAGTCATAAACATCACAGTGGATTGACGATCACCTTAAAATCATCATGTGGCATTCTTACTCCTTCATGCTCGAAAGCTACCAGCCTCAGCGGAAATGTCAAGTGAACATCACCTTGGGAGCGCTTTGTTCTCAGCTGGGCTCTTCCGCGACCGAGGAGGCCGCTAAACACCAAACCAACAGAGTTCCCTCTTGTGGAAGAGCCAACACCAGGTAGGTTACTTTCAATCTTTATTGTGCACGAAGGCTGCGCACACGGGACAAAAGGTATCATGCAAAATTCATATGCCCAAGCCAGACGCGTTTCAAGTCAAAAGACCCTTCTTCAATGGTTGTCGGCATCAAAATATCGAAGCACTGATTCCTGTGCAGCCTATATGCTCCATACGCCACAGTGGGCGTGGCCTGCAGGCTCTCTGGTCAATGTAGTTGCACTGGGTTTTCTCAAGTGAGTCCGTGTTGCGATAATTTGTTTCAAAGTCATAAACATCACAGTGGATGGACGGAAGAGCCCAGCTGAGAACAAAGCGCTCCCAAGGTGATGTTTACTTGACATTTCCGCTGAGGCTGGTAGCTTTCGAGCATGAAGGAGTAAGAATGCCACATGATGATTTTAAGGTGATCGTCAATCCACTGTGATGTTTATGACTTTGAAACAAATATCGCAACACGGACTCACTTGAGAAAACCCAGTGCAACTACATTGACCAGAGAGCCTGCAGGCCACGCCCACTGTGGCGTATGGAGCATATAGGCTGCACAGGAATCAGTGCTTCGATATTTTGATGCCGACAACCATTGAAGAAGGGTCTTTTGACTTGAAACGTGTCTGGCTTGGGCATATGAATTTTGCATGATACCTTTTGTCCCATGTGCGCAGCCTTCGTGCACAATAAAGATTGAAAGTAACCTACCTGGTGTTGGCTCTTCCACAAGAGGGAACTCTGTTGGTTTGGTGTTTAGCGGCCTCCTCGGTCGCGGAAGAGCCCAGCTGAGAACAAAGCGCTCCCAAGGTGATGTTCACTTGACATTTCCGCTGAGGCTGGTAGCTTTCGAGCATGAAGGAGTAAGAATGCCACATGATGATTTTAAGGTGATCGTCAATCCACTGTGATGTTTATGACTTTGAAACAAATATCGCAACACGGACTCACTTGAGAAAACCCAGTGCAACTACATTGACCAGAGAGCCTGCAGGCCACGCCCACTGTGGCGTATGGAGCATATAGGCTGCACAGGAATCAGTGCTTCGATATTTTGATGCCGACAACCATTGAAGAAGGGTCTTTTGACTTGAAACGCGTCTGGCTTGGGCATATGAATTTTGCATGATACCTTTTGTCCCGTGTGCGCAGCCTTCGTGCACAATAAAGATTGAAAGTAACCTACCTGGTGTTGGCTCTTCCACAAGAGGGAACTCTGTTGGTTTGATATATATATATATATATATATATATATATATATATATATATATATATATATATATATATATATATATAAATATATATATATATATATGTGCTACAACTTGCCTTCACTCCTCCTTTCTTAAGGACAAACTAGCGTGGACCCAGCAATTCTTGTGCAAATTTTATTTAGCCAACTCCGCCATTACGCGTTTCGGGCGATTCCGCCTTTGATCACATATATATCCTACTGGCATTCACCAGTTTATAGTTAGGACATTTTCGGTGTGATCCATGAAGTGGGGGGTCAAGAAAAATGGGGGATCTCAAAACGCATTTTCCCTATGTTAATTTCCATAGGAAACTTTAGACACGGCTACAGCCTGAAAAAAAAAAAAGAAGCACGGGCTCCCACGCTTGGTTTTGAATCAGACCCCGGTTGGGCCAGGCCTTGGGGGCATGTCTAAAATATGGGCCCCTCTCATAGGATCCCTAAAGCCCCAGGGACCGCTACCTCCCTGGGCATTTTTAATAATTCATGCGGGGTTGCCCTGGGCAAACCCCGTGCCCTGGGGACCACCACCTCCCCAGGGCAAATGATGTATGAATGCTGGGGCACCCACATGGCCACCTTGCAGCCCTGAGGCCCGCCACCTCCCTAGACTAAAGGTAATATTAATGCCAGGGCACCGGCCCTCCGCAGCCCCAGGGATCTCCACCCACCTGGGGCAAATGTTAATAATGAAAGTGGGGGACTGCATGCCCCCGCAGCCCCACGGACCATCAACTCCCCGGGGCTCTGTCCTGTAATGGATGGGGGCTGTGTGGCCCCCATACTGGAGCCATTGATGGCCATGGGGACCCCCTATGCTGGCTTCTGCTATGTCCTCGGGGTGCCCAACCTCGGGACATAGCTGTTTGCTATTGCTTGGCAGGAGATTTACCGATACTGCCAAGCCATAGCAAACTGTGCTCTGCTTTGAGCAAGCAAGAGCATTTTGCTCTCACTTGCTCAAAGCAGAGCACAATGGCTTTGACGGAGAGGGAGCTGGATGTTAGCAGCTCCCTCTCTGTCAAAGCAATGATGGCTTCTGCAGGAGGAGGGGAGCCAGCAGGGACAATGGGGGCTCTGAGGCTCCCACCGCAGTTCCCAGTACTACAAAAGGGTGGTTTCCTGGGTGGGACCAGGACACACACACTAGAGCCCAGGCCCCAGGGGATGGGGTCCATGGCGGCAAAATTGACATGGGAGGGAGGCCACGCGGCCCCCCTCCCTTTAAAAAAAAAAGAAAATAGAAAAAAAGGTCCACGGGGCCGAAAACAAGCCAAGGAAAATAAATAAAACAATATTTTACCACCACTTTGCAATTGCACCTCCTGGCGCACTTCTGGTTAGGGAATGAAGACTCCTTGGCTCTACAGGGTCCCTGGTGGCCAACAAGCCCTCCGTTTTCGTCCTGTAAGTCCCTTAAAGTGTGCCTGCAGAGAGGAATTTGGAGGCCACACCCCCTTTACCACCACTCTGCAAACGCTCCTCCTGGTGCACTTCTGGTTGGGGGCTGAAGTTTCTTTGACTCCAAAGGGTCCTTGGAGACCAACAAGCCCTACTGTTACCTCCAGTAAGACTCACAGAGCGCGACTGCTGAGAGAACTTCGGGGGCCATGCCCCCTTTCCCCACCACTCTGTAAACGTGCCTGCTGATGCACTGCTGGTTGGGGATGAAGTCCCCTTGGCTTCAGATCCTCCTTGGGGGCCATCAAGCCCTCCTTTTACCTCCAGTAAGTTCCATAGAGTATGATTGCTGAGAGGACTTCGGAGGCCACTCACCCTTCTACCACCACTCTTCAAACGCACCTCCTGGGGCACTTGTGGTTGGGGGATGAAGTACTCCAGAGGGTCCTTGGGGGCCAACAAGCCCTCCTGTTACCTCCAGTAAGTCCCACAGTACACAATTACTGAGAGGACTTCTGAGACCACACCCCCTTTCTCCACCACTCTGAAAACACACCTTCTGGTGTGCTGATGGTTGGAGGATGAAGTACCCCTGGCTACAAAGGGTCCTTGATGAGTCAACCAGCCCTCCTATTACCTCCAGTAAGTCCCACAGAGAGTAAGTGCTGAGAGGATTTCAGTGGCCATGCCCCCTTTCTCCACCACTCTGCAAAAAAAAGCATAGAAATTCACTCAAAAAAACAAAGATTACAGGGACGTTATAGTTACGAAATAGAATTTGAAAAACCTTAGAAATTCACTGAAAAAAACAAAGGTTACAAGAACGTTATAGTTAGAAATTAGAATTAAATAACCTTAGAAATTCACTGAAAAAGTTAGACTCACATTTCACTTGTAGAAAAACAGTGACATTTTGCAATTAGAGTTACCTGAGCTAACTATAACGTACACCCCCACAAAGCACTGCTTATTACTTCACATATTACTTTACTGATGACATGGTCAGTGACAGTGATGACATCTCAAGTTACATCACTAATGACATCATCCACAGAATGACTCACACACCCACTCACACCACATCCAACCTCTTGTATTCCCATTCACACAGCTACTCACACATCCATTCACAGACCCATACTGGTATGCACACACCCATTCACTCCTCCATAGAGTCATTCAAACACCCACTTAGTCACTTATACAGCCACTCATACAACCCTTCACTCACCCATACACCATTCATACAACCAGTCACTCACTCATACAGCCAGTCACATAACCACATACAGCAACTAACACACTCACTTATTTACATACAGTCACTTACACACTCACTCACCCATACAGCCTCTGAATGCAGACACTCACTCACCCATACAGTCACTAAACACCCACTTACCCAGCTACCCACCTATAGAGCCACTCACACTGCCACTCACTCACCCATACAGCCACTGACACACCCACTCACTCCCCAATACAGCTACTCACACAGCATCTCACTCACCACAAAGCAACTCGCACACTCACTTATACAGCCACTCAAACATCCAGAAACATAAGGAAACATACAGTCACACAGCCACCCACATGACTTATTTTAGAAATAGTATAACTCAGTAGTAGTGCACCTACTATACCAATTTAACTTTTGCAGTAGGTTAGTGTATGTGTTTAACATCCATAAACTCTCAAAAACACTTACACTTGCTTGATGATGTCATCAGAGATATCACTGATTATGTCATGAGTGATGTAATATGTGAGGTAATACGCAGTGCATTGTGGGGGCTTAAGCTACAGTTAGCTCAGGTAACTATAACTGCTGAATTTCACTGGTTACAAAACCAGTGAAATTCGGCAGTTATAGTTATGAGTGAAATCTGATCCTAACTATAATGTCCCTGTAATATTTGTTTTTTTAGTGAATATATATGCATATAAGGTTTATTGAGTTTGTGGACCACCATCTACCTTGGGCTCTATAAGACCAGAGGACCCTCACCTCCCTGGGGCTAAAGAAATATGGGCTGCGCAGACACCCCAAGCCCTGGAAACATCACATACCCGGGCTAAATAATAACCACAAGTAAGTCCCCGACAGCGGGATTGCTTAGACCTCATTGGAGGCTCTGCTCCCTTACTCAACCACTCTGCAAATGTGCCTCCTGGCACACTACTGGTTGGGGGCTGAAGTCCCCTTGGCTGCTAAGTGTTGTTGGAGGCCAAGAACCCCTACTGTTGCCACAAGTAAGTCCCCCATAGTGGGAGCTCTCAGACCTTGTTGAAGGCCCCGCCCACTTTCTCAACCAGTCTACAAGTATGCCTCCTGGTGCACTCCTGGTTGGGGGATGAAGTCCCCTTGGCTGCTGAGGGTCGTTGGGGGACAAGAACCTCTATTGTTGCCATCTGTAATACCCCCCAGAGTTGGATTGCAAAGACCTCATCGGAGGCCCTTCCCCCTTTCTCAACCACACTGCAAACACACCTCCTGGTGCACTTCTGGTTGGGGGATGAAGTCCCCTTTGCTGCTGAGGGTCATTGGGGGCCAAGAACCCCTAATGTTGCCACAAGTAAGTCCCCCACAGTGGGATTGCTCAGACATTGTTGGAGGCCCTGCCTACTGTCTCAACCATTCTGCAAACGTGCCTCCCGGTGCACTACTGGTTGGGGGATGAATTCCTCTTGGCTGCTGAAGGTCATTGGGGGACAAGAGCCTCTATTGTTGCAATGGGTAAGTCCCCCACAGTGGGATTGCAAAGACCTTTTCGGAGGCCCTGACCTCTTTCTCAACCACTCTGCAAATGCGCCTCCTTGTGTACTTCGGGTTGGGGGATAAAGTCCCCTTGGCTGCTGAGAGTTGTTGGGGCCGAGAACCCCTATTGTTGCCACAAGTAAGTCCCCCACAGGGAGATTTCTCAGACTCTTCGGAGGCCAAGCTCCCATTATCGCCCACTCTGCAAACACACCTCCTGGAGTACTACTGGTAGGGGTATGAAGTCTACTTGGCTACTGAGGGTCGTTGGGGCCAAGAACCCCTATTGTTGCCACAAGTAAGTCCCCGACAGTGGGATTCCTCAGAACTCATTGGAGGCCCACCCCCTTTCTCAAACTCGCATCTTGGCACATTATTTTTCAGAAATGAAGTCTAGGAGTGGTCGCACCGCTAAACTCTGCTCCTATATAGACACTCATGCACTCACTCACACACTCAGTGTCAAAGGCTAGTGGTTACAGCTAGGAAATACAAATGTTAACACTTTACAAATTCACTGAAAAAAACAAAGGTCACAGGAATGTTATAGTTAGGGTCAGATTTCATCGGTAAGAAAGAGTGAAATTCAGTAGTTATAGTTATCTAAGCTATCTATAACCTACCGCTCCACAATGCACTACTTATTGCCTCACATATTACATCACTCATGACATGTTCAGTGACTTCACTCTTGACATCTCAAATGACCTCTTTGATGACATCATTCACAGAACCTCTCACAAACCCACTCACACCCCCATACAACCTCTCATATACCCACTCACACCCACACAACCATTTATATACCCCTTCACAGACTCAAATTAATATTTAAACAACCACTCACTTATCCATAGAGCCACTCATACACCCACTCACCTACTCATAGTGCCTGATCATACAACCAGTCACTCACCCACACAGCCACTCACACAGCCACATGCACATCCAACAGCTACTGACACACACAGTTATTCACCCATACAGCCACTCACACACCCACTCACTCACCCATACAGCATCTTAACAGAGCCACTCACTCATCCATGCAACCACTCACACACTCACTCGCATGCCCACACAACCACTTACATACCCATTCACACATCCATACAACCACTCACCCGGCCACTCATTCACCCATACAGCCAATCCCAGTGAAATTCAGTAGTTATATTTTCCTGAGCTAACTATAATTTATGGCCCCACAATGCACTGCTTATGACCTCACATATTAGATCACTCATGACATGGTCAGTGACATTACTCATGACATCACTGAAGACATCATGCAGTGATTGATAGTGTTTTCTAAAGGTTTATGTGTTTTCAATATATAAACTTAGGGTACTATAAAAGTACCTCATACTCGTATATACAAATCTGGTTCCTATAATATCTCGAAAACTACTGAACGCATTTACACCAAATAAGGAAAAGTGTGATCCCCAGAACAGAATCTACCTTTGCTCCAAATTTTATAATTCTGTCCAGTGGTTCGGGCTGCAGGAGTGTCTAAAGACTCCAGGTACTTAACATAAAAAGCTCCTTTTTTGACCTCTGCCTTTTTCTATCCCCCAAAACTTTTGGGTGGAAAATTTTGTGAAGATTCATCAACTGGCACAAAGAGATATAGGCAGGTCAAAAAACACACAAAAAATCCTTGCCATCCAATAACCCATTGGCCCTGGGGCCACAAAGTACGGTCTGAAGTATGACTGAAGACCGCACCGATGCCAGCCGTGGGGCGGTAGGGTGTCTGGGTGAGTTAGGGTTTGTTAAAGGAGGTCTAAAGACATGCTAAATAAATGGGCAAGCATTTATTTGCAGGTTAATAAATGCTTGCTCGTTTATTTAACATTTTACCCTAAATATTAGTGCTCAGCAATTGAACAGCAGCTCCTGCTGTTGTTCACCGGAGGGGGGGGACATGTAAAGGTACTTTGAGCATCACTGCAATAACCCATACCGAACCTAAACCCTAAAATATCCCTTGCCACTCAAAATCCCACACCCACCCTAAACCCCCCCAAAATGCTTTGCCACCCAAAAACGTATTCTCACCCTAAACCCTAATAAACACACACACACATATATATATATATATTTTCTTCATACGAATGTTCACAATTTTTTTTATAAAATGCCCTCTTTTTAGTTCAGCTGCTGCCGTGAAAGTCACTGGGTGATCCCTCAAGTGGTGGCCGAGAAAAAAGTGGGTCCCAAAACGCGTTTTCTCCATGTTAAGTCCATGGGGATTTTTCATTTTCTGAAGACTACTACAGCCTGACTTGATGAACGGAACTACACCAAATTTGCCAGAAAGCTAGATGTTGAGCCAGAATGCATGCTTTTTGTGATTTGGTGTAAATCTGTTCAGCAGTTGCAGAGATATTTAAGTTAAAAAAAATAGGATATCTGGTAGCCTAAAACCATGAACCCCACAAAATGTAACAAAAAAAGAAAAGGTAGCAGGGTAGAAACACTCTGACCCCCTAGGCCTTTTGGAGTGGTACCACTGGGACCCGTGAGGGCACAAAATATAATTTTTAAAAACTTTTCAGCAGGATCCGTTGAACCTTACAAACTTTTTTTTTTTAAAACAAAGAATGGGCTCCCATGTTTCATTCATTATCGGAAGAGGGGGAATACGGGTGCCCTTCTTCTGGGGCTAAATATTGCCCCGGGGACCACCACCTCCTCTCCCCAAGGCTTCTTCAAAAAATATGAAAGCCATACGGCCGCCCCCTAAGCACAGGGAACTGCCATCTATATATCAAGCGTGGAGGCCATGCAGATCCCCCCAAACCATGGGGACCGTCACCTCCCAGGGGCTTCATCTATAAACAAAGTGAAGGGCTGCAACAAGCCCCCCATGCAGCCCCAAGGGTCGCCACCACATCGGGGGCTTTCAATTTACATAATGCAGGGGTCGTTAAGGACCCCCCGCAGCCCTAGGGACCACCCCAGGGCTAAATCACACAATGGAGTGTGCATGACATCTAAGCAGTAGCACTGTCTTGGACTTACTAGAGGTAACGTGAAGTTTTTGGCCCTCCCAAGGACATCCTTGTGAGCCAACTACTCCTCCTGTTACCTTCAGTAAGTCTCACACTGCAGGATTCCTGCAAATATGCATCCTGGTGCACTACTAGTTGGGTCATGAAGTCCCCTTGCCTTCTGAGGGCACTAGGGGGAGAAAACCCCCTCCAGTTACCTCCAGTAAGTCCCACACAGTAGGAATGCTAAGAGGTTTTCGGAGGCCATGCCCCCTTTCTCCAACACTCTGCAAATGAAGTCCTCTTCTATGCTGAGGGACCTTTTGGGCCAAGAAGCCCTCCTGGTACTTTCTGTAAGTCCTACACAGCGGGAATCCTGAGCCCAGCTCCTTATCCCCACCACTCTGAAAATGCAATTACTACCTAAACAATCATAGAAATGCACTGAAAAACAAAAGGGTACAGGGAAGTTATATTTAGTAATAGCATTCTTAGAAATTAACTGAAAAAACCCAACGTTTACAGGGATGTTATAGTTAGGCTTAGGTTCCACTTACACAAAAGCAGTAAAATTCAGCAGTTATGGTTAGCTGAGCTAACTATAACTGACGCCCCGGCAATGCACTGCTTATGACTTCACATATTACATCACTCATGACATGGTTTCATCTCTTTCCCTGCCCACAGACATTGGGGCAGGGAAAGAGATTAAACTATTGCTCTTGCACACAGGGAATTGCATTTCTAGCAGCTCCCTGTGTGCAGTAGCAATGCCTGCTCCTGTAGGAAGTGGGGAGCAGGTGGGGACAGTGGGGGCCTTGAGGCTCCCCCTGTGGTTCCATAGTACACTGGGTGCCCTGGGAAGGCTCCAGGGAACCCAGAGAATCATGACTGGGCCTCAGGGGATGGGGTCCCCAGGCCCAAAATCGGCCCACGGAGGGTGGTCAGGCAGCCCTCCTCCCCCATTAAATAATAGCTGGACCCCGGGGGTCACCGGGGGCGAAAATGGCCCATGGAGGGGGCTGCGTGGGCCCTCTTCCCCATTCAGTTTAAGCACAGCCCAACCCCTTGTGTCCTTGGACTGCAAGCAGAGAGCCTGATCGTGCCGTATCCCCAGTCCTTGCTCATTGACTCCCCAAAAGTCCCCAGGTGTGTGAGATCATGTGCTTGGGAGGTCCGTGAACACCCACAGACCCTGTTTGCTTCATCCTCACTAACCCTTTTCTTGCCATTTCCCACACCCCTGCTCCTACCTCTTATTACACATCTGTACTTGCTGTCCAGTGTTCCCCTGATCTCACCATCTCTGCCTATTTCACACCACCACTTGCTATAACACCACTCCTGCATTCCCTTCTGTACTACCCCCACCCTTGCTTTATGTGCACCCCAGCACAGACCACCTCCCTTCTATGATCCAGCTGAGTCCCCCTCTTGTTCCACTGCCCTAATTGTTTTGCTCCCCTTCAGTAAGTAGCCCTGTTCTTTTCAACCAGACACATTTTATGAACACCTTCCCTTTATTATGAACCCCCCTCCAAAAAACCCTGCATCTTCCCTTCAGCATCTTATGTTTCCTTCACATCCTACTTCCCCTTTCCACCCCTGGGCTTACTTACCTCATTAACTCCTGCTGTATGCCAACTCTATACTTTATCCCCACGTCACCACTTTATTCCACCCACCCCTGCCACTAAGCCAATGCTTTCTTCATTGCCCTGACTTCTGACCCCCCTAAATCCGCTATCATTTCTTGAACCATATTTCATTTCTGTTATCCTGAAACACCCAGATCTGACACCCCACGGCATCCACCCCCTTTAAGTTTAACCTTGACTCCACAGCTCCCATCCCTTTCCCCTCCGGTGGGATTTAAAGAGTAAACATGTGAAGCGCTTTTTTTCCTGTGCATTTCTGTTTGTTCATAGCACACTGAATTCTACGTTGGGCTGCGTTATTGCATCACTGGTTTAATGAGAATGAAAGATTCACACTTGTGCAGACTGTGATATCTGTAGTGTTCAATGGCTCCCCGCCTTGGACAGTGGACATTGCACTGTGATTCTATGTTCTGCACTTCTTTTTATTGTGCCTCCCCAAAAGTGTGGAACCAAGGGACCTCTGAATGGAGGAGGATGCGCCTGCGGGTGTACTGGGGTGCTCTCTCCTGCACCAGCCCTCCAAAGGCAAATCTATATTGCTCAGGCTGTTTCCCATCAACAGCAGACATGCCTTCCCCAGGCACAGCTGAAGCAGACAGACAGTCATCGGGCAAGGGTAAGTCACATGTGTCTGGTTGTGTCTGTCTGTGTGAGTTTGTGCTCTTGTGTAAGTGTCCAAATCTGTGTTTACTTGTACGAATATCCATGCATCAGAAGCTTGTGTGCTTTGTGAGTTCATGTAGGTGTTTCTGTGTTTGTATCTTTGCTTGAGTTGGATTGTCTGTGCTTGTGCCTGTTAGGCCTGGGCGGAGCTCGCAGTTTCACTCCACGGAATTCCACGGAGTTACCAAAAAACTTCAATAGATTCCGCAGAGATCAGCGAGCTGGCAGAGTAGACAACCATAAATCTGCTACGGTACTCAGAGAGGTATGTGCCAGCACTTTGAAGAAAGCATAGCAAACAATAACAATCTGGTGCTTCAGCTAACATCTAACTCGTCAGGAAACACTGCATAAGAAGGGAACCCCACAGCACTAAAAACTGTGCACTGATCACTCAGCCAAGATAAAAATCAGGCACCATTAGTGGCAAGTCCAAGCCCATTTGAAAATGAATGTCACCCTGCATGCCTACTAACTAAAGGCAACTGTTCTGGGTCCAGTGAAGCTCTAATTGAATAGTCATTCTATGCCCAAACCAACAAGAAAGGGAACCCACTAAGTTGGCAGCAGGCACTCCGCGAACTGAGCAGATATCCCGAAATTGAGCCCCCCATGGAAACAGGGTGGGGAGGCCAATCGGGATCCCAGCCAGGACCACTAGCGAAGCATATGCTGCTGTCACCAGGTCTGCGCTCTCCCGGGACTGGGAGCTACAAAACACTGGCATCTTTACATCTCGGAGTGTGCAAGGAATGACGGATCCCTCATGTGACTCATGTCACCTGTGCTCCAGTTGTTCTAGAAACCCTGTCTCGCTGCCACCCATTCACAAAAGGCACCCCCATCACACTCACTGTGTCCGGCAAGCCCTGCTTTATGCTAACAGTTGGTATGGCTGTTAGACACAGAACCTAACGCCGGCTCCTCCTTGCTCAGGACCAACAGGAAATGGAAAAGGAGTAACACAAGCAATGCCCCACCAGTCACAAGTGACGTGCTCATTGAGTAGTTTCCATTACAAAACTATTCTGCTTCTCCGTAGCTCGCAGAGTAGTGTGTTGATTGGAGTGCCAACATATTTCATTATCAAAGATCGCTGCACAAGTGAATGGCTCGGTGCAGAAAGGGGTGAGTGCACGCTCATTGAGTGGGCTGATAAACTTCACTCTGCCGGCGGTCGATAGAGTTTTTTTGACAAACTCCACGCTCCAAGCAGAGTGGCAAAACTCTGCAAACTCCATTGGTGGAGGGGAGTTAGCCGCCCACCCCTAGGGCCTCTATGTGTCTGCTGGTGTGTCTGTGTGTATATATGTGCATGATGGTGTTTCATTACCACATCTCCGATCAGGAGATTGCGTTTATCTGACTGCTCAGGGATTGTATTGGTCACAATTACGTGTCGCAACAAATTCAAGTTTACAGAACCTTCTAATGTTAATAATCACTGACTGAGCCAGGCAAACACCTGTAGAAGTACAGAAACTTTTACTTTGGTCCTTTCAACCACTTACACCAGTATCATAGTGCAGATAGAGCTCGAATAGTAATCATTTTCTTAATTGCGATCAGTGGTCGGTCATACTATACATAGTGTTTGTGTGTCATGAAATTAGATTGTGCTTAATGGACACCACAGTAGCATAACGCAAAGTACTGGGCTCAATGTGGGTGGTCCCCTGAATGGTTTCCCCATCTCCCCAGTTAGGAAATAGAATTAAAAAACCTTAGAAAAGCTTTAGAAATTCATTGAAAAAACAAATGTTACAGGGACGTTATAGTTAGGCTCACATTTCCCTCGTAACAAAACAGTGATATTAAGCAGTTATAGTTATCTGAGCTTCCCCAGTGGTCAGTGAATTCACCTGATATGACCTCCCTCTCAACCCTAAGCCAGAAATATGTGGTCAGGCAGGCCCTGCAATGTAGGCCTGAAGCAACTCACAGGTGGGAGAACACATAGCCCTTAGACAAACGCCAAACCGGAAAACCTCAGATCGATCCTACAGATAGGCAGAGACACCACATTGGTCTCAGGGGATTGGCCCCCAATAAAACATGTTTGGCCAGAGTGGCACGCATTCTCAAACCACCCAAAAAAATTCAAAATGCTACACTAAGTTAAGAACTCTCATACAATCAGAACACAGCATACACACTACACGCAGTGATCAGGTGCACCCTATGTCGGACATCTAGACACATACCCACTAGCACCTACCCACTAACTAAGCATTGGGAGCATGCAAGGTTGAGAACCACCTAAGTTTCTTATCCAATGACTAGATTTATGACTCTGTGACTGGCCCCAGATTCCTGTTCTAAAAACAAAGCACAAATCACTTTATTACACTTTGTGAAATGTATAAAAAGACGGCCAAACTCAATGTACTTTGAGACAGTCTTCAGACCCCGACTCTGTTGCCTGCTTTACCGGCTGCTGTGTTTAATTAAATCAAATGTTCCTGTTTTGCCAAATGCCTCTTGTCTTTCATTTTTTCAAAGTAAATTTATATTCGAGCAACGCAGCAGAAGGCCATGTGTATTAGGCGATTGAGCACCTGTGAGTGCTCCCTCCGATTTGCAGACAAAGGCCATGGGATTCTGGCTGAGTTATCATGAGCGATGTAATATGTGAGATCATATATATTGGAAAAAGAATGGCTGCAAATGGCCATTTTGCCATCGTACCCTTACTAGATCGTCAATGCACTGAGAGCATCTCTATAGAGGTTATATTGACCCTGTAGAATTGAATTAACTATATGAAACAAGTTCGCCATTCAAGCGATTATAAATAATTGTCTACCAAACAAGATCTCTCATCTCAAGAGATTTTACAGTCTTTGAACTGACCGATTTACCCTGTCCACAAAGTACTGTTCTGCATTATCGTCCATGTCGCAACATTGATGGTTTAACCGATATAATACCTTTAGGTGCTTTTTATCTCCTAAAGACAACAGTAGTCTTCCATTCCTTATTAGCTCTTACTTAGAGCACAGGAACTGTGACTCTTTCCTGACGAAGGCGTTACTCACGCCGAAACGCGCGTCGAATAATATTCAGTCACGTTATAATATTGTTCATTTTTCTTGTACAATACTATTTTTATGATTGTCATGATTTTAATTTTAGATATCTGTAGAATACCTTGTTGTTTTTATATAGTTTCTTATGAGTGATTTTAATTAAGAAAATAAATATACACTTATTTTCATGTCCATTGTTGTTTTCAGTTCTGTCTTTCTGACCTTGTGAAACATATTCAGCTTTCTCAAATGATGATTGCCTAGGTTGTTATTTGTCAAATATATTTTACCCTGTCCTAGGAATTGGAACTAACAGGGGGTCCTTGTTATATTCACATATGCACCGGGTAAAGTGCCGTTTTACAATAACATGGAAATGACGCAGCTGAGGACTCACATCTATATAATATAACATACAACGTGAATTGATTATACTCTTTTTGATTTCTTATTTTTTCAAAGAATATAAATTTTCTTTTATGTTAATCTTTTTATAATTTCATCGCCCTTTTTGTTTATCTATAAACGATTAAATATTTGTGCAAATTCAATTCAATCATAATCTTTTTCAATGCATAGATAAATTAGCATTACATTTTGTGTTACATTCATTTGATCACAATACAATGTGGAGACAACAAGTTCTAGCAGCACATTACATTTTTCATATATGTTGTAATCAACCACAATTTACAATAAAATCGAACCAATATGAATGAAAACACTGGCAGTGATTTTAGGAATACCACCAAGGCGTTTCGGCAAATGCCTTCCATGGGATTTTCTTTTACCAGTGAATATTCTTTAGCTAAAAGTCGATATTTCTTCTATGTTTCCACTGTTCTTCAGGATATGTGAATGAGTCAAACGTATTTATTTATTTTAGAATACTTTATGTGCCTTCCGTTGAATTATCTTGTCTAATTGTAGATATCACCAACATGTAGTGTCTATATATATATTTGTATCCTCACTAGCACAGGACCGTATTGCTTATATTGTAATTATTTGTTGTAATATCCCCCAAAGGTGTCAATACGGTTAGCAAAGATTGTAGATTCCTAAAATTTCATATGTAGCCGTTTTACTTGTCTTCTTCTGGTATCTGCTTTTTGATTATTACTCCGCATACTCTTTTTCCATATCTCTGATTTTATATTTCATTCATTGCCACTGCTTGGATGCGGCGTTCTGTTTCAGCTACCTACAACCTCCTTTCTCGCCAAACAAATGTGAGGTCATAAGCAGTGCATTGCATATTACAGTTAGTTCAATTACTTGTGACATGAATGTCAGTAGTTTTTTTAAGGTTTTTAGTAAGCCTGGGCAAAGCACTACGCTACGCTCGCGTAGTTTGCGAAGTTCGCGCTACTTCGCACTACGCGAACTGCACGTAGCACAGTGCGAATACACATAGCGTAGTGTTGCGTAGTGCTGCGGTCATTTTTTGCTTGCTCGCGGTCCTCAACGTCAAGTTGGCAACCGCGAGCAAGCAAAATGACATCCCGGCGAGACTTTTTCCTTGTTCGCGATCAGCAACATCAAGTTGGCGATCGCGAGCATGGAAAATAAACCTCCCGGCGAGATTCCCAACGCGAGGAGGTCAGGTTTCTCATTGCGAGTGGTCACGTATGCTCGCGACCGCTCGCGATGAGAAACTACCAGTTGGCGTTGAGAAAGCTGCCGCTCGAGTAAAAATCTACTCGAGCAGCAGAAAACTACAGCTCGCACTGTGCAAGATGCCAGTTTTCAATGATTGCACAGTGCCGGTTGCTTGTCCGCACTGTGCAATCATTGAAAACGACATCTGGCACAGTGCGAACAAGGTACTACTCAGTTCGCGAAGTGCTACGCGTAGCTCGCGTAGTGCGAACTGCACTTTGCGTAGCTTCGCGAAGTGCTACTTCGAGAACTACGCCCAGGGTTAGTTTTTAGACATTAGTTTTTATCTCATTTCAACACATGATTTCATGTTACTATTACAACTGCCCTTAGAATGTCGATTACAGCTCAGCGTAACTTTGGGGAATTGTTGCCAGTGAAAGATAAGTGGTAATGGGCAAAGTTTGCACGAAGGACTAACACCACTTTCCTCCATTTCTCTCCCTACGTTCATTCATTTTATTTTTAAATTAAGAATAGTAAAAAAACACTTTCATATAAAATGCCTTTAAAAACTTCATGAAGTTCTAATAATCTTAGTTCAAAACACATAGTTCGTTATCACAATATGCCTTGTAAATCAAATATAAACCATATACACACCATTTACACACATTGAGAAACAGTTCGTGATACCTTCAAATATCTTCAGATGGCTCAGGCATTTATAATTGAGATCTTTTATTTCAGCAATTCAGCATCTGCTCGTTGGTGCATCCATCTCCAGTTTTTGAGCACTCAAAAGCTGAACCACCAAGGAGCAGGAAAAAAAGACTTTATACCCTTTATTCCCACCGCTTATTTTATTGTCTTCCCAATAAAGCAGGCACAGGCCCGGCTATACCAAGCCCACATTCCTTGCATGTACTAATAAAGCATATTGAAATCTACAGAGCCTCAGGTGTGGGCCACTCCCATAAAGCATGCAAGCTAATTTCTCATAGTAATCATTACAAATACTAAAGATGCATTATGGTGTAGACTCTCACATATAAAATGGATAATATTTCACCCAGGGATGATTGGATTTCACCATAACATGATACATCTCGTAGAGAAACTCCGAAACTGCAGAACTGAACTAATAAATAAATGTAGAGACCTCCACCAAATCAGTCATGGACCGATCCCGACCCTCCTCTATGCTGATGATGCCATGGTCATGGCCCGTACCCCACTGGAACTGCAGCGCCTACTTACTAACTTTGTTACTTATATGTAGGGCCTAGATCTACTAGTTAATATAAGTAAAACTTTTATCAACAAATGTGGAAAAAGTTATTCGAAGTGCCGAGATATAATGATCGGCGGCACAATGATTTGTTTTACTGCAATCTTTTCCTATCTGGGCATCTGATTTGATAAGGAGGGTTCTAGGACACATGCTATCAACATTAGGAAACTCCCTTTTGTGAAAACCATCACAGCCTTGTCTAACTTTGGGGAATATCATCAAGGACCAGCGATAATTATCGCTAAGCACACTTAGCGCTAGGATCATTATTGCCGGGTAACGTGGAATATTATCGCTGAGATAGCGCGCTATTAGCAACGCTTATCTCAAAGCGATAAAATTCCAAGTGCTAACTGCCAAATGTGAGATTATTGCTGGAAATCCAGCGATAATCTCACAAAGTTTGGTGATAGCTTGATGATAGGGCAAGGCATACTTAGCCATGATATCCACCTTACATAGGATATCATGGCTAAGTCAGTCTTGAAGCAGGCGTAAGGAAAGTAGCGATAACAGAGGTTATCGCTACTTTGCTTGTCGCTCTGCAGGTTAGCGTGCCCATTGATAATTGGAGAAATGTTGCTTAGCGACATTTCTCTAGTTATATCAGGGCAGGAACGCCCACTTTGCATCTCATTAGAGATGCAAAGCTGGGTGTTCAGAATACAGGCACTAATGCAAAGATTCACGCAATAGCGTGACCTTGCTGACTAGGCGATAAAATTATCGCCGCTTTTCGTCCGAAAACGGACGCAAAAGCGGCGATCATTTTTTATCGCCTCGTTGATGATATGCCCCTTTGTGAGCAAACTCGGCAGGAAGTCTCCTTACAAGATGCTGCTGTTGGCTTTGTGTGTACAGAAGTGTTAAGACACATTGACTATCACAACTTACAAACTGCGGAAAACACTTTTTTAAGGTACTTGTTCTCTATACCCAACAACAGCTCCTCATACATATGCCACGCTGAAGTAGGGATACATTTTTAGCAGCCATAGCTGAGATCCAGCCAATTTTATTCTTGCATAAGATCTGGTCATCAGAGCATACCAGACTAAACCGCAAAATTATTAAGGACTGTCTGAAATCCCTTTTCGCTCTTAAAATTCTGTGGTTGAAATACAATATGGGGCTCATTACGATGTCGTGCGGAAAGCCTCCTCCCGACAGTCGGAATCTTCCCGACCGCGTCGGAGCTCTTCCGACCGACTCAGTTGGTTTACATTCCGACTGCCCGATTATGATGTTCGCGGTCGGAACGTGAACCTGCTGTTCATTCTGACTCGGTTCCGACCTACTCGTGCAGTGTTCCTGTCGGTCAGAACTGTACCGTAACCCCATATGGATGCCGTTTCCGCCGTCAGGATTACGATGTTGGTTTCCAACAGACTTCCCGAGCTGACCTTTTTGACACAGAAAGGCTGTCGGAAAGTAACTTTGGGGGCCCTCTGACAAAGCCCCTTAGCCCCCGCAGACTATGGTTGGTTGCCGAGGGGGTTCCTGAGGTACCCTCCTGTAAAACACTTCACTGTGAGGCAAGCACCATGGGGTGCCTGTGACAGGGTGCAGGGTTTTACATACACACACCATTTTCCCATAGGAGCCTGTGTTATAGCCGGTTCTCTGGAGTAATACAAGCTCCCATAGGAAACAATGGGAATGCGACCGAACAGTGTTCGGTCGGATCGTAATCCGGTGGTTGGAACTGCTTACAGCAAGTCGGCTGGTCCTAAATCCGAGACGGTGTCAGGTCAGGTGGAGGCTTTCCACCTGCCATTGTAATGAGCCCCTAAATGTTTTACAGGAGATCTGGGACATCCAGAACATTTCGACCATCCCAAATCCCTGGAATGTATTAGCAAAAAGAAACTAAAACTGTTTTCCATGTTATTTCTTGAGAGTCTAAGACTGTCCACAGAATTGTTAAAGCCCAGCATACTTAGAAACAAAATGAAGCTGATCAAATATGACATGCAACCTTATGTTAAAGAAGTACATAATGCCTGACAGATTTGTATTAACACGTTATAGAATGGATATAGTTCATCGTCTGACTCCCTTCCCTAATATAAACAATTGGTCTACAAATTTAGACAAATGTCCTTGTGATAACATGTCGCCCCAAAGTACTATACACATTTGTTTATTTTGTAAATTTTACAATGTCCAGAGGAAGCATTTTATTTTACAATTTCTGAGGTCCTAAAATCTCGTACAATGCCGGCCTACTTATTTGTTCCTACAAACTAACCCTCCCCGTACATCTTCAGTATTGTGTCAAGCTTTTTATGGGCCATGGTCAATTGCAGAAAGACTCTATAAGATTGCAATCTTACTTTTGTGGAGTACTTTATCCCTCTTTTGTATTGTACATAACTTTTTAACAATTTCGATTTTAGATGATGTTTTTATTGTGCTATGTTTTATGCTTTTATGATTCTTTAAAAGTGAAATAGAATAAAGCGTATTGACTTGACTTGACTGCATAACTAAGCAGCCGGGTTTTCCTTTAAGTTAAAGACATCACATGATATCATCCCAGAGCTTGAAGAAGTGTACTGGGTTCCAATGGCAAAGAGAATAAAACTCAAGTTCATTAGCTTCATCTGTGAAGATTACAAAGCCACCCCCTGCACTATGGACCAGAGGGCAACCTGAGAAGAAATAGTGTAATATTCTTCTTGCCACTGGGTTCAACCTACAGGCCCTCCGCTGGAAGTCTGTATGTGTGGGGGGAGCTCACCTCGTTGACTATCTGGGGCACATTTACTGGAGCAAAGCAGCGCATGCAACCAAAGTTGCTAATTTTGTGTTACTCAAAGGGGAGAGAGCAACCCAGGGCCATATCTCCTAAGATATGGTGCTGCTGCTCTCTTCCTCAGTGCTAGCGCTTTTTAATGCTGCCCAGCACCTGCACGAACCGCTGCACCATGGTGCAAATGTGTGTGCATGACGTCTAGGACATGTTTTGTACTGGAACCATACCTGCCAACTCACACGATGCTACCGTGTGACACACGAAAATCGTCTCCCAACACACAGTCTCTCGGGGAGGAGCCGATATCAGATGGTGGCAGGAAAGACGAGCTGTAAACCACTGTAAATAGTGGTTTTCCACTTGTTTTCCAAGGCTTTAAACTGCTGAGGCCCATTAAGGGCTGTGAAAACACCCCAGGACATCGGCAACAGCCTCAGCAAGCATTTGTCTTTTTTGGGAGGAGGTGTGTTGGGTGCAGGGTGGTGTTCAGAAGTGCCTCGTAGGTAATTCTTGGCATGAGGCCATGCCCCCTTCAAGTCCCCGTCTCCTCCTCACACGCGGAGATTGCTCTTCAGGTTGCCAGGTATGCAAAATGTGGATTTCAGTAGAGAGGGCTGTGTGTCAAAAACCATGGGTGGTAGAGTGGGAAGACCAATGTAGCATCCATGGGATGCCCTCTTGATTCAAGTAGTGTAAAAAGCTATTTGTGCTACCTTAAGCCTACCTTTTTCCAGCACCAATAAAGTTTTGAGCTGGAAAGTTAGACCCAGATTGACTATAGAGTTGTGTTGTCCTTGCGTCACTCAAGTCCACTCAAGGCAACTTAAGTGCTTGAGTGACATTCACAAAGCCAAGCAATCGATATTCGCATGGCCTGGTGTCACTTTTCACCTGCAAAGTAGCACAACGCTGCGCCTTGCTCTACATTGCGTTGTCCTGCATCAGGAAGGTGTTACATGGGTGGAGCGTTGGCGGTCCCGTGCATCCACCTATGCATTTTGATGGAACCTAGAGTTACTAAAGTCAATAAACCTTGGTTTGCACCAAATGATCGCCTTCCAGATCCTTGTGTAACTTTAAGAAATACCTCACTTTCTCCTTGTTAGTTCCACTTTGCATGTGTGCTGCACTCTACAGTACACATAGAAAGAAGCAATGTCTCAGGGGATTGTTTGTGTGCCGGGAGGTCCCCCTTACAGCACAAAAACAATTTTGACCACAACCCCGGCACCTTGCGTTGAGGTTCAAGGGTGCTGGTGTTACCCCAGGGCTGTAACAAGTGAACCAGTGCAACGAGAGAGGTAAATGCTATAGTATCATAGTAGCTATAACATTTCTCATCACTCCCTTTCACGCAACGCACACAGTCACACATTTCGTGATGGTGAAGTAACTTCCCGGATCACACAATCTTCTCAAATTGTACGCGTTCATTTATGTAGGGCTTGAAACAAGCTTGTCAGAACTCTAAATTTGGCACTGAGATATCTAATCATATTTCACGTCGAGTAGAATAAAAGACTTGCCCAGGATCACACAGTGTTATCAAGTTATAAAACATCTGTCATATACAGGTTAAATTGACAGTTGTCCTGTGTCTGAGCATGGATTGATGGTCCTAAGATCACGTGCTTTTGTCAAGTTATCCAGATTAATTTTACAGCCTGAGAGGGCAAAAAGAATGAATACTTGACAGTCTTTAATCGATGGCGTGGTGCTTTTAGAGTTGTTTCTAACATGTTGCGAAGCCTCACGGCCACCCACAGAGCGCTTTGAGTCACATCAACTCTATGGTATGAGATATAGTTGGGCGAGGTGGGTTGTGCAGGGTTTGTAGAAACTGCGGGCAATCTTAAATAAAGCCAGGAGGGAGGGGTCTGTGTAGACGCCTCTTTAGACAGTGCGTCGGGGTCTGTACAAGAAAACATGGGCCGGGTCCGACTATCCAGCCTGAATTTCTGTCATTCCACTTAAGAGCTGTCAAAGGCTTGTGCGAACACGGCGGAACTCGGGTGTTCCCCATGGAGTGGGCGGTTGGTTACACTCACAGAGGCACTGAGTGCGTGGCGAAACTGTATGCGGTGCGATTCTGTAAATACCATTCGTCTATGATAAGCTTGTTCCATTAAAAAAAATCTCAGTTCTTGCGATGTATGTATTTAAAGAGAAGAGTAAAAGACGTGCGCCTTACATGCATCGCAGGCTGCCTGCACAGAAAGCCCCCCTTCTCTGAAGTAATTCTCCACCCACTACAGGTGGTTCATGACAAAGGACGTCATTCGCTGGTTTGATTTAGAGACCTGCTGGGCACACGCTGGCTGCGTTAATTATAAATGCGCCCCCCCCCCCCCCCCAACTTAACTTTTGCAACACACCACTTTTGAGATTTTCATCGCAGACGCCCACTACTACCCCCGGACCAGAACTCCGACTATGGCATTAACCGGATGAAACTACTTTAAAAGTGAGTTTATCGCCCACAAGCAATGGTATTTTGGGAAATTTCAGGCCAAAAAAATCTTGACGTCGCATCTCCGTGCAGCTCGTTTTGTGGAGCCTTCGTGCGCCCATTCCTTCCTGACCGTTCACTTATTGGTGCGGCGGTTGAAAAAGGGTGTTCCCTACGGTGCTTTAAATGGAAATATAGACGTACAGGTACTCACTATGTAGAGTACCTTTTTGCTCCTGAGAAGTGCCGGGATCCTCCCATTAGATGTATTCCAGCAGTGCTGAGAAGTGCAGGTACTCTCCGTTTCCAATAAAATAAGTGCAGGCACTGAGTACCGGACAGCACCTGCTCATTTAAATCACCGGCTGTCTTGAGTGCCAGTGGCACGCGTGCTATATCGAAAAGAATTATTACCATATGCTTTGCTGTAAGTTAAAAATGTTTAAATGCATTTTGAAAAAGTAATGTCTCGCTCATTCCTCGGTGGATGGATGAATCTCACACACGCACATACACACGCACGCACATACACACACCTGACAAATGACTTGACACCACACGCTTGACCTGGAGAGCTGCAGGTAGCTTGATCCAGCCTAGGGGGTAATTAACCCTTGAAAGCTGAAGGTAAATTCACGTTCAGAGCCTTGAAAGCAGAACGCACCCATGGGCTTAAATTTCGTGCTGGGAAGGAAGCGTGACTCTTCTTGTGGTATATTTGGGCTGTGACGTCGCCAGCCCTGTACCGTCATATATATATATATATATATATATATATATATATATATATATATATATATATATATATATATATATATATATATATATATATATATATATATATATATATATATATATATATATATATATATATATATATATATATATATATATATATATATATATATATATATATATATATATATATATATATATACATACACACACACACTATGTCAAGTCATTTCTCTGGCCCACCTAAGATAGGCCGATATGGGCCACATTTCAAACTCAGCCTGACGCTACCCCAACCCTATCGGTTTTTCAGAGGCACGGCCCTCTTACATGACTACCCCAGTCCTGCTAGCCTTTTAGGGGGATTAATCACTGGCATTTTAGGAGCACGTCCTCTGTCTAGCATTATATCTTTCAGAGACCTTCGTTTGTCATGCGACTGACTATGCCCTAGCTCACTATGCAGTGATTGCATTAACCTATTGAGCTATCTTACTTGCTAGGTTGTGGGACCGTAACCCTCCCAGGCTCCCAGGGACACCGACCTCTGTTATAATCTTCGTAGGTGAAAATAGGCCAGCCCACTGACGTCATGCTGGAGTCTGCCTCGTCCCCGGCATTGCAATGCTATACACAAAAGTGAAGCACTGAGGGGCATATTATCAAAATATGCCCTTGAGAATTCCATTAGAAGCCCATGTTCTGGTGTGAACCTGGGCTTCTATTGGAATTCTCTGCCGCATATTTTCAAGCCCATTATCGCCGATTTAGTTTCCTGCAACTAAAGCTGCGATAATTTTAACGCCGTTCTTGATAATATGCTCCTGAGACTCTCTAGTATATACTGCACTTCCAGCAGTACCTTTATGAGGCACTGACTCTCCTCCAGGCGCGGTGGCCTTTCAGAGGCGCTAGTCTGTGAGGACATTCACTCTGCCTCAACTAAGCCTCCAGACTACGGAAGGCACTGACGCGACCCCAGCCCCATTAACCTTCTACAACAGAACACAAGTAAGCATTCAAAATGAACTGCATTTACCATAATGCTAAGGGGTGTACTGTGCTGGGAGGTGAAGCAGTGTGCTCCCATCTCCCTTCTAGCGACAAAAGGCAGTTATATGACTGACCCAACACAGTTATTCCGGTCTTTCAGGGGTTCCTGCCCTTTCCAGCCCTAGCCGGGTCTGAGTGGCACTGCCTTTACCCTAGTCCCAGTGGCGTTTCAGAGTCACTTGTCTCTATGTGACATGATGGGCCCCAGCGCTACCAGAAAATCATTGGCACTGACTTTACCACAAGCCTAGAGGTGTTTTTTTACATAACTGCCAACTTTACCAAGTCCGTTCGTGAAGTGCTTATCCAGTCTAGGTTTTTTTCTTTGAATTCTGGGACTTGTAGTCGTGTTTATTTATTTATAAAACAGGACTACAAGACCCAGAATTCAGAGGGAAAAAACCTGACCTGGAGCATGTACCTGGGAATTTTGACAGCTACGTACAGACACTAGTCTGCATGTGGCGGAGTCTGCCCCAACCCTAGGACCCACGAGGCACTGCTTTATCCCAATCCCGTAGGCGTTTTAGTGGCACTAGCCCCTATGTGACAATCTTCCATAGCCCTAGCAGCTGATCAGAGGCCCTTGCGTGCTCCGGCTCTACTGAACTTTTAGAGGCATTCGTTTGCAATTTGATTGCGTCTCCCCATGCACCGACTCTATCTACCCCGGCCCTACTGGATCTGTCCTAGTGAGAGTCAATGGTTTTATCCCAGCCCTACAATCCTCTCAGATGCACTGACTCTATCTACCCCGGCCCTACTGGATCTGTCCTAGTGAGAGTCAATGGTTTTATCCCAGCCCTACAAGCCTCTCAGAGGGGCCAGCCTTCCAGCCCTGAGCCCTCACAGAAGTGCCCGCCTCTGTGGTAATCTATCTCTGCCTCTGTGCCCGAAGTGAGTCTCGCCCGGTGCCCCCCTGGCATTTGCCAGCTCATAGCCGGCAGTCGCCGGTGGCACTCAGAGAGTACTCTGGAGCAGGCGTTCACAGCCCGGGCTCGAGCCTCGGAATGCAGAAAATTAGCCACGCGCGGATGGGCGTGGCCAGCGCAGGAGGCAGGAGGCAGGAGGCAGGACCCAGGACCCGGCGGCCTTTAAAAACCCAGCGCGTGCCAGTATCGGCACAGAGCATTCGTAGCTCAGCGCCCAGAGGACTCTGTACTTGCACTCTCTCCCAGGATTACCCGAGCCACAGGACATGGCACACAGACCGGCCTGCGTTCTCTCCATCGCCGTGGTGCTCTGCATCGTGCTGGAAGAAGGTGAGCTTCAATGGCACTTCTTGCAGACGTGCCTCGTTAAGGGGGATTCTGGGAGCAGGGGCAGAGCTTGAATCCTTTAGAGGGGTGGCTGGCGCCGGGACTCTTTGTGCACATATGTCATGCATGAAGAAGGGTGTTGGGAGCATGGGCATTGCATGCATACACATGTCATGTAAACGGTAGTCTGGGCCGGGACAGGAGCACCGCGTGCATTCACAAATATCGGCCATGCTTAGGGGTTTTGGAGGCGCTACATGCATATATGACACCTGTGATTACATCTGGTAGGTGGCAGGGGCACTGTATGCATACACCACACGTACACGTAAGTATATGGCGGGCATAGACATGCATACATAGATGCACAGGTGCTAGCCAGTGGCACTTCAGACAGACATGTTTTCCATAGGTTAAGGGGTGCTAGTAGCATTAGTACACCTTCTACAGATAAATGTAGGGCTGTGAGGAGCAGGAGCCCTGGAACAAATATTATACATGGGATCAATGCATATCTTTACATATGTTGAGATAGCAATGAGGCTGCGTGCGTTAGATAGACAGACAGACAGACTGACTTACTTTAAGGTGTCATTCCCGAGTGCTGATTCGCCAGTAAAATACTATTGAAACCGCTTTAGTTTTGAGCCTATGGAAAATATATTTATATAACGCCACGTGCTTTTAAGTATTCTGTACATGCATTCATATACTTTAACAGTGTCATGATTTTTTTTAATCTGTGATCATTTAGAGAGGTTCCGCGGGGTTGGTGCACCTGCAGCGAGGGTTTGGTTTTGCTCTAAGCTTGTAATTAGTAAACTGAGCGCGACAGACTGCTCCCTGAAAGGCCCGAAGGTCTAGGGCCGAGTCAGTAGCATGGCAGGTGGAGCCTTTAAGGCCGCGCCTCAGTCAGTTTAACAGGTAATGTAAATATCCATTTTTGGTGAGCACTTTCTGCCCGTCTTTAACCATTATCTACGGCCAGATTTCGCAGATGAGGGGAAGGGACACCGTGCGGTTTGCTCAGGGTCATAAAATGTGCTCAAAAGGGAAAGCCGGGATTAGTGCTTGTTTGCTTTGTGGCAGTGATAAAAAGAGGTCAGTTATGCAATGCCGCATGGATGGAGTACAATTGAACCATCGGTGTTCTCATTTTTTATATTTGCCCATTTTCTGAGTATTTTTAATTTGTGGATTTTAAGCACTGAGATGAGCAATGTGTGTATTTATTGAAAAATCATATGGAGAAAGAAAACATAAGACTTTAAGCCGATAAAGACTGAGCAATGTGTTTATAGCGGTTCACACAACCGAAGATGAGTGGACAAGTGTATAAATGGAGACCTGATCCTTAGTTTAGGGCGAAGTGACTTTGTGCACCTGCAGAGAGGCGGCTGGGGCTATTCGTGAATGTGGCGACTGCATCTGCATGCACTCAGGCATAAGCACTGATGTATCTGTGCTTATGTCTGAGTGCATTAATAAAGAATGCACTAAAGTGGGTGCCGGTAAACTTTGTGTGGTCGATTGATATAAACATATCCTGATGTGGCTGAGCCCATTTGGTGAGCCCCGATCTATTTTTCACTGATACATGCTAAAAGTGATGGGTGAATGTACGCTTTTAAAGAAGGGGAGATGGTGTTATGTACGCTGCGCCATTTTTTGACATGCCATGTATGCACGTGAGAAGGACTCCAGGTTGCATGGACGCGGGTAACAATCATGTCGTGTATTTAGATGCCCGCTACTTTCTGTGCTGGTATCACTGTTTTCTGTGTGCTGCGTGGATATCCGTGCGTAAGATGCCTCGGCCTCCCCGCTCGCTTCACATCCATTGCACTGACGGTCACACGAGAAGATTAGACTAGACCACATCACGTGACCCGTATCTCCTTCTGTCCTTGCACAGGTAAAGGGAGCCCCTTCCCGGAAGCAGATCCGAACCCCGCCAGCGGCGCGAGACACCTGCGCACCAAGAGGTGTTCCTGTAACAACTGGCTGGACAAGGAATGCATCTACTTCTGCCACCTGGACATCATCTGGGTCAACACCCCTGGGTGAGTACTTGCGCCAGCGCCCCCGTGCACACCCCCTCCGGAGGTGCATGGTTGTGCAACCCCTTCCAAAAGCGCACTGCGACAGGTAATGGTTTTAGTATTTAAGGGAACACTAGGTGTACCATCCATAGGGTCTTAATCCAAAATCTTGGCGAGTTAACATGGCTCCTGCTGTCCAAAGCGCTATATTACGATACACATACGAGCAAAGCTCTGTACAGGTGCATATAACATAACACATAGATCCTATGTGGGCTCCAGTTTGCTTCGGTCGGTGTTCGCTGTCAGGGCTTAGGGGGCTGCTGGCAGGATAAGCACCAGCGCCAGGCAGAAGACCCAGGTGGGCTTACAGAAACTAGCAAGCAAACCAACAGCTCACTTGTTTTCCCCATTAGTGCCCGAGCAAGGGCGGCAAACCACAGACCTCTCCAAGGGGCATATTATCAAGGACGGCGGTAAAATTATCGCCGGTTTAGCGGCAGAAAACTGCCGCTAAAGCGGCGATAATGGGCTTGATAATATGCCCTTGAGAATTCCCATGTTCTGGTGTGAACATGGGCTTCTATTGGAATTCTCCAGGGCATATTATCAAGCCCATTATCGCCGCTTTAGCGGCAGTTTTCTGCCGCTAAACCGGCGATAATTTTAACGCCGTCCTTGATAATATGCCCCCAAATTCCTCCGTTTGCTTTTTAGCGATGATATTCAAAGCCAATGAAAACACACTTCAATCAAATGCATTCTGGATACAACCCAGCGTTTGTTTTCAGTAAAATCGCACCTGCGTTTAAAACCTCAACATTTATGAAATGCGTTTTTCTAGGTGCGCTTTTGAACAGACCACATCGTTTTGTGCTCTAACGTTTTCAAATTGGACGACTAGTACATTACGCCCCCAGCGGACAGCCTGCTGCGCTTCAGGCATTCACTAAACGTAGTGTTTTTATCGGACATGCCTATTGGTTCAATGGAAATGACTTTGGAAGTGATCTGGCAAAGCTCTCACAGTATGGAGTAACAGACAGAGGAAACTGACATCTATCAAATGCAGCTCTGAGCGCAAGCTTTGGCAGCCAGGGCGAGTCATAGTTTCAGATCTCCGAGGGCTTAAGCAGACACGCAGGAATGGCTACCAGAGATAGAAAAGACGAAGGTCCGAGCCGAGGTGTACAGAAGTATCAACAATGTAACTCATTGCAACAAATAATTGAGAACAAAAATGATAAAGGTGACAACATTGTCTTTGGAGGGATGGCAAGAAACCAGTTATATACACTGCTTTAAATAGGCCGGTACTGCCCGGTACGGAGCACCGGCACTTTTTTATTTTGAGAGGGAGAGTACCTGCTCTTCCCTAGAGGGACGTATTCCTTTTAATTGGAGAGTCAACTAATTAAATATTGCGTACAAATTCCTTATTTATCATTTACTAAGCAAATGTGTCTTAGAACTCCAGAGCCATTACGCCAGAAAACTTCACACTTTTAAAATACCAAAAGCAAGGTTGTCTAGATCACCGATTTTCCTGTTGAGCAGTAGTTCTCACTCCATCGTCACGGGAAAGATGAGAGGCTTGTGCGGCCCGATTTAGTAAATGTGACTGGTATGTTGCAACCCTTCCCTGGACCTTCGACTTGCACTTGAGGTGTGCCACACCTCTTCCAGTCACCACGTGCCTTATAAGATCAGCTTTGACCCAATCTTAGAACGGTGTCTAGGCCCTACCCCCGGTCTAATAAAACCTCCACCACCAAGCCACTCCACTCAGTCTGTTTTTGTCCAGCAGACCTTGCGTGATTTTGTTTTGCAATTGCTCATTCAAGCACTTGCATTCGTCTTTACAAAGGTGTTTCCTAAAAAAAAAAACAATACTGGTTTTAGCCTTGTGATATTCTTTCCCGCCACCGCTGTCATAGCTAAACGGAGGACTTCGTAGAACGCGAAGCCCCCAATACGTATGTGCAGCGCGATAATGCAAAACTTCCTGGTACATCCTGCCACCTGCTGTTAGGAATGTGCTCTGCAGCAGACAAAAAAAAGCACACACACACTCAAAGCAGAAACAGAACTTTTTTCCCGGCAAAGAAAGTATGCAGCAATTACGTAGAGCTAGATTCCATCAACTTGCACCTGAAAGAGTTTCAAATAACCGGATTTGCTATTTTTAGCTAGTACGTGTCCTTTATGCACAACCCCATTTCACATAGCAAAAGACTGTTCCCGATTTGGATTTAATCTTATCCTCCACATGCATTTAGCTCACTGAGCTACTCCACCTGCCTGCTGTCTATACCTCCACACTGCTCCATAGCAGAGCATTCATGCTCACGCACTGCTGGGTTCTTTTTTTCTAGGCCAGTTCGGTACAGAGGTGCCCAGACACGAATTAATGATAGTAATAAAGTAATTTAATCGGGTCCGTGAGCAGCTCTTTTATGTCGCTGTCAGCAGGCTGGTTATTAGTGCGCCCTGCCTAGCAGCGGCGCAGGGAGGGGATTACTCCGAGGTGAGGCGATGTTTACTACAGGTCGCGTCCAGAAGAGCGCAAATATTAGCTCAGAGCGGTTGCTGTCACCGGCTGGAGGGAGGAGACGCTCTCTTTCTTCAGAAGGGGAGGCTATTTTTAAATCCTGGCGTGTCTCAGCGTCAAGGCATCTTTTTTGTGTGTTCGTGTGACTCAGAGTAGAGATTAAAATGCCTGGACTGCGAGCGGGTGCTGAACCAGGGCCGCAGCCAACAGAGCCGGCTGAATTTGTTTTTATGCAGAAGAAAACCACGGACTTTTGAATCTACTTTCGATTTCAGCCCGATGGTAAAACTTCGTCAGTTTATCAAAACATCATTGCCCAGAGAAATATTTATTAATCAATTCTTCGCTGTACAAAAATAAATACACAGGCTATCTGCGATGAGAATATGAGTCAGGAAATAGCGGCTAGGAGTGACCTCTGAAACGAGGCGCTAGTTGGCCACACATGGTGCATTTGTATACTCGCAGTGTCTGCCTCAGCGATTCTGAGAAGGGCAGTGGTGGAGCTCAACAGATTGAATAATATATTTATTTGTGATTAAAGTGATACAATCAAAATATGTATGAGCTAGGTTCAGATTATATCAATTGGTATTACAATAAGAGAGTTTAAGGTATCAGGACTGATATTGTCAATCCTAGTTTATTAAAATTCTGACAGATTGTAACAATATCTAAAACAGTATTTTTGAGGAAATGCTAAATACTTTCTATTGAATTGCACTGCATTTATATTGTATTATACTTCAATCTGTACAGCGCTTTTTACCTCTGACTAGCCCTTGAAACGCTTTATTTACATACTGTACCGAGTATGCTTGCAGTTTGGTATTTTAAAACCAGGGCTGGTATTCAGCGGTACTTGGCCTGCTCTAGCCTCACCTTTGCCAGTGAGTTAAGCGACCGGCTGCTTGTAAACTTGACTTACTGGTACGAACCGCTACACGAATAAGTGACAATAAGTGACAGAGGGGCTGAGGTGAGCGGTCAAGGACTCTTCTCCGTTTCTGGGCCAGTGCTGTACAACGATTTTAATTGGTGTCATAAACAGCGTTAAAAGGAGGGCAGAGTTTAGTTGGCAGGGGTGCAGGGCTTAAGCAGGCTTTTATGGCTGCAGGCCTGGTGAAAATTCGTATGACTGCATATGATCATTGCATTTGCTTATGGGATCTCGTCCGGTTTTCTCATGTCCCTCCCTCTACTTGTTTCCACAGGCAGACCAGTCCATATGGCCTGGGCAACCCGACGAGGCGCCGCAAGCGCGCCCTCACCCGGTGCGCATGCGCCAGCGCCGACGACACCACGTGCTCTACGTTTTGCCACAGGTGGGTACTTGTCTTTACCTATCCCAACCGAGTAATTGCTCCATGATCTCGTTTTAAATCTCGCTTTCTATTCTTTCCTCATTTTCCGATCTGTTGCTTTCTTTCAGTTTGCCATTTCTTTCTATGGATCCCTAATGCCATATGATATTTTTCCGTCCCGTTTCTCTAGTCACATTTTCTTGTTCTCATACCTCTTTTTTATTTTATTTTTTAGAGTTTGTACTGCCACTTTGCCTCTACTGTTGACTTCCGCGTCTCACTTGCACGTGCTGACTCAACCCTCCTATTACGTTTTTTTTACTTGTTCCAACCTTTCTCTTTTTTGTCTTTCTCACAAGCTATCTCTTATTTTCTTTCTATATATCTCTCTCAATATATCTTCCTTTTTTGACCTGTAACTTTTGCATATGTTGAAATCATTAGCACTAGTGGGCCAGGGAGCTTGAAGCAGTGGGTGTCACGAGACAGTACATGGCAAGGCATGCTGGTACTGCAGCGTGCACAGACTTCACGTTGCCAGCGCAAGCTGCTGTTCACGTAATCCAGGGTGATTTGTTCACCTTGAGCTAGGCTGCCCTGAATAAGTAGCTCTTTATGCTCCACTGGGATTGCTAGTCTGTCCGGTGCCTTTTACAAACATAGAAACCGCCCCCATCCCGACCATAGAACAGGCATACAAACAGCCACAAGATGGCCCACACACTTACCCGTCAGACCTGCACTTCGGGCATACCCTGGTTGCCTACTGGGCAGTCAGACCCTGCTTACAAACCGTTGGGTGTGTCGCAAATTTATTTACGTCAGACGCTGGCTGACATAGAACTGAATGTGCCCCAGCCGGACCGGCCAATCAGAGTCGGAGGCACCTGCTTTTTGCAGATATTTCTTAATATCCTCCTGTAGCCCAGTCAGCTTCTGATTGATTAATGGGTCTTCACGGACTTCGCCTACTCCCTGGTTGAAATCCCCAAGCAGTCACTATTTTGGAGGAGGATATTGCAAGGCGAACCCATAGCAGTTCAGGCCGGGCCTCCCCTCGCCCGGAATGAACCCCCCCCCCCCCCCCAGGGATGGCTCCTGCCTGCAGTTAGAGGGACACGCCTGCGAGGCAGAGGCCTGGCACCAGCCGGCTGCAGGTGATGCCGTGCCAGGGTGGGGCAAAGGATGACTTTACCGCTGTAAATTGCATTCCTTTCAGCTAAGTGTTTCTCCTGTACAAGCTCCCACGGGTGGAGAGGTGTCGAAATAAAAGTCAATTTTGATTATGCCATGAAAATACCAGAGCCATAAACACGCTGTAAAGTACCGCAGCTATAAAGCGTAACCTTTCCCTGACAGTTAAACGTGGCAGCTTTTGGCACCGGGTTGCGTGTTGTTGTTGGATTCTCGTGTTGCTGCAAGGCCTGAAGCTCGCATTAGCTCACACGTTGTGTTTATCATTCTCCAGCGGCGTCACGAACACTGCAGAGGACAAGGGAAACGCAGAGACAGCGGGAAGACGAGACACGCTGCAGGGTGGAGGAGGAAAGCTCCTGAGAGTTCTAAGGTGAGCAC
This sequence comes from Triturus cristatus, assembly GCF_964204655.1. Lineage (NCBI taxonomy): Eukaryota > Metazoa > Chordata > Amphibia > Caudata > Salamandridae > Triturus > Triturus cristatus. The sequence goes on from NC_140583.1 coordinate 984,173,121, forward strand.
CCCGAGGTCGATGGAGCACAGAGTGTCTGTGCGGCAGGGGCTTGGCACATGCCTCTGGGACACCCAGATGAGTTGGTCGGGTGGGAGAGTAAAAGAGGTAACTGCAGCCCCTCCCTATAGAAATCAGCACCTGTAAACCTTCCAAACTCCTGAAGAGCAAGGGGAGAAGGACCAGAGGCAGACAAGAGGGTGCAGCAAAGCGCTGTCTGTGCCCCAGAAAAGAGCATGGCATAAGCATGGGTGGGCCTTCCGAAGGAGCCCCATCTAAGGCTCCTTGCAAGGTTTTCCAGAGGAGCAGAGTAAAATCCCCAGAGAAGACCATTCTGAAATGAATCGTTTAGTCCCCATAGAGGGCTATAGGAGCCAAGCCTAGTCCGTAGACAAGACCTTCCTCAGTAACCGAGGCTGCGTCTCAGGGATAACCCAGCTCAGAAACCAAGCTTAGACCTTAGTAAAGACCTTTCCCAGACCGAGCATTGGCCTTTCTGAGGACTAAGCCTAGGACTCGGGGAAAGCTTTACTCAAACCATACCTAGATCTTAGGCAAGACCTTGATCAGGAATCAAACCTAGACTTTAGGGAAGGCCGCACTGAGGATGCGCACCTTCCTAGGAGGCCAAGAATAACCCTTAGATAAGACCTTTTGGGTGAACCAAACCTTGGCCATAGGTAAGGTATTCCGGCAAATTATAGTTGATCCAACATTCGTTGCACTCTTGCAGTTCTCTGCAGATTTCAGTCCTTACCTTTCTGTACCATGTAGTCATGTCTCTAGGGTGGCTTTAGTGAGGAGTTACATGTGGGTTCCTGGGGCTGCTTCTTCAATACATCACTGTGGAGGCAAATGCATTGCCCCAGAGGATGTTTATGGATAGTGATCTGACAGTCATGGTCCAGGCACACCAATCTGCCACACACTGTCAGCAACCAATCCAATTTGAACCCATCAGGTTACTACATACCTTAACATTGACTCACTAGATGATTGGCATAGACTATATGATGACTATTGAAATCGACTCAACTTTGTAGTGATGTAGCCCCTAGAAGAGTTGAGATGGCTTGAAGGAAACAAACCGACTAATGGATCTCACATCCGTTTGAGGGATTTAAGACTGATTGTTCCACTGGAGAGCAGACACTGACCTTTTGAATCTTCTTTTTCAGGGATGTTGCCTTTTCCAATTCTGTCCATGCAAGATGGCGACACAGTGTAAGGAGGAGGTCCCTCAGTGAGCTGCCATGGAGGAACACTGCATGGAAGAAGAGAAGATAGGAGGTGCCGAAACCACCCCCTTTTATGCAAAATGTTCTGCAGTCCACGAGGGGCTACAGAGTGCATGCAGGCAACGAGAGGGGAAATCAGCCTTGGATACAACACGGAGCCGGGAAGGCAAGCAGAAGAAGCGCGAGAGTGGTGGATCAGCTAGCGGCTACTGATTATCTGCACCGTGACGGCACATGTGTGACAGAGGAGTGTAGGACACAGACTCCCGCTGAGAAGCAGGATCCTCTTTGACTCAAAAGATCAGCAAGTTGAGGACCAGGCATTTGGAGGACATCAGCAGGATGTCCCAGTGGGTTCATAGGAAGAACTCCCTTTCAGAGCAATCTGTGTGTCAGGGAGCTGTATGGAAAATGGAAATATCTGTTTTTACACTACGTTGTGTATTTGACCAAATGTGGAATTGGAATAAAAGATTCTACAATTATTTGTGCCTTCGCTGGCTCTAAAAGTACCACCACCCCTCGTAATGAGGAATTTTGACTTTGGTGGTGTAGCAAACGAAGACTAGTTGTCTCACGCCATATCAATGCACTGGCATTAGCCAAAAGTTTCTTGCATCTCAGACAAAAAAAGGTTCATCTAGGATGCTTCTCCGAGAGCCATGTATTGTGAGTTAAAGACTCACAGCAAATGGTGGTCCGCCTTCTGCACGTGGACTGAGCAGGTGGATTTCCCAGTCTTGTTGTGTCAGTAAAGTGGCTATTATCTACCAAGGACCTTTAAGCTTCCATGTCTGTTTTGACTAAACACAATCATTAAAGACTGGTGGCCACCAAGATGGCTTTGGGAGCCAAGGACCTCTTTTACTGATGCGTAGGGAGGAACACTGGACTTTTGGACAATGTCTTGTTTGTGCAATTCATTGCATTTCGTCTGTCTTTTTTTCTTCTTTGAACAAGAACCATGATATGCTGCCCAGACAGCTCCTAATTCAGGAAATGCATGTAACTGAAACTTGTTTTCTTGACTATGAGATGAGTGCTCATTGTATAGACCTATCTGACTGAAGACTGTCTGCTGCCTCTGAAGGTCCTGTAGGGTTGGGGCAGTGTCAGTCACATATCAGGTGATGCCTGACATGTGAGTGACTATGCACACATTTCATTGCTTCTGGTGGTGTTGGAGGGGGTACAACACAGGACAGCCATGTCTCTTCTTCTGATTGTCACTCATGCAGTGTGACACTTAGGGGTGGGGGTAAAGAGACAGGAGGGGGTGGGGCTGATCACCAGTGTCTCCTGGCACTTAGGACACACAGCACTGATTTAGACTGCATTTTTGCATGATAACATAAAGTATGTTTGCCTGTTGGGGGGCAGATGAGTAGGCGGGGGGGGGGGGAGGGTTGATTAGGTGGGAGGATTAGAAGGAAGTCTCTGCTTCCAAATTGCTGCTAGAAGTGTACACCTCAGAAAACCGAGACCTCTGTGAGGTTGCCCAGTGCCTTGTAGTGCATATTATGATAAAATTAGCCCGATCCAGGGACTTGTGAGTGACAAATGTTCGAGTGAGTTTGACAACGCTTATATCCCTGAAGCATGCAGTTATTTCCTGAACTTAAAAGCATCCAAACATGGCTGAACTTAGGTAAACAAGGGAAGAAAGGAACGTTCTCTGTCACTTTACACACATACCCTAAAGGCCAGCCTATCAATGGGCAGATTCCCTACCCAGTACAAGAGGAAAAACAAATATGGAGCTTTTCTCCTGCTAGCATTACTAGTGATGCGATGGGTTGATTTCCAAGGAATCCCATTGCAAACATACACGAGAAATCAAACCCAACAATCAGGTGATTTGCCCAAGGTCCCCTGATATGTCAAGTTGTGTAACTCTTAGGTAAGGACCATCTCATTTGAAACATAGAGTGAAATCGTGAGCATACACAGCACCCTCACACCGACCTCTGATATCCTGGTGGTAAGGGGGTAGCTTCTATGGGTGCAGCAAGTGCAGTGGCACCGGGCCCTGAGGCATGAGAAGCCCACTGAACCCTGATTATTGCTGTACATCATAGTTTAAAGAGTGACCAGGAGGCCCATGTCCTCCTTTGTACTAGGGCCTATTACACACCGGCTATGCTGCTGCCTGGCATGTAATTGACTCAGCACCAGCCCTTTGAGAACGTTCCTGATTTCCCTATAGGTCAATCAGCCTGTGAAATGTTCACTGGTACCAAGGGGGCTATTAAGCCACTCTCAGCACTGATATGTAATTTTGATTTAGGGCACATCTAAAATGAAACTTCTAGTGCTGCCTTCCCAAAAGTTTGTGTGGAAGGGAGTATGGATGGGAGTTAATGAAGAGATGACTGAACGTTTGTAACTGACAAGCAATGCCGAAAAGATTTGTATTTTTTTGTGTCCTCTAAAACTTTGCACATTTTTGATCGTACACAGTCCACTACTATGTGTCTCGCGAGCATCTCCTATTTAGGGATGTTGAATGCTACTGTTTTTATCTATTTATATGTAAATTAACAGATTTAATAATTTATTGCAGGTTATGCGGTGTATATATATATATCCTTCAGAGCTTGCCCATATTTATTTAACCTATGGAAATATTTTATATACAAAACCTTTACTTTGTAATAAAATGAAAAATAAGAATGGACTGGTCTTCCAGATATGTTTTCTTTATATTTTATTTACGGGGTGTATTGAAGCAGGTAGAATTCTTTCCCTTGTGAGCAATGACAGGTAATCAACCACCCAGCCAAACGAAAACCGGTAAAGTCCTTTGGTGCTCCCATCCATGCACTTACTACACTACAGAGTTATTTAGCAGGATCAAACTCATTTTACTTCTTTCACATTAACCAACAGAAACCAATACTAAATGAAGTGACAAAAGATGTTATGTGGATTTTTATCCCATCCTATCACCTGTGAGGGTATTCTGGCACTTTGCAGGGATGTGTAGCTTGCCTCGAGAGGCAATTTTCCAAAAGCCAGGTCTTCAGTTTCCCGTGGAATTCAAGAAGTGATGAAGCGTTAATGTGGTGTGGGAGGCTGTGCCATGCTTTAGGAGTGATGTGTGAGAAGGCACGACCTCCTACTCTGCTTTTGCGTAATACGTGGCTAGTGAGAGACCAGAGGTGCCTAATGGGTTGGTTGAATCATACGTGGCTGTTCAGGTAGGCAGGGCCCACGTCGTGTAGTGCTTTGTTTGTGTCGGTGAGGAGCTTGAACCGGTCATGCTGGTGTATAGGGAGCCAGTGTAGTTCCCTTAGGTGTGGTGCAACATGAGACAAGTGTGGGAGGTTAAGAACCAGTCCTGCAGCTGTATTCTGAATGGTCAGAAGACCTTTTATGAGTTGGTTGGTGTCAGAACCCCTTTCAGACTGCCACAGAGTAGGCAGAGTCTACTTGGCCCAACCGTGGCAGTTCAGGCTTTTTAGTCCTGATTTCCTAGGACCGACTCACTAACTGAGCCAAGTATCCCTTCTGCATTTGACTCTCTGGGTATGAATGGTCAGAGCAATGCAAGGCTCCCTCGGTGTGGAGGTACATACATAATAGAGAAAAAAGGCTCACAACTCAACATGTGTGCAGCAGCAGTAATAAATCATTGTCAAGCCATATACTTTTAATGAAAAAAAGTATTTTATTTTCTACCACTATTCGTACAAAGGAAAAATACGAGATCCACAAACTACACAGCCCTCCCCTGGAGTTGGGGCTCTATTGTTTCTTTGGTGGTTCCTTGCCCCACTTACTTCTCAGGTTAGCGGTCATGGTTATTTCCCATTAACTCAATCAATCAATAAATAGTTTTATTCAAAAGTATAATGAGATTCAAAAAAGCACATAAAATATTGCATCAAATATAATTCATAATTCCGAATGATAGGTCAAGCAATAGTTAAAGCTAAAACATAACAACATATGTTGAAATAAATTTAGGACAACATAGGATACGGGCTTGCATAACAGATTTGAAGAAAGCCCTGACATACAAGACAATTTCAACGTTCGAGAAGGTCATTAGAAGTCTGAGGGGGGGGGGGGGGGGCTACATTGACCAATACTTTGAAAACACATCTTTGAAAACCGGGATTAAAAATAACCGCATATACTTGACATAAAATTTGCAGAAAAAGCTAAACTGGACCACTGATTGACCAAAATGGGAACAGACAAATGTTTTCTGCAGAATCTATTTTCCTCACACTGTATAACCGTACAATTAGAAAAGCCCTCAACCTGGGCACCATACATAGCGATGGGTACGCGTTGCGCCTTGTACATTTGCAGAGGAGGTTTAAGGGAGCCACCCAACGCAGGTTGGGGTAGGTTACACAAAGAACCATTGGCCTTTGCAACTTTTGTGGTGCGCAGTATTAGCCGACCAAGGTCCTCAAGCCGAGAAAATCACACCGAGATATGGAAAAGTACGGTGTGGCTCAAATGCTGAGAGCCAACCAACATGTTTGGCATGGGAATAACCTTCTGTCCGCAAGACATAATATGAAATTTTGTAAAGTTTGTCTGCAGATTGAGTGAGGCCATGAAGTCCACAAAAGCCTGAACTAGATGGCGTAGCGCCTTCTGGGTATGTGCCATAACCACAGTGTCATCTGCAAATAATAATGTCAGTAGTGGCTTCCCCATAATGTTTGGTACATCTTGTGTTGACTGCACTAAAAAGGATGAAGCTCATTAATATAAAGAATAAATAAAAGGGGAGCAAATATCCACCCTTGTCTTACTCTCAGATGTATGCCTATATCTCCAGATGTCTCACCTTGCTAAGATACAGACCTTTGCCCTCATATCATTATGTAGATGTGCCAAAAAACTGGACTAAAAGAATATCGGGGCATATCAGCAACGAGGCGATATAAAATTATCGCCGCTTTTGCGTCCGTTTTCGGGCGAAAAGCGGCGATAATTTTATCGCCTAATTAGCAAGGTCACGCTATCGCGTGAAACCTTGCATTTGCGCCCGGATTCTTAATGCCCAGTTTTGCATCTCTAATGAGATGCAAATTGGGCGTTCCTGACTTGACATGACTGGAGAAATGTCGCTAAGCAACATTTCTCCTATCATCAAGCCCCACGCTATGAAGTATAGCGGTAAGAAAAGTAGTGATAACCCCTGTTATCGCTACTTTCCTTATGCCTGCTTCAGGACTGTCTTAGCCATGATATCTTATGGAAGGGGGATATCATGGCTAAGTATGTGAGGCCCTATCATCAAGCTAGCGCCAAACTTCGTGAGATTATCGCTGGGTTTCCAGCGATAATCTCACGTTTGGCAGTTAGCGCTAGTGATGCAGCGTGGAATGTCAAATCCTCTTTTCGTTACAGACCAAATATCACACTAGCACATTCACTCAATACATTCATTGGTGGGGCCCATAACACCAATACTCACACAATTCTGACCTGCTCTTACGGGAGGGATACATTTTCCAAACGCTGACATGAAAGGAATACCTTTTGACCTAAAAGAACATATTTACATATACATACATTGAATACCTTTATTAAACTTTGAACCTCGTGATATTCCCTCCATTTAGTCGATGGATCAAATTAGTTGTTTTTGGGTAATTGGTAATTCAATTCTTCTATTTTATATTCAATTTCAATCTAATCTCTTCAATAAACAGCCCAACACATTTGTCTGTTAATCAATACTTGGTTTATCTAATTTATTACAGAATTTAATAAATCATTAATCAAACCACGGAACATCATATTTACCTAATCTGGCTATTAGTCGTCCTCTAAATCAATCAAGTCGTGAAAGTCTTTAATTCATCAAAAATCAGGCAGCAATTCAGTCTGTCAAAGATTCAGGAAAACAGCTGTCCAGCAGTGTCACCGTCCTCTCCGTCAGCATAACGTCAGGAAAATAACCATCATTTTCGCACGTCAGTCCATGTCAACTCACTCTTCTACCATCTTTTATAATAAATTGAATGTCAAAATGTACAAGAAATCAGTTTTAAGCAGTCCTGATTGGTGGGTTTGGGGTCGTTCAGTGAAGTTCTCACATAGTCTATTTGGTTAGGACATCAAACTTGCTGGTTCCGGTTTAAAAGACGGTCCTTTGTTTAAAGTTCTGGCAATTCTCCCATTACGACCTAGATGGGTACATCTTGCATGGGGTCAGGACGAGGCCACTGTTGCTCGCTGTGGGGCAGGCGCATTTCATCCGAAACCTCGTGGAATGGTGACTAGTCCCGTCAAGTCAAAAGTCGTCCATCTTGACGTAGGCCCAATTCGGTCAACTTAAGTAAAACAAACACAAAAGTAATTAAAACATGGAAATAATGATTAAAATGTTTAACCCTCACTAATTCCCCTATGTGTATGTAATTATCTAGAATAATAACAACATTCAAAGCGTTTATAGTCACCCAACGATGTCATCTGGTGCGACTTACAATTACGTCACAAAAGCAACAAATATCATGCAATATTCTAATTTTCTAGCATTAGTATGCGTACGTATATTAGTTTAGAGCAAAAACCAAAGGAAATGATGGACGGAGTGTTGAACATTGCAAGCACTCACCCCCAGTCAACTGATCTGGGTTTAATCCATCACCGTTCTTTAGCCCACTCTGCCACCCCAGTTCAGACATGGCCATATGCAAATCAGTCTGACCCTGTGCCTCATGGGATCAGTCTGAACTGGGGTGGCAGAGTGGGCTAAAGAACGGTGATGGATTAAACCCAGATCAGTTGACTGGGGGTGAGTGCTTGCAATGTTCAACACTCCGTCCATCATTTCCTTTGGTTTTTGCTTTGTTCGCCATAAGTTGGCAGGGTATGCTCAGACGTGAGTCCCTTGCTCACTTTGCCACTGGATTCAAGCAAGCCTGGCTGAAGACAGCTGAAATGCCAGAAACCGGTCCTAGGAAGCTTGTTTCCGGTCCAGGGAAGACATGGCTTGGCCGTTCGGGCTGGACTGTTCCCATGAGGCACAGGGTCAGACTGATTTGCATATGGCCATGTCTGAACTGGGGTGGCAGAGTGGGCTAAAGAACGGTGATGGATTAAACCCAGATCAGTTGACTGGGGGTGAGTGCTTGCAATGTTCAACACTCCGTCCATCATTTCCTTTGGTTTTTGCTTTGTTCGCCATAAGTTGGCAGGGTATGCTCAGACGTTAGTCCCTTGCTCACTTTGCCACTGGATTCAAGCAAGCCTGGCTGAAGACGGCTGAAATGCCAGAAACCGGTCCTAGGAAGCTTGTTTCCGGTCCAGGGAAGACATGGCTTGGCCGTTCGGGCTGGACTGTTCCCATGAGGCACAGGGTCAGACTGATTTGCATATGGCCATGTCTGAACTGGGGTGGCAGAGTGGGCTAAAGAACGGTGATGGATTAAACCCAGATCAGTTGACTGGGGGTGAGTGCTTGCAATGTTCAACACTCCGTCCATCATTTCCTTTGGTTTTTGCCGTATATTAGTTTACAAATTATTTTAGTTATGCAAATGCAAATCCCACGTGTAATTCTTTCATTAATACGATTGATTAGATATCACTTCAAACAGATTAATATTATTACAATTAATAGATTATTCAGATTAATATGAATCATGCAGAAATGGGGGGTATACAAAATGTTGTACTACCCGCTCCATCACTAGGATTTGTATCGCTTTTGAGATAAGCGTTGCTAATAGCACGCTATCTCAGCGATAAAAATCCACGTTAGCCAGCGATAATTATCCTAGTGCTAAGTGCGCTTAGCGATAATTATCACCTGTTGTTGCAGATATGCCCCATCCAAACCACGATCTATAAGCAAAGACCACAATTATGTCTGATTCACACAGTCGTAGGCTGATGAGAGGTCCATGAAGGCTAAGTAGAGAGATTTCTTAGCAACTCTATACTTTCCAAAAACCAGGTTCAGATTGAGACACTGCTCAGTAGTTCCCACTTTGTGCCTGAAGCTATGCTAACAGGGGTAGAGCACAGACTCATCATCAGCCCATTTTGAAATCCTGTTATAGATTGTTCTCTGGGAAATTTTAACAGTGGTATCAATTAAAGAAATTGGGCGATAAAAGTTTGGAGCTAATCTGTCACCTTTCTTAAAGGGTAGAATAATTGATGTGCCCCATGATACTGGAAGTGGAGAATCTGCAAGATTGTTAAAAATATTCGTAAAGATTAATAAATAGTATTGCTTTTCATCAAGTCGATGGGGACACCTTCAGGCCCTGGCGCCTTTCCTCCAACACTTTCAGTCAATCAACCAGGGGTTATTAAGCACGCTACTCACCAGTTAAGGTCTCAAGGCGCTGAGGGGGAAGAGCAGATCCGTTAGCCGAAGAGCCAGGTCTTGAGGGCCTTCCTGAAGGTGTTCAGGGAGGGGGCGAGTCTGTGGGAGCTCGTTCCAGGGTTTGGCCTCAATGTGAGAGAAGGACCTTCCACCTGCTTTGGCTCTGTGGATGCCTGGGGTTTCGGCCAGTGCGAGGTTGGAAGATCGGAGGTTTCTTTTGGGTACGTGGAAGCTGATTCTGTCGTTGAGGTATTTGGGTCCGGTGTTGTGCAGGCATTTGTAGGCGTTGGTGAGGATTTTTTCTCCAGAGGGAGCCAGTGAAGCCTTTGTAAGTCTTGGCTGATGTGTTTGTGCCGGGGGATGCCGCGGACGAGTCGGGCGGCGGTATTCTGAATTGTCTGGAGTTTTCGGAGTAGTGACTTGTTTATCCCGGCGTATAGTGCTTTTCCATAGTCTAGTCTGCTGGTGATGAGTGTGTGGGTGACTGTATTCCTTTACTCAAGGGGAGATCCATTTGGAGGTCTTGCGAAGGATGCGGAGAGTGTTGAAGCTGCTGGAGGTGACTGCGTCAATCTGTCGGTTCATGGTGAGGGATGAGTCGAGTACGATGCCGAGGTTTTTGGCGTGGTTTGAAGGGGACGGGGGGCTTCCGAGGGCGGACGGCCACCAGCTGTTGTCCCATGTTGAAGGGGTGGTTCCGAGGACGAGGACTTCTGTTTTCTCGGCCTTGAGCTTTAGCCAGCTGTTGGTCATCCAGACTGCGACCTCCTGCATTCCTTTCTGGAAGGTAAGTCTGGCGGTGGCGGGGTCTTTGGTCAGGGAGAGGATGAGCCTGGGTGTTGTCAGCGTAGGAGACGATGTTGAAGCTGTGTTGTCGTAAATACCTCCTGCCGTCTTTTAGAGGTGATTTCTTTATATTGAGTATGCATTTTCAGCACTAGGGCTGGCTCCCTCAGTTTAGAGTCCAAACCAGCCCTCAATGCCAGATTTGCTGCTGAACACTCGGGGGCCAATTGCAATGTAATTCGGAAAGCCTCCGACTGCTAGTCAGAAACTTTCCGACCGTGGTCAGAGGCTTTCCGACCGATACTGTAGGTTTGCGGTCCGACCGCCAAATTACAATGTCCCTCGATGCGTCACGTTGTAAATGGGCTGCAGCTTTTACGCTGCCGCTGCGTCACAAAAGTGACGCAACTACGGTGCAAAAGTGACGCATGGGGCTTGTAAATCTGCCCCCTAGCATTTTAGAAATAAAATTAAATAGTGGGGGAAACATCGTATTTGGGATCCCAATAAAATAATAATTATAAAAATTCATAATATGCAAATTCACACCAATCATTAACACTATTGTTTGACAATTACTATCCACAGTCTCTAATAATCTAACATGTCACTCTAAGGCAAACCTTATCCATATTGCCAACCCCCCTGAAGTGTGCCCACATCGTAATGGAATCGCTGGAACACTGAAACATTGAAAGTCATCCACTAGTGACGGAGATATGTCCCAAGTTTCCTGAAACAGTATAATATCATAGCTCCTAACAAGATTAAGCCACTCAGGTATATTAAGCTTTGCCGATGGGCCAGCCACTTTCCAACTTAATATTTTAGGGAAGTGTCTCTGTCCACTCGTAGCAGAAATTCATGGGTCAGTTGCAGAGATATGTGCTACAGAATCAACATTGCGTGTATAATGCCTGTAGTCCCCTAATATAGGGGCAGCTGGCACCCTGGGCTGTTTTCCTTCCAATAACTCCCCAGCTCCATTTTCCTCTGGAAACGAAGCCTGTCACAGCAGGAGTGTTTCCAAAGCCGATAGTCCCATAACACAGGCCATGGGAGTAACTAGAGTTAACACCTGGATGTCAGTCACAGTGATATGTGCTTCAAAACTTTAGCCCATGGCCCACAGTCCTACTCTTTATGATACCTTTATCAGCCCCTTCCTGGGATATGCCCAGGCCCCTTCCTTTTAACCTCTCACTGAATAAAAGAGCATCCTTTGAAGTGTACAGAGGAAGCCTCACTCTTCCCCGAAAAGGATGTGTTCCTCCCATCTTACATGAATGCAGCAAAAAAGACATCTGACTCGGGTGATCATCTTGACCTTCTCTCAATGATTCACCTTGCAGTCATCATGGGTCTCCCAAAATGAAACCCAGGGTCCTCCAATTATTTTAACATCCACAGGCACACATATATTCAATACATGTATACAACAGACAAGCAATGCATAGAATTGTATGCTCCACATACTGAACCACTCATAGGCACACATCCATCCAGCCTATGCAGTTAACATGCACGCACTGTACCCTTCATGTTGTGCTACTCAGCTTCACTCCCACTGATCACTACACGGTATGCTACCGCCACTAGGTTTGTTCTGCTTAACTCCTGGTGAAGTACAGACTGTTTCCGTAACTGGATCTCCACCAGCAGCAACCTCCTTGCACCCCTCAGAAACTTCAATCTGAAGAGGACAATAAACAAACAAGCTGATACACTAACCCACTCAGAGAGTCCAAGAGGTGATATAAACAGTTAAAAACAAAATAGAGAACGTCACAAGAGCCTGCCTCCAGGAAAGCCTACAAGGCCTCACTCAGGAGCTACCACCATTAACTGAAAAAGACAAAGAAGTAGGGTCTGACCCAGAGAATTGAAACCAGCAACAACAAATACAAAGAACTGTTCACCATTGTTAAGGAATTCACCCATCTGTCAGCCACCTCCAACTCCATCACCCTTGTGCAAGGACTCCACAGCCAAAACTCTAACTTCTTACTCAACAAAATATCTAAAATCTACAGGAACTTCCACCCTCAACCACATGCCATCTCACCTCTGACTTCCCCTACTAAGGTCACCCCACTCACCGAGTGGACCCTGTTAACCAACAAAGACACAGCGGCTATAATGGCATCCATCCCCTCGGGCCCCCATGGATCCGTGTCCCTACCAGTTCTTCAACCTAGGCCAACCCATGATAAACACAGCACTCACAACCGTCATCAACACCTCTATCACTACAGCTACTTTCTCGGATGCCTGGAAATAAGCAGTAGTTACCCAGCTCCTCAAGAAACAACCCTCAGACCCCAAAGTCCTCAGCAACTGCCAACACTTCTCCCTGCTCCCCTTCCCAGTCAAAGTCATAGAAAAGGCCATCAACCATCAGTTCTCCCACTACCTTCAACACCATGAACTCCTGGACAGTTCGCAATCAGGTTTCCCACCCACAACACTGAGATGGCCCTCATCACAACTTCAGAATACATTCTCACCATACTAGATCAAGTCCACACTGCTGCACTCATCCTCCTGCCCCTCACCATCCCCTTCGACACAGTCTTCCACAACACACTCATCTCTAGACTCCAAGGAACTGGAATCCAAGGACCAACTCTCAAGTGGATAGCCTCCTTTCTGACCGGAAGAACACAACAGGTTAAGCGCCCTCCATTCACTTCAGAACCCAAGGACCTCAGCTGGGAGTCCCGCAAGGCTCTTCACTCAGCCCCACTCTCTTTAATTTATACATGACTCCTCTAGCAAGCATCATTCAAATCCACAGACTCAACATCTTCTCTTATGCTGACAACACACAACTCATTCTATCCCTCTCAGAAGACACTAACACCACCAAAAGCAATTTCAAAATATGCATGACCGAAGTGGCCAACTGGATGAGAGACAACTACCTCAAACTCAACGCTGACAAGATGGATGTACTGATATTTGGCAACAATAACTCACCCTGGGACTACACTTGGTGGGCCCACAGTACTAGGACCCACTCCCTCTCCCTTCAACCATGCCAGAAACCTGGGCAGCATCCTGGACACCAACCTCACCATGAGACATCAAATCAACACAGTCACCTCCGCCTGCTTTCACATACTTCACATACTCAGAAAAATCATCAAATGGCTCCCCCCTGACACCAGGAAGACTATCACCTAGGCCCTTATCACAAGCAGACTGAACTACTGCAATGCCCTCCACTACTGCATCTTTACACACCTGCTACACAAGCTGGAAACCATCCAAAACGCTGCCACCAGACTAATCCTCAACCCACATTGCCACACACACATCACAACTCATCTCCAAAAACTACACTGGTTCCCCATCAAGATGCTCACCCATGCCTACAAGGCACTTCTCAACCAAGTTCCACCTACCTCAACCACCGTCTTCACAACTAGGAACTTCTGCTCTGCATCACTCATGCCTACCCACAGCCCCAAATCCAATAGAAGGAGGATAGGAGGTAGGGCCTTCTTTTATCTGGCAGCCAAATTCTGGAATTACCCCCCATCCCCCCCAGGCACATCATGACAGTGGTGGCACTTATGGACTATGTAATAAACTGAAAACCTGGCTATTCAACTGATCCATTTTACAGAGCCCGCATCTACTCAGCACCTGGAACCCTCATGGCTGACAGGCTTTGTGCTCTACAAATACATGTTACATTACAAGGCAGTAGCCTTCCACCCCTAGAAGGGTAGTTCTTTGGGTGCATGACAGAAATTGGAACACTTGTTGGGGGGTGTGGAACCCTTCTCAAGCAGCAGCCACAATTCTTCTCAGGATGAAGTCACAAAAAAATCCTAACTTAACCTGCTCTTAACCCTCGCTAGCTTGGCACAGAGCAGTGATGTTTAACTTAGAGGTAATGTGGAAAGTATTTTCTGTCACACTTTAAACACCAACACAGTGAAAATACACCACAAAAGGATCGCACGCCAGTTTAGAAAAATAGAGCAATTGTTAACAAATAAAGGAGCATATTACCAAGGGCTTCAACACCGATTTTGTTAGTGCCCTATTAGCAAGCTGTCGCTAACAGCAGTTAGCGACAGCTTTCAGGCGATAACGACCGGTTTGGGGCCCGCTTTGCATGTCAGCGATATTTATCGCTAATGACATGCAAAGTGGGCGTACCCAAGTTGTTGGAGCCTTTTGTCCCTGAGGCTTAAGTCAGGAGACCAGTCAATTAGCCCTTGGAGTCACTCTGGGGCCCCGGGTTCAAACAGATGCAGATCCAGTCCTTCTCACCCAGGCAAGAGGGCAGCAGTCAGCAGGTCAGCAGTCCTTCTGAGCAGCAGTCCAGAAAGGTGGCAACCCTTTCAGCACACCAGTCCTTCTTCCTGGCAGAGTATCCACAGGTCCAGAAGTGTACTGCAGAAGTGGTGTCCTAAGTCCAATATTTGTACCTGGTACCCATCCTCTAGAAGTTAAGATAAGCTTCTATAAATTCCCTTTGAAGATCTCAGACATCCTTCCTTTCGTGTCCTGGCTCCAGATGAAATACAGGGGGTATGCAATGTAGCCCTTTGTGTGGAGGCAGGACATAGCATATTAAAGTGTAAATGGGCTGGGCCCAGATCTGCCCTCTCATCTTGCCAGGGATGGCCCACCACGACTCACCTTAACCTTCTATTGTGTGTGACTGTCTATGAGGAATACACAAAGCCCAATTGTCAGCTACACCCAGTCATGCGACCCAGGGACAGGCAACAGGCACTTACTGGGAAAGGCAGGAAAATGCTGTAATTCAAAATTCAACTTTACTATACGGTAGGATTTTTCATTAAGATTCCAAAGACACCAAACATGAACTGATTACCTGCTTTAATTTGGAAATTGCAGCTTATAAATGTAATAAGGTAACTCCAATGCTATCTTATGAGAGAGATGGGCCTTGTAGTTGGGAAAAATGAATTTCAGAGTTTACCACTATCAGAGCATGTAAAACTTAAACGTACATGGTGTATGTTTTAAATAGCAAAAACGAAAGGAAATGATGGACGGAGTGTTAAACATTGCAAGCACTCACCCCCAGTCAACTGATCTGGGTTTAATCCATCACCGTTTTTTAACACACTCTGCCACCCCAGTTCAGACATGGCCATATGCAAATCAGTCTGACCCTGTGCCTCATGAGAACTGCAACCTATGGTTGAGCAGAGTCTTAGTACGCCTATGCTCCTGTATTTCTTCAGCTAATGAGTTGTAGCCAGCCACTGTGTGTCTCTCGCGTCCTTTCTGCCCCGTGCTGGGAGCACGTGAACCTCGACGCTTATGGCGTGCATGGTGGCACGCTTAGTTTTATCCCTCCTCTGCCTCCTCCAGTAACGCGTGGTGTATGACGTTGGTGCAACTTGCAAAGGAATCCACCTTGAAGGGGGGACCTCCAATTGATCTGACAACCCCGAACTGGCGGCCCACTGTGACCGAGCCTGGTTGGCCCCCGCCGCAGCAGTTCACACTCTGCAATGTGCAGGCATGTTTCGCGGGCTGGCTCGCCGCTGTTGGCAGTGTATGGTCCTTCCAATTGCCCTGCTATCAACAGTGTCTTGGGCCCCAGACACCGCCTCTGGCACTGTTGTGTGCAGCTTGGGGCTGTTGGGCAACTCTGCTATCACCTGTAACAATGGGTGGGTGGCGTACCGCAAACCCGGTCTTTTAGGCCCTCTCAGGTCTGGGCCCATCAGCCTACATAAGCCCCGCTCTTGCCTGTGCCATCGCGCTCTGTAGGGGGCGGCCCTTGGCTTTCCAGACCAGGACGCGGGGGGTCGAGGCCGCCGTGCTCGTGACTGTATGCTTGTTGGAGCTCAGACTCCGTCATGCGGCACTTATATCGCTGTGCCCCACACAGCAGTCGCCAATATGGTGTGAAGTCCCCTGCAGGCAGCAACTGGACTGCTGGATATCTGGGCCGTTAGTAGGTTTCACGCCGCAGGCCCGGGTGGATGTGTCAGGGCCTGGGACCTCTTTGTTACCAGTTCTGGCCGGTCGCCTCTAATCCTCTCACAGGCCATGGGGGTAAGCGGAGGCACCAATGCAGGGGGTGTTCAGGGCTCAGACCCGTGTTGGGGTGTTATGCAAGGCGGCGAGGCCAGAGCAGGGTGTCACGCAACTTACTCGCGCAAGAACCACACTCCACGCTGTTACTTGAAGTGTAAAAGGCCATTTTATTAGGACATGGTTGTAATCATTTAGACTTTATTCGACAGTACATAAATGCAATAAATATACTTTCCCCAACCCATACCGACTCATTCTCCTTTCATCCATTCTCAAAACCATCTCACCTGTTAGACTCTTCCCCCATTCACTCGGTGACCTCCTTCCTCTCCCCATCACTTGCCCTCCAAGCATCCTCAGTGTAATTTCCTTCATTGGTCATTGCTTCCCGCGCCCGCTATCAGTCACCTGTGTACCGTTCTCCCCTCCCGAGGGGTGGATCCGCCCGTATGTGACTCCCCACCCCTCCAAAGTACCGTGACGCTTCTACTCTGCAACCCTGCCCTAAACTGGCACGCTCAGCCCAAAATCTATCCCAACCCTTCGCTTAATGTCTGTAGGGTGGGTGGGCGGACAAACTTTTCTCTCTCCCTCCCGGTGGTGCTCAGGTGTCAGGAAGAGGCCGGATCCTCCTCTCCTGACACCTATATACCCTCCCAACTCCCGCCCCTCTCCTTCCTTTGAACCCACCCCCACCATGTCCTTCCGGTCGTTGCGCGAATTCCCCGGGGGAAGACTGGTCTGCGACCTTCACTTCCCCCGGGGCCCGCCTCGCGCAAGAACCACACTCCACGCTGTTACTTGAAGTGTAAAAGGCCATTTTATTAGGACATGGTTGCAATCATTTAGACTTTATTCGACAGTACATAAATGCAATAAATATACTTTCCCCAACCCATACCGACTCATTCTCCTTTCATCCATTCTCAAAACCATCTCACCTGTTAGACTCTTCCCCCATTCACTCGGTGACCTCCTTCCTCTCCCCATCACTTGCCCTCCAAGCATCCTCAGTGTAATTTCCTTCATTGGTCATTGCTTCCCGTGCCCGCTATCAGTCACCTGTGTACCGTTCTCCCCTCCCGAGGGGTGGATCCGCCCGTATGTGACTCCCCACCCCTCCAAAGTACCGCCAACCAGGGAAACCCCCGGAGGGCGGTTCCCTGCCCCAACCCCAGTTCTAGTGCGCCTTTCGCCTCCATCCAGTCTACCTTGCGGCACCCTGGGGATGACCCCCCCATCCCCTAAAACCTACATCTCGTACAACTTCCTCTCTCGCCGGGACACCCCAGACTGCGAAAGGCGCACCTAATTCTAAGTAGGACCACCGGTCCCCCCAGGTTGCCACCCTAACGCTCCAGGCACCCGGTGGATGACCATCCACCCCTGAGAACTATGTCCCGCGGCAACAAGCAGCGTTTCCCACACGAACCCCGTCCGCTTCTTGGCAAGGCCCTGTCGGTGGATGCCAATCCACCCGTACCGCCAGTATCCGTTGAAATCCCGTAACCTTCCAGCCCAATCCCCCATCCCTGAAGAGCGTCCCAGCCCCCAACAAGACCGCCTGTGCCTCTTCCAACAGTCCCATTACCTGCGGGCCTGTCTCCCGTAAGCATGTCCGACAGCCCTCAAAAACCATCCTCTGCAAGGCACCATCGGTGGCCTACCATCCACCCATAAAGCCAGCGTACTTTTCCAACAATGTGCGTATCCAGGGCAATCCAGCCCTGAAAAGTGCTCCATCCCAACCAACCGTCCCCCAAACAGTACCCCCTACCTGTGGGCTATTAGCTATAAAGCATGTTTAACCGCCCCCAAAAGGGGCCTCCTCTGCAATGCACCATCGGTGGATGCCCATCCACCCTTACTCCAGTGACCCTTGTAACCAAGAAACAGGTCCAGGAGCCTCCCCATCCATGAAAGCGCCACCCTCCCCAACCAGGCCACCAGCGTCCCCCAAACAGCCTCATTCGCTGCAGCCTGACTCCTTGTAAGCATGCTAAACGTCCCCCAGAGCCCTTCATTGCAATGCGTAGCGCTTCTCCCTAACCCGCTTCCCAAGTTCCTTGTCATTGAAACATATCCCTTGCCAAGCCTCTTTGAGTAAACCAGACCTGCCCTGTTACGAAGAACCTCCTCTCCAATGCCTTTGCTTGTAGTGGAGCCAGTTCCCATATCGCATGGTACAGTCACACCCACTGGCCACCAAGCTCACCTTGAGTCAATTCCACCGTTCCCCCCACAATCATCAAACATCCCAAATGACTGCGTTCTCCCGCCAGAGGACAGCCGTACACCCGCTATGTCGCCGCTGTTGCTGCCCAACGTTCGGGAGAGTGTCCGCCTGTCCATGCAACCACACTGGATCCCAGGCCACTCCCCCTACCTGCAGTAGAAAAAGAATGATTAGTCCCGTAAGTATTATGTCCCTGTCCCTTCCATCCCCAATCTCTCCAAAACCCCCGCCCAAACCCTTCTGTGTCCTATAAAGGCCCGCACACCCCCTCCTATACTGCCCTCTCCCCCACCTCCGATTTCCCCCCCCCACCCCCGAACAGTCTTCCAGATGACACCTCCGTGCCCTCCCTCAGGCGTAAGATTTGTGCCGCTCCTTAAAGGAGCCACTGCCCGTCGGCCCCAGTCCTTGAACGAAACCGAAATAGCCTGTAGCGCCGTTAAAACTACCTTCGACATTTGGCAACCCTAAGTCCCCAGTCATAGGCCTCCATTGGCGTACCCCCAAGCACTGGTGCCTCAACCCCCCCCCACCACAGCCACTGCACCCACGTCCGCTGCTCCACCGGTACCACTTCATCTCGTCTGCTGTGTCCCGCACTACCATACTCCCAGATGCCCTTGACGAAATCGCCGTAGT
This sequence comes from Triturus cristatus, assembly GCF_964204655.1. NCBI lineage: Eukaryota > Metazoa > Chordata > Amphibia > Caudata > Salamandridae > Triturus > Triturus cristatus. The sequence goes on from NC_140583.1 coordinate 984,192,362, forward strand.
GTCAGTAGCGTTACGACACGACCACCGTGTGTTGGCTCCTCGCCCCCGACCCGGAACGCCTCTCCCCAATGTTTAAAGAAGAGTGTGACATTTACCACCTTACGACACCGGCAGCGTGTACGGAACTCCAAACCCTTGTCCTGCGAGATCCTTCACCATTGTAGGCACAAGCCTCACCATGGAGACCTAGGTCCCGGCCCCCCTACCTAAACTGCTCCCTGCAAGCCAGAATCCCCGCTGCCAACTAATTGCCAGCTACAAACCCCGTGACGATCCCCAAGCGCCACGTGCAGTGCCCGAAAAAAAAAACCCTCAACCCCGTCTGGTTCCCTCAAGCAGCGGCCCAGGCCTTCTCCATCTCCTCCGCTTACCCCACCGGCGCACCCCCGCAGCCCCCTTTACTGCTACGCCGAGAGGTGAATATCTTATCAAGTGGCCCACAAACTACCTCTACCAGTCCCACACCCCCATGCAAGTCCCTACCTGCAGCACACTGCCCTCGTCACGCCTCGCGACCCTCGCGCTCCCTATACTGAGGCCCCCCAGGCCCCTGCATGTATCACCACCGAACTCCCTTGCTGCCCCCGCTGCCACCTTAATGAAGGACTACCCTGGCATGCACCGAGGAAGGAGCACCCGGTGCCAACCAGGGCGTGAAACCTAAGCTTCCAAGTACAACTCTGAGACATTAACTTCCCCATTCATTTACCTGAGCGTCCGTCCAGGACCTCCTCTTCCAGACCGGAGCTGCCATCCCTTGGAACTCCTTGCCCCCTGCTCCGTCTGCGGCAGCACTCGCCTGAAACAACAACAAAATGGACTGGTTACCTGCACCCCCCCCCCCTCCAGGGCAATCCCCCACTCCAAGGCCCCATTGGCGACGCACCAATCCTTGCATGTAGCACCACCGAACTCCCTGCTGACCAGCAGTGCGTCATGTGGGCCCTGGGTTCCCCAGGCCTCCAGCATCGTCCCAACCTTATTGAAGGAAATACCATTGCATACACGTAGAAAAGGAGCACCCGGTGACAACCAGGGCGTGGACACGGTATCGGCAACGTACAACACCATACCAGTGCATACACGTAGAAAATGAGCACCCGGTGACAACCAGGGCGTGGACACGGCATCGGCAACGTACGACACCAAGACTTACACCCCCCCGGTCCTTTACCTGAGCGTCCGTCCAGGACCTTCACTTCCAGCCCGGAGCTCCTTGCCCCTGCTCCGTCTGAGGCAGCACTCGCCTGAAACAAACAACAGAATGGACTGGTTACCTGCACACCACCCCCCCCTCCAGTGCAAACCCCTACTCCAAGGCCCCATTGGCGACGTACCACTCCTGGCATATATCACCACCGAACTCCCCCGCTGACCAGATGTGCGTCATGTGGGCCCTGGGATCCCCAGGCCTCCAGCATCGTCCCAACCTCCTTGAAGGAAAGACCATTGCATAACCAAGAGATTGAGCACCCGGTGACAACCAGGGCGTGGACACGGTATCAGTAAAGCACGATCAAGACATACACCCCCCCAGTCCTTTACCTGAGCGTCCGTCCAGGACCTTCTCTTCCAGACCGGAGCACTTTGCCCCTGCGCCGTCTGAGGCCGCACTCGCCTGCAACACATAACAAAATGTACTGGTTACCAGCACTCCCCCCCCCCTCCCCTTCCTGGGCAACCCCCAATCCAAGGCCCTATCGGCGACGTACCCCTCCTGGCACGTATCACCACCAAACTCCCCCGCTGACCAGTTGTGCGTCATGTGGGCCCTGGGTCCCCCAGCATTGTCCCACCTTATTGAAGGAAATACCAGTGCCTCCCGACAGAAATGGAGCACCCGGTGACAACCAGGGCGTGAACACGGTATCGGCAACGTGCGACACCAACAACTTAAAAACTCCCCCCCCCCAGTCAGTTACCTGAGCGTCCGTCCAGGACCACCTCTTCCAGCCCGGAGCTCCTTGCCCCTGCGCCGTCTGAGGCCGCCCTCGCCTGAAACAAATAACACAATGGACTGGTTACCTGCACTCCCCCAGCCCCCGCCCCTGGCAATCCCCTTCTCCAAGGCCCCTGTCGGAGACGCCTGTCGCTCCTTGCACTGACCTAGACATTCGCACCTGGTGCCAACCAGGGCGTGAACACCTAAGCCGCACAGTATAACGCCAAGCCATCGAACATCTCGCCACTCGCACTGTACCCAGCACACCAACTCCACTTCTGTCGCACCGTCACAGACTTCCATCTGCACCCCCAACCCCAGCCATAACACCCATCACACCGCACATACTCTGAACTCGGTAGGATTTACAAGTTTGTGTTGCTCAATGCGCGAATCCCTCGAAGGAGGGCAGGCCGCCGCGGACCCCCCTACTGCTTCTGGCCAGCGTCACAGAGCCGTAGTGCGCCCTGCTGGCCCCACCCCCTATCTGCCGGCCTTATGCGCCGGTCACGGATCCCCCCCCCCACCGGGTCGCCGCAACCAGGTGGGCCCAAGCACCACCGGGCCTCGTGCCGCACTGGCAGTCCCTCACCCCTGTCCTAGCCCCCCCTCGCAGCACGACTGACACGGACAACAACCCGTCACCTGCCCCCCCCCCTCCTCTGCCGAACCCCCGGGTGGCCCCCAGTGCACCATACACAAATTAAACGGTGAAGGTCCAAGAATTAAGGAGCCCATACCTGCACCTTGCCGAGTGCGAACTCTGCTCGAAGGTAGTGGAGCGCTTCACATAGCTCCTGGTTTACATTACACATTCAGGCAATGGGGAGTGAAATACTTAGCCCAGAATCACAGCATGCGACTTGCGCGCGAACTCGACCTGACGGCATTGGAGCGCTTTACCGAGCTCCGTATATACATTACACCTACATGCATAGGGGGGGGTTAAGCGATCCTTGGTCACACTACACATTCAGGCAATGGGGAGTGAACTAAGTTGCCCAGAAGCCCAGCATGCGAACTTGAGCGCGAACTCGGCCGAAGGCATTGGAGCGCTTTACCGAGCTCTGTATATACGCTACACCATCATGCATGGGGGGGTTAAGTGATAAGCCCAGTATCGTGAGACGAGGGCGCGGCCTCGAGGCTCGAACCCTGATACCCTGTACAAAAGCGGCAGCGCAGCCGATCCCGCCGTCCCTGCCTCAAAACCCGCCCGCCGCCACTACGGGGCCCACAGCAGACGCGCGCACCGTCTCCCAGCTCCCCCCCCCAGCAGGCGAAGGCAGCGTTACCCAACCCCCGCCGACGAGCACGCCAGAATGCCCCCCCCTACCTGCCGCTTCCACGTTGCCGGTGCTGGCCGCAGCTAGCTAGTCCTCGCATGTGCACCCCCCCCAGCCACGACACTCCAGGCCTGTGCCTGCAGGACACGCCCGGCCGCAAACGCCGCGCCCGGCCAATCGGACTCGCGGTCACCTTACCACGATCAAGCCAGCCGCCGCGCTGCATATTCTCATAGGGGGCCTCGCAAACTGAGACGCTCTCCCTAGCCCAGCCCGGCCATTTCGCAAATCCTCCGACCATCAGCCGATCGACAAATCGGCCTCCGCTACACTTCCTCACAACAAACTTTTCTCTCTCCCTCCCGGTGGTGCTCAGGTGTCAGGAAGAGGCCGGATCCTCCTCTCCTGACACCTATATACCCTCCCAACTCCCGCCCCTCTCCTTCCTTTGAACCCACCCCCACCATGTCCTTCCGGTCGTTGCGCGAATTCCCCGGGGGAAGACTGGTCTGCGACCTTCACTTCCCCCGGGGCCCGCCTTCTGCAGCACCGCCAGCGTATTGGAGCCTCGGCCGCAATCTCCGCAATCTCCGCAGCCTCCGCCGGGTGTTGTTGATCTGTCTCAGGTCAGGCCAGCCCGCCCCAGTTCGTGGTGCGATATTGCGGGTGCCGAGAGCGCCGTAGAGCAGCTTGGTTGTCGCCTACCTCCGCAGGCCTGATTCCCATTGAGGCTGTGGCCGTTGCGGGACGGCCGCCATTAGTCCAGCGGTCTCGGAATGCCTCGTTCTATGACACCAGGGTGCTGATTTTGGAGATTCTGTTTGGCTTCTTCGTGCGTCCTCGGTATTTTCTGCGGCTCACCACATGATTTCACGCTATTTCTCTGGCTTTGAAGCAGGATTAAAATGCGTTGTTCGCTCACGGCCGGCCGAGCTGCACTATAGTGCGTCCATCTTGCTGTGGGCTCCCTAGTGCCACCCCAAAATCATCAAGATATTCTAATGACTTTATCCATTATAGCTTTTTAAACCATTTACAAATTAATTAATTCTACATGTGTCAAAGCTTAAGTAAACCCACTGTGTACTTATCTGATGTGTGAGCAGCAACAAAGAAGGAAGGTGGCTGCTTGCTTGGGACTTATCTATTTATTTGAATGTTGATAAAGTTCTAATTCTTAGAGGTTATTGTTCCAGTTGTTGCTGCTGTGTGTGTGGCAATAAAGAGGTAAATGCATAATATTTGCCTTAGTGTCTTGCCATAAAATCACAATTCTTGTCAGGGTGAACCAAAAAGTCACAAAATAAACGTATGCTCAACCCAGTGGTAGCTTGGCACAAAAGCAGTGAGGCTTAACTTAGAGGAAATGTGGACAGTATTTATACAGCCCTCAATCAGTAATAAAGTAAAAGCACAATACAAGAAAAATCGTAAACCAATTTGGAAAAATTAAGTAGGCTTCATTAAATAAAAGGACACAAAAATGACAAAATTCCAATAGGTGGAACCTGGAGATATAAGTTTTCAAGTGTTAGGTAAAAATGGTGCCAAGAGTCTCAAAGAGCCCATTGTGGGTATCTGGTGACTTTGGAACTGGAACAAAGTCACAAGTTCAGGCTGACCGCGACGGAGCCTTGGCTGGATACAGGACCAAAATTGCCCCGCTGGAAGTTTTACCCTTTGAATTTGGTGTGGGATCTGCGCAGTGCTGCTCTGCGTCGCTCTGAATTGCTCAGCATGGATCCGGTGCAGCCTTCAGTTAGGGCTTCTGCAGCTCTGTGGGGCTCTACATTGGATCTGGTGAAGCTTTCAGTTGGGAGCTACGTAGCACATGCCTAAGAGGCTCTATGTGCCTCGGCATTGGATCTGGTGAAGCCTTTGGTTAGGAGTTAGGCGGCTCCATAGGGCTCTGCATCACTTTGTGTGTCAGATCCAGCAAAACCTTCAGTTAGGCAGGGAAACTTATTGAATCCCTGTAGTTTACATAGAAGGTAAGCCAGCTGACCCTTAGAGTCACTTCTGTGGTCCTGGGTTCCAGGCACGCAGGTCTAGTCTTCCTTCAGGTTTTAGACAGCAGTGAGTACTACTTCTGTGTTTTCACCGGTTCAGGTGTGTTCTGATTTCAGGCTCTGTGGATGCCACTTTGATGCCCAGTGCCAACCTTGGCGGGGGAGGCACCCCTCTATCTGGGTTTGGCTACAGGCTGGCTAACAAAAGCAGGGGCAGGCCTAGTGTCAGGTAATTTGGAGTAGGCCAGCTGGTCCCTTTGAAGTGTAATCAGGGCAGCCTCCCCAGCCATCATGTCAGGAAGATCCTCATATCTCTCCACCCATGAAGTAGGTCCACCATCTGTGAGAAATACACATCAGACCACAGGAGAGCCATTAGCAGTCAGGCAACCCTCGACACTGGCAGAAAGGCACATTGGGCTTAGGCGTGAAAATACCAACTTTCTAAAAGTGGTATTTTCAAAATAGTAATTTAAAATTTGACTTGACCTTTAGGTTGGATTTTAAATTCCTGCCAATGAGTCCTTGAATCATTTTTCTAGCTAGTCCCAAACTGAGTTATGCATTCTGAGGAGTTATAATGTAACTCAATGCTTTTTTATGGGAGATCCAGGCTTGTCACAGTGAAAAACAACTTTGGAGATGTTTCACTGCCAGGGCATGTAAGACATTAAATATATATATCCTACTATTTAAATACCCCCAAGACATGCATTAAGGGCCTTTCTTAGGAGGGGTCTAATAGGTATTAAAAAGGAAGGTTGAGATCTGGAAAAAGGTTTATTTTGCCAGGTTGAAATGGTAGTTTACAACAACACACACAGGCTGCAAGGGCAGGCCTGCCAACATATTTTACAGTACTACTTTACTGCGTGGCACAATGAGTGCTGCAGCTGACTTGTATCATCAATTTCCAGGCCTTAGGTACAAATAGTACCATATACTAGGGACTTATAAGTAAATCAAATATACCTATTAGGTGCATGCCAATTTTACCATGTTTAAAAGGGAGAGCACTAGCACTTTACCACTGGTTAGCAGGAGTCTAGTGCACAGGATTCTGGGGCCAATGAGAACAGGTTCAGCTAAAGAAGGCAAACAGTTTGGGAATACCACATGAAAGATGGTTATTTACAACATAAGTGAAATTGATTTTCTGCTGCCTGGACAACTATACCTATTTCAAGACTAGTAATCCACTGGACGCAACACCACCACCAAATCAACACCAAAAGTGAAGTGCCTCATTTCTATGTGAGAGGAAGGACTAGGTAATAATATTGCTGATAGAATTTAAGAAAACCCCTCTCTCTGGATGGACAAGAGATTGTACATCCCTAAATAAAACAGTATTTATTGAAACATTAACAATTTAAAGTGGATACAACAACAATAAATGTGTAGGATGCCAACAGGAATAAAATAAATACCAGAGGAAAATATATACTTTAATTATTAGCGTTTTTAGAAGGAGTTAGAGTTAAAATAAAGGTAGGGTATGGTTACGTAACAGGGCCGGGCGCCTTGTTGATGTTAAAATTTCGGATATTGATGGGATTAGGATTATAGCGAGAGTCAGAGTTAATTTTGAAAAGTTAGAGTGAAATGTCATTCCAGAATACCTAGTTTGAAGTATATGCTTTGTTACAGATGGCTCTTTGCAGACGGTATCATCTATGAAAGCCTGATTCACAAAGGTAACTTACATTTGATACGTTTGAGTAACTTTACTATATTTGTCTATTTACAAACTCTGAGTGAAAGTTTAAACTAAAAGTGCAATTTACATGTCTCCACCAAATTGAAGGTCCTAGAGGCTTTTCACAAACTTCATTTAGTAGTACTGTTTGTAGTACTACAAAACTTATTACAAACTGCAAGGGGCTAGCCACAGTAATTCACAGTTCTGAGTAATTTGCATGTGTAAATTATTCTTACACTTTTCAGTAACTTTACTACTTTTCGCTATTGACAAAATTTAAGTGTAATGTTACTTAAAAGTGTAAGAGTAAATTAAACATGTAAATTACTCAAAAGTGCAAGTTACCTTTGTGTAAAGCCCCATTCAGTTTGTGAATATCCCCCATTAAAATAAGTGGAGACATTAAAGTTAAACTTTTGCAGTAAATGTACACTTGTGCTATGTAGATAGCCAAAATTAGTAAACTTACTCAAAAGTGTAAATTACTCAAAAGTGTAAATTACCTTTGAGAATCAGGCCCATCGTCCCTGTGTTGTGTTATTCTCTGTAATCATAGATCCGTTTGAGATCACAAGCCATTGTCAATCAAAGAACGGCGATAAGTGCAAGGATAAACTTTCCACTGCTGCTCACAGAAGCCCTTCATTTTTTAAAAGAAAAGCTAGATTTAATATATAATCTATGAGAAATTAATTCATGTCTAAGTACCACATTCACATCAGCAGTCTGAAAAATGAATGCTTAATGTGACACTGTTTCTCCACCTGAAAAATGACCTGCTGATGTAGTTGGGCACCTGTTTTGGTTTGAGTGTAATATAAAGGTTAATCATGAAGATTGTGAAATCATAAATATTTCAAGCAGCCAAACGCTCCAGAGACCTTTACAGCTGTGGTTTAATCGACATCACATCCAATCTGTCTCATCTGTTCTGGGTAAACAGCTGCCCAATGCAGTTTACAGCAGGGCCACTAGAAATATGCAGTTTTGCGGCTTTGCCATTTTCCCCGCATAATTATGAATTTGATGTGTTCGCCACATAATCCATCTTCTGCTGGATAATCTGCAGAATTTTCACAAAAAAATGTGTATAGCTCAAACAGTTCAATAGTTACTTGAAAGGCAGCAACACGTGTTGCTATCAGTGAAAGGCCTTCTGCAAAAGTTGACTGATCTTTCTGTTGCTTATTGCTGTATTTGGAGGTCAGACTGGTATCAATGTTTTTTCGATTTTCACTTCCTCCTACGTTCCCCTTTGACTGCTTTTCTCTTTCTTTCTCTCGATCAAAATCTGATGATGAAAAGTAAGTGCCAGTCCCTAAAAATGAGTGCCGATGGTCCCCACCGGCAATCACCAATTCAAATTAAGTACAGCACCTACCCTCATCCCTTGAACTGTCCCCTGCACTGCTAGCCCCACTCTCGCCTGACAAAAATGGTTTCTGAGCTCTGTCATCTTGGACACTGTTCTCAGGGCTCCACATTCTTCCAGTGCCACCACCATGTCTCTGTTCGCTTCTCTGACCCCATCACATCAAGGATGCACCTATCAGCTGATCCCCAGCTGAGGGATATCTACCCCTCATGGCCATTATATCCTGTGGCTGGAAAAAAAGCCCAGTTCTTTGGCCACTAACAAAGGGGCATATCAACAAGGTGAGGCGATAAAATTATCGCCGCTTTTGCGGCCGTTTTTGTACGAAAAACGGCGATAATTTTATCGCCTAATTAGCAAGCTCAGCTAACGCGTGAAAACTTGCGTTAGATTAGGAATTCCTAATGCCCAGCTTTGCATCTCTAATGAGATGCAAAGTGGGCGTTCCTGACCTGACATGACAGGAGAAATGTCGCTAAGCGACATTTCTCCTATCATCAAGCCCCACGCTATGAAGCATAGTGGCAAGAAAAGTAACGATAACCCCTGTCATCGCTAGTTTCCTTACGCCTGCTTCAGGACCGACTTTCCTATGGAAGGTGGATATCATGGCTAAGTTTGTGAGTCCCTATCATCAAGCTAATGCCACATTGCGTGAGATTATCGCTGGGTTTCCAGCGATAATCTCACGTTAGGCAGTTAGCGTGAGGATTTTTATCGCTTTTGAGATAAGCGTTGCTGATAGCACGCTATCTCAGCGATAAAAATCCACGCTAGCCGGCGATAATTATCCTAGCGCTAAGTGCGCTCAGAGATAATTATCGCCGGTTGTTGCTGATATGCCCCAAAGATGCTTTTGCCTTTGCAAAGTCTGGTGAAGTCAGAAAACCTATTCGAAACTTCACCCAGGTAAAGAGTTTCACATTATTCTACTTCTATGGAAAAGTTTGTCCCCTTGATTGACCCTAACTAAAGCCAATAGCACCTACAGGTGAACATGAAGGGATTTTGAAAATATAATTGATAACTGTCCATCGGGCGTGGTCCCAGAAAGACCAGAGGATACTGGGATTCAGTTGCAGAACCAGAGTCTTTCACTCATGTCATCTGGGTTCACTGTACTGTTGAAGCATAAACTGAGACGCAGGTGCATCCACGTAGCACTTGACCCTGAAAATAAGTGGGGTGGTATGAGCTAGAACTCAGAAAAGACAGTATTAATATTCAAAAAGTGCTTTGGATTTGGAGAAGAAAATACTAAATATAAATAATACACTTGTAAACCACAAACCAATAGGTTAATCTGTGCCCCCCCCTTCCTTTGAGGACACAGAGTCGAGCGACACAGTCAACGTTTTAGGCAGGGAGGCTCTGTGATGATAATGTGATAAGGAAAAGGGATTGTGCTTTCACAGAGGTTTCCTCTACCTGGACGAAGCCCCATGCTGCGGGAGCCTGAATCCCAATAATTCACTGAACCACACTAATTTAGACACCCCAAATATTTACCTCTGATGGTTCGACTCCACTTCTTTTGATCTAGAGGCAGGAGTCACCACTCTCCACAACACAAACCCACTAAATTAGCAGAGTAAAATCAAGTAGTAACTGGGACCACTCAATATCTTTGCAGTTCCAGATAAAGAAAATAATACAAAAGATTTATTACAGAAATCATATTATAAGTGTAACAGAGAAATGCAACAGATGCCATGAAGGCTCAGACACAAAACACAAAATCAGAAATCAGTAATCTTTGAGTCCTAATTAAGTAGAAATCTTCATCAATATCTATGTGTCAAGCTCATGAAGAGAATTGACAGCATCCTAATGGGAGAAGAAAAGTCTCAAAACAATCTGACAGTGTCTCAGGAGGAAAAATAAGAAGTCAACTCTAACTTCTAAAACCAGGGGTTTTTATACACATTTTACCCATAAAACGACTAGCAAAACTGCAGATTCTGCATGACCTGATCATTATTAGTGCACATTGGACAAATCAAAAGTAAGATTGTGTTTCTAAATTCGAAAGAGAAAGAGGGGCATATCAACAACAACCGGCGATAATTATCGCTGAGCGCACTTAGCGCTCGGATAATTATCACCAGCTAGCGCCGATTTTTATCGCTGAGATAGCGTGCTATTAGCAACGCTTATCTCATCGGCGATAAAAATCCTAGCGCTAACTGGCTAACGTGAGATTATCGCTGGAAACCCAGCGATAATCTCACGTTAGCTAGTTGATAGGGACTCACAAACTTAGTCATGATATCCACCTTCCATAGGATATCATGGCTAAGTCAGTCCTGAAGCAGGAAAGTAGGGATAACAGGTATTATCGCTACTTTTCCTGACGCTATGCTTCATAGCGTGGGGCTTGATGATAGGAGAAATGTCGCTTAGCGACATTTCTCCTATCATGTCAGGTTAGGAACGCCCACTTTGCATCTCATTAGAGATGCAAAGCTGGGCGTTAGAAATCCCCACGCTAAAGCAAGGTTTCACGCGTTAGCGTGACCTTGCTAATATAGCGATAAAATTATCGCCGCTTTTCGGCTGAAAACGGCCGCCAAAGCGGCGATAAATTTTTATCGCCTCGTTGTAAATATGCCCCAGAGTTCTTTGGCTTGCTTCCTCAGCAACAGCAGTCCAGAAATGTAAAATGCAATATGAAACATTCTCAAACAAATTCTAATACATCAGTGTTCCTCTGCAGGCCAACACTGGAACTTCAAGTGGAAGTCCTTCAAAATGATACATCGGGAACACAATGGAAAGCTACATTCAAAATAGAGGCTCTCTAAGGAGAGATACCATCTACATCATGGTACACTGTGGCCCGTGGAAACTGTGCAGAGAAAAGTCTTGCAGTGGGACACTGATTTGGAGGAGGAATGAGCAGGATGAGAAAAACACTAGAAACCTGCATCCTTATTAAAAAAATGGTGTCTCGCACGAAAATGTTGCATAACGATACTGTATTAATAATCACCCTTCTACACATCATAATCTAATAATTTCAAGTGCAACATTATTAATTCATAATTTCCGACTAAATGCACCACAGAAACCAGAAATTCGACCAAAATTATGTATCACCCAAATAACATATCATAAAAAGTCTTTACAGTGACACCCTGGGGTTTGGACCTTGAAACAATCCTCACTATGGGGCATATTATCAAGCACGGCGTTATAATTATCGCCGCTTTAGCGGCAGAAAACTGCCGCTACAGCGGCGCTATTGGGCTTGATAATATGCCCATGAGAATTCCAATAGAAGCCCATGTTGACACCAGAACATGGGCTTCTATTGGAATTCTCTGCGGCATATTATCAAGCCCATTATCGCCACTTCAGCGGCAGTTTCCTGCTGCTAAGCGGCGATAATTCTAACGCCGTTTCTTGATAATATGCCCCTATGTTCTCAGGCCCAGCTCGACCCATCCGAACAGACAAAAGAGTTCACAGCAGTATTTACCACTAATCCTAAAGAGGAGCTGGCTTGGGTCAGGGGAAATGAATTGGAGTCCAGATGGTGGGCTACAGGTGTCCTCCAGCACCCATGCATTGAAATCATAGGGGGCACGGAGGTGAAATAAAAAATTGGAAGTATTTTGGAAACCACCAAGCATGGTGAGGATATTTTAATGGCACAAACTTCACAAACTTATTACTGCGAAGCCGGCAAAAGAGGTTGACGTCTTCCCATGTCAATGGCACCTGCAGAGTTGGGGGTACATGGTGAGGGTACACAAAAAGTCTCACAGAAAGTGGCAATTCAAAGACCGGTCTATCAGCAAATAGTTGCTGGGGCTCTCTTCTGAAAGGCATCCAATAATAACCCCATCAACCACCTCCAGGCCAGAAGGGAGGACACAATAATAGCAAGATTCGTTGTGGGCAGACAGACTGGGGATCAGGAGCAGAGGTTGCCACTATAGAGGACCTTGCAGGACTGATCTGCCCCATGTGACACAGGCAGTGACGGTGTTTGCTGGTTCACCCTCCTTCATGCACACCTCCTCAGTCACCAAGCAGCTTTTTTATGCAGGGGTACCTGCAACACCCTCTTCCACAGCAAGATGAAGCTCATTCCATCAAAGCAGTGCCAAACAGCACTTTCAGCAGAATGCAGTACTCTTGACTCAATCGCAGAGCTCCCAGACTCACATGGCAGCTGCGGGCTTATGAACTTCAGAGCTGTGCTAATCTGTGTTGATGCAGCTCATTAATCCCTTTTCAAGGAGGCCATTCGTGCAGCAAAGACAACTTATTTTACGGGGAAAATTTTGGCCGCTGTTAATTCCACCAAAGAACTTTTTAAATCCGTATCTTATCTGGCCAAACCTCAGCAGGGCAGCCTGTTTCGCCCCGACCAGGGTTTCTGCAATCAGCTGGCCTCCTTTTTTTATGATAAAGTTCAAACTATATATGATGATCTGTTGAACCTTACAATCCCAGCTCCTGGTCAAGTTACTCCCCAACTTTTTCTGTCACTCGAGACTAGGCAGGGTGGTTTTTCTAGTTTTGGCTCCCTGTCTGTTGAGGCTGTAACAGATTTGTAAAAAATTACTAAGTCAGGGTCTGTCTCTGACCCCTGTCCCCCGTCGGTCTTGCATCCGGTTGCGGACAAGTGCGGACAAGATCGGTCCCATTCTTATGCTTCTAATTAACCAAGTTCTGGTCTCAGGGCCCTATCCCATTGCGTGGAAGACGGCGAATGTCAGACCAAATTTGAAGAAGGCTTCGCTTGATCCCACTGAGCTCAAAAACTACCGACCAATCTCGGGTCTGCCTTTCGTTGCCAAGATCATGGAAAAGCATATGAATACCTTGCTCTCCGAATTTTTGGACCGCAACAGCTTACTTGATCCGTCTCAGCATGGTTTTCGCTCTAATCATTCTACCGAGTCTGCTCGTATTACTGCAGTGGAGGGGATCCGGATGGCAGTCGACGGAGGTGGGAGAGCTATTTTAGTCCTCCTCGATCTATCGGCTGCCTTTGATACCATTAATCACACAGTCTTAGTGCAGCGACTAAAGGAGGCAGGCATTAGTCATCGAGCCCTGGTCCTTCTTTCTTCTTTTTGCAGGACAGACCACAATCTCTCAATTGTGAGGGACTAAAATCAGATAATTTTAATCTGACCTGTTGCGTTTTGAAAGGTTCTGCTTTATTCCCTACCCTGTTTAATCTCTACGTGAGACCCCTGGCCGCCGTAGTGAGGAAGCATGGTATTTCTTTTGTCTCCTATGCGGACGATTTGCAACTGGTTATTTCATTATCAGACACACCAGAGTTAACAGCGGGGCGGTTCCATACGTGTCTTAAGGACATCATGGCCTGGATGTCGCAGAGTTTTTTTAAAGATTAATACAGAGAAGACTCAAGTTATGGAATTCGGGAATGGACCTCCAATCTGGAACAACCTTTGGTGGCCATCGGAGGCAGGACTCTGTCCTCTCCCTATGGGAAAGGTTAGAAATCTTGGCGTCATCTTTGACAGTAAAATGAAAATGTCAGCGCAGGTTAACAGCATAACCTCTGCTTGTTTTTTCATGCTCAAATCTCTCCGTAAAATCTTTCCTTTTATTCCCGTCGCTCTCCAGAAGACGGTGATGGCCGCTCTTTTCATGTTAAGACTTGACTATTGCAACGCTATGTTTTTGGGCATTGAGAAGTTCCAGATCAGCAAAATTCAATCCCTCCAGTATACTGCTGTTCGTGTTCTGTTACAAATTCCTAAGGGCCACTCCGTCTCCTCCGCTAGGAGATCATTGCATTGGCTCCCGGTCCAACAGAGAGTTGAGTTTAAGGCACTATGCCTTGTCCACAAGGCACAATATGGTGGTGGCTCCACCTACTGCCACAATCTGTTCAGAACCTACGTCCCCCGACGAGATCTACGTTCGGCCAATCGTGGCCTTATGTGTACCGCTAGATACAGACAAGCTAGATGGGGTGGCCGCACATTCTCCATCTGTGCCTCCCAATTATGGAATAAGCTTCCAGCCTCTCTTCGCCTTGAGCCAGACCTCTTTCCTTTAGGAAAGCCCTGAAGTCCAGGTTGTTTAATGTCCTTTAGTTCTTTAGTTCCTTTGTCTCCGTTGTTCTTCTCACACCACAGCGCCAAGACGCCGTTTGGCATTAGAGCGCTTAATAAGCCTCTTTATACTTTATACTTTATGTATATTTGTATAGCGCACAAATCACCTTGGTGGGTATCCTGGCACTGAAGCAGGACCTGCGCGGTATGAGCCAGTGCTGGGGCTAGGTGCAGCGCAGAGTCTTCAGTTTCGTGCAGAGCTCATCAGAGTGCACTCTTATTTTCCAGGAATTCCACAGCTGTTCTTGTTGTGGTTGTAATCAAGGTGTTGTAAATGAAGATACTCTATTGTTGGAAGGATGTCAGTCACACAGGTTATGATATATATAGGTTTATTGAATAAGATAAGTCCTAGTTACAGGTTATAAGAATGATGGTAAATACCTCACTAAGAGCAGTATCCTTGCTGCACAGCTCACTCTCTCCACATGACATTCGTCCCAACCAGGCACTCATCAACATTCTATTACATCACACTCACACTGGCTGAACAGCAGGGACCTGGCAACTATGGAGAAGATGCATAGCAGCAACCACCAGTTACAACACCAGGTTTGGTCACAACATGAAGGGAATTGGCAATCAAAGGCCTGAGTTGTGAGACTTTTTAATTTTTCACATGCACACTGGTATTGCCTCCTACTCCTGGTCGAGAGAATTACTGAACAATCCGCCCGGTGCAAAGTTCAGAATTTATGAAACTCCTCCAAACATATCCTTCATGTACTTTGCATGATCAGGACATGCCAAGAGGGTCTTCCACAGGAGTTCTGCCCTATGGTGGGTTTAGGCAGTTCTTGCCTTTAGATTTATTAGTCTAAGACTGGTTCATCCACAGCCTTAGCGGCACAGATGCAACTAAAAGAAGGAATAGACCTGGATGTGCACAAACATGGTTCAGGAGGCTAAATTTTCAAATGAAGGATGTGGCATTTCCTCCTAACAAACACAGAAAGGTTACCACAGTGACACTTACATGGGAAGGGAAGGAAAGGCTCAAGGGCCTGATCCCATATACAAAAAAAAAGAAGAGTAAATCCCACATCTACTCACTAGATGCTGGAGTCCAGCCACAGTTACCATCTATAGGGCAAAGTTCACTAATGGCCCAGGGCCTGCTCTCAAAATGCATGCATAGCCTCACCTAAGGCCTCTGTATTGGTTGCTATCCACAAAGTGGAATCCAAAGTAGAATCCTCCATCCAGATCGTCCAGTGCACACGCACACTAACCCTACATTATACATGCAGAGTGGACACACATTCTTCATCCGTGTTCCACGTGCATGAGTTAAAGGACCCGCTATGTGAGCCTAGCAGACCTTGTAACATGAGAGGACAGTAGGGATTTCTCCCCTACTGATGACAGTTAAAAAGTTGGGACCCTCCCCCATACATCAATGCTGCCACCTCAGCTGGTAATAGGTGTCCCAGTAAGAGGACAGTAATCATTCTACCCATGAAGGATGTGCTGTGTGCGCCCCACTTTACCTCAGTGCGCTTCTCTGTGAACTCATTGAATATGCATGGGAGGCCATCAGTGAAAATGCATGATTGTCATATTTACTGAGGCAAAAATCAAAGGGCCCAATTACGAAAAACTAACGCAGCGCAGTGCCGCAAGTAATTTTGATGTGCCGCGCTGCGTTAGTTTCGAAGCACAGGGATGCAACATATTTACAACAATATGTCGCATCTCTGTGCTTTTTCCTGTGCTGCGTCGTGGGGAGATTGTTTTTGTGCAGTAAGGGGCACCGTCCTGCACAAAAACAATCAGTTAAGGTAATTTCCTCTTCCAATATGTGCTGTAGAATGCAGCACACATTGAAAGAGGAAATAAAAAAGGAGAAATTAAAACATTTCTCCTTGTTGCGTCTCACTATGCCACCCCTGGGGTGGCATAGCATTCTGATGCATTTCCAGGTTTATGATTGCTGGTAAATCTGGATATTCATCAGTGGACATGGGTGTTGCGTGGTAAGACATACAGCAACAACCATGTAACGTCCCTAACACGCAAAGTGTTACGTAAAAAGGGGCAATATTTACTCGCACACGTAAAGCCACGCAGGGTGGCTTTACCTGTGCTTGTAAATATCACGCCGCAGGTTGCACCGCAGGTGCATCATGCAGCACGCCGCACCAGCGGCGCAAAGGGCTTGTAAATAAGCCCCAAAATGCTTTACCAGAGGTGTAACATCTGCTGGGTCCAAAGGCATTCAGGGAACATTTCCATCCAAATAAACTGTGTTAGACTTGGGGGTCTCTAGTTGGCACAGGTATGCACTTGTGACAAATAGGGACCTCCTCCTCTAGTCAGGGTAAAGAGGTACACTCCTAAAATAACTCCTGCTCACCCCCTTGGTAGCTTGGCACAAGCAGACAGGCTTATCTCAGAGGCAGTGTGTAAAGCATTTGTGAACACATACAGTAATCAAATGGCAACACTACAGATGGACACCACACAAGTTTTATATCAAATATAAGTATTCTTTATATAGATTTATCACAAGACCATTAAACGACAAAAACACACAATACTGTTACTTTAGATGGCAGAATTTAGCTTAGTTCTCTTAAGTTCTTAAATGCGACACTTCAAGTCTATGTACCTTTTAGATGCAACACGCAGGGCAACAAAAGTGTTGCAACGATGTTGATACGTTGAAGATTTTGGTGCAAAGAAATAAAGATGTGAAGATCTTCCAGATGCGGCACGCTTCTCCGATGTTGCGAGAAGACTCGACTCGATGCCTCAGCTACAGCGGCGACATCCCTTTACGCGATGCGACGACAGCAGCCTTGGCGGTGACACTCTTCTCCAACGTTGCGAGACGCTTCCGCTCGATCCGATACTGCAGCGGTGACACCCCTTTACGCGATGCGACGACAACAGCTCCGACGGCGGCATGTTTCTCCGTGAATGCGACGCACTTTTCTTGATGCGGTGCAATGTGTCAGCTACGATGGCTGCGATGGCAACACGCTTCTTCCTCGATGCGAGACTCTTATCTTGATGCGGGGCAATGCGTCAGCTACGATGGCTGCGATGGCAACACGCTTCTTCGGCGTTGCGAGACACTTCTTTGATGATGCGAGACGCTTCCGCTCGATGCGACAGCTGCAGCGGCGACACACTTTATGCGATGCGACGACAACAGCTCCGACGGCGGCAAGCTTCTCCTTCTTGAGTCACGCTTCCAGCTCCGTGCGACACGCAGTCCCTCAGAAAGCCCAACAACAGCAGCAAGCACTTCCATAGAACTCTGGGGAGCTGGGGGGGAAAGTCTGTTGTTCCTGAGACTTCAGCAGGAGGTAAGCTCTTTTCCAAGCCCTTGGAGATCCTTCAGAAGTTGAGGAAAAGTACACACAAAGTTCCTTTCTCCTCTCTTTGGCAGTAGGCAACCCCTGCAGGCCAATCCCCCAGTTTCAGGGATAGTCTCTCCTCAGTTTCTTCTTGGTTCCTCTCCTCAGCACAGTTTCCTCTTGTTTCCCAAAGTGATCTAAATTCTTGGCATCAGGGTCCCAATACTTATACCCCCAAATCCTTTGTCATCTGAGGGCAGAGGGGCCTTTGCCTTGTTCAAACCAGTTCTGGTCAGTCTTGGAGCACTTTGTTGACATGACTCCTTCTTCCCTTTCAGAGTGCAGGGTAGAGACATCAGACGCACCACAGGAGGTGGAGCCAGCATTGTGGAGGGAAGGCACAGCCCTATTCAGGTCCCAGGTGCTTCTCCTCCCACCCATCTAGATGCAGATCTCTCTATTCACCACTGGGACACCTCACCCTGTCTCCTGGAATTCCCCAGCCCTGTCACTCAAAACTCCAGACAGGGAATACACAGCCTAGCAGAGGCAGGTATGAATGGTTAGACAAGAAAATACCTACTTTCTAAAAGTGGCATTTTCAAACAAAGAATGTTAAAACCAACTTCACTAAAATATGTATTTTATCATTCTGAGTTCAGGCATACTAAATTTGAATTTCTACCATGTTCCCTGAGGATTATAAGATGTAATAACCAAACTTCCCATTCTGGCCTATGGAGAACAGGTAGCCTTGCAATAGTGAAAAACGAAAATGGCTGTAATTCACTATTAGAACATGCCACACACACCAGGGCATGTCCTACCTTATACAATGCACCCTGCCCTTGGGCCTACCATAGGAGGGTCTGATATGAAGAAAATGGAAGGTTTAGGGATTGGCAAGTGGGTGCACTTACCCAGTCAGCATGACAGTACCAGACTGTACGCAGGCTCTGCAATGGCAGGCCTTAGACACATGTTTACAGGCTGCTTCTGTGGGTGGCACAACCAGTGCTGCGGGCCCACCAGCAGCATTTGAATTTACAAGCCCTGGGCACTCCTGGTGCACTGTACTAGGGTCTGACAGGTAAACCAAACCAACCAATCATGGAATCACAAATGATACTTTAATTTACACTAGGGAGCACTTCCACTGTGGCACTGGACAGCAGTGGCACAGTGCCCTGATCAACTAACACCAGCAAAACACATGAGGCAACAGCAAAGAAATGGAAGGGAGACCCACGCCAATGTGCCAGGTCTAACATACTGTATGTCTGAAACACCTGTGGGGCTGGTGCAAAGATACTGGCAAGAAATACTGATAGGCTTATACCTTTAAAAGACCATTATGGCTCAGGCAGAATCTGTCATGTGTCAAGCATGCATGAAACATGAACACCTCATCGGAGCAACCAGAGAGCTTTAGGTTTGCCCATTCCCCTTTCTCCTGAAAGAGTTCCAGTTTGTCCCTCTAAGGGCCTGGTTCAGTATTTTTTGCCAGACTGTTATTCCACATAAATGTGACATGTACCCCCGTCCATCTTATTGCACATGCCGTAGGATATAATGTACTTGCAGTAAGGCAGAAGAGATATCTGTCACTTTTGTGATGGAGTAACCTATCCGTTAAACTCTAAATCAGGCCCTAAGATGTCAACCAATTCTACCTGACCAAAAACATCTTTTGGGAGCGAAACACCAGATCTCTCCCTCCTTCTACATACTGCTCTATGCCTAGATGTAGACAGAAGTGCAGTTGCCATTACAGATTAGTCAGGTACGATAAAAACTGTTGGCAGACAGCACAGAGGAAGGGAATTTCACTCAAAGAGAAGCACACCAAAGACCCAGGCGGAACTGACCAGCCCCGCTCGATGTTATCTCCTGCACAGGAGGCAAATATTCTAATCCTGGTTTCTTTCGCTGTGCTTTGGCCTTGCGCCCTGTTTCAGCCACCCACGAGGCCGGAATGCATAACATTAAATATTACAAGCACAATGATTCATAGGGAAGCCCAGCATCCTGTGCTTTGCCAAATCTGAAAATATGCTATGGAATTTATACATGTTGAGTCAGATAGGTCTGCAATACTAAGCGTAAACATCTCATTGATTTTCTGATGAAGGATGAGGTATGTGTGCCCTGTTGCCCCTCTTCCATTTTTGACGCACTCTTGATATCCGCGGACCTTTGCACCCTCCTTCTCTGTATCAGGCCAAACTGTTTGAAATACCAATCTTTCAGAAGGACCTATTTCCACCATCAGCCGAAACCAGTCTTCTTACTCACCCTCTGACAGGCTCAGAGTTGTTGCACCATGTTTTTCTGTTAACGATTCTCCATCTCAATGCCATGTTTGGCGCTTGTTTTTTCAGGGACGTGTTGGTGGCGACAGCGGAATAGTTCGAAGTGTCGTGGAATAATCCAAGATGGCATCTGTCTCCAGGGATTTAGTCTTCCGATATCAGAGCTATGCAAGCACGCGTGACGTACTAGTGAGCAATATTCGCTAGACTGGCAGATCCCTTTGTGCAGGTCCAAGAGACCTCCGCATGCACGAGACTGGCCCTTCCCAGTCTTACCTTATATAAAGCTTTTTGATCCAAGCAGGTTAAAGTTTAATATGATATTCAAAGAACCAGGTTTTCCCCTTGCAGAAGGTGCACAGAAAATCACTATGATCTCTAAATGCAAGGGTCAGTGAAAAAACATTGTTGTGCAAAAATAAGGTTTCAAGTGGGAGAGGGAGATGAATCCAGCATGAAAGCAAAGAAGATCTAATGCCCATAATCCTATAGAAACATAGAAATATATGCTCTCTGGAAACCAGACAAATTTCTTCAAGCCTTGCAGTCCTTGGAGACAACACAACATGCATTTGGTGTAGCTTGGTAAGAAGCTGCACCGACTGCTACTACCTACTAGCAAATCACCTACCACTAGGTGCAAACATGCAATGGCAATGCTGTCCTTTGAATAGGGCATTCTCATGATTCAGTACACCAAATACAGCTAAATTTGGAAATCCGCACAGAGCAATCACCAATGCATATCCTCAATTTCTTAATATTAGCTAGGATGACGAGTCCAGTGGAGATGGGATTAGGAGCTGGCCGATCTTAATTGTTTCTAGTTTGAGTCTGGCTAAAAGGAGTATGGCCTTGGGGCAAGAGGAGGAAGTTACAATGATTTGTAGGGCTTCATTACATTAGAGACCTTATTAGTGGGCTTGTGAGGCAGAAGAAGTTCTCAAAGGCCCTTTAATGCCTGTTGTTACCTACATGGATGCACAATATGTGGGTTAAAAACAGGCCTCATAAATGGAGATGCAGGGTGGCCAGTCTGGTGCTACCGAGAGTAAGAGGTCTTTTTGAGGGACATTGGGTCATGTAAAGAGATGTCCCAGGAGACCACATTAATGTGACCAAAGACGCGTATATCGTGGCAGATTCTGAAGGACTATGCGAATGTCCTCGTATTATTGGCTATGTAGCGGTTCACACTCTAGGAGGGGTCTGCATGATACGGAATCAGCTGCTTACAACAAATGTCAGTACAACACAGGTCCAGGAGGGTCAGATCAATGCTGGAGTTTTGGGATAGCCACCAACAGCGAGAAATTAGTTTCAATTGCAAATGGTATTTGTAAATTTATATTTTGTGGCTATCCTAAGAATCTAGCCTAGTAAAAGCCCACTGGGACTGACTTGGATAGCCCTGGAGCTGTAGGAATCCTTTAAAAAATGTGGTCCTAGTCAACTGGCGCATTTTATCCATGCAACACTTTGTTAGTAAGGCTGGAGCGGGTCTAAGGCAAGGGGAGTCACTCCTTGTCAACTTGGAGGCAGCGACCAGGTTCTTTGGAGCAGCCTGGGGTGTGTTTTAAGCAATTATCAAATCAAGTCAACAGAATGGTTCTGTGGCTTCAACCTGCTTTTCAGCCATGCCCCAGCAACAATACCACTGTTGCTGTGTTTTTACAGACAGGCTGCGAAGTGTGGGAGCAATACAAAGTGCGGGTGGGGCTATTTGAGGAGTGAAACTGTATAAGAGGGCGAGAACTAGAAACACATGCACTCTTGTGGAGTGCTGAATGAAAACCAAACAAAGTAGTTCCTTAAATATGAGCAGCGGAAGGATATAAGTTAGGCAGGCAAAAGGACTGTAAAGAGCCTATGCTTCAGGGGAGGGAAAACACAAGAAGAGGAAGGCAAGACATTGAAAAATAAGCAAGCAAATGACAGTGACAAGAAAGCCAACTAAAGGTGTGTAAGCTTACTTTAAGTTCACCAACAGCTTGCACTGTCTAGAAGACTTCACCTAAAAATGAGAGACAGATTAGAGTTTGAGGAAGAAGAGGATACTCCTAACAACCAGTGTGTGCCACCATCCAACTAATAGGCCATGTTGTCTGGATGAGCAACAATTTACCTGATATAGCTGCATATTTGGGTTCTTTCGTAGCAAGTATTGACCAAGGCAGCTAGTGACAAGAACTCAAATCTTTGGAAAATATGAAAATGATTTCAAATGTTGAGGGATAAGGATATACAAGAACATTTTTATATATCTGTAATGTATTGTTTCATATTTTATTGCCAAAAACAATGGACTGTGTTTACGTGCAACAGGCCTCAAACCTCTGAGAGTTAATTGAAATATATAAGAACTCTATTCCACGATCACATCTCTGTGAGGAGACCGAGTCCACACGTTGGGGTCTGTACGCCCTTACACATCTCACATTATCTCCTCTTTGTAAGTTTGTGCATGGGACAGAGTTTGTGACTGAACAGAAAATATGCCCAGACACTAAAATAAAAATGGCCCCCATCGGTGAATAAGATAGCTAAAAAAGTGGCCCATATTTGCAATTTGGGGCAATCTCGAACTTGTCCAGATAGGCTGTATAAGTGTTTTGCATGGTAGGGAAGACTGCATGGATTTGAGCTTATTGCTTGCACTGTTTTTTTTAATATCGAGAAATCAACAGTAAGAACCAACAATCATAAAACAGGCACACGAACAGCCCAAAAACAGACCCACACACACATACTTTTCAGACCAGCCCCTTGGCACTGCCTGATTGCCCGATAGGCCAGTTTGACCCTATGTTGTGGCCGCAAAACCTGCCAGTGCTTGCAGCATCCTGTTGTGGGAAATAAAGGATAATGGACTGACCCGGGTGAGAACATTTTCTCTTAAATGCCTCATTAAAGAGGTGCCCACTTCTCAGACCAACTGCAGCTCAGCAGAACTGCTATACCAATAATTTAGCACTTATTTCAGCACAGGTAGTGTTGGTAGACCATGTTGATGGTCTGAATATTTGAGGTCGGAAACTTCATGAAGTGTGTTTTTTAAACAACTCTTGGTTCACAAACTTGAATAAGGTTTTAAAAAAAAGCAGTGATGAATTTAACAAAAGGTACCTTTTGTTGAGGAAATAAACCCCAAAACTTAATTTTTGTCGGAAAATTCCCCTGCAAGCTCATTCATGGCAAATGTATAAAAAAGTGACATATTTTGCAACTTCTCCAGGTTGTAAGGTTTGTCAATACTGCAAAACCTTTGCTGGTGCAGTTTAAATATTACATACACCAAGTAGTTGCTACTGCTGGTCAGCCTGGAAGCCCACCTGCTTTGCTCAGTCACTCCCTTTCCTTTTCTCATCCTTTAATTTTTTCATGGTCAATCAAGGACGGATACAAAAATGCAGGGGATTTCCTAAGAGCTCAAAATTTACCATAAGTTTGCAAGATCTGTAGGAAATTGAGAAACCTGTGTTTTCCGCAGAACAATCAGTAATAGATTTGGAATGTCTCTCGTGAAACCCCAAAAAAGATGGAACACGGCATATTTGTAAACTTGGAATCATTTTGTAGCTCTGCTTATTTTCAGAGATTTGGCCTAGCTGCCATTCCACATCCCGATCGTAAATACTGATATTCGATTATTGACAAATTTGGGATCAGTAAGGCTTCACGTTATAAAAGGAGACCCCACAAAATTCTGACGTAGTAAGCCTATGCATAAGGATCCAGATTTGCAAAAAAAGTAGTAAATCTACACGTGTGGTGATGCTCCTATGAACAGGCATGGATTTACTACTATTGGGAAATCAGGAACATTTCCGGAAGTACGCCTAGAAACCTGCATCAGGCCCCGGTTTCAAGACATACTGCTGAGAATGTCACATGGCAGGTCGCTGGGCTTCCGTTTGTCCAGTGTGGAATTGTAGATTTTGTACATCTCCCCGTTTAGAAATAGAGCCCAATGTGGAGTTGCAGCAGGCGTGCAACATCCATTGGACTCAAAGGGCTTCCCCTCGTGTGTGGCAGCCCGGGATGAGACAGCTTCCCGGGCTCACACAGCCGCACCCGAACACTTCACAGGTCTTTAAAAGACCATTTGCATGTTAATGAGGCCTCGCTGTTGTTTCACCCCTTCTAAGAGCCCCCTGCAGCTCCACTCTGCCTATTGCTTAAAGATTCAGCCCCCCCACCCCCCGAAATTAGCTCCACTCTGCCTATTGCTTAAAGATTCAGCCCCCCACCCGAAATGTTTCCTTAGCCCCCCCCCCCCCGAAATTTGGCTCTAGTTGCGCCTCTGAGTTGCAGATCCTATTTCTTTTCTTTTTTTTTCTCCTTGAAGAAACAGTTCCACTCCTGAGAATCCCCTCCCCCTGCACCCCTTCAACTTTGGAATTGACCCTTTCTCACTCTGGAAGGGGCGTGAAACTGACTGGCTTGTGGGCATACTCAAACCAAACTCCTCATCTTTTGTGTGCCTTTCAGTATACTACTGAAAATTTCTCTACACGAGTAGTAGCAAAGAAATCTGCACTAGTGATATTATTTACATCTTTCAGGAACCTTCATTGAATTTCTGCCAGCCATAAATGGAGTCGTTTTCCTCTGTAAGCATACATTTAGGGCTGCAAATTACTTTGTGAATTTGGGCCACTGTGTGCGGTGGAGTGTTCTGTCAGGAGATTGAAAACCTCCTAATAGGGCACTGTGGCAGGGCCAATCGCATAACTTGGATTTTTTTTTATCATTGGACTTAATTTTAATGCAATGCTCCATTTTTTTTCCTGCCATACCCATCAATGACAAAAGTTATGTGTATGTCTAACAGTTTGTAAAAGAAAATCACTATCCTTTTGAAGTTAGAACAATATGGGGCATATTTTCAAGGACACATCGCCGATGTAGCGGCACTTTTCCGCCACAAAAGTGGCAACAAATTTATCGCCCTATTCACAAGCCTGCGCTAACAGCCGACATCGCCAGTTTACCTGCGATAGCTGCCGCTAAAAACATCGCCAAGGCCGACAGCGACAACTAGCGCTAATCATATGCAGAGTAGGCGTTCCTATCCAAAAACTCACGATAACACCACTTCGCGATATTCTCAACGACCAACCAGATCGGCGATGCGGGCCAAAAACAGGCGAAAAGGCACGTTAGCAGCAGGGACTTAAGACCTGTGTCTTTTCTGGTCGTAAGTAGGACTAAAACTTGCAGAAGGAAGGGAGCCCAGTCCAGATCCACATCTGAAGACCAACAGATGCCATGGAGCTACTAATCATGCAGCTCGGAGACACAAGAGGGCCACATCACCCACTGCCACCACCCCCAGGATCGCCCCCACCCCCTGGACCACCACCCCCCGGACTACCACCGAGGCAGCGCAGAACAAGACAGTCTTTCGCTCTCTTGTACCTGTCCACAGTGAGAAAAATCAGAGTCACTAGATAAGTTAAAAATTTTCTTTTGACTATAGTGATTAATGAAACAGTATGCGAACCACGACCAGCATCAAAATGCATAAAGCTAGCATCATCTGCATTTTCACAATATCATGGAATACAAAAGGAGTCGTCATTTTATAAAGACTGTGAAAAAGGCAAAACAACTAGGCGTAATCACCCTCCCCTTGGCAGTAAGAAGTTATTTTATATAACAAAAGATCCCTAGGCGTCATTAGCAGACCCCATACCTGAAAGCCTAAACGCAAAGAGGATTACATCATAGGAACAGCAGAACTCAGCTCCATGGAACGGCTTTCTTCGAGTGTGTTTCCAAAACATGCAACCACTTTATATCAAAGCACGATTCTTCCATATTGCAGCTGTTGCTAACATGTTCTGTCTAGGTAATAGGGACTGACCAGAACAGAATAACAAGAGACATTGTTGATCGACCTTGCACAACATGTCCAGACAGAATTTTAAGGGAAAGCTGAGAACGTGAAAAACAATCTGTAATCATGTACAGTGCAGAGGCAAAGTGTCGCAAAAACAATCACTAGTAGAGTCGTGTGCAAAAGCAGCAGCATAGGGCAAGCAAACTCATGCTAACTTAGCAATGTCACAATGTATCCAAAGGGCCTCATAACCCCATATAACATCTTGCCCCTGGTAAGTCAGTAGGACATAGACTGAAGAACAAAAACAGAGTTCAAAAGTCAGGCAGTGTTCAAAATATCGGTGAGGAACTTCCCAAACAAATAAAAGACAAAATCTGAGAAAAAATGGAAAGTTCGTAGAAAAAGCTAGAGGCACATTATGCTTTTGAAAAAAGAGTCAATAATGCAGACAGCAGAGTTGTGATGACCTAAGCAATAATCTATGAAGGTAGTGTGCAAAGGAATGCAATTCCCTCTAACAGTTCCTCCTTGTCATTGGTAGAAAAAAGCAATAACATCTAATTAAGTAAGTCGAAGGAACAATCATGTTCCTCATATGCAGGAGCATCCAAAACCAGAAATGGGAAACTTGTGTGATATTCAATGAAACTACATTGTAGGAAAGTCTGCGCAGCCGCACAGATATCCCATTGAGCCAAGATTCCAAATAAAGCTGCACGCGTCATTTGACCATCCACAGTACAAGCCTCGTCATGCGCTTCTAAAGGAACCATCAACCGGCTGAAATCAGGGACTGGGCACCACGTGTTCGATAAGCAAAGTTCCATCAACCAGAAGAAATGACATCTTTTGCAATGTAGCACAGGTTGCACGCATGTATAGTAGGCAAAGCGAAAGGTCAAGTTGTAACTGACGCCAATAGTTGCTAAGGGCAAGCATCCAAAAGCCTCATACAGGCGATTGCGGTACAGTTGTAGCCGGGCCGGCCTGTGCAGAGCCACAGAGTGAGCAGCCATTACGAAGCAGAAAGGGGAGAAGCAGGACACCAGCTACTAGCGCCAGTATTAAGAGGAACCCTCCAAAAATGCTGGGAAATACAGCGTGAATAAAAGCTGGTATTACCTCGAATATAGTTTGAAAAGAAGAGACCAGGCCAGATCCCACACATTAAAAAAAAAATGTGCAAGGCCTGTCGTCTCACGTGCATTAAATATTTGGTGAATTAGTTCCCCAAACTGAAGTGGGAGGTCAGTGTTAAGAAGCAACTGTATCTCACTCGAGGTCCGACCCACCTGCAATCTGAATGTTCCTCTGGAGGAAGTGAAGGCCACCTACTGTTAGAATAAAAGGGTTTTGAGCGTGCTCAACTTTTTGAACTCTGCTTTCATAGTCAGAATGGAAGGCCAAAGTGAAGAATCCAAACTCCCTTGCGGGGGCGGGAAAAGGACATTTCTACAGCAAGTTACGTGCTGGTAAACTGTTACTAAGTATGGGACTCCAGCCCACAAGCCACATCAGTCTTGATTGCTTAAAATAAGATAGCTGCCGTCAGTAAGCATTGTAAAGACAGGAGTGATGGATGGCACTGGGCACCCCTTTAAAAAGCGTGCTCGATTCAGCTCGGACACGTTACATTTGCCGTGCAATTTAATTTGTTTGCACACAAGAGAGTGACCCACTGTCGAATCACACTTCTCCCCTGTATGAAAAACTTCTTCATCCTCCCTCAGACACCGATAAGCAAAGGGAAGCTCCCATGATTCATGCCGAAAAGCGCTACCAAGCTGTTCAAAGCGGCCAACAGGAAAGTGTTGCATTCATGATGTAAATTGAAAAAGCGAAAAGGGCAAAGTGATAACTCCATGAATTGACCAAACAGCAGAGTCTGTTTCCGCCACTGAGAACGGCAAAGGCTCCAATTGTTCAATATGTAACAGTGTGTATACAGCATCCTTCATGGACATAAACTTCTGTTTATCAGTCAGGTTAAAAGGCAAAAATAAAGCAGTGGCATTCATATAATCCCAAGGCACTGACTTTGGCCATGATATAACACAGAACCACCAATTTACACTAATCTCACTTACATCTCACAGGTGATCAAGGATATGCACTCTGCCCGTGGATTATGACACCCCTCCGAAGCCCTGAACCCCCCGGCCCAGAGGCAGTACAATGTGGCCCACAAACGCACCAGGGGCATTGTTGAGCGCACATTTGGAGTGTCAAAGTCACGTTTCAGGTGCCTGGACATCACAGCTGGAAGACTCCTGTACAGCCTAGAAATAGTGGCAGGATGATCATTGCATGTTGTGTATTGCACAACATATGTGTACGCACCAATGCACCCTGAATCCAGGTGCCAGATGCACCGGACAATGATGAGGAAGATGAGGCAGGTGGACCACATCCCACTGCAGCAGGAATAGCCCGAAGGACCACAATCATTGACAATTTCTTCGTATGAGCACGTCACATTGTGACTGTCCTTAGCAATCATGGAACGGTACAAAATGACCACATGAACAGCATGTGCAAATAAATTAATTGCAACACACATTCCCTGTGTGCATGTCAGTCCTCTGCATTAACACATCACTCTGACAAGTGTAAGTGCAACATTAAGTGCTAACAGTCTCACAAATAGCAAAAAGATGGTGGGTATGTCACCTCTGTACAGAGAGGCTGTTTAGGTTGTCACGTATTCAAAATGCCATTTCAGGGTGTCAAGTGCAGTATGTAATCCCACTCATCAGCGTATCACGTGTACAAAAACATGACATGAAGGCTGTCATTGGTGCCCAAAATAAGACAGGAGGGTGTCATTTGGGGTCAAATATGAAATTTCGGGTGTCATTTGGGGTCAAATAAGTACCACCCTGATGCAGAGATGCACCCTTTGACTCTAGTCCCAAAACATGAGCAACATGGACGTAAGGGGGATGACTACAGGGGTTGTTTGTGCACGTGGATGTGTCAGAGTGTGACCTGCTCCTTTACATATGTGTTCCACACTCAGCCATCTGAGTGGCGTGACGTGCACCATGTCATGATGATTGGACTGCAGCCATGCTAATCATTATGCAGTGTCACGTGCATTGTCAGTGCGGCTCATGGACCCGCAGTTTTGCTGGGTTCAGCACATGTGCATGGGTTTGTTGTGAGATTAGTGATGTGTGGGGAGGGCCCCCTCTGGAAAACATTGTCAACGGAGACCTACTTGCTGTTTCTATGTGTGCTGCAGTATGCCAAGGGGATCAGGGACATGATCTAGAGTCATTGTGGGTGTGCACTGTGCTATGCTTAATTGTGCATGTGTGCCATTGTGCCCATCTCCCCCGTCCCCCCAGTCCCTGGTCGTTACTCACCCTGTTGCTGTTGGGTCAGGTCATGTTGATCAGTGTCCGGTCCCCCAACTCCTGCCACCGTTTCCCCACGGATGACTGTGGACACCATTTCCTCCATCTTATTCAGCTCCTGCTGTGGCGCTGAACTCCCACCTCCAGTCTGCATTTCTGCTTTCCGGTTGTTAGCAAGTTTCAGCTTGGTTTTGCGCTTCACATCATTCCAGCGCATCTTGGCTCTTCATTCCGATTGCATTCACCTTGACCAAGATGGACTACCATATTGCATTTTTAGTTGCCAATGACACAGTAGAGGGGATGAACAGTTGTTGGTGGTGTTCTATCACCTCCGTAATCAGGTTCTTGTTTTCCTGCGGACTGAATCGTGGGTTCCTCTTCTTCTTCTCCTTGCCCTTCTTCTTCCCCGAGGTCCCTGGCTGGTCCTCCGGGGGGTTTGTGGGGTTCTGGTTGGCCTCTGTAGTTGCTGCAGCTTCCTTCATGGTACTTCTCAGTTGTTTGGGTTTTGTTTTTTTGGCAGCTTTCATCGTGAATTTTCCTGCCTGACGTGGGAATAGCAAGCCTGGCGCTGCTTGTCGCTGATATTGTTATCGCTGTTGGGCCCATCGCAACTTTTTTCACGTTCGGCTTTCCTTTTTTATCGGTGGCCCGGTAATTTTAAAGCGGTCATTTGACTCCTTATCGGGGAACTATCGCCTGTTGCCGGCGTGTTGAGAATACGCCCTTAACACGGCGTTAGTTTCCCGTGATATACGGCGTTATGTAAAATTATGTTAGCCTAGGTTGGCGATGATTATCGCACGTTCCTGAGAATATCCCCCTACATGTCCTGCAAAAAGAGGCACACTTTTACAGTCTTCACCTTTGTCAAAATGTGCAGAATAGAAAGATGTAACTTGTAGCATGTACAGCCATTTTTTAGTCTTTACACATACATTTACTGACTTACCATTCATGTTTTTTTTTTTAAAGCAGTTCTTGACCTATTTGCTTTATCTTTTGATTTTCAGGTGGATAGCCTGTTTTTTATACAAAAAATTGACCTGTTGGAACAACATCTGCTTGTTGATATCTAAATCAGGGCTGGCTTTAGAGTTGGTGGCACCCAGTGGGACAATTTTATTTTTTCACTCCCAAGTGACCTTCTTCTCCACGGATTCCCTCGCTACCATCCTCCAACAGTGCCCCTCATCTCTCCATATCCCTGCTCTCACATACATTCCATTTGTTTTAAAGTGCTGGTTCAGGTTGTTTTGACTAATCAGAATGTATTTCTACCCAAACTAATCCTTTTCAGCAACCTTAGGAATAGACAATGAAAGACTGGGGTAAGAAATATAACATCCTAACCTATACTATGCAGTTTGCATACAGCTCTTTGATGACAGTTCGTAAGTCACTATTGTATATTAGGATTGAGACTAATGAACTGCAAATAGCAAAAGGATCTGTGACAAAAGCAACAACCCACAGAGCTATCTACCTAAAATACGGGTCTGTGATCTGCAGGCTAGGCTTTATTTCTCCACTACTTTATGATGAGTCAAACTGCCACTAGACAAAGCTCCAATCTCTCCCCAGCATATGCATTAATCACCAGAGTTATCTTGATGTTTTTAAAGTTGTCTGAAATCTTATGGATATACAAGAAACTCTGAAACAGGTGCTTGTGAACCCATAAGTTATTTCTGTTAATGTTATGTTAATATAACTTATTTAGTGCACAAATACCCGGAGGCGTCTTGGCTCTAAAACTAGAGGAAGCCCAAAAATGTCTGGAACCTAGTTCTGGAATAGCTATGTTTAAGACCCTTTCTAAATAAGGAAAGTGAGCTTGCAGCTCTGATGTCCATAGGAAGCACATTTCATAGTTTGGCCATGCCGTAGCCAATGCTTCGGCCTCCCCAACTAGAGGTGCAAATCCTTGGAACCATCATAAGCCTGGCGCCATTAGAGCCTAACTGTCTGCCAGGATGATACCAGGAGAAAATGTTTTTCAGAAACACTGGTCCCGCATTATTCAAGGCCTTGTAGGCTAAACATAGCGTCTTGAACTTGATATGTAGCCAGTGAAATCTCCGGATTTCTTTAGAGACTGATTCTTACTTAGGCAGATTTAATAGGAGTCTTGGGGCTGCATTTCGTACCATCTGCAGTTTTTTTAATGTTGTTTCTGCATATTCAGATAAAGTCTGTTACTATAATCGAATTTTGATAGTACCAGTGCAGTCGCAACCGTCCTCCTGGAATCAATGGGGGTATAGGGAAGAACCTTCTTTAGTTTCTAAATCAAATAAAAGGAGGCAGAAACAGTAGCATCTGATTGCTTAAAGAAAGTTAGTTTGTTGTTAATCAGTACCCTGAATTTTTTTTACTTTTCTACTGGTTGTGGCAAGTCTCCCAACTCAACAGGCCACCAAAGGCCGTCCCATCTCGTTTGGAGATTACCAAAGATCACTATTTCGGTTTACTCCGAATTAAGTTTGAAGACAATGCTAGCCCATCCATGCTTGATCTTTGTACGCAGCTACCACGATCTGTGTGTCGTCTGCATACGATGTTAAATTGAAGCCAAAATGCTGGCTCAGGGAAGCCAATTCCAACACATAGATGTTGAACAGGGATGGGCTAAGTGACGAGCCCTGTGGAACACCACAAGGTAGCACATAAGGGGTCAATTTAAACTGATCCAGGGTCACTGTTTGTATTTTTTCCTTCAGGAAGACGATAGCAAGGACAGTGCCAAACCCTTAACCCCTATTTTTTCCAAACGCAGTAGCAGTAAATTATGGTCAACAGTATCAAAAGCTGCCGATAAATCGTGGAGGATCATGGCAGCAGCTCCACCTCTATCCATCACAGTCCTAATCTACTCGGTGTCCTTGATCAAGGCAGTCTCCGTACTGTGCTCTGTGCGAAAGCACAGCGCCCCCCCCTAAGTCAGCGCTAAGTGTGGCTGCCTTGGTCGCACCACCTTAATGCCAGCCCTGATCTAAATAACAGGCTTCTAATATAGCAAGAGCACCTTGAATGTTTTTTAGGTTTTGTATAGAGCTTGAGAGCTGAGTTGCTTGTAGGCAGTTGCAAAGCTGAGATTTTCAAAAATCATAATAGTGGCAATTTTGATTTTAAAACAGGAGGGCTTTCATTTTTTTTTTTAAGTGTATTGAGGCTGTGGGCGTGCGTATGAGCTGTGGTGCGTTGACCACATGCAAGGATCAACCACAGATAGGAGTAAGCCTCCTCAGGTGTTGCATTAGGGTTTTCGCCTTTATGTCTTTTTGGGGCTCTTTAGGGGCACCACAGCGGTATAAATCGGGGAACGCTCAGTGAAAAAACAAAGGAGGAAGTAGGTGTATGTTTAATGAGTAGAAATTTCCCCTTCCAAGGGGAGAAAGGGAATTTCTTCATGTTTCAATGTCGAAGTTTGGCAGAAGTGAGTTGTAAAATGTGCTTTTACCGTATGTCGCTTGGATCACAGCCTCCCCGTTAGGCAGCTGATGTTATCTCACCAAATACACTGCTTGCAGGATTTCACAATGCTAATTGAACAGAGTGCATGGCAAATAACATCAGAAGGTGTATGTCTGTGCCTCTGATGTTGGATGACTGCGTTCTCAAACATTACAGCCTTCATTATGAGTGGCCCGTTCTTTTCCCATTCCCGTGCAAGCCGCTGTTTTCACAAGAATCGGAAATACAAGGTTTGTGGTAGTTGGCACATGCCTCACAGTTTTCCCCAGGTCAGTTTCGGTAGGTGAAACTAGGTGAATTTTACTGGGGGGAAATGCCCAGTAAATCAGTACATGCGGATTTTGTTGCACAGAACTCATTTTAAAGAGCACAACTTTTAATAGGTGATAATTATCACATCTTGTAAATTTCGATCCCCATGGTATGGGATTTTAGGAGGTGCTGTAGCAATCATCTTCCAGTAGGGCTGCTCATATCGAGGGCCATAGTGCTTTCTTTGTGCTACCCTCGTCTCCCCACCACTCTTTCATAAGTGAGGCTTTGTTCTTTCACTTGCACCTCAGCAGTGATGAATTCAGGGTCAAATTTATCAAAAGGTTGCGTCGTTCTTGCGCCACCTATTGGGACGCAATAGCGACGTAACTCTTCAGTTTGATTTATCAAGGCACATTAGACCACCTTGTGTGTCTTGTTAAATCTAGAGTGATGCACAACAGTGCGAATCACTGCATTGCGATACTCTGGAGGCGTTCCATGGGTGGAGTGTGGGTGTTCCCATGCACTCATCCATTGGTTTTGGCGCATTCTCAGATTTACCATTACTGGTAGAGATGGGAATGCATCAAATTTCTATGCCTCCCCAGGTGAGGCGTAACAGGGAGGAAAATCTTTATTTAACCTTGCTACTTCCTTTTTTTTAAGTGTGCTGCATTCGACAGCACGCATAGAAGAGGAATATGCCTCAGGGGACTGCTTTTGTGCAGGAAACTGTCTCTTCCTGCACAAAAACCATCCTGCTTACAATGCAGACGCCCTTGTGCCATGACGCAAGAGTGCCTGCGTTGGCGCTAGGCGGCACATTGTGCGACAGTGCTAGAATATTACTGGAATGCTCCATATATTGTTCAGGATGGTGCATTCCTACCCTTTCCATATCATGCAGCACAGCACAGCAAGAAGAGTTTCTGCGCTGTGCTGCGCTGCGCTTCGTGATTAGTTGGTAAATATGCCCCTCAGTGACCAAGTCTTGCAAATAATTGAAAGTAGCTAGTTAACTGAGTTGGTAGGTGGGTGCAAGAGTTAGAGTTCAGTGGTTGCC
Organism: Triturus cristatus; assembly: GCF_964204655.1. Taxonomy (NCBI): domain Eukaryota; kingdom Metazoa; phylum Chordata; class Amphibia; order Caudata; family Salamandridae; genus Triturus; species Triturus cristatus. The sequence continues at coordinate 984,226,405 of NC_140583.1, forward strand.
TTGGGCAGAAGCAAGAACTCTCACACTTCTTGACCACACACATACTGAATTTTTTTTCCCCAAATTACGCTAGTATGCCATGTCACATGAATATGGGCCATTCGTTGAAAAGATTTACAGTAAGCACATGCAAGCAACATGAACAAACAAACACAAGTGGCTGTGGTTCGCCAGTGCTTCGTTATTTGCTAAACGTTCGGTTTTTACGCCAATTGTGTCATCGCATATAACAATGGACATGGTGATGCATTTCGTGCAAAATTGTAGCTCAGAATGACAGTTTTGCATTTTGCATAATTACGTGTAACTTTTCCAAAATTTTTATAATCACACATATGCCAACTACGCTAATTTCACACACCTCACCTCCCAAGGGAGGCGATATCAGACAGTTTTTTCTCATTTAGCATGTATAATTCCTGTGAAAACTACAGGTTTTTAAGTATGCTATGTGAGAGGGGTTTAGGAAAGTAAATTGGAATTTTTTTAATGCTTTTTGTCATGAGCAAACCATTTTCACCATCTGGTATAAGCGTAAATTAGCTTGTATGTCTTTACCTGGCTATGGTTCAATATCAAGTTTCAGTAAGTCATACGATGAACGTTTTTAGTACAGCACACGTAGCACACAATTGGTTTTACAGCTTCTGTGCCACAGTTCTGGTCTAAAAAAATCGTTGTCGGATCCTTTAGAGTATATTTTCTGAGGCCTCTCAACTCACAAATAACAGTGTTCTTGCCACTGGGGATCATATGAGAGCATCCGTTTTGGATGACCGAAACACAATGATCTGCGTAAGAATGTTCTATATTGTTTGTTTTAGTATGTTACTCTATAGCTCACCATCACACAGTAATCATTGTGTACATGACCATCCACCCGTAAGTCCATCATGGTCTCATGCGCCAGTTCTGTAACTATGTGCCATGTTTTTGGGAGAAGTACTGCTATTGTTGTGATTGTTGGGATAGAGAAGTCCTCTGCATGGCGAGAGGCGGGTACCCCTACCTGGAGTGCCCAACTGTATTGTTGTCTCGATCCCTAATGCTGATTTATTTGTCAAAAGCAAACATGGATCATGCATGTGCGCCATGACATGGGCCTGTCTCATGGATTGCAGTCTTGCTGGACTAGGAGGGAATCCCAAAGACCTGCCCTCATAGTGGTGGAAGGCTAATGCCTTACCCAGGACTTAAACAGCGCAAGCATGGTGGCATACCATGTAGTGATCAGTAGTAGTGAACAGGTCGTTTGTACCCTGTGTCACTGGGGTGAGGCCTACAGGCTCACTCACCTTTTTTTTTAATAACAGTTCAGCTGCTGTGTGTTTAACTCACACCTGGCCTACATCAGGTTGATGTGGAAATGCAAGCATGATGAAAACATGTGCTGAGTGCATGTGTGTTCTCTAGGAATGCACTCTACTTAGGGTGAGGTATGACAGTCTGTGCACATGGTAAATGTGTGTGTGCTGGCAGGGTATGCTTTTAAAATAACACACTCTGATGCAGTACAGAGAGACTGCAGTGCTGAGCAGTGTGTGCAGACTGGGTGTGTGTGCTGCATGTGGGAATGCTGATGGTAGCATAATACACGAGGACAGTGTTACTAAGCATTGAGTGTGCTGTGAAAGTACCATGAGTGCAGTGTGCTGTGAAAGTACCATGAGTGCAGACGTGCCTGGACTAGTACATAACACAGAGGATCTTGGTTTACATTTTGGGAAGCCCAGGCCTGCCTGGTGAAAACATGAGGGGCAGAGGAATCCCCGCAGACAGAATTCTGTCTTACTGCATTCCTGTAAACTGGGTGGGACAGGCACTGGATGAGAGGGAGCCAGGGTCTCCCTGTGCATCTCTAAGGGCTCTTTGATTCAGTGACAGATCATAAAGAAAGGGGCCTGTACACAGCTCAGGAAGTTGGAGATGTGGCGGATAAGAAAATCATAAAGGGTAGGGCTGAGGGCTCAGGATTAACCTTTGATGCACACATCACTGTGGCTGACATCCAGGTATGAACTCTCATCACTTCCATGACTCTTGGTGTGGGTTAATCAGCTTAAGAGTTCCACCTGCTGTGACAGACATCCTTTAGGAGGAAGAAGAAATGGGAGAGATGCCCATTTCAAAGAAGCCTAATCCCAACATAACACTTTCAATGGTTAGACCCTAAATCCCATTTTTGTGTCCGATAAAGACCCAAACTTTGACATCAGCTAAGCATCCAGCCAGGCTATGTGAGGAGGGGAAGCTCTGCAAGAATTCTGCCTGTGACAGGACTAGGGGCTCCACCTGCTAGTCTCCTTGCTGGTTGAGGTGGACATCACACTGGGAAGCCAAGATCACATGCCCTGGAACCTGGAGCACTGGTGTCTGCCTGCTCGCCAATACTGGCGTGCCATGAGGGAGAGGAGAGCATTGGAGGGAGTGAAGAGATGCCCTGGCATGAGGACTCTCTGTATGAGGTGTATGGAATCCAGCCCTGCGCCGATCGAGCCGCAGCCCATGTGTTGGACTCCATTGGTGACCCCGTATTCCAGGAGGGGCTGTCGTGAACTGAGTTAGAGGAGCACGGTGGGAGAAACCAACTCCATGCACCAATCAAGCTATTACCTATGTCCTGACGTAACGGGATCACCCCGTATACCAGTAGGGGCCACCATTGCTTGGTTTAAAGCTGTAGTGGAAGGAACCCATCCCCACGCTGATCGGGCCGTTGCCTGTGTATTGAAGTGGTTTAGCGGCCCCGTATATGTATTCACAAGGCGTACGCAGTTCCTATATATTCTCAGAAAAAAGAGAGCAAACCCTTAGGTTGGATAAGGCTGAGCAAGCAGATCAGCGGAATCTGATTGCTCAGATGAAAGTGACCTCACAGAGCCAAATGTGTGTCATGCTTTTTCATTGGGCAGATTCTTGTTGGACCGGCACTGCAATACCCAACAGGCCCTTCGACAGGGCTCTCTGCCGGAGAACTTTTGGAAATAAGACACCGTGATGAAGTGTGTGTGGAGGTGCAGTGTGTGTAAATTGGAGACAATGTGGTTTAAAAATGACTAGGAGAAACCATTCAGGAGTTTAATGAGCAGGTTCTCTAGCCATAAGTAAAAACAAGGAGTGGCTGTGGTGGAGACAATGATCATGTACAGCTCACAAAGTGATAAAAATACGGGTCAACATGTTTCTTGCCTTAAATAGTCACGGTTGATCTGGGAAATTCATCAAGACCATGTAAACCTAATCTACAAATGGTTGGGATTGTAGATGTAAAGTTTAATTAAAAGTACCCAATCACAACAAGTCATCTTTACAGTGTAGGGTATTGCTTCAGAGCGAACAGATCTTCCCGATCTGCTTGCCCAGCCTTTTCCGGCTTCTGACTTTTCTCTCTTTTTTCTGAGACTATACAGAAACTGCATACCACTTATGAGTACACATGCTTATGGGGAGAATGTATGCTCGACCTTAGACGCACTCCCAGTCCCTCCTTCTTGTATTTTGGTGACCCCGTATGCCAGGAGGGGGCACCGTGACTATCCATATGAGGCTAGTGTGACCGAAGTGTGTAGGCTGGAGTGGCGACACCATATGCCAGGATGGGCCGAAGAAGATGGTGAAGTCGAGAAGTTTGGGTCATCACCAGGGAGAAGGAAACTGTTGTGACCAAGTTGGAACTCACCTGCATTTTGTAGACTGCCCCCATGGAACCCAGTTGGAGAAAAATGACCAACCCTCACCTCCTGCCGATAGAGAAAGGACTTACTGCGAGATCACTGGAGTCGGAGCACCTCATCCATCTGACTGCTGCAGGTAGCATCACTTGGGAAAGCGAGTCTGCATCTGCCAGGGGCTGCCACGTGTGACTGCAGGCGGCCCTACTCAGCCGATCCAGAAAAGGACTGCACCGCAACACCGCAGTGTACTTTGCCACTGTAGGGGGGAAAGTCGAGAGCTGAGCATTTGGGCCCCAAGGCACATACCACCATTGGCGCCACTTAACCCTAGACTCTAAAAACTGAACTTACTTGCAGAGTCCAAGTGAAGAACTCTTGAGTATAGCCTATTAGTTTACGTTCTCTGGATGCAGCCATCAGTGAATGGAGAACAACACAGAGCCCATTACTTTAGAGGTGGGAGGACAGGGATTGACCTGACAACTGCTAGACCCCAGACCTCAAGGGGATTGAATTAGTGGTTTTTGAATGCTGTTTACCTTTGCATGTGTAGAGACTGGGCATTGTTTTATTGCTGCACTTCCCGCAAGTTGAATGATGACTTGTGTTCACTGAACTGTATCTGAGCTTCCCCTGAGGTGGCCTTCACTGCTCGAGCCATGCTACCCAGCTGAGAGTCGTGTGCACAAGGGTACGCTTTGACCCAGTTGAGCAGGATCCATAGTAGCCTGGGCCCGGGGGCATCGAAGGTCAAAGGCTTCAACCATCTCAGTTGGGGCCCAGTAACTCCTGCATCCCCCATGGCCCCCAGAACGTAGTTCTGACACTGATATACTGATAATTAATTGCATTTTCCTTTGGGCATATAGGGCTAAAGAAGTTAAAAACTCTGGGCCCGATTCACAGAACTAACTTAAGACAAAATCCTAAACTTACTACCATTTTGGTATTCACAGAAGGCACTTACTCATTTTGGTATTCACAGAAGGCACTTACTCATTTCGGTATTCACAGAAGTTAGGAGTCCTAAGGACTTTTATTAAAGATTCTTCTTAGCAGGAAGCTATACTTAGAATAGGAATAGAAACCATTTTTTTATGCACATCACATGCACATATGATTCTTATTGGTGCACAGAAAAGGTAAGGGTTTTGAAATCCTGCAAACTGAAGACATACTTTAAATATAAAAAGATGACTTCCAAACAAAAGACACGAAATATGGCAAATGAGAAGTAAAGTATTAACCCTTGGTCATTGCAGCACATAATATTTATTATTGCTTCATTTATTGGTGGTGATATAGTGTGTTTTAAGTGGTCATATATTTTGTTTTTTGAATAAAAGGCATTTATACAGCATGTCTTACAAATAAAGAAATAGAAAGGTTTTTTGCTGATTTATTGGTGACTTTCTCTCTCCGTCCTGTTGGAAAGTCTCACAAAGCAACATAAAAAGAAAAAGAAAAGAAGCTTTCCAAGTTTACCGAAAAAAACTTTTCCCGAAAACAAAGGGAAACCAACAATATCTAGGCTGAGCCTTCCCTGCAGGAGCTTCCTCCCCGCCCCGTCTTTTAATTCAATAGCATGATTGTTGATAAGAAAACTCCAAACCATGCTGCCTGTCTTCAGAAGTGTGTGTGTGTGTGTTTCTCCAGACATGCAAAACCACCACCAAGACCACACTACCTGTACCACCATCATTGTCACCAGCATCAGTACCAAAACTAGTACCACCAATACCACTACCAGTGCATCACCATCAACACCCCCACACACTTCAGTATCACCACCATTAGTATCACGACTATCAGTTCCACAAGTCGCACCAACAACACCATCACCACCACCACCAGTACGACCTCCACCATCACTACCACTACCTGCACTAGCACTACCAACGCCAGTAGCGCCACTACCATTGTCAATTTAGCACCAGTACCACCACTACCAGCACCACCAGTGCTACTATCATCAGTGCCATCAGTACCACAACCATCAGTTCTCCCACAAAAGTGCGACCATCACCAGTGCAACCAGGGAAGCTCGATAGTGCCATTTGAAAATATGAATGAATGAATGAATGAATGAATGGATTTATTTGTGAAGCGCAACGTTCACGCCTAGGAGCATCTTGGCGCTAGCGGGGAGAAATATCTCTTCGTGGAAGGGTTCGCCAGTGCAAGAAACACCATCCGAGGGCTGAAGATGAGTCGGTGCCAATCGAAAGAGGCACCCTCAACGCGCCAGGGCATTGCAGACACCGAAAACCATGTAATCACCAAAGCAGACAGGCTCGAGAGCGCTCCTCACCCCAGGCTGTCTCACGGTCTACGTCACCAGCCGGTGTGTGACTAACAGCTGGGGATGGATTCCCCACGCCCTGCCTATTTTCCCTCTGGCTCGGGTTGTGTCCAAGTTCTCTCACCACGTGCTGAGAAACAGATACGGAATTGTGAATCAGCTCCGCGCCATACTGGGTTTTAGCTTCCTAAAATCAAATCCGACTCACAGGCAGCCTACAACAGCAAAATAAGGAGTTGGCCACTCCTATAGGGCAGATACAAAATGCGTGTCTCCACAGTCGGAGGCAGAACGGAGAGCATGAAACGTCAGAAAGTTCCAGGTAGCTTGACACACCTCGCTGTGGGAGAGAAAGCAGTGTCAGATACACGACAGGCCTCACTTTTGGTCGTGCTAAGTATTTATCCAAGCAATGTTTAATAAAATTCACAGTTATAGGACTTTGCATATTTAGGAAAGTTTCGTGATTTTCCTTTTACCTCGCACATATACTTTGTCCCTAGTCTAATTTGTAAGGCATAGCATTTTCCTTTCAAAGTTAGTATTATGCTGAAACCAGAGGTGACTTTTGTGACCATTTTACTGTAAAAACGAATGTACGCTGCCTTGTGTCACCACCCATTACAACTATGTTGCTGACAATGACACTATCAAGGGAAATGTATGCTATATCGAACATTTGCCGTGGTCCAAAAAAAAGATCCATGCTGCGTTTTGAGACGCAGGAATCGTTTTTGGGTGAACATGCGGATGAAACAAGTATAGACATTTTTTGCAAAAGTTCAGATTTTGCATACGAAAGTCCAAATGTATAGAATTTCACACGCTTTGCCACATTTTTCATAGTTTTTCAAGGTTTTTAAAGTAAGTGCGTGGAATTGTGAGGAAGGAAACTTTACACACTCGGAGGTCAAACAAATTATTCAGTCTCAGCTCTGTCACTGAATGATCACAAAATTATGTTTCTTGGCCCAATGACTCTTTCAAAGGCACCGGGAGCCACGGTGATCTAACAAGGACAGTGTATACCTGAAAATGGCAACAGCAAATTCCTCGATTCACTACTTTTCGAATGTGCATTTTGAGGAGAAATTGGCAATTTAGTGATTTGGGGGCATATGTATCAAACGATTTTTTAATCGCAAACGCTGCGATTCGCAAAATAACAGCGTTTGCGATTAAAAAATCGGTAATCGGGATGTATGAGGCAAATCCCATCGCAAAATTAAGGAATTGCTAATTTAGCGATTTCTTAATTTTGCGTAAGCATTTAAGAAATCGCAAATTGCGATTTCTTAAATGATATGTAAAAAGCACCCAAGTTGTGCGAATTATCCTTAAGAAATCGCAAATTACCACCAACTTCCAGTTGGTGGTAATTTGCGATTTCCTTTCAAAAAGCACTTTTTTTAATTTCACAAAGTGCCACGTGGCGCTCATACATGCCCTTAGGGCACGTATGTGTGCCATATGCACACACATGCTAATTTCAGGGGTGCATCAGGGTGTCATCATGACACCCTTGCACCTTTGAAATTATTCTCAAATTGCGATTAGCAAATTGCGATTCGCTATTTGAGAATTACTTCCCATTCATTCCTATGGGTCTCCTGGCCCATAGGAATGAATGGGCAGGTATTCCTTAACTGCGATTTCGCAATTTGCTAATCGCAATTAAGGAAGTTTAAGAAATCGCAAAAAGTTTGCAATTTTTTAAATACATCCCGTTTTGCAATTCTCAAATAGCGATTCTTTAAAAATCGCTATTTGAGAATCGCAAATGGTGATGTTGATACATATGCCCCCTAACTCCTTAGGTGTTGCTACATACTTTTCCAGATAAAGCAAAAACACAACCGGGCCCTATTACTCAACCTATGGTCGGCAATGATGGACTGGCATTTAGGCAGCCTGGCTGCTTGAAGGGGAGGGTGTGTGGGGTGTTTTTTAGTCCTGTGTCGACCCCCAGGACTAAGAACAAGCATTTGCAAAGCCAATAGGTCTTGTGTTAAAGAGCTATTGGATTTTGCAGTCATTTTTAGCCATGCTGTACAGCATAGCTAAAAATACATTTAAAAAAAAAAGTGCTACCATGCAGCTAGAGCTAATGCACTTTTTCATTTAAATATACATTTAGGAGTGGGTTGGGGAAAGAGGCAACAGGTTAGGAGGTTGAGAGAGAAGGATAAGGTGGAATAGAGAACTGGAGCGAGACAATGGACAACAGAAGGAGGGCAGGTGAGTCTGGGAAGGGACAGGATTCAGAGGAGAGGCTTGTACACTGTTGCAGAGGTCACTGCAGGGCAAGAGCTTTTGGGGTTGGTGGTTCTTTTAAATTGCCTGTCAGACATGCAGACAGGCTGTCATGCACATAGGCTGGTATTCTGCAGCACTTTACAGTAGTACTCTTGGTGAGAAAGACTAGGAACAGACCATACCGATGAGGCTAGAGGAGGATTTTCCAAAGGTGGATTTCCATGTGGACCCAATCCGCTGGTTGCAGATTGCGGTAGGCTTCGGTTGGACAGGCAGGTAAAGGTAAGGTGGCTCAGACCTGAGAGAGAAAACTGCAGAGACAGTAAATTCGTTGTTTGCAATACTGGAGGGTAATATCACAATTTAAGTCAAGTCAAAGAATGTTGGAGAAACTGTAATTTGACTGAAGGGACATGTGTCGCCCCATCACTATCTTATATGCACTCTGCTTAGTCCTTTGCCAAGAGAAAGGCGTTGGGCCATCTGCTACCTGTCTCAACACAAATGTTAATTATTTTGTTTTTTAGAGGGGAGGTGAAAAGCTCCAACTTCTCTGATGATTTGGGGTTTAAGGCACAGTAGTTGCTTGATCCCAAAAGCCTTGCACAACACTTGCACTACGAAAGACAGTAAGTGAGTTCCCTTGTCAAGACCTATCCGAAGGGGGACCCCATACCTGGGAATTAAATCCCTAATTTGCTTTTCCACAACTGCAATCACATCTCATTGACCTAGGGATAGTCTTTTATCTAGCCAAAAAACATAGAGGCAAAGACTAGGATATGCATAAATGCTGTGTTTTCAGGTATTTAGATAAAATCCATCTGAATGTGGACGAAGGGGCCTCATGAAAGTTGATGGGCAGATGGAGTGGTTTGGTTTTCTTCCCAATATTGTTCCCTTGACAGATCTGACTGAAGTGGCAGCACAGTTTGGCAATGGAAGGAAAGATTGGAGCTAGATGCATGAATCATGCCATCTCTACTGATGTGTCTGTTCCATTGTATAGTCAGGCAAGGTTGGGTTTCTGGAAAACCAAGCTCCCAGAGCTGTCCCTCCACACTTCATCTGGATCGCTTTCACATTTCTGTGTTATCCAAGTGTCAGCTCTGGTCCATGCAGGTAACAGCGGTAGGGCCTTGTAAGGGGGATTCCGAGGGACGATGACGAGGCAAAATTAAATAAATAAATAATTAATTTTCCCTCTGCATCGTCCCTTGGAATCTCCCCTTAGATGGCCCCACTGCCCCACCTTTGTTACATGCATGGTCCGCGGCTGCCTAGCGTGCTTATCTGTTGCAGAGGAAAATTCTTGTAATTCAGATAACTCTTTTAGAGTTGGCATAAAAGACACAAACGTCTCAGAAACATGCAAATTGACTTCAGAACTTGGCGACAAAGCATATATTTTGGCAGTTAGATCAGCAAAAGCCTTTCCCTTACACAATTCTTCAGACAACAATGTGCATTGTACTTAACAATCACAAGTTCACTGATATTATACGAGCATCAAGTAATCCTTTAGCGTGAGTCCCATTTTTAATCAGAATCACCACTGAGGTGAGGAAATCCTGTTGTATCCAGAAGAGCCTAAAATCAGTCAGTACTCTTAAGGCATATTTTGAGCCGGTAACTATATCAACTATGTTTCGGGCAGCAAGAACCCAAGCAAGGTTAAGAGCAGTCGATGGAGCGACTTGAGTGGAACCAACTTGAGGTAATCAGCTTCTTTCAACCACTTCCTACAGTGTACATATGACCTGATTGACCACAATTGCACCATAATTATTTTTGAGTCATGATCCATCAGCATTATACAAAATATCACAATTAGATATTGGTGTATCACAGAAATCAATGTTGTGCTTAGTCAGATGGGCATTTAACATGACACAGTCATGTGGCTAACTGTACTGAGCAGTGAGATGTAAAGAGGTGGGGTTGAGGACTGGACATTGAACTAGGGTAAGGTGTGAAGAAGCAAACAAAAATGGTGTACCATGATAGACTTTCCATGGAAAATGTTGGGTTTTAGTGGTGGGCAAAAGGGCAACTATGACATGGTCCAGTAGCTACAAGGGTGGAGCCAAGAGCAATATTTTCGGAAACGTTTACAAGAAGTGCGACAGGCACCATGGTTGGTTCCTAAACAAGGTGACATTGCAGCAGCCACAACTGCATTGATGGTAGATCAGCAATATGCCACAGATTTCTTCTGCTCTCCATGTTCATGACATAGTGAATGGTTTATTATAATTAGGTAGGCCTTGCTTGTTCCAAAGTCGCAAAAACCTGTTCCATTTCCTTGGTCCAATGTAAGCATTTTGGTGTGTCTTTCTTTATGTCATTTTGGAGGGGTTTAACAATATTCACATTTTCCATTATCCATTGCTGTAATAACCCGCAATTCTCAATAATGTATGTGCCTAAGAGAGTGACTGGTCTACTTAACTAACAGATAGCTTCAGTAAACTGTGTGAACAGATAGCTCTCCACCACTGCCCACCAGTGAGATTTCATGACCTGGATAGAAAATAAGAAGAAGCCAGAATTGTCATTTCTCCTGTACAAGCCATGTGCCCTTCTTAGCTACCTCAGTAAGGAGATGCAGGGAGTCAGTCTGGCATTTGTGCAAGCAGTCAGATGCAGTCAGCAAGTCATTTACATACTGAATACAGCAGATCCTGCTGGGAAGACAAAGGTGTCCAGATCTTTCTTGTGTGCTTGCGAAACGACGGGCAGTGACTTGGTAACCCCTTGAAGGAGCCAATGCCACCTGAGCTAACCCTTGAGACTGAGAATGTATAAAGGCACTGACTCTCAGGGTGTATAGGAGCAGAGAAGAAGCCTGAAGAAAGATCCACCTCTGGCAACCATTTGTAAGGGGCTGGAATACAAGATAGTAAAGTTACTGGATTGGTAACAACGGGAAAAGTAGGAATCACTGCTACAAGAGCTCGCAGTACTTGCACCAATCTGCATGTGTCTTTGCCAGTTTTTTATTGATTAAACAGGGGAGGTGCACACGCCTACACCTACAGCAGACACTCTGACTCCTTGCGTGAGTGAAGAGCTAAAAATAGGTTTGATCCTTTCTTCCGCCTCAGGGATTAGCAAGTATTGGAGGAATGCAGGGCAGTTTCTTCATGGGATGTACTGCAATTGTACAGTCTCCTTAGACAATACTCATCCAACATCATTTACAAGTCTAGACAATAAAGTAAGAAGCACCACATCAAGTATGCCAGCGACAGATTATGGTATATTATTTTTACAATCAACATCATCAGTTCAATTAGTGGTCTTACATAAGACAATTAGAACTTCACGTTTTTTTCATTGTTGTTTGGCACATTCAGATAAACACCATCTTGGCAGCAGAAAGTGCAGTTTAATTTACCCTAAAATGTGTCTCCCCAGTAGGCTTACAGCAGAGGTGGGATTTAAAAGAAATGCATGTTAATATAGGATAGGTCCAGGGTTATGAAGATAGGATCCTTAATATGGTGGCGACACAGATGTTTCAAATTCCAATAGCATCGATGAACAAGTCTGAGACATAATGAGGCAGTTTAAATTGTGATTTAATTAAAACAATTCTTTTAACAGAAAGGAATTTAACTTGAACAGTTTTAATATCCAGTTTTAATATCCATAATATTGCATTTTTCAAAGGAATAATGATTTAATTCTTAATGTACGATTGACATTTATACATCATTGATAGAAGTGCCACACATATTTAGCTTTATGAATATGCATCAATTGCTTTCCAAGAGAGGATTTCAAAATTCTGCCAACTCAGTCATTTTCTCAAAATTTTAATATTATGGCAAGTATTCGTTGACCTAGAGTACAACAGCACATTTACTTTCACTGAAAAAAAAGGTTACAGGGATGTTATAGTTTAGCTGACGTTTCACTCATGCAAAGCCAGATAAATTCATCCTTTATAGTTAGTGAGCTAACTATAACTTGCGCCCCCACAATGCACTGTTCATGACCTCATATATTACATCATTCATGACTTGGTCAGTGACATCACTGATGACATCACTTATGACATCTCATATGATATCACTCATGACATCATTGATGACATTATCCAGTGACTGTGAGTGTTTTTAAAACGTTTATGAGTGTTAAAAATGTATACAAAAGTGTATTGGTTAATCAGTAGGTGTATGAGTGCCTGTATGGATTATTCAGTGGGTGCGTGACTGACTGTATAATTGAGTGATTAGGTGTCTTAATGAATGTATGGGTGAGTTACTGGTTGTGTGAATGTCTGTATATGTCTGTCATTTGGTATCTATGTGGTTGTATGGGCATGCGAGTGGGTAGTGAGATTCTGTATGGGTGAGTGATTGGATATCTATAGGTGTCTGAGTGTCTGTGTGGGTGTGTGAGGGAGTATGTGGTGCCTGTATGGATAAGTGACTGGGTGAGTCAGTGGCTTTATGGGTTAGGGAGTGCATGTGTGAGAGGCTCTATGGGTACATATGGCTGTGTCAGTGAGTGAGTGCATGTGTCAGTGGTATATAGGTGGACAAATGGGTATGTGAAAGGCAGTATTAGTAAGCGATGAGGTATGTTACTAACTGTATGGGTAAGCGAGTGAGTGAATGTGAGAATGGCTGTAAGGGTGAGTGTGTACTTGTGTAAGTGACTTATAGGTGAGTGAGTACGTGTTAGTATCTGTATGAGTAAGTGAGGGCTCCATTTTGAGCAAGGGAATGAGCTGCATGTTCAGCACCTCACTCTCTGTCAAAGAAATGTCATCTCCCGCAGGAGGTGGGGTGCTGGCAGGGACTGCAGGGGCATCAGGCTCCACCGGGGTCCCAAACATTGCTAGAAGGGTGCCCTGGTTGGGACCAGGGCACCCACACTAGAGGCTGAGCCCTGGGGGATGGGGTCCCATGGGGCCCATTATTTCGTTATTTTTTTAAAACATGAAAAAAAGAGGCCGGGCCAGATCAGCCCGGGAGGGGGGCTGCTCGGCCGCCCTCCCTTTTAGTTTATTGAAAAATATAAACTTCCACTCCCCTATTAAAAATAACCCTGACCCCGGGGGATGTGGTCCCTGGGGCCAAAATTGGCCCATAGAAGGGGGACCATGCAGCCCCTTTTACCAAAAAAAAAGAAAAAAAAAACGTTTTAAAAACGTCAGGTCGCCAGAGGCTTCGCCCCCTTTCTTCACCACTCTGTAAATGTACCTCCTGGAGCACTACTGATTGGGAGATGAAATCCCCTTAGGTCTAGAGGGTCTGTGGGGGCCAACAAGCCCTCATGGTTCCTCCAGTAATTCCACACAGCCTGATGCATGAGAGAACTTCGGAGGCCACACACCCTTTCTACACCACTCTGCAAACTTGCCTCCTGGAGCACTACTGGTTGGGGGATGAAGTCCCCTTGGCTCCAAAGGGTCCTTGTGGGCCAATAAGCCCTCCTGTTACCGCTATTAAGTACCACAGAGACTGCTAAGAGGACTTCAGATGCTGCACCGCCTTTCTCCACCATTCTGCAAATGAACCTACTGGTGCACTGCTGGTTGGGGGATGAAGTCCCCTTGGCTCCAGAGGGTCCTTTGGGACCAACTACCACTCCTGTTGCCTCCAGTAAGTTCCAGATAGCAGGATTGCTGAGAGGTTATCGGAGGCTACACCCCATTCTCCACCACTCTGCAAACACACCTCATGGAGCACTGATTGTTGGGGATGACTTACTCTTGGTTCCAGAGGGTCCTGAAGGACTGGGTTATTCTAAGACCCAGCGGTGCCAGGGAACAACACCTGAAACCTTCGTGGGTTACCTGTTCTGGCGTACGAAACACAGAGACACGGGGCACTTCCAGCGACGTCAGAGATCAGCGTTTATTTACTGCAGGGATACAGAGGTCACAAGAAGTACACAACGTGTAGGTTCTCGGAGACTGCTTCGAATTGCAAAAGTGGATCGCTCTTTTTATACACGTTTTTCCCATAGAACAGTATGGTGAACAAAGATTACAACTCAGTTCCCACAATAAACTTCAAAGAGTAGCGTTCATGTTTCAGGAGGCCGGAACATAATTACAACAGTATTGCCAGTTCCCAACTGTAAAAACATATCTTCTCTACAATAAAACACATTCCATCCTGACCGTAAACACATTAGGAGAAGGGACAAAAACAGATGCAAAGAAAGGACGAGGATGCACAACGAGAAGAGTGTTAGGAGTAATAAAGGAAACTTGATAACGGGATCAGAGACCTCGTGTCTAATGTATGCATGACTGAAACAATAGAACGGCACGGCAAGATGAGCCTTGAGCGGGGCCATCTGCCTTCACCGTGTCATTTCCCTCGTCATAAAAGTCACACTCAAAGGAACACGTGTCCCTCGTGTAAGCTTGGGAGTCCCAGGGTCACGAAGCGGACAAAGTCCGTTCGCTGGCTACTTGAGGGCAAGAAACAAAATGGATGCCGTATCTAAAATGGAACCCGAGGGTTCTGATGAACAAACCCAAAAATAAGACGAACCATACGTGGTTGCATAGCGAAACTGCGTACACCCACTATACTCGTCATTTGCGGTTCGTAGACACCAAACTCATCCATATTCGTCACCACTCAAAAGTGTCGTTCCGTCCCACACGGAACCTCAGACGCTCCTTTTGCCCTCATGTAGGCAAGCACTAGTCAAGATCGGAATCTATTTCAATATTCATCAGATCGTTCAGCTGCTGCTGGAACATCATTCTATTCATCAACGTCTCCTTGGTAACAGATGGCCGTCTTATACACGTTGTAGCACATAGGCCACATAAGGCAGGACCACACTGTACACAAAGACAACACGTGAACAGAAACGTTACAACAACCCCTACGATCATCAGAATCTTCCAACCCCAAGTTGACATCAGGCCCCAAAACCATCCTAGAAGCGTCCAATTACCTTCGTCCACGTGTATGGACTCGGAAATCTTGTGCAACTTCGAGATGGCTTGGTAGACAGTTGGAGCATTGTCAGGAATAAAAATGCAACAACTTGAATGGATAACTTTACACACACCACCTCTATCTGCAAGAACGACATCTAGAACCATACGGTTCTGCAACGTCATGAGTCTATCCGCCTGAAGTTCTGCTGTTAGATTACCAAGAGCACTCGCAGTTATGTTAGCAGTCGACTCAACTACACGGGTCAACTGTCTTAGGTTCCTACTATTAACCATAGGTCCCCAAAAAGGCAAGAAACCCTTAAAGAAGTCTCCTGCTTCTTGACCGGCAGTATCCTCTTTGCTAATAACGCCTCTCACGACTCTAGTTTTGTGATAATCTGAGGCGACTGTAAAAGTTGGTGGTAAAAGATTCGCAATATAACATGTACCCGAAAAATCACGGGGTAACCACGTATATGCGCGTTCATAACATACAAAATAAGTGCCCTTAGCGGTCAGAAAAACAGGGGAAGAGAGCATCGGTAGAACATACGTGTCAGTGCAAGCACTGTTCCCAAGTTGCGCTCTCGGATTTCGACCCAAACCTTTCAAGCAGAAATTACCGAGGTGTGGTACAATCCATATTGGGGACGAGCTCTTAAGCTGTCTATCACCCACTGACGTACTATACTCAGCCTCGCTCAGATCCTTATAAGCCTGCACCTCTTCATTCGGGATAAGCGATGCATCAAAAACATCTCTATCTAAATCCGCTATCGCTATCGCCAAAGGCTTGTGATACGGTCCAGGACCAAAATTGACAGAACGGGGCTCTCGATTGGGGTAGGAATCTAGTGCACTACGAAACATAGTTTGGAATGCTCGAGCCGAACCCTGGGAGCTGTAAGGAAGGACCAAATATGGAATACCCCTATCCATGGTATGTGGCATTAACCCACATACCCAACAATTGGTAGTATTCATCACCAACTGATGCTGATGTAGCAGCTGAACGAAGGAGTTATTCATAAATTCCGCACGCCTAACCTGTTCATGTTGAGGCAAAGGATGAAAAGAATGTGGGGAAACAGTGGTGAGGGAGCTTAGTTTAGGAGAAAAGGTAGGTGAAACAGAAGGTAATAACAACTGTACTCCAAAATACACTCCACCCACCAATAACATAGATACGGTCAGGAACAGTAGGAACACCTGAAACAGAAAACATTTTGTTCGTACAACTCTCCTTAACTCTGATCTCTGCGCCGACATCCTTTCTACTTCCAACAGCTTAGAGAATGCCATCCTCTACAAACCGTCCGTGACGTACTTGACGCACTTCGTTCTGAGTAGCGATTATCAATCCCCAGGAGTTCCCAGGAATCGACAAAAGTAACCGACCTAGCGTCAGAAACCTGCTAAACAGAAAGGAGTACCCGCACGGCCCTACGGTAACCCGGATGGAGAGGTTTCCTCAAAACGTTCAGTTTTATTACAAATCTCTTAGCAGTGGAAAAGCACATAAGAACTCAAAAAGAAAGGATATAATTGTCCATAATGTTCATAGCATCAAAAAGCAAATATACAACTAATTTTTATTAGTCCTTGAACGAAGGAAGTATCGACTTCTTCCAGGTCGAGTTTGCTCTACAAACAATTGTTCAGCTGGCGCAACAGTGTTTGATGGAATGGACAACGAGTCAGACCTTGGGTTCTCTGCTTCCGATAACTCCACATGTGGGTTTGGCAGTGACAAATCATTCCCCACAGGTTGAGCGTCGCTAAACGGCACAAAGTGCAAAGGAGTCTCAGTTTCCGTTGCCGAAATCCCAGTCCTCACCCAACCATCCGTTGGTAAGGGGATCGGTACCTTTTTCGTGTGGCTAGCATGTACCCAATTCTTCCGGCCCTCCAGTCGAACCGCAGTCCTCGTTGTCAATAGGACTTGAAAGGGTCCTACAAATCTTGGCTCCAAGTTACGCTTCCGACCAAAATTTCGGGTAACAACCCAGTCGCCTGGCCGGAGCTGGTGTCCAGGACCCTCTGTCTGCGCCGGTAGAGCTTCAAAGACCTGTTGATGGATTAACCGTAGTTTAGTGGTCAAATCATGCAGGTAATCAATTAACATTGGATACTCAAGACTATCAAAAGCCCTTGGCCTCGGGACTCCCCAAATATTCGCAGGGCGGCCGAACACAATCTCATATGGGCTAAGCCCTACTCGAGAGTGTACGGTCGCTCTGGTCGATAGGAGAGCCAGAGGCAAGGCATCAGGCCATGATAGACCAGTCGTAGCTTGAATCTTGGCGAGTTTTAGTTTTAGGGTACCATTGTACCCTTCAACCAAACCCGCTGCCTGAGGATGATTAGCACTATGGAATTTTTGACGAATTCCAAGGCCCTTACACACACTCTGCATTACACTTCCCACAAACTCGCTTCCATTATCCGACCACACGATCCGTGGCATTCCATACCGAGGAAAGTATTCCTTCAGCAGGATTGTTGCTGTGGACAGGGCAGTGTTATCCTTAAGAGGATAGGCCTCAATCCATCTGGAGAACGCACAAACCACAACCAAAACATACTTCAGGTTATTACATCTCTCCATATGGATAAAGTCCAGCTGGATAACCTCAAAGGGACAAACAGGAGGAGCAAAATGACCAGGTGGAGTGGGGGTGTCCTTGCCAGGATTGTGCATCAAACACACCATACAATTCCTGACCACTCTCTCGGCACATTTAGCAATACCCTCATTCCTCCATACAGGGGACAAGAACCTACATATTCCTTTCGCACTAATATGTGACAACCCATGAGCCATCGTCACAACAGCTAATACATACGCATCTGGTAACATCCACCTCTGACATTCCGTCAGGTCAACCCAACATCCATGCGTGTCCAACTTTCCCGTACCTTCTTTCCACTTAGTCTATTCAGCTTTAGTAGCCTCATTCTGAATTGCTTTCACACTCTCAATAGTATTTTCACACATACCAGTTTCCGTTGGCCACCTCACTGAACTCGTAACATACATTCGGGTCGCAAGATCCTTAGCCGTTTCCTTAGCGATCTCATCCGCAAACGCATTACCACGACCAACATCATCCGTCACTTTCCGATGTGCACTACATTTAACAATCGCCACTTGTTTAGGCAATGTAAGTGCATCCAAAAGGTCATTCACAAGCTGCCCATGCTGAATCTTCGTACCATGCGATGTCATAAATCCTCTTTCTCTCCACAGTCTTCCAAAGTTATGCGCAACACCGAATGCATACTGACTGTCGGTAAACACATTCACTCGCTTACCTTTAGACAAAACACACGCTCTTGTCAATGCAATCAACTCTGCTGCTTGTGCTGAATTCTGATTCAATCTCGCAGTTTCCACAACAGTGCTCAACGTCACTACAGCATATGCAGTCGTCACATCGCCATTCGGTAACTTAAAGCACGAGCCATCCACATACAAAGTACCATCGGGATCTGTCAAGGGAGTGTTTTTCAGGTCCACACGACCCTTTGTTTCTTCCTCAGTTCGTAAATAACAATCATGTGGCGGCACATCATCTGATTCCATATTAATCGGCAACAATGTCGCCGGATTCAGTACATTACAACGTTTGATCTGTATGTGACTTGCCAAAAGGGTCAGCTCGTACCCAGACAACCTTGCACTCGTCAGATGCTGAGTCTTTGTCCGATTCAAGAGAGTATCAACTGCATGCGGAACCATCACCATGAGCATATTATCCATAACAAGACCTGCGGACTGCCGAATAGACGCCGCTGCTGCCGCTGTCGCCCTCAAGCAACTTGGCAACGCTCTAGCTACCGGGTCTAAGGTCGAGGAAAAATATG
Organism: Triturus cristatus; assembly: GCF_964204655.1. Classification (NCBI taxonomy): domain Eukaryota; kingdom Metazoa; phylum Chordata; class Amphibia; order Caudata; family Salamandridae; genus Triturus; species Triturus cristatus. The sequence continues at coordinate 984,245,426 of NC_140583.1, forward strand.
CACACGGGCGCTGCTTGCCACCAAATTGTTGCGTTAAAACACTCAACGCACAACCTTCCCTCTCGTGAACGTATAATGTGAATGGCTTGCTGTAATCAGGAGTACCTAACACGGGAGCCGAACACAATGCATCACGTAGTTCAGAAAAACTTTTCTGACATTCCTCCGTCCATGGCAAAGGAGTCGAAACGTCCTTGCACGTGAGAGCTATCAATGGCTTCGCTAACAGTGAAAAATTCGGAATCCACTGTCTGCAGTATGACGTAATACCTAAAAAGGCACGCACATCTCTCTGGGTCGTCGGCACAGTCATTCGAGCGATTGCTGCGATTCTTTCAGGGGTCAACCTTCTTCCCGCCTTTGACAATAAGTGACCTAAGTAGGTAACTTCTTGACAACAATATTGTAATTTAGAAAGTGACACTTTGTGGTGTAAGTCACAGAGATGCTGTAACAGTGACACAGTAGCAGTCTTGCAAACTTGTTCAGTGTCTGCAGCTACCAACAGATCGTCGACGTACTGAATCAAAGCCGCACCAGTCGGCAGCACAAATGCATCTAGTTGACTTTTAAGGGCTTGGCTGTAGATCGATGGGCTCTCACAGTAGCCTTGAGGTGCGCGTTTGAACCGGAAACTGCGACCGCCTAATGAAAACCCGAACAAATCACGACTTTCCTCAGCAATCGGAATGCTAAAGAACGCATTCTTCAGATCGATTACCGAGAACCATGATGCAGAGGCTGGAATCAGAGTCAGTAAGGCCGTAATGTCTGGAACCACAGGAAACTGCGGAACAACAATTTTATTCACTTCCCATAAGTCAATAACTAGACGGTATACGGGAGGCTTGGACGGATCAGTTCGTTTCAGAATAGGCAACACGGGACTATTACACACGTTACCTCGTGTCTCCTCGATAACATCTTTATCGATCAGATCATAAATGATCGCTAATAGTGCCCGTTCACCATCAAGGGAAATACGATACTGGGGTATGCGTGGTAAGCGCGCATCAACTTTCAATTGAACAACATACGGTGGTATATCCAGCAGGCCCACATCATTGGGACCTGTCGCCCACAAAGAAACCGGAAGAGAACTCAATTCCGGTGGGAGCTTATCGATCGATAGATACATAGGGGAAATCACATTCTCACCCAATGTAAGCTCCACGCCCATAGGAGAGCAGTACAAATTCGCATGTAACCTCTTCAACAAATCCAAACCCAAAAGATTCTCACCACAACCAGTAGTCAAAATCAAAGGAGCTTCTAACTCATGAGACCCAATCGTAAGGGGTAAGGGGCTAGAAACTGGATTGCGAACGGGGGCGCCAGAGAATCCAACGGAAACATTCGTTAAGCCAGACAAAGGCGCGCCAGGGAGTTTCGAATGCATAATGGAACTTTTTGCTGCACCAGTGTCCAACAGAAAAGGCTCAACGACGCCCAATGTGGCTACTGCAACATAAGGCCCTCTCTGATCAACCGGAACTGATACTTCTCCCTTCCTTTGTCTATGGCTGTCCTAGTAGATACCGTCCATATCAACATCACGCTCGACGTAACAGTCATCCACATGATACTGTGCAGATCTACCGGACGATGGTTCGCGTCGATCGAAACAATTCTGCAAGTCTGAGGAAGTAGCAAACCGTTCTGCCTGATTCTGAGTAACTCCACGACCTCTACCACGTGAAGCTTGTTGAGGACCACCACGACCTCCTCGAGCCGACACACCATTGTTTCTATCACGGAGAACCAGACAATTAAACTTTAAATGGCCCTCCCCTCGACAATATGCACATTGATTATATCCCAACACAAAACGAGGTGCGGGAGAGTCATTTCGTGTCTGCGATCTGGAAAACTGTGATTGCGATCGATTTGGCTGCTGCGAATCACTGAAATTCGAGCGCGGAGGATACGCTTGTTGCAATAAGACCTTAGTTTTAAGATCCTTCGTTTTCTTATCTGAACGCTCACTTTCCTCCTTTTCCCTATTTTCGTAATATTGGGCCGTAGCCAATATTTGAGCAGTGGTAGAAACAGCCCACGAACTCTCAGAATTTTTCAACTTATTGCTAAGGTCGGGCAACAGGTTCGATACAAACTTATCAACAAACAGTCGCTGACCACCCTCTGAACCCATGTCCTGGCCACTGTGATCAACAAACGCTTCCTCGAATCTCGTAAAGAAATCGGAAACGCTTTCATCCCTCTTTTGCTTGCACGCGGACAACTTGTCCCAATTGACGCGCATCGCTGGCATAAGAGTTTTCATAAGGGTAATTATCCTCTGGGGCAAATCCACAATAAGCTGTTCAGGCTTAGCCCCACCAACTTGCTGAGCGTCTGCCGCCGTAAGGGCAGCCCAGTCACCGCCTAACTCGGCCGCGTGATTCTCGTGACGAATTTTCGCCCAAATCGGCTGAGGCACTACATTGCCAAACAACATATCAATATCAGCAAGGTTCATAACAGTAGCATCCACCAATTGGGACAGCTCCTTATAATAACCTGCAGGATTTTTACGGGGATCGGGCAAAGTTTGCTTCACCTGCAAGACTTCCGATCGTTTCCAAGGGAGGTGTATCCACACTCTCTGAAAACGGCCTGGGACAGCAGGGTTAGCATTAGGATTACCTGGCATCCATACTGGGGGAACTTCCCGCATCGGATATTGACCAGGTTTCGCCATCCACTCTGCAGTCTCTTCCTTAAACAATGCTCGAGGTTGCACTGTACATCGAAATGATAACAAGCGTTCTAGAGCTTCTCGAACCTTGTCACCTACGATCACACCAGTTGTGAACTGATGCTGGAGCTCAGAAACCTCAGACGGTACGTTATCAACCACATCATGATCCCACTCCTCCTTCAATGATTTACACAATTCCTCAAACACGAATCGTTGAGTGGGCGCATTAAACTGAGAAAATGTTTCAAACACTACACGTGAAGTGTATTTAACAGGATTACGAATCCATTTACGTGCCATTTTCACCAGCGATTCACGTTCCCTACCATCAGGAAGCTGGCTGCGCCTCTGAGCGACATCCGAAAGAGTCGAGCCGAGTATTGGCCCAAAAAGCGGAGAATAAAGAGTAGCAACAGCAGTCAGGAGACGGCTACGAACAGAAGGAGAAGAGGAGGAAGATGCAGGCGCAGCAACAGTAGGGGTAGAGGCAGTAGAGGTAGACGCGGCACCAGGAGTAGCGGGAACAACAGACTGAGGAGGGACTTGGAAAGGCGCAGTAGGAAGAGAAACCGGTAAAAGAGGATGAACGATCTGCGGCACAAGGGGATTCGGGAGAGCAGGAGGAACGGCGGGCTGACCAGCAGCCGCCAAAACAGCAGGTTGAGGAAGAGGTAAAATCACAGGACCCACAGCATCGGGAGCATAGGGAGGTGGTGATTTCAACAGATAAGACAATAGCGAATCCTCTATCGCTTCTTCTCCCGTCTTATCGACATTAGACGGTAGCACCGGATAACATTTGTCCACCGCCATATGATGAAGTCGAGCACTAACTTCCTGCTCTTTCTCATCTTTATCTCGCTGATACTGTTCTGCATTTTGCATCACCGTAATAACGCCTTCTCTTTTATTTTTCTTACTCTGTTTGATTTCTTTCTGCTTGGCCTCTTTCCGCCATAACCGGAAGGAATCAAACATGGCCGGCCTAGCCTTCTTTTTGAACAGTCTAGCTTCCAAATTGTCTAAAACGACAGTTTCGAAACTACCATGAGATGGCCAACTAAGAACACCATCATTTTTAGTGTAGCGGACCCAATATTCATTATACACGATAGGACCCACGCCATGGCGACTATAGAGCTCGTAAACAGGAGTTCCAACCGGAGGTATCGGACATGAATCCTCCAGCCGGGAATCCATTCTGCAACATTTAAGAAACCCAAACAAAGTACTACGGCCAGGCATCGTGCACACTAACCGAGATTACAAACTTCAAGGGTTATCAAATTTATGATATCCTCGCAAAAAAATGCAAGACCCTCGGTTTTTGGCAATTGCAATCGTCAAATAAAACCCAACAACTAAGAACCACAAATGCTATGGTACCATGCAAACAACAAAGGAACACCGGGAGCGACCCACAAATACTTAACTGAGAGAACAATGGCGTCACCAGGAAGGCCCGTCTATCATCTCGCCGTACAAAGGACTACGCCAGGCGCCAAAACAGGTCGACAGTCAGGGCATCAGTCCGTCGCAGCCGTCAGGAGGCGGGGATCTTCGCGGGAAAAGACGTCGGGCCACTTATTTCGACAACTGGATCGATGAAGCGGGGTGCACCTTCCCTCGGAGATTTCACACGAAGTTCCTCACGATCGTCGGGCTTTGGACCGGTACCGTTGATGTCGCCCCACGTTGGGCGCCAACTGAAGGACTGGATTATTCTAAGACCCAGCGGTGCCAGGGAACAACACCTGAAACCTTTGTGGGTTACCTGTTCTGGCGTACGAAACACAGAGACACGGGGCACTTCCAGCGACGTCAGAGATCAGCGTTTATTTACTGCAGGGATACAGAGGTCACAAGAAGTACACAACGTGTAGGTTCTCGGAGACTGCTTCGAATTGCAAAAGTGGATCGATCTTTTTATACACGTTTTTCCCATAGAACAGTATGGTGAACAAAGATTACAACTCAGTTCCCACAATAAACTTCAAAGAGTAGCGTTCATGTTTCAGGAGGCCGGAACATAATTACAACAGTATTGCCAGTTCCCAACTGTAAAAACATATCTTCTCTGCAATAAAACACATTCCATCCTGACCGTAAACACATTAGGAGAAGGGACAAAAACAGATGCAAAGAAAGGACGAGGATGCACAACGAGAAGAGTGTTAGGAGTAATAAAGGAAACTTGATAACGGGATCAGAGACCTCGTGTCTAATGTATGCATGACTGAAACAATAGACCGGCACGGCAAGATGAGCCTTGAGCGGGGCCATCTGCCTTCGCCGTGTCATTTCCCTCATCATAAAAGTCACACTCAAAGGAACACGTGTCCCTCGTGTAAGCTTGGGAGTCCCAGGGTCACGAAGCGGACAAAGTCCGTTCGCTGGCTACTTGAGGGCAAGAAACAAAATGGATGCCGTATCTAAAATGGAACCCGAGGGTTCTGATGAACAAACCCAAAAATAAGACGAACCATACGTGGTTGCATAGCGAAACTGCGTACACCCACTATACTCGTCATTTGCGGTTCGTAGACACCAAACTCATCCATATTCGTCACCACTCAAAAGTGTCGTTCCGTCCCACACGGAACCTCAGTCCTTGGGGGCCAACTACCCCTCCTGTTACCACTAGTATGTCCCACAGACCCGATTGGTGAAAGGACTTCAGAGGCCAAGCCCCCTTTTCTCCATCACTCTGCAAACGCGTCTCCTGGCCTACTACTGCTTAACGGATGAGGTCCCCTTGGCTGCTGAGGGACCTTGCGGACTAAGAAGCCCTCCTGTTACCTCCAGTAAGTCCAAATTCCTGAGAGTTGGTCAGAGGTACCGCCCCCTTTTTCCACCACTCTGCAAACGTGACTACTAGTTAAACAACCATAGAAAATTCCCTAAAAAAACCCAAAGGTTACATGGATGTTATAGTTAGGAAATAGAATTAAAAAAAACCCTTAAAAATTCACTGAAAAAAAGAAAGGTTACAGGGACGTTATAGTTAAGCTGAGATTTCACTCGTACAAAACCTGTTAAATTCAGCAGTTATAGTTACCTGAGCTAACTATAACTTATGGCCTGTAATGCCCTGCATATAACATTGCATATTACATGAACGAGAGCTCACATATTGCATCAACAAGAGGTTCTATGGGGGTGTGAGTGGGTGTGTGTGTGGTTCTGTGGATTATGTCATCAGTTTGTAATTTGAGATGTCATCAGTGATGTCACTGACCATGTCATGAGTGATGTAATATGTGAGGTCATAAGCAGTGCATTGTGAGGGAGTAAGTTATAGTTAGCTCAGGTAGGTAACTATAATTGCTGAATTTCACTGGGTTTGCATGAGTAAAATCTCAGCCTAACTATTATGTCCTTTAACCTTTGTTTTTTTCCAGTGAGATATATATATATCACACAATACAAAAAAAACGATTCCACCCCGACCTGTCGAACTCCAGCGTGAGTGCCTCCATAAAACACGGTGATGGGATCACATGAAACAGGTGTTTAGCTCTCAAGAAGCAGCACCATGACGTAATTTGATATTTCATCAGTGATGTCATAGAAAATGTCATGAGTTATGTAATATGTGAGGTTATACGTAGTGCATGGAGGGACACAAGTTATAGTTAGCTTTGATATCTATACTTGGTAAATGTGTTTGTTTCTTCTTTCAAAACCTTAATGTTGTCACTGACATATTCACCTAACTATAATGTTATTCTAACCTTTGGTCTTTAGAGTAACTTTCCAAGGTTTTTAAAATGAAAACAGATCATTTTATCACATCTAACTAAAACGTTACCTTAACCTTTGTTTTTTCACTGAATTTCTAGTTTTTTTCTGCATAAAGTGATATTTTATTATCATACGTAAAGGCAACCCCCATGCACTGCCAAAGACAGTGCATGGTGTGGGTTTGTTCTCAGGGTGTGGCCTGCAGCCAAGCTGTGTGTAGTGGGGTGGTCCACAGGGCGTGGCCTGTGCCAGACTCTGTGACAAACCCCCACAGGCAGCCAACCCAATACTGTGCAGGGGTTTGGCTTCAGGGCCTGGCCTGCTGCAAGCCCTGTGGCTGACCTACCCAGAGCCAGCACTGTTGTATTCTGCTAACGTGGAAGGGGAGGGGCCAAATAGGAGGAGCTTGTGGGTAATTTGGCACCTTTGCATACTCAGCAGCAGTTAAAAGGGAGAACTATGGGCTTTGCCCTTAGACCAGATGAAAAGACAGACCCCACTCGTCTTGGACAGTCACTACAGATGGGATTGCACTTCAATAAATCAATGATGCATTCACCTCCATCAAGGGTTATAGATCATTTTTCAATGTGCAATTGTAGATAAAACACATTAGCCTGGAAAATAGAGGGAACACAGTTGCAAACTAATACCATGGAAGAGGGTGGGGCCAAACGGGCAGATCACAATTGTGATTTATTAAAGGGGAGCAGGGTCATGCAGCCCCCCTCCCCAAGCCTTTCAAAGACACTGGGGACTCCATCCCCAAGGGCTGTGATTTTTGATTAAGGGAGTACCCGCAGCCCCCCTCCCCAAACCTATACTGGTCCTGTGGATCACATTCCCCTGGTCTGAATTTAATATAGGTTGATATAGGTAGGTGCCCTGGTGCCCACCCAGGGCACCGACCATACACAACAATGGGGGTGGCTGTGGGAGCCCCAAGGACCCGAAGTCTCAGACAGCTCCCCACATTCTGCAGGAGCGGGCATTGCTATTGCCTGCTAGGAGCAGATATTTATGCTGCTCCTTCCAGGTGGGAGCAATCTGTTGGTTTGTTTCCCTGGCCACATCAGTGCGGGCAGTGAAATAGATCATAAGTTTGCTCCCAGCTTGCAGGAGCATTTTTAAAGCTCCTGCCCGCTGGGAGCAGCTATTGTGTTTGCTTCCTTTTGGCGGGAGTTTTAAAAATGCTCTCGCCAGGCATAAACAAACACCTGCCTGAGGTGGTGGGGCAGGGAAACTGCTGTGTCCCCTGGGTGGGCTCCCCGAGACACAGCAAGTGAGCCAGCCCCGGGGAATGGGGTCCCCCCAGTCCCTGTCACTGACCATGTCATGAGTGATGTAATAAGTGAGGTCATAAGCAGTGCATGGCACGGGCACAAGTTATAGTTAGCTCACTAACCACAACTGCAGAATTTCACTGGCTTTGTACGAGTGAAATCTGAGCCTAACTATAATGTCCCTGTAACCTTTTGTTTTTTTCTGTGAACTTCACTGGTTTTATTAATGCGAATTTATACCTATAACATCCTTATAGCCTTTGTTTTTTTCAGTCAATTTCTAAGGTTTCTTAAATGCTAATTCCTAACTATAAGGTCCCTTAACCTTTGTTTTTTCAGTGAATTCCATGACTTACAGAAGGTACCTGGAGGGCTTCTTAGCCCCCAAGGTCCCTCAGGAGTAAAGTGAACTTCATCCCCCAACCAGTAGTGAGCCAGGAGGTGCGTTTGCAGGGTGGTGGAGAAAGGGGGCTTGGGCTCCGAAGACCTCCTAGCAATCCCGCTGTGTGGAACTTACTGGAGGTAACAGGAGGGATTGTGGCCCCCAGGAAAGTCCTTGGGGCCAATTAGTAAGTCCCACACAGCAGGATTTCAGTGAGGATGTCAGAGGCCACGCCCCCTTTCTCCACCACTCTGCAAACATGCCTCCTGCTGCACTACTGGTAGAGCGGGATTGAACTCCCCTTGGCTATTGAGGGTCCTTGGGGGCTAACTACCCCTCCTGTTATCTCCAGTAAGTCCCACATAGTGGGTTTGCTGACAAGTTTTTGGTGGACATCCCTCCTTTGTTCACCACTCAGCAAACGCGTCTTCTGCTGTACAACTTGTTGGGAGATGAAGTCCTTTTATCTCTTGAGGGTCCTTGTGGGCCATCAACCCCTCCTGTTAGCTCCGGTAAGACCCACACAGCTAGATTGCTGAGAGGTCGGTCATCAGAGGCTATGCCCCTTTCTCCACCACTCTGCAAACGCACCTCCTGGAGCACTACTGGTTAGGGGAAGAAGTCCACTTTAGTCCTGAGGCCCTCAGGGGTAAAGTGAAATTCATTCCCCAACCAGCAGAGCATTGCTGCTTGGGGGATGAAGTCCACTTTAGGCCTGAGGGCCTCAGGATGCAAGAGGACCTCATCGCCCCACCAGCAGTGTGCTAAGAGGCGTGTTTGAAGAGTGGCGGGAAAAGGGGCGTGGCCTCTGACCACCTCTGTGTGGGGCTCACTGAAGATAACAAGTGGGCTAGTTGGCCACTAAGACCCTCACCAGCTAAGGGGACTTTATCCCCCAACCAAGAGCACGCCAGGAGGAGCATTTGCAGAGTAGTAGAGAAAGGGGCAGGCCTCCAGCAAGTTGCGGCTTAGTTTTTTTTTTTTATTTGAGGAAGGGGGGCCAGGCCCCAGGGACCCCTTCCCCTGGGGCCTGGCCCCGGCCCTGGCCCCTTTTTTATTTGTTTATTAAAATAAAAAGGGAGGGGCCGTGTGGCCCCCTCCAAGGCCGATATTGGCCCCAGCAACCCCTTTCCTGGGACTAGGCCTTTGTTTATATATAGGGGAAAGGAGCCATTTTTGGCCCCAGGGACCCAATCTCCTGGGCATGGCAATCTTCTTTGGGCACGCAGGGGGTGCCTGAAGTCTCTGCGGTCCCGGCCTGCTCCCACCTCCGCGGGAGCTGGCATTGATTTTTACCCCCAGTGAGCTGCTAAGATGCAGCTCCCCGGGGATAAAAAGCAAAGTGTGCTCGCTTTGAAGAAGCGATGGCAAAGTGCTCTTGCTTGTTCAAAGCAAGCACACTTGTTTGCTGTGGGGTGGTGGGAGCACTGCTCCTGCCATCTGATAGCAAACTGCAATGTCCCGAGGGTGGGCACCCCGGGATATTGGTGGAGCCGGCCATGGGGGGGTGGCGGTTCCCAGACCGCTGACGGATCCAGGAGGGGGACCGTGCGGTCCTTCTCCCATTTTTAAAATTGCCCAGGGGAGGTGGTTTTCCATGGGACAGCAGGGGGGCGCATTTTTCTGTATTAGCACTGGTGAGGTGACAGACTCCGGAACTGTATGGCCCCTCCACTCTTCAAACTATTAGCCCTAGGGAGATGGCAGTCCGTGGGGCTGCAGGGGCCCCCCTGGGCCCTTTCATCTTTATTTGTTATTGCCCCTGGGACCTGGCCCATCAGGGGCCTAAAGTAAATAAAGCGCGGGAGCCTGTGCTACATTTTTTCGAAAAACTTTCTACCAGATTTGCACACCCTCTGAGCATCCCGCCGAATTAAGAAAAAAAAGAAAATATTTCTGGGGCCCCCTGTGGGCCCCCTCTGGACACTCCTATGGGGACAGGGTGTTTTTACCCTGCTCCTTTTTCTTTTTTGTCATCTCTTTTCTTGCGACTCGGTTCAACCGAGTCAAAAGATGGCTGCCAACACTTCCTGGTTTAAAGGGTTGGCAGCCAATCAGATCTCAGGCACGAGATCGGAAGGGTTTGCAGATCCACCACGGCTACAGTTGCATATCTGAGAAATCTTTAAATTTCTCAGGAACTACTGAATGGATTTACACCATTTAACAAAAAGAGTACTGTGTGGACCAAGAGCTACCTTTCTGCCAAACTTTGTGTAATTCTGTTCTGCAGTTGGGGCTGTACCTGCGTGAACAGTTTCCCATGGAAATTAACATGGAGAAAAAGCGTTTTGAGAGCCCCCTTTTTTCTCGACCCCCGCTTAATGGATCACTCCGACATTTTCAAGACAGCAGCTGACATGACCGTCCCATTAATTTGAAAAATATCGTGAAGATTTATCAAACGGCTCTAAAGTTATTGGCAAATCAAAAAACAAAGATCTCCCAGCTCACGAGACCGTGCCACCAACCTCCCGCACGTGAGGACGCACCGGGTATTATGAAACGCAGAGGCACCGTGTCCGGTAGGCGGATGTTTAACACTTTGTTTCTCACTCACACACACTTGTACCTTCACAGTCGCCCTCGAGGTGCAGAATTGAGCGAACCTGCGCCGAGTTCCTAGATCTTGAACCTCATGAAGTGGCCCGAGTTGTGTGCTTTACACATCTTATTATGCCTCTCATCACCCAGTGCATAAAGATCATGGGAGAGAAATTTCGCACAATATTCTTGTGTTTAAAATTAAGCATCTCGGCACTGCTCTTTTGCCAAAGCCTACTTTTTGATGTCGGATTGGTTAGGTTTTCTTGTTCTTAACTTTATATTTAAAAGTTTCCATCGACTTGAAATTCTGGGAGTTGACGAGATTAAATCACCAAGTGGCGGAATAATAAGAACTTCTTTAACCGAACATAATGACCAAAGGCCACGCTGACTGAAGAGCGCGCACACTGTAAGACCTACGTGCCTTACAAATTATGGTAAAATAATGGTAAAATAAGATGTGCCATTATATTCTATCAACAACAAAATTCAGGTTGCAGTGGGGTGAGAAGATAGGGAGACCTAGTGAGGGAGGTCAAAAGAATGCCATAAGAGACTCTTCTGCCTATCCGGGGAAGCTGACAATGATGCCTCTGGTTTTGCCCCTGCCCTGTGCATCAAGAAGCTTGCATTGCTTCTTCTGGTTCTGTTCCTGTCCTGGGAGTAAGAACAGTTTTCCCTGTGTGCGTTTGAAGCTTCCACGTCTGCTTCCGGTTTTAGCACAAGTGTGTAGGAGAAGCTTGCACTATTGCTGCCAGTGCTGACCATGGAGCATATCAACAAGGGCCGGTGATAATTATCGCCAAGCGCACTTAGCGCGAGGATAATTATCGCCGGCCAACTCTGAATTTTATTGCGGAGATAGCGTGCTATCAGCAACGCTTATCTCCAAAGCGATAAAATTCAGAGCGCAAGCTGCCAACTGTGCGATTATCGCTGGAAATGTTGCGATAATCGCACAACTTTTGGCGATAGCTTGCTGATAGGACTACACATACTTAGCCATAATACCCACCTTCCATAGGATATCATGGCTAAGTCAGTTTCAAAGCAGGTGTAAGGAAAGTAGCATGGATTCACGCGTTAGCGTGTCCTTGTTAATAGGACGTTAAAATTACCGCCGCTTTTCGTCTGAAAACGGACGCAAAAGCAGCAATAATTTTGTATCGCCTCGTTGATAATATGCCCCCAAGTCCTGTATGTGAGGGAATTATTTACACTGCTGCACGTGCTGCACCTGCCTGCCCTTTGTGTGAGGATAGTTTACAGTGCTTCAGCCTGTGCCGTCCCTGTCCTGTGTGTGAGGGATGCTTGCACTGCTCCTGCAGGAAGGTGCTGCCCCTGTCCTATCTTGTGTGTGAGTAGAGCTTGCACTGTTCCTACTGGTTTTGTCCTTCTTGCAAAAAAAGCAAATGATGGACGGAATGCTGAACAAATCAAACTTTCACCCCAGTCAGAGATCTAGGTTTGATCCATCGTTTTATTGCTCACCACGCCGCACAAGTTTGGACCCAGTCATATGCAAATCATTCTTGACCCTGCTGCTCGTGGGAACAGTCCAGCCCGAATGGCCAGGCCAGGTCCTCCCTCAACTAGAAAAACAAGCATTTGCAATGCAATAGGTCTCGCATTTGCTAGAGTTCAAGCTATTGGCATTGTAAATGACAATGCCTTTTATCTATCTGTTTTGAAAACCAACACATAAGTAAAAGGCATTGTCATTTACAATGCCAATACCTCAAACTCTCGAAAATGCGAGACCTATTGCATTGCAAATGCTTGTTATTTCAGCTGCTGTGTTGAAAGTTTTGAGATGATCCATCAAGCGGGGGACGAGAAAAAGTGGGGCCCTAATATGCGTTTTGCCCATGTTATGTCTTAGGGCATTTTTCATTTTTTCAACACGACTACAGCCGGAACCGCTGAATGGAAGTACTCCAAATTTGACAGAAAGCTAGATGTTGGTCCAGAAAGCACACTTTCTGTGATTTGGGGTAAATCAGTTCAGGAGTTTTTGAGACATTTAACTTAAAAATATATAGATATCTGGGGACGCCGCTGGGGTTAAAGAGCATTTTTTTTTTAAATTTCCCACGAATTTGCAGGTGGGTCCACTAATCCGTGGCAATTTTTTTATTTTTAAAGATGCATGGGCTCCCATGCCTCATTTTAGGTCTCGCCTAGGCAGCGCTTGCGCTGTCTTAGAGCCATGCTGTTTTCAGGATATGTGAATAAAGCTCCACTTACTTCCCACCCATCTTTTTAAATGGCTCCTGTCCCTGTCCTTTGTAAATGGTGGCTTTTCATTGGTCATTAGGCTTTGTAGTCCCTGCTTAGTACCGCCTTGTCTCTTCTTGTAACCTCCCAAGAGGACACCCTGAGGAACTTCGATTTTCGATTACGATCGAATCAACCCGCCATTTTGTGGCCCGCCGCCATTTTGTGTTGCCATCACTCAGGCAGCACGGCGAACAAAGTCTATTCTGCTTTTTCTGTAGCCTGGTGTCGAAATACGCCTTCTGCCTCTATTTGCAAAGCTGGTGTTAGAACTAGCCGAGCACACTAATCCCTGTCTGGCTTTTCTAATCCCCGTCTCAACTATCTGTTGATTCACACTATTCTTTCCTGACCTTATCTTATCGACTGGCCTTCACTGTCTCCTGCTAGCATTCTCTCGTTACACAACTGTCCTCCAACACACACAAATGTATCTCGCCACCGTCAAGTTAGTTATGAATCTGTTAATGAATTAGCTTGAGGGAGGGGTGACAAACATAGTTGGAGGAGAGGTCTCTTCGAGTCATCTGACACTTTTGTTTTCCAACTTTTCCCATTGGTTCCATCCTGTTTTCTAACTTTCCTTATTGGTTCTTTCTTGTATGTTCTGGGAGGGTTTTGGATCAATATGTCTGAACCTTGTATAGTATTTAACGCTGTGCGCCACAGAGTGAAGTGGCAGTCTCCTGAGAACCTACTTTGTGTACTTCTAGGATAACTGTACTAGCTGCAGCTAAATAAATCTGATCTTCTAATGCCGACAGAGTGTCCCGTGTCTCTGTGTAGCGAAGCAGGTGAACTCCGGAGACTTTGGGCGTACCCTGCGCCGCCAGGCCCAAAAGGTTCTGGTTCTTCAACTGGCGCCCAACGTTGGGCGGCTTCAGTGGTACCGGTTCTGCTCGAAGGTCGTGAGGAACCCCGCAAGAAAATTCCGGAGGGTTCGCGAGCCACACTAAGCGACCCCTGTATGTCAAAAGTGGTCCGAAGGTCTTTTGCAGCGCGGTTACTCCTTCCTGACGGCTACTGACGACCGCTGCCCTGACTGCCGCCCTGCTTTGGCCCTTCCTTTGATGATGTATGGTAAGGCGAGACGATAGACGGGCCTCTGTTGGTGGAAGAAGACGTCCTTAGTTAAGTATTTTCGTGGGTCACGCCCACAAGTTTGGTTCTTTGATTGATTTCTTTGGGTACTTAGATTTATCCATTGCAATAGATAAAGCCGAGGGTAAGTGCATTTGTGCTGCGTAAACTGAGTTTTACTCCCTTGAAGTTTGTGAACAGTCCGGAGACATCGCGAGATGCCTGGTCTGACTACGTTTGGAAGAATTTGTTGTCCTGGTTGTAATAGGGATTCCCGAATTGAGGACTCTTGTCCGATTCCTTCGGTTGGAACTCCCACATATGAGCTCTATTCAAAACATGGTATCGGCCCCATTGCCTTTAACGAGACATGGACCCGATACACGAAGAAAGATGGTGTTCTCAAATGGCCAGAAAATGGTAGTTTTGATCCTGATGTGCTAGATAATTTGGAAGCAGTTTTATTCAAAAGAAAAGCCCGGCCTGCAATGTTTGACTTTTCCCGCCTTTGGCGTAAGGAAGCCAAACAGAAAGAAATTAAACAAGCAAAACGAGATAGGAAAGCACAGGGTATGACAATTATACAGGCTGCCCAACAGTTCAAAGACGATGAAATTGATAATGCGACTGAAATTTCAGAAAGACAACATCGTATGGCGATAGATAAATGCTATCCGGTGTTGCCTGTTTCTCCTTCTGATAATAAGAAAGATATAGAAGAAGATCCCCTAATGTCCCATTTATTAAGGTTGCCTCCGCCCTATGCGCAAAGTGCCAATGTACCTCAGCCGTTACAGCCTGTTCAGCCACCAGTGGTACTTCCGCCTGTTCCGGCTCTTCTGCATTTGCCTCCTCCAGTATTACCGCCCTTGCCGGTTTTACCATTAGTCTCAACTTCCTTGCCCTCATCTCCTGATCTTAGATCTCCTTTGCCTTCTGCTCCTCCTGCAGTTATCCATTCTTCTCCTGTCAGTTCCCCTAATACTCTGTCTCCAATTCTTATGTCTAATTCTCCGTCTGTGCGTAAGCGTCTCACAGACTCTGTCACTAGTATTCTATCTCCTTTCTTTGAAGCTTTAAATGTGTCTCCGGCTTTTGTTCGAAGACAATCTCGTTGTCAGTTCCCAGATTTTGAGGAACGAGAGAGGTTAGACTCTCTTGCACGAAAATGGATCAAGAAGGGTCCACAATACAGTGTGCTTGATATTATGCCTACCTTTTTGCAATGGAATGCGCCTACGCAAAGATACGTTTTCAATGTAATGTGCGACACTCTCATTAAAGAATGGGAAGATGTGAGTTCGAGTCCGATCCCACAAGATCTGTTAAATGTTCAGACTGATTTTGAAAAAGGACTTATTGTGGCTTCTAAGGTTGAGGAAGCTGTAAGGACACTTATCTCTTATAGATCCTTATTGTTTTCTCAGATTTTCCTTGATTCCGATCCGTCGGTTAGACTGACGTCGAACAATTATCCTATGAGAGAGGTTCCTCCAGTATGGAAGGAAGAGGTTCCAGCAGCAGGTGCTAATCCTCTTATTCCTGCTCATTTCCAACGTATATGGGTACATGTTCCTTGGAAGAGATCTGAAGTTTTGGCCCTCAAGCAGACTCTACCAGATCCTCGTAAGAACCTTGCAGGTTACTACAAAGAATTATCGCAGACAGTTGACGCCTGCATTATGAACCTAGCAGATATTGACATGCTAATGGGAAATGTAGTCCCACAGACAATAGGGGCTAAAATTCGTAGAGAGGATCACGCGCAGGAATTAGGTGCTACTTGGGATGTTATAACTGATACAGATAGAGACCAAGTGGGTGGCGCAAAGCCTGACCCTCTGATCTCGGAACTCCCTGGTAGAATCATTACGTTAATGAAAACTATGATGCCTGCATTGAGAGTTAATTGGGATAAACTAGCAGCATGCAAACAAAAGAAAGATGAAAGTGTCTCTGACTTCTTTACTCATTTCGAGGAGACATTTATCGACCACAGTGGTCAAGACATGGCTACAGAGTGTGGACAGCGATTATTCGTGGACAAATTTGTATTCAATTTGCTTCCCGAGCTGTCACACAAATTAAAAGATTCAGAAAGTTCATGGGCTGTTTCTTCTTCTGCCCAGATATTGGCTACTGGGCAATATTATGAGAATAGAGATAAGGAAGAAAAAGAAAAGCAAGAGAAAAAGACGAAAGAATTCAAAATGAAGGTTCTCTTGCAACAAGCCTATCCGCCACGTTATGCTCAAATTCAGCAGCCCCCGCAGTTTCAGAGGTTGTATCAAAAACCTGAGCCATACAATCCGCGACCTTTGTTAGGTCCTAATCAAGGTGCCTATTGTAGAGAGGAAGGTCATTTTAAGAATAGTTGTCCGGTTTTATTGCAGCGCAATGGAGCGTTACCTGCTCCACGAGGTCGTGCTGGCCTCCAGTCAGCAAACAGAGGTAGAGGTCGGGGTGTGTTGACTCAAGAACAGCGTGCCCTTCCTTCTCCCAATTCCATGAACTACTTTGATCAGCAGAATGTGAGGTCTGCACAATATTACAATGAAGACCATTATGTTGAAGGCGAGAATGAAAGTCTTCATGCTAACTAGGACAGCCATGGACAAAGTAAGGGAGTTGTGCCAATCCAAGTAGATCAAAATGGACCTTATGTTAACGTCACTACAATGGGTGTTTCAGAGCCATTTCTTCTGGATACTGGAGCAATGAGAAGTTCTATCATTCATTCTAAACTCCCTGGGGCACCTTTGTCTGGCTTAACAAATGTTTCTGTAGGATTTTCTGGCGCCCCTGTTCGCAATCCAGTTTCTTGCCCTTTGCCTATTTCAGTTGGTCCTTATGATTTAGAAGCTCCACTTCTGGTAACGAATGGTTGCGGTGAGAATCTGTTGGGTATAGACCTATTGAAAAGAATGCATTCTACAATATATTGTTCTCCTTCTGGCGTACATCTTACTTTAGGACAGAAATTGGTCTCCCCAATGTATTTGTCCAAAGATCAGTTTCCACCTGAATTACTTTCTCTTCCAACAGCACTTTGGGCCACGGGTCCGAACGATGTGGGTTGTCTTGAGATTCCGCCTTATGTTGTCACTC
This sequence comes from Triturus cristatus, assembly GCF_964204655.1. Classification (NCBI taxonomy): domain Eukaryota; kingdom Metazoa; phylum Chordata; class Amphibia; order Caudata; family Salamandridae; genus Triturus; species Triturus cristatus. The sequence goes on from NC_140583.1 coordinate 984,262,548, forward strand.
TCAAGCCCAATGTTGAATTACCGCGCATCCCACAATATAGAATTTCTGCTGGAGGTGAGAAAGCGCTTTTGGGAATCATTCATGACTTGATTCAGAAGGGTGTGGTTAAAGAAAAAAGAGGTAATACATGCAATAGTCCTATTCTTCCTGTTCTTAAACGCACTGCTCCTTCTCAGCCTCCTGTATACCGTTTTGTTATTGATCTGCGAGAAGTAAACAAAATTGTGATCCCACAATTTCCTGTTGTTCCAGATATCACTGCTTTGTTGACAATGATACCTTCCACAGCGACTTGGTTTTCTGTTATCGATCTAAAGAATGCCTTCTTTAGTATTCCCATTGCAGAAGAGAGTAGGGACATTTTTGGTTTCTCTCTTGGAGGCCGAAGCTTCCGGTTTAAGCGCGCACCCAAGGCTATTGTGCAAGTCCCTCTATTTACAGCCAAGCTTTAAAATGTCATCTTGATACTTTTCATTTGCCGTCTGGTGCTGCTCTTATCCAATATATGGATGACCTATTAGTCGCCGCTGATTCAGAAGATATCTGCAAAGATGTCACTGTTGCATTGTTACGCCACTTGTTTAAACTGAATCACAAGGTTTCACCTTCCAAACTACAATATGTTTGTCGAGAGGTTACCTATTTGGGTCATCTCCTATCAAAGGAGGGACGACGATTGACACCAGAACGAATTCAGGTGATTACGCGAATGTCTGTACCATCCACACAAAGGGAAGTACGTGCCTTTCTGGGTATTACTTCTTATTGTAGACAGTGGATCCCTAACTTCTCTCTAATTGCCAAACCTTTGTTGGCACTCACTTTAAAAGATACACCTCACCCCCTTCCATGGACTGATGAGTGCCAAAAGAGTTTCACTGACTTACGTACCGCTCTGTGTTCTGCTCCTGTACTAGGCACTCCAGATTACACTAAGCCTTTTACGCTTTATGTGCATGAGGGAGAAGGTTGTGCATTGTCAGTTTTAGCGCAGCAATTTGGAGACAAACAGCGGCCATGTGCCTATTTTTCGGCTACGTTGGATCCTGTAGCTAAAGCATTGCCCAGTTATCTCAAAGCGACAGCAGCAGCAGCAATTTCTATTCGACAGTCTGCTGGAGTGGTGTTGGATAACACTCTCATTGTCATGGTGCCACATGCAGTGGATACTTTGCTAAACAGAACGAAAACACAGCAGCTTACGAGCGCTCGTCTAACTGGTTACGAGCTGACACTTTTGGCTATTCACATACACATCAAACGATGTAATACCCTAAATCCAGCTACTCTGTTGCCCCTTCCAAATGAGGAAAGTGTTGAGGATCAGCATGATTGTTTCTTCCGTACTGAGGAAGAAACAAAAGGAAGAATTGACCTGAGAGACACGCCGCTAGAGAATCCGGATGGAACTCTATGGGTAGACGGTTCCTGTTTTAAAATGCCTAATGGAGATACAGTTTCAGCCTATGCTGTAACTACTTTACATACGATTGTGGAAACTGCACGCATTAGACATAATTCAGCGCAAGCAGCAGAATTGATAGCATTAACAAGAGCTTGTGTATTATCGAAAGGGAAAAGAGTGAACGTATACACTGACAGCCAATACGCTTTTGGTGTAGCGTTCAACTTTGGGCATCTCTGGAAGGAAAGGGGTTTTCTCACTTCACATGGCACCAAAATACAACATGGTCAGTTGGTGACTGATCTCCTCGAATCACTTGCCTTACCCACCCAAATAGCGATAGTAAAATGTAGTGCACACAAAAAGATTACGGATGATGTTGGCCGGGGAAATGCGTTTGCAGACGAAATAGCAAAAAAGACAGTGAGAGATTCAACAAGTCGAATGTATGTGGCAGGTCCTGCGAATTAGGTCAGAGAGAGAGGAATGTATGAGAATACAGTAGAAAGTGTAAAAGCGGTTCAGAAAGAGGCTTCAGAGAGGGAGATAAGCAAGTGGAAAGAAAGTACGGGAATGTTAGATGAGATGGGTTGTTGGGTGGAATTATCTGAACATCAACGTTGGCTGTTACCCGATGCCTATGTTCTCCCAGTGGTTACTACGGCACATGGTCCAGCCCACTTAAGTGCAAAAGGTATTTGTAAACTTCTGGCTCCAGTGTGGCAGAATGAAAGTATCCCAAAATGTGCAGACAATGTAGTGAAGGACTGTATTGTTTGTTTAATGTACAACCCGGGAAAGGGAACCCCAACTCCAGCGGGTCACTTTGCTCCTCCGACATATCCATTTGAGGTATTGCAAATCGATTACATTCATATGGAGCGGTGCAACAACCTCAAATATGTTCTGGTGGTAGTATGCGCCTTTTCGAGATGGATAGAAGCATACCCTCTAAAGGATAACACAGCCCTATCCACAGCTAAAATCCTTCTAAAAGAATTGTTCCCCAAGTTTGGTTTGCCGCGCATTGTCTGGAGTGACAATGGGAGCGAATTTGTTGGCCAAGTCATGCAGAAAGTTTGTGCAGGTCTTGGTATCAAGCAAAAGTTCCACGCGGCAAATCATCCACAATCAGCGGGTTTAGTAGAATGTTATAACGGAACCTTGAAGTTAAAGTTAGCAAAGGTTCAAGCAAGTACAGGACTCAATTGGCCCGATGCTTTGCCGTTAGCTCTGCTATCCACCAGAACTGCAGTACACTCTCATTTGGAACTTAGCCTATACGAAGTGGTGTTTGGCCGTCCGGCTAACGTATGGGGAATCCCTCGTCCTAAGAAATACTCAGACTTGCCATATCCAATGTTGATTGACTATCTGCATGACCTTACGGCTAAATTGCGTGTTCTCCATCAACAGGTTCAGAGTGCTCTGCCGGAGGCTTCCACAGACCCAGGTCACTCCATCCGACAAGGTGACTGGGTATTCGTGAAGAATTTCCAGAAGACCAGCAATTTGGAACCCAGATGGTGGGAGCCTCGAATGGTCCTTCTCACCACGAGGACAGCAGTTAAAGTCGAAGGAAAGAAAAATTGGATTCACGGTGTGCATTGTAAGAAAGTGCCTTTGCCTTTACCATACGATCAATGGGTACGCAGAGGTGTTGGTGACTGTGAAAGTGAAAGAGTTCCACGATTCGTACCCTTCAGCGATGCACACCTAAATGGGACACTGTCTGAGAAAGAGGACGACAACATTTTACAGGAAGCAATTCCATTACATCGTCGCTTGGATACGACTAAACCACGAACATTGTTCCAAGACCAGAATGTTCCGGGGAAGGAACGATATAATTTAAGACCTAGACCAAAGAACATTTAAGACTCTTCTCTCGTGTGTAGTATTCTGTCCCGGTTGCAGGGTCACGGTAGGAGTCTAAGTCACGACCTGAGTAGTGGCAATAGGCCTGCAGGATCTTCAGTGTCATAGGACGGTGGAACATCGTGACTTAGCGATTGAGGAACATTGCCGTGAGCATCCATTAGAAAGATGGAAACTACACTAGGCGATAGAGAGGGAAAAGATGAAATAAAGAAAGCATCCTGTAAAATAATGTACAGTCGTTTCAGCATAACTTTATGTGTTATTATATCATTGTGTATTACTTTGGCGTTTATTAGTTGGATAATTTATGCTTTGCAGTCAAAAGTTATCTCCCCTTCTTCCTCTTTGTCTTCTCCTACTATCTCTCCACATCTTTTTCATACTCTTCCTCCACATGAACTCGTCAGAAGAACCGAATATTATAACAATTCCTTTATCCAGCTTACATCAGCACTAATTAGTGGTTAATACAACTGATTGTTGGGTATGCGGTCTTATGCCACATGCCACAGAGAAAGGAATGCCATATCTAGTTCTTCCTTTTTCTTATGAGGGTTCTGCTTGGGCTTACTTCGTCATTTTCTCCAATGCTTATCAAAGCAAATTCAGACGATCTGTTAGTTCACATATTAATTATCCGGATTTTAGTCATAGTTCTTTGATTAAGGGTATGGTAGCTATGGCTAAAATCATGGAAAATAGTAAAATCTCCATTGACGAAAGAAAAGCGTACACTAATTGGAACGTCACCCAATATATGTCTGGTCTTAGTAGTAAAATTGGAAAAGGAAAGTCCTCGCCGATTTGGACTATATCACACCAGGGTAACTTCTGCTTACAGATAAATGATCGTTCTTCTGACACTACACAAAGGAATAACTGCTCCTACACGTACGTTTATTCCTCTCAGAACTCGCCTCCTCTAGTGCCGTCTCAAGGCACCTATTTCATCTGCTATAATAGAGCTTATACTTGGTTACCAACGGGTTTCTCTGGTACTTGTTATATAGCCTTTCTTCTTCCCCCTACTTACACCGCTTCCGCAAATCATCACCGAACCCGATACGGCAGAGGGATTATTGATTCAAAGGACACAGCAGGACAAGAGGGAGGAGATTTCCTTAAGGGATTTCTTCCCTTCTGGGGTCCAATGGCTAACAGCAGAAATATAAGGCAATTGGTCCATGTCGTAGAGACTACAATAGACATCACTGTAGGAGCCTTAAGTAACATCACGGCAGAACTACAGGCGGATCGTCTTATGACATTACAAAATCGAGTTGCCTTAGACTTTGTTCTTGCCGATCGTGGTGGAGTATGTAAATTGATCGGGTCAAGTTGCTGTATTTTCATACCTCATGACGCTCCGACAGTATACCAAGCTATCTCTAAGTTGCACATAATCTCTGAGTCTATTCATCAGGACGAAGGAGATTGGTCTTTTATTACCTTCTTTAGTTGTTTGGCCATCACATTCGCAAGACTTTTGTAGTACGCATTGAGGAGCGAGATCGGCCTCTAGTTCTTGAGTTCTTCTCTCTCTCCCTTCTTCTTGTACAAAAGTGTTATCATTCCCTCTCGCAGGGATTGCAGCATACTGCCCTTGCCCACCAATTCCTCTTAGAGGTCCAGCAAGTCCGGCTGAATCAGGTCCCACAGTTTGACATAATGTTCCACTGGGAGACTGTCATTTCCAGGCGTCTTGCCTCTCTTGGAGGTTGTAGCTACGAAGTGGAGCTCTTCCAGGGTGGAGGGCACGTTCAGGCCCTCTCTATCTTCCGGACCCAGTGTCTTCAAGATGCCCTCCAAGAAACAATCCACCTGGGCTCTCCCTGACGACTTAGGTGAGTAAAGCTTGTCATGGAAGTCAGTTCTGACTCTCATGACTTGCTCTTTCTCACCTTGGAGATTGCCCCCGAATCCCGAAGCAGTACCAGCGGTGTGCGGACTGAGTGAAGTTTCTTGAAGAAGAACGAGTTGCATTTCTCGTCCATCTTATGGTTCTGGTCCGGAAAATGATTTTCCTGGATTTCTCCCTGAAATGCTCGGTGAGCCCTTTTCGGGTTTCCTCCAGGTCGTCATCCACATCCCATCCCAGAGCTCGAGTTTGTACAGTTGCTGCAGTTTGTTCTGCAGCTTCCGGAATGACCTCTTCTTTTCCCCTGCAGCAGCTCTGCTTGCATCCTAGAAAAGGCTCCGGAACCTGTCCTTCACCCATTCCCACCACTCACTGGCGGGGTGAAAGAGGTCCTTCATGTCTCTCCACTCTACATACGCGACTCTGAGGTCCACATCTAACTCCTCATTTTCCAGCAATGAGCAGTTCAGTTTCCACGATCCTGGGCCAGCGGGGAACTTCACCGAAAGATCCCCCTCGAAACTGACTGCTCTGTGGTCAAAGAAGTGGATGGCAACCATGGAGCTTTGCCCAGGCTTTACCTTTGGGGAGGTGAACAGGAAGTCGATCTGTGAATGCACAGATCCGTCTGGCCTAATCCAGGAAAAATTCCTGGCGTTTGGCCCCATGCTCCCGATGACATCCCGGAGGGACGCCTCACCTACCACTCCCATCAACAGCCTGGATGTCACGTCCATCCCAACAGAGTATGACCCAGTGCGTCCATCGAACTCTACGATGCAGTTGAGATCACCAACCATAAGGATGGTTCTGGCAGTCACGAGTTGCATCCTGAGCACCCTGAACATCTCGAGTCGCTCATTTATCCCTGGGGGGCATAGACATTCATGAGCCTAACAGGCTCACCGGCCCACGAGCCGTCCATGACCAGCACTCTGCCGTTGACCTGTTCAGTGACCTTGTCCACGGTGAAATTACTCCCTTTGATCAAAATGGCCACTCCAGATGATTTTCACTTGTTTCCTCTGGACCAAAATGATGGCCTGTGTGTCCACTGCCATTCGAGCTGGCTGTACGACTGGGCGTACGGAATCCTGCATTCCTGCAGAAAGTAGATATCTTGGTTCTGATACAGCCATTATCTCCGTGCTAGCCGTCAGTGTCCGGTTTGAAACCTACTGGAGTTGAAGGCCCTGGGTGCTCTACTTGGGGTACTGAGCCACCTGCTGGTCCTGCTCTCCCTCTCCTGTGCTGTGTGGGATCCACTATGCTGTCTATTCTGTGGTTCCCATCATGTTGAGCTGCTGATGGAGTTCTTGGAGTACCGACTGAAGATCCTCTTGGTCTTCTTCCTCATCCTCCATCTCTTCGTTGTAGTCATCTAACTCGCTTTCCACGATGATGTTGTCCTCTTCCTCTGTGCCTGCCTTGTTCAACTTCTTGCTGGGCAGAAAGTCCTCTCTCCTTGCCAGTGTCCTCTTCCTGCTTCCCCGCTGGAGGGTTGTGTCTGGTGTTGTTTCCTCCTTCAACTTATCCAGCTTGGGTCTGGGCTGTGGTATTTCATGTGGGGTTGCCTGCGGGGCCTTGGTGTTGGACCGTCTCTGTTCCTCAGCCCCCTCCCTCTCTTTTGCGGTCTTCTGGTGCAGCGTCTGGGACCAGACCTGTTTCCTTGTCTCTCGAAGCAAGTTGTCGTCCTCGCTGCTGCTTTCCGCCTTCACTTCGGGTTGATTCCCCTTCTTCTTCTTTTTCTTCTTCTTTCCCATTGCCATTGCAGAGTCTAATGATGCCTTCTCCTCCTCCTGTGCCTCTGGTTCTGGCGCAGGGTCTGTGTCCTTTGGGGTTTCCTTTGGCAGGGCTACTTGTTGTGCTCCTTCCTCAGTGGATCCCTCTGGATGATGGACTTCCTTGGCCTGTGCCGACCCATCCGGTGGCGTTGGCTCCTGCGTTGTGGCTGGTCCTGCCTTGGTGTCCTCTGTGATCTTTGGGCCTGATCTTGGGAGTGTTGGGCCCTTCAGGGCCTGGTCCTTCAGTTCCTCATTCCTGGGTGCTTCCGGTATTTTGGCCGCTTGTAGCTTGGCATCCTGCAGGAGGGCGTTCAGCTTAGCTTTGTCTGCTGGGAATACCATAGGTCTGGTGTATCTCCATGCTGGCATTCCTGCTGCTGTTGCTGCATAGGTCTTTAGAAGGCCAGACTTGGGGCATCGGTAGCAGGTGTGACTCTCTCCTCCACAGAAGTTTCACTTCTTGATCCCGCTGCATCATGTGCCTGTTTTGTGTTCGGTCTGTTTGCAAATCCTGCAGAACTTCTCTGGGCATTCCTTTCCTCTGTGGCCCACGGCCTGGCGCTTCCGGCATTTGAAGGCTTGTCCTTAGTATTTTTTCCTTACCTCGTCGGCTCCTAGGTAGAAGCTCGTCGGTAGGTGTCTCAGGCAGTCCCTTGATGCCGGGACCTTTTGGAGGCTGACAATCACTTGCCAGGTCGTGTTCCAGATTCCTTTGCTATCTCTGACCTTGGTGGGTCCTGTCTTGATGTTCCCATACCATTGGAGACGTGACAAGAGATCCTTGTTTGGGATGTGGGGGTTGGTAATCTCAACTGTGATCCTCTTCTCCGTCGATGCCGGTTCCCATCCTGCCGAGATGGCGAATTCAGCGTAGGGCTTCTCCTCCTTCTTCCCCTAGAAGAACTCCCAGTACTTCCTATAGAGGACCTGTGTGACAAAACTGAGAAGGAAGAGCCATCGTCGCTGAGGCCTGGCAGCTCAGCACACGAACAGCATACACAACACTGCCATCACATCGCGTTACTGTTACAACACGGTCGTTACAATGACCGAGTTGTTAGAACGCGAGACCTTTACATCGCAAGTCATTAGATCGACTTGCTATAGGGGGCAATCTAACATAAGGAATAGTCAAGTCAAGTAAAAGGCTTTATTTTGATAAATCAAATCATAAAAGCATCACATTAACACAAAAAGACATTTATACAAAAACAAATTTAAATTAACCGTTAATTAGGGACATTTTTTCCAAAACATATCAAAGAGAATTAAATAAGTTACAAATTAAAGATTTAAAGTTGATCCTTCAATTCAAAAGCAAATTAAACATTAGATGCTAGCCTATAGTATAATTTACTATTCCAACACCTTCCCTTCTGTTGCGCAGGCTGGAGTTAGAATAGTAAATTATACTATTCCTAAGTCCAGTGCGCCCCCTACAGCAAGTCGATCTAATGACTTGCGATGTAAAGGTGTCGCGTTCTAACATCGCGGTTGTTGTAACGACCGCATTGTAATAGAACGTGATGTGATGGCATGCGTTGTAACATGCTATATTCGCTCAGAACATCTTGCTCTGGGATCCCAGCTATCTTGACGACCTTGCTCAAGAACAGGTCTCCGTCTAGCTTGGGGCCCTTTTTGTTCTTTAATTCCCACCGCATAACCTGGGTGTGTCTATGGGTGAGATTGTACCCACTGAAGGGTTCGGGGGCGGTCACTTGCCTGGTCCCCTCTTCAACCATCCCCTTGCTCCCTGGTTCGGCATCAGTGGGGTTTTCAGGTGTACTTGCCTCTCCGCCGCCCTCCCCATGGGGACCAGGATTGGGCTTCAGGGCGTACGGTGTGGAGGTGCCATCTTGGATGGTCACTGGGGCTCAAGTGTCATTTCGTCTGCCATTTGGTGGATTTGGGACTTACTGGTTATTTCTGGGTTACTGCCGGTTTACCATTGTTGCCTGGGGTCCTCCGCCTGGGTACCTGGGGTGTCTCCCTGCAGACCACAATAGTCTGCAGTGCAAGAAACACTGTCTAGTCACACCCTAGAGCTAAGGCAAGGGTTCCCACCTAAGCATGAATCCCCTCACCAGAGGTCTGGGTGCGGAATAGGCCTGTGAAAGGTGTTAGGAGGTATTTTAAGCCTCCAGCATTAGTCCACTCAAACGCCAGGAAAGAGAGAGAAATTTAGGGAGCTTAACGTGTCCGGTGCTCTCACACTGACCACAGGTCCTTGGGGGATCTATTTTGTGTTCCTAATGAACAAACAGACACCAGCACGCTGGTGCCCCTCCCCCTGCTTAGTTAAAAGCATGGTGGGCCGAAGTTGTAATGACTGTAAAAATCTAATTTCACTAGCGCAAAAATTGTGCTTTCAAACTGTGTCCTGAACTGTGCAATTAATGCTCAAAAGCTTTGTGTATCTAGGAAAGTAGATCCTCACCGTATCCCAACAGACCTCAAGCTAAGATCTATTAGGTTGCTACCAGGAAGTGGTGGCAGACATCGTAGAACTTTGGACTCCGTCCCAAATACTCAAAAAAGTTTCTAAAAAGGCATAAAGGGGCAGGGTAAGGTTACCCTGACCCCCTAGGCCTGGTAGTGAGGTCTCAATGGGCCCCAACCTGGGGCTAAAAACCATTTCTCTTAAAATGTTGCTACGAATTTGCTGCAAAAATAAATAAACAAATCACTTAGGTTTAATGTTTGCCCCCCTCCTTGGACTGGTTTTGGCCTCGGGACCCCATCCTCAGGGCCCAGTATCTTTTTAAGGGAGAGAGGAACACACAGCCATCCTTCCCAGGCGATTTTCAGCCCCTGTGATCCCATCCCCTGGGGCCCAGTGTATTTTTTATGGGGAGGAAGGCTTCCACGATCTTCTGAAGGCCCCGGGGACTCCATTCCCTGGGACGCAAAAGTAAGTAAATGGAAGGGGCCCACACAGGCCTCCTCTTCAAGCCCTTAATGTCCAAGGGGACCCATCCCCTGGGCCATCTCACTAGATATGTTCTGGAGAATCCAGCCCCTGAACAAAGAGGTTTCCCAGCCCGCACCTGCGCAGGCAAGGAAACCTGTGTTTGGTCCCACTTGGATGGACAATTTTCAAAACTTCCGCCATATGGGAGCAAACACAAATTCTGCTTCCAGTCAGTGGGAGCTTTAAAAATGCTCTCGCTGGCTCAGAGCAGACTTTTGATCTGTTTAAACAGATTAAAATATTACTCCCGCCTGGAGTGAGCAGCATTAGTAGCTTCTCCCTCCAGGCAAGAGCAATGCTGGCTCCCGCTGCATTCTAGGAGCTGGGTAGGATCACAGGAGCTTTGAGGCTTTCCCCGCAGCCCCCAACAAGTTCATAGTGGGGTCCCTGATTAGGCTTAAGGGCACCCTCCTTCGAAAAATGCGGGCCCCAAAGCTTGGGGAGGGGAGCCACACAGTCCCACTCCCCTTTAATAAGAAAATGTCCCTAGGGGATGGGTCTCCAGGGTTTAATATGGCTCAAGGGGATGTGCCATCCTCACCCCTTTATTTTAAGAAGTAGACCTGGGGTGTGGTGGGGCCATGTGCCCCCCTTCCCTTTAGAATAGATAATGCTCTGGAGGATGGGGTGCTCAGGGGCAAAAGAGGCTCGGAGAGGGGGCCACATTCCCCTTCCCCTTCAAAATATAAATGGGCCTACGGAATGGGGTCCTGAGGCCCATATTAGGTTCAGGGAGGGAGGGCACAGGCCCCGTCCCCTTAAAAAAATGAAAGGCCCTGGGTGAGGGGGTCCACGGCCCTGTGACCAACCCCCTGCTGCGCACTGTCTAAGGCCTTGTGCAGTGTGGGGTAGGCTGACTTAAAGGGGGTTTGTCGCATACGATGGGTTGGCCGATGAACCTGGTCACAGTCCAGGCCCTGTGGCCAACCCGCCATGTGTATGACCGAAGACCCTGCGTAGTGTGGGGTTGGCTTCTTTTACGATGGGTTGGCTGCGGCCAGGCCCTGCAGTCAACCCCTTGGGACGTGCATGGCAGGGTGTTGAATTTAAGTATGATAATTAGATATTAAATTAAGTTAAACAAAAACTAGAAACTCACTAAAAAAAACAAAGGTTAAAGTAATGTTATGGTTAGATGAAATGTTCAGTAACAACGAAACGTTTTAAACTCTAAAAAGCACAGAAATTCACAGGTCATAGTTATCTCAAGTAACTATAACTTGCACCTTAAGGTAACTATTCCTCACGACCTCACCATGCACTGTAATTACCCCACATATTTCATCACTCATAACATCTTCTATGACATCATTGATAATATCACTGCAACATTTGCAGTGAAATAATTGATGAGAAATCTATGCATGGCAGTGGTGCAAGTTATAGTTACTTTAGGGAACGCCATACGCATGCTGCATGGGACACTGTATGAAAATTGACTAATGTTTAAGGGTCCATATTTGATCAGTTTTTAACACCATTGGAGAACTAAAAATAATAGTCGATGTCAACAAATGAAGTTTGATTAAGCCCTGAAAAAGTCTCAGGGGGGACCGTTGGCTATGGCTGCAAACAAAAAATAATTGGATAAGAAGATGAATAATAAAGAAGTGAACACTAATCATACATTGGACTCCTCTACTATGCTCTATAGATACATGTATAACTGACCTACACTATATGAATATGTAATTTGGAAATTTGACTGATTTTTATTACTTCTCTTTGGAGTGCTGACTATATATATATATATATATATATATATATATATATATATATATATATATATATATATATATATATATATATATATATATATATATATATATATATATATATATATATATATATATATATTATCTACTGGTCGCCAGTAGATAGTTATAGTTAGGACCGTGTTTCCATAGGAAATCTGAAAATTCTATTTTGAATAACTTTGGTGCCGGTTGACGAATCCTCGCGAAATATTCAAAACTAATGGGGCGCTCCACTCAGCTCCTACCCTGAAAGTCTCGGGGTGATACGTCAAGCGGGGGCTGAGAAAATAAAAACGCGTTTTCCCCATGCATTTTCCCATAGGACCTTTAGTCGAAGGTACAGCCCGAACGGCTGAACAGAATTACTTGAAATTTGGCAAAGAGGTAGTCCTCAGGTCAGGCATGTGCCTTTTGCATATATGGTGTCAATCTGTTCAGTAGTTCCTAAGAAAATTGCATTTAAAAGTACAAAAATATCTATAAGCGCGCACCGTACGCGCACCCTAACGTGCGCGAGCGCAATTCTGATTGGTGGTTACATGTCAGTCAACATTCGAATCGGTCGAAATCAGGAAGTGTCGGCCGCCATTTTGTGTGTTTGGTGTGTGACAGTGAAAAAAAAGGTGGCGAACGTGAAAAGGGGGCAGGGTAGAGAGTTCCTGACCCCCTAGCCTTTGTCAGGGGGGTCCCTGAAGGACCCCGAAGTGTGAAAAAAACATTATTTTTTTTTTCAAAAATCCGCGGGGTGCGCGCACGGTGAAAAACCTTAAAAAAACTAAAACATTTTAAACGAGCCATTCCATATTACAGGATACAGTCAATCTATAACTATATACATAGGTAGTTTATTGTAAAATAAATATATAAAAAATATAATAATACATACATAACTTAGCATTTAAAAAACCTTACAAATTCACTTAAAAAACCATAGGTTTCACACACGTTATAGTTAGGAATTAGCATTTAAAAAACCTTGCAAATTCACTTAAAAAAAACATAGGTTTCACACATGTTATAGTTAGCTGGACGTTTCACTCGTTAAAAACCAATGAAATTCCCCCATTTTAGTTAGTTCAGGTAACTATAACTCGCGCGACCGCCACTCTATCACAAGGATGATGTCATCAGTGATGTCATGAGTGATGCCACTGACCATGTCATGAGTGATGTAATATGTGACGTCATGAGCAGTGGATTGCGGGCGCGCGAGTTATAGTTATCTGAACTAACTATAACGGGGGAATTTCATTGGTTTTTTACGAGTGAAATGTCCAGCTAACTATAACATGTGTGAAACCTGTGGTTTTTTAAGTGAATATATATATATATATATATATATATATATATATATATATATATATATATATATATATATATATATATATTCGTTACCAACTCTTGTTGATCCAAAAGAAATCCAGGACACGCAGGAGTGAAATTAGCAAGATTTAATGGGCAAGGTCAAGCCACATCAATGCGTTTCGCTTTACAGCTTTAACACGATGTAAAAACAGAGTTTCACTTCCTGTATTTTCATACTGAACAATTCATGGGCATAAAGGAAGGACTTCAATGGTAAACCGTCATTTCCTAATGCAAACAACAGCGCCATCTTTACATGTTAAATAAGAGTCAAGCAACATTGCCAAATAACAAAGATTGCATGAATAAACATTTTGTTTTAAATTGATTGCAAGCATTAGTTATGACTCAACTCTTAATTTTGTGCGCACACCGATAATTCATGAATTGAAAATAACCACGGAACCCTCTCAAATGCTCCGATGACTTGTTAATTCAAATACAAATCATCTGAAAATTACTAAAAAAAACATTTCGCCCCAGTGGGCTCAAGTCTTCTTAAACGATGTAACAATATTGTACATGATTGAAATCAGTCAAAAAAGCATCACATAAACTATAATTAGTAAAAATTAATATGCCATTAAGTAGAGCTTCTTGCTGTAAGTGCTCAAGCAAATCTCGCCCCAGTGGGCTTAAAGTTACAATGAACATCATTGAACTGTCCGTAGAAAAAAAGGGGGAGGAAGAAACTCTTGTTTATGAATAATCTTGACTTGCAATGTTGTATATAACAACTTATTATAACTTCAATAGAATGCTTCTTGATATATTCATGCAAAATAAAACAGATTCATTTTACAGGAAACCTCATAATATTTAAATTTCAAGATGTACAGCCATTTCTTCGCTAGAATTGAGTCCTTCCGGCATCACTGTGTCAAAATCAATAATGTACCTCGATTCCAAACATCTTAGTTGGCGCTCTCTGTCACCACCTCTTTCTTGTCGCTCAATTGCATCTAGAACAACTTAAGATAGCAATTTTTCATTTTCTTTGTGTACACTAAAAAAATGACGAGCTACAGGATATTGAGTATCATGCTTTTTGATTGCACGTAAGTGCTCCAGAACTCTTTTCTTTGCTTGATGCACTGTGCTTCCTATATAAAATTTCCCACACGGGCAAATTAAACAGTACACACAATAATCTGTTTTGCAGTTAAAATTGCCTTTTATCACAAAATCTCTTTTCATTTTAGGCAAATTCAAAATCTTGTAATCTGCACTATGGGCACAGGCCTTACATCGTTTGCACGTCACAAAGCCTAAAGGGCATTTAGAATGATTAAAGTCTTTGGTGGTTATGGCATTTTTGCTTAAATCATCTTTCAGAGATCTGCTTCTTTGAAACGTGATCTGCGGATTATCATTTAGATATCCACTGAGAATACGATCACTTTTGAGAATATGCCAGTTTTTTTCAAACAGTTTTCTTATTTTAAACGCACTTTTTGAAAAAGTCGTTATAAATCTCACTGATTCACCAGTTTCAGATGGTTTTGATTTCTGGCATAGCAGATCTGGTCTATTCAATGTGTCAGCTTTTGAAATAGCTTGTTTGATGATTTTTTCACTATACCCCCGTTGTTTAAATCTGTCACACATGATTCTTTTCTCATCTTCATGCGCTTTGGATGTACTGCAATTGCGCTTAGCTCTGATTAGTTCCCCATAGGGGATGCTATGAATCAAGCTGGACGGATGAGCACTTTGGGCATTTAAGAGACTATTGCCAGCAGTTTGTTTCCTGTGCAATTTGGTGATTAACCTGTTGTTCAATATTGATATTTCCACATCTAAAAACACAATATTGTCAGGACTGATCTGGGAGGTAAATTGAAGATTTTTATTATTGTTGTTAAGGAGATCAATGAATGATTTAACTGACTTTTCATCCCCTCTCCAGATCAGGAATATGTCATCTATAAACCTTGCCCAGGTGACAATACTGTCACCATGGGCTTCCTGACAGTGAAACACCTGCTCCTCCCACCAGCCCATGTAAAGATTCGCATAGCTGGGGGCGAAGCAGGTACCCATTGCTGTCCCTTGTGTTTGTTTATATATGTTTTGATTGAACAAAACGAAAAGAAACCTCTAATAAACTATTTTTCACACAGATGACGGAAGGGCAACCGAATGCAGGTCTACAAAGCCAAGAGCACATTTACATCAATCAGGAAATGCAGATTCAAACACTCTATGACAAACTGGAAAAACTTCATAAACGTGAACTTTCGAAATGGTGGGAAGCTGAATCCCTTCAGAAATACATTGATGTTGGCCGGGTTCCAAGAGGATTGTGCATCTATACAGTTCCAACACATGAAAATCCGGACCCAGAAATGCTGGAGGAGTGAGAACTCAAAAGAATGTTCTACGGTTATGATGCGGATTCTCATAAAGTATGCCCTTAAGGATCGTGCTGAAATCTTTAAAGATATTGACAGAATTAGTGAAGAATTATTGAAACTAATTTCAAAAGAAGCATTTGAAGAGTTTATGGCTAAAATGCAGCTCAAACTCACTAAACTGGAAGATGAAATAACAAGCAAAAAACAAAGGAAATTCATCAGAGATTTCAAAGACTACCAGTCGGGTAGAACTTTGACGTTTCACAAGAAATACGATCACTTGTTTAATGAGACAACAACAATGAAAACCTTGGATATTCCTCAAACAATGACAAGAGAAGAACTAACTGAAGAAAGTGATATATCGAACAGTACGGGCTCTGAGATTTCAGTGGAAACACTAGCACGTAATTTACCCGACACTGATGCGGGCAAAAATAACAACTTTTTGAAACAATTCCAGATGATGACGAGAGCAAAAATGAACCCAACACAAAAAGACCAGGATTTTCGACGGGGCCGAGGACGCGGCACACGAGGAAGGAGCAGAGGGCGTGGAGGAACCCCAGGAACCAGGAAGCCAGGTCAAGAAGAAGAAAAAGGAGAGTCAACCAGAACTGTAGCATTTTCAACACGTGCCAAGAGGGGAACCAAATGAATGTGGTCAACCTCTCAGAGCGTAAGTTATCATCATCTGAAAATAATGTACTCTCTCTAGGATTGTCGTTTTGTCCAACTAGACGCTTAGACTATGTACAGACCCGTATTGACATTTTCTGCTTCTTGAGGAAACTCAAGCTAAAAAAAGGTTCCACACCCAGACTGCTTTAAAACAACAACAAAAAAGTACTTCCAATGTGAGTCCTGAGCGTTTATGTATTTCCGATATTGAAATTCTACATACTATGGCTCAGCTCAATGATAACACAATGCACCAAGAAGATCCCATGAGCGATTTGAATGAATGGGGCCTGAGAGTTGATGTAAGTGAGTCAAGTGGGTTCAAGTCCAAATCAACATTCATACCAAACGTGCACTGTGAAGCGATCGAGGTATTTGAAAAGAGTATTACCAAAGAACTTAGGAAAATGAGATTCAATTCTAATGGTAATTCTAGATGCAACCTAGATCAGAAACAATTTAAAGCCATTGAAAGTTTACGTAAGGATGACTCCATTGTAATTAGATGTTCTGATAAGGGGGGCAATGTGGTGGTATGGAGTTAAACTGACTATCTGAAAGAAGGTTTAAGACAACTTAGCGATACCACATGCTATATACCTAGTAATCAATCAGATGTGCTAGCTTCATACTCCCAATATAACGAATTGTTGGTAAACTGGCAAGATCAAGGCCTATTAGAGTGGGATGAGTTTCGCAGCCTATATTGTAAGCATCCTAGGTTGCCAATTTTATATCTGCTCCCCAAACTACACAAACACAGCCAAAAGCCCCCAGGCAGACCCATAGTGTCTTCTATGGGCTCCCAACTCGAGGTAACATCTAAATTCATTGACCATTACTTGCGTCCTTTTGTGAGTGCTTTACCTGCATACCTCAAAGATACCACCCATTTTTTAACATTGATTGATGGTGTGTCATGGGAGAAAGATTTCTTGCTGGTTACATTGGATGTAACCAGCCTCTATACCAGTATATCACATGACCTGGGGATCCAGGCTACACAGCATTTT
Organism: Triturus cristatus; assembly: GCF_964204655.1. Lineage (NCBI taxonomy): Eukaryota > Metazoa > Chordata > Amphibia > Caudata > Salamandridae > Triturus > Triturus cristatus. Next base: position 984,279,623 of record NC_140583.1, read on the forward strand.
TTAAGAGCTAGACCAATTTCATTACTGGCACACACTGAAATGTTGTTAGAGATGATCAAATATTGCCTGACAAATAACTACTTTTTGTTCAATCAAAACATATATAAACAAACACAAGGGACAGCAATGGGCACCTGCTTCGCCCCCAGCTATGCGAATCTTTACATGGGCTGGTGGGAGGAGCAGGTGTTCCACTGTCAGGAAGCCCATGGTGACAGTATTGTCACCTGGGCAAGGTTTATAGATGACATATTCCTGATCTGGAGAGGGATGAAAAGTCAGTTAAATCATTCATTGATCTCTTTAACAACAACGATAAAAATCTTCAATTTACCTCCCAGATCAGTCCTGACAATATTGTGTTTTTAGATGTGGAAATATCAATATTGAACAACAGGTTAATCACCAAATTGCACAGGAAACAAACTGCTGGCAATAGTCTCTTAAATGCCCAAAGTGCTCATCCGTCCAGCTTGATTCATAGCATCCCCTATGGGGAACTAATCAGAGCTAAGCGCAATTGCAGTACATCCAAAGAGTATGAAGATGAGAAAAGAATCATGTGTGACAGATTTAAAAAACGGGGGTATAGTGAAAAAATCATCAAACAAGCTATTTCAAAAGCTGACACATTGAATAGACCAGATCTGCTATGCCAGAAATCAAAACCATCTGAAACTGGTGAATCAGTGAGATTTATAACGACTTTTTCAAAAAGTGCGTTTAAAATAAGAAAACTGTTTGAAAAAAACTGGCATATTCTCAAAAGTGATCGTATTCTCAGTGGATATCTAAATGATAATCAGCAGATCACGTTTCGAAGAAGCAGATCTCTGAAAGATGATTTAAGCAAAAATGCCATAACCACCAAAGACTTTAATCATTCTAAATGCCCTTTAGGCTTTGTGACGTGCAAACGATGTAAGGCCTGTGCCCATAGTGCAGATTGCAAGATTTTGAATTTGCCTAAAATGAAAAGAGATTTTGTGATAAAAGGCAATTCTAATTGCAAAACAGATTATTGTGTGTACTGTTTAATTTGCCCGTGTGGGAAATTTTATATAGGAAGCACAGTGCATCAAGCAAAGAAAAGAGTTCTGGAGCACTTACGTGCAATCAAAAAGCATGATACTCAATATCCTGTAGCTCGTCATTTTTTTAGTGTACACAAACAAAATGAAAAATTGCTATCTTATGTTGTTCTAGATGCAATGAGCAACAAGAAAGAGGTGGTGACAGAGAGCGCCAACTAAGATGTTTGGAATCGAGGTACATTATTGATTTTGACACAGTGATGCCGGAAGGACTCAATTCTAGCGAAGAAATGGCTGTACATCTTGAAATTTAAATATTATGAGGTTTCCTGTAAAATGAATCTGTTTTATTTTGCATGAATATATCAAGAAGCATTCTAATGAAGTTATAATAAGTTGTAATATACAACATTGCAAGTCAAGATTATTCATAAACAAGAGTTTCTTCCTCCCCCTTTTTTTCTACGGACAGTTCAATGATGTTCATTGTAACTTTAAGCCCACTGGGGCGAGATTTTCTTGAGCACTAACAGCAAGAAGCTCTACTTAATGGCATATTAATTTTTACTAATTATAGTTTATGTGATGCTTTTTTGACTGATTTCAATCATGTACAATATTGTTACATCGTTTAAGAAGACTTGAGCCCACTGCGGCGAAATGGTTTATTCAGTATTTTTCAGATGATTTGTATTTGAATTAACAAGTCATCGGAGCATTTGAGAGGGTTCCGTGGTTATTTTCAATTCATGAATTATCGGTGTGCGCACAAAATTAAGAGTTGAGTCATAACTAATGCTTGCAATCAATTTAAAACAAAATGTTTATTCATGCAATCTTTGTTATTTGGCAATGTTGCTTGACTCTTATTTAACATGTAAAGATGGCGCTGTTTTTTGCATTAGGAAATGACGGTTTACCATTGAAGTCCTTCCTTTATGCCCATGAATTGTTCAGTATGAAAATACAGGAAGTGAAACTCTGTTTTTACATCGCGATAAAGCTGTAAAGCGAAACGCGTTGATGTGGCGTGACCTTGCCCATTAAATCTTGCTAATTTCACTCCTGCGTGTCCTGGATTTCTTTTGGATCAACAAAAGTTGGTAACGAATTTTTGGTTTACGGAGCCCATCCAGGACCGCCGTGTCTGAAGCACCGGACTTCCGTAACCTATGTTTGTGGATATATATATATATTACCTACTGGCGGTCGCCAGTAGGTAGTTATAGTTAGGACCACGTTTCCATAGGAAATCCGCAACATTCTATTTTGAATAACTTTGGCGCCGGTCGACGAATCCTCGCGAATTTTTCAAAATAGGTGGAGCGCTACGCTCCGCTCCTACCCTGAAAGTCTCGGGGGGATTCGTCAAGCGGGGGCTGAGATAAAAGGGGGGTCCCAAAACGCGTTTTTCCCATGCATTTTTCTATAGGACCTTTAGACAGGGCTACAGCCCAAACGGCTGAACAGAATTTAATGAAATTTGGCAGAGAGGTAGTCCCCAGGTCAAGGAAGTGCCTTTTGTAGGTTTGGTGTAAATCTGTTCAGTAGATTCTGAGAAAATAGCCTTTAAATCAATATATATATCTGTGGCAGCTTACGGTGCGCTTACGGTGCGCTTACCGTAAGCTTACCGTATGCGTACGGTGGCGTGCGCGAGCGCGATTCTGATTGGCTCTTAGATCTTAGTAAACATTCGAATCGGTCGAAACCAGGAAGCGGCGGCCGCCATTTTCTCTCTCGCTTCCTGAGTTGGGCAGCAAAAACGAACCCCAAAAATGTGTAAAGAGGCAGTTTCATGAGATCCTAACCACCCAGCATTGATACAGGGGTCCCCAAACCACCCCCAAGCCCAAAAAAAAAAAAAAAAATTTTTCGGAAAATCGCCGATTACGCTTACCGTACGCGTACGGTAAAAAATTGTAAAAAAAAAAAATTGTCCACATTCTCCCCACCCCGTTTGCAAATGGTGCCCGAAGGGCACCATTTGTGTATGGCATAAAACATGTAAGAAGTTAACAAAGAATACATTTCACAAAGATGCGCAAAATATGTCCCCCATGTGCGCACGGTGCGCGAAGCGCATCGTGCGTACATGGCCCATCCCGCTTAACGTGGGCACACGGTGCGCGCAGCGCACCGCGTGACCACTGTGCGTGCACGGAACGAACTGCGTTAACTGGGCGCGCACGCCACGAATGGCGTAAAGTAACTTAGCATTTAAAAAACCTTGCAAATTCACTGAAAAAACCATAGGTTTCACACATGTTATAGTTAGCTGGACATTTTACTGATAAAAAACCAATGAAATTCCCCCGTTATAGTTACTGCAGGCAACTATAACTCACGCGACCGCAATCTTCTGCTGATGACATATGTGTCTTTATGAAAAAAAAATATTTGTAATATATGTAAAGCTAAAATTTAATGGAAGAAGACATGGGCAAATAAGTGTCTAAATACAGTATTAGCATCAGCAGAGGATTGCGGTCGCGTGAGTTATAGTTGCCTGCAGTAACTATAACGGGGGAATTTCATTGGTTTTTTATCAGTAAAATGTCCAGCTAACTATAACATGTGTGAAACCTATGTTTTTTTCAGTGAATATATATATATATATATCTTCAAGTACATAGATGTGGAATTAAGAATACTAAGTCTCTACTTAAGAATATGTGCTTATGCCTTGATAATTTTTTGGTTGTTGATATTTTTGCTATGATATTCCTGTAGCACAATTTCCTGCAGTGAATTTTCTGAGTTGAGACCATATGCACATTTTGTAGATCTGTCACATAGCCTGTACATTGTATTTGAGGCCATTTATCCTCAGGTAAATTATGTTATAGTCAAGACCAACAGAATTTTGCATCATTGAACAACCAAATTATCTGTCATCGTTCATTAAATTAGACAATAGGATAAGGAAAATTAATCAACATTACGCAACACATTCTGGGCAGAATTATCTCCCTATTATTGTCATTTGAACACACATCGGTATGCAAGGGAGTTTAATGCTGCACAAAATATGAAGTTATCTTAAGAAAAGACATATGCATAGATTCACCAAATCTTATTGAAAGTGCATCAAAAATTGCAAAACGTCCATAAGAGTGGAGTTCTATTGCTTCGAAGGCTGTACGGGCGTTCTTCTTACAAGAAGAGCTAATAAGCTTTTCGCCGCTCGGTTAACGCAGCCCTGTTGGTGTCACATAAAATCGACGAGCGCCTCCCGCAGCGCGGGACGCGCGTGAGCTCGCCCGGGCGAAGCCCGGGCCAAGGGCAGGCCCGTCCTTGCCCGTCACTGCCCGGAGGAGCCTGGCCCGGGCAACCCCCCTAATTTTTGCCTTCTCAGGTCTTATTCCTGTTCACTACTCCCACAGGCCTGGAAAACCATTTAAGCAAGGCTGTAATTAAAGGCTACCGGGTAGCAACGCATGTAACAGAGGAGGTTCACAAGGGAGGTTACAAAATGAGAGAAGGCGGTACTAAGGAGGGACTGAAAGGCCTATTGACCAATGAAAAGTCACAGTTTCCAAAGAACAATGAAACAAGCCAATGAAAAATATGGGCGGAGAGTGGGCAGAGCTTCAAGTCCGTACCTGAATACAGTATGCCTCACAGAGCAGTGCATGCGCTGCCCAGTCTCAACCTAAAAATGATGCATAAAGTGCCCATTCTGCCTAATTGAGACATTCTCTGGTTCACTGAGATAAAGGCAAGGATTCGAATCCCAGTACATGATTTGGTCAAGAAGTAGCTAAGGAGCACACCTCGCTTTTAGTTACAGGGTGAAGAGTAGAAAGCAAAAAGTTGAAAGTTTGAGAATCCATGATCTTCGAAATGGTTGTTGTGGGTATCTAATGTTTGCTGTGTGCAACATTACAATGGGTTTTTTTGTTTTTCTTAGAAATGTTCTTAATGTCATGTAGTTTGGAAAGCTTTTCAATTCGGGACTACTGCGTGAATATTGTGCCTTTCAGTGGCGGTTACTCCGCTAAGGCGGAGGACCGTCGCACCACTGCTTGAACTGTAAGCTGAATACAAAAAATAATATGATAACAATTGTTATTATCATTTTGTTTTTTGTATTCAGCTTGCAGCTGAAGCCAGGGGGGCAGTGCCGGGCTACAAATGTCACAGGGGGAGGAATGGTGGCAGCAGCTAAAGTGTGCCTGATGGTTTGTTCGACCGTCTCGGGCTGGCCAAAGCATCTTGGGAACTCTGCATGTCCTCCACGCAGGCTGTATTACAGCCTGCTTGGAGAACATACAAAGCCTGCCAGCCCCTGTCTGAGCACCGAACCACGGCACTCAGACCAATCACAACGCTGCTAAGACAGCGTTGTGATTGGTCAGGGGATTCTGGGAGGCTGTGTGCTTCCTGCAGAAGGAGGACAGAGGAAGAATAGGCAGTGGTTGGCGGTCAGCGGTATCGGTAAGTGGTTTTTTTCAAATGTATTTTTATCTTCCCCCTCCCTCCGTCCCCGCCACACCACCCCTGATCGGTAGCAACCACTACTGATGCTTTTTGAAATATATGTTGTGCATGTCCTCGTATGACACTACCAAATTGCTCTGCAGAAGGTAAACTTTACATTTAAAAAAATGTCCTTCACAGTTCAATTGTGAGCTGGCAAGCTTTGCAAAATTGAAGCTTTCTAATTGAAAATCTTCAAATGTGTCCATTATGAAATGATGCCAGTAGCTCGAATGGCACACTGAAGGTTCTCTTGCTTGGGTGGGTTTTCTTAGGAATTAAATATGCTGTCTAAAAGCCATAAAAATGTTGCATGTATATTGGAACCTCGCAAAGATTAACTTACAAAATATTAATTTTACACACTCCTTGGAAAAACCACTAGAATTCTAACTCATCATCTATGGGCAGCAATGATGCTAAGGCTAAGTGTGGGTTCAAAGACATGAATCACGTTGTATTTCAGGCACTTTGGATTCTTTTTCACACTGTTATGACCCATACTACCATCTCACAGGACAGTCCAAGAGACATAACATCAGTGTATACTCTGTACTAAAATTGCCCTCTTTTCATGGCAAATTCACTTAGTTCCCCTCTTGGATGGATGACTATTCGTTAAACATGAAGGAGCTTATTTACCAGGCCCTTGTGCCACTTTTGCATCATTTTTAACATGGGAAAAGTGAGGTACGGGTGGCGCAAGAGGCTTGTAAATTACCCCCGAATTGCATAATAAATAAAAGCGTCAGGAACATTGTGGCTTTTGGGGTGCCCAAAGCCTGGGTCTACCAGAAGTGAGTGGGCATTTAAATCCGAAGTTTAACTGGGTAAATTCATAATTGTATACGTTCGTGAAATTAACAAGTAATTTCTAAAGTTACATCACTGGGGGAATTGTCCTGTTTTAGCAGGACATTTCTTGTGCAAAGGTAACATGTGGTAATATGTATTCAACTTTTTACAAAGGACAAAGTACAACAACAAAAATCCGTTTATGTGTTTTGTCTATCAATGTTTGAGTAGTTGTACTCATTTAATTGCTTAAAAATCCATAGGGCATATTATCAAGGGCCATTTTGCCGCTCTTTTGGCTTTAAAAGCCAAAAAAGCGGCGAAAATTACATCGCCCTATTAACTAGCTGGCACTAACATGCATTAGCGCATGTTAGCAGCCGTTTTGGTATCGCCCTGCTTTGCATCGCTAATGAGATGTAAAGTAGGCGTACCTTCAGGAAACAACATGAAAATGCTCGATAACCGCACATCGCGGTATTAACAAGCGGCCATGATAACGCCTAGCGATGGAAAAAGCTGCGCTAACCGCGGACATCTCAGGAAACTAACGTCTGCAAAATTGTCGACTAAGCTATGTGCATAATGGGAGGTGGATTGTAAGGTTACATCCACTTCTCCCTATCATCAACAGTTTAAACAGCGCAGTCCAGATATCGCTGGTTTTCAGGCGATATTGATGGAAATCGCCATATATCACCGGATTCACATTCGCCTGTTGGCAAATAGTTGCAAATACGCTGCTAAACAGGCGATGTGATCCGGCGATATTGAGAAACGCGCTACACGCGTTTGGCGATATTTATCGCCCATTGTTGATGATATGCCCCCATATTTCCTCAAATTTCGAGACTTTTCCTAATAGTTTGAAGACATTTGCATAAGAAATCACCAATTTCCCCCAACCCTGTAGTATGTGATGGTAGCATGTAGAAATTAAATTAGAACTTTAGGCATGTCTTTCACAAAAAGCCTAGCTGTTTAGAAGCGTTAGACTATCGTATGTGTAAGGTGTGTACAACAAAACTTACCTGGGACAGGGCTCATTGGTTCTTCAAAGTATGGGACTCTGTGTGTGTGTGTGCGTGTGTGTGATCACCGTGAATTCAAACAATGGTCAGATCAGGTAAACACAATTTACGGATTAACTCAAAGTTTTCATCATGTCTCAAAATACCTGCAATATTGTTCACTTTTGCACTGGTACAGTTTTATCACATTAAGTAGATAAAGGAAGGGACTATTGCTTTATGTAAAAAAAAGTGGCAGAATTTTGCACTGATCGTCTGAACGGGTTCGAAAGGGAAGTCAAATACTGAATAGCGTGTGACAGGTGGACTTGGAACGTTATCAAATCAGTATCCTCGTTTTACGTAATAGTTAATAGCCATAAAAACGCATGCAGGATTATGCATCGCTATTAGGGATGGGTTGGCAGCTATTGAAATTCCTTCTGTAAAGTTGGTAAACTTTGAACTTTGCATAGTTTCTAGAGTTTCTCAACTTCTTCCTGCTTCATTTACAGTTCTCAGCAAACAAAGGAGCAGATTTTAAAAAGTTTGCGCGGGCGTTAGGATAGCGCAGTGCAATGCAAAACGCAGCTTCTAAGGGCTATATGTGATAAGGGTTAGCAAGAAAAGCGCAACATTCTTCTGACTCTCTGGGTCTTGAGTCAGACAATAATGTATTCACTTTGTTTAGGTGGTGTACAATGGACGCACCACTTCACGAAAATTAAAACTCGAGGCCTCTCACAGTATGAGTATTCTCATAATATTACTCTGGCTGCAGAAAGGGAGAGGGGCGGGAAACAAATAATTTCAATCGTTTACAACTAAAGGCATTTTTTATTGTTATAATTCCACTCAAAAACAGGATGCAGACAGCATTCCAGCTCGCATTCGAGGCTCTGGGCTGGCAGCAACAACTCTGCTCGTGCCCAGCTTGGCTGGGGACTCCGGGAAAAGGCCACTGGTGGCCCGATAAGCAAGTGATTAATGTCTGGGCGGTCTAAGCGCGCGCCTTCATCTCTGCCGACCTCCTCTGTGATTGGACTTCCTTGTTTTCCTCTACTTCCGGTTCCCGTTTCAAATGAGCTCGTGTGTGGGGACTGGAGCGGTGGGGGGGGCGGCAAGGGGAGCTGGACAGGAACACTCAGGCTCTTCCTGGGTTTGTTCGCCTGACTGGCTGCCACAGAAACCACCAGCCCCATAGACACAAACAACATTCCGACCTGGGCAGCATAGTGTATAAGCACCCCTGGGGGGAGCCCAGGAATGCTTTTGTTAAACTCTGTATTTGTCTGTCTCCGCCTCCCCATACAGTAAGTTTATCTGTTTGCACAGATTCCATCTATTGCCAGGATTTGCCCTGATGTTAGCACTTGGCACAGCGCCTCAAAGTCCGACTTGTTGACGCTTTGGCTTGGAATGAAGCTGTGGCGGACTGGCCAATAACGAAAGAGGGCTGATGCCTGGTCAGCCAACTTGAACCTTCACTTATTTCAATAGCGGTAGTGTATTTTAAGATCACCCCGTCTTCTTATTTCTAAGTAGTTAGTTAGCAATGTTGTTGTCAGGGGCATAGCTAAAGCAATAATATTAAGGGGTGTGTGTCTGAGATTTCCCAACAAGATATGTAGTGGGACCCACTAAAAGTAGGCGGTGGCAGCTGGGCGGACAGTTAAGGATGGATTAGGGAATTGGTTTTAATTAATTTGAAACCAAACTCAAAAAGAATCCCCAGACCAATCTTGTCCTCTTAAAATGAATCCACCAAAACTCAAAAACCAACTCCTCTTAAGATGAGCATGTCCATCTGGGCCATTTGAACTATAATCTTCCATATCTAAGAAAGAATAGCCTGTTCCTCTGCATCATCTACGCTAAGGTTCTCCGCGCATAGAGGCTCCATCGTTCTCATGCTTTCAGAGGTACTGTTCTTCCACCCCCAAACCTGTAGGAAAAGTCCCCAGAACTCCCTCAACCTCACCAGGGAAAAATAACTTTAACCCCTTCGACGCGCATGACGGAACGGTTCCGTCATGCACGTCGGTTGGGCTGTGCTTATGACGGAACCGTTCCGTCATGGCCCCGCCCGCGCTCAGAATCTTCAGCGTGGCGCGGAAATCCGCGCTGAAGGGGTTAAGAACTCTTCTGCCCTACAACACCCCCATCTCCATGTGAAATGAAATGAAATGAAAAAAACATTTATAAAGCGCATGGCTACCCGGGAGCATCCCAGCGCTAGGCATGTGAGCTACAACACCAAAGGAAGCATATTCCACGAAGCATATTCTAGAGTGAACTTGGCTACAGACAAACTCCTCACCCCACTGGAGACAGGAACCCCAAATGCCCTGGGTTTTTTCAAGAGACTCTGCCCCCTAAAATGGAAAAAAACCCAGATATAGCAAGTTGTGAGCTGCCGATTTTGGAACTGGGGAACAAGGTTCGAGTCTCGGCGTCAGCTGAACATTCTGTTATTCTGAGCAAATTGCTTCATCTCCCCATGCCTACCAAAAACTCTATGTGTCCTTGTGTAATGTAATTGGTGCTCATGTAAAGCGCTCCAATACCTTCTGGTCGAGTTCACGCTTTATAAAACTGCAACCAAAAATAACCCTCGGCTGGGATAAGGATAGGTCACACTAGCTTGGAAGCTTCCTGGAATTAGTACATTTACACCCTGTTCTAATGTCGCTGCATTGGAAGTCTTTTCCGAACAGCTAGGTTAGTAATAGGTTAGTAATAGTCTTCACAAGAAGTTTCGCCTTCCTCTGCTGAAGGCAGAGACACGGCTATTTACAGAAGCTAATTCTACAGGAGACATCAAAGGGTCATAACAGGTGAAGAGTGTCTTGACAAGGAGAAGAGATACAGGGGAGGATAAGTTGCAACTACACTCCGTAGTCTACTGAACACACCTCTAGTGGCTAGACTGATGCTGATGTGACCCAAAAGAACTTATAATGTGCCCCATCCAAAAAGTATGTGTCTGAGCAGTTATCAGAATTCCAGGTACTTGCAGTGTAGGGTATTCAAGAGTTGGACCTTTTTATTACAAACCTATTAGTAACTTTCATACTAAGGCAGCTGTGTAGTATAACCAGAAGATTGGTCCCCACGGGCCCTAATGACACAATGTAGTGCTGAGGGATAAGGAGCAGACAATAAGGGTCCTGCAGCACAACAGAAGCACGGCTCCATGGGAGCCGTGCCCTAAGGACACAATGCAGTGCCAGGGGGTGTGGTGCATCAACCAGGGCCCTGCAGCACAACAAAGGTATTGGGAGCCGTTCCCTAATGATGCAATGCAGTGCCGAAGGGTGAGGAGCAGACAACCAGGGTCCTGCAGCACAACAGAAGCACAGGTCCATGGGAGCCGTGCCCTAAGCAGGGCCGGACTGGGAACGCAAACCAGCCTTGGCAATTACTTCAGATCGGCCTCAGGTGGGGGAAGGATGTGCTGTTTGGAAACACTGCTGCTGTGCTGCGCTTTTGTTACAGGGGGCCGATATTATAACACTGCTGCGAAACCGGCCGCCAGTAATAAAAACAGCCCCAGCAGTCCTAAACCGGTCCCTCACCCTTCTGGCCCACCGGGAAAGTGCCCGGTGCCCGTTACGGCCAGTCTGGCCCTGGCCCTGGCCCTAAGGACACAATGCAGTGCCAGGGGTAGGGGTGCATCAACCAGGGCCCTACAGCACAACAGAAGCACAGGTCCATGGGAGCCATGCCCTAAGCAGGGCCGGACTGGGAACGCAAACCAGCCTTGGCAATTACTTCAGATCGGCCTGGGGTGGGGGAAGGATGTGCTGTTTGGAAACACTGCTGCTGTGCTGCGCTTTTGTTACAGGGGGCCAATATTATAACACTGCTGCGAAACCGGCCGCCAGTAATAAAAACAGCCCCAGCAGTCCTAAACCGGTCCCTCACCCTTCTGGCCCACCGGGAAAGTGCCCGGTGCCCGTTACGGCCAGTCTGGCCCTGGCCCTGGCCCTAAGGACACAATGCAGTGCCAGGGGTAGGGGTGCATCAACCAGGGCCCTACAGCACAACAGAAGCACAGGTCCATGGGAGCCATGCCCTAAGCAGGGCCGGACTGGGAACGCAAACCAGCCTTGGCAATTACTTCAGATCGGCCTGGGGTGGGGGAAGGATGTGCTGTTTGGAAACACTGCTGCTGTGCTGCGCTTTTGTTACAGGGGGCCGATATTATATCACTGCTGCAAAACCGGCCGTCAGTAATAAAAACAGCCCCAGCAGTCCTAAACTGGTCCCTCACCCTTCTGGCCCACCGGGAAAGTGCCCGGTGCCCGTTACGGCCAGTCTGGCCCTGGCCCTAAGGACACAATGCAGTGCCAGGGGTAGGGGTGCATCAACCAGGGCCCTACAGCACAACAAAGTCATTGGGAGCCATACCCTAATGATGCAATGCAGTGCGAGGGAGGAAGGTGCACACAACCAGGGCCCTGCTTCACAACAAAAGCAAAGGCTTCATGGGGAACCATGCCCTAATTACACAATGCAGTGCCTGGGAATGAGGCACAGACAACGAGGGCCATGCACCACAACAAAGGCAGAGGCTGCACGGGGAACCATTCCCTAATGGCACAATGCAGTGCCAGGGAGCGAGGAGCAGACAACCAGGGCCCTGCATCACTACAAGGACACATGTTGCATGGGGAGCCATGCCCTAAAAAAGCAGTTCAGTTCCAGGGAGCGCAGCACAGACAACCTGGGCCCTGCAGCATAATAAAGGCACAAAATGAGCACCCATGCCCTAATTACACAATGGAGTGTCAGGAGAGAGGTGCAGGCAACCACCAGCAGCACAACAAAGGCACAAGCTGCATGGGAAGCCATACCCTATTGGTGCAATGCAGTGCCAAGAAGTGAGGCACAGACAACCACGGCCCTGCAGCACTTCAAAGGCACAGTTGCATGGGGAGTGTAAAAGTGTTCTGTACATGCAGTTTGTAGACACCTCACATGCCATAATTATACAGTACACGCATCCAGCAGTCTGCAGAAAGCGTACAGGCATCTCATCTATACAGGAATTTTATAGGCTGCAGAGAAAGTGTGCAGGCTTCTTGTAGTAGTATAGAGACAGGACAAGCAGTATTGTGTACAGAGATGTAGAGCACTGCAAATACAGCTCACTGGTACCTCAGACAACACACACATAGGTACATAGAGATGCAGTAGCGGGATAGATCACAGGCTGTAGGTACATTTACAGACACTTTACCTGCTACAGCAGGCACGGGATACTGGTGCTTCAGCTGCTGCAGACTGGGTTGCTACACTAAAAACAGTACAAATGTGAAGTTTTCCATGCAATACCCTGAAGCACGAACATTAAACATACAATTTCTTAAAACAGTTGTTCAGACACTGTATACAGATGTCTATGATAGAAACATGATCATTACCCACTTAAGGTATCTTGCAGCATAGATCACTAGACACACCCACTTACAGAGCACTTCAGAATCACACTGCATATGGCATGAATCGCTATAACAAAACCAAATTATTGGGGGGTGTGATACTCCAAACACCCACCTGAAGCTACACCCCTGGTTTCTTGTGGAAGTAGAATGAAAATGTCTCCGGTTAAGGTAATGGGGAAATCCACTTAGGCCTGGCCATGAGACAATAGATAGATACTAAAAGTAATGGAGGAATTTGGTTGACTTCCATCTAGGGTGGTCAGGTGCCCCAGATTTTGCAGGGACAGTCCCAGTTTTTCACCAGCTGTCCCAGCAGATTTCAGGACATTTAGATCATGTCCTGGTTTTTAGAGAGGGTTGACTGAAAAGAGTGGGTGGTGTCTTTTTATATTTTCCAAAGCAGGAGTGTTAGACCTGGCATCTCTGGCGTGTTTTTCTCTTGTCTGTTTTGCTTCTGACCTCCTGTTTTTGAATGTGTGCTGCATTTCATTTTAGCTGGTTTTAGAACTCTGGGCACTGAACCACTGCTGATCAGTGCTAAAGTGCAAGTGCTCCCTGTGTAAATTCTGAGTGTGATTGGTTATCCATGATTGGCATATTTGATTTACTGGTAAGGCCCTAGTAAAGTGTACTGTGTGTGCCCAGGGTCTTTAATTCAAATACTACTAGTGGTCCTGCAGCACTGGGTATGCCACCCACATGAGTAGCCCTGTAACCATGTCTCAGACCTGCCAGTGCAGTGTCTATGTGGACAGTTTTAAACTGCCATGTCGACCTGGCAAGTGCACTCACTTGCCAGGCCCAAACCTTCCATTTTTCTACATGTAAGGCACTCCTACGGTAGGCCCAAGATGGCCCCATGGGCAGGGTGCAGTGTATATGAAAGGTAGAACATGTACCGATAGGGAAATACTGACAATTTCTTTTTTCACTATTGCAAGGACTCTCTCTAACTGTGACCTCTTACAAGTGTAATTTTCAATTGGGAAGTGATAGGGATTTTGAGTCCCTGAACTCACAATTTAAGAATACATCTTTTAGTGAAGTTGTTTTTTAAATTCTGTGTTTGAAAATGCAACTTTTAGAAAGTGGGCATTTTCTTGCTTTACCATCCTGTGCCTCTGCCTGCCTGTGGAATCCACATCTGGTTTAGACTGACAGTTGGGCTGTTTGTGCATTCACTCTAGACAGTTACACAAAGGGAACTGTGGTGTGCCCTGCATATCCTGATGGGCCATCACCAGGCTGATGGGACATCCTGAGCTAGAGTGGTGGGAGGAAATGCCACGGACACCTAAATAAGGCTGTGTCTGCAGCCAGGTCAGGGCAAGGGAGGGTCTTTTGCACTACAAAGACTTTCCTTTGAAGTTTGCCTACTTCAAAGGTTGAAACTGGTATAAGTACTGGAGCTGTGACCCCACATTTGTAGAACACTTCCGGACTAAGTGGAGATTCTGCCAAGAAAAAAAGAGCTGGAGGAGCTGGAGAAGCTGTTGCCATTCTGTGCTAGACTGCTGTTTGCTGCTTCTGTCTTGGGAAGTGAAATGACTACACTTTGCTTTCTGCATCCTGCTTGCCAAGGTTCTCCAAGAGATTGTGTGTGCTTGCCTCCGGTTAAGAAGTCTCAGGGCCATCAAAGTCTTCATCTTCAGCTCTGCTCTGCTTTGAGTTCTGACGTGCATAGTGGTGCTTATTCAAATTCTGGGCCCTTGGACGTGGTTTTGCTGCAAAGGCCTGAGGAAATCCACGCACTGACCTTCAGTGCCTGTTTTTCATGATGCAGCACCGCCATGCAAATTAAAGCCAAATGCATCACTGCGGCTGAAGAATCGAAGCAGCGCCTGCCATGCAGCTGAAAAGATCACCACAGCCCGAGTCCTGAGCAACGTGTCTCTGATGTCCGAGACACCCACTTTGACTCTGACGCAGACCCTTCTGTGTGGCTGAAGAATTCGATGCATTACCTGCTCGCAGCTGGAAAATCGATGCAGCACCTGCTTTGCCGCCAATGCATCGACCTAGCCCATCCTGATTTTCTGCGCATCGCAGCTGTGCACCAAGTTCTTCCTCAACGTAGCCCAGCAATAAGCGAATCTGCATGTCTGGAAATCTACGCATCACCTCCCTTCGTAATAAGTAATCGACTCATCACCTCCCCTGTTAGTAAGGAATTGACGCATTACCTCTCCTGCACAGCAGTAAGGAATCGACACATCAACTCCCCTAGGAGTAAGG
This sequence comes from Triturus cristatus, assembly GCF_964204655.1. Taxonomy (NCBI): domain Eukaryota; kingdom Metazoa; phylum Chordata; class Amphibia; order Caudata; family Salamandridae; genus Triturus; species Triturus cristatus. The sequence goes on from NC_140583.1 coordinate 984,294,629, forward strand.
AATCGACACATTGCTTTGTTTTCCGGCTCCTCATTTCCCTGCGCCTATATTAGGTTCTGATTTTGACACATTCCAGGTACTTTGCGATAAAATTAACACATCCATAGTTTCCTATAGAGTGAACTGTTTTAAACCTTTTAAAAGTGATATCTTTGCTTGCGTATGTTGGAAGTTTGTCATGTTGGTCTTGTTTTATTCAGAGAAAGATTGATTATGTTTATAAACTCGTGTGGTGTCCATTTGTAGTGTTTTCACTCTGTTTCTGTGGGTTTATATACAAATGCTTTACACATTGTCTTGAGATAAGCCTGCCTGCTCATTCCAAGCTACCAAGAGGGTGAGCAGGGGTTATTTTAGCTGTGTAATCCCCTTACCCTGACTAGAATAAGGCTCTCTACTTGGGCGGGGTGCCCATTTTTAACAAGGGGTAGTTAGCAGCTGTTATAAGAAAGCAATTTAATTAACAGGCATGATACTGGCTTTAAAAATGTAATTTTATGGATTTTCTTAGTGCCTCTTCTGTAATTCTATGCTGATGAGCACCGTCTATCTGTGTGCTCGGTTAATTGGAAAATTGCAGTCCTTTGTCTATTTTTGGGAAATTTCCTTGTTTTTGGTTTTAAAAGTCTGGTCACCCTACATCCATCTGTTAAAAGATGTGCATAAATTGTAGCCCAGCCCAATGGTATTGTGGGTATCTTTTCAGACATCCTGCCTTTTTTTGGGGGGTCCGTTGATTTTTGGCGTGAATGTTCATTAAATTCCTGTTCTCTTTTTAATTGTATAATTCTGGGACTAGTCCTTGTCAACATTCAGGGGTTTATCTGTTTAATTGAAACTACATGATTATGTTGAACCTAGGTTGTTGGTGTGTATCAACAAGGGTTGGACGAGCACATAAATGTTTGCAGATTTTGCTACCCTGCAGCATAGTTAACATTTGCCAAGTCCATACATCCTGCTCTCCCTTTCTAATTATTTGGTGCATCAGACTGCTCGGTTGCTTTGGGTTGCGCTGTGCTCCTTCTCTTCTCTCCTAATCCAGGTAGACTTCCGAAGCCTCTCAGGACTGGCAAATTGAGATGCAATGTGGAGCAGCCACAGTAAGGAAGATTCTGCCACTCCTGGCAGGGAAGTTTACCCTTCAGCACAAGACCCATTTCTAACATTTCATCTATCTTAGCAATATTTCCCCTCCTTTTTGTTTGTAGAGGACCATGCCTTACTAGATGCCTGACCAAATATTACTGTTTTTAGTTGTCTCCTGAACTGAAGGTGATTTGTAACTCTCTTAAGAACACACTTAGTTAGGGCTTTAATATGAGTCTGGTGGTCCACTGACTGCCAGCCTCGTAGGGGCGCAGTGGTGGTGGTCTTCCGACCGCCCCATTACAAGCAATGCGGTCGGGCCACCCTGGGACCACCACAACCACCAGGGATCTAGATCCCTGGCCGTGGCGAGCTGGTATTGAGGCTGCAAAATGCTTGGCGGGGCAGCTGTGGATATGCCAATCATGTTACGACTTTCCTCAATGCCACACTTTTTATGGCGGTGGGACCATGAAAAGTGTGGCAGTGAGGAAACCAACCGGAACGTACAGGCTCTCCTGGTGCCTCCTGCCATGTGGATGTACACAGGGGGGCACAACATGTGCCCCTCTGCATACATGCGCACCAGTGCCTGCATGGCATGGACTGCAGCAGTCCATGCCATGCAGGTAGTGGCTTTTACGTTCTCATTGTGATGCCTATTTCATAGGCCGCACCCTGGGAACGCCAAAGAACTGCCTGCCAGACAGGAGACAGATTGTGATATGGCAGGCGGTTTGTACATGGGTTTGGTGGTGCAGGAGTGGGGCGGTCCCGCTCCTGCACCACCAAACTCATTATAAGGCCCTTAGGTCTCTGGCTGTTGGAGTCAGGGGGAGCTCTCCTACATTGTTTCCGATGTTTGATTCTAGGCTGGATAATCCTGAGATCCTAGTTCTCTGGTTGGTGTGTAGTGATTTACTAGTTTCTAGAGCTATCTCTGGTAATGTTTCCCCTAAGCTTTGTGCATTGTTCCAAAGATCTTACACTTTATACTTGAGTCTATAAAGAAACAGCGAAGAGTCATTAAAGGCAGGTTTTTGTGTGATTGTGCACAGAGTTGCCTCGTTTAAGGCTTTAGGGTTGGCTATTTTCTGGTTCAGTATGCTTCACTGCAGAAGTTTACGTTACTGCAGTGAAGAAACAGAAGGTTAGCAGCCCAATAGATAAGCCTGTTTTTAAGGATGTGATGTGCATCAAACCTTCTGTGCTGCAGAGCCTGTCTCCCACTCCCTATATGTGCCAGTGCAGGTTCCTCACAGGCACTTTATTCAGATCATGTTCTCTGCAGCTGAGTCTCCTTGAGGGATGTTCTCTCTGAGCCACTTGAGCTCTTCGATGGGGCTCTCAAAACATTATTATGGACTCCCGGGATGGATCTATTTAAAACATCTACTATCTTACAGGATATCCAAAAAGGTGCATTTGCAAGAAGGGACATCTGAGTAGCGAGACTGACCTCTGGCTACACCAGGAGGTTTCATATATGTCACTTCTCAATAAATGCTGCTAAATTTGCATTGGGAGTTGACAGCATATAAGACATACTCAGGCCAATTAAATGTGTCTACGTCTCTGTCACCTCTTGATAGATAGGCAAAACCTGGACTCCAGCTTTACTCATATTTTATCAATACTGTTTTGTCTTCAGTGTCCTCCTTGTATTTAAGTAATGAATAACTGTTTTTTCACTCACACTTCTTCTGCTCAAAGTGCTGTCTGTACATTATTGCCCTTTTTTGCCATGATGCATGTTTTTAATGTTGCAATGGTTCCTTTCTGCCCTTCCTGTCTCATAGCATGGCACTACTTATAAGAAGTCTTCCCCGCTGCCTCTTGAACTCGTAGGAATCATTGCACACTAGACATGTGCCAACATTTACCAAATGCGAAGGGGGTAAAGCTTGAGTACAACTAATTCATTAATAATTACTTTAAGTAGTGTTACCCTCGTGTTATACCTGGCATCCTTGGCGTGGGTTACTGTGGTTACTGTGTATTGGACTTCGTTTTTGCTTGGCTAGATGCTTTGGGCACTTTACCACTGCTGTTTAGTGCCAAAGTGCAAGTGCCCCATAATTGGCTTATTTGGTTTACTACGAAGTCCCTAGTACAGTGCACTGTTTGAGCCCCGGGCCTGTAATCCAACTGCTGCTAGTGGGCTTGCAGCACTGATTGTTGCCACCCACACAAGCAGCCTTGCAAAAGGGTCTCAGGCCTGCCATTGCAGTGTCTGTGTGTTGTCTAGTACTGCCATGTCGACCTGGTAAGTGCACCCAATTGCCAGGCCCTAACCTTCCCTTTCCGTACATGTGAGTCACCCCTAAGTAGGCCCAAGGTACCCCTATGGGCAGGGTGCCGTGTAGGTGAAAGGTAGGACATGCCCTGATGTGTGTGGCCTGTCCGGATAGTGAAATACTGCCAATTTACTTTTTCACTATTGAAAGGTTGTCTGTCCCATAGGATAGAATGGGGAGTTTACTTCTAACATCTTATAAGTATAACTGCCTTTGGGAACAAGGTAGGAAAGTGGAGTTTGGTATGCCTGAACTCAGAATATAAAACTGCATCTTTTAGTAAGGATGATTTTTGTTTTCTGGGTTTAAAAATGCAGCTTTTAGAAAGTGGATATTTTCTTGCTTAGCCATCCAGCGTGCCTCTGCTAGGTTTGTGTATTGACTGTCTGGCTTTGGAGTGACAGGGGCTAGGGACATGCATTCTGTTCAGTCAGCCACTTGCGGTGTATCCTGCCATTCCAGGGTGAGTCAGGGCTGGGCTGAATAGACATGGGCTGCATTCAGAGTAGGGGGAGGGGATTTCTTTCACACCTGAATGGGCCTGGTCTGCCTTGGACAAAGCTGTCTCCACCTCCTGCCATGAAGCTGCACCAGAAAGGACAGACTGGTTTTGGCTGGGCAAAGAGCTTCTCTGCCACCAGAGAACATAGGAATGTGTGCTATAAAAAGTGGGGCCCAGACCCCTGAACTTTCGTTCATTTCTGGATCTCAAGAGGAACTTTTGCCATGGAGAAGAGCTGGAGAAACTGAAGGAGAAGTCCTGCTCATTTGCTGTGTGCTGCCTGGAATTGGTCTGCAGTGGTTGTTTCTGCCAAGGAAAGGACAAAGACTTTGCTGCGTGCTGTGTCACCTGCTTGAGGAACATCTCCAAGGGCTTGAAGTAGAGATTGCCTCCTGTTCTGAAGTCTCAGGGACACAAATACTTCACCCCCAGCTCCCCTGAACTTCCTTGCCGGAAGTTCTGACCTGCCACGATGTGCCTGTTGCTGAGTTGGGCCCCTGGAGGTTGTTCCCGGTGTTGGGAGCTGGAAAAGAAACCCAACTTCAAGAAGCGCGACCTGTTTTAGATGCATCGCCAAAGAAACCGACGCAGCGCCTACCCACGGCTTGAGAAATCATCACATGCCGAATCCCGTGCACCGATCTCTGAAGACTGCGCTCACCGCACCGATTATGGGTCCACGGCTGGGGAGACCAACTGTTAGAAATGGGATTTCTGGTTGGCTAAGGCTTGCGCCAAAGCCAGGCAGAAACCACCACTCTAGTGAGGGCAAGGAAGTTACACGCCAAAGATAACCCCTGCTCACCCCCTTGGTAGCTTGGCACGAGCAGTCAGGCTTATGCCGGAGGCAATGTGTAAAGCGTTTGCACGCGCACACAGCAACAACACCCCAGGCACACCACAAAAGGAACTCCACACAAGGTTATATATAAAAACAGCCTTTGTATTATAATAAACACATTAGATGATAATCACATAATATACACTGGCACTGGGCAGTATCTACAGGGGATTATATACACCTGACAGGGCCAATCGGGCCTCTGTCAGAATAATCACAAATCACAAATTTTAATGTAGCACAAATAATAAATGTAGAGCACAACCAGTAACTACTGGTAAAAGTTAGGAACACACTATGCAATAATAATAACATTAGGCATAAAACATATTAGGCCTAAAAACCCTTAGCATAACCATATTACGCACAAACCTCATAATCATAAACATCATTAGAGGCATAGATCAGGGCATAAAGGCATTGCACAGTAGATATCACATTTAGGCATAAAACTCCACTATGTGCCAGCCTCATAAACATAAATCACATGAGGTAATAAGCGTCACCAGCATAAACACATTGGGCAATAGTCAGTATAAATGCAGTGTGCCCCAATCGGGGGCACAACACACTGGACCTGGACCCAGGCCAACTGGCCTTTCTCAGGGGCTCCCAATGCCCAATGTCCAGAATGTCAGGGCGTAGGTAGGGATACTCAATTAACCCTAGGGCTACAAAAAGCAGTAAAGCCAAGGTGCGCAATTGCACCACCTAAACGTGGCAGCTGCCCACTAATTGCTGGGCAGCTGTAGAAATCAAAGAAAAGGCCAGGCACTTACTGTGCCCTCTGAACCCAAGTCCAGAACGTTGCAGCTGCCCTCTGTCTGGCGGGGCAGCTGTGAGTATGCAAATAGGCCCGGGCACAACCGTGCCCTCTGGGCCTCACTGGGGCTTTGGAAACAATATGCCCTCAGCAGAACTTAGCGCGGGCACCACGGTGCCTGGGGGAGCCCCTCTCGGGGGGGGGGGGCTCCGGGAAACAAATGCCCAACAACGTTGGAGCAGTCCACTGCCCTGCAGGACCGCTCAGCAACTGTGCCCCCAGAAATGTTAGTACTGGCTGGAGGGGGGCGGGCACCGGCACCAAAGTACTGGCCAGACTCAGGCCCTCCTTGGAGGAGGAAGACACGGCCCCCTCTCTACTCCAATCACCGGACTGTCTTGGCTGCTCCTCCGGTGGGGTCCTCTCGCTCTTTGGCGGCCTCTGCACCTGCACGCGGGCTCTCTTGTTCACACGGGAGCCCCGCCAGCCACTGCAGCACTCCTCCGTGCCTCACTCGGCACCACGGGGCTCTCCCTCGCTCTTGGGGGCCCCAGGTGCAAACGCTGCCTTTGTCCCCGCGGTCTTCTCCACTTTTCAGAAGCGCGGGGTAGGCTCCCATCCGCTTCCTTGCTGCGGTGATCACAGGAGCGCGGGGTAGGCTCCCGTCCGCTTCCTGGTTTGTGGAGCGCCCCTCCCACACCAAGGCTGCCCTTCTGGACTTCCGGGCCACGGCGGTGATCTCGTGTGAGATATGGGGTAGGCTCCCATTCTTAAGCACACAAAGCGGGGTAGGCACCCGCTAGGAAGGCGCCAGAGCGGGGTGGGCTCCCGCTCGTCGTTCAAGCGGGGTGGGCTCCCGCTCAAAAAGGCACAAAGCGGGGGAATCCCTACGTCGGGATTCCCTCGGAAATGATCGCAGCTCAGCGCTGCTGCTCCCAACGAAGGCGCTCCTCAGGATAGTAAAGCGCTTTTCAGCAAATAAAAATAAAGCGCTTCTTGACCATGGAAGACAAAGCACTCCTCCAAATAAGGCAAAGTTCAGGGGGCACAAGGCTGGACTCAGGCAGGCAAGCACACAGGGCCCTCCAGCAGGGAGGCAGTGCCTTGTGGCGGTTCCTCCTAGAGCCCAGCAGCAGCAGCCCCCAGCGTCAGGACCAGCACAGCAGAAGCTTTTCATGGGGTCACAGCCCCTTCTTTTATACATACTTTTCCTTTGTCAGCACAGGGTTGGGGGAAAACCAGATGCAACTGGTTTGGGGGAGCTTTGGAGCACTTTGTTGTGCTCAGCTCCTCTCTCTTTTGTCAGGTGGGGGCTAGGTGCTCAGATGCACCACAGGGGGTGGAGCCAGCATTGTGGAGGGAAGGCACAGTCCTATTCAGGTCCCAGGTGCAACTCCTTCCTCCCATCTGCATGCAGATCTCTCTATTCACCACCGGGCTGACTCACCCTGGCTCCTGGAATTCCCCACACCATCCAGCGCCTGTCAATCACAAGCCAGACATGCACTCCACATCAGGCAGGCAGACACACAGAAATGCCAACTTCTAAAAATGGCACTTCTCCACCAGTCTAATCACAAGAATACTCCACTGAATGTGTGGAGGAGGGAACAAGAGGCGTGGGGTTTAGGAGCTAGCAGCCTCCAGTACTAAATGTTTACCACAAAAGAGCTGCTCCTAGTGTGATAACCCAAACGAGTTACAAGAACGTCGTAAGTGTGGGCATCTCACAAAAAGTTACGGACTGGTCTCACACACCACCTGGTGTCATGCTTCATCATTGACCAGTCCTCGCCCTCCAAAACCTTCGTTTGATGGAGGGCGGGCATACACTTGACGACAAGGATGCACTTCTAAGTGACTAAGTGGGGGCCCGTGTGTATGTGAGTGAGGTTAAAAATCATTATAGTAGTCAGCGGCGTTTTTAATGTGAAATGAAAACTATATGATATTAAAATGAAAAAGTGACGGTAATTGGGGTGGTTAGTGTCCCCTACCGTCTAGTGAATGGTCGACATGTTTCTGCCTAAGCGGCCCGATTGGGTCCATGGCATTCATCAGGACCTAGAAATGAGAAAAGGGGCTCCGTTCTTACAAAATATTGGTAAGATGTTACCACTGTGTGAGTATGGCGTTGGTCACACTTCACTGCTTAATAGCTGCTTCCAAAGGTGAAGCCTAAAATGAAAATATGGGAAATAGTGGTTAATGTAACTCGCTGGGTCATTTGTACCTGTAGGGAAAAAAAGAAGAAAGAAAGACAATGCATGCATTGATTTCTAAGCGTGAAAAAATGGTGTGTACGTGACTTTGTGGCACTCTGATTGTGTACACTTTTGTGAAACTTTGAAGATGGTGGCAGGCGGCGCTGCTACCAGTCTTACCCTAGTTAAATGGACGACTTGTCCCATGGGGGAAGGGGCGGTGGGAATCCACAGTTTTTGTCTCCTCTGTAAAAGAAAACATAGAAAAACCACACTCTTCATAAAAGCGTTTATGTTTTGAGAGAAATCTCCCAAACAGAACAAGGTAGTGATCCATTCAATCCTCATTGGGTCAGTGGGCGTACACACATGTAAACATAATCACACACTCCCTGGTCTTTCAGTTCAGGCACACTTTATTGAAATAATGCCTCGCTGCAACTAATGAGACCAGGCATTAGGAGGCCACACACTTCGCAACCAATGAAACCTCCCCCTGGCACACCCTCGCTTTTTTGGGCTTGTCGACACCGACCCTCCGCTGCAAACGCCCACTCGCCTTTCCACGAATAAGGCCCGTATCTTCAATAACTACACACGCCTACAAACGACATCTTTACTCCAGGCGGTGATACTCCGGGACACCGGGAAACACGCACCTGTCAACGCTTTTCGCTAATTACTTCAATTAAGCACCGCGATCCACCTATATAGACGACGCCCGCTCCCTGCCATTTCTACATTCGGGAGGACCGGGAGCGGACGTATAGGATTCGGGACGCATCCATCACATGTCATAGTAAGAGTGTGCCTGAACTGAAAGACCAGGGAGTGTGTGATTATGTTTACATGTGTGTACGCCCACTGACCCAATGAGGATTGAATGGATCACTACCTTGTTCTGTTTGGGAGATTTCTCTCAAAACATAAACGCTTTTATGAAGAGTGTGGTTTTTCTATGTTTTCTTTTACAGAGGAGACAAAAACTGTGGATTCCCTCCGCCCCTTCCCCCATGGGACAAGTTGTCCATTTAACTAGGGTAAGACTGGTAGCAGCGCCGCCTGCCAGCATCTTTAAAGTTTCACAAAAGTGTACACAATCAGAGTGCCACAAAGTCACGTACACACCATTTTTTCACGCTTAGAAATCAATGCATGCATTGTCTTTCTTTCTTCTTTTTTTCCCTACAGGTACAAATGACCCAGCGAGTTACATTAACCACTATTTCCCATATTTTCATTTTAGGCTTCACCTTTGGAAGCAGCTATTAAGCAGTGAAGTGTGACCAACGCCATACTCACACAGTGGTAACATCTTACCAATATTTTGTAAGAACGGAGCCCCTTTTCTCATTTCTAGGTCCTGATGAATGCCATGGACCCAATCGGGCCGCTTAGGCAGAAACATGTTGACCATTCACTAGACGGTAGGGGACACTAACCACCCCAATTACCGTAACTTTTTCATTTTAATATCATATAGTTTTCATTTCACATTAAAAACGCCGCTGACTACTATAATGATTTTTAACCTCACTCACATACACACGGGCCCCCACTTAGTCACTTAGAAGTGCATCCTTGTCGTCAAGTGTATGCCCGCCCTCCATCAAACGAAGGTTTTGGAGGGCGAGGACTGGTCAATGATGAAGCATGACACCAGGTGGTGTGTGAGACCAGTCCGTAACTTTTTGTGAGATGCCCACACTTACGACGTTCTTGTAACTCGTTTGGGTTATCACACTAGGAGCAGCTCTTTTGTGGTAAACACTTCTCCACCAGTCACAATAAATCTGCGCACACCATTGAACAGCATTTATTCTCACGAGTTTGCAAATACTAAACTTGACCCTGCACTCCTCTCACACCAGGAATTACCATGGGCACACATACCCCCATGCATTCCTGTGGGAGGGCAGGCCGGTCTCACTAAATGTAACACAGAGCGCACGCACTTTACACTGGGACACAGTGCTAAAGTGCCTAGGGGTCTAAAACCACTAACACTACATAGGAAAACAAGCATCGGCATAGCCAATAGGTCTCGCCTTAGGGACCTTATAAGTGTTTAGCCATGCAACAGTTGATGTTGTTGCACCAAGGATATTGTGCTACATAACTAAATACTTATAAGGTCCCAAAAGCGAGACCTATTGTCTATGCCAATGCTTGTTATTCTTTCTCACTAGAAACCGAATCATCTTTCAGAACTGTTATTCAAAGTGTATTTGTCAGGTGTATGCTGCTTCAACCTCCTTTGTGAAGAAAATGTATTGATGTTGGGGAAATTATGGTAGGGGGTTAGCATTAGAGGCTAAATAGAGACTCAGTTATTACGGCAGGCGAACATCTGGCTTGCTGACCAGCGATTTTTGTTCAATAATCATGTTTCGGACTTCAAGTGAACTTCGAGCGATATATTTCTATTACACTATTAAGCATAAAACTGAAGTGTTTGTGAAAAATAAGAAGCAATTACACTCATGCTTTCTGCTATTTTCACTTTTAAAAGATGAAAACCAACGCCGTGTAGATGGAAGACAGCAGGTCCGAACCCGCGTCAGTATCTGATCCCTCAAGTAAATGATCCGATTTGAAGGTGCTGGGCGGGCTTTTGTCGTCTTGGTTAACACCTTTAAGTTATTCTGCAGATGGAAGGAGCTCTTTTAAGCTGATAGTTGGCTTTTTGGGGAATTTTCCTCAAAGTGAGGGTGTATTAAATTGAAGAACTCGTGCATGCAAATATGCGACCTTTCTACGGACCTTTTACTGGCGCAGCACTTGTGAGGTTAATAATTTCCTGCCTGGGATTCACAGAAAGTATTTCTCTCGGGCTTCAAGCAAGTTAAGCGGCATCCCTCGACAGGTAAGGCGTCTAAGAAAATGTCCTTCCTGGGTTATGCAAGGCAGATGTTGTAGCAGCCATAAGGGGCACAGTTCCGTCAGCCATAGGAAGAGAATGCTGTGCGGGATTATATATTTCATGGGAATAAGTCTGCAAAGGAAACCCTGATGTGCTAGACATCATTCTGATGTTGGAATAGCTTTTAGGTATACTGTCAAATCTGTTTAAAATAAGCCACAATGCCAATAACTAGAAATATATGTTTTGGAATTAAATGATTATCTATGTTTGTATGTATATATTTACGAGTGAAGGTATGTAACTTATAGAGCACCACCCAGCTGCAGGCAGGGCTTTAAGTGAGATGAAAGAACTGGGCGGGGGAAGTTTCTCTCAAAGGTGCGTGGCCAGTGTGATTAAGGGCGTGGCTTTAAAACACGTAAACTAAAAATCTGTGCTTAGCATAGTGTGCCGCCCAACTTGTATTTTGCTGTTTCTGTCATTGCATCCAGATATATGATACAACAAGTAACATCATACCTCGAACAAGTCAAGACTATTGGCCTTGTCAATGTTTGGTAGTTGCGTAAGATAAATAAGCAGCAACTATAGCTTGTATGCAATACTGAAAACGCTTTAAACAAGCAGCCGCGAGACGCGATATGTGGTGGGGAAAGGGGAGAAGCGGGAGTTGTGTGCGCGTCAGGCCACACAAAAGTCATCGCGATCATGATCGCTGTGAAAGCGAAAGTGATCGCGATGACGCGCTAAAGGCGTGCCTCAGTGCTGCTGGCTCGCCTAGCGCATGGTGGCTGCGCGCATGCACGCTCACGTGCATGCAAGCACTAGGCCAGCCAGCAGCACTTAAAAAACACACATACAAAATGTCTCTCCGAGCCAGCGGATGCGCTGGGCTCAGCGAGGCCTAAAAAGGCTAGGATAAATGCAAAAAGTTTAGGGGTGAACCTGCCAGAAGGGCCAGGTCCAACACCAATGCAGTGTCATCGCCGCTGCTGCATCGAGAACCGATTCATCCCCAATCATCATGCATCGCACCTGGGTGCCACGTCTGAAAGAACGCTGAGGCCGCAGTAAGAAACCAACGCATCACCTCCCTGCACAGTAAGAAACTGACGCATCACCTCCCCTTCAGTAAGGAACGGACTCATCACTGCATGTTTGTGGCAGTAAGGCACCGACGCATCACCTACCCTGGAGTAAGGAACTGACGCATCACCTTCCCTGGGTGTAAGGAACCGACGCATCAACTTCCCTGCTGCAGTTTTTGTTTGTGACCATGACGCATCCAAGGTACTTTGTGTGGAAAGTGTCGCAAGTATAATTTACTATCGACAGAACTGTTTCTACCTTTTAAAAGTCATATTTTGATTACTTTATTGTGGATTTTTGTTGTTTTGGTCTTGTGTGGTTTAGATAAAGATGACTTCTTTTTCTAAACTGTTGTGGTGTCTATTTGTAGTGTTTTCATTGTATCACTGTATGAGTGCATACATGCTTTACACACTGCCTCTGAGATATGCTTGTCTGCTCGTTCCAAGGTACCAAGACAGTGAGCAGGGGTTATTTTAGAAGTGTATCCACCTTACCCTGACTAGGAAGAAGGGTCCCTACTTGGACAAAGGTGCAATACATTGCCAACTAGAGATCTCCATTTCTAACATTTCCATCATTAGTTCTCCCTACATTAAGCATTAGCTGTGTGAAAGACCTTCTGTCATTTACATATCAAAAACGTGCAGTATGAAGTACAGAGAAAGGCAGTGGCTTTGGGTCAGTCCCTTTCAGCCACTGGCTTTTCTGTTTTTTTAAATTATGGTTTTCATGCATTGCATGAGTTGCCCTACAAATCCATGGCATTTTGTGGATGGTTGCACTGTCCCTTTTGTTTTCGTGTTAGCTTTTGATGATGGGAGAACCAAGTTGTTCTTTACTACTACAGTCAGTGTGTTCTCTTAAAAGTAATTACTGTGCTCATAGAATGAGCTGCACAATGGCATTTTAGTATTGGTTTATTGCTTTCTACTTAGGAAGTGATTTATGTTTGGATGCCTTACACTGCCATAAATGCACAGTGTTCATTGATCATCTCTTCACACTTCCATTTATTTTACTGTGCTGTCATGCTAACATGCTGCTGGATTTATATATTTTTTCTCACACAGTAAAAACATGCACGTAGAAAGGCATTCCTAAATACACAACATAATAATGGCCTTTTATCAAATAGAGCAACTATGGAATATTTTACTTAGAATGTATTTTCATTTTAACAGTTACAACACAAACTTCATTGCTTCACTCATCATCATTATCATCATATAACTTTATTCGGTCGTTTGTACAAAACACCAACAAAGTATGCAAGAATAAAAACACAAATAAATATACAATTAAAAAAGTATTAACCCATTTTAAGCACAAGTACAAACAACATCCCCAATCAGATTAAAAAGGCATACGTATAAAAATGTTATTTGATCTAATCAAGCTAAAAGGAGTACTATACAATCCACCAAATGTTTGGGTTACTTGATCAAATATACCAACTTGATATTTAAAATACATATACAACATGAGAAGGAAAAAAATTGACTTCATTACTACAATAGAAATTTTTGGCGGATCAACAAGAATGAAAATAGAAAACGACTTAGGGCAAAAACTATTGGCCCTGAGGTATCAGATTTTAAAATCCTAAATGCGATCTGATGCTGCCTGGCACCCAGATTAGGGTATAATGGTCTAATCCATTTCCTGTGCAATTGCAGATACTTTGTGCAAAAAAACAAGATGTGTTCTTCAGTTTAGTGAACTTCACGGCAAGCAGGGCATAGCTCTGAGACCAGGCCTGTCGCCTCTTTCCCTGAAAATTTCAGTAACAGATTGACATATCTAAACCTGGTATACAAGCTCTTAGCAAGAGGGGGTGAAATCAGGTCAAGAAAACGTTCAAACAAGAGGCTAGATTTAGCATTTAAAAAGTTAGATGTTAGCTGTCTACTTTTTTGATTGCTGGTGTAATGTTCCCCTACTGCACTCCAGTATGTAGCTTTGAGGGTCAGAATATCACGTTCAGTGGCCCTTTCTGGGTGCTCCCACAAGCCCAACAAGTTCAATAATTTACACCATTTAGCAATATGTATGAACAAGGGTAGTTGTTTTGCCCCATTAAGTGCTAGGACCTCCCGCAAAGAATTATGGTAATCAATTAATTGTGTGGTGGTCGATAGATGCAGCCAGTAAGTTAATGGTCTCAGGGCAGGTAAGTCGCCTATTCTTTTTATCCCAAGAGTACAAAAAAGTGGGGTGAGTGGCATTGTAACAGGTAGCGAGATGAGAGCCCTTGCAAAAATGTTCTCGCAAATCGTTAGTTTATTTACAGAGATAAGTCCCCATATCTCTGCTCCGTAAAGGGCACCACTTTGGGCTTTTGCACGATAGATTTCAAGGGCCAGGGAGAGGGGTTGGGTGTAAGATTGTTTTAAAAATCTTAGTATTGCTTTAGATCTTTGGTATAGTATTAGAGAACTCTTCCTCAGCTGGTATTCCCAACCGAGCGTCTCATTTAAACTTATGCCTAAGTAATCAAAACTTTTTACCCGCTCCAGTGGTTCATGTAAGATCTTAACCTCTCGTATACCGCCCGTACTTTTCCGAACACCATAAATGTAGTTTTAGCGGTGTTCAGTTCTAGTTTTCTTTCTTTGAAGAAGCTCAGGAATTTATCCAATAGTGCCTATACTCCCAGAGGGGATGTAGATATTAGTAAAGAGTCATCTGCAAAGAGCAGGATGGGGACTTTTGCATCATTCATCGTAGGGGCATTGTTCTTACAACCCATTAAACAACTAAACAGGTCATTGATAAACAGGGAAAACAGTGTGGGGGTGAGAACACACCCTTGATGCACCCCCCCGTTGAATCGAAATCCTCTATGTCAATTCCACGGTTTTCCCCCACCTGACCTGGGCATAGTTATCCTTGTGCAATCTGGCAATGATAGACACCATGTTTTCCGGGGCCCCTTGATCAAGCATGGTCTTCCACAGCAAGTTGCGCGGAACCAAGTCAAAAGCGGCTCGCAGGTCCACAATTGCTTCACTCCTTTAAATAGCACTTTCATTTGAGGGTACAGTTTATCTCTGCTAAGGCAGGCTATTCCGTATAAAGGCCCAAGTCTCAGCCATCATATTGTTGTAGTCCATAATATTACTTCATTATGTGATTTTCTTTCTAGCACAGCTGAGGACAACATACACATAATCTTCAGACTATTACCATAGGCACCCACCAACTAACCGCCAGACATCTTGACTTTTGCCGGTGATTGTGTACAACAAAACATTAATGAGTGGCATGTTTGAATTAATTTCAGACAATGGTAATTACTCTGGTCTGCATTCTAGTCCATTGTTTTTCTTTTGCCCACAATATCCCCCCAAACATGGTCCAGGGATATGTGGATTAGCCTACCATGCTTTAATAGGAAGAGTGCAGCCCAAAGTGCCAGGCCAAGACCCCTTTTGCCCAATTTGGGTTTCATTAGTAGTGTACACCATGAGTCGTAGGATATATGCAGCACAGGACCGACGTCTGTACACGTCTATCCGTCTTAGTGTGTTTCATGGAGGAAAAGAAAAAAAGAGAGAGGTAGAATACTTTAATTTATTTCAGACACTGGTACTTACTTTGGGCTGCATTCAAGTCTATTGTTTTTTTTGCATTCCATGCCACCCCACATAGGAGCAAGCCATATGCAAATCATCCTTGCTCTTGCTCCTGTAGGTTTCAGTAGACAAGGGAAACCCTAGGATCATAAGGGACCAAGGGTGCTGAAGTATTTTCAGGAACAAGGGTCCCTTACCAAAGATGGAACAATAATAACCATGATTATAATATTAAGTTCCATGAATAGTTTTGATAAACAAAATCTAAAATATTTATTTTCAACACATAAGTTCAACCCCAAAAATATATGTATGGGAATTTCCCCTGCCAGAGTAATTTCAAGAAACAAGGAACAAAAAACAGGTGTAAAAAATGACAAAACATATAGACACATACAGGCAAACAAAAATCAAAAGACAGTGACTAACATTTCTATATAATAATGAGGTCACTTATTGTATAGCACAAAGCACTACTGCACCCAGAGAAGAAGTAATTTTGCGTCAGAGTATATGTCTACAGCGTTTCTATCCCCTGAGGATATGGGATCATCATTAGGACTATTTTTTAATTTGATATTATTTTGTGAATTAAATTGTTGTCTACCTTTAAAAACTGGAGTGGGATTTTTAGAGTGTTTTCAACTTTGTAACTGTTTTATTACTTCTAAATGCTTTAGACATTTTCTTAATTTAAGCCTGTCTACTACGTGCCATAGTCACCAGGACGAGAGCTCAACTTTAAATTACTGAAATCTATACTGGACCTAACAAAAATAGTGACATATTTACTTGTGGTGGACTGCCATCTACCACAACTATTAATCAGGGGTCGGCATAACTGGAGTAATTTTCTCTAGTGTAATTACTGCAGAATTAGATGTAATTATGTGTAATTGTGTGAGAAACGTAATACAGCAAGCAGTGACATTTTTTTAGTGCAAATGCACTGTTGCATATAAAATGAGCCCAAGGATGCATTTTGTACTATGCAAAGCAGCACTAAATGCTACAGGACACAAGCAGCAGTAGCCAGCAGCCGCTCACTTACTCTTAGTTCATTGTTCCTGTGCTCCTGTGGTAGAATCTGTGCCCTAAATTACTCTTAATTACTCAAACTGACGTTATCATGTAATTTCAGTGATTTTGCATAACAAAAGTAATGCGTAATTATTGAAATTACTCTGGCATTTTTAATAAACAACTCTGGCTTAATTATTATTTCTCCCAGGCCTACTAATAATCCAGTTTCTCACATTCACATCTACTTAAAGCTCCAGTGTTATGCTAAACTCAACCTCCCCATTGACACTGTGTAAAGCAACTTTACAAATAGCCATGATATTGACCATGGGTACTCACAAACTTTCTCTCGGGAGCCAAATTTACAGTGTGGTTTATGGTCGAAGGCCGCACCGGTGGGGGCGGGGGAAGAGGGGGAGGGGGCGGGGCTAGAGCGGGAAAAAACTATGCCCATGAGGTTGAACACAGGCCCCTGCAGCGGATGCCTTCGTCCACTGAGCCACCAGACCCGGCATACACACATCTCTCTCTCTATTTATCTATCTCTCTCTCTCTCTCTCTCTTGCTCTGTCTCCCTCCCTCTCTCTATCTCTCCCTCTCTCTATCTCTCCCTCCCTCTCTCTATCACTCTTTCTCTCCCTCTCTCCCTCCCTCTCTCTGTCTCTCTCTGTCTCACTCACTCTGCTTGTGTCCCTCTCTCTCTTTCTTTCTGTCTCCCTCCCCCTCTCTCTGTCTCCCTCTCTCTCTCTGTCTCCCTCTCTCTGTCTCCTTCCCTCTCTCTCCCTCTGTCTCCCTTCCTCTGTCTTCCTCTGTCTGTCTCTGTCTCCCTCCCTCTATCTCCCTCCCTCTGTCTGTCACCCTCCTCCCTCTGTCTCCCTCCCTCTGTCTTCTCCCTCTCTCTGACTCCCTCCCGCTCTCTCCCTCTGTCTCCCTCCCTCTGTCTCCCTCTGTCTCCCTCTGTCTCCCTCTGTTTGTCTCCCTCCCTCTGTCTGTCGCCCTCCTCCCTCTCTCTATCTCTCCCTCCCTCTCTCTATCTCTATCCATTCCTTCCTCTCTCTCTCCATCTCACTCCCTCTCTCTATCACTTTCTCTCTCCCTCTCTCCCTCCCTCTCTCTCTCTGTCTCCCTCCCTCTCTCTCTCTGTCTCCCTCCCTCTCTCTGTCTCCCCCTCTCTCTCCCTCTTCCTCTGTCTCCCTCCCTCTATCTCCCTCCCTCTGCCTGTCTCTGTCTGTCTCCCTCCCTCTGTCGCCCTCCATCTGTCTCTGTCTCCCTCTGTCTGTTTCCCTCCGTCTCCCTCTATCTGTCTCCCTCACTCTGTCTGTCGCCCTCCTCCCTCTGTCTCCCTCTGTCTGTCTCCCTCCCTCTCTCTGTCTCCCTCCCTCTGTCTCCCGTCCCTCCCTCTGTCTGTCTCCCTCTGCCTGTCTCCCTCCCTCGGTCTCCCTCTCTCTCTGTCTCCCTCCCTCTCTGTCTCCCCCTCCCTCTGTCTCCCTCCCTCCCTCTCTCTGTCTCCCTCTCTCTGTCTCCCTCTCTCTCTGTCCCCCTCTCTCTCTGTCTCCCTCCCTCTGTCTGTCTCTGTCTCCCTCCCTCTGTCTCCCTCCCTCCCTCCATCCATCTCTCTCTCTCTGTCCCCATCTGTCTCCCTCTGTCTGTCTCCTCTGTCACCTCACCCGCTGCTCTCACTCCCTGCTGCCCTCCGTCACCTCACCCGCTGCTCTCACACCCTGCTGTCCTCGTCACCCTCTGTCACCTCACCCCGCGTGTGTCACCCCGGGCTGAGACTGCTTCCGGGGCACACACACAGCTGCACCCGAGTACTTCACAGGTCTTTAAAAGACTATTCACTTGTTAATGAGGCTTTGTTGTATTTCACCTCTTCTTAGCGCCCCTTCATCGCCACTCAATCAGGGTTAAAAGAATCGCCAGGCCCCCATAGCTCCGCGCTGCTGCAACCGGTGATGTTTGCGGACACTCTTTTTAATAAACAAAAAGCACAGGTACGATTTCTGCAAGGTCCGCGGGCCGCCAAGGAAGGCTTGCTGGGCCGATGGCGGCCCGCGGGCCGTACTGTGAGTACCCATGATATAGACCATTACCGTAATCTAGTTTTTATAGGACAATAGAGTTTGTCGCTTGGATCTTGTGGGGAATCCTGGGGAAAGGTGTATCACAGGGCTTTCTAATAATAAAGCTTGAACCTGATAGCTTACCCACTTGGGTATTCATGGACATCCTGGAGTTCATGGAAATTTCAAGGTTTACTACCACCTTGGATATTTTCAGTTGTGGTTGGAGATCGTCAGGCCATGAGGTCAAGAGTGTCATTAGATTTCCAGTCCCCACAAGTAAGTATTTCAGTTTTGTAGACATTCAGTTTGAGGTGACTCGTCATCCACTGGTCAACGGCTAGTAGGCAACTGAAAAGTTTGGAGTTTACATTGTTCTTGGGGCTTTCCAATTTAAGAAATATCTATGTGTTGTCCACATAGCTAGAGCATGTAAACTGAAAAATATTGATCACGTCCACTAGGGATGTCGTGTAGATGTTAAAAAGTAGGGTTGAGATGAATAAGCTTTGAGGGAACTCAGGCTTTTATGCTGTCAGTTTCAATGAGAAAGGAGGAGTATGAATGACATTTTTTGTGTACGTAGAACGAGATACAACTGAGAGAGTTGCCCTCTTTGCTTGCTTCCTCAAGTTCTCTCATTTGTGTGTTATGACTAGGGTTGGGTGTAATTCATGGAGTTTCATTCCCTGGAATTCCACGCAGTTACCTAAAAACTCAGCGAGATTCTGAGGAGTTCCGCAAGCGGAGGAATTTGGTTTGTCGCGCTACTTGTGTTGATTTTTAGCCCCAGGAGCTTGACCTGCACTGTACAATTAGTGCAAATGGCACAACACAGCGTGCCAGAGGGCACTACTTATTTCTGCCTCTCCAGTAGATTTTCTACTTGAGTGTCAGCTTTCTCGACATGAGTGGCAACACGACTGCCCGCGTTGAGAAATCTGACTGGGACTTGGTCTAGTGCTCGATTTCCTTGCTCATGACCACAACTTAACATCAACTAGCCGGTGGAGATTTTCCGGAACTCTGCTCTCCAAGCTGAGTGCAAAGTGGGCAAAACTCGTCAAACTCCGCTGAAAAAGTGGAGTTTACCAGCCAACCCTAGTTATGACTGACTCTGTTGAAGGCAGCTGAAAAGACCAAGATAAGTAGTGCAGCACCCCCATTCTGGTCTACTATGTTTTTAAGGTCATCCCAGTTTGAGAGTAGGTCCGATGTAGTGCCTCTACCTGGAAGGAATCCTGTTTGGAAGTCGGAAAGTAGGGAGGTAATATGACATTTGGACAAAGGCTGCTCTTTCTATAAGTTTGCCCAGTAATGATCTATTTGCTATAGGTCTGAAATTGTTGGATTATTCAGGATCCAAGCTTGTTTTATTTAATAATGGATGTAAGTATGCATTGTTAAGTTTTCTAGAAAAACTCCTGTTCTTAAGGAATTCACACATTAAACTTCTTAAAAGGTTTTTAGGGCTCACGCCCTGCGTTGCACTGCGCGGCAGTGCTCGCGCAGGCGCGAGCCGTTTTGTAGGTGAAAAACAGGGTTTGGAAGCTGCCCTAGGAATCGCACACGCTCGTGCGTGTGTTTTTCCTTTTGTGGGCAGCTATTGGCCTTTGCGTGTGTCTTTTAATGAAAGACTGCACGCAATAGGCCACAGGCGGGCGCATTGCTCCGCCCATGGCCTATTGGTGTCTATTACGCGCTTGGTGCGAGTAATAGACACCAATAGGCCATGGCTCGCAGTGGCGCGCACGCGCGCACGAGCGCACCACTCGCGGGCTTTTTCTTTTTTTCACTCGGAAGTGAAAGCGAACGCTTTCCCTGCTGCTTATTTTTTGGGTGCAGAATCCTTGATGATTTTTCGTTTGTTTTTGTCTGTGTTGCGCCTGTTTGTACACGCACTTGTGCTTGTCTATGTAAAATCATTGTAGCGTGCAAACTGAGCCAGTAAACCGAATATTTTGCTGTACCATGGTAATTATCTAGAAGTGTACCATTTCTACTGTAGTAGTAAATGCGTGAACGTGCGTTTATAGGTACTGTTGTGGTAAATGATGTGTAATTGAGTCGCGTTTATAGTGTGTGTGACGCCACTCGGTGAGGGAGCCTGTTATGTGTAAATTAACGGGAAACCGCTTCTGTGTGTACAAAAAAACAGGTGTGCAGCTGCCGTCTGTTGTGTGTTGCAGGTTGTGTTAAATGTGGGGCGCGGGGTGCTCAGTTTTCCACGGTCTGGGCTGGGGAGGGGCCCCGGGGTCTTTGGAGATCCGCCGTGAGTCAGGCTCCTCGAAGGATGAGCTCACTTCCCAGGGGATTGTCCGCCAGATGTGCGGCTGTCAGAGGGGGATTACATGGGAGGAGACACATCTGTGCCCCTCACTTCCCAGTTCTTGGGACAGGCAAATCTGAGGCAGGCTGCCTCCCCTCACCTCCAAGCCAGGCCCCGGTGAGTGTGTCTAAGACTGGGCGAGAAGGGCCCCTCCCTCCCTCTAGCTATGATGGGGGAGGCTGAACAGACCTCTTCACATACCAGCCCGTCTCGGAGCAGGCTGGGAGTCCGCG
The DNA here is from genome assembly GCF_964204655.1 of Triturus cristatus. Taxonomy (NCBI): domain Eukaryota; kingdom Metazoa; phylum Chordata; class Amphibia; order Caudata; family Salamandridae; genus Triturus; species Triturus cristatus. The sequence goes on from NC_140583.1 coordinate 984,315,506, forward strand.
TCTCTCAGCCGAGCTCGGGAGGCCGGCAGGAAGTGGCAGGCTGCGGAGCCACACAACTCCTGTCATAGACTGACCGACGGACAGCTGCCACCACCGGGACGAACTCTGTAAATTGCACCTTTGCGACACAACTTTGTCCTTCTTTCATTTCTTATTATCTGCTTTTGTCTATGCAAAACACAGTGGGTGCTGTTTGAGCCCAAGCATCTCTGCATTTGAAGTCTGAGCACGAACATAACCCACTGACAGAAATGCATTGCAGTGTAATTGCACTTATATAGCGCTTAGTTCCCCTGATGGGGCATTGAAGCCCCTTCTAGTGAGTAGCAGGCAACCCCGGAAACCAACGTTAGTGGCTACTCCATTGATCATAGCATTGCTACCCCTAGCCCTTTAAGGAAGGGAGGACCCTTGAAAATTAACAGCAATACGTGCATGAGACATAATAAATGACAGTGACACTCTTGTGGATAAAATATGTTGCAAGTTTATAATGTTGGGGCCCAAGCATTTCTGCAATTGAAGTCTGAGCACGAACATAACCCAGTGACAGAAATGTATTGCAGTGTAATTGCGCTTACATAGCGCTTAGTACCCCTGATGGGGTATTCAAGCGCTTTCTGGCGAGTAGCAGACCACTCCGGAAACCAACATTAGTGTTTCATTTAGTGGTCATTGGCTACTGTGCATTATTGGTCTTAGTTTTATACTGCCAAGGGACCCGTTCCATGCATTGACTGCAGTGTTTGTAGATGAAGTTAATAGAAGTTGTGTGTGAACATTAGTGGCAGCCCTGAGTTTCTGCAGATGGTTGGTGGGGTGAATAGACAGGTAGAGGAGACTAAGGTGCCGATCACGATCCGGCAAAAACTGGGTACGAACCGTCGGACGGAGCACAATCTCCGCCCGACGCGTACCCGGTCGTCAATTTTTACAAACAAGGAATTACGATTCGCACGGGTACACCATTACTGTACGAATCGTAAAAAAGCCCGACCGAACAAAAAAACCCCTACCAATGCGATCCGGGAAAGCGCCGACCTGACGTCGGGACGCTCGCAGCCAGCCATTCACGACCCAAGAATCACGATTCGCACCGACGTCACCCCGCACGGTGAATATTTTGCGGCAGCCAAAAACTGCCGGGAAATCAGGACGACGCGAACAAGGACCACCAGTACGCGACGGACAGACGACGACGCGAACAAGGAGGACCAGTACGTGACGGACACACAGGACGACGCCACCAAGGAGGACCCGTACGCGACAGGACGACGCGATCAAGGAGGACCCGTACGCGACAGGACGACGCGATCAAGGAGTACCAGTACGCGACGGACAGACATGGACCCGAACCTACGAGTCATCCCTGCCCTCATAGCAGTCCACCTCCTCTTCAGGTTACGACGCAGATGCCGCAGAAGGTCAGAATAACTAAGGGAGGGGGGAAAGTGGGGTGGGGTGGGGGTGGCAGGACCAGGGCAGGCCACAAAACAACCACATAAGTCACACACCACACATGGCCTGGACATACCTGACTCCCATGCCCTGGTCACCACGAGGGGGTGGGGGCGTGTCCTGATAAGCCAGCGACCGCCACAACGGAAGTCCGTCACCACGCGAACCGGCAACACAACCAGACAGGTACGTCCCGTACCCACGCCTGAAGAGCGTGGGTACGAGTCGGACCACGCCCACACACGTCACCCCAACAATGGCGGGACGGATCGCACCCACGTGGCAAAGGCCTGGGTACGGGCCGCACAAACATCACATAGCGTGGGGACGGATATGTACGGACCCTACCCCCACCCCGTATGCAAGGAGCGCACCCCCCACCCCAACAGTGAAAGTACGACCCGTACCCCCACCCGCGTATGCATGGAGCGTACCCCCACCCCAACAGTGTAAGTACGACCCGTACCCTCACCCGCGTATGCATGGAGCGTACCCCCCACCCCAACAGTGTAAGTACGACCCGTACCCTCACCCGCATATGCAAGGAGCGTACCCCCCACCCCAACAGTGTAAGTACGACCCGTACCCCCACCCGCGTATGCATGGAGCGTACCCCCCAGCCCAACAGTGTAAGTACAACCCGTACCCCCACCCGCGTATGCATGGAGCGTACCCCCCATGCCAACAGTGTAAGTACGACTCGAACCCTCACCCGCGGACGTACGGACCGTACCCCCACCCCCACCCCCACCAGTGTAAGTACGACTCCTACCCCCACCCGCGGACTCACGGACCGTACCCCCACCCCAACAGTGTAAGTACGACCCGTACCCCCACCCGCGTATGCATGGAGCGTACCCCCCAGCCCAACAGTGTAAGTACGACCCGTACCCCCACCCCGTATGCAAGGAGCGCACCCCCCACCCCAACAGTGAAAGTACGACCCGTACCCCCACCCGCGTATGCATGGAGCGTACCCCCACCCCAAAAGTGTAAGTACGACCCGTACCCTCACCCGCGTATGCATGGAGCGTACCCCCCACCCCAACAGTGTAAGTACGACCCGTACCCTCACCCGCATATGCAAGGAGCGTACCCCCCACCCCAACAGTGTAAGCACGACCCGTACCCCCACCCGCGTATGCATGGAGCGTACCCTCCATGCCAACAGTGTAAGTACGACTCGAACCCTCACCCGCGTATGCATGGAGCGTACCCCCCATGCCAACAGTGTAAGTACGACTCGAACCCTCACCCGCGTATGCATGGAGCGTACCCTCCATGCCAACAGTGTAAGTACGACTCGAACCCTCACCCGCGTATGCATGGAGCGTACCCCCCATGCCAACAGTGTAAGTACGACTCGAACCCTCACCCGCGTATGCATGGAGCGTACCCTCCATGCCAACAGTGTAAGTACGACTCGAACCCTCACCCGCGGACGTACGGACCGTACCCCCACCCCCACCAGTGTAAGTACGACTCCTACCCCCACCCGCGGACTCACGGACCGTACCCCCACCCCAACAGTGTAAGTACGACCCGTACCCCCACCCGCGTATGCATGGAGCGTACCCCCCAGCCCAACAGTGTAAGTACGACCCGTACCCTCACCCGCGTATGCAAGGAGCGTACCCCCCAGCCCAACAGTGTAAGTACGACCCGTACCCCCACCCGTGTATGCATGGAGCGTACCCCCCAGCCCAACAGTGTAAGTACGACCCGTACCCTCACCCGCGTATGCAAGGAGCGTACCCCCCAGCCCAACAGTGTAAGTACGACCCGTACCCCCACCCGCGTATGCATGGAGCGTACCCCCCAGCCCAACAGTGTAAGTACGACCCGTACCCCCACCCGCGTATGCATGGAGCGTACCCCCCAGCCCAACAGTGTAAGTACAACCCGTACCCCCACCCGCGTATGCATGGAGCGTACCCCCCATGCCAACAGTGTAAGTACGACTCGAACCCTCACCCGCGTATGCATGGAGCGTACCCTCCATGCCAACAGTGTAAGTACGACTCGAACCCTCACCCGCGGACGTACGGACCGTACCCCCACCCCCACCAGTGTAAGTACGACTCCTACCCCCACCCGCGGACTCACGGACCGTACCCCCACCCCAACAGTGTAAGTACGACCCGTACCCCCACCCGCGTATGCAAGGAGCGGACCCCCCAGCCCAACAGTGTAAGTACGACCCGTACCCTCACCCGCGTATGCATGGAGCGTACCCCCACCACACCAGTGTAAGTAGACTCGTACCCTCACCTCGAATGCATTGAGCGTACCCCCACCGTGTATGTTCCAAGCGTACATATCCTGAAATCGGAGGTGTGTGTGCAGAGTCCTCCCAGCAGTGCCCTGAGACAGGAGGGGTGGGTGTGGAGTCCTCCCAGCAGTGCCCTGAGACAGGAGGGGTGTAACACATGTGTGTGAGGCCAGAATTATCCACATGCATACTGGCTACAAGGGAACATGTCCCCATGAACTCATGTCAACAGACTCCACACACAAGTACAGTGATCACCAAGGATGCCACGATTGTTGCAGGTGGAGACATGGCCCTGCATGCATGGCCAAAGTAGAAGGGCTCCGTCACACACACAGCTCATGTAGACACAGCTCTGCGCTAAACATTGGGAACACCCTGCAGGGAAGAAAGCTGGATACACAGAGGAAGGAATACACCCTGGGACAAGTGCACCATGCAGTAACTGCTTACATGAACAAAGAAAGTTAGCCAACACCTTGTGATGGCACACAGATCCCAGGGTCCCACCAATGAGCAGTACACTACTACATATCCCACACACCCAAACCCTTACACACCACCCAAAACCATGCAGCAGCCCCACCAACACCAATACCAGCATAGCAGTAGTGTGATAATGAAAACAAAATTAAGCTTTATTCAGCATGAGCACAATGTCCGTGGATCGCAGGCAGTTCAATCTTCACAAAGCCCATAGGGCAGTCAATGATTCTCAGCTGGATGGGGGACACAGTGGGATGCGTGTCCCCTACCTTGCCTGCACAGTCAAATGGCATCGTCTTCCACACTGGTGAGGGCATCAGGGGGGGGGAAGCAACAGGCACCGCAGGGACATCAGGGCAAAGGGGCGGCGTTGTGGGTGCAGGGATGGAGGACTCCACCACAGGGGGTGGGTCAGTGCCAAAGGCGGAGGCCAGGATGGCACTACACACCTTTGCAAGGTCCTCCAGGGAGTCCCCTGCACCCGAAGGGACCTCAGGCCCCAAGGAGGGGGGGGGTCAGAGGGATGGGTCGCAGCGCCACCGGGGGAGGGTGGAGACAGGGGGAGAGACTCAACCACCCTGACCGGGGACCTCCTTGACCGCTTGCGTGGTGGTGTAACTGTGGGGCTCAGGGACAGAGCGGCCATGAAGGAGTCCTTGGGGGAGATGTGGCCAGGAGAGCTGAGGGGAGGGGATTTGGAGGGAGTGGACTGGGTGGAATGCGGACTCCCACTATGGCTGCGTGTCACACGTTTGCCCCCCGACCCAGTGGGTGTGCCTACCTCACCCTGTGTGTGCGTGTCAGGAGGAGTGCGGTGGACCTTCCCTGCTGGTGTGGTGCCCGTGTCCGTTGATGTGGGTGCATGCCGACGTCTGGGTGTACGTGGGACAGGCATGGGAGTGGGAAGTGTGGATGGCGCAGGGGTACGTGGGGGGAGGTCGCGCTGCAGGAGACCCACTGCTGCAGTCAGTCTGGAGTCTATGGACCTCAGCAAGTTGCGTTGATCAGCCTGCGATGAATGAATGCCCTCCAAGAAAGCCTCGATGTTGGTGAGGGTTTTGCCGTGGGCATGGAGGACATTAAGGATCGCAGCCTGACCAACCTGCAGTTGCCGCTGGATGTCCACAGACTCTGCATTGGCGGCAGCAGTGGAGACAGGGGCAGGGGGTGCGGTGCCTGGCAGGAAGGAGACATGCTGTGACCGGGCACGCTGGGAAGGGACACGAGCAAGTGGGAGGCGGCTGGTGGAAACTGAGGGGGCGGTGCGAGGTGTTGTTCCGCTGTCAGCTGCTGGTGCAGCCACCGCCCACTCGGAGACATCCTCCTCGGACCTGTCAGCTTCGTATTCTGACGTGCCAGTCGACAGGTCCTCGGCCGCACTATCCTCCACCTCTGTCCCACTCGATGTGCCAGCCCCGATGTCACGGCTGGCACTGGTGCTCGGTCCCTCCGCCTTGCCTGTGTCCATGTCTCCCTCTGTGTCCCCCGACGATGCTGTGGGCAGGGTGGAGAGACAGAAATTAATCAGACAGCTGTACACATCAGTCACATGAGTCCAATCGACATAGGTAACACTGCATAGCCTGAAAAGGAAGATCCCTAACATCTACTAAACAAGGTACCGATGTAGGGCATGAAACACACAGTTGGTTGAGCCACCATGCCACTGAAATACCATGGAGAGCATGAGACAATAGCTAAACACAGGAAATGGAGTCTGACATAGCACCCAGGCCCTGGGGACAATCCAGCACTGCATCTGCACCACACAGCGTTGGCGAAAATACCGATGACCAGGGACCATATCCATGAACTTGAGACACATGCTGCATAGGTAATGCTGAAAACATGCCCAACATGACTCGGTCACTGCACATTGCGTGTGTGTCCAGACACATCACACACTGCCCAGACCCAGCAAGTAGAAATCAGGATTTGACACATAGGCATTGCCCGCCCCAACAAGACCCTACACGAGGCAAATTGTTGAGACACAGGTGGCACCAACATCTCATAGTCTGGGTGATACACACAGGGGCAGGCAAAAAGCAAGATTGGACACCAAACAGCCAAGGTGCGCCTGTACAAATAATGAGGTACCAGTGCCCATCCTCAGATGAGTATAACAAGACACACAGGCACTGGCAACTGTGAGTATGAAGAAGGACAATCAGGTCAGGCTGCACAGTGGACACCTGTACAAAATAGCACGTCTATATACATGGTGACAGGGGACAATGGCACAGAGCACAACCTACGCTGTAGACACTGAGATTGTCCACGTTTATGATGACACATACACCACTGAGGAAAAGGTGCCCCAGGGGACAGTAGTGGGCACGCAACTACATGCTACTGAATGGTAATGACTGCAACACACGTCACCATCCCTGCACTATGTGTATCGCACACTCATGCACATCATGTCACAGGCCACTACATAGGACATGCGCGCTGTAAGGCATGACACATGAGAGACCAACTCCCATATCTGGAGTCAGCATCAGTGCCAACTGACATGGAACCCACATGCAGTGAACTTGACAGTGCACAGGCAAGGTCCCACAACCTGTTACACACCACCCCCACACATGATGCTACAGTCATTGTTCTCGTGGACAAAGCGCCAGCCTACATTACCTTGTGAAGGAGTGACTACACACAGACCAGGGAACACATTGCAAGGAGGGGAAGGGTGGCAGGGGCGCAGCGCTATACTGGGGAAAACAGGATCTGCACAGCACCTTTAAACCCTGCCAGTGAATTCATGCTACTGTGCCCTTACAAATGCCGGTGACACACAACAAACACACATGTACCTACCCCCTTCCGGCTGCTGCATCGCCTGTAAGCGCCTCTCCAGGTCTGGAAAGACCACCGGCAGCACACGCCTGTGGAGGTGGCTCAGACGGCGGCGGCCGCGGTTCTTGTGGCTCTCAGGTGAGTCCCCCAGCAGGAGCCGTGCAATCCTCCGCGTCCAGCACCGGATATCCTGCCAGCGTTTCCTCACCTGGGGCAGGCTCCGCCTCCGACCATCCACACCCCTCACGGCACTGACGGCGGTCAGCCAGATCTGCTCTTTGGCAGTGGCGCCTACCTGTGAGGAGGAACAAGTGACACCACAGCAATACACCAGCCACAAATTAGCTGGTTACAACAAGGCATGTCATGCAGCCAACGCATTGCACCTTTGTCATAGGGACATCATCCCCTGGTGAGGGAAAAAGCAGTACGTGCCACAGTGGGTACACAGGTGGAATGATGGCAATGTCACAATCAATGATCAAGGCTCACACTGTGCATCACACCCACCCCTCCTGTCTCAGGGCACTGCTGTGAGTGATAGGCCCCCACCCCTCCTGTCTCAGGGCACTGCTGTGAGTGATAGGCCCCCAACCCTCCTGTCTCAGGGCACTGCTGGGAGGACTCTGCACACACCCCTCCTGGCTCAGGGCACTGCTGGGAGGACTCCACACCCACCCCTCCTGTCTCAGGGCACTGCTGGGAGGGCTCTGCACACACCCCTCCTGGCTCAGGGCACTGCTGGGAGGACTCCACACCCACCCCTCCTGTCTCAGGGCACTGCTGTGAGTGATAGGCCCCCACCCCTCCTGTCTCAGGGCACTGCTGGGAGACATCAGGCACCCCCCCTGGGACCCCCCCGACAGTACATGGCATGTGTGTTACACCTGGACACAATGGCAGAAGTCACAGTCACAACATAGGGACAGTCTGTGGCAGTGGCCTATGCACTCACCTGATACCCTGGTCGTCCATACAGCATGGAGTACTGTGGGAGGATCACATCCAGCAGAGCCATGTTCTCCTCCAGGGTGAATGGCTGTGTCCTCTCCACAGCCCTTGACATGGTTCCAGGGAATCAGTAGCAGCAGCTGGGTCGACGAATGCAAAGATGTGCAGGCAAGTACTCCCTCATGGGACCTGGCTGCCTTATATGTGCCCTTCTGCCCAGTCTCATGCACAGGAGTACAGAGTGATTGGTCACTCACATTTGCATCCTATGTTTCCACCAATCCCTTCAAACCTAGCAGTCTGTGGGTTCTCTATCGGTTTCATTCTCCTGCATGATGTCAGCCCCACAAACACATTGCAACAAAGTAGAATAATTCCAACTGACTTCTGCTGTGCACCTTCCAGAACAATTTCGAAATTTGAACTTGGTCTCCATGACAACCAGCATGCATGTAGGCCTTAATACTTGTCCCCTATGTAATTTGGAGCATCACACACAGGTACGGTGCGTTTCGGGGCCCTAGGGCACCCCAAATGCATGGCAACTGCCCGTACATGCATGCCTACGTTCACTATCACTATGGGTCTGCACGCGTATGCGTACAAGTAGTGGTACGGGCCGTACACTCGCATGTACGCTCACTATCACTATGGGTCTGCACGCGTATGCGTACCCGTAGTGGTACGGACCGTACACACGCATCTACGCTCACTATCACTATGGGTCTGCACGCGTATGCGTACCCGTAGTGGTACGGACCGTACACACGCATCTACGCTCACTATCAGTATGGGTCAGCACGCGTATGCGTACTCGTAGTGGTACGGACCGTACAAATGCCTGTACGCTCGCCATCACGATGGGTACACATACGGCAGCACTCCCACAGTGATTTGGGAACATACACAGGCCCTCTTAGCAGCAGTACGGCGGTTTTTACACATCACAGTGGTGATAGGCGACACACAGGTAGGAATAGGGCGGACATACTTGTCCATGGATGGACATACTTGTCCATGGATGGACATACTTGTCCAGGAATGGACATCAAGGCATCGTCTGTGCATTACTACATGTGTGGGGCACAGGTGTGACAGGCTGTGATGTGGAACATGCCTCCTGAGTGGAGAAGGCACCAGATGTATGATGAGATGTGTATAGGTGTACTGTGTGACGGTGCAATGTGTGCCAGGCATGCCCTTGACTCCTTTGACATGTGTGCATGTCGGACTGCGCACTTGGGGTGAGCGTCACTGGCATGGCACGGACACCAACACACGGAAGTGTCCCATGATGTCCGGTACAGGGGTCATGACACATGACTTGTCACTACCCACAGTGCACAATGTGACTATGTCATTCATGTGTCCGGGATTTCCATCAGGTTGATGTTGTAGCACCCTCAAAAGCTGCAGCCGTTGCAGCAACCAACATGTGTCTGTGTGTAGATTGTCATTGCACACTGTCCCGCACACCATGCCACATGTGTTATCGGATGTGAGGTGCACATGTATGCATGGGACACGGAGTAGCGTGTCAAGGCCATGTCAGCATCCTCACAAGGAATGTGTGGTGAGTCATGACATGTGCACCTTCATGGCAAGGTGTGTGGGCAGGCCTAGTGTAATGTCATGTGACCTGTGGCTCCGGTGTTCCGCAACCAGTCTCTGCAATCGGCATCCCACTTCTGCTGATGTGTGGGTGTATGTCACTCCTGTCTTCCGTCGGGCTGTTCACTTGCACTGGGACACAGCTATTCCCATGGCGTGGCATGGGGAGGTTCTCTATCTCCGTGTGTAGCTGGGTCTTGGAAGGAGTGTCACCTTGCATCCATACGTGTCCTGGGCATGTAGCACATACCTCACTCCCTATGTAGCATGTGTGTATTGCCAGATTTACATGTGCTCAGTAGACATGAGTTGTTGTCGTAGTGCACTCACTCTTCCTTGTCACTTCCAAATTACTGCAGAGCGCCGCCTCTTGCCCGAAGAATTCCAGACTTGGCTGCCATGCAGGAGAATGACAGGATCCGGCTCTACCGCTTCACCCAACCGTTGATCCTGGAGCTGACGGCGAGACTGGCACCACACCTGCAACCGCAGCACAGGTATCCTACGGCACTGACACCCCAGCTGAAGGTAATGGCTGCCCTACATTTTCTTGCCACGGGTACCTTCCAAAATACCATAGCTCATGTTGGTGGCATGTCCCAGAGCATGTTCAGCGGTGTGCTGCATGATTTCTTGGAGGCCATGTTGATTCACCTGGATGACTTCATCAAGTTCCCAACCCCTGAACAGATGACTGAGGTCAAGCGTGGATTCTATGCCCTGGGAGGGATGCCCCATGTCATTGGGTCCATAGATGGGGCACATGTAGGTTTGGTACCACCACACGCACGGGAGGTGGCGTACCGCAATCGGAAGCACTACCACTCCATCAATGCCCTTGTGGTGTGTCTGTCCAATATGGTGATTTCACATGTCTGTGCTCGTTTCCCAGGATCAGCACACGATGCCTACATCATGAGGCGTAGCGGGATGCCTGATATGATGATGCAGCTGCGCAACGAATGGGCATGTGTTGTTGGTGGGTACAGTCTGTCTGTCCTGTATTCTGTATAGCCGACCAGCACGACCGCTTCACCAGTTCTAACGATGTCCATGTGCTTCCCATGTAGGGGACGCTGGCTATCCCAACATGCCTTGGCTGCTGACACCTCTCCGCAACCCCATCACGCCGGCCCAGCTCCGCTATAACACCGCCCATGGCCGGACAAGGCGAGTGATAGAGAGGACGTTTGGCATGCTGAAGAGCCGATTCCGGTGCCTCCACAAGACCGGCGGTGCACTCCCTTATGCCCCGGCGAAGGTCTGCAAGATCTTCATGGTCTGTTGCATGCTGCACAACATGGCAGTTGAAAGAGCTGTGCCACTCATCCTGAATCAACATGACGAGGACCATCCACCCGTGGAGGATGAAGGGCTTGGCAATGGGGCTAGTGATGTGGAGGATGTGGAGCCGCAAGAGGACATCCGGACTCGGCTCATACGCGACTTCTTTGCTTAGTGGTGAGTACCAGTGTCTGAGTGTGCACGCATTGGTCCCCGTGTGGCATGCGTTGTGATGTGTGTCTCCACCTGCATGTATGGCACGTGGGTCAGAGGTGTGTGTGGGTGTGTCACTGGAGTGATGGTGGCAGTGATGGTAGTATTTCCCCAGTCATAATTGTGACCTAGCATGTTGTCATCCATACATGTGTCGAGTAAATGCACATGCAAGTGGCTGTGCTTTTTGTGGCTGACTTCTTGTGCGTCTCTCTTCCCCAGGTACCTGCGCATGCCGTTTGCTGGTTGCATTGTTGTGGCACTGCTATTCCTCATGGACATGACATCGTGGGCTGACTCAGCGTTGCAGGCACGGACACGTTTGGAAGTCTCCATGGGGTAAGGGATGCATCTGGGGTGTATTGGGTGTGGCAGTTGTTCACGATGTGTGCACACTGCCCCGGTCGGGGTTTGGTTCCTCTGCAGACATGTGGCATCCCCATGGGACACGACATGCAGCTGGGTACACCTGAATAGATGGGCTGCCTGGTTGTCAGTCATCAGTGATGGGATAGTGGATTGTGATGATGGCATCAATGTGTGTGACACTGCCCTCGGACACATACGGTTAACATTGTCTTGACATGGCGTGGGACTTCCACATCAGCGGATCTATGGTGTATGTCAGGCTCTCCGTGTGCAGCTGTGGGTATTTAGCTGTTAGCCGACACTTGTGTGCCAGTTCCATGGCTATCACGCATTTGTGCTGCAGAAGGGGGGTGCCAGTGTTGGACCCACATGTTACTCCACATGATGTGTTCATGTGTACTTCAAGTTGCCTCTGCAATCCCAAAAACATGACTAATAAAGGTGTCCCTATGCCTCCAAGGTGCCTCTTCTCAGTCAATGCTGGTGTGTTGGCACGGTGCATCCTGCATGTCTGGCATGGTATTCCCTGATTGTGGCTATGTGTCAATGTGTCGAGTGGCAAGATGCAAGCTGTGTGTGTGTGCTGAGACTGTGTATTGGGCATGATGTCCATGACTGTGTGGGTATTGTGACATGTGCCATCCCCATGCATCCAACGTTGTCCATGACCCCATTCTCTGCATCCACCGGACTCAAGCTTGCAGGACATGGTTCTGCCACATTTCTACACATACCTGGGTGCCCCCCAGGACACTGGCCAGGATCCCTGACCTCTGCACATGACTGTTGCTGTACTCAATGTGTCTGTCAGCACGGTTGTTCGGCCACCCCCTCAGCTGGTTCTGCCCATCACGGGTGTGTATGGTGCTCCATGTCTGTCTTGCCTAATAAACTGTGACCCATGTGTCCTGTGTCAGACTCAGGCCCCAGGGTGTGGATGGTTGAAGAGAACAGATGACTCAGGCATGTTTAGACTGTACAAGACACATGTTAGGTAATAATGCTACCAGCAGGCATCTACTCTTAATAGTGTGATTTATTATTGGGGGGGGGGGGGGGGGACAAAGTGAGGGGCTTTCCGGGATTAGGGAATCCAAAGTTCAGTAGGGGAGTTGGTGTCCTTGCCATAGTCTTTGTCAACATTGGTCAGCCAGTGACCAGCAGGGCCATGTGGCAGAGAATGTCTCTTGATGCTGTGATGCTGTTGCTCCAGTGGGCCAGGTGCCAGGCCAGGTGTCCTGGGAGATGGTGATGTAGCAGCCACCCTCACGGTCCTTTCCGTGGACGACCCGGCTTCCTGCGGGGAACCTCAGCAGCAGGCCGTGACGACGTCTGGGATGCTCCGTCGGATGTTTCCTCCTCCTCCTCCTGATCCCTCCCTGTGGGTGGTGATGTTCTCCGCCTTCTGGCACAGGGAGGGTCGGCCATGGTGTCGGCCATCCGATGGAGTGTAGCGTGAATCCCCTGGAACGCCATCACTTGCTCAGCCTGTCTGTCCTCCATCCTCCGTTGGTGTACCATTAGACAGGCTATTAGCTCCGCATGTTGCTGGGCCTGCTGGACCTTGATCCCCTCGAGGACGGACACAACCTGGGCCATGCCCGTGGTGTCCTGCCGGTATGAGTCCAGGATGTTACGGACATGGGAAAATACCGGATCCCCAGCCAACTGGTCAGGCTCGCGCCTCCGCCGTCCTTCACTCCCACCACCCCTGCCCACTTGCGTCTGGCCTGCACTTGTGGGCACATCGGGTCTCCGGGACCCCTGAGGGGTGGCATTGGCGTTGTCGCCTGCCTCCTCCTGGGTGCCCGGGACACCGTGTCCCTCCTGGCGAGCCTGGCTGCATTGTTGTGTTGGGGCAGGGATCCTGGGTGTCTCCTGGGATGTGGCAGGAGTGGGGGTGGTGGTTGGCATGGTTGTACCTGACGCAGGTGCTGCAGGTGGTTGGACACCAGAGGGGCCAGGTCGGTCGGGGTCGTCCGCAGAGTGGTGAGAGTGGTCGCTGCCGGTGGGATCGGTCTCCTGCAGATCCGGGTCCTGTGAGTGTTCCCCCCCAGTGTTGGGGGGTGCAGCACGACGTTGACCTGTGTGTGAGAGAGACAATGTTAATTTTGGTCCATGCAACATCCATGTTTCATCCGTTTCAAAGTTGGCACATTTCCTCTTGGAATTAGGATCTGTCTTGCATTCCACTCACAGTGCACTTGTGCATGGGTGTGTCCCTTGGGCACCAATTTGGCCCCTTTAACTATGTGTGGCACAGTCTTACTTGCTGCGTCAAGTGTGACTGCAGTCAGCAGTGGAGTGTGCAGGTGTGGCGAGCCATGCATTTGCGCCTTCCTTGTAGCACTGTACATGTGCACATGGAGTGGATCCACACACTTATATGATGCAGGTAGCTGTCCTTGTGCTCGTGTACAGGTTGTGACATGGCCCTGCGTTTTGCCATGATGAAGAGGGGGGGTTCTGGCACTGGCCACCCTTGTCTACATGCACGCAGTCCACCTGCTGACGAGCAGACATTCCCACACACCAAAGGACTGATTTGCTCTCCCTGTGTCTCCCTCCTTCTCTGTCCCCCTCTCCCTCCCTCTCTGTCCCCCTCTCCCTCCCTCTCTGTCCCCCTCTCCCTCCCTCTGTGTGTCAGCCTCCTCCCTCTGTCCGTCTTCCTGTGTCTCCCTCCCTCTCTGTCCCCCTCTCCCTCCCTCTCTGTCCCCCTCTCCCTCCCTCTGTGTGTCAGCCTCCTCCCTCTGTCCGTCTTCCTGTGTCTCCCTCCCTCTCTGTCCCCCTCTTCCTCCCTCTCTGTCCCCCTCTCCCTCCCTCTGTGTGTCAGCCTCCTCCCTCTGTCCGTCTTCCTGTGTCTCCCTCCCTCTCTGTCCCCCTCTCCCTCCCTCTCTGTCCCCCTCTCCCTCCCTCTGTGTGTCAGCCTCCTCCCTCTGTCCGTCTTCCTGTGTCTCCCTCCCTCTCTGTCCCCCTCTCCCTCCCTCTCTGTCCCCCTCTCCCTCCCTCTGTGTCCCCCTCTCCCTCCCTCCGTGTGTCAGCCTCCTCCCTCTGTCCGTCTCCCTCCCTCTCAGTCCCCCTCTCCCTCCCTCTGTGTCCCCCTCTCCCTCCCTCCGTGTGTCACCCTCTGTCACCTTGGCCCAGCTTCCTGGGCACACACTGTTAGCAGATCTTTGAGTGGCCCTTGGCCTGTTGATGTGAGTTTGTTTCTGATCTCCAGGCACCCATTTGGTGTGATGTGTGTCTGTGCGCTGCTGCTGTGGTGGTGTGTGCTGCCACTCTTTCACAATGTTGGCTGTTCATTAGCTGCTGTCATGTGCAAAACAGTGCCTTCACCCCCATGTGTTGATGCAAGGCGTCCGCCATTTGCTGGCAAGTCATTCCTGTGTTGGGACACACTGTTTGTCTGGCTGTGACCTAGGCCATATGGGCAGAGGGCATTGTTGTCTGCTTTGGAGTCGCACTATGTGATTTTTGGTGCCCAGCCTCCCGCCATCCGGGTTACCGTGTCATGTGTTGTTGTCTTCTGTGGCCTGTGACTTCACATTGTCCAGCTGGGTGCATGGGGCATGGTGGCAGCAGTGGCATGTGCCTGCTCATGGAGTGTGGTTGAGTCATGCGATGGCTTGTGGTGGTTGCGTGCCTGTTAGTAATTTTGGTTGTGGTTGCAGTTCCCCCATGTGAGGTGCGTTGTTTGTGGACTCACCTGGGTCTCGGAGTCCTTCTAATCCTTCAACTGCCTCCACCGGCAGTATGGCCATCACCCTCTCCTCCCAGGGATGGTACTGTACGGCTCTGCGGGAGGGCCCTCCTCCGGTGGCGTTGGCCTGGTCGTGTTCCTCCTGCCTCTTGGCTCTGACCCTCCTCCGCAGATCGTACCACCTGTTCTGGCAATCCTGCTTGGTCCTCCTGGTGTCCGCAACGGCATTCACAGCATCGACGATGGTCTGCCACATGGCTGTTTTGGCTGCCTGGCTGGTGCTTCTGACCAATGTTCCAAAGATCTGTGGCTCGACTCTGAGGATTTGATCAACAAGGACCTCCAACTCTCGGTGACTGAACTTTGGATTCTTGGTAGTGGGCATGGTGAGGGGTGTGGGTGGGGATGGTGTGGGTGTGGGGGGTGTGTGGATGTTGGGGGGGGTGTGGATGGTTGTGTGTGTGTGTGAATGTGATGAGAGGGTGTTTGTGAGGGTGGTCGTGTGAAGGTGTGCAAGTGTAAGGTGTGGTGTAGCTTGTAGTCTGGTTCTGTGGTGTCTGGCAGCAGTGAGTCTGTTGCAAAGGCTCATGGTTTGTGTGTGTGGGCCCTTTTTATTGGTCCATGGGTGGGTGTGGCAGTGTTTGAAGTTTGGGTGGGTGTGTTATAAGGAGTGGTGGTGTATTGGGCCTCTGTTTGTTTTTGGCAGTTGCAGGTCAGTGATTGTGTTATTTTAGTGGTTGTTGGCCATGTTTAGTGGCTTTGTGCCTTTCGAATGGTGTATTCTTGTGTTGTTTTGTTTTGTCCTGGTTGTGTACGTGCGTTTTGAGCGTGTGTACGGTGTGTACATGGGCCATTTGGTTGTACGATTATGTCCTTGTGTGTGGCTTTGTACGACTCGTACATGCGGTTGTGATGTTGGGGCATGGGGTGCGCTCCGTACTTAGGAGGTTGTGTTGGGGGTGCGCCAGGAACTACTGGGGTGTACATAGACAGTGGTACGACACGTACAGGGGTGGGGGGGTGTACATTGACGGTGTTACGACACGTACTGGGGTGGGGGTACAACTGGAACGTACTGGGGTGTAGGTACACGGGGGGTATGACACGTACTGGGGTGGGGGTGGGGCTCGAACGTACTGGGGTGTAGGTTCACGGTGGTACGACACGTACTGGGGTGGGGGTACGACTGGAACGTACTGGGGTGTACATAGACGGTGGTACGACACGTACAGGGGTGGGGGGGTGTACATTGACGGTGGTACGACACGTACAGGGGTGGGGGGGTGTACATTGACGGTGGTACGACACGTACTGGGGTGGGGGTAGGACTCGAACGTACTGGGGTGTAGGTTCACGGTGGTACGACACGTACTGGGGTGGGGGTACGACTGGAACGTACTGGGGTGTACATAGACGGTGGTACGACACGTACAGGGGTGGGGGGGTGTACATTGACGGTGGTACGACACGTACAGGGGTGGGGGGGTGTACATTGACGGTGGTACGACACGTACTGGGGTGGGGGTAGGACTCGAACGTACTGGGGTGTAGGTTCACGGTGGTACGACACGTCCAGGGGTGGGGGTAGGACTTGAACGTACTGGGGTGTAGGTACACGGGGGGTATGACACGTACTGGGGTGGGGGTACGACTGGAACGTACTGGGGTGTAGGTACACGGGGGGTATGACACGTACTGGGGTGGGGGTACGACTGGAACGTACTGGGGTGTAGGTACACGGGGGGTATGACACGTACTGGGGTGGGGGTACGACTGGAACGTACTGGGGTGTACATAGACGGTGGTACGACACGTACAGGGGTGGGAGGGTGTACATTGACGGTGGTACGACACGTACTGGGGTGGGGGTACAACTGGAACGTACTGGGGTGTACCTAGACGGGTGGGGGTATACATATACGGGGGGTACGTGTCGGACGTACGGGGGCTGGGGGGAGTGTTGGGCGCGTATGCGGGCACATGTCTCCATGGTTGCTATAGGTGTTCGGTGCGGACGGTGTTTTTTCCATACGGTTGTACGCTCGGACGCACGGGATGGATCGTGATTCCTCGGTCGGACTTGGCTTTTCACGTTTGTAAGGTAAATCGTCCGAGGACGTGTCGGACACATTTTCCGACCCGAGGACGTGTGGGGAATGATTCCCAGTGCGGTTCGTATGGACTTTTTACCATGCGAATCGTGATTGCCAGTTCGTACGGCACTTGTACGATTCGTACGGTAAAAAGACCCGATACGAGTCGCACGGGGGGAATTTTTTGCCGGATCGTGATCGGCACCTAAGTCTTGTTAGTTAGCAGCAATACAGTTTCAGACCGGAAGTTGCTATACTCTGCGAGAGGAGGGAGGTGTGCAGAGGGTGGTATGTAAGGAGAGGGTCACTGGATAGAAAGGAGATTAAACCAATCTATAGTTTTAATATAAGAACAGTTTTTTTCATGTAGAGTTTTCGGAATATATTGGGAGGAGGTTTTTGAGAGAGTATGCAATTTGAGGATGTACAACTATATATACCAACCACATAATCTGCGTTCGAAATTGTTTATTGCGCCTATGGCCCCACGGACAGTATGCTACCCTTGATGGAAGTGCGATGTCTGCTTTGAAATGCTTCCTTGCCATGTGTGATGAATATCATGGTATAGGGTGCTGATGTTGCCATGGATGACGAAGCGATAGAGTGACACATACATGTTTTATATTTCATGGCATGCCGGCAGCACTGACTAGCTCTGTGGGTCCCTTTGGTGCGTTAGTAGTTTTGGTGAGCAGCCAAAATATCGAAATTAAAATATCTACCTACACAAATATCGAGTTTTTAATATCGATGGGACAGAATATCGATGTCAATAATATCTATGGACAGAATATCGATCCTAAGGTAAGTATTTTAATATCGATGTTAGTAATATCGAAGTTAGTAATATCGACATCAAATATATCGATTTTACTAATATTGATGTTACTAATATCGATATTTATATTATTGTTATGTATTTTATTATGTATTTAATATGTATGTGTTATATGTTTTTAGTTAAGTGTTCTACTGGTTTTAACATATATGTATACAATTTTTATATATTAACAATGGTTTTTTAAGTCAATTTTGTGTTTTAGTACCGTAGCGGGTTGTGGGTTTATAGGGGAATAGGGTGGGAAGTAATTTAATTATATGGAATTAATTATACATTTTTAGAAATTATAAATTAATTTTAATTATTTTTTGCGTTTAAGTTCTGTAGCGGGTTGTGGGTTTATAGGGGAATAGGGTGGGAAGTAATTTAATTATATGGAAGTAATTATACATTTTTAGGAATTATAAATTGATATTAATACATTTTTGCGTTTAAGTTCTGTAGCGGGTTGTGGGTTTATAGGGGAATAGGGTGGGAAGTAATTTAATTGTAATTAATTAATAATTTATTTTCATTTATTGGTATTGATAATTATATTATTGTTAATTAAGTATTAATTGGTAATTAATTTTTATTAATTGGCAATTAGTTTTAATTAGTTGATTAATTGATAATTATGTTAAGTGTATTATTTTATTAGTGGAGTGTGTTGTGCGTTTATAGGGGAATAGTGTTGGAAGTAATTGAAATCTAATTAAGTAATTATTAAATTAGTTGTTGGGTGTTGATAATTAATTAATTGGACAATAATTATTAATTGGTAAATATTTTAAATTATAATATTTTGGTTATGAAAAATAATTAATTGTTGATTAATGATTAATTGTGAATTAAATATAATTAAATATTATGCATTGATATTTCTAATTAATATTTTAATAAGTAATTATTAATTGGTATTTAATGTGTAATATTTATTATTTTGGCGTATGAAAAATATTTAATAGTTCAATATTTTTTAATTGGTAATTAATGTTTCATAATTATTATTTTGCGGTATATATTTTTTTAAATGGTTAAATATATTTTAATTGGTATTTACTTTTTAATAATTCATATGGTTATGAAAAATATTTTATCGTTTAATATTTATTATTTGGTAATTGATATTTATTAATTATTATTTATTGGTATTTATTATTAATGTATTGTTAATTAATTATTCTTTGGTAGTTATGTTTGTAATAATTATTTATTGGTATTTGTAAATAATTTTGAGTTATTTAATAATTAAATCACTAATTATTTTAAATAATTATTTTATTTATAACTATGTTATTTTTAACTTCTACGCTATCCAACACTTTCCCTACTGTTGCACCCTCTGGAGTTGGAATAGTAAATTTTATCCCTACGCTATCCAACACTTTCCGTACTGTTGCATTCTCAGGAGTTGGAATAGTAATTTTTACCCCTACGCTATCCAACACTTTCCCTACTGTTGCACTCTCTGGAGTGGGAATAGTAATTTTTACCCCTACGCTATCCAACACTTTCCCTTCTGTTGCACTCTTTGGAGTTGGAATAGTAATTTTTACCCCGTCGCAATCCAACACTTTCCCTACTGTTGCACTCTGTGGAGTTCGAATAGTAATTTTTACCCCTACACTATCAAACACTTTCCCTACTGTTGCACTCTCTGGAGTGGGAATAGTAATTTTTACCCCTACGCTATCCAACACTTTCCCTACTGTTGCACTCTCTGGAGTTGGAATAGTAATTTTTACCCTTACGCTATCCAACACTTTCCCTACTGTTGCACTCTCTGGAGTTGGAATAGTAATTTGTACCCCTACACTATCCAACACTTTCCCTACTGTTGCACTCTCTGGAGTTGCAATAGTAATTTTTACCCCTTCGCTATCCAACACTTTCCCTACTGTTGCACTCTCTGGAGTGGGAATAGTAATTTTTTCCCCTTCGCTATCCAACATTTTCCCTACTGTTGCACTCTCTGGAGTTGGAATAGTAATTTTTAACCCTACACTATCCAACACTTTCCCTACTGTTGCACTCTCTGGAGTGGGAATAGTAATTTTTACCCCTACGCTATCCAACACTTTCCCTACTGTTGCACTCTCTGGAGTGGGAATAGTAATTTTTACCCCTACGCTATCCAACACTTTCCCTACTGTTGCAGTCTCTGGAGTGGGAATAGTAATTTTTACCCCTACGCTATCCAACACTTTCCCTACTGTTGCACTCTGTGGAGTGGGAATAGTAATTTTTACCCCTATGCTATTCAACACTTTCCCTACTGTTGCACTCTGTGGAGTTGGAATAGTAATTTTTACCCCTACGCTATCCAACACTTTCCCTACTGTTGCACTCTCTGGAGTTGGAATCGTAATTTTTACCCCTCCGCTATCCAACACTTTCCCTACTGTTGCACTCTCTGGAGTGGGAATAGTAATTTTTACCCCTACGCTATCCAACACTTTCCCTATTGTTACACTCCCTGGAGTGGAAATAGTAATTTTTAGCTCTACGCTATCCAACATTTTCTTTACTGTTTATTTTTGGAGCTGGAATAGTAGTTTTATTGTTGGTGTTATTTAATATATTGTGTATTATTTTAGCTAATGTGATATATAATTAATTTTAACAATATTCAAATTAAATGTAATTTTTTAAATGTGTTATATATAATTATTTAATTTTTATTCATGTTATTGTTTTATGTGTATGATGTATTTGTAATTTATAATAATTTTTAACAAGTTATAAGTTATTAAAACAATTATTAAAATGTATTATTAAGTAAGTATATATATTATATATTATATGTATATGTTTAATTCATGTTTTATTACATTATATATATTAATTATTAATTTTAAACATTATAACATATATTTAATTATGTTTCTTTTATTTATAAGTATTATTTGGTTTATTTTACATATTTTTTTTTAACTAAAAAATACTTTATATTTTTAATAACGATATTTTTGACATTCTATATTTTATTTTCGATATTTTTGTACTTACCATGTTGTAGATAGGATCTCGATATTCTTGTCATCGATATTTTTGTGTCGATATTTTTGTAGGTCGATTTTCTGTCCGTCGATATTCTGTCAGACATTCGGTAGTTTTTAGGTCTAGCCTGGGCAGTGCATGCGCTGCTCTGCGAGGCATGCTGTATTAGAGTATGGACTTGAAGCCCCGCCCATATTTTTCATTGGTGTGTTATTGTCCTTCGTAAATGCTGGCTTCTGATTGGTTATTAGACTTGTTAGTCCCTCCTTATTACTGCCTTGTCTTCATCTGTAGCCTCTCATGAGGACTGGCCCTTTTACTTCTGTTGTTGCACGGTATGTCTTATTTAGTCCGTAAGCACTATTTTCTTTAATGAGTTTTCCTACTGCAGTCACAACATACTTTCCTGCAACATTCAGCAAACAATGCATGCTTTCACTTTCCAAGTAACCTGGGACAATGGCGGCCGCTTCTTTGAAATTAAATAGGTCTGGAATTTACAAGCGTTTGAGCTATTGGCATTGTAAATGACACTGCCTTTTATGTATGTGTTAATTATCAAAACAGATAAATAAAAGGAATTGTCATTTACAATGGCAATAGCTTAAACTCTCGCAAATGCGAGACCTATTGCATTGTAAATGCTTGTTATTTAAAGAGTTTGTTATTATTACATGAACATGGATCAACATTTGCAAATTGCAAAATGTGATGCGTGACTCACATAAGAGTGGGAAATCATTCATAGCAATACCTAAATATAGGATATTTACCATACAGATAGTACAATGATATGAGTACAACACCCCCGAGGGCTCAATGAGGTGATATTTATCCCACAGGGACACCTCTCTACACTGAAAACTATAGTGAGTCACAGGAGTTTTTCCATGAGACCCAAACATTTAGGAATATATGCGGGCAACTTCCCCCTTCATAAACAAACTGCTCAGCTCCTGTGCAAACCATATCTGCACTCCATAGCTCCAGTTGGGGTAGTGTTGGGAAGCTTCATAGTTTTGCAATAGTGTGTCAGGCTATCACCAATCCCAAATCAATAAACAGGTGCTGATATCTGGTACCTTCCTGGTCACTCCATATGCCCAGGAAGCAACATTTCACTTCAGGGGTCAGTGCTAGCCCCATAGCCATTGTTAGAGTTTGCACCGCCTTTCTCCAGTATGGCTGCAAAATTGGGCAGTATGTTCCACTTTGTCCACAACCCCAGAGACACTAATCACTATCAGCTCTACCAATCCTAACCATCAGCACTCTAGTGTAGTATATCCTATGCAAGACATTTAATTGAGTAAGGAGGAACCCTGCTTTAATCACCACCTGTCTGAGCCCCAAGAGTGCCTTAGTCCATTCATCATCAAAGAATTACCCAAGATCCCTCTCCCTTAGTTACCACAAAGCATCTACGAATTCCGGAAGGTTATTCATAAGCTGATATCGCTTTGCACCTCAGGGGCTCCTCAGGTATTCTATCTTTCAGCGAATTGGCATCTGGTATCTGAGTGCAATCTGGGATGTCTTTAGAAAGGGCATGGCAGATGTGCAAGATACGCAAAATCTCCCCCTCGGGCAACATGTATTCCTCTCAAAGTACTTGCAGTTGCTTAATGGCCTCATCTATCCATATACCTTTTAGGGTCTGAACCCTATTAGAGCCCATCGCTCACAGTCCAATGGACTCTGTACCTTGGACAGCTTCCATGAGTCCCACAGCAGGATACCTCCTGTTAGGGTCATAGCCTATCCCATCGGTTGAGCGCCTTGTCCCACACCTGAATTTACTTTTTTTAACATAGAGGGCTGCTGGGTAACCTCCCCAGCCCATGAGCGCCCCGTCACTTCTCATGGATGGCTCACACTCATCTGCAAAGATCCAATCATTAACTACAACAGGTTGTGTAGCCAGGGATTTATGTGAGCCAGGTCCCTGCGGGTCTCAGAGCCGAGAGTATTTTAGAATGGACATTGAAACGGATCCCACTATGGCCCTATATTCCTGCTTTACTGGAAAAAACACTGACAATTTTTGAACAACTAATATAAAAAATGTTCAAGTAATTCATGTCAGTGACTTAGTTCCTGTTTATACTTCACATGTTATATTGAATCTTCCTGGCCATTGGAGTATTAGATATTCCCAAGAGTTTGTGTTTTTGCATTTTTTTGTTGTTCCGCATATTACTCTTGTATAATGCATACTTTGAACTGAGTCGACTCCGGGTGTTTATAACTGCAAAGACTGAGAGCTCTGGAGTGGAGGTTGATGGTAGTGCACGTTCCTAGCAGTACAAACAGTGGGTCAAAAAAGGTGTTCAGAAAACATGCTTATCCAGTCCTTGGCCTCTCTGCAGAGCACACACAGACAACCATTGACAAAGCCAAACGTTCAGGCTGGTTTCAGGTGTATGGCAGTTGTTGTGATATTATTTCTAAAAGCAATAGCAGAAAGCTCAAAGAGACACCAAAATACCAGTCAGGTGACACACTATGGAAATCACATAAACTTTGTCACATGTTTAATCCACACCTATAACTATGTAGGCCACGCCCCTCTTAGAGACCCTCCACTTTTTTCATCTGACTTAAAGCCCTGTGCATAGCCCAAAAATACCGTCTGAGGTCCAGGAGGGCTATTCCACCATCATAGACTCCCTGGTTAGTGTTGCCAAAACAGTTCTTGGGGCGCCACAATTCCACAGAATCTACCTCAGCTCCTGGTCCATGCTCTGAAAGAGCATTGTGGAATGACGTAGAGCATGTTTGTAATACATAAAGGAATTTGAGTAGTATTATCATTTTACACAAAGCAGCCCTGCCCAGCAGGGAGAGTAGCAGTGTCCTCCAATGCATAGCATCATTCTTGAATTTCTCTCCCGTAACATAAAGATTGTCTTTCAGGAAGTTCTCAGGAGAGTGAGTAATAGAGAGCCGCAAGTATCGGAAACCTCTCCTAAAAATCTGTGTGCCATCTCAAATCGGCATAGATGGCTCTCAGGTCATAAGTAGATAAAAGTTTGATGTAGGCCAGTTAATGAGGAATCCACTATATCTGCTGAATATTTGTATAACTTCCATTATCCTGTCAATGGAGAGTTCTGGATCAGCGACATACATTAGGATGTTGTCAACATACAATGAGATTTTCTCCACCCGTTCTGAATTAGATTGCAGACATCTTATCGGGGGTCACTTCTCACCTAACATGCCAGTCGTTCCATTTCAAGGGTAAAGAGCATAGGGGCCAATAGACATGCTTTGCATAGTGCCCCTATGTAGAGGGAACATAGCAGAGAGCTCTCTGTTTACTCTGGCGCTTGCTAGGGAGGCACAATAGAGTAACTTCACCCACCCCAAGTAGCGTGGTTCTAGATTCATCATCTCCAGCACTTTGAACAAGTATGGCCATTTAAGAGAGTCAAACGTGTTAGATGCGTTTAATGATACCAGAATGGCTGCTGTCATGACATCGACAGTCCGAGCAAGCACCAGAATAGTCGGCCGAGATTCAGCCTGGTTCTTTTGTGCAGCATAAAGCTAGACTGATCAGGGTGCACAAGGGTCATTATAATGTGTGTCAAGCGGTTTGAGAGTACTTTGACCAAAACTTTAGTATTGGCATTCAAAAGTGAGTTAGGTCTGTAGAAGAAGCATTGGTCTTCAGGTTGACATGCTTTATGGATAACTGCAATAGTCGCTGAACAAGTCTTTCCCACCATGAATCCTTCATCTAGTGCACGGTTACTCATAGTACGGCCCGCGGGCCGCCAGCGGCCCGGCAAGGCTTCCTTGGCAGTCCGCGGACCTTGCGGACCTGCGTATTAAAAAAAAAAATAATTCAATAGTGTTAGCAGCAGCCCGGACTCTGAGACTCTGCTCTGTGGGGGCCGGGGGATTCCAGTGATTGTCAAAGTGGTGATGCTGGGGCCTAAGAGGTGAAATACAACAAAGCTTTATTAAGATGTAAATGTTCTTTTAAAGACCTGTGAAGTACTCGGGTGCGGCTGTGTGTGGGTGCTGGGAAGCTGTCTCAGTGCGGCTGTGGGTGCGCGCTGGGAAGCTGTCTCAGCCCGGGCTGAGGGCTGACACAGACACGGGGTGAGATGACAGAGGGTGACGGAGGGAGACAGAGGGAGAGGGAGGGAGACAGGTTGACAGAGGGTGACAGAGAGAGGGAGACAGAGAGGCGCAGTCTGGGGAGAGAGAGGGAGGGAGACAGAGGGAGAGGGAGGGAGGCAGAGGGAGGGAGAGGGAGGGAGGCAGAGGGAGACAGAGAGAGGGAGAGAGACAGGGAGAGTTGGAGGGAGACAGAGAGAGAGAGACGGACGGAGGGAGACAGAGAGAGGGAGGCAGAGAGGGAGGCAGAGAGGGAGGCAGAGGGAGGGAGTGGGAGGGTGACAGAGGGAGGGAGAGGGAGACAGTGGGAGAGACACAGAGGGAGGGAGACAGAGGGAGGGAGAGAGACAGGGAGATATGGAGGGAGACAGAGAGAGAGAGATGGAGGGAGGGAGGGAGACGGAGGGAGACAGAGGGAGGGAGATGGAGGGAGGGAGATGGAGAGAGACGGAGGGAGACAGAGGGAGGGAGACAGAGAGAAACAGAGAGAGGGAGGCAGAGAGGGAGGCAGAGGGAGGGAGTGGGAGGGTGACAGAGGGAGGGAGAGGGAGACAGTGGGAGAGAGACAGAGGAAGGGAGACAGAGGGAGGGAGAGAGACAGGGAGAGATGGAGGGAGATAGAGTGAGAGACGGAGGGAGGGAGACGGAGGGAGGGAGGGAGATGGAGGGAGAGAGAGGGAGGGAGATGGAGGGAGGGAGATGGAGAGAGACGGAGGGAGACAGAGGGAGATGGAGGGTGGCAGAGGGAGACAGGGAGGGAGACAGAGGGAGAGAGACAGAGGGAGAGAGACAGAGGGAGAGGGAGGGAGATGCGGAGGGAGGGAGATACGGAGGGAGATGGAGGGAGACGGAGTGAGAGAGACAGAGGGAGAGGGAGGGAGGGAGAGGGAGGGAGGCGGAGGGAGAGAGACAGAGGGAGGGAGACAGGGAGGGAGACGGAGGGTGACAGAAGGAGGGAGGGAGACAGAGAGAGGGAGAGGGAGACAGGGAGGGAGACCGAGGGAGAGAGACAGAGGGAGGGAGACAGAGGGAGGGAGAGAGACAGGGAGAGACAGGGAGAGATAGAGGGAGGGAGACAGAGAGAGAGGGAGGGAGACAGGTTGACAGAGGGTGACAGAGAAAGGGAGACAGAGAGGCGCAGTCTGGGGAGACAGAGGGAGGAAGACAGAGGGAGAGGGAGGGAGGCAGAGGGAGGGAGAGGGAGGGAGGCAGAGGGAGACAGAGAGAGGGAGCGAGACAGGGAGAGTTGGAGGGAGACAGAGAGAGAGAGAGACGGAGGGAGGGAGACAGAGAGAAACAGAGAGAGGGAGGCAGAGAGGGAGGCAGAGGGAGGGAGTGGGAGGGTGACAGAGGGAGGGAGAGGGAGACAGTGGGAGAGAGACAGAGGGAGGGAGACAGAGGGAGACAGAGGGAGGGAGAGAGACAGGGAGATATGGAGGGAGACAGAGAGAGAGAGACGGAGGGAGGGAGATGGAGGGAGGGAGGGAGACGGAGGGAGACAGAGGGAGGGAGATGGAGGGAGGGAGGGAGATGGAGGGAGGGAGATGGAGAGAGACGGAGGGAGACAGAGGGAGACAGAGGGAGGGAGACAGAGAGAGACAGAGAGAGGGAGACAGAGAGGGAGGCAGAGGGAGGAAGTGGGAGGGTGACAGAGGGAGGGAGAGGGAGACAGTGGGAGAGAGACAGAGGGAGGGAGACAGAGGGAGACAGAGGGAGGGAGAGAGACAGGGAGAGATGGAGGGAGACAGAGAGAGAGACGGAGGGAGGGAGACGGAGGGAGACAGAGGGAGGGAGATGGAGGGAGGGAGATGGAGAGAGACGGAGGGAGACAGAGGGAGACGGAGGGAGGGAGACAGGGAGGGAGAGGGAGGGTGGCAGAGGGAGGGAGACAGAGGGAGACAGGGAGGGAGACAGAGGGAGAGAGACAGAGGGAGAGGGAGGGAGGGAGACAGAGGGAGGGAGATGCAGAGGGAGGGAGACATGGAGGGAGAGGGAGGGAGACGGAGTGAGAGAGACAGAGGGAGGGAGGGAGAGGGAGGGAGGCGGAGGGAGAGAGGCAGAGGGAGGGAGACAGGGAGGGAGACGGAGGGTGACAGAGGGAGGGAGGGAGACAGAGGGAGGGAGAGGGAGACAGGGAGGGAGACCGAGGGAGAGAGACAGAGGGAGGGAGACGGAGGGAGAGAGACAGGGAGAGATAGAGGGAGGGAGACAGAGAGAGAGACGGAGGGAGGGAGACGGAGGGAGGGAGATGGAGGGAGACAGAGGGAGGGAGGGAGATGGAGGGAGAGGGAGGGAGGGAGAGGGAGGCAGGGAGAGGGAGGGAGACGGAGGGAGGGAGGAAGACGGAGGGAGGGAGATGGAGGGAGGGAGAGGGAGGGAGATGGAGGGAGAGAGACAAAGGGAGACGGAGGGTGACAGGGAGGGAGACGGAGGGTGACAGGGAGGGAGACGGAGGGAGACGGAGGGACAGAGACAGAGGGAGAGAGACAGAGGGACAGAGACAGAGGGAGAGAGACAGAGGGAGAGGGAGGGAGACAGAGGGAGGGAGAGAGACAGGGAAAGAGACAGGGAGGGAGACAGAGGGAGGGAGACGGAGTCAGGGAGGGAGACGGAGTCAGGGAGATGGAGACATGGAGACAGAGGGAGGAAGGGAGACAGAGGGAGGAAGGGAGACAGAGGGAGGAAGGGAGACAGAGGGAGGAAGGGAGGGAGGGAGGGAGAGGGAGGGAGGGGGAGGGAGGGAAAGGGAGGGAGGGAGGGAGACAGAGGGAGGGAGATGGAGGGAGACGGCGGGAGGGAGGGTGACGGAGGGAGGAGGGCGACGGAGGGATTAGGGCAACAGAGGGAGGAGGGAGACAGGGAGGAGGGCGACAGAGGGAGGAGGGCGACAGAGGGGGAGACAGAGAGGGAGACAGAGAGGGAGGTGGGAGACAGAGTAAGGGGTGAGACCAAGGGAGGAGGGAGGGCGACGGAGGGAGAGAGACAGGGATAGAGAGACTGGGAGAGAGAGACAGGGGGAGAGGGAGAGGGAGGGGGAGGGAGGGAAAGGGAGGGGGAGGGAGGGAGAGGGAGGGGGAGGGAGAGGGGGGAGAGTGAGAGAGAGAGAGAGAGAGAGAGAGAGATTTTTGTATGCCAGGTCTGGTGGCTCAGTGGACGAAGGCGTCTGCTGCAGGGACCTGTGTTCAACCTCATGGTCACAATTGTTTTTTGCTTTAGCCCTGCCCCTCACCCTCACCCTCTGACCCTGCCCCCAACGGTACGGCCCTCGGCCACAAACCACACCTTAAATTTGGCCCCCAAGAGAAAGTTTGTGAGTACCCATGATCTAGTGCGACTTCATATACATGCAGAAGATTATTAGATACTCTTGTAGCCAGACTTTTACATACCTCAATAGGTAGACCATTAAGTCCAGGGGCCTTGTAAGATTGCAAGGCCCCTATTGCATCTTTTAGCTCTGCTATTGTTATAGGGGCATCAAGTGCTGCTCTATCAGTGTCTGGAAGCAGAGGAAGTGAGATATTCCGGAGAAAGGCCTGAATCTCTTCCACAATACATCAGTGCAGATGCATAGAGCCCTGTATAATGGTGTGTAGGAAGCTGGCTCTTCATACAGTTTGCCAAAAAGAGGTATAGTGTGCAAAGAGTCCAGACATTTCCTTACAAGTGGAAAAGGGCTTGATTTAGCAATCTAAAGGTGCTCTTCTAGGGAGGTTGTGGGGTTGAGCAGCCTTAGGTTTATCAGAGAGAAATGTTTGACATCTGCAAAACACACCCACAGTCAATAAATGATGCACGACTCAATAAGGATATTCACACCAATTTGTAAAAATAACATGTATATTTATGAATATTTAGGCACCGCAATCAATATGATCAGGTAAGTATGTTTCGAGATAGACATACTTTAAGCTTTCAAAATACGACACACTGCAATTCAGAGGCAGTTATGTTATCCTATGGGAGGAGAAACAAATATAGCATGCAAGTAGAGTACAGCGACTTACGAGACCAGTCTCCTCGACTTAAGGTGAGTATGGGGCAATGACCAAAGCAGCACCAAGAGGTCACACCGTGCCACACTGGGGCGGCTGGGTGCAGAGGTGCAATACAGCATTTGGTGCCCAATGTTAGTCTATGGGGATCGGTCTTCGTGAAAAGAGAATGCAGGTTTTGACTGGGATGCCAGTCAGGCTGAACCAACAGAGGGGCTGAGGCCTCACAATACTCGGGGTGTGGGGACATCTTTGTTCCTTTTCTCCCGGGAGCAGGGGTGATGGGTGCAGAGGTACTTTGAGGCATTGGGCTTTCATCACCAGGGACACTCGTGGTTGAGGGGGCCTGCACACAGAGGCTGCAGGTGGTATCAGGAAGTCCACAGGGGGAAACTCCAAGGTGCCCTTTGTCCCTGGATGGTCGGGGGACCATTCTGGCACAGTTGGCCCACTTCAGATTAGGCTAGGCCGCTTGGGTGCTGTGGTGCTTTTAGGTGTCAGGTTTTGGCGGTCTGGAGTCCTCACACATCTCTTGGCATGCCTGCAGGATGCAGGGAAGCAGCTCTGCTGCTCCACAGGAGTTCCTGATTCTTGGGTGAAGTGCTGGCAGGTCTCCCAGTCTTTGGAGACACAGCGGCTGCAGGACAACTCATCTTTGGCTCAATTGTCGAAGTCAGCATACAGGCCGGCAAGGTTGGTGCTAAGTCAGTTGCTGGTCTTCTGTTTTTGACTCTTCCGACTCTTCACATCTGTCTTCTTCTTTCGGGCCAGCAGGATCTGATTTGCTGATGCCAGGAGCTCCCCTAAATGCTAGATTTAGGGGTGTTAGGGGAGTGTCGAGTAGTAGCTAATGGACTACTTACCCCTGGGGCCACTATGCCCCCTATTTGACTACTTCATGTGGAAAGTGGACATAACCCAGTCCCAGAGTTCATAAGTTTGCCATTACAAAGAGAGTGGACTCTGAAATTTTGTCTTCACTTCAGGTAGCCCAACTTTGGAGTGGAACTAGTCTGAAGGTGAACACGCCTCTCTGACTACTAATATTCCCACCCATCCAGGTGCCAAAGGGGCTCTGGAAGGGGGTTGGCATCCTCTCCTGTGAGGGAAGCCTGATTCAGATACCAAAGGCGGTTGGCTCTTTAAAGCTCCCTGCCTTGAAATGCTAATTAGGAGGTCATCCTGTGGGCGGAGTGTAAACACCTTTTGCGTGAGCGGGCTTTGTTCTTGACCTCCTGAGAGCAAAGGCCCTCAACCTTGGGGATCAGAAACTCATCTAGGGTGGCAGGCTGGCTAAGACCTGTCATTTAGCACACCAGTAGTTGGTCGGTTTTCAAGTGGCACCTGTAATGTGTCCTCTCGGTGCATGTATTTATAGATCCAACACTGGAATTAGTGTGGGTTTATTAATACGAAATGTTTAATACCAAACATCCCTGGTGTCAGTGAAGTCATCATGTAGCTGGGGAACTTTTTTTTACCCGTGCCCAGCACATGTTTTAAAATGGCTTCTCTGATCACTTGTACTGGCAGTAACAGAACTGATCAACACAGGGGCATATGTGCTCATTGCATTTATGCCCACACATTTAGTATAGTGCACTCTGCCGTAGGGCTGTAAGGAATACAGTATAGGTGACTTTGTCTGCCAGCATGGTACACAGGCTGTGGGCCATGTTGTATTTTTACTTTTGTCTGCACCAAGACACTCAGCCTGCAATGGCAGTCTGCATGACTTAGGTGAAGGGTCCCATAGGGTGGCACAATATGTGCAGCAGCCCTTAGGGACCTTCTTCATTACTTCATACCCTAGGTGCCAAGGGTACCAATGACTAGGGACTTACAGAGGGTGCTAAATATATTGCCAATTGGGGTACAATTGTACACTTTTGGGAAAGAGATCTGGCACTGTGAACCTGGTTAGCAGGAACACAGTGAACTTCCAGTCAAAATCACATCAAATACCTGGCAAAAAGTGGGGGTGACTATGCCAAAAAGGTGCACTTTCCTACAGGTGAGAAAACTCTTCAATAATAGTAGGGACTTGACTGTAATTTCACCACAGCTTTTTGTATGGATCTCCCCAACTCATCCTGCTGGTTCATTTGGCTTGCCCAGCCATGCCAATAGCTTCCCAGCTTTGTTGCCCACCTCATAAATTCACCTTGGCACAACTATTTTGTGCTTGAGTGCGGCATATGTGTCCAGATTATGATACACTTGATGCGTGATTTCTAGCTGGTGGTGCAAGTCCTCACTGGGATGCAGATGCGCTGCATCTGTTCCCACCTGTTCTTACACTTTGCCACTGGCAAGGGAGATTGTCTGCCCCGCGGTACTGTCTTATATGCTTCCCATAACTCCACCCTGGACTTCACTGTGATTTTGTTTTCACAGAAGTAGTTTTCCATGGTTTGTCTAAACTCATCCACCACTCCTTTTTGTTTCAATATCCAGGAGTCCAATTTACCCCCTCTAAAGTCCCCACACCTGTGTGTGCCCAGTTTCACATAGAGCGGCAAGTGGTCGGAGATTACCCGGGCCCAAAAACATGCACTTAGAACTCGAGGCAAATAGGAACCCTGCATAAATATGTAGTCTAAGCACAAAAACGAGTTATGTGCTCAGAAATAGAATCAGTTCTGTCATGCAGAGGGGTTGGACTTTTGTCATACATCCACCAATCAATGCACCTCCACAGACTTCTTCAATTGCATGCACCCAATGCTCCCATTTTGCCTTTGTTGGTCAATGGTCTCATCCATAATCAGGTTGAAGTCAGCACCCAGGATAAGCTGTCTATTTGGAAGTCTATCACCAGCACAATGCCCTGTCACAAAGAACAAGGAATCATATGGAAGAACCCAACGTCCCACCCATAATGGATCATCCCCATCCTCCCTGTGCTGGAGGCTCAAACTACCAGCCACCCCAATTTGCTGAGAGCCTGTCTCCTCAAAAAAGATGAACTAGTCTACTCAAATGCAAAAATCTGAATAAAGTGAGCAATAGCTTGTCACTTAGCAGTATCCCCAGGGGACAAAATGAGTATCATCCAGCACTCTTCAATAAAGTTAAGTCATACAATCACTGCACAGATCCGCAATTCATAGGTAGCTGTCTATAAGGCTCAGGGCCGAACATGCCCGCTCCCTTCAAGGTGACTATAAATTAGTGCCTGTCTCCAATGCACAAGTCTCTCCATTGGCGGCGGGCCACTCTAGGTTATCAAAGTCGAAGCATTCCTCAGTCTTCGACTTGTGTTTCCCAGATTTCTGCCAATGTCCTCCTCCCGCTGCAGT
Source organism: Triturus cristatus (assembly GCF_964204655.1). Lineage (NCBI taxonomy): Eukaryota > Metazoa > Chordata > Amphibia > Caudata > Salamandridae > Triturus > Triturus cristatus. The sequence goes on from NC_140583.1 coordinate 984,347,999, forward strand.
GGTCGGTGCCCTGCCGGCCTCCACTCCTCTAGCCAGTTCAATGCCTCCTCCAGAATCCCAAAGGCCCATGGCTTTTCACTAGTTATGAGTCACAATTTGGCAGGAAAACCATTATATATTTAAACTCATGCTCCCACAGGCGATGCTTGAACTCATCGAAGGAGCGTTGTTGTTTCTGAACAAACATGGCGAAGTCTGGGAAAATATGGATCTTGCTATTTTATAATTTCAGGTCTCCAGATGACAGGCTGCCTGCAGAAGACATCTTGATAGTTAGGTATCCTGGCTATTGCTGTCCGCAGAGGTTGCACTGGTCTAGGAGGGGGCATCGAAGGCCCTTGGGCATACTCCACAGAAAGGAATTTTGAGAGACCTTTGATTTGAAGTGGTTCATAACCAGCTCCTCCGTGAACAGGTCAGTACTGGGACCTTCAGCTCTCTCAGAACCATGAGACGTATAATATTACGGCACAACTGTTTCTCTGCATCCTCTATACAAACTTGTATTTCAAGAGCATCTTTTTTATAAAGACAGAGACAGTCCATTTCAGCACCATTACTTCGTCTTTCAAATTTGCAAAGGTTTTTTAAGCAGAATTCAACCTGTTGCTGACTGTCCGGAGATCTGTGTACGTGAGGGCCATTTCCACTGAGGCACTGTCTATCTTGGATTCCACAGTGGATTTGGTGTCCCGAGATGCACACCTCAAGTCTATCAGCGTGGGCTCATCGTTTGTCTCCATTAATGTCTACTGTAGGTCTCCCCCCCGGGGAGGATTAAAAAGGAATATTTGTCTAATTAGTTGTAATGGATCTTTTTATCACTTCGCCCATGTTGGGGCCTCTAAGGTCGAGGATCACGTATCAAGGGGCATATTTACAAAGCGGCGATAGAAAATTATCGCTGCTTTTGCGGCCGTTTTTGGCCGAAAAGCGACAATAATTTTATCGTTTAATTAGCAAGGTCACGCTAACGCGTGAAACCTTGCTTTAGTGCATGGAATCTTAACGCCCAGCTTTGCATCTCTAATGAGATGCAAAGTAGGCGTTCCTGACCTAACATGACAGGAGAAATGTCGCTAAGCGACATTTCTCCTATCATCAAGCCCCACGCTATGAAGAATAGCGTCAGGAAAAGTAGCGATAACCCCTGTTATCGCTACTTTCCTTACGCCTTCTTCAGGACTGAATTATCCATGACATCCTATGGAAGGTGGATATCATGGCTAAGTTTGTGAGTCCCTATCAACAAGCTAACGCCACATTTCGTGAGATTATCGCTGGGTTTCCAGCGATAATCTCACATTAGGCAGTTAGCGCTAGGATTTTTATCGCTTTTGAGATAAGCGTTGCTAACAGCACGCTATCTCAGCGATAAAAATCCATGCTAGTCGGCGATAATTATCCTAGCGCTAAGTGCGCTTAGCGATAATTATCGCCGGTTGTTGCTGATATGCCCCCAAGTAAGGGGGGCGTACGGGGTAGATACAGGACACCCACAGATGTTTACTGCATGCTATTGAGGGCAGTCCAGCACTCGCTCCTGCAGGTCCGGTAGAATAACTAAAATGTCAGTGAGGGGTTGGGGGTGCCGTGGAGTTTTTTATGCACTACAATTTACGTGGGCCCGGGGGGGGAGGGGCAATTCACCAGTCTTAAATTGCACTCTCTGCAGCATGTATCTGCACTGGATGTTAGGTGTTAAACTTGGAGTCTGTGGGGGATGTGGCCCAGTATGTGATAATGGGGAGGGACAGCACAGTTCTGGGGCCTCCAGATGTTAGCCAAGGCCAGTGCCCAAAACTGCAACTGTTTACAATAGCCACTGGGGCAGCACTCACTGCAATTCCACTGTTGGGCCTCACAGTCTTAATGGTCACAGCCAGCCAGAAAATACCCCAGATCCCCTGCAGTCCACTGTGGGCACCTGGATCCAGTCTCCCTGGGGGCGATTAGGCGGGCTCCACGTTCTTCCCCTTCTCCTGGAGTTGCAGTCTTTTCTACGACCTCTGCCCATATTTGAGCCGTGCTCTTTTTTGTCTCTGCCTCGTGGCTGCTGAAGTAGACCGCACAGGGCTTGAGAGGCTGCTGTGATGTTATCCTGCATCCCAGGGCCCCACTGGTATGAGGCTCCTCCTCTGGTCCTGGGGCTCCAGCGCTGTGAGGCGAGTGCGCTTACACTGGATGACAGAGACTGGGTCAGGATGCTGGGGATATTTGGAGCTAAGTGCGGGAGCCGCACTAGAATGCCACCATCATGTTCATTGCTTGACCATGCACCTGAGCTTGATCCAATATTTATATCTAGTTGTGCTTAAGCTGAGTTTAACTAGGGTGTGTTATTGTGTCTTGTCTTAGAAGATAACCAGGTGCTGCTCTGGCCACCTGACCGGAGTAATGTGAAAAATGATGTATAAGGTGAGTTCTGCAATGTGTGTGGGTTTAGGAATGAGCTGTTGCAGGCTGAATGTGTTTAGGCCAGTGTCGATCATTCCGGAGTTAGGGCATGTTATGCTTGTGAAACCATACGTTCAGGTCACCAAGGATACATAGATTTGAACATTGTGCCAGAAGTTTTGAGACTGTGCCTACAATGGTGTCTTAGAGTGTCCCATTGCTCCGTGCTGATCCACAAAGAAGAAAACAGTTGCATGAAAAGGCTGGGGTAGGGTTGTATCTAACAAGGAGGGGCCTCACAACCTTGTAAGGAAACATCTTCAGCTTTACTGAGAGTTTTTGTTCGCTTAAATATGGCAGCTAAGCTGCCTCCTATTTTGCCTTAGCAATTTTGTGTATCAGTTTGATAGCCTGGTGGCACAGCTTCATGCAGTACTTGCTGGTGCCATTTCTTTCCCCAGGCATGATTCAACTATGAAGACTAAGTCAGGTTCTGTGTCTGTCAGTAGGTCAAAAATGTGGCACCTACTCTTAGGCATAAAACAATCATGTATTAGTAGGCAGTCTAAAGGAGCTGTTTAGGAGGTGGTTTGATTTTGTACTGCTGGAGAGTGAATATTGTCCTTAGAAATTGTAGGTGGTTTAGCACTGGTGAGGTGTTAACTGTAGCAGGAAAGAAATTGTGTTGTTTGTGGGTGTTGTTATCTCTGTCCAACGGGGTTGTATGACGGAACCCCGCATGCATTTACCACGCATGCCTTTACAACACAGTTTGTACCTCGACTGCATCGTTACCACACGCTGCTTTACCACACAAGTCATTACAATGACTTACCTTAGGGGGACGCTGGACTTTGGAATAGTATAATTTATTATTTCAAATCCAGTCAATGGAACAGTAGGGAAGGTGTTGGACCTAAAATCCAACACCAGTCCAGAAACACGCCACCTAAAGCAAGTCGCTGTAATGACTTGTGTGGTAAAGGTAAAGTGGCAGTCGGGGGAGTGACTGCGTTGTAAATGCAGGTCATTGTTCTGCCTGCGGGATAAAGGATGTTTCCTGTCTAACAGGCTTAGAAGATATTTAGTAGGGTCTCTGTGTGGGGGGTGGGGAGACTGGTTGAAATTGGGCTGTGGAGTTTTCTTTGTATAGTAGCATTATTGTGCGATAGGTAAGGAGATAGGATGTTATGAAGAGTGATGTGGAGTGGCTATGTTTTGCCTGTGTTAAAGGTGGAAAGGTTATGGGTGAGGGGTGATGGTCATGTTATGTTATGTTAGTTTATATTTGTAGATCGCTAAATCATCATAAGGTCTCTAGGCGCTAGCAGCATAGACCAAGAGCCCGGGAATCCCTTAATCCCTCCGACCCACAGCACACCAAAAAGATGCATGGTAGAGCAAGAGGGTCTGGTATTATGGCTCTGAATTCTTCAATAGGTGACTGACGAGTGAGGGAGTGTTTATGATGTATATTTATGAAGTGAGCATTTGGTGTCTCTGTTGCTTTAAAAATGAGTTAGAAATAGGGGAGAATGTGTGTTTTTTGTGTTTTTATTCTGGAATGGATGGGAGTTTTGGAATGTGACGACCACACAGATGCTTCCTAACATGCACATGTGTCACTACGAGTGTGATGATGTGATGCGCCCCGTACAGCTGAGTGATTCCTTCAAATACATGGACGCAGCTTCCCTCAACATTTTGGGACAAGCAGACTCAAATTCATTAGGCACAAAAGCCAGTGCATTCTCCAGATAATGTGGGTACTCGACAATCACTGCAAATTGAATCTATGGCCACTTTTTGTGTGACGTCCAAATATTGTATTGTTTCTTGCAGTGTGTGACATTGAAGAACTCCAAGTCCCTACATCCCACGGAGCCCTGACCAACTATTGCTAGAAGAAGTTGATGACCCTTAATGACACTGGGTGACTGTATGAATATGAAAGTATACATGCACATTTTTATAACCTCTCACCGAAATTCTGGAGCACTTTTGGCAGTGTGCTTCCTCTATTTTCTAAACACTATACACCAATATGAGCTAAGTCTAATTGCAAAGTTACTCTGTGAACAGTAGTAGTTTCACATCTTTATACTGTTCACTAGGTCCCCAAAAGAAAATAGTGCCAGTAAGTTCGAATAACTAACGCATGCTTTTACAACGCAGTCTTTACATTGCAACTACCATTACATTGCATGATTTTACAACGCATGCCATTACAACGCATTTTTAAAAACTACCATTACAACGCATTCCATTACAACGCATGCCATTACAATGCATACAGTAGGGAAGGTGTTGGGT